>NW_026622919.1:12500-2412500 GCF_023065955.2 Ursus arctos
ACAATTGGTGTTGGGAAAACTAGACAGCTACACACAAAAGAATGAAATTAGACCGCTTTCTTATACCATACAAACTCAAAACAGTTTTGAGACCTCAATGGGAGACCTGAAACCATAAAAATCCTATGAGAGGGCAGGCAATAACTTCTTCACATGGACCGTACCATTTTTCTAGACTGTCACCTGAGGCAAAAGAAACGAAAGCAAAAATAAACTATTGGGAATACAGCAAAATAAAAAGTTTCCACACAGCAGAAGAACAATGAAAACGTAATAATAATAAGACAACCTATTCAAAGGGAGAATATATTTGCAAATATCATATGCAATAAAGCAATAGTGTCCAAAACATAGAACTGATATGACTCAACCCCCAAAAAACAAATAATCCAGTTAAAAAATAGGGAGAAGACATGAACAGACATTTCTCCAAAGAAGAAATACAAATGGCCAACAGTCCCGTGAAAAGATGTTCACCATCACCCATCATCAGGAAAATGTAAATCCAAAGGACAATGAGGTATTACCTCACACCTGTCAGAATGGCTAACATCAAAAGCACAAGAAAGAGCAGGTGTTGGGAGGATGTGGATAAAGGGGAATCCTCGTGAACTGTGGGTGGGAATGCAAACTGTGGTGGCCACCGTGGAAAACAGTATGAAGGTTCCTCAAAAAATTAAATATAGAACTACCCTACGATCCAGCAATCACTCTACTGGTATTTACCCAAAGACTAGGAAAACAGTAACTTAAAAGGATACGTGCACCCCTATGTTTTTTGCAACATTATTTACAATATCACAATATGGAAGCAACCCAAGTGTCTGTTGAAAAATTGATAAATGAGATGATAGATGTGTGTATTCACACACACACACACACACACACACACACACACTGGAATATTACTTGGCCATAAAAAGAATGCAACCTTGCCATTTGCAGCCACATGGATGGAGCTAGAGAGTATTACCCTAAATGAAATCAGTCAAAGAAAGACAAATACCATATGACGTCACTCTTACATGGAATTTAAGACACAAACATACATAAATAAAGGAGAAAAAGAGACAAACCAAAATACAGACTCTTAGCAATAGAAAACAAACGGATGGTTACCAGAGGGGAGGTGGATGGAGGGATGAGTGAAATAGATGAAGCGGATTAAGAGGACACTTTTATTGATGACCACTGAGTAATATATAGAATTACTGAATCACTCTATTGTACACCCGAAACTAACGTTAACACTGTATGTTAGCTCTACTAGAATTAAAATAAATTTTTCAAAAATATTTTTCTTTCAGTAACCTATTTGAAAAAGCTTCTGCTGTGCAATGTGCATAAGCCCTACTTGGGAGGATTCACTCTACAATAATTATTCCCTCTATGCCTCAAATTCAAATTTCACTGAGTTCTTACACTTTACCTGTGGAGCTGTGGTCCTTTTCTGTCCAGGCTCAGCACCTATGCATTCAAGATTGGAAGCAGAGACAGATGCCACATCACAATCCAGAAAGCTGTTATACTTTCTGTTTTAGTGTGAGATAGTCACAGACTGTGGGACAGGTTTCAGAGCGGGTTTGTTATATATCCTGGATCTCTAATTCAACGGTCATTACCTGGATCCATTTGGCTAATAGGTTCTGTGTGGATGGGCTTGCTTCCAACCACATACATGGAAGATGCAAAGGTGGGTGGGCTCAGTGCGGGACAGGAGGAGGACCAAGTACAGACAAGAGTACGAACCCTCCCCTGATCCAGGAACTCCTACGGGAGTGGGTACGGGTGGTAGAATCCATGGGAAACTCCAAGGTCACCAGGTGAACACAGGAGGCACAGGTCAAGGGATCTGGATATGCAGGGCTTGGAGGCTGCTCTGAGCTACCTCTGGGAGGGAGGGAGGGAGGGAGGGAGGGAGGGAGGGAGGGAGGGAAGGAATGAGAAGGAGACACTGCCTGCCCCTCGACCATGCCATCTGCCCACCGCTCCTGGCACATGTCAGTCTACACAGCTGACACAGCCTTGGCTCAGGATGGGCTGGCTCGGGTCCCTCAACCCTCAGTGGGACAGCTAGCTCCAGGGCTCAGGGACATGCTGAGGGAGGTGAGAGGGAAGACTACCCCTCCCAAGTCATCCTCTCCTTGAGCAGACAGCCCCCCAGGACTGCTGAAAACATGCTAACTGGTTTGAAAGACACGCCATGGATGAACTAAGGCATAGAGAAATATAAAACAATGTTCGTTTTTAAGTTCAGAGCTGTCATCTCAGGAAGCGGGGAAAGCTTCCCAAAGAGGACTGCGAGGAGGGCAGGCCAGGCTGAAAAGGGAGACATGGCTCTCCTGATTGGGGACCTGCAGCCCCCCTCCAGGGCAGGGCATCATCCTCACCTCACGGAGGATCCATGGAAGTGTTCCTTCAGGGGACTGACAGGGCCAGAGGTGCGTCTCGAGAAGGCTACCCTGGCATTGGACTGCACAGGGCACCGGGAACGAGGGCCAGATGGAGGACGGGCAATACCCCGGAGGCCATGGGGCAAGAGCAGAGGCACATGACCTTGAAGATGATGATGAAAAGCAGGAGGTGGCAGCATGGAGCCGGCACGAAAGTGCCATGGGAGCAGTGCCCACAGCTACACTGACTGGGTGCCTTCTGTGCCAGGTGTGGCTGACTTCAGTGGGCTCCAGACCAGTCCTGACCACAGCCCTAGGAAGTGTGCACCACCCCGGCCTCCTATCCCTTGCAGCTGCTAGGAATCACGGTCACAGACCCCGGTCAGTTTTCCTGGAAACCAAGCAGTGGCTCCCCTGCACGCTGCCCCTCTGGTGGTGGTCCAAGGAGAACGTCATACCTGGCCAGAGACTGATGTCTACCTGTCTCCACACAACTCCACAGACAGGAGGGTGTCCCTGAATCCCACAGCCCCTGATGAGACAGATCCACAGAACCCAACACCCAGTGGGTCACTCGGGACCTCGCCTATGGTCATGGAGCTCACCATGCCCTATTTCTGTCACTTCCCACAGAAAGCCTGGTTCTGATCCCCCACAATATCATATATCCTGGTTGCTGACGTGTTGTCATGCCATGAACCCACATGGCACCTTTCTTTTAGAGAAGGCTACCACTGCACCCCCTATAAAATATTTCTAATGAAGTACAAGTCCATCAGGACTACGGTGTGAACAGAGCTACACAGCCTGCATGGTAGTAGTCAGTAATTCTAACAAGGGTTGACCCCCCCTCCCATCTCACAAAACCTTCCTCTGTCCCCACAGAACCCATGGTCTGCCCTCAGAAAAACCCCCAGGAAACAAAGTTTAATCTGAATGCTCCCTTCACCTTCTGGTTCAAATCTTGTCCAACCACAATGATATGAAACTAGAAAACAGTCTCAAGAAAAAAATGGGACACGATGGGTAGTAAGGAGGGCACGTATTGCATGGTGCACTGGGTGTTATACGCAAGTAATGAATCATCGAACTTTACATCAAAAACCAGGGATTTACTGTATGGTGACTAACATAATATAATAAAAAAAAACATTTAAAAAAAAGAAGAAGAAGAAAATGGGACAGTTGAAAGTATGTGGAGATTGGGGCGCCTGGGTAGCTCAGTCATTAAGCATCTGCCTTCAGCTCAGGTCGTGATCCCAGGGTCCTGGGATCGAGCCCCACATCAGGCTCCTCCACTGGGAGCCTGCTTCTTCCTCTCCCACTCCCCCTGCTTGTGTTCCCTCTCTCGCTGTCTCACTCTCTGTCAAATACATAAATAAAAAAGTCTTTAAAAAATATGTGGACATTTAACAACATGCTACTGAACAACCAACAGTCAAAGAAGAAATCAAAAGAAATTTTAGAAGTACCTTGACACAAACGAAAAAGAGAACCTACAAAAACTTATGGGATGCAGCAAAAGTAGCTCTAAGGGGAACGTTCATAGAAATTCAGGTCTTCGTCAATCCATGTGAATGCTCTCCAATAAACAACCTGTTTTTATGTAGTAAAGAAGTAGAAAAAAAAAACAACAACAAGCAAAGCCCCAAATTAGTAGAAATAAGGAAATAACAAAAAGGGATGCGTTAATAAATCCAATGGAGACTAAAAAGACAAAAAAATCAATGAAAATAAGAGCTGCCTTTTTTGGAAAGAAAAACAAAACTGACAAACTTAGCTAGACTCACCAAGAAAGACAGAGGACTCGAATACAATCACGAAAGAAAGATAATGGATTCCTGTCTCACATCAAAATCAAAAGAACACAAGCAGCAAACTCTTCGACCTTGGACACAACAAATTATTGCAAGACACATCTCTAAAGGCAAAGGAAATAAAAGCAAAAATGAACTATGGGGACTTCGTCAAGACGAAAATCTTCTCAACAGCAAAGCAAACAATCAACAAAACTAAAAGGCAACCTACAGAATCACAGAAGATATTGACAAATGATATTACAGATAAAGGGTTGGTATCCAAGATCTATACAGAACTTCTCAAACTCGACACCCAAGAAATGGGCAGAAGACACAAAGAGATACTTCACATGAAAAATTGCTCCACATCACTTGCCATCAGGGAAATACAAATCAAAATTACAATGAGATACCACCTCACACCAGTTAGAATGGTTAAAATTAACAAGGCAGGAAATAAAAAATGTTGGAGAGGATATGGAGAAAGGGGAACCCTCTTACACTATTGGTGAGAATGCAAGCTGGTACAGCCACTTTTGAAAATAGTATGGAGTTTCCTCAAGACGTTAAACACAGAGCTATCCTACGACCCACCAATTGCACTACTGGGTATTTACCCCATAGACACAGAGTAATGAAAAGAAGGGGCGCCTGTATCCCAATGTTCATAGCAGCAATGTTCACAATAGCCAAACTGTGGAAGGAGCCAAGATGTCCTTCAGCAGATGAATGGACAAAGAAGATGTGGTTCATCTATACAATGGAATATTACTCAGTCATCAGAAAGGATGAATACCCACCATTTGCACCAACATGGATGGACCAGGAGGGGATTATGCTAAGTGAAATTAAGTCAAGCAGGGAAAGACAATTATCATATGGTTTCACTCCTATGTGGAACAGAAGGAATAGCGTGGAGGACATTAGGAGAAGGAAGGGGAAAGTGAAGGGGGGGAATGAGACGGGGAGATGAACCATGAGAGACTATTGATGCCGGGAAACAAACTGAAGGTTGCAGAAAGGGAGGGGGTGGGGGGACGGGTTATCCTGGTGATGGGTATTAAGGAGGGCATGTGTTGTAATGAGCACTAGGTGTTATATGCAAACAATGAATCATGGAACACTACATCAAAAACTAATGAAGTACTTAGGGTGACTAACATAATTTTTAAAAAAGAGAAAGATATGAAATCCATACAAGAAAACTATCACTATTTGCAAATGACATGAAATCCCCAAAGATTCCACAAAAAAACTGTTAGAATAAACAAATTCAGTAAAGCTGCAGGATATAAAGTCAATATACAGAGACCTGTTGCATTTATTTTTTTCAGAT
This sequence comes from Ursus arctos, assembly GCF_023065955.2. Lineage (NCBI taxonomy): Eukaryota > Metazoa > Chordata > Mammalia > Carnivora > Ursidae > Ursus > Ursus arctos. The sequence goes on from NW_026622919.1 coordinate 18,029, forward strand.
TTTATTTATTTATTTGACAGGGAGAGAAAAAGCACGAGCAGGGGGAGTGTCAGACAGAGGGAGAAGCAAACCCTCACTAAGAGGGGAGCCCAACACGGGGCTCGATCCCAGGACTCTGGGATCATGACCTGAGCTGAAGGCAGACGCTTCACCGATGGAGCCACTCAGATGACCCACCTTCTTGCATTTCTATATACTGATGACACACTTTCGCAAAGATAAATTTAAAAAGCAATGCCATCAAAAAAAATCGAGGAATAAAAGTAACCAAGAATGAGAAAGACATGGTACACTCAACACATGGCAGAAAAAAAAGAAAAAACATGTGGGGGGGAGGCAGAATGTATGGGTCAAAGATTTGGAAGGCAACACAAACAAATGGAAGCATACGCCATGCTCCTTAACTGGAAGAGTTAATTATGTGAACATGTCCATCATACCCAAAGCAATCGACAGATGTGATGAAATCCCTATCTGAATTCCAGTGGCATTATTCGAGGAAATAGAATACAGTCCTAAAACTCGTATGGAATCACAAAAGACCCCAAATACCCAAAGCAACCTGGAGAAAGAAAGCTGCAGTCAACACACTCCTGGATTTCAAGCTAGATTACAAAGCTGTTGTCATCAAAACAGGATGGTACTGGCATAAACACAGACACCAGGTCAGTGGAACAGAACAGAAAGCTCAGGAACTTACCCACACGTAGATGATCCTAACTTACGACACAGCAGCAGAAGATATGCCATGAGGGAAGGACTGTCTCTTCAGTGAGTGGTAACAGGCAAACTGGACACTAAATGCAGAAGAATATAACTGGGCCACTTTCTTACACCGCACACAAAATTTTTAATGGATGAATGATTTGAACATAAGACCTGAATCCATAAACCTCCAAGAAGACACAGGTACTAAGTCTCTCGACATTGGTTTTGGCAAAGAGTCTTCAGATCGGACACCAAATGCAAAGGCAACAAAAGCAAAAATAAACAAGTGGAACATCAAACTGAAATCTTCCACACGGCAAAAGAAACCAGCAAAAACTTAGAAGGCCACTGAGCCAATAAGAAAAAAATATCTGCGAATCATATGTGTGAGAAGAGGCTAATATCCAGAATGCACACAACACTCTTACAAATCAAAACAAAAAAAACTGTATAAAAAATGGGGGGAATATGTGAATAGATACTTTCCAAAGATGGCACACAGGTGCCAACAGACAGAAAAAGTTGTTCGACATCACTAATCATCGTTAGGGAGACATAAGTCAAAACCACAATCGGCTATCCCCTCACAACTGTTGCAACGGCAATCGTCCCAGAGGCAGACGACGGGACCCTGTGCACTGTTGGTGGGAATGGAAATGGGTGCACCCACTGTGACAAACGGTATGGAGGTTCCTGAAAAAAATAAATACAACTACCACATGACCCAGTAATGGCTCTACTGATTATTGATTTGGAGAACACAAAAACACTGCCTCAAAAAGACAGATGCACTCCCACGTTCACTGCAGCATTATTCACAATAACCAGACATAGAAACAGAGACTTTGGGAGCCTTATGCCAAGTAACTCAGACACAGAAAGACAAATACCAGATGCTCTCATGTACATTCCACATGGAATAAACAAATACTGAACGCATAGATACTGAGAACAGATGGGTGGGTGCCTGATTCGGGGATGGGGTGGTAGAAACGGTTGAAGGTGGTCAAAGGCGCAATGTTTGAGTGATAAAATCCAACAGTCATGGAATGTTCTGTCCAGCAGGGAGACTAAAACTAACCCCGCAGGATGGGGTGTAGGTTTCCCTGCTCTTTGAAAGTACAGTGTTCCAAGGAAACCTTCCACAGAAGAAATGGTGTCAAGAAGGAATGACCATTAATTTATATGGAAAAATTAGAAAGCACGCTCAGACTCCAAAAATTCCTTCTCTTTGGCTTTTCTTAGGCCTCAGGACACAACTCCTAACGGATGCCAAAAATAAATGGAGATAAAGCACAGCAGAGCCTCACAGACACAATTCAAAGCGCTGGTGGCTGGATGCCAAGAGCGGTTCCCAGCGGAAGGAGCTGGTTGGGGTGCACGCCGCCTCTGTCATGCTTCTCCCCAAAACAGACGCAGAACGCAATTCTCACTGTTTGACTTTTTTCATAAGAGGGAAATCTTCTTCAGGTCTCTTCCTGTTACTGAAGCCGGGTAATAACGTAGATCTTTCAAGAAAGCCAAGTGTCTTACTGTGAACGTTTAAAAAGTGGGGGATACCTGTACTTGAATGTTGCTGAGGGAGGAGATGTGAAAGGTTCTCCCAGACACAAACTTCAGCAGATCCACTGGGAAAGGCACCTTCCTCAGCATGCGGCACACGGACTACCTCCTACCCCAAGAAACCTTCTCCTTCCCCTAGCTCAGGACAACCCACAACAGCTGGGAGTTACCCCAGTTCCTCCTTTCTCTCATTCCCAATATCTAAGCTGTCGGCAAATCCTGTGAGCTCCATCTTCAAGACGCACCCAGAATAGGACTAACCACTCCTTCCAAGGCCACCTGTCTGGTCCACACTGAAGCTCATCTCTTGCTTGAGTTCCTAGAAAAGGGTCATCATTGACCTTCCTTGCCCATCCTCAACCCTCTGTCATCTGTTCTCAACACTGAAGCCAGGATGGCCTGGTGAAACAGGGTCCCGTGGGGTCACAGCCCTGCAATGGCTTTCTGTCACGCTCTGTCATGTCCCTGAGGTCATGTCCTAAGCTGTCTCCTGTAGCCACAGGGCCTTCTTGCTGCTCCTGGACGTGCCTCCTATGCTCCTGCCCCACGGCCTTTACACATGCTTTCCCTTCTGTTTAGAATGCTCTTGATGTAAAAAGGAGAATTACAGACCGATATCCCTGATGAATATAGATGCCAAAATTCTCAGCAAGATCCTAGCTAATAGGATCCAATACATTAAAGGGATTATCCATCATGACCAAGTGGGATTCATCCCTGGGATGCAAGCGTGGTTCAACATATACAAATCGATCAGTGTGATAGATCACATCAACAAGAAAAGAGTCAAGAACCATAGGATCCTCTCAATGGATGCAGAAAAAGAATTTGACAAAAAACAGCATCCTTTCCTGATTAAAACACTTCAGAGTGTAGGGATAGAGGGTACATTCCTCAAGCTCAAAAACCCATCTATGAAAAGCCTACGGCGAATATCATTCTCAATGGGGAAAAGCTGGAATCCTTTCCCTTAAGATCAGGAAAAGGACAAGGATGCCCACTCTCGCCACTATTATTCAACACAGTACTAGAAGTCCTTGCAACAGCAATCAGACAACAAAAAGGAATAAAACGTATTCAAATCGGCAATGAAGAAGTCAAACTGTCTCTCTTCGCAGATGACATGATACTCTATATGGAAAACCCAAAAGCCTCCACCCCCAAATTACTAGGACTTATAGAGCAATTCAGTAATGTGGCGGGATTCAAAATCAATGCTCAGGAATCAGTTGCATTTCTTTACACGAACAATGAGACTGAAGAAAGAGAAATTAGGGAATCCATCCCATTTACAATAGCACCAAAAATCATACGATATCTCAGAATTAACTTAACCAGAGAGGTAAAGGATCTATATTCTAGAAACTACAGATCACTCTTGAAAGACATTGAAGAAAACACAAAAAGATGGAAAAACGTTCCATGCTCATGGATCATAAGAATACACAGTTAAAATGTCTGTGCTACCCAGAGCAATCTACACTTTCAATGCCATCCCGATCAAATTACCAATGACATTTTTCAAAGAACTAAAACAAATAGCCCTTAAATTTGTGTGGAACCAGAAAAGGCCCCAAATCGCCAAGGAACTGTTGAAAAGGAAAAACAAAGCTGGGGGCATCACAATGCCGGATTTCAAGCTGTACTACAAAGCTGTGATCACAAAGAGAGCATGGTACTGGCACAAAAAAAGACACATAGTCCAATGGAACAGAATAGAGAATCCAAAAATGGACCCTCGGCTCTTTGGGCAACTAATCTTTGACGAAGCAGGAAAAAACATCCAGTGGAAAAAAGACAGTCTCTTCAATAAATGGTGCTGGGAAAATTGGACAGCTACATGCAAAAGAATGAAATTTGACCACTCTCTCACACCATACACAAAGATAAACTCCAATTGGATGCAAGACCTCAATGTGAGACAAGAATACATCAAAATTCTAGAGGAGAACATAGGCAGCAACCTCTACGACATCGGCCAAAGCAACCTTTTTCATGACACATCTCCAAATGCAAGAGAAACAAAAGAAAAAATGAACTTGTGGGACTACATCAAGATAAAAACTTCTGCACGGCCAAGGAAACAGTAAAAAAAACTAAGAGGCAGCCCACGGAATGAGAGAATATATTTGCAAATGACACTACAGATAAAAAACTGGTATCCGAGATCTACAAAGAACTTCTCAAACTCAATACACGAGAAACAAATAATCAAATCAAACATGCGCAGAAGATATGAACAGACACTTTTCCAATGAAGACATACAAATGGCTAAAAGACACATGAAAAAATTTTCAAGATCATCAGCCAACAAGGAAAATCAAATCAAAACCACACTGAGATACCACCTTACGCCAGTTAGAATGGCAAAAATTGACAAGGCAAGAGACAACAATTGCTGGAGAGGATGTGGAGAAAGGGGATCCCTCCTACATTGTTGGTGGGAATGCAAGTTGGTACAGCCACTCTGGAAAACAGTGTGGAGGTCCCTTAAAAAGTCAAAAATAGAGCTACCCTATGATCCAGCCATTGCACTACTGGGTATTTACCCCAAAGATACAGACATAGTGAAGAGAAGGGCCGTAGGCACCCCACTGTTCATAGCAGCATTGTCCACAATAGCTAAATTGTGGAAGGAGTCGAGATGCCCTTCAACAGACAAATGGATTAAGAAGATGTGGTCCAGGGGCGACTGGGTAGTGCAGTCGTTAAGCATCTGCCTTTGGCTCAGGGCGTGATCCCGGTGTTCCGGGATCAAGTCCCACATCGGGCTCCTCCGCTGGGAGCCTGCCTCTTCCTCTCCCACTCCCCTGCTGTGTTCCCTCTCTCGCTGGTTGTCTCCCTGTCACATAAATAAATAAAATCTTTAAAAAAAAGAAGAAGAAGAAGAAGAAGATGTGGTCCATATACACAATAGAATATTACTCAGCCATCAGAGAGAACGATTACCCAACATTTGCAGCAACATGGACAGGACTCGAAGAGATTATGCAAAGTGAAATAGGTCAAGCAGAAAAAGACAATTATCATATGGTTTCACTCATTTATGGAACATAAGAAATGAGATAGGTAGGAGAAGGAAGGGAAGAATGAAGGGGGGGGCGGTAAACAGAAGAGGGAATGAACCACCAGAGACTATGGACTCTGGGAAACAAACTGAGGGCCTCAGGGGAAGAGGGATGGGGGATTTGTGCTGGGCTAGTGATGGGTATTAAGGAGGGCACGTATTGCATGGAGCACTGGGTGTTATACGCAAATAATGAATCATGGAACACTACATCAAAAAATAAGGATGTACTGTACGGTGACTAATAAAAAATTATTATTAAAAAATGCTCTTGATGTGATATCATTCACCTTCTTTATATCTTGACTCAGGTAACACCTTCTTAGTGAAGTCCCACCTGGCCCGTATGTGAATAGCAAACACCACCCTCACCTCCCCTTGTCTGTCTCCTGTTTTATATTTCCATAGCACTTATCAAATGTCTCCAGTCCATCTCGGCAAGCAAGAAACCAAGGCAAAAACTGTTCGCTTAACCACCGACTTCCCCCAATGTCGTGCTCCAAATCCCCAGGGGAAAAGGTGCCCCAGGCTCTTGCACAGCCAGGATGCCTGGGACACGGGGGTCCACCTACTGCACCCTGAACACCATCATGAAAGGGAGCCATACGAGGAATCCACCTGCACAGGAAACCTGAAACCAGACACCTTCCTCGATGACAGGTGAGCACACACGCTTCCTCCCCTTGCCTGAGGTGCTCATCCAAGAAAGCTGAGCAAAGACGCATCCCAGGGTCCAAATCTCCCTCTGGCTGAGGTCCTGGGAAAGAGACATCTCTCCTCCCTGCACCAACCACCTGGGATTGGTGTCCGGAATCCTCCTGTGCTCAGGCAGAGCGGTGCTCCTGTCCCTCTTTCCTGTGAGGTCCTCACAAACCAGTGGTCAGGAAGGAGCCTGCAGCAGTATCAACAGGCCGCCCAGCTCAGCCTCAGTCCTGCACGTCCGCCCCACGCGGAACTGGACCTTCACAGAGACTGGTGTCCTGTGTGGCCTCAGAACCTAACGGCAGGAGCGGAGATTTCAAGGTCCAAAGGAACACTGACTTCTTCCACAAAGCACAGCAACGTGGAGAGAGGATTTCTCAGGGGTGTGGCTCCGGAAGAAGTGCTTCTGCTGGCTGAACTCAGACACCAGGCAGAGGACATCTGCTGTGTGTCCTCCGAGGAAACAGGCAGCACACTGGGCAAGAATCCATAATGCTGCCTGGGGGCTGCTTCCCACTGACCACCCTGCTGAGCCGAGGGCTTGAGAACCAATCATGAACCAACTGTCTTATCACATATGCAGCCTGAGTGCTGCCGGGGCGGGGGGGGTGGGGGTAGGGGTGGGGGGAAGTGACCCCAGTCCCGATCCTTGTAGCAACCTGGCCTGCCCATCAAGAGCGACGGTCCAAGACCATGACGTCACAACCCCCCAGCTATCTGATCCGACCACCCTGCCAGGCTAGCACCTGCTCAGTGAGTCCTAAGACCCAGAGAATTCTTTGCACTCCAGCTCAATCCTTCTCACAGAGAAGCAATCTCCAGCCTCAGAAAAGCCTCATCATTAGCTCTGGAATTCCCTGGGTTGTATCTACATTGGCCCACACAGGGGTCCCATGCAGACCACTCCGCAAATGCCCTAGGGTTGCAAGCCACTTTCAAGCTGCCCTTAGAAAGGCAGAAACTGGCCCGGTTAGGCAGACCAGCCAAGTGACTCGATGTGCTGCAAACTCGGACAACGTCCTCCCTGAACACCAGCGCTTCTGAGCTCAAGCTTCCAACCTTCGCTCACTGGGCACTGAGCACCACGTCGGCATGAACACTGCTCTTCGATTCACTGGCCTCCCAGTCCTTCCAATCAGAAACCCAGCTCCAGACACCACTCTAGTTTCCCTTCAGAGAGAGAAGTCAACTGATGGAATAAAACACTCCCTGTGCACAGCACACTTCTATCCACATCGAATTCCTTGGTCTTTCTCATTCGGGCAGCCCTACAAGACCCACACCAATGAGAGATAACTCAAGTTCAATCATCACGTATATATTTGACCTTGTGTTGTTCCTTTTGCTATGTGTATCTCAAAGTCAATGTCTATATTGCTTTCTTAAAACATCAATAATAATAATGACACTGTCACCTAAGGGTTAGGATCACCACAGCCAGACAACATGACTCTGGTCCAGATAAGGACGAAGACACAACCTCAGCCCATGAATCAAACCCCACACCCTCAGGAATCCCGACACACCTCACGGGTGAAGAGTTCCTTTGCTACATGGAGTTGTCTGCGTCCAAAGGATACAGGCAACCCCCAGCATTCATTCTGTTTTCTTCGTCAATTCCCCAGCTCAAGTCGCAAGTGACTCACTGGGTCAAGCTTCCAGAGCCCAGGATGGGCCTCCAGGTAAGCAGCACCCCCCCCCGCCCCCACCCCGGGAAAGGTAACGGGGGGGGGGGCTCGATTTCCTTTGGGAGCACAATGTGCCACTCCCCAAGCTCCTAAAGAACCCACACTCCTTCTCCCTTTCTCCCTCTCACAAAGGCCACCAAACCCTGTGACAGCTCTGAGGCTGTTTTACTTTAACAAATAATTTCTCATATCGGAATGTGGCTCACAGAAGAGAAAAACATGAACAACCAAAAAGGATTCTCTTAATATTTCAGAAGACTGTTTTTCCATTGTTTAATTAAAACAGGAAATAAAAGGCACAGATAGCCCCTTCCACTAGCAGGTCCGATTCACTTCAGTGATCGAAAGTAGAGCAGGAAATAAAAGAGTAACAGATGTTCTGAGGACCATCACGTCCATCACCTCAGGTTTGAAACTTCGCACGCATGCAAGGAAAGAAGCACCACCAAACATCTCGGCCTGGCGACTCTGACAGTCTGAACTGGAGTGACAGGGACAGACGATGAGGCTGTGTGTGCTGGCTGAGGCTGGTGGCCCAGAAGAAGGGGCTCGGCCAGCTCTCCACCTGTGCCTCACCTGTCCTCAGACAGGAACTTGCACACGGCCCTCACCTGTCACAGCTCTCACACAGGAGACCCACAGCCACCCCTGGAGCCCACCCTGCCCACACCCTGCTGCAGAATGCACTCAGCTCTCCTCTGGGACCCCTGTCAGCTTTACCCAGACCTGGAACTCCCCCGTCTCCTGCAAAGCTCCAGGATTCCCCCTCTTCTTCCAAAATCACACTGGCTCAAGGCTTTCATGAGAAAGCTATAACGCTAACTAATGAAAGGTTCACACCTACTTTCCCCTTCTGTTGCCTTTCTCTCCACCTTCCTTCCTACCTGTGCAAACTGGTACATATCAGTGGAGCATGAACGTGCTCTGAGATCTGGATCTTTCATTGCAGCTTTCCGAGGACTCCTTATGTGATAAGAAACTAGTGTATCTTACAACAGGGTGTTTTACAACTATCATCTATAGAATAGTACAGCCCAATTCACTATAATTTTACCTCACTCTTCATGAAGCAGAACACTTTTTCCTTTCTTCTTTTACTTAAATTCCAGTTAGTTCACATGCCATGGAATATTCGCTTCAGGGGTAGGATTTAGTGATTCCTCACCTGCATACAGTACCCAGTGCTCATCACAAGCGCCCTCCTTAATACCCCTCACCCATTTAACTCTTCCCCCCACGCCCCTGTCCTGCAGCAACACTCAGTTTGTTCTCCAAGGTTGAGTCTATTTCCTTGTTTGCCTTTCTCATCAACCCTCAACTCTGTTCATCTGTTTTCTTTCTGAAATTCCAAAAGCATGAGAGCATAGGATATGTGTCTTTCCTCACTGATTTTGCCTAGCTTAATACACTCTAGATCCATCCACATCCTTGCAAATGGTAAGATTTCATTCTTTTTGAAGCTGGGTCATATTCCATTATATATATGTATCCCACATCTGCTTTATCCATTCATCAGTGCATGGACTTTGGGATTCTCTCCATAGTTTGGCTACTGTGGACATTGCTGCTATAAACATCATGGTGCATGTACCCCCTTCGACTCTGCATTTTTGTATCCTTTGGGTAAATACCTAGGAGAGCAATTGCTGGATCATGGGGTTGTTCAATGTTTAACTTTTTGAGGAACCCCCACACTGTTTCCCAGACTGGCTGCACCACTTTGCATTCCCACCAACAGGATGGGAGGGCTCCCCTTTAAGCAGAACATTATCTGCCGTCAATTTCATAAGAGGAAACAAAACCTCTGTGAGATGCACCCAGGGTCAGGCAAGCAGTTGCAGAATTCATGCCAAGGCTCCTGACGCCAAGCCCCTTGAAACCACCAGCATGCCACTATCCAAAAGAATTACCAGACTCTCCTTCTGACTCCACCACCAAAGAAACTACAGAGAGAATATGGCACCTCAAAATATCGAGATAATACATTTAGCAAAACTAGAAAGTCAAGCTCAACTTTTAAACAGGAACAGGCCGCTTTGGATAATTTTGAATTTTCCCTCCACCCTAATTTTACCTCTTCCAATGAAAAGACTAACCAATGATGAAACATCACCTTTGACAAATGACAAGACATCATCCAAGTCTGTATCTGATGACAAAAAGCCACCTAACTCTAGATGCTGGCCACTCAACCATATCCTAGGCCCAACTGAATAACATTGTTAGATGAAGGAACAAATTAGATGTTACAAACAGGCACAGAGTGAATCTCACCTTCCCTTTCTAATAAAAGAGGGTTCCTAGGAAACAGATGTTCAAAATACATTTGTAAGCAATAAATGGACAAAGAAATTGTCATCCCCTGCAAAGTTCTACCTGCAGGGAAACTATGTGACTCTTGCACCAAATCCAGAATGCTGACAGCTACTTAAGTTTTACTTTGAGGCTCAACTAGAGAAAAGAGAAAAGCCCAGGAGGTTTTGGGAAAATGAGAGGTTTTACCTCCAGTCCTGACAGAGACAGGACCTTTCACCAAACGTACGTGTGCTTTCTCTGAACGCTGGCGTCCTGTGACAAGCTGCCTCGCTGACTCAGATGCTGAACTCGGGTCTCGTGGAGCCAGAGCAGAGAAGTGCTGTCAGCTGGGGAGAAGAAGGCACCTCTGACCTAAAGCCTGCACACCTGCTTTGGTTTCTGGGCGAAGGGGCAACACATGCTTGTTGTTTAGCAGCAATTATCTTCATTCTAAATAGACAATGACCTTGCCTTTTCTGGAAAGCGGACTTACTCTCCTAAAGAAGCCCTCAATCCGTCTGTTCCCAATGCAACTGGTTTACACCCGCCTCCAGGCCCCCACCTGGAGGAACTTCCAGCACGATTCTAACAGCCAATTACCACTAACCTGGGGGCACATGGGGCATAATGCTGAAGTTGGGGGACGGCTCTGGGGCTTGTTACCACCACACGTATGCCTGGGGGAACAGGGAACACCCTGCTGAACTCGGGGTACTGCTCAAGCTCCATCACCTGCACTGTGTCAGGGAACCGGGAGACACTCCACTGAAGATGGGGACTGTGTGCGGCCCTTACCCGCACTCTTCCCGGGGAACACAGGAAACCCTGACATTCTGCAACCCATCCCACAAAAGCTCAGGTGAGCGGGCGCCCTGGAGTTCACGGGTCTGGGGAATACGGCCAGTTGACGGACATCGGGCAGAAGAGACTTTAAACGGAAAAAGAAAACTCACCTGAGTCCCCACGATGAACTCTCTCCACGCGCCCTTCCAGAACCCCGCCTCCCACCCGGGGCGCACCCTACCCCCGGACCCCCATGCCAGTGCACAGCGCTCACTCACCAGCGGGGAACTCCGCAGGGCAACTCTCTCTCTCCCAGCGTCCCTTCTGCCCCAGGTCGGCAACCCGCTGCAACTCCGGGACCGCCCACAGAGACGTAGCTCCACCCCCACACAGTGATTGGTCGGGAGGGTGGTGCCCCAGCCCCTTGGATGCCGGGCAACCCGCCCTCGCGCCCCGCAACCCTGCCAGTGCAGGGGGTCCAGGAGGCGCCTCTCTGCCCCAACACCCAGCGCAGGCATGAGTGGGGTCGTGGGCTGGGCCCCACTCACACACCTGGCCCCTTCCGGGGACCCCCCCTCTAGCTGCAGAAGACCCTCAGAGCCCTGCCCCTTCCCTTTCTGCACCAGCCCTCCCTGCTGGGGTGTGCCTGGTTCCAGGCAAGGTCAGCTGCTCTCAGACCCTCCAAGGCTTGGGCTTTAGGAAATGCAATGATTTCGTGCATTTCCAAAGCAACTTTAAGACTCCAAAAGTAACGCTCTAATTGGGAAGAGCTTCACCTTCTGGTCTCACCCATGGAGTGGACAGTGCTTCTCAGACCTTCAACGCATCCTTCTAGGATGAGCCCATTTGTGCTGGAATCTATATACACATGCTTGGTTCTGCAGGGAAGCGTCCAGGATGGAGAACAGCCGCCCTTCTGTGCTGTTGCTGTTGTGAACCAGGAACATTTATTTTTCACTTAAAAAGAAAGCGCATTGTTATTGTTAACGCTAAATGAACTAAATAAACATTTTAGAGAGAAAGGAAGAGAGTTTTATTCAAACCCAAGTCAGGACAGCTGCCTGAGAGACACAATCTTCACAAAGAAGGGATTGCTCCGGGGAAGGAACATTTGGGGCAGGGTTACATATTTGTTCTGCTTTGTTTTACATACAGAGTTACACATCATGATGAGGAAGAAGATTCCAGAAAGTGACAGACTTGTTCTTATGTTTTCAGTATGTGCAAGTCAGTATGACTTTAATCTTAAGGGAGCCAGAGAGGTTCTTTATTTTTTCTTATCTTTCTGTTGGCATTTTTGGTTATTTTTTTCTTCTCGAAGCAGATGTCCAACATGTGCTTGGGGCAGAAATAGGGCCCATGCTTTGAGGTTTTACCCAGTCATTTTGAGCCGGGTAAAATGTTAAAGGACAGCTTCCCTGAGAGCCCAGGATCAGGGCCCACAGATGATATAAGATAAAAATTACTCTTATCATTATAATTACTACTAAATGGAGGAATTTGAGACAAAAGCACCTTTCACAAGAGTACCAAGAAATCAAAATGATGCCTACAGAAGGCTACCTGCTCCATGGTCAGCACAGGTAACAGAAGTGTTCACAGTCTCTGGACTCCTGCCCTTCTCCTGCCCAAATCTCTGAAGCACACAGATCATTTAAAATCAGAATTTTAGGGGGCGCCTGGGTGGCTCAGTCGTTAAGCGTCTGCCTTTGGCTCAAGGCATGATCCCAGCACCTTGGGATCAAGCCCCACATCAGGCTCCTCTGCTAAGAGCCTGCTTCTTCCTCTCCCACTCCCCCTGCCTATGTTCCCTCTCTCACTGGCTGTCTCTCTCTCTCTCTCTCTCTCTGTCAAATAAATAATTAAAATCTTTTAAAAAATAAAAAAGAAAAGAAAATCAGAATTTTAGAACTGCTGGACACCTTAGAGATGTCTGGCACCATTCCCTTGGACTACAGAATAAAACAGAGTAGCTCATTGTCACAAACTAACTTAAACATGAAGTACCCCCTGGGTGCACTAAGTTCTTTCTCTGCAAATGTTGACTAATGTAAGTCACAGTCATACCATATAAACACCGCGATGGCTGGGAAGTAAATAATCACAGGTAAGGGAATATTTTAGCCATTTTTATAAACATTGGCTCACTTTGTAGAAGAGGCTGAGATGACTGTTTTTAAATACTATTTCAAACCTGTCTTACAGCACACTCTGAACATACCAGAGCCTGAATCAACTAAAAAATAGTTCCTTTCAGTAACTTTAATACCAGAAAAATATTATACTGTCTCTATTCCTAGGGATCTTTGAGTATCTCACCCGGAGGTCCTCCACTGAGATAATTATCTTCATGTTAATGATGGGCAGAGGTTAAAAGACCAGCTGAATCTGTTCCAGTTGGCCACACGACAAGAAAATCCTGATACCTGATAGGTTTCCAAATAGAGAAGACCAGAGATAAGAGGGAAATAGTACGCTGTATGGAATAACAAGGGATTTGGAGTCAATTTGGGGATCCCACTTAGGTTTCTGACACTAAAATGCTCTGTGGCTCATATTGTCTGAGTCCCCATCTAACCATCTGAAAAGGGGCCTAATAATATCTACATCCTAGCTGAGAAGTTTAAGAGGGAGAATGCTACAAAGAGCCAGTATGATGTCTCTCAAGAACAGGTGCTCAGGAAGCCATAATTACTATTGGGTCTATTGCTTTTCCAGAAGAAAGAACACATGTCGAATTCATATTTCTAATAGATGACTCACAAGATGATTTTCAAACCTGAAGGAAGGTCAAGAAGCTACTCTGTGTCATATTTCTCTGAGAAATCATGTTTTTGCAGTGGTGAGGACAATACAACAGCACCATCATCACTAGGAGTGGGGAGTTTCCCATTACCATATGGCCATGTTGTCCCCCTTAGCTCAGGGCCACCAGAAAGGGCAGCTGGGGGCGGAGGCACAGGCCAAGGCTGCTAAGCGTGGCTGGGTCAGGCAGAGCTCTGAAGCTGAACTCCCATCTAGATTAGGATAGTGAGGGCTCTTCACAGATAGAGGGCCATTGTCTGTGAGCCCTGACATGGAAAGGTGGAGAATTTCCATTCTGATTCCCTCTCTGACCCTTAGGATATGCAGCAAAGTTACATTTAATTTTTAAAACATTGAGGGACTTCCTGGTTTTCTTTTCGACTACAGGCTTAATTCCCCTGTGGTCTAAGAATAGAATCTAGTTAATTTCAGGCTTTTAAAATTGTAGACTTGATTTGTGACCCAGCATACCATCTATTTGGGTAATATTCTGTGACCACTAGAAAAGAATGTATTCTGCACTTATTAGGTAATGTTCCATATATGTCAATTAGGCAACATTTGTTACCAACGTTTTGTCTGCTTTTTCTATCAGATACTGAGAAAGGTATATTAAAATCCTCAAACAATGCTGCTCTGTTCAACATTGCATTGGAGAATCTACCCAGAGTTATAAGGCAAGAGAAACAAAAGGTATAAGAATTGAGGGGATAATTGTCACTATACACAGATAATATGATGGTGTACACAGAAAATCCAAAATAGTCTATAAATACACTATTAGAATTAAAAATGGAATTTAGAAATTTGAGATGGACCATAGCTTAATGTTAGACCATTTCTGGAAGATGTGTAGAAAATGTTGATCTCGGGGTGGGACACGGACTGCACTAGCCTTTTGAAAAGATTCAGTGGGACTTCATAAAAATGTGACGGTTCTCCTTATCTCATGACCGCTAAGAAAATGAAAAGGCAAGCCATAGACTGGGAAGTAAAGATTTGCAACACACACACTGACAAAGACTCGTCAATAAAGAATTCCTATGCATCAACCATAAAAGCCAGTCTATTTAAAAATGAATACTTCAAATGTTGGAGAGGATGTGGAGAAAGGGGACCCTCTTACACTGTCGGTGGGAATGCAAGCTGGTACACCCACTCTTAAAAACAGTATGGACGCTCCTCAAGACGTTTGACCCAACAGTTGCACTACTAGGTATTCATCTCTAAGATACAAATGTACTGATCCAAAGGGGCACCTGCACCCCAATGTCCACAATAGCCAAACTGTGGAAGGAGCTGAGATGTCCTTCAACAGATGAATGGATAAAGAAGATGTGGTCCATATACACAATGGAATATTACTCAGCCATCAGAAAGGATGAATGCCTACCATTTGCATCAACATGAATGGAACTGAAAGGGATTATTCTAAGTGAAATAAGTCAATCAGAGAAAGACAATTATCATATTATTTCACTCATATGTGGAATATAAGGAATAGCGCAGAGGACAATAGGGGTATGGGGGGCACTGAATGGGAAGAAATCAGAGAGGGAGACAAACCATAGAGACTCTTGACTCTGGGAAACAAACTGAGAGTGAGGAAAGGGAGGTGGGGGGAGGGGTAACTGGGTGATGGGCATTGAAGAGGGCACATGATATGACTAACAGTGGGTATTATACTGAAGTAATGAATCACTGAACATTATATCAAAAGCCAATGATGTACTATACCTCGGCTAAAAATTAAATTAAATTAAATTAAAATGGATGTTTCTCAAAAGACGGCCAATAAGACTGGAAAGGGTACTCAACAGTATTATTTTCAGGAACATCCAGGACCTTTCTAAAACAAAAACATACACACAAACCAGTATTCCCTAGATGGATGACATCCTTATTTCTGAGGACAACTTGGAGAACAGACGAGCATCCAAGTCAAGTGATGGAATTACTGACACTCAGAGGATGGACAATTGACCTAAGTTAGGGCTCAGGATCTCAAACTACAGTACAATTTCTAGGCATAATTTTGTCCTCTGAAGGCAGACAACTGCCACACCACGTCATATGCCACATAGGTTGCTTACCAACCCCTACCATAAAGGAAGAAGATCAGAAAGAGATAGGACTGGTAGGAAAGAGCAAAAATCACATGTGGGGATTATCCTGAAACACACTGATTACATAACTAGTGTAAGGAAGTGTAGGGAACTGACATGGACGGAGACTCAAGAGGTACTTTGGAAAATGCTGTCTGAAATTGTCACACACTGGTACCAGCTAATGAGGGCTCTGAGCATACCCTAGAATGCCTATACTCACAAGACTTTGCAACATGGTCTCTGAGGACTGAAACTCTTCAAGACCTCAAAGTTTACCTGATTGACTGCTGGACTAAGAGATTCCCATGTTCTGAGAACAGATACCAACTAATTGGGAGGCTCACCTGGGCTCTCTCAGAGGCCCTACAAAAGGCTGGACCATTCACTGAAAATCAATAGAAAGAAAGAAGAAAAGAAAAGAAAAGAGAAAAGAAAAGGAAAGGAAAGAATAGAGAAAGAAAGAAAGAAAGAAAGAAAGAAAGGAAGGAAGGAAGGAAGGAAAGGGAGAAAAGAAAGAAAAAGACAAGAAAAGAAAAAGAAAAGACATCAATGATACAAAAACTCCAAAAGGCTATTCTGGAGTGGGAAAAGCAGATTCCAGATGAACAAAGCAGAACCACTCCTGACCTTAAGTCCTACTACGGAAATGATACTTTTCTGAGTAGGACAGACAGACAGTCCTACGCATCCAATGAGGGTCAGCACAACATGCAAAACAAATAGCTAGAAAACTGGTGATTGATGAATCTGTTCAAGAAAACCAGAATGAGGTGTACCTGTTCTCAGACTCATTGCAGTAACTAGTGACACAAAACTGTGGTTGGAAATAGGTCAGAAAAATGACTGCCAGTAGAAAATAAGAACATAGGAGTTAAGAACATATGGCAGAAATTAGCGCTGGCTGGGGCGCCTGGGTGGCTCGGTCATTAAGCTTCTGCCTTCGGCTCAGGACATGATCCCAGAGTTCTGGGATTGAGCCCCGCATCAGGCTCCCTCCTCAGCTGGGAGCCTGCTTCTTCCTCTCCCACTCCCCCTGCTTGTGTTCCCTCTCTCGCTGGCTGTCTCTTTCTGTCAAATAAATAAAATCTTTTTTAAAAATTAGCCCTGGCTGACATTTCCATCTTCATCATGCATGTTTCTGTACATCAGAAGAATAACTCTAAAGTAACCAAATTAAACACCAGGCAGAGAACCTCATTAGGAAAATGAGTGAGGCCAAAATACCTAAAAACATCATTTAAAAAACCAATGATTTTTGGCAGAAGAGGAAAACAATTCAAAATGGAACCATCCATGAATACGAAGGATAATGGAATATGAAACCGGAACACATAGATATGGCAATCAATATGATCATTGCATGGGCACATCACCAAGGAGGTCATGCTGGCATAACAGAGAACATAGAGGAAGCAAAATGTATACTGTTACCAAACGACTCACTGAGAGAGAGAGAACGCCATGATTGCCAAAGTTAAAGCCAAGAGATCTTTAATGAATACCCCACATAAAGTCAAAGCCGACAGACTCTTCCAAAATATACAAATTGAATATAACCAACACTTGTCTGTATCAAAGAATAAACTATACCCATGTACCATTATAGACACATGGTCAAAAATAGTGTTCTCCTATTCTTGCCAGGAAAAAATGCTTTAAACACTATTATCAGAGCATTAGAAATCTGGATTCATTGCTATGGTATCCCAATCATTATCAAATCAGATCACGGCACCCGCTTCACAGGAAAGCAAATACAACAGTAGGTTAAGGAACAAGGGATAATGTGGAACTTCCACTTACTCTACAACCCAACTACCACTGGGTCAACTGAAAGGTGGAGTAGCTTGAGAAATCAAGGAATCAATCCCATTTAAAATTGCACCAAAAGCCATAGGATACCCAGAAATAAACCTAACCAAAGAGGTAAAAGATCTATACTCAGAAAAGTATAGATCACTTATGAAAGCATTTGAGGAAGGCACAAAGAAATGGAAAAACAGTCCATGCTCATGGACTGGAGGGAAAAAAATGTTAAAATGTCTTTGCTACCCAAAACAATCTACACATTCAATGCAATCCCTATCAAAATAACACCAGTATTTTTCGCAGAGCTGGAACAAACAATCCTAAAATTTGTATGGAACCAGAAAAGACCCCAAACAGCCGGAGGAATGTTGAAAAAAGAAAGGAAAGCTGGGGGCATCACAATTCCAGACTTCAAGCTCTATTACAAAGCTGTCATCATCAAGACAGCATGGTACTGTCACAAAAACTGACACATTGATCAATGGAACAGAATAGAGAACCCAGAAATGGACCCTCAAGTCTATGGTCAACGAATCTTCAACAAAGCAGAAAGAATATCCAGCAGAAAAAAAGATGGTCTCTCCAACAAATGGTGCTGGGAAAACTGGAGAGCCACATGCAGAAGAATGGCACTGGAGCACTTTCTTACACTGTCCACAAAGATAAACTCAAAATGGATGAAAGACCTAAATGGGAGACAGGAATCCATCAACATCCTAGAGGAGAACACAGGCAGCAACTTTTTTGACCTCAGCTGCAGCGACTTCTAGCTAGACACGTCTCCAGAGGCAAAGGAAACAAAGGCAAAAATGAATTATTGGGACTTAATCAAGATAAAAAGCTTTTGTTCAGCGAAGGACATAGTCGACAAAACCAACAGACAACCTATAGGACGGGAGATTTTTACAAATTTCTTAACAGATAAAGGGCTACTATCCAAGATCTATAAAGAACTTACCAAATCAACACCCAAAGAACAAATAATCCAGTCAAGAAATGGGCAGAAGACATGAATAGACATTTCCCCAAAGAAGACATACAAATAGTCAACAGACTCATGAAAAATTTTTCCACAGCAGTTGCCATCAGGGAAATACGAATCATAAGATACCACCTCACACCAGTCAGAATGGCTAAAATGAACAAGTCAGGAAATGATAGATGTTGCCGAGGATGTGGGACATCCTCAGGAATGGGACAGATGTAGGAACCCACCTACACTGTTGGTGGGAATGCAAGCTGGTGAAGCCACTCTGGACAACAGTATGGAGGTTCCTCAAAAAGTTAAAACTAGAGCTACCCTATGACCCAGCAATTGCACTACTAGATATTTACCACCCAAAAACAAACGTAGTGATCTGAAGGGGCACCTGCACCCCAATGTTTATAGCAGCAATGACAGTTAAGTGTCTGCCTTGACCTCAGGTCATGATCCCAGGATCCTGCGATCAAGTCCCACATCAGGCTCCTTGCTCAGCGGGGAGCCTGCTTCTCCCTCTGCCTGCCACTCCCCCTGCTGTGCTCTCTCTCTCTCTCTTTTTCTCTGACAAATAAAAAAAATAAAATACAATTTAACAAAATAAATTGTGTTGGGAAGCTGGATATTCCCATGTCAAAGAACAAAGATGGACTCTTCCATTTCACCTTTTACAGAAATGAACTAAATAATGAAAGTCCTAAAACTGTCCATCTCCCATAAGAAGACATAGGGGAAAAGCTTCATGACACTGGATAGGACAATGATTTCTTAGGACACCAAAAACATAGCAACAACAAAAATAAAAGGCAAAGAGGACACATTAAAGTAAAAAACTGTTGTGAATCACAGGACACAACAGGTGAAAAGGCAACCTACAGAATGGGAGAAAGTATTTGCAAATCATATATCTGATGGTGAGTTAATATCCAGAATAAATAAAGAACTCATGGGGTGCTGGAGGGCTCAGTCATTAGGCGTCTGCCTTCAGCTCAGGGCGTGATCCTGGCATTCTGGGATTGAGCCCCACATCGAGCTCCTCCGCTGGGAGCCAGCTCTTCCTCTCCCACTCCCCCTGTTTGTATTCCCTCTCTCACTGGCGGTCTCTTGCTCTGTCAAATAAATAAATAAAATCTTTAAAAAAAAAAAAAGAACTCATACAGCACAATAACAAAACAAATGACTTGATTTTAAAATGGGCAAAGGACTTGAATTGACTTCTCCAAAGATGTATGCAAATGACCAACAAGCATATGAAAATACACTCATATGACTAATAATCAGAGGAGACTAAACCAAAACCACAGAGATATCAGCTCACATTCATTCTGATGGGTACTGAAAAAAAAAAAAAGACAACCAGAAACAGAAAACTCCAAATGTTGGCAAAGATGTGGAGAAACTGGAACTTTTGTGCACTGTTGGTGTGATTGTAAGATGGTGTACCACTATGGAAAACAGTATCGAAGCATCTCAAAAACTAAAAATGCAGGTACAGTATGATCCAGCAATCCCACCTCTGGGTATATATCCAAAAGAATTAGAAAGCAAGTCTGGAAGAGATATTTGCACACCCATGTGACAGCAGCACTCTTCACAATAGACAAACGGCCAAATGGTAGAAGCAACTCAAATGTCCACCAATGGGTAAATGGATAAACCAAATGTGGTCTATCCATCATGAAATATCACTGAGTCTTACCAAGGAAGGAAATCCTGACACCTGCTACAACATGCATGAACCTTGAGGACACGAGGCTCTGTGAAATAAGCCCTCACAGAAAGACAAATACTGTAGGAATCCACAGCTGGGAGCTCTCCAAAGTAGCCATATTTCCAGAAATAGAAGCTAGACTGGTAGTAACCAGGAGATTGAGGGAAGGGGGAAAAGGGGGAAGCTGTGATTTAATGGGTGCAGACATTCAAAGGCCCGTCAGAGAAAGACAAATACCATATGATCCCACTCATATGTGGAATTTAAGAAAGAAAATATATGAACATGTGGGAACAGGGAAAAGAAAAAAAAGGAGAGAAGGAAACAAACCATAAGAGAATTTTCATGATAAAGAACAAACTGAGGGTCCCTGGAGAGAGGGGGTGGGGGAGGGGCTAGATGGGTGATGGGGATTAAGGAGGGCACTTGCTGTGTAAGCACTGGGTGTCCTATTAAGTGATGAATCACAGAATTGCACTCCAGAAACCAATATTGCACAGTATGTTAACTAAAATTTAAATTAGAAATTTAATGGCAAAATTAATGTTATGATTTTTTACAATTTTTTAAAAGTACATTCTGTAAGATTTCATTTTCTAATAAGGATTTTATTTATTTATTTTAGAGAGAGAGCGCATGGCACGAGAGTGACAAGAGAGGCAGGAGGTGGAAGGAGAATCGTGAGCCCACGCTGCACTGAACCTGTGTGGGGCTTGATCCTATAACCATGAGATCACATCCAGAGCTGAAATCAAGAGTCAGTGGCTTAACCGACTGAGCCACCATCCATCTCCTTGGGCATTAGTGTTGTTCCGTTCCCTGCTCTCTCCACCACTGCTGTGCTGAACACTCCTGAAAATACAACCGAAACACTGGACCAGAGTTCCCAGAGGGGAGTCCGAGGACAAGCATGCTAGGTGATGGGTGCACCTGCGGCCTGGGATGCGTGCTGCCCACTGTTCTCCCAGACAGGGGTGCCCGACACCCTTCTCTCCAGGGCAGCTGTCGGGGCCACCATGTCCTCAGGCACCTGAGGGCCACCCGGCCCAGGAATTCACCTTCTCCCACAGAGAACAGATGGTACTTCTTTCTCACCAGGAATAGGAACCCTGATCCTGGGAAAGGAGAGCTCTCCTGGGACTCGTGGCCCAGCCAGGCAGCCGTGGGCACCGTGTATGTGACGGAGCCAGAGCGGCTGGACCTTGGAGGGAATGTGTGCCTTACACCAGCCGTGTGTGGGGCAGGCGGGAGCAGCAGCCCATGCTTCCTGGGGAGCAGTGATGTGTGCAGATGGAAGGAGGCAGGGGCAGAGCCTTCCCAGCCACACCACAGTCTCTCCCTCCATCCTGAAGCCAGCAGGAAGGGAGCCCCAAGGGCGGAGATGAGACTCCAGGAGGATTCCCACCCAAAGAAGCCAAGGATGTCCCTTTTCCTCCAGAGCTGGGGAAGGCAGCCACTGTCCCGGGGCAGGACCTGATCCAGGTGTGTGTCCTTTCTGAAGTCCCCGCATTCAGTGGGCATCATTGTGCCTGAGAAAGGCCCCCTCAGCCTTAGAGTCGGGAGCAGTGAGGGGCTGTCTCTGGCCCTGGCCCAGGATCACGACCCGAAATCATTCTGCCTTTGGGAGGACACGCCCCTCTCCCCTCCCCAGGTCCAGGATGCCCAGGACTCTGTAAGAACTCTTCATTCGAGGAGTCCTGGAGAGCATGTGTGTCTCGTCACCCCAGCAAGTGAAAGAACCAAGCCCACCCCCCCCCCAATGCTCAGGTCCTAACCAAAGCAGAATTTCCATGTACTCAAGTCCAGATTCACTGTGCGCAGCAAGGACGCCTGCCCCTCCCCACTAGGTAAGTGGGTGCTGGGGAAGGGCTGTCTGGTCATGGGGACAGCCTCCTCCCCTCTTACGTGGCCTTGGGGGACCCCAGGGAAAGTCTTCCTTGCTCTCCTTCCCTCAGAGGGAGGGGCTGGCCTCGTGCTCCTGGGGTCCCCACTGTGCCCCCACTCCTGAAGAAGAGCCACCCATGGACCTCATGTCAGTAGTGTGGTCTGCCACTGCTCCTGGGTCCCAGCCAGGGGCCTGGCGGCTGCGTGGAACACCTAGATTGCTTTTGGGGGGAGGGGTGCTCACTGGTGACCCCACTCACCATCCCCCACAGTGGTCTGCAATCCAGGCTCTGTGCCCAGCGTAGGTCAATCACCAGCACCCCACATGTTCCTGCCATGGGAGCAATCATTCAGCATCACCCCATTGCACAGAGGAGGAGAGCGGGCCCCAGAGAGGGGAGGCAAATGGCTCCAGCCAAAGGGCTCCTCCGCAGAGAAGCTGGAAGGCCAGCCCTCCCAAGCCCCCACTAGCCCACCCAGAGACTCCCTGAGCCCAGAGTGAGCCCTCCCCTGCCTACCCAGCCACTCGCTGGTCCCTGAGTTTGATGACGGCCTGTTCTTCTTGGCTCTGAAGGTGTTGCTGGTCGACTAGGAAGGGGAGTCCAGCTGGCGGGACAGGCGGTAGCTACAGGACAGAGTGACACGTCTGAGCTAGCAGGAGCCACACTCTGGTCTCCCTCCCAGAGCCTGCCCGGGAGCTGGAATCTGGGTGCCCTAGGGGCCAGCATGCAACAGAGTCTCTGCTGACCAGGGAGCCGTGGCCTTCAGGGATAGTCCACTCTGTCCTTTCCCCGCTCTTGCCCATCCTCACCTCTCCTCACTGTGGGGCTCCGAGACCCAGAACCAGGCCCCATAGGGCTCCTCGGGCTCCAGTTTGTAATGATTTTGCAGCCTCCGGAGCAGCTGGATTTCCTGGGGCTGGAGGGAGGACTGGCTGCAGTCAAGGACTGGGCTGGGGAGGATGCAGGGCCTCGTGGGGGCGGGGGGGTAGGATGGGGCAGGGGCCAAGTCCTGGAGCCCCAGCTCATATCTAAAAAGGGCTGAAATCCCTGAAGGCCCACGGGGTCCCTCATTAGAGTAACAACACCCTCACACTCGGGCACCCTGGTGGTGGGCCCCTCCTCCCTGGCCTCCTTCCTGTCCCTCTGACTCTAGCCAGGGCTGCAGCCAGGGGCAGGCTGGACCTCTGTCCCGGGTCCTGCCAGGAAGATGAGGCAGAATGAGGAGAAGAGAAGGGGAAGGGATGGACCAATCTTCTCCCTGCCCGGAGTCAGCCTCCATTGCTGCCACCAGGTCCCCTGGCCCAGCCATGCACTTAGCTAGACCCTGGGAGGGAGTCTGCATTCCAGGCCAGCTGGGTGGGGCAGGGGGTATTCAGTGACCTTTGCATCCCCAGATATCCAACCCACCTGGCCTTGCACCCTGAGACTTGCTGCCCAGCATGGGCATTGTTCTGGGGCTCAGCGGACTCTGGGGCCACAGAGCACTTGGCAGTGGTGAGGGAACATGAGGGACCAGTCAGGTGTGAAGCCATGGGTCTTGGGCACGTCCACAGCAGGACTGGGTCATGATACACATTCTGTGTGCAGGTCCCCTGTGAACACCTAACCCTCTCAGTGGGGAGGCCTGTGTGCCTGGTGCACCTGTCCTCCACCTACCCCAGAAGAGCGGCCACATTCAAGCATTTCCATGCCCAACCCTCAGGGACAGTTGGGAAGCTGAGGTCCAGAGAGGCAGGGACTGGCCCAGGACAAATGAGGGGTGCAGAGTCCAAGGAGCAGGGCTGCTCTCCAGTCCTAGGCCAGCATCAACCCTCCCATGAGGTTTGCTTTGGGGGTGAGAGCCCCTCAGATCCTTGGGGATAGCTCCCCACCCCGTCCCATGTGGGGACATGACCTTGGGCATCCCCAGGCAGGTAGAAGCATGTGTACCTGTGTGTGCAGACACACACACACACACACACACACACACACACACATATACTCTGACTGCCCAGCTGGGGGTCAGAAGGGGAGGACACCCTGGGAGCGAGGTGGGTGACAAAAAGAAGAAAGAGGTCGGAGAGAGCTGGGCCATGGGGGCAGGGGCATCAGGACTCCTGGCCATACCCCAGATCCACAGCATGGCGAGGGGATACACGTCAGGCTGATAGTCAGGGGGTCCCCAAGGGGCCCAGGAAGGTTGCCAGGGCACTGGGAGAGGACAGGGTCTGGGGTCCGGTGTCCATCACCTCCCTGGGCACCTTGAAGTAGGAACAGAAACCCCCCCACTAGTGTGGAGGGGGCTACAGCACAAAAGGCCTCAGCTTACTCTACTGTCAGTTGGGCTGTAGAGATGGGTGTCTCCAGGATTCCACAGGCTTGTAGAAGAGCCTGCTGGCCTTGGATCTCCGTCCCTGACCCACTGTGCTCCCAGTCCTAGGAAAATGCTTTGTACTCCCTCGAGGTCCTTCTGAGCAGAGGGCAGCCTGGGGGCTTGGGGGGCTGAGGACCTGGTATGCAGAACGTGGCAGAGCACTGACCACTGGTCGGGGGACCAAGGTCAGGACCCTCCTAGGTGCAGCCTCAGGGTTCCCATTTGGAAGAGGTTCCAGAGTCAGTGCTCTGGGCATGGTGAGGAGGCCTTAGGAAGGAACTGACCACCAGGACAGGAAAGGGAAACAGGGACAAGGGAGAGTTCTGAGGGTTTCTCACATCGTCCCCGGAGCCCTCAGATCCTGCTCCTGTGAGACACTCAGAGACAGAGACAGAGACAGAGACAGAGACTGAACACAGGAGAGAGGAAACCAGGAGAAGTCACAGACTTTCCTCCATCAGCTTGGAAATGACATCCCATCCTTTTGCTCCATTCTCTTAGAGTGCAGTCACAGAGGGGACGGGACTCCCCAGGGATGTGTGACCAAAATTCGGGAATGCCCGGGAACCACTGTGGAGACTGCCCCGCACATGGGCACAGACGAGGCCTGGGGACCTGAGCCTCAACTTAATGGGAGCCCCTGGAAGTCTGTGTCGCCAAGGGATAAGGTTGGAATCAGTTCATTGCAACCTTCCCACGGGGCCTGGGACAAAGGGGTGGCTTTCCTGGACCCCAGAGCAGACCCAGCCCCTCTGAGCTGTGTTCCATGCCCCGCCCAGCCCCTGGCTCATCCTTGCATTGCCAAGTGTGTGCCCCAGCCTCCTGTGATAGCAGGTACGGAATGTATGTAGAGGTCCTACCCCTGATGGTGTCCCTAGAAGTAGAAGCCAGAACACCCCACTGTGCAGATGGGGAGCCTGGGGAGGCCCTGAGAGGCACAGGGTCTGTCCAGGGTCACGGCCCTGGTCACGAGCAGAAGCCTGGTCTGAAACCAGCTCTGCGTCCTCACAGCGGGGACACTGGCTGCACCCAGGCCCCCTGGGGGCTGTGGGTGGGCGGTGTAGGTGTCACTGTATGGATGGGCCATGGGGGGGAGGGTGAGCATAGAGCAGCTGGGGGAGGGGGGCCCTTGGGGGCTCTTGTAGGAGAAGGAAGTCGGGCAAGGGAGCCCCAGGCAGTGGTGACCTCACTTCCCTGACAACGGACCCCAACAGAATTTGGAACCCGGGTAACCAGGCACCCACATTCCAGAGCCAGCCCCCTGCCCAGCTCATTTCGTTGGAGATCCTCGAACGAAGAACATGTTTGCGTGTTGCATCCCCAAGTCCGGAGGCTGCAGGCTGAGGAAAGCGCGCCCTGCAAACACTTCCCCTCGCTGGGGATGTCGCGTCAGGGCTCCCCGACGCCTCTGGCCATTTGGCAGGAAGGACCAAAAGGTGACACCATGAGGCCCAGAGCCGGCCAGCCCAGCCCCACACACTCTGATCTGACTGTACAGCCCCAGGTCCCCTCCCTGTGTGTGTGTGTGTGTGTGTGTGTGTGTAAGAGGGGTCTTGTAGGGTGGGGCCACTCCAAGCAGGAGCAGGCTGATGAGGGGTCAATGTCCAGTGGGCAGGTCATGTTCACACCCCAGGTCAAGCCTGGCTGGGTGGGACAGGGTGTGCGGGGGCTACGCCCTTCTGCCCAAGGTTTATCCCGAGCCCTGCAGGGATGGGTCACTGCATCCCAGGTGCAGGGCTGTGCACGCACAGGTCTGTGTCTGATCTGGGAGCACCAGGGGGCCTGGGCAGGAGGACAGTGAAGACAGCCGGGCAGGGCTGTGATGCCTCTGGGCCGGCTACCGGTCCCTGTCTTTGCAGAAGGCCACGGATGACACTGAGAGGAAGCTGGTGGACACGCCCTCCTCTCCAGGAGCAGGGACAGGGGATCACCTGGGAAGGGTTCTGACTCCGCCCAGGCCACTGTCCCCAGTAGTCATTCACTCAGTGAGTGTGATCCAGGAGCCAGAGCCCACGGAGGCCGAGCCCGAGGGTGAGAAGTCTGGGGCTGGGTGTGTGTGGTGTGTGGGGATGGGTCAGTGCTGGCCCCACAGGGAGGAGCCCCCAGAGGCTGGTGTGGGTCCAGGAGCAAGGACCGGGCTCAGAGCACCCAGTGGGTGGACTGCAGTCGGGGATACGTCCTGGTCAGGGTTCCTTCCTGGCTGCAGCTTCTCTGGGAGCCCCTGGGCTGGGTTCTGTCTCTGCAAAGGCCACGAGAGGCAGGCACGTGGGTGAGCTTTTCTCCTCTCACAGCTGCTCCACCATCTGAGGAACTAGAGCCGGCTCCAAGTTCATGGGCAGCTCCAGAGGGAGGGGTGGTGCCTGCAGCGACTTCAGCAGGAGACCAGGAGCCAGCGGGTTACCTGGCACCTGCCCACGGAGAGCCTGAAGCTGTGCAGGAAGAGCCTGCTGGAGAACCTGCCCACGGAGAGCCTGCCCCTGAGCCCGGCACTGCTCCTGCCCCCACACCTGCCCCTATCCGCGCTCCTTTTCTTGCCCCTGCCCCAAATCCTGCCCCTGCCCCTGCCCCTGCCTGTGCTCCTGATCCTGCAAAGGATGAAACTCTTTCCCCTGCCCCTTGCTCTGCCTGTGCTCCTGTTCCTGCCCCAGACCCAGCTACTGTCACTGCGCCTGCCAGAGCCACTGCTTTTGCCCCTGCCTGTGCTCCTGTTCCTACCCTCCAGCTCTTGCCCCTGCTCTTGCCCCTTCCTCTACCCCTGCCAGAGCAGCTGCCCCTTCCCCTGCCTGTGCTGCCATTACTGCCCCAGAACAAGCTCATGCCCCAACTCTTGCCCCCTCCCCTGCCAGAACTGCTGCCCCTTCCCCTGCCCCTGCCAGAGACCCTGACCCTTCCCCTGCCCCTGCCTGTGCTGCTCTTCCTGCCCTGGACCCAGATCCTGCCCCACCTCCTGCCCCTTCCCCTGCCAGAACTGCTGCCCCTTCCCCTGCCCCTGCCAGAGCCGCTGACCCTTCCCCTGCCCCTGCCTGTGCTCAGGTTCCTGCCCCAGACCCAGCTCCTGCCCCAACTCCTGCAACTTCCCCTGCCAGAGCCGCTGACCCTTCCCCTGCCCCTGCCTGTGCTCCAGTTCCTGCCCCAGACCCAGCTCCTGCCCCTTCCCTTGCCAGAACTGCTGCCCCTACCCCTGCCCCTGCCAGAGCCGCTGACCCTTCCCCTGCCCCTGCCTGTGCTCAGGTTCCTGCCCCAGACCCTGCTCCTGCCCCAGCTCCTGCTCCTTCCCCTGCCAGAACTGCTGCCCCTTTCCCTGCCCCTGCCTGTGCTCCTGATCCTGCCCCAGACCCTGCTCCTGCCCCAACTCCTGCTCCTTCCCCTGCCAGAACTGCTGCCCCTTACCCTGCCCCTGCCTGTGCTCCTGATCCTGCCCCAGACCCTGCTCCTGCCCCAACTCCTGCCCCTTCCCCTGCCAGAACTGCTGCCCCTTTCCCTGCCCCTGCCTGTGCTCCAGTTCCTGCCCAGGACCCAGCTCCTGCCCCAGACCCAGCTCCTGCCCCAGCTCCTGCCCCTTCCCCTGCCAGAACTGCTGCCCCTTTCCCTGCCCCTGAATGTGCTCTGGTTCCTGCCCTGGACCCAGCTCCTGCCCCAGCTCCTGCTCCTTCCCCTGCCAGAACTGCTGCCCCTTCCCCTGCCCCTGCCAGAGCCAGTGACCCTTCCCCTGTCCCTGCCTGTGCTCCTGTTCCTGCCTCAGACCCTACTCCTTCCTCAACTCCTGCCCCTTCCCCTGACAGAACTGCTGCCCCTTTCCCTGTCCCTGCCTGTGCTCCGGTTCTTGCCCCAGACCCAGCTCCTGCTCCTTCCCTTGCCAGAACTGCTGCTCCTTCCCCTTCCCCTGCCAGAGCCTGTGACCCTTCCCCTGCCCCTGCCTGTGCTCCTGTTCCTGCCCCAGACCCTGCTCCTTCCCCAACTCCTGCCCCTTCCCCTGTCCCTGACTGTGCTCCTGCTCCTGCCCCAGACCCTGCTCCTGCCCCAACTCCTGCCCCTTCCCCTGCCAGAACTGCTGCCCCTTCCCCTGCCCCTGCCAGAGCCACTGACCCTTCCCCTGTCCCTGCCTGTGCTCCTGTTCCTGCCCCAGACCCAGCTCTTGCCCCAACTCCTGCCCCTTCCCCTGCCAAAACTGCTGCCCCTTCCCCTGCCCGAGCCGCTGACCCTTTCCCTGCCCCTGCCTGTGCTCTGGTTCCTGCCCTGTACCCAGCTCCTGCCCCAGACCCAGCTCCTGGCCCAGCTCCTGCCCCTTTCCCTGCCCCTGCCTGTGCTCTGGTTCCTGCCCTGGACCCAGCTCCTGCCCCAACTCCTGCCCCTTCCCCTGCCAGAACTGCTACCCCTTCCTCTGCCCCTGCCAGAGCCACTGACCCTTCCCCTGTCCCTGCCTGTGCTCCTGTTCCTGCCCCAGACTCAGCTCCTGCCCCTACTCCTGCCCCTTCCCCTGCCAGAACTGCTGCCCCTTTTCTGCCCCTTCCTGTACTCTGGTTCCTGCCCTGGACCCAGCTCCTGCCCCAGACCCAGCTCCTGGCCCAGCTCCTGCCCCTTCCCCTGCCCCTGCCTGTGCTCTGGTTCCTGCCCTGGACCCAGCTCCTGCCCTTTCCCCTGCCAGAACTGCTGCCCCTGCCTGTGCTCTGGCTCCTGCCCCAGACCCAGCTCCTGCCCCAGACCCTGCCCCCTCCCCTCCCAGAACTGCTGCCCCTTCCCCTGCCCCTGCCTGTGCTCCTGTTCCTGCCCCAGACCCAGCTCCTGCCCCAGATCCTGCCCCCGCCCCTAACAGAACTGCTGCCCCTTCCCCCTGCCCCTGCCTGTGCTCCTGTTCTTGCCCCTCACCCAGCTCCTGCCTTGGATCCTGCACCTGCCACTGCTGCTGACCCTGTCCCTCCCCTTGCTCCTGCCCCTGTCCCTGTTCTTGCACCTGTCCCTGCTCCTGTCCCTGCCCCTATCCCAACCCCTGTCCCTACTCCTGCTCTTGCAGGGCTCCCAGAGCCACATCCAGAGCCCACAGCCCTGCAGGGAGAGCTCCTTGTACAATTACCCTTAGTTCCTTCACCCGAACCCGACATCCCGCCAGAGTGTTTCATCCCCTCCCCCTATGTTCTTTCTCTCTGGTACATATTGACTGTTACTTTATCTTTTCATGTTCTGTATACTGTTTATTATTTGTTTTAAGTAAAATTATCCATCTCCTTGGGCATTAGCGTTGGTGCATAGCCTGCTCTCTCCCCTTCCATCCTCCCTCAGGCCCTCCCTCATTCAGCAGAGGATCTGGGGGCCCTGCTGTGTACTGAGCACTGGGGCTTCATCAGTGAGCACCCCCCAACCCATACCGTCATGTCCACTGTGGGAGGTGACAGGGGTCACCTCAGGGTGAGCAGGGGTGATGAGCACCAGGAATCTGCTCCTGAAAACAGAGACCAGTTGCACAAAGAATGGAAAGACCCATGCTTAGCACTTCCTCTAGAAAAATCTAGTCCTGAAAAGTAGGTATATCCTAGACTTAACGCAATGTGAGTTCTCATGGCAGGTACGCACTGATTCCTAGAACCAACGAAGAGTAAATCATCCAGTGTTGATGGGGGTTTGTGACACACCTTTTCTGACCAAATGACAGCGATTCAGCCAACATCTCCAGAGCCTCCAAGTCTTCCCAAGGCCTCTGCAATCCTCTGATTCTTCCATCGACCTCCTTGGGAAGCTCTGTCCTGTTGTCTTCCTTGTCGCCTGCCTCTTCTGGAACCCTTCTGTGGCCTCCCCACCAGGGCCGCCCTCACCGGGATTTCCCGTGACCCATGGCTAGGTGCCTGCATCCTGTGCTTTGTGCAAGGCCTGTGTGCTCACTCTGGGTCACTTGGCATCTCCCCTTGCAGCGGGCTGCATCTTCTTGCGCTGAGTCTCCTCTGAGCAGTCTGTGAGGCCGGACTGTGCCCATGTGATGGGCACCGAAGCGTGAGTCTAGAAGGTCCAGATGACCCACTCCCAGTCCCAGCATGTAGAGAATGGGCCGAGGGTGGTTCCCAAGCAGAGGAGGACTTGGGCCCAGGGGGCCTGAGGGAGGGCATGGCATAGTGAGCCTGCAGAAGGAGAGCGAGCACCGTGGCGGCCTGGGTGCTCAGGCCTGCTGGGAGACCAGGTCCCACATGCACTGGCTCTGTCCCCAGGACTGGAGGCCATCAGGGTATCCACACTCCCAGGCTGCAGGCTGGCAGTGACTTGCAGGGGGGAGGCACCGCTGGTACAAGAGAGAGCCCTCCACAGGGAGGAGGGGGCAGGCGCTCCCCCAGCAGCTAGAGGAACTCAGGGTGTCCACACTCTCAGGCTGCAGGCTGGCAGTGACTTGCAGAAGGGAGGCACCGCTGGTGCAGGAGAGAACCCTCCCCAGGGAGGAGGGGGCAGGTGCTCCCTCAGCAGCAGGTGCACTGGGGAGGGCTGAGGGGGCATCAGCAGACAGCAGTGGCTGCAGCTGGGGTCTCCATACAGGCCCCTGCCTCACGCCCAGCATGAGATTGGATGGCCTTTGTCCCCGAAACACAAAGTCTGGCCCAAGACCCCTCCCTCAAGCCCCCACTCCCAATCCTTTGTACTCAGCTCAAGGGACAAGAAATGGCCAATAGTTTAGGTGGTGTTGGGTGCACAGGGACATTTGCTTTTCTGGCCCATGCTGTTAACACTGCTGGCATTTTAAAGGTCTCAAGGCTTTGATTCAAAAACTGTAGGAAGGTAGCTTTGTAGCTTTCTGGAAACTCTGTGCCTTGCAGCCCTCCCATCCCACCAGCTCTGCTCAGAATCCCTCCAGGCCACAGACCCACAGTCTTGGGTCCTCAGATGGCCCAGACGATGTGATCCAGGTGGGGCAGCAGGACACACTGCGGATTTCAGCAAACCTCCCCCCCCATAAAGTGAGGGTACCACTGGGCGAGCTGTCTGAAAACAGCCAGGTCAGGGTTCCAGGAAGACACCAGAGGCACAGGAGGAACTGGGGAGCATCTGAACGTCAGGTGGGGACAGTCAGAGCTTCCAGGCCCTATTCCCTAACACTCCTCATCACTCAGCCTTTCTTCCAGTGAATCTGCTTGGTTTCTGTTTGCCCCAACTGTTACCCGTTGCCCTGGGCAGCAGAGACTCACATATGCCTTTAAATGTTTAGGACATTGAATGCCCTCCAGTAGCCACCTCACTACAGTTGGTGGTAAGCAAGAAGTCACCGAGGTCTCCAAGGGTCTGGACTTGGTGTTTCCCTCTTCTGAGATGGGGACACCTGTGGAAGGTGCAGGTGGCCGGCTGGTGGGGGTTGCAGGCACCTGACATGGACAGATGGGGTAGGTGAGGCCCAAGGCCCTGGGGGGGTGTGTCCGGCATCTGGACTGAACAGGTCTTCAAAGCTGCAGATTGGTTGGTATTATCTTCAGGCTGAGAAAGAAGATGAGGGGAGCAGAGGGGAGCAGAGGAGGCTTAGCTTAGACAGGAGAGGGCTGAGCCACTCCTTTGGGGGAAAAGTGGGTCAGGTCCAGGCTCATGGGGACAGACCTTAGGCCACTGTGTTACGTGAAATAAGCCAGTCCCTAAAGGACAGATACTGGAGGACCCCACTCGTGAGGGACGGAGAGCACTCCAATTCACAGAGGTGGAAGGAGCCGCTGGGTGCTGGGGCTGGGGAGGGGGAATGGGGGTTAGGGTCTCGTGGGCAGAGGTTCAGTTTGGGATGACAATGAAGTTGTGGCGATGGATGGAGGTGGCAGGTGCAGAGCAGTGAATGTACGTATTGCCACTGAATTGTACCCTGAAAAGTGCTTAACAGTATCAGTCGTATGTCCACTACACCACAATAGGAAAGTAGTGAGTCAGGAGGACGGGGCCATCGCGAGTCCCAGGAGGGCCCTGGAGCAGGGACCCTGTATCTTGGTTCTCGCTCTCACGCTCTGCCCCTTGTTGGTGACCGAGCTCACAGTAGGCACTCAGTGAATGCTTGCTAAGATGAAGTGCAGGCAGATGTTCCAGAGAGAGTCCACAGGTGCAAACCCTCCAGTGGGCACTGAGGGATCCCAACAGGACATGCATCCAGACAGAGCCAGTGCCCACATCTCAAACACCAGCACAGAAATAGCCATTTAAAACCAAGGCAGGAACCAGAAATAACCCAGAGGGCTCCATGCTCCTGGAGGCCGTGCTAGCGGTCACAGCCTCTGGTGGTCAGGGGACTGGGGGTCTGAGAGGTGGCTCGGCGCACCCCTGACCCTGAAGGCCCATGGCTGCCGCGAGGTGCAGGGACTGGGAGGAAGACCCAGCCAGGGCCCGTTCTGGCTCCAAGGCTGCTGCAGGGCCGCTCCCAGCCCACCAGGCGATGTCTGTTTAGAACCAGGGAGAAAACCTTTTCCCTCAATTGTTTTTTTTTTGTTTTTGTTTTTGTTTTTTAAAGATTTTATTTATTTATTCGACAGAGAGAGACAGCCAGCGAGAGAGGGAACACAAGCAGGGGGAGTGGGAGAGGAAGAAGCAGGCTCATAGCGGAAGAGCCTGATGTGGGGCTCGATCCCGCAACGCCAGGATCACGCCCTGAGCCGAAGGCAGACGCTTAACCGCTGTGCCACCCAGGCGCCCCTCAATTGTTCTTTTTAAAGATGGTTGCTCAGCATTGACACAGAAAAACATTCGACATAAAACTGGAGCCGTTCGCAGCTGCAAATGACCCAGAAATGATCGAAATGCACTGACCACAAAGAAAGGAACTTGTGCCCCAGGCAGGCCTCCTGTGCATGGGGGCAGCTAGGGGCCCTGGACATGCCCGAGCGGGCAGTGCTGGACTCCACAGTTGAGGGGACAGAAGAAGGAATCTGCTCTTATGGCTCTGCTCAGAGAGGCCACCCTGACAGAGACAGGGCGAGCCCCTCGTGTGTTCTGGATGTCCTGGTGATTCTTGGGGACTGCCCGAATCTCAGCATCTTCAGGACCGGGGTGGGGGGAGGACAGCCCAGCAGCCTCAGGTCCCACGTGGCCTCCGGGGCTTAGTGGGCTTGTGGTTCAGGTGGCTCTTGTCAGGCCACATGGCCTCCATCCCATTGGCCAGGTCGACCCCCATTGCCTGGTGACAGGCCAATGTCAGTCAGTGAACCTCCACCACTGACCCCCCCAAAAAGGCCCCCATATAGTAAAAGTTGCCCTGGTGCCTGGGGTTGTGGGCCTGGGACTGCGGCCGGCGCGCATAGCTGAAGTTCTCATTGGCCACCCAGTAGAAACTGGGGTACAAAGTGACAAAGGGGGGGACAGGATCTCCACACCCACATGACGCGGAACTTCATGTCCACATCCGCGCACACCAGGTCATCCACCTCACAGAGGAAGCGCTGCTCACAGAAGCGGCTGATCATCGCCATGTGCTGCATGGACACATCCTGCCAGAGCAGGGCACCGCAGACCTCAAGGACCACCACCCTCTGGCCTTCCCAGAGAGGCACACAGGCCCAGCAACTGGTGGTTGGTGAAGACGTACTAGGTGACGCTGTGTCCGCCATGAGGCACCGCGGACCTTGAGGAGCACCACCCACTGGCCCTCACGGAGGGGCACAAGAGTATGGCAGCTGGCTGATCGCTGAAGATGTACTAGGTGACGCTGTGTCCGCCATGAGGCACCGCGGACATTGAGGAGCACCACCCACCGGCCCTCACGGAGGGGCACAAGGGTACGGCAGCTGGCTGATCGCTGAAGATGTACTAGGTGACGCTGTGTCCACCATGAGGACCACCGCCCTCCGGCCCTCACAGAGGGGCACAAGGCACAGCAGCCAGCTGGTCAGTGAAGACGTACTAGGTGACCCTGTGTCCACCATAAGGACCACCGCCCTCCGGCCCTCACAGAGGGGCACACAGGCACAGCAGCCAGCAGGTCAGTGAAGATGTACTAGGTGACGCTGTGTCCACCATAAGGACCACCGCCCTCCGGCCCTCACAGAGGGGCACACAGGCACAGCAGCCAGCTGGTCAGTGAAGACCTAGTAGGTGACCCTGTGTCCCACCATGAAGTGCTTCTTTGCCGTCTGCAGGACCAGCTCCAGGAAGACCACATAGCTACAGGGACAGGGTGAGAGGAGGGTCACTGCCAGAGGCTGGCAG
The DNA here is from genome assembly GCF_023065955.2 of Ursus arctos. Classification (NCBI taxonomy): domain Eukaryota; kingdom Metazoa; phylum Chordata; class Mammalia; order Carnivora; family Ursidae; genus Ursus; species Ursus arctos. The sequence continues at coordinate 52,627 of NW_026622919.1, forward strand.
CAGGACCCTGAAACTGAGGGCCATAGACCTGTGTACCTTCTTCAAGGGGTCAGGCCCTGGGCTGCTTTAAGCAACAGCCACTCTCCTGGCCTCTCCTGAGTGAGTCTGCCCATGGGGCCTCCCTACCTTCTGCTCCCAGAGATGGGGGCCGTCAGCACCCCATCTTACAAAGGGGTGCCTAAGGCTTAAGAGGTTGGAAGCCCATGCAGCCACACATGGACTCCAGCATGCTGGAGCCAGGAACACGCCCCCTGTGCTGAGCTCCCGGGCAAACCCCCAGGTCCTGTCCCCACCTGCCAGGAGCGGAGCACCTTGGGGCACAGCCCTTGTTTCCATGCCCTACAGTAGAACCAGCAGGGCCGGCCACCAGCCCCATTTTGTTTTGAGTGGGATGTCACCGGCCCCCACAGAGCTGTCTCCACCTCTGTAAGGTCCTCCCTTCAAGGCTACTGGGCATCCTGCTGACAAGGTCCTCAGTAAACCCCTGGTATTCCTAGGAGGGGTCACCCTCGAACTCCCCCAGGTCAGGAATCAGGTCCAGCCCATGGTCAGGGAAGGGGAAAGAGGACCTCTGGAAGAAGAAGGAGCTTGCTTAGGCCCCAGCCTTGAATCCAAGGGTGTAAGCTTCCAGGTCCAGGTCTACATCTCCCCAGACAAGAAGTTGGGAGTCTTGTCCAACCACCTCACATGACTGGTCCCCCTTTGAGGGGACTATCTGCTCCCCACCATAGGGACAGCAGCTCCCCCATCATCAAGCAAGTTTGGTGAGCCCTCTGAGACTGATTTTTTATGCAGACACTAAGGCTACGTCCTTACACCTGCCCCATCACGGGCAGGTTAGCAAATTGCTCACATCGGGAAGGCGGGCACTACATTTAAATAGCGGACAGGCACATTCAACCAGCAGACATGAGTCAGGTCCTCAGGGGGCAATTCGGGGCCCAGCCAATGGGGAAACAAGCCAAACATGAAGCAGGGGGAGAGAAGAGTGCTCCTGGCAGAGGGCACAGTGAATGCAAAGTCTTGGACTCAGGCCTGAGGCACATGTGGGACAATCATACCCCTGGGTGGCCCACAGAGGGGCAGGCCGTGGTGGGAGGGGTGAGGCTGCAGAGGATGGGCAGGAGGGGAGCAGACCACAGAGAGGCCCAAATGTAATGTGTCGAAAAGATCACTCTGGTTACTGGAGGAGAATGGGCTCTGTGCAGAAGAGGACAGGGAGACCCCTAACCCTAACCCAACCATAACCCTAACAACCCGTAACACCAATCCTAACCACTAATACCAACCCCAATGAAATCATCACAAAATCAGCAAATACATCCCTACACCCGTCTTAAGATAGATGTAAGAAGCCTGATCAGAAAAATTGCAAAACCAAGAGCTCTTAAATATATTGTACATCATAAGTGTCTCTTCACAAACATCTCAAAGATTGTTCAATATAGTGAAACCAAGCAATGTTATACTCCACAATAAATTTTTAAATAAAAACATGTGGTCATATTAATTGATGCAGAAAAGGTTCTAACCAAAATCCAAAGTCTGTTGCTGATATAAACACTCATGAAAACAGGAATAAGGGGTAATTTTTTTTTCAATAAATCTATAGCAAACACCATGCTCAAGTCTGAAGATTGACAGCTCTACTCCGAAATCAGGAACAAGGACAGGATGCTGGCTTTCACAGAAGGGTAGATACTGTGTGATTCCACCTGTATGAGGTATCTAGAGACAGAAAGTTGAACGTGGCTGCAGGGCTGAGAGGAAAGGGGAATGGGGAGTTAGTGTTTCATACATACAGTCTCCCTCAGGGAGAAAGAAAAAGTTCTAGAGAATGATGTACAACCATGTGAACTCACCTAAGGCCAGAGAACTGTGACCCTGAAATGTTTTAAGTGGTAAATGTTACTATGTTTAGTCACAGTGAAAAAATTAAGGACTGATGCATGTCACCACATGGACGGACACTGAAAACAGCCCAAGCGACATAAGCCTCCAGAAAGGCCACCCAGATTGGAGCCATCTGTGCTCCTTAAATCCATCAGGGTTGTGCAAATACGGGAAAGTCTCGGGAGCAGTTGCAGAAGAAGAAAACTGGATCCGAATGGAGCAGGACATTTCAGACAGCAGGGCAGGTGGCAACAGTTCAAGTGGACCTGTGGTCTGGATTATAATAGGGAAACTGCGATGATTTCCTCGTTCAGGGCTATGTGGTGGTTCCGCAGGATGGTGTCCCTGTTCGGGGTAAAACGCACTGAAGTATCCCGTGTGAAGTGGCAAATGTGGTAAAGAAACGACAGCTGGGGAGTCCGAGTGTGGAGATAAAGCATATTTGTGCTGCTGTGACAGGTTCACTGCACCTTGAAATCACCGCAGAGTCAAGTACTCTTACAAACAACCAGGTCAGCACCAGGTCACAGGAGCAGAGCCCACATCAAGCTTCCTGATGGAGGCCAAGTCCTCCCAGACCCGGTTCGCCCACTGCGGAGAGACCACTCACCAGTGTAGGAAGCCACAGGTTAGCAAGAGACTCATGCGAGGATGACATCGGGGGCCCCTGTGTCTCGGGTGCAAGAGAAGCAGCGGGATCTGGAATTCGAATTTTCCACAACGCTCCACCAAAAACTGGTTAGAACTGTGAAAATGCGTGAAGGGAAGGCTCAGTCAAGTGGACTAGGGTCGCCAGAAGGGTCGCTGGGCGGGGGAGCCAACCGCTCAGTGTCAATTACACGAACAACTGTCAATTACAGACCCCACATTGAAGCTCCACAGCAGAGACTCATGAGTCACAGGCCCCAAAGGGGAAGACGCGGGTTTTACCTCCTCCAAGAAGTCACCACGCCTGCAGCACAGTGGGTGAGAACCTAACATCACCCCGAACCTCGCTTTTCTCCAGAACAACCCACCGAACTTCCTCCTCCTCCTCCATGAAGTACTGAACAGGGAACAGCCCTGCTCTCGGACAGCCCTGTCCTCGGACACCCGTTAGACACCAACGACAGACGTCGAGTGAGATGGACAACCCCGCTCTCCAACACCCATGAGACACCAACAACAGACGTCGAGGGAGACGGTCAGCCCTGTCCTCGGACACCCGTGAGACACCGACGACAGACGTCGAGGGAGACGGTCAGCCCTGTCCTCGGACACCCGTGAGACACCGACGACAGACGTCGAGGGAGACGGTCAGCCCTGTCCTCGGACACCCGTGAGACACCGACGACAGACGTCGAGGGAGACGGTCAGCGCTGTCCTCGGACACCCGTGAGACACCGACGACAGACGTCGAGGGAGACGGTCAGCGCTGTCCTCGGACACCCGTGAGACACCGACGACAGACGTCGAGGGAGACGGTCAGCGCTGTCCTCGGACACCTGTGAGACACCGACGACAGACGTCGAGGGAGACGGACAGCCCTGTCCTCGGACACCCGTGAGACACCGACGACAGACGTCGAGGGAGACGGTCAGCCCTGTCCTTGGACACCTGTGAGACACCGACGACAGACGTCGAGGGAGACGGTCAGCCCTGTCCTCGGACACCCGTGAGACACCGACGACAGACGTCGAGGGAGATGGACAGCCCTGCTCTCGGACACCCGTGAGACACCGATGACAGACGTCGAGGGAGACGGACAACCCTGTCTTCGGACACCCCTGAGACACCGACGACAGACATGGAGGGAGACGGACAGCCTATCTTCGGACACCCATGAGACACCAACGACAGACGTCGAGGGAGATGGACAGCCCTGTCACGGACACCCGTGAGATACCGACGACAGATGGACACCCCTGAGACACCGACGACAGACGTTGAAGGAGAAAGACAGCCCTGCCTTCCGACACCCGGGAGACACCGATGACGGACGTCGAGGGAGGTGGACAGCCCTGTCCTCGGACACCCAGAGACACCGATGACAGAGGTCAGGGAGACGGACAGCCCTGCCCTCGGACACCCCTGAGACACCGACGACAGACGGACACCCGGGAGACACGACAGACGTCGAGGGAGACACTCGGAGACAGGAAGACACTCTGCGCTCGGGAAGAACCGACGCCGTGAGAACACCTGCTCTCCCCACAGCCGTCTGTCTGCAGAGCGCGCGCCGTCGCTACCGAACCTCCAGACACCGAACCGACAGCCCGGACCGGGTGTGGACGCGGGGAGGACCCTGCGGGGCCGAGGCCGGTGGAGCAGGAGCACCAGGCGGCCAGAGGCTCCCTAACTGCAGACTGCCTGCGGAGCCCCCAGAACCGGATCCGTGTGCGCGTAAACACGGACCCGCGGACCAGCCCAGCGGATCCGGGCCCAGAGAGGGGAGACCCCACAGCCCCGCGCGCAGCCCCGCCAGGGACCCCACGGCACCGCACACAAACCACGGAAACCCCACCGTCTACACAGCGCGCCCCTCCTCCGCGGGGTCCTGTGAGCACGGACCCCTCAGCAGTCCCGGCTCAGGCGGCTTCTCCTCACCTTCTCCTCCCGCGGTGGGTGCTGAGGAGACTCGGGTTCTGTGGGTGTGGACACCGCTCCATGTCCTCCACTGCGGGTCCTTTCGATGTGGACGCGGAAACACGTCCTCCACTGCAGGTCCTGTCCGCGTGGACGCGGCCCCATGTCCTCCCGAAGTCTCCACAGCGGATCCTGAGGAGGCCAAGCTCCTGTCGGTGTGGACGCGCACCCACGTCCTCCACTGCGGGTCCTTTCGGTGTGGACGCGGAAATACGTCCTCCCGAAGTCTCCATAGCGGATCCTGAGGAGGCCGGGCTCCTGTCAATGTGGACACAGACCCACATCCTCCACAGCAGGTCGTGGGGAGGCCGGGCTCCTGACCGTGGATGAGGCCCCACGTCCTCCCAGGGCCTGGGCGTCACCACAGACGGTCCTGAGGACTTGGAACGCCCCTCAGCTCCCGGAAAGCGCATGCCCAGCGGGAGTCACGGAGCGGGACTCGGGCGCCCCCTGCGGGCGGTGGGGGCGGTGCAGGGTGGGGTGCGCTCAGTTCAGTGGAGGCACCTGTCCCTTCTGGAGTCCAGCTGAATCCATTATATTTTGAAAATTCAAACTGAAATGGAGTCCAATTACCCCTGACATCTCCAGAAATAGAAACAATTAATTAGAAACCATACAGAATTAAGTGAAATGCAGGCACAAGCATTACAACTTACACCAAAATTCATTCAACATTGTAGATAAATTTAAAATGTAAAACTGTCAAAAAGAAAACATAAAAGAATATCTACATGACCTTGGGTTTGGTGATGAGTTTTAACACAACACCAAACGCCAATCCACAAAAGAAAAAAAACTGATAACATGAACTTCCTAAAATTAGAACTTCTGCTCTGTGAAAGACCTTGCTCAGAAACTAAAAGACAAGCCACAAACTGGGAGAAAATATTTGCAAAATATATATCCGGTAAAAGATCTGTATTCAAAATATACAAAAAACTATCAGAACTGAACAGTAAGGAAACAAACATCCGAACTGATAATGGGTAAGGGTCTGAAAATGCCTGGACAAAGAAGATATGCAGACACAGAATAAGCATACAAAAATATGCTCAACGTCATCATTAGGAAAGAACAACTGTAAACGACAGTGAGACAGCACTGCACACCTATTCCAAATGCTGAACTCCAGAAACAAGAATACCAACTGCTGGAAGGCGAGGAATGGCAGCAACTGTCCCTTCAGAAGACAGTTTGGCCATTTTCTCCAAACCTAAATAAGTCTCACGTTAAGGTCCAACAAGTGTACTTCTAGTATTTAGACCACTGCTGTGAAAAGCTATTTCCAAACAAAAACATGCAGTTATGCACAGCAGCTCTATTCATGGTGGTTACAAACTTAACGAAGCCAGGATGTCCTTCCGGTAATGAATCCATAAGCACACTGAGTGCATCCGTGTGAAGGAAGCAGAATATGCCAGGCAACATGTGCCTCTTTGGCACAAGGGTTATTTGGGTGGATTAATTTTAAGAAACAGCACACATGGGAGAATCTCTGACAACTGGGTAGAAGTTGCTGTTTGGTGAGTGAAAGGTACGCTGATAAAGGAAAGCTCCATTGGTAGGCCTGTCTCCCTCTGTATCAGGAACAGAATGACTAAATCTCAAGAAACTCTTACTGAAAGAAAAAGCACAGACTTAAATCTGTGTAACAACCATTCCCTCACTTACTGTGCTCACCTGATAACATCCCTTAACTGGCCTTCCCACCACCTAAAATCTTTTGGTCTTTAGTTGAAGATGGCATTTAGAGTGAGGGCTGGGTCACTTCAAGGGGTTACTCCGTTTTCCTGGGTGTCTCCCATGAATACAGGACATTTGAATGATATTAAACTTTGACTTGTTTTTCTCCTGTTAATCTATTCAGCAATAAAAATAAATGAACCATCACCCCCACACAATGACATGGATGAACTTTACACGTATTTTTCTAAGTCAAAGAATCCAGTCTGAAAAAGTTACACACTGAGTGACCCCATTTGTAGGAGATTCTGGAAAAGGCAAAACTAGAGGTGATAAAATGATCAAGGGGTGAATTCCATCATATTTTAATGATTTGTACCTGCCATTATTCATTTGTCAAAACCCAAACATTTTGGGGCACCTGGCTGGCGCAGTCGGTGGAGCATGCAACTATTGATCTTGGGGTTGTGAGTTCGAGCCCCATTTGGGTGTGGAGATTACTTAAAAATAAAATCTTTAAAAAACACAAACAAACATGTTTACATCCCCAAGAGTAAATCAAAAGCTACTGAAATAAAGTTACTTAGGATGTGGGAGTGTCGCAGGGTGGTGTAGGGACCAAGGGCAGGCTGCCCCAAATCTGCCACTTTGACATATATATTTTAAATAAAAGTTACTTAAGAGACAGCCTATGTAAGAGGGATGCTCAAACCCTCCTCTGTCCCCCGAAGCAGGAAATCTATCTGCACATGAAGATCTCCCTGTACCAGGAGGTGAAAAGACTTCCTAATCACCAGAAATGGGAAGTTTAGAGCCCAGAAGGCTGCATAAACAACCCTTGTTACTTTTGACTAACTTACTACCCCAGCCTGAATTCTGTTTAGAATTCCTTACTAATTGAAGCTCCCAAGGTTGTTTTCCTTCTTCTGTGAATTTCTCACAGATTTATTTTCTCTTTGTCCACAAAGTATAAAACCTGCCTGCCTTGGTCATTTAATCATGTGTACATGATTAAACTTTGTGGGTTTTTCCCTCCTGTTAATCTGTTTCATGTCAATGTATAATTCCCAATCCATCTGAAAGAACCTTGAAATGAGCAAAATTTCTTCTGCCCCTTCAGTGGGATACAGAAAATGACAAAGAATCTAACTGTACTGGAAATGTATGAAAAAACACCCACTGCAGGTTGTATGGCAGAAGATGCTGACCTAAGTAAACTTTGGAAACAAGTGGAATCTGTAGACTAAAGGAAAAAGCTCTTCCCCATCAGGGTGGTAGCTAACCGATCTGAAAACTCCCCATCTGTAATCTGGAATGGGGCAGTGAATTAAATACATGGCAGGTGGTGAGAGCCAGTTTGTCACTGTTGGAGTAGAAAGCTACAGATCAGCCAAGGAAGAATATCACAATACAACCAGGTTGGAGACATCGGCATGAACTCCTCTTCGGCTCAGTACGGATACACACAGTACCACATGGACATCTTTAATTAGGTGTGTTTACATTGGTTGGAATACATGCATATATTGCCTTCCGTTGTCTGCTGAGCACATTCAGTTCCCACAGGCAAGACTTTAATACCATTCTCTAATAAAAGGAGCCAGAGCTCTTCTAAGATATTGCTAATAGTAGGACTGAGACTGTAAATATAGGAGCCAGGATAATCTTGAAGTATCAGAAAGTAAAGAAGTACCACAGAAAACCCCACAAAGATGGAATGATGTCCACAGAAAACAGGAGACAATGGAAAACACTGGTAAAAAATAAATGATTTGTTAAAAAGAAACCACAGGCCCCAAATGGAGTCACTTAACATTAAGAGACCCGGGTCAGCAAACGAGGTCTTACCGCCTAACCCAACTGCAGTTTCACACACCCCCACCTCCAAGTAAACTTTAACCAGTCAACCAGGAATATGTACTGAATGGCCCCTTCTGTTCCCCTTAGGAGGGCAACCCTGCCTTAAACAATGCATTGTTTGCTAACGATTTCCTTTTTTCAATTCCCTGTCTGCTTTTAAAAGCCTTTCCTTCCGTGCAGCTCAAAGGAGGTCCTTTCTATTTGCTAGATGGGATGCTGCCCAATTCATGAATTGTTCAGTAAGGCAATGTGATCTTTTAAATTGCTCAGTTGTATTTTTTATTAACAGATTACACAGGTTTTTACAATTGGGGTTGAATAGACCTCTTCTAACAGAATTCCAAATAATAAATATAGACAGACCCTCAGCTACCCATCAAGGAGGTGCAGCTGACTCCCCTCTCCTAAAGTGTGTGGGCTCCGCACAGTGTCTTCCTACTCACGAGGACACACCATAGGCACCTGGGAAAGTAACTTCATGGTGGGGAAGCCCGACCAACACAGCCTCAGGTGACCAAGGTTAACACAGACAGTGACAAGTGTTCCTTCCTGTACAGTGATGACAGAGCACTTTACCTCTGTGATCCGCTTCCCTGAAAACCACAGCCCCCGTCTAACCATGAGAAAAACAAGTAAATCCCGTCTATGTACAGGTCTATGTACAAAATGCCTGACCTGTCCTTCTCAGCACCATCCAGGTCATCAAAACAAGACAAGTCACAGCCAAGCAGAGCCTAAAGAGACATGATGACCACATGTCACGGGGTGCCCTCACGGGATCCTGGAACCAGAAAAGGTAGAACAGAGGGAACCTGGATAAGTATGGACTTCAGTAAATAATAACGTATCAACATTTGTTCATTAATTGTGACAATTTATGACAAATTTAAAGGTTAAATAAGAGAAACCTCTTACATCAGACTGAAAACCTAGAGGAAATGGGTGATTTCCTAATAAAAATGCACATTAACAAAATAGACCCTAAAATAAGGAAAAAACAAGCAGACCAATTAGCCATCCAGGGCCTCTTCCTCGTGCTGATTCTCGTGCTGAGGTGGATAGAGGGATGAGTGAAATAGATGAAGCGGATTAAGGGGACACTTTTCTTGATGACCACTGAGTAATATATAGAATTACTGAATCACTCTATTGGACACCTGAAACGAATGTAACACTGTATGTTAGCTCTACTAGAATTTAAATAAATTTTTTTAAAAAATTTTTCTTTCAGGAACCTCTTTGAAAAAGCTTTTCCTGTGCAATGTGCATAAGCCCTACTTGGGAGGATTCACTCTACAATAATTATTCACTCTATGCCTCGAATTCAGATTTCACTGAGTTCTTGCACTCTACCTGTGGATCCCAGCCCACGGGAGCCATGGTCCTTTTCCGTCCAGGCTCAGCACCTATGCATTCAACATTGGAAGTAGAGACACATGTCACTTCACAGTCCAGGAAGCTATTATTGTTTCTGTTTTAGTGTGAGATAGTCACAGACTGTGGGACAGGTTTCAGAGCAGGTTTATTATGGATCCTGGATCTCTACTTCAATGGTCATTACCTGGATCCATTTGGCTAATAGGTTCCCTGTGGATGGTCTTGATTCCAAGCACATACACAGAAGATGCAAAGGTGGGTGGGCTTGGATGGGACAGGAAGAAGACCAATAACAGACGAGTGTACGACCCCTCCCCTGATCCAGGAACTGCTACGGGAGAGGGTACAGGAGGAAGAATCCATGTGAAACTCCAAGGTCACCAGGTGAACACAGGAGGCACAGGTCAAGGGATCTGGAGATGCAGGGCTTGGAGGCTGCTCTGAGCTACCTCTGGGAGGGAGGAAGGAAGTGAGGGAGGGAGGGAAGGAATGAGAAGGAGACACTGCCTGCCCCTGGCCCATTCCAGCTGCCCACCGCTCTGGCACACATCAGTCTACACAGCTGACACAGCCTATGCTCAGGGTTGACTGGCTCAGGTCCCTCAATCCTCAGTGGGACAGCTGGCCCCAGGGCTCAGAGACATGCTGAGGGAGATGAGAGGGAAAGCTGCCCCACCCAGATCATCCCCTCCTTGAGCAGACAGCCCTTCAGAACTGCTAAAAAAAAAACCCACTAACAGGTTTGAAAGACATGCCATGGATGAACCAAGGCATAGAGATATGTAAAATAACATTCATTTTTAAGTTCAGAGCTGTCATCTCAGGAAGTGGGGAGAGCTTCCCTGAGGAAGACTGAGGGGAGGGCAGGCCATGCTGAAAAGGGAGACGTGGATCTCCTGATTGGGGACCTGCAGCCCCCTTCCAGGGCAGGGCATCGTCCTCACCTCATGGGGGATCCATGGAAGTGTTCCATCAGGGGACTGACAGGGCCAGAGGTGGGTCTCGAGAAGGCTACCCTGGCATCAGACTGCACAGGGCACCAGGGACGAGGGCCCAATGGAGGACGGGCAATATCCCGGAGGCCATGGGGCAAGAGCAGAGGCACATGACCTTGAAGATGATGATGAAAAGCAGGAGGTGGCAGCATGGAGCCGGCCCGAAAGTGCCATGGGAGCAGTGCCCACAGCTACACTGACGGTGCCTTCTGAGCCAGGTGTGGCTGACTTCAGTGGGCTCCAGACCAGTCCTGACCACAACCTTAGGAAGTGTGCACCACCCCGGCCTCCTATCCCCTTGCAGCTGCTAGGAATCATGGTCACAGACCCTGGTCAGCTTTCGTGGAAACCAAGCAGTGGCTCCCCTGCACGCTGCCCCTCTGGTGGCGGTCCAGTGCGACCCTCGTGCCTGGCCAGAGACTGATGTCTACCTGTCTCCACACAACTCCGCAGACAGGAGGGTGTCCCTGAATTCCACAGCACCTGATGAGACAGATCCACAGACCCCAACACCCAGTGGGTCACTCGGGACCTCACCTATGGTCATGAAGCTCACCATGCCCTATTTCTGTCACTTCCCACAGAAAGCCTGGTTCTGACCCCCACAATACCATCCATCCTGGTTGCTGATGTGTGGTCATGCCACGAACCCACATGGCACCTTTCTTTTAGAGAAGGCTACCCCTGCACCTCGTAGAAAATATTTCTAATGAAGTAAAGTCCATCAGGACTACGGTGTGAACGGTAGCACACAGTCTGCATGGTAGTAGTCAGTAATTCTAACAAGGGCTGACCCCCCCCTCCCATCTCACAAAACCTTCCTCTGTCCCCACAGAACTCACGGTCTGCCCTCAGAAAAACCCCCAGGAAACAAACCTTTAATCTGAATGCTCCCTTCACCTTCTGGTTCAAATCTTGTCCAACCACAATGATATGAAACAAGAAAACAGTCTCAAGAAGAAAATGGGACATGATGGGTAGTAAGGAGGGCACGTATTGCATGGTGCACTGGGTGTTATACGCAACTAATGAATCGTCGAACTTTACGTCAAAAACCAGGGATTTACTGTATGGTGACTAACATAAAAAAAAAAACATTAAAAAAATAAGAAGAAAATGGGACAGTCAAAAGTATGTGGAGATTGGGGCGCCTGGGTGGCTCAGTCATTAAGCATCTGCCTTCAGCTCAGGTCGTGATCCCAGGGCCCTGGGATCGAGCTCTGCATCAGGCTCCTTGCTCAGTGGGGACCCTGCTTCTCCCTCTCCCACCCCCCTGCTTGCGTTCCCTCTCTCGCTGTCTCACTCTCTGTCAAATAAATAAATAAAATCTTTAAAAAAATATGTGGACATTTAACAACATGCTACTGAACAACCAACAGTCAAAGAAGAAATCAAAAGAAATTTTAGAAGTACCTTGACACAAACAAAAAAGAGAACCTACAAAAACTTATGGGATGCAGCAAAAGTAGCTCTAAGGGGGACGTTCATAGAAATTCAGGTCTTCGTCAATCCATGAGAATGCTCTCCAATAAACAACCTGATTTTATGTAGTAAAGAAGTAGAAAAAAAAAAAAAACAACAACAAGCAAAGCCCCAAATTAGTAGAAATAAGGAAATAACAAAAAGGAATGCATAAATAAATCCAATGGGGACAAAGAAGACCAAAAAATCAATGAAAATAAGAGCTGCCTTTTTTGGAAAGAAAAACAAAACTGACAAACTTAGCTAGACTCACCAAGAAAGACAGAGGACTCAAAATCAGGAAAGAAAGATAATGGATTCCCGTCTCACATCAAAATCAAAAGAACACAAGCAGCAAACTCTTCGACCTTGGACACAACAACTTCTTGCAAGACACGTCTCTAAAGGCAAAGGAAATAAAAGCAAAAATGAACTATTGACACTTCATCAAGATAAAAAGCTTCTGCACGGCAAATCAAACAATCAACAAAACTAAAAGGCAACCTATGGAATTGAAGAAGATATTTGCAAATGATATTACAGATAAAAAGGGCTGGTATCCAAGATCTATAAAGAACTTCTCAAACTCGACACCCAAGAAATGGGCAGAAGACACAAAGAGATACTTCTCCAGAGAAGACATACAAATGGCCAACAGACACATGAAAAAATGCTCCACATCACTTGCCATCAGGAAAATACAAATCAAAACTACAATGAGATACCACCTTACACCAGTTAGAATGGTTAAAATTAACAAGACAGGAAATAAAAAATGTTGGAGAGGATGTGGAGAAAGGGGAACCCTCTTACACTATTGGTGAGAATGCAAGCTGGTACAGCCACTTTTGAAAACAGTATGGAGGTTCCTCAAGACGTTAAACACAGAGCTACCCTACGACCTACCAATTGCACTACTGGGTATTTACCCCATAGACACAGAGTAATGAAAAGAAGGGGCTCCTGTATCCCACTGTTCATAGCAGCAATGTCCATAATAGCCAAACTGTGGAAGGAGCCAAGATGTCCTTCAGCAGATGAATGGACAAAGAAGATGTGGTTCATCTATACAATGGAATATTACTCAGCCATCAGAAAGGATGAATACCCACCATTTGCACCAACATGGATGGACAAGGAGGGGATTATGCTAAGTGAAATTAAGTGAAGCAGAGAAAGACAATTATCATATCGTTTCACTCCTATGTGGAACGGAAGGAATAGCATGGAGGACATTAGGAGAAGGAAGGGAAAAGTGAAGGAGGGGAATGAGATGGGGAGATGAACCATGAGAGACTATTGACGCCGGGAAACAAACTGAAGGTTGCAGAAAGGGAGGGGGTAGGGGAATGGGTTATCTTGGTGATGGGTATTAAGGAGGGCACATGTCATAATGAGCACTAGGTGTTATATGCAAGCAATGAATCATGGAACACTACATCAAAAACTAATGAAGTACTGTAGGGTGACTAACATAATTTTAAAAAAAGAGGAAGATATGAAATCCATACAGGAAAACTGTCAAAATTTGCAAATGACATGAAATCCCTAAAGATTCCACAAAAAACTGTTAGAATAAACACATTCAGTAAAGCTGGAGGATATAAAGTCAACATACAGAGACCTGTTGCATTTATTTTTTCAGATTTTATTTATTTATTTGACAGGGAAAGAAAAAGCATGAGCAGGGGGAGTGTCAAACAGAGGGAGAAACAGACCCTCACTAAGCAGGGATCCCAGGACTCTGGGATCATGACCTGAGCTGAAGGCAGACGCTTCACCGACGGAGCCACCCAGATGACCCAACTTCTTGCATTTCTGTATACTGATGACACACTTTCGCAAAGAGAAATTTAAAAAGCAATGCCATTTACAATTGCATCCAAAAAAAATCTAGGAATAAAAGTAACCAAGAAGGAGAAAGACATAGTACACTCAACACATGGCAGAAAAGAAATGAAAAATATGTGTGTCGAGGGGGGCAGGATGTATGGGTCAAAGATTTGGAAGGCAACACAAACAAATGGAAGCATACGCCATGCTCCTTAACTGGAAGAGTTAATTATGTGAACATGTCCATCGTACCCAAAACAATCGACAGATGTGATGAAATCCCTATTTGAATTCCAGTGGCATTATTCGAGGAAATAGAAGACAGTCCTAAAACTCATATGGAATCACAAAAGACCCCAAATACCCAAAGCAACCTGGAGAAAGAAAGCTGCAGTCAACACACTCCTGGATTTCAAGCTAGATTACAAAGCTGTTGTCATCAAAACAGGATGGTACTGGCAGAAACACAGGCACCAGGTCAGTGGAACAGAACAGAAAGCTCAGGAACTTACCCACACATAGATGATCCTAACTTACGACACAGCAGCAGAAGATATGCCATGGGGAAAGGACTGTCTCTTCAGTGAGCGGTAACAGGCAAACTGGACACTAAATGCAGAAGAATATAACTGGGCCACTTTCTTACACCACACACAAAATTTTTAATGGATGAATGATTTGAACATAAGACCTGAATCCATAAACCTCCAAGAAAACACGGGTACTAACTTTCTCGACATTGGTTTGGGCAAAGAGTCTTCAGATCGGACACCAAATGCAAAGCAACAAAAGCAAAAATAAACAAGTGGAACAACATCAAACTGAAATCTTCCACACGGCAAAAGAAACCATCAAAAACTTAAAAGGCCACTGACCCAATAAGAAAAATATATCTGCGAATCATATGTGTGAGAAGAGGCTAATATCCAAGATACACACAACACTCATACAAATCAAAACAAAAAAAAACTGTATAAAAAATGGGGAGAATATGTGAATAGATACTTTCCAAAGATGGCACACAGGTGCCAACAGACAGAAAAAGTTGTTCAACATCACTAATCATCGTCAGGGAGACATAAGTCAAAACCACAATCAGCCATCACCTCACAACTGTTGCAACGGCAATCGTCCCAGAGGCAGACGACGGGACCCTGTGCACTGTTGGTGGGAATGGAAATTGGTGCAGCCACTGTGACAAACGGTATGGAGGTTCCTGAAAAAATAAATGCAACTACCACATAACCCAGGAATGGCTCTACTGAGTATTTGGAGAACACAAAAACACTGCCTCAAAAAGACAGATGCACTCCCACGTTCACTGCAGCATTATTCACAATAACCAGACATACAAACACAGACCTTGGGGGCCTTATGCCAAGTAACTCAGACACAGAAAGACAAATACCAGATGCTCTCATGTACATTCCACGTGGAATAAACAAATACTGAACGCATAGATACTGAGAACAGATGGGTGGGTGCCAGATTCGGGGATGGGGTGGTAGAAACAGGTGAAGGTGGTCAAAGTCTCAATGTTTGAGTGATAAAATCCGACAGTCATGAAATGTTCTGTCCAGCATGGAGACTAAAACTAACCCCGCAGGATGAGGTATAGGTTTCCCTGCTCTTTGAAAGTACAGTGCTCCTGGGAAACCTTCCACAGCAGAAATGGTGTAAAGAAGGAACTACCATTAATTTACACAGAAAAATTAGAGAGCGTGCTCAGACTCCAAATTTCCTTCTCTTTGGCTTTTCTTAGGGCCTCGGGATACAACTTCCTAACAGATGACGAAAATAAATGGAGATAAAGCACAGCAGAGGCTCACAGACACAATTCAAAGTGCTGGTGGCTGGATGCGGAGAGCGGTTCCCAGCGGAAGGAGCTGGTTGAGGTGCACGCTGCCTCTGTCGTGCTTCTCCCCAAAACAGATGCTGAACACGATTCTCACTGTTCGACTTTTTTCATAAGAGGGAAATCCTCTTCAGGTCTCTTCCTCTTACTGAAGCCGGGTAATAACGTAGATCTTTCAAGAAAGCCAAGTGTCTTACTGTGAACGTTTAAAAAGTGGGGGATACTTGTACTTGAGCATTGCTGAGGGAGGAGATGTGAAAGGTTCTCCCAGACACAAACCTCAGCAGATCCACCAGGAAAGGCCCCTTCTTCAGCATGGGGAACACGGACTACCTCCTACCCCCAGAAACCTTCTTCCCTTCGCTCAGGACAACGCATAACAGCTGGGAGTCACCCCAATTCCTCCTTTCTCCCATTCCCAATATCTAACCCACTGGCAAATCCTGTGAGCTCCATCTTCAAAATGTACCCAGAATAGGTCTAACCACTCCATCCAAGGCCACCTGTCTGGTCCACACTGGAGCCCATCTCTTGGCTGAGTTCCTGGAAAAGCTTCATCATTGACCTGCCTTGCCATCCTCAACCCTCTGTCATCTGTTCTCAATGCTGTAGCCAGGATGGCCCAGTGAAACAGGGTCTCATGGGGTTACAGCCCTGGAATGGCTTTCTGTCACCCTCTGTCACCTCCCTGAGGTCATGTCCTAAGCTGTCTCCTGTGGCCACAGGGCCTTCTTGCTGCTCCTGGACATACCTGGAATTCTCCTGCTCCAGAGCCTTTGCACATGCTTTCCCTTCTGTTTAGAATGCTCTTAATGTGTTCTCACTCACCTTCTGAGAAGTCTGAATTGGAGTGACAGGGACAGAAGATGAGGCTGTGTGTGTTGGGTGAGGCTGGTGGCCCAGAAGAAGGTGCTCTGCCAGCTCTCCACCTGTGCCTCACTTGTCCTCAGCCAGGAACTTGCACACAGCCCTCACCTGTCACAGCTCTCACACAGGAGACCCACAGCCACCCCTGGAGCCCTGCCTGCCCACACTGTGCTGCAGAATGCATTCAGCTCTCCTCCGGGACCCCTGTCAGCTTTACCCAGACCTGGAACTCCCCCGGCTCCTGCAAAGCTCCCGGATTCCCCCTCTTCTTCTAAAATCACACTGGCTCAAGGCTTTCATGCGAAAGCTACAAAGCTAACTAATGAAAGGTTCACACCTACTTTCCCCTTCTGTTGCCTTTCTCTCCACCTTCCTTCCTACCTGTGCAAACTGGTGCATATCAGTGGAGCATGAACGTGCGCTGAGATCTGGATCTTTCATCGCAGCTTTCCGAGGACTCCTTCTGCGATAAGAAACGAGCGTATCCTACAACAGGGTGTTTTACAACTATCATCTACAGAATAGTACAGCCAAAATCACTACATTTTTACCTCACTCTTCATGAAGCAGAACACTTTCTCTTCTTTTACTTAAATTCCAGTTAGTTCACATGCCATGGAATATTCGCTTCAGGGGTAGGATTTAGTGATTCCTCACCTGCATACAGTACCCGGTGCTCATCACAAGTGCCCTCCTTAATACCCCTCACCCATTTAACCCTTCCCCCCACGCCCCTGCCCTGCAGCAACCCTTGGTTTGTTCTCTAAGGTTGAGTCTGTTTCCTTGTTTGCCTCTCTCAACACCCCTCAACTCTGCTCATCTGTTTTCGTTCTGAAATTCCACATGAGTGAGAGCATAGGATATTTGTCTTTCCTCACTGATTTTGCTTAGCTCAATACACTCTAGATCCATCCACATCCTTGCAAATGGTAAGATTTCATTCTTTTGGAAGCTGGGTCATATTCCATTATATACATATATATATATATATGTATCCCACATCTGCTTTATCCATTCATCAGTGCATGGACTTTGGGATTCTCTCCATAGTTTGACTATTGTGGACGTTGCTGCTATAAACATCACGGTGCATGTACCCCCTTCGAATCTGCATTTTTGTATCCTTTGGGTAAATACCTAGGAGAGCAATTGCTGGATCATATGGTTGTTCAACGTCTAACTTTTTGAGGAACCCCAAACTGTTTTCCAGAGTGGCTGCACCAGTTTGCATTCCCACCAACAGGATGGGAGGGTTCCCCTTTAAGCAGAACATTATCTGCGAGCAATTTCATAAGAGGAAACAAAACCTCTGTGAGATGCACCCAGGGTCAGGCAAGCAGTTGCAGAATTCACCCCAGGGCTCCTGACACCAAGCCCCTTGAAGCCACCAGCATGCCTCTATCCAAAAGAATTCCCAGACTCTCCTTCTGACTCCACCACCAAAGAAACTACAGAGAAAACAGCTCCTCAAAATATCTAGATGATACATTCAGTAAAACTAGAAAGTCAAGCTCAACTTTTAAACAGTAAAAGGCTGCCTTGAATAATTTAGAATTTTCCCTCGACCCTAATTGTAACTCTTTTGATGAAAAGACTAACCAATGATGAAACATCACCTTTGACAAATGACAAGACATCATCCAAGTCTGTATCTGATGACAAAAAGCCACCTAACTCTAGATGCTGGCCACGCATCTATATCCTAGGCCCAAGTGAATAACACTGTTAGATGAAGGAACAAATCAGACATTACAGAGTGAATCTCAACTTCCCTTTCTAATAAAAGAGGATTTCCTAGCAAACAGATGGTCAAAATACATTTGTAAGCAATAAATGGACAGAGAAATTGTGATCCCTGCAAAGTTCTACCTGCAGGGAAACTAAGTAACTCTTGCACCAAATCCAGAATGCTGACAGCTACTTAAGTTTTACTTCGTGGCTCAGCTAGAGAAAAGAGAAAAGCCCAGGAGGTTTTGGGAAAATGAGAGGTTTTACCTCCAGTCTGACATAGATAGGACATTTCGCCAAACGTACCTGTGCTTTCTCTGAACACTGGCGTCCTGTGACAAGCTGCCTCACTGACTCAGATGCTGACGTTCAAAACCTCGGGTCTCGTGGAGCCAGAGTAGAGAACTGCTGTCAGCTGGGGAGAAGAAGACACCTCTAACCTATAGCCTGCACACCTGCTTCGGTTTCTGGGCGAAGGGGCAACACATATTTGTTTTTTACTAGTAATTATCTTCATTCTAAATAGACCAATGACCTTGCCTTTTCTGGAAAGCAGAATTACTCTTCCAAACCCTCAACTCATCTGTTCCAAATACAACCAGAGGGGGGTCTGCTTTACGCCCGCCTCCAGGCCCCCACCTGGAGGACCTTCCAGCATGATTCTAACAGCCAAATACCACCAACTCCGGGGCACGGGGTTGAGGCTGGGGGATGTTGAGGCTGGGGGATGGAGCTGGGGCTTGTTACCGCCACACCTGTGCCTGGGGCAGCAGGAACCTGGAGGACCCTCCTGCACAATACTGACAGCTCATTACCCCCAACCCCTGGGGACAATGCTGAAGCTGGGGGACCGTTCTGGGGCTTATTATCACCACACCTGTGCCTGGGGCAGCAGGAACCTGGAGGACCCTCCTGCAGGATCCGGACACCCCATTAGCACCAACCCCAGGGGACACGGGGCACAATGCTGAAGTTGGGGGACTGCTCTGGGGCTTGTTACTACCACACCCGTGCCTGGGGGAACAGGGAACACCCTGCTGAACTCGGGGTACTGCTCAAGGTCCATCACCTGCACTGTGTCAGGGAACCAGGGGACACTCCACTGAAGATGGGGACTGTGTGCGGTCCTTACCTTCACTCTTCCTGGGGAACACGGGAAACCCTGAAATTCTGCAACCCATCCCACAAAAGCTCAGGTGAGCGGGCGCCCTGGAGTTCACGGGTCTGGGGAATACGGCCAGTTGACAGACATCAGGCAGAGGAGACTTCAAAGGGAAAAAGAAAACTCACCCGCGATGAACCCTCTCCACGCGCCCTTCCAGAACCCCGCCTCCCACCCGGGGCTCACCCTCCCCCCGGACCCCCACCGCGGCACACATCCCGCACTCACCCAGCCAGGAACTCCGCAGGACAACTCTCTCCCAGCGTTCCTTCTTCTGCCCCAGGTCTGCAACCCGCTGCAACTCTGGGACCGCCCACAGAGACGTAGCTCCACCCCCACGCAGTGACTGGTTGGGGAAGGTGGTGCCCTGAGCCCCTTGGATGCTGGGCAACCCGCCCTCCCGCCCCACAACCCTGCGAGTGCAGGGGGTCCAGGAGGCGCCTCCCTGCCCCAACACCCGGCATGGGTGGGGTCGTGGGCCGGGCCCCACACACACACCTGGCCCCTTCCGGGGACCCCTCTAGCTGCAGACCACCCTCAGAGCCCTGCCCCTTCCCTTTCTGCACCAGCCCTCCCTGCTGGCGTGTGCCTGGTTCCAGGCAAGGTCAGCTGCTCTCAGAACCTCCAAGGCTTGGGCTTTAGGAAATGCAATGATTTCATGCATTTCCAAGGCAACTTTAAGACCTAAAAAGTAATGCTCTAACTGGGAAGAGCTTCACCTTCTGGTCTCACCCATGGAGTGGACAGTGCTTCTCAGACCTTCAACACATCCTTCTAGGATGAGCCCATTTGTGCTGGAATCTATATACACATGCTTGCTTCTGCAGGAAAGCATCCAGGATGGAGAACAGCCGCCCTTCTGTGCTGTTGCTGTTGTGAACCAGGAACATATATTTTTCACTTAAAAAGAAAGCGTATTGTTATTGTCGACACTAAATGAACTAAATAAACAGTTTAGAGCGAAAGGAAGAGAGTTTTATTCAAACCCAAGTCAGGACAGCTGCCTGGGAGACACAATCTTCACAAAGGGATTGCTCCGGGGAAGGAACATTTGGGGCAGGGTTACATATTTGTTCTGCTTTATTTTACGTACAGAGTTACACACCACGATGAGGAAGAAGATTCCAGAAAGTTACAGACTTGTTCTTATGTTTTCAGAATGTGCAAGTCAGTATGACTTTAATCTTATGGGAGCCACAGAGGTTCTTTATTTTTTCTCATCTTTATGTTGGCATTTTTCGTTATTGTTTTCTTCTCGAAGCAGATGTACAACATGAGCTTGGGGCAGAAATAGGGTCCATCCTTTGAGGTTTTGTCCAGTCATTTTGAACTGGGTAAAATGTTAAAGGATAGCTTCCCTGGGAGCCCAGGATCAGGGCCCACAGATGATATAAGATAAAAATTACTTTTATCATTATAATTACTCCTAAATGGAGGAATTTGAGACAAAAGCACCTTTCACAAGAGTACCAAGAAATCAAAATGATGCCCACAGAAGGCTGCCTGCTCCATGGTCAGCACAGGTAACAGAAGTGTTCACAGTCTCTGGACTCCTGCCCTTCTCCTGCCCAAATCTCTGAAGCACACAGACCACTTAAAATCAGAATTGTAGAACTGCTAGACACCTTAGAGATGTCTGGCACGATTCCCTTGGACTGCAGAATAAAACACAGTAGCTCGTTGTCACAAACTAATTTCAACATGAAGTGCCCCCTGGATGCACTAAGTTCTTTCTCTGCAAATGTTGACTAATGTAAGTCACAGTCATACCATATAAACACTACGATGGCTGGGAAGTCATCGTAGGTAAGGGAATATTTTAGCCATGTTTATAAGCATTGGCTCACTTTGTAGAAGAGGCTGAGCTGAGTGTTTTTAAAACTATTTCAGACCTGTCTTAGAGCACACTCTGAACATACCAGAGCCTGAATCAACTAAAAAAAGATAGTTCGTTTCAGTAACTTTAATACCAGAAAAATATTACACTGTCTCTATTCCTAGGGGTCTCTATTCCTAGAGGTCCTCCACTGAGATAATTCTCTTCATGATCATGATGGGCAGAGGTTAAAAGGCAAGCTGAATTCATTCCAGTTGGCCACACGACAAGAAAATCCTGATACTTGATAGGTTTCCAGATCGAGAAGACCAGAGGGAAATAGTACCCTGTATGGAAGAACAAGGGATTTGGAGTCAATTTGGGGATCCCACTTAGGTTTCTGACACTAAAATCCTCTGTGACTCGTATTGCCTGAGTCCCTGTCTAACCATCTGAAAATGTGCCTCTAATATCTACATCCTAGTTGAGAAGAGGGAGAATGCTACAAAGAGCCAGTATGATGTCTCTCAAGAACAGGTGCTCAGGAAGCCATAATTGCTATTGGGTCTATTACTTTTCCAGAAGAAAGAACACATGTTGAATCCATATTTCTAATAGATGACTCACCAGATGATTTTCAAACCTGAAGGAAGGCCAAGAAGTCGCTCTTGTGTCATATTTCACTCAGAAATCATGTTGTTGGACTGGTGAGGACGATACGATAGCAACGTCATCACTAAGAGTGGGGAGCTTCTAATTTCCATATGGCCATGTTGACCCCCTTAGCTCAGAGCCACCAGAAAGGGCAGCTGGGGAGGGAGCACCATCATCACTAGGAGTGGGGAGCTTCCCATTTCCATATAGCCATGTTGACCCCCTTAGCTCAGGGCCACCAGAAAGGACAGCTGAGGGGGACCACAGGCCATGGCTGCCAGGTGTGGCTGGGGCAGGCAGAACTCTGACTTAAAGCTCAACTCCTGTCTAGGTTATTATAATGCTCTTCACAAATAAAGTGGCATTGTCCATGAGTCCTGATGTAGAAAAGGTTGAGAATTTCCATTGAGATTCCCTCTCTGACCTTTAGGATATGTAGCAAAGTTACATTTAAATTTTAAACATGGAGGGACTTCCTGGTTTTCTTTTCATTATGACTGTGGCTCAATTCCCCTGTGCTCTAAGAATAGAATCTAGTTAATGTCAGTGTTTAAAATTTGTAGACTTTATTCATGGCCCAACATATCATCATTTGGGTAAATATGCTATGACCACTTGAAAATACTGTATTCTGCACTTACTAGGTAGTGTTCCATATAGGTCAATTAGGTCACATTTGTTACCAATGTTTTGTCTGCTTTTTCTGTCAGATATTGAGAAAGGTATATTAAAATCTTCAAACAATGCTGCTCTATTCAACATTGCATTGGAAAATCTACCCAGTGTTATAAGGCAAAAGAAACAGAAAGTATAAGAATTGAGGGGATGATTGTGACTATTCACAGATAATAGGATGGTGTACATAGAAAATCCAAAATAGTCTATAAATACCCTATTAGAATTAAAATGGAATTTAGAAATTTGAGATGGATTATAGCTTCACATTAGACAGTTTCTGGAAGAAAATGTAGACCATTTCAATCTTGGGGTAGGACACAGGGTGCACTGACCATGTAAAAGAATTCAGTGGGACTTCATAAAAATGGGACATTTCTCCTTATCTTATGACCACTAAGAAAATGAAAAGGTGAACTGCAGACTGGGAAGTAAAGATTTGCAACACACACTGACAAAGACTTGTCAATAAAGAATTCCTACTCATCAACCATAAAACGCACTCTATTTATAAACGAATACTTCACAAAAGATTGACTGATGGCCAATAAGAACAGGAAAGGGTGCTCTACAGTATTATTTTCAGGCACAGCAAGGCCTTTCCTAAAATGAAAACATACACACAAACCAGTATTCCCTAGATGGATGACGTCCTTATTTCTGAGGACAGCTTGAAGAACAGACTAGCATCAAAGTAAAGTGATGGAATTCCTGACACTCAGAGGATGGACAATTGACCTCAAACTACAATACAATTTCTAGGCATCATTCGGTCCTCTGAAGGCAGACAACTGCCACACCCCTTCCTACACCACACAGGTTGCTTCCCAACCCCTACCATAAAAGAAGAAGATGAGAAACAGGACTAGTAGGAAATAGCAAAAATCACATGTGGGGATTATCCTGAAACACACTGATCACATAACTAGTGTAAGGAAGTGTAGGGAACTGACAAGGACAGAGACTCAAGAGGTACTTCTTTGGGAAATGCTGTCTGAAATCGTCACACGTTGGTACCTGCTAATGAGGGCTCTGAGCATACCGTAGGGTTTGCTCACAAGGGTCTGCAACACCATCGCTGAGGACTGAAAATCTTCAAGACCTCAAAGCTTGCCTGATTGACTATTGGACTAACAGATTCCCATGTTCTGAAAACAGATACCAACTCATTGAAAGGTTCACCTGGGCTTTCTCGGAGGCCCTACAAGAACGTGAACCATTCACTGAAAATCAATTACACACACACACACACACACACACACACACACATACACACACACACCCGTCATTTCACCAATTACTTAAACATTCAAGGATCTTCCTACCTTTTCTTTTTTACATTGATATTTATACTCACATGAAATGTCATCATTTCTAATGAACACTAATGTCAAAATAGAGATCCATTGACACAATATTCACAAAATGGAACTTCCCTGTTGTAATTTTCAATATATCGTTTTTTAAAGTTCATACATATTTTAGGTTTTTGGTAACTCATATAGGAGAAAATCAGCATTGAAAAACTCTAAATACTGACAAGGAGTTTTAAGCCTAGAGAACAAAAATTGTCCAATTTCATATATAATAAGGAACGAAAGGGAAAGCATGGAAGCTGTAGTCGAATAATTTTACACATATGCATCCTCTATTATTCTACTACTGAGGGGCGTGTTTTATTACCACTATGCATGCATCAATTGTCTTCCACGTGCACCTGCACAGGTATAATGAATTACTACAGTAGAATGAAATGTCTGGGAACTACTTGGCGGCATCTATAATGAACAATTAAATTTCGTTCTATATTTGGTGAACTTCCACTGTCTGTCCCTTTAGACAATGGACCCTAAACAAAAGGGGGAATGAACCACGAGAGACTATGGACTCTGGGAAACAAACTGGGGGTTCAGAGGGGAGGGGTGTGGGGGATTGGGATGGGCCAGTGATGGGTATTAAGGAGGGCACATATTGCACGGAGCACTGGGTGTTATATGCAAATAATGAATCACGGAACACTACATCAAAAACTAAGGATATACTGTATGGTGACTAACATAACATAATAAAAAACTATTATTAGAAAAAAAATAAAAAATAAAGGTTAAAAAAAACCAATACAGCTTTTCTGTTTCAAGAACAATCACAATTGAGAAGAAACTAACTTCCCAATTCCTAAAGCAACACACAGACCGAGTTCCATTTCACTCCCCTTTATTCACATTCTCTGTGGGTTCTAAGCTATTTCCTTACCTCCTTTCCTGCTGAGCAGGGAGCCCGGGCTTGATCCCAGAACCCTGGGATCATGACCTGAGCCGAAGGCAGACGCTTACTGGCTGAGCCAACCAGGAGCCCCGCCCATGTTTTTCTTAAGCAAAAGGACACTTTCTCGGATGACTTCACATGACTTCACATGGTTCCAGAGATCTGCACTTTGCCTCTAGGAGGTTGGAGATGAAGGCAATTGCAAACTCTCACAGTGGTTTCCCACAATGACCTGCCTGGTGACAGTGAGCCCCTTATGAGCCCACGAGAGGGTGCTGCGACACTCAGCTGTGGCTGGGCTGGCACAGAAAACCAAATCCATTTCCCTGGCTGACATCTCTGGGGAACAGATGCCCCGCACTGTGAATGAGTCCCTGCCACTGAGCTGTCCAGAGATGGCCATCCTCAGGGAGGATGAGGATCAAGGACAATGCCAGAGGAGACCTCATCTGTCTCTTTTATCTTTTCATATTGTGGACAGTGGACAACTAGCTGCCTACAAGTCCCCAGCTACCTTAGTCTCTTCTGTGAACGACCCAGAGGTTTTAAAAACACTTAAGATTTTGTCCTCACAAGTGCCCAAATATTTACATATAGATAAGAGTGCAATCAGTTCCTTAATTTTAAATGTAAATATGTGAATAAATTCTTATTTCTAAAAAAGATTTATTTATTTTAGAGAGAAGAGAGAGAGCACAAGCAGGAGGGGCAGGAAGAGGGAGGGAGAGTCTCAAGCTGACTCTGCACTGAGCACCCAGACCTAAGCAGGGCTCCATCTCATGACCCTGAGATCATGACCTGAGGTGAAACCAGGAGTGGGATACTTAACCAACTACACCACCCAGTTGACCTAATGAATTCTTAATTTAATTTCATTCATAACCAACTGCTATGGGATCACAGAGCTAATAATTAGGCACATTCTCATCTTTAGCATGAATATAGAGGAGGACGACCAAATTCTACCGAACTTCTAATGTGGTGACAAAAATCTCAAATCCTCTAAAACACTCCTCAGGTTATATCCATAGGTTTTAATGATATGCTCAAACAATTTCAAAAATTATCTCTTTTTAATAAAACATACATGGTTTACTTAAAGTCAACTAGCCTTTGCATTTAAGCTCCAAATGGTTTTGTCCTTACCAGGATAGTTAAAATCATCACTACCGAAAAATGGAAGGAAGTCGTTGGGTGGTTCTAGCCGTTTCTCATAGATTGGTAAGTTCCGGCTTCATTTATCATATTTAGCCTGAAGAGATCACCTACTTCCTGCTACACACCTTCTTCCATTTGAATTTTCTCAGTTATTCCCATACCAGTTAGATTCCATCCTGAGAGTTACAGGGAGAACTGGCAAAGACACTGGACTCTGGGTGTCCCGAAGAGAGAGGGAATGAGCTGCTATTAACACTTTGCATCCATGCCACGCGCCCTGCTGCCGCCTTACACTGAAACAATATTTCTCACACAGAAGTGCTGATGAAATGATGCAAGTTACAAAGGACTAGATCTACCTACATAAGCTCAAACACAGGTCAAACAAACAATTGTTTATGAACTCACATATGGGTGATAAGGCTAGAGTTACAGTCAAAAATTACAGTCACAACTAAAAATGATATCAAAACACAGATTATAACAAAGTCACCATTGAAGGGAAGAGAAAGATATGGAGTTGGATAGAGGCCATCTGAGGTTCTATCCAGGTTCCTTAACAAGGGTGTCAATATATTGACCCTTCACTTTTTTATTATTCTGTTATTTTTTCTCAAGAAATACATTTATTTAGATTCTCTTGGTCGCACACAGTTATGAATATGTCTAATGAATATCGTATTATACATCACGTCACTGTCATTTATGTGTCTATGACTAGAAAAAACCCAGTACATTGGTTTTACATAGTCTTAGAAGACAGTCCAGCTCAGGTCCTCAGTGAAAGCTTGTTGAGTGAAATAACAGCACTGCCAAATGATTGTCTAGTCCATATTTAAACCTGCAATCTCTGATAAGTCTACAGATCCCTTCATGGTGTTGAATGTTCTCCATCGTCGTGTTACAGGATTTGTGTCCCCTCAGTGCCAGGGTTCTTGGTCATGCTGCTTCCAAGAATGAAGAGGTAGACCAGACGAAGGGTGGTAGGCATCAAAGCAAAGTTTATTGAGCAAGAATACAAAGCTCCCAGAGAGGGAGGGGACCCAAGTGGGTTGCACCCGGAGTTTCTACGTTTAGGGGTTTTTATAAGCTCTTTTTGTGGAACTTTCTTAAGCAGGGTGTGCTGAGTTGTGCCAATCAGGGCTTTGGTCACATATCTGTCTCCCTAGTAGGTTCATGTCCACTTGCTGATGGTCTTTTTTTTTTCCCCTAACATCTGGGGGCTTAGATCTTAACTGCCCCTTGTCCATGATATTGACAAATGCTTTTGTGGTTAATTGTCTTATTTTAGGACGTTTTGCAGAAGTCATTCCTGCAAAGGCTGCAGAGCAGAATGTCCGTGTTGTCCTGTCTAAGCTGCAGAACAGGATATCAGTGCTATTTTATTTTAACTGTCCTGACTCCATATTTTCTTGTTGGGGACCCTGACCCTGACTACCTAACTGTCCAACTAACTCCTAACTTTCCCCCCTCTGAAGAAGTGACCCTAACTGCTGGTAGGGAAAGGGGGCCATGACTAGTCTAACTGCTCCTGCTGGTCGGGGGCGTTGTTGAAGAATCATAGTCAGGGTTTCATCCCCAGAGATCTGTCCAAAAGTCCTCGGTAGAAGTCGGTAGGGGCTGTCTCCATTTGTGGCTGCACAGACAGGACCATCTGTAGCCTGACGGACTTTAAACAAGAAAAGACAAATCAGATAAGGGCATTTAGAATACAAGGTCTGGAAAGGAATAGAAGGGAGATGACTAATAGTGGGGCTCTTATACCAGCAACACAGGTCAGGTGGTCTCTCGTTTGGATTCTCAGAACCTGGTAGCCCAAATAGATGACCTCTTCTCTTTCTGCATGTCTCTCAGGGCACAGCTGTGAGAGAAGGTATAAATAAATAAAATTAGACATGCGGAAGCAGAATAATGGTCTCCCAAAGTGTGCACATCCTAACACCCAAATTCAGTGACTGTGACCTCACATGGTAAAAGGGACTCTAAACATAACAGTAGAGAAGGAGGCAAGATGGCAGAAGAGTAGGGGACCTCGTTTCATCTGGTCACTTGAATTTAGCTTGATATCTATCAAATCATACTGAATACCCACAAAATCACCCTGAGATATAAGAAAATATGTCTGGATCTCTACAACCAGAAAAACAACTGGGTTTTTTTGCAAGGTAGGATGTGCAGAGGCATGAATCTGTGGGGAGATATTGGAAGATAAACAGAAGCGGGAGGGAGTCTCCATAAGCTGGCTACCATTAAATGATATAACAACAGAGCGCAAATCAGAACTCTTAGAAATCTTCTCTGGTGAGAAATATCCCTTTCTGAAAGGGGCTCAGGGGATGAAAAGGGCAGAATTCTATGTGGGTCATTGTGGTCTCAGGATCCCAGGAGATACAGAAAGAATAGGGATGCCTGAACCAATACAGTGCCCAAGAAGTGGAGCAAAGAAGCTGGTTGTGGTCAGTGAGCCCAGAAGGGACTCTCAGCTCTGGTCACCATAAACCAGGAGATGGGCTAGTATGGCAACCACTCTCTGCCTGACCACCCTGTAAAGGACTGGAACTTGTGGGCTGTTTACCGTCCTCTGGGAGGGGCAAAAAGGCTGTGGAGCTGGGTGCACACAAGAGCCCACAACTGCTCACAGTCCCAAAGACACAAAGTGCAGTGATGGTCTCTGGGACTCCCCCGGGGAAGATTGCAGTGGACACAAACCACGGGAGTCTGCAAACTTTGGTGCACATAGAAGTGGAGACCCTTTCACCTGGAGGGTTTATTGAAGAGGGGGATCATGATCTTGTGGCTCTGGGCCAGAGATCGGGCACAGCCATTTTTGCTCTGACCCTCAGAAAATGGTGGAAATCTTCCAGGGAACAAAAGCCACAAAGACGACCAGCTCACCTTGAGCCCATCCCCCTGACAAGGGTGGGGCAACTCTGCCCAGGCAAAGACACCTGAAAAGCAGCACAGCAGGCCCCTCCCCCAGAAGGTGGACTGGATGAACAGGTGAAAGACGAGCTTATGGATTCCACCACACTGTAAAACTCCAGCACCAGGGGAAAATATTATACTGAGCTCCAGGTGCTTCCTCAAAACTCATTTATCCTTCAGTCTAAAATTTTCCATTTCTTCTTCTTCTTTTTTACCTTTTCCCCATTTCAACTATATTCTTATTTTGCCAACTTATGTTTTTAAGTCCATTTTTAACTTTTATTATATCGCATCTACATTTTATAGATATATGCTTCATTCTAGTTCTTTTTTCACTCTATGTATCTTGCTTTCTTTGCAATTTTGGGATGTAGTGTCTTCTAACACAGAGACCAAAATTCAATCAGGAACAAGTGGATCACCCTGCTTTGTCCACCCAGTGAGATTATAGTCTCTCCTCCTCCACCTTTTTTTTATAGTTTTCTTTCACTTTGGCTGTTTGCTTTTCTATGGTGGCTTCCGACCAATTCAGATTTTTTCTAGGGTACATTCTGCTTGGGTTGTGGATGATATTTTGGACTCTGTTCTTTTGCTCACCTATACTTCCCTGGGCAGAATGACAAAAAGGAAGAATTCACAACAAAGGAAAGAGCCAGAGGCAATGTTCTCTGCCACAGAGCTAATGGATATGGATATAAGATGTCAGAGAAAGCATTCAGGATAGCAATTATAAAGTTAATAGCTAAGCTTGAAAAGAGCATAAATGACAATACAGAATCTTTAAGGGTGGAAATGAGATCTAATCAGGCTGAACTTAAAAATGCTATGAATGAGATGCATTCTAAATTGGATGCTCTACGAGCTAGTGTCAATGAGGCAAAAGAGAGAGTAAGTGATCTAGAGGACAGACTGATGGAAAGGAAGGAAGTTGAGGAAAAGAGAGAACGGCAACTCATACCCCATGAAAAAAGGCTACAAGAATTTAATGATCCCTTGAAACAAACCAATGTCAGAATTGCTGGGATCCGAGAGAGGGTGGAGAGAAAGAGAACTAGAAGGTATATTTGAGCAAATCATAGCTGAGAATTTCCCTGATCTGGGGAAGGAAACAAGCATTCAAGTCAAAGAGCCACAGAGGACCCCTCCCAAAATCAATAACAATAGATCAACACCCCAACATATAATAGTGAAGCTTGCAAATCTTACAGCCAAAGAAGCTGTCCTGAGAGCAGCTAGGGAGAGGAGGATCCTTATGTGTGGAGGGAGGAACATCAGAATAACATCAGACCTATCCACAGAAACCCAGCAGGCAAGAGAGGGCTGGCAAGGTATATTCAGGGTACTAAATGAGAAGAACATGCAGCCAAGAATAGTGTATCCAGCAAGGCTGTCATTCAGAATGGAAGGAGAGATAAAGAGCCTCCAGGACAAACAGAAACTGAAAGATTATGTGACCACCAAGCAAGACCTGTAAGGAATCTTAAAGGGGATTCTGTAAGTGAAGAGAGACCCTGAGAGCAATATAAACCAGAAAGTAACAGAGACAATCTACAGAAACAAGGACTTTACAGGCAATACAATGGCACTAAATTAATATCTTTTGATAGTTACTCTGAATGTAAATGGGCTAAATGCTTAAACCAAAAGACACAGGGTATCAGATTGGATAAAAAAGCAAGACCCATACATATGCTGTGTACAACAGACTCATTTTAGACCTAAAGACACTTCTAATTGAAAGTGAGGGGGTGAAGAACAATTTATCATGCTAATGGACCTCAAAAGAAAGCTGGAGTAATAATCCTCGTATCAGACAAATTAGATTTTAAACCAAAGACTGTAGTAAGGAATGAAGATGGACACTATATCATACATAAAGGGTCTATCCAACAAGATGATCTAACAAAGCGGTAAATATCTATGCCCTGGATGTGGGAGCAGCCAATTGTATAAACCAATTAATACCAAAGTAAGGAAACATATTGATAACCATACACTGGTAGTAGGAGACTTCAACACCCCTCTCACAGCTGAACAGATCATCTACACAGAAGATCAACAAAGAAACAAGGGCTTTGACGCACTGGACCAGATGGACTTCACAGATATATACAGAACATTCCATCCTAAATCAACAGAATACTCATTCTTCTCGAATGCACATGGAACTTTCTCCAGAATAGATCAGATACTGGGTCACAAATCAGGTCTCAACCATCACCAAAAGATTGAGATTATTCTCTGCATAATTTCAGACCACAATGCTTTGAAACTGGAACTCAAATACAAGAAGAAATTTGGAAGAAACTCAAGCACTTGGAAGTTAAAGAGCATCCTGCTAAAGAATGAATGGGGCAACCAGGAAATTAAAGAAGAACTTAAACAATTCATGCAAACTAAAGAGGATGAAAACACATCAGTTCAAAACCTATGGGATACAGCAAAGGCGGTCCTAAGAGGGAAGTATATAGCAATACAAGCCTTTCTCAAAAAATTAGAAAAATCCCAAATACACAAGCTAACCATATACCTAAAGGACCTGGAGAAAGAACAGCAAATACAGCCTAAACCCAGCAGGAGAAGAGAAATAATAAAGATTAGAATAGAAATCAATGAAATATAAACCAGAACAGTGGAACAGATCAACAAAACTAGAAGCTGGTTCTTTGAAAGAATTAATATGATCGATAAACCTCTGGCCTGACTTATCCAAAAGAAAGGGAAAGGACCCAAATTAATAAAATCATGAATGAAAGGGGAGCGATCACAAACAATACCAAGGAAATACAGACAATTGTTAGAATATATTATTAGCGGGGCGCCTGGGTGGCTCAGTCCTTCAGCATCTGCCTTCGGTTCAGGGCGTGATCCCAGCATTCTGGGATCGAGCCCCACATCGGGCTCCTCCACTGGAAGCCTGCTTCTTCCTCTCCCACTCCCCCTGCTTGTGTTCCCTCTCTCGCTGGCTGTCTCTCTCTCTGCCAAATAAATAAAATCTTTAAAATATATATATATTATTAGCAACTATATGCCAACAAATTAGGCAATCTGGAAGAAACGGGTGCATTCCTGGAAACTTAAAAACTAACAAGACTGAAACAGGAAGAGATAGAAAATCTTAACAGACCAGGGGCGCCTGGGTGGCACAGCGGTTAAGCGTCTGCCTTCGGCTCAGGGCATGATCCCGGCGTTATGGGATCAAGTCCCACATCAGGATCCTCCGCTATGAGCCTGCTTCTTCCTCTCCCACTCCCCCTGCTTGTGTTCCCTCTCTCGCTGGCTATCTCTATCTCTGTCGAATAAAAAAACAAAATCTTAAAAAAAAAAAAAAAGAAAGAAAGAAAATCTTAACAGACCAATAACCAGCAAGGAAATTTGAAGCAGTAACCAAAAACCTCCCCCCGCCCCAAAAAGAGTCCAGGCACAGATAGCTTCCCAGGGGAATTCTACCAAACATTTACAGAAGAATTAATACCTATTCTCCTGAAGCTGTTTCAAAAAATAGAAACAGAAGGAAAACTTCCAAACTTGGTCTATGAGGCAGCATTACCTTTATCCCAAAACCAGGCAAAGATCCCATCAAAAAGAAAAATTACAGACCAATATCCTTGATGAAATGGATGCCAAAATTCTCAACAAGATCCTAGCCAATAGGATCCAATAATACATTAAAAGAATTATTCACTATGACCAGGTGGGATTTATTCCTGGGGTGCAAGGGTGATTCAAACATTCACAAATCAGTCAATGTGATAGAGCACATTAATAAAAGAAAAGAACCATATGATCCTCTCAATTAATGCAGAAAAGCATTTGACAAAATGCAGCATCCTTTCTTGATTAAAACTCTTCAAAGTATAGGGTTAGAGAGAACACACTCAACATCATAAAATCCATCTCTGAAAAGCCCACAGCAAATGTCATTCTCAATGGGGAAAAACTGAGAGCTTTTCCCATAAGGTCAGGAACATGACAGGGGTGCCCACTCTCACGACTATTGTTCAACATTGTACTAAAAGTCCTAGCCTCAGCAATCAGACAACAAGAAGAAATAAAAGGCATTCGAATTGGCAAAGAAGAAGTCAAAGTCTCTCTCTTCACAGATGACATGATACTTTATGCAGAAAACCCAAAGGACTCCACCCCAAAATTGCTAGAACTCATACAGGAATTCAGTAATGTGGCGGGATACAAAATCAATGCACAGAAATCAGTTGCATTTCTATACACTAACAATGAGACTGAAGAAAGAGTAATTAGGGAATCAATTCTGTTTACAATAACAACAAAAATCATAAGATAACTAGGAATAAACCTAGCCAAAGAGGTAAAGGATCTGTACTCTAGAAACTACAGAACACTTATGAAAGAAGTTGAGGAAGACACAAAGAGATGGAAAAACACTCCACGCTCATAGATTGGAAGAATAAACATAGTTAAAATGTCTATGCTGCCCAGAGCAATCTACACATTCAGTGCAATCCCTATCAAAATTCCATCACCATTTTTCACAGAGCTGGAACAACCAATCCTAAGATTTGTATGGAATCAGAAAAGACCCTGAATCTACAGGGGAATGTTGAAAAAGAAAACCAAAGCTGGAGGCATCACAATGCCTGACTTCAAGCTACATTACAAAGCTGTGAGTATCAAGACAGTACGGTACTAGCACAAAAACAGACACATAGATCAATGGAACAGAATAAAGAAGCCAGAAATGGACCCTTAACTCTATGGTCAAACTAATCTTTGACAAAGCAGGAAAGAATATCCAAAGGAAGAAAGACAGTCTCTTCAATAAATGGTGCTGGGAAAATTGGGCAGCCACATGCAGAAGAATGAAACTGGACCATTCTCTTACACCATATGCAAAGATAAACTCAAAATGGACGAAAGATCTAAATGTGAGACAGGAATCCATCAAAATCCTAGAGAGCACAGGCAGTAACCTCTTCGACATCAGTTGCAGCAACTTCTTGCAACACACGTCTCTTAAGGCAAGGGATACAAAAGCAAAAATGAACTCTTGGGACTTCATCAAGATAAAAAGCTTCTGCTTGGTAAAGGAAACAGTCAACAAAACTAAGAGGGAACCCATGGAATGGGAGAAGATATTTGCAAATGACAAAACAGACAAAGGGCTAGTATCCAAGATCTATAAAGAACTTATCAAACTCAACACCCAAAGAACAAATAATCCAGTCAAGAAAGGGACAGAAGAAGGATACAAACCATGAGAGACTCTGGATTCTGGGAAACAAACTGAGGATTACAGAAGGGAGGGGGTGGGGAGATGGGGGTGATGGGTATTAAGGAGGGCACATCTTGAGATGAGCACTGGGTGTTATACTCAACTAATGAACCATTGAACACTACATCAAAAACAAATAATTAAATTAAATTAAATTATTAAATTAAATTAAATTAAAAAGTGATCAACCAAAAGCCAACTTCTCTTTATTAATCACTCAACCAGCAACTCTAAACATCAGTGATAAAATATTCCTTTCCAGAAAAAATATTTTGTTGGTCTAAGTTCTAAATCTAAACAAATGCTATGGTTACCATTGGCTTTCAACATAGATATTAGCAAATTAGCATTTTTTATAACTTGTTTTTAAGAAACATCATATTCTACAGATAATTTCAATTCTGGAAATTCCAGTAATACAGCAGGCCCCTCAACTCCTGACTCAGCCAAGTGTGCCCCTTTCCAATTATAAGTCCCCTTCATGGGCAAACTACTTATCTCTGCATCTAAACAGGAGATTCAAAGAAAGCAATGACAGCACTGAGGATGTAAAGACAAAAGATGTAAATTGAGTTATTTTACCTCTGTCTACTTGGACTATTTATTTGTGTTTAAAATTTAAAACAGTGAAAAGGAGGGCAGATTCCAAGTGGTACTATTTTTGTTTAGTAAGAGTAGGCATGAAATGGAATCGTTTCATTTCACAATTACTGTGGAAAATAATTTTGTCTAAAAGAGGAGAAAGGTGTTAAAAAATAATCCATGCCATTGTCAAACAGGCCAGCCTCAGCCTCTCATCCCTCCTGACTTTTATTAAGATATAATGCTTAGAGTGGAAAAGCTTGGTGGCCTCAAACAAAAAAGACACCAAAATAGGGGTTTGGGTGAATCCTCTTGTAATCAAATCAACACAAACCTATGATAGGTCTTCATGTCTTCTCTGTCGTGTATATATTTTTGTTACAGGCACACTACAAAATTAGAAGGAAGATACCATGGCCCATGCTGGGATGTTCTGGATTCAGTTACAGCATAGTGCAGGACAGCAGGATGGCAGTATTAATTTCCGCATGCCCCAAGTTGTCCCAGAATGCCTAAGTCCTGAGAGAGAAACCCTTGAGCACAAAGCAATAAAATACTAAAGGTGTCTTATATCGTGCCAGTGACAAACTCATAGCAGAGCTCCATGCCCGATCTATCCATCTTAATTCATGCTTCCTAAGAGCGCTCAGCTGGCTCAGTCAGTAGAGCCTGTGACTCTTAATCCCAAGGTTTTCCAGCCCCATGTGGGTGTAGAGATTACTTAAAAATCTATTCGTGGGGTGCCTGGGTGGCTCAGTCGGTCAGGTGCCCAACTCTTGATTTCCACTGAGGTCATGATCTCAGGTTCCTGAGATTGACCCCCACCCTGTGACAGCCTCCACAATCAAGCGAGGAGTCTTCTTGAGGATTCTCTCCCCTCCCTCTGCCCCTTCTCTCTCTCTCTCTCTCTCAAATAAATAAATCTGTAAAGAAAAAAAAAATTGGACAGAAGACACACACAGACACTTCTCCAAAGAAGACATACAAATGGCTAACAGACACATTAAAAAATGTTCAACATCACTAGCCGTCAGGGAAATACAAATCACAACCACATGAGATACCACCTTGCACCAGTTAGAATGGCCAAAATAAACAAGACAGGGAAGAGCAAATGTTGGAGAGGATGTGGAGAAACAGGAACCCTCCTCCTACACTGGTACGCAAGGTAGGAATGCAAGCTGGTATAGCCACTCTGGAAAACAGTGCGGAGGTTACTCGAGAAGTTAAAAATAGAGCTACCCTATGACCCAGCAATTGCACTATCAGGTATTTATCCCAAAGATACAGATGTAGTGAAAAGAAGGGGCACATGCACCCCAGTGTTCATAGCAGCAAAGTCCACAATAGCCAAACTGTAGAAGGGGCCGAGATGTCCTTCAACAGATGAATGGATAAAGAAGATGTGGTTCATCTATACAATGGAATATTACTCAGCCATAAGAAAGGATGAATACTACCATTTGCATCGACATGGTTAGAACTGGAGGGGATTATGCCAAGTGAAATAAGTCAATCAGAGGAAGACAATTATCATATGATTTCACTCATATATGGAATTTAAGAAACAAAACAGAGGATCATTGAGGAAGGGAGGGAAAAAGAAAACAAGACAAAATCAGAGATGGAGACAAACCATAAGAGACTCTTAATCATAGGAAACAAACTGAAAGTTGCTGAAGGGAGGTAGATGAAGTAATGGGTGATGGGCATTAAGGAGGGCACGTGATGTAATGAGCACTGGGTGTTATACACATCTGATGAATCACTGAACTCTACCTCTGAAAATAATAATACATTATTTATGTTAAGTAGATGGATTTAAATAAATTTAAATGTAAAAAAACTGTGTTGGGAAACTGGATATCCCCATGTAAAAGAACAAAGATGGACCCTTCCATTTCACCTCTTACAGAAATGACTAAAAAATGGATCAAAGACCTCAATGAATGTCCTAAAACTGTCCATCTCCCATAAGAAAACATAGGGGAAAAGCTTCATGAGACTGTATAGGACAATGATTTCTTAGGACACCAAAAACACAGCAACAACAACAATAAAAGGCAAATAGGACTACATCAAAGTAAAAAAACTATTGTGAATCACAGGACACAACAGGTGAAAAGACAACCTACAGAATGGGAAAAAATATTTGCAAATCATATATCTGATGATGAGTTAATATCCAGAATAAAGAACTTGTACAGCATAATAACAAAACAATCAAATGACTTGATTTAAAAATGGGCAAAGGACTTGAATTGACATATCTAATTGACAAGCATAAGAAAATATGCTCAATATGATTAATAAGCAGAGAAGACTAAACCAAACCACAGAGATATCATCTACATTCATTCTGACGGCTACTGGAAAAAAAAAGACAACCAGAAACAGAAAACTCCAAATGTTGGCAAAGATGTGGAGAAAGTGGAACTTTTGTGCACCGCTGGTGTGATTGTAAAATGGTGTACCACTATGGAAAACAGTATCGAAGCATCTCAAAAACTAAAAATGCAGGTACAGTATGATCCAGCAATCCCACCTCTGGGTATATATTCAAAAGAATCAGAAAGCAGGTTCTGGAAGAGATATTTGCACACCCATGTCACAGCAGCACTCTTCACAATAGACAAACGGCCAAATGGTAGAAGCAACTCAAATGTCCACCAATGGATAAATGGATAAACCAAATGTGGTCTATCCATCAATGAAATATCATTGAGTCTTACCGAGGAAGGAAATCCTGACACCTGCTACAACATGCATGAACCTTGAGGACACGATACTCCGTGAAATAAGCCCTCACAAAAAGACAAATACTGTAGGAATCCACAGCTGGGAGTCTCCAAAGTAGCCATATTTCCAGAAATAGAAGCTAGACCGGTAGTAACCAGGAGATTCAGGGAAGGGGGAAAAGGGGGAAGCTGTGATTTAATGGGTGCAGACAAAGGCCCGTCAGAAAAAGACAAATACCATATGATCCCACTCATATGTGGAATTTAAGAAAGAAAATAGATGAACATGTGGGAATAGGGAGAAGAAAAAAAGCAGAGAAGGAAACAAACCATAAGAGAATCTTCATGATAGAGGACAAACTGAGGGTCCCTGGAGAGAGGGGGTGGGGGAGGGGCTAGATGGGTGATGGGGATTAAGGAGGGCACTTACTGTGATAAGCCCTGGGTGTTGTATTCAGTGATGAATCACAGAATTGTACTCCAGAAACCAATATTGCACTGTATGTTAACTAAAATTTAATTAGAAAAATAAAGATGCTGATCCGATGAGCACACAACTAATGAGTCATTGAGCACTACATCAAAAACTAATGATGTCGGCTAATTGAATTTAAATAAAATATAAAAAAATAAGAATGAGTACAGGATTTCAGATTTGCAAGATGGAACGTTCTGGAGGTATGTTCACAGCAGTGTAAATATACTTAACATTACTGAACTTTATACTGAAAATGTTTAAAATGGCAAAATTAATGTTACGATTTCTTACAATTTTTTAAAAGTACATTCTGTATGATTCTATTTTTATATTTTATTATGTGCAGTTAGCTAGTGTATAGCACATAGTTTTTGATGTAGTGTTCAATGATTCGTTAGTTATGTATAATACCCAGTGTTCATCACAGCACGTGCCCTCCTCGGTTTTTATAAAGATTTTGTTTATTTATTTTAGAGAGAGAGAGCGCATGACACGAGAATGACAGGACAGGCAGGCGGTGGAAGGAGAATCCTGAGCCCACGCTGCACTGAACACAGACCCTATGTGGGGCTCAATCCCAGGACCATGACACCACATCCAGAGTCAAAATCAAGAGTCAGTGGCTTAACCGACTGAGCCACCATCCATCTCCTTGGGCATTAGTGTTGTTCCGTTCCCTGCTATCTCCACCACTGCTGTGCTGAACACTCCTGAAAATACAACTGAAAAACCAAGCCAGAGTTCCTGGGGGTGAGTCCGAGGACAAGCATGCTAGGTGATGGGTGCACCTGCGGCCTGGGATGGGTACTGCTCACTGTTCTCCCAGACAGGGGTGCCCAAAACCCTTCTCTCCAGGGGACCTGTGGGGACCGCCATGTCCTCAGGAACCTGAGGGCCACCCGGCCCAGGAATTCACCTTCCCCAGCAGAGGACAGATGGGGCGTCTTTCTCTGGCCAGGAATAGGAACCCTGATCCCAGGAAAGGAGAGCTCTCCTGGACTCCTGGCCCAGCCAGGCAGCCGTGGGCACCCTGTATGTGATGGAGCCAGAGCGGCTGGACCTTGGAGGGAATGTGTGCCTTACACCAGCCGTGTGTGGGGCAGGCGGGAGCAGCAGCCCCTGCTTCTTGGGGAGCAGTGATGTGTGTGGAAGGAAGGAGGCCGGGGGGCGGGGGGGAGCCTTCTCAGCCACACCACAGTCTCTCCCTTGGTCCTGAAACCAGCAGGAAGGGAGTCCTGAGGGCAGAGACAAGACTCCAGGAGGATTCCCATCCAAGGAAAGGAGGCCCGCAGCCCCTGGAGGGCACTGAAGCCTCCAGCCCACAGGCCATACACACAGGATCACCTCCGGCATTTCCTTAGCACATTGTCCATGTTCGTGTGTGGACAGTGATTGGCCCACTCAGTGCTGGTGCATTTTCAGAGGCAGACTAGAAACCGTCCAGTGCCTGCTAGTGGGACAGAGGACCCCCGCCCACAGAAGCAGAGGATGTCCCTTTTCCTCCAGAGCTGGGGGAGGCAGCCACTGTACTTGGGCAGGACCTGGTCCAGGTGTGTTGTCCTTTCTGAAGTCCCCGCGTTCAGTGGGCATCGTTGTGCCTGAGAAAGGTCCCCTCAGCCTTAGAGTCGGGAGCAGTGAGGGGCTGTCTCTGGCCCTGGCCCAGGATCACGACCCGAAACCATCCTGTCTTTGGGAAAACATGTCCCTCTCCCCTCCCCAGGTCCAGGACGCCCGGGATCCTGCAAGAGCTCTTCATTCGAGGAGTCCTGGAGAGCGTATGTGTCTCGTCAGCCCAGCAAGTGAAAGAACCAAACCCCAACGCTCAGGTTCTAACCGAAGCAGAATTTCCATGTACTCTTCAAGTCCAGATTTACTGTGTGCAGCAAGGACGCCTTCCCCTCCCCACTAGGTAAGTGGGTGCTGGGGAAGGGCTGTCTGGGCATGGGGACAGCCTCCTCCCCTCCTACGTGGCCTTGGGGGACCCCAGGGAAAGTCTTCCTTGCTCTCCTTCCCTCAGAGGGAGGGGCTGTCCTCGTGCTCCCAGGGCTCCCCACTGCGTCCCCACTCCTAAAGAACAGCCACCCATGGACCTCGTGTCAGAAGTGTGGTCTGCCACTGCTCCTGGGCTCCCAGCCAGGGGCCTGGCGGCTGCATGGAGGGGCTAGATTGCTTTTGGAGGGAGGGGTGCTCACTGGTGACCCTGCTCACCATCCCCCACAGTGGTCTGCAATCCAGGCTCTGTGCCCAGCGTAGGTCAATCACCAGCACCCCACATGCTCCTGCCATGGGAATGATCATTCAGCATCACCCCATTGCACACAGGAGGAGAGCGAGGCCCAGAAAGGGGAGGCAAATGGCTCCAGTCACAGGGCTGCTCAGCAGAGAAGCTGGAGGCCAGCCCTCCCAAGCCCCCGCTAGCCCACCCAGAGACTCCCTGAACCCAGAGTGAGCCCTCCCCTGCCTGCCCAGCCACTCACTGGTCCCTGAGTTTGATGACGGCCTGTTCTTCTTGGCTCTGAAGGTGTTGCTGGTCGACTAGGAGGGGGAGTCCAGCTGGCGGGACAGGCGGTAGCTACAGGACAGAGTGACACGTCTGAGCTAGCAGGAGCCACACTCTGGTCTCCCTCCCAGAGCCTGCCCGGGAGCTGGAATCTGGGTGCCCTAGGGGCCAGCATGCAACAGAGTCTCTGCTGACCAGGGAGCCATGGTTCCCAGGGAGAGTCCACTCTGTCCTCTCCCCACACCTGCCTGGCCTCACCTCTCCTCACTGTGGGGCTCTGAGACCCGGAACCAGTCCCCATAGGGCTGCTCAGTATCCAGCTTAATTTTGCAGCCCCTGAGCAGCTGGATTTCCTGGAGCTGGAGGGAGGACTGGCTGCAGTCAAGGACTGGGCTGGGGAGGATGCAGGGCCTCGTGGGGGGACAGGATGGGGCAGGGGCTCAGTTCTGGGGATGCTGCTCATGTCTAAAAAGGGCTGAAATCCCTGAATGCCCACGGGGTCCCTCATTATAGTAACAACACCCTCACGCTCAGGCATCCTGGTGGTGGGCCCCTCCTACCTGGCCTCCTTACCACCCCTCTGACTCTAGCCAGGGCTGCCACCAGGGGCAGGCTAGACCTCGTTCTAGGTCCTGCCAGGGAGACTAGGCAAAATGAGGAGAGGAGAAGGGGCGGACTGATCTTTTCCCTGCCCTGAGTCAGCCTCCATTGCTGCCTTCAGGTCCCCTGGCCCAGCCATGCACTTAGCTAGACCCTGGGAGGGAGTCTGCATTCCAGGCCAGCTGGGTGGGGGGCTATTCAGTGACCTTTGTGTCCCCAGATGTCCAACCCACCTGGCCTTGCACCCTGAAGCTTGCTGCCCAGGGTGGGCATGGTTCTGGGGCTCAGCGGACTCTGGGGCCACAGGGCACTCGGCAGTGGTGAGGGAACATGGGGGACCAGTCAGGTGTGGAGCCATGGGTCTCGTGCACGTCCGTCACAGGGCGGGGTCATGATACACGTGCTGTGTGCAGGTCCCCTGTGCACACCTGACCCTCTCAGTGGAGAGGCCTGTGTGCCTGGTACACCTGTCCTCCACCTACCCCAGAGGAGCGGCCACATTCAAGCATTTCCATGTCCAACCCTCAGGGACAGTTGGGAACCTGGGGTCCAGAGAGTCAGGGACTGGCCCAGGACAAATGAGGGGTGCAGAGTCCAAGGAGCAGGGCTTCTCTTCAGTCCTAGGCCAGCCTTAACCCTCCCATGAGGTTTGCTTTGGGGGTGAGAGCCCCTCAGATCCTCGGGGATAGCTCCCCACCCCATCCCATGCAGGGACATGACCTTGGGCATCCCCAGGCAGGTAGAGGCATGTGCACACACACACACACACACACACACACACACACACACACACTCTGACTGCCCAGCTGGGGGTCAGAAGGGGAGGACACCCTGGGAGCGAGGTGGTGACAAAAAGAAGAAAGAGGTCAGAGAGAGCTGGGCCATGGGGGCAGGGGCATCAGGACTCCTGGCAATACCCCAGATCCATAGCATGGGGAGGGGAGACACACGAGGCTGATGGTCAGGGGGTCCCCAAGGGGCCCAGGGGGGTTGCCAGGGCACTGGGAGAGGACAGGGTCAGGGTCCAGTGTCCATCACCTCCCTGGGCACCTGAAAGTAGGAAGAGACACCCCCCCTAGTGCAGAGGGGGCTCAGCTTACTCTATGGTCAATTGGGCTGTAGAGACAGGCTGTCCCCAGGATCCCACAGGCTTGTAGAAGAGCCTGCTGGCCTTGGATCTCCGTCCCTGACCCACTGTGCTCCCAGTCCTGGGAAAATGCTTTGTACTCCCTCGAGGTTCTTCTGAGCAGAGGGCAGCCTGGGGGCTTGGGGGGCTGAGGACCTGGGTATGCAGAATGTGGCAGAGCACTGACCACTGGTCGGGGGACCAAGGTCAGGACCCTCCTAGGTGCAGCCTCAGGGTTCCCATTTGGAAGAGGTTCCAGACTCAGTGCTCTGGGCATGGTGAGGAGGCCTGAGGAAGGAACTGAGCACCAGGACAGGAAAGGGAAACAGGGACAAGGGAGACTTCTGAGGTTTCTCACATCGTCCCCGGAGCCCGCAGATCCTGCTCCTGTGAGACACTCAGAGACAGAGACAGAGACTGAACACAGGAGAGAGGGAACCAGGAGAAGTCACAGACTTTCCTCCATCAGCTTGGAAATGGGATCCCATCATTTTGCTCCATTCTGTTCCTTAGAGCGCAGTCACAGAGGCCATCCACCCTGGAGGGGAGGGGACTCCCCAGGGATGTGTGACCAGGATTCGGGAATGCCTGGGAACCACTGTGGAGACTGCCCCGCACATGGGCACAGACAAGGCCCAGGGACCTGAGCCTAAATCTAATGGGAGCCCCTGGAAGTCTGTGTCGTGAGAGGACAAGGTCAGAACCCATTCATTGCAACCTTCCCACGGGGCCTGGGACAAAGGGGTGGCTTTGCCTGGACCCCAGAGCAGACCCAGCCCCTCTGAGCTGTGTTCCATGCCCCACCCAGCCCCTGGCTCATCCTTGCATTGCCAAGTGTGTGCCCCAGCCTCCTGTGATAGCAGATACGGAATGTATGTAGAGGTCCTACCCCTGATGGTGTCCCTAGAAGTAGAAGCCAGAACACCCCACTGTGCAGATGGGGAGCCTGGGGAGGCCCTGAGAGGCACAGGGTCTGTCCAGGGTCACGGCCCTGGTCACGAGCAGAAGCCCGGTCTGAAACCAGCTCTGTGTCGTCACAGCAGGGACACTGGCTGCACCCAGGCCCCCTGGGGGCTGTGGGTGGGCTGTGTGGGTGTCACTGTATGGATGGGCCATGGGGGGGAGGGTGAGCATAGAGCAGCTGGGGGAGGGGGGCCCTTGGGGGCTCTTGTAGGAGAAGGAAGTCGGGCAAGGGAGCCCCAGGCAGTGGTGACCTCA
This sequence comes from Ursus arctos, assembly GCF_023065955.2. NCBI lineage: Eukaryota > Metazoa > Chordata > Mammalia > Carnivora > Ursidae > Ursus > Ursus arctos. Next base: position 95,952 of record NW_026622919.1, read on the forward strand.
CTTCCCTGACAACGGACCCCAACAGAATTTGGAACCCGGGTAACCAGGCACCCACATTCCAGAGCCAGCCCCCTGCCCAGCTCATTTCGTTGGAGATCCTCGAACGAAGAACATGTTTGCGTGTTGCATCCCCAAGTCTGGAGGCTGCAGGCTGAGGAAAGCGCGCCCTGCAAACACTTCCCCTCGCTGGGGATGTCGCGTCAGGGCTCCCCGACGCCTCTGGCCATTTGGCAGGAAGGACCGAAAGGTGACACCATGAGGCCCAGAGCCGGCCAGCCCAGCCCCACACACTCTGATCCGACTGTGCAGCCCCAGGTCCCCTCCCTGTGTGTGTGTGTGTGTGTGTGTGTGTGTGTGTGTGTGTGTGTGTGTGTAAGAGGGGTCTTGTAGGGTGGGGCCACTCCGAGCAGGAGCAGGCTGATGAGGGGTCAATGTCCAGTGGGCAGGTCATGTTCACACCCCAGGTCAAGCCTGGCTGGGTGGGACAGGGTGTGTGGGGGCTACGCCCTTCTGCCCAAGGTTTATCCCGAGCCCTGCAGGGATGGGTCACTGCATCCCAGGTGCAGGGCTGTGCACGCACAGGTCTGTGTCTGATCTGGGAGCACCAGGGGGCCTGGGCAGGAGGACAGTGAAGACAGCCGGGCAGGGCTGTGATGCCTCTGGGCCGGCTACCGGTCCCTGTCTTTGCAGAAGGCCACGGATGACACTGAGAGGAAGCTGGTGGACACGCCCTCCTCTCCAGGAGCAGGGACAGGGGATCACCTGGGAAGGGTTCTGACTCCGCCCAGGCCACTGTCCCCAGTAGTCGTTCACTCAGTGAGTGTGATCCAGGAGCCAGAGCCCACGGAGGCCGAGCCCGAGGGTGAGAAGGCTGGGGCTGGGTGTGTGTGGTGTGTGGGGATGGGTCAGTGCTGGCCCCATGGGGAGGAGCCCCCAGAGGCTGGTGTGGGTCCAGGAGCAAGGACCGGGCTCAGAGCACCCAGTGGGTGGACTGCAGTCGGGGACACGTCCTGGTCAGGGTTCCTTCCTGGCTGCAGCTTCTCTGGGCGCCCCTGGGCTGGGTTCTGTCTCTGCAAAGGCCACGAGAGGCAGGCACATGGGTGAGCTTTTCTCCTCTCACAGCTGCTCCACCATCTGAGGAACTAGAGCCAGCTCCAAGTTTATGGGAAGCTCCAGAGGGAGGGGTGGTGCCTGCAGCAACTTCAGCAGGAGACCAGGAGCCAGCGGGTGACCTGGCACCTGCCCACGGAGAGCCTGAAGCTGTGCAGGAAGAGCCTGCTGGAGACCCTGCTGACGGAGAGCCTGCCCCTGAGCCCGGCACTGCTCCTGCCCCCACACCTGCCCCTCTCTGTGCTCCTGTTCTTGCCCCTGCCCGTGCCCCTGCCAGAGCCACTGCCCTTGCCCCTGCCTGTGCTCCTGTTCCTACCCTCCAGCTCTTGCCCCTGCTCCTGCCCCTTCCTCTACCCCTGCCAGAGCAGCTGCCCCTTCCCCTGCCCCTGCCTGTGCTGCCATTACTGCCCCAGAACAAGCTCATGCCCCAACTCTTGCCCCCTCCCCTGCCAGAACTGCTGCCCCTTCCCCTGCCCCTGCCAGAGACCCTGACCCTTCCCCTGCCCCTGCCTGTGCTGCTGTTCCTGCCTTGGACCCAGATCCTGCCCCACCTCCTGCCCCTTCCCCTGCCAGAACTGCTGCCCCTTCCCCTGCCCCTGCCAGAGCCGCTGACCCTTCCCCTGCCCCTGCCTGTGCTCAGGTTCCTGCCCCGGACCCAGCTCCTGCCCCAGACCCAGCTCCTGCCCCTTCCCCTGCCTGTGCTCAGGTTCCTGCCCCAGACCCTGCTCCTGCCCCAGCTCCTGCTCCTTCCCCTGCCAGAACTGCTGCCCCTTTCCCTGCCCCTGCCTGTGCTCCTGATCCTGCCCCAGACCCTGCTCCTGCCCCAACTCCTGCCCCTTCCCCTGCCAGAACTGCTGCCCCTTTCCCTGCCCCTGCCTGTGCTCCTGATCCTGCCCCAGACCCAGCTCCTGCCCCAGCTCCTGCCCCTTACCCTGCCAGAACTGCTGCCCCTTTCCCTGCCCCTGCCTGTACTCTGGCTCCTGCCCAGGACCCAGCTCCTGCCCCAGACCCAGCTCCTGCCCCAGCTCCTGCCCCTTCCCCTGCCAGAACTGCTGCCCCTTACCCTGCCCCTGCCAGAGCCACTGACCCTTCCCCTGTCCCTGCCTGTGCTCCTGTTCCTGCCCCAGACCCTACTCCTTCCCCAGCTCCTGCCCCTTCCCCTGACAGAACTGCTGCCCCTTTCCCTGTCCCTGCCTGTGCTCTGGTTCCTGCCCCAGACCCAGCTCCTGCTCCTTCCCTTGCCAGAACTGCTGCCCCTTCCCTTTCCCCTGCCAGAGCCTGTGACCCTTCCCCTGCCCCTGCCTGTGCTCCTGTTCCTGCCCCAGACCCTGCTCCTGCCCCAACTCCTGCCCCTTCCCCTGCCAGAACTGCTGCCCCTTCCCCTGCCCCTCCCAGAGCCGCTGACCCTTCCCCTGTCCCTGCCTGTGCTCCTGTTCCTGCCCCAGACCCAGCTCTTGCCCCAACTCCTGCCCCTTCCCCTGCCAGAACTGCTGCCCCTTCCCCTGCCCCTGCCAGAGCCGCTGACCCTTTCCCTGCCCCTGCCTGTGCTCTGGTTCCTGCCCTGGACCCAGCTCCTGCCCCTTCCCCTGCCAGAACTGCTACCCCTTCCTCTGCCCCTGCCAGAGCCGCTGACCCTTCCCCTGTCCCTGCCTGTGCTCCTGTTCCTGCCCCAGACCCAGCTCCTGCCCCTACTCCTGCCCCTTCCCCTGCTAGAACTGCTGCCCCTTTCCTTGCCCCTGCCTGTGCCCTGGTTCCTGCCCTGGACCCAGCTCCTGCCCCAGACCCAGCTCCTGGCCCAGATCCTGCCCCTTCCCCTGCCCCTGCCTGTGCTCTGGTTCCTGCCCTGGACCCAGCTCCTGCCCTTTCCCCTGCCAGAACTGCTGCCCCTGCCTGTGCGCTGGTTCCTGCCCTGGACCCAGATCCTGCCCCAGATCCTGCCCCCTCCCCTGCCAGAACTGCTGCCCCTTCCCCCTGCCCCTGCCTGTGGTCCTGTTCTTGCCCCTCACCCAGCTCCTGCCCTGGATCCTGCCCCTGCCACTGCTGCTGACCCTGTCCCTCCCCTTGCTCCTGCCCCTGTCCCTGTTCTTGCACCTGTCCCTGCTCCTGTCCCTGCCCCTATCCCAACCCCTGTCCCTACTCCTGCTCTTGCAGGGCTCCCAGAGCCACATCCAGAGCCCACAGCCCTGCAGGGAGAGCTCCTTGTACAATTACCCTTAGTTCCTTCACCCGAACCCGACATCCCGCCAGAGTGTTTCATCCCCTCCCCCTATGTTCTTTCTCTCTGGTACATATTGACTGTTACTTTATCTTTTCATGTTCTGTATACTGTTTATTATTTGTTTTAAGTAAAATTACTTGTTTTCAATTGAACACGTCATGCACATTGAGTATATTCACAATGTTGTGCCACCCCACCAGAGAACATTGCTGCAGAATATCTCCTTCCCCAAAGGAGTCCCTGAACGAGAAGCCCTCCCTGCCCATTTCTCCCCCAGCGCACACCCTCAAAACCCCTAAGCTACTCTGTTTCTTTACCTGTTTCGGATGTTTCTGTAAGTGGAATCACAATAGGTACCTTCGTGTCTGCCCACCTATTTTCAAAGGGGACTCTTTTTTTCTGTGTTTATCTGACATAGCATTTCCCTTATTCGATACTGAAGTCCCCGATGGATTACAGATCAGACATAATCGTAGAGACCACTTTAGGAATTATGGGCACAATCTCAGGGCCGAGACCCCTGTTCCTGCTGGGACACCACGGCCTGACCTCAGACAGGAAACAGCTGGCTCTTCCTGTGACCCACACAGAAACCAGGGAAATGCAGAAAGCTAGTAGACACACCACAAAGGGCAAAAGCATTGCTCACAACCCAAGGCCAGAGAAAGGTTTCCCCTGCCTCTGGTCCAAACTGTGCTCCAAGTCACTGGGTTCCACAGGGACAGAGACCAAACACATGCAAGTCCAAGGGGGAGGATAGGCACGCGGGGAGTATGTGTCAGAGATGCGGGAGCTCCCGGGGAAGGACTCCGGCAAAGGAAACCCTACGGAGGCAGCACTGGTCACCCTCAGACTGGCAGGTGTCTGGTCTGGGGACCAGCAGCCCTGGGTAGAATGTGAGGACACAGAAGTCCCCCGCAGGTCCCCTGGAGAGAAGGGTGATGGGCAGCCCTGTCTGGGAGAACAGTGAGCCGCACCCACCCCAGGTCACAGGTGCACCCATGACCTAGCACGCTCGTCCTCGGACTCACCCCTGAAAACTCTCACTCAGTTTTTCACAGATGTATTTTCAGGAGTGTTCTTCACAGCAGTGGTGGAGAGAGCAGGCTATGCACCAACACTAATGCCCAAGGAGATGGATGGGATCCTCGGTCCCAGTCCTCATGATAGGATGCCCTGTAGCTACTGTCACAGCTTCCTCTGGGGCACAGGATCTGGGAAGCCCTCCTGAGACTCCCCTCCTGCCACCCTGCTCCTGGGAACATTCAGAATGGTCTGAGGAGGAGGTGGAGAGGATCCAGGATGACAGCAGTTCCGAGGAGAAGGATGGTCAGCACTGGGAGGACAGTTGGACGTGCCCTGAGCCACCATCCAGGGCCCGGACTATGATGCCCTCGGACCTCACCCCAAATAATGGCTCCTGATGTAGGGACCCTAATTCCGTGGTTTCACTCCCTCCCTCCCTACATCATTTATTCACTCCGTCATTCATTCCCCCCCCACACCTCTTTCCTTCCCCTCCACCCCTTCCATCCTCCCTCAGGCCCTCCCTCATTCAGCAGAGGATCTGGGGTCCCTGCTGTGTACTGAGCACTGGGGCTTCATCAGTGAGCACCCCCCAACCCATGCAGTCACATCCACTGTGGGTGGTGACAGGGGCCAGTCCTCAGGGTGAGCAGGGGTGATGAGCACCAGGAATCTGCTCCTGAAAACAGAGACGAGTTGCGCAAAGAAAAGAATGGAGAGACCCATGCTTAGCACTTCCTCTAGAAAAATCTAGTCTTGAAAAGTAAGTATATCCTAGACTTGATGCAATGTGAGTTCTCATGGCAGGTACGCACTGATTCCTAGACCCAACGAAGAGTAAATCATCCAGTGTTGATGGGGGTTTGTGACACACCTTTTCTGACCAAATGACAGTGATTCAGCCAACATCTCCAGGACCTCTGAGTCTTCCCAAGGCCTCTGCAATCCTCTGATTCTTCCATCGACCTCCTTGGGAAGCTCTGTTGCCTTCCTTGTCGCCTGCCTCTTCTGGAACCCTTCTGTGGCCTCCCCACCAGGGCCACCCTCACCAGGATTTCCCGTGACCCATGGCTAGGTGCCTGCATCCTGTGCTGGGCCCCACGAGCCCCGTGCTTTGTGCAAGTCCTGTGTGCTCACTCTGGGTCACTTGGCATCTCCCCTTGCAGCGGGCTGCATCTTCCTGCGCTGGGTCTCCTCTGAGCAGTCTGTGAGGCCGGACTGTGCCCATGTCACGGGCACTGAATCGCGAGTCTAGAAGGTCCAGATGACCCACTCCCAGTCCCAGCATGTACAGAATGGGCCGAGGGTGGTTCCCAAGCAGAGGAGGACTTGGGCCCAGAGGGCCTGAGGGAGGGCATGGCATAGTGAGCCTGCAGAAGGAGAGCAAGCACCGTGGCGGCCTGGGTGCTCAGGCCTGCTGGGAGACCAGGTCCCACATGCACTGGCTCTGTCCCCAGGACTGGAGGCCATCAGGGTATCCACACTCCCAGGCTGCAGGCTGGCAGTGACTTGCAGGGGGAGGCACCACTGGTACAGGAGAGAGCCCTCCACAGGGAGGAGGGGGCAGGCGCTCCCCCAGCAGCTAGAGGAACTCAGGGTGTCCACATTCCCAGGCTGCAGGCTGGCAGTGACTGGCAGGGGAGGAGGCACTGCTGGTGCAGGAGAGAACCCTCCACAGGGAGGAGGGGGCAGGCGCTCCCCCAGCAGCAGGTGCACTGGGGAGGGCTGAGGGGGCATCAGCAGACAGCAGTGGCTGCAGCTGGGGTCTCCACACAGGCCCCTGCCTCAGGCCCAGCATGAGATTGGATGGCCTTTGTCCCCGAAACACAAAGTCTGGCCCAGGACCCCTCCCTCAAGTCCCCACTCCCAATCCTTTGTACTCAACTCAAGTGACAAGAAATGGCCAATAGTTTAGGTGGTGTTGGGTGCACAGGGACATTTGCTTTTCTGGCCCATGCTGTAACACTGCTGTCATTTTAAAGATCTCAAGGCTTTGATTCAAATACTGTAGGAAGATAGCTTTGTAGCTTTCTGGAAACTCTGTGCCTTGCAGCCCTCCCATCCCACCAGCTCTGCTCAGAATCCCTCCAGGCCACAGACCCACAGTCTTGGGTCCTCAGATGGCCCAGACGATGTGATCCAGGTGGGGCAGCAGGACACACTGCGGATTTCAGCAAACCTCCCCCCCCAGAAAGTGAGGGTACCACTGGGCGAGCTGTCTGAAAACAGCCAGGTCAGGGTTCCAGGAAGACACCAGAGGCACAGGAGGAACTGGGGAGCATCTGAACGTCAGGTGGGGACAGTCAGAGCTTCCAGGCCCTATTCCCTAACACTCCTCATCACTCAGCCTTTCTTCCAGTGAATCTGCTTGGTTTCTGTTTGCCCCAACTGTTACCCGTTGCCCTGGGCAGCAGAGACTCACATATGCCTTTAAACGTTTAGGACATCGAGCGCCCTCCAGTAGCCACCTCACTACAGTTGGTGGTAAGCAAGAAGTCACTGAGGTCTCCAAGGGTCTGGACTTGGTGTTTCCCTCTTCTGAGATGGGGACACCTGTGGAAGGTGCAGGTGGCCGGCTGGGGGTGGGGGGCAGGCACCTGACATGGACAGATGGGGTAGGTGAGGCCCAAGGCCCCGGGGGGGTGTGTCCGGCATCTGCACTGAATAGGTCTTCAAAGCTGCAGATTGGTTGGGATCATCTTCAGGCTGAGAAGGAAGATGAGGGGAGCAGAGGGGAGCAGAGGAGGCTCAGCTTAGACAGGAGAGGGCGGAGCCACTCCTTTGGGGGAAAAGTGGGTCAGGTCCAGGCTCATGGGGACAGACCTTAGGCCACTGTGTTACGTGAAATAAGCCAGCCCCTAAAGGACAGATACTGGAGGACCCCACTCGTGAGGGACGGAGAGCATTCCAATTCACAGAGGTGGAAGGAGCTGCTGGGTGCCGGGGCTGGGGAGGGGGAATGGGGGTTAGGGTCTCGTGGGTAGAGGTTCAGTTTGGGATGACGATGAAGTTGTGGCAATGGATGGATGTGGCAGGTGCAGAGCAGTGAATGTACGTATTGCCACTGAATTGTACCCTGAAACGTGCTTAACGGTATCAGTCGTATGTCCACTACACCACAATAGGAAGGTAGTGAGTCAGGAGGACGGGGTGATCGCGAGTCCCAGGAGGGCCCTGGAGCAGGGACCCTGTATCTTGGTTCTCACTCTCACACTCTGCCCCTTGTTGGTGACCGAGCTCACAGTAGGCACTCAGTGAATGCTTGCTAACACATAGTGCAGAGAGAGTCCACAAGTGCAAACCCTCCAGTGGGCACTGAGGGATCCCAACAGGACGCGCATCCAGACAGAGCCAGTGCCCACATCTCACAAACACCAGCACAGAAATAGCCATTTAAAACCAAGGCAGGAACCAGAAATAACCCAGAGGGCTCCATGCTCCTGGAGGCCGTGCTAGCGGTCACAGCCTCTGGTGGTCAGGGGACTGGGGGTCTGAGAGGTGACTCGGCGCACCCCTGACCCTGAAGGCCCATGGCTGCCGCGAGGTGCAGGGACTGGGAGGAAGACCCAGCCAGGGCCCGTTCTGGCTCCAAGGCTGCTGCAGGGCTGCTCCCAGCTCACCAGGCGATGTCTGTTTAGAACCAGGGAGAAAACATTTTCCCTCAATTGTTCTTTTTAAAGATGGTTGCTCAGCATTGACACAGAAAAACATTCGACATAAAACTGGAGCCGTTCGCAGCTGCAAATGACCCAGAAATGATCGAAATGCACTGACCACAAAGAAAGGAACTTGTGCCCCAGGCAGGCCTCCTGTGCATGGGGGCAGCTAGAGGTCCTGGACATGCCCGAGCGGGCAGTGCTGGACTCCACAGTTGAGGGGACAGAAGAAGGAATCTGCTCTTATGGCTCCGCTCAGAGAGGCCACCCTGACGGAGACGGGGCGAGCCCCTCATGCGTTCTGGATGCCCTGGTGATTCTTGGGCACTGCCCGAATCTCAGCATCTTCATGACCCGGGTGGGGGAGGGCAGCCCAGCAGCCTCAGGTCCCACGTGGCCTCCGGGGCTTGGTGGGCTTGTGGTTCAGGTGGCTCTTGTCAGGCCACATGGCCTCCATGCCATTGGCCAGGTCGACCCCCATTGCCTGGTGACAGGCCAATGTCAGTCAGTGAACCTCCACCACTGACCCCCCCAAAAAGGCCCCCATATAGTAAAAGTTGCCCTGGGGCCTGGGGATGTGGGCCTGGGACTGCAGCCGGCGCGCATAGCTGAAGTTCTCATTGGCCACCCAGTAGAAACTGGGGTACAAAGTGACAAAGGGGGGGACAGGATCTCCACACCCACGTGGTCGCGGAACTTCATGTCCACATCCGCGCACACCAGGTCGTCCACCTCACGGAGGAAGCGCTGCTCACAGAGGCGGCTGATCATCGCCATGTGCTGCATGGACACATCCTGCCAGCGCGGGGCGCCACGGACCTCGAGGACCACCACCCTCCGGCCTTCCTGGAGAGGCACAGAGGCCCAGCAGCTGGTGGTTGGTGAAGACGTACTAGGTGACCCTGTGTCCACCATGAGGAGCACCACCCTCCGGCCTTCCCGGAGAGGCACACAGGCCCGGCAGCTGGTGGTTGGTGAAGACGTACTAGGTGACCCTGTGTCTGCCATGAGGCACCGTGGACCTTGAGGACCACCACCCACTGGCCCTCCCGGAGGAGCACACGGACACGGCAGCCAGCTGGTCAGTGAAGATGTACTAGGTGACCCTGTGTCCACCATGAGGACCACCGCCCTCCAGCCCTCACAGAGGGGCACACAGGCACAGCAGCCAGCTGGTCAGTGAAGACCTAGTAGGTGACCCTGTGTCCCACCATGAAGTGCTTCTTTGCCGTCTGCAGGACCAGCTCCAGGAAGACCACATAGCTACAGGGACAGGGGACAGGGTGAGAGGAGGGTCACTGCCAGAGGGTGGCCACAGGACCCCGAAGCTGAGGGCCATAGACCTGTGTACCTTCTTCAAAGGGTCAGGCCCTGGGCTGCTTTAAGCAACAGCCACTCTCCAGGCCTCTCCTGAGTGAGTCTGCCCATGGGGCCTCCCTACCTTCTGCTCCCAGAGATGGGGGCCATCAGCACCCCATCTTACAAAGGGGTGCCTAAGGCTTAAGAGGTTGGAAGCCCATGCAGCCCCACACGGGCTCTAGCATGCTGGAGCCAGGAACACTCCCCCTGTGCTGAGCTCCCGGGCAAACCCCCAGGTCCTGTCCCCACCTGCCAGGAGTGGCACACCTTGGGGCACAGCCCTTGTTTCTATGCCCTACAGTCTGGGTAGAACCAGCAAGGCCGGCCACCTGCCCCAATTTGTTTTGAGTGAGATGTCACTGGCCCCCACAGAGCTGTCTCCACCTCCTGTAGGGTCCTCCCTTGAAGGCTACTGGGCATCCTGCTGACAAGGTCCTCAGTAAACCACTGGTATTCCTAGGAGGGGTCACCCTCGAACTCCCCCAGGTCAGGAATCAGGTCCAGCCCATGGTCAGGGAAGGGGAAAGAGGAACTCTGGAAGAAGAAGGAGCTTGCTTAGGCCCCAGCCTTGAATCCAAGGGTGTAAACTTCCAGGTCCAGGTCTACATCTCCCCAGACAAGAAGTTGGGAGTCTTGTCCAACCGCCTCACATGTCTGGTCCCCCTTTGAGGGGACTACCTGCTCCCCACCATAGGGACAGCAGCTCCCCCATCATCAGGCAAGTTTGGTGAGCCCCTCTGAGACTGATGTTTTATGCAGACACTAAGGCTACGTCCTTACACCTGCCCCATCACGGACAGGTTAGCAAATTGCTCACATCGGGAAGGCGGGCACTACATTTAAATAGCGGACAGGCACATTCAACCAGCAGACATGAGTCAGGTCCTCAGGGGGCAATTCGGGGCCCAGCCAATGGGGAAACAAGCCAAACATGAAGCAGGGGGAGAGAAGAGTGCTCCTGGCAGAGGGCACAGTGAATGCAAAGGCTTGGACTCAGGCCTGAGGCACACGTGGGACAACCACACCCCTGGGTGGCCCACAGAGGGGCAGGCCGTGGTGGGAGGGGTGAGGCTGGAGAGGATGGGCAGGAGGGGAGCAAACCACAGAGAGGCCCAAAGGTTATGTTCCGAAAAGATCACTCTGGTTACTGGAGGTGAATGGGCTCTGTGCGGAAGAGGACAGGGAGACCCCTAACCCTAACCCTAACCCAACCATAACCCTAACAACCCATAACACCAATCCTAACCACTAATACCAACCCCAATGAAATCATCACAAAATCAGCAAATACATCCCTACACCTGTCTTAAAATAGATGTAAGAAGCCTGATCAGAAAAATTGCAAAACCAAGAGCTCTTAAATATATTGTACATCATAAGTGTCTCTTCACAAACATCTCAAAGGTTGTTCAATATACGGAAAACAAGCAATGTTATACTCCGCAATAAATTTTTAAATAAAAACATGTGGTCATATTAATTGATGCAGAAAAGGTTCTAACCAAAATCCAAAGTCTGTTGCTGATATAAACACTCCTGAAAGCAGGAATAAGGGGTAATCTTTTTCAATAAATCTATAGCAAGCACCATGCTCAAGTCTGAATATTGACAGCTCTACTCTGAAATCAGGAACAAGGACAGATGCTGGCTTTCACAGAAGGACAGACACTGTGTGATTCCACCTGTATGAGGTGTCTAGAGATAGAAAGTTGAACGTGGCTGCAGGGCTGAGAGGAAAGGGGAATGGGGAGTTAGTGTTTCATGCATACAGTCTCCCTCGGGGAGAAAGAAAAAGTTCTAGAGAATGATGTACAACCATGTGAACTCAGCTAAGGCCAGAGAACTGTGACCCTGAAATGTTTTAAGTGGTAAATGTTACTATGTTTAGTCACAGTGAAAAAATGAAGGACTGATGCATGTCGCCACGTGGACGGACACTGAAAACAGCCCAAGCGACATAAGCCATCCAGACAGGCCACCCAGATTGGAGCCATCTGTGCTCCTTAAGTCCATCAGGGTTGTGCAAATACGGGAAAGTCTCGGGAGCAGTTGCAGAAGAAGAAAACTGGATCCGAATGGAGCAGGACATTTCAGACAGTGGGGCAGGTGGCGACAGTTCAAGTGGACCTGTGGTCTGGATTATAATATGGAAACCGCGGTGATTTCCTCATTCAGGGCTACGTGGTGGTTCCGCGGGAGCCTGTCCCTGTTCGGGGTAAAACGCACTGAAGTATCCCGTGTGAAGTGGCAAATGTGGTAAAGAAACGACAGCTGGGGAGTCTGAGTGTGGAGATAAAGCGTATTTGTTCTGCTGTGACAGGTTCACTGCACCTTGAAATCACCGCAGAGTCAAGTACTCTTACAAACAACCAGGTCAGCACCAGGTCACAGGAGCAGAGACCACATCAAGCTTCCTGATAGAGGCCACGTCCTCCCAGACCAAGTTCACCCACCGCGGAGAGGCCACTCGCCAGGGTAGGAGGCCACACGTTAGCAAGAGACTTGTGGAAGGATGACATCGGCGGCCCCTATGTTCTGGGTACAGGAGAAGTAGCGGGATCTGGAATTTCCACAACACTCCACCAAAAACTGGTTAGAACTGTGAAAATGCATGAAGGGAAGGCTCAGTCAAGTGGACTGGGGTCGCCAAGAAGGGACACTGGGCAGGGGAGCCGACCATTCAGTATCAGTTACAGAAACAACTATCAATTACAGACCCCACATTAGAACCCCCCACAGCAGAGACTCATCAGTCACAGGCCCCAAAGGGGAAGACGCAGGTTTCACCTCATCCCAGAAATCACCACCCCTGCAGCTCAGCGGGTGAGAACCCCCCATCACCCCGGACCCCGCTTTTCTCCAGGGGACTTTCCTTCAGAACAACCCTCCCAACTTCCTCCTCCTCCTCCGGGAAATACCGAACAGGACACAGCCCTGTCCTCGGACACCCCCGAGACACCGACGACAGATGTCGGGGGAGACGGACAGCCCTGTCCTCGGACACCCGTGAGACACCGACGACAGACGTCGAGGGAGACACGCGGGGACGGAAAGACCGACGCCGTGAGAACACCTGCTCTCCCCACAGCCGTCTGTCTGCAGAGCGCGCGCTGTCGCTACCGAACCTCCAGACACGGAACCGACAGCCCGGACCGGGTGTGGATGCGGGGAGCATCCTGCGGGGCCGAGGCCCGGGGAGCACTAGCAGCGGGTGGGCGGCCGGAGGCTCCCAGACTGCAGACTGCCTGCGGAGCCCCCGGAACCGGATCCGTGTGCGCGTAAACACGGACCCGCGGACCAGCCCAGCGGATCCGAGCCCAGAGAGGGGAGACCCCACAGCCCCGCGCACAGCCCCGCCAGCGACCCCACGGCACCGCACACGAAGCCACGGAAACCCCACCGTCTACACTGCGCGCCCTGCCTCGGCGGGCTCCTGTGAGCACGGACCCCTTGGCAGTCCCCGCTCAGACGGCTTCTCCTCACCTTCTCCTCCCGCGGCGGGTCCTGAGCAGACCCGGGTCCTGTGGGTGTGGACGCGGAAACACGTCCTCCACTGCGGGTCCTGTCTGTGTGTACGCGGCCCCACATCCTCCACAGCGGGTCCTGAGGAGGCCGGACTCCTGTCAGTGTGGACGCTGCCCCACGCCCTCCACAGCGAGTCCGGGGGAAGCCAGGCTCCCGTCACAGGTCTGCGCATGCCCGGCTGCTGGGTGGGACCTGGGGTCCTGCGCCCTCTGCAGGTGGTGGAGGCAGTGCAGGACTAGGTGAGCTCACCGTTCAGTGGAAGCACCTGCTCCCTCCCTGGGTCCAGCTGAGTCCATTTAATTTTGGAAATTCAAGCAGAATGGAGCCCAATATCCCCCAACTTCTCCAAAAATAGTTAAGGAACAATTAATTGGAAACAATATGGAATGACAATAGTCCCTGACCCAACCAGTGGCACTGAACATGACCCTGGTCCTGACCCTGATGCAGACCCACACTCTGACCTGAACTTGATCTCAAGCCTGGCCCTGACCCCAATCCAAGACCCTAACCCTAACCCCCAACCCTAACGATGTTCACAATAATCAAAAGGTAGAAATCATGCAAATGTCAATGGTGAATGCATAAACAAAGTGTGGTTAAGGGTTTGGGTTTGGGCTCGGGTTCAGGTTTGGGTCAGAGTTCTAGATCAGGGTTTGGGTTTAGAACCAGGGTGAGGGTAATGGTTAGAGTTAGAGTTTAGGGCTTGGGCTTATGATTTGGGGTTTAGGATTTAAGACTTAGGGCTTAGGGGTTAAAGTTCAGGGTCAAATTTGAAATTTGGGTTCTGGCTAGGGTTTGGGTCCAGGGTTCAGGGCTTGGACTCAGGGTTTGGGTTCAGAGTTCGGTTGTGGGGTTCAATTTCAAGTTTGGTATTCAGGGCTCCAGTTTGGGGTTTAGGGTCACGTTAAGTTTTAGGGTTAAATTTAGGGGTTAGGGTTAGGTTTAGGGATTACATATATTCTTTGGCTGTCATCATGGACACAAAATTTCTATCTGAAGTTTATAAATCTGAAATCTATTTAGTCTGGGTGTCAAGAGGTAGTTCAGAATCTCGGATCACAGAAACTGCCTATTGACAGCATTCTGATCCTAGAGTCTCCCAGTCACCCAGAAGCTGCATTTTTCTTGGCTCAAACATACTGTTGGCAGAGAAGGGCCAGCCGGTGCCAAATTTGGGATGATTTCACAATAGTAGAGGTGTGAAACCAAATATTGTGGAAATGTTCATGGAAAATGAAACAGGAGACAAATAATTTGTCCACTCCTGATTCTTCCACAATAACCAAGACCAAGTTCCCAGTAGAATCTGATAATGTTCCCTAGGAAGGACTATGGACTCATTACCAGTACCAAAAGAGGGCCCCTTCCCCTGGTTTAAACTAAGAATCACAGGAGGATACTTCCTATTTTGTTGTCAAAAATAAAATTTTACTAATAATTATTTGGATGTGCCAGTGTGCATTTGTGGAAGCATTCCCAACATTTTCCATACCCAAAGTTTCATCAATACACGGATAAAATGCAGGCAACATTGTAATGCACTGCTCATTGGATTACCAAGTACAAGGAGGGCTATTAGTAGTGATAAAAATATATCTATTATTAAACTCAGAAAAACACTCTTTATGGGCACTTAATGAGGATACCTATTAATAAGATCTAACATCTCATCATACGGAATTCACCCATAAAAATCAACAAGAACAACAGCCTGCTGACCACTGTAACCACCCCACCATTTACCTGTAGGCCTGTAATACACACTCCAACCGCTAGAGACACACTTCTCAGCCGCAGAACGGGACTTGCCCACTCTCGGGGGACCAAATATTACAGCGATGTAAAAAAAATCCTACTCCTTGGAAAGCTCAGCCGTTAGGACAAAGTCACAGAAACCACACCCACGACTTAATAAAGGACAGACATCTCGTTAGCTGGATGCTGCAGATCACCACCGCTCTCACGAAGCAACCCCACAGTGGACTCCAGATCTGTCCTCTTCCCAGGATTACGAGGTGCACCACATTCTTCCAATACTCCAGCCTTAGAACAAACCTTTAACTGTCCTCGTCAGTCCTGTGTGCAGACTCACAGTGAGTCCTGTGAAAGCCAGACACCTTCTTGAGAGCACTCAGCCTCTCACGCCTATCCCAGCAGATGGAGGGTGCCGCTCTCCCCGACGTCTGTACCAACTAGAAAATACTTGGAACAAGTCTTGCCATACTCCATGCAAAAGGCATATTCTTCATCTGCAAAATTATTGATGGTGAACCACCACGGATTCCTCGCAGCTTCTTGAACCTAGGTAAATTAGAGATATAGATTGGTCAGAGCTATTATCCTCAATCCCCATAACCCCAGCCCTCCAACACACACACACACACACACACACACACACACACACACACACACATACACACACACACCATTACCTTGTGCATTCCAGACCCGTTTCCATCAACTTTGCTCATTCTCAGCCACTGTCTCTGCAGATTAGTACAGTAGTACCGAGGTGCCGGGACTGAGGTGCTAGGTACTAAGCCAGCACCTTGGACTCACTCACTACCAGAAATTAATACTCGTTTTATCAACAAATGCATCTCAGAAGACATTGCCACCACGGCAATTAGAGAAGTCATTACAACACAGGACCTAACAACCTGTGCCAGTCTCCGCGGTCCCACTCCCTGGCTCCAGCGATTGGCTCATCCATGGGCATGTGACCTGGTCCCAGCCAATGAGGTGACAGGAACCTCGGGTCTTGACCTGCAGAGTAAAGCTTCCCGTGGACCACCCAGGCCAGGGGCTTCTCCATCACGACTGCAGAAGCATCCGAGGCATGACCAGTGCCCGCGACCCAGAGGGCCCAGGAAGCCAGGTGCTCGAAAACATTGCTGAGGGCTGAATCAAACTCGACCTGAAGCCCACACTTACTAAGTCCTCCACTGACTCACAAGATCCATAAATGTCCTCACGGTCTGGGCCTGAACGAGGTGACCGTCTGTGAGGTATATAACCCGGAAGATATACCCGCCAGGCAATGGGGACATATTCAGCAAAACAATACCTACACGTAATTCAACACAGACGAACATCTCGTGGCAAGCTCGAGAAATACAGATAAATGCAGGGGAATTTCTGGGGTGTTACTTGTTGGCCAATCTCGCTATCATCCTTTTTTCCTTTCAAATTTAGGGGCCGGGGTCAGGCAGGGACCCCCCCGTGTATGCCCACTCTGCCATTTGAAAACAAGAGCCCTCTCACCCATCGTCCATCAGGTTGCAAATCTGGGGTGTGGGCAACTACCACCCATGGACCAAACGTGACCTCCCCCTGTATTCTGTAAACAAAGCGTGGCTGGAACACAGCCACACACATTAGTTATGTGCGGTCTGTGGCTACTTTCGAGCCACAGTGCGAGAGTAGAGTCATTGTCTGAGAGACCACATGGATTGCAACACCTAACAGAAAATCTTTACAGAAGACGTCACAGAAAACTCTGTGCCGATCCCTGTTCTAAAGATGATATTATCACGTCACTCCTTTGAATAGAACGTAGAGCCTTCTGGGTTAAATCTCATTTCTTTAAGCCCATAGGCAAGGACTTCCATCATTTTAGCCAGAGCTCCATATCCATCCTCCTCTGTTTATACCTTTAATGGCACATCTACATGTCTGCAGCACAGTGGGAATTCACTGTAGTTTACATGGTAGTGATGCTCAGAGACAGAGGTGTGAGTGTGAGCGTGTGAGTGTGAGCACGTGTTCACTGTTTGCTAGCCACGGTATGCAAGTAGAATACAATACAGTAGCAGGCTTTCTGTCTCACAGTAACGGCCACGTTATGTGGTTATGTAATGATATCAGAAGGAATCCAACTCACAGAACAAACTTCATGTGGGAGGACTCTCAAATCCCTTGTCCTGGGCACCATGCTCCACTGAGGCTGGGGGCACACCCTGCCCATCAGGGTTTTGAAGGATGCCTGCTGTTCCAGGACAAAAGATCCCAAAACCATTCATCTACCTGTCATCCAGCCAGGCAGCAGCGAGTACTCCCAGCAGAAAGGACAGACCGAGAGACAACGAATGACAGCATGGTGTGAAAATGCCACTACAGGGGGTGCTCAGGAGGACTGGGGGTGTGCAGGGTCGGCAGAGCAGGGGGCAGGGGGACCAGGAATGTTCCAGGAGGATGGTCACAGCTGTGTCACTACAGGGGGTGCTCAGGAGGACTGAGGGTATGCAGGGTCGGCAGAGCAAGGGGCAGGGGGACCGGGAACGCTCCAGGAGGATGGTCTCAGCTGTGTCACTACAGGGGATGCTCAGGAGGACTGGGGGTGTGCAGGGTCGGCCGAGCAGGGGGCAGGGGGACCGGGAACGCTCCAGGAGGATGGTCACAGTTATATCTTTGTGTGGTTACATGTGTCAGTGTGACCGTGCATTGGCCAGACTGGAAATGACAGGGCCAGAGAGGGCGGTGTCACTGAAGAGTTGAACAGGCACCAGGAAAAAGCAACTGCTGTCCTGGCCCAAGACTTCAGCCAGCACCTTGGGATCACCCAGGTCTGCTCTGGCCCTCTGTTCCCCCTGTACCACCATCCGCCATGACAGCTCTGGGCAAAACTGTGTCACCAACCTCCCACCCTCTGCCCCACTCACCTCAGGCCTGGCCAGACCCAGACCACCAGGGACGCCTACCATCCTTGCAGTGAGAGACCAAAGGCTGTAAGCCCCTCCAAGCTGGCCAGCCCTCTGGGGTTCCCCACACACACCCCTGATGGTGGTGAAGGAAGTACAGCTGGAATCTGCTCATCTCACCTTCACTGAAAAGAAACGGATCCTACCCACGAGACATACTTTACATTTACACTCTAAAAAACACGTTTTCTTAGGCACTTTCACGCCAAACTGTCTGCTGCAAGGCAAAAGGTCAGTGACGAGATTTCCTTCAGTACGATTTCATTGTACATGCTTATATGAGTCCCTAAAGCTGGGTGTGTGTGACATGAGGTATGCAGTTTCCCATTTCCTTCAAGTCTGAGCTACCGAGGGCTGAGCACACTTAGTATGTATTTTTGTTGCTTTCACAGTATGATGACTTTTCTCACCTTTATCTCCAGACCCAAGGACAGGGAACAAAGGCAACACAGATCTGCACACTTTGACATGTCATCAGAACCCTGAAAACCCAGGTTCTCACAGGAGCTGAAGGTTAAGGACCACGGTGACAGAAAGGGGAGGCAGATAGCAAGTAACCAAAAGAAAATGTCACGTGTCCACGAGTGGCCACCTTCTCTACCTGTCGGAAGCAAGCCATGCCTGACAGGAGGGAGCCACAGCTGGACCTGGTCCCTCCGTGTGGGCTGCTCTTGAGAGCAGCAGAGGATGTGCTGAGCTGGGTGTGGGTGCAGCGGGGAGATGGGCAGCTGGCCACAGAGGCCACCTGCCAAGTACCCGTAGGACAAGCTCCCGGTCCTCAGCTAAGGCTAAACAATAATTATGTTTATTTACATATTTACTGAGACAGGTAAGGTGCTCAGTGCTTTGAGTGACTATATTCTCTCCCATTTTATTTTCTAAAAATACACTTTATAGAGGTAGGATTGACATACAAAAAGCTTTACATAATTAATGCATGCAACTTGACCCGAACCCTAATATCTAGTTAAGATATATTCTGATTTAGAATACGGCTCATAAATTATTTGATGGTTTTTAGGAGTTAGGGGATCCAGGGACCAAACTTATTCTATCTTACTCTCCCTTGAATTTGACAGGTTGAAACACCCTCTGCCACGTGCAATCTGGAGAGTGGCCACACAGGGGCAACAGTGAGTACACATTAGCGCAAACAGCGCTCAGAAAGAGGAATGGGCCCCGAATCGCCAAGGAACTGTTGAAAAGGAAAAACAAAGCTGGGGGCATCACAATGCCGGATTTCGAGCTGTACTACAAAGCTGTGATCACAAAGACAGCATGGTACTGGCACAAAAACAGACACATAGACCAATGGAACAGAATAGAGAACCCCGAAATGGACCCTCGGCTCTTTGGCAGCTAATCTTTGATAAAGCAGGAAAAAACAGTCAGTGGAAAAAAGACAGTCTCTCCAATAAATGGTGCTGGAAAATTGGACAGCTACATGCAAAAGAATGAAACTTGACCACACTCTCACACCATACACAAAGTATAAACTCCCAATGGATGAAAGACCTCGATGTGAGACAGGAATCCATCAAAATCCTAGAGGAGAACATAGGCAGCAACCTCTACGACATCGGCCAAAGCAGCCTTTTTCATGACACATCCCCAAAGGCAAGAGAAACAAAAGATAAAATGAACTTGTGGGACTTCATCAAGATAAAAAGTTTCTGCACAGCCAAGGAAACAGTCAGAAAAACTAAGAGGCAACCCACGGAATGGGAGAAGATATTTGCAAATGACACTACAGATAAAGGACTGGTATCCAAGATCTACAAAGAACTTCTCAAACTCAATACATGAGAAACAAATAATCAAATTATAAAATGGGCAGAAGATATGAACAGACACTTTTCCAATGAAGACATACAAATGGCTAATAGACACATGAAAAAATGTTCAAAATCATTAGCCATCAGGGAAATTCAAATGAAAACCACACTAAGATACCACCTTATGCCAGCTAGAATGGCAAAAATTGACAAAGCAAGAAACAACAATTGCTGGAGAGGATGTGGAGAAAGGGGATCCCTCCTGCATTGTTGGTGGGAATGCAAGTTGGTACAGCCACTCTGGAAAACAGTGTGGAGGTCCCTTAAAAAGTTAAAAATTGAGCTACCCTATGACCCAGCCATTGCACTACTGGGTATTTACCCCAAAGATACAGACGTAGTGAAGGGAAGGGCCATATGCACCCCGATGTTCATAGCAGCATTGTCCACAATAGCTAAATCGTGGAAAGAACCGAAATGCCCTTCAACAGATGACTGGATTAAGAAGTTGTGGTCCATATATACAATGGCATATTACTCAGCTATCAGAAAGAACGAATTCTCAACATTTGCTGCAACATGGACGGCACTGGAGGAGATAATGCTAAGTGAAATAAGTCAAGCAGAGAAAGACAACTATCATATGATTTCTCTCATCTATGGAACATAAGAACTAGGATGATCAGTAGGGGAAGAAAGGGATAAAGAAAAGGGGGGGGTAATAAGAAGGGGGAATGAAGCACGAGAGACTATGGACTATGAGAAACAAACTGAGGGCCTCAGAGGGGAGGGGGTGGGGGAATGGGATAGACTGGTGATGGGTAGTAAGGAGGGCACGTATTGCATGGTGCACTGGGTGTTATACAAAACTAATGAATCATCGAGCCTTACATCGGAAACCGGGGATGTACTGTAGGGTGACTAACATAATATAATAAAAAATCATTAAAAAAAAAAAAAAAGAAAAGAAAGAAAGAGGAATGGGAGTTCGGAGCAGCCGGCCGGAGTAGTCGGGGCTCGGGGTGTCTCGTGGAGGAAGTGACCAGGAGACTCGTCACTGGTTACCACAGTGCAGCATCAGAGTATGCGCTCTGCCTGACCCGCGACCCCAGGGGCATTGGGGGCGTTCTAGCTCCAGAGGATCTACAGCCTGCAAATCAGCCCGAGCTCAGCCTCCGCGGTCTGTGTTTTTTGTCCCTGGGTGTGGCTCTTTCTCTGATTCTTGTTTTGTTTTCCTCTGAACTGCACTATTTTGTGTGGCTTCGGTCCTGTTAACTGACACAAATTCTTTCTGAAAATAAGTGGAATATCAGTCATACTTGTTTCCCAGGTTATTCAATAGTAACAGCCTTTTCCGGACCCCCTGGGCCTTCATCTGCTCTCCCTAACACCAACTCCGAGAATTTTAAAAACAAATTATACTTTCAACAGTTTAAAAGAATTAGTTTGTTTTTTAAAAAAAATTCAACAAAGTCACACTTTAAATAATCTATAAAATGGTCTATAAACATTGAATGAGCAAGGTTTTACAGGATGAAGGAACAAGTCAAGGTCAGGGATGGGATTAGGGTGTGTGAGGCTGAGGCTCAGGGTTAAGTGTGCAGGGTCATGGTCAAGGTGAGGGTCAAGAGCAGTGTCAGCGGGGGGGTTGGTCAGCGTCCCTGCTGCACCCCCCAGCGCCAGGTGCAGCTTGGGCAGGCACCACCTCCTGAAACGCTCGCGCGCGCTGGGCTGGAGGTCTAGCTCCCTCACCTCTTGGAGTCGTCGGTGCTGCCTAGCCCTCCCTGCCCACTCCACGGGCATGCACCTGTCACCAAGGCAGCGCCCTTGGAACAGAATGTTCTGTACGCCGATGGGCTCCAAGCGCTCAGAACATCTGTGGCACAGAGTAGTGCTCAATCGAAAGCTTGTTTCATAAGCAACGAGTATCCCCTAAGGTATTTCTGGAGGGAAAAAGTACATCTGGAAATAAACTGTTCACAGTAGTTCTCTCCGTGGAAGAATTACAAGAGTCTTTCATGGTTGACTTGACACATGTCCATATTGTTTCAAATTTTAAAAATTAATGTTGATTATTTTATAATGACCAAAAACGGATTTTTCCACTCTGAGAGAAAACAAAGAACTCCAGGTAAAGTTCCTGATAAGGTGACAAGACACTCATTGCACTGTTGCTATTACCCAAGGCTCAAACAACTGGCAGCCTTTTGGGAGCCTTGGAGCACCCTCGAAGAAACCCTACTCTGGTTCTCTTCTCTAAGGAGGAAAGACAAACCAAGGGGCAAGACAGCACGGAAGGTCTATTTACTCAACAGCAGCTTTGAAAAGGAATCCTCATGAGACAGTGAGGGGATGTATTTCCTCATTCTACTTCACTCCTTTCCCACACGTTTCTGTCCTTCCCAGGCTAGAGCCTGATGCAAAAAACTGTCTCAGGTGTACTTATACACGACCTTGGAGGGCACAGTCTGGAGGTGCAGACAGACGGGACGTTTGTAACAGGGGGACAGCAGAGTCTCACTGTAGCCCAACAGCAAGTGGAACTTGTGTGCAGGCAGCTGCCTCAGGACCAGGGCAGAGACCTTCAACTGGTGAGCCCGGCGCTTTAGGATCCGCGGGTCGGCCAGACACACTGGGAAGGTGCCCAGCATGAACTTTTGAAGGAAAACATCCTCCACCGTTTGCTCTGCAGCATGGTCCTCCCCGTACAGGTTACCTGAAAGGAGAAGGGCACCTCGAAGACTCAGCAGAAACTCCAGAGGTAACATCCAAGAGCACTGGGCACTCAATTCCGCCCCCACCCTGGCTGCTTCTCTCTTCTTCTACAGGTGGAGTAAAAAGAACAACACTTTGAAGTTCAAAGTACGTTATTTCATTACATTCGCAAACAAATCCTGTGACGGAGGTATTCTCAATTATCCTGGTTTTACACAAGGGAAGACTGAGGCTTTAGCAGGGCATAGAACTCAGATGATCCTTTCCTGTCTAGCCCTTTCCCACTTTTTCTGGACCACTTATAGAAGCACTGGCCATCCTTTGGCCCAGAGAGATGAGGCCACCAGCTACTTCTGAGACTAGGGACACGAGCTTTCTCACCGACCAGGGCCATGGCCTCAACCAGTGGATCCTCAGTGTAGATGCTGAAACTCCCACAGCAGAGCCTCCGCTCCCATCCCCAGGTCCCCGGATCCTGAAACTCCCACAGCTCGCACAGTGTGCGTGAAGAGCCTCCGCTCCCATCCCCAGATCCCCGGATCCTGAAACTCCCACAGCTCGCACAGTGTGCGTGAAGAGCCTCCGCTCCCATCCCCAGACCTTAGAACCAGAACCTGAAAAGGGTGGGGGACAGGAATCTGTATTTTAAGGTCTCTAGACAGATGGATCTCAAAACACCCAGGTTGAGAAGCCTCATACTGAACAAAACACAGCTGATTCTCACTAGTTCCCGGTAGTTATGCTCTATGACGTCACCATGGACAATGAGGGACACTGACCCCTCGCTCCTAGGGGAAACACAGGGTTAAGTTTCTGCATGCCCTGGGTTAAGACAGTTTGATCAACACATCAATATATAACTGTTTCATGTGTGTTTCTACTTAAAGACCCCTTGTTTGATACACATGGCCGCTGAGCGCTGAGCTCTGCCAGCAGCACTGTACCTCGTGCCTGAAGGAAGCTCACCTAACACGCACTTTCTCCCCAGTGTACGTCACACCCTTCTGGTGCCTCACACTCCAGCATTAGGGCCATTTTAAGGCAGCGAAGTCACCGACAAACAGCACAAACTGTAAACATGGGGCACTAGTGGATCTCGAAAAGAACACTCCTTTACAATCTGAGCAGAAACAAGAAGCCAGTGCCCTCCACAGGGAAGGGTGTGGGGGATGGCTGCTCGCCCACGCCCCACAGTGATTCCCGAATATGAAATCCATGAATGAAAACCTTGAATACGCAGTTGAATCAAGCCCCTCATACGTGTTTATCTGGTGTTTGTGTGATAGCCATGGCTGAGAACTTCATCTTCAGGGCCCCCTGCACCGTGGCCCCTCACCTGTGTGCAGAGACAGCCAGCCCTTGTGGTGGGCAATGTAGCGTGGCCCGTGAGCCTCCTCATAGGTCACTGACTTGTCCCCCTTGCCCACTCTGACTCCGAGGAGCCCAGTTCTAGGAGCAGAAAGGGGCCGTGACTCTGCATGCCCACCGACCCAAGCCAAGGTCCCCTCACACTCCTGGCCCCTGCACCTTCTGCCCTGGGACATCCATACTCAGCCCATGATCCTGGCCCATCCACCCTGGATTATCCAACCCCCATCCCCTCCCACCCTGTTCCCCAGGCCTCATGTCCAGGGTTCCTGCCCCCAAACCTCAGACCCTAAGGTCCCCCGCCCCTGGGCCCCCGGGTCCCTACACTCTCGGTCCTCAGCACTGGGACCCTAACCCACACATTCAGTGCCCCCCTGAACACAGACCCTAAGACTGATCCTCACCCTATCCCTCCCCATCTAATCAGCCCTCTGGGGAGGACTCAACACTGCTGCCAGATAGGACTCTCCAAGCTCCTGGGCCCTAACCCTAACTCTAGTCAAGGCTCTGGCACTACCAGTTCCAAAGCCTACTTCTGAAAAACAGAGGATTGGGGACACCAGACCAACACCAGAATATTCAGCCAAGCACATAGAAGGATATTGTGCCATTTCAAAGACAGGAATGGAGCTACCGTAGAAGGATTCTGAATGAAAACCTAAGTCAACCCACATATTCAGCCCCTCCCTGAACAAAATCCCTAAGCTTGACCCTCACCCTAACCCTCACCCTCAACTCAGCCCTCTGGGAAGGTCTCCACACTGCCAGCAGATAGGGCCCTCCAACTCCTGGGGTCTAACCCAAACCCTAGTCATGGCTCTGGCACAACCCAGGGCCAAACCATAGGTCTGAAAAACAAGGGATTTGACACCTGACCAACTCCAGAAAAAGCAGCCATTAGCATAGGAAGAAATTGTGCCAACAGAAGACCGGATGGGACTACAGCAGGATGATTCTGAATGAAACCCTAAGCCAACCCACACTATTAGCCCCTGCCTGAACACTAACTCTAACCCTAACCCTCACCCTAACCATTGCCCTCAACTCAGGCCTCCTGGCAACATCCTAACTGCTGGCAGATAGGACGCTCCAGCTCCTGGAGCCTAACCCAGTCATGGCTCTGACACAATATGGAAATTATACCATTGGAAATACCAAATGAGACTAGTGCAAAGGATACTGAATGAAAACTGAGGCCAAATGACACATGCAGCCCCCTCCTGACACAAAACCTTAACCTGACCCTAACCCTAACCCACGCCCAAAATTCAGACCTCCAGGGAGGTCTCCACACAACCGAGAGATTGAACCCTCCATGCTCCTGGATCCTAACCCTATGCCCAAGCCTAACACTAACATTAACTACCCCTACCCCAAACCTCATCCTAGTCTGTAACCTGTAACCGCTAACCCTCACCCGTAAACCTCATGATCACCCCTAACCCTCACTATTACTCTAACCCCTAACCTCTAACCCCTCGCTCTCACCTTAACCCTAACCCTAACCTCCAATTCTAACCCCCAACCCTAACCCCCAATTCTAACCCCTAACCCTAACCCCCAATTCTAACCCCTAACCCTAACCCTAACCCCCAATTCTAACCCCTAACCCTAACCCCCAATTCTAACCCCTAACCCTAACCCTAGCCCCAATACAGCTGCATTTCTCAAGCTTCTATCATTCCCATCCCTGGGATCCGCACTGCTGCAGCCATGAGATGGTGACAATAAGTGCCCACGTGTGTTTACTCCATGCTGAAGTCCTGAGCTCCTGCAGCAACAAAGGCTCCCAGGTCTTATTGAAGGTACCATGATCAGCATGCTGGAATTAGTCTTTGCAAGGCCTCAGATTCCTCCAGCTCTGTCTTCAATGAGTTCACACATATTTTTGTAGATTTGTGCTGGAAATAGGCAGTTGTCGTGTACCCCAGTAACCCATTCCTGTGAAACAGCCTCTCCAGACATTTGCCTTGAACCGGGCGGGGTGTGTGTGTGTGTGTGCGCGCGCGTGCGCACAGTGGGTATCCGCCACGCCTGTGGAGCTTGGGTTGGTTCCAAACTATCTGCATAGCCTCCAGGCCAGTGGGAAATCACCACCCAAAAATCTTTCTGAGACCCATCTTTCAATGGTCCAAGCTCAGTCCTGGTCCAGGGTTTACCAGTAATTAAAGCTCCCAGGTGTCTTAGTGAGGGTTACTCATGCAGCCCAACAGGCTGTGTCCTCACAAAGCAGTCCAACCTCCTCCAGCTGTACCTTTGAGAGAATATGCATTTTGTGTAAGGCAGGGTTTGGAATAGTCAGGTGTCTTGTACCCCCAACAGCCCACTCCTGAGACCCAGCTTCTCAAGATACTTGCCCCATTCCAGGTTGCTACCTGGACCTCTGTAGCTTGTGTATACACAGTATGCATCTCATCAGCCTGCCACGGGCAGCTGAGGCCTTCCAGGCCTGTGGAGGGCCAGTAGGTCCCAAAACAACCTGCCTAGCCACCTGACCATAGGGATCAAAACCCTGCAAATATTTCTGTGGCAGCAGCTTTAAACTCATGAAAATCAGTCCCAATTTGGCCTGGATGCCTGTTTAAATCCCCAGCGTCTTCAGCGCTCAAGGCTCCCACCCCACCCCCACCCCCGGGTGTCTCTCAGGAAGTTAACAAGAGCAGTCAATCCAGCTGCACCCCAGCAAGGAAGTCCACTCTCCTCCAGCTCAGCTTCAAAGGAAATAGGTATATTTGTGTTGGTTCAGGCTTGAAAATGGGTGGACTCTGCATACCCTCAGCAGTCTGCTCCTGAGACCAGGCTTCTCCTGAACTTCTCGCTCTAAGGATTCCTGGCTAAATCAAACTGTGTGGGACGTGCATGTGTGCAGTATGCACTGACCAACCAGCCTTGCGTGCCCAGGGCCCTACAAGCCAATGGAGTTAGGTCTATCACAACAAAGTGTATGACCTTTTGAAAGTAGGGAGCGCACCCTGAAAATCACTCTACGGTGGCACATTTGGACTGACTGCATGCTGGGGATCCTGACTTGCACAGAAATCAATACTCCCAGCTGTTCTATTGGAAGATACCCCAGCAAGTCTAAGGAGCCCCATAATGGCAAGGCCATGCAGTTTTCTCTGGCTCTTCCTTCAGGGGCAATATGTACTATTTGAGTAGGTGAGTCTGGAATTAGGCAGACAGCAGGTGTACCAAATAGCCTGTTCCTGGAATATGGCCTCTCCCTACCGCTGCCCTGTTCCAGGTCCATTGATCTCTTACACATCTCTACAAACTGCTTTGGCTCACTAAGGGTACCCAGCAGCCTACAAGTATGTGGAACCAGGGCTAGTCTCAAACCAACCTGTATATACCCCAGAGGGTCGAGGTATACGCCCCAGCGACTACAGACTTACAAGGTCAGACTATATTTGGACTGGCAGCCTCATGGGGTCCCCAGCTGCTACAGCAATCAATAACCCTGGATTTCTCTTCTTGAAAGATAGTCTGGATTCCCTAACCCTAGCTGTAAACCTAACCCTAACCCTGGCCCTGCACCCAACCCTGAACTTGACCCTGATCCCAATCCTAAGCCCTAACCCTAACCCTAACCCTTGCCCTCAGCCTCACCCTCTCCTGTAGCTTACCACCACACCAACAGGGCTCCAATATACTAACAGTGGATTGCAAATAAAATAGCTCTAGGACACACACTGTAGAAAAACCTATAAACAAGGGACAAAAATAAGGACACCACAGACATGCCAAAAGGTAAAAACACACTGTGAAGGGACAAGGCACTATAAAGAACCAGACGTAGATAAAAAGCAGATATTGCCATTATCAGAAAGGAAATTTAAAATAACTAAGATTAATATGTTAAGAGCTCTGCTGGAAAAATTAATGTGCAAGAAAAGATGGGTACTGTAAATAGAGTCCTGCAACCTCTGAAAAATATCAAAAATATTTGCTAGAAATGAAAAAATGCACTAACAGAAATGAAGACATCTTGCAACAGGCTCTTCAGGATACTCAACTTGGCCAAGGAAAGAATCAATACAGTTGGAAAATATGTCAACAGAAATTCCCAAGCTGAAATACAATGAGAAATAAAAAAAGAAATCCAGAACGCCCAAAAACTGTGGACCAACATGAAAAAATTAACTATACATGGACTTGGAATAGCAGGAGAAAGAGAAAACGGAACAGAATAAATATTTGAAGTAATAATAGCTAAGAACTTTCCAAGATGAACAACAAACACCAAACCATATGTCCAGGAAACTCAGAGAATGAGGATAAACACCAAGCACAACAATTATAGGTATATCATAATAATATTTTAAAAAGACAAAGAGAAAATCTTGAAAGAAGCCAGAGAAATACAACACACCTATGCAGGAATAAAGACAAGAATTACAGTGGACTTCTCATCAGAAACCATGCAAGTGAGCAAGAAGATAGTGGAATGAAATATGTAATGTGTTGAAAGGAAAACCATATACAGTGAAATTATCCTTCAAAAGTGATCGAGAAACACTGTCTCAGACAAAAACTGATGTCATTAGTTGCCAGACCTGTCCTAAAAAGTATTAAAAGGGGTCTTATTTACTTCAGAAATTTAGATCTCCATAAGAAATGAAGAACACCAATGCAGAAACTAAGTGAAGGTAAAAGAATCTGTTATTTGTTGGTGTTAATCTCAAACTGCTTATTTGTAGGGTCAGTGACAGCAAGAAGTTGGGTGATTACAGCATCTGTAAAATGCAGGAGAGCAATGCCACAAGGGGTGGAAAACTCTGGTATAAGGTACCTGCACTCCATGTCACATAGTATCGTTTCATTTAAAGGTGGGCTTCGTTTAAAATGTATATTGCAAGTTCACAGGCAACCACTAAAATATTTTTTAAAGACATTTAAAGGGAGAGAATGCCTGGGTGACTCATTTGGCTGGGCGGCCAACTCTTGATTTTGGCTCAGGTCATGATCTTAGGATCCTGGGATCAAGCCCCGTGTCAGGCTCCAGGCTCAGCGTGGAGTCTGCTCAAGAGTCTCTCTCTCTCTCCCTTCCCCTCCCCCATCCCAGCTCACACTCCCTCTCTCTTAAAATAAGTAAATGTTTAAAAAAAAAATAAAAGACATTTAAGGGAGGGATAAAATGGACTCATTAAATGCTCAGTTAAAACTAGAGAAGGCAGGGGCACCTGGGTGGCTCAGTTGGTTAAGTGTCTGCCTTTGGCTCAGGTCATGATCCCAGGGTCCTGGTATCGAGCCCCACATCGGGCTCCCTGCTTGGTGGGAAGCCTGCTTCTTTCTCTCCCCACCCCCCGCTTGTGCTCTCTCTCACTATCTTTCTCTCTCTTTCAAATAAATAAAATCTTAAAAAAAAAAAAACTAGAGAAGGCAAAAAAAGATGGAATCACAGAACTGCAAAGAATGGACATCAGTAACAAATATGATACATATTAATCTGATTAGATCAATAATATCTTTAAATATACCAATTAAAAAACAGATTGTGAAAATGGATAAAGGAATATGATCCAACATTGTGAACTACAAGGAATCCACTTTAAACACAACAATTCATAGTTATAAGTAAAGGGATGGAGAAAGATCTACCATGCTAACACTAACCAAAAAATAAGCTGGCATAAATCTATTAATTTCAGACAAAGCAGATATTCAGAACAAGGAAGACATTAAGAGATAAGGGGCACTAAATAATAAGAGGGTCAGTCTTCCAAGAAGGCATAACAATCTAAATGTATATGTGTGTAACAAAACTGTCAAACCGTATGAGACAGAAACTCCCAGAACTGAAAGGAGAAATATATAAATCAATGATTACAATTGGAGACATCAACATTCCTTTGTCAGTAATGACAATATACCATAGAGAGAAGGGAGAATATTGAGAATGGAAAAGAGAGAGATCAGTTGATATTCTGGATCTAGACTAGGACACAGATCAGTCACCAAGAAGGTATACAGGGTCCAAACAAGACAAGCTGATAATTCCTATGGAACGGGCACTGTGCTGAGTTCTTTAAATGCATTACTTCATGTAATACAATCCTATAAGGTATATACAGTTATCCCAATTACATAAATCAGGAAACCACAGTGTAAGGAAGTACCATGAGCCACCTGTAAATGCCAGCAATGAGCCTCAGACCTCACCATTTTGACTTCAGACCCCAAGCTCTGAACCATTGTATTATACTACTGCACACTGACATATCTCATAGACATACCATACAAAGTACGCACAGACAGCCAAGATATGCACAGACACGTGGCCCAAGGAGCTTCTACAACATCAAAAACTTTCCAGTAAAAATGTGTTCATTTGGGTTGTGGAAATGGTGATTAGGAATGTATATCATATATTCAAAAAGGTTTTATTGAGCAGCAACTCTGGGTCATTCAGGCTGCTGGAGCCCAGATACAAAGATGAATTAAACCAGGTCCCTGCCCTTCAAAGGGGCTTACAGTCTACTAAGACAAGCACCCAACTCTAATACAATGTAACAAGTACTATAATCGAGGTATAGTGTTGAGGAATCATAAGCGTAAACTAGGGCAATAAAAAACACTAAGAAGGAGTCATGTTGAAAATATTAATGGTTAGAGGCCAGAGAATAGCTAGAAATCTAATAGCAATATCTACTGGGAACACACCTAAGATTAAGACTTAGTTAATTTCCATTAACTAAGAATGGAAAATCAATAGGAGGAACCAGACACAAAATGACCAGAAAGACTGAAGTAGAAGTGGTAAATACCAAATGAGGATACAGTCAAGCAAAACAGGTTCCCGAAGTACAAAATAGGTCAGCACAACTAGTTTAGGTAGCAACTGCCCCAACAGTGAGTCTAAAGGCCTAATGATATTTTGAAGGTAGCTAGTTCCCAGTTCCACTTGGGCTTTCTCTGCTCATGCTGAGGAACAATGGTTTTTCATGCCATTTCTACCTCGAATTCTGCCCCAAGAATGTACCAAGGCAGAGGGTAGGTTGATTACCAGTGATGAAAAGCCACTATGAGTTATAGAGTCTAGAAGTGGGAAACTAGATCCCAGGTTTGAGCTTTGGACCCAGTCTAACAAGAATCCAAGTCAGCCAAGTTGATGCTGAGTTGAAATGTGTATGAATGATAAATTTCTTAATCTCTGACTAATGCATGATGGCAGGATTGAACATAAATGAATGGTAAGGTCACCCTTGAACAGAAAGGCATGTATGAAAAATACAGTGGATTCTGGAAGACTGGAAGATGCAGGCAGTCGTTAAGACTTGTTTTGGAGTCCTAAAAGACCAATGAACTTTCTCAGTGGTCCAATCTTTTAGATGATCAGGGTGAAAGAACGGTGGATAAATAAACCAAATTGCCACTGTGGAACAATTCCCATGACACTGTATTCTGTTATTCATATTTCATCTCGGACTGACGAACCAATGGCACTTTGGGCCAGTGTATCTGGGAAATATGGCTGAATATATTAAAGACTCCCATAATTGTTTTAACATTGAGGAATCCCTGAAATAAAAGATAAATTAGGACCTGAATTTGATTCGGAAGCCTCTGGTGACAGAAAACAGCCTTTCATTTTAGGTGTTTTATAAAATGGATTAAGACTTAGAGGAGACTCCCAGGGAGATGGCAGTATCAACCACACAGCTCCCAGACAGATATATGGAAGTTGCTATACTCTATTGAAACTGCTGCTTACAACAGCTTTGGTGTGAGGACTGAAATTAGAAATAGTATGTTATGTTTTACTTTCTCCCAGGAGTACAACCTTCCTATACATTATAACTTTAAACAGAGGAGTGGGGGGCGCCTGGGGGGCGCAGTCGTTGAGCGTCTGCCTTCGGCTCAGGGCGTGATCCCGGCGTTCTGGGATCGAGCCCCACATCAGGCTCCTCCCCTGGGAGCCTGCTTCTTCCTCTCCCACTCCCCCGGCTTGTGTTCCGTCTCTCGCTGGCTGTCTCTCTGTCAAATAAATAAATAAAATCTTTAAAATAAAAAAAATAAAAAATAAATAAATAAAAATAAACAGAGGAGTGGGCAACATGGTAAGAGACCTATGATCAAAAAGTAAGAGTAGGTCATGAAAGGATGAAGTAGTCTATGAAATTATAACATCATTAGCGTAACTCTAAAATGTGGAGCTGCTGGTGTCTGATCAGGACAGAGCTGTTACCAAATGCTTTTCCACATTTATTACATTTAAAGGGCTTCTCTCCAGTATGAATTTTCTGATGTTGAATAACATGAGTTCTCTGGCTAAAAGCTTTACCACATTCATTACATTCATAGGGTTTCTCTCCAGTATGAATTCGCTGATGTTTAGTAAGGGATGAGTTTCCAGGGAAGCCTTTCCCACATTCACAGCATGTATACGGTTTTTCCCAGTGTGAATCCTTTGATGTTGGGTAAACGTTGGTTGGGCAGTGAAAGCTTTTCCACATTCATTACATTTATAAGGCTTTTCCCCAGTATGAGTTCTCTGATGCTGGGTAAGGTGTGTACTTCTTCTGAATGCCTTCCCACAATCCTTACATTTATAGGGTTTCACTCCAGTGTGAATTCTCTGATGTTGTGTAAGAGATGAGGTATCAGTGAAGGACTTCCCACAAACAATACATTCATAGGGTTTCTCTCCACTATGAATTCTTTGATGTTGAATAAATGATGAGTAGTCACTGAAGGCTTTCCCACATTCATCACATTTATAAGGTTTTTCCCCAGTATGAATTCTCTGGTGTTGAGTAAGAGATGAATTTACAGTGAACGCTTTTCCACAGACTTTATATTTATAGGGTTTTTCTCCAGTATGAGTTCTCTGATGTTCAGTAAGAGATGAACTCTGACTAAATGCTTTTCCACAGACGTCACATTTATAAGGTTTCTCACCAGTATGAATTCTCTGATGACGGAAAAAGTTTGAACAGTCACTGAAATTTTTTCCACATTCACTACAGTTATAAGTTTTCTTTTTAGAATTTCTTTGTCTTTTAATTGAAGACAAGTTCCATTTGATACTTTTCCCAAATGGATCAAATATAAGTGATTTTTCTTCTAAATGAGTAATAGGCTGTGGAATAAGTTTAGACTTTAGATCAAAACTTCTCCCAAATTCACTGAAATTATGCCCAATTTCCTGAAAGGTTATTTCCTCATGGGCAACTACCACTTGCTGAAAAACAGTATTTTGAGCAAGGCATTTGTTTGAAAGGTTGCTTACAGACTCTTCCCTTTGCTTTTCTACTCTGGCCCCACATTCACAGACTTCCCCAAATAAATATTCTTGGGACGCATCCCTTCTGAGGCTTTCCATGATGACAGTGATGGAGCTGCCCACTCATAAGTATATTCTAATGGTCTTCTCTGTGGTAACTGCTCTGGCCTTCAAATCTGAAAAGAATAAAAATTACAATATGTTGTCTGTGTTGGGATAAGGGAAACACCACTCAGGAGAAAGAAAACAACTTCACTAAAACAAATGCATATTAGAATACACACTCTCATAATCTGGGAAAATAATAAGAGTCAGTGGAGTAGAGATAAGTAGAGGTAGGAGTGGTAGGAAAGAGAATGGCCTGACTGGAATTGTTACAAAGACTCTTAAAGCTGGAAAAAATGCTTTAAGGATATAAAGGCTTAACCTCATTTCAAAGATGAACAAGTTTAGAACTGCAGAAATTATGTCATTTAAAGATACAGAGATTATTAATAGGACAGTGAGAAATAGAACTTAGGCTTTGCCCACTACACTACCAGAGTAATCTAGAGGCTAAACAGAACTTAAATGACAGAATGGACAAGTACCCAGTCATACCCAAATAATGAAGGTGACACACAGCAATAGCAGAAAAATGAGCAACAAGAAGAAATGCCAGAGTGACAGGCCATAGAGAGAAGCTACTGAGGAATGTAAAAACAGCACCTGGAAAAGCAATGCAGAAAGGAGTAGCCAATGAATAGGTCGAAAAGCTGAACACCGGAATAGCGGAATTTAAGGCATTAAGGAGAGCTCCCTGGACAACACTTGAAGATTCCACTCCTCCTGAACGATCACCCTTAAGTCGCACATACAGATTTATCCCTCACCCGAACGTGCGCCCCAGAGACCTCAATATCTCACAGGATCTCCAAAACACTTTCCTGGGCAAAGACTAATTTTAGAAACTGAGAGTCGTGCTCATGGGGGGGGGGGGGTGGAATATAC
The DNA here is from genome assembly GCF_023065955.2 of Ursus arctos. Classification (NCBI taxonomy): domain Eukaryota; kingdom Metazoa; phylum Chordata; class Mammalia; order Carnivora; family Ursidae; genus Ursus; species Ursus arctos. Next base: position 129,623 of record NW_026622919.1, read on the forward strand.
AACAAAGTCAATACTGTTGTTACTTAAATGTAATATTTTGACATTTCTAGAGCCCAGTACTACCAACTTTTAAAGCATTTAATCTGAGTCTCCCAACAGTCCTTCTGTTGGAGGGCAAAGACTTACCGAATGCTCCAGGCAACAGAGAAGAAAAAACAGACACCAGAGAAGACACACCGGGAGACTTGGAGAGAGGTGTTACTGGAGTGTCTGGGAAAGGCAGCGCGGTCTTCTAAAGTGGTCTCAGATCAGAGTCAACGTTTGGGTGGAAATACTAACAAGCGGGAGATGTTCTGGTACAAAGAGAAATGCTGAGGGAAGGCAATGCAGAACGTTCCTCTTTCCTTTTTAACAAATAGAAGAACCCTCTCAGAATCGCAAATGAGCAGTCACTTAAATTGCGGAAGCCACTACTTCGCTTCCTTAACTAAACAAACATCTACCTACTCCAATTTTCAGCAAGTGTTAAGAAAACCCTGCAAAGTGTGAGTTACCGGGTAAGGAGAAAGGCAAGTCCTCCACAAGCCCTCCACAGACACAACGGTTTCAAGTCAAATTTGGGGTCTCCAAGCAAACATTTTAGCAGAGATTCGCCAGCTGGGGGCCGCGGGGGGCAGGCCCTAGATTTAAATCTGGCCCGCCGCACCCAAGCTGCCGTCGCGGACAGCACGGAGACGCGGGCTCCGTTCAGGCGCCCCTCTAAGAGCTCTTTTCTCCTTCCGCCTCCCACTTCCTCCGCGCTGGGGGTGCTGCGGCCCTTCGCGGCCTCCGAGGGACGCGGGGGTCCCGCTCCCGACCGGCCACAGCTCGGAGAGCCCGCGGCTCCCGGCCGGAGCGCAGGTACGAGAGCAGGGCCGGGCTCTCTGCGCTGCGTCCCCGTGCCGCACCGACCTCACGAGAAACCAGGTTCCACTCAGCCCTCCCGGGACGGCGGCGACCAACCCGCAACTCCCGGGCTACTGGGCCGCAGTATCCGAAAGCACCCGACGACGAACTGCCACTCCCAGAATGCCTCGGGGTGCGTCACTTCGGCTTCCTTTCTCAAGGACTTTCCTTTTCCCAGAAGTCCCCGGGAAATCTCGGCCTCTCCGTACCCCTCCCGCTGGGCTGAACGGAAGAGGTGGGGCCCGGAGTGTCTCAGCCAATCAGGGCCGCACACCGGAATCTCCATGGTTACTGCCGCCGCCGGCTACCTCTTCCCGCGCCAGTAGTCGCTGCGGAAGCGTGGGTCCTGGGTTCGAGGTGCCGACCGCTTTCTGCTACCGAACACAGGCGTGCTCAGCCTGCGGCCTCGCGGCGCCGGACCGCACAGGCCCTGGGGGGAAGGACAGTATAAAAAATGTACAGACGGTAGAGGACTCTACGGTCCTTCGGTAACAAGCAATATGAGACCATCGGGCAGAGTAGATAACACTAAGGAATTATTGTGATTGCACGTCACACGTGACATTTCTCAGCAGAAATTGCAAAAACCATCTAGAGGTCGGCTGTGCACGTATCATAAATGCACAGCTTGGTGAATTATCTCAAAATGAACACACCTCTATTCACTACCACCTGAATCAAAAAATGGAATATTACCATAGCTCCAAAAGACCCCTTCCTAATTACCACCCCAATCAAAGGTAACCATTCTGCCTTCCAACTCCGTAGGTTCATTTCGCCTGCTTTTGAACTTTGTGGAGATGGAATCGGAACATGCTTTGTTTGTTTGTTTGTTTGTTTGTTTGACTTCTTTCACTCAACACAACTATTAGACTCATTAGGATATATGTTGTTGCATATATCAGTTTGGCCCTTTGTGTTGCAGAGCTGTGTTCTATTGTAAAAATATGCCACAATATTTTTAAGCATTTTATGTTCGTGGACATTTGCATGATAGGTTTTTGGTTATTCCAAGTAGTGATGCCTTGAACATTCTTGAACACGCTTTTGGGTGTACATATGTAAGCATTTTCACTGGGCATGTATCTAGGAGTGGAATTGCTGGATGATAGCATGTGCCTTCTCACTAACACTTGAGCTTCTCAGTCTTTCCAATAGTAGTCATTCTGAGAGGTGTGTAATGCTATATCATTTGGGTTTTTATTTTCGTTTCCCTGATAACAAAGCTCAACACTTTTTCATGTATTTTCTGACCATTTGGATTTCCGACTTGATTTATAGGGGTTCTTTATATATTCTGGATATGAGCCCTATCATTTGCTTTGCAAATATTTTTTCCCACAGTGTGACTTGACTTCTCACTGTCCTTATGGTGTGTTTTGGTGGATTAGAGTTCTCAGTGTTAATGGAATCTATTGATTCATCTTTTACTTTACGGGTGGTGATTTCTATGCCCTATATAAGACATCTTTTTCTAATCCAAGATGATGAAGATTTTATCCTATATCATCTACTAGAAGTTTCATTGTTTTACCCTTTACATTTAGATTTTAAATCCCACTAAAAAATAACTTTTTTGTGCATATGTTGTGAGGTAAAGATTAGGTTTCTTTGTGGAGATACAACTTACCTAGGATTGTGTGTTACAATGTTAATCTTTCCAATGCCATCTTTGTCATAAGGCAGGTTTCTTGATTCTGTTTCATTGGTCTCTTTCGGGAGTCAGCAAACTTTTTCTGAAAGGGCCAGATGTGAATTATTTCAGACTTTGCAGACCACACGGTCTCTAACACAGCTACTCCACTCTGCCGCTGAGCGTGAAAGCAGCCGTAGGAAGTACATAAACAAGTGGACATGGCTTCCTTAACAGTCCACTCAGTAAGACTACTTATGGCCACTGACATTTGAATGTCGTGTAATTTTCATGTGTCATGAAATATTCTTCTTTTTATTATTTTCAACCATTTAAAAATGTAAAAACCAGTCTTGGTTTGTGACCCACAGAAAGGCAGAGAGTAGGCCAGACTCAGTCCGTGGGCAGGCCAATGTTTGCTGACCCTTGGTCTCTTTATTTCTCCATGAACCAATAAGATACTGTCTTTATCAGGCTTTACTATAAGTCCTGATATCTGATAGGGTAATTTCTCCTATTCTTGTTCCTTTTAAAACATATCATGGCCTTTCTTAGCCCTTTGCCTTTCCATATGCATGTTAGAATTAGTTTGCTGATTTCCACCCCCAAAAAAGCCTAGTATAATTTTAGTGAGGTAACTAGGGCTGAAGGAGGAATTAGAGGAGAAACAAAGCTTGAAAACTGGTTTTCAGAAGGGATTGCAATGCAATATATCCCATTTTATCATCTCACAAAACCTTCTCTCACATAAAAAACCACCTGGACTCTTAGAGCTAAGTTCCCTTTAAGGCTAAGAGGAGGACAGGAGCCAGGTGCAAGGGTGGGGGAGAGAGCCACATTCTGACTGTGTGCAGGGGCGGGACAGAGATGTCACCGTCCACTTTGCTGCAGGGTTGGGGGATACCCCGGATGGTGTCAGCCACATTATGGGTGGGAGTGTTCCTCTCTCGTGTACCATAGTCGTGCTTAGTGTGGCATATACCTCCCCTCTCTGATGGTGGAGAAGCAAAAAACTGATGGAGACGGGGCTGGTGTTATTTGCCCTACCAGCCCTCTTGGCCTCTGTAACCATTCGTTCCTCCAACAGCCTCATAAAATCATATAATTTGAGTCCCCATAGCTCCAAAACGGGTAGGAATGCTAGCAAACATGGTCATCAGTTGTCACCCCTCCTGCCAAATAGCCACACAGATGTCACTGCCTTCACTCCCACCTCTCCAGGGACAGCTCCTGCCAGGAGTTCTCTCCCTGCATCCTAGGCAGGGACACACGACTGGAACCAATCATACACTCACACTGCAGCCCTTCCTCTGTAACCTCCAACCTGTGGGCAGTCTCCACACCCAGGCGGCACAGCATGGGGAACCAACCCTCCCCCCTCCCCCCGGAAATATATTCTACACTACCATTCACTGCTCCCCCAACTCTGCCAAACAAGGGACAGATGGGGTTCAGAAAAGACTTCAGATTTTGAAGTGAGACCAAATCCCGTTTGAATGTTGGTTCTGCACTTCCCTTCTGTAGAACCGTGGCTCCTCAGAAATTTTCTCTGAACCTCGACCTTCTTATCTACAACAGACAGAACAGCAATTACCGGCAGCCATGAGGATACACAGTTGGCCTACAGGCACTGTGGCAGGACAGGTCAGCAGGTGCAAGGACCAGGAGCCTCCAGATCCAGAAGGGAGTCCCAGGACCCTTGAATTTCCTGGTGGGTACACACTTCCTGCCATCCTCCCAAACTTCAGTTAAAGTTTGTTGTGTGCTGTAGCAAGAGCACAGATGTCCTGGGGAGGTAAGTGGAGGCATGCAGAAGCAGAGCCACAAACCCAGAAAAGAGGACTCCCGGGGAAGACTGCCCCATACCCTACTTTCCTGGCAAATTGGTTATAGGATCCAATTACAATGTGGGGGAATTTCTCCCACACATCCACCAAGCAATTCTCTGTGGTACCAGCTGGGTGTCCTACAATTTAACTCAATTCTGACACTACCTAGAGATAGCGGTCAGATACCACAGGTTAAGGGCTCCATCCTACAAGAGTGCTCCCACCCTCCTCCAGACACCAATGGCAAGTAGTAGGTCCCCAGGTTACCACTACCTTCTGTCTGCTTTGCTACAAATCAGAGGTTCCCATAGCCCTTCTTGTCAGGTATGATTACTTTGTTAGAGCAGATCACAGAACTTAGGGAAACACTTACTTAAATTTACCAGTTTATTTAAGGATATGATACAGGGTATAGATGAACACCCAGAAGAAGAGATACACATTGCAAGATCTGGGAGGATCCTGAGCTCAGAAGCTTCTGTCCCTGTGAAGGTGGGACATGTTACCCTCCCAGTGTGGATGTGCTCACCAACATGGAAGCTCTCAGAACCCTGCGCTTTTAGCATTTTACCGAGGCTTTGTCAAGTAGGCATGCTTGATCATTAACTCCAGTTTTAGCCTTCTCAAGAGAATGGGGGGTGAGGCTAAAACTTCTAAGCTTCCAATCATGGCTTGGTCTTTCTGGTGGCCAGCCACCATCTAGGAGCCACCAGGAACTGCCTCATTAGGACAAAGGATACTCTTATCCTTCAGGAAATTCTAAGGGATTGAGGACCCTATGGTCAGGAACCAGGGATAGAGACCAACACATATTTTTGTTATTATTTCACGCCCACTGACAGTGTCCCAACCAGCTCTAATCAGCAGTTCCTTCCTTCTCAACAGTAGGTTGCTCCTGGGCCCCTTCTCTTCTTTGTCCACCTCATTCTCCTGGGCTCTATCCAGCCTATGGCTTCATCTGTAAGTTAACAACCCCAACTTTACATCCCCAGGCTGATCTCTCCCCTGACCTCAGCTCGTGGGTCCACTTGCCACTCAATATGTCCTCTTGAACATTCATGGGCAGAACTGAGCTCCTGACAATCTCCATGAGCTACTCCTCTGATCTTACATCTCATGGAGGGCAGCTGCATCTTTTCAGGAGCTCAGGCCACAATCCTGGAGCTACCTGCTCTTTCTCTCCACCTCACACCTAGTCTATCAGGAAGTCCTGCCATGTGAGCCCTGATCCACATCCTGCTGGATCACTTTGTTCTATCTCCTCCATCACCCCCAGGGCCCACTTCCCTTCTCCAGGGTGGTTGCAGAAGCCTCTTGCTGGCACCTCAGTCCATTCTCACACACAGCTGGGACGATCTGCTCACACTCAAGTCACACGCTCCCCTTCTATTCCCACAGTACTCAGTGGAGGAGCCAACGTGCTCCTGTGAGCCCTCCAGTCCTGCAGAGACCTCACCACCCCATCTCCTCTGGACTCCTCCCAACTGAATTAGCTGCCCCTGGGGAGCCCCTCAGGCTCTGGCTGTTCCCTCTGCCTGGGAACCGCTCTCCACACACAGCTGCCCAGCTGGCTCTGCTCTTCCAGGCCTTTGCACAAATGCCTACTTCTCAGTGGGGGCTCCAGAGACTAGGCTGTGTCTGGCATATAGTAGGTGCTCAACAAACATTAGATGAAGGAGTGAACCTGCAGGTTGGACCAAGGAGACCTCTGTCCCCCAGAGGAACCTGGTTTGGAGTCCCAACAATCCTGGGCACCACCATTCATAGGTAATAACAACAAGAGCAAAACTCTGCCAGTTCAGTCAGTGAAAATGCAGTCTTGTTGCTATAATTTGTCTTTACTTTTTTTCTTTAAGTACAAGTTATTTGAACATATTTTCACATGTCGTTGGCTGCTTATTCATTTAGAAAACATACAAAGTGCCAGCAATGGTTTTCTGGGTCCCTCATCAAATTTGGACCATGTCACCTGCCATCTCTTTAGGGCACAAACCCTTACATACAAAGGGTTTAGACTTTTCATTCTGGGACAAATATTGCAAATAATTTTACAATTTACATTTTGACTTTTAATTTTGTTCATGAATAATTTAAATTGTTATGAATGTGTGTCAAAAATAACTTTTTCTTTATGGTTTCTGACTTTAATTTTGTGCCACAAGGGCCTTTTCTCCTCCAATGGCAGAGAAATATTGACCAATACAGTCACAGTCTTATTTTTTATATTTAAACTTTACTCCAACTGGGGGTACATTTTAGTGAATGCCCTATTTGAGGCAAGTTTCTAAAGTAATTCCTTTCTCAAAAGGCTAGGTGGGTAGATGGCAAAAAATATATGCCCACAAATTGTTCCCAAACCTCTCATGTACCTTTTCCCTCCTCTCCTGAAGAGATGGGGTCCATATTTCCACCCCTGAATCTGGGCTAAGCCATGCGACTTGCTTTGGCCAATGAGATATTACAAATGTGATGGACTGAGGCTGAAAAGTGTTTGTTCATAAAAACTTGATCTCTCTTGCTGCTTTTAGAGACCAGCTATCATTTAAAGGAGCCAGAACCAAGCTGCTGCATGCTGGAGAAATGTGAGTCAACCTACCACTTGCTGGGGCAATGTGATCATGTTGCCGTTGTCATTTAGCCAACTAACAGATAGGTGAGCTCAGGTGAAACCACAAAATCACTGTCCTATTGAGCCAGACCAAATTGTCCACCCACAGATCCATGAGCACCTAAATGACTGTGTTAAGCCCATAAGCTTCGGAGTGTTTTGTTAAAGAGCAAAAGCTGAAGTAGCAATCATTTCTCCCAAAGCTGTTTATCAAGCCTTCGGCCCCTTCTCCCATAGATATGAAATGACCCCACTATATCTCTTCTGTTTTTATAGAATCAGGAATCTGTGCTTGGATTTCTGTTCTGGTCCCACCCAGGCAGCTTTGTAACCCTCTGGCCACATCCCAGCTGCAGGAGCCTTCAGTAGGGAGGTGTTTGCCCCTCACCCTTGAGCCTCAGGAATTCAAGGCTTGGAGTGCAGACACCACTCCCGATCTAAAACTTAGGTTCCTCGGTCTTCTGAAAAGAGGGTCTTTCCTGGAACTTGTCATGGCTGCTTTCAAAAACTTGGGCCACATTTAAGCAGATGCCCAAAGGATTACTTGACCCCAAAAATGTGAGCTGAGGCTGAAAGAAACTGATGCAGTTCTGGTCAGACTCTCCGTAGGGCGCTGGGTGGCAGCAGAGGAGAGCAAATTAACTCTTCCTTCTGTGCATCTCTTCTGTGTTTCAGCAAATTAACTCTTCCTTCTGTGCGTCTCTTCTGTGTTTCAGCAAATTAACTCTGGGTTCTGTGTGTTGCTGTGATTTACTGGCTTGCGCTGTTCTGTTTCTCGTGCTAGAAGCTTCATCAGGGAAGGCTTTGGACCAGAACTCTTGGCCTCAAAGGGGATCAGGATCCCTGACAGGCAAAAACATTAACACATACAGCGCCTAGCGCACAGTGGGCGATGGGCCAGAAATAGGAGTCCCTTTCTTTCCCCGCACCACACCCCTCCTGGAACTGTGCCCATCACACAGCAAAAAGAACAAACTCCCTGGCAGACTCCTGCTCCACAAAGTTGTCACTTGGGGGTGTAGTGGGGGGACAATCATGAAATGCCTAGTTGTACCGTTTGTGCAGAAGCAACACAGCTAGCCCCAGCGGCCTGGACAGTGCCCGTCTCAGGGCTACAGAAATCTGCTCACCGCACTCAGGCATGCAGGCACCAGGCTGGCAGGAGCAACCCCTCAGCACACACTGTCCACACTTGCAGCAGAGGAAAGTTTTGCTCTCTGCACAATTCCAGCAAGTCACACAGCAAGTCACCAGGGCAGAGGTGGGGAATTGAACACCTGAGGGCAGTCATTCCCATGGGGGGGAGGTTGCACCTCCCACAGTGAGGCCCAGGCAGATGAGGGAATTTGTTGCTACCTGATCGAGGCCCCCCCAGCATGTGTAGGGGAGCCAGGTGCAGCAGGGAAGACCCCCTTCCTTTTTTCTTTTGTTTTGTTTTTTTGGTTTTTGTCTTAAACAGTGTTTTCTTTAATATCTGTTATTCGTTACAAATTAATAGTAAAGTTATTTAAAAGAATTAAGGGTCTGGGGTGTATTTAATGTCAATTTTGGAGGTTTTAGAATTAAATTGAGAAAGTATTTAACATATCACTTGTGACTAATTTTCAGACCTACTTAGTTATTTAAAATGACCAATTATGGTTAGGGTTAACATATACAAGTGCAACCAAAAATTCGAATGTGCAACAAAAGATTTCCTATAAAAAAAAGGACAAAACTAAATACATAAAATTGTATTATAAATATCAGGAAACTTCAACCATCCACAGTGATTATCTTTTTCACATAGAAAAGTAGCAATCTCTTCCCCACACACACTTTCGGAAAAGAGCTCCAGTGCGTGGAACTCTACCCCGAACTGCTGGTCTAACACCAGCTTCTTTGCAGAGCTGCCCAGTCCTTCCTTCCAGACACAGCGTGTTGCAGGAGCCTCTGGCCAAGGGCCTTGCTGGGGCATGCCTGGACCATGAAGGGCGCCTTGCCATGAGGTCAAAGAGGGATTTGAGTGAAAGAAAAGAGGGTCTGTGAAGAGGGCAGGTGGGGCTTCATGTACAAAGGTCTGGTTCCTGAGGGAGCAGCCGGGTGGCCTGTGCAGAACAGAGGGTTAGGGACACAGGCTCCTAACTTTGAGGCTGGCAGCATCTCCACCCTGAGGTCCTGGCCATTCACTAATTTATTCATAACTCATGTTACTGAGCACCACCTGTGTGCTAACCACCACTCCAGGTGCTGGGAAGACAAGGCCCCTGTGTCCCAAGAGCTTTGGTTTTTGCAGAGACAGATCATGGACAAGAGAATGAGACGCGAGCAGAGGTGTGAATGAAGTGAGGGCCGGCTACGCCCGTGCCGGGGGAAGAGCGTTCCAGCAGATGAACAGGGTGTACAAAGGTCCTGAGGTAGGGGTGCATGGTTGAGGGGAGCCAGAGCCCAGAGTATCTGGAGGACAGCAAGGATGGTGAGGACAAAGGGCCACTGCACATGGGGAAGCACGGTGAAGACTTTGGGTTTCATTAGAAACGAGATATGAGAGAGGAACACCATGACCTGGTCTTTTCAAAATAATCTTTTTGGCTGGTTGGAGAAGAAAAGACCGTGGGCAGGCAGGAGGACAGCAGAGACTGTTGGGAGACTACGGTAATGCCGGTCCCGGTGACGTGGCTTCCACCAGCAGAGGGCAGGTGGTGGATTGGGAATATGCTGTAAACTCCGGGCCATCAGGAATTCAAGGGTGGATGTGGGGCTCCTGAGGAAAAGCTGCATTGAGATGATGCCGGGATTTTGCCCTAAGCATCTGGAAAACAGAGATTTCAGGGGTGGCTGGAGGGCTTTGTTTTGGATGTCCTGGGAGAGGAGCTGGGGGTGGGGGAGACCACCCAAGGCAGCGAGCCTGGGGACACCTCAACATCCAGAAGTGGGGGAGTGGGTACCTGTGGTACAGGAGACTGAGGAGGAGCCAAGAGACCCTGTGAGGAAGCATTGGGAGCCTGGTGCTGGGCTGTCCTGCTCAAGGCACAGAGCTGAAGCTTGTCCTGCCTCCTCTTGTCTGCTCCCCGCCCCCGTGTCTCTGCCCCTGAGGGCCTCAGAGAATGGTACCCTGTGGGGTCTACTGTCTCCCTTCTCCCCTTTGCCCGCCCTGGCCCTCCCCGCTCTGACATACTGAGTTTCTGGCTGCCTCCTGGGCCACCCAAACGGGACAAGCAGGAAAAACTGGCTTGGTCCTGAGGCACAGTTCCAGCTTTGCTTCTGGCCTGTAAGGGGGGTTCACAGGCCTTCCCTCGGGGGGCTTTCCTCCAGGAAACTGTCCCCCACCTGTTATCTGAGAGCTTCTGTCTGCAGTGCCTTGCAGGGCTCAGCCTCCTCCAGGAACACTTTTCTGTGGAAAGATTCCAGTAGGACACAATCCGTGAAGGGCAAATTAATTTGTTGTCTGGATTCTCCTGTTGAGAAAGAAGACAAGATGTAGCCTGGTGCTCACGTCCTTCAGAAGCAGGCACACGTGGACCATATGTGTGTTCTACAATGCCGCACAACGTGACCAATAGATCTGTTCGGGGCTGCGGTCCGTCAGGGCAGAGGGGACTCGGGCGGGAGCTCTGTGCTGGAACAGGAAGGGGGGCAGAAAAGAAGGCATTGGCAGAGAGGGGGTATAGAAGACAGTAGCTCACATGCCCCCCAAGTAGCAGAGCAGGGGCCAGAGATGGGGAGACAGGGCTCAGGATGGAGGAAGTCGGAGAGACTGAGGCACCAAGCCACACACACAGGACACGGCATGTCCTCTGTGGCAGGTTCCTTGACCTGTCTTAGGGGGGAAAAAAGCACTAAAAATAAAAAGCATAAAGCATAAAGTTGAACCAAATTCCAATGGCTGCGCTAACCCTTCAACAAGGCTCGATTTTAAAGTAACCTTTTTTGTCCTTTCCACAAACCTCCCCTCTTCCCTTCTTAGCTTTTGTTTCAGGAACCCGGTAGCACCCTGAAAACAACTAACGAAGAGGGCAGCTCATACACAATTGCTGGATCTCCCTGTAAAGCCCCCAGCCCCTTCCTCGGGGCGGGCGGGGTGGTGGTGCAGTCCTTTGGAGGCCGGAGTCCGCTGCAGCCTCCTTTGCCTGGCGGAGCGATGAAGCTCCTGGTCCTCTTTATCCCAAACTCTGTCTTCGTATTGTATTTTGGCTCCAAAGCACAGAGGTCTGTTTTTGACAGTAGTTACCTATTTAATCAGTTACCTCCACTTAACTCCCTATAAAACAGGTCACTGTGTGGGTGACAAGGGTGCCCTCTTGGGGCAAGGGCCAAACTCTGGTCAGGCTCTCTCACACTCTCTTCCTACCTAGGCCACATTCTCGGTCTGCTGAGCTGTCTTAGCAAGGAATCCCCCACCCCAACCCTGACCAACCTCCTCTCCCTAATTCTCCATTCCCATCCTCTCCTGCCCATTGGGTATGAATCCCCACTGCTCCCTGTTATTTCAGGGCTTGAATTCAGTCTCTCCCCACTATTGCCAAAGTCTTGAATAAAGTCTTTCTTGCACTTTCCAGCAAGTGTTTGGTGAATAATTTCCTTACCAAGGGCTGCGAGGGAAAGTGCCATGAGTGCCCGGCCGTGCAGGAGAACACCCAGCCCCTGTCTGCTTGCTGCTCTCAATGACTGGCACTCCAGTGGTGCGTCTGGCCCCAAGAGGGCCACAGACACATGCACGAACCTTGAAACAAAGGGCTGATGTCCCCGGACAGACACCCTCCGGTGGCAGCAGCGTGAAGGACTTCCGTGGGGTAGCAGCAGGCAAAGTCCTTAGATGCCAGGTGTGCTTTTTGAACTTTAGGCAAATGTGGAAATATCACCTCTTGGTACAAGTCCCATGGAAAAATAAGTGGAGGGTCAGATCTCCCACCTCTGATGCAGAAAGAGGGGACTCGTGGCAACTGACGTGTGCAAAGGCAAAAGGCTGCTCTCCTCTTGAGGCCTCTTAGCACAGGCATTGTTAGGTCTTGTGAACGTCCCAAGCCTCCAATTTCAGCGGCCTGTTGGGCAGCGGTCAGGGGTTGCAAGAGCATTTACACCCTGGCCCACCCAGCTAACCTACTCTCACAAGAAAAGAATGCAGATTAATCATTAGGAATCACGATAGAAGCAAATCTCTGGTGACTTGTGTATTTATCGACTTGTAGAATAAGGGTCTGGATACCTGCTGGGCCTTGTAGCACGCTCAGACCTAAAGTGTAGGTGTCGGAAACTCCAGGCCTAAACTCCAGACGGTAGAAAGACGATTCTTCATGCTGCAGGTCGCTGAGAACCCTGCGGCTGAGGGTGACGGAGCCAACCTGGCGATCTGTGTTTACAGAGCAGGGACAGCAGCCGCTGACAGCCCCGATGGGGTCGCAGCTCCTGCCTGAAACTGGAAAGACGTGTGCACACACTCACACACACAAACCATCGCTTGTCCAGGCGCATGCAGCGGTCGGAATCCCCGGAGGACGTCTAATAGCAGCCCCGAGTAGGTGCCAGGAAGTGCTGTTTGAGTTAATGAACACTGCACTTTACTCACGTAAGTTGCCCTGAGGGACTTAGCGATGAAAAGACAAGGGAATAGTCCCTAAATGTCCACAAGAAAGAAAGGACTTGCCCGTTTAAGTCAGCACCCCTAGTGTGCTCCTAAGGAAACTTACTCAATGAGTGATGAGCAGAGAACCCTTGCATCCCACAGGCTGCAGTCCTCACCAGCCAGGACAGCCAGAGCTGAGCTTCCCTTGCCCACTCGGAAGTGGGGTGACCCCCAGAAGGGCTCTGTCAGATGCAAGTGCAAGACAGTTTTCAAAACAGTTTTCTGTTCAGAGTGTGGTTTAACCGTTCAGGGAGAGAGTTCAAAGGAGAACGACTGTGAGGAAGCCGGTGAGGAAGACGCATGAGGGGTCGGGGTGCCCTTTCACACCAGCCTCAGGTCTGACTCAGGAGGGGATAGTGGGTCTCTCCTCCCACGTTCTGCAGGGAGGACCAGGGCAGCTCAGCAAACCACAAACAGAAGGGCACCTGGAGCTGCAAGCTGCCAGCTTCCCAAGTAAGTGATGAGGTAGGCTAAAGGCAAACAGCCTCACGAGGACGGAAGCAGGGCAGCCTACGGTTGGTGTTTAGACAGGAAGGGACAGGGCCGCCCTCTCCCACCCTCCCCTCTCTGGCCGTAGCTCCCAGACGTGTGCACGCACTCACACACACACGCCCATCGATCTACTCCACGTGTGACGTGACACAGAGGCACGGAAACAGCAGCACAAGGAGAGAAGACGAAAGGGACAAGAACACTGCAGCTCTGGTGAGTCAACGAGCCAGCCAGCAGATCCCCTAACAAACGTGAGAGAGGGCCAGGGAGCAGCAGCGTCTACTGCACACCGTTGGCGCCACCTGCTTGCAGAGACACAGCTAGTGGCCAAGTGGAAGGAGCGTTTCAATCACCCCAGACTCCTACGTCGAGTGGCACAAATCCCGAGGAAGGGTGGACGCCAACAAGGTGGGAGCGAGTCGGCCTGTTAAGAAAATGCTGCGACATCTGTTTCTGCATTAAAATATCAATTTCAAATAAAGACGTTAGATTATGCCATTACTACAATCAAAAGTAGAAAATGTACAAAGAGTTCAGTAATGTAGGTTGTTTAAAAATAGGACATTCCGCCTCTTTCTAGAATTTGTGAGGTTAGTACGGTGGCATGTAAAAGCCGTGTCTGTGTAGAGCCCACAGAAAGGGCCAAACGGCAAGGAGCCCGCAAAGGAGGAGGGGGTGAGGCCCACTGTCACACAGATGCTGGCATCGCGCGTCTGGAGGCTGAGACGCAGCTCCCAGGAAGGAGTGCAGAGACGCCCAGGGACAAGGTGGAGCCTTGTAGAGGGACACACCGCTCCAAGAGCTTCCCACCAGCAGCTATTGTTTTCTGATGTGGTGTTTCACTACTGAATTATTTTATAGGAAAAAGCCATTCTAAAGATTCGGATATGTGTTTGCCCTTAGCGCCATCTGGAGCAAGCCCCCTGCTCATGCACCAAGGCCAGGCTCAGCGCTGCAGGAGCGGGGAGCTCGGAGCCCCTGGCTGGAGAGCTTCACACGGCGGGACTCACTGCCACCGGATGTCCACACTGCTTCTCGCAGCGGAACAGGAGCTGAGAACCAGGAACCTGGCGAGCATGAGGGAGCCAGGAGTCAGGATGCACAGAGCAGTGGCATCTAAACGCGGTGACCACGACCCTGGTCAGAAAGGGTCCACGCACGCACAAGCACACGTACACCTGCACGCAACACTCGCACACGGGAACACATACATATGCACGCACAACACACGCAAGTGCACACATGTGCCTGCCCAAGTAACAGAATGGCTCATCCTTGCTACCAGAGGCAGGTGCCATCTAATAACTGATGGGAATGTTCCCTCTGATGTGCTCTGTGCGTTTTGGTGAGAACAGGCTTCGCGTGCAGGTGTGGGCAGCTCTCCCACGCATCTTCATGGAGTGAGGGTCAGTGATGTCAGCTCCTTCACGAGCACCCACCTGTACCTGGTGCCAGGCCCTTCGCCGAGCTGAGCTCACCTGCTCCTGACTTACAGAGGATGAAGCCCAGGCTCAGAGAGACAGCCCTGGCCGCCTCCACGTTCCTGAATCTCTGTGCAGTGTTGGATTGCCTTGGAGTAGGACACGGTCCTGGGGTGTGCCATGACTTACTTATTCAATAGGCCTTTTGCTTCACATAAACAGAAGTTATCGTGCCCAACTTTTTCTTTATCGTAAAGAATGTTAAAGGAAGTACCTCTGCCCAACTCTTTCCATACACATTAGAATCCTTCAGATAAAGCCCCAGAAGTGGAGGGGCTCCATCGAAGGGTAGGTGTTTCTGATTCCCTTGCAGTGTGTTGCTGACTTGCTCTCCAGAACGCCTGGGCCCATTCACCTTCCAGTGGCAGGTGGGATTGGCCATCCCACCCACCTTTGCAGCCCGGGGTCCTGACATCCTCTCTATCTCTGCCATTGCTCAACCCACATTCAAAGCTGAGCCAGGTCAGTTCAGGCAGTGTAAAGGCAGCCCGGGCCTTGGCATCAGGCACGTCTGGAACTGAGGCCAACTGACCTTCCCCTCAGTTTTCTTATGTGGAAACAGGTGGAGGTTTGGAGCTGAGCACGGCCAGCACTAAGCTCACGTCAACCGTGGCTGTTCTGCAGACCCCCCTATGGCTCAGCTGGGCTTGTTGCTGCTGAGGCCCACCAGATGGGAGCCCTGGGAGGGCAGACACCTCCCAGACGCCTGGTGCTCCTCAGAGTACCTCATGCGGGAGGCTTGGTTAAAACAACCAGCCACACTTTCATTCTTGGATGCTGGGCTGCTGTAGGCACGTGAGGGTGTGAGTGTGCACAGGTCACTGCTGGTGTGCCTGCACCCTGGGGCAGGGGCCCTAAGTGGAAGGCTGTTGTCGAATTCCCCAGCTGCCTCCACTGGGTGCTGCAGGGCAGGGATGGGTGGGGAGGGGCATCACTGGTGCTGAGCTGGGGGGTGTGGCATGGCCAGTGCCAGCTGCACAGATGTTGCTCTAAGGACGCCCTGCAGAGCCTCAGATGCACTCCAGAGAAGAGTGGGGTGCCTGTGCGGCCATGGAGCTTGATTTGCAGACGAGTTGCTGAAGGAGACCTGGGGTGTGGGGACAAAAAACTGACCCTCTAGTGTCCACACATTGGGAAGGACTCTAGGCTCCAACAGCCATCCTCTCCTCCTTCCTCCAAATTCAACAAACATTCTGAATTCCAAAATGCCTCTGTTCCCAAGGGTTTTGCAGGAAGGACTGTGGCCCTCAGTAACATCGGGTAGTGGAAGGGCTATGGTTCTGAGGCGAGGCTTCGCAGGTGAGAAAGGGGGCAGCGTCCTCGAGGCCCCTCAGAGTCCTCTTGGCCAGCACAGAGGTGGTCCACATCTGCCCAGTGTGGGCTGGGAATTGGTCACTGCAGCTGGAGGCACTCTGACAAATGAGCTCTGCCCACGCCACACAATTCCGCAGTAAGGCACACCCCAGGCACTCCCTAGCCTGCTGAACTGGTCACCAGGGTGAGGAGGGTTTAGCGTTCATAAACTGAAATGGGTCACTGGAATTACTGGGGCTTTGAGTCTATATCAGCCTTACAGTCTGGCTCACGCATCTCCTAACGCACCGGCACACACAAATCACACACGCTTATGCACGCCCACACGCCCAGCTCCACACACAGAGGCGCACACTCACACATGCGCACACAGCCCTCCCACACAGGACGCAGCGACGCTAACAGGCGTAGGACACAATGTTTCCTGGAGCCCTCGCGTCCATTCCTCCTTCAGTCTGTGACCGTCTCTCATTCTTTCTTGGTTTTTCAACCTTTGACAACTTTGAAGAGAACTGCTCAGGTACTTTGTGGAAATACCTGATGTTTTCTCCTGTTTCGATTGGGATTATGGATTTGGGGAAGAATACCGCAGAGACGAAGGGCCCTTCTCATACATCGCGCCGGGACGTGTGATACTATCACGACTTACCACAGAGATGCTGACCTTTGCCGCCTGGCTCCCCACCGAGAAGCCGCTCTGCTGTTCCCGTTCCGTCCGTCAGAAGCAAGTCACGAAGTGTAGCGCACACACGTGTGGGCGGTGGTGACTGGGCTCTGTCCCCTAGAGGAAGGACCATCAGGGGGGCTCAGTCGGTTAAGGGTCAGAGTTGGGCTCAGGTCATGATCTCAGGGTCCTGGGATCGAGCCCCGCGTAGGACTCCCTGCTCAGCGGGGAGTCTGCTTCTTCCTCTGCCTCTGTCCCTCCGCCTGCTCATGGGCTCCCTCTCTCTCAAATAAATAAATAAAATCTTTTTTAAAAATTAAAAAAGAAATCCTTCTACATAAATTAATGATATTTAGGGGAGATTCTTTGAGCCTATGCAAATATCCGGTTTCTCCTAAAGTTTTGCAAACTAATTTTAACATTCATTTGTGGATCTGTGGCATTATTACGACAGGGGTCTGACGGTCGTTTTCTGTTTCCCTTCTACATTGCTGTTCTACTTTACAGGATTTCTATTTCCCCTCTACATTTTTCGTTTCTTTCAACACTTATTATTTGCAATCTGTCTGTAAGAAAGATGAGCCCCTTTCTCCTAGTTTCTATTTGTCCAACCATGTATTTGTAGTGGCACAAATAAATGTATTGTATTTTTTGGGTTATAGTCCAGTACTTTTTAATCTTTTTATTATTATTTTTTGGCATGTCCTTACTTTCTAGGCCTGCGAGACCCTCCAGGCTCACCCTCATTTTCTCTGCCTTAGCCCTAGTGTCAGGCATTTCTCCGAGGAACCTGTGTCCTTCTACTGAAGGTGCTGTTTAGAAACTAAGTTCTGGGCATAAAGTATTCTTGCTGCCAGTGGGGTGTTTTGTGCTTCCAGGCATCTCAGAGGGCAAAGCTAGAAAATTCGGGTATGGTACTAACCCACGTGCACACGCACATCGACGTTGACTTTTTATCTCTCGGCCTCTCTGTGAGGAAAGCGTGAGTCCATACTGACCTGAGCAATTACAGCTGAGTGCCCGAGTGTTCCTTCTGGCCTTCTCCCCACACTTACCCGAAACCCCCTCGTCCAGCTGTGAGAAGCCCGCTCCTGTTCTCTCCAGTGTGTTTACTTGTGAGACCCTCACTACATGTGAAGTGGTTCAGAGCTGCCAACCTGTGGGACATAAATTTACCCACCAGAGTTCAGTGTTTGTGTACAGGTGTTCTGCGAAGTTGCCCAGGTCAGCTCCTTTATGTTGGCTCTCTCCACGAGGGTGGGTCCTCCACCTAATACTCCAGGCCCCACTCAGCCTGCACCTGCCTGGGGAACCCCCACACCTCAGCTGCCCTTGGTCTTGTTCACATATGCAGGGTTACCCTTTGTGGTGTCCTTTGGGGTTTCTCAAGTGTGTGGAGTCATGTACCGCCATCACAGAACCACACAGAACAATTTCATGACCCTAAAACTTCCCTTCGTCAACCCCTGACAACCACTGTTCTGTTTTCTGTCCTTATAATTATGCCTAACCCAGAAAAAAAAAAAAAGAATCAGTTAAAACCGCACATGTGGTAGTGAGGCGCATCTCCCTACTGACCCTAGAAAGTGGCACAAGCTGGGGAGGCGGACAATAGGGGCCCAGAGGGAAGACGTCCACACTGCCCACACAGCTGAGATCCAGTGGGTGAACTCCCAGGACAGGCAGCACACCGCAGCAATGGCAGACATCCAGAAACACCGTCGGCTAGACGTGGAAGCAGCGAGAGGCAGCACCAGGCCGGGTCGGGACAAGCCCATCTGGACAGGAGGAGTAGCTCCCCAGGCAGGGTTGTTCTGGGTGAAGCCTGGGGTCCCTTAGGACCCACCACCGGCCCCAGTTCCCGGAAGGGCTTGCTCAGCCTCTCTCCCCTCCACCTCTCCCGTTTTCCTTGCTTCCCTCTCACTGTTGCAGCAGGGACCAGGCTGTTTTTCCTTTGCTGGGGTTTATCCAGTTCCGGGTTCTAGACTTTAAAAGCAGATGCAGGAAATCTGTGGCTTGTGTCACTCAGAAATGTGACTGACACAAATTACTTTTCACTGATGTGGCCTCTGGTGTTTTCCGCTGGGTTTCTGGACCTTGTAGACAAAGCCAGCCCCTCACCTGACTGACCTCTGATGTGTTTCTGCGGCACACAGACCCAGGGAAGGTGTTTAAGGTCTGAAGCACGGGCTCACCAATCCCTCAACATCCCTCTGAAACAGTGCAGTGGAGCCTTCAGTCATGGCGGCTGAACTGGCCCTGCCTCCAGGAGTGAGCTCTGGTTGAGTGAGGTGGATGGAGCTGCCCTGGCCTTGGGTCCTCCACCCCCCTGCTCTGGCCCAGCGCCTCATGGCAAGAGCCTATGGTCTCGTGGGAGTCACTGTTGAGCGTTGGGGCTTGGGGTGCCCATCGGCCCAGTTCACAAGGGAGACACAGAGACACAGAGTGGTTTCTGCTGCCCCGTGGAGTCTGAAGTCTGGCCTGGAAAGGAGAACGGAGCAGACCAGAGCGACGGGGAAAGGGGCAAGGTGGGGGTGGGGAGGCAAGGAAGACAGAGAAAAGAGGGAGGGGCGGCAGACAGAGCCTCTTGAGGTCACTCTCTGTGCCTCAGCTGTGCTCACATGCTGACCCTTCACCCCAGCCACCCCGGCCCCCACAGAGGGTCATCAGCCACCCACCCCTTCAAGGTCATCCCCATCTTGCGCCTCCTTTCTCCCTTCCATGACTTCACCCTCTGTCCTGCTCCTACTGACCCCCTTCCGCCTACCTTGCCTCTCCAATCCCACGCCAGCGCTGGCAAAAATAACCTGGAAAAATATTCACACTGGCCCACCTTTTCCCCTTCCCCTCAGTCAGGATGCAGTCTGGTAGTGGAGCCCCAGACCCCCTCAGTCCACCCTGCACACTCCCCTCGCCTTAGACGCTGGGAAGTCCTCACTAACCCTCCGGCAACAGTATTTGTGAGAGCAAACAGCAGGCGTCCCTTGCTTCATGGGTTAGACCCTAGTGAGAGAGACTGGCAGGGGGCAGCCGGGCAGAGGCCGGTCTGTACAGAAAGCACAGTTTGAAGAGGCTGGGCCCTGCACAAGAGACAGGCTGGGGTCTGCGCCTGAGCAGGGAGGGGAGCTCTCGGAGGAGGGGGAGCCCGACCTTGCAGGTGAGGACTCTCGTCTAGAGCACCTGGAACGCCACTGGGGGGTTTTAAATAGGGGAAGCCATTAACTACTGTCTGTATCTCTCAATGATAAGAGAAAAAACCGGACATCAACATGCAAAAAATGAACCTTGACTTAAACCTCACACTTTACATGAGAATTGGGGGCAAAATGGATCAGAGATTTAAATGTAAAGTGATAAAACCTTTAGAAGAAAACAGAAAATCTTCACGAACTCGGGTTAGGCGGAGTTCCTAGCCGTGACATCGAAAGCACAATCCATAAATGAAGTCGCAGACTGATTTCATCAAAATTACAAACTTTACAAAAGACAATGTGAAGAGAATGGAAACAGAAGACAAAAACTAGGAGAAAATATTTCCAAATTACATATCTGACCAAGGAATTGTACCCAGAATACATAAGGAACTCTCAGAAACCAATAGTAAAAAGACAAATCACCCAGTTAGGACCTGGGGCAAGGCCTTGAGCAGGTGGAAGAGGCTTCCAGTCACCACCCACCCACGTGGCTGCAGCGACCCGTGGTCGCACTGAGCGCTGGCAGGAGCACGGCACAGGAATTCTCGTTCACAGCTGGGGAGAACGCAGAGTGCCCGGCCGCCTTCGCAGACAGCTCAGCGCTCGCGCTTCTGCGTGTGGACCCACGTTCACACAGAAATCTGCACACAAACGTCCGTGGATCCGATACACCCAGAACTGGAGACAACCCAAATACCCTTCAGTCAAGTCAGCACATAAACCAACGGGGGTGCTTGCCTCGAATCACGGGCTGAGCAGTTGGTATGCCCCAGCACCCTGAGGGTCTCCGTCCCGACCAGTGGCTGGGGCCCATCGCAAAGGTCCAACGCCGTGTGAGTCCATGTGCAGAAAAAACACCGTGGGGATGTTGCCAAGGGTTAGGTGGGGGATGGTGTGACTCTACAAATTATTTTTGAGGAGAGGCAGCTGTTTTGTACCCAAAATGTTGTTACATGAATCTATAACTGTGTTGAATTCACAGAACTTTACACCAAAGGACTGTGATTTGACTGAATGTTAATTAAACAACTAATTTCTAAAATGACAACAGCAACTTTACGGTAAAGCCCAACCTCGTTCCCCACAGAACACCCTGGTCACGGGCACCGAGGGTGTGTTCACGACAGCCCAGGGCACGCTCCCAGAGGGTTCCACTCAGGCCGCTGTGCCTGGGCTGGCTGGCAGCGGGGGAGAGCTGGGTGCTCCTGGGGGGCCTGCCCCAGGGCAGCCTCCTCTGACCCCCCCCCAGCGAACGTTTGGGATGCATTTGGAACACTTCCTTCCAGGACTCTCTATGGAGAGTAAAAGAACTCAAGGCTTTGGATAGAAAAGTCCTGGGTCAGAGGCTGAGGGCACGTTATGGAGACAGAAAGGCTCTCCCAGGGCACACAGCCCACTTATGGAAAATCCTGGTCCTGACTCAGTGATTCCCACAAGAGGGGTCAACTGGAGACTTGTTTCCTTGTGCCACGTCAGGCCGGCAGGACTGAGCCACGCTGCCCAGAGTCAGATTTTCCTGGGCATCAGGGGAGCAGCCTGTGGTTTAGGACTGGCTTCTGGCGGGATCTATCTTTCATAAGGCTGTGAAGGGTGATAGGCAGGGTGAGGAGGAGGGATCTGGGTGAATTTGCAGGACAAAGGATTGGAGCCTGGAAGGGACAAAGTCAGTGAGGGCTGGGAAGTGGGAAATGAGGGTTTCAAAGACCTCACATGCTCACTTGGAAGAAAGAAAGGGAAGTACAAGAGAACACCCGCATCCTTGGAGCCTCCCACCCCTTGTGAACACAGGGAGAGAATGGGGAGCGGCCCCCTGCGTCTGCTTCAGGCATCAACTGCTCCAGGCTCCCTCGAGGGACGTCCAGCCCCAGGCTCTCCTGGGAGGAGAAGGCCCTGACAGAAGAGCTCAGGGCAGCCTTGCACCCCCTCAGAGACCATGAAGCCTTGGCAGGGCTGGGGCCCTGGCTGCCTAAGCACTTCCCGCCCCGTGCCAGATCCCCCGGGAAAGCCTCCTGTTGGGGGCTGCATACCAGGCAGGTGACCCAAACCAGAGATAGCATCTCTCGAAAATCCTGCTACAATCCAGTACTCAATACCAGAGACACCCAGCTCGTCAAGAGTTCCTTGTAGCACGTGGTGTCAGTACTGGTGTACGACATTTACTTTACTGTGTTCTTTATCTTATCTCTCTTGCAGATTGAGAAAGGTTGGGGAAGAGTTCGGGAAGGAGAGTGAAGCAGGCAGATGCTGACAAAAGGGAGTTAATTCTGAAAGAGGAGGAGAGGGAGGGGTGGAGGGGGAAGGAGGAGACACTCTTCCTTGCAGGTGGGTGTGTGGGGGCCACATGGGGCGTCCACAGAACCATCAGAATAACGTTTGTTTTGTTCAGGCCCCAGCAGCTGTCAGCCACAAAAGAGGCACCAAAGTGCCTCCTCTTTCTCCTCCTGGGCCCTCATCTCAGGGAAAAGGGCGCTGTCGGCTCTCAGGCCCAACACCCTGTTTACTGGGGGTGAGTTCAAGGACTTGTGGGGCCCTCACATCTGTCCCCATTCCCACACTACAGGTTCAGGCCTGGCTCAGCGGCCAATGATCTCTATCCTCCCGTCTATCTGTCATCTATCTGTCCTCTATCCATCCATCTATTATCTATCCATCTGTCTGTCCTCTATCCATCCATCCATCCATCCATCCATCCATCCATCTATCTCTGTATCAATCGGGTATCTATCACGTGTCTGTGAGCATGGCTAAGCCAACAGGCTTTAAAGTCACATCGTCACATGGCATGTTTTGTAGTCGTGGGCGTGTGAGTGAGTGAGAGAGAGGAGGGGAGCTGGAAGAGAAAAGACAAAGGAACTGTGTTAGATGGGGCTTTGTCTTGCCCGCTCCAAGGGCTTCTGTTCCCTCTGCTCTACAACAGAGTGCTTCCAGGAGTAGGAGGCACCTCCTGGCCTTCCGGGGGTGGGTGAGGGGGCTCTCTCTGGGAGACCAGCTGGCAAGAGAGGCTTATACACCAACCACTGACCTGAGTAACCAGCAAGTGTCAGAGCAAAGAAGCCAGTCTGCAGCAGAGAGTGAAATTTGGGATTTTTTTACCTCCAAGAGGAATTCCAGGTAAGGGGGAAACGCTCTCGCTGGGGCTGGGTTGAGGAAGTAAGTGGCTAAAGTAAGGGGTAGAAACCGACTCTGCAGACTGTCCACTTGTGGCAGAGACCTGGAGGTCGGAGATCAGGCTCAAATGTCTATATTTTTTTAGGTGAAGTGTTACTTTCACACTGTTGGTTTCAGTTAGAGTTAGCTTTTCTAGACAACTACACCAAGCTCCTGAAGAACAGGATGAAGGAGCAAGACCCAGGAAGGCCCCCAGTGCAGGGGTGGCCACTGTCACCCGGGTCTGAGGGGGCTTGTGGAGCAGGCGGGGATGCAGGGAGTGACAGGGGTCCAGGCAGAAGGGCCAGAAAAGATCAGAGGCAGAGACATTGAGCAGCTCGGTGAAAAAGAAATGCACCGACTTGAGTGGTCGTCAAAGCCTACACTTAGAAGCCACACAAATTTGTAACAGTTTCCTCAAAGTATTTATTTTCCATGCTCTGCAGCCTGGTCACTGAAGGTCCTACTGAGGGTCACTCCATGAGACTGGAGCTCAGGCCACTCACCCCTTCCTCTGAGCTCCTGGAGTGTCTGTAGCATTGACTGGACCACCCGGTGGGAACCTATGTGTCATGGCTCACAAAACCCATGGGAGGATGCTTCCTGCAAAGGGAAGGGGCTAGGGGAGGGCAGATGGAGAGCTGGACAGGTCACCAGGGCTCAGCATCCAGCTCTCCAGCACCTGTCCACTTGCAAAAGTAGGTTTGGGATGGAGCCCAGCACCTGGCACCAAACCTTTGCTTCTGTCTTTCCTGACTCTCTAGAAATTGGTGGCCAGATTCCTGGCCTTGGCAGCCTACACCCGACCTGTCGTCTGAACCCATCCTGGGGATTTGCAAGCCCTGGGTCTGGGGAGCCACCCAGGGCTGGTGCCTGGCCACACCGAGGCTCCCCGCAGCCAGCAGGCGGCACTGCAGTAGTGATCGAGAGGCAGCAGCCTGGGCGTTCAACCAGTGGGACCCCCACCCACACAGCCCTGGCTGGAGCCCCTTGCAAGCGAAATTCCTCCCCTCCCCTCTGCTTTCAGAAGCAGCAGTAACTTTGCTCACATTCAGCAGAAAGCCAAGCTGCCTCAGTTTGGAGGTCATGTGGCCAGGCTTCCTGGAGCCAGAGCGTGACTCAGCTCCAGAAAGCTCTGAGTTGTACCCCACCCACCCACAGCCCCTGGAGGCCAGACATGCTGCGGGTGTGCCTGGCCCAGCACGCACATTCTGTTCCTTAGCTGCCTCGCCTGACCTCCCCAGGACACGTTGCCACCAGCTGCCCTTACCAGGGTGCTCCCAGCACCTCGCAGCCTTTGAGAAACACAGGGAATGGAGGATGGAGCCTGCAGAGCACCCCCACAGGTGATTAGGACAGGATGGGCACTAGCAGCAGCTGACTCAGCCTCCCTCCCTAAGGAGCCAGACAGACAATACCATATTCTGACACACCAAACCCTCCGGGCGTCTCTTGGTAAAGCACAGGAGCGGTGGGCACTTGCCTCTCAAGGGATGAGAGAGAAGGAGCTGGAGGCCACAGACACAAGATCAAGGGGCCATGGAGCCCAACAAGGCGGCTGGCCCCTCCTGGGATTCCTGATACCCTAACACACAGATGGTGTCCCTGCAAACTGTGTAGGACAGCAGATCAGAGCTGCAGGCACTGGTCAGCCTGTAATGAGAGATGTTTGAAAATATAGAACGGAAGAAAGGTGAGGGAAAGAAGTTCCAGGTAGACCCTGCTATGAGAGAGGACCCTGGATGTGTGTTCACAGAACCAGGCTTGATGAGGATAGGAGGCCAAGAGCAGAAACCTGAGCAAGACCGAGTCCCGCCGGCACGCCCAGAAAGTGAAACTTGAGGGTGCCCCAGGCCGCCCCCAAATGTGCCTGGTGGGTAGCAAGGAGGCCGTGGGCACCCCGTATGCCCACAATGGGACTGCCTCCTCAGATCTCAGACTTCATCTGCTCTCAGGACAGTGCTGAGCCCAAACTTGCCTGTCTGGTCATTCCAGGAGAGGGTCCAGAGCTCTGCGCAGAACGTGAGTGGGAGAACAGCACCCCCCCCCCCAGACCTCCACCCAACCCAGATCCCCTCACTCACACCTCTCCCTGCCCAGACCCTTGCCCTGCCCAGACCATCACCTATACCCTCTTGGGGGGGGGGGGTTCTCTCCAGTGGCTCCGGCTACACATCCTGCCTGCCGGCCCAGCTCGAGGTACCTCACCTCAACCAGGTGGCATTGGGGAAGCTGCTCTCTGGGGAATGCAGGAAGGAGTGTTTGAGCCCACAGTGCACCCCCTCCTCTGTACTGATGAGAAAACTGCTGCCCCATTGGAACAGGGCTCTGTGTTCCCAGGACCTAGGAAGCCACCCCTGGCCTATGGGAAGATCTACCTTCCCCTCCCCCTCACACCGCCCCCGCCCCCAGCCAGTGTCTGCTCAGGGAGCCCAAAATGACGCTCAGCACGGACACCATCTCCATCAGGCCAACAGAAGTCAGTGCTGCGGGCCTACCCCTTCTTACAGGAGCACGGGTGGGGATATTGGTGAGAAATGCACCCTCTGCTTTCTAGTCAATGCCATGGCTCCACGAGAACTCAGCAGGAACAAGCTGCACCCTGTTGAAGACAGAATGAGATGTCCAGGTGTACCCTGCAGACCCTACACCAAGAGCTTCTAGCCCCCTGTGCTGAAAGCAGGATACCACCCCCACGCCCAGGCTGCTCTGGCTTTGGGGGTCCCTGGCTACCCTCCAGGCGTCTAGGGCCCTGCAGAGGAGGCTGGGGTCAGCACAGTGAGCCCTGCTCCTTCTGGGCTGTGAAGTTCCCGAGAGCTCTGCGATAGCAGGGGAGGGGCCGGCCACCCCCCCTGCAGCCTCCCTACCAGCACTGCCTTGACCTGCCACTGCCCTGAGTCCAAGCCCTCTTTGCTGACAAATAGCCATTCCCATGCCCAGCCCTAATCTAGCTCCAGCTAAAGAGACTAGAGGAAGAACGTGTGCTTTGACTGAATGGCCCTGTTGGTGGCAGGGCCCAAAGTCATGCTCACTTGTGGGCCACCCAGGGGCCCTTCCTCAATTTGCAAAAGGTGCCTCTGAGAGTTGCAGCCACTCCATACAGAAACAGAACACCTACAGGTCACCTCTGCAGGCTCCAGTCACTGCCCTCCTGCACAGCCAGAGAGAAGATGCTGGAAGCAGCAAGTACTGCCAGAGGGATGGAGGAGGGGCAAGGGGAGGGATGGGGAGGGATGGAGGGGGCAGCGGGGGAGATGGAGGAAGGGCAGGAGGAGGGATAGGGGAGGGATGGAGGGGGCAGCGGGGGAGATGGAGGAAGGGCAGGAGGAGGGATAGGGGAGGGATGGAGGGGGCAGCGGGGGAGATGGAGGAAGGGCAGGAGGAGGGATAGGGGAGGGATGGAGGGGGCAGCGGGGGAGATGGAGGAAGGGCAGGAGGAGGGATAGGGGAGGGATGGAGGGGACAGCGGGGGAGATGGAGGAAGGGCAGGAGGAGGGATAGGGGAGGGATGGAGGGGGCAGCGGGGGAGATGGAGGAAGGGCAGGAGGAGGGATGGGGAGGGATGGAGGGGACAGCGGGGGAGATGGAGGAAGGGCAGGAGGAGGGATAGGGGAGGGATGGAGGGGGCAGCAGGGGAGATGGAGGAAGGGCAGGAGGAGGGATGGGGAGGGATGGAGGGGGCAGCGGGGGAGATGGAGGAAGGGCAGGAGGAGGGATAGGGGAGAGGTGGAGGAGGGGCAGCATTCTCCTAAGAGGTTGAGGGTTGGGGGTCTGCCCAGGTAGCCTGGAGAGGATCTCTTCCATCAGGAAAACTGTCTCTCGGTGGAGTTCCAGCTTCTGGAGGCAGCAGTGGGGGAGTTACAGTTGGGGCAAGGGTCATCCCAGCCTTGCCCATCCACTTCACCTACTGTGATGCTCCTGGCCACTCTGGGTGGGCTGGGGACCGTGATGCTATCTCATAGCCCCTAACCAGGAGCCAGGCGGGTCCTGCCCTTATAGGATGGTCAGGCAGCATGAGCAGTGCCAAGCTTACTTTGGCTGGGCCTGTCCTGACTCTGAAGGCTTCTGTGCCATCGTATTCCCTGCTGTGCGGCCTTAGACGAGTTCCTCCACTTCTATTCCTGTTTCTTCAGCTGCAGGATGGGTGCCTTCAGAGGATCGGACATGATGCCCCAGGACCTGTCAAATGCGCAGCACAGGGCCTGGTGTGAGCTCGTCCTTCCTGGAGCCGGGCAGGGTTGTACACCCTAAGAAGTCTCTGCCCTGAACTTTCGTCCTTTTGTGCATCTGCAGATTGGCACAGAAACAGTCAGTGCTGCAAGGATCTAGGTGATAAAGGTTTGACTTTGGGGCAGCGACCGAGCTGGTCCCTGAGGACACACAGGAAGAGGCCCACCTGGCATGGGCAGGTGTGGGTCTGGCAATCTGGAAACTATGGAGGAATAGATGCCAAGGAAGAAAGGGCCCCCCTTGCTCTCTCATGACTGTGCAGCCTGCAGTCTCATTTTACCAAGCAAAGTTGGTGCTGCTTAAAAACCCTCCCCAGGTGGTGGTGCCTGGGACTGGGTTCTGAGCTGCGAGGCCTCTCCGTGAGCTGTCGGCTGGGAGCCAAAAGCCTGGGGAAGCATTCCATGGTTGATAAGTGTGCTCAGATGCTGTGCTATGCCATTAAGACTTTTTAAAAAGAAAGCCATCCATCCATATACTTACCATATGGTGAAGTCCACGGCCAGACGGGCATCATGGACAAGCAGGGACAGGAGAGAGCTGTGAAGTATGGGGCAGGAGTGGATGACATTTACATGCTTCATGAAGCTCCGTGCTCATTTGCAGTTTAGTCAAAGATTTGAAAAGAGCAAGCCACTTTGCCAAGCTCAAACACACATTTCCATTGCCAGGTCAGAAAGGCTCTTTGCTGACACCAGGCCCAGGAGGGGCCTAACAAGTATGCAATAGGGAGAGCTTGCCAGGAGCAGGTCCCAGCACTTGCCCTGCCCAACACTACACAGCAGGAGGGACTGGAGGAGATGTGACCCCCTCGCAATGCTTTTCAACCCATCACAGATGCTGGGGGGACACTGGCACCATCCAAACACCAACTGACCAAGGGATTGTCCCCAGTCAGCCAAACTGTGTGTGTACCCCAAAAGCCCTCACTCATCCAGAGTCTCTGGGTAGATGCAGCTACCTGGGCTTGGAATATTTAGAGCAGTAACACCCTATGTCCCTGAAGATGCCCTCTACATCCAGGGGCCAAGCACAGGTGCCCTTCCCTGAGCTCAGACCATTCAAGATGTTTGCACTCAAAGACCCAGGGAGGAGCGTGAGAGGAGATCAAGGGTGAGAAACTGGACATCGGCAACCCATCCAATGGATCCAGTTCTGGGTACTGGGGAGGGTGCCTCATGGCACAAGGGGTGAGAGGACAGAAAGAAGTCTGCACCTGGAGGTGGGGGCAGAGGAGAAGGGTCTGACTGACTCAGGACCAGCTGCCCGCTGACAGGCATACCCTGCCTCGCCCCGGGGGGGCCACAGCCGGCCTGGACCCCAGGGAGCACTGGGAGCAGGAGCGGTGGGATGGGGTGGGGGACCCCAGGAGCGGGAGCTGGAGGCACAGCCGTCGCTCCTCCCAGGGAGACCCCGCTGTGTGTGCCCACACACGTGCCCTAGGCAAGGCTGTGTGTGCACGTGTGTGCAGACCCGCAGATGTGCATATGTGCACACAGGCGGGTGTGCATGTGTACACACGCGTGTGCTCATGTGTAAGAGCGATTGTGCTGAGCATGCAGAGCCTGGGCTGCTCTTTCTCCTGGTTCACGTCCAGGCCAGGCCAAGCAAACAAGGGCAGGCTCTTCTCCCTCGCTCTGAGGACCTCTCTCCAGGAGGGCAGGTCTGGATATTCCTTGTTCCTTTAGCCATCAGACCCTAAAGTCAGAGCACAAAGCTCTTAAGGTTTTTGCTTTTTTAAGGATCTATGAAAATGTTGAAACTGGGGGGGGGGGGGTGCGGGGAATACCTTTTATTAGATCCAAAATATGAAAAGAAAATTGCTTTTGAGTCTCTAGGCTACTTTCTAAGGACACCCCAAGGTGTTTTTTTTAGGGATTTCTTGGGAAGGGCATGTTCCCAAACACGCTTCCGCCACAGCCAAGGATCCTTCTCCTCGCCCCCCCTTCCCCAGGCAGAGTGGCCCAACTCGGGCTGGCCCACCTCCTCTGCGCCTTCCCACTGAGCTGACCCGGATGTCCGGGAGAGATGCCTGGGATGAGCTGGACCCCCACCAGCCTCCACAGCCAAGGGCCTCAGACTGAGAGGCCAGCAGGGAGCCTCATCCTTCCTGTTCAGGCTGGGGCTTGGGAGGAGGTCCAGCCCAGCTTATGTCCTCCAGGCAGGTGCCCCACCCCAGGCAACGGGGGGTGGGGGGGGTGGCAAGGGTGGAAAATAGTCGGACTTCATCAGTGCTTGCTGGCCTGGTTTATGTGTCCCCTTAGGGACCTTTTAGTCCACTCTGAGCTGAGTTTTTCTGAGGTTCACATTCAACACTGACTTAGACTCTTGAGACAGTGATTGCCTGCCTGCCCTGCAGCTAACCGGCTGCTGTTGGGTGGCCTTAACCCTCCCTGGGCTCGCCCACCTTGACCCCCCCACCCAACACGGGAGGGACCTGTGGTCAGTTGGTGCTAAGGGCCCTTGGGCTTGTGCTGTGACAATACTCACCAGCCTCGTCCCTAGTGCCCCTTGAGGACCCTGGCGCACACCCTGTAGTCTTCCTCCTGGTAACCTGGGACCACGTTCTGGGTCACCCGGCCTCCAGAGGCTACCACGGCCTCAGCCCCTGCTTCTCTGCAGCTTCCGGTGCTGCAGTGGGGGCTCTGAGGGGCTCGGATAGTGCTTTGCCATCGGCAGTGCCGACACCCTGGGTCTCCAGTGTCTCCATAGGACGGGTGTGAAATTTCCGTGTGGCACTAGTGTGGCCACATGGGTGTTCACCTTCACCAGGAAGCCAGAGGCCTTGCTGTGCCCAAGGTGATGGCCCGGCAGGCGTGGGCCCCACAGCTGTTAACAGCCCACCGGGAGGACCAGCCTGAATGTCCACCAGCTGCGCTGGGTCCCCAGGGAGGGGTGTCCCTGGGCCGGGTGGACTGGCAAGGCCCTTGTACGTGCGTCTTAGGGCTGCTCCTATGGTTGGTAAGGAGGTCCAAACCAGGAACTAAGCACCCAGCAAGGAGCTATGCAGGTAGGAGCACAGCCGGCCAGGTTTGTGCCATCCTTCCGGCGGCCCCTGCCTGGGCCAGGTGCGAGGTGGAGCCAGAGGGCCTCCCTGAGTCCCCTGAGGAGGGGCCCAAAGACATGGACTCTGCCTCCACTTTCCTGTTCGTGGGGATGAGCCTGATTCATGTGCTTCCTGTGACAGCCACGACATCATCACATCCGCTCAGGGAACTATTTTTAACTGATTTATGTATTTCATATATGAGGAAGACATCAACTTCTGTTTTAGTTCGTTTTACAGGAAAGTGTTGCAACCGTGCTCAGCTCAGCACTATTAATCACCACAGAGCAGCAGGGGAAGCCCATCTCAGCAACACAGTGTGACAAAAATTAATAAAGTTGGAAATGTCAGGCAGGCTCGAGGCCACTCATTTCGTAAAGGGGGAAACTCAGTATTACCTCCTTCTGGGGGACCCAACAAGCCCATTTGGAGAAAGAGCATTCCCTCTGCTGCTGCTGCCAGCCTTCCAGCACTGACCGTGAAGTTTCTGCACTTTGGACCCCTGGCCGTGGGGACTGGCAGGGCTGCTGGGTAACCACGGGGCCAAGGGCCACCTTTAGTGCCCCTCCTTGAGGCAAGGGTCTCTTCAGGACCCTCTGGGCAGCCAGCCCATCTCCCCTCTTTCACACAAGGAGAGGCTCAGGGAAGGGGTCCCGCCAGGTGGTTTGGATCTGTGGCTCCTGCTTCGTGATCAAGCTCTGTCCCCCAGCAGCCCAGGTCGACCTGGCTCCAAGCAATGGTGGCCTGTGAGGGTCCTCACTCAGTCCCTACAACTCACACATGCTTAGCTCCCACTTTTTTTTTTTAGAGACAGCCAGCGAGAGAGGGAACACAGCAGGGGGAGTGGGAGATGAAGAAGCAGGCTCATAGCGGAGGAGCCTGATGTGGGGCTCCATCCCATAACGCCGGGATCACGCCCTGAGCCGAAGGCAGACGCTTAACCGCTGTGCCACCCAGGCGCCCCTTAGCTCCCACTCTTAGTCTGGACTCCACTTCTCTTACTTTTCTTAACCTCTCCCCTTACTCATTTGAGCCCAAATTAACAACCACTTTTTTTCTTTTTCTTTTTCTTTTCTTTTTTTTTTTTTTTACCACTTTCTTAGCCCCAGACTTCCTTACACAGTCTTTCACCAGCAAGTGCCGGGCTGCTGGGCAGCTCTGAGCAGGGAAATGGCAAGCAGCTGAAGCAGCAGGGGAAGAGGAGATGGAGGGAGGCAGAGAGGCGCAGGGGCCAGTCCCAGAGTCTGTCTGGAGAGCAAAGAGCATGTTCTCAGGGAAAGAGGCAAGATGCAAAATGTGGAGGATTAGGGTTAGGGTCACAAAGGTCAGCCCCAGGGCAGCCCCAGTGGACCTGGGCTAGAGGCTGCCACATAGCTGGGAGTCCGGCCAGACTGTGAGGGGCCAGAGCCCAGGGGAGTGTGCTTCCAGCCCCCAGAGCTTAGCCCCCAAGGGCTAGCGATTACCTGTGCCAGCCTGTGGGACGCTTTCCCCTCTCGGTGCATGCCTGTGCTGCCTGCCCCGGCTTTCACAGGTGAGAAGGCTTGACCCTGGGGTATCAGTCGAAGGACACCTAGCAGCCCCGTTTCTTCTCCCAGCTCCATGCTCTCTCCTCAGCAGACGCATGAACTAACACGCACTTCCAGATCTCAGGACCTCTCCAGACTTGTCAGAACATGGCTGGGCACGACCACATTGCGACTGTTTTCTCCTCAGAAGCCACCAGCAGTGGGGATGTCTCTATCCCGAGGTCAACAGGGCACACAGGAGTTTGTCTCACTCACCTGGAGGTTGCCGATCTTCTTCCCTTCCAAGCAGTACCCCACCCTCCTCCTCTCTTCTGAAGGAAGCAGGAAGAGGTGCGACTCCAGGGTCTGGGAATTGCTTGGAGGCTGGGAAGACCCCAGGAGCTGATGCAGGCTCTGTCAGACCACCTGACTCTTTCCCAAGTGGTTTACACAAAAGTGCGTGTTCCCGCTGCACACGAACCCTTTTGGAGAAGAGGAAACTGAGGCTGGAACAGTCTCAGTAAGTGGCCAGCACCCCCGCTGTGTGGGGCAGGGCATGGATTCCAGCCCAGGAAGCCCGGCTCCAGAGCCTGTGCTCCAAGCCCCTACGCTATAATTTGTGTCCTCCAGGGCTCCTGATATCTCGGATTTAATGTGGAAAAATGGTTCCACTCTGTCTCACCCCATACCCAAAATAAACTCAGATAGATTAAAGGCAAAAAGTATAATTATAAAAGAACTGGAAGAGAAGAGAAAAGTGCACACTCCCAGAAAAACAGGCAAGATGCAAAATCTAAGCCTTAAGGAAACAACTGACAGATTTGACTATAAGAAATCCAAGGACTTGTATGTGATGGAGAAAACACCACTAGAAAGCTAAAATGTTAAGCAAGAGACTGGGAGCAAGTATCTGCAAGGTAAGCATAAGTGTTGAGATTTATCATATGTAAAGAGCACCCACAAGTCAGTAAGAAGAAACGAACAACCCAATACAAAAGCAGCAAAGGAAAACAAAAGATACAATAAAATGTCTTAATAAACACAACAAATTATTCAGTCTCCATTAATCACAGAAATGAGGAGTTGAAAAACATTTGATGACCAGATCCAGTGTTGGTAAGGTGAGGAAAAGGGGCATATTCACAAACCATGTGCAAGGGTATAAAGCAGTGATTTGGAACCTCTACTGGAAATTTAAATGCACATATCCTGAGACCCCAGCCCCATGTAAAGATGTCTGTGTTGGGATGTTTTAAGGCATACTTCTGGACACAGCAAAGTCCTGAGAACAGCCCCTTGGGGACAAGCCCCAAGCTTTCACCTTCTGGGAAAACCAGGTATCATGGAGAACTCAGAGCTTGTCTGAGAGCCTGGAGGTCCACCTTGGGCTGGGCACCTGGGAGGGGGGGTCGTCCCCACCTGCAGACCCCATATTCAGCTGCCCTGAGGGGCTATGGAGGCATGCCTGGGATGTGGTGGCCTGCCCTGGACTCTAAGGGACCACTGTTGAGTCTGGAGACGGAAGTTGGGCAGCAGGGACAAGTTCCTGCAGACAGGGCAGTAGGACCTGACCATCCTGGTCTTGGGGAGCTGTGTGTCCCTCTGTAGCACCCCACTATCAGGGCAGGCGTTCCTTCCTGTTTTGTTTCAGGGTCCCCCACCCTACCTGGCCCCTCCAGGCCTGGCTCCCATCCTAGTCCTTCACTGATGGGCCTCACTCTATCTCCTCCCCCCAGCCTTCCTGTGACCACCCATCTGGCCACTGTGTGTCCTCTGTCCCTGATGTCCTGGACCTTCCCAGAGAGCTGCCCTCTCCTCACTGCCCCAGCCAGGGCCTCCGTGCGGTCTCTGCTCAGCTCTCACAAGGACCTGACAAGGAGATGGAGGCCCAGAGAGGGTAAGAGACTCGGTGAGCTCACACAGTGAGGAGGCGACAGATGAAGAGACACACCCGCCTGGCCACGCGGGCAGCAGACTCTTAGGGGTTGGCTTGGAGCCCGGCCACAGTGAGGGCTCAGGGTGCTGGCTCGGCTGTGCTCTGCAAGCAGGTCCCCCATCCCCCACACCCTGGCACTCTGAGGTCTGTCACTTGCTCCTCCCTCTACGGGCAGGGCTCTGTGACCACTGGGCCAGAGCTTGCGTGGGCAGCTTCATGACCCTTCTCTCTGGGCTGATTTTAAATCTCAGGGAGCCATGGCTCCTGCTGCATGCATCACATTGGAATGAACTGTGGTGGCTCTGCCTTCCGGAGACTTCCGTCTCTGATTTATACACGCTATCAGGCAGTTATCCGATCCAGATGCCTGAAATGCGCTTTGCACTCTGACCATCCTGGACAGGGGTGGGCGGCCTGGGCAGGGTTCCCGTCTCATGAATCAGGGAGCAGGGTCTGGGGAGGGGCAGCCCCCCTTCCCTGGGAAATAGTGTGGGACTTGTTCCAGGTGCTTTTCCAGCCCCAGTGCCTCTGGGCCCCAGGGAAGGCGTGTGGAGCTAGTGGTGGGGTGTGGGGGCGGGGCCGCCGTCCAGCCTCCCTCCAGCCTCAGGTTCCTGACCTACACATGGGTACTGCCTGTCCCTCCTCACTCACCCAAGTACCATGGGGCCCAATCAGCCCAGAAAGGACCCTCTGCCCACCAAGAGCTTATGAGGCCATGGGCCAAGTGCTCAGTGGTGGGTGGATATGGGACAATTGGCCACATTGGGCCCTCCTGCTGAGACCACCCCTGTGTGGGGCCCTGGTGTGTGACATGGTGCTACAGGGCCACCCTGTACTCCTGTTCCCTCTATTTCCAACCTGGACCTCTGAACACTTCCAGAAGCTGCCCCTTCCCTCCACCCTTACCTATCATCTCTCTCCTGGCGGCCCCCATAAGGTACTCTCCATGGGGAAGCCACAGGGACACTGTGAACACCTGGGCCAGATGGCATCTCCTGTGTTGGCTTCTTCCCAAGGCACCCAGTTCAGGGTCAAAGCCACACCCTCTACGGCCCAGCACCTCGCCAGATCGCACACATCCCCCATGGGCCTACAGCACCCCACACATCCCCCTGGGGCTCAGGGGCCTACATGACTACCCCTCTCATGGCATTGACCAGGCCTGGTCTTCATGGCACAGCCAGGTTTGAGAAGGACAAACGGAGGCTACTTCCCTCTGGCCGTCATGGAAGCTGACCGGGACCATCATGGTGCCACCACAACTTGGTGGCCTGGGAACCTGCCCCCTTCACACACTCATCAGCTGGAGGCCCCAAGGGTGCCAGTGCCCTGATGGCCTGGGCCTCCCTCATCCAGGACCCACCCACCTGAGCCTCCCTCCCTCCCTTTCTCCCACTGTGGGTCTACTGCCTGGCCTGCTCCTGCTCACCGGGCAGATGAGACTGCCCCCACCCCGCCCCTCACAAGCAGCCCTGGGCCAGTCCTTGAATGACACCACCACTGCCCGGATCATGGAATCGTGGCGTGAATTCCTGGATGGGCTGCTGAAGAGCCCACTATGTGCCCACACCTGGTCAGACAAAGATGGAGGGGGATCCCCAAGGGGAGGGAGGGTGTCAGAAGAGGTGACCCAGCAGGCAGGGACATAGAGTGGGGCACTCACCCACCCACATGCCCACCCCAGCCCTGCCCAGCAGAAGGCACAGTCCTTCCCACTGGGTGATGCCAGGTGCCCACCCCTCTGCAGAGCAGCCTCAGTGAGTGAGGGGTACCTGGCCTCCCGTCCACCCCCAAGTCAGGGCACCCCAGGCGACCTTACCTGGTGTTCTCAGATGAGCCAAATCTCAGAGCCTCCAAGGGCAGGCAGGATTTGGCCGGGCCTCAGATACGGTCCCGGAACTTCAAGAGTAAAATACCATTTAGGTTAACACAGACCAGAGCCCATTTCCCACCCCAAACCAAGGTTGAAGGCGACCTCTCATCCCCAGCTAGGGGTGTGTCTGCAAAGAATGACCACAAACTGGGGTCATGTCCCAAAGACATAGGCCCCAGTTTCCTCCAATGGCGTGACCACAGGGCCTGGGGGAGGGGCTGGGAGGACTGGGGGAGCCCAAAGCAGCGAGTGCCAGGGGTGCCCCAGGCCGGGGGCGGGGGGGTGTCCTGCTGGGAATGAGGCAGGGTCTGGGTGTTGGAGGACCTGGCCACCGAGATTCCTTTCTGAGGCCGCGTGGGTCCCTCCATATTCACCAGCTGCTGGAGCTTCTGCAGCTTCAGTCTTCCTTCCTCACGGGCTCAGACCAGCCCTGCCCTGTGGGAGGAGCCCGCACTGGCAGACTGCCCTGCCAGGCCAGGCAACACTGGCCCACGGTCCTGAATTCCATCAAAGAACAACAAACTGACATTCCAGCTGAACCCAAACTTGCCTAAATTCCAACCCTGGAGCCCATCTCAGGTTCCCTGTCCCTAGAGGAAGGTGCCGGCCTCCACGCAGAAACAAAGACCCCTGACTGGCAGGGTCTCTGTCCTGAGGCCATACCTGGCCCCCACCCAGGACCCCAGCCCATGCCCTAACCCTCCACCCAGGCTCTTCCTGCACCTCACAAGGGCCTCACCATCCTCCCTGGGCTTGTGACCCACAATCAGGCAAGTTTTTCAGCAGCCCTGACACAATCTATAGTAGGGCTGGGGTCTCCCAACCCTGCCCCACCCAGGAAGCAGGTGTTTCCCCAACTTGCCTAGCCATTCTTGCAAACCTTGCTTCTCATGCCCAAGGTGAATGACCCCCTGAAATTTAGAGGGTCTTTCGGGATTTGTGCCCTGACCTTGACCTCAAATCTCATACCGCAGCCAGAAAACCCCCTCCTCTCCCATGCCCTGCCCAGCCCCAGAAGGCCTCCAGCCTCACCTGAGTCAGATCTCTTCCTGGCTCTATGGAATGGTGGTCATGCCCAGCTCATCCGAGAGGTGCCCAGGCTGAGAGGGGTGCAGGCTTACTGGGAAGTGGCTTTTAACCTCATCCCAAAGGGTGTGCCCTTGGATCTGCTGGACCTGGCCACACTGTCATGTCCATCACCTGGGTTGGGCGGGGCAGATACTGGACTCTGCCAATGTTTGAAAGCAGCTGAGGCCTCAGGAGGCCACGGGGCCCCCAGGCCCTGCTTGGGAACCTTGCCAGGCCTACCCAGGCCCCAGGGATGGGCGTGGTGCCAGAGAAGGTACCCCTTGTCACCATGGCAGTGCCCACGCACAGTGTGCTGACTCCAGAATGCCCTTGGGGGTGAGGCACAACCCGGCCCCCTGCCCCAACTTCTACCGTTGTAGCTGCAGCCCTGCCCACCTACCCTGCACCTGTGGGCCATGCTCTGCCACCCCTGCTCTGAGGTCCTCAAGTGCACCGTGGGCCTCCTCATTCTTTGGCCTCTACTCCGTCCTGAACTCAGAAGCCCCCAGCTCCAGCCGAGGCCATGCTCCAGGCAGAAACTGATCCTCCCAGCATTACGTGGGGGTTTGGGGACGTGCACAGACAGAGCTCACAGGGGGCCTCAGGTCCTTCCCATCTGTGCAGGAGCCAGGGTCTGAATGCCAATTGCCAGAGCACAGAGCAAGGCCTGGCTGACAAGGAGCCAGCTGGAGCTCCAGTGCTGTCTTTGGAACCTCTGAGGAGAGTATCTATCCTCAGGACTCCTCCAAGGGTGATGTTGGTCAAGAAATCCAATCCTAAAGCATGAGGGCCTCTGTTGCCACCCTTTGCCTCCTGACTTGGGTAGCACCAAGTCCCGGGCTCCCGGGGCAGCTCCTCCAGAGGTCCTGAGAAGACGTTCAGGGAACCAGACAGCGAGGAGGCCAAGTGAGCCTGGGATCTGGGCACTTCGCAGGGGGGCTGCTAGGGAAAGACCCTCGTCAGAGTCTCCACCCCCCGAGGCAGGGCTGACAGAGGATGGGCTGTCCGGACTGGACCATGAAGGGCAGACAGGGAAGGACGCAGTCACATGGCTGGGGGAGCACCCCTGTTTCCAGGACAAGAAGATGGTTTCAATCCCGGCAATCCTGTTCACTCTCATGGGGACCTCACAGTTTTTTATTTCAGGACATTCACATGTGTTAAAACAGGAAATAAAGTATGTGAGAAACAGCATCCCCCACACACTCCCGGGGCCGTAGGCTCTTCCTGCAGCCTCAGCCCCACCCGCCTCCACACAGCCCTGGGGAGGGACCCCCAGGCATAGCCCACGTCCTGTCCAACCCCTGCATTCCTGGGCTGCTTGTTCTCTGAAGCATTTTAACACGTGCACAGACGCACACATACGCACACACACGTATGGGCACACACATACATGCTTGCATACACGCACCAGGGCTGGGCTCCGAGGTCCTGTGTAGCAGCCGGCACTGTGTGGGCTCACAGGGCACAGTGGTAAAGGTGGGGGGTTGTGGTTGGAGTTTTGAGCAATTCTGGCCAGGGCTCGTGTGCAGTGCATGACGCTTCCCAGGCCGGGATCCCACCCATAGCTGCCATCCCGACACACAGAGGGGCAGAGGTCTGCCCAGGGTCCCACAGCTGGTGAGCACAGGTCTGTCCCACTCTGCAGCTGGGTGTCTGGGACCAGCCTGGTGGGGAAATGTGATCCATAACTTTCCATCTTTCTTAGACCCACTCAGGCCTGGGTGTGACTGTACAGTTGAGCTCGGTCACAAATGCTGGGGGTCTGTCATCACCCTCTGTGGAGCTGACCCTAGTCGTCTCACCTCCCCTTCTATTTGGGAAACACAGTCATAAGTGCCACTTGCCTCTTTCCGGGACCATGTTGTTGAAGCAGCCGGCATGGCCACACTGCTGTCCGAAACCCACACTGACCACGGTGTCTGTCCCAGAGAGGGCTCCGGCCCCCCCTGACGCTCCAAGTGGCCGGTGTGATGGGCCAGGGTGTCGCAGGCCTCAGGAGGCAGTATGTTTTGACTACCTGTTCCAATTCCGACTCGATCATCCTGGAGGCTCTGAGGCCTCTGACTGAGGTCAGGCTGCCCAGGAACTCTTGGGCACTGGTGGACTTGGGTAGGTGGCTTTTGTGGACTCAACTCCCTGGCAGCTGCCCTGTGTTATGCCCCCACTGCCCACCACCCTTGCCACATGGAAGTGCCCCAGCCGGCTTATGGCCCCAGGAATGGCTATCCCTGGAGCCTGTCCTCTCCTCTTCCTGTCCCAGCAGGGCCTGGTTTTCCCCCCTTGCGGCCTCAGCATCTGGCACC
Organism: Ursus arctos; assembly: GCF_023065955.2. Taxonomy (NCBI): domain Eukaryota; kingdom Metazoa; phylum Chordata; class Mammalia; order Carnivora; family Ursidae; genus Ursus; species Ursus arctos. The sequence goes on from NW_026622919.1 coordinate 168,433, forward strand.
TCCATGCGCCTCTGTAGGTGGAAGAGATTTTAAGGAGGATGGACAGGGAGGGAAATGACCAGAGGTGGGGGGACATCCCTCGGTCACAGGACCCCCCCGTCCCCCTAGCCCACTGTTGAGGACCTCTCTCCAGAAAGCATACTGCTTCAGGAACACCCTGTCAAGGCCAGCTAGAGTAAGGAGGACAGAAGCTCCCCCAGACCAGAAGCTCACCTTAAGGCCTTAACATCAAACACACAAAATGGCTTTATTTGTGCTTTCCACAAAGGCTGTTTCTGCACCAGAAAAGGAATGAGGTTGACTTCAGAAGTTCAGTACAACTCAAATACGTGACAGAAGTCACGTGCCAATGTTTTAATCCATTCAAAGGAGCCCCCCCCTCCGCCGTGGCTGCCCTTGGAAGACCCCTGTCCCCCAAGTGCCACCATGTCGGCCAGCTAGCTGTTCCAGGACTCACAACCAGCTGGTGCTATGCAAGTGAGTCGGGACCCGGGATCAGGGCCCAATGCTTTCATCCCAAGAGAGACAAAGAGAGGCCCCACAGAGGGCTGTGGCAAACACAGCGAGGCCGAGATGCAAACTCCTTTCTTGGCCCCCTTACTTCTGTTACTGCCACCTTCAACCTTGCCGTGGACGTGAAGTTATCAGAAGGGTCTCATCCTCTTCAGTTACATCCATCCACCCCTTGCAGATAAGTGGCCACCTTCAGCAGGGTCGTGAAGGGGCCTTACGGGTTGGTGTATTTTATATGGCTCGGGGGGACCATCTCTGGGATGGTGACCGGCAGGGATGGGCTCCAAAGTGAAATTCTCATCCTCCTGGCACTGAGTGAGTGGAGCCATCAAAAAGGGAACACGAGAAGGAGCCGGAAGGCATGGCAGACAGGGATGGCCATCCCGAGGGCTCGAGCAGACATGGGGGCAGGGGCAGCTTAGGACAGGTGGAAGCAAGCACCTTCAAGGACTGAGGGGTGTGTGTGTATGTCTATGTACCTCATTGTATGGTAGATGGGTGGACAGATCATAGGGTAGCTAGATGATAGTTTGAGAGATGTGTAGGTATGGGTGTAGACGTTGTGGATGGCTGGACAGACAGACAGACAGAAAGACAGAGAAGTTGAGATAGATAGTGTATGGGTTGTGTTGTGTGTGTGTTAGGGTTCCATAGTGGTTGAAACCATGGGCTTTGAAACCCAACAGACCTGCGTTTGAGTGTCAGACCTACTGATCACTGTCCATAGGACCATGAATGCTCATGCAGACTTAGTTTCCTTACTTCCCAAGTGACCCATGTGTATAGTGTGTATGTATGTTTATGATGCCATGACCCATTTGTCAGTGAGGAGCCAAGTTTGCTATGTGACTTCTTATTATTATCTGTGGGCCAGGCACCGTGCTAGTGCCTAATCCATAAAACAGACACAGACCCCTGTCCATAAGGACACCTTCCAGCAGGGAGACAACAGCACGATCAAGAGGCCGTTCACAGATTGTCCTGTCGAACTCAGGCCAGGGCAGGTTGGGCCAGCAGGTGCCAAGTGGCCTCAGTGAGAAGGATACCATGGAGAGCATTCCAGGTTCCTGGCCCTAGCAAGGAAGAGGAGAAGGAGGGAGGCCAGGGTAGGGAAGACACAGAATCCAAAATTCCCTCAAGACCAGGCAGGGGCACCCCAAGTGCCTGAAATACACTTTTATACTATCTCAGGGGAAACAGGGCTCCAAATTGGAGTCAGCTTCATAAAAAAACAAACACACAAAAAGCTATGCCCTGTCTTGGTCGCTGGAGATGCAGTGAGAGAGGCACGGCGTGTGGAAGGGTCTGCTCTGATGAGAAGCAACGAGAGAAACTAGAAGACCCACCCAAGGGCTCTCAAAGGCAGACAGACAGAGGGACAAAGGAAGGCTCGGGGGCTTCTGGTCTCCAAACATCTGAACACACAGAGAACACAGACACCGACACAACTTACCAAGGACATGACAGAAGGGAATGGAGCTACTGGTTCCTGGGATTTCTGTCTGAGGAGCGAGGGGTCGCAGAGTGGCAGGTGGAACCCTGTTTACAGCCGTCAGCCCCAGGGCTGCTGCCCCTGAGTCAAAGTGTGAAATACCCATCACCAATGCTTTAAAAACACAGCACTGTGGCAGCTTGCGTGGGCTGTGACCAAACAATCCCAACCTTATTTTCCACAAGCACCAACAGATGTTTAAACTTGGGGTGGAATGTCTAGGACCGAAACATTTCTCAAGCGGGGCCCCTGGAGCAGCTCCAGGGGGCTCAGGCCCATCGGCCTGCGCTGCTGTTCTAAGCCCGCCCTTCACACGTCAGGAATGTCAAACAGAGCTGACCTCAGCGCTGTGGAGAGCCCCACTCCAAACAGCCCTCGGCCGGCCCTCCAGCAGCAGGCAGGCTCGGGGTGTTTGTCTAATTCAAAGCAAACTAGTTGGGCGGTATATTATTTCTCCAACCCAACAGGATCGAAGCTGCATGTACCGTGTGTTACTATTGCTTCCTGCCGAGCTCCGGGGCTCGGCCGAGCGCACGCCTTCCTCAAGCCCGCTCAGCACATTTAACAAGTGAAAACGAGAGGGTTGTTTCCGCTGTCGCTCAGGCAATCAGCGGACAGCTTCCGCGAGTAACTCTGCCACACGCCACCCCCGCCAGCAACCACCGCAGCCGGCCCTGCCGTGCTCGCGAGGCCCTCCGTCTCTTGAGGACGAGACCCCGGTAATTCTCCCCCTGCTCCCCTCCACTGGGCCACTTAGCAGCGCTTGCCCCGGCCCACCCCCACAGCCCCGCGGCCACGACGACGGACTTACAGTCCTAACCATGAGCCCCTCAGAGCTGTCCTGCCAGCTCCATCTCCTCTCCTCCTGACCTCTCCTGAGTACTCTCCGGCCGGGCCTTTATCTCCCCTGGCCCACCAAAAATGCTCTTACTCAGTCAACGACCGTCACTGTGCTAAATCCAGGGGGTCAATCTCCAGCCCTCGTCCTGGAGGGTCAGCAGCATGGGTACAGAGTGGTACCCCCCATTCAGGAGCCGTGCTGGTCCTGGGGCTCCTGCGACACCCACTTCCCGGCCCCCGGCCCCCATCACCAGCAGCTGTCGTGCTGCCTCACTGTTGCCTTGGCGGGTCTCCCCATCAGCATGGCTCCTGTATTAGTTTCCTATTGCTGCTGTAATCAATTACCACAATTTTCATGCTTTAAAACAACACAATTTCATCATCTTACAGTTCTGGAGATCAGAAGTCCAAAATGGGTTTCACGGGCTACATCAGGTGTCAACAAGATGGCCTCCTTCCGGAGACCACAGTGCACTCCCTTGCCTTTCCCAGCTTGCATTGACCCGGTCCCCCTCCCCTCCCCCACCTTCGAATCCGCCATCTTGTCCCTGACGTTGCTTGCGTCCTCACATCTCCCCTCCCTCTTATGCGGACTCTCAGACTGCATTGGGCCCACCTGGGTAATCCGGCAGTCTCGCAGTCTCAAAGTCCTTCATTTCATCACAGCTGCACAACTCCCTCTGACACAGACTACAGAAGCAGATTCACAGGTTTGGGGGACGAAGACGTGGACATCTGTGGTAGTTATTTTTCTCCTGACCGCAGTCTCCCCTCTGGCCTCCAAAGATTCCCATGCAAACCCTCACATGTAAAATACATTCACCCCATCCCACTATCCCTAGAAGTCTTACACGTTACAATATCAAGTCGAAATCCCCCCCAAAAAACCCCAAAACCTCATTTGAATCTAATCAATTCAAAAGTCCCAAATCCCAAATAAGAAATCCCTTCTGATACATACTTCCTCTCCATCTATAAACATGTACAAGTCAAGAACAAGTTATCCGCTCCCAAAATACAGTGTTGGAACAGGCATATGTTGACGATTAGAGACATTCCCATTCAAAAAGGGAGAAAACAAAGAGAAAAGGGAGCCACCAGTTCCAAACAATTTCAAAACCCGGCAGGCAAATATTACATTTCCAGGCCTGAGTGTATTCATGTCTTTGGTTCCTGCTCTGCCCTCTGGGCTCACGGCCCCCCTCTTGGATTACCCTTCCTCTTTTCATGAAGGGGAGCATGTCTGCAGCTAAGCAGTTTTATCTGCCTGCTTCCTGCCTGCAGAATTATGAGAAGTTCAAAAATCTGCTTTCACCTTTCATGTTATCGTCTCAGTTCCAAATGCTGTGTTCCTGCTGACGTCACCTTCTCAAGAACTCTGTGAGCCTCCCGTCTATGTCACAGGGCCTCGCACCACCTGACGCGAGCGTCCACTATGGGTCTTTCCTGGACAACCCCGTTTCCGCTGTGGGCTTCTGCTGAGATTGCTGCGGGTCCTGGAGTCATGCACTCGTCTCTCCAGAGAGGCTCTGTGGTCGAATATTCTGCTGGTTCCTTCCAACGTACCAGCATAGGGCTGTCCAGCCACACCCTTGGCTTTCATTCCGGAGCTCAAAGACACACATCCTGCACACATATATACACACGGCCACAGCACACACACGCACACGCATGCACACACGTACACGGTACTGTCTGTGATCACACATGCACACACACACTGCTCCTTGTGCACACACAAGCCTCAGAACACGCGTGGACACACAGCATTGCAAGCACACATCCTGCACACATATACATACATGGCCACAGCACACACACGCACACGCATGCACACACGTACACGGTACTGTCTGTGATCACACGCGCACACACACACTGCTCCTTGTGCACACACAAGCCTCAGAACACGCGTGGACACACAGCATTGCAAGCACACATCCTGCACACATATACATACATGGCCACAGCACACACACGCACACGCATGCACACACGTACACGGTACTGTCTGTGATCACACGCGCACACACACACTGCTCCTTGTGCACACACAAGCCTCAGAACACGCGTGGACACACAGCATTGCAAGCACACATCCTGCACACATATACATACATGGCCACAGCACACACACGCACACAGGTTGCCCAACCAATGGTGCACTCCGTGGCTTGTGGCTGCACCCCCCACCCCTGCTCTGCCTCCATGTGGCTTCTCCTATCTGAAATCTCCTCCCCTCTTTTGTAAGGACACATGCCACTGACTCAGATAATCCAGGATGTTCTCATCTCCAGACCCTTAACTTCATTACACCTGCAAAGACCCATTTGCTAAGTAAGGTCCCATCCAGATTCTGGGAATTAAGAAAGGGATGCATCTTTCTGGGGCCAAGTCAGCCTACCACAGACAGTGTGCTGAATGCTGCTTATGGAAATGTCCAGCACAACAAGCAAGGACATGAGAAGGCAGCTGCAGGTGTAGTAATAAGAGCTGTTGGTTGTTTCTAGAGCCTGTGAGCTCCACAGGGCAGGGATATGTCCTCCTGCCATCATTGACACCCAGACCCCAGCCTGCCTGGGGGTGGCTGGCTGGACGCTTCTCTGGCTCCCTGAGGCTGGGTTGCTCAGGCTGCAGCCTTCCACCTGCCCCTCTGCTTGCCCAGATCCAGTGTCTCCCTTGAGATGTGCGATGCGAGGGACATGAGAGTGCGTCCATGACTAGCACTCAGTACCGAGGACCGTGCTGGATTCAGTGCCCCTGCACCCACCCAGATGGAGGGGAAACAAAGGCTTGAGATGTGGTGTCTGTCAGTGTCTCTCTCAAGGCAAGCACTTCGAGGACAGGCCATCTGTCTATCCTGGGTGCCCGAGGGGGATGCCCCCCTCCCATGCCACAGCAGAGAGAGCTGCAGCTCGGGGCCTCTGAGGAGCAGCCTGCCGGGACAGTTCATGAGAGCAGGTAAGTGGTGATGCCAGGCTGGCCCAGCCCTGCACTCCATCCTTCCACCTGGGCTCTGCAAACCAAGGGCTTCAGGACCAGAGGGACGGGGCCACCTTGAGGCCATGGCTTTGGAAAACCTCATCTCGAGCTAAGCCTTCGCCCTTTAGCCCATCCTGCAGCCCATCCTGCGGCAGATGGCTTCCCCCCTGGCTGCCCCACTGCCCCGGCTTGTGGAGTGTCGGCAGAAGGCTGGTGAAGCAGTTCTGAACACAGGTTTCAGATGCAAGACGTGCTTCTGCTCATCCTCTTGTACCCCTGGCCTGCTCCACGAGAAGGACATGTCAAGGGGAGCTGGTGGCTCTCCATCCGGGTCCCGGAGAGACAAGGAGCAGACCTGAACCCCACCTGGGGCCTGAGGCAGACTCTGCCGTCGACACAAACGTGTAATTGAGAAACAAACATTTCTTCTAAACCACGGGCATTGGTGGGTCCTTCACCACACAGAGCTAGGTACCAAAATGCTGCCACGATAAAGCCTGAAACATATGGGCCTGGCTGACGGGCTCATGGAGAAGCTGTTTTAGGGAGCTGCAAAACGACAACTCTGTGTTACGTAATTGTGACAAAACCAGGGAGACTGGTTCCTGCAATAAACCCAGGAAACAGGAAACACACCTAACACAGTCCTGCTTCGGGCAAAGAGCTTTCCAAGCAAAATATCACCAGGGTAAATTAGTTGTTACCACTGCATTTGATAAAGTATCTCAAGAGAAAAATGAGCTCAGAAAGGAATGGGCAAACTTACAGCAGAATTGAGAGGAAATGCAGGGAGCCCAGAAATCCTGGCACTTGCAAGATTAAACATCGAGGCCGTTTTTCAACCAATTATGAATAAAATGGAGACTGGAGACTCAGCATCGGGGGTGGGGGAACCCGGCACAGACCCCGGCCTCTAGGCCAGTCTGCTCTGGATGACATTCCCAAACGGCTGCTGGCTGCTGTCCAAGGCGCCTGAAAACAGGGGCCACTCTGATGAGTGGGTGCCTCTGCCACCCGGGGGTTTTGCCATCAGGGCTCCTCTCTGTGTTTTCGGCAACTGGAACAGCCCTGAGCCGTGGCCGTGTCCGCCATCCTGTTATGAAGGAAATACGCCCAGGGGAAGGGGTGTGAGCTGATGCAGAGACAATAAACAGAGGTGTGCCAAGAGGGCAGCGGGATGCACAGGGCGGGGAAAGTCGCTGCCCACAGACACCAGCATCTCTGTCAGCGAGGGCTTTCATTCCACGCCCACCTTAGCCAGGCCACGGGAAGCAGGATGGGGCAGGAGGGTGTCCACCCTGGATCCAGGAGCCTTCTGCCCCTACTCTTGTCAGGAGACCTTCTGTGGCCTCCGCCCCCTTGACCTGCCAGGAACCCGGCGTCCCACACATTTGCTGAGCCAGCCCTGTGAACAGGGCTCATCCTAGGAAGGGAGGCGCTTCTGGGAGCCGTGGCCACCACTTCCAGTCTGAGGAAGGCTTCGTGGAAAGCAAAAGAAAGTCTGGGGTTTGGAACCAGATCTGGTTCAAATCCTGCTCAGTCCCTTCCTGACTGTGTGGCCCTGGGCCAGTCACTTCACTCTGAGCCTCGATACCGCGGGAGAGAACCAGAAACGCTAGGACGGCGAGGCTCAGAACGCCACGGAGGCGGAGAGGAGCGCACGCTTGCTGGCAGACGGCCTGAACGGCAGTGGCTCCTGAGAAGCCTCCGGAGGTGGCGGTGGGCGGCGAAGAGCGGTGGGAGGCAGACGGCGCCTTCGTTGCTAGCGGGGAGGCCGGTGCCCGTGGGCGTGACCACGTGCGGGCGGGCGTGTCACACTCCGTCCTGGCCGGAGCCAGCCGGGATGCTGGGGAGCCTGCGCAGCCCCGGGTGTCGCCACAGCGGCGCTTTGCTGAAAGAAGGGGAGACCCCGGAAGCCAGCGCCGCCCAGGCCGACCCGAGATGGAGCGCGAGCTCGCCCAGGAGCTGAACGCGGACACGACAGCCCTGAAACACGAGGAGGCCGAGTGTCAGGACATGTGTGAGGAGACCCAGCCCTTGACCTCAAATGAGCAACAGCAGCGTCGATTACCGTTTGGAGAAACACGAAACTTCTCTTTTCCAGCATATGGTGCTCACCGCTGAGCCAGCATTTCTCTCTGCTTGGAAAACAAGCTTTTAATCAGTTTTGATGTCGGCAACACAATTTTAATATTCATATTTTGCATAGCAAATCAGTCCCTCTGCTTCTAATGCCTAACACAAAAGATAAACTCCAATTCACTTTTGTCCAAATTATCATAAATTCAAGGGGAAGCAGATAGGATTTAGATTTATAGGCTTTTCCTTTTCCCGGGGTTCCCATGCCCAAATGGTGGATGAACACCCCCCACCTCTCTCACCATGGCACTTCCCTGAGGGCCCGGCCTGGGGCCTTCCCAGAGGGCAGGGTCGCTTCGCCAAGCACAGCGGCCCACCTGGTCCTGCCTGGAGCCGGTGTCCTTGCTCCCTGTGTGCACAAGGGGGCTGGATGGCAAGGGACCACGTGCTGTGAGACTCTTCCCAGCGGAAGTGCAAAGCCATTCCCACGGGACTCACACTCCCTGCGCAGCTTGGGGTGGCTTGTCTCTGCCTGGATGGACCAAGGCCCTCAAACTGAATGGACTTCCGTTGGGGCCACACAGGCCTTGTGCATTTCTTCCTGATGTTTTTTGTCAACAACCACTTCTTGGAGGGACCCACATCTTGAAATCATCCCAGTGCAGGAAAGGCTAGAATGCCATGTTGGCCCTGGGGCACGGGGCAGATGATGACAACCGCCACTGGGAGATGTGCAGGTCAGGGCAGCTCTCCACACCTTCAGGTGACCCCCAAGTGTCCTCCAGGGATGCCATAAAGGTCACATCACACAGGAAACCAGGCCCACTCCCCACACCCAGGTTAACCCTCCTCAGCACAGGCCAGCTCGAGAGGCTAGTTTGTCTTCAAGCGACCCTGCAGGGTGAGAGTCTGGGCTCTGATGCCAAAAAGGGTAAAGGCTGCATGCACATTGGGGTGCCTGAAGAAGGGAGGGGCCCCACTGGGCTGGGATGTTTGGGGCCCCAAGGGGGCATCTGCACACAGGCCTAGGGAAGTGGAGGCTTGGCATCCTGGCTCCAGAATCTCAACAAAGCCCCAAGCCTTGGTGTGGCATGAGCGAAGTAAGGACGGGTGACCAGTGGGGGTCGGCAGGACCCACAGCTGTCAGAGACAAGACCAGGGGCCTCCCCATGCTTTAGGGTTTGCAGCGACCCCCAGCGATATCTCCCAGCACACAAATGAGACCCATCTCTGTCCTTTGGAAACTGACCCCTCGCAGTGTCATCCAGTTATGTGAATAAGAACTTCAGAGACCAAGGGCATCCCTCTCCTCTCTGTACCCCACATGGACCAGCCCCAAGCCAGTCCCACCCCAGTCCCTCTTGAAAGTGCTCCAGTTCCCCACCTCCCCTGCCCGGGGCACCACAGGCTAAGCACTGTGCCACGGCCAGCACTGACTGCGTTCACCTCTGCCCTCCACTCAGGGACAGGCCAGATCCATCTACATGCCTCCTAAGACCTTAACCTCATGGCCCAATTTCCTGTCTCAGTACCGACTCTGGCCCCTTTCCATGTCAGTGTCTAAGTTCCAGACTCTCAGAAACACAGGAGGTCCCTGTCACTCATCCTGACTCTGCCGTTCGCACCAGGACAGGCACTTCCCCCCCCCTCTCTTTTTTTCTGCGGGGCAGGGGTACCCAAGCTCACCATGCTTGGTTCTAGACAAGGTGGTCAGCACTGGCCTCTCTACTGCATAGGCCCTTTAGTCCCACTGCCCAGGCCCATTGCTCTTTCCTGCCCAAAGTCAACTGCTCTGACGTGCTTGCTGCAAAATGTGGACAGCCGTTGTGAATGCACATTTTGAACTAAGAGAAGCAGAGTCGTGCTATCTGTGCTCCTGCTGTTTTCTGCTTCCCCGCAGATGCTGTGGGAGGCCTGCACTGACACCCTAGCTGCCCAATGTGCTCCTTCCTGCAAACTTCGGCCTGGTCTTGCTGGACCCTCCTGCTTGGGCTGGACCAACACAGGGCTCAACTGCACTGTCACTCTCTCAGGAGGGGAGTAAACCCAGCCCTGCTCTCCACCTTGGGCAGAAATGGGGGCTTTGGCTCTCTGTGGTGTGTAACTCTGGGTCTGGCAGAGCCACATCCCTCGCTGGCGGACCATTCTCACAGCGCACGCGCTCCCGCCGCAGGGGTCACACACCCGCCCTGCGCCCTAGTTCAAAGCCCTGGATAACCGCCGTGTCTGAGGCTCAGTCATTGCTTTCGGCCCTTCTGCAAACTGCCTGTTTATGCCATTTGCCCATTTTCCATTGGAGTTTCCGTCTTTTTCTTGCGGACAAGAAGGAGTTTCTTGTGCGTTCACTGTATCAGCCCCTAACTGGTGTCAGAAGCTGTAGACTCCTTGTCCTGCTCTGTCTCATCAGTTAATTCTGTGGCAACACCTCCACAACCACCCTATTGGATCCCAATGAGTAAATAAAGGAGGCGCCATCCCTAAGTTCACTTTGCAAATGAAAACCTGAAGACCGGAGATCTGAACACCTGCTCCAGGCTCCAGGCCCATCGGGGGGGAGGCAGGGTTCAGACTCAGGCCTTCTGGTGCGACTCTGCGGGTCCCAGCTCTGGCCTGTGTCTATGGGACGCGACTGCATGTCTGTCTCCCTAACAGCGAGTACCCCGGAGCTCTGGGGCCACGCTGGTGTCTCCACGTGAGGTCTCTGCAGGAGATGTCAGTGTTTGTTGAATCCGGTTTCTGGCATTATGAAAGAGGCCTTGCGTTCACTGAAATGACAAAACGGTTAAATTCAGTCAAACCGCTTCAAAAGGTTCTATCTGGTGTCGTGGGACTGGCAAACCAAGGCATTCTGCCACGGCAGCCTCAGTGACCTGTCAAGCAGGCTGAAGTCACCCTGTGGCCTGTCCCAGGGTCTGTGCCCCCTACCCTTCCCTGGGGAGCCTGGGCAGACCCAAGTGCGAAGGAGCCCTCCCCAGGCAGAAGGACAGAGTCTGCCTGGTCTGACCTCCAGCCGTTCGGGCAAGGCGTTGGAGCAAGCTGCTTTGCACTGGAGCGTTGCTTCCCTGTGTCCCCTTGCCCACGGTCCAGTCATCAGGGTGGGTCCTGACCCCGGGCCCCTGGGGGGAAGCCATGCCAGGCAGTGACCTACAGTGTGTGCAGGGGGCAGTCAGCTCAGACTCATCGCGTTCAGTGGCCAGTTGGGCGTGGCTCTTACGGAAGAAAGGGAACCTCTGGATGAACTTGAGCCCCGTGGGGCTCCTGAGCCAGATGGAGCCACAAGCTGCAAGTGAGGACACAGGCCTGTCTGGGCCTCAAAGCCAAGACCAGCTTTCATGTCCTGTTTTCTCCAAAGGTTGGCGCTTGAAAGTAGGGTCACCTCCCAGAAAGCAAATGTTTTCCACGATGCTGACAAAATGAAATAATGAGTCTGGCGCTCGGGCCTGCGCCCGGCCTGGTTGCTGGCTGCCGGAACCGAGGGCGGGCTGGGGAACCAGGGTGGAGAGCAGGGCTGAGCACCAGGCACCAGCAGGCTGCGTGAGGCACTTGTCAGACTGTTGCTAAACATGTTTAAATAATAATAATAGTTAAAAGCCTTGCAAGAAGGAGACGAAGAGAGCTGCACCGGAAGAATCTGGAAAATTCCACCTCGTCTCTCCTTGGCCATGTAGAGAAAGAGAAACAAGAAATCCAAGGGTCCAACAATAAAAATACTTCCGAGTCAGCATAGCTGTGTTAAGGGTTTCTGTCAGGAAACAGCATACACACGTGGACAGAAGGGGCAGGCAGAAGCCTCCTCTCAGCCCCCACCCCGAGCCCCGCTCAGCCTTCCCGGCGTGGACCTGAGGGCAGTCACCCCCGGCCATCCAGCCTGGAAGGAAGCAGTGCTGTAGCAGAGAGGAGGCCGGAGCTGGAGCTCCTGGCTGAGTCCTGCCTGTCTGAGGCCATAATAATCCGAGGTGGCCTGGAGGGGCACAAGGCTGTGAGCGCTGCCGGGGCGACGCCAGGCCCTCCCGTGTGGTGTGCTGCCCCCTCTCCCTGAGACATGTGCGTCTCCTGTCCGATGGGTCCTGCCCCATCCCTGGACTGTCGGTCACTCCAGGGACAACCTGATCCGGGCGGCAAATGTTGACACAAGGCTGCTTACCATGGGCCAGGCTCTGTTCTAAGCTCTTCACATTTGTCTGCTAACCTAATTCCCACCAAAGCTCCATGAGGCGTGGCCAGGCTGAGTAGAGGACCCAGGGTCTGCACCCCAGCTCAGCCCTGGGACCCACAAATGGACACCACATCTGGGCAGGCACAAGGAATTCTGGGCAAACCAGAGCCCCCAGCCCATTCCTTTCCCACCAGGGACTCCAGCAACTGGGTGACACCACAGCTGAAACCCAAGGTCCCAAAGGGGAGGTGGGGGGTAAGGCCATAGCTCTGAGCATGGGGATGACTTGGGAGCGTGTAAAGGGTCCCTCCACTAAGAGATGAACTGCCTAAGGGTAGCTGTGAGCTCTTCCCCAGGGGAGGGTCTAAGGCCAGCGCAGTCTTGGCCTCTAGGGTCCCATCTATGCTGGTGTCCTAGCAGCCAGGAGCCCAGAGCCCAACTGGGGGCCTCAGTTATATCCTTCTCAGCCCACCTTCTCCGCAGAGCACTTCCTCTTAAACAAAGTACATCTTTACTTCACTCAGAGTGTACATGCTACATACTGCATTTGGAATTGGGCAAATAGCTATTATAAATTCTATCAAAAAAGGGGCCAAGTGGAAAATAAGCCAGGTCCAGCACCTGCCAAGTCACTCCTGTGCCCAGTCCTGCAAAGCTGAAAACCAATCCCACCCAGACCCTCCGTGCCTGCTGTCCTGTGCTGCAGGAGCAGAGTTCCCTCCACACCTGGGATTCTGTGCTCACGTGCAGGCTTTCGGCAGGCTCCTGCTGCACTTGCATCCTGGGCAGCCGGCCTGGGCCCTGCTGCCCAACCTCCGCCCCACCACGCAGTGACCCGGAGAAGCCCCGGTTTCCTCATCTGTGCCCCTGAAGCCTGGAGCACGGTGACCAACGGAGCTCCTGTCCTCCACAGACGTCTCAGGAGTGGGGACTCAGAGTCGGAGCCCCGAGGGAAACGGTCCTCCTTATGCCACGAAGTGTCCCGCGTGTGTCCCGGAGGTCTGGGTTGTCCTGTACCACAGCACACAGGCCTTTGTTCTCAAAAGTGGGTCCACGGAGGGATGGGCTAGATAGGCTGAAAGGGCCAGGGGCCACGGAGGATGCGAAGGCAGTGCCTCTGGGAGTTCCTGGAGGCCCCATGGTGATGGCTGACATCCAGAGTGACCGGGAAAAATCAAGACCCGTGACTTTGCCACACGCCTGAACTCACGGAGTTACTGCCTCCGGAGTGAGAAGCAGCAGGGAACTTCCAGCTGCTGGCCCCGGTGAGGCTGGATGGGGCCCTCCGTGTCCCCCAGACCCGTCCCTGTTTTCCTGTGAACTGGGCAGGGCACTGGGCGGCCTGCTGTCACAGCTGCCGGTTTTGCTAGAGCAGCCCCCCCACCAAGGGGATTTTCCAGTCTTGACAGTGGGCTGCAGGCTGTACCAGGAGCCGTAGCAGACTCCTCCCCGGACATGACGACGGGTGAGGTCTCTCCCAAACACGGAGGACAGAGACCACTTGGCAGGAGCGTCCTAAGCCTTCACGTCACTGTCTAGCCAAAGGAGACTTTTCTGATGAGCCACCTACATGGAAAGACCAGTCCTTGGCTGCTCTGTAAATATATTCTCTCTGGATATGGACCCCAGCCCTGGCCCTATGTGAGATTTGATATCTTCTTCGATAGAAGGGTCTGCATTCAGAAATGTCCCCTCTCACAAGCTGGTATTTCACCATTAGAGATTCATTCCTTTGTCAGAATTATGTCAATATTTCCTATGAAATTCAGGTATCTGGACATAGAGGGCACTGGTGTGTTATCAAGCACCAGCCCTTCCGTGGGCTTCGTTTGGCTGATTCCATGCCATGGCGAGGGGACCCACGGGCAGAGGCAGATAGAGTGGTATGGCGGCTGGGAGGAAGCCCAATACTCCATGCAGAAAATAGTGACAGTAATAGACACCTTTCAGGTCAATAGAGAGACCCTCACCACGTAGGAGAGAGGCAGGAGTCAGCTGTGGTCCCACCAGGCAGGGAAGGCAGGCAGAGCTGACAGAGCCCCACGCACCCCCGTCCCCCAGCCTTCGCTCCAAGGCATCTGTGCGGCCCAAAGCTGCCAAGACTCCCCAGGGACCCTCGCTCAGCTGACAGGAGGTCACAGCCCACGTGGCACGGCCACAGAGGCATCCAGCCGCAGCTGTGTCTTTCAGCACCGTCTCCATGAGCACATCTGCGGAGCCAACAGGGAGGGTTTCCAACGGCCAGAGGAGGGCGGGCCGTTTGCACAGGGTTTAGGGTTTTAAGCAGCCAAAGTAAACCCACGTGTGAGCTGTTATGTAACCTGCTCAGCCAGCCTGACTGCCCTCCCTCCCTCGCCTCCTGGACAGCGGGAGACGAGCCTGGGCACCGCGTGCACCTATACCTGCCCTCGTAGGCCGAGTGGTGGGAGGTTGCCCCTCCTGACCCTCTTGTGTGGAAGAGTTAGGTCCTCCTCTGGGTTTGGTGCGAGGACGCTGAGGCTGCTGGGATTCACAGGTGTCTAGAGAGGGCAAACCCCGCCCGCGAGCAAAGGCCAGTGATGCTCCAGTGGGAGCTGCTGCGGGAGACGTTGTCAGGCACCTGAGTGCGGGGCTGAGGGACCAGCACAGAAGGCCTGAGCCCACGCCAACCAGGCGAAACTTGAGACAGGGTCCTGGTTTGCACACTCTAAACCCTGGTGAGACCTGAGTGCACACCCACGCCAGACGAGACACACAGACAGAGAACCGGACACCTAGCCAGAGCTGGTCCCCCTCTGGGCCCTGACCCACTGTTCTAAAACCATTTTTTCATTTCAGGTAAATAGGACTCCTGGCTCGCAAAGGACAAATTCGGGACCCTTTCTGCCTACTCACTGAAGCTCCGACCCACCACCCCCACCCCCACACGGTCCAGGAACCAGCGTGGTTCCACCAACCTGGCTCCCTGGGTCTGTCCATGTCAGCCTCATGTGGACACAGTGTGGCAGAGGAAGACCTGTGTGATGGAAGATGCCCCCCAGCCCCTCCCAGCCCCTAACAGCCCCTCCCAGCACCCAGCAGGAAGGGCCTCAATGCTTTCAACCATCTGGGGGCTTCAACTCTAAGAGTTTGGTCTGTCCTGCCTGAGGATTCCCTGAATTCTTCCTTCTTCATTTCTTCTGCGGGTAGTTCCAGAGCCTCCAGCTAAGGCAGGCCCGCATCTTCTGGATGAAGCCTGTGCCCATAGGGTTAATGAGGTTGAGGCAGAGGGGGATGGGCAGACCCTGCTCTCCCAGCCTTCTTCACTGCAGGCCTAGAGCACAGCGGGCAGTGTATTGGGCAGAGGGCCCATCCCACCCAGAAGGCACCTCAGCCCTGGCCTGGCCCAGTGTCCACCCTAGTCCATCTGTCTCTGACGGCACAGGTGTATTTGAGAGCTCATGGTGTGCCCTAGGCTGTAGGTAAATACAGAGAGGTATTAACACAAAAACCTCCATTCTGAAAAAAAAACACCCTCCCCCCTTGGCATAACACAAGATGACCATGGGCCAGCATATCTTCTTGGAGGCCCCATGTCTACCTTGAACTGGGTCCCCAGCAGACAGAGAAACCCAACAGAACCTCAGCCTCTGACTCAGAGAGCCACCCGCAGCGAAGTCCACCGTACTCGGCCTGACCCGCAGGCATCACGGGCTCCCTGCTGCTCCCGCTGTCCACCGTGTGCACCCATCTTGAGTCTCAGGCCAGAGGAGCTGAGGCAGAGACACCATCTCATCCGAGTGGTGAGAGCGAGGCCCTAGCAGGAAGGCCAGGAGGTGACATTGGGGGAACGGGTAAATGGCCTGTGGGCCATCCCTCCCTCCCCCTGTGGTCCAGCCCTTCTAACCCTCCTGATATCACCTCCTTCGTGGCCTCCCCAGCATTCACAAAGAAACTGGTGTTGTTCCGCTTAGTACCAAAGAGCAAACATTTATTCAACAAACATTAAATACTTAACACGTGAGAAAACAAAACAGTAACGCCCTTGGTGGTAAGAGCTCATGTGTGCTGAGCTGGGCACCCTGAGGAAAGACCTGAACCCAGGTCGGCCCAACCCCAACTGGGCCGCAGGAGGTGCAGGGCACTAGGGGCCTGGAGCAGCTGAGGGCAAGATTTGAGGGGAGCCCACGGGCTCCATGGTCTGGCTCTGGCCTGGAGGTGGGTGGGCACTGGAGGGACAGACGGGAGCAGACCGAGAAGCCAGTATGCTGGTCAGGGTCAGAGCAGGCAGCATTCAGCTTGGGAAACAAGGGAGTGAGGCTGTTAGGTGGGGATCAGGAGTGGGGACATTCAGGGAATGGGGAGGGGATGGGTTTCGGTGGTTTGCGTAGGCGAGAAGTAAATGAGGATTCAGGGATCTCGGGAACATGTGTTGGAATCAGTGATTACCAGGATATGGAGCTGGGCTTCAATCCCACAGACAGGAGCAGTCAGAGATCCTTGGGAAAAGCAGTTGCAGGAAGAAAACGGTCCCTGAAGCCAGTTGTCTTCATTGGAGGGTGGAGGCTGCACCAGAGGGCCAGGCCCGGTGGGTGGGGCCAGGAGGAGAGATGTGGCCAAGGTCGGAAGTGCAGACAAGGGAAGCAGAGGTCAGAGCAACTTTAAAACCAAGACTGAGGCACACAAATTGTCCTTCATTTTACATTAAAGCTAATCTTATTCTGTATCATAATCTGTTAAGAGAAAGCAGACAAAAGGAAGGAAGACAGGGAGAAAGACAGCAGGGGTTGGGAAGACACGGGGAACCAAGGAGGGACGCAGGGCAGGAGCCCAGGAGGTGGGGCCAGCTCAGGGTAGAGGGGACGGCGTCCACCCACTCAGCCAGGCAGCAGCCCCAGGTGCTCTGACCCCTGGAACACGGCATGGCTTATCCTCTGTAGAGTTTTCTACTTTTCATTATTTTAGGTAAACGTTTTTTTCTGGGCGTAGAGGTTTTCCATGCCTGTATTCATTTCCTAGGGTTGTTCTAACAGCTGACCACAAACCGGAGAGGCTTAAGACAACTGAAATCATCCTCTCCCAGGTTTGGAGACCAGAAGCTTGACATGAAGGTGTTGGCAGGACCCCCCTCCATCCAGATGCTCTAGGGAAGGGTTTTTCTGTGATTCTCCCGGCTACTGGGGACTCCAGGCGTCCCTGGGCTGAATCACTCCATCTCCATCTTCTTCATCACATGGCTTCCCCTCTGTGTCTCTCCTCTTCTGTCCCTCATGAGGACACTCGTTATCCGGTTTAGGACCCACCCAGTGGCCCAAGATGTTCTCATCTTAAGATCTTATTTACTCCTGCAAAGATCCTTTTCCAAATAAGGTCACAGTCACAGGCCTAGGTGTTAGAACATGGACATGTCTGGAAGGAGATGCATTATTCAACCCACAACAATGCAGAAAACTGAAGTCTGAAGAAGAAAATACCCACTTCCCCAGGCCCCACCATCCCCAAAGGACCATTAGGGTATTTAGGGATATTTCCTTTGCCTTTTTCCTATGTTTTATAATGTGGGAGGAAGTTCCACATGGAATTTTACACTACATATTTTGAATTGACTTTGGTAAGGCATAATTAACATACGTAACACAGATACATAATAATACATAATACATAATACAATGTACAGATCTTAAGTGCAGTTCTGTGAATTTTGATGAATGCATGCGCTCTGGCCACCACCCCATCAACATACAGATGCTTCCCTCCTGCCCTTGGCAACGCTCTCCAACGCAGGCAGGATTTTCCCATCATGCTTTTTATTGTCACGGCCACCTCCCTAATCTTCGGACCGCATCCCACCTGTTGTTATGTGCTGCCTATGTTCCATCATTCATAGACACGCCGTCTGCTCCCTTGCAGCTGAAACCATGGCCAGAGGCATAGGAACCGACTCGGCTGTGCTTCTGGCACTGGGCACACTAACTCGTATCTCTCTGCTTATAAACAAGGCTGTGAGAACATGTTGGTGCCTAAGTTTTGTCCACTTCTGTTTTCTTCGAGATGCCTTATCCAGAGTAGAAGGCACAAGTCCAAAGGTGTGCACTTTCTCAAGGACACGGTCAGACTTCTTCCCTGAAAATGGCACAGGACCAGACTCTCAGTGACCACAACCTCCAGCACACAGTATAAGATGAAAGGCCTTGGGGCGCCTGAGGGGCTCAGTCGGTGACGCGTCTGCCTTCGGCTCAGGTCCTGATCCCGGGGTCCTGGGATCGAGCCCCACAGCGGGCTCCCTGCTCGGTAGGGAGTCTGCTTCTCCCTCTCCCTCTGCTGCTCCCCCTGCTTGTGTGCACGCTCTCTTGCTCTCTCTCAAATAAATAACATTTTTTAAAGGCGTAAAGGCCTAGCTGGTTTGCTCTGTGTCTCTTTGATCACAGGTGAGACCATTTTTTCCATATACTTATTAGCCTTTTGGATTCTCACAATTCTGAACTACCTGCTTATGACCTTGACCCATTCGTCTATTGGGAAAACACTGTGCTCAAGGGGAAAGCAGCTTTGCTCCCAGGAAGGGAAACTGTCTCTGGGCTGTGTCCCCAAGGCCCCAGGCGAGGCCGGGTGCCCGCTAGGCCTGGGCCTCCTTCATCCCCGGCACCACTGACGGGTCGCTGAGGAAACAGCACTTGGCTCTGCTTCCCAGGGGCCACCCACTGAGAACATTTCTTCCTGCAGTAGCAACCTTGCGTGCAAAGGAACAAGGAGTGTGGTGCAGATCTGCTGTCAGTAGGACAATGCGAACGCTGAGAAGTGCACTGACTGAACTGAAGGCCCAGCCTTTGGGTCCCAAGAACCCTCGCTCCCAGTCTTAGGAGCGTTGCAGCCACGGGGAGGCTTCTGCTGCAGGGCTAGCAGCTGGCAGGGTCTGGCCCTCACCGCCCAGAGAACTGCAGATTGGAGAATCCACACGTGGAATAAACAGACGAGTGATCAGAACCCGAACGGGGAAAAGGAAGAGAAGGGAGAGCCGCTCCTGGATCTGGCGTTGAGCTGGCAGAGCTGCGGGCTGAGGCTGGGCCCGACTCTCGCCCTCGGGCGCAGGACACCAGACACCCCGCTTGCACAGCAGTTCCCAGGCTCACGGGCGGCTGCTGAGCCCAAGGGAGCATTGCAGCTGCAATCCACACCCCAACAGTGTGGATCTGGGCAACCCCCTCTGACAGAGGCAGAATCGTGGAAAGTGGTGGGTTTGGAGACACCAGGGTAAGTGCACCGTGGGCCCTGAGAACAGAGAGCGGCTAGAACCACCCAGCACACAGTGGTGCTTACTAAGTGTTAACACACAGGAGGGGGCTGGGGTCATTGGGGCCAGAATGGGAAGCTCGGAGGAGGTGTAGTGCTCTCAGGACCACCCTCCGGCCTCTGCAGCACAGGGAGAAGGGGAGGCTGAGTGAGAGGCACGCATCCCTGCCAGAGTCAGCGGGAAAGCTGTGCAGAGATGGCCCCTCTGCTGGCTCTGTCCCTTTCAACCGCAGCCTCCACCCCCACCCCTCTTCATGCGCCTGATTCTTTCTTCCCCAGAACCTTCTATCACTAAGCTTATAGCCCACCCCTCCCCAATATTACAACCCATTCAAATGTAGGCTTAAAGAAGGTAGATGTTTTTCAAGGACATTTTTCCAGCACCTAGAAACTTCCGGACACGTACTAGATGCTCGATAAATGTGTACTGAGTGAGTGAAATACAAGGCAGGGAAGCTTGCCCTACAGGGCGTCAGACCTATAACCAAGCTGTAGAGACCAGGGTGCCGTGGCACTGGCCACCGGGGCGAACACAGAGCCCAGAAGCAGCCCCACGAGCAGATGGAACCCTGGCGCCTGACGGGGCTCAAGTGCACGTCAGCAAACGGTGCCGGGGAGCTGGTCACGCACATTAAAAAGTGAAACTGGATCCCTACCTTGAACCAAACACATGGAAGATTGCTTCCAGATGGATAAGCGCTCGTATGTGAAAAGCAAGATTTTGAATATCTTTACACATTCAAGCCCAGGAAGGGTTGGTTAGGGCACACACGGGGACATCATAAAGGGAAAAAGGCAGGCGAATTCCACTGCATTCCAATTAAGAACTTCATCAAAGACAAGAGACAGGTCCCGAACTCAGAGAAAAATACCACACAGACGAGGCAGGGTCCCCACAGAGAAATCGCCGGGCATTGGCTCAGGCACCACAGGACACCCGCTCAAGGTGGGTAGAGGCTGGCGCACGCCGAAGGGAGCTGGCATGGCCGGGAAGTGTGCGGGAAGACAGCACTTTCATTAATAATCAGGGAAACTAAAAATAAAACCACAGCCAGAGACCATGTTAGACTCACCAGATCCACAAACAGGAAGGGTCCGGAGCACGTGGAGCACCGTGCAGGGCGGTCCAGGGTCCGTTCACACCGCCTCCCCACCGTGCCAGTGGGTGAGAGCACAGGGGGCGTTCCAGTCTTCTTCGAACTCTGCGTGCCTGGGGGAATGCGCTATCTTGCATATATGACAAATTTTTAATAAATAGCAAATTTCATTCTTCTGATTAAAGAAAAATGAGCTGTAAAAAGGGTTCAGATCTCTAATCTCTGTAGATTTAAAGTATTTTATGTTCTGTTTTGCTTTTCCTTAAAGATGAGGATTATGTCTTATTTATATATTTATTCTCAGTACTTGCTGCGTGATAGAGACACTGAAAAGAATGGAGAATAAATTCCCCAAAAGCCAAGGATCTGAAGGGAATGGAGGCTGGGGCCACACTGTCACTAGGTGTCTGAGGGGGCCTCTAACATAAGGGCAGATCTGGGTACCAAATGTTTGCAACATGGGTGCTCCTGGGGATTGGGGGGGCTCTGAGAGTGTTGGGGTAAGAAAGGCATTTTCCTTAAGCAGCAGGGGTGAGCCTTGGGGATATGTCAAGGATGGTGAGGAGCCAATATTCTTCTTTGCAAATGAGAGGAGGGTGTGAAAAACCTGCCCAGCCCCTGCCCAGTGCAGAGGGTGCCACCTGGACCCCATGGTTCCCATTGCTCCTGGGGAGAGGACAAACTCCAGGGACTCTAGTTGGTGATTCTCTGAGAACAAGTCTCTGGACTGAGTCCCAAAGGCTCTGGAAGGCTCTTTCACACATCCTAAATCCTGGGACTCCCAGCAACATAGGGGCACAGGGGACCCCACTCTTGCCCCAGGGTAGAGACCACTCTTGACCCTTTGGAGAGCAGAGTGGGTACTGGCCAGCAAATGGTGAGGCCCATGACCGCCTTGTGGCAGGTACAGGAGTAGGGAGCCCATGGAGGGTGTATGGGGGAGTTGACAGAGACAGGGTGAGGGTCAGGTCCTGCCAGGCCCACTGATATCCCCAGTCCCCACGGGAGGACAATGGGCACACATAGGCAGGGACCTGACAGGCACTGGACCGCATCCAGCCTTGCCTCTCGTGGGCCTCTTCTTGACCCAGGCCTCGGCAGGCAGTGCCCCCAGAGCCACAAAGCCATCCAGGTCCAACATCCCGGGAAGAAGGCAGGACAAGCAGGGCGGTCACGGGAAGGGCGGGGGTGGAATGGGAAGTAGGGGAGAAGCAGCAG
Organism: Ursus arctos; assembly: GCF_023065955.2. NCBI lineage: Eukaryota > Metazoa > Chordata > Mammalia > Carnivora > Ursidae > Ursus > Ursus arctos. The sequence goes on from NW_026622919.1 coordinate 190,058, forward strand.
GACAGCATGTCCCCTCCATGCCCATGGGTCTCCCAGGGCAGTGCCGCAGGCAGGTATGGGGACCCCACAGCCTCAACCCCCGAGACTGAGGACAGGAGTGCCGGTTGCTGATGTCGCCCGGCAACAGGGCCAGCTGCTCGCACGCATACTTGTGAAATGAGGTATTTAATAACTGAAGCAGCGCAGCCAGAATCAAGGGCATACGAAGGGGTAAGAGGAAGAAGCAAACCCAAAGTTAACAAGAAGTGGTGAGAAAAGAGGGAACAGAGAAAGTGGGGGTGCAGCTGAACATCTAAGTCTCCAATTAGCCTTTGGTGGCAACACTTTGGGGAACGTGACAGTGACAGAGAGCGTAGTGCGGCTAGAAAAGGAGCCAACGGGGTAGTGAGCAAATGTGTCTTGTAAACATAATGATTTGCTTCTAACATTTTAAAAGAGCTCTTATTTTAGATCATAATGGAGAAAACCCTTTTGAAAGTGCCCACCCCATGAAGGCATCAGGGGCACGGGGACAGAGTGCAGAAAATCCCCAGGATTCACTCAGCCAGCACCTGAGTGTGGGGTGTCTGCCTCCTTCTCCCCACGTGGACCTCAGCCGAACTCAGAGCAGCCAGGCCTCCTCTGTGGAGCAGAGTCCCGACTGGGCCTCAGTCCCACCCTGAGACCGAGTCCACTTTCCCACACCCCATGGTCTTGGTGTGCTGGGGGTCCCCGGGATGCAGCCCCTAGCAGTCTCTTGCTCTGGGCCGACCCCCTGAAAACACCAGGTTCCTGCCCCTCAGCGCACAGCTGTCCAGCTGGGGCTTTCCTCTTCCAGACGTGAGATGTCTCCTCATTTGGCCATCGGCTTCCCCCCACGTTGCCAGCCCATGGGTGCCTCCCTCGCCCTCGCCTGATCCCCTGCTGGACCCAAGGGCACCCTCCCCAGGCACAGCCCCCAAAACACGTGCCTGCTTCCTGAGCCAAACCCAATTGCTCTGACCATACCCATCTGGGCCCCACGTCACGCTGACTTCAAGGTTGACCCTGCTGGTTTTGCTCTGAGTTCCATGCCCCAAATTGCATCCTGACACACCAGGGAGCTCCTTCCAGCACCAGGTGTCCCACCTGCCTGCCCCTCCCCACTGTGCACCCTCCCCAGGGACCTGCTTGGAGCCTCACCACCCAATAAAAATTCATGCACACAAATGAGGTCAGACTTGCCCGGGTATAAGGGAAGCCCAGTAGCCGAGCTTCATCTGTCTGCCATTTGTAAAGGCCTGGGGAGCCTGGCCCACCTCCTCCTTACCCCTCTCTTGCTCACCCTCCAGACAGAGTCCACAATCCCCTCCTGTGTTTGCCGCACCCTGACCCTCATCTGCTGGCTTCTCTCTCCCTCCTTTCCCATCTGGCTGCTCCCCCCTTTACCTTTCTCAGCTGGCAGTTTCCTGACCTTGCTGAATAGCCAAACACTCTCTCAGATGCTTTCCAGGCAGAGCTCCCTGAGTCCCTCCTCCTGAGGCCCCTTCACCCAGAGTGGGAGACATCCAGGACCAAGAGAGTGTGTCCCCTGTCCCATGCCCAGAGGGACCAGGAGAGGAAAATGGAACCAGCTGACCACACCAGGCCCCAAGCCTCCCACACCCTGGTTCTCACCCACGAGTCCATGGAGGTGTGTTGACCATCTGGATATCCCAGGCCTGTCAGCCCTGCAGGCCAGCCCTGCAGACACCTCCCCTCAACCCTCCAGGACCCACGTTCCCAGTTTTGCATGGGAGGGCAGGACACCCCCATCTCTAAGGTCAGCCAATGTCTTCTGCACCCTTTGTTCCATCCACCCTCCTGCACGAAGCCCCCAGTCAAAGGCCGACGGTGGCTGCATGGGCGGTGCAGGGCGGGGGTGGGGGTGGGGGATGTCTGAACTTCATGTGGTTCTCTGCTCCCAAGTTTCCAACAATTTAAGGAATGTTGGAGGCCTGGGGTCAGAATGTAAACAAGGCTTCTCACAGAATCAGTGAGGGCAGTGACCTCACCATGAACGGCAGGGTGTCCCTGACGCCTCAGACGACCCACCACGTGTGTGTCTTTTTGGTCTCATGGAAACACGACAGCTTGGCTCTTACAAATGTGAAGTTTGTGCCTTAAGCCAACAGCTTTTAAATTCCAGAAAAATTGCCTATTTATCATTTTTCTCATTGTGTTTCTTCTCCCCTTATGAGCGTAGCTTGGACGACATGGACCACCTCTGCCTCACGGCCTCGGTTGTGTGAGGGTCAACGACCCCGCTGTGACTTCCTTCTCTGTCCCGGATGGAGGGACAGCAGCCCCGCACCAGGGCACGCAGGACTGGTGTCTGCCCCGGAAGAACTGCGCTCCCCGGCCTCAGCCCAGAGGCAGAGAGAGACGGCAACGTCGCACAGGGGCTGCTCTCGTAGCAGGGCCCACCGCGGGGAGAGGCGTGCACATCGCCAGGGCGGAGAAGAAGTGGGCTGTGTAGGAAGACATTCCCTAGAAGACAGGGGGATTATTTGAGATCTGGGATGAGAAACAGAAGCTCGGATAGAAAAATATATACATAAGGGCGTGCAGAGTGCTCACTGAGGATACGGCACGGGGAAGGGGAGAGCAGACTCTACCCCCCAGGGACTCTCAGACTGCTCCCATTTTTTTTGGAGCCCCACTCGGGGCTTGAACTCACGACCCTGAGACAGAGAACCGAGCTGAGATCAAGAGTCGAATGCTTAACTGACTGAGCCCCCCAGGCGCCCCTAGACTGCTTTCACTTTTTTTTTTTTTTTTAGCATACTTACGTATTCTTCATAGAAACACCTGATACAGGAAGGGAGCAATGCCATGCCTGAGGGCTGAGCGTGAAAGCTGAGAGCGCGTGGGGCAGCTTGTCGTGCTGCAGGTCCCAATGCTGCCCGGAGCACCATTGCTCAGGCCGTGGGCGCAGACCACAGTGACCATCTTGTTTCACCTCCTGGCTGCGGCTGTCCCCACCCGCCCTCCTCAGGGAAGCCCTCCCTTCCATAGCCCCCCGGGGGAGGGAGGGGCCTGGGGTTGGGGCCTCAGAGGCTGTGTCCGTCCATGTGGGGTGCAGTACCCACACCTTTATCAGAGGGGCTGCCCTGATCACAGAGCCGGGTTTGATGAGAGAGAAGAAAGGGAGTAGAGTGAATTCTAGAACAGGGGTAATGGCTCCAAGGGAAACGAGCGCTCAGGGTCCAGGCCTGCTGAGGAGGACTCCATCCCTGTCCTTGAGGGAGGGTGGTTCGGGGCCATTCGGTGGGTGTTCCGGAGTGTCTGACTGCTCACGCCTGCACTTCTGGGCAGCGCTCTGTGCAGGGACCCATGTCAGAGTGGAGGCCTGACTTCCTGTGCAGGCCCCCAGGGTGGGGCCACAACGTCCCTGTGCGAAAGCCACCCTCCCAGGGAGGAAGGACCGAGCAGGCGGCCCGCTTGAGGCTGGCTGGACAGCCAACGGGCCACATCATTGTGTGAGGGACAGAGGGGAAGCTCCGCCTGGTCCCCCCAGAGGCCACGGAAGCAGCCGCGTGAGCCGAGAGGGGAACGCAATGCTACCTGCCCTGCTGGGGTCCCGGAGCCCAGAGCAGGTGGGACCCAGGGAGGCTGAGGGAACCAGAACGGCCCCCACTCGCTGCGGACCCCACCTGGGCCACCCAGAAAGGTGTCCCTGGGCTGCAGTGGGCTCCAGGAGGACAGGACCTGGACGGCTGGGGTCAGTAACCCTTTGGGAGCATCGCTTCAGCTCTGTGGGGCTCCGAGCAAGACTCTGGGTGGGATGTAACAGAGGTAAGAGCCCCGAATACTTCCAGAGCAGCTCTCCAAAGGCAGGGTACCTGAGAGCTCTGGTCCTGCGTCTGTCTCTGTCCTCCTCCGTGTGTCAGATGACCCTGTTTCTTACCTGGACCCATGATGTAATCCGTGCACGCAGCAACAGTGCCAAACCCAGGGGTCAAGAGACTTCAGCCTGTGACTATAACAGCTTCTACTTTTTTATAGTTTATTATAATTAATTTATGAAGTTAATAGGAAACACTCTATGAGACGCTGCGTAGGTGGTGTGGAAACCAGGGATCTGGATGGGGGTTGAGGGGTGGACACAAGACCAGTCTCCAGTCTCTGAGTCTGGGACCCTCGCCTGAGGACCCAGCAAGGCTCAGGGAGCATGACACCCTGGCTGTGCTCGGACAGCAGCTGACATGCAAGCCGGAACCTGTGGGTAGCCAGCCTCCTCCCCTGTTCATACCCTCTCCTCCTCCAGCCTCCGGAAGAGCCTCTGACCACCACAGCTCCAGGCTCACTTCCCTCTCCAGCCGGCTGGTCCCATGTCCACCACTGCCGGGATCACCCCTCTACCCCAGGGCCCCACCCCTGCCTGGGACCCTCCCCTGTACCACACAACTTCCTGGGGCCTCTCTGCATGGGGTGGAGGTGGGGGGGTATGTTGAACCCAGGCTCCGGGTAATAGTGTTTGTTGACTGAGTGGACAAGACCACCACAGGCAGCCCAGTTCCTTGGGACCCTCAGGAGGAGCCGTTGGGTCCAAGTAAAGGGGAGGGAACGCCACTCTCCAGTCACATGAGGAGGGAGGAGAGAGTGATTCTAGAACAGTGTCCGTGAGGCATCAGGGCCCTTCAGCATCCCAGACTAATCTCGCGTTTGTCTGGCTCTGCCTCGACATTCTTAGGGCGTAAGTCATCCGACAGAGCACTGGTCACCAGGAAGAGTGCGCCCTGCTCGGGGTGGCTGCACTGCCCCCCAACCCCTGTGAGTCCTTGGCTCTTCAACCACACAAGTCACAGAAGGGGAGTGTGAGTGAAGGGTGGGGTGGGGGGCTTCCCGCCCTGTGTGGACCCTCCCCCTGCCCAGGCAAATTCCCACTCTGTCCTCCGGCCAAAACCCCACCAGCACAGATGAAAACTTACGGATCTTAAGCTTGGTGTTTTCCTTTTCAAGGAATTGTCGTCACGACCGAGTTCTCCCTGCCCGACAACGGAGAAGTGAGACAAGATCAGTTCTAGACGAAGCAAGGAGTGCGATGGCCCGTCTTTCCATCTCGAATCACTGTCGCTTCGGGCGTCCCGGGCTGACACAGCGCAGCTACGATACTCAGGCATCCCCGTTCTGACAGAAATCACAGCACACGTAGGACAGGCAGGAGTCTCTGTTTATTAAACGTGTATTTTCGGGGAGTAACTTAAATGGAGTGACGTGTTTCTGGAGAGAGACCCTCTCGGGCCATACGTGCTGGAATGCGGCTCCGTCCAAGGCTCTGTGCGTTACCCTGGTGACGCGTGCACGGCAGCGCTTCCCGGGATGGCTTGCGGGACCAGCTTGCTGAGGAGGGCCTCCGCTGACTTAACAGGCTTGCTCTCACTGACCCCACATGACCCAGCCCCCCAGCCCCCCCAGCGGGCGTCCCACAGCCTCGACCGAAGACCACAGGCAAACTTCAGACACCGGAGTGGGTGGTTTGCCTGGACTGCACCGTGAGGAGATGGAGCTTTTGGCCGCCGTGGCACATTGAGTCCAGCAGGGACATGGGTTTGCTCTGTCCCACCTGGACCTGTGCCCGTCTGGGTAGAAGGTGGGGATGCAGAGAACTCATGGCCCCCACAGCTGCTGCAGGCCCACATACCTGCTCACCTAAGCAATGTCGGAAGCCGGCTGGGGAAACGGGGCAGCGTGGGAGCACTTGCTGGCTTTCTAGAGTCCCCTAGCAGAAGACCAATACCCCGAGCAGGAAAAGCGACAAGCCACTAACATATCCAAGGGGTTTGTTGACCAGGAGTTGGGGAAAGGGAAGGAGAGAGATTCTGAGAGGCGCCAGGAGGAGAGGGACTTTGGAGAGAATGACCAATCTCACCTGCTCCACATTTTGCTCAGCAGGGGCCCTGGTGAGCAGAGTGTGGGACGTTGAGGGCGCGGGGAGAATGGGTCGAGGACTAGGGAGGGCCCCACGGACACTTCCCAGTGCCAGGAGATGGCAGGACTGTCGCCAGCACACCTCTGGGCTATAGCTACCTGCAAGGTGGACTCCCAGAGAAGCAAAAGGAGGTACTGACAAAACACGACGTCACAAGCCAGCTGGTCTAGGGATTAGACGAAGCTGTGTGAGCACGCAGCTCGCCTTGGATGAGTGTTAGTGATGCACGGACGCTTCCAGAATCCACAACGCCCCTCAACTCAGTTGCGGAGCCTGGGGACCCAAGAAGCAGCACCAGTTCTGCCTCCTGGTGCTCAGAGCTCCGTTGGGCAGATAAGGATACAAAATGCTTCACTGCAGCTCATTACAGATGCTTGAGAAGGCAGAGTGGTCTGCCCGGGGTCAGGAAGGTCTCAGGCAGCGTGACACAAGCAGGTGATACGTGCTCCCAGGTGAGAAACAGCAGGACATACCCGGGCAACAAAGAGGCAAGGAGCAACCCCATTTCTGCCAAGCACTGGGCGCTGCGGTGGAGCGGGGAAGGACCAGGAACTTCATCTCAGGTCAAAGACCAACCTAGCAAACCTCTAACGAAAAACTTGCTCCTCGCCAAGGTGAGTATCTCAGCCAGTGCTGCCGCACGGTGCCCCTGTGAGCCCCGGATAACGTGGTAGCTCTCGAGATTTGAGCACACACATAAGTCTTGGACATCTTGTCCTCTAGACATTCCTGCTCAGCTCGCCCAGGGAGGAAGAGGGGACACTGACAGGTGGTCGCAGAGGTGGTAGTTGTGGGCAGAGCCATCTGGCGACGGGACTTGGGGGGAGAGCAGCTCTCCAAAACTTGATCTGCAGCACGGGGATGCGACAGGCACGAGGGGCCTACATCCCGGCACATGCCTCACCAGATGCACGGGACAGATCCCAGTCCAGAACACACCCACACACACGGGGTGCTGGGGCATGGGAAAGGCGTCACACTACAGATAGCAGCATTCAAACGACCAGTCAAGCACCGTAGTTCAGGCACACAGCTCACCAGACACCAGCACGGTCCTACAAGGGTTGGAAGCGTAAATGGTAAGGGGCAAGACCCTAACAGCACTGGAAGAACATACAGGGAAGCCTTTTATAGCCGACAAATTCCAGAGGCCATAAAAGAAAAGACGAACATTTTTCCTTAAAAATTCATGGCCAAAACAACTACCGCACAAACAAAAAGACAGATGACACACAGACTACTCACACCACAGTTGAAGGGCTGGTCCTTACACACGAGCTCTGGACCATCAGTGAACAAACAGGCCACTGAAGAAGGAAATGCCAGGTCCTTGATCATAGGAGATGCTTAAACTCATCCGGAAAAAGAGATGAGCGTCAAAACTACACCGAGAAACTGTCATTGTTCATAGATCTGCTTAGCAAAAGCCAAGAGTTTGGCAATGCTCTGGTGGGCAAGGCTGGGGCACCCCACTCACTGCTGGCGGGCACAGAAAGTGGCATGAACTCTGACCTGACAATTCCACTTCTAACAACTTGTCAACCAGTGTAAGAACTAATGCTTAGAAAGTATGTATGTTCAATTCTATCTACACCCTAAATGCATATCAAGGAGAAAACTGGTCAAATCCCTTATGCCAGGGACAAGGGACAGAATACCACCCTGGTACAAAAAGAATCCCAAGCTCTTTTTGTACCAACGTGAACAGATGCCCAGGAAACAACATTAGCCTAAAAGGAAACATGCATCCTTTTTACGTCTAAGTTTTTTAATTTAAATCATCTCTACACTCAACGTGGGGCTCAACTCACGACCCTGAGGACCAGACTGAGCCAGCCAGGCGCCCCAAGAAACGTGCACCCTTAAGAGTGGGCTGTGCGTAGTGATTTCTTCCCAAAGGGAGCAGGGTGGAAAGGGGAGAAAACATAACTCCACAGCAGAAACACCTGGCCTCCACTCGCTGGGGGGCCTCACGGGGCCGGCAGGCAACTGACGCTCCGGGCACCCTGTGCCATTGCCCACGACTCTTTGCAGTGACCCAGGTCCAAGAACCCAGCGTCTGGGGAGCAGGTCAGGAAGCTGGACAAGAGTAGCTGAGCGGAGTGCACGGCCACAGGCACCAGGATGCACTCCTCACAGGTCCCCTCGCCGCCGGATGCTGGGATCCAGAAAACCACAGCATAGCGTCCTTGGAAAACTCTCACAACTGTTGGTCAATTCTAATGCAACTGTGGTCACCATAGCAGAATTCTGAGGCTTCGGAGGTGAAGGGACCCGCCCTCCACTCCCCTCAGGTCCCGGATCTCCTCCTTTGCACTGTGGCACCTCTTCCCTGAAGTGGCCTAAGACACAGCATGCAAGGTTGTTGGGAAACTGGAGAAAGCTTCAGTTGATGGTGTCAGTCTTACGAGATGAATAATACCACAACTAGGGTTAGTCAACGGTGACCCTGAAGCTCCTCACTAGGGTGTCCACTTCCCAGAAACACGTGTTCGACCAGCACGTGGCCAGCATGTTCCATTTAAGAGTATCAACAATAATAGTAAGACTTAACAAATATGGGTCATACAGCTGTTCTGGAACCCTGGAACACCTCCAGGGCCTTGGTGGTCAGCTGTGGGACCACCCTTAGGAGGGTCACCCCCAGACCTCACCCTTCTAGGGCAGCAGAGACCCCTGCCCCAGACAGCTGCAGGGGACAGTCTCACTGAGAGAAGGGTGGGGGCCAGAGTGACTGCCCCCAGCAGGAGCTTGGGCTCCTCTACCATGACAGAGGCCTGGCCCCGACCCACCCCAGAGGACAGTGGGCAGGCCACGACCCACCGTGGAGCAGCTTTCAGGAGCAGGCCCCTGAGTGAGCAATGACAGGAGTGACAGGGTCTTGCCCGGGAGCGACCCAGCAACCCTGTCATTGCAGGCAGCTCCTTGGACGACACAGAGCATGTGCTGAGCATCCTTCCCTCAGGCCTTTCTCACTCTGAGGACAAAGGGTCTGCAAGGAGCTTCCAGGCCTCATGCCTAAACATGCTACGGACCAGCACCCACACTCAGGGCCTGGCCACTGTCCACTGCTGTCCAGGGACAAAGGGCAGAGCCATACGTCCCTGCCAGTGAGGGCTGCTGGCAGCCTCGGTGGGCAGCACCCTTTATTCGCAGACATTTTCCTCCCTCATTTCGTTCACTTCTCTTAAGTGATGATAATGGTAGTGTTTGCCATTGCTTGCTTTATTTTTTTTTAAAGATATTATTTATTTATTCGACAGAGATAGAGACAGCCAGCGAGAGAGGGAACACAAGCAGGGGGAGTGGGAGAGAAAGAAGCAGGCTCCCAGCGGAGGAGCCTGATGTGGGGCTCGATCCCAGAACGCCAGGATCACGCCCTGAGCCGAAGGCAGACGCTTAACCGCTGTGCCACCCAGGCGCCCCTGCTTGCTTTATTTTTTAATTTTTTGGGAAAATTAAAAGTCAATAAGCTTCAATTAGTCTTCAGGTTGTGGGGGGAACATTTAACTGGCTGATGAAACTCAAAGCCAAAGAGTTGGTTTTCTGGATTTCTGGTCGAAGCTTATTCCCCTCAAGGACCTGGTTCTCATGTGTGCATCTGCGAAGCAGACCCAGTGATAAGCCCAGAGCATCAATATCTGAGAACCAGGCCATTTCCATAGGAATCGAGGCCCAGACATCCATCATAACCAGGGCAGTGTTACTTGGAAGAGAATAGGCCCTGGGAAGCTGGCCGTTTCCACGAGGCTAGAACCCTCTACTTTCTTTTTACAAATGCCCGAAACAGTAAATCTCACTGTTTTGTGTTCCGAGAGATGAACTGGGGTGAGCCACAAACTTCTATGTGATTGACTAAACCCAAGCCAGCTGGCTGCAGTCATACCTGGTCCTGAACTCTGAGCCACATACTCCACCACTGAGTTCCTGGAGGTGACACGAGCTCCCAACGACCGTCCACGGCAAGGGTTGTGGATAAGGGGACATGCATGGAGTCCGAGGGCCATCAGCTTGTCTCCGAGACCTGAGGTCAGATGTGGGTGCGGGTCCAGCTGAATCACACAGCCCTGAGTGGCCCCAGCCACATCAGTCACTTCATCATCTAGCCCTCAGTTTCTGATCTGTGAAATGGGAGCAAGGGGTTGTTTCGAGGAGTAGATCTTCCCTGGCCACACTGCTCAGGCCTGACTGTCTCCTATAGCTATGGGGTCAACATGTTGGCCAGAGTTGCCTCAGTTATCCCCAGTGTCCAGCAGAACATGGGGTGGAAAGTGGGAACCTAAGGAGCTCATTTTGCATAAACAGATGAATCCATCTGGAGACCTAAGGAAGCCCTTCTCAAACTGCACAGAGTCGAGCGTAACCCTTACTTACCATTCACAGGGTAGGCAGCCTCTGACCACAGCCCAAAACTCCTTGAGAGATGGAGCTTCCTGCAGGAGCCTCAGCCCACTTGCCCCTGAGTGAGAGGACTGGGATCAGATCCTGTGTGGCCCACAGGGTAGCCTCCTGGCCCGCCCCTCTCAGGTTCCACTGCAGGGAACCCTCCCCAGAGGACCCACCTGTTGCGGGTGCTGGGGCAAGGAGCACAGGCACAGATCTGGCTCTCCCGGTGCGGCCTGTGCTGCCCACCCCACCCAGATGTTTCCTGCTGATGCCTGCACATTTCTGCTTTAATGCAATGCCTTCATGGCACTGAGCACAAGCTGAAAATATGCCGACACAGCCCATGTACCTCACTGTGTTGCAATTTATTCTCTCAGCAAATTTCCAGCTAAGGCCTCCAGAGCCACCGAGACTGAGCTAGATTCAGTTCTCCAAGGTCCTGGGCTGCCCGGAACCCAGGGGTGCGGCAGGAAAAGCGGCTGGGAGTGACGCATCGAGGGCCCAGGGGAGCCGTCTGCTAGCAAGTGGTCTGACCGCAGTCATTCAGATGTGAAATTGTCTTTGCACAGAAATATTCCTGGGCTTGTTCAGGAAGCCAACGAGCTGAGGCTGCCTCTTCTCAGACTGCTCTTTCCGCAGCCCTGTTCCTGCACAGGTGGGAAGGAGCTAAAGGCCCTGTGCCGTTGGCTTTATCCTGCCCTGGGCATTGTGGGAGGGGAGCGCGTGCTGGTCACAGGCCCAGAAGAGGACACTGCCACAGTGGGGGTCGTCAGGGGGACCCAGAGAGGCAGGCGGGGACACTTTGTAGGCTGGCTCCCCTGAGTATGACCCCGAGGGTCCCCAGCAGCTTCCAAATGAGGCCCATCTTCCTTGGACTTCCCCGAATTAGCTCCAAACACACACCTGCCACCATCAGCTCTGCCTGGTTCACTGGCTGAACTCTGGTCAGCTGGTCTTCCTTGGCCTTGATCAAAACCCCCAGAGGTGTCACGCCTGCCCACGCACGCCGGGGGCTCCACGTCCCACCCACCTGAAGGCTGAGGTCTCTCCAGGAGCAGCACACGGCTCCCCTAGGCCCTGGGCCACTCCGGTCCCAGCCCCCGCCCCTGGAGGCCCAGCTCCTCAGCCAGACTGCTTCTCAGCCCCCACCCCGCATGTCTCAGCAAGAAACCCCCTAGAAATCCCCTACATACCTCCCTTGTTTTCATCGACTACACTGTTTTCTTATTGGCCTCACAAACATGCACAGAACACTGGAATGTAAGCTCCATGGGGGCATCCACGTTTGAATGTTTTTATTATGGAAAATTTCCAGCAAAAGCTGAGAAAACAGTGTCATGAACCCCAACATTCCCATTACCCAATGTCAATAATTACCAGCTTGCGGCCTGTCCCCTGTCTACGCCCCCTCCCTCCCCGTGCTGTGAAGCGAAGCCCACATATCACGTAATGCGTCTGTAAAGCTGTTAAGGTCAGGACTCGTGAGGACTTGAAGCGCAGAACCATTATCACCAAAACGTTCAGCAGCCCTAAAGCCGGTGGGTCAATGTCCAGAGTTCCCAGGTGTCTAACCCTCACGAGGTCTATAAACAGCAATTTGTTAACACGCCCCAACCATATGAATAACACTCTCCTCCCTCTTTTTTCTTTTTCTTGCTGAAGGAGCTGGGCTGCTTGCCCTGCGGACTTCCCCACACCCTGGCTTCGGCCAGCTGCCTGAGAGACCCCAGTCGGCTTTGTGTTTCGGCAAAAGCATGTCCTCAGCGGGCTGTGGGCTTCCCGGCCTTGCCGCCCTCGCGCTGTCTGCTGCCGGATCTCCCTCTAGGAAGCACCTTCTTGGCAACCGTTTGATTACAACTTACCCAGGAAAGGCAGGATAAATACCTGCTTTTTACTTTATTGGCCCATTTCTTGAATAACGAGAACAGTGCCATCTTCCAGAGGTGACTGGGAGCTTTTTTCCGTTTTGTTTTTTGGATGTTTGAGAACTCATGAAATGTAACTCATTTAACATGTTCCAGCCCATTTCAGTCGTTAGTCTCTCTGATGGTCAGCCAGGGGCGCCAACTGACCAGGACCCTGGAGGCAAGTCAGGAAGGTCTGGGCTCTCGAGGAAGGCTGCAGGTGTGTGTCCCGCACAGCCAGAACACCGGGTGACAGGAGTCAATACACACATCGGAATTCTGTTTCCAGACAAGACTGCCCAGCCACCTCCCAGCTTCTCCCTCTGCAGAGTCCGGGACTTCCCATCAGGGGCCCGCGGGCGCTCTTCCATCCAGGTTAACAGTGCACGTGCCACAGCCTCAGCACCTTCTTCCTTCCTTTGCAGCAGGTGCCGGAGCCCAGTCCCGTTTCTCTGGTTGTTACAGGGGTTTCCGCCCCGAGGGTCCACGGCCTCTAACCCTGGATCAAGCAAGCGCCTACACACTGCCCTCCCATACCAGCCCCAAAGCACGCACTCCACACTCAGTGTGTCCAGGCTCCTGAAATTCTTCTACAATTACAACAGTCCCTGAATCAGCGATTCTCCCTTGATGCTGTCACGATGTGTCTACTGCCCTGGCATTCACTTCTCCCGCGTGCGCCACGATTCCACGTTCCTCCACCCTCCCCTCTCGGTCCTTCTTGATTCCTTTCTGGGCTCAGCCCTCCAAGAGCACTGGGGTGTGCTGGGGGCCATGTGGCTCAGAACAATCCCTTGCTTCTTTTCCTTCCTGTTCCCCGTTGACTCCTGTACTTTCTGTATCTGAGTGTGCTCTGGCCACCACCCACCCACGGTCAGTGACAGACCTTGCCCTCCCTCCTATTCCCATCCCCCTCCCCAAAGCAAAATAACATCTTCCCATCACCTGCCACACCACCTCGGACAGGGAGGAGTGCCTCATTCGAGTCCTTACACTACGTCCCCCGTTTGCTTTGTGGGAAGGCCACACACAGTCAGAAAGAGAACTTTCCACCTCCTCTTTTAAATCCAAAATAGTCCAAGAGCTGGGATATATGGGATAGCTTTGGAGCACCATCATCGCTTTGGTCAAACAAAATGCCCCAACACATGTGCATGGGCGTGGCTTCCTTATCTGCTGACTGGTGGGGAGAGCCCCAAACCTGTCCTGCACGCAGAGGCAGGCTTCCGCTGTCCCCTGAGTGGGGCTGCCCAGGCCGTGGCCGCCCATCTGCACCCCTCCTCTGTGCTGTTTGTGTCACATGTTCCTGTTTTCAGTTGCAGGTCTACCTGGACTCCGGCTCAGCAAAAGCTTCCTCTTCCTCTTTTCCTTCCCTTTTGACATCTGCCTCTCTCTTTGTGAAACAGCTCCATTGAGAAAATTCACACACCGTAGAATCCACTCATCGGAAGCGTAAGACTCAGTGGTCTCTAGTGCACTCACAGAGGGTGCAGCCATCACCGCTAACTCTAGAGCATTTCATCCCACAAAAGGGAAACCCTGTACCACCAGCGTCGCTCCCCAGCCCGCCCCCAGCCCCCTGAAACCACGCGTCTACTTTCCTCTCCCGTGGATTCACCTGTCCTGGACACATAGGAACAGAGCCCCAAGTATGTGGTCCTTTGCGTCTGGCCTCTCCCACCCAGCACATTTTTCAGGGTTCACCCACATAGTCACACCTGACAGCACCTCATTTCTTTGCTGAATAATCTTCCATGGTGTGCATGGGCCATGTTTTGTCTGTCTCACTACAGATGCACGTTGGGGTTGTTCCTACTTTTTGGCAATTATGAATAATGCGATGTACAAGTTTCTGTGTGGACATATGTTTTCATTTCTCTTGGGTTTATGCTTAGGGGTGGAATTGCTGTGCTGTACGTGAGTCTGTGTTTAATATTCTGAGGAACCGCCAGGTTTCCACAGTGGCACACCGTGTTACAGCCCAGCAGCAGTGCTGAGAGCTCCAGTCTCCTCGCTCACCGGCACTTGTCAGTATCTGTGTTACAGCCATCCACGTGGTTCAGCATCTGTCTGTGCTACAGCCGTCCACGTGGTTCAGTGTCTGTCTGTTACAGCCATCCATGTAGTTCAGCGTCTGTCTGTCTGTGCTACAGCCGTCCACATGGTTCAGCGTCTGTCTGTGCTACAGCCGTCCATGTAGTTCAGCGTCTGTCTGTGATACAGCCGTCCATGTGGTTCAGCATCTGTCTGTCTGTGTTACAGCCGTCCACGTGGTTCAGCATCTGTCTGTCTGTGATACAGCCATCCACGTGGTTCAGTGTCTGTCTGTGCTACAGCCGTCCATGTAGTTCAGCGTCTGTCTGTCTGTGATACAGCCGTCCACGTGGTTCAGCGTCTGTCTGTGCTACAGCCGTCCATGTGGTTCAGCATCTGTCTGTGCTACAGCCGTCCACGTGGTTCAGCGTCTGTCTGTGATACAGCCGTCCACGTGGTTCAGCATCTGTCTGTGTTACAGCCGTCCACGTGGTTCAGCATCTGTCTGTCTGTGATACAGCCATCCACGTGGTTCAGCGTCTGTCTGTGCTACAGCCGTCCACGTGGTTCAGCGTCTGTCTGTCTGTGATACAGCCACCCACGTGGTTCAGCGTCTGTCTGTCTGTGCTACAGCCGTCCACGTGGTTCAGTGTCTGTCTGTGCTACAGCCGTCCACGTGGTTCAGCATCTGTCTGTCTGTGCTACAGCCGTCCACGTGGTTCAGCGTCTGTCTGTCTGTGATACAGCCACCCACGTGGTTCAGCGTCTGTCTGTGCTACAGCCGTCCACGTGGTGAGCACTCGGGTGTGCTCTGCTCTTCTGGTGCTTTCTCTCCCAATGGACCTGTGCTCGGCTCTCCCGAGTTGGGGCTTCCTCCTCATTGGACCTGAGCATCTCTGCTTCTCTGACTTTCTGACCAGCATCCCTGCACTCTTTCTGCCCTTCTTACTCTGGGGTCTAGGGGAGCTGTTCTGCCAGTCCTGGGGCCTCCATACAATGGCAAACTTTTTCTCATCTCTTTGTTAAAATTTTTAGTAATAAATAGTAGGAACAAACTGAGGGCTTCAGAGGGGAGGGAGTGGGAGAATGGGATAGGCCGGTGATGGGTATTAAGGAGGGCACATATTGCATGGTGCACTGGGTGTTGTATGCAAGTAATGAATCATGGAACTTTACATCAAAAACTAGGGATGTACTGTATGGTGACTAACATAATATAATAAAAAAGTATTATAAAAAATAAAAAATAAAAATAAAGTTTTAAGTGCAAAAAAAGAATATTTACATCCATATCCATAAATGGATATAAATCCAAAATTTGTATTTTCCTGATGTGTACAAAATTATATTTGCTTCATAAAAAAGAAAAAAAATAGTAGGAACATGCTTTTATATTAAATGCACTGTGATGGTCGGCCACACAAGCATGAGCGAAGGTTAATGTCATCCATACGGAGCAGCACAGGGGGGCGAAGGTGTGAGCGGTTTGCAAGAGCACAGCTTACCCCCCCCCAGCCCCGTCTGCCTGAACCCACACGTGACGAGCACCGTCTCAGCACAGCTGGGAGGACGGATGCGGTGAATCCTGGACACGAACTACTGTTCCAGCGCCCCGTCTTACGCACTACCGCCTCCAGCCCTCACACCCTTGCTGTCACGAGGCTCCTCCGATTCCTCACTGGCTCTTTGTCATCATGCCATGCCCGACAATCTCCTACACACACCCCTTCCACGGGAACAAAACCCAAACCTCTGTGCCAGGTCTGCAGGGTACGGCAGAGCAAGACAGTGACTTACAACAATAAAGAACATTCACTAGCCTCACGGTTTCCACGGGTCAGGAATTTGGGAGCTCAAGGCTCTTGTGAGGGTTAGGGCTGTGCTGTCAGTCCAGGCTGCCGAGGGGGGCGGGGGCTCCCCAGCCACAGCAGCTCTTCACGTGGCTGGGTGTTGGTGGGAGGCCTCGGGCCAACCCAATACGAGCCTCCCACAGGCTACCTGAGCCTTCTACGACGTGGCAGCTGATCCAAGAGGCAGGCGAAAGCTGCCCTTTCTCTGACCTAGCCCCAGCGGGCACAGAGCACCACATTCCACTCACTAGCACCGGATCACTAAGCCTAGCCCATATCCAGGGGAGGGGAATTAGGCTCCACTTTTCAGAGGGAGTGGTGTCAATCCGCAAAAATATTCTAAAACCATCGTGCCAGGCCTCACAGCCTGTCTCAGCCCAGCCTCCCTGTTGCTTAAGGGGACTCACAAAGAACATTTGCACGTTGAAGTCTCTGACAAGTCCTTCAGGTTAGAATCGGCTCAGTTTTGTTCAATCCCTATGAACACACGGAAGACACAGAGCCACACGTCAAGGGCCCGGGTTCTGTGGACAGTAGTTGAAGAAGCTGGTGGCAAGCACTTCAGGGGCAGAGCTGACATGGCACACGCAGAAACTCCTGATACGTATCCAGGGAGTAAACACGGCCTCGACAAGATGGTGCTTTCCCTCCGCGCATCTAGGTCACATTTTAAATGGGGAGTGTCTTGTAGCAGAGATTCCGGGCCTCTCTTACACCAAGTCACATCGCCAGGTTTTCGTAGCTAGCTCTGACCCAGGTGTCACACAGGGCTTCCAAGAGAACATACGACCAGCTAAATGTGGGAAGTACCCACCTGCAGGCCCTTCCTGATTCCTCTTCCCCGTTGTTTGTGTCCTTTGTGGGCCAGGGTCACGTGGGCAGATACCCACATACCGGGTGAGGCTGTAAGACAGCTCACCGTCATAGTTCCTCAACCTTGGGCACT
The DNA here is from genome assembly GCF_023065955.2 of Ursus arctos. Classification (NCBI taxonomy): domain Eukaryota; kingdom Metazoa; phylum Chordata; class Mammalia; order Carnivora; family Ursidae; genus Ursus; species Ursus arctos. Next base: position 207,110 of record NW_026622919.1, read on the forward strand.
AGGAAAAGTGGGCCATCTTGCTGAGCGGTGCCAAGCGTGTTGGCCTTTCTGCTTAGTGAGCTCTTTTCCAGGCTGTGAGTCCTAGGTTTCTCTTTGTCACTCCTTTGGCATCATCCCATGACTTTTGAATGCTTTGCTTTCAATCTTCCAAGTCTAAGCCATCATCCCAGAAGACCCATTGCCCACCAGACGAGGCCTGTTCCAGACAGCACCCCATGTCTGTGCAGGCCTTGACAGTGCCTTTACTATTTTCCTGTGTTGACATTCTCCCAGCCTGTCTTCTCTGGGACAAGCCCTCAGTTCCGGCCCAGGGTGACAACCATGACATCTGGCCCCTAGAATTACCCCCGGGGATGGCTGTGGCCTCCCGGAGAGAGTGCCCACTCACCGCTGTCCTCTCTGAGGTATGCAGAGTTGGGGTCTGAGGCTGGTGGAAGCAGGCCGATTGGGACTGCTATGGGACTAGTGCAGGAACCTTCAGCTTCCACAGGAGACAGTGCCCGTCCCGGATGGTGAGTGGTGCTGTTTCCAGCTGATTTCCCCCAGTCAGCGTGGGAAGCCCCAAGCCAGGGCCCAGCGAGAGCTGGGGTCAGCAGGCCTGCTGTTTGCCCTTTGTAGCCTTTTCTCAGGCTTGCTGCCTTTTTTTCCCCATTTGGTCAACAATCCTCTACCCCATCACAATTTTCTTGGTGTTTGCCCACTGGGGCTGCCTGTCAGCTGTAAGAGGGCCAACAAAGCCGCCTGCCCCGTGAGGGCACAATCGTCCAGGGGTCCCGGCTGGCCTCTGCATCACACACTCATTCTTCACCCGCCTTTAATTTACTTCTGACACCAGGAGTCTGAAGTCTCTGGCCTCAGCCGCCTTGTGGGTCCAGCTCCACGGCAACCCCCAACAGTTCCCTCAAACTAATGAGGACTCTGAAGTGGCATCAGGAGGGGTCGCTGCCGTGGAGACAGCCCGCGGTCACCCAGTTACCACGGCACCGGGCAGAGTCCTGGGGTCGGCTGCAGGAGGCTTCCATCATCTGGAAATATCCCGTTTGCTAGACTCTCTGTCTTGTTGGCACAGAAGCTCTGGGCTGAGCCCCTTGGCTGGCTCCGCAGCCTCTGTCCAGCCTCACTGGATGTCCCCTGAGCACGACGACCCCACTGTGGGCTCCTAGCATCCTCCCGTCCACAGGGCCCACCCCAGCCAGCTCCTGAGGACGGCATCATTGTGCACATTGTGGCCCTCTCGGCACCCAGCCCCCCACAAGGACACTTTCAAACAAGGAGGGAGAGTGGCCAAAAGGAAGGTACAGGGGCTGCACAGTGAAGGGAGTGATGTGATGAAAGTCTACTGCACGCCAAACTCAGCTCCCTGAGGAGGAGGTCTCTTCACTGAGGCCCAGAGAAGCTGGGCGACTTGTCCACAGTCAAACAGCCTGTGAATGGCAGCCCAGAGGTGAGCTAGGAACCAGCCTTTCTGACTTGTCCCCATGGAGAGTGTTTAAGAAGGCCGGACGCTCACCTTGAAAACACGAACCTGCCAGGTGTCCCCACCACTTACACATGAGGGGTGTCAATTCTCTGAGACTTGCTGGGACAGGCGCCAGCAGCATCAGGCGATGCAACCCAGATTTGCTGGGCCTCGGAGCAGGTTGGCTGCACTCTACCACTGCCCCCCCTGGTCAAGATGCCATTTAGAATCAAAGACGCTGCATTTTCAAAAGTATCCCACTGGAAGACAATATTTAGGTGCAAAGGCTTCAGGCCCCTTTGTGGCCTGTTGGAGCTGTGTCCAGGCTCTGTCACCATTGGAACTTTGGCAGTTTATCACTGAACAGGGACAGAGCATGGGAGCCATGCCAGCCAGGGCCTTTTCACCCTTGAACTTCTAGCAAGTTCATAACACAGCTCATGACCCTGAAAGCTGTCCTCACCATTGGAAAGAAGAGAATTTCCAAAGCTGAAAAGATTTTCTTCACCATTCTCATACGTTTTGTGATTTCTAATTTCACTGTGCAAAAACTGAATGGGGTCTCAGGTCCAGGATAACCCAGCCCTGAGTAAGACTTGGACAAACTCACAGAAATGCAGATCCTTGAGTTGGCCTAAGCCTCCAGGGTCCTACAAAAGACACCAGGCTCCTACCTGTACTCAAGTCTCAGCTACTCAGGTGTTCAGACTGTGTCCAACTGGCCCCAGGGCCCCAGAAAACCAGCGTTGAAGGGCTGGGGCGAGTGGGAGGAGGCCGAGTAGGACCCTGGCCACCATCTCAGTAGGAGGGTCGTTTCCGATGAGCACACGCTGCTTGTCTCAAGTTCCTTAGGGAGGAAAGGGTGGTCTGGAGAAAGTGGCTGCAAGGAATTGGGGGAGGTACTGATTGAGGAGGGGACTCTTCCGTTTTGTTATCTCTTCCCTCCTCTAGCTCCCTCTGCAAGTCACGACACAGGAAAAATGTGAGTTTTCAGGTCAGAGTTCACAAGGGTGTGGCGTGTCACCTACAAGGCCATTTTGCAGAGTCCTGCTGAAGCCCACTGGTGCGCATGTCCCTGCAGCAATACAAGGCTGCCTGCACAGCCCTTCAGGATGGAGCCATGGGCTGTTGGTGGCCTTTCCCTGCACCTGCCACTCTTGCTTGTCCCTTGACACTGCAGCACCAGGGTGCCAAGAGTCCCCAACACTCATCAACTCTTCCTTTTCAAGCTGAAGGGACTCTTCTCCCATGGCAGGGTCATGGAGAGCCCTGGGCTCCTCGTGGACGACATCTGCGGAGGAGGAGAAGAAAAAGTCTCATGTGCTCGCAGAGCACTGGGGTCCTCGGTTCAGGGGCTGCGTGGAGAAAGGGGCGTTCTCTACCAGTACTGCTGGGAGTCTTGTGAGCACCAACATACAAATAACACAGTTGCTTATAATCGGTTGTTAAATGTCTGAAACGCAATCTGCCAGGTGTTGAAATCCAGCTTAGCCCAAAGTGTCTGACCTCCGGCTTAGCCAGGACGTGTGCACTCAACCTGTTTGGGTTCAAACCAGGGAAATGCCACAGTGGTTTGGCAACTGACCAGCTTCCAGTCTGGCTAAGCCTGCACCCTGCTGCCCGTTTCAGAGGTGAAAGCCCATTCACACAAGGCTGTGCAATCCAAAGGAGAAGAGGGAGCTGGAGGGATATTTGGCTGTCAAGCTGGATTATTTTTGCTCTGAGGAAAAGGGACTGGGACTCCCAGACTCTTCTAGAACTCTGCAGAAAGCTCCCTACAAACCAGGCAGGGATTGAAATATCACCCTATGCTTATCCACCAGGGCTCCAAGTCCTTGTCACATAGCACCCAATGGCAAGGCAGTGAAATGGTTCTCACTATTTGCATTTGCAAGCTCAGAACAAAAGTCCTGATTTCTCCTGGGTACCTGGCCTGCAACAGAACAGGTGGTCATAGGGTGGATGGGGCTGCCAGGCTTGGCTTTGTGGCTCAAACAGCCAGGGCTCCCAAAGTTAGGGGCCATGCCCTGAAAAGGTAAACCAAGCCCCTTACATGACCTACTGAAGGAGAACTTTTGCTTCTGGGATGTGGGGCAGTGGAAGCTGTCATGCCCTGAGCTGTCCCTAGGCCCTGGAAGTGACTCAGGCTCACCCCCAGCTCTAACCCGTATGGTTCCCTCCCCTTTCCAAGCCTGACTACATTCCTATCTCTTCCGAAGACCTTGGAGGCAGCCCTAGTCCTCTTGGTCCTCCCATGACCCCCACCCCACACTTCAGACTTAACCACGTCCCATCAGGGTACATCTGGACGATTTAACTGGGTGGTCGTTTGAGTGAGAGCACTGTTGGTTCTGCCTGTGCCTCTCACAAGTCAGCTCCAGGTGGGAAGACAGAGCGCTGGACAAGGCAGCTGCAAGGGTGGGCACTCCAACGTGAGTGCAAATGAACGGACATGCTTTTGTAACTCAGGAAGAGCTGTTTATGAAAACAACATAGCATAATTTTTAGAAATGAAATAGTCACCTTAAACCTGGGAAATATTACAAGAAGATCCCTGATCAAAGCTCCATACCTTTCTCACTGTCTCAGCTTCTCCTCCCTCCTGGTTCCACCTCCTTCCTTCCTGACTCCACCCCCTCCTGTCCTGGTCCCGCCTCCTCCAAACGTGGTTCCACCTCCTCCCAACCTGGCTCCACCTCCTTTTGTCTTGGCTCCGCCCACTCCCCGCATGGCCCCACCCCCTTCCTTCCTGGCTCCACCTCTTCCCGTCCTGGTCCCGCCTCCTCCCTTCCTGGCCCCGCCCCCTCTTGTCCTGGCTCTGCCTCCTCGCCTCTGGGTCCACCTCTTGGGAGGGTCAGTGCCGGAGGGGAAAGGGTGTATTCCAATGTTGCAGCCTAAGCCTGAGGTTCTCTCTGGTGTCCAGCAAACAAAGGAGAGGTGGGCAGCCCTGGGGGCTTCGGAGCTTTGGCCCCAGAGAACTCTGCAAACAGCTTTTCTTTCTAATTGAGGTAAAATCCACATATAAGATTAACTTTTAACTATTTAAAAGTGTACAATTCACGATCATGCGCAACCATCATCTTTCTAGTCCCAAAACTGTCATCACCCAAAAGGAAAGCCTATACTCATTAGCACTCAACCCTCACCCCCCACTCCCCAGCCCCAGGCAGCCACGGGCCTGCTTCCCTCTCCAGATGTCCCTGCTTTGGACCCTTCACATCAGTGGGATTGCGTGACATGTGGCCTTTCGTGTCTGGCTTCTACTTAACAGTGTATTTTCAAGGTTCACCGTGCTGTGACAGGTACCAGTGTGCCGCTCCTTCTTAGGGCCAGGCAGCGCTCTGTCCTGTGGAAGCCTCATGTTTTGTTTATGGGAGCAGCTGGTTTCACCCTGGGACAGCCCGCGGCCCACCTGTTTGGCTCTGCTGCGTGTCTGGCCCGTCAGGGAGGGAGCAGGGTCTGTGTGAACTGGGGCAGGCAGGGAGGGTCTGACCCTTAGGGTCTGGGCATCGGACTTCCATCATTTCGCCATGCAGCCACCGGCCACTCTGCCGAGGGATGCGATCCATCCTGAGAGAGCTCGAGAGCTGTTGTCTGGTGCTCATGATGATGTTATGGAGACCACTAGCTCTCAGGCACGGAATGGACTAGAATCTGTCCTTGGTTGTGCCCTTGGCCTGCTAATGAATAAAGGACAAAAAAACGTACATTTAATTGTGTGCGAAAAAAATCAGAGCAAAATCTTCCTAAAATAAGTGCACAAACACTAACGCCTTGAAAAGAAAACAACTTTGGAGGCTCTTCCAGACCCGTGGTTTCCAAGCGTGACTCACATGACGCGTTCATTTCTCGGGTATCCCTCAGCAGCCAGAGAGAAGGCTGGAGAAGGCATTTCCTCCCAGGAGCATGAGCAGACACTAGGGTCACACCCCCTTCCTGGCCGCCCATCCAAGAGTCCTGTGCAGGGACCACGTGCCTCAGGCTCTGGAGGCTTCTCCTCCCCGCCGAAAACCCTGCCACGCGCCTAGGTCTTAGATGGGCGTGGGCCTGGACCGGCCCCCTCTCAAGGAGAATGAGCCTCTGTGCGTCTCGCCCCCAGCTAGCCTCTCCCTCTGGAAGAAGCTCAGACACTCTGCCGGCAGCCTTCGTGGGGTCATGCTGCCCACGGGTGGGGGAGCTGCATTTGAGGTCGCCCTGACCTGCATGAATAGCTTTTTATGCTCACCCCACGCCGGACTCAGCCAGAATGTCAGATGGTAATTAGCAGCAGACCTGGCTCTGTCCCTGGTGATATTATCATCAGACTTCTTGGGTTTCAAAGTGAGCAGCCGAATTGAAACGGCAGCAGATTGGCCTCTGTGATGGACCCGGTGGGGTCTGAACAGTCTGGGGCCCAGGATGCCCAGAGCTGGGGCAGCCAGGAGGGGAGAGGAGGCCCCTCGTGTGGAGCAGGCGAGGCTGAAGGGGCGCCACAGGGCTCTGGGGATCTGGAAGTGACCAGTGTGATGCCTCTGGGCCCTTAGTCTGGTTATGACCCAGCCCTCACCCCCTTTCAGTGGCCTGTCACACAGCAACCTCATGGCAGTTCTCCTTCCCCTCAGGCTGGCGGGGGGCAGGGACTCTGTGTGTGTTCCTCTGGTTCTAGTTTCCTTGTTATTAAGATAGCAGTGTCAGGAGCATCGGCTCATGCCCTCGCTCAGGCAGAGGCTGTGGCCATGACGTGGAAGAGGCTTTGGCAGAAAAGAAGCCAGAGCCACACTCCAGTGGGTGCATGGGGGAGAGCAGGCCCTGCCCGCATGCGTGGTGAGAGCGGGTGCGACCTGAGAGCCCATGTTCCCACCCCTTCCTCTCTAGACCCTTCCTGTAGACCAGGAAAGGGCCTTACATCTCAGAAGTGTTGCTACAAGTCCTGACCCCTTCGGGGGCCCAGAGCACCAGACCCCACCAGCCCCCACCTTTGGGAGCCAGCAGACTGGGGCCACGTCCCTCCCCCTTGGGCACCAAGGGCTGACACTCTGGGGTCCGTACGAAGGAAGGGATGAGAAGAGCAAGACGTTCACAGTGGTATTATTTATAATTCAAGGAAAAGAGGAAATTTAAACTCTAAACGTCCATCAACTGTTTGGCAAAATAAAATCCCATGCAACCATTAGCCTTCATTCATGGTCATGGAAATCTGTTGAAAGAAATTAAATTTTAGGGACCCCTGCATGGTGCAGTTGGTTAAGCGTGTGTCCCTTGATTTCAGCTAGGTCATGATCTCAGGGTCGTGAGATCAAGCCCCATATCGGGCTCCACGCTAGGCAAGGAGCCTGCTTAAGGTTCTCTCTCCTTCTCCCTCTGCCCCTCCCTCTCTTGCTCTCTCTCTCTCTCTAAAATAAATAAATAATTTTTTTAAAAAAATTGAATTTCAGGGGGCGCCTGGGTGGCACAGTCGTTAAGCGTCTGCCTTCAGCTCAGGGCGTGATCGCAGCGTTCTGGGATCGACCCCACATCAGGCTCCTCTGCTGGGAACCTGCTTCCTCCTCTCCCACTCCCCCTGCTTGTGTTCCCTCTCTCGCTGGCTGTCTCTCTCTGTCAGATTAATAAATAAAATCCTTAAAAAAAAATTAAATTTCAGAGATCAATCCAGATAACAGTATATATACTGTGATCCTAACTCTGAAAAGCCTGAAAACATAACTATATGTGTTTACGAGTAGAGAAAGTCATCTACACCAGAAGATTAAAATAGATCATCCCTGGGTCATGAACAATGGGTACTTTGATAAGCAGCACAACAATAGTCATTTTGTGATTTTAAAAACCAAGCTCCTCAAAATCTATTCTCAAAAGTGGTTTAAGGAGGGGTCTCCCACCCCCTAACCCAGGGCAGACCAAGCCACACCCTTCTGGAGACTCACAGGCCAGAGTCACATTCCAGCATCCCACAGGAGGCCCATCATGGGAGTGGGGAGAAGAGACCCTCTGAGGGTCCACACAGGTTCCTCCAGGGCGCCTGCAGCTCTGGCAGCTCTCAGGGCCAGGTCTGGACTCCCTGGCTCCCCATTCCCGCCCTGCCAGGCACCAGCCCAGGTGCAGACCCCGTGGGCTTCTCCCCAGAGCCCCTGCTGCAAGCATCCTGGCCCTGTCCACCTTCAAAGCACAACTTGTTTTCCTGCTGGGTTAGACTTTGGAAACTTTGCTAATGCCTGGCTACTTGTACTTCTACCAGTTAGGAGAAGAAAGGGCAATCAATCCCCATCGAGAACTCACTGCTCCAAGAGTGCAGACCCCAAAGAAACAAACATGGCGCATGTGGTCGAGCCATGCTGGAGGGGTCAGAGGCCCTGGACCCTGGCCTGTGGCCCTGGAAAATAAGAGAAGCCCCGGCCTTGACTGACCCAGTAAGAGGCTCCTTCTCCCACAGGTCCCGGCTCAGTAGTGGAGCCTTTGCCTTCTCCTGCTTGCTCTCGTCAGGCCAGGAGAGGAAACTGCAGCACCTGTCTCTCTGTCAGGGGGGTCTGTGGGCCCAGAGCGCAAGTGGACGGAGGCGGCGTGCCCCCATGGAGGAGTGGGGTTTGCACTGACAGGACTGAGTGGTCGCTTGTTGTCAGAGAAAAGAAACTTGGACTCAGGGCGGCGAGGCTAGAGGGACCCTGGCCCTCCAAAGGTGAAGGCTTAAGGACCCTGGCACGCCTCTAGCTCTCCCAGATCCATGGTATTCAACAGGAAAATGAGAACATTTTGGAAGAGAGCAAAGGTGTGCTGTTTTGTTTTGAACGAAACAATATGCGGTATTAGCACGTTTTCGCAGCACCGTTATTCACACTGGAAACAGCCCAGCGTCCGAACGAACGTGCGACCTCATTCTGTGCGGTATGACTCAGCCGTGACACGGGGGCGTTCTGACGCGCGCTGCCATGTGGGCGGACACGAGGGCGCGATGCGGAGGGCAGCGGCCAGCCACGGACGAGCACCCTGCGTGGCCCCCTCCCGTGAGGCCCCTCCAGGAGTCAGCCGGTCGACGGTGCGTACGCACCAGGGCGGGGGCGGGGGGGCCGGTGTTTAACGGGGAAGAGTTTCCATTTCACCAGATGAAGATTCTGGAGCTGTCGGTGCTGGCCGCACGGCAAGGCCAGCGAACTGTGCACTCAAACATGGTTAAAATGGTCCACTTTGTGTGACGTGCACTTCACCACAATGGAAGTTGTAGAATACAGACGTGGCCGCAGGTACGTGGGTGCGTGCACACATACAGGAGCACCGGCCTACGCGATTCTGAGAGAAACGCGCCCGGAGGTCGATGGTGTCGGCTCTGGGGCTGAGCTACTGCTCTCCCTGCTTGGCCGGGACCCCCAAGTTTTCTAACAGGGGCCGGCAGCGCTCTCACAGAGGAGCGCAAGTTCCGAGATGCACATCTCTCCCCTGGGCCTGCCGCGCTGCCCTTTCGGCCTGCTCCACACAGTGGGGTCATTCAGGCAGCGCCCTGCTTCCCTCTGCCATCAAGCAGCCTGCTGTTGAGCACCGCCCTGGGCCACCGCCTCCTTCCTCCTGTCACGCCCGCCCAGGCCCCTGGACGACAGTGACTGAATCAAGGCAGGGCTGGGGCCCAGCCCGAGACCCTCATCTCCGGAAGGGACGGCCGCTCTGCCAGCTGTGGTGCTTCGCTGCCGCCCCGGCGCTCAGTCAGGCAAACAGAATCGGTGGCATCCCCTGGCTCGATGACGCATATTCCCCAAACGCACAATTATCTCCCTGCAAGGCACATTCTTGGTGTCTGGCCATGCCTGTGTGCCAGAACCCCAGACCACCCTCCCGCATTCCTGGACTGTGACACCACCCCTTGCTGCCCGTGGCCAGATGTGTGCGGAGCTGCCCACCACAGCCGGCCGGGCTTCGGGCAGGATGGGCGTTCAGGCGGGGACAGAAGCTGCAGGGGCAATGGGGTCCCCTAGTCCACCACCGGTTGGAGACTCCAGAGCCCAGGCTCGACCCTTCCTGCCTATGGCAGAACCAGGCCCCGTGGTGGTCACTGTCCCGAGGGCCCTGGGGTGACCGCCTTATTTCCTGTTCTGCAGAAGACAGGCCCCACTAGGCCTGGGGTCTGAGGGCAGCCAGCAGGGCTGAGGCAGTCCCCTCCTCCTGGCTCTGAGCTCTGTTGTGAAGGGCCATCCAAGGGCTCTGTGCGTGAAACCAGAAGGGTAAAAACGTACTCCCCTTCAGTCTGCTACGGCCCGTGGATCGGGGACCTCTGGGCAAAAGGCTATCGGGACCAGCTGTGTGGCCTTGGGCTGCCGGCACACCCCTACGGACGTGGCTTCTTGTCTCGTGGAACAAGGGTGCCGATGGCGCATGTCTCCTTGGCTGGTTGTGCTGCAGTCAGAATGGGGGTCTCCAGCGTGCACCCGGCATGACAGCAGCTCACACAGAAATCCCCTTTGCACAAATGAAACTCCGGTGGTGGAGAAGAGGGCTGCCTTCCTCAACGACCCTGCTTGTGGGAGCATGGAGTCCCAGGCCCGCACCCCCAGGCCGCCACGCTGGCCTCGTCCTCCTTCCAGAACACCAGCTCCATCACTAAATTTACTGTCCAGAACTTCCCTAGGAAGCAAGAGAAGGCTCACATGGACTCGGGGTGCCCAGAGCCCTTGCTTCACCAAGGTGTAATCTCACGTCCATGTTTGTCTCACAGGGAGGGGTTATGGCTCATTTTCCTTTCTTTGATTTTTCAGTTTTCTGACCTTTGCAATTTTTCTCTCACAGCATATTTTCATATGTGGTTTCGGATGTGTCCTATTTAAAAACTGTCAGCACCCCCTATGCCCTCTCCTTAGCACATCTTCCTCTACTCTGGTCAGCCTGGCCCAGGCACTGCCCCCAACACTCAGTCCATGCCCCCACCTCTGCTTGGGCTGCCCACCGTCCCACCTTCCATCTTGCACCGACACTGCTCACCCTCTGTCTGGGGGCTCTCCCTACACAGCTGAGCTCACCTGGAGCGTTCCTCAGTCTCCATGGGGCTCCCTGGAGGGGCGACAGGTGACAGCAAAGGAAGAAAACCAGGGCTGAGTGAGAAATTTCATCCCACGATCTCCAGGCCTCCCCTCCTTTCTGACTTGGACATCCTTCATCACCCATCATTGGACCCTGAGTCTTCTGAGCCCTGCCCACAGGAGGAGCCCCCAGGAAAAGCCCCAGAAGGAGCTCCAAAGAGCAGAGTGAGAGAAGGCAGAGGGGACTGCAAGCAGCAAGCATTCAAGGAGGGAAGGAGGTGGCCACCGAGCCCCCTTCAGGCTCCCAGAGCTGTAAACCCATCCCTCAGTGGTTTCCATTTGGGCCAACATTCCTGTGGCTGTGACCCTGGGCCAGCGGTCAGTCATGCTCCCGCCCGGTCCAGTTTGCCAGGTCCCCCCGCAAGGGCTTTGAGTCCTGTGCCTGGTCCCCAAAGTGCCTCGTGCTGGGCCTCAGACATCAGTGCTCAGATGAGAGAGTAGGAGGTTATGCCTCCCAGCTGCACAGCATCTGGGTGTCTGGGGGTTGACCCATGTCCTACACCCCCACCACGTATCAGGGGTCCTCGCGTCTCCTGTGCCCCCCCACGCCTGGACCAGTGCACACCCCCCTTGATCTGCAGCCGGCGCCCATGGAGGCTCCTCTGGGGGGTGGCGGGCAGTTGCCAGTGCCCAGCTGCCAAGGAAAACAAGAAGACAGCAGAGCTCACCTCCCTGGCCCTGCCCCCGGCCTCCCCCAGAGGGCCAGGCACACGTGACAGGAAGCAGTGCATCTGATAGCTGGACCTGCTCACCCACAACTAGCCAGCCGCTGTCTCACCAGCAAACGCCAGCCAAGCCTTCTTCAATTTCAACTTCTTCTCCATGCGTGGAGGCAGAAACATGTCTCCTGGGCCCTGGAAAAGTGCTTCCACCTGGGGACTGGAAGGAGCGGCTGGCCAAGGGCTCCCCTGACTCTTCCTCTCACCCTTGGCTCAGGAGAGGCGCCAACTCTCACCTCACGGTGTGGAGTTTTATAAGCTCATAACCCGAGACGCCAACGGCTCACACATGTGTGGTCAGCATGCGTCCTGCTTTTTTTCCTTGACTCCCTGTCAAGTGGTAATATAGGTGGGTATTTGGTGGCTGGGAGCTGGAGAGGGACAGCTGTCCCCTCTGCACACCTAGTGGGGGGCGAGGGGGCAGAGGTCACATGGTTTTCATTAAGGATGGTTCCTTTGCGTGGCACAGAGGGGTCCATTGCCCTGAGGACAGACTGGCGGAAAGCATGGGATCTTTCCCTGTTTTCTTTTGCAAAGGCTGCCCTTCCAGACCCCCAGAAACCAGCCCTCCTGGGAGAGCCAGAGGGCAAACAGAAGAGACTGCCTGGGACCCAAGTGACCAGTGCTGATTCCTGCTCCCACCCACAAAAGTGGAGAGACTGAGGCACAGATGGGCAGGGATTCCCGGGCCATGAATAGCACCACAAGCAGAGCCTACCCTCCCCAGGTACCAGCCTCCCGCAGGCGTGGACGCTGCTTGGCTGCACTTGGGGTCCTTCAGGAGAGACCAGGGTGGGTGAAGGAGCTCCTGGAGGGGCACAGCCCTGAGGAGACCCCTAACCCCGCTGGAGGCAGCCAGTCTGGGGATTTCCTCCCTCCACTGCCTGCAGGAGGACCAGCCACAGCTGTCCCCAGCAGGACTTGTGGGGCCTGGATCTCATTCCGGACTTGGCATCTGTACGTGGCTCCCAAGTCCACAAGAGACCCCTGGATAGGCTGCAGGTTCAGCAAGTGCCTGCCCTCCCCTGAAGCTGGGCACGTGGCCACATTGGAAAGGGAACCATACAGTTCTCAGGGCGGGGGACTTCATCACCACCCCAAGGAGCCACAGGTGAAGGACCTCACAGGCCCTCCACCAGCCCAAATACTCACCCAGTGGGCCTCCCAGGCTGCCTGGTGCTCGCAGGGCACGTCAGTGATATAGGCCCAGAGCCACACACAGACCACCCTCAGCAGGGATGGTCCTTTGTGTCTTGGCCCTGGTCCATCCTCAACACTGCCCCGCAGCACCACGGGCAAAGGCCACGCCACATTGTGGTCATATTGGGCCACCTGCTCTGGGGGCTGCAGTGGCATTGCCCGGGGGTGGTCCTCTCACCACCGGGCCACTGGCCACTTGCCTTGGAAGTCCCCTTCTCTCGCTCTGGCTGCTCTGGCTGGGTGAGCGCCCACCGCTGGAGCCCCTTGAGCTGGCCAGGCCTGGAGACTGGATCTGAACTGCCAATCACATGGGAGAACCTTCGCAGAAACCCAGCCAGCAAAGGAGACACGTGGATACAAACAATGCGGCAGCAGAAAAATGGCACCCCCATTGAGGGCTTTTTATTTGGAGTGGCCATGGTGTCTGCAGGGGAAGCCCTGGGCAGGAGGGAATGACACCCACCCCACACCTTTCCCCTCCCCATGTGGCACCCCCATTGAGGGCTTTTTATTTGGAGTGGCCATGGTGTCTGCAGGGGAAGCCCTGGGCAGGAGGGAATGACACCCACCCCACACCTTTCCCCTCCCCATGTGGGTTTGTTCTCTAATTCTTTGTTATCCACACGAAGTCATAAGTACCTAATGAAAGTTTAAACCATAGACGGTTCTCAGGTCCTCCCGAGGGCCTGGGTCCAGCCATGCCAGGGGGCCTCTCATACCATGGGGCCAGCCCAGAGAGCCCTACGTGCGAGGCTGGCCGGCAGGTTCCTCTGGGAGCTGTCCTGAGGCCAGTGTGGCTTCATCCACCCCTCACCTTTGCTGGCATGAACTAGCCCATCCTAACTGGAGTGTGGCGGAAACGCCAGGGTCCAGAGCACCCTCCCCCCACCAAGGCTACACCACCGCAGACCTACCCCTTTGACTTGGGCCTTCAGGTGATCACACTGCCAGACCCCGGAGGAGATGGGCACGCTGAACCGTGGGGCAACCAGCCGAGGAGGCGGGGGATGGGGAAGAGAGAGCAGCAGGCCCCCGAGGGAAGGCCGTGGGGTCCCAGGACAAAGCTTGGTGTGTCCCCAGTCAGACCTCATCTCCTTCCAGCCATCCCTCTTCCCGAGCTCCTGGGCCTAGATCAGGCCACAGAGAGGATTTTTGTCAGGTGGCTTCCCCTCTGACAGGTACCACAAGAGGGCAGGCCTCAGCGCCCCCCCCCCCCCCCCGCCCCGGCTGGAGACCCCTCCAAGGTGCAGGCACCAACCAGGAATCCCAGGACCCCAGCCCAGCGGCAAGCCAATGGAGCAGGACTGAGGACTGTAGGCCACGGCTTTGGAGGGCCAGACAAGACCCCCAGAGAGCTAGGACCAGGGCACCTTCCCAGCCGCCACACACCCTGTGGGAACAGAACCAAAGCAGCCCCTGCAAACGTCAAGAAGGAGGAGCCCAGCCCAGGATCAGGGGAAGCACAACCTGGGTGGGCTTTCACCGAGCCGAGCCGCAGCTGGGGCTGAATGGGCACTGAGGAGGCCGTCGTGGAAGTGTGGGGTCCCCAACCTAAGCCCTTGCGGGTGGAGCCTTGCAGACACGGGGCCCTCGAGGCGGTCACAGGTGGCCACGCCTGCGTGCCTCTGGAAGCCAGGAGTGGTCAGCACAGAGGGTGCCGGCCGGGGCCTGTTTCCTTCCACCTGTGTCTGAGTTCCTGAGGCTGATGGAGATGATGCCCCTGGACAGGGGTGGGTGGGTGCTGCCCGCCAGACCCTGACTGGGCCCTGTCCGAACACCTCTCCCTCTTCATGAGCTTCTTCTCAGAGGGTCCTTCAAGCCCCCCGCCCACCCCAGACGCAATGGCCCTTGTCGGTCTTCCTGCCCTGACCCACTTCAGGCCCCAGTCACTGTCCCCGTGACTGCGGGAGCCTCAGGGCCAGAGAAGCCACACAGCCCATAGATGGACACACTGACCTGTGGCCAAATACCAGGTCTCTTGCCTATTTTTACACCATCTGTATTTTCATTTCCCTCTGTTTTCAATAGAGCCCCTTTTTGGACATTTTAGTCCACTCAGCAGTGTTAAAAGGGGAAAGCAAGGGGCCTTTGCTCTTTCTGAGCTGGAGCCGGGCAGAGGGCCCTGTGCTCTGTGCCAGGGTTGGGAGGGGCTTGGGGGCCATGAGGACCCCTCTCTCTCACTGCCCCCAGTCCTTGGTGCACAGGAGCATGGAGGACTTGGGCTAGGGGATCTGACACTTAGATCATGGAGGCCCCTGGGGGTTCGGGTGTGGGAGACGACACCGGACACGCACAGAATTCACAGACACGCAGGCACAGCCTCCTTGATGCCTACCGCCTTGCTGGCACAGAGATCCTGTTTCTCTGCCTCCCCCTCCCCACCCTTCACACACAGCCCTCGGGGGTGTTTTGTTTTTTGTTTTCTTAACATTTTTTCTTCTTGCCCGTGATCGAATTGATGACCAGGAAGTGTGTGGCTTGGTTAGCAAAATGCTTCTGAAGACGGAATTCCAAAGCCCCCGGCAGCCGTGACCTCACCACAGGGATATGCACCAAACCACGGCTGTTTTTGTAAATCGCCACCCGCCCGGGGGCCGTGCACAATGGCCGGTGTTGATACTGAATTCCGCACGTTCTCCGTGGCCCCCACCCTCACGTGGCTCCTGCATGGGGTGCTGCGGTCCCTGAACAGCCTGGTTTCCACCCCTTGAAGCCCCTCACAGCCCCGTGTTGGCACACGTCTGTCCCCCACCCACAGACCTGAACCCTCCCCTCTCTCACCTGTGACTGCGGTGCTGGCCCCAGCCCAGGCGGCTCTTCGGAGGGAACAGGACCCGAGCGTCTACTCTGTGCCAGGCCCTGCCTGCTGCACTGGGAACAGAGGCCCTGCCCTCCTCCCAAGACTCAAAGCATCCACATCCCACATCTAGGGTTGACGTTGTCCTGGTGGGAAGGTACCTGGGGGGAGGGGGAGGGATGGGTGTTCATGGCTCAGGGCTTTGGCAGCTATCCCTCCCCTGGAGGACTCCCAGAACCCCTCGGGCCTGTTTCCCTTGGCCTGTGCTCAGGGCCGACCCCATAGGTACACACTCCCCGTTCACTTCTCTTCACAGCACTTCACCACCCACCATCCGGAGCCGAGTCTGTGAGCAGGCAGGGCCCCTGTGGGGCCACGCACAGTAGGCCGTCACCCAGCACGCATTCGAAGCGTTGTCAGTGCAGAACTCCAGGGTCTCAAAGCTCCCCTGGGATCTCCCCCGTTGTGACCGCACGAAGCAGCTGGAGAAGGGGCAGCATGACTGATCTCACTGATTAACGTGGTTCCCAGTCACATGACGCCTAGAGCGACTGCCGACGCAGAAAGCTGCCCCACATTTTACCCTGACAGCCTAACCGGGCCAGTTCCCACCACACAGGCCTGAACTGAACAGTTTAATCAATTAGTGGGGTGGACGCCTCATGTCAGCTGCAGCTCTAATGAGGGGGTCCCAGCCCCCACCCGTGGGACACACCGCCTTCTCCCCAGGCCCCTCACCAGGGCCAGACTTGGCCCCTGTCTTCCCCACGAGGGTCTGGGAACCTGGCCCTCAGGTCCAGCTGGACACTCAGCCATGGGGTGCCAGGCCCTCCCTGCAGCCAGCTTTCCTTCCAAACCCAAGTGGCAGAGCCAGCAAGGGATGGAGGGCTTACATCACAGTTTCCGCTTACGGACAAGGATGAGGACACAGTACCCGTGAGGACACTGGACATGATCTGGCGGTAGTGAGGTCACAGGGACCCCATGCCCCTGGCCAACTTCCTCAGCCTTGCACAAACATGCACGCCCACAGATACACATACAGACCCCACACTTCAGTTTCTGTCTGGGGTGGGGGGGATGTTCATTCCCAAAGCACTGGCACCGGGAGGCACAGCTAAGGCCAAGGCCCAGCCTGCAGAGACTCAGAACTGGGGCCTCCCCTACTCTGTCCGGAGGGTCAGGGTCAGGGTCAGTGTGGTGCATGCGTGCATGTGTGCGAGTGTGTGCACAAGCATACGTGTGAGGGCAGTGCACGTCTGAGAGTACTGTGTGAGAACGTGTGTGTGAGCACTGTGCACGTGTGCAAGCGAGCACGTGTATGGGGGGGCCAGTACATGTGCATTGTGTGAGTGTGTGCATGTGTGTGCAAGCACATGTGTGTGGGTGTGAGCATGCGTGCAAGCGAGCACATGTGTGTGGGTGTGAGCATGCGTGCACACGTGCAAGCGAGCACATGTATGTGTGTGAGTGTAGGCTGGCACATGGGCATGTGTGTAAGCATGTGTGTGCAAGTACATGTACACTTGAGAGTGTGAGTGTGTGGAAAGCGTGTGTGCAAACATGTGGGCAGGTGTGCAAGCATGTGTGTGCAAGCAGTGTGCGAGTATAGCGCGCGTGCGTGTGTGTGTCTGGGTTTGCGTGTCTGGGTTCCACGGTCTCTGCCCCCATTTCGCCCCCTTCGCAACGTCCAAAGTGTGAGTGACCCACTCCCTCTCTGCCATGGCCTCCCCTGAGTGGCTTTGGGCACAACCACACCAGCTCCGTGTGTCCTGACAATTGCCAGCCTGCCTGCAGTTAACGGCCCTTCTTCACGGCACGAGGAGACCCAGCCCCTGAGGGCAACCAGAAGGCTGCTCACATACTGACGGCCAGGAGCCTGGACATTTCAAAGCCGGGCTTCAGTGAGTGGGAAAGACCGGCTGGAAATAAAGCAAACCTTAGCCTGGCCCCATGTCCTCTGACCTTCTTTCTAAAAACGGATGGGGCTACAGGTAGGCAGCTTCAGACACTGATCCCAGCAGTCACGTGGTGTATCTTCTCAGTTCCACATGCTCTGGGGTGAAAACCTGCCAAGGGGGTCCACAAGCGTGGGGTCCACAAGCGTGGAGTCCAGAGTGGGCCCCGGCTGCATGCTCACCCCGTGAGCCCCGGCGTCCCCTGACCCAGTGGGCAGACCCGCAGCACCGCAGGGCCCACAGCCTCCAAGCCCTGGGGTCTGCGAAGCATGTGACTCAGGAGAAAGCCCGCTAAATCGGGCAGGCAGGCTCCGCCCTCCGCGGAGGAAGGGCACGGCGGTCACGCGTGCAGAACATCGACCACGCTCCCCAGCGTGCTCCCATCTCCGTACGCGGCCCTTTATCCATGAAGGGGTTGTCTGCTCAGGTGGACAGTGGCCCTGACTGGGGGTCTAAGAAACCAAGGCTGCGGCACTGACACGTCTACCTCGTCCTCCAAAGCACAGAGGGCCATGGGGGCCGGGGTGTGGGTGTAGGCTGCCCTCAGCCTGCCTGCGCCCTGGGGACAGACCTGCAGGGGAGCCCTCGCCCAGCCTCCTGGGTCCTGAGCCCAGTAGACAGGAGGGACAGGAGGAGGACCCTCGTCTCCTTCCTTCGTGGGTGGTGGGGATGAAGGGCTGAGGGGCTACCAGAGGGGCGCTGTCCTGGAAAAGTCTCATCAGCACTTGGTGCACGTTGGCGAGGGGTTGCAGGGTTTGGGGAAAGTCCTGGGCTAGAGCTCCCCAACAGCCCTTCTGAATGGAGCTCTAACGGGGGGGGGTGTTGACTCTGAGCCCCAGTGTCCTTGCTGTGTGGGGGAGCACTGCAGGAGCAAAACCAGCCAAGACCACAGCAAGCACCTCCCTTTGTGAGTGGTCCTTGTGGGCCAGCGAGGACCGAGGGAGCCCAGGCCCGGCACCCCAGGGCTGTGCCCACACCTGCCCCAGTGCGGCTGCTCGGGCCAGGCCTTCTCCCTCCGCTGGACACCTTCTGACATGTCTGTGTCAGGTGCCAGTGAGCAGAGCCCTGGCAGCCTGGGCATGGCCAAAATGCAGGGCAGGTGGGGCACCTCCTGGTGACAGGCAAGGTGCTGCTATCCAGCCACAGATGAAGAGGATCTGGGGACGGGGGTCCGCACATCTGGGGTGTGTCCTGCAGACCAGAGAGAATGACAGGAGGGCCCAGGAGCCTTTCGGCACACGTACAAGCCATGAGGTGCCACCGGGAAGAGGGTCTCGGGCACTGGAGGAGGAGCTGGGCTGGGGAGGGGTAGGGAGTCACTGAGGCTGGTGACAGTGAGTGCCAGAGGACTCCGCCCTCATGTCTGGACGGAGAAGGTGACTTACGACAGGTGAGCCCGGGTGTGGACTGGCACAGCTCCCCACAGAGCTGGCACCACACCTGGAAGCAGGCAGCTCCCAGCAGGCAGGCAGCAAGTTAGTCGGCAAAGGGGAAGAACTACCTGAGACAAGGGGAGGGACACAGAGAGACAGAGACAGAGGGAAAGACGGGGAGACCGGAGGGGTGGGGAAAGGGCACGATCCCCCAGAGATCAGTCAGAGAAACCACACGTGCCCCGTACTCTCCACCCATGTGGAGTCATATTCCTGACCTTGAGATTTTGATAAAAGTTGGGAGCCTGTTTTCTAAAAATGCAAGTAGACGTATAACACAGCATCTTATACACAACTTTAGGGGAGTCATGAGCACCCGGTGCCACCTGGGGACCGCAGGTAAGAGGGTACATAGCTGCTGGGACAAATCACGAACTTACCATGGCCTCAAACAACCCAAGTTTATTATCACACAGCTCTGCAGGCTTCGGTCCCACCAGACTCACACTGGCCTGAGGTCCAGGTGTGGGCAGGGCAGGGTCCCTCGGGAGGCCCCAGGGGGAGACCAGAGTCCTCACAGCCGGCAGCCTCGGGCCGAGTCCTCAAGCTGCGTCTCCTGGTTCTCTCTCTTCTGCGTCCCTCTCCCACTTTTAAGGACCCCTGACGACATTAGGGCCAGCAGATGATCCAGAATAATCTCCCCGTCTTACCAGCAATTTGACTCTATGTACGGCTTTAGTCCCACTTTGCCGTGTGAGGGAGCATAGCTGTAGGTCAGGGTTAGGGTGAGGACGTCTTTGGAGGCCACTGTTCTGTTGACCACCACAGGTAAAGGGTGTAATCAATGACAGAACAGATAGGAGTGCATACATGGAAATAGAGCACATGCAACAGGGAATCAAAAATATATAAGCTGCCAACCCAAGATCCTTTTCCTCAGTCTCACGGGCCAAATGACAGGAGAAAGCAAGAGGGATTTGCTGAAAACTCTTTAAAAGTCATCTGGTGCTCTGTCCCTTCCACTGGCCTCCTACCCCTCCTACCCTGGGGCCATTGCACGCACATTTTTTTTTTTTTAAGATTTTATTTATTTATTCGACAGAGATAGAGACAGCCAGCGAGAGAGGGAACACAAGCATGGGGAGTGGGAGAGGAAGAAGCAGGCTCATAGCAGAAGAGCCTGATGTGGGGCTCGATCCCAGATCGCCGGGATCACGCCCTGAGCTGAAGGCAGACGCTTAACCGCTGTGCCACCCAGGCGCCCCCATTGCACGCACATTTGACCCTCCCAGACTCCTGCCTCCCCAAGGCCCTGCCGCACAGACCAGAGTTGAAACTGCAGTTCAGCTGCCCCACCCGCCCAGCTCTCCACCCCCTTGGCACCGGCGGCCGCCTCACACCAGTATGACTCACAGCCACCCACTCCTCTGGAGGGCAGGGTCCCGGTGCTGGAGCTGGAAGGGCAGCCCTGCCGTGCAGCCGACTCCAGGCTCCATCCTCACCCGGAGCTGACAGGGCGTGTCAGGCCAGCCAGCCTGGTCTGGGGTGTCTGCTAGGGCCCCTCGCCTGGGGGTCCAGCTCACCACCAGAGGCCAGGGCAGGAGTACCCGCACATGGCAGTCGTGAGGTTCCCCTGGGTCTCAACGGGCCGCCTGGGCAGGTGTGAGCTGTGGCCAGACCCCGACTGAGCACATGACCCCCACAGCTACAGTCTGTCCCACCCCAGCTCCTCCAGACAGGTACCCCGATGCCTGAAACTAGGCCCAGGGCATTACCAGAGGCCTCCAGCTGGAGGCCACAGGGTCAGCCTGACTCCCCAAGCAGTCAAGATGGGGTGGGTGGCTCGTGAGCATTGGAGTGCCAGGGCCCGAGCATTGGAGTGCCAGGGCCCGAGCCCTTGGGGAGCCCAAACCAGCAGGAGGACAGGTCTGAGGCCATCCCTGTGTGTCCCATCTGGGATGGCAGAGGAGAGAAGGAGAAAACACTGAGGCACAGCAGGGCAGTCTGTAAACACAAGAGCATGCCGCCCACAGATACCGTGGTCTGCAGAGCAGCTCGGAAAGCATGTTTTTCTTATCTCGGTGTCATGAGACAGGCCCAGACCTTAGCTCCTGCCACCAGCACGTTTGAGAGAAGTGCTGAGAAAGGGTGTCCAACGTCACTGGGGCCAAGAGAGTAAGGATGTCCCTTGGGGCCCGCTAGGAGGAGGAGGAATGTCCGGGGCCAGGCCGGGGTCCTGGCTGACCCGGGGAGGGTGGGGGTCTGGGACCCGTGGCTCTCTGGGGAAACACACAAGGAGGAGGCGAAGGCTCCCTACAAGTCTAGCAGGGAGAGGAAGAGACAGGGGCAGGCAGAGCCTTTGTTGTGCTGGGAGGCCCTGGCTGCTTCTTAGAGAAGACCACACAACGGCAAGGGACACTGGGGGGTGAAGTTTGGCAGGGGGAAGGAGGGCTTGGGTCACACCTCCCCTTCAACCTCTGGACAGAGCCGAAGAAAGGTGCCCGCAGCTCCGTCCCGCACGGGGACCAGGACTGACCTCAGCCGAGACGGGGACATTAGGCAGCCAGAAGGACCCTCTGGAGACCCTCTGAGTGCCTCTCCCGGCCCCTCAGGGCTCCGTGGTGTGGGGACTTCCCTGAGGATGGATGTGGGAGAGCAAGAATTCCAGTGTCACAGAGCGAGCTGGGCACATAGTGGCCTCAGGTGTCCACAGGCGGTTCTGGGCAGCAGGAGGGCAGGGCTCTCAGAAATGGTGACCCTTCCAGCCCCTCCCACCTCCAAGCAGCCTTGGACTGCCGGGGGCTGCTCTGTTTGGTATCCAGCTCACACGCCACGGAAAGCGAGGGTCATGTGTGCCGGCAGCAGGCACCCATCTCTAGGGCTGAACCCTCAGCACCAAACCCCACCCTCTCCCCCCACAACTGCAGCACCCTCGGAACAAAGGCAGACCCCGGGGGGGTACCTCCCCACCTGCTGGCCCTGCTCTCTCTCCAGACTCCCACTAAGAAGACTTCTTCCCTGGGCCGGCTCTCACCAGCTGCCACGGCACTTCTTTGTAAAAAGCTGAAGCCACACGCGGAGTGGAAGCTGCTATCCAGCCCTGAGGTCGCACATGGGGTCAGGTGCCCGGCTCCTCCCAGGGTCCCTGTACTGCCAGCAGGAAGAAGGCCAGCCCTGAAACCGAAACCCAAACCCGACATTCTGGTTCTGCCGCATCTGCACGCCCTGTGGCATCCTCCCGCGTCAGAGTCAACACCCAGAGCACCGCGGAGCATGAACCCAGCAACAGGGTCGCGGGGTCCTGGCCCATCTGCTGCCCCAGCGCATCCTCCCGGCATAACATCGAAACTCTTAGCCACGGGAGGACCTGTCCCCGTCACCAACCCTGCTGCTTCAGGGGATCGCCCTGCTGCTTGCTGGGCAGGTGTGGAGCACCTGCTGCTTGCTGTGACCTGCAGGAGCCCACAGACCTGAGCCAGCACGTGCCTGAGCTGGGGCATGCCTGAGCCAGTCCACTCCTACCTGACGCAGGGCACACCTGAGCCAGCACACGGCACCTACCTGTGGCCACAGTGTGCCTGAGTCTTGGATGCAGCTGGTACAGTGCTCACTGACCAGTGTCCTCTCCTAGAGCCCCCTCCAGTCTCAGCAGCTGCTTGGGAGAAATCACCTGATCATAGATGTGGATGCAGGCTTACGTCTGATTCGTGGCACCCAGTGACCCCTATAGTGGGATGACCAGTGTCCTCCCAAATTCCCATCTACTTAGAACCTGTGACGGTGAACTTATCTGGAAATAGGGTCTTTGCAGGTGTAATCAACCAAGATGAGGTTGTACTGGCCCTAACCCTGTAACTGGTGTCCGTGTAAGAGGAGGGATTCGAACACAGACACGCAGAGGGAAGAAGGTGGCAGAGTCTGGAATAACGCTTCTACGGCCAAGGACTGTCGGCAGCCACCAGAAGCTGGAAGAGCCGGGAAACCTCCCCTAGCACCTCCAGAGCGAGGCTGGGCCTGCCCACCCCTTAATTTGTACTCTGGCCTCCAGAATAACGGGATTGTATGTTGTTGAAGCCGCCAGCCTGTGGTCGTTCGTTACAGCAGCTGCGGGGTGCTTGCTCACCCTCGAGGGAGTGGAGGTCACCAGCCCAGGGCAGACCAGCCCCCGGCTGTCCAGACCTGCCGTGGCCTGGGGCATTTTGGGGAGGCTGGGGTCAAAGGGCAGGATCTGGGTTAACAGGAAGGGGAGGGCAGATGCTAAAGAGGACAGAGGTGGAAGGAGGAGGCGCAGTCTGACTGAGGCCGAGCGGTGTTTTCTAAAGCGTGAGCATAACAGCTGCACTTATAGCTGGGCCCGGAGGGAAAGGCCCGGAGCAGCAGGGCTGTGGGGCTCCCTCAGGTGTGCCGACCTCAGGAGAGGCCCTGCCACCAGCGAAGCGCCATGCACGCACGACCGGGGCTGCAGACAGAGGTGCCACCGTTCCATCAGATGCTGGTCTTTATTCTCTGGAACGGAAGCAGCCTGCAGCCCAAAAATGGCCACGGCCAGCAAGCATATTCTTTGAAAAGCAAAAGCAAAACAAAAGTAAGTATTTGGCTCCCTAAATTTCCGTCATAAGAAACAACTCTGAATGGTACCCAAGCTTCGTACAAAGCCTGGTGCCCTCCGTGGGCTACGGCCCCAGCATGTCACCCAACACACCAGCCGAGCACAAGGACGTCAGGTGCTTTTGAAAAACAGTATGAAATGGCACACAAGGCATTTAAGACACTGGAGTTTGTTTCCTATGGACTTTTCTTTTTTAAAAAAAAAATATAATAACTTAGTTTGCATTGTACAACATTTCCCACCAGTCAGGGAGCCCTTGGCCAGGACCTCGCGGCGTGTGCCTCCATGGCTTGAGCACCAGGGAGCCCCCGATCCGAGCACACACTGTGGCAGCGGCGGGGTCACCCACAGTCACTCCGTGCCCATCTCGCAGGGGTTCAGGCCCCTCTCCTCGGCGTCCCTGTATGTCCTCTGGAAGTCCTTGAAGCGTGGGGCACAGCCAAGCCGGGCCTCCCCAAAGTGCATGTGGCCGGTGAAGAGAAACTCCCCACGCCCAGGCCTCACACCGCACTGCAGCAGCGTGGTAACGCGCCCCCGCCAGCCGCCGCCCTCTGGGGCCGGCCGGAAGACCCTGCTCTTCTGCCGGTAGAGCCGGCTCACGTGCAGGTGGATGGCGGACTCCTGCTGCTCTGGTGCGTGGGTGACGTTCTGGATGGAGCCTCGGACGACTGCGGAGGCAAGGAGATGGGGTCAGTGGGTTCGCCGGGGGCATCTGTGCCAGGTCGGACCCTGAATTCTGCATTCCAGAAATCCCATTAAAAATAACAATTCACACGCATGAGGCCTTCTGGGGATAAAGATAATTTTCTACAGCCATATAAGTGGGGAAAACAGGAGATAGAAACCACGTCGTGCATCAGCTTTTCAAGTTAGAACAAGACAAGTGACCATAGTTAGCGCACAAGACCTGCGGCAGGTCTGTACCAAGGGGGGACAGACACCGTGGGGCTCGGAGGGGAGGAGGCCCTGGAGGACAGCTCAGGCCCACACCCAGGATGCTGCCCAGCCCCCAGTCCTCGCTACGCAGCACCACTGCCCTCAGAGCCGGAGGCACTCAGAGCCGGGCGCAGCCGTGCTGGCTTCCTGTCCGGCACCAGCACCATGGCAGACTGCTTCCATCCTCTGCCTGAGAGTGTTGGTGCCAACGTCACGAGCAGGCCGGGGAGTCCCTGACCTCAGCCCCAGGCCCCCCAGGCTCCCTGGACCCTCGGACCAGGAGCTCCTGCTGTAGTATCCACAGGGGACCCAGATGACACAGGGCTCCGAGGTGAGGCAGCACCCGCGTTTGGAGGAAAATGCTCAGTGACCACCCTAAGCAGGATGCCTGACCCTCTCCCCACCTTCCAGACAGGTCCCTCCCCCGGGTAGACGGACTGTCACTCTGCTGCACAGAAAGGGAAGCATTTTCCTGTTACTACAATTGGTGGCGGGGGGGCCCCAAGCCCCGTGTCCTCGGCAGTCTGCTCCCCAAGCTCAGTTCCAGCACTGGAAGGCCCTCCCAGGCCCCGTGGGGCTCCTGACACGTGGCAGGAACATGAGGACACTTACCGAAGTCGCTGGTGCAGACCGCCAGCAGCACTTCTGCGTCACTGCAAGGGCGGCATGGGGCTGCAGGGAGAGAACGGGTTAGGGGCGGGGTCTGCAGGACACAGGCCCACATCCACGCCCACCAGGTCCTGTAGAGCTCTGACCCTGGGAAGCAGGACAGAGAGCCCGACCTCGGCCGTGCAAGTGGGGGGCTGACCGATGCAGGGGACACCCCGAGCTCCAGATGTGGCTGTGAAGGGCACACACCCCGAGGGAGAGCTGGCCTTGGTGCTTGTCCCCACTTAGCTTGCTGGCCCAGCAAATCTCGCCCATGCCCGTCACCCATGCGAACCAACCCGAGCTGGTCTGAAGCTGCGTCCCCTACACCAGCCCGGCTGAGAGTCGCCTGCATTCCAACCTCCACACCTGCACCCCAAATGTTGTGACCGCCCACTCACACATCCCCTGCTCCCCAGGCCCCTGTCTGCTGCCAAGACTGGAGGGTCAGGGCACTGCCCAGGACCGCCAAGGCTGCTGAAGGTGCCTGCGAGCGTGCAGGAACGCAGCTGCGTGCACAGCCCCTCCCCCAGACCCCGCCTGGACCTCAGACCGCGTCACTGCCTGCAAACACCAACCACAGCAAGCCCAGTTCACAGAAGCCCCAAACCCCCACAGCCTGGGTGGGGCTGGCTTCCTCCAGCCAAGCCAGGCCTCACCCGGTGAACTTCTGCCCCAGCCCGGCCCTCACCCCGCCCTTCACCCTCACTTCCTCAGATGGGGTGAAGCTCCAGAAAGATTGGGGGGGGCGGAACAGAGCCTCTGGTCCTGGCAACCCTCCCCCCAGACCACGGCACCGCTCCTGACCCAGCACTGGATTTGGGAGAACACAACACTAGGCCCTCACTGCACCTTTCAAGGCCTCGGACTCTTGGATGCAGAGTCTCTAGGCTTTGGCACAAATTCTCCCAGGTCAGGGAAAGGTTAGTATAAAGTCTTGCTGGAACAAGGCCTTTCACTTTCTCAAGGCCCCAGAACATCCATAGTTTGGGCACCTGCTGGGCCTGGACAAAGCTAACCCTGTCTGCACACTGACCAGTCACCTTCCCAAACCCTGAACTGGGTGAGCAGTCAGGGGCAGGACCAGGTACCAAGGAGCAGGAGCTGGGAGAGGCCTTCTGGGGCCCAGGCCATGGGGCCAGCAGGGTCTGCGCCACCCGGAGCAGCACAGGGTCTCTGTGGACCCTGTGGGGTGGACATGAGTTTCGAAGCACTGGCCCTCGTCATCCTGCTTGGGCAGGGGTGGATGTTTGCGCCCCAGGCCAGTTCAGGAGGGCCTGACTCACTGGCCCTCCCACCACCTGCTGCTTCTATCAGGTCGTCAGGAAGCAGGAGACGCCGCAGGACAAGCACAGCCTGTTGGACGCGTCCCATCCGGCCCATTGGGAGATCGGGCACCCACCCAGCTCGAAATCCCAAAGACTGCTGCCCACCTGCGCCACTCAGGTTCCATGTGTAGACCCCCAGTCTCAAGGCCTTTCTTCAAAAAGAGGGTGGCCCACTGGGGGTCCCCTACCCTGCTCACCCATCGGGGACGTGCTGCCCCCACGGGGCCGGACAGGCCACACAGGTCAGGAGGGATGAGGCAGGGCACACAGCACTGCAGGGGCAGGGGTCTTCAGCTGCACTGAGCGGCAGCATTTTATTGTAGTCCTTATGGCAAGGGGCACGTGGCGGAGGTGGGACCTCCCATCCTAGCCGGCACTCCCTAGCGCCCAAGGGGTCAGAGGCCCCACCTGGGTGCCCTTGCGGGTGGGAGAAGGTGGGTCAGCAGTCCGTCCCGTGGTGGCCATGGCCCGCCTGCGGGTGCCCCTCCTGGAGCACTCACCCAGGGGGGAGGAGCCACAGCCGGGCCCCTGGGGCCCGGCCACGCAGTGTTCCAAGCAAGGGTGGGCGGGAGGCCCAGGTCCACACAAGCTCTCCAGAAGCACATCTCAGCTTCTGAGTCGGCTGAGCCAGGCCACAAAGGCAGCAGTGTGGCAGTGACTGGCCCAGGCCACACCCCGTGTTCAGAGCCCCGGCCTGGTGGCGCACGGTTCACCAAGTCCAAGAGCTTCGCCCTCCGTGTGGACATAGGCCCCGGGACCTCGGCTGACAGCTGAGGGGAAAGGTGGCAAGGAGCCGGCCCTGTGTGCCCGCCAGCTCCCACCCCACGGCACCGCAGGCGTGGGGATGCCGGGGACCGAGGGGAGGGCGGTCAGCAGCCTGCGGAACCCTCCTGCCAGAAGCCTCCACGAGCCGACACCACCACAGCCGGGCTACTAAAGTGCCGCCCTGGAGACTCTTCTCGTAATTCTGAGTTTTACGACACGTAGGTCACCTTCTTGGAAAATCCGGTCTGTGGACGCCAAGAGAAGCAATCTGGAAACAATTATCAATCGGAGTTGGGCTCATAAAGGCTCTGGAACGCGCTGGTTTTGGACACATCGAATCTCGTTTCCTTGCAGGGGAAGATGAGGAGGGGGCGGCCAATAGGCCAGTTGGGACTATGGTTCTTGGAGACGGGGTGGCTGAGGTATGGACATCCTAGGGAGATTACCCCGGAATGTGCATACGAGGAACTGAAGAAGGAAAACACAGGGTCAGGGAGACCAGAGGGGGCTACTGTGGGGACCCAGGTAAGGAGGGCAGGTGCAGGCAGGGAGGAAGGAGGGGCAGCACCCTTCATGTCAGGCCCTCGCCAGGGAGAGGTTCAAGATGGCCGCATACTGTTCTGATGGGCAGGGCAGCCTGGGTGAGGATGACCAGGTGGACGCATGCAATTCCAAAGGGAAAGCTGTGCATGAGGGCACCCGCCAGCGCCTTCACGGCGGCCAGTGCCGGGGGCAAGGGGACACAGCTGGAGCGGGGCTGGTGTGAGCTGAGGCCCACTTACGGTTCTGGAGCCTCCCTGGACTGTCACCACAGCCAGCCGCAGGCTGGTGTCGCCCCGAGATGGCCCCACGGGACGTGGCCCGGGCTGGTCGGCTGCCTCCAGGTCCCGTCTCTTATGCGCTGGGAACTCTCAAGCTCACCAGCTTCTCCTCCTCACCTGTTCCCATCCCTCCCTCTTCCTGGTGAGGACGCAGGTGTAGGCCACACCCTTCCACCCCAAAAGGCCAGAGATGGGCAAGATGAGAAATAATTACCCAGTAATTACAGTGGCCAGAGAAGCCAGGCAGGAAACAAAATGATCCATAGAAAAAAATTCAGTTCTCTCTCCTTCTCTGTCTCCAGGACATGATAAGGGTTCCTTTACTTTTTCTGAACTTTGCTAGTCATTCCCCACAGCCCAGCCCAGCCCCTCAGAGCCACCACCAAACTCTGAGCGGGAAAGGCTCCCCAGTGGAGGGCTCTGTACCCACCTGGCCCACCCCTTGGGCATCACTCACCCCCTAGCTCATCAAACAGGGCAGGTTTTAACAGGGTCGAGTGATGATGCCCATTGGAAACTGTGGGACCCAGGCGGCCCTCACCACAAGGTTCCCCGCGAGCAATGGGAGTAACTTTTATGTGTTCAGAGCCAGCACCCTCCCCTCTAGCTGTGGGCCTAAAATGCCACTGTCTTCCCCCTTTATCTGTTCAAGGAAGCCTGCTCTGGGCAGGCACTGCATGGAGCCCAAACCCCAAACCCCAGACACTGGATGTGGCCAAGCCAGTGAGCCCCTGCTGTTCAGCTCCCTGAGAAGTAAAAGAACAGACTGGAATCAGAAGCCCACCTGGGCTGCCCCAGCCAAACCAAGGAGAAGGAAGTCTGTCTCTGCCCCCTATTTTATTTTATTTTTTTTTAAAGATTTTATTTTTATTTTTTTGAAGAGATAGAGACAGCCAGCGAGAGAGGGAACACAAGCAGGGGGAGTGGGAGAGGAAGAAGCAGGCTCATAGTGGAGGAGCCTGACGTGGGGCCCGATCCCGTAACGCCGGGATCACACCCTGAGCCGAAGGCAGACGCTTAACCGCTGTGCCACCCAGGCGCCCCTGTCTCTGCCCCCTAGAACCAGACAGAGCAACCCCCGGCCACCCTTCCCTGGCCAGCGCCACACACCCCCAACCCTACTGGACAATGCGGGCTCCCGGTGGTGCCCGTTTTCCCAAGTATGCTGGGACTCTGGGGAGCATGGGCCCCAGACTGCCCGGCTGGGCTCCACTGGGAGACCTCAGCACATGCTCCAGGCGCGGCCCCAGACCTTCACCCATCAGTTCCCTAGATCTGGCCACTTGCCCACTGTTCGTGTCCTGCCAGATTTTTTCAGCACCAGAGGTGAACCTCATTACCCCACAGGGAAGGAGGAGGGCACGGGGCAGGGTGGGGGGAAGCGAGTCCCACCCTGCCAGCTGTGTGGCGGGTAGATCCTGAGTCCCTCAGCCCACAGGCTGGGGTCACCGCCCACCACCCATGCCTTGATCTGCACCTGGAGGAGCAGTCTGCCTCTCCATTCCGGCCTCTTCTTGGCTGTCCGAGCTTCTCGGTTCACACCAGGAAGCACACTAGATGACCACATCACGACAAACACTCCCAGAAACGTCCAGGGCCGCAAGGCTCACACACACATCGGCCGTCCGGGAGCCTCTCCTTTCTCAAGTCTGCACGAACTAGAACCTGTGACTCATCGGGGAGGGAGAAGGCTCGTGGAGCTCCCCGCCGCCAGGAGACATGGCCCAAGGGCATGTGCGCACCTCCACACCACAGGTGCTCCCGCCTCATCGAGGCTCCTGCAGCCACGCCGGGGGCAGAGCAGGAGAAGCCGGGAGCCACGCGCTACCATCAGAGAGCCCGCCTGGCCTGGTGGACGTCACCGCCGCCAGATGGCTGGCGCTGACATTCCACATTACGTACCCATTCCTCTGGCATTAAGGGCTTAGGGGCCCATCCCCTGATGAAAGGCAAGCATCCTGGGGAGAAGGGACGCACTGGCGTCCCCGGGCCCCTGCTGCCCCTCGTCTCCCTCAAGATGTCAACAAGTCCCCAACGTCTCCTCCCCTCAGCCAGCTATCACCAGTCAGAAACACCAAATTCAGGGACTGGGTTTTTTCACACTTTGTTTTTATCGTGAGTTTATTTCTAGGTCCCCCAGCGTGAGGCTGGGGTCCCCTCCCCCAGCTCTCCCACCCACCCTATAGCTGGTGATCAAGATAAAGACTGTTGCGGTTAAAATTTCATTCAGGTCTGAGATTTACAGCAGCTTTCACTGTCACCTTCCTGAACGGGAGACCTGGCCGGGCGTCTGGACTGGGGGAGGGGGGTGCAGCAGGGAACCACCCGGGCAGTCAGGCACTTGGGGGGGGGTCCCACCTGGGCAATCCTACACAGAAGTTCTCTAAGAGACGAGCTGACTTCGAGAGACACTGAAGTTTTGCACACTGATCTGAGCCAAGAATGCAGAACAGTAAAATGTGGATTCCCATTCAGGAGGAAAGTCTGCATTTCAAAACCTAGCAGAGGTTTTTCCCCCGGTCCAATCTTTTATTTACTAAAGCGCGGAGGTCAAATCTTTTATTTACTAAAGCGCGGAGCTGATACTATTCTTCAAACCGGTACTTCTGCCTTACACTGCTGACACCTGTTGGAACTGCCCTCGGCACTGTGGGATGTTAGCAGCATCCCTGCCTGGCCGGCACGCTCAGTGATTACCAGTGATTACGGCACTCCCACCGGACCATCATCCGGGCTGGCTGGTCTCCTGGGGAGTGGCCTTCCTGGAACTTGCTCACACTTCCCCCTCACTGGAAGGCATCTTGCTACCAACCAGCTTTGGAATTGATACGGATGGTGTCCTCACACACTTGGACCCCATGAGATCATCTGTGTCTTGGAGCAAGGGGGAGACGCTTGGCCTGGGTGCCTCTAAAAGACAAGGACTTCTGCACCTGGGCAGTCAGGCAATGGGCTGGTGGGGGGGCACAAGGGGCGAGACCTGGCCATGTGAGAGCTCTGGAGGCCACTCACTTCTCCTTGGTCTCTGCCTCTGGAACTCTTTGGGGACCAACACTACCCTCCACACAGGGCCCTGCAAAGCTGTCTGTTTGCCTCAAAAGTAAAAACGAAGGACAATGTAAAGCCAACTTACGATCTCCCTGCGCACACACCCCCTCGGCTGCTGAGAACCTCCCTCCAGAACTATACCCTAGGAGGGCCCTGCAATGGAGGGGGCTCCTCGAGGGCTGGCCTCGTGGGACCCCCAGGTGAGTCCCTGCCCTGCCTGGTTCCTCTATCCACAGCCCCTCTCCTGGCACACGGCTGGTGTCTCCACTCCGCACGGGGTTATCCTTAGACCACCCACCCACAAAATGCCTCCAGAACTGGGGACCAGCCCCACATTTCAGGTCATCAAGGCTCTGCCCTACTCTGGAGTGTGCATCAGTCTTGGCTCCCACCCAAAACTTGCCATGTCAGATGTCGAAAACACTCAGCTAATCCATACATCAGGAGAAATGCCAGGGACACACATTTCCAGTTACAGCCCCAACGGCACACAGAAGACGAGCACGTCAGGGAGCTGGGACCACGGTCCATCCGGCCTGTGGCCATTCCCAGGGCACACTCGATCCTTGTGCTGAGACACAGTTCCTGAGAACTACTGGGGCACCACACGTCCAATACCCCCTACACCCAGGGGGCCGTCTGCTGGCGCCACCATGCCTGCGGCCGCCCACGAAACCACCCAGAAGCCCCCACCCTGCTGCCCTTCCCACCACCAGGGCACGCCACCCACCTGACAGAGCATGCAGGTCCGACCCCGCGTGCCGGCTGGTCAGCTCGTACTGGAAGCCCGTGGTCCTCCTGCTGATGTCCTGCTGGGGCGCAGCCTCCACGAAAAGGCCACCATGCTCGAAGCCAAAGCAGAGCACCTGGCCAGGCCCGCGGTCCCCGTCCCGCACCAGCAGCTTCAGTTCTCCAGTTCTTTCCAAATAAATATTGGCCCCCGAGGAGTCCCTGAGGGGCTTGATGCAGAGAGTCAGGTGTCGAGAGGGCGGGAAGGTGTTGGGCCGCACGTTGACGATGAGCGCCCCGGTCGGGTACATCCACTCCACGGAGCCCTGGGAGCATCGCAGGTACACCTGCTCCACCTCCTTCCTGTGGGCCTCGTGCGTCAGCCCGCTGCGGGGGGGACACGCGTCAGCCAGGGCCCACCCCACACGCACCCCTGCCTGGGGGACACCCACCCACCACGCGCTGGCTTCTGCAGCCCCTCACCCCCATGCGGGCTGCTCCCACCTCGGCCCTGCTGCAGGAGGCCGTTTCCAGGGAGGGGCAGCCACATGGCCCCGCATCCAGGCCCCTCTGACGGGCCTGCCCCAGAGAGTCGCGGTGAGACAGGCTGTGACCTGCACAGGCAACGTGCGTCTCAGACCCTCTCAGCACCTCGAGGCTTGCATCTGCTGGCCTTCAAGGCTGCAGCCCTGGGCGCCCGTGTCCTTGAGGCTCCTTGCATCGGGGAGGCAATGGGTCCGTGGAGGCAAGGACCACGGAAGGGTAGATCTTCTGGAACATGGTCAAGGACACACCCACAGGACCCTGCCTCCAACCCAAGTTCCAGGTGACCTACTGAGGGCCGGGAATGATGGCAGAGTCCCTCTGTGTGTGAAAACGAGGAGAGAATCACTTGGTCCAGAGAGTAGCTTTTAAACCAATTACGAATGTAAGCAATTTGGGGTGCTGGAGATTGTGGGTGAGTTTTGTCTTCCCGAGAGGCATTTTGTGTTTTCCTTAAAGTGATGACTTGATGGCTTTTTCATTTGCAAACCTTGGGACGCTTGGGTGGCTCCGTGGGTTGCTGAGTCTGCCCTTGGCTCAGGTCATGATCTCGGGGTCCTGGGATGGAGCCCCCCCCCCCCCCGCAGGCTCCCTGCTCAGTGGGGAGTCTGCTTCTCCCTCTCCCTCTCCCTCTCCTTCTGCCATTCCCCGGCTCTAGGATTTTATTTATTTATTTGAGAGAGTGAGCAAGAGAGAGAGCACCACACACAAGCAGGGGGAGCTGCAGAGGGAGAGGGAGAAGCGGACTCCCCCCGCCCCACCCCGCAGAGCAGGGAGCCTAATGAGGGGCTGGATCCCAGGACCCCGGAATCACGACCTGAGCCAAAGGCAGACGCTTACCTGAGCCACCCAGACGCCCTCAAATAAATAAATAAATAAATAAGATTTAAAAATTAACCCTGAAGACTCTGCATTGCCAATTGTATTTTTAAAAATAAACTCAAATAACATCAAAGCAAGATAGAAAAGTAAGGTAAAGGTCCTCCACAGGGGAGAGACACGACAGGCAATGCGTGGAGGAGCCACAGGGACAGACAGACACAAGCAGTAAGCAGACACTTCATCTTCCCAAGGAGAAGTTTTGGAGCGCCAAGTTAGTCTCACCCCTAATAAAGACTAAATAGGAAAAAATGAAGTGGGCTACACTCTTGGTGAAACAGGTCTGGAGTAAAGTCACTTCGTTATGTTTTCAAGAGATTGAAACCACCAAAAATGGTGAAGCTTCCCCTACCCCAAATTTCCACGTGAATGTCAGCTTGTGCTAATGTTACGTCATAGCCACCAAGCAGCCTTGGGTCCCCACCAGTGACTCCGACCAAGTGCTCTATTACACGAAAGTTGGTTCTGATCAGATCTCAGACAGGTTCACCCACATTCTTAGGATTTTTCTGTGTAATAAACAATGCTATATTCAGTGCCCTGGCCTGAGTGAGTTACCAGAAACCCTTTCTACAGAGGAGAAAACACGTAACATATGGTTTGCATTTACTGGTGGTGACTCATGCTCCAGGCTCCAAAAAACCTCACTTTTCATACGACGGCCAGCTGCAGGCCGGGGCTGCACAGTCATCCTGCAGACCACATCAGAGGGAGGTGTCAAGGAGGTGACCCCCCTCCTAACCCCGCTCCCTGCCCCCGCAAGGCCCGGGGTCACTAGCAGCCAGCCCAGCCTCAGACGCCTACCAGGGCCGCACACGCAGAACAGACTTACAAATTACAGTCAAATAAAACTCGTATAAGCGCATCTGACACGTATGTGTGGACGCACGTAATTACAGCGCTGTGGGAAAAATTAGACTAAATGGAGAGTGGCTGACACAGATGACTATAATCAGCTCTGCTCTTATGCAGCCAACACGAACTTTATCATAGTGTCCCTCCTCTCCTGTCTCCAGCCTCAAGGGGCAGCTGGACACTTGCCCCACACCCAGACACCAATCCTTAAAGCTCTCTCCCATAAAAACCATCCTGTCCAATTCTTCACTTTCCTCTCTGTGGAGGAAGGGGGAGGCTCAAGGGAAAGGAAAGCCCATACCAGAGGCTTTGGACCCCCTCACTAAGTCACCTAATCCAAACAGTGGAGGGAGACATGGGGAGGTCCACCCCTACCCACATCTGGGGCAGGGACAGAGGGAGCGTTTGTGGGGACATATCACCCCGGACACCTTGTGCGGTACACCTGGCTCCATTTATTCGTAAGTCACTCTACTGAAAGAGGGCCAGGAACAACGTGAAGGTGGGCATAGAAGAAACAGGCACCCCGTCACCTCACCCATTACCTAATGTCTTCACTGGCCACCAGGAAAGGGTCTACACCCACCCCAGGGTCCACGGCCAGCATGCAGCTCTACTCTGCCTCTCCCCTCATATTCTCCTAAAGCATTGAGGCCACCAAGAGTCCAACCACGCGCTCAACACGGATGTTGACATGAAGGTCAGTAGCGCGTGCTATGCAAGACATCGACCCAGTCCAGCAGACCCACCAGTCTCCCAGCCTGGGACCCCGCTGGGTCTTTAATGAAGTGAAGGGCTCATAGTCTGTCTAGTTCTTACCAGAAAATCTGGCCAAATCTCTCACCTCTAAGTTTCCAGCACCACAGCAAACCTGAAAAAACTTCTGTTTATGCAAAATTGCTGGAGGTGCAAAAATGTGCCACATGCGTGACATCACTGATGGTGGCATTTGAGATTTTCACAGAGCGTGCAAGCAACATGCTTATCAGACAAACATAAAATAACTGGTCTCTGATGTGATTAAGCTAAAGGGTACAGAGGAAACTGTGGCTTCAGCCAGCCGTGGGGGCTGAGGGCACCGACTGCTCTGGGGATTACGTAACTGGGCTCACGCATCGTTCCAGAAAAAGGAGTCTGCAAGCATCGCTCCCCCGGTGGACACACCTAAGGAGCACCTTCATGGAAAGGACAGCAAATTCCCAATGGAAAGGGGACTTTCTGAAGGGGTCAGTGTGGTGGCAGCAGGGCCCATACCCGTCACACTCACAGCCTGGCTCACCCGAGGCACCAGAAGTAAATGATGGTCTTTTGTTCACTAAAGTCAGGAAGAGAGTTCAGATCAAGGAAGAAACCAAAAGGCTCTGATAGCTGGAGTTGGCTTTCATTTCCCCACTGAGCAGGAGATCTAGCCCAGGTGCGATGGACCCACAAACCCTGCCGATAGTAGTGGGAAAGTTCATGGTCCATCTTTATGACCACAGCCTAATAAAGATTGGGGCGCTGTCCTGCCCCTGCACACGGGACGGGGATTGCAAAACCTCCTGCTTCATTGCTTGGAAACACCCAGAAACGCATTTCAGCCTGTCAAATGTGAGTAGCCAGTGTCATAAAGAGCAACTCCCTTCCTATCAGGGGATCAGAATCCACCCAGGGTATCGGGACTCGCACCACCCCGTGCTGTCTTTAGAACAGCTCATAAAAAGTCATAAATGTTCTGGGGGTCAGCAGGCAAGTCAGCACACCCAGGTTCCCACAGCAAGGGTCTATCAGCTGAAGGCATATGGTAACTGGGGCGGCAATTATAATGCAAGGGGGCTTCTGTTCCAGGAATGTGGCCTGGCCCTGTCTTCTCTCCAGATCCCACTGTGGCAGCCCCTGCAGCCACCCTCTGCCAGCCTCTGCCTTTGGGCTGAGTGGAGGACAGCTGGAGGGAGTCCAAGACCAGGAGTATGTTAGCAGTGATGGAGACAGAGGGTGGCAATCAAGTGTCCCTGCTTCTCCAGGTAGGTGAGAGGATGCAGACACCTGCTTGATGCAGGAGCTCGGTGGCCCTCTGACCAGCCCTCGCTCACACATCCCTCCCATCCCCAGGAGGCATCCCCTTCCAGGCATACAGTCCTCTGAGAGACTGAAAGGATGTCAGCTCCTCTGGAAATTCAGGCTCCCACTGTCGACTGGGTTTGTTTCTGATCTGCTGAAGGAGGACACCCTAGACCTCAGTCTAGGGGTGCACTGATTCATCCAGAAGCTGCAAAACAGGGAGTTTAATTACCAGCGTGGGGGAAAGGGCAGCCCTAGAAGAGTGTGTCAGAGTCAGAGGCTCCCTGCCAGCTCTGAGCTGGCGCCAGCATTCTCCAGGCCAACCCTCCCCCAGAGCTCCAAGCTCATGGCCCCCATCTCGCTCCTCCATCCCTGCTCTGGTGTGTGCAGGGAGAGTTTGTGCCGCAGGGAGGAAGGCCACCACAGACCCAACCTCTGGAGCCCAGGACCCTGGCTCTAGGAGGGGTGGAAAGTGGGGATGAGGGTAATTGCCAATGTCCACAGAGAACTGGGTCTGTAAGTACCCAAGATGACCAGCGGCTGCCCTGCTGACGCAGAGCCCAGCACACTGGCACAACCCCCACCCTTCTCGGAAAAACTGTCTTCCCTCAAAATAACCCCGTGATACCCCCAGCATGAGGTGTGAGCCAGCGGGAGTCTTCCCATCAGACATCAAGGCCAAGGGGCTTGGGTGGAGGCCCTGTTCCCTGCAACACCCCGACACTGAGAGCCGCGGGCAGCCCCAGCCCACAGTTTCAGAGAAGGAGATGGGCATCTCCCTCTGCAAACTCCTTCACCGGCACAAAACCCGCTTTTCCAACTGCGAGCTGCCTGCCGCGGGGCCGAGGGCGCCCTTGGCGGATGGCGGTTTCTCACCCCAAGTAGCTGTGCCCTCAGGCGCCCCGCCCGCGCACACTTGTGACTTGCACTCCTTTCTGCTTGTCACACTTCAGTTTTAAAAAAAGTCCTCGGCTGCCACAGCGGAGGGGCGTGAAGGGGGGTCGCCGAGCCCAGCGCGCGCGCTGCCAAGGGCGGCCTGACCTTCACCGGGTCCCGGGCGGGGACGGGGGGGGGGGAGGCTCGGCGGGCCCCGCACTCTGCCCGCGCACAGGTGTCCGCCCGCGGGTCTCCGCGCGCACAGGCGTAGTCCGCGCCGCGGTCCGCGCCAGAGCCCCGCTCTGTCCACCGAAGCCCCCCGCTCCCTCCTGCGGACCCGCCGGCCCTTCCCGCTCGGCTCTGAGCGCAGGCCCGGCTCCTCCCGCCCGGGGCGCGCAAGTCCTCGCCGCGGGCAGAGCCGGGAAGGGCCGGAGGACCGACCCCCGCCCGCCTCCAGTGCCGGGTCGGAGCGGGGCGAGTGGGCTGCCCGGTCGGGACCGACCCCGCAGCGCGGCGGGCGCACCTCCCCCTGGGCGTCCTCCCGGGCAGGGCACCCGGACGCCGCGGGCTCTTTTGTTCTAGACCCGGGGGCGGGGGCGATGGGGACAGGACTCAGCCTGGAGAGCGGGCCCCCGAGTCCCCGCCCGGGGCCCGCCTGGGGCCGCGCCCCCGCACGCTTGGCCGGCCCGGGAGGGGAGGGGAGGGCACGCCAAGGGAGAGCAGTGGACCGAAGGGCCGGGGTCGCGGGGCGCGGACTCACCTCCCCTTCCAGCTGCACAGGTCGCTCGAGTATTGCGCGCCCGCGCCACCCAGCAGCGCGGCCAGCAGCAGCAGCAGCAGCGGCGGCGGCGGGCCAGGGCCCGGGGCGGGGGGCCGCGGCCACAGCTGCCCCGCGCGCCCCCCGGCCGCCCGCGCCGCGTCCCGCATGCTCTGGCTCCGGCTTGGCCGCCGACCCCGCGTCCGCGCCCAGCGAGCAGACCCTCCACCCGGCCCGGCCGGGGGGGCGGGCGGGGCTCCAAGTCCAGGCGAGTCACGTCGTGCGCCCCCCGCGCACCCGGCGCGGCCGCCCGCCCATCCCGGCCGCAGCCGGGGCCACCCGAGC
Source organism: Ursus arctos (assembly GCF_023065955.2). Lineage (NCBI taxonomy): Eukaryota > Metazoa > Chordata > Mammalia > Carnivora > Ursidae > Ursus > Ursus arctos. The sequence continues at coordinate 244,830 of NW_026622919.1, forward strand.
CGCTGGAGCCGCGGGAGCTGCGCAAAGAACTCCGCACCCGGCGCCGCCACCCGAGCCTCTGAAGGAGGCGAGTCCACGGTCCGGGTCCAGGCTCAGCTGGGGGGCGGTCCGCCCGGCCGCTCCGCCCCCGCCCCGGGCCCGCCCCGCGCGCCGGAACTCCGCCCTGAGCGCGCGCTCGGAGCTCCGCGCCCTGCGTGCCCGGGCCGGGGGTCCCGGGACTGCTCCGCCGAGGGGAGGAGGCGGCTCGAGGGACCGGGAGAAGGGTCCGAGAGCGACTCCTCAGAGGGAGAAGGAGGGGGCAGCAGCACGTCCCGGCCGGTACGATGCGGGACGGGGAAGGAACCCGGGATCCCCAGTACATGCAGACCCGAGCCAGCGCCTGGCCAGCGGGTCCGTCCGCAGTGGCGGTGCCGTGACTCCGTCGTGCAGACTGAGCCCGGAACGGCCACTGGGCTGTAGTGGGGGCTCCTGGCCATGCCACTACTGTGTGACCAGCCTGATTCCATCAGGGATGTTCCTGGCATCCAAACCCACGCAGAATCTGGGTGTGCTTTGCAGAGGTTCCGACTCGGTCCGGGTCTGCGACCCACGTGGGAAGGGAGGCCCAGCTTCGGCTGGTGATGGGGCTGCCTCACTGCTGAGCACACCGTGGGCTCTGGAGTACCCGCTGCACAGAAGGGCTCTGGGCCACAGCTCCTGTACATCAGGCAGAGCTTTGCCCGCTCGTCCTCACCATCCCCACTCCGGAGCTGGTCTGGTACCTGCTTCACTAGCCTCACGCTCCATTCCTCCTGGGGACGGTCTGGTGCACTGCAGGATGTGAGCTGACTCCTGGCCCCTGTGCTCTAGATGTCACACCCCCCCCCCCCCCGGTTTGGCAACCCGTACTGTCTCCAGATATTGCCAAATGCCCCCTGTGTGCAAAATCTCCCACCGAGACCCCTGTCCTAGCAGGACCCAGCGCGGTGAATTGGTGAGCACAGTGTGAGGAGAGTGGCTTCTTTACCAGGTAGTCACTGGAGCCACCATGTGTCTAACGTCGGGGGTGGGGGGGAGACAAGAGGAGCACAAGCAGCCCCAGCTCTGATGGGAAAGTTGTCCTCCTTTGGCTTGGGGGCCTGATGCCAGGACCAGGGGCTGGGTCTGGTTTGGATGGATGGGGGACTCCCAGGTCTACTGTCCTACCTAGTTATCATCCTGGAAGGATGAAGAGGGTCTACCAGGCAGAGGGAGGGAACCATGGTGCCCCGTGTAGCCACCTCTGCGCTCACAAAGGCAGGCTTTCTGCTTCCTCAGACTCTCTGGTGTTGGCCTGAGCTCCAGAGCCTCAAACAGCATCAAGTGGGGAAGAAACCGGACCTTGTTTTAGCATTTCTTTTCCAGACAAGATGCATTTCAGGAGGAATTTCAAGTGACCTGTGGGGAGGGGAGTGACCCTTCCACCTGTTGGTTTGCACATTGTACCCTTCTTCTCTGGTCAGAGGGTTAAAAATGTCATTGGTTGTAGGGATGGAATTGTCACCCTCTGGAGAGGTCTCGTCTGCAGGTCCCCAAACAGCTGGAACTAAGAGCAACCAGGAACCCTGGGCTCAGGAGTCAGACCCCTTGCAAGTGGTTACAGTTGGAGGATCTGTTTAGAAAAGACTTGGACTGGGTAAGTCAACCCCCCTCCGCCGGGTCCTGCCCAGTCATAAGGAGGAATGTCACCCCAAGACCCATGGGCAGCTTTGAGTGAGGAGTACATGTGTGCATTCCAGGCTTGGGGGCCTCCTGCACCCCTCACCCTACCCTCTTTGAAGTGTGTGCCCCTGCCCCTTCCCTGCGGGTACCTGGGTGCAGAAGTGCTATGACAAGTGGGCGAAGTGAAACCACCACCCGGGCGCCTGGGGAGAGGAACCTGCTGGTTGTGAATCTGGAAACTGCAACCACCTCTAACCCACAGCCACGTCCACGCAGCTCAGCAGCACCTCACACCCAGAGCTCTGCCTGTGGTCAAGAAGCTGTCCCCAAAGGCTTGTCAGGATCCAGGACTTCACACCGGGGAAGGGGTAGGGGCAGCGTTAGGGCCCCCTCATGTTACAAATGTTGAGACGGGTGCTACTGGCCTGAGTGACGTTTCAGAAGGTTTCAGAACCCCGTAGTGACCATGGGACCAAGAGGCAGAGGCCATCTCTGGGGCAGTGTGGAGCTGGTTCCCATCCTAGGTTCAGGGCTCTGTGACCTGGAGGACTGCCAAACCACCTGTGCCCGGGTCCACTTCCTTAAAACTAGGACAATAAGTGGTGCGTACAGGACGTGCAGTTGTCAAAATCCATAGAACATACAAGACTGAACAGTACAGCCTTTTGTTAATAATATGTCAATATCGGCTAATTGATTATAACAACCATACAGGCCAATGCAAGATGTTAATAATGGGGGAATGGGGGGAAGTACATCAGAGCTCTTTGCTCAGTTTTTCTGTAACCCTAAAATAGTAAGTCTACTAATTAAAAACAAGAGCTGAGGGAATCCTGCTGGCAGGAGCCTGGCAGTGTACTTAGACAAGTCCAGCAGGATGTCGGGAAGGGCCTGGCCTTGCTACTCTCTGACCTAAGGCTCTGTGACAGGCCCTCCCTTCTGGGGACACAGGTACCTCCAGATTCCTGAGGGTCTCTGAAGCAGGAATTTCCAGATTTCCCTCCTCCTGACGAGCCACCAGTCAGCTGTGGGGTGGGGCCATAGCAGCAGAACTGGTTCCTGGGGCTTCACTCAGGGATGCTCAGGGCCTCCTGGGCACCTGTGTGCCTGGCAAAGTGGGGCTGCTGACCCCTTCTGACCCTGAAGTGAAAGGTCCCCATAAATGGGTCTCTGGTACCCGTGGTGTCAGGCTCTTAGGGGGCATGTTATGTTTGGGCCTGGGGACAACAGGGTGAGGGGGGTCGTGGCTGTGTGAGGCTGCCCAGTGACCACCTGCCCCACTTCACCTGCTCAGGCCCGGTCAGGAGCAAAGAAACCCCTGTGGATTGATGATGAGCCAGAAGGGTCCTTGCCGGGTGGGCCTGTGGGTCCTCGCTGGCAGTGGGGGTGTCTTGGAGTGTGCTCACCCACGGATGGCTGGGGGCCACTTCCAGTGAGCACTTCTTCAGTTTAACCCAGCAAGAGGCCACAGTGGCACCTGACCCCCCCCCCCCCCACAGTGGGAAGGAGCTGGCATCCTGGCATCCAGAGCAAGAGGCGAGGACTTCCTGCACACACGGTCCTCCCAACACCAGACGGAATGTCAGAAGGGGGAGTGCAAGACCAGGGCCTGCTGATGTCACAAAGCAGAGCTTCCTCTTCACACCTGCTGTGAAGGGACGCCGCCCCACCCCACTGACAGCAGCCAAGGAGGCGGGGCCCCCACCGTCCTGCCCCAGTACCTTCCATGACCAGAGGGGCAGGGCGCAGGCTCAGCGGTCACAGCAGCCCCCAGCACAACTCAGCGTGCCCACGGAGCCACGCACCCCACTCTATGGGTCCACGCCAAAGCATGTGTGCGGTGGGGCAAGTCTGTGGCCCAAATTCAGGTTAGGATAAACAGTCACTCGTCACCTGTCGTTCACTCAAGAAATGTCTGCCAGATGCCTCCTGGGCATGTTTCTGTGATGAGTTCCAGCCTCAGAAGGCAGGTCACGGCCAGGCAGAGAGAGCCCCCCACACCCCACGGCAGCAGCAGCGGCCCCCAGTGTGACCAGGACCACGATTACGACTGGGGGTGGGGTCTGAGGGCTGGATGCCCTCTCCCAGCCTCCGAGTGTCAGAGTGGGTGCAGATCCTGTGGGTGGTGGGTGGATGGGCTCAGACATGGCCCCTCCCGGGTCCGGTTCACATGGGCTGTGTGGTTGGGGGTCTCCTTCTGAGTCTCAGTTACTTGCAAAGTGGGTAGTGTCTCAATTCCCAGGGTGATGTCAGCTCCACGCTATCGTCACGCGAAGCCTCACACCAGGTCGGCGTCATAAGCCTGGCTCTGTAGGTCCCATTCAGGCATCAAGGTGCCGAGCTGGCTCCTGGCAGGGTTCGGGCCGTCATGTGGGGCCGGCTCCCCAGCGTGCTCCCCACAGCCTGAGTTCTTTGAGCCACTAACATGATCGAACCACTGTAAACACTTGTATTTTCTGCCCAGTCTTGAGGTTTTCGAGTGTGTATAGACAGTCATTCTGTTATTCAGAATGGCCTCCCACCTGAATCTGCCTACTGAAGACTCAGCTGCCTCCCCTAGAAACTGGACACTTCCAGAAACTTCTGCTGATCACCCTCTCCACCTTGCCCCTTGTCATCCGTATGAAAACCCCCAGCCCCCTACCTGCCTAGGGACGGTCAAGCATGGACCCAGTGCCTTCCCCGCTAAGACCCCTGGCCTCCCTCCCGGGTCACTGCTGCCTCGCTGCTTCCTCTCTGAGGTCGTTTTTGCTGACCTTCTCATAGGGACATAATTACTGTAATTGTGGTCAAACGCTTGTGATTTCTGTTTACCAACTGCAGCAAGCAACGTGTAATTAAACGTGAAGTGAGCTAGCCAGCCTCAACCCAGTAACCCTCACCTAAACACCTCCCTAACCTAATTTGCCAGCACGGTCTGCTGTCTGTGCAGAGAAACGTAGGAGCAAGAAAGTGGGCAGCCAACCGGGTGGGGAACTGAGGGTCTGCACCCCCGCCCGTTTCCCATGGGGTCACGCGCTGGGCGTGGGCTTCAAGTCCAGGCCGACCGGCCGTGTGTGTGACTGTGGGTGGTGCCTGCCCAGGTCGATCTGGGGCTCAGAAGTGGGGCACGGCTGAAGTGATATGATTATCCCTGCACCCCGCCATCACTGTTGTTGACAACAGCCACTTTGGGCCTTCAGACCTTGAGAGCACCTCACTCGGCTGGCCCTGAACAGACCCTTGGCCCCAGGGTGGTAACCTGAGGTGATCCCACAACCGTCACAGCAGTGGAAATGCCTCTGCGTCCAGGTTCCCTCAAGGCAGCACCCCACAAGGAAGGAGGGCCCCTGGCCTCCATGAGGTGGACGCACGAGGAACCAACTACAGTGGAAGGTGAGTTTGTATGAGACGTGGACGTGATGGCTTGACAGCCCGGAGGACCCTAGTGTGGCCAGTCAGATACGTGCATAGGCTAGAACTTCAAGTGACCAGCTGCTGAGCCAGGTCTGGGCCAGTCTCAGCATCTGGGCTTCTGTCCTCAAGCAGGCACATACCCTAAGGGCTGCCTTTGGAGCTGGGAGCCAGGTTATTCCTCCCTGGGCCAGGAGAAGGTATAGGGAGGGAACAGCCAAGCACAGGAGCCGGAATTGAGGAGGGAGGAGGTGCCCCAGATAGCAGGAGCTTCCAGGTCCTGGAGAAGCCCAAGCGACCCCAGTCTGCTCTGCAGGGACGTGGGCACTAACAGCTGTCCGACAGCTCCTGGCTCTGCCCTGAGGGAGGGTGGTGTTGAGGTTCCCCCACCCCAAGCCCACCTGCCCTACTCCAGCCCAGCCTGGCCCACATCTGAGCCACATTCGGATCTTCCCAGCCCTGTGTGGATAGCAACACCACCTCTTTGCCCCAGGGTGCCAGCGCCCCACCCTTCTGAGTGAGCAAAATCCCAGGTGAAGGTGACAGGACGGCCCTGGACTCCTGGGCTGGGCTCAGACCTCAGCCAGGTACTCACAGCACCACACACACAAAACCCTTGCACCCCCGCTTGGTGAGCGGGTGCTGTCAGAGCTTAAGCCCCCTCTCCCGGCTCATGCAGCGCTGGGATTGTACCCAGACTTGTAGGCTCCGAGGTGTTAACCAGAGCGCAGGGTCCTGGCTGCCAAGGGCAGAGGCCTCACCCAGAGACCCGGCTTATATGCCAAAATGCCAGTTTCAGCCTCCACATCCTGCACCAAGTTTGGCACTTACAGTAAGGGTCCCTGTTCTCCTAGTAGGTACTCCCGTATGGTCCCCGCAGGTGCTCCCAGACCAGTCACCTGGGTGAACCAGCCTGAGGAAAGGACCCAGATCCTGCTACCTTCAGGGCAGCGGAGTGTCTGACACAGTAGTTACTGTCTTATGTCCCTGCTGCGCAGTGAAAAGTCTGAGGCTGCGCTGAGTGTTCAGATGCAGGGTGCCCCGCGCTGTAGACCCTCTGATTCAGCGGCTGATAGTGTTGGCGCATCTCGTGTATTTTGTGTGCATACATTTGTACGTTTTCTTCTTTTTAAATAATTTTTTAAAAGATTATTTATTTTAGAGGGAAAAATCACGCGCAAGTCGGGGGCGGGGCAGAGGGAGAGAATCTTCGGCAGACTCCACCCTGAGCACAGAGCCTGAGGCAGGGCTCGATCTCATGACCCTGGGATCATGACCTGAGCCAAAATCAAGAGTTGGCCACTTAACCGACTGAGCCACCCAGATGCCCCACAGTTGGACCATTTGAAAGTTGCAGAAGCTATGACCCTTTGTCCTTATACACCTGGGACAATGTATAACGTGAGACGCTGTCCTGGCACCGTAAGCACACCCTGGGAGACAGGATCCCTCAGCACCCTGAGGTGAGAGTTTGCATTTTCCCTATTGTCCCCCAAACATGCAGTGTAAGAAACACGGCCCTCCGCTGGGGACTCGCTGGTAGTGCCAGTGACCACCATCTCAGGCGGGGGCCTGGAGGGTGCTGAGCTGGCCAACCCCTCTGCACTGGAGTTCCCAGCCAGTGTCACTGATGCTGGGGGGGGGGGGGTAGGATCCCATCTGCCCCTCTGTGCCTCTGTGCCCGCACACCATGGCCTGTCAAGAGCGTGAGTCCGGGAACCCGGGCATCCAGAGCAGAAACAGGAATGGGGGGCACTCCGGGCCTTCAAGCAAAGGAGGTGTGAAATCCCCTTCCCTGCACCGACAAAAGGAGAGGGCGGGCCTGCTGAGGCTCTGGGGACTATGTGGCCAGGCACATTGGGTGATGCCCACACAAGCTCTCCCCTCTCAGGCCCCACAGGTGTTGGACATGCCTCAGCCCTGGGGGAGGCTGTGCACTCCAGGGATGGGGGTGGGAGATGCTGTGGACGGGGCACAGGCCCTCCCTGGGTCAGTTCTGAGCCACACCTCAGTGACTCAGCCCAGGCGAGCAGGCGGGGACAGCTGTAGAAAACCCTCGTTCCGGGCTTGTCAGGTGTGGCCTGGTTCCCACCCGTGCAGTCAGCCTGTCTCCCAGACACCCAGCTCTGGAGAGAGGCCACAGTGGGCTGGGCAGTCCAGGGCTGCCTCCTGCTGGATGGGCTGAGCGCAGGCCCCAGGCCATTGTCCCTTGACGGTAGGGGCTCCATTTAGATGGGCAGCCCCACCCAGAACCAGGAGATGCCAGGAAAGCCAGCCCTAGAAGACAGGAGTCCTCCTGTCCCCTCAATGAGTCTGCAGTCCATCTGGACGTGGTGGTGGGAAGTCCAGGTTGGCCTCACCCTCCCTGGGCCTGAGGTTCAGGGAAGCATGGCTCACAGGCTGGACAGGGAAGGGTACCCAGAGCCCCACATGGGATTGATGTGGAGTGGGGGTCCTGGGGACCTGGGGGAGGCTCCGGGGGGTTGATCACATGTGCTTGGCAAACCATAGAGACGGTGGTGAGGGGACTCAAGCAGGGGCCAGGGGAGGATCAGATGCTGGGACCTGTGCAGGGTGAGGGCAGAGGAGGGTCAGACCACCGGTGTGGCTTCCAGATCTTTGCACCTAGGGTCACCAAATGCCATAGGCAAGGTCAACCAGGAGGTGACCTGATGTCATTACAGACTCATTCTTCTGGCCTGAGAAGTCATCGCGTGATTTGTGCAGCCCTTATGGAACCTAGGAAGTACTTATTCAAGAAGCCCTAGCGGGTGGGCTCTGGGAGCACGGCCGGGGTGATGAGTTTGGCGCTGAGGAAGAGTCCTGTGCCCCTCACACTTAGCTCCCACCCAACAGAACACCCCAATCCCTGCATTGCCTGAGGGCCATATGGCCCCTCTGAGGCAGCTGTCCTGCAAGACTATGTTCAGGACCCTGCCTACAGCCCCTCGGCTTCTAGACCTGTGATCAGAGGTCTCAGCGGGCCCTGAAGATGGGGCACAGAGTGTGACCCATAAGGAAGTGGGCTACATTCCAAAAAGAACTACTTGAGTTTTCTAGTTTATACACAGAAATGTGTAGGAATGGATATGAAGGCTGTGGGATAACAGTGGAAGGAAAATAACATTGGATCAGGCCAAATCCAAAACAGTTGACATGGGCTCACCAAGCAGATACTCTGTGTTAATGTTGCAACTCGAGGTTAGGGGCAGTTCTGACAGCCTGAGTGGTTGAAATGTGGACCAAAAGGTGCCCATGGTGAGCGAGTTAGAAACGCCTGTGCTGCCTTGGTCCAATGTAAAGAAAGGGATTCAAAGGGTTGGGGATATTGGGGTGACTCTGTCATTTAAGACCCATTCATCTACACAGAAGAGTGTCCATCCAAAAGATGCACCTTCCACTGAGACTGTGGGGACCCAGCCCCGGAAGAGCTCCGTGGTCCCTCTTTTCAGGCCAGACCCTACAGAAGGGACCGTAGCAACTCAACTGGAAAAACTCAATACAATGGAGTACTTGGATCCTAGGGTGGCAGGGGCCGGGTGAGGGCAGTCACCTGCCAAAAGCAAGGTGGGCGTGGCTCCTGGGGTGGCCAGCGGAGTCGAAACAGTAGTCAGAATCGTCTGACTCACAGGGACCCATGGCGTTGGCTGGTTGATCATGGCATTGCTGGATGTGAAACACGTAGGTTGTGCAATGAATTGTCATTTGATCTGCCTCAGCAGAAATGTTCTAGGTCAGGTGAGGAAAAGTCTGGTCTGAATTATAAAAACAGAGTCATGGCCCCTCCATCAATTCCAGACCTGAGCCAGTTAGAGACCCAAAACACCTTGAAGTGGGGGCAGCAGGGTCCGCTTGAGGAAGGGCCCTGGTACACCACCGAAAATTTATACTGTTCATCTTTCTCCCCGTCTTCCCCAAAGGAATCTGTGGGCTCTCATCTGGGTAATTGTGCACTGGGGAGAAGAGAATAATCAGAGCTTTGAGGGACTACCAGGTACAGATTTTGAGCAGACACTGACTCCCAGAGACCCAAATCCATCGTGGTGGTCCAGTCAGAATAAAGGCTCGAGGAGGCCAGAAGGTCCATGGGTTTTAGCCCATGTCTGTCTCTCCACAGGTCTGGTGTGGCCCTGAAGCCACCCTGGGTTTACCTCCCCAGTTCCAGAATGCTTCATTAGAACCAACACACCCAGTAGCTGGCTGAATCCCCACGGTGGTCCCCAGACCTGTGGAGTGAGGGCTGTTTGGGCAGGAAAGGCCAAGTAGGGCCCACCAGAACTGCCTCTACTGCCCAAAGCAGCACCACACTCCTGGAGGGATTGCGGAGATCAGCGCCACCATCAAGGACGTGGCAGGTGCGGGAGCGGTGACTCCCAGCACACCCTGTCTGGCTCCCCTATTTGGCCTGAGTGGGTGGGCCATGGAGCGTGACCGTGGGCCACCGTTAGGTTAATCGGGCTGTGGCGCCAGTGGCAGCCGCTGGCCTGGCTGTGGTTTCATTGCTTGAGCAAATTAATGCAAGCTTGGTACCCGGAATGCAGCTATTGCCTGGAAGATGCCTGTTTCTGCACCCCTATCTGCGAGGCCCCCAAGCAGCGTGCTCTCAGCTGCAAGGCCAGAGACGCAGCTTCACTGCCCTACCTCAGGGGGACACGGACTCTCCAGCCTGACATCGTGATTTATTCCACGGGGACCTTGACCACCATTCCATGCCACAAGATTTCGTATTTGTCCATGATGTGGGTGACATTGCCAGCAGCTGGTCTAGACGTACTAGTAAGACACCTGCCCGTCAGAGGCAGGAAGTAGACCCAACGATAGTTCAGAGACCTCCTTCTCAGTGGCATTTCTAGGGGCCCAGTGTGTGGGGTGTGGAGATGTTTCTTCTGAGGTGAAGGGTTAGCTGGCGCCCCCTACAACCAAAGAAGAGGCACAACATTCGTGGGTCTCTGGCTCCTGGAGGCGGCCTATTCCTGCTTTGAGTGCGTTACTCCAGCCGATCTGCTGAATGACCTAAAAAGCCGCTAGTTTTGAGTGGGGCCCGGAACAGGAGAAGGTCCGGGCCGCTGTGTGAGCTGCTCTGTCACTTGGAACTGTGCACACAGAATCTGTGGGTCTGTGCAGATGACCCAGCGGGTCCAATGATGCCTGAAGGGTCCGGAGCAGATGGAGTTGCAGCGCCCACCGTCACCTCCAGCACGTTCTCTGTGCGCTGTTTGAGGAAGACCACCCTTGCTTCCACGCGTCTGTTTCCCATCCGTAAATGGACTTGATGAAGTCATGGTGTGGACCCCGCAGGGGCGTGGGTGGCCCAGGTGAAGCAGGCAGGACCTCAGGGGTGCGTGAGGTTCCCATTTTCCTTTGTGATTTGGGAGTGCAGACCCTTCCGTCCCTCCCTCTGTCCCCTCCATTGACTATCCACCCTCATCACCCCAAACAGCAGCGGCAGCCACAGGAGCTGTTGGTGTTTGTTGTACTCGGAGCACGGAGGGCGCCTGTGTCCTGTTGGTCATGCCTATGGGTGCGTCACCTTCCCCCGTCCCTGTGGCTCTGACCAGCCACCTGCCTGCCAGCCTTGTGTGTGTCGTTGAGAAAGTGACGTGGCAAAGCCGAGAGGGCTCATGAACATGTTGTCAGTCATATTCTTCAACCATGAAAGGAAGTACACTTATTGGGAAAAAAGTCAATTGTGCCAAAGGAACTGAGAGAAAGAAGAGAGATTCCCCCTTCCCCCGGCCCCTGTCCCGTAAGCGTGTCTCCGCATTTTCCCATTGGCGTTGTAGGTGCACGTGTGCGCGTGTGTACGCACATGAGCACTGTGTGTGTGTGTGTGCATGAGTGAGCGTGTGCGTGGTGTGTTCGCATGTGTGTGCACACGTGTTGTGTGTATGTGTATGGAGTTCTGTGTGGGACTCCGTTCACTAAGGGGGAACGTCCACAGAGTGTCCCCTTAGCCACAGCCAGAAGTTTGTGGGGTGCTTGCGGGGCTCTCCAGGCTGGCACTGGTGCCTGGGAGGCAGGATCTAGATTTCAAACCCAGTTTTTTAAAAAAACAAGTGGTAGGGGCGCCTGGGTGGCTCAGTCGTTAAGCGTCTGCCTTCGGCTCAGGGTGTGATCCCGGCGTTACGGGATCAAGCTCCACATCAGGCTCCTCGGCTATGAGCCTGCTCCTTCCTCTCCCACTCCCCCTGCTTGTGTTCCCTCTCTCGCTGGCTGTCTCTGTCTCTGTCAAATAGATAAAATCTTTAAAATAAATAAATAAATAAATAAATAAATAAATAAATAAATAAATAAAATAAAAAATAAAAAAACAAATGGTAGGGTTGGGGGCTGGTGGGTCAACTTTCTTTCCGTGGCCTGGCTGTCACCCTGGGGGATGCAGCACGGCCAAGGCGCCAGCACTGGGGGGCAGAGGAGAAAGGAGTCGAAGACTGTTGGTGTCGACAGGAAGCCCTTTTGTGGGTATCTTTGAATTCCGTCTGTTCTCACTTCTTTCAAGCCCAGCTGAGGGCGGGCGGAGCGGCTGCCATCTCCCTGGGTGACCAGCTCTGAATGTCCACAGTCTCCTGTCCTGGCAACCACCCAGCCTGCCCACCCACAGTCCTTCCTGACCCCTTCTAGGGTCTCGGGCCCCCAGAGCCCTGCAGCCACAGACAGAGTGCAGGCAGGGGCGTGAGGGGCCGTCTGTGTGCAGGACTTGCTGGGCCCTCCCCAGCCCCACCACCTCCTCCCTGCGAAGATCCCGTTTCTGTCCAGCCCACCGCATGAGGGAGGCCACTCTGCCATCCTCAGGGTGCTGGTCAGGGAGGCACTGACTGGCGGGGCTGGCGGGAGCTGGGCAGCACCTGCCATGCCCCAGGCTGCAGCGCCCGGAGACAGATGTGTCTTGCTCACCTTTGGATCCCCAAAACCTGCTACAACACTGCACATAGTAGGTGCTCAACAGGACTTCGAAACCGACAAAGGGCTTTATCTCCAGCAGGCCACGACGTGGAAGGCTGCCCCAGGTGATTGGCATTCCAAGATGTCCTCGGGGGAGGGCGTCCTGCACAGCGTTCCCGGGGCCGTTGGGAGTCTGCTCCTCACCGCTGACGTGGGGCCATGTCCTGGGCCGCTCCCATCCCCATATTCCGTGCACTGTCTCCTAGGAGTGTGAACCCTTCTTGCAGCCCGACGAGAGGCCACCTCCAGCCTCAGTCACCTTCCCAGACCCCGACAACAGGGGAGAAGCCACTGTCCTGACTGGTGTGTATCACTGGGAGGTGGGAAGAGGGGCGGGCCTTTGTCTGGCTCCCAGTTCACGGTCATTGCCCCCGGATGCAAGTCGGCACTCACGTTAGTTTTTCAGGAGGGAGCGGCACCACAGCTACCACATGCTGTTTCCAGCACCTTCCAAGGAACGGTCTTCTCTAGTTCTCAGGAGAACCCAAGGCAGGATCCCATCACCAGAGCCCACTGAGGGCCTGCTGCAGGCGGTGTGGTGGGCAGGCCGGGCTCACGCCCTGGCTCCCAACCCCACGGTGGGGAGTGAGGCCCTGTGCCCCAGCCCGTGTCCTGGGGCTGACAGTGATGGCGCCTGCTCTCCATCACCCATGTGGAAAGGCTGGTCCCCACAGGCACACTCCCCGTGGAAGGAGAGGGTTTGGAAGCTCTTTGCTTTCTTTAGTTAAACCCCATGAGTTTCCTGTGCTTCCAAAACTGTCCAAGCAGGAAGTACAAAACCTCAAACAGCAAAAATAACTGTCCCCCAGATGGCCCTGGGGAGGCCACACTCCTAGGTCTTGGGTCCGTTTCTTGTAATTTTAAATCTGAGCTGAGCTGACCTAACCTAACCCTACCCACTCCCAAAAGGACCAAAGTTACGGTCTTCCAAGCTGGCTTGAGGCCTTCTCTACGCCTGTTTCACGGAGAAGCAGTCTGGGTAGTGACGTGAATGCCTGCCGGGCAACACGACAAAACATGACTTAGAATGTGTGGAACAGGGCGCCTGGGGGTGCGGTCGGGTGAGCGTCTGACTCTCGGTTCCAGCTCGGGTCGTGATCTCAGGGTTGTGAGTTCAAGCATCAGGTTAAGATTCTCTTTCCCTCTGCCCCTCCCCCAACTCGAGCACCCTCTCTCTCCCACTCTCTCTCTCTAATATAAATAAATACATCTCTTTTTTTTAAGATTTTATTTATTTATTCGACAGAGAGAGACAGCCAGCAAGAGAGGGAACACAAGCAGGGGGAGTGGGAGAGGAAGAAGCAGGCTCATAGCGGAAGAGCCTGATGTGGGACTTGATCCCGTAACGCCGGGATCACGCCCTGAGCCGAAGGCAGACGCTTAACCACTGTGCCACCCAGGCGCCCCATAAATACATCTTTTTAAAAAACATGTGCAACAAAGGGGCAGGTGGGGGGCTAGGCCTGGCTGGCATGTGGTGAGGGGGCTCTGAGGAACCCCCTCCAATCCTGGGGCCAGGAGTGGCCAGTGTGGTCAAGGAGGCTCACAGTGTCCACTGGGTGGAAACAGCCGCCCCAGCAGAGGGGGGAGATCCTGAGAGGGCCCTGTGGTGAGCGTACTGGACACCTGCGACCCCATTCTAGCAGACGTGGCGTTCTGCCACTTTTTGTCACGTTTCTCCAACGCATCATCCAGGGAGAGAGAACAGGTGACCACACCGGAGCTCAGTGTCACCCCTTCTCCTGGGCCCCTGGGGTTGGTGCCCTCACCACCACCTCCCTCCATGCGCCGGGACCTGGGGAAGCCAGCTGCATGCTGCAGCTCCAGGGGTCCCCTGACCCAGGTGCTTTGAGCTTGTCTGTCTCTCCAGGCAGCAGAAGGGCACCAGAGAGATGGCCAGAACTAAGCCAGAGAAACACCCCCAGCTCTATCAACGACATTCGCATTACCAGAGAATGCCTCTCATTATAGATTTATAGATAACACAGAGGAGGAAATCTGCCAGCCACAGGAAGGAGCAGTGTGGTGACATTTCAGGGTGTCCTCACCGGGGTGGGGGGTTGCTAAGACTGTGGGGGAAAAGGCTGGGCCTGGACTTGGGGGCTTCCCACACTGGATACAGTCTGTGCTCGCTCAGGATGGAGACTGCGTTTGTCCCTGATTCTGTGGTTGGCAAAGCCAAGCATCTACACTTTGGGGCGCAGGCCAGCCCCGCGGAGGTGATGACAGCCACAGTCGGGAGTCTACGGCTCACGACTGCCCACAGTTACCCAGGGGCAGCCTGAGACAGGAAACTCCCAGGTGAGCCGACCAGAAGAGGCCAGGGGCCCCCCCGTATCCCGGGGTGTCAGAGCGCCCTCATCCTCACCTGCTGGGGGCCTGTGCAGGCTTAGTCCTGTCTGCTCAGCCCCTCCCTCTCTGTGGGGTTCCATTGCTCTCCATGAGGCCATCAAACAGTCACATGCCCCTAACCCCCACCCCTACCCCAAGCCCTGGCCACTGGGTTTTGCTGGGGCTTAGTGACCAACTGTCCCAGTTTTCTGGGACTGAGGGGCTTTCAGGACTCAGGACTTCCAGGGCTAGGACCAGGAAAGTTTTTGGTGCACCATGATGAATTGGTTAAGGTAGGTTCCACTGAAGCCTGAGGGAGGAGGCCGCTGACCTTGGGCAGCCATGCCGGCAGGAAGCTCTACTGCTCGCAGCCAGTCAGGCCTCCAGGGCAGAGAGGGGCCCCTGCCTTCCCAGAGGCTGGCACCAGCAGGGACGGCGCTCTGTTCCCTGACAACACAAGCAGGGCCATGGGCACCAGCCACCAGCCTGTCCCCCCCCCAACAAATAAATATTAAAATAAATAAATAAATAAAATAAAATACTCTTGTACTTGAGCGTTTGATTTAAAAAAAAAATTAACTTGGTCCCATTTGCTCAGGGCTCTGTCCATTTAAAGTACATTCAGAGGTGCAGTCAAGCTCCCTTACAGAGACGTGGCTTGGCACAGGCACGCGGGGACGGTGGCCACAGGGAGCACAGGCTCCAGGGCCTCTCCGAGGAGCAAAAGGCAAACTGCATTAGTTTGTCCAGGATCCGGTGGGGCCTGGGCTGGAGAGGACAGCCCTCAGTCAACCCCAGAGAGGTCCCCAGGAGGGCACGGCATGAGCTCAGAGTTACCACGTGGTCCAGTTCCAAGAGAAGCCAGAATCCATACACTTTGTGGAATCGC
Organism: Ursus arctos; assembly: GCF_023065955.2. NCBI lineage: Eukaryota > Metazoa > Chordata > Mammalia > Carnivora > Ursidae > Ursus > Ursus arctos. Next base: position 260,065 of record NW_026622919.1, read on the forward strand.
CTGCTGTCTAAAGTGCTCTGCAGCCTGCAACAAACATGGGAGAGGCTGGGTATGGCCAGGGCAGAGTGGGGGCGCTGGGGCATAGCCCCTCCCATGGGCCAGAGAACTGGACAATGTCATTCTGGGAAAGCCTGAGTTATTACCTGACTTTACTGTCCACACTCATCAAAATCACCAGCTACTCCAGACCCAGTCTATCTCAGATAGCATAGACCCGCCGGTCGGTGATTCCTGTGTCTACACGTGAAACCGAGTTAAAGCGCATTTTGAGTCATTGTGACCCTGTTATTATTACCTAGACCTACGTGTAGACGCATAGATCACACTGAGCCCTGCTGCCTGTGGGAACTCTCCTGTCTGACCGCGGGTTATGGGCTAAGGGGCGGAACAGCCCAGACCCAAAGCCCGCTTGGACCCCGTGGGCTTGGAGAGCCAGCCTCGGCCCTCATTCCCCAGCCTCCCTGTCCTGGCCTTGCATCAGCAGCCGGCTCACGTGGTCACTGGACTCTGCCAGCCGCAGGGAGTTGGCAGTGGACAAAAAGACCCTGTCCCTGCCCCCACGGACGAGGCAACTTAGAGGAGAGACAGTGCTGGGGGCAGAGCGGTGGGGTCTCGGGCCATGAGCTGGGGGGCTGAAATGTGAAAAGATAAAAACGTGTCAGTGTTTGGACACATCCTTTTCTGTGCTGATTTTCCGTGTTGCTTTCCCAGCTTAGGCCTCCTCAAGCTAGAAGGGACCGAAGGCCAGGTCCCTGCCTGGGGGGAGGCAGTCAGTAGCAGCCACAGCCCAGCGGTGGTGAGGACAGGCCCCGGTCCCGATGGCGTCCACAGGACCCTGTGCAGAACTGTGCAGGGGTGGGAGGGCTCACTGCACTTGGAGCTGAGGAGATGGCCTGCTGCATTCTCACGGTGCTGACAGAAGACACAGGCTCCGGGTCAGAGATAAAGGACTTTGTCACTCACAGCAGAAGCAGTGACCAGAAGGTCAGCGTGCATGCATGGGCTTCCGGAACCCCATTCCCCAGGGGCCACGTGAGGAGGCCCAAGAGACGCCTCATGGGCAGAGGGTCTGTGACAGGAGAGGGCCTCTCTTTACAGCAGACAGCAAGTAACCTCCCTCCCTCCCGGACGGCAACATCGCCTCACGCCTCAAGGCTGCTCATAGAACGGCCCAGGTAACCAGCACCCAGGGCTGGTTAACCGCTGTGCCACCCAGGTGCCCCGAAAAGTATCTTTTAATACTTTTTTGTGTGTAAAAAGAACAGACGCTTGGGGCGCCTGGGTGGCACAGTCGTTAAGCGTCTGCCTTCAGCTCAGGGCGTGATCCCAGCGTTCTGGGATCGAGCCCCACATCAGGATCCTCCGCTGGGAGCCTGCTTCTTCCTCTCCCACTCCCCCTGCTTGTGTTCCCTCTCTCACTGGCTGTCTCTCTCTCTGTCAAATAAATAAATAAAATCTTTAAAAAAATAAAAAGAACAGACTCTCACCTGTTAAACACCGAAGAGATTATAAATGAAGGCCCAGTCCTTGTTCATATGGGTGTCATGGAACATCCGGTCCTTCAATATTTAAGAGCATCTGCCGGCTGCTGGCACAGGACACATTGGGGATTTGAAGCCAGAGACCTGCCCTCTCCCCAGAAGCCTACAGTCCCCAGAAATGAAAGGAGGGCTCTGTGATGTGTTATGATGGTCGCATCTGTTCAGGGGCCGTAAAGCACTGGAGAAGGACACGGGGAGGTGATACCAAGCTCAGCTTTGAGGGACAAGTAGGAATTAGCTTCAGAGGGGGAAGGAAGTGGATCAGGGTGGGACCGGCTGGTGGTGGCACTGGTGGGACCAGCTCACGAAAGGGCAGGAAAAGGGCTCCATGGAGGAGGGGCAGGAAGCAGAAGACCCAGAGAAGGATATGCCCAACGGCCGACGAGGCCATGAGCTGGATTGGAGGAGGGTTATGTTGGGAAGTGGTGGGGTGCACAGTAGGCATGGAGCTCGGCGAGGTTCTGCAGGTGTGGGTCCACAGGTGGGGTTTCTGCGAGGCTGCCAGGGCTGGTGTGGGACACCCAGGAGGCATGGCAGGTGTGCAGGGCAGGTGTTGGCTCTGTTGGCCACTCTGAGCCTGAGACCACAGCCTAGGCCTGCCTCGCACCAAGCGTGGACTAGAACAAGGTAATGAGAAGTGGCTGCTCACACAGGCATAGTGGCTGAGATGTGCTGGGGGCCACTCGGCCAGGAAGCAGCAGAACCCAGAAACAGTCCCGCTGTGGCCCCAAACTTCTGGCTTCGCTCCACATGCCCGGCCACCGTGTGAGCATGCCCTCTCCCATGGGCCGGAGCGGCTTTTGACAGAAGAACATTGCAATAGTGCCCCGAGCTTTGCTGTAGCTGAAAGGACTTGATGGGTGTCAGAGCCGTGCAGCCCTCACCTACATGAGCTGCTGGGGACAGGTGCTGAGGCGACGGAGGAAGGCTCCTGGCTAACACCATGCCAGGCCCCCAGCGGCCCCCGGCTTTGTCAGTGACATCAGCAGCTTTCCATAAGGCCTCACTCGATATGCTGAGGTCACCCCGAAACCTCTGGCTTTCCTGCTGCTCCAAGTTCTATGAATTTAACTAAACCCTTTCTCCCACAGATGACATCTTCCTATTAAACCTTAGAAGGAAGATGTCTAAGCACTGGACACTGTCCGAGTCTTGGCCTCGGGTGTTCGAGCTCTGACACCCGAGCTGTACACGCACCTCCCCTCCACCTGGAGTTATCCAGAACCTGGAGAGCAGGTGGCTGAAATCCCTCCAGAACCACTGCTGGTGGCAGGTGGAGGCCCTATTTTAAGTTTCCCTCTGCCTTTCCAACATTGCATCACTTCTTCTTGCCTTTCGCTCAGTCCTTGTCATCCTCTGGGTCCTGACTCTGGTTGCAGCCAGGCCCACTTCACACAGTTCTGGGCAGGCCCCACCTGGCCTACTGTGTGCTGAGCACCTCAGGGGACAGCTGTGGGATCAGCACTACCATCCAAAAATGCCACCAAGGGGCGACCCCAGATGACAAGACCAAGGGTAAAGGCTTCTCCCCTTCACTCTCTGATGGACACTTCTCCAGAGCTCTGGGAAGGTTCAGGGGTCCAGCTCCAGCTGCTCATAGTGGGGACCCCATCAACAGAGCACACTGGTCCTGGCTCCCTCTCCTTCCCTGCCTCAATCCCCTGCTCCCAGCTTCCTGGGAACAAAACCCTCACTGCAAAGGCCCCGACTCAGGCTCTGCTCTCTGGGCACCCAGGCCAAGACAAGCATTCTATGTGATGCTCAAGGTTTGCATCAAATCCAGTCCAGATGTTTGCTCAGCTGTTAATCGAACGCAACCTCTAATGGGAACCTCATTGCTTCCTGCGGCCAGTCCAGCGAATGAGTCCAGACTCTGGCTTCAGGTCAATCATGTATGCCAGGCTTTTATGAGATACTATTCTTACAGTGCCTGGCACTTGGGAAATGCTTAGTTAATGGGATTCTCCTTCTCTCTCCAGAGTTCCTGATAACCTGGTCCATTTTAGAACAATGCACACTGGTAGAAAATGGTTTCCACCCACAAATTATTCCTCAGGAAACATTCATTGTGTGCTTTATGGGCAAGGTGCTAAGTGGGCCCTTGATCCCCCCTACGCGCCATAGAGGGCTGTCCAATCCCTCCTTCACAGGACGTGATTTCAGTTCTCTGTGGAACACGGAGTCCAGCCCAGTTCCACCAGCGATCCTCCTTGTGACAGCACTTTGCCCCGTCGCCCAGTAGGGGTGGGGTCACTCCCAGAGAGAATGTCTGAGCTGGGGGTCAGTGCTCCAAGGGAGAACTGAGAGCCCTTGCAGGAGAAGGGAAAGATGGCACTACTGGGCTCTCCCCTCAGGGTGCTGTTTTGGATTTCACAGTCCCCCACTGGCCCACCCCTGCTTGTGGCTGTGCGGGACAGCAATGGGGTCTGGGGCACCCTGACCCTGTACCTAGTGGCCAACCAGCTGGAGGGGATGAAAGAATGAGCCAGAGTCCCTGCTGTGGCTAGAACCTCAACAGGTCTGAATTCCGGGAACTTAGGCTGCTGAAAACGGAACTGACATGATCACATCCACACCAGGCCTATGTCCTGTAGGTTACTTTGTTTAGAAAGTATGGGCTGTAACCCCTCGATGAGCCATTAAACCAACACAGCGAGTCCCAAGCCACCTTAAAACGCGAGAAGAGACCATACCAGCTCATGCCACACATTGTCAGGCAGCTGGTGGCTCCCTCGAAAACATGTTTACTATCCAGGGGCTCTGACCACCACGGGCAGCCAGTCTCCTGCAGGCTGCGTGCACTGTCTTCCCCAGTGCCTGGCAGCCCCTGGCCTCTGGGCAGGTCCACCGTCCCGGCAGGTCCAGCTGGAGCTCTGTTCATCCCACCGGGAAACTGTAAAGCACGTTCGGAGGTCTTGCAGTGCAGGCTGTCTTGCAGGGGACGCCCGGTTGTTGTTAGGGCTCAAACTCACCCTTTCCCATCACACTCGAAGAAGACTCATTATGAGTCTGGGGCCCAGCACCCAGACCTCACTATATCTTTGCCCCCACACCAGCGTCTTAAGAGCCTGTCTGGCAGTTTCTAAATTCGGAGGCCCTGGAAATTGGCACCAAGTCTTCTGAATACAACTGTTATCCACCAATTAATCTGCACAAATAGCAACTATAACAGAAAAAAATATCATTCGGTGAGCCAGATGCTGGAGGACTTTTCTGTGCCTCCCCTCATGTGCCCTGTGACTTCATTCATATTTTCAATCCACCCCAAGTCCTCCCTCTGTCCCTCCAGTGGGGGCAGGGGTCAGTCCCCAGGGCCTGGTCTCTCTCTCTGTTGAGAATCTTCTCACCTGTGAAGAAGGGATTAATCTCAGGCCCTCACCCAGCCTCAACCCTGCATTTCTGAAGTGACTCTTGGCCCTCTGAATGTTTGCAAAAGACAGATAATAGCCAAACTTTTATTAGGGGAAAGGCAGTAAAAAGCAAGTTTCTGGCAGCAAGAGAAGTACAGGAAGCGGGACAGGGCAGCCAAGCCCAGTTCTGATACCATGTGCTATGGGGGCGCGAGGCAATGTGTGTGACCCTTGCCTCTTCCTCCCACCACTAACTGAGGCGGTACTGGCTCTAAAGCCTACAGGTGTTCTGGTAGCTACTATGAGACTTCTTACCAACGTGTTTAAAATGAACTATTCCTAATATGCCAGCCTTTGGAGAACATTAGGTCCTCGGGAACAAATTCTCAGACTGCCTTTATCCCACTGTAAATAAGGTAGCATTTTTACTCATCTGACCTAAGAGTTTCAACCTGTACAACAGGTTTGGCAAATACAGGTGCAGGTTTAGGAAAAATTACGTTTGAAGTGATGCTTAAAAAATCTAAAACAGAAGCTTGGCTTTGCTCTCATTGTTAGTTTGCAGAATGATTTGCATTTCACTTTAGTTTGGGGCAGTGAAGACTCTGTCCCAGCAGGGATGGCTGTAAACCTGGTCACTGATTCGCACCTGCTGGGACAAACCCCAGGCGGGGACCATCTGGGTGTGTGCTGGCACTTGTCCACTAGCTCCAGGCAGGACTCAGTGGGCTCCCCGGGCCGGTCCCACTGGGAGGGGCAGAAGTTCCCATGAGTCACCCGGCTGACGGGACACAGTCGGGTAAGGGTGCAGAGCTGGAGGGGCCCCATGTGGGGAGGTGTTCTAAGGATCCAAACTGCGGACCCGCCGCCTGGGCAGCCCTTCTCCTGCTGGGGACACAGAAATGAGGGGTGGATGCCAGCGGGAAGAGCCAGACCGCCACCCCCGGCACCCTTCCTTGCTGGGGACAGCTCAGGCGTCCTTGTCTCCCCCCACCCCAGGCTTCTCCTTGTCCTCTGTTGGGTAGATGAGATGACACGTCACCTACTTGCTTTCTTTTAAAAAACGGTTGTGAAAGGTCATCTGCTTTGGATTTTAAGTTGTAACCAACGGTGGAGCGTGGGTCCTTCCTCACGAACCCCACCTTCTCCACAACCAAAGTACTTTTATACATTTCATTTCACCGAGGACCGCGGAGGGATTAATTCCCTTAGGTGAGAGCAGAAGGGCTGCAGGTCCAAGGAGAGAGCAGAGAGGAAGCCACGCGGGACCCAGGAGTCGCCCAGGCCCCGAAGCACGAGACGCCACCTTCAGGAACCGGGGGACAGCGCCGCCCGCCCGGGCCCTCCCTCTCCCCTCCCCCAGCCTCCCCCTGCACCCCCCTCCGCCCTCCCCCTACCGTCGCCCTACCGTCCCCCGCCTCCCTGCTCTCCCCCACGGGCCCGCCCCCTGCCCCTGCCGCCCTCGTCCTCCCCCTCTCCCTGTGCCCCTCCCCCACCGACCCCCACCGAGAGGCATGCCCCTCCCCCCACCGACCCGCCTCCTCCCCGCCCCCACGGACTCGCCCCTCCCCTTTCCACCCCGACCCGCCCCTGGCCCCCCCTTCCTCCGGGCCCGCCCCCCCCCGCCCTTCCCCTATCCCTCCCCGGGCCCACCCCTGCCACTCCTCCTCGGGGAGCCCGCCCCTCTCCGTGCGCTCTATCCTCTTCTGCCCCGCCCCCCCCGTCCCACCCGCCCGACTCCTCCCCTCCCCGCCCGTCTCCCGGGTCCGCCCCCTCAGGCCCGCCCCCTCCCCCGCCCCAGGCCCGGGCTTCCGGCCTCTCTAGGCCGCTCCTCTCCACTCCCCGCCGATCGATGGCTCTCCGCGCCAATCGGATGAGCCCCGGCCTCGGCTGGCCGCCCGCGCACGCGCCGCAGGCCGACGTGGGCGGTGGAGCGCCACGGGCTCAAAGGGCGGGGTGGCTGGAGGAGCGCGTGGCCATGCGGGCCAGCGGGGACCCCGCCGCCGCCGCCGCCGCGCCCCACGTGGTAGGTGCCGGGGCCGCGGGGGCCGCCTCCGCCCCTCCTCCTTTGCCCTCCCCCAGCTCTCGCCGCGGCGGGTCAGCACTGCCCGGGGGCGTGCGTGGGAGGGTCTCGGCCCGAAGCAACCTGCAGCCCAGGAAGTTAATCAAGGCCCACCTGGGGCGGAGATTCGCGTTATGTTTTATGTTGTAGATCTTGAGAACAGTAAAAAATTCTTTTTCTTTTCTTTTAAAGAATAATGTTTCCTTTAAAATAAATAGGTAGCCACTTTTTTGGTAACATAAATTCGAGAAGGGTTATCACTGTTGAATCAGATCCTAGAATAAAGAACTTGATTGAATCTATGAGCTTTCGAAACCGTATTCGGTATTTTTATCATCCTGCCCGCTCTCGAATACACACACACGTACGTGCATGTAGGCGCCACGCGTGCGTGTCTGCATCTGTACTGTACACACCGGGATGATGGATGCTTCTGTTTTCTTGTCGAGGCATTTGTCCACCCCCAGTAGGGTGTCGTCTCAAGGGTTTCTATCTGGGTATTCTGTAATTGCTTGACGTGGTGAGGGACGGAATTAAGACAATTCCTGGGATCGGTCCTTTTGTTGGCAGTCAGGTTTCCCTGGTTTTACTCCATACGCTTTAGACATTTTTGTTTTACCCGGGCTATAGGAGAGAAGGCCCGCAGCGAACTCCCAAATAAGGAGAGCAGAGGACGGAGGGGAGATGGAGGCCACCCGCCTTTTCCCAGCGCCCACCCCATGCTCGGTTAAAGCACGTGTCCAGGGACTTAAAAAGAGTTGTGTTGCAGTTTCCCTAACTTCATAGTTTACCGAGAGTGCTTATTCCACCGAGAAAAGGACCAATAGGTTATTTTCATGAGTGGGTTGGAAGATACACAGATGCTTGTTTCAACGAAAATGACGTTTCCGACCAGTGACTGGAAAACACTTCGAACTGGGAAAATTTTTGGTGCCTTTCAGATTCTCGTTTGCTTTTCGAAAGTATCCAGGAGACCAATTCAGGGAAATCTGAGACAATACATCTTGCGGAGCGCAAGAACTTACGCGCTTGGAGAGAAGGAATGGGCACCTTCTGTTCTGGGGGCACGTTCCTTCTCTGCAAGCCTTGCTCCGGGCTCTTCTATGAGTCAGGCTCGGCCTTCGGAGAGGAGCCCGGGGTCGTGCCCAGTGGTGATGGGGGAGGAAACGGGAGCGGAGGAAAAGGCGTTCGCTTGCACGGTGTGGATGCGAACCCGTTCCTCTTGACTTGCAGTCCGTCATCCTCCCGGTCCACAACGCAGAGCTGTGGTTGGATGAGTGCTTGGAGTCTGTTTTGCAGCAGGACTTCGAAGGCGCCATGGAGCTCTCGGTTTTTAATGATGCCAGTAAGGTATTTGGGAACTCCCCGTTGGTGCCTGAGCCCTAGCATGACTCACAGCCGACCGTTGTGAGCAAGTTTCCTGAACCGCCAATGTCCTCGTGCTTTCAGGATAAGTCTGCGGCTATCATTGACAAATGGAAGGTGAAGCTGGAAGGTTCTGGCATCCCCGTCGTCATTGGAGGGCACGATTCTGCTTCACCCCGAGGAGGTTAGTGACCCTGTTTGGTTCACTGTTTAGCTGTAAGGAACGGTTTCTTGTGACTTGGGTACCGAAACACCGTTAACCTTAAAAGGAACACTGCCAACTATTTTACCAGGAAAGGGGGGGGTGCTCAGGCATTAGGAAAGAATCCCACCCCAGGACACGCAAGTTCTACCAGAACCACAGGCAGGTCGGGAGAGTAAGAGAGGAGGCGGCTTTTGGCGCGGGGGGGGGGGGGGGGGGGGGGGGGAGGCTGTTGTAAACAGAAAGTCTATTGGAGAAAACTGGGAGCTGGAAGTATGGTGGCTTCTCATTGGCTGGGCTGTTGCTGGGGCAGCGGGAAACCTTCCGTCCAGGAGCTGGGTTAGTAAAGCGGTACCCACCTGTAAGGTGCCTCTCTTCCTGTTGGGTCTGTAATTGATAATCAGTGCTGGGCGCAGAGCTTCCCTTGCCGGCCTCCTGACTCTGCTCCAAATAAGGTTTTCTTTTATTAACTTTCATAATAATTTCATTTTCAAATCCTGGTGAAAAGTATCCTGAATAATGAAGTTTATCACTTATTAAAAATCCAGGACACCGAAATTGCTTATTCTTTGGTAACGATTTGTATGAGACCACCACGCGTACTTTATATTTATTCAACCTAAGAAAAACCTGTTGGGTGTTTTTATTTTTAGTGTGATTGATCTTAGTATTAGTCACGTCTACTTCTTAAAGTTCTTTTCTTGTGACATTAGATTTTTGTCCAGTTTTTAAAAAGTCTTACTAAGAACTAGTTTTGGTTTCATTGATTTTCTATACTGTTTTTCTTTTTTCTATTTTGTCTGGTTTCTATTTCCACTCTGATCTGTATTTTCTTTCTTCTGCTTACTTTGGGTTTAATCTATTCTTTTCCTAATTTTTTTTTTTAAAGATCTTATTTATTTTTTTATTTTAGAGGGAGCTGCACACGTGTGAGCATATTCAAGTGGGGGGGGGACAGGCCGGAGACGGGGGGGGGGGGGGGGGGGCAGAGGAGGAGAGAATCTCAAGCAGAGTCCCCACTGAGCCCAGAGCCCCAATGACCCTGAGATCAGGACCTGAGCTGAAACTTAAGAGTCTGTTGCTCAACTGACTGAGCCACCCAGGCACCCCTGTTCTTTTCCTAATTCTCAAGGTGGAACTAAAGTCATTGATTTGAGACCTTTCTTCTTTTCTAATAAGGGCATTTTGTGATATGAAGTCCCCTCTCGCTATCACTTTAGCAACATTGATCTGTTCTTTTCATTTTCATTCAGTTTCAAAACACCTTCTAATTTTCTTTGGAAAATTTTTTCTTATTTATGGATTGTTTTGAAGTATGTTATTTAGTTTCCAAATACTCGAGAGGGTTTCCAGATTTATTCTGTTATGGATTTCTAATGTAACTCCTCTGTGTAAGAGAGCATGCTTTGTTGGTCTTGAATGCGTGGCCTGTCTTGGCAGATGTTCTGTGTGCCCTTGAGAAGGTCGTGTAGCTGATGGTGTTGGATGGAGTTTTCTAAAAACGTGAATCAGCTCAAGCTGAGGACAGTCTGGTTTAAATCTGCCATGTTGCTGATTTGGGGTCTGCTTGTTCTGTCAGTTATTGAAAGAGGGCATTGAAATCTCTAACTCTGTACAGTTGTCTGTTCCTCTCTGTAGTTTTGTCAGTTTGGGTTAACAATATTTTGAAACTCTGTTATCACTTAGGGTTTTTATGAAGAATTGACCCTTCATCATTGTGAAATAACCCTCTTGATCTTGCTGATTTTCTTTGCTCTGAAGTCTACATTGTTCTGGCTTTGTTTGGCTAGTGTTAACATAATGTATGTCTTCCATCTGTTTAAACCGGTAACCCATTTGTTGAAGGGTACCTCCTTTAACGGGTAGTGCCTCCTGGTAGAGTCTTGTACACAGCACATCGAATCCGACACTCTTCACCTTTGACCTGGTCTCTACACTAGTTATGTTTACTGTAACAGCTTTATTCGTATCCCACACAGTTCACCCATCAAAGTATAGAGTCCTGTGGTTTTTAATGTATTCACAGATTTGTGCAGCCACCCCACATCAGTTTGAGAACATTGTCATCACTTGAGACAGGGACCTGGTGTTCCATACCCTGCACCCGCCAGCCCTGCACCACCACTAATCGAAGTTTCATGTATAAATTTGTCTGTTGTGGAGATTTCTGCGTATATATTTGTAAGGGATGTTGGTGTGTGGTTTTCCTTTCCTGTGATGCCTTTGGCTATGGAACAGTGATGCTGGCCTCACAGAGTGAGTTAGGTGTGTCCTCCTTTTCTGTTTTTTTGGAAGAGTGGGAAGGATTGGTGTGATTCTCTAAATGTTTGGTAGAATTCATCAGTGAAGCCATCTGGTTGGAAGGTTTTTTGTTGGAAGGTTTCTTTTTTGTTGTTTTTTGTTTGTTTTTCTTAAAGGTTTTATTTGTTTGAGAGAGTGGAGAGAGAGAGAGCATGAGTAGCGGGGAGGGGCAGAGGGAGAGACAGAGGGACAAGCAGGCTCCCCGCTGAGCAGGGAGCCGGATGCAGGACCCCATCCCAGGACCCTGAGAACATGACCTGAGCCAAAGGCAGACACTTAACCGACTGAGTCACCCAGGCGCCCCAAAACTATCTTTTTCTCTCTTTCATTCTGTCAGTTTTTGCTTCACTTATTTTGGGGCTCTCTTGTTAGATGTCTATAGTTTTATAATTGTTGTGTCTTCTTGATTGACCCTTTTATCAATATAGAACGTTCTTTGTTTTTAGTAGCACTTTTGATTTAGGGTTTATTTTGCCTGGTCTCAGAATAACCAACCACTCCAGTACTCTTTGGGTTACTAGTTGAATGGAATATATTTTTCCATCCTTTCACTTTTAACTCCTGTCTGCCTTTGGATCTAAGGTGAATCACTTACAGACAGTATTTAAGTGGATCGTGTGTTTTCAAAATCCATTCTCCCGGTCTTTGCCTTTTAATTGGAGCATTTAATCCATTTACGTTTAAAGTCATTAGTGACAAAAAAGGCCTTTTACCATCTTGTTGTTTTTATCTGTACGTCTTACATCTTTTTTTTTCCATAGCCCTCCGTTAGTGCTTTCTTTTGTGCTTAATTATTTCTAGTGTGCGTTTCCTATCATGTGTATTTGTAAGTTATTTTCTTAGAGCTTACTGCGGAGATTACTAGGTTGTAACAACCTAGTTTGAATTAACACCAGTTTAGCTTCAGTAGTGTATAGAGCCCTGTCCCACACAGTTCTGTACCTCCCACTGTAGGTTGTCGTCACGGTTTACATCAATATCGTGCAGCTGTTGACATAGATTTATAATCATTGCTCAATGCATTTGTCTTTTAAGTCAGATAGGAAAAAATTCAAAGTAAAAATAGAACAATACTGGCTTCTCTATTTATCTGTGTAGGAAACTTTATTAGCATCTTTGACTCCTTTGTGTGGCTTCAGGTTCTCGTCCAGCGCACTTTCGTTACAGCCCGTTAGCATTTCTTGCAAGGGCCGGTCTACTAGTAAGAGCTCCCTCAGCCCTTGTTTATCTGGGAATGTCTTAATTTCTCCTTCATTTTTGAAGGATTATGTTGCCAGATAAAGAATTTCTGTATGTTACAGACCTAACCGTACATTACTTACATATTGTTTTATACAATTGTTTTTTAAATCAGTTAAAAGAGGGAAGGAGAGATATATATTTATATTGTCTTTTATAATTGATAATTACCTTTGTTGTTTTTTGTTCTTGTTTTTGTTTTTGTAATGGATTTGAAGTACTCCCTGGAGTTCCTTGAGGTCAATCTTTTTAGCCTAAAGAACTTCCTTTAGTATTCTTTGTAAGGCAGATCTGCTAGCTAGAAAGTCACTCAGTTTTTGTTTATCTGGGAATGTCTTAATTTCTCCTTATTTTTGAAAGATAGCTTTTCTGGATATAGGATTCTTGGTTAACAGCTTTTCTCTTTGAGTGCTTTGAATATGTCACCCCACTGCCCTGTGGCCTTGACTGCCATGTCTCCCATCCCGTCTACCAGCTGCCTCTCTCCAGAGCTTGACGGTGCCCTTGCACATAGACTTCTCCACACCCTATCGCAAAGGGCATGGGGAGTGGGCAGGAACCTTCACCACGAACCCGGGCAAGGGCATTGGGGGTCCCAGTATTCTTGGTGATACCACAGCCAAGGTAGACGGTGCCCGTGCCAGGGTGGGGGCTGGGTGAAGAAGGGAGCCCTACTTTTCAATGTCACGTGTCTGGGCCTCAGCCTCAGCACCAGGTGCCTGCAGTCAGGATGAGAAGTGCTGATGTCCTGTGGCTCCCGGGACAGTGTGGGTACCCCAGCCTCCAGCTGGGGAAGGGGGAGGGGATTGCTCCCTGAGGAGGGGTGGAGCAGGTCTTGGTTCAAGTACCACAGACTCTCACTGTTCTTACTGAGTTTTAGTCATTTTCTTCAGCAAATATTTCTTCAACTGCTGTATATCCTTGGGGCCATTTTTCGAGATTATAAATGGTGGTCATTTTTTTTATGATGTCCACCGGTTTCTGTTTAGGCCGTTGAGCCAGTCTATGGGGCTCTGCGTACTGTCATTCTGGAAGCCTAACTCCAGTCACGTTCTTGATGGTTCTATTTTGTCTCCTATCGGCTTAGTAGCTATAATTCTCTGTTCTGCTATTTTAGTGGTTGATTTGGGGTTATAGCTTACGTCTTCAGTTTACTGAGTTCAGCCTTTCAGATGTCCACCTGTATCTTCACGTGTAGTGTGAGGGTCTTACAACGGTATTTGTGCATTTCTCCCCTCTGCTCTCTCTGCTACTATTGTCCTGCACTTTACTTTACCTGCACTGTAAACCCCACAGGACACCAGTGTTAACTTTAAAGAGACATACGCAGTGAGAAGGAGAATCACACGTTCACCCATATAGTTACTATTTCCACGGCTCTTTGTCTAGATCCAGAATTTCCTTTGCTGTCTTTTCCTTCTGCCCGAAGGACTTTCCACGTTTCTTGTGGTGATGAGTTCCTTCACCATTTGCGTGTCTGCATCTGGCACAGTTGTGTGTGGGCCAGTGGCCCCTGTGATGAAGAAATGTCATCACAAGGTGCACAGCCGTTCCTTTAGCCCCTGTCTGCTGCCCCCAGCCCCCTCCCGGACAGGTGAGCTTGCCCCTCAGGTAACCTTCCCGTACGGCTTCTGCTCTCCTGCTCTCTCTCTTGCTTTCCTTGCTCCCTTCTTTCTCCCTTTCCATCTTCCTTTGCTCCATGAGGTTCCTTCCCTTTTCAGAGTGGGTGTGGAGAAGAGAAGGAGAAGGCCTGAGACAGCTGGTCTTCTCTGTTTGTGGGAACAGCCCCTCCCCACCCTGATGGTGCCTCTTGAACCTGATGTTCTTCTGTTTCGCAGTAATGGCGGGGGGGATGGGCAGTCGGCTCACCTGAACAGTGGTGGCTGGAGAAAAGAACAGAACCCCGAAGTTCTTCCCAAGTGAGTCCCTGGACTGTGGTGTTTGGGTTTCCTTCCATGCCAGGGTACAGCCTCCTCCTGTCTCCTGTAGAGGTGCCTGTGGTTTTTAAATCAGGTGTTCAGAGACTTAGGGTTTTCTTCTGTTTCACAGGCACTTCTGGTGCTGGCACTAGGCGGGTGGGGTGGACTACTGGTTTGTTCGTGCACTGTCTTATCCAACTCAGTTTCTTATGTTATCTCAGTGTATGTAAGCAGTCTAATCCTCAATACATGTTTTGTTTTGTTTTTTTAAGATTTTATTTATGTATTTGACAGAGAGAGAGGCAGCAAGAGAGAAAGCAGGAGCAGGGGGAGTGGGAGAGGGAGAAGCAGGCTCCCCGCTGAGCAGTGAGCCCGATACAGGGCTCAATCCCAGGACTCTGGGATCATGACCTGAGCCGAAGGCAGACGCTTAACAACTGAGCCACCCGGGCACCCCCATTATTGTTCTGTTTCTTTTTTCTAATTTATACTTTACTTTTCATATTTTTTATTGGGATAAGAAGTCTAGAACACTGTGGAATCCTATTATTGTGGAATCCTTGTATTGTTCCTGACATAGAGGGAATGTTCCTAGTGTTTCAATGTTAAGTCTGATATTTACTATTGCTTCCCTTTTTTTTTTTTTTTTAAGATTTTATTTATTTATTCGACAGAGATAGAGACAGCCAGCGAGAGAGGGAACACAAGGAGGGGGAGTGGGAGAGGAAGAAGCAGGCTCATAGTGGAGGAGCCTGACGTGGGGCTCCATCCCAGAACGCCGGGATCACACCCTGAGCCGAAGGCAGACGCTCAACGACTGCGCCCCCCAGGCGCCCCGACTATTGCTTTCTGACAGATGCCTTTCTTGAGTTAAGCTGTGATTCCTAACTTAGTAAGCCTTCAGGAAATGAGGGATCAGTATAGAATTTTATTAAATGTCTCTTAGGTACCTGTTAAGGTGATTGCTTATTTTTTTTCTCCTAACATATTTATCATAGTAAGTTATTCTAGTATTTTTCTTAACAATTAGCAGTGTTAGAACTATCAGCAAGGACATGATAGTATTTTTATACAGTACAATTACTGAGTTTCCTTTAGGAGTTTTGTATCTATGGACATACGGAAAATTGATCTGTAGCTTTTTGGTGCTTGGTTGGCGTCTGGCTCAGGGACTTGCTGATGGAGCGTCTTGTAAGCAGTAATCGTGCGTAGCAGCTCAGCGGCCTTTGTCTCAAACTCCCATATAAACCAGCCCTACAGCCTGTGTACGTGACAGAAAAAAAGCATTTACTCATTCTCACAAATGTCTGCTTTGAGTAATGACGATTTTTTGGAATGCCAGCATGTGATAACAAGAAATTCAGACAGAATGGTCTCCAGTGAAACACAGAAGCACCACACCCTAGACACAACCAGTGTTTTTTGGTTCTTAGTTGGTTTTATTCACATAGTGTCGGTTAGTACTCACTGTGAACGAGGAAATGTTTGGCCACTGAAGTGTCCTGCACTGCACTTCTCATTTCCCTGCAGGGCTTTTGTTTGTTATAACACAGTCTTATTGTCAGGGTGCATAATCTCCACACTCGGTTCAATATCTCATTGTTTTACGTGCTTTACTGTTAAGTTGGTCCTGACAGTTGCTGCTCACTGCAGACCGCAGGGTGGGTTAGACTCAGAGAACTGAAGCCCTCTGCTTCCGGCTCCGTGCTGTGCCTGGGAGCTCCCAACTGTCAGGATCTGTGGGGCCTTTAAAGACCTTCTGCCTTATTCTGTTTTACTTTCTACATACCTGCTGTTGGTAGGGTTTTTCCCCTTCTCTTTTTCCTTTACTTAGTTTTCATTTTACATGTTCCTTTTTTGTGTTGCTGGAGTACTCCCTAAAGTACATTTTCTATATCTGGTATGTAGATGGTAAAATATTTTGAGTTTTTACATATATGAAAATGTCTTCCTTTTGTACTTAGGCTCAACTGACAGTTTGGCTGGGTATAGAACTCTAGGTTCAAAATCATTTCCCCTAGAATTTTGAAGGATTGCCTCGTTATCTTCTGGTGTCCTCTGGTTTTGATAAGAAATTTTATGTCAGTCTGACTCTTCAAAGGTTTCTTTTTTGAAAGTTTTTAAGATTTTTCTCTTTATGTTTTGAGTTTTGAAATTTTATAATCCTGGGTCAGGGTGTACTTGCTTTTCACGCACCCTCTGTTTTTATACTGAATGATTAGCTTGCATTCTTAGCTTTTGTTGTAATATATTGGGCTTCCTTTAGCTTCACTCAAAGTTTTTGTATAAGACTTGGCATGCCTGCATACACTGCTGGGTTGAAGGAGGAGGTAGGCCAGATGGTGAGGCTGGAGCTGGTGGACAGGCCCCTCCAGGCTGTAGGAGTCTGTCCTTCTTTAAATAGTGGGCCTCAACTTTGGTTGCATGTTAGAAGTGCCTGTGAAGTTTTGGGAGTCCTGATGCCTGAGCCCGAGTCCCACCCTAAGATACTCTTGAGTAGTCAGTTTGGGTGCAGCCTCTGCACTGGATTGTGGATGCCTCCTGAGAGATGCTGGGTGCATCCACAGTTGAGAACCACTGCTTTATTTATTTTTTTGAAGATTTTATTTATTTGTTTGACAGAGAGAGACAGCGAGAGAGAGCACAAGCAGGGGGAGTGTGAGAGGCAGAAGCAGGCTTCCTGATGAGCGGGGAGCCTGATTCGGGGCTGGATCCCAGAACCCTGGGATCATGACCTGAGCAGAAGGCAGACGCTTAACCGCTGAGCCACCCAGGCACCCCGGAACCACTGCTTTAAAATAGCCTCAGGAGTGGCGTGGCGTCGGTCCCACACCATCATGGGCGCGGTCCTCAGGGAGTTTTGTAGCTCTCATCCCATTTCAAGGGTGGGCAGGGTGGAGGTTTGGGATCCCTCTGGGTCCCCTGCTGTAGAGCCAGGGCTCTGTTGGCTCTGCTGTGAGTCCTGTTCAGACTGGCGTGTGACTTTCCTTTCAGGGTGAGCAGGTGGTGGGTCAGGGCGTGGGGTAGGGTTTATGCTTCAGCAGAGCTCGTGGGAGAGGTGTGAGCAGGACAGACACCCACTCTTCCCAGATGCTTCTTGCCCCCAAAGTCCCTTCATCCTGTTTCCTCTCTCTGCTCTTTTCTGCCAGTTTTGGTGGTCAGGTGGCTCCCCTGGCCTCACTTCTGATTCTCGCGAGCGTGCCCCCAGCATGACCTCACTTGAGTTTGCGCCTGGTCCTATGGGGCAGGTGCAGGTGGCCCTGGAGGACTCGCTGGTTTACTCAGGGTTCACAGAGGGCAAATGAGCCCAGGCTGTCTCTTCCTGAGCTCCTGGGGGTCCACCCTCGAACAGCACACTGTCTGAACACTGGCTCCCCACAAAGCAGTGCGCTGCTCCGTGGCGGTGGCCCAGATGCTTGTCCTCCCAGCACTCTTGCCTTCAGCTCCTGCAGCTTCCTGCCAGCACTGAGTCTGTCTTTATGTTCCTGGGCCAAGGAGAGGGCGGGTGTTGGTGGAGGTGAGTTAAGCAGTTGAGTTCACAGAATGAAACAGACACTTCTCTCGCAGAGAGTGCCCCCGACCCCACACCACGTCCCTCACAAACAGCACCCCGTGTCCTACTTAGGAGAGCGGCAGAGTGTAAACATTTTAGATAAAATTTAAAACTAGAAATAGTTGTTAAAATTGGTCACTTAAAAGAAAGCTTTTTCTAAGTTTATATTGAAAGACCACAGTCTTTGGCATTGCCTCTCGGTGGCCCTGCTTCCTGGGGCAGAGGACCAGGCCGCGGGCCCCACCCTCCACCTCTCTGTGCCTCGGTTTCCTTTGCGGGCAGCAGGTGCCCGTGCCCGTTGTTGAGAAGGCGTGGGCGCTAGAGCCGCTCGGTAGCTGCCGCTTTCTTGGCATCTTGATCTTCACCGTTACGTCATGCATCTGGAAGACACTCCGTTTTTTCCCAAATTACTTCTTGTTTTCATTGTTTGAAATAGAAAACTTGAGAGAAGTCAGTTATTGTAGAACATCTGTTTCAACTTGATTCTGAGATACGTGTCAACAAATGGTAGTTTCTGAAACTAGTTTGAATGTCGTTTTAAAATATTCTTTAGTTAAGATGTTTTGCATCTTCTGTAGCTGATGAAGGAAGTCGGGGGCATTTTGGTGATGGTGTGTCTTTGCTTGTCTAATCTCCATTCTAAACACAAGTCTGTTTTTCGTAAAATACTCTTCGTAGGTGAGATACGACTCGAGTCATATCACATTCGTATGCATTTTGTCATAACAAGAGAGTCAGTTGTCATTGTGTGAGGAAATGAAGCCATCGTGCTGTCATTTTGAAGGGGGCAAGGTGAATCCAGGGCCCCTCTGTTACAGTTATGGAATGGAGTTAACTTGACGACGTCCAGAGGAGCGTATTTTCCTACAGTGATGTTTCCTGATGTAGTAAAGGTTATGTCAACCATTGGGTGACGTAAATCCAGTGTTTCCTTTTTCAGGACTGCTGAGTTATTTCTTCATTTCTTATTATTTCATATCGTAACAGAGCAAAACATTTCTTGAAAATGCAGTCACTTGCTGAAATGAAAACACAACACAGTTCTTTCCTCTTCTCTCCAGGAGTGAGGCTGGCTGCGTTTTTCCTGCTGTGACCGTGACAACCGGCTCCGTCACAAAGGGACAGCCTCCCTAGACATCAGGCCCCGGCACGAACATTTGACTTTCTTCAAGGCAGTAATATTAAAGCAAATTCCTTGTCTTTGCCAAACATAGGACTCATTGTGAGGAACTTCCAGCTTCCTTAGTGAGACACGTTTTCCTTCCATTATCCAAATTCTGGTTCAGTTTTTCCCCTTCTGAAACCTGACTCTACTAAGCAGCTTTTCAAACAGAGCTCCTGCCCATTTAAATGTGATTGTGGACTGCCTCTTCCCATTTTCGTCTTCTTCGTGCAGCGCTTTGGGTTTTTTGTTTTTGTTTTAAAGATTTTGTTTATTTATTTGACAGAGAGAAGCCAGCGAGAGAGGGAACACAAGCAGGGGGAGTGGGAGAGGAAGAAGCAGGCTCCTAGCGGAGGAGCCCGATGTGGGGCTCGATCCCATAACGCCGGGATCACGCCCTGAGCCGAAGGCAGACGCTTAACCGCTGTGCCACCCAGGCGCCCCTTGCGCTTTGGTTTTGCTCCCGTGAGGCCGTTCCCTGGGCCTGCCATGCCTGGCGGTAATGCCGGAGCTCTAGCTAGAGCTGTGTCCGCGCGGCCGCCGATCCATCCCCGGGCCCTCACCTTGCCTGTTACACCTGTGGTTCTTGGAGACCTGGGACCGCTCTGCTAACTGATTTGGGTTGGCTAAACTCTGGGATTAATGCTAGAGACTGAGCTGCTACCTTGCGTGAAAACAGCCTCCACAAGGGCACTGCTCTGGGTCGCAGCCTGGGTGACCTAGGCCAGGGCGAGCTCCTGTTCCTCTGTCCCAGCGGGACTGGTAGTGGTGCTGGAGTTGGCTGGAGCAGCAGCCTTCTCTCCCTGCCTCAGAGAGGCGCTGTCCTTGGCGTGGAAAACCAGGGAGGGCTCCAGCGTGGCCCAAGGCAACGTGGTACTGTGTCCCTGGCACCACCGAGACGTTCTTCAGGTCGCCTGAGCGTGACTACTGGAGGGATTTATTGCTTTATGTCTGCACACATCTGTTTCACTTTGTGCGACTTTGCTCCGTGGCCCCAAATCTGTAACTGGCCGGCTAACTCGATTCAGGTGTTGGTAACCGCTTTTCTAGGGAGAGTGTATCTTGTGCCCCTTGAGGTCCCCTCGGCCTCTCTAAATACCTCCTGTAACCTGCCCCCGGCCTCAGCGCCCAGACTCAGCGGCCTCAGTGTTAATTTCTGCGGCCGCGCCTTCCTCAGAAGGCTTACTGGGCTGGGCCTGCCCTCCGACCTGGCCCCGTGGCTGCCGCTCCCCACACTGCTGGGTGTGCTCTGGCGTCTGCTCTTTATCAAGTTCTAGCGGCCCCAGGCCCCCTTCACCCCCTTCTCTTCATAAGCCTCCTGGTGCTTCTCCCAGCACCGTTCATTTGGCACAGAGCCAGAGGTCATCATTTAACTTTTTCCAACTCAGTTGTAATCTCTTTGAAGGCAGAGTGTTTTTAAAACATTATTAAAACATAGCATCCATACAAAAAAGTGCACTTACCCTAAATGCCAGCTCAGTTAACGTTCTCAAACTGAGCCTGCCATGTAACCAGCGCCCCGATGAAGAGCTGACATCTCCAACCCCAGGGGCCCCCTGTGTCCCTTCCGGTCCCTGCCCACTTCCCAAGGCAACCACCCGATTCCAGATGAATTTGCTGCCCTTGAACACCGTGTGGATAGCACCCATGTGTGTGGTTCATTCTCACCGTGGTATGTTCTCAGCTTTTCCATTCTACGTTGAGGACCGTCACATCTTGGTGAACGTGCAGGGCTGTTCTGTGGGGTCTGCACCTGGCGAGGGAGCCGCCGGGTCACAGGGTACGTGCGTGTTCAGACATGGTGAACACTGGCAGTGCTGTAGCTGCCACCGAGAGATGTGCTCAGACAACTGCTCGGTGTCCAGTTCAATGAGCTTTTACCAACCGATCACACACACCTGTTACCCCCTCCCCAGGTAACCATATCTTGACTTACCAGCATTCCCGCCAGCACTACTCAAGCACTTCCATTCAGGGACATTTTTCCAATATGCCGCATGGCTTAGCTTAGTGTTATACTCAGTAGATGGTTGCTGAACCTGTTTTCCTCCAGTGAGCAATCCCTCCTTAATACGCTGGTCCCGGGTGGGCTCTTTCCGTCTCAGCCCCTAAAGATGGAGCACTGTTTTCCGTTTGCTTCCTTTTCGCTCCGTCTAAAGCTGACCTGGTGTTTCACCTGGTAGTGTGCACCGTTCTTAGCTCCCTTGTGGCACCATTACCCTAAGTTCTAGGAAAGAGAAGACTTCTGAAAATTGAATTACAGAAGAGCTTTTCTCTTTCTTCTTTTCAAACAGTTGGATATTCTAAAAATCAAGCAATAGCACAGAGCTCAGGATCGTACCTTTGCTTTTTGGATTCAGTAAGTAACTTTTTGTTTTCTTTAAAGTGTGTGTATATGTAGTGATTGCATAGTTAAATAACCTGACATTTTAGTGTGGTTTTTGAAAAACATTATTCTAATATATAATAATCAGACTTAAAAGTTAAGGCTCATGAGCTCTTGCTGTTAAATTGCCGTAGCACTTAATGAGTTCATTAATTTTTAATAAATAGGATAATATAAAAATGCAGAATTGCACAGCAGAATCACATAAACTGGGAAGACGTGGACAGACACTTACATGAAGATCACCCTTCGATGAAATAGTGCCCATGAGTGACAAGAAAGCACAGAGAAGGGCTGGTGGTGGGTGTGTCGGGAAGGACGGAAGGACAGGAGTGGGGAGGGCAGAACAGCCGACTGCAGGTGGGCTCTAACATACCTTTCGGTCACTTGTGACCAAGGAAACACAAGTTACGTTAGTGAGACACGAGGGTTTTCTGAAGTGCAGATACTCCATATTTGGAAACCGTGAATTGGGGGTGTCGGCAGCATAATTATGCATTTTGTATCAAGAACTTAAAAAATGCTCATGCCCTCGACTCCTAGACTTCACTTGTAGGGATCTCAAATTCTGAAAATGATTTATGTGTGGTTGGTATACGGGAATGACTACAACGTTTAGGAAGCATCTTCAGTCACATGGTGAAGGACGACAGCAGGTGAAAAGAAGCATAATTGCATAGATAGCGTGTGTTCAGCTGTGGGTATTCCTTTCACTTACTTTAAAACACGCTTTAAGAATGTCTGTCTGTATGTGGTCTCCCCTCCAGTGCCTCTGGGCCTGGGGGTGCAGGGCACCCACGCCTTCACGGCATTGCTTGGGCGGCTGCTGTTGGCCTTCGCGAGGTCAGCCATGGCTCACCTACAAACCTTCTTGTCATCTCATGTCAGCTCAGCCTTTTTCTTGATACCAGGAACTTCTGTACAAGATCTGGGTCCATGGGGAGGTCTGGGGAGATCGTGTGCCTGTGCGAGCAAGTGGTGAAAAGTTACCTGTTAGTCAGCCCTGCTCTTGGAGACAAACCCCGGGGCTGCAGTGCCTGTCCTGCTGCTTTGGCGTCTCCTGTCTCTTCTGCCTGTTTTCTTAGATAAAACTCCCTCTTGTTCCCGCATCTCCTTGCAGACCCCGCTCCGGGGCCTGTTTTCACTCTCAGATGGTCCATCCAACATTTTCCTGAGCAAAGACAGTTTCCCGCCTCAGACAGCGAAACCCAGCACACTGCAGTGTGCTTCCTACGGCCTGGGGGTGAAGGGAGGTGGCGATTTTCTGTTTCTCCTTTAGCGCTGCTCTTTCTGAAGCGCTGTACTCAGGGAGCTCCCAGTGTGACAGCCCCAGGTAAACACTGGTGGGACTCGGGAGACGGAGAGAGGAGGGCTGAAGACGCCCTTTCCTCTCCGGTATCCTCCCAGGCTTTCTCTGTGTTTGCTGGAGGGCAGGAAAGAAAATGGAGGAAGGCCAAGTTGGACCGGGTGGAGCCTGGTTTAGAATGGCGAGAACCGCAGACCAGGGAGGCTCCCAGTAAAGCTGCTGATGGCCGTCAGCACAGTCGCCACCGAGCTGGCAGAGGGCAAGGTAGACAACCAGGTCGCTGAAAGTGTCCTTCATGGTGGGCAGGTCGGATGCCTGGCCTGGTCAGACCCGGAAACCGTGGGGAGGGAGGCGGGGGGGGGGCACAGAGCCACGTGGCCCATGCTGCCAAGAGAGGAAGGTTGCCAGATTGGGCATCGCCGTGCCTCCGTTCTGGGCGTGGGCGTCAGAGAAAGATGGTGTTGCCGAAGTCTGACCAGGAAGACTTGCCCCCGCTCTAGAAACGTGAATTGTTCTCAGGGTTTAGTCGAAATAAATCAGTGAGGTAGATTTTGGTGAGCTTTGCCCTGGGATTGGCGTGACCACCTCGCTAACCAGGGCAGGGGTGGCACACAGTCCGTCCACCTTCCTGGGGGCTGATGGGCACATCTGCCTGCGAGGGGGTTGGGGGCACAGATGGGCAGGCGCCTCTGGTTCTTTTAGGACCTGGTAGTTCCTGGCCATGGGATGCAGTAAGATAAGCAAACAAAAAGTCTCGCTTTTGAAGAAGGTAGCCTTTACTATGTGCATCATGACAGGGACTGGAGTTCCAGGCCCCTTGAGGTGAGCAGATATGGCGTCTGTGGAAAGGAGGGCTTAGAACGGGGCTTCATCTGGGGGCCCTGATTTTCCGAGAGCGTCCCTTCCAAGGGGCACCCCTGCCAGGTGCCACCACAGCAGAGAACCTCTGTCTGCACCCACTTCCCTTGGGACCGTGGCAGCGTGGTCTCTGCATCGGGAGCCCCATTAGCCACCACGGAGCAGGCTGTCCTGAATGGCCACAGCGCCTGGCAGGGGCTGCAGGCCCAAGGGTTCACCAGGGGACCACCCGGGAGGGAGACTGGGCTGCAGGCCCAAGGGTTCACCAGGGGACCACCCGGGAGGGAGACTGGGCCCATGGCCCATGCGGGGACGGCCAAGGGGACCACCAGGAGGATGCCCCATCTTCCAGGAGGTGGGTTGGCGTCCTCAGTAAAGGACAGAGACAGGCCGCGCACCTGTGCTGCCCTTGGGTGTGGGGCCGCGCCCTTGTCTGACCGCTGCCTGTGGCACCTTTCTCTATGCACCTTTGCTCTGTTTGTTTAGTTTCTGATCTTTGTGGGTTTGGTTCATTTCTAATGCTCACTCATTACTTTTCAGCCTTTCTTTCTGCTTTCTTGCCTGAGGTTTAAGACGATTCCTTCTCTTCTGGGGCCTGCGTGGTTGTCCCTAAGTACTGAATGTTGTGACTCAGGTGTTGTCACCTTTCCTAGCTTCCGGTCTGATTTCTTCATCTTTTTCAATGTGGACCTCAGGATCTCGGGCAGAAAACTGAGTCAGTCATGAGCCTCAGTTCAGGACGCTCGCTCACATGTCGAGTGGGGTCTGTTTGGTCTTTCTGCCATCGCTCTACCTGTGTCTTGGGGGAGGCACCGTATAAGTGCCCGTGAACCTGCCATCTAGGACTAGAGCCGGCCCAGCCCTCTGACCACCTCCCCCGGCACATCCGCCCCCTGCCACACACCGTGTCATAACCCTGCTGAACTCTGGTATTTGTACAGATCTGAAAAAGTCAATTAAAAAAATCTCAGTTTTTTTATCTTTATACAAAGAGTATCGGGCTGTGTGATATTTTAAAGCTTGGCATTGTTAAGATCCATCCATATTGTTGTTATAGATATTTATAGATCAGCTTTTAAAAATGGAGGTAAAACTTACATACAGTGAAATCCAAGATTTCAGTGTGGAAGTTATATACAAAGTGAGCAGTTTGGTGAGTTCTGACGACTGTGTAGCCACAGTCAAGATACCGAGCATTTCTGGCGCTCGGAATGTCCGCGGCGCTTCCGCCAGCCGGCACACCCAGGTCTCGGATCTGCAGGTGAGATCACACCGGGTGCCCTCTGGTGTGCAGCTTTGCACCCCGCGGTTCTCCGTGGTGTTCTCTGTGTCGGTGGCTTGTTCTTTTTTTATTATCTATGTGTGAATTTGCCACGATTTGTTTCTGCACAGTGCTGTTTATTGGCATTTGGGCAGTTTCCTGTCTGGGTTATTTTAGTGGAAGCACCACAGACGTTCTTATGTGAGTCCTTCTGTGGGTGTGTATTTCCGTTTCTCTTGGGAAGATCCCAAAGGGTGGAGTTGACTGGTCACAGGTAGAGGTGTGCTTCTCCCGAAGAGAACGTTCCGAACACAGAGGCCGCTCTGTGTCTGGGTGGAGGCCGCGGCCGCTCCACCTTCTCGCCGACGAGGACGCTGTTGGTCTCGGTCTTAACTATTGAACAGGGCAGAGTGTGTCTCGTTGCAGCTTTGATTTGCATTTCTCTGGTGCCTGGTGATGTTGAGCGCCTTTCACGTGTTTAATGGCCGTTCGTTTCTTTTGTGAAATGTCTGTTCAAACCTTTTGACGTTTTAGAAGGTTCCAGGGCCCTTCTCTTGTAGACGCCCCCTTAAACACGCAGCTCGTTGGGTTTCTTCACGACGGCGTTCGGCATGCGCCTTCGTGTGGAACATCTTATTGGCCGTGATTTTGATCGTCCCTGCTCCTGACAGTGCTGCCTCTGGTCACCCAGCGCAGGGGGCCTCTGGGCAGGGGGCTGTGGCAAGCCCTCCCCAGCTCTCTGGATTGCCTTTTCTTTGGCAGGCCTTTCCTGGTGAGCACGTCAGGGGAGCGGGCGCCTGGTCGGGAGAAGATGGTTGCGGTCTGAGGTGAAGACGGTACTGACGATACATCAGAATAAAGTGTTTTGCGTGAAGAAGGCTTCTGAAGCCTCTTTGCTGGGTTGCATTTTGACTTGTTGGCCCCTGGGACGCAGGCGGCTTGCCGCGTTTAGAGCTTCGAGTGTTTGTCACTAGGAGCAGCTCTCAGGCTGCTGGAGCTCGTCCATTCATGTGCCTGGTGGTGGTGGGGGCGGGTGCAGCAGTCAACCAAACAGACCAGAGAGCAAAAGCCAGCGTGTCCACGGCAATGTCGGCCCCCCACCCCTGCGGGCCCTCGCGCACTTTCTCACACGCCAGCCAGGCCCACGTCCCCTGCAGCTTCTCAGCGATGCCCTCGCCTCTGAGTGTTGCCAGCACACGAGGGGCCTCACCCCTTGGCCTGCGCGTGGGATGCCCTGCTCGCAGCACCCACCAGTTAGCACACGCCTGCCTGGACGGTGTGCTGTGGCCTCGGCCTTCGAGGTTCAGGAATCTCCTGCCTAGAAGAGGGTGTCGTGGCAGCGCCTGAACAAAAGTGTGTCAGGAAGCTCGAGGAGCGTGGCTTCCGCGTACGTAGCTGTTCCTGGCGTCTTTCGTCAGCACCGTGTGCTTCTCAGGGCGCCACTGTCATGCACACGTGCTCTCAGGTTCTTGCCGACATGCCCTTTTCTTTGAAGCAGGTGTAAACAGACACTGCAGCCTTAATTTCTACGTTCACTTGTTCATTGTTGGGGTAAAGAAATAGGGTCATTTTTATGTGCTGCTCCTGCAGAACTCCGTTGGAGCTCCGCGTTTCGGGGCGGATCCCTGAGGACTTCCTAGACAGACAGTCATGTCATCTGCACAGACGGCAGTTTTATTTCTTCCTCTCCGATCTTGTGCCTTTCGCGCCGCTCCTGCCGCCCTGCACCCAACAGATCTTGTGCTGCGCTGGGTGAGGGCAGCGCCCTTGCCTCCCGGGGCCCGCGGGGTCCGCTCCGTCCTGGCTGGCTGACAGCTTTCCTCGTGCACAGGTGCTGGGTTCTGTCAGATACTCTTTCTGTGTCAGCTGGGATTTGTTGGTTTTTAAAATATGTTTGTTACTAAAGATTTATAAAATTTTTTCCCATAGTTTTGGAATTTGGTATTTTTCTGATTGTCAAGAATCATTCCTGGAATCTGGTGAGCTCTCTTCCAAAGCGCAGCCTCAAGGTTTTTTTCAAATAAGAAGAATTTTTCAATATTAGCTCATAATTTTTTTTTCTGTCTTGTTTTTTCCTCTCGGGTCTCTTGTGTGTGAATGTCCGTTCCTACAGTTTGCTCATTTCTCTGTGATTTCTGTTTCTTGTAATTGTGCGTGTTACAGTCTGACCTTCCTGTTGGGCTGTGGCCATACACTTCATGCTCACGATTGCTTTTAGGGTTAGAGCTTAGGGTTTCGGCTCCCAGGAGCCTTTCCTCCCGTGTCCTGGGGCACCTCTGGGAGTCCCCCTGTTGTGTTTGTTCCCCCAGCAGCTCCGGGGGCGGCTGCTTCTCTCTGCTGCCCAGGTCCTCGGAGACTCGGTAATGGGTGATTTTGTTTGTTAGCCCGGGAGGGCAGGCCAAACTGGGGCCAAGGCGGCCGGTGTGCGGGGAGGTGTGGGGTCTGCGCTCCGGGGGCCTAGTCCTTCTGTCCACGCATGGGTGGCCTCTGCTGGGCCCCAGGGCAGGTCTGTGTTGCGGGTGTCCTCAGTTGGTGGCCATTTCTCTCCCAGCTTCCCCCTTTTGTCCGTCCTCCTGACAGAAGATCGGGGATCTTCCCGGTGCACACGCCTCAGGCTCCTAGAGCATGAAGTCTGGCCCAGGACTGCCGGCTGCCTTCTGTCCTTGAGACCCTGCGTGGCCGTGGCCTTTTGCTGCTCTCTGGATGGCCAGCATGGTCAGTAAAGGTGTTGGTGGTGCTGGAGGGGACAAGCAGCTCAGACCCTGGACCCGCTTGTGTTAGCATGATGGTATCTGCTCGTCTAGCTGCAGGGACTGGCTAGGTCATGCTTCGGCCATCAGAGAGCAGCGCAGGGCCTTGCCCACGTCACCCAGGGCACGGACCCACATCAAGTCCGAGAGGTCTTCCATCAACACACTTAGATTCTCCAGAGTTGTTCTCCTTTCACGGGGGGTCACTCCCTGGACTGTCCCCACCTTTTCCCTCCACACAGGTAGCCCCACCTGTACCCACTGAATAGACGTTTATACCGAGTGGGTTCCGTCATCCTGTGAAACCTGCCTGGCTCAGCGATGTGGGGAAGGTGGCCGTGGGGGCTCCTCCGTCCACACCTGCCCCACGTCTCGGGTGTCCTGCACTCTGCTGGTGGTTCCCTGTGGTCTTGCTGCTGTTCAGAAACATGCCTCCTTTGGGGCGCCTGGGTGGCACAGCGGTTAAGCGTCTGCCTTCGGCTCAGGGCGTGATCCCGGCGTTCTGGGATCGAGCCCCACATCAGGCTCCTCCGCTAGGAGCCTGCTTCTTCCTCTCCCACTCCCCCTGCTTGTGTTCCCTCTCTCGCTGGCTGTCTCTATCTCTGTTGAATAAATAAATAAAATCTTTAAAAAAAAAGAAAGAAACATGCCTCCTTTAACAGGGCTCTGCATTTAGGTGAAAAGCAGGGATGGCGGCCGTTACTGAGTCAGCCGGAGCAGGACTGGTGTGCGGGAGACTCTCCAAAATACAGTGTCGCAGGCTCGCAGGGACTTTCAATTGGTTGGTCTTTTCTGAGTGAATTTCCCCAGGAAGAAAGCAGAAGTGTTTGGACACCTGACTTGGAGCCGTCGGGGCGCGCGAGGACATGGGGCTGCCGTGGACAGGGGGCTGCTGTCGCTGGAGTGCCCGCAGGCTGCCTGCCTGGGGCCAACGTGAGGCCTCACTGCATGGAGACCGCGGGAGCCCTCACTTCCAGAGCTGGACGTTTGTGCTCACCCCTTCACCTTAGAGTCCCGGCAGACACGTGGGACCCAGCAGGGCCTTGCCTCAGTGGCCTGATGGTGCTGCGCCCCCCAGCCCCCCAGCTTCCCCAGGGTTTGATGCACGGTCTGGCTCTTCTCTGACCGAGAGGAAGGTCCTGTAAGCAACCTGTTTGCAAGTGAATGAAAAAGTGATTTCAACCACTTTTGCCATTAAGTGTTTTGTCCAAACTGCTAGAAAGTAGGAATACGGACTGATTTAGATACTCTTGGTTTGCGTTTCTGTTTCCCCTCCAGCTCTGTCCTGTGCGTTTGGGGAGGGTGGAAGGTTGAGGCAGAAGGAAGGGGACTGAGTACCTCCCAGGAGTGGGACACAAAAGGCTTTTGAGGGCAGCGCACTTGAGCCCGGGTGTGGCGGTCACCGGTCACCGAGAGGCCTGGGGTGGTGGTGTTTTGCTCTGCGGAGAGCGGCTGCGCCAGTAGCTGGTTAAGCACACCTGTCACGCGCAGGGAAGGAGGCTTTTCTCCTCTCTGCATCCCACACCCACTGATTTTTGTGTCTGACCTGTGAGCTGCATGTGGGGTCATTCAGAACAGAGTGTTGGTATCGCTGCAACGTTAGGGCACCGTTGAGAATGTCAGGGGTGCGGGTGTGCACCATGTGGAGCTAGCCATCCACGGGGCCTGCAGATGTCTGCTTTTCCAACCGAGTGTCAGCTAGAAATCTCGGCTCCAGGGGCACCTGGGTGGCACAGCGGTTAAGCGTCTGCCTTCGGCTCAGGGCGTGATCCCGGCGTTCTGGGATCGAGCCCCACATCAGGCTCCTCTGCTGTGAGCCTGCTTCTTCCTCTCCCACTCCCCCTGCTTGTGTTCCCTCTCTTGCTGGCTGTCTCCATCTCTGTCGAATAAATAAATAAAATCTTTAAAAAAAAAAAGAAATCTCGGCTCCACAGGCAAGGGGCCAGAAGGAAGCCCCGGGGAGAGGAGAGGTGCAGGAGGGAGCGGTGCTGGGCCTCTGGGCTGGTGCCTCGCTGCCTCTGAGTCATGGCTCTGGTCTCATCGGTACCGGTGTGCTGGGAGCTACAGGGGCTTTCCTGTGATTCTCTTCATAACTGGGGTGAGCTTCGGCGGTTGGCAAATCAGAAGTACTTTTGCCATGCTTTAAAAAGTCACACTTTCTGTTCTGTCTTGAACAAAGTGTCATGGTAAATAAACACCCCCCTCCATTAAAATAAACAAGGGACAAAAAACTCCAAGTTTTGTTTGGAAATTGTTTTACAGACTTCATCAACCCTTGTGAGTGTGTTGATGCCCGTGTGCTGCCCCACACTTGGGGGTGTTCGCTGGGACCTGGGTGGGGGCAGCGCCGGGGGCATTCAGGGTGGCCTCCCCCCGCCTCTGCTTCTCCGGACACACCACAACCCCTCCCCCTCTTTCCTGAGAGATAAATTATGGGCTCTGTGTTAGACCGAGACCGGGAGGGCGTTAGCTGGGTCAGGAGGAGGGCCATGTGATCTTAGTGGTGACTGTTCCCAAAAAAGGCTCAAGTAGATCTGCCAAGAAGCAGAGGGTACCCGTAACTGAGGAGGAGAGGACGGGGGCTCCTGTGGGGCAGCTGCTAATCGGTGCTGATCGGTGCGTCTGGGCTCCTACTTTTGTTCCTGGGGGAGAGGGATTCCTTCTGCTCGACACTCATGAAAGAGAGAACAGCCGAGGAGAGGGCCGCGTGAGCCCCAGAAGTCTCCACACGCGGCTGCTCACGTGGCTTCACGGGAGCTGCGCTCGGCTGTTTTTGTTGGCTCCGGGCGTTTGTTCTTGGCAGGCTCTAGCTCTCGCCGAGTGCCACTAACCTTCATTTCTTTGGAGACACGAACGCCCCAGACAGCAGTGAGCTTTTGAAATATTTTCTGTTTGTGTAGAGTGTTTTCATTTTAAGGCCTAGGAAAGGGGGATGAGCTGGGTGTTTGTTCAGCTGCTCCCTCCGAGTGCTGGTCCCGAAACCCGCTGGCCAGGGAGAGAGCTTGCTGCAGACGTGGATCTGGGCCACTGTAGACGGACAGACTCCAGACCCCGCAGGCTGACTCTGCTCTCACAAGCTTCAAAGCAGTTCCTTTGCAGCCAGCCCTGGTGGCCTCCACCCGAGAAGGAGAAGGAGAAGGTGGCGCACCTCCTGTCCCGCCTCCAACAGCACTGACTTCTGCTCATCTCTCTGCCCTCTCTGTCCCTCTGTGCCACGAGCCCCTGCTATTTCCTACACTCACGCTGGGCCCTGGCAGACGAGAGGGGCCACTATGTCCCAGCTGGCAGGGGCGCACACACCAGCCTTCCCTGGGGAACAGGAGGGCAGGAGGTAGAAGGCAAGGGTGTCTGCTGTGGGCTGCGTGAGCCCTGGGCAGCACCCCCACCCTGCCCCTGCAGCCCACATCCCCTGCGCTCCTCCTCCTTCCTGCTGAATCTCTTCCTGATCCGAGGAATTCTTGTCTTCTCTCCCAGTTACAGGGATTTCCTTTCTCGGAGGAGCAGGGAGCCAGGGGATGCGCGTTGGCCGTAGGGTCTCGGACTTGTCAGCAGAGGAGACTGCACAGCTTGAGTGTGTGTGTTTTTAGTGAATCCGCATGTTTGATCCCGAGCTACTTTTGTGTGCTTCTGCTAGAATTATGGCCACAGAAGAGTCGTGTGTGTGTGTGGATGGGGACTGGAACTTCAGAGTGGCAGAACAGTGCATTTGGGCTGCTGCCGTGTCCTCCTGAATGCCTGTGCTGTAACCCAGCACTTAATATGTTTTTAAGAAAGCATCATGGAGTCAACTCAGATTAAACTTTCTTCCTAAATACCAGGCATGCTTTATTGGAGACAGATTTAAAAATCAACCACCTAATAAAAGACACCCGTTGAAAGTGCCCATTCCGTGGGTCTGACGCACTTCAGTCCAGCTTAATGTGTCCTCACACCACTTAGCACTCACACCCTCGAAGCCACTACCGACCTGATTTCTTTAGATTTGTGACGTAGTTATCCAGTCCGTTCTTTCCCCTCGTGAGGGTTTTTTCCTGTTCCAGAACCTCGTATAGATGGAATCATAGTACGCGCTCTTGTGGTTGGCCTTTTTTGCTCAGCATACTGTTCGTGAGATCAACCCGGGTTAGTGCTGACGTCAGTATGTCGTCTTCACTGTGGCTGAGCCAGGCGCTCCAGGGGACGCCTGCTGTAGGCGCCCGTCGGTGGTGCTGCGTCAGCTCCCGTGTCTAGCTGCCGTGAGTACGGACGCCGTGACGTTTGTGCAGGTCTGACCGTGTATGTGCAGTCGTTTCTCCTGGTACATCTCTAGGGACAGAGCTGATGGGTGATAGAAACATGCACGAGGGGCGCCTGGGTGGCACAGCGGTTAAGCGTCTGCCTTCAGCTCAGGGCGTGATCCCGGCGTTATGGGATCGAGCCCCACATCAGGCTCCTCCGCTATGAGCCTGCTTCTTCCTCTCCCACTCCCCCTGCTTGTGTTCCCTCTCTCGCTGGCTGTCTCTATCTCTGTCAAATAAATAAATAAAATCTTTAAAAAAAAAAAAAAAGAAAAAGAAAAAAAGAAACATGCACGTTTGCCTTCGTAAGAGGCTTCAGAACTCTTTCCAAAGGGCTGAACCATGTTAGGGTGCCGGCGATTGGAGAGAGCGTGTCCGGAGTTCCTCCCAACACTTGGAGTTGTCTGTCTCTGAGGTTTGAGCCTCGGGGTGTGCCTGGGGGACTGTCTCCTGTGGTTTTGGGTTGCACCTGCCCCGTGACTAAAGATGCCGAGCCTTCCTTTGGGCGCTCTCTGGTCACACAAGTGTTGGGCGCTCTCTGGTCACGCGTGTGTCTTCCTGTACGAAGAGTCTTTCAAGTCTTCGACTCTTTTACTAAGATACAGGTCCTTTCTCCCAGTCTCTGGCTTGCCTTTGTTTTCATTTCTCAGAAGCGTCTGAATGAACAGAAGTTATGAATTATGGTTAAGTCCATCTTACCATTTTTTTCTGTCAAGATTTGTGCTTTTCTGTCCTATCTAAGAACCTAAGAAATCTTTGTCTACCGCAAGACTTTCTTCCTGTTTTTCCCAGAGGTTTTATGGTTTTGTCTTCTGCACGTAGGTGAGTTACCTGTCCTGGTTCCTCTGAGTGTGGTGTGAAGGGGGAGTGTGGGTGACGGTCTCCGTCTGCGCACCCAGCGCCAGCACCTGAGCCACCTGGGCGCCTGTGCTGAAGGTCGGCGGCCAGACGCAGCGCACACCCGTCGTCTCTGTCCTTGAGCCACTTCCACGCTGCCTCTGTTCCCGTGGCAGCAGCAGGAATGAAGCTGCCATGGGGTCGTACTGAAAAGTCAGGGATGGCTAGGTCCTCCAGCTGTGTTCGTCCTTTTCAGAATTGCTTTGGTTTTCTTAGGTCTTTTGAATTTCTGTAGACACTTAGATTCAGCTGTCGAGTCTGCTTGGGTTTTTACTGGAATTGCATTGAATTTATAGACCCATTTGGGGGTCTTACCAACACGAATATTCTAATCCATAAACATCTCTCCATTTATTTAGGCTTCTTGAATTTCTCTCAGAAATGTTTTATAGTTTTCAGTATACAGGTGTTGCATAAATTTAACAAAATACATCACTAAGTATTTTATGGGCTTGGGGGCTATCAGAAAGTTAAATCCCCTGTTTTATTGCTGCAAATCTGCTAAGTTACCATATGAGTTATACTAGGGTTTTTGTTTGTTTTAAATTTAGAATTCCCTGTGAAGTGATGAGTAGACCTCTGCGTGTTTCTCTCTGGCCGAGAGCTTGTAGCCCCTGGTCTTGGCTCGCCGTGTGGGCCAAGCCTTCAGGGCAGAGTCACACAGAAGCGGTTCTGCCGACAATGTCACTCTCAGAGTAGTGTTTGTGTAATCCCTTACACTGTGAAGAACACACACAGAGAAGGGCACCAGACGTCGACGTACAGCCCAGGGGATCCTCGTGAAGCACATACGTGTGAAGCCACCCAGGCCCTCTCCTGCTCCTTTCCGATTACGTAACTTATCCTCCCCAAAGTTAAACACTGTCCTGCTGGCTGACGTGACCGTCCTGCCTGGTTTTGAACTTTGTGTAAGTGCCATCACATACACCTTTCGTGTCCGGCCTCTCTCGCTCTGCGGCTCTCCTTTTCACTCTCTGAAACCTACCAGTTGATGAACAGAGTTCTTACTTTTAAGGCAGGTCAATTACCTAATCTTTTCCTTTACAGTCAGTGCGTTGTGCCTTCTTGAGGAATTTTTTCCTACTTTTAGGCCCTCAAGTTATTCTCTTAGTTTCAGATGCTTTGTTTCTTTTTTACCTTTTATACTTTGATCCAAACTCCACTTGGAGTTGTTTTTGCTCATTTGTATCTGACATACACGTGGGTCAGGGTGCTGGTCGTAAGTGTACAGTTGGTGGACTTATGGGAAACGGGGGTGTCCTGTGTAGCCGTCCATAGGTGCCAGCATCCCACATGCCATTCCACTTCCTCCCCAGAAACCCCGTTCCCTTCTCTGCAGCATGACTGGAATGCAAACACCCAGAGTTAGTTTTGTCTTATTTTGACCTTTATGTAATTCCTCACATACTCTTTTGTGTCTGGCTTATCTTGCCCAATGTTGCATTTTGGAGATTAGTGCTGAGTTTTGCATATTCACTAACTTTTATTGCCGTGTGATAGTCCAGTATATGGAGATGCCCAGCTGCACCCTTCTGCTGGGCCGATATTTGGGTCTTTGAGCAGTGCTGCCAGGAAATGCTTGTACATTCCCTTTGGCGCATGCGCGACTGTGGTTCTGCTTCTCACGCACATGAGGAGGGACTGTGTGCCCGCGGTGCTGTGCTGACTCGTGGCAGGTGCTTGTCTGCGGTGTGAGGAGGGACTGTGTGCCCGCGGTGCTGTGCTGACTCGTGGCAGGTGCTTGTCTGCGGTGTGAGGAGGGACTGTGTGCCCGCGGTGCTGTGCTCACTCGCGGCAGGTGCTTGTCTGCGGTGTGAGGAGGGACTGTGTGCCCGCGGTGCTGTGCTCACTCGTGGCAGGTGCTTGTCCGCGGTGTGAGGAGGGACTGTGTGCCCACGGTGCTGTGCTGACTCGTGGCAGGTGCTTGTCTGCGGTGTGAGGAGGGACTGTGTGCCCGCGGTGCTGTGCTGACTCGTGGCAGGTGCTTGTCTGCGGTGTGAGGAGGGACTGTGTGCCCGCGGTGCTGTGCTGACTCGTGGCAGGTGCTTGTCTGCGGTGTGAGGAGGGACTGTGTGCCCGCGGTGCTGTGCTCACTCGTGGCGGGTGCTTCTCCGCGGTGTGAGGAGGGACTGTGTGCCCGCGGTGCTGTGCTCACTCGTGGCGGGTGCTTGTCCGCGGTGTGAGGAGGGACTGTGTGCCCGCGGTGCTGTGCTGACTCGTGGCAGGTGCTTGTCTGCGGTGTGAGGAGGGACTGTGTGCCCGCGGTGCTGTGCTGACTCGTGGCGGGTGCTTGTCCGCGGTGTGAGGAGGGACTGTGTGCCCGCGGTGCTGTGCTGACTCGTGGCAGGTGCTTGTCTGCGGTGTGAGGAGGGACTGTGTGCCCGCGGTGCTGTGCTCACTCGCGGCAGGTGCTTGTCCGCGGTGTGAGGAGGGACTGTGTGCCCGCGGTGCTGTGCTCACCCACGGCGGGTGCTTGTCACGTACGTGAGGAGGGACTGTGTGCCCCCGGTGCTGTGCTCACTCGTGGCGGGTGCTTGTCCGCGGTGTGAGGAGGGACTGTGTGCCCGCGGTGCTGTGCTCACTCGTGGCAGGTGCTTGTCCGCGGTGTGAGGAGGGACTGTGTGCCCGCTGTGCTGTGCTCACTCGTGGCAGGTGCTTGTCTGCGGTGTGAGGAGGGACTGTGTGCCCGCGGTGCTGTGCTGACTCGTGGCAGGTGCTTGTCTGCGGTGTGAGGAGGGACTGTGTGCCCGCGGTGCTGTGCTCACTCGCGGCAGGTGCTTGTCCGCGGTGTGAGGAGGGACTGTGTGCCTGCGGTGCTGTGCTCACCCACGGCGGGTGCTTGTCACGTACGTGAGGAGGGACTGTGTGCCCCCGGTGCTGTGCTCACTCGTGGCGGGTGCTTGTCCGCGGTGTGAGGAGGGACTGTGTGCCTGCGGTGCTGTGCTGACTCGTGGCAAGTGCTTGTCTGCGGTGTGAGGAGGGACTGTGTGCCCGCGGTGCTGTGCTCACTCGTGGCGGGTGCTTGTCCGCGGTGTGAGGAGGGACTGTGTGCCCGCGGTGCTGTGCTCACTCGTGGCAGGTGCTTGTCTGCGGTGTGAGGAGGGACTGTGTGCCCGCGGTGCTGTGCTCACTCGTGGCGGGTGCTTGTCCGCGGTGTGAGGAGGGACTGTGTGCCCGCGGTGCTGTGCTGACTCGTGGCAAGTGCTTGTCTGCGGTGTGAGGAGGGACTGTGTGCCCGCGGTGCTGTGCTCACTCGCGGCAGGTGCTTGTCCGCAGTGTGAGGAGGGACTGTGTGCCCGCGGTGCTGTGCTCACTCGTGGCAGGTGCTTGTCCGCGGTGTGAGGAGGGACTGTGTGCCCGCTGTGCTGTGCTCACTCGTGGCAGGTGCTTGTCTGCGGTGTGAGGAGGGACTGTGTGCCCGCGGTGCTGTGCTGACTCGTGGCAGGTGCTTGTCCGCGGTGTGAGGAGGGACTGTGTGCCCGCTGTGCTGTGCTCACTCGTGGCAGGTGCTTGTCTGCGGTGTGAGGAGGGACTGTGTGCCCGCGGTGCTGTGCTGACTCGTGGCAGGTGCTTGTCTGCGGTGTGAGGAGGGACTGTGTGCCCGCGGTGCTGTGCTCACTCGCGGCAGGTGCTTGTCCGCGGTGTGAGGAGGGACTGTGTGCCTGCGGTGCTGTGCTCACCCACGGCGGGTGCTTGTCACGTACGTGAGGAGGGACTGTGTGCCCCCGGTGCTGTGCTCACTCGTGGCGGGTGCTTGTCCGCGGTGTGAGGAGGGACTGTGTGCCTGCGGTGCTGTGCTCACCCACGGCGGGTGCTTGTCACGTACGTGAGGAGGGACTGTGTGCCCGCGGTGCTGTGCTCACTCGCGGCGGGTGCTTGTCTGCGGTGTGAGGAGGGACTGTGTGCCCGCGGTGCTGTGCTCACTCGCGGCAGGTGCTTGTCTGCGGTGTGAGGAGGGACTGTGTGCCCGCGGTGCTGTGCTCACTCGTGGCAGGTGCTTGTCTGCGGTGTGAGGAGGGACTGTGTGCCCGCGGTGCTGTGCTCACTCGCGGCGGGTGCTTGTCTGCGGTGTGAGGAGGGACTGTGTGCCCGCGGTGCTGTGCTCACTCGCGGCGGGTGCTTGTCTGCGGTGTGAGGAGGGACTGTGTACCCGCGGTGCTGTGCTCACTCGCGGCAGGTGCTTGTCTGCGGTGTGAGGAGGGACTGTGTGCCCGCGGTGCTGTGCTCACTCGCGGCGGGTGCTTGTCTGCGGTGTGAGGAGGGACTGTGTGCCCGCGGTGCTGTGCTTACCTGCGGTGGGTGCTTGTCCACTCTGTGAAGGTGGCTCGCGGGCCTGTGTCCTGGGCCTTCCTGTGTCTGGTCTCCTTCATGTGACTCATCTGGTCATCACAGGGTGGTGCCTGTGTGTGGTTTTAAATTCTCTTCCCTGATGCCTGATGAGGTTGCAGGTGGATATTTGGATATTTTCTTCACGTACTGCCCGCTCATGTCTCTTGTCCATTTTTTATGACGTTGCCTCTGTTTCTTCAGTAAGGAGATAATTAGATGTGTGGGATACAAGTCCTTCATTGAATGTATGAATTACAAAGAGCTTCTCCCGCTGTGTGGCTTTAGTTTTTATTCTTTTTTTTTTTAATTTTGTTTGTTTATTTCTTACTTATTTACTAGTAATCTCTATATCCAATGTGGGGCTCAAACTCACAACCCCGAGATTAAGAGTCCCAGGTTCTTTTTATTTTTAAATAGTGTTTTGGATGAA
Organism: Ursus arctos; assembly: GCF_023065955.2. Lineage (NCBI taxonomy): Eukaryota > Metazoa > Chordata > Mammalia > Carnivora > Ursidae > Ursus > Ursus arctos. Next base: position 297,253 of record NW_026622919.1, read on the forward strand.
TAGAAGTTTCTAATTTACTGCAGTCCTGTTTATCAGTCTTTTCCTTATTGTTAGTGCTTTTTTCCCCAGTTGTGAAATTTTTGTTTACCTCACTCTCACGAAGATGTTTTTCTATATCATTCTCTAGAAGCTTTATTGTTACTTTCCACATTCAGACCTACAGTCAGTCTGGAAATTCCTTCTATCTGCGTGTGGGGTAGAGGTCCTGAATGACTCCTTCCCGTGGGGATTTCCAGTGGTTGTAGCCTTGTTGATTGGAAGAACGGCCCTTGCTCATAGCTTTCTGAGCTGTCTGTAGTCCAGGGCTGATGTGTGTAGGGCCTGTTGATGGCCTCTGTGTCCTGTCCGTTTGGGCTGTTGGTCTGTCCCTCATTTGCCACATGCAGCTTTACAGAACACGGTGTAGTTTAATTCTGGAAGTCCTCTTGTTCGTCCACTTCCATATTTTTGGCTATTTTTTTTTTAAATCTTTTTGCTTTGTGGCAGCTGGGTGGCTCAGTCAGTTAAGCGTCCGACTCTATCTCAGCTCAGGTCTTTTTTATTTAAATTCTAGTTAGTTGACATACAGTTCAGTATTGGTTTCAGGAGGAGAATTCAGTGGTTCTTCACTTACATACAACACTCAGTGCTCATCGTAACAAGTGCCCTCCTTAATCCCCATCCCCCATCTGTCCCATCCCCCACTCACCTCCCTCCGTCGACCCTCCGTATGTTCTTTATAGTTAAGAATCTCTCATGATTTGTTTCTCTCTCTGTTTCTCTCTCTCTTTTTCTCCCTCCTGTATGTTCATTCACTTGTTTTGTATCTTAAATTTCACATGAGTGAAATCATACGGTATTTGTCTTCCTCTGACTTATTTCACTTAGCATCATACACTCTAGCTCCATGCGCGCTGTTGCAAATGGCTTTTGTTCTTTCTGATGGCTGAGTCATATTCCACTGTGTGTGTGTACACACCACATCTTCTTTATCCGTTCATCTGGCAGTGGACATCTGGGCTCTTTCCATAGTTGGCTATTGTTGATAATGCTGCTAAAACATTGGGGTTCATGTACACCTTCGAATGTGTATTTTTGTACCCTTTGGGTAAATAGCTAGTAGTGCAATGGCTGGATTGTAGGGTAGTTCTATTTTTAGCTTTTTGAGGATCTGCCATACTGTTCTCCAGAGTGTCTGCACCAGTTTGCATTCCCACCAACAGTGCACGAGGGTTCCCCTTTCTCCGCATCCTTGCCAACATCTATCATTTCCTGAGTTGTTGATTTTAGCCGTTCTGACTGGTGTGAGGCGGTATCTCATTGTGGTTTTGATCTGTATCTCTGAGGATGAGTGATGTTGGGCATCTTTTCATGTGTCTGTTGGCCGTCTGGATGTCTTCTTTGGAGAAACGCCTATTCATGTCTTCTGCCCATTTCTTAACTGGATTATTTGGTTTTTGGGTGTTGAGTTTAATAGGTTCTTTATAGGTTTTGTATACTAACCCTTTATCAGATATGTTGTTTGCAAATATCTTCTCTCATTCTCTAGGCTGCCTTTTAGTTTTGTTGATTGTTTCCTTTGCTGTGCGGAAGCTTTTTATCCTGATGAAGTCCCAGTAGTTCATTTTTGCTTTTGTTTCCCTTGTCCCTAGCAGTGTGTCTAGTAAGAAATTGCTACAGCTGATATCAAAGAGGTTGCTGCCTGTGTTCTCTAAGATTTGGATGGATTCCTGTCTCACATTTAGGTCTTTCATCCATTTTGAATTTATTTTTGTGTATGGTGTAAGAAAATGGTCCAGTTTCATTCCTCTGCATATTGCTGTCCGGTTTTCCCAACACCATTTGTTGAAGAGACTAGACTGTCTTTTTTCCATTGGAAAAAGTTAGTTGCCCATAGAGTTGAGGGTCCATTTCTCAGTTTTCTATCTGTTCCATTGATCTATGTGTCTGTTTTTGTGCCAGGACCATGCCGTCCTGATGATTACAACTTTGTAACATAACTTGAAGTCTGGAATCATGATGCCTCCAGCTTTGCTCCCTCCGCCCCCAGCAGGATTGCTTGGCCATTTGGGGTCTTTTATGGTTTCACACAAATTTTAGGGTTGTTTGTTCGAGCTTTGTAAAAAACACTGGTGTTATTTTGATAGGGATTGCATTTGATGTGTAGGTTGCTTTGGGTAGTATGGATATTTTCATAATATTTGTTCTTCCAGTCCATGAGTATGGAGTGTTTTTCCATTTCTTTATGTCCTCTTCAATTTCTTTCATAAGTATTGTATAGTTTTCAGAGTACAGATCTTTTACCTATTTGGTTAGGTTTATTCCTGGGTATCTTAGGGTTTTTGGTACAATTGTAAATGGGATCAATTCCTTGATTTCGGTTTCTCTTCATTATTGATAATATAGAAATTGCAACAGATTTCTGTTCATTGATTTTATATCCTGCGTGTATCAGTTCTAGCAATTTTTTGGTAGATTCTTAGGGGTTTTCCACACAGAGTATCATGTCATCTGCAAAGGCTGAGAGTTTGACTTCTTTGCCTGTTTGGATGCCTTTTCTTTTTGTGTCTGATTGCTGAGGCCAGGACTTCCAGTATGTGTGGAATAGTAATGGTGAGAGTGGACGTCCCTGTCTTGTTCCTGACCGTGGGGAAAAGCTCAGTTTTTCCCCGTTGAGGATGATATTAGTGTGGGTCTTTCATCTATAGCTTTTATGATGTTGAGCTGTGTTCCCTCTATCCCTACTTTGTTGAGGGTTTTTATCAAGAGTGGATGCCGTATTTTTGTCAAATGCTTTTTCTGCATCTATCGAGAGGATCATATGGTTCTCACCCTTTCTTTTCTTAGTGTGCTGTATTACACTGATTTACAGATGATGAACCACCCCTGAAGCCCAGGATACATCCCACTTGGTCGTGGTGAATAATTCTTTCAACGTACTGTTGAATTTGATTTGCTGGTATTTTATTGAGAATGTTTTCATCCATATTCATTAAGGTTATCAGCCTGTAAGTCTTCTTTTTACTGGAGTCTTTGTGTGGTTTTGGTATCAAGGCAATGCTATCCTCATAGAAAGAGTTTGGGAGTTTTCTTTCCATTTCTATTTTTTGAAACAGTTTGAGAAGAATAGGTGTTAATTCTTCTTTGAATGTCTGATGGAATTCTGCTGGGAAGCCTTCTGGCCCTGGATTTTGTTAGTTGGGAGATTTTTGATTTGAGTTTGCTCAAATTCTCTCTCTCCTCCTGTTTCAGTTGAGGTAGTTTCTATGTTTCTAGGAATGCATCCATTTCTTCCAGATTGCCCAGTTTGTTGGTATATACTTGCTCATAATATTCTCTTATAATTGTATTTCTGCAGTGTTAGTTGTGATCTGTCTTCTTTCGTTCATGATTTTATTTATTTGGGTCCTTTCTCTTTTCTTTTTGAAGAGTCTGGTTAGGGGTTTATCAGTTTCACTGATTCTTTCAAAGAACCAGCTCTTAGTTTTGTTGATCTGTTCTACAGGGTTTTTTAAATTTCAGTATCATTTATTTGAGTTCTAATCTTTATTATTTCTTTTCTTCTGCTGCCGTTAGGCTTTATTTGCTATTCCTTTTCCAGCTCCTTTAGGTGTAAAGTTCCGCGTGTATTTGAGACTTTTCTTGCTTCTCGAGGAAGGTCTGTACTGCTGTATACCTCCCTCTTCAGACCGCCTTTGCCGCATCCCAGAGGTTCTTTTGAACTGTCGTGCTTTCATTTTCATTTGTTTCCGTGTACTTTTTAACTTCTTTAGTTTTCTGGTTAACCCATTCATTGTTTGTAAGATGTTCTTTAACCTCCATGTATCTGTGGTCTTCCCCAACTTTTTCTGTGGTTGACTTCAAGTTTCGTAGCACTGTGGTCTGAAAGTATGCATGGTGTGACCTCGGTCTTTGTGTACTTGTCGAGGGCTGATTTGTGACCCAGTGTGTGATCTGTCCTGGAGAATGTTCCATGTGCACTTGAGAAGAACGTGCATTCTGCTATTTTAGAGTGAAATGTTCTGAATATACCTGTTAAGTCCATCCGGTCCAGCGTGTTAAACAAAGCTGTTGTTTCCTTGTTGATCTTCTGCTTCGATCATCTGTCCATCGCTGGGAGTGGGGTGTTGAAGTCCCTACTATTACTGTGTTATCATCAACGAGTTTCTTTATGTTTTTTATTAATTGATTCATATATTTGGGGCCCCCAGGTTGGGGGCATAAATATTTATAATTGTTAGCTCTTCTTGATGGATAGACCCCTTAATTATGATATAATGCCCTTCTTCATCTCTTGTTACAATCTTTGGTTTAAAATCTAGTTTGTCTGATATAAGGATGGCTACCCCAGCTTTCTTTTGATGTCCATTAGCATGATAGGTGGTTCTCCACCCCCTTACTTTCAATCTGCAGGTGTCTTTGGGTCTAAAATGGGTCTCTTGTGGGCAACATATAGATGGATGTTATTTTTTTTTCAGCTCAGGTCTTGATCTCAGGGTTGTGAGTTCAGGCCCTGCATTGGGCTCCATGCTGGGCATGGAGCCTACCTTTAAAATCTTTCGTGGGGTGCCTGGGTGGCTCAGTCAGTTAAGCGTCTGCCTTCAGCTCAGGGTCCTGGGACCGAGCCCCGCATTGGGCTTTCTGCTCAGCGGAGACCCTGTTTCTTCCTCTCTCTCTGCCTGCTGCTCTGCCTGCTTGTGCTCACTTTCTCTCTCTCTAAAATAAATATATAAAATATTTTTAAAAAATCTTTTGTGTTTTTATATAAATGTCAGAGTCATTTGTTAATTTTCACAGAATCTTCAGTGAGGCTTTGGTTGGAATTATGTTGAATCCATAGAGCAGTTATGGGAGGACTGACTTTTTACGGTATTCAGTTTTCCTAACAGTGAACATACGTCCATTTGTTTCTTTATCTCAGTAGCCATGCATGGTTTTCATACTAGAGGGCTTGCAGTCATTTAGTAAATTAGTTCCTTGGTATTTGGTTTCCAAAAAACATTTTTATCAGCTTTACTGAACTATAATTCACATGAAATCCACCCGCTCAAAGTATACAATTCAGTGGTTTTTAGTACGTTCACAATGTTGTGCAATCACCACCACTGTCTAACTTGGGGACATTGCCATCACCACAGGATAGCCCCCGGTTAGCTCTCACTCCTGATCCACCAGCTCCCAGCCAGGCCCACCGGCCCCCTGTCTGTCTCTGTGGGCTTGCCTGTTCTGGACATCTCCTGTAAGTGGCACTGACGTGGTTTGGTCTCTATGACCGGCCTCCTCTGCTTTCTCATCACGTTGCGGCCTGTGTCAGAGCTCTGTTTCTTCCTAATGTGGTGCCATGGTCCGCTGTATGCAGGGACCCCGTCTTGTTCATCCGTATACCCTGAATGAGCATTGGGGTTGTTTCTCCTTTTAGCTGTTGTGCGAAACGTGGCCATGAACATTCCTGTACAAGTTTTTGTGTGGACAGATGTGTTCGGTCTCGTGGGTATAGACTCAGGATGGCATTGCTGGGCCACAGGGTTACTCCATGGTTAGTGTTTTGAGGAATTGCCAGACTGTTTTCCAAAGTAGCTGTACCACTTTACACTCTTACCAGTGGTATAGGAGAAGAGTCTGATGGTTTTCGGTATTACTGTAAATGGCATCATGTAAAAAATTTTGTAGGTTTACATACATTAATCTGTATTCAGGAACCCTGCTAAATTTACTTTTAATTCCAGTATTTCTCTGCTGATATTTTGGGTTGTTTATATATAGAATCATTTTTTTCTCTTTCTAAGCCTTGTGCTTTTTATTTCTTTTTCTTGACTTGAGTCTCTAGTCAGATGCTAACCAGAAGGCGCGATAATGGGCATCCTCATCTCCGCTCCAATCTCAAAGAGCCCGCTGGACCCTTTCACTATTGAGTGTGCTGTTTGCTGTAGATATTTCTCCAGTGTGCCCTTAATAAAGTCAGGGAAGTTCTCTTAAACAGCTGAAGCAGGAGCGGACGGCCCAGGCGGAGGAAGGGCTCTTGCCTCTGTGCCCGCTGGGGGCCCCTGCTCAGGGCCTGCCCCGCCGGCAAGAAAACTCCCAGCATCACCGCACCTGTGGCCTCTGCACCCGTTTTCTCCCAGCCTGGGGCACTCTGTTCACTTTCTTTTCAAATCTGCACAAAAAATTTAAATTTTGATGAAGCCCCGTTTGTCAGAGTTTTCTTTGAGGGTTCTTTGCTTCACTCAGGGTCACCAAGATTTCTGTAAGAGTTTCCGGTTTTAGCTCTCACATTGAGGCCTGTGACCTGCTTTGGATTCGTTTTGTGTGTGGTGGGGTCTATGTTCATTTTTCCCTTCTGGTCCCGGCTCCAGCCTCTGCCTTGCTGGTCTTCGGCTTGCAGTCGGCCTGTGGGTCTGCGCACACATCTCCCACCAGTGGCTCCGTGGCCGTGAATTTCGAATCAGAAAGTGTAAGCTCTCCACCATGTTTTTCTGTTGTCAACATTGCCATTCTGGGTCTTTATATCTCCATGGGAATTTCAGGGGCAGCTTGTCAGTTTCTGTAAAAAACACGGATTTGAGATTTGGATTTAGGTTGTAGTGAATCTGTAGGTCAATTTGGGGACAATTGTTTTGTAGTATTGGCTCTTCTGATCCATGAATGTGGGATGTCTCTGTTCATTTAGATCTTTCACTTCTTTCAACAATGTTTCCTATTTCCACTGTACAAGTTCTAGCACTTCTGTTGTTAAATGTATAGCTAACGGTTTTATTCTTTGATGTGTTTGTGAATGTATTATTTTCTTTTTCTTTTTTTTAATGATTTTTTATTATATTATGTTAGTCACCATACAGTACATCCCCGGTTTCCGATGTAAGGCTCGATGATTCATTAGTTGCGTATAACACCCAGTGCACCATGCAATACGTGCCCTCCTTACTACCCATCACCAGTCTATCCCATTCCCCCACCCCCCTCCCCTCTGAGGCCTTCAGTTTGTTTCTCATAGTCCATAGTCTCTCGTGCTTCATTCCCGCTTCTGATTACCCCCCCTTTTCTTTATCCCTTTCTTCCCCTACCGATCATCCTAGTTCTTATGTTCCATAGATGAGAGAAATCATATGATAGTTGTCTTTCTCTGCTTGACTTATTTCACTTAGCATTATCTCCTCCAGTGCTGTCCATGTTGCAGCAAATGTTGAGAATTCATTCTTTCTGATAGCTGAGTAATATGCCATTGTATATATGGACCACAACTTCTTAATCCAGTCATCTGTTGAAGGGCACCTCAGCTCCTTCCACGATTTAGCTATCGTGGACAATGCTGCTATGAACATTGGGGTGCATATGGCCCTTCTCTTCACTACATCTGTATCTTTGGGGTAAACACCCAGTAGTGCAATGGCTGGATCATAAGGTAGCTCAATTTTTAATTTTTTAAGGGACCTCCACACTGTTTTCCCGAGTGGCTGTACCAACATGCATTCCCACCAACAATGTAGGAGGGATCTCCTTTCTCCACATCCTCTCCAACAATTGTTGTCTCTTGCCTTGTCTATTTTTGCCATTCTAACTGGCGTAAGGTGGTATCTCAGTGTGGTTTTGATTTGAATTTCCTTGATGGCTAATGATTTTGAACATTTTTTCATGTGTCTGTTAGCCATTTGTATGTCTTCATTGGAAAAGTGTCTGTTCATATCTTCTGCCCATTTTTTGATTTGTTTATTTTTTTCTCGTGTATTGAGTTTGAGAAGTTCTTTGTAGATCTTGGATACCAGTCCTTTATCTGTAGTGTCCTTTGCAAATATATTCTCCCATTCCATGGGCTGCCTCTTAGTTTTTTTGACTGTTTCCTTGGCTGTGCAGAAGCTTTTTATCTTGATGAAGTCCCATAAGTTCATTTTATCTTTTGTTTCTCTTGCCTTTGGGGATGTGTCATGAAAAAGGTTGCTTTGGCCGATGTCGTAGAGGTTGCTGCCTATGTTCTCCTCTAGAATTTTGATGGATTCCTGTCTCACATCGAGGTCTTTCATCCATTTGGAGTTTATTTTTGTGTATGGTGTGAGAGAGTGGTCAAGTTTCACTCTTTTGCATGTAGCTGTCCAATTTTCCAGCACCATTTATTGAAGAGACTGTCTTTTTCCCACCGGATGTTTTTTCCTGCTTTATCAAAGATTAGTTGCCCAAAGAGCCGAGAGTCCATTTCTGGGTTCTCTATTCCGTTCCATTGGTCTATGTGTCTGTTTTTGTGCCAGTACCATGCTGTCTTTGTGATCACAGCTTTGTAGTACAGCTCGAAATCCGGCATTGTGATGCCCCCAGCTTTGTTTTTCCTTTTCAACAGTTCCTTGGAGATTCGGGGCCTTTTCTGTTTCCATACAAATTTAAGGACTATTTGTTCCAGTTCTTTGAAAAATGTCCTCGGTATTTTGATCGGGATAGCATTGAAAGTGTAGATTGCTCTGGGTAGCATGGACATTTTAACTACGTTAATTCTTCTGATCTATGAGCATGGAATATTTTTCCATCCTTTTATGTCTTCCTCAATGTCTTTCAAGAGTGATTTATAGTTTCTAGAATATAGGTCCTTTACATCTCTGGTTAAGTTAATTCCGAGGTAACGTATGGTTTTTGGTGCTATTGTAAATGGGATGGATTCCCTAATTTCTCTTTCTTCGTTCTCGTTATTCGTGTACAGAAATGCCACTGATTTCTGAGCATTGATTTTGTATCCCGCCACGTTACTGAATTGCTCTATAACTTCTAATAGTTTGGGAGTGGCTTCTTTTGGGTTTTCCATATAGAGTATCATGTCATCTGCGAAGAGAGACAGTTTGACTTCTTCTTTGCCGATTTGAATACCTTTGATCCCTTTTTGTTGTCTGATTGCTGTTACAAGGACTTCTAGTACTATGTTGAATAATAGCGGCAAGAGTGGGCATCCTTGTCGTGTTCCTGATCTTAAGGGAAAGGCTTCCAGCTTTTCCCCATTGAGAATGATATTTGCAGTAGGCTTTTCACAGATGGCTTTTATGAGATTGAGAAATGTACCTTCTATTCCTACACTCTGAAGGGTTTTAATCAGGAAAGGATGCTATATTTTGTCAAATGCTTTTTCGGCATCAATTGAGAGGATCATATGGTTCCTGAGTCTTTTCTTGTTGATATGATGTATCACGCTAATTGATTTGCGAATGTTGAACCACGCTTGCATCCCAGGAATGAATCCCACTTGATCATGATGGATGATCCTTTTAATGAACTGTTGGATTCTATTAGCAAGTATCTTGTTGAGGATTTTGGCATCCATATTCATTAGGGAAATCGGTCTGTAATTCTCCTTTTTGATGGGGTCTTTGCCTGGTTTGGGGATCAAGGTAATATTGGCCTCATAGAATGAGTTTGGTAGTTTTCCTTCTGTTTCTATTTTTCGAAATAGCTTTAGGAGAATAGGTATTATTTCTTCTTTGAATGTTTGGTAGAATTCCCCAGGAAAACCGTCCGGGCCTGGAGTTCTGTTATTTGGAAGGTTGTTTATCACTGACTCAATTTCTTCATAATTAATTGGCCTGTTTAAGAAATCCATTTCTGGGGCGCCTGGGTGGCACAGCGGTTAAAAGCGTCTGCCTTCGGCTCAGGGCGTGATCCCGGCGTTCCGGGTTCGAGCCCCACGTCAGGCTCCTCCTCTATGAGCCTGCTTCTTCCTCTCCCACTCCCCCTGCTTGTGTTCCCTCTCTCGCTGGCTGTCTCTATCTCTGTCGAATAAATAAATAAAAAAAAATCTTTAAAAAAAAAAAAATTAAAAAAAAAATAAAAAAAAAAAAAAAAAAAAGAAATCAATTTCTTCCTGTTTCAATCTTGGTAGTTTACAGGTTTCCAGGAAGGATTCCATCTCTTCCAGATTGCTTAGTTTATTGGCATAAAGCTGTTGATAAAAATTTCTAATAATCCTTCCAATTTCAATGGTGTTCGTCGTGACCTCTCCTTTTTCATTCATAATTTTAATAATCTGGGTCCTTTCTCTTTTCTTTTGGATAAGTCTTGCCAGTGGTCTGTCAATTTTATTGATTCTCTCAAAGAACCAGCTTCTAGTCCTGTTGATCTGCTCTACTGTACTTCTGGTTTCTACTTGATTGATTTCAGCTCTAATTTTGGTCAACTGCTTCCTCGTGCGTGGATTAGGCCTGTCCCTCTGTTGCTGTTCCAGCTTCTTGAGGTGAGAATATAAAAACTGCATTTTAGATTTTTCTATTCTTTTGAGTGAGGCTTGGATGGCTTTGTGTTTCCCCCTTAGGACTGCCTTTGCAGTATCCCATAGGTTTTGGACTGTTGTATTTTCATTCTCATTGGTCTCCATAAATTGTTTAAGTTGATTTTTGATTTCCTGGTTTATCGAATCATTCCTGAGCAGGATGGTTCTTAGTCTCCAAGTGTTTGAGTTTCTTCCAAATTTTTCCTTGTGGTTGAGTTCCAATTTCAGAGCGTTGTGGTCTGAGAATATGCAGGGGATAATTTCAATCTTTTGGTATCGGTTGAGACCTGTTTTGTGTCCCAGAACATGGTCTATTCTTGAGAATGTTCCATGGGCATTAGAATAGAATGAGTATTCTTTGGTTCTGGGGTGTAGTGTTCTATATATATCTATGAGGTCCAACTCGTCGAGTATGGCATTCAAAGCCTTTGATTCTTTGCTTAGTTTTTGCCAGGGTGTTCTATTTCTGATAGTGGAGTGTTGAGGTCCCCTACTATTAATGTATTTTTATCTATATGTCTCTTTATTCTGGTTAAGAGTTGGCTTGTGTATCTTGCTGCTCCCCTGTTGGGGGCATATATATTTATAATTGTCATATCCACTTGTTGAATACTTCCTTTAAGAATAATATAGTCCCCTTCTGCGTCTCTAACTATAGTCTGTAGTTTAAAATCCAATCTATCTGATATGACAATTGCTACCCCAGCTTTCTTTTGAGGTCCATTTGCGTGAAAGATGGTACTCCATCCCCTTACTCTCAGTCTGAATGCATCTTTGGGTTCGAAATGAGTCTCTTGTAGACAGCAAATGGATGGGTCATGTCTTTTTATCCAATCTGCAACCCTGTGGCGTTTATGGGAGCATTTAAGCCATTCTCATTGAGACTGAATACTGAGAGATATGATTTTAATGATGCCATGTTGCCGGTAAAGTCTTTGTTTGTATTGGCTGTGACTTTCTGTTCTGTATCACTCTTGGGGCCTTTTTACTTTTATAGAACCCCCCTTAATATCTCCTGTAGGGCTGGTTTCGTGGTTATGAAATCGGGCAATGAGTGGCGATTCTGAAATGTCTTTATTTCTCCATCAATTCTGAATGACAGCCTTGCTGGATAAAGGATCCTTGGCTGCATGTTTTTCTCTGAAAGAGCTTTAAATATGCTCCCCCAACCCTTTCTCTCATTCCAGGTCTGTGTAGACAGGTCTGACGTAATTCTGATGCCTTTGCCTTGGTAGGTGAGGAATTTCTTTGCCCTGGCAGCTTTCAATACTGTATCCTTGGATCTAAAATTTGCGAATTGCACTATGACGTGACGTGGCGTAGGTTTGTCGTGGTTGAGCTTGGGAGGGGTCCTCTCTGCCTCTTGGACATGAATGTTTGTTTCCCTTGCTAAATTAGGGAAGTTTTCAGCTACAATTTGTTCAAATATCTCTTCTAGACCTCTGTTTTTCTCCACCCCCTCGGGGATGCCGATGATTCTAACATTGGATCGTTTCATTGAGTCAGTAATCTCCCGGAAACTACATTCCTGAGAGTGGATTTTTTTGAGTCCAGATTCTATTTTCGTTTTTTCCTCTATTAACCCATCCTCCAATTCACTAACCCGTTCCTCTGCTTCTGTGACCCTGGCCATCAGAGCCTCTAGTTTTGCCTGCATTTGGCTCATGGAATTTTTAATTTCTGTCACATTCGCTCTCATTTCTGTCCTTAGGGATTCTATATTCTCAGTAACCTTTCGTTAATAGTTTTTTCAATTCTACTCATCATTTTGACCATCGTTACTCTGAATTCCATTTCTGATAATTTGGTTACATCCATATCCGTTATTTCTGTGGCAGAGGCCACAGCCTCACTGTCTTTTCTTTGCTGGGGGGGCGCTTCTCCTTCTTGTCATTCTGATGAGGAGAGGTTGTGGGGTTTCCAGAGCCCAAATTATTGACTGGGTCCCAGGCCGTGCCCCTTGTTTTATAGGGATCTTAGGGATGTGGGCTTCTTCTTTAAAGATTTTATTTATTTATTTATCTGAGAGAGAGAGACAGACAGTCAGCAAGAACGGGAACAGAAGCAGGGGAGTGGGAGAGGAAGAAGCAGGCTCCCAGCGGAGGAGCCTGATGAGGGACTCCTTTCCGGAACACCAGGATCACGCCCTAAGCCGAAGACAGGCGCTCAGTGACTGCGCCACCCAGGCACCCCAGGTTGTGGGCTTCTTGATTTTTCAGCCTGCCTTCTGTGTTCTGGGGGAGGGGCCTGCCGCACCGATACTCAGGCAACCCTGTTTGGGTAGAGTCTCCGTGTCCCCTGCGAGGGGGGATGGGGATGGGCACGCTGTGAGCTGGTATTTCCAGGCTTTTGTTCTCTGGCGGCTTTCCCTGGCGGTTTGCTGTGCCTCTTCTGAGAGTCAGAGCAGCAGCGGCCGAATTGTCACAGAACAGAGGGATTGCGGCCCGTTCTCCACTGATGTTCTGGCCACTTTAACTCTGTTACTGTTGGTGCTGCTCAACCCTGCAGTGTCCCGGGATGTGCGCCCCACACCCGGCGTCCCTGCCCTCACTTCCAGGGCCGGCGCGTCTCTGTCCTTTGTGTTTCTAATGCCGCCAGCTGCCAGCCACCCCGCACGCTCCCGGATCTCCCGGTCTCAGTCTATGCCCGGTGAGCACACCGCGATTCCGGAGTTCCGTGAGAAGCCTGGTGGCGCGCACCCGGTTCAGGGTCTCAGTCTGCTGTTTCGCGGGTGACGACTGCGAGTCCGCCCGCTCCCCCGTGCAGGTGGCCCGCCAGCCGCCAGCCGCCCCGCGCACGCTCCGGGAGCACCCGGTCTCAGTCTGGATCCCGTGAGCACACCGGGATTCCGGTGTTCCGCGAGATGCCTGGTGGCACGAGCTCCCGGCTCACCGGTCTCAGTCCGCTCTCTCGCGGGCGCCGTCCGTGAGTCTGCCCGCTCCCCCGTGCAGGTGGCTGCCGCTTCCCGGCGCGCGAACGTGGCGGCTCCCTCCCTCTTCCATTTATCTTCCCATATCTGTGCGCGGTTTCACGGCTCCCCACTTCGTACCTCAATACTCAGCGCTGGAGATGTTCATTTGTAGAGATCCAGATGTATCTTCCTGCTTCTCAGGCTGATTCCGTGGTTGTTTAGGCTGGTCTGGTACCTATCCAGCTCGACTCAGGGGACCAGCTGAAAAAGGGGTCCCCTACTCCTCCGCCATCTTAACTCTCTCCCGAATGTATTATTTTCTTAGTTTTATTTTCAGATTGTTTAATGCTAGTGTATAGAAATAAAATTGAATTGTTTAGCTGTAATTTGTGTTTATGTTTTTATCGTTGTATTTTATTTTGTTTCATCACAAGTGCACTCCTTAATCCCCATCACCTGTTTCACCCACCCCCTCAACCTCTCCTCTGGTGACGGTCAGTGTGTTCTGTACTTCAGAGTGTGTTTTTTGGTTTGTTTCTCTCTCTCTTTTTCCCTTTGTTCATTTGTTTTATTTCTTAAATTCCACATATGAGTAAAAGCATATGGTGTCTTTCTCTGACTGACTTATTTCACTTGGCATTATATTTTCATTGTTGCAAATAGCAAGATTTCATCTTTTTGATGGCTGAGTAATATTCCATTGTATATATAGACCACGTCTTCTTTATCCCTTCATCTGTTGGTGGACAGCTGGGCTCGTTCCATAGTTTGGCTACTGTGGACATTGCTGTTATAAACACTGCGGTGCGGGTGCCCCTTCGGATCAGTACATCTGTATCTTTGGGGTAAATACCTAATAGTGCAATTGCTGGGCTATAGGGTGGCTCTATTTTCAGTTTTCGAGGAACCTCCATACTGTTCTCCAGAGTGGCTGCACCAGTTTGTATTCCCACCAACAGTGCACGAGGGTTCCCCTTTCTCTGCATCCTTGCCAACGTCTGTTGTTTCCTGACTCGTGAATTTTAGCCATTCTGACTGGTGTGAGGTGGGATCTCATTGTGATGTGTATTTCCCTGATGTCGAATGAGGTTGAGCAATTTTTCATGTGTCTGTTGACCATCTATGTGTTTTCTGTAGAAGAATGTCTATTCATGTCTTCTGCCCATTTTTAATCAGATTATTCATTTAATTGGATTATTCGTTTCAGGGGTGTTGAATTTTATAAGTTCTTTACGTATTTGGGATTGTAGCCCTTTATTTGCTATGTTGTTTGCAAATATCTTCTCCCATTCGATAGGTTACCTTTTTTTTTCATAGTGAAGCTTCTTCTTCCATGTGGCCTCTTCTCTCTCTGTGTCAGTCTTCAGATCCATTTCTGGGGTATTTGGGGTGATTTGAGGTTGTCTAATTGTGTTCATGGTGTGAGGTGTGCCTAGGGTCCTCCTACTCTCCCCCCATCTTCCTGCTCCTAGTAAGTTGACTTTTACTTTTGTGGATGAAGGACCTAAAGTGAGACCGTAAAAATCCTGGAGGAGAACACAGGGAGTAATATCTTTGATATCATGTGTCTCCTGAGACACGGGAAACAAAAACAAACTATTGGGACTTCATCAAAATAAAAAGTTTCTGCACAGTGAAGGAGACGGTCGACAGAAATACAGTTGATTGTTGTGTTTCGATCTTGTGTTCGGTGACCTTGCTGAGCCCCTTTATTAGCTTAGTGTCTTTGTGTGGATAGTTAGGGTTTTCTAAATAAAAAATCGTGCCATCTGCAAATCAAGACAGTTTCATGTCTTCCTTTCCCATCCGGATGTCTTTTATCCTCCCTCCTTGCCTGGTTCCACTGACCGCAGCTCCGTGCAGGGCTCTGAGTGCAAGGGCAGGCATGTTCCCTCGTTCCCCGTCGCAGGGAACGCCTTCCATTGCTCACCTTTGAGGCGTTAACCTAGGGTTTTGTGGGTGCCTTTTATCAAGATGGGGAAGTTCCTTTCTACTCCTGTTTTGTTGAGAATTTTTATCCTGAATGACCATTGGATTTTGTGAAACCCTTGTTCTGCGTTTATTGTGATTGTCCTGTAGCAATTGTTCTTTTTCCTGTCCATTTGATGTATGCCATTAACTGGCTTTCAGGTGGTGAGGCAACCTTCACTCCTGGGGAAATCCCACTTGGTCACAGACTCGTCCTTTGTGTATGTTGCTGATTGGTTTGCCAGTATTTGGTCCAGCACTCCTTCCATCTGTGTTCTTGCGCGGTCTTGCTCTCTAGCTTTCTTATGGGGTCCTTGTCTAGCGTTGGTACCGGCTAATGCCAGCCGCTTAGAGGGAAGTGGGACGTACCCCTACCGCCTCCATTTCTGGACACTTTGTGAAGGCAACATACCACTTCTTCTTCTTTTCTTTTTTCAGATTTTATTTCTAAATAATCTCTACACCCAACATGGGTCTCAAACTTACAACCCTGAGATCAAGAGTCACATGTGCCACCGACTGAGCCAGCCAGGTGTCCCCTTTTCTTCTTTAAATGTCTGTAGAATTCACTCTCCATGCCATCTGAACTTGGACTTTCTTGTAGGGAGAGATTTTTAATTCTTAATTACATATATTCTTAATTCTTAATTTCATATATATATATAATTCTTATATATATATTTTTTTACTTACTATAGATCTATTCAGATTTTATATTTCTTCTTCAGTCAATTTCAGAAACGCACATCTTTCTAGGAATTGTCTGTTTCGTCTGAATTGTCTGATTTACGGGCATGTGCTTGATTTGGGCTCTCCTGTAGTTCTCTTACCTTCTCTGAGGCCAGCCCTGCTGTCTTCCTTTTCATTCCTGAATTTACATGCTTGTGTCCTCTCTTTTTCTCTGTCTAGCTCAGGAGTCAACAGATGACAGCTCACAGGCCAAACCCACTGACAGCCTGTTTTTTATGGTCTCTAAGCTAAAAATGGTCTTTTTTTTTTTTAAGTGTTACAAAAACAAAACAAAACAAGAATAATATTGGCAGAAACCACATATGGCCACAAAGACTAAAATATCTAGTATCTGGCCCTTTATAGAAAAAGTTTGCTGGTTTCCAGTGTAGCCAAAGGTTTGTTAAGTTTCTTGTTGTTTTCAAAGAACCCATCATGGTCTCAACTGATTTTCTCTCGTGTTTTCCTTTTCTCTATTTCTATTTCTGCTCAAATCTTTAGTATTTTCTTCTGTTTACTTTTGGTTTAGTTTGCTCTTTTTCGTTGCTGTTTCCTAAGAAACCTGTCTTTGTTGGCACAGGCGTGGCCGTCGCTGTGTCACGTTTTCACTTCCCTTCGGCTCGGAAAGTATCATGGTTTCTTCTTCCACTCGCTGGCTGTCTACGAGTGCCTTGTTCCTCTCCACGTGTTGGTGGTAGATTTCCACAGTATCCTCCTGTTTTTGATTTCTTAATTTCGTTGTGGTCAGAGAACACACCTTGCGTGATCTCGGTGTTTTAACACTGTGGCCCCTGCTGTGTGACAAACCTGCCCGGGTGGGCTGAACGCTGGTCAGTGGCACGCCCCCCGCCCCCTCGTCTGCGGGAGCCCGTCCAGCGGTCCTATCAGGTGTGTACAGCGAGCGTCAAGTCTCCAGCCCTTGCTCTTGTCCGTTTCTCTCTTCAGGTCTGTGCATTTCTGTTTCTTTCTCCGGTGTTGCAGGCATGCAGGTATACTCACAGCCGTCCTCTTTCTGTTAGGTTGGCCTTCTGTCCACACGTGGCCTCCCTCTGTGTCTCCCGTGACGTCCTGTTGCCTTAGGGCCGTCATCTTTTGTGGCTTCAGTTTGCGTGGGCATCTTCCATCCTCCCACATTCCGTCGTTCTGTCTTTGAGCCTGAAGTCTGTGTCTCGCGAATAGTGCATGGGTGAATCTTGTTTTGTTTCTGTGTTTGTCTTTTAAAATGCAGTCTGGGGGCGCCTGGGTAGCACAGTCGTTAAGCGTCTGCCTTCGGCTCAGGGCGTGATCCCAGCATTCTGGGATCGAGTCCCACATCGGGCTCCTCCGCTGGGAGCCTGCTTCTTCCTCTCCCATTTCTCTGCTGTGTTCCCTCTCTCTCTGGCTGTCTCTCTGTCACATAAATAAATAAAATCTTTAAAAATAAAATAAAATAAAATAAAATGCAGTCTGACCGTCTTTACTTCTGGTTAAGGATTGAGTTTATTCACATCTGCTGTTTCTCACTTGGCTGTGTGCGCACCTGCCGTTCCGTTGAGTTTCCATTTCACGCACTCATTCATTCATTTCATTCCTCTGTTCTTCCCCTGCTGCCTCCGCTTTTTTACTGAACAATATTTTCTATGGTCCTACTTAAGATTATTCATTTTTAACTCTTTTGAATTATTTCCTTAATGGTTGCTTCCTGGGAGTCTTACTGTGTATTGTTTTGTATGTCGTACTCACATGCCGGGTTATCCCTGTGTCCAAACACCTCCCTGTGCAGTTTGAGGCCTCGGACGAGACTTCACTCCTTCCAAGGTTCTCCTGCTTCTTCCGGGCACCTGGGAGAGCCGCCACGCTGGGACCACCAGGGCGGTGCACCTCAGACCCCTCTCCCGCTGGGGAGGTCGGGGCTGCGGCCTGAGCAGCACCCGCCCCCTCCCTAGTCACGAGCAGCCTGGGCTCTGACTTCCCTCCTCCCAGAACCAGGGTCAGTGAGGCCTTCAGGGCAAAAGTGGCTTGTGTTTTCTGGGTTCATGCCGTCTTGTGGATCTGGGCCCTGTGCCTGCCAGCGCTTCTCCTTAACTCCGTTACTGTTACAAACTTTTAAACTCTTTGGTAGAGCTCTCGTAGCTGAACAGAGCTGGAGTTTAGTTAGCGTCTCACTTCTGCTGGTGGAATTTGGAGGCACCTGAACTCCGGTCATGACCCTGTCCTGGCACTCAAGCTGTGCAGCAAACCATGAGCAGGAAGCGGACACACAGGAGGCTAGCATACGTCAGTCCCTTGACCTCGGGCTTTGGAAGCAGGCTGTCCACCTGTTGGTTGGTCCACTGTCTCCTCCCCTTTTTCAGGGCCCTCCCTTTGCAGTATGGGTCCTGAGCCTGGAAGCCTGACCGTGTAACTTCTGTCTGTCTTCCAGTCTACGTGTCTGAAAACCAAGCATAAGGACACTTCACCAAAAAAAAAAAAAAAAAATCAACTTCTCATTCTGCCATAGAGGGACATCTTCTTGTGGCTGAGGGTGACTTTCCTCTGCAGGCAGCCCATCCCACACGCCGTGTGTCCCAGGCTTTTGTCCGCCTCTAGCTTTTGCCTGATGGTGGTGGTCCCCGAGAGCCCACAGCTATGCTCTCCCTGGACCATTCTCACTCAGAAGCTACTTGACTTGATTCTCTAGGTTTCTTTTAACTACAAAATTCTTTGACTAGATGTACTTTTTTCTGCCCATTATTTTTATGGTCAAAAAAAAAAACAGCATTTCATTCTGAATTAATGTTGTATTTATAAAACATCAAAACCTTCACCCTCGGCTGCCAGGAACGTAGTTTCTTAACTGGGTATGACTGTGGGATTCCAGCCAGTCTGGGGATCTTGCACGCTCTCAGGCAAACAAGAGTGGAGGCTTCTGAGCCTGCCCTCCTGTGCTCCGTGGGGTCAGGACTGTAGACCCACCCCTCGGGCTCCTCTCCTGTGCATTTCAAATACCAGCTGACTTCAGTTAAAACCAGCTCCTGGTGTTTGGCACCAGCGGTGAGCCCTGTGGACCTGGACCAGAGCTGCCCCCTTTCCAGGAGGGGTGCTGGCATGAAAGGTGGTGCAGATCACGGCCCCCAGCAGACACACATCTGGGCTTGTTATGAAAATACCACGTGGTTTTCATGTGTAATAAAGACCTTTTCGTCTTCCCATCTTTTCAGCCAGTTTCTCTTCTCTCAGGATGGTCTCGGAGAACAAGGAGCTTCTCTGTGAACCACGGGGCCACTCTGCACTCACATAGTGTGTGTGCCTGTCCTGCTGTTTGGTTTTTAGCTTCAGTGTTTGCTCATTGCATTCCTCCTTGAATTTCTCAGCTTCCATCAGTGAGCGTGTCAGCCGCCCCCGGGACACTCTGCGTGAGCGTGTTACTGCCCCCAGGACACTATGTGGACCTCAGGTGTTGATATGCGATGCCCAGGAGCGATTCTGGTTCAGGAGGTGGTGGAAACTTACACTGGAATGTTCTCGAGAGCTGAGAATTTCTGGGCAGTTTTGTTGTTAACATAGATTGGTTTCTTAGTTAATCCCGTGTTCAAATCTTAACCCCGGCATGTAATTGCTGTGAGATCTTTCCAAGCCTTGTTTCCTTTGGCTACAAAACAGGCATAATTCTAGCTCCTCTGTCTCCATCTGTAGAAGATCGTGATAAATATCCAAAAAAAGAATATATGAGTGTTTTGTAAATGGCGGAGTAATTGAAAACACTGTTCAGCCTGGAGTGGACACTTCATTTGTCCTGCAAGTATTTCTGAGGGCCAACCAAATAAAGGACTGGGCTGGCCCACATTCTAGAAAGGCACACGAGGTGCCCCTTCCCCGTGCTGATGAGGTGTGGGGACGGGAGGTCAGCACCCTGGGGCAGATCTCTGGGTGCTCACCAGGGTTCGCTGCCAGCCGTGCTGGTGCACTGTGCTGCGAACCCTTCTTATGTGACCTCTTGTGCCCCCTTACAGCCCCACCTGCCCCTCTGTTCTGCTGCAGCTCCCCAGTTCTCCTGTTTCTCTTTCAATGTTCCCAGCCTGGTCGACCACGCACGCAACAGTAAGTGTGTTCCAGGCTGCAGCCAGGGAGGAATTCGGGGATTGGAAAAGCCTGAAGTTTGCTCAAGGTTTCCTTTTCTGCTCCTGTTCTGACAGTCTTTTACCCTGGGTTCCTTCTATCCATTTTCACACCTGCGCTCCCCACCTGCCTGCTCAGCTGTGTCTGGTGCAGGACCTGCCCTCCATCCCTGTCTCTTCTGCACCTCCTGTGTCCCTCCTCCTCCTCTTCCCCTTCCTCCTCCTCCTCCTCCTCTCCTTCCTCCTCCTCCTACTCTTCCCCTTCCTCCTCCTCCATCTTCGTCTCCCCCTCCCCTTTCTCCTCTTCCTCCCCTTCTTTCTGTCTTTCCTCCACCTCCTCCTCCTTCTCATCTTCCTCCTCCCCCTCCTGCCCCATCCTCCTCCTCCCCCTCTCCCCTTCTTCCCCTTTCCCCTCCTCCTTCTCCTCCCTCATCTTCCTCCACCCCCACCCTCCTCCTCCTCTTTCCTTCCTCTTCCTCCCTTCCTCTCCATCTCCCTCCTCCTCCTCCTTTCCTGCCTTAGCCACAGGCCTCCGCAGTTCCATTTATCATAAGTAATTTGATGAGCACAGTGCTCATGAGGCCACTTGCAGGAATATGAATACAAATACAGGTCTTTTAGTTTATTGCTCAGTTTAAAGATAATATCTTCCCAACGGCAATATTTGTAGTTCTTGTATTGGGTACATTTATACCTTTAAACAAAACACTGAAATGCTTTTTTATTGTGAAATAGAATATACCTAAAGAAGAGTGCAGTAAGCATTTGTGTACTTTGAGGATTGATTAGGAAGCAAACACATGCATGAGCAGCTCCTGGTCAGGAAGTAGCCACATGGCCAGTACCCCAGAGGTGCACTTGCCTCTCCATCCCCTTGCATAGTGACCATTATTCTAACTAAGGGATTGTAATTTTCTTGCTTTTCTCTATAGTTTGCATTGTGTGTGCATTTCTTAAATAATGTGGTTAATTTTGCTTGATTTTGAGTTTTAAGTAAATGGCATAATCTCTGTATCTTCTCTTACCTTGGATCTTTCACTCAGCATGTGTCTGTGAAAGTTATCTGTGTCGGTGTTGCTGCGCCTTAGTTCCACTGGTGACTGGCACTTTCCGTAGTGACTTAGACGATTTATCCATCCTGGCGTCTCCAGATGTTGGCTGGTTCTGTGTTTGAATGTTGCTGCCATGAGCATTTCTGTATGTCTTTGGATGCACACGTGCAGAACTCTTTTCCCCAGCGGGTGAAATCACTGCATCTTAGGGATGTGTCCTCAGACTGCTGGATGATGCCCAGCGCCCTCTGGAGTACACGGGCAGATGGCAGAGTGCACGCCCTTGTGGGGATTGCCAGCATCTCCCCACTGACCAGTGGGGTTCCTGGGCCTACATGTAGCATCTGTGTTGCCTGTTCCCATCTCTTGCCCATTTCAATGTTAGATGTTCTTTTTTTTTTTTCTTTCTTGTTTGTGGGAGTTGCTTTATGTGAGTTTAAACTGTGTTCTTTGCTTCAGGACGACGTGATGATGCCTCAGAGGGTGAGGCTACAACTGGAAGCTGCAGCCCAGCACCCGACAAGTGTGAGTCCTGCATCTGGCCCCAGCGTGTGAGTCCTGTGTCTGGCCCCGGCGTGTGAGTCCTGTGTCTGGCCCCGGCGTGTGAGTCCTGTGTCTGGCCCCGGCGTGTGAGTCCTGTGTCTGGCCCTGGCGTGTGAGTCCTGTGTCTGGCCCCAGCATGTTGAGGCCTGCGTCTGTCCCTGGCATGTGAGTCCTGCACTTGTCCCCAGTGTGCGTGAGTCCTGCGTCTGTCCCCAGTGTGCATGAGTCCTGCGTCTGTCTCTGAGATGTCATCCCCTTTGTGGAAGCGCCGTTGCTGCTGTCTGTGTTCAGGCTCTTCTGTAGGGTACGACCACCCCATCAGAGCATGAGCAGTGGCCCTGCGTCTCTAGACACTCCCGCTGCTCCTGAGAAGGAAAACGTGCCTCTTATTTTGGGCAGCATGCTTTGCGTCCAAACGGGCACAGAGGGCTTCTTGGTTTAGTTTTTTCCATCAGCATCTCAGAGGCTGTGTGCCTAGGGTGTGGAAACACAGGCTGAGCACTCTCGTGTGTCAGCAGATTGAAGGGTCATCTCATTACCTGGAAAACCTCATACTGTAGCTCTCAACTTCGGACTGGCTCCCCAGTTGGCCCGGTGAGCCAGGCTTCCCCAGGACCGTCTCCCGACAAGGAGGCCCACGTGGACCTGGAGGGCATCGCGGGCCCAGGGTCACTCACCCGCAGGGAGCTCCACGTCTGGAGCAGCCCAGGTGGCTGACCTCCGGAGCCTGGGTCTGACCCCGGCACCCACTGCTCAGACATCTGTCTGAAGTTATAGTGAAAATGTCTGAATTACTGTGATGATCACTGATTTTAGAAAGTGTGAAACAGAAGGGTCTGCAGGACTACTTCAGACAACCACAGTGCCAGCTTTCCAGTGGATGGCCTCTCTGTCGCGTGCACACCAACTCCTGGGGATCTGAATCTGAGCATCAGGTGGGGGCTGAGCTCAGCATTTCTCACATGCTCTGGGTGCCAGAGGGTTCGGGCCATCCCCAGACCGTCCCCGGACTGTCCCCAGGCCATCCCCAGACCGTCCCCCAGACCATTCTCAGACCATCCCCAGACCATCCCCAGGCTATCCCCAGGCCGTCCCCAGACTGTCCCCAGGCTGTCCCCCAGCCCATCCTCAGACTGTCTCCAGACTGTCCCCAGGCCATCCCCCAGACCATCCCCAGACTGTCCCCAGGCTGTCCCCCAGCCCATTCTCAGACTGTCCCCAGACTGTCCCCGGGCATGTGTAGAGCCCATTCCTGGGAAAGGGTGGGGCTCAGCAGGCCACCCTCAGGAAACCTGCACGGTGTGAGGTGCTCAAGGAGGGGAGGCTCAGAAGTGCACAACATGACAATTTCCAAGGAGCTTGAATGACTTTTGTTCATGCAGATGAATTCGTTCTCTCCAATGGCCCTTTGTTTTGGAGCTTTGTATTTAGTGCACTGACTTTCTGCTCCTTTCTCCAGCTGCCCAGCCCCACACACACACGACGCTGTGACTCGGGGTCTTTGGCTGTGGGCACCTAGTCTGCCCTTTGTAAACACATGCACGCGCTCCCCTGCAAGGGGCTCTTGTCCTCAGGGAACGCGAGGTATGTTAGTGTTAAGTTACGTGCTGAAGGTTACTAGTCCCCGAATTGCAACCACACTTATGTTGCTGAAAGTCACACATTTTTAATGTAAACATGTCCTTGAAATATGCCTGTAAGAAAATAAAAAACGGCCCTCAGCTGCATCTTGAGACGCTACTATACTGCTCTTTGGGCTGGAAGCTTCCAGAAGGCAGGCCACGTGGGAGGGTCAGAAATGCCCAGTCGCACTCCGTTGAGAAGCGGCCCCTTGGCTGAGGTCGTGTCATGGGGGCCAGTGTGTGTCCTGGGGTCCTGATGGCAGGGGTCTGATGTCACCATCAGCTGAACCCCTCGAGCCGGTGGGAAGCGGCCCTCACAGCTTCCTTGTGAGTGC
This sequence comes from Ursus arctos, assembly GCF_023065955.2. Classification (NCBI taxonomy): domain Eukaryota; kingdom Metazoa; phylum Chordata; class Mammalia; order Carnivora; family Ursidae; genus Ursus; species Ursus arctos. The sequence goes on from NW_026622919.1 coordinate 320,702, forward strand.
TCTCCCCTGGAATGGGACCGGCCACGTTGTCCAGGAAGTCAGCTGGTCACGGGCCTGAGTCACGGCTGCAAAACCCCTTCCCGGCAGCACACAGCTGAGCGTTTGAGGCTCCCAAGTGGGCACAAAACTGACCATGACAGACGGAAGGCAGCACGTGGCCAGCGCTGCCGAGGTCCGAGCCAGAGCCCAGAGCGTGAAGGACGTGGGAGACAGTGCGGCGTCTGAGCGTGTGAACGCCAGGGAACACGAGGGGCGCCTTCATAGGAGCTGCGGGGCCCACGTGCAGCTCTGTGGCGTTCTCCAGATCCTGACAAGAGGTGGGAGTGGCAAAGCTTAAGAACCACAGATCTGTGCAAATACGTGTATCCGTAGCACTCGGCCAGCACCGAGTCCGGGAGATGCTCATTAGACATCCGCGGTCAGAGACCCTGGACTCTAGCACTTTCCCGCGGGCAGTGGAAGGGTGTCAGAAAGATGGCAACCGGTCAGCAGCTCCTCCCGGGAGCCGCCAGGGGAGGTCGTCCAGTCCTGGGCTGCCCCGGTGCCCTGCAGGGATTCCCACCCTGCCTCCAAAGGGGCTGACAGGAGTTCTCAGCCACATGGCAGGAGAGACCAGATGCACAAACAGTATCGTCGGCCCTGTTTCCTTGTTGGGAAGAGGAAAAAGAATGGAAAGAAGTGCGTCTGGGTGGGCTTCTGTTCACAGTTAATGTCTGCAAGGAAGGTGGAGAGACTGGGGTTTCCAGAAGTTTCTTTCACTGGCTCTGAGCTGTGATGGCGAGATCTCAGACAAGCACCCCAGTTTTCCCCACTATGCGACTGTGCTCCCCGTGACTGACTGCCCGTGCCAGATCTCCTTGCGTGGTCCACTTGGCACGGAGCATGTGACCCCACAAAGCTGCAGCCGGTGCTCGTGACCTGTGGGCACACAGCGGGGCCTGAGATGCTGCGTCTTTTGGGCAGAGTGATGCTCGTACCACAGGCGTTTAAAATGTGCTGTGCGTTGAACCTTCTGAAGACTTCGTCACCAGGGTTGACAGTTTAGAGAGTGAGAGATGTTCAGATATGTTGTTTTCCATATTGGAAAAAAAACACAATTTGCTTCTTTAATGGAATTGTTCTGGGTGGTTCTTAGTGTTTAGGTGCAAATGGACCGCCAAGTCTAGGGATGCATGAGGGATTTGGGGATGATGCAGACTGTGTCATTCTCTTAATCTTAATTGAGACAACGTTGGTTTGCAGTTTTATAAGTTTTATAAAGTTTTAGGTTAGAGTTTTTCTTGCTAACCTTATAATTAAATTCAGTTGATGTTCTGTTCCCAAGCTCAGGAGAAGCTGCCTGCTCGTGCCATACTTTTGTCCCAGCCCTGCAGAGAGACTGGGTGACCCGTGCCGTTGCTCCTGCGTGAAGCCTAGACCGGGGATGTCACAAGTCTTGTTGACCCAGAGCAAAATCAGCAGGGCTGTTGCTGCAGGGCTGGGTTTTTTTGTGGTGTTGTTTTTTTAAATCATGACCTACAAAAATCTTAATTTGCAGTTGCTGGTGGGTTATGTCAATTATGTTGTAGGTTGTTTGGAAAGAATGAAATGAATGCTAAATGTATGCTTGTCCTTAGTCATTATTTTTTAAGGCCATTTACAAGGAAACCATATAATTTTGAAGGAAAGACCCTTGGTGATGCTTCCATAAATTGGGCCATTGCCTATTTACTGCAGAACTTTTGGGGTGTCTGATGTTGGGTGCCACGAGGCAGCTCCCAGCATAACATTTATCCAGCCACTGACTGGACATTGCCGAGTGGAGGTCAGCTCTGGGACAAGCGTTGGGGTGAGTCGGGAGCTGCCGTCCCTGGCCTGGGCCTTCCCTGTGGGGGTCTCGTGCGCAGAGGCGCAGAGGGCGAGAGCTGTGGGTGTGTGGTTTCAGGAAGGCAGGAAGAAGGGGGGGTGCCCCACAGGAGATGTGGGAGCACCTTGCACAGGGGTACGCACCCTACAGCTTTTCCGGCATGGTTGATGGCTCCTCGCTATGGCCTCGGACATCGGGCCCTCGTAGGCTGATGGTGGGACTTCTACGTCCCTGACGTCACTGAGTCTCCAGGGGGCTCGGGAGGGTGCGGCAGTGACCTGGCCTTGCCTATGTCAGCAACAAGCTCGTGAACACCCTGCCTGGTGGGCACCAAGTTGTGGGAAGCTGGACGGGGCTGGCAGGCACCTCCCCTTCCAGGTGAGGGGACCAAGAGGGCCATCGCCTCTGTCCTTCCGGCACGGGTACCTGTGCTCAGCGCGCCCTCACCGCACCCGAGAGGAGCGGCTGCGACCGGCGCCCACAGTAACGGTTCCCTGAGCGACACCCCATCTCAGCAGGGCCAGCTCAGCTGTGTCGGGGGAGCTGTGTGAGCACCTGAAGAGCAAGCACGGTCACTTCGAAGGGGGCAGGAGGGGTTTGCCCCGACCCATGGGTTGAGAGATGGTAGACCCACCGTTGGCATCTGCGTAGCCCATTCAGAGCTCGCGGTGGGCGGCACCCTTGCTTCTCGGTTGGCCTCTCGGGAGCAGGTGCCCCCTGATGCCCAGTGGTGGCTGAGAGGAGGGTTTGCTCAGGCTGGCCCCACGGTCCACCCTCTGCCTCACGGTGCAGGGGACTGGCTGGAGGCCCCTGGTCTGCAGTGCCTGGGTGGTGCCGCAGATGGGGCGAGGGCCTCGGCATCTGCAGCTGGCCCTGGGCGATATCCATGGGGAATGGTGTGCTGCCGGTCAGGGACAGGCCTTCAGACTGATCTGGTGTGTGGGCTTTCAGCAGAACCCACTGATGGGCGGGGAGGTGAGGGAGCGGAGACGGTTGAGAGCTGGAGGCAAGGGAGCTCACCTCCCACAGTCGGGGCTCCACAGGTTAAAACTCACACAGCAGAGCATGCGTTTCTCCACGCCCACTGCAGGTTTGTGTGACCGTCACACGTACGTCTTGTGAGTGTGCCCTCTGCACACCCCCGGCCGCAGCCGGTATTCAGTGCTCCTGAGGAGTCGGCCCAGGTGTGTTTGTGGCTCAGCGGGCCCCCAGCCAGGGGTCCGCGTGTCAGCCTCACGGGCCTTAAGTGTGTTCGACTGGCCTGGTTTCCTAGTTGTGAGTGTCGGCAGGAAATTAGAATTGATGTACAAGTTAATTTGGTATTTTTGTGAATAGTCCAGAGATCTTTTACTCTTTCACGCCTGTTGTGCCATGAGTGCAGGGAGTGGGTTCCAGCACCAAGCCCCCCATCTCTAGGCTCCCCACAGCGCGCGTCTCTGGGCGGAGCAGGCTGGGCCACCGTGGGACCCAGTAGCTTGCTGCTTTTCTGACCGCTTTTCTTCACACGCTTCAGGAAGCCATGTCGGCTCTGAGAGGCCTAATATGCTCGGTACATCCATTAATTCTCTGGGCAAGAACCTTGCCCTTGACTTGCGTGTTGACGACAGTGCCGACTCTTCCAGCTTTGCCATGGTGACGTTTGAGGGTCTTCCTTTCTGAACAGGGCCCATCCCCTCGACGCCTGCCTCACCTCTCTTGGAGACCTGATGCCTGTGGCCAACGGGACCGCCCTGTTTCCAGAAGGCCTCTCGTCTTCCCTCCGTGCTGGTCGTTCTGCCGCGTCCCTGGAAGGTGGCGGCTCCAGCCAGAGGAGGGATGGTGAAGTGAGCGCTTCTACCAGACGCTATTTTATCTTTGTTGGAGCGTAGCTGGCGCTCAGGGTTACCTTCGTTTCAGCTGCTCAGCGGAGTCACACGTCTGCGCTGTGCGTGACCCGCATCTGTCCCAACACAACGTTCTCGCCACGCCGCCGGCGCCATCCCTGACGCACACCCTCCATCACCGGAGCCTGTGCCTCCCTCCCCCACCCCCGGCAACCACCAGTTTGTTCTCTTGAAGTCTTTTTTAAAAAAAGGTTTTTGATGACAAGAATTTGGGAGCATAAAATAAGGAAAACAGTTCACCGAAGTGACATTGTTAAAACATTGTTTCCATTCCTGAAAGTGCCCATTTTAAGGCCCGGTTCCATAAAACCCGCGGAGTCCTTAGTGAAGTGTGACCTTGTGACAGCACAAGTCTAGTTCACTGATGAGATCGGTTCCTGTTCCCCTTGTGTCCATCTGGGCCGCAGTCCTCCACGTCGGGAGTGCCCTGAGCCGCTCCGCTGCTCTCCCGCATCTTGGCGCTGTGGGCCTGTGCTGAGGGTTCGCGTTCAGCCTGCGGCTAGCGAAGAGTGAGACATGCCACTTGCCCCAGGGCACCAGTAGAGCGGGGCTCGACCTGGCACCGCCCTCTCCCCACGCCCCCCCCCCCCCCCGGGGCGGCGGGCTATCTGTGAGCTGGCGGTGGTTCTGCCGACCCTTGCGTTTTACTGCCTAATCCTCTGCGTCTTGTTAAGTATCCGTCTCCCGCTTCCTCTGCCCGCCACCTATTGGGTTTTTCGTTTTAAGGTTCCATTTGATCTCTCCGGTGGTCTGCTAGCTCTCCCTCTGTTTTCCCACCTTCTCGTGGCTGGCCGGGCTTTGTAGATGTGTCCTCGGTGCATCCCCTGGCCCGGGCTGTGACAACACGGCAGGCCCCCACCCCGGGCGTGTGTTGTGTGCGCGTGCCGTCGGCCCGCAGAGTCTGCCACCTCACAGAGAGGCTGCACGAGGGACATCCGCCTTCATGCATCTCTCCGCCACTGCTGCCACTCACCGCCTTTCTGTAAGGGGGAGGAGGGTGTCGCCCCTTCAGACTGGCGGGTTTCGTTCTCCTAACCATCTGCAGCCTGGCCGCCGGTCCCCGAGTCCGTTTGTGACCCACGCAGCTCCAGGATCTGGGCAGCTGGGTGCAGGAGGCACTTCTGGGGTGCTTTGCCTCAGTTTGGCCTCACCTCTTCCTCACCACCCAGCTGCCCGGCGATGGGCTTGAAAAGATGTTTCTAGAGAGCCATCATTTCAGTGGTGTTCCTTGTGATTTTCAGTTTTCAAAATGGCCAGGCGTCTCGCCGATTGGTAACGAACAGAAGCAGCGCCCGTATGGTTGTGCCACTGCACGCAGACCCGGGTGGGCCCCGTGTGGACTGCAGGGAAGCCGTGTGGCCTGGGGCGTGGGGGCCAGCGTGGAGGGGAGGCAGCACAGCCGTGCTCCCCTGCGCTCTGTCCCTTTGACTGAGCAGGCATACGCCTTCTGTTCTTACGTTTCCACAAAGTGTCCACCCTCTTTCCCATTTGCTCAGTGGCCAGGGTGAGGGGCCTGACCCACCTGGGCGCTAAGACCCCCAGCGGGTTCTGTGTTTCCTCCTCTCCAGGTGCGGCCCCTGCAGGGGTGGGTGTGACAGACGTCCAGGAATTTAAAACCAGCACGGGCGCCCCAGGTTCTTTGGGCCACCGTTACCCCTGCCGAGGGCAGGGTCACAGACTGGACAGGCAGAGGGAGGTCCCTCACAGGGGCATTGCGGCCGTGGCCGTGGTGCTCGGGGCAGGCGGCAGTCCCACCCCCGCGTGGGGACACTGCAGTATGTCAGTGGGGAAGTCTGGTTAAATTGGACTAGACCTGCTCTCTTGTTTCCGTTGTCATTGACAGGACTGAGAGCTTGCTGCTCTCAGATTCACCCTCCCGTGCAGAGGCCAGATCAGGGCGGGGCGCGTGCCGGCTGCGCTCCCCAGCAGTGCGCCCAGCCACCCACCGGTGTAATGTGTCAGGCCCTGCAGGGGGAGATCCCGTGGAAAGAGCTGAGAGTAAGCCGAGGCATCCCGGGCTTTACCTCTGCGGGGTGGGAGACACCAGCCTTTCCCAAGCGTCCTCCCCAGGGCGGCCCCAGGACGGCTGAAGTGGGTGAGCTGTGGGAGGCCCCGTGGGCTACTGAAGGCGTGGCCGCAGAGTGTGGGCTCTGCTGGGGGCTGCCCGGCTGCACCCCCGCTGCCTCCTCTCCTGCAGGCATGCATACCGTCCTGCGTTCCTGCACGAGTGCGTGCAGACCACACACGCACGCACACCCCAGCTGCGGCCGTCCGCGGGACGGGAGCTTTCGTTTCCGTCCCATCTCACCCTCGGACCAGAGTTTGCCTTGATGCCTGGTGTGTGTGCGGCGCTTTACAGTTTGTACGTGGCCCTGTTTCTTCCTCAGTCCTCCTGGTGTTCCTGGAAATACAGCAGTGACCCTCCTGACCGACTGTGTTCTGGGCCACGTGTGTGACTGTGAACTTCACACTGTGATCGGGCTTTTCCGGGACGTTTAATTAGTGAGAAAGGAATATGATGAAAGCACACAGGGTCCCGGGCCCGGGTCACAGCAGCCTCTGCCCTAGAGCGAGTGTAGAGTGGGGCGAGACCTTGAGAGGACGGGGTGAGTGGTCTGCGCTGGACCCCTGCGTGGGCCGGCCGGCAGGGGTGGCACCGCAGACAACTCTTCAGGAGGGAAAGGTGTCTTGTGGTGTCTGCCCCGTGGCCAGGCCACTATCTTCTCACACAGTTTAAGCCTCACACACAAGTACCTTCCTCCTCGTGTGTGGGCCAGTGCCCCTCACAGTGAGCAGAGGCTCAAAGCAGTGCCTGCCCCGGGAGTTTCCATGTCACGCCATCTCCCACCTGCCGTTTCTCCTTGTGAGAACCCCCCATACCACGTGGCTCTGGCTTTCATCAGAAGCCAGCAAGCCGGAGGGGGGCGCCCTGGGCACTCACCATGGGAGCAGCGTGAACATCTCAGATCTGGGCCTGGGCAGGGGCGCCCTGGGCGGGGGTCCCCGGCCGAGGTGGGGTGTGCCCAGGGCGGGGCCGGCACTCACCGTGGGAGCAGCAGGCCCCCTCTGGATGAGACTGGCACGGGCAGCGGGCGTCTGGTGCCCCCAGTGGCGGCTCAGGGCATGGCAAGCTGGGGTGGGGGCCATGGGGCGTGAGCAGTTCAGCCCCTCGGTCAGCCTGTGAGCAGGCCTCTGACCGTGAAGCCAGATGTCTGCCTCCCAGCTCTTGGTCGTTTTCCTGTTTTCTCTCAGAATGCTTTCTGTCCAACAAGTGTCAGTTTGACAAGACTGGAAAGGAAGGGCAGTGGACACCCCTAGGAGTGTGTTCCTCAGGGCGGGCGCCCGGGAGGCTTGACCCCTGGCAGGGCGCTAACCCGGGGCTGCTCTCATCCACAGGCTCACGGAGGGGACCCAGCAGCATGTCACAGTGGCCAAGCGTGCTTTTATCCCAGTCAGAAAACGGGACATTTCACCAAGGAGGAGAGACGGGGGGCAGATAAGCCCATGGAAAGAGGGTCAGCACCGCAAGCCCAGGGAACCCAAGTTAGAGCGGTGGTGGGGCGTCAGCACAGACCTGTCAGAAGGGCCAAAATAGAAAACATGGCCATGCCAGATGCTGGCAAGGGTGCAGAAAAACCGGGTCACTCACTTGGCTGGTGGTAGTGTGAGTGGGTGTAGCCACTCTGGAAGACAGGTGGGCAGCTCTTACAAAAGTGAACGTGAAACCACCGTACGACCCAGGGGCTGCAGTCCTGGACGTCTGCCCCAGAGAGATGAGGCAAATGACACAAAAGCCTGTGCGTGAAGTTCACATGGAGCGCTGAGCTGAGGGTCTGTGCTGGGCAGTATTTTTCAGCCAAACGAGGAAAACGTGCTGTTACGCACAACAGCCTGGACAAGTCTCCGGGCAATTAGAGCGTGGAGAAGAAAGCAGTCGCAGAGAGCTGCAGACTGGATGGCCGTTGACACAACATTCTTGAAAAGACAGATGGGCGGATGCCGGTCAGGGAGGGCTGGGTGTGGCCACAAAGGCGCTATGAGGGGTCCTGAGCTGGGGTGACACCCTTGGTTTCTCAAGGTGTTACTACTGGAGAAACCGTGTAAAAGGTACACGCAATCTCTGTGTGTTATTTCTACTGCATGAAAATGTACTGTCTTCTCCCCCAAAAAGTTTAATTAAAAGAACCCAACAACAACAAAATGCAGACCAGCAAAAACTTTCTTAGCTCCTCATTAGCATTCCTGCATTAAATTAATCACGACGCATAAGTGCTGTAGAGAGCAAGACTTAAGATTCAGGGTTTGATCATTGCTGTGTGTTTATTTACTGGAGAGAGAGAGAGAGGGGGCACAGCAGGAGGGCAGGAGAGGGAGAGAAACCACACATCCTGCTTCGGCAGCCCTGGCCACCTCTCCAGCACAGCCCAGAATCTAGGGACAGCATCTGCACTCCGGCTCAAGTGTCTGCGTGCAGCATGTTTGGGTTGTCCAAGATGGCTCGGAGGTGAAGGGTCGCGTCCTACAGAGTCCGCGTGAGGTGTGGAAAGAGGCCGGTCCCCACAGCAGGTATCTGGGCCTGTTGCTGCAGAAGGAGCCGCTCCCGTGGGGGGACACCCAGCAGCACAGGACCTGTACCCCCCACCCAGGTGAGGCTCACAGAGGTCCCGTAAGGGCCGGGACGTGCCTTACAGCCGACCCTGCACTGTGCTCTCTCCGCCTCAGAGGGGTCGGTAAGACCTATATCACCGAATCAGTCTCCTTTTTAAGAAATTATCGGGGCACCTGCGTCGTACTTGGTAAGCCTCTGACTCCTGGTTTTGGCGCAGGTCGTGATCTCTGGGTGATGAGATCGAGTCCCACATCAGGCTCTGCACTCAGCGGGGAGTCTGCTTGAAATTCTTTCTCCCTCTCCCTCTGCTCCTCGTGTCTGCTGAGTCACGGTTCAGAAAGAGTGCTGCTGAGGTAGCCGCATGTTTGACCTTGTGTACGGATCACTGTGATTTGAACGCATCAAGGGGGAGCATTAACCCAGGATAATGTCACGGGTGCTGCTGGGACTGGCACGTCAGGACCGCGCAGTGTGGGGTCCACTCAGAACCCTGCACTGTGTGGGTGCCCTCCGTCTTCCACTTTCCTCCTGGGAGTTTTCCCCAGCCCGATCGGATGCAGGTGTCTGTTAGTTCCCTGCTGGATGTGCCAGCTTATACCAGGTGGGATGTATGTGGACATGTGTGTGCCCATGTGAGCTCACAGTGACTCTCTCCTGTTAAGTTCTGTTTTGTTGTTTCACAGATTATAGGTTGCCAAGTAAGGAGAGAGCCCCCCGACTCCACTGAGCGATACACACGGTGGATCAACCAGCTAGTGCCGGACCAGCTTCTTACTCAGGTACCCCTGCCCCGTCTGGGAGCCCACCCAGGACGTCCTGAGAGCTGTTAGTCCCTGGTGCCCACCCCCTGGGTCTGGCCTGGGAAGGAGCCAGAGCCAGCAGGCAGGTGCAGAAGGCCTGACTGGAAGCGGGGAAGGGAAGAGGTGTCCAGGAAAGGCTCAGGTTTCCGGCAGGACTGGGGGCCGTCCCCAAGGCAGGCCGCCTCGGAGCTGGCCATCTGAGGGAGGGAGCTGAGATGCGCCTTCTGGGTGTGGCTGGCCCAGAAACCACCTGTGAGGGGCGCGACCTGCACAGGAAGCAGGACGAGGTGCTCTGGTCCCAGCTTCAGGTTTGCCAGGGGCTGGCGTCTGCAGTTTGCTTCTGTAAGTGAACCTGTTTCAGTAGCTTTTAAACTCTGTTCCCCCACGCGCGCGCACACACACACACACACACACACACACGGAAAGTGCTTCTGCGTTTGGACTTGTCCCATCTTGAGAAGATGAAGACCCCATGAATGGTCTTCTGTAGACACCAGTGGTTAAAGGCACGGAGAAGCTGGTTTGTTTTCCAGCTCCTCCAAAGCCGAACAGGCGGGAGAACAGCCAGCGTGCGGGCCCCGCGTAGCCTGCACGCTCCCCTCACGGGACACGGGAGCCTTGAGGTGGGAGCTCGCGGACGTTTGCATGGAGGTGCCTGCGGAGGCGGCTCTCGGCCACGGGTCGGGGGCAGGCGGTACGGCTCCTTCCTGCCTGTGCCGGCAGTGGCCAGCAGAATCGCACCGGGTCTGCACTGTCTCTCGTGGCCTCCCAGCTGGAGCAGAGAATGTCCCTCCCCTCCCGTGTGGGGCGCCCCTGCCCTGAGCCTGGCGCTGCAAACAGCCTTCTTCCCTGCAGCTGGTCCAGTTGCCCAGGGCTGCAGTGCGGCTTCGAAATGTCAGACTTCCACGATCCATAGTCTCAGACACTGCGGAGGGTCTGCTTGTGAACATCGTTACATGCGTGGAGAAGCAGCACACGGTCCTCGGCCCCTGCTGCCACGCTTCTCCTGGTCCGTCCCTCCGTAGAGGGGCCGGCCTGTGGGGTTCACGGTTCTACAGACACTTTGTCGGGACACGCACTCGTGTTTCCTTTTTACATTTTTCTTACCCAGGATCACGACTGACTCAATGGAGACCTAGTAAGAGCTTTCATATTCCTAACCGGGGAATTAAAATTTCATGTTCAGTGTGAAAGCTTCTGGCCTCCAGTCGGTCCAGAGGTCCCCCTGATTTGGGGCACCCAGAGGCTCCTTGGACAGGGCCAGGCTCCACCCGGCACGAGCGAGGGTTTGGAGACACTCAGCTCTGTGAACGTGGGAGCACTGACAGCTGTGTGGAGCCGGACTCCTGCCTGTGTGTGTGGTTCTCTGGTAGAATGTGAGTCACGCAGGGACTATGTAACCACACACTGAGGGTGTAATTCAAATGCAGTGGGCACGTTTTCAGCCAGAAATTCGAGTTCTGAGTCGAGGGCTAACAAGACTTAACTATTGAGCAGCATAGAAATAATTAAGGCAGGGTCCTCTTGAATAGTGTTTTTCTTTATCAGGTTAGGGGAAATTAGAGTCTGAAGTTTTTCAAAATAATCTGAAAGAAGCTGTGTGTTATTTAAGCCACTTGTCAGCTGCCACAGGTACAGAAACCACGACACGTTAGTAAGTGGACAGGCCACCGTGTGAGCTCTGTGTTCGTCCTCTGAGCCGGTCTCGTTTTTGAGGTGGGAAGCAGCATGATGTGGTATTTGGTGCCCACTCTGTGCCTTCAGCGAGGTGCCGTTCCCAAGGGACCTGTATCTCCTGAATCAGGGAGACCAAAGGGGAGGCAAAGCCAGACTCCGCCCGGCCGCCCGCCCCGGGGTTCTGGCAGCAAGGGCTGGAGGGGAGCAGAGGCAGCTGGCCCCTGAGGCTGGAGGTTCAGGCGACACTGCGGGTCAGCAGCAGGCCTGGTGACGAGTGCTGTGTCATGATCCTGCCGGGGCCCCTCCTGGTCCATCACAGCCCAGAGGCCAGTGGCCTCCAGCAGCTGCCTTACCTCAGTTTTGTTCGTAGAATTCAGGGGTTTAAGCATCACATCCAGACTCATTCTTTGACCCACTCATTTGAAGATATCTGGCAACACGAAGTCAGGGTCGCCTTTGGCCAATTTAGAAGACGGTGGGGGGGGGCTCTGGGTGACGCTGTTGCTCTCCCGTCCGTGGGCGGACACTTGGTCTTGCTCCTGGTTACCTGCTTTTCCTTTTCCGTGGAAGCAGCTTCGGCAGCAAGACTGTTAGAACTCACCTGCTTGTGTAAAAAGACTAACTTTCACCCTCATCTGCCTCAGTGTGTCTTTCCCTTGAGAGTTTGTCCTTGATAGTGCAATGATTTTATCCAATTCTAACCAGCACTCGGGCACCTAAAAACTTCCGTACTTTGAGACAGAGTAGCCTGTACCGCTTTTCTTCATTTTCTCATTTAAAGGGAGCATCGTAAAGCCTGTCCGCCGTACAGATCCACATAAACTACACTTTCCCCGTGGTAGAGAAGTGGTTCCTTCGCACGTTTCTCTTAGACTACGGAGAGAGGAAACTTTTTATTAATGTCTGTTTCTCTGTTAAACCCAGAAGCCACAGATCTTGGATTTAACATCAAAGTTTATTCTTGTTGCTATGTGGGTGTTAAAATGTCAGAATACTGGAACATTTGTTATCTGTCTAAAGATAGTCTTCCAACAAATTAGAAATAAGGATAATAAACCACAAGAATCTGGAAATGAGTCACACAAAGTCTGCTCTTCTTCTCTGAGAATTCATATCACTTCCTGGTAAGATACCACTAATGAGGTCTGCGAGTTTCATTAAATGCTTCATTCTCTTTTAACTGCAAGGCTTTTCCTTTCTGAATAAAAAACTGAGCTCCTTTCAAGTCTGTAACCCATACTTTTGTCTTTTTCGAGTACCGAAAGCATCTGCAAGGATCCATCTGTAAGCCTGTGTTCGTCCTGCGCCTTTCCCGAGGGCAGACCCTGCTCAGGACGAGGTAGCCGGGGGGCACACTGACAGGGGCTAGCGAGAGTTTATTTTTGCAAGGTGCAGTTCCTGTTGGTGGCAAGACAAGGGAAGAGGCAAAAGCAAACCCCCAGGTCCCCAGAACAGCAGCATGGGCCCCCGAGCCTCGCCTGGGAACCCCTTTTTTTTTTACAAAGTTCTAAGAAACTGGATTATCTGATTTTTCGGTTGCTGACACATCAGAACCACAGGATATAAAATCAAAAGGGAATCAGAGTGAGAGCCAGGAGCTTCTGTGATTTCCTCCCTGTGACAGCACCTCAGCCCCCCACACCCCCTGCGCGCGCTGCCCCCTTACCTGTGTGTGCCCCTCCCCCGTGCGCGCGCTGCCCCCTTACCTGCGTGTGCCCCTCCCCCGTGCGCGCGCTGCCCCCTTACCTGCGTGTGCCCCTCCCCCGTGCGCGCGCTGCCGCGTTACCTGCGTGTGCCCCTCCCCCGTGCGCGCGCTGCCCCCTTACCTGTGTGCGCACCTCCCTCCGTGCGCGCGCCCCTCCTGTGGTCGTCCCTTACTGGTCCTGGTGGATTTGGAAAGCCGGGCTCCGCGGAGGGAAGGGGGCCTGGGTTGGGGCGAGGACTCCGCATGGATCGCCAGGTGCGCACTTGCGGCTCTGGCATCTCGGGGAGGAAGGGCTCGTCGGCCTGCGTCAGGGTCAGGCTCGGCCATCAGCAGTTGCACCTCCTGGTGCGCGCAACCCGGGCGCCCTCTGCCGGGACCTGTGCCTAAGCTTCGATGATGCGCAGTTTACCTACGGAGCAGGTTAATGTACAAAATAGCCCGGAGGGGTTGTTAGGCCTCGTTTGCTTCCAAGAATTCTAAGTGTGTTGGGGGCTGCCTCTGTAGTTTTCTGTACCTGGTTTAATCGTAGACCCTACGACTGGGGGAGACATGAACGGGAGACACTAGCCTATTCCAGGCATAAGTAATCAAAGAAACAGTTTTGTTTAAATTGAAGCCACAGCTGCATCCTTACCAGTTAGACCAGGGGTGGCACACTGTGGCTCGGGGGCCAGATCTGTTCCGCTGCCTCTTTGTAAGTAAAGTGTTATCGGCACAGAGCCTTGCCCATTTGTTTATGGATGGTCGGGGCTGTTTTTGCACAGGGTGGCGGAGCTGAGGCTGTGGCCGGGAAGCCTGAAATAGTAGTATCTGGCCCTTTAGAGAAAAGGCTTCCTACCCTGAGTTAGGCAGTACCTGGCTGTCACGTCAGCGGCGTTTGTCAGCGTTGTGCGTGCCAGCAAGCCGCCTGGGTGCAGACACTGAGCTCTCAGGTAGACATCCCCACAAGGGGAGCTTGAGGCCTGGCAGGGGCGGAGAGCCGGGCAGGAAGGCAGTGTCGGCTTGTTTTCACCACCTTGGCATCTGGCCCTTATGCGTGTCTTCAAGCAGGAACAACTTCTGAGAGCGTTTTAGATGTGTGCCCTTCTCGTGAGGCATGCTCGCGCTTTCACAAGAAACAGGCCCGGCGGCTTGGGTGGCTGGTTCATTCTGTCTTCCTTCTCTCGCAGTGTGGCGCCCCTGGAGCAGTGGCTCTCGTCTCGCAGAGCCCCAGTCAGCAGGTGAGGTCAGGGTGTGCCTATGGGACGTGCACCTTGGGGGCCCCCGAGAGAGGACAGGGCAGTGGTCACTGCCGGACATGGCTGCCCCCTGCCGTCCTCGCTCTTTGGGTGCTGGCTTTGGAACCCCTGGGAGCCTGCTGCAGTAATCTGTGACTTGCGTTCAAGTTGCGTGGCAGGGGTGGGTAGAAATATCTCCTACGAAAACTCTTTTTCTCGAAATTTTAAGATTTCATTACCTCTTCCCACCCCTTACTTGGCCTTTAAAGAAAAACAAGTTTACTCAGCAAACCTGTTTCTCTTCTTCACGTGGTTGAATTTAAGGTGTTTTAATGATGTGGCCGGCCAGGTCTTCCTGGGGTCAACAGATAAATGTGGTCACCGGCCATCCTGCTCTCTGGCACGTGACCCCATGGTAAACTGTAGCTGAGGCAAGAGCACGTTAGTCGTTACAGAATTGTAAAAAGGACCATCCCGGTGGAAGAGAAACCCAGGCAGGTGTCTGTTGTGAGTCATTCAGATGATTTTAAGGAGAGAACATGCAGTGAGCCAGCCTCTGCCTTCCTCCAGGGGGAGATAGATCCATCATGGTGAACGTCTTCCCTCCAGAAGAAGGAGAAATGTACCTGTTAGAAGCCCCAGTCCCACGGGTTTATTGTTCATTCTTGTCCTGGGCCTTCTCGTTAAGAGGCTTTCCTGGGTATCAGCTGTGTGTTGTGGGATGGCCCTTTGCAGTTCAGTGGAGGTAAAGAATGAGCATGGACCGTTTCATGAGGAGTTAGGTGTGTCCGGTCTGGAGAATTGCGGCAGACAGGGCCCTTGAAATAAAGGGGGAGACTCTCCTGGTAGCTTGTTTGCTGTTGCGTGGTCAGACTGCTCAAATCTGGTGGAAAGCCAGCGTCCTGTGTTCTCAAGTATATCTGAGCATTCACTGAGTATGGAACCCAAGGAAAAATGCAGTCTCTCAGATGTGGGCTGCAGGAGACCCCAGAGCCTTTGACAAGTAGGAATGGTTGCTGGAAGCAAGACCAAGGAAGAGCGCAATGAGGCAGTTTGTCCTTTGGATTTTGAAAGTAAATGGCTTGCCCTGACGGGACCAAAAGAAATGTGCCTTCTTGACTCTTTCTGTCCCATTTTTGTTCTTTGTCCCATCGTTCTTTCAGAAGGGGATGAAAGGTTGTGGAAAAGAGCTTGGGTCAGGCTTGCCTGGTGCGGCCCTGAGCCCTGGGCACCCTCTGCGGACACGGGGGCCCTTCCCAGGCTCCTGGCAAGAACAAGACCGTTTCCCTGAGTCCACCTGCTCGCGGCTCCCCACCCCCAGGAGTCCATGTGTCCTGAGTGTGCAGCCCGCAGCCACCCGTGAGCCGCACAGAGCTGTCAGACTGCAGAGACTGGTGCCGTGGCCGAGGCAGGGACTCGCTTTGTCAGCGTCTCCCTTCCCGGCGGCTAGCGGCTGGGTGCCCAGAGTTCACATGAGCTCCGCACAGGGACAGTTCCTGGCTCGGACCGCACTGCTGTGGCATGCTGAATGTTGTTGGGTTTTTTTTTTAAATAACACAGATTTATTCACACACAGTTCTGGAGGTTAGAAGTCTGATATCAAGGTGTGGGCAGGGCTGGTTCCTCCCGTTTTCTCTGTTTCCAGCCTCCCCACTGAGCTGCCGGCCACTTCACTCTGACCTGTTTTGATGGTCCCCTCTCCTTATTAAACTGTGGTCAGACGTACACAACACAACTTGTCATTTCAGGAATTTCACAGTTCAGTGGCCATACCAGGGACTGTCCCCACCCAATGCTGACTCCCCATTAGCCCTCCCCCAGGCCCAGTAACCTAGCCTGCTTTCCCTCTCTACGAATGTGCCTCTTCCAGATACTTCACGTTAAGTGCAATAGTACGGTCTTTGTCCTTGTGCGTCTGACTTTCATAATGTTTTCAGGTTCACCCATGTTATGAAGTGTGAGATTCTTGTTCTTTTTATAGGTGAACGATATTCATTGTGCAACATACTGTCGGTCCCACGTTGTGCTTATCCACTTGTACTGTGATATCACTAGGTTACTTCCACCTTCTGGCTGTTGTGAACGTTGCCCTGCATTGTCTGTCTGAGTCCCTGTTTCAATTCCCGTGGGCAGACCTAGGAGTGGAATCGCAGGCTCGTGTGACAATTCCGTGTTTAACGTTTGAGGAACTTCCGAGCTGTTTTCCACAGCAGCTGCACCATTTTACGTTCCCACCAGCAGGGCACGAGGCTTGCTGTTCTGCTAAATCTTGTCAACACTTTCTTTTTTCTGGTTTTTCTAGTTGCCATGCAAATGGGTGTGAAGTGCTATCTCATGGTTTGGTTTGCATTTCTCTAACGATTAATGACGTGGAGCATCTCTTCATGTACTTCTGAGCCATCTGTGTATCTTCTTTGGGAAATGTGTTTTCGAGTCTTTTGCCCATTTTTTAAAGTTGGGTATTTGTCATTGAATTCTAGGCACTCTTTATATATTGTGGATGCTAGACCATTATCAGATGTGTGACTTGCAGATGTTTTCTTTTATACTGCGAGGCATCTTTTCACTCTCTCCATAGTGTCCTTTGAAGTAGAAAAGGTTTTAATTTTGATGAAGTCCAATTTACATAGATTTTTTTTCTTGGATTGTGTATGCTTTTCATGTCACACCAAGAAACCCTTGCCTAATCAAGGTCACAAAATGTTTCCTTCTTAGAGTGTTATAGTTTCAGCTCTTATATTTGGATCTTTACTCCATTTTGAGTAAATTTTTGTAGATGATATTAGGGAAAGGTCCAGCTTTATCCTTTGCATGTGAACATCCAGCTCTCCCAACACTGAATGGTCTTGGCACCCTTGCTGAAAATCAGTGGACCATTTGCAAGGGTCTTTTTCTAGGCTCTGTTTTGTTCCGCTCATCTTCTGTCTGTCTGCATGGCAACACCACACTGTTCTGATTACCGCAGCTTTGTGGTAAGTTTTAAAGCTTACTCCACGGGAGCTTACTTCATGGGAAGTGTGAGTCCTCCAACCCTGTCCTTGCTTTTTAACATTGTTCTGGCTATTTTGGGTCCCTTTGAATTTCATGACTTTTACAATGGGTGTTTTCTTTCCTACAGAAAAGAAAAATGTTTAATGATTTAGGATAAATACATTAGATGAAAACAGGCATGACTTAGGCAAAGCTGTGTCTTCTAGACTCTCATGTTAGGGAAGGCCTTCTGACCTGACTTTTGTTTCTTAAGTCTGCCTCTAATTGGTTTTGTAAAAATCTCCACTCCCAGGGAGTTCGTTAGAAAAGGTGTTCGGTGAAGAATTGCATTGAGTTCACTGGGAGCTGGTGTTGGGAGGAGAGGAACTCGAGAGACAGCCTGCAGTCCCTTCACCTGTGTGCCGGCACCGAGTCAGAGCCCCCTTCCTCAGGAGGGCACAGCCCAGCCACAGCAAGGAGCACCCCGAAACTTCCCCAAAAGTGCTGAAGACCTACCTCAGGCTGGGTTGCATTCGGACAGGATGCCAGTTCCTGGGAGAGGTGACGGGGGGGGGAGTGCAGCCCCAGTTACAGGAGCCCCTAGGTCTGCTTATGCCCCCCCAAAACTTGTGAGGAGAACCCCCCAAAACTGGTAAGGTGCGAGGGGCCCCCCAAAACTGGTAAGGTGAGGAGGGCCCAGGAGTGATGGGCAGGATGAAGGGCATCTCTCTCTTTGTCCCTTTTACAGTGAGACAAATATTACAAAACCCTTTAGAGACTGCTGTCTGGTTCACATAGGATTGGGGTGCAAGGGGTCAGTAAGACGGAGAAGGTGTGACGCTTCAAGAAGTGCCTGGAAAGACACAGCCCTGAAAAATTGCGCGTGTTCCGCCCTCGGCGGTTCCACGGAGCCTGAAATCACCGGTGTCAGCGAGGCCTTGAGAAGATCTTGTGTCGCTGGAGGCTGCAGTGTGTGAGACGTGAGATTTGTTCAGGCTTTTGCTGCAGGTTCAGAGAAAACATTCCTTCTTCCCTCCCCCAAAGGGAAGTTGGAAAGGTGAATTTGAAGGTCAAAGCACAGAGCAGAGGCAACCATTATGCAGAGGACAGGAGGAACTAAAAGCCTGAGTGGGAGAGCGGGGGCAGGACTCCTGAGCCCCGCCTGCTGGCTTCCTCCTTGTTCTGGGCACATGCAGCGGGAGGGACCCCCAGCGGCCCCAGAGAGCGGTGGAAGGAAGCCTGTTCTTGGCACAAGCCTCGTGGGGCGAGGACGCAGACGCCTCTGCCAGTGCTCTCTGGTTCCCTTTGGGCAGTAATGACCAGAGAGCTTCGGCATCACCGCGTTCCTGCCATAGGGGTTCTTTTTTTTTTTTTTTTTTTTTTTTAAGATTTTATTTATTTATTTGACAGAGATAGAGACAGCCAGCGAGAGAGGGAACACAAGCAGGGGGAGTGGGAGAGGAAGAAGCAGGCTCATAGCGGAGGAGCCTGATGTGGGGCTCGATCCCATAACGCCAGGATCACGCCCTGAGCTGAAGACAGACGCTTTAACCACTGTGCCACCCAGGCGCCCCTGCCATAGGGGTTTTGTGCGCACACCCTGAAGTTCCTACCCACACGTGCGCCTTGCCGCTGGTGCCCGCGCGCGCGCTGGGGCCCGTACCTGCGGGTGTGTGCGCGTGCTGGGGCTCGTATCTGCAGGTGTGCGTGCGCGCTGGGGCTCGTTCCTGTGGGTGTGTGCGCGCGCGCTGGGGCTTGTACGTGCGTGTGTGCGCACGCGCTGGGGCTCGTACGTGTGGGTGTGTGCGCACGCGCGCTGGGGCCGTACCTTCGTGTGTGCGCACGCGCAGGGGCTCGTACCTGTGGGTGTGCGGGCGCGCTGGGGCTCGTACCTGCGGGTGTGTGCGTGCGCTCTGCAGCTCCTACCCGCGGGTGTGTGCCAAGCACTGGAAGGTTGTGTTTCCCTCTGGGTCAGACCCTCTGCACCTGTCTGGCCAAAGGGGCTATTCCCACTCATTGAACATTCGTGGGGCGCAGTGGTCAGAGCAGAGTGCAGGACGGATGTGCCCTGCTGGCTGTGGGGCATGAGCATGCCAGCACTGAAGGTGAACCACGAGGATGCTCTGGAAAGCACTGAGAAGGATGAAAAGGGCCCAGCACACTGCCCACTTCACAGGTGACCTGGGGGTGTGCAAGGGTCTGGGCCAGATGTGGCCTGCATGGCTAGACCCCCAGGGAAGTGCAAGACTGCCTGAAGGCTATGTGCCCAAACAGGACGCCTGAGCCATGCATTCTCAGGAATCTCTGCCTTGTTGGGCTGGGGCGTTTTCTTGCTGTCTTCTCCGGAGTAACTCAGCCTTCAGTGCTCTGGGCGACGCTGATGAGCACATCCCTGAGTGAAGACTCTCATCAGTTCCCTGAGAGCTCTCTTCTCGTACTGATGAGGACTTGGGATCTCACGGCCCATCTGAAATTTTATAAATGTCTTACCCCATCCATTTGGGAGCAGTATTTCAAATCCTGGTGTTCACCTTTTCATCCATGAAGGAATATCATGTTAAAACATAAGTTTAGTGTGTGCCCTTTCCCGTAGCCTGGGGTGGCCCTCTTCCCCCCAGCCCTGCACAGCTGCCTGTCAGGGGAGAGCCAGACCCACTGCTGTGGCAGGATTATCAGATGGGGTTGCGACACCTTCATCCACCGACTCTTCTAGACAACCCCTTGGGGCTGGCGCTGTCCCTCATCCCCACAACCATGCCTAGACAGGCTCCGTGCGGCTCCTGGACTCCCCAGATGGCCCAGCGATCAACAGTGCAGCCTGGAGCCCTGCTCAGAGGGGACACCAACCCCCAGGGCCTCCCCACCCAGACCTGGGGTATCTCCTCAGAGGTCACGCCACATGGGGACTCAGGAAAGGTCACCACGTGCACACGGGCTCTCGGTATTGGGCCACACAGCTCTCCAGGGAAGGCCCTCCCTTAATGGGTCCTTGGTGTGACTGCTGTTCAGACCACCACCTTGGGCAAGCTGCCACTCTGAACCCCACCTCCTCGTCTTCAAAACAGAAAGCATAACCACACCTGCCTCTCAGGGCTGCAGTGCCCTGGTGCCTGGAAAGCCAGCTAGCCATCCTGGGACAGGCGTGCCTACCCTTGGGAAGAAGACTGCCCTGGAGTCCCTGCACCTGTGTTTGGGCCTCTGGGAAGGGCCCTGGTTGGGGCAAGAAGCAGGCCAGCAGACAGCCCAGAATTTCAGGAGATGATCTGCAAACTGGACCTCTGAGGGGTCTTCGGTATTCTCTCTACCCGGCCATGCAGGAGAGACTGAGACTGCCCCAAGAGCACAGGTGTGCTCAAGGAAGTCATGGGAGCCGCACAGAAAGTAAGACCTAGAGCAAGGCCCCACAGTATACACACAGCGTCACCGGCTGAGGCACGCAGAGTGTCCGGGTGCCCCTCTCGCTCGGGGGAGGAAGAGCCATCAGTGGACTTTGCCACTGAGTGGACACAGACGGTGGGTGCAGCGGACCCCAAGGCAGCTGCCTCTCTGTCGGTATCTTTAAGAACTAAGGGAAGCAGCGTGTTTCGGAGTTTGAAGGGAAGTATGATGAGAACGACATGCAGGTGGTATCTCAGCAAAGGTAGAAAGTATTTTAAAACAGAAGGAAATTCTAGAGTTGGAAAGTGCATACTTGTAACTGAAATGAAAAGCTCATCGAAGGGGCCTAAGCGCGCACGTGAGATTGGAGGCGACCCCACATGCAGCCACAGGGCTTTCTGAACGAATTGTGATGTGTCTGAAATCCTCTCTCTCTAGGTGGACGGGTGATTGAGGCTGCTGGCGCATCAGCGTCCAGAGCTTAATTTGGAAATAATTGCTAGTTTCTCGATCTGAATCTGTCTGAACTTGGTGGTTGAACACCAGACGCCTGCCAACATGGCCTCCAGGGGAGTGGAGCCCCAGGGGAGTGCAGCAGGGGTGGAGGCGCTCCAGGTGCAGGGATGGAGGTGTGCATGCATCAGGGGTGAGGCATGGGGGCACAGCAGGGGTGGAGATGTGCGTGTAGCAGGGATGAAGGTGCTCCCACAGCAGGGGTGGAGGTGTGCATGCAGCAGGGGTGAGGCATGGGCACACAGCAGGGGTGGAGGCGTGCATGCAGCCATGCAGCAGGGGTGAGGCATGGGCACACAGCAGGGGTGGAGGCGTGCATGCAGCCATGCAGCAGGGGCGAGGCATGGGCGCACAGCAGGGGTGGAGGTGTGCGTGCAGCAGGGATGGAGGCATGCATGCAGCAGGAGTGAGGCATGGGGGCACAGCAGGGGTGGAGATGTGCGCATAGCAGGGATGAAGGTGCTCCCACAGCAGGGATGGAGGCGTGCATGCAGCAGGGGTGAGGCATGGGCGCACAGCAGGGGTGGAGGTGTGCGTGCAGCAGGGATGGAGGTGTGCATGCAGCAGGGGTGAGGCATGGGCACACAGCAGGGGTGGAGGTGTACCTGTAGCAGGGATGGAGGTGTGCGTGCAGTGGCGCGAGGCATGGGCATGCAACAGGGGCGAAGGCGCTCCCAGTGCAGGGTTGGAGGTGTGCATGCGGCAGGGGTGAGACGTGCACACAGCAGGGGTAGAGGGGCTCCCTCAGCAGCTGTGAAGGTGTTGTGTTTGCAGCAGGGGTGAAGGTGGTGGGGCTCAGGCAGGGTCTGGAGGTAGACCCACAGGAGGCGGGGCTTGGGGCCTGTGCTACCCACCTCATGCCAGGCTCGCTGCTCCCGCCATCGGCCTTCCTGCTGGCAGACCCCTCCCCCCTGCCCCGGGAACCAAGCCTTGCTCTTCCCTGGGCCTGCTTTACCACCTGGCGGACAAGGCACCAGGGGCTGAATTGCAAGAAAATGTGGGAGCTGTGCACTTACGCAAATTTCCCTGCTCCTGCCTTATCTTGGAGAGCAGTGGCCAGGTCCCAGTAGGATGTGTGGCTCAGAACCATGACCGGCTCCGAGAGGCAAAGGCCAGGCTGCTGGCACAGTGCTTCCCACGCACGCCCAGACCCACGCTGGGCACGAAGGGCTGAGAGGGGTGTCTGAGGTCGGGCCCTCAGGGAGTTTGCTGTAAGCACAAAGTAGGAAATGGTTTTTACCTTACACCAAATTAGTTCATGTTGTAATGTGTCGAGCTTGCTTGAACCGGGCAGGAAAACACCTACAGATTTCTCTAATGTGCAGAGTGGATTTTAGAGCTAAGGCTGGTAACTCTCATGTTATCTTGAGCACTCATATTTTCTGGATTAAAAAATGCAGGGCTGTTGTTAAGAAGTTTCCAGGATATTCTTGTCGCCCAGATGCACCTGCGACCTCCAGCACCACCCTTGTCAGTTCGTGGAGCTGCAGGGCCGGCAGGGTGGGGAGGAGCGGGCTGACCGTGACTGTCAGGAGCTGCCCATCGACTGTGGCGAAGACCTGATGTGCGGCTGGGAGGAGCCGGTCCTGGGTCACCCTGCGGTGGGTAGAAAGCTCCTGAAACGCGTGGGAGCACAGCATTTGGAGGGGCATTGTCAGCAGGACTCCCTTCTCTCTTACACAGCCCCCCAGGAAGGCTCACACCCACCCGGCCCGTGCAGTGTCGGATCCACTGTGCACGTCTGAATTAGCCGAGTCTCATTCCCCTGCGGGTGTGCACACTCGCACTCCCTGCCCCTCTCCTCGCAGACACGCACATACTCCAGTGCGCACAGCCTGCCATGGCAAAGCGCAGAGGTGGCCTCCAGACCGCAGCGCCTGGAGCCGGCCCGGCACGTCCAGGCCGCACACGGACAGGCCCACCAGTGCACGCATGTGGCACATGTGCCCTCCGCAGCCGTCACCTCTGCAGGATGTGTCAGAGCGGGTGACCCAGAAGGACTCACGGGCCTGGGAGCCCAGAGGGGTCTTTGCCCACACGTAGAGTTTGGGGGTCCAGCTCCGAGGAGAAGCCACTGTTACAGAGAGAGGACCCTTCACCCACAGTCCGTGAGCTGTGGGCCAGTCTCTTCGTGGGCACCGCACTGTCCGCGGCTCACGCCCAGTGCATCTCAGGCCATCTCCGGGCCCGTGTCACATGCATCCTGCAAGCAAAGCGATTGCTACTCAGCCAGGTTGGCAGAGACATTCTGAAGTCTGAACCACCATTTTCAAACTCACTCCCTCCAGTTAAAGCAGGAATGTTTGGTTTGGAAGCAGACGTTTCTGGGAGTCAGACAAGTGGGGTTGCTGAACGCTGCCCCTCTCTGTGCCCACAGACAGCCTCTGGGGTCACTGGCCTTCACCCCTTCTGCTCTGCTTCCTGACGGTGAATAAACACAAGGGCCAGGAGCATTGGGTCCACGGAGGACAAAGTCATCTCAGAGGCACAGCTGGCAGAGCCGAGCGCCCTGACCCTCCTCTCCTACGGTGGCTGTGGCCGGCGGCCCTGCTCTCCGTGGGAAAGCTGCCCGGGTGGTGCCCGTGAGCCTCGGGCCGTTGTCATGGCAGGCCTGGCTCGGCCACACGGGGCGGGGGCAGCCACTGAGCCCTTCTGATTTAGAGCCAGGTCTGTCCTCCCGGGATCCTGAATCTGGAGGCTGGCAGGGGATCGCACACCACACGGGAGTGTTGTCAGCGTCAGTGGCTGGCCTCAAGCGTCTCACACCTGGGCTGTGTTTGGGAATGGTGCACTGGAAGCATCGGGGGGTGGGGCGGGGGGAGCACGTGTGCAGGAGGCCAAGACCTAGCCAGCATGGGACAGAGGTCAGAGGGCATGTGGGGGTCGTGTGGAGAGCTGGAGGATGTCAGGCGTGAGAACGCTGGTCCAGGCACTAGAGGCTGTCTGGGGGTGCAGCCAGGGAGGCCGCGGCCTGAGTGGATGGAGGGATGGAGGGAGACGCTGGTGTGATGCCCAGGGCCTGCTTGGCCATTCAGGGGTTAGTGGGGACCTGTGAGGAGTGGTGCGTCCGGGGTGTCCTTTTCATCAGCTCTGACTCGCTGTCGGCACACTCGCACCGTTAGTGCAGGCTGTGGACTTCTTAGCACACTCCGGAAGGTTCTCTCAGGACTGCCGGGCCCCATCCGAGCCTGGGCCCCATCCTGGGCCGCGGTGAGCCTACCCGTGTCTGTGCCAGCGCCTGGTGTCCTGGGTTCCTCTTCGTGTCCCCTGCGGAGCATGTTGTCGCCGCTACCCTCGCAGCTCTGTGGGGCGTCTGCACGAGCCCCGTGCTTACTGCTGCTCTTTTTGCCTTTTTACTGAGTTGTGAGAGTTCTTTCAAACTCCAGAAACACGTCCCTCACCAGATCTGTGTGCCTGACAGACACACTGTGAGCGTTTCCTCTTAGTTCCTGGTTAGTCCCTTCATTTTCTTATCTGATCTTTCAAAGAGGTGACTTTTTCAATTTTGATGAAATCCGCTGAATTAATATTTCCTTTTTATTTTGCAGATTTTTGCTCTGTTTTATAAAACTTGCCTGTCCTCCGCTTGCAAGCATTTTCCTACGTGTGTCTTCTAGAAGTTTTGTAATTCTGGCTCTTACGTTTAGGTCCGTCATGTACTTGGTGTGAGGTCAGGGTTGGTCTGTTGGCCTGAGACCCTGGGGCCTCGCCAGACCCTCTGTGTGGAGTCCAACGTTTGCAAATACTCTTCCATCCGTGTGTCTGTCGTCCTGGGTGGAATTGCACGGTGCCGAGCCGTCACGGGAACGGGCTCTGCGGTCGCGATCCCGATCCGGAGACAGGCTCTCGGGCTTTCACCCGCAAACAGGATGTCGGCCCTTAGCAGCCTGAGTTCATTCCCTCCTGTTCTTGGCGTTCTGGGATGTCGTACCCTGACTGGGTGTTGGATTTCGTCAAACGCTTCTTCTGCATCTATTAAAATGATCATGTGATTTTTTCCCCTGATTTTTAAATGTTAAACCAGCTCAAACGTGCAGCATAAATGCCTCGTGGTCAAGATGTGTGTGTGTCTGGATCGGATCGTTAATAATCCAGTCTCTGTCCACAAGGGGCCTTGCTCTGTGGTTTGCTTGTGGGTTTTCTGTTGGTTTTGGCATCAAGTTAAAGCTGACCTTTTAAGGTGGGTTGGAATATTCTCCCCCTCCTTTATTTTATGAAGGAGTTTAGTGAGACCGGTGTTCGTTCTTACCTTAATGGTTGGCAGTATAGACCAATGACAGTTTAATTGTGAACTCCAGTGTTTGATTGGAGATGCTTGGGTTTCTGTTCTTGATTGGTACCTCTCAAGGGATTTGTCCGTTTTCTCTGAGTCACTGAACTTATTGGCATAAACATGTTAATAATCCCCTTTCCCCCTCATTAACTTCTGTGACGGACATTCGGCCCGTTCTGCTGGGGGCCTGGGGTCTCTTTGCTGCCAGATGCCCTCCCTCTCTTCAGAGGTGACCGCGGTCCCAAATCAGCCTTGCTGTGTGTTTCCTCCTCCTTATCTCATGGGTCTGCATCACTAAAGGACGGACTGGATGGCTTTGCCAACAGACGCTTAGCTCCAGCCAACAGAAGTATACCATGAGCCTTCAATGCAAGCCAGAATGTTTTAGTAGTTGTAGTAAAAAGGTGTAGAGAAGTGGATGAATTTAATTATAATAGTATATTTTATTTAATCCAACATACACAAAATATTATTTCAACATGTGATTAGTAGAAAAATATCAGTGAGCTGTTATAACATTCTTTTTTCATACCAAGTCTTCAGAATCCAGTGTGTATGTCCACCAGGCCCAGCTCCCGCACCCATAGCCCGCGACTTGGGGCCTGGGCATCGGTGTTCAGCTGCAGCTACCAGAAGATGCCTCTGCGAAGTAGGAGGTGAAGACAGGAAGCTCAGGTTTTGCTTTGCAGAAGTTCCCAATTAGCATTATGAAACCGGTTTTTTCTGACAGTCAAGGAAGTAATGGAGCACACTGGTGGGGACTGGTGTGTCGGGTTTGCTAGAAAATGCTGGCGTTCAGGGGCCCTTCTGTGGTGTCTGGGGCGGGGAGCCCCTGGATTCCAGGACCCTCAGAGCCCCTCCCAAAGCACCGAAACCCTGATGTGCAGAAAGCAAGGCACGTGGTCCCTGATCCCAAGAGCCGGACGGGCCACCTCGGGGTGTTGCTGCAGCCGTGGCCTCGGGTTTGTGTCTCAGCCGCCCGCTGGTCCAGTTTCTGTCTCTAGAGATGAGAATGCCTGTCTTTAGGATTTTGTGTAGCTGCCTTCTTTCCGTGAAAGCCACCAGTGTCTGTCAGCGTCGAGGCTGTACGTGAGTGGCTGGGGAGAGGCCCCCTGCGCTCCGTTCCACGGTGTCTGTCACTTGTGTGGGATAACTTTTGGGTGGCTTGCAGTTTTCTCTCTTGAGCATAAGGCTGCTTTAATGTTCACAATCAGGTTTTGCGTGGACGTACGTTTTAATTTTCCCGGGACATCCGGGATGGAAAGTCTGAGCACCTGCTCCGCTGTTTGCAAGGTGGGTGGGTGTTCACTGTCCCTTCCATGGTGTCTAAGATTTCCTTCAGTTGGTGTCAGTTTTAATTTCAGCATTCTTGAGGCTGTATTGTGTCTCATTACAAATTTCCCTGCCCCTGGCGTCCACTTCACTGCACGCCAGTAGCACCCACCCCAGGTGTAGGACTACCAGGAATGCCTAAACATTTCCAGACATCCCCCTAGAAGTATTACCTTATGTGGGAAAGGGGTCTTCGTAGATGGGGCTAAGGATCTCGTGAGAGGAGACTATCCTGGGTGGTGCAGGCAGGCCCTAAGAGGGAGGCAGAAGCAGGAGGCACCAGGCCACGCTAGGAAGAGGTAGAAGGGGCCAGAGTGGAGGCATGCAGGCCACGCAGCTGTTGGGAAGATGTAAGTTCTCCCCAGACCGACCCACCTGATCGTTAACACAAGCCCAGTCAGCACCACAGCAGGCTTTGTAGAGAAATTGACCAACGCATTCCGAAACGTGTTGGAAATGCGAAGATTCAGAGCAGCCAAAGTGCATCTGGACAAGAGCAGACTCCAAGGCCGTGCGGTGTCGGCACGGGGACAGACACACAGACCACTGATCTTTTACAGAAGTGCTCAGTGGGGAGACGGTACTGGGACACCCGCACGTCCATCCCCGTGCAGTAAAACAGAACTTGAAAAACCTCACCGTTTATAAAAAGTTAATTCAAAATGGACCCTAGAACTAAATGGGAAACTTAAAACTATAAAACTTATGGAAGAAAACAGAAAAAAATCTTTGTGACCTTGGGTTAGGGAAAAGCCGTGGGGTAAGACACACTAGAATCACAGACCCTGAGAAGAACGGTGGAGCCGTTGGGCTTCATCAGCCTTGCGGATGTCCGCGAAAGATGAACCGGGAGGAGACTGGGAGTCCTGTTTGCAGATCACATCCAGTGAAGGCCTCGTGCAGCGGGAGAGCTCCGTGGAGCTTTCCAGAGTCTCAGAAAACAAACATCCCAGTAAAAGGGGGACTGGTGACTTGAACACACGCTTCATCGGGTCAGGTGTCTGGATGTCAAATTAGCACAGCCTTATGGGCCATTAGAAAGATGGGAAGTGCACGGTGAGACACACAGCTGTTCGCACGTCCGAAATGAAAAAGGCCACGGTGCTCAGTGTTTGCGGGGACGTGGCCAGCCGGAGCGCAGAAAGAACCACCGTGGGAGACAGTGGAGCCGTTCCGTAGAGGCTGCTGTGCGCCTGCTGTTACTAGACCCCGTCCCCGCAGGGGTGCTCACCGCAGAGACGGCGCGCGCACTGGGCCCCCCGCAGGCGCGTGGAAGAGCAAGGGTGGTTTTACCGAGTGCAGGAAACAGAGGAGGAGCACATGCTGTGTGACCCTGTTTGCGGAGAATCTAGGAAATGCAGACCGGCATTTGTGACAGAAAGCAAACCAGCGGTGCCTGGGATGGAGGCGGGGAGGTGGCCAGGGCACAAGGAAGCCTGCAGCTGCGGCTGGCTCAGAACCTGAGTGTGGTGTGTGGCTCGGGGGGCAACGTAGGTGGAGTTTATCGACCTGTGTAAATTTGTGCAGCTGGAGGCGTGGCGTACTTCACTAAAAAAGTCTCGTAACCAAGGGGAGACGTCAGTGGGCAGCCAGATGCATGGCCTGGAGCTTGGGGGCAGTTCAGGATCTGGGGGTGGCCTGTGGAGCAGAGCTCGGAGCGCCCCACACTGGAGATGAAGTATGTGCCTGTCATGGTGGCATGTTTGTGTCCCAGTGTGACAGAGTTGGGGGACCTTTGGGAGGCGACTGGATTAGAGGAGGTCATGAGGGTGAGGCCCCTGTGATAGGACCAGTGCCCTCGTCAGACAAGACACCAGGGCTCACGGAAGAAGGAGGCTCCCTGAGCTCGGATGCCAGCCTCCAGAGCCGTGTGCGTCTGCCGTCCCAGCCCCGTCTGTGGTGCCATCACAGCAGCCCGTGCCCACAGAGATGGTGCCGACGAGCGGGGTTCATGTGTATCAACCACACAAAACGCTGAGCCTCCAAGCCTGGGAGCCACGTGTATGGTGGTTGTTAAAATCGGTGGACGTCATTAGCGCACGTCCTGGTCATTTGACAGGGGGATCTGGTCTGGGTAGCACCTTGGGCCTTCCTGTGGCCCCTGGGCTTGGAGGTGTGGGGGGTCCTGGGTGTGCAGGCAGGAGGCTGTGACCACGTCCCAGTGTGGGGACCTCAGCCCCTAGGGCTCCTCAGACCTGGCCCGGCTTCTCCCAGGGGCTCTGCCTGCCGAGGGTCTGCACGGGAGGCTACTCTGCTGGGCCTGCCCTTGAGGTTGCCTGCCTGGGCCCAGTGAGAGTCGGGGTGTGCACATGTGTGTGGTGCAGGGACTGTCAGGGTGGAAGGCTCTGCCCGCTGTGCCTGGGGCTGGGAGAGGCAGGAGTGTTTGGGGCTCCCTGCGGACCCCTTCCATCCTAGGTGCTGCCACCCTTCTCCCCCTTCCCTGCCTCAGTCTGACCCAGACGGTCAGTGCAGGAGTTGTGATGGCTGAGGGGAGGAGGCCTGGTCCCATCTGTCGTCTTCCCAAATCCCTCCCACCCCCAGAATGTCAAGGGAAAGAGCCCTGCTTCCTGGTGTCCAGCTGTGGCCACCAGCAGCAAGAGCCTCTTCAGCCCAGACCAGGCGCTGTGGCCACCAGCAGCACTGACACCAGAGAAGCTGGGAGGCCCTCTCTGCCCGTCACGGGGCTAGCCTGGCGGCCTCGGCCCGTGGGGGCAGCAGAGGCAGAAAAGCGGCCTTGCCCGGGAACCAGCCCCCGAGTCCTGCTGACCAGCCGATGCAGGGCCTGGCGTGGTTGAATCAGGGGTTGGGCTGGGTGGTCTGCCCTGGCCTCTCAGGCACATGATGTGAGTGCTGAGAACAGCCCAGACCGGCCATCCGTGGAGGAAAGGCTGGTTTTCTTCCAAGACCACTTTGGTCAAGACGTCCTATAATGAGTCCCAGGAAACTTCAGAGGCAGGATATGCTCACAAAGCCTAGGTCACCTCCTCCCTGTGCTGTGGCACGGGGCACCAAAGGGAGACCCAGTTGACGGCCTCTGCTAGCTTCCTGCTCACCCGCTGGGTTCTGGGAGACAAGGAGGGGACACCAGTGCCGAGGGAATGGTCACTGGCCTTCCTTGTCCCCCACGGTCCCCGCTCACTGCCCGCTGGGGCCCCTTCCCTGTACACTCCACACAGCATCAAATTAAAACACGGGATTCGTTCTCAGTCTAAAGGGCGTCTAGAACTGAAGACGGGTGGATTTCTAAAAGGCTGTGGAACACTCAAGCTCTGTCCTGCCGGCCTAACTGCCTCCTGACCTCTGGTCTCCCGTGGGCTGCGTGGCGGGTCAGCAGTGCCAGGAACAGTGCCCATGTACACATCCTCATCCCTGTTCTGGCCTCGTTTCTTCACAAGTTGCCAAAGAGAAAACTCCACAAGTGGGTTTCACCTGTGGCCAGAATCGTCCCCACGGAGAGACGTGAGGCTTGCAAGGGAGCAGGGGACGTGTCGGCGGGGAGCTTGTGCCTCGAGGCAGAACCGCAGGTGGGTCTCTCCGCACTGGCTGGTCTGCCCTGTTGGGTCTTCACGTTGGGCAGAGCGGCTGGAGGCGTGCAGGGGCTGCCGCCACTTGCGGTGTGTGCACATGTGCGTGTACCGCACCACTGTGTCTCCATCCAGGAAATGTGTGCCTTCGAGTTTGTTTTGTAAACAGATGCCCTCTCCCAGGCTTCATTAAGCCTGGGAAAAAAATCTAAAATTGAGAACATTTAGTTGTCCAAAAATTAACATACCATGAAATTGACTGTTTTTCCCTTTTTGGGGTACAGCTGTGAGTTACTGCACGTGCACAGATTTGTGTAACCAGCCCAACCTGACTCGTTTTGTGTACATGGTGATAAATGTCTGGATGCGTGCTTCACTCTGCTTGCCCCTCCTCCCCGGGAAAATGCAAATTATGAAACTGTCAGACAGGCAACCCCTGGTGTGTCCCACGAAGAGGAAGCCCAGTGACCTACGTGATGGACATTTAGTTCGCAAGAACTGCCAACAGCCCCCGATGTGGCGTGGACGTCTGTGGGCTGAAGTGAGGGGTCTCAGAACCATGGAGCCTCAAGGCAAACACAGGTGACACCTTTCTCACTGGTCATCACGCAAGCTGAGGGCTCTGTGGGGGAAACGGTATCGAAGCAGAAGCGTGGGAGAGAGGGATGCTGCTCTGTGGCCGTGTGTGAGGAGGCGGGCCTGTCCTCTGTGGCACTGTGGCACTGGACCATTGAAACCACACCCAGATACACTTGATGCTTGGACAACATGGGGTTTCGGGGTGCCGACCCTCTGCAGAAAAATCCATGGGTGACTTTTGACTCCCCAAAAACTTAACTGCTAATAGTCTACTCTTGACCAGAAGCCTTATCAACAGCATAATTTCAATTAACACATGTATTATCTACTGTATTCCTCCAATAAAATAAGCCAGAGAAAAGACAACGTTGCTAAGAAAATCATAAGGAAACACGTTTATGGCACTGTCTTGTATTGATTTATAAAAATCCATATGTAAGTAGAGCTACGCAGTTCACACCCGTGTTGTGCGATCTAGCTGTGCTCAGAACTCGAAGACATGCTTCCCAGGCACAGGGGATGAGGGGCGCATTCGCACTTTGCTCCAAGCTGCAGCATTCCATCCACCAGCTTCCAGGCGCCAGGTCCTGTGATGCGCTCATAGCCACACAGTGAGGGAGAAACTGTCCGAGATTCTGGATCCAGCTTGGAACTGAGTATCTGGCATCTTCTCGCGGACATCACATGCTCATGCCCTGCCCACCACCTGCCACTGGCATAGGTCCAGATTTTATCATTTAGGAGGAATAAACCAAGTAAAGAAATGCCTGGGTGTGGAGCCCCTGGGCCCAGCTCTCCACCAGCCAGGCTTGTTGACATGTAACACCTTTCTATCACCATCTGTTTTCATTAGGGAGACGGAGCTCCCTCTCCACCCTCTGGCCTCAAGTTGTCGGCATAGCCCACTGTCGCTCAGACAGAAACCCCTGGCTCCCATGGACCAGATCGGGGCCCGTCCGAGGCGGGGTAGCCCTGCTTGGTGGGGAGACTGCTATGGGTGCCATCACTGCACATATAGGACCTTCTAAGTCCTGTGGGAGCAGGTGGTCCCCGGGGAGCAGGAGACAGGAGCATTCTAGGGTGTGACTTGGGACGCTCAAGGTAAAAGAAGTCCCTGAAGAAGGAGCAACTGGAGGTCAGGGAAGACCGTGGGAGGAGAGATCCGGAGAGGACGTCCTGCGCCTGTGCGTGCCGAGCACGGAGATGCTGCCCCCAAGAAGCCCTAACACAGACGTGTGAGGATTGCGGGTGGCAGAGCGGCTCATGGTTTGTGTGGACACACCATGGTACACATCGTGCAATGTTTTTCCCAAAGGAAAAAGCCTGGAGGGAACACACCATAAATGTAATAGTTTCTTACCTGGGCGGTACAATTACGGATGGTTTTAGTTTTTTCTGCATGATGTTCTGTATTTTATATCAGTGAACATGTATTAATCTTGTACACAGAAAACATTTTCAGAAAACAATGATTCCATTCATAAAACTTTTTGAGTGTTTTCTTTATAAAGAAATTGCACTGATTATAAAAGTATAAATATATACATACATTTTTCTCAAAATTTTTTCCTTAAAATGGTTTCTCAAGGTGGAGCTACCTTTTTCTCCGACTGTAATCTTGCTTTTTTGTTGATGTTTAAGAAATCCAGACGATGCAGCAAATAAATCCTGTATAATCTCAGCAGTCATTGGAGCTGGTACATTCCCTCCGCACGTGTTCTATGGAATCGTTGTATTTCTAAGTGTACCTCACTCTAGGTGGGGTAGGGCCCGGCAGGTGGCGCTCTGCGCCCAGCAGTGCTTATCGGCTACAGACCCAACAGGAAGAGAGGCACCTTGCAGGTGGTTACTGTTTTACTAACCCAGCTCCTAGACGGAAGGTTTCCTGCAGCCCTGGCAACAGCCCAGCCAATGAGAGACAGCCATAGCTCAGCCAATGAGAGACGGCCACAGCCCAGCCAATGAGAGGAGGCCACAGCCTAGCCAATGGGAAGTGACCACAGCTCAGCCAACGAGAAGCCACTATACTTCCAGCTCCCGCTTTACCCCAATGGACTTTCTGTTTACAACGGTCCCGCCCACCCACGCCGCCTATAAAAGGAGCCTCGCCGCTTAGTCCCAAGATCGGCCTTTGCTGATGGCGGATCCTGTGTTGGGGCTTGGCGATCTCGGCTAACCCCCTCTCTGCTGGTAAAATAGCTGATAGTTTTCATTTTTTTTTTTTAAGATTTTATTTATTTATTCAACAGAGAGAGACAGCCAGCGAGAGAGGGAACACAAGCAGGGGGAGTGGGAGAGGAAGAAGCAGGCTCCTAGCGGAGGAGCCCGATGTGGGGCTCGATCCCATAACGCCGGGATCACGCCCTGAGCCGAAGGCAGATGCTCAACTGCTGTGCCACCCAGGCGCCCCGGATAGTTTTCATTTTTAACGTGAACACGGTCTGCTTGCTAAAGTAACCTTCGTTTTACCTCCTGCTTCGGATTCTGATTTTGACATTTGTTGTACACATGGTGGTGTTTTGTTTCGTTTGTTTAGAGAGAGAGAGAATCTTGAGGCTCCACGCCCAGCGTGGGGCCCCACCGGGGGGAGGGGGCTGGGCTCAGTGTCACGACCTTGAAATACGGACCTGAGCTGAAATCAAGACTCAGACTTGATTAACTTAGTGTAATTGATTAACTGAGCTTAACTCACTGAGCCGCCCAGGTGCCCTGGACAGCATAGTGTTTTTAGCTGACATTATTGAGCTGGAATCATACGCCACAGAATTCACCCAGCTAACACATATAAGTCAGTGTTTCTAGCAGGTTCGCCAAGTTGTGCAATTTATCTGTTTTTTTTTCTTCCATTGCCTGTGCTTTGGGTGTCCTAGGAAACTGCCTAATCCAAGGTCATGAAGACTCACACTTGTGTTTCCTTCTACACGTTTTATAGGTTGAGGTCTCACATTTCGGTCTGTGATGCACTTTGTGTTAATTTTGCATATCGTGTGAGGTAAGGTTACAACTTTATGCTTTTGCATGTGGATGTCCAGTTGTTCCAGCACTGCTGGTTCTCTCCTTGTCAAGTTGTCTTGGCGCCCTTGTTAAAAATTGTTCCTAAACGTAATGGGTTGATTTTGAATTCTCAGTTCTAATCCATTGATTTCTGTCTTATGCCAGTACCACAGTGTCAAAATTACTGTACCTTTGTAGTCAGTTCTGAAATTGGAAAGTGCGAGTCCTTCACCTTTGTTCAGGTGGTTTGATTAGTCTAAGTCCTCTGCATTTCCTTGTGAATTTCAGGATCAGTTTATCAGTTTTTGCAACAACAACAAAAAACAGCTGAGATTTTGATAGGAATTATGTTGATTTTGTAGATTAATTGGAAAGTATTGACATCTTAATATTTAATCTTTCAGTCCGTGAAAATGGGATGTCCTTCCATGTATTTAGGTCTTTAATTTGTTTCAAAGATGTTTTATGATTTTCAGTGTGAAGTCTTGCACTCTTGTTACATTTATTCCTGAGTATCTTTCGTGCTGTTGTAAATCAAAGTGTTTTCTTAGTTTCATTTTTGGGTTGTTCATTAGGAGTATATAGAAATAGAACTGAGTGTTGTATGTGCATCTCCTATCCTGAACTTTGCTGAACTCATTCGTTAGTGCAGGTGTGTGTGTGTGGGGGGGTATGGGTGTGGGTGTGTGTTCCTCTGGGTTTTCTACTTACAGGATTGTGTCATCTGCAAATTGAGACCGTTTTACTTCATTTCCAAAGTATTATAAAATGCCTCTTATTTTTCTTGTTTCCTAATTGTTCTGGTAGAACTTCCAGCACAACGTTGAAGAGAAGTGGTGAGAGCATATATCCATGTATTAGTTCTGATATTAGGAGAAAAGCGTTTAGTGTCACCATTTTAAGTATGATATCAACTGTGGAGCTTTGCAAATGCCCTTTAACAGGTTAAGAGGGTCCCTTCTATTACTAGGTTGACTAGGTTTGTCATGAAAACTCGATGCATGAAAACTCATGGATCTTGTCAAGTGCTTTTTCTGCGTCTGTCGAGATGATTGTGTGGTTTCATCCTTTGTTCTATGAATGTGGTGTATCACATCACCTGTGTTTTCATATGTTGAACCAACCTTGCAATCCTGCATAAATTCCACTTGGTCTGGTGTAGAGCCCTTTTTATATAATGATGGACTCGGTTCACTGTTCGTTGTTGGAGATTTTTGCACCTGTATCCCTAAGGGATCTTGATGTAGTTTTGTGATATTCCTGACCGGCTTTGGTATCAGAGTAGTGCTGGTCTCACAGAATGAGTCAGGATGTGTTCCCTGCCGTCTCCTGGTTTTTTTTGGAAGACTTCGTGAATGATTGCTGTTAATTCGTTAAACGTTGGGTGGAATTCACTGGTGCGGTCCTCTGGACCTGGGCTTTTCATTGTGGGAAGTTGTGGGTTGTTTTGCTGCTCTCTTCATCTCTCGTTATAGATCTATACGTAGTTTCTGTTTCTTCTTCAGTTTCGATGGTTTGTGTCTTTAGAGGAATCCTTCCGTTTCATCTAAGCTACCTTTTTATGCCGTTTCAGTTTTTTCTTGTCCAGATTAAAAGCTGCATGTTTTGTTTTTTGTTTTCACGTGAAACTTTACCATTAGTCAAAAGCAGGGGGCCTCCTTCTTGAACACAGTGAGCGTTCACCTGGGTACAGGACCCAGGTGGAGCCACTGATTCTCTTGGCCCTTCTCCCCCATCTGTTGGCCTTGGGCACCAGACACTGTGGATCTGGCTGTAAAATCCCCTGAACTCCTGTTCCTACAAAGAAGGGTAAATTCTCATTTGTCACTTTCTAATTATACTTTGTGGAAAATAAATTGTAAGTTGTTGGTGACAAGCTGTTCTTTTCTGATAATTATGTCGGTGTCAATTGCTTCTAGGTGTTTACCTCCAACGGCCCAACCGTGATCATGCCCACCTGGTTCTGCTCTCGAGCGTGGTTTTCCCACGTGGGCCCATTTGACGAGGGCGGGCAGGTAAGTGTGGGCCCTTGTGGACCCCCTTCTCTGGGGTCAGGAGAGGCACTGTCATCCCCTGGGTGTGAATCCCCCAGCCCTACCCACTGGTGGGTGCTGTGCTCCCTCTGGAGATCCAGGGATTTGGAGAACATCTTCTGTGAAGGCCTTTCCAGCACTTCGCCTGCTGGCTGGGCTGAGCGTCCCAGAGAGCGTCTGGAGCCCTGGCACCAAGGGATTTGCACCTGAAGGCTGCGGGTGCCCAGGGCATCTGTGCCTGACTCACATCGGCCTAGCTCAGGCCCCAGGCTTCCTCATCCTTGTTTAAAAGCTGTTTTTGGCAAGGTACGGGAGGTGGACAGTGTCAGCTATGCTGCCTCTGGGATAACTGCAAGAGAGGGGCAGGTGCCCCTGGGCATTCTGTCCAAACTGGGCTGGGCTCTTCCTCTAAATCCTCTCCTACCTATGGGGCCCCACCTGGGGAGCTCAGCCCACACTGGTCTCTAGTGTGTGCCCCAGAAATGGGGAGCCGGCCTCTAGCCTGCTCTCTGCCCCACTCCTCCACCCCACAAACAGTCTTACAGTTAATGCTCCTACACCCAGTTAAAAAGGAAACCTTAGGGTCAGTTTATTTTCCCTTAAACTTCCCTTAAATTAGGCTAAATGATATAGCAGGTGATCAAAGGTGCAGACTGGGGTGGCAGCAAGACTCAACTTTGTAAAGGGGAGTCTGGTGGGAGGGGGTGGATTGGCCTTCACCGTTGGACCTTTGATGAGGCCCCACACCACCACGCCTACCAACTGCTGGGTGGGGGCAGGAGGGAGCCTGGACACACAGAGACTGGCAGAGGGTCTGGGCCACAGGGTTCTTGGGGGTCTGGAGACCCCAGGCTGGGAGGCAGGGGTGGCTATTTAGGCCCAGGCTCCACTGCCTGCCCTGGGACTGTGGCCACTGTCCGTCTGCTCCGAGACTATTTCCCTCCTGTCGACAACAGGGTCAGCCGCATGGACCCTCAGCTCAGGACCAACCCCAACCCTTATCCCACCCAGCCTCCCTCCTTGCCTGTCGTTTCGGAGGGAGAGGCCTCCCCTGCCCCACACACTGGACCCTGTCTCCCACAGCCACCCAGACACACCCTCCAGGAACAGTGCCATTCTCACACATTTACCAACCAGAGCCCCTGAGGGACCAGCCAGCAGCGTCTGCACCAGGATGTAAACCAGGGGCCTGCCCCAAGCAGGTCTCCCCACCGTACCAGGCTGCCACCAGCACCACCACATGTCCCTAGGATTGGCCCGAGCAGGGAGCACGTGTGCCTCCACCTGACCATGCTTCTCCTGTCCCTGGCCTGGGCCACACCTCGCAGACACGTGGATCACGCTGCTATGCACTCACTGACCTTCCCCTCGCCGCCCTGATGGGTCGGGAGACCAGGTCACTTTGTCGTGGAGGTGTGCTGATGCGTGATTTTAGGGTGTTGGGTACCATCCCAGTGTTCCTGTTTCTCCTCCAAATTCTTACTGGCAGAACTTACACATGTGTGGCATGACCCTGCCTGGGGCCCCCAGTGTCGGGGACGTCAGCTCCACTAGGGGCAGCAGAAATGGCAGGGCTGTCTTCGTAGGCAGGGGGGCCTCCCAGCTAGCAGGTGCTCCCTGACAGTACAACAGGGTTGGGGCAGGGAAGCCCCGGCAAGTCCCCCCCATCTAGCAGATGCCACAAAAAGCCGCTGTTCTTGTTGGAGCGGGTGCTTTCCTGTTCTGCAGAAAATAGCCCAGAAACAGCCATTGGGAGACGTTCCCTGGGAACATTGATAAAAAGATCTGACACGTGCTTAATTCATAGCCCTGAGCAGTCTCAGGATTCAAAGTACATCAAGCCTTTTAGCTCAACGTAATTTTTCCTGGAGAAGAAGCACCTGGGGGAGAAGAACGCCCATCCATCCCTTTGTGTGGGGGGCTCAGGAACCGGAGACCAGAGACCAGGCACCAAGGTTCAGATATAAGGGGTCAGAGATCAGAGTTCAGGAACCAGAGATCAGATTTCAGAGACCAGGGATCAGAGATCAGAGTTCAGGGAGCAGAAATGGGGGACCAAAGATTAGAAATCATGCACTGGGGGTCAGAGACCAGGATGAGAGGTCAGGCACCAGATATCAGAGATCAAGGACCAGGGACTGGAGATTAGGGGCCAGAGATAAGGGATCAGAGACCAAGGACCAGGGACCAACGATCAGAGATTGGGGACCAAGGATCAGAGATCAGAGTTAAGAGACTATGGATCAGGGACCAGAGACTGGGGACCAGAGATCAGATTTCAGGCAGTGAGGATCAGTGACCAGAGGGCAGGGATCAAGGACTAGAGATCAGGCATCGGAGGTCAGGAATCAGGAAGTAGGGACCAGGGGTCAGGGTCCAGGACTAGATCTGTGATGGGGCTGTGGCTGGAGCAAGTGGGGAGTCTAGGGCATAAGGAGGCAGATCACAAATGGCAGCAGAGCCCACCACCAGGACAAGGACATCAAGTGTTTCCATCATTCATTTATGCCATTCCCAGAGAAACAGGTTGAGCTGAAGTTATTCGTGGAGTGTGCTCCAAGGGGAACACAGATACCCTGAGAGCTGGACATGGGTTTGGGGAGTGATCCTCGTAATTCTCCATGGGCCTTGGTGAAGAGCCAAGGTCTACCCAGGGCCAAGAGCTTGTGGTTCCTACTCTGTGGAGAGAAGGGCAAGTGGCCGAAGCAGCAGGAAACAGTTCAGGTGCTGAATGATATAGCAGGTGATCAAAGGTGCAGACTGGGGTGGCAGCAAGACTCAGCAAGTGAGCTGGGGCCCAAGGGGGGCATGGAAACACTGGTTGTGAGCTGGAACGTGCCAGGTGGACAGGTTTTTAATTGGGAAATGCACTTGCAGAGGCAGGCTAGGAGGGAGACATGAGTCTGAGATTTGGAGGCGGGTACGATCATGGCCCGGCATGGCATTCAGCCGCGGTAAGCAGCCTTGGCTGCCAGGCTAAGGAATTTGAATGCTTCCAGCAGGCAACCAGTTCAGGCCCTTACAGAAAAAGAAAAGTAACAAAAGGGCCTCTTGTTGGTTCTGAACATGCCTTCTGAGAGCAGGTTGGCCTGGGTGGGAAGGCTGGAGAAGGCTCGTCACTGCCACGGGGAGGAGTGGAGGCTCGGAGAGGCTGGCCACACAGCAGACACTTCCGATGTGCTTTTTTTTTTCTGATGGTAAGAGGCCAGGCTGGAGTTGCTGTGTGAGCGGGGAGGCCACCCACCGTCCTCCACCTCATGCAGCCCCCAGAGGCCCTGCCAGCAGCTGAGGGTTCCCGTGTTTATTTGCATTTCCAAGATGACTGTAGGGTGTTGAACAATTTTTATGTGCTGATTGGCCATTTTATGACGTGTCCACATCTTCTGCCCACTTTGCAGTGGGTGGTCTCGCGGTTGTCAGGTTGGTGGTACTCGCTAGCCGTACCTGCTGGTGGCTGCCTCCTCCCGTCTTGGTTTCTGTGTCCTGGGATTTCCTCACTTCCACTTGCCTGCTCCTCCCGAGTTCTGTCCTGTGGACTTTGGGGCAGTGAGGCTGTGGCTTCCGTGCCTGGCTTGTCTGCTTTGTCCGTGCCCCGTGGTGCCACTCAAGCTGTTCCGCCCACGGCCTCCACGGTGGCCATGGGCCATCACTGCTGCAGGAGGACAGCTACTCAGCCAGCCGGACGCAGGAGCCGTCACCCACTCTTGGGTTATTTAAATTTCTCTTGGTATTGAAGGTTTATATTTTGTGGTTATTTCTGTATTTCTCTCTTTTTATTTTTATTTTTTTAAGATTTAATTATTTGAGAAAGAAGGAATGAGTGGTGGGGAGGGGCAGAGGGAGAGAGAGAGAGACAGAGAGAAGCAGACTCCCTACTGAACAGGGAGCCCTACACGGGGCTTGATCTCAGGACCCGGGGATCATGACCTGAGTCAAGGGCAGACGTTTAACCAACTGAGCCACCCAGGCGCCCCTATTTCTCTCTTTTTAGATGTCCTTAATCCTTTGTGTTCTTAAACTTTTTCTGGTCTGTTTTTTAAAAGCTTCTAAAGGTATTTTGACCCCCACCTGCTTCCTGGACAACCAGCAGTGAGACCCTCTCTTTTCTTTCTCCTCCACATTTTGTTTTGTGATTTCTGCTAATGTTGGAAGATGCACACACGGATGAGTCTCCCGCCCCAACCCTGGGTCCACGGTCGTACAGGTCACGCTCAGAACTGTGATCCTGCCGTCCTGATACTTGCGGACACGGACCATACGGAGCAGCCTCTGCTCCTCTTCATTCCTTGAGTGTCTTGAAAATTCTGTTGACTTGGTTTGTTGCTTTTTTGAGAGTCTGATGCTCGCCTACTTGTCTTTACTCCGCGAGGTACGTGGTCTTCTTGCCCGGGTGCTCTGACGGTTGTTGATGGTGAAAAGCTCCTAGTTTCACAGGGATTTACGTATCTGCCTTTTCAGTTCATGGAACCAGGTCTGCTTGTGTGTCTGGGAGCTTTCCTCGGCGTGTAGTTTGCAGCACGGGCTCTGTTCTGTTGTTTTTTCTGTTCTGCGGACTCCAGTTACACATCAGCCGGATGTTCCCTGACTTTGATCTCAGCAACCTTCCCTCCAGCTCTTTTACTTTTTTCAGTACATAGTTTTCATTTCTTGCTTATTTTCCTGCATTTTTAATGCCCATTATTAAATTTTTTTCAATTGCGTTCTCCCTTGAGAACCTTGTAATACAGTCTTCATTTCTCAGATGATTTTATCTTTTCCTTCAATTTTTTTTAAGGTTTTATTTATTTATTTATTTGACAGAACATGTGAGCATGGGGAGGAATAGAGGGAGAGGGACAAGTGGACTGCACTGAGCCGGGAGCCTGACCGGGGCTCAATCCCACGACCCGAGATCATGACCTGAGTCGAAATCAAGAGTCAGGCGCTCCCTTTCTATTTCTTTTTAAATTCAGTCCACCCTCTTTTACTCTGGAGGCGTACTGAGCTGTAATTCCCATACCGTACGTTTCATCTGTTAAAAGGTGCAGTTTGATGTATTCTGGCAAACGCACAGGCACGCTCCATCGCCACAGTGTGTGTGATGCCAGGAGCGGCCCTGGGCCCGCGAGCAGCACACCTTGGCCAGCTGGGCCCGCACCCGTCTGCCCCCACCCTCCTCCCAAGACCCCTTTGTGTATCTGGCCTTCTGACTTGAGGTGGTCCCGTCACGCGCTCAGTGCTGGGAGGGTTCAGTGTTGATCTGTCTCAAGGTTCGGGTCGTCTTTGTTGTGGCTACGTCAGCGGGTTGAGTTTTGTCTGTGGGAGTGTTTGGTTTTCTGCTTCCACCTCACACCAGCTCCGTCCAGATGAAGACTTTCTGCGTCCCCGCATTCTCAGGAGTTCCCGCGATCTGCCCCCTCCTGCCACTGCAGTGAAGTGCAGCAGCTTTCCTGGGGTGTGCGGGGGGCTGGCGTGAGGGGCCGGTGGCCTGTTCTGTGCTTCCTTCTGTCCCACGAGATCCCAGTCCCCTCTCACCACATCTCCGGGTGTGCCTGCGCTGCCCACCACATCCCCACCCACAGGACCATTCAGTGCGCCTGGGCACCCCCCCGCATGGGCTCAGCTACCACAGCTCCCTTGGCTCCCCAGGCTCACAGCCTCTGTGCAGAGTTTTCAGCTGGCCAGAGGAGCCTGAGCTCTTGGCGAACAGGTGCCCAGCAGGGGGGGAGGAGTGAGAACCAAGGAACCGTGAGCGGAGGACCAGTGGCACAGACCCCCTGTCTCGCTGGGAGCAGTGGTGCCCCAGTGCTGCCTCCAAGTAAATCCTCTCTTCTTGCCAGAAATAATGAAACACTGAGGGAGGTTCTTCCAGATCATCGGAAGAAAGAGCACCTTTTCTCTTTTTCCTAAAGCTGTAAAGTGCACAGAGGTACAGTTTGCTCTTTACCTTTGGGACGTCTGGGGGGCTCTGTCAGTGAAGCGTCTGCCTTCAGCTCGGGTCATGATCTCAGGGTCCTGGGATCGAGCCCCACGTCGGGCTCCCTGCTCGGCGGGGAGCATGTGCTCTCTCTCTCTCTCAAATAAAAAAGTCTTTTTTAAAAAAATAAAGGTGCCTTTGAAAATGCAGAGAACTAGAAAAAGGGAACGTGCACAAATCACCTGGGACCCTGTCACCGCACAGCTGATCTGAGCGTGTGCGTGTGGCTCCTTTGTGTTCAGTTTTCTGTGGACAGACTTTCAGCAGAGCTGGAAACGGTTGTGAAACTTGAGTTTTAACTTTTTATTTTACATCTTGCGTATTATCCGTCTTTGTGGGGCCTGGTCCTTCACGTCACATACGCTGATGGGCTTGTCCGCCCCCACCGCGGAAACGAGGGTGTTCGTGACTTTTCCACACCATTGGCCAGACCCCTGTGGGATGTTGCAGGGTCCGCTCCCATCGCTTCCTGGCCGAGCCTGCTTTGTCATTCTGTGCACATGTGGGGTCTTTGGGCCCCAGCTCGGGGTCTGCCCACGATAAAACCAAGTGTGTCTCAGACTCCTTGGCCATGACTCCCAGGTCAGTGGTGGCTTTACAGAGCACGCCAGGTGGACAGGTGTGGGCAGCGTTGCGGTGCTGGCTTCGGGAACAGGAGCCGAGTCAGGAAGTGCACCCAGTCCAGCTGACTTCCAGGTGTGGCTCACATCTTTCCAGCCGTGTCCAGCAACCGCACTCCTATTCACCCAGCAGACAAGGCATGCAGGTGTATTGCCGACTCTGCTGAGACCTGTGCAGACAGCCATTCTGGGGACAGCCTTGCCCTGTGCAGCTGGTAAGGTGGCCTCTCCCCCCGGGGTTCCATCTCCCCGAGGGCACCTGGCCGCCAGGCTCTGCAGGGCCAGCTGTGCGACCTTCCTCTCGAGGAGATAGGCAAACCAGGGAACGGCCTGGAGGCCCTGGAGTGGCCAGAGTTCAGTGCCGTGAGCTTTACTGGAAGCAGTAGGCTCGGCTGTGGCCCAGCACTAAGCTAAACCAAACCTGGGGCTTGCAAGCTGGCCCAGAGGTGTGACAGGCTGCTGCACAGTCAGAAACCAGCCTTTGCCTGGAGCCACATCTCCTGGCGGCATCAGTGACCAGGCCTCAGCATCACTGGGCTCTGCTCACTGGCACACCTCTAATGCCGTGCCGTCGACAGCCAGGAGGGTGAGCAAGGTCCAGAGCCCT
This sequence comes from Ursus arctos, assembly GCF_023065955.2. Lineage (NCBI taxonomy): Eukaryota > Metazoa > Chordata > Mammalia > Carnivora > Ursidae > Ursus > Ursus arctos. Next base: position 363,218 of record NW_026622919.1, read on the forward strand.
GGGCTCACTTGACTTTCACTCTTGACTTTAGGAAAGTCAAGGCAGCAGACCGCGTCTGGCTTCCAGCTTCCGTTGTCAGGGCTCAGCTTGACTGCCTGACTGGCTGGCAGGGGGGTGGGGGCTGAGTTCTCGCAAGCCGGGGAAACCCAGAAGAAAGCTCTCGGGTCCCTGCAGAGCGGAGACCCCGTCCGTGGGGAGGGCTGTTTCTCAGGTTGGAGGCCGTATGCGAGGGTGACGCTGGGGGCTTTGGTCTGCCCTCCGGCCCTGCTTTCCCTGCCAGCACCTCCTCGTCTTGAGATGACATCTGCGTGCTCGGCGGCTGGGCGCGTTGGTCGCTCGCTGGAACCTCGCACCTGAGGCCGGGCGTGACGCCCCGTGTCCAGTTGCCTGAATGAATGGCGCGCGGGAAGCAGTGGGCCCAGGTGTGCTTCTGCGTGGGCAGAACCTGGCAATGGCTGACGCTTCTCTTGTGCCCCACAGGGTGTGCCCGAGGACCTGCTCTTCTTCCACAACCACCTCAGAAAGGGCGGCGGGGTCATCCGCGTGGACCAGAGCCTTCTCCTCTACCGCTACCACCCGAATGCAGCCACACGCTCGGTCCTCGAGTATGTGGGCCCAAGGCTCCAGACTCAGTTTGGGGGCCGGTGAGGGGCCGAGGTGGAGGGCGCGGGGCTGCCAAGGTCCAGGGTCGAGGATGCAGACACAGGTCACCTGGGTCAGGTCCCTACCACGAGGCAGGAAGTCTGGGAGCACGGCAGGCGCGGTGTGCAGAGCCCGTGGCCTTCATGGGGGAAGGCTGTGTCAGGGCCCACGGACGAGGGTTCCCAGGGCGAAGGCTGTGTGTCTGCTTTTCTACAGCGAGGCGGAACTCACGTGCAGATGTTCCTTTGGGGTCTCGCTCTCCACCGCTGTGAGATGGTGGGAGCCTCCGAGCGGCCGGGTGCGCGTCTGACTTGGCTGCTGGTGGCTCAGTGTGCCCTCTCTGGCCGCACCACGGGGCCTGCCCGCTCCCTCTCCCTCCTGTGCCACCTGCCGGCCCCCATGTCCCCAGTGGCCTGGGGCAGCAGGTGTGGAACACGGAGGTAGGGGTGTGTTCTGACTCCTTCCGTTTGAACCCTGTGTGCGTGTGACGTGTTTCTCACCTGTACAGGCGTGTGTGCCCTTGGTGCCTTGCTGCTGTGACACTGCTTGCTTTCGGGAGCGGGGAGGAAGGGTGCACATGCGTCTCTCGGAGGTGGGTTGGCTCTGCTGCCCTGGAGGGTGTGAGACCCTCCGAGGTCGTGGCTTCTCAGCTGGGCAGCCTCTGTCTGGGGAGGTCTGACATCCACCTGCACTGAGGGGCGGGTGCCGATTTGTGCCACGTCATCTGGGGGTCCCAGGCTGACTCAGGAGTCCTCGGACATGGACGTGTATGAAGTTCAGCTTCGTTTTCCAGCTTTTGGCAAAAGAACTTGATTTTGGTGATTTGCTGTTAAATCTGAACTTTCACATAGTGGCTTTAGTAGAGTGCCATTGTTTGGGGTTTGCTGTGCTGAAGCCAACTCCCTGCGAGTGTGGTTTGCACCGTGGGGTAAAGGTCACGTCACGGGGGGACAAAGCAGCCCCAGATGTGTGCGCGTACATCTCATCAGTCTCCAAGCACGTGAACAAAACTAGACAGAAGCAGACAAACCCACGATTACAGTGGAGGTTTTTCGGGCCCGTCTCGGTGGCCGAGAGAAGCAGGGCGTTCTGCAAGGCGCAGAGGCCTGGAATCGCACTGTTAACCCCCGACCCGGTCGGCGTGTACAGACCACTACACTCAGCCGCAGACTCCATCCCTTTAAGGTGCACGACAGACCACTCTGATCCCATTTCAAACAGTTAGAATCATACACGGTATGTTTTATAACCACATAGAAGGAACTTAGAAGTCAGGAACACATCGTAAAAACCCAAAATTAAGCAACCAAGGGAAAAAATCACAAAGGAAATCAGAAAAAAATTTAATTTGGTGAAATTAAACTGGGATGTCAAAATCTGCAGAATTCACTAAAGCACACAGTCTACACTCCCAGTGAACAACTGAAAAGACCCAGTTAAGAAACATGCATGATGGCATCAAAAGTGAAATACTTGTGAGTGAACCTGACAAGGTGTGTGTGTCCTTTTTGGAAACTACAAGAAAGTGTGCAGGAAAATTAAAACTCATAACAGGGACGGAGGGATGCCACCTTCATGGGTTGGAATATTGGTGACGTTGACACTAGTTCTCCCCAGACTGAGCTGTGGATTGAACTTCTTTGCAGAAATTGATAACCTGATTCTAAAAATCACTTGGAAAATTAAAGGACCCAGAATGGCCTCAACAACCTTGAAGAGAGTGAAATTTGAGGACTCACAGTGCCCAGCAAACACAGCAACAGCATCAAGAGAGACCAGGGAAATAGAGAATCCAGAAATACATTGAAAATTGTAACAATAGATTGATTTTCAACAGTCTCCAAAGGCATTTAATGGAAAAGGAAGATATTTTGAACAAGTGGAACCGCTGGATATCCACGTGGGACAAGAAGGAAAGAACAAGAGTTTCGTGCCATATGGAAACACTCATTCTAGTTGGATCTTAGATACAAACTTAGAAACAGCGGAATAGAAGCTTCTAGAGGGAAACAGGCAACACCTTCACAAGTTCGGGGTCAGCAAACACTTACCAGAGAGGACAGGAGAATCACTAACCATTTAAAAAGTGGTAAAGTGGACTTTATCAAAATTAAACACATTTGTTCATAAAAAGACACCATCAGGAACGTGAGCGGCAAACGGCCGACTGAGCGGGAACATTTACGATCCGTGGGAGGCACGTAAAGAACCCCAGCAACAAAGAGTGTGTCGTGAAAGTGGGCAAGTACTTGAACAAAGACATTTCACAAAACAAGAATATGTAGTACATAGCGTAAGCCCACGACACACCCAACAGGAGGGCTGAATTAGCATCCGCCAGTTCCAAATGGCGGCGAGGGTGTGGATCTAGCAGAAGAGTCACTCTTCTCAGGAGTTGAAGGGTACATCCTCTCTGGAAAACTGCCACTTTTCATTAAATAAATGAATATCCCTGTGACCTAGCAATTCCATGTCTAGGTGCCTCATGCAAGAGAAGCGAAAGCCCTGTTCAACGTACCACCGATAATATTGCCGAGAAATGTCTATCAGCAAGTGAACGGAGGTTGTAATGGAATGCTGCTCAGCGCTGAGAGGAAACCCGCTGCTGATCTGTGCGGGAACGGGGATTAACGTCAAAACAATATGCTCACTAGAGAAGCAAGGCACATGGGCACGCGTACTGTGGGGTTCCGCGTCCACGCACCCCAACAGGCAGGACGAGTCTCTGCTGTTCATAATGACAACTAGTCCACAGTGAGAGGAGCTCCTGCTAGTGTGCGCTGGTAGAAATTAGAACCAGTGTTTGGTGATAGTGATTAGAACTGGGTAGACCTTAGACCTGTGAGGTGTGGGCCTGCGGGGCTCTCCTGTGTCGTCACCATCACGCGCGTTCCTGTCTGTGTGTTCTCCTGTCAGAGTCTCTGAAGACAGAGGCATCTCTCTGTAGGACCCGGTGGTGCCCATGGTGCGGCAGGAGCCTGCGTGTCCAGGAAGAGCCAGGCCACAGGCAACTGGGCTTTGTCCCCACAAGTCCTCATCTTGTTTGCACGGGGTCGATCTCTTTTATGTTGAGAAGTTTCTTTCTTTTTTGCGACGTGAGGTTTTGCCACCCACAAGACAAAAGAAGTGATCTCATGCAGTTTCTGTATTGGATTAAAATCTTCGCGCTGTGAGTGGCAAAACCTCAGAGTAATGAGCTTTAATTACACCCTCAGGCTTGCTGAGAATTGAATTTCTTCAGACTCTCTGCCCAGAGCCCTCCTCTGACAGCACTCCCTGGTTGTTTATTTTAAACCAAGAATGGTCAGCATTCACATCATTCATTATGAGGTTCTTTAGACAGCCAGGGACACCGAGGACCGACCCTCCTGCGCCCGGCCGCCTTTCCCAGCCCCGCCGCCGAGGCCAGCGCTGTCTCGTGCGTGCCATTCATCGCCGCACCGGTTTCTTGAGCCCTTCACTGCGTGTAATGTCTCCCTGAACAATATGTGTTACCTGTTTAAAACGTCATGTCCCTTGTAGCTTTCTGCCGTTCTCCCTGAAAACTGCGTTTCTGTTCTGCCTCACGGTTGCCCCGTCCCGTGTGACCTCAGGGTGCCGCCTGTCTCCAGCGCCACCTCCTCCCATGGCCTGCCTGCCGCCGAGCTGACTCCACCTGGGCCAGCACCGCGCCCTCCTTATTCCGCTGCCGGGGGGCGGGGGGGGGGCAGGGGACCAGGCCGCAGGGGGTGCGTTTGGAGAGGCTCGTCTGTGGGTTGGGGGAAACCGCTCCGCTCGCCGCCGCCCCTGCTGGGGGACACTGCTGCCCTGCAGCAAGTGGGGAGACTCTCGAGGATTCTTCCCGTCATGGGCGTTTCCTTGAATCTGCCCCTCACACGGGGGAGCACGGACTATGAGAAGGAATTAAGTCGCAGAAGTGACACGACCCTGTGCTGACAGGACTACGTCACGGGCTGGGGACAGGAGAGGAAGCCGCTGCTGAGAGCCGCGTGTGCGTCACGCATCCCCTCTCCTGGTGGGGACCCCGGGCCCGACCCCACACACAGTGCTGCCTGACACCAGGCTGTCCCGCCACGTCCTCCACTTGAAAGGTGAACAGCGTTCGAAGTGGCTTTTCCCTGTACCTTCCTCATCCTCAGGGTTTCTCACTCCGCAGAACGCACGCGCACGGTCACCGGTCCTTTGTTCTTGCACTTCCGCTGCTCGGATGTTGCCAGAGCTGCGTGTGCCTGGCCATGCGGGCGGCGTCTGACGTGGGCTGGAGTGTCTGGAGCTCATGTGGTGTTCTGGAAGAGCTAGGGTCCAGGATCAGGGAGCTGCCCACCACCAGCCCTGGCACGCCCACGGCGCAGCTGTCAGAACGCCTGGCGGTCACTTGCCTGGCGCCACTGTGTCCGTGGATCCCAGGTGCCCCGCCAGGCCCAAGCCCCAGGAGGAACAGCTCCCTGAGATGCCTGGGAATGGCCCTGGGTCGCTGGGTTCAGCATGGCTGAGGACCCGCGGAAGAGTGCTCCCAGGTGTGACTGTGATTTAGGGATGGTGTGCAACCTCCCTTACGTACTGAGATTTCTCTGGGAAACAAGACTCTGGGTCACGTTTGGGCCGTTGCACCCCAAGAAGTTCCACCCTAACCCTCTAATCGTAAAGATTTCTTTGGGGTACAGCACAAGTGAGCAGAGGGAGAGGGAAAAAGAAACCCGTAAGCAGACTCCCCACTGAGCGTGGAGCCCCACGCAGGGCTCGATCTCATGACCCTGAGATCATGACCTGAGCTGAAACCAGGAGTCATGCTCAATCGACTGAGCCCCCCAGATCCCCAACCTTCCAGATTCTTAGGTGATGCTTTCATGCCTGCAGTTTAGGCCCTTTTCCTAAACAGGAAAACAGCTGAGGGTACTGGTCTGTGTGGGGCTCGCAGCTGCAGACCCCAGTGGCCAGGCCTCCGGGTCTGCTCATAGCAAGGGGCCCATGGAGGGGTCCCCACCTGGGGAAGACCACCTGGCAGTCTGGGCAGCTTCTGCGGGAAGCAGAGCCACGAGACGGCTCACCCGAGCTCAGCCGACACCGGCGTAGCTGCATCTCCCTCAGGCTCCCCAGGGTCTGGGCCTGGCGTCCCTCAAGGCCCCCAACTACATGGACGTGAGGTCCTAGGGTCCACGTGGGGCTGTGAGGGTGGGTGAGGCAGTGTGTCCCCGGTTTGTTGGTTCATTCATTTTTCCAGCCAGAACCTCGTGAGCTCTGGAGAGAGGAGATCCCCAGAACATGCCCTGCTGTGCCCAGGGCTGGGGAGGGAGGGAAGGTCTGGGAGCAGCTAGAGGCCCCGCCCACCTGGCTCACTGCCCATTCCTCCCCCAGGACCACCATCTGGACCCACCGTGTCCGCTTCCTGGAAGAACGGGTCCTGCCGCACTGGGCAGCTTTCACCATCTGGAACGCGGGCAGGCAGGGCCGCCGGCTTTATCGCAGCCTGACAGCCGAGGCACGACGCAAGGTGGGCCCCCATCCCCCCTGCCCCCTCCATCCCACCCAGCAGCTCTGACCCCCGTCCCTGAGGCTGGTGTCCTGTGCCCCCCCCAGGTGGTTGCCTTCTGTGACGTGGACGAGAAGAAGATCAGGAAAGGCTTCTATTGTTACGAGGACTCTCAGGTGTGGGGGCCCAGGGCCCCAGGGAGGGCCTCAGTCCCACATGGGTTGCCTACACCACCCCTAGCTCTGTCCCGGGGGACACGGAGCAGCCCCTGCCCAGAACCTTCCTCCTTGGGGAAGGCCTCCTGTGCCTAGACAGCTGCCAGGCCCAGCAGTGGTGGCCCCCATCTCCTGGGGGTCTCGGGCCCCAGAGTGGCCTGTGTCCCCACCTGGCCCAGGTCTGTGTGTCTGCCATGCACCGTGGAGCTGGGCAGGGGTGAGGGGTGCGGCCCAGCTGCCCGGTCAGCATCTGCAGGCCCAGCACGGTAGGGCGTCCGTGGGATAAGCACGGACCCCAGCCTGAAACACCTCTTGTTTCTCAGGAAAGGCCTAAGCCTCGGGTTCCAATCCTGCACTTCCGAGCTGCCCGACCACCCTTCGTCATCTGCGTGAAGCTGGTAAGTGTCAGGTGCAGCCACAGCAGAGGTCACGCGAGCACCGTGCGGCTGGTACAGGCGCCTGTTGTGGGATCGCAGACGTCCGACATGCAGCCAGACATCCATGCCCTTGGTTTGGGCCGCCTGCGTGGAGCCGCGGGCTACGGTGAGAGGTGGTCACCACTCTCGGGAGGCCGCCCAGGGTGCCGGAGGAGGCCGCCGTGGCGCCCTCATAAAATGGGCTGCACTTCTGTAAAGTGACGCTCTGGCAGACGAGGGGCTGTGGGCGGTGAAGTGTCGCTGAGCAGCACCTCTGCCCACGCACCACGGCCCCTGCCCCCAGGGCCATCCGGAGACTTCACCCCCACATCCTCGCCTTTTCCCGTGAGGTCACGGGCACGGGGCCCGGGCTGCGCCAGCTTCTCAGCTCCGTTGGGGTCACACAGCACGGGCCTGGGAGCCCCGGTCCGCTTGCCCGTGTCAGGCTGGCCTGTGTGGCCGGGTGACTGAACTCACTCGTTCCCGGGTAGCGTCCCACTGTCCCGCAGCGGGACATCCGACCGTGAGCCCTGGTCGTTTCCAGCCCCGCAGGGAGAGCCCAGCTGCGGCGTTCCCGTGAATTTGGAGGTGTAGAGGGTATTGGAAGGTGCCCTCCATGCACACACCTTCGTGAGGCCACGTGAGGGCTTGTCCCAGCCGCTCCCGCCAGACAAGGGCTCAGTCGAGAGGTGCCCTTGGGCCGCCTCTGGCCTTGCTGGTTCCCAGGAGCTCGGCGCGCTCTGGTGCCGGTCCTCCCTCGCTTAGAGTGGCAACTGTTGTCCCACGTGAGACTTGCCTTTTCACAGGTTCTTCCAGAAAAAGTTATTTTCTTTTTAAAGATTTTATTTATTTGCCAGAGAGAGATCGTGAGAGCGCAAGCAGAGAGCCCGACACGGGACTCGATCCCAGGACCTTGGAGATCATGACTCGAGCTGAAGGCAGACCCTTAACCGACCAAGCCACCCAGACGTCCCTAGAAAGTGTTACTTTTAATGCAGCGGCATTCGTCAACCTTTCCCTTACGATGGACACTTGTAGTGCCCTGTTTAGGAAATCATTCTTCGTGGTCAGAAGGGTACATTCTCGCGCACACACGCAGATGTGAAGTGTCATCTTTTACTTTGCAGTCCCAACTACGGGGCCAGTTTGGCTCAGGTGGGGCAGGGCTGCCCCAGTGGGCCCCCAAGAGGGGGTGGTGGCCGACGGGTGGGAAAGGGCCCTGTGCCTGCTGCTGGGGCTTGTGGGAAGACACACCGATGGGGACCCCCGGGGGGCTGGGCTGGGACCTCAGTCACCAGGACACCAGGAGCTTCCTGGAGGCGGCAGCTTTTGCAGAAGGGAGGCAGGGTCCGTCAACATCAGGGAGCAGACCCGCAGGACACGCCCACGCACCCCTGCGTCAAGCCTTGGGCTCAGGGGTGTAGGCCTACACACGGTGGGACGAGAGCAGACCTGTGGAGGGGCAGGGAGGGGGCATCCTTCTTCTTTGTGGCAGGTTTAAGACCCCAACCTCTTTGGCCTTGACTGGACTTTACTGAGCTGCCAGCTGTGTCTGTGCGGGCGCCAGGCAGGATGGTGTCCCCACGGAGGGCTTCGCCTCCCTAGGCCGTTCCCAAAAGACACCTCGGAAGGAGGACGTTGGCTGGGCAGGGGCGGTGGCTCGATAAGGGCCCCAGGCGGGGCAGCAGGCGCAGTTGAGAGGCTGGCCTCTGCCCTTTGCTGAAGGGGCCACTTCGGGGAAGTCCCCCAACTGTGGGAGAGCAGGGGTGAGCACAGCTTGCCCAGGGGGCCGTCAGGCACTCGCTCAGGGCCCCTGGGCCACGGCCAGTCCCACGTTCCAACCCCGTGGAAACCGCGAGAGGCAGCCACGTGTTGTCCCAGGCTGCTCTGCTGTGGGGTCTCATTCCACAGCAACAGGTGGCTGACTTACAAGGCCCAGGGCGGTGACACTGTCAGAAAAGAGCAAGCCCGCCGGCGGTTAGAGCGGCACAGCCATGAGCGTCCGTGTGTAGCTCCACGTGAACCTGTGTGCCAGGAGAGGAAGTGCAGGGTCACAGGGTAACCATGTTTTGGGAGCCGCCAGTTTTGCACAACGGTCGCACCATTTTACGCTCCCGCCGACAGTGCAAGGGCGCCAGCGTCTCCACGCGTGCGCACTCGTGGTGCTGTTACGGGTGCCCCGGTGGGTGCCAAGTGTTCTCGCGTGGAGGTGATGATGTTGCGTTTCCCTAACGTCCACTGGTGCTGACAGAGCCCTTTCATCTGCTTGTTGGCCGTGTGTGTCGTCTCTGGAGAAATGTCTGTTTGGGTCCTTTGCCCATTTTTTACCTGGGTTTTGTCTTATGGAGCCCTAAGAGTTCCTTGTATCTTCTAGACGCAGGTGCCCAGTCAGATATATTTGGAAACATCTCCGGTTCCACAGGTCCTCTTCTTACTTTCTTGATTGGGTCCTTTGATGTACAAAAGTATTTGATTTTGATAAAGTCCAGTTTATCTGGTTTTAACTTGGTTGCTCATGTTTTCGGTGTCATAGCCAAGACACCATCGCCAAATCCAGGACTGCGAAGGTTTTACCCCCATGCTTCCTCCGCAGATCTCGTGGTCCCGGCTCTGGTCTAGTGTGCGGCCTGCGGGAGGCGGCCAGCCCCATTCTCGAGCACGTAGGTGTCCGGGCACCACGCAGCCGGGGCAGCTCCTGCCCCGACTGTCGCCCTGAAGTTTGTTCCGCTTGCCAGCTTGAACCTGTATTGTTTATTGTTGAACCACTGCTACATAGTAAATTACCATAAGCTAGTCTCCTACAATACACGTTGTTTTAGAGTTTTAAATTTGAGAGAGAGAGCGTGCGCACGTGGTTGGGGCCGGAGGGGGAGAATCTCAGACTCCCCCGCTGAGCAGGGAGCCCTACACAGGGCTCAGTCCCACAACCCTGCGACCATGACCTGAGCCAAAACCAAGAGGACTCTTAACCGACTGAGCCACCCAGGCGTGCTCACAGTTTCTGTGGTTCAGAAATCCAGGTGCCACAGGCAGGGCCTCACGGCCCCTCACGAGGCAGCCGGTGAGGTACCAGCCAAGAGGCGGTTGCATGGGGAGGCTCGCCGGAGCAGGGTCTGCCTCCGTGTCGTCATGGCAGGTGGCTGAAGCCAGACCCTTGAGGGTGTTGGACCAAGGGCTTTAGTTCTTTGCTGGCTGTTCCTTGCCATGTGGCCCCCTCGGCGTGGCAGCATAGTCTCTTGAAACTGGCAAGGGGCAGGGTCTGCTAGCGAGACAGAAGTCACGATAATGTGTCACCAAATCACAGAAGTGCCGTGTGCAGTGGCCAGTCCACCTGCGCTCCAGGGGAGGGGGCGACACGGACCCACCTCTGTCTGCCTTTCTGCAGCATGTGCCCACCTGCCTGGGTTTTCTGGTGTGAAAGCAGTTTCCTAAAAGGGACGAGCCTGTTTAAAGCCAAGATAAGCAAGGTTCCAAGCTGCCAGGGAAACTGGACGGTAACTATGAGGTGAGGCCGCAAACAGCAGCTGTAAAATGAAAATTTAAATTCTGCACAAACTATACACAATTTCTCAGAGATGAGCTCAGTTAAGGGTCTCTTTCTCTGAGACCAAAAATTGCCAGGAACTAGAACCCCTGCCCCCAGTGAAAACCCTTCCCGGAGGGCAGGCTTTGGGTAGGAAGTGAGCTTCCTTTCTATCCCCAGGGAGGCACCCACAGGCGCCTGTTTTTTGTATATTCTGCCAAAATTAGCCAACATAAACACGCTTGTGTGGTTTTTTAAACCAATGGCAGCATGTTATACATATTTCTGTATTTTGCTTTTTTTTTTTTATTTAATATAATACGTCTTAGAGATTATTCCCTGTGAACCACCTGGTGCTGACTCTGCAGTTGTCTTTTAACTGAGCTGGAAGCTAGCCCCGTGTGGCCGTCCCCGTGCTGCGTGTCCCCGTGCAGCCGTCCCCATGCGGCATGTCCCCGTGCTGCGTGTCCCCATGTGGTGTGTCCCCCTGCAGTGTCCCCGTGCGGCATGTCCCCGTGCTGCGTGTCCCCATGTGGTGTGTCCCCCTGCAGTGTCCCCGTGCGGCATGTCCCCGTGCTGCGTGTCCCCATGTGGTGTGTCCCCCTGCAGTGTCCCCGTGCGGCGTGTCCCCGTGCTGCGTGTCCCCATGTGGTGTGTCCCCCTGCAGTGTCCCCGTGCGGCGTGTCCCCGTGCTGCGTGTCCCCATGTGGTGTGTCCCCCTGCAGTGTCCCCGTGCGGCATGTCCCCGTGCTGCGTGTCCCCGTGTGGCTGTCACCATGCAGCGTGTTTCCGTGCTCTTCCCAGTGCAGGGATGGAACCAAGCAAGAGGCAGGAAGGGATCTGTTGACATCTCTTCAAGTCAGGGTTCAGGCCCCCTGTAAAGGGGGGCATGGTTGTCATGGGGGCCCCGGGACGAGGCACGAAGAGGAAAGCCGGCATGCCCTGGACAAGTGGGTGAAGCAGAGCTGCCCGTGGGGGTCATTTCCTTCCCTTAGTGCAGGGAGGAACCAAGTTCGAGCTGGGGAGAGTGTGTATGCCTCAGGGGACTCCCCCCACCCCCACCTCCCTCCCACCTCCCGCAGGACATTGTGGCCAACTTCTCGCAACGTCCCCACCCCCCCACATCTCCAGCCCCTCTTCTCTTAACGGAGAAGTTCGTAGTAAACCACCTGACCGGTGGCCACAGGTGATTCCAACCCAGGCCCCCTTGGGAGGGCCTCTGGGGGTCCCAGTGCGGGCTTAGGGAGGCTTGGATCAAGCCAGACCTGCTGTCCCTCCCACAGGACCTCACCGGGGGTGCATTTGAGGACAACCTGAGGTCACTGCACCTGCAGGAAGGCCGGGACTTCCTTCACTTCAGCTGACGGGCCCATGGCAGCTGCTCAGGTATGTGGGATTGCGGGCACTAGGGAGGGGAGTCCCGTGGCCCTGAGGGGGAACACGCAAGGTGGGAGGTAGTACCAAGTGCATGGCAAGCCCCCCTCCTTGTGGGGCTGGCACTTCACCTACAGGGCTTGTGTCTGAGTGTGTTCTTAACCAGGACGTGGCTTTCATGCGGCAAAATGTGCAGCTGTGAGCCCACGGCCTGAGGGGCATGTGTCCGACGGTGTGTGCAAGCGCGTACACTCCCCTGCCCCTGGGGGCACCGCCGTCACCGTCTGTCTCACCAGCAGCTCGTTAGCTCATGGTCCTGATAGACACCTGTGCTGCGAGGACAGCAGCTGCTGGGTGCTCTGGTCCCACCATGATGGACGTTTGATTCTGTCGACGTTGGGCAAAGCCGGGGCATAGTTCCTGGGAAGTCTGACTTGGTTAGAGATGTGGAAATACAGACCAGCGACTGAGACCCTGTGAGCTCAGAGCAGGCATCAGTCCCATGAGGATGGCAGAGACTTGAGGGCATGGGAAAGGGGGCTCTGGTGGCCCAGTGCCGTCCTCGAGGTTGGTCAGGGGAGCATGTCTGGCTTTCTGTGGCGGGTCCTCGGTTGCAGGAGGGTGAAGGCAGGAGGCCAGCGGTAATCGAGTGTCCTGGCTGTTCCGGGCTGCTGGCTTCAGGGTTACTGTTCGGTTCCCTGAACTGGCTGCTGTGGGTCGTGGGCGTTGTGCTCATGGCTTTTCTAGCACCTTGAGTCTCCCAGGCCTGGGAGCCCCAGCGCTCAGCCCAGCCGAGAGCAAACGCCATCAGCCGCAACTGCGGGGATGTGGAGCCGGCTCCCCTTTGCCTGTCTCAGGACCCAAACAGCAAGGCCACGGATAGGCTGTGTCATTAGTGACTTGTGGCAGAGGCAGGGGTGACCCTGCTGGTGGGAAGCCTGCAGTAAGGGCTCGTACGAACAAGGCGAGAATCCCGAGGGGGCTTGAGTAATCAGGAGCGGCCTCGTGTGGGGCTCGCGGGAGTCGGGATGAGAAGCAGGTGTGCCTTTGGAGTACAAAGCGCAGGAGGACCAGGCACCCTGCCTCGGCGCTCAGTGTCTCTTAGAAACAGGTTTGGTTTTATGCCGAGTACTGTCTGCTGCTCTTGTCTGTCCTTCAGATTCTGCTCGCTTTAAACGCTCTTCACCTTGTGTACCCCCTACTTGCTCACGGTTTGCTCAGCATACCCCCCTGCACTGGAGATGCGCAGCTGGGACCATTTCCCCACCCGCAGTTCATTCACCAGAGCGGTGGTTCCCAGTGGGGCTGAATCCGCCCCCCAAAAATCTAGCAACACCTGGAGGTAGTTTTGTTGTGAGAGTGGGGAAGGGGTTTGCTGCTGGCATCTGGGATGTTGGTACAGACTTATTGGTCAGTTGTGTGCTCGGATGAGCGTCCGACTCTCGGCTTGGCTCAGGTTGTGCTCTCAGGGTGGTGAGATGGAGCCCACGTGGGGCTCCGCTCAGCATGAGATTTCCTCCCCCTCCGCCCTTCCCTCCAGAAAAACCCAGAAGTATTCAGCCCGAAGTGCCAAGAGTGCCAAGGCTAAAAACCTAGCTATGCATTCAAGGCTTGCACCACCGGATGGGACTTTCTTCAGTGACGGTTTCCCACGTACACCGTTCTGCCACGTGGACCGCTCCTTTCTCTCACACAGCGGGGGGCCCTGTGCTTAGTGAGCACAGTGTGCTCCTGCCCCTGCCCGGGGTCTGCAGGCTCCAGCATCTGGGGACAAGCCCCCATGAGGCCTCTGTACACACCGGGCAGATTCTTTCTGGGGTGTCTTTTCTATCTTGATAATTTCTTCAGCTGTGTCTAGCTGGTTAAATCCATCCAGGGAGCTTCCCCCCCAATCTCTTAATAATTTCTAGCTCTTTCAGAAGCAAATGTTATATTTTGTGGCTGATATCACCAATATCTGTCTTTTGGGGTCTACTTCTAGTAAGTCTCGCTGATGATTCCCTGTGTATTTTGTGACATTTCTGGAACGCGAGTTTGGGTTCTTTCCGTTCTCTCTAGAGAGGAGCCTGTACACTTCCAGAGAGGGTTCCGTCTGCCTCTTCTGCCCACTGTCTGGGGGCGCCACTGGTTGGGGGGCAGTTTGATCACATTTTCTGGGTTAGTTTTGAGAACGTTCCTCCAGGAGACACCTCCCCCACCCAGCTCCAGGGGAAGGCGGTGATGGGCGGTGACAGGGTGCCATCCCCTCATTCTCATCCATGCTCCTGCTGAGGCTGCTGCCACCCCGGGTCCCAGCTCTGCCTGGGCCTTCTGTCCTACCTCCCACGCTGCACCGAGATGAGACTTCCCCACCTGTCTCAGGCTCGGCAGACACAGGTGCTCGGGACCCAGTGCCCGCTCAGGTGGAGGCTTGGTTTTGCGTCTGGAACGTGGCTGTGGTGTACACGTGGCCCCTCGCAGCTCCCTGTGCACATTCTGTTCCAGGCACACCGGCTTCTTGCTGCTCCTCAACTCACTGAGCTCTTTCCCTTCTGGGGCCACAAGGTGCTCTTCTGTCTCCGGTGCCCGCCTGCTGCACGGCCGCTCCACGGCAGCCCACGTTCGGCCCGCTGCGTGTTGCTCCCGGGCACCGGTTTGCTAACAGGACGGTCCACGTCTGCTCCTGCTACACTCTAAGCTGTGAGCGCATGGGGCTTCCCCCTCCTAGATCTGTCACCTGGCCCCGGGGTGGGGGGGGGGCTCCGGAAACCACAGCTGCGTGACCTGGTCAAAGCGAGGGTGATCCACAGGAGCTGGCGTGGCTGAGGGCAAGAGGGGCACTGGGCCAGTGCGGCCCGCGGGTCTGGGTGGTTTCCCTCAGGCTGCCGTCGGGCCCGCCCTGGCGAGGAGGAGCTCTGCAGGAGAGTTGTGGCGAAGCGGCCTGTCTCCGGGTCTCCGGAAGGGCTTCTCTTTGGAATCTCGTGGATTTTTTAAATGGTGCTAAAAACACTTCATTGTATTGCTTGTCTCGGCTTTCTGCAGCCGAGGTCCAGACGCCGCTCGGTGGGTACCGTCTACCCCACACCGTCCTCTGGGACCCTGGTGTGTGATCCCCGCCAGCTGAGGGGTCTCTGGCTAGTCTTCCATCTAAAATGGACAGCTCCCTACTAATTGAGAGGGAAGTATGTTTTAAGGCTTGAATAAAATACAAATTAACCCACAAAGTAACACGAGACTTTCTCTTCCAGGGGGTCCAAGAGGGTGTGGCATCAGGTGTGGCCCACGAAGGTAAACGCTCCCACAAGTCGGCAGCTTAGCCCAGGCAAGAAAGCAGCACCCAGCGCCTGCCAGGACCCCTCAGGCCCCTTGGCCCCCGTCGCCACACACGCCCGCGAGGGCAGCTCAGTCCCCGGCACAGACACCATCCGTCCTCAGTTCATGGCCCGAGCACAGCACAGCCACCACCTTCGTCTCAGGTATGGGTGGGAGCTCCTGAGTTCTGCGTTTACCACCCGTGACGCTGCGTCCAGGCCTCAGCCCGTGAGACAGCAGACGAGGCGCGGCCACGCGGGCCCTGAGGGGACGAACCTTCGTGCACGTCAGCCTTACCAGCCTCGAGGCTAGGTCTGCTCGGCCACTAGAGAGAGGCACTTTCTCAGAACAGACGAATCAGCTGTGGTACTTCCCACACGTCACCAGAGAACCTGACAGCCCAGAAGAACACACATTTGGTGAGTTGTCCGCCCGCGGCAGGTGCTGTCAGAACCACGCGCGTACCTCTCTGTCGGGTCCCTAACTAGCGACCACAGCGCCTCTCCTGTGGGGTCACAGCCTGTCTCAGGCAGGATTCTTTGGTTGCACAAAACTGTGAGGGGTCGGTGCCCACGTGCAATGCCCACATCACCGGGCAGACCACAGTGGGGGACAGGAGAGAAGGCAGCGCGCCGGCCACCTGGCGGTTCCTCTGGCCCAGCTGGGCCTGGCCACCCTGCACCCCGCAGCCGCCCACATCAGTGTCAGACACGGAGACACAGAACTGCTTAGGACATGATTTTATAGACGGGGGTTCCCACGGACATGAAGACAAAAACACATGAGAAAAAGCGACCGCTGTGGTGACGAACTCCAAGTCCCTCGGCGCCACGTCCAGGTGTCCGTGCTGACCGTCATCGGACTCCTCCTCCCTCCCGGGTGGGCAGGGGGCCTCAGCGGGTACCAGGCTGTGGGGGACACAGCACAGGGTCAGACCGTCAGCACTGTCCCCCCCCTTCCCCCGCCGGGCCCTGGGTGGAAGCGGGAGGTCCCTGGTACTCTGCCCCCCACCTTCATCCACCCGTGCGTCAGATTTTCCTGATAAAAGCATAAACGGCACGTTTACTTGGAAAGCAACGCTATGCTTGGCCTGCCGTCCCCACCCCTCACGGTGCCACCCGGGGGCCCGAGAGAAAGGCGGGCACAGCCCCCACACCGAGTGGCACCGGAAAGGAGGCAGGAAAACCATCCCAGAAATAACAGCATGATTCCGGGGGCCCAGAGAAGGAGAGAGTGAACAGCTGACAGGACACAGCGAGGAAAGAGGCTTCTCGGAATGCCGGCAGGGGGTCACGTGCTGGGACAGCGCCTGGTGCCACCCTCCCTTCACACAGCCCTCCTCACGGTCCTCACTGGCAGACTCGCAGGAAAACTATAAACACTTCTTAAATCCACGTGAAGACGAGAGGAGAAAACCATGAGATCAGACAAGAATCAAAGATGGCAGACGTAAACCCGACTGAATCCCTAATCACACATTAAACAGGACACAAAACACTCCGACTAATTAGATTAAAAACAGGTAAGACCTAAGATCCACTTAAATGGATGGAAGCACAGAAAGGAAAAGGTGTAAACGGCAACCGAAAGTCCAGTGTGGCCCATTACCATCAGACAAAGGAGACTCGAGGGCACGGAGCATTCTTACAGATAAAGAACATTTCCAAGTGGTGGTCAGGTCACCAGCACGGTGGCACAAACTTAAGCCCACAGGCATCCAGTGCCATTGCTTGCCACACGGAGAAGACAGAATGAGGAGCAGGCAGGTAGGTTTGGGAAGCCCTGAGGGCATTCGAGGAACCACTGCATAGTCTCAGCCTCATCAGAGAATGGGGGCCCCCCAACACGGAGATGGACAAATGCAGACTCTGCCTGGAGCAGAGGCCACCGGAACTCCCCACAGAGCGGAAGGCACGCCTGAGTGCCGATTCAGCAAGCTGCTGGAGGTGGGTGTGAGCTAGCAGGAGGGCGAGACTGTGGAGGTGCCATCTTGGGGGGACCCTCCAGGAACCTGCAGGTTCACCTGGTCACAAACCTGGAAAGCCCCCTGCACTCTGGCGGGTAACTGCTATGAGTCGCACCCGGGCGTCTCCAGCACAAGGGTCTCCTCTCCGGGGGACAGACGTGCCTGAGCCCATGTCACCTGCCCGGGGATGGCAGGGAGCCCAACTTAGGTTTGCTCAGATGACTGCAAACTCCCGCAGGACTCCAGGGTCATGGCCATGGGTTCTCTCTCAAAGAGCACCCAGACACCAAAGCGCAGAGGGGGACAGTGCAGGGACGCCCCAGGCAAGAGCACAACGTGCTAGAGAAATTCAGAGCTCTGGGGGCTGCGGCGGTACCGAACACACGGGTCCCCGCCGGACACACACAGACCTTCACACCTGAGGCCCATTTGCCTCAGTTCCTGTGACCAGCACAACATATCTGGCTTTCAACAAAAACTCACAAAACATGCCAGAGGCAAGAAAAAGCAATTGGGAGAGAGACGGCACCGAGACCAAGACCAGACTCAGACACAGCAGAGTTGGAACGGTCAGATGGGGTTCACAACAAGTATCATTAATGTATCAGGAGCTCTGATGGGGAAAGTGGGTGCCACCAAGGACAGATGGACAGAGAAAGCAGGACCAGAAAGTCCTAAGAATCAAAGGAAACGCCAGAAATCAGAAACACAGTAACAGAAATGAAGACTGGACACGGGGAAAGAATCTGAAGATTGGTCAATAGAAACTTCCCAAATTGAAATGCCAAGAGAGAAAAGAATGGAGAAACAGAAGAATTCCAAGAGCTGTGGGACAGCTACAGAAAGAAGTGTGGCATCCCTTCTCCAAGCCGTAAAGCACAGAGTGCTCCTTTGTGCTCGAGGCTGCAAGACTCAGCATCACAGACGTCGGTCCTTGCCACGTAGACCCAGAGGCTGCAAGCCACCCTCAGCCAAATGCCTGGCTGGTTCTGTGGTGCAAACTGACGAGACTGTCCTGCAGGGGTTTCTGAAACCCAAAGGGCCAAGAGTCAAGATGGTCTTAGAAAAATAAAACTGGAGACGGAGACATGTGAGCGCCACAATATCCCACAAGACCCACACCCGTGTCTGTGGCTTACAGACAGGACAGAGGACCCAAGAGGAGAGCCACACATGTGGCCCAACTTTGGCCGTGGTGACATTGTGGCCAGAATGGAGCTGCATGGACTGCACACAGAAGACACGCCTGCGGGCCTCTCCCCGGCACCACACGCAAACACCAGTCCAGCGTGGCCTCAAATCTTAATGTAGGCAATGAAACAATAAAGCTTTTAAGAAACACCCAGGAGACACAACCCTGGAATCGGTGAAGACCTTAAACAGGCCCTTAATTATACAGAATAGAAAGGGTAAGTTGGAACATACGAGACCTAAGGATGACAGAGCCGCCCCCAGAGAGGGAGATCCTGGCAGATACAGTCCAGAGCCCATATGCCTCAGACAGCCCAGAAAAAGCACAGAAGGGGACGCACATAGCACACGCAACGCAAGCACGTTCTGGACTCTGCTCGCCAGCATCTGGGGCTGCAGCCCTCTAGCCCAGCAGGAGCAAGCGCTGCCAGCAGCCCGCCTGGGAGGCTCCACCCTTGAGCCACGTGCTCATCCCGCATGTGCACAAAGCTGGACGGCACGCACTCCTGTGTGTTCTTGCTTGGTTAAAGTTCAGAAGCAGTCAGGGATCAAACTGGGTCCAGGGGAACAGGGCCACAACAGGGCAGGATCAGGAACGTGGGGCCGAGGAACTGCCTCTGTGCCCAGCCGTCACAGAACATGCTGCCGTGCTCTGTGCTTGAGGTCCAGTGGAGCCCACAGCCTGAGTCCATCCTGATCCCCTGCAAGCACACACGCAAGAGCCGAAAATGTCTGGACGGCCACGCAGAGCCTGGAGGGACAGCCAGGGGCCCTGCGATCTCAGAAAACCGCAGCTACAGTGTGCACACTAATGCCGTGGAAAAGACTGACACCTCACTGGGCAGCCCCAGAGACCCCGGGGGTGACAGCGTCCCCAGACAGGACGAGCGTCCAGGGAGGTGGTGATGGTGGAAACCAGACAGCAGCACCAAGGACCTCAGTGAAAGGAACGAGCTGCGTCACTGCCAAGGGCGGGCAGCATAGGACGGCCACCCGCCAGGCAGAGGGCCTGTCCTGGACATCCTGCCCACAGGACACACCTGACACGTGTCCGGTGGGGACAAGGCACGCAGGAGCCTGTGGGGAGGAGCCGGCAAAGCACACGAGGGGCAGGCAGGGTGGGGAAAAGCACCAGCCGCCGGGTACAACCGGAATGTTCCAGACTCAAGCTCAGAATGGTGGCTCACGGGAGCTGCACTTGGAAAGGGCCCCCAGGTCTCATGTAGCCACGGGCCATGCAGTTACCTTGGGGACCAGCTGAGGTCTGGGCACGCCGAGGAGGTCACACAGGCGGTTCCTCTGGCCTCTCACGAGCGGGAGCTCTGCGTCCCTGGGGGAAGAGAGGGCAAGAGCAGCTTCAGCGGCAGGGACGGCTGGCTCGCGGTTAAACCTGTTGCAAGCTACAGGCTCTCAGGCAACTCCGTGCTGGGTGCGCAGAACCCCAGCATGTTAGCTTCGGGGGAGACCACGGAAAACGGCACCAGGCAAACCCGGGCATGAGTGCTGCACACAGCCCTTGCTCCTGGCATCCTTCTGGGGAAACTATGGAGGAGGAGCCCCCAAAAGAGCGGCGCCCCAGGGGAGGTGTGGCCCCAGATGGGCGGCCCCCAGACTGACAGGAAACGCTGAGACTCGGAAAGGTGGGGTAGGTGGGTTTTCAAAGTTTTGACTTTGAAAGCTGTTTATCACTTTCATAAAAATATTGTTACCTTTTTCTTTTAGAATAAGAAAACAAATTATTGTAAAATCCTTTGGAATTTCTTTCAAGAGAAAGGGACTGGGTTGTGGGGAAGAGCCCTGTGCGCCCCACGTGGGGAGGGAGGAGGGCCTCAGCCCCAGGTGCTTCAGCGCCAGGCCCTCCCTTCCAGGCTGCTTTAGAATCTCATCTGCAAGGTGCCTGTGTGTCCGTGCAGCTGACCACACGGCAGCACGCTCCGCAGGGAGAACCGTGGCTCTCTCCACAGACGCTGAAGAGCGGGCCCTGGGGAACGGGGTCAGTGACCGAGAGCAGGGGCACCCACGTTTTCTGTTCTGGAACTTTCATGAGCGGCTCCCACAAAGACGTTCACTGAACTCCCTCATCCCCGAGATAAATGTGTCCCCGAGAACCTCGAGGAAGCCCTGAAACCAGGGCTTTTCTGCCCTTCACGCCCCAGCAGGGGAGCCGGCACCTGGGGCTCTGTGGACGGCTCGGCCCTCTTAGGAGTGTCTCAATCTCGAGGGAAACACACAGACACGTTTCGCGTGTCCTCTCCTGCTGATGTAAGCGCGTGGACGCTAACAGAGCCCAGTCCACCATCGGCACGAAGGCCCCTTATCACTGGTGCCTCCAGGGGCTGCTGCCTGACCTCTCCCAGATGGGTGGGGAGGGGAGGGGTCACCTTGCAGGGGTGCACACGTGGCTGAGCGTGTGCACACGTGAGCATGCGTGGTGCCTGGACCACAGCAGGTATCCCCCATGTGTCTGTTAGGACTCGTTATCCAGTGTGTCCTGTTGAACCTGCACCCCAGGCTGTACCCTCCCGCTCTCCACGCTGCCCACATGCCCTCCTCCCATTAGCCCTGGCCCGCACTCCTCACATGTCCTCCACCCTGCTGCCCCAACGCATCGAGTCAGAAAGCCGACAGACACCGTAGGACATTGCACCGGTAACAAGCCCTGGGGCCCAGCTCTGCCTTGAGGGACCCAAGAGAAGCCAATGGCCCCGAATGCCCTGGGAAAGAACCGGATTATCTGGGACGGGGGACACCTATTCCACTCTTTCTGATGTTTGAACATGTCCTTATAGGGCTTTTCCACCATGGCCGAGCAAAGGCCCAGGGGCCGCCTCAGGAGAGCACGGGCACCTGCGTCAGGCACTCAGACCCTCTGCTCCCTTGGAGGCCATGGCCAGCATGTGAGCACGTCCCCGCAGAGGGTAAACCGCCTCCTGTGCCACTCCCTTCTTGGCATTCCGGACACTGCCACTCAGGGGCAGGAGGAGCCATTTCTGAAGTGACCCCATCAGCCGAGAGCCCGTGACGCTGTTATCAACGAAAGCAGCCCCACCAGAAATAAACAATTAGTGGTCAGAACCACCCACCTTCGCACTTTGAACATCTTTCCACCTGAACAGGAGTCGCCCCCTCCCCCCCCCGTGCCCAGGGGACCCCCCAACCCCTGGGGTATGAGTGGGGACCCGTGGGCAGACACAGGGTCACCACCTCCTCGGAGCAGAGGCGTCGAGAGCTGGGACCCGTCTTTCCCTGTCCCTTCAGAGGGTTTGTTGGGGGGCCTCGGGGACAGGAAGAAGGTTCTAGACAGCCCCATTGACCAAGGAGCCACCCCTGACCCGGTGGGAGGATGGGAAGGGGCCTCGCACTCACCAGGCCGTAGTGCCCAGCACAGCCATGACCTCATCAAGGACGTCCTCGCCCATGATGTCACCGTAGGTGAGGAGCATCTCATACACCTGGCTAGCCGTGGTCTTCCGGATCTGGGCAGGACGGAGCACGTCAGCAGGAGGGGAAGGCCCACGAGAACCCAAGCAGAGTGACAGGACCCTGCCCACGGAGCAGGGACGTGGGGCCAGGCACGACCCCGGGTCCGAATGGAACCCAAGACCTGCTTGGGCACCATGCAAGTTGTTAGAAGGAGGTGACCTGGGATCCTGCCTCAGGAGACCCTGGCCACAGCTGGACAGGTGACCGCGCAGGCTGTGGCAGGGCCACCCCGTTCCCCTGCTGCCCCACGGCAACCTCATCAAGGAGAAGCCAGGCCGCCTTTGAAGGAAATGCTTCATGGAAAACCTGCCCCTTGTCAGGGAAACTGCCCCACCTGCTTTGTTCCCGAGCTGCCCACCGGCAACACCGCTCACGGGGCAGATGGTCTCAGACCCCCCAGGCCCACCCCAGGGGAACTCAGTCAGCACGCTGGGCAGCCTGAGAACCTGAGTTTCTGATGGGGGGTTGCTGCAGCCGGGTCCAGTGACCCCCCTTCGAGAATCAACGTGTTAGGTATAAACGTCACTGGTACCTTTTAGGAAAATGGCCTCGCAGGACACCTGACCTGGGTAGGTGGTGTCTGGGCGAGGGTGCTGGTCAGGCATGGGCCAGGCTGACGGGCCTGCCGCAGGGCCCGCCCACACACCTGGCAGGGGTCAGGGCCCCAGGCGCCACGACGGGAAGAGCCTGGGAGCGGCCGTGTGCACACTCACCACGGGGAACGGGTGGCAGAGCAGAAGGCACAGCTGCAGAAGGACCTTCCTCCTCACGTCGCCCGGGAACTGCACCATCCCACAGAACCTGCAGGACGACAGGCTTCAGCACCCACTGCAACACGTCGGACCTCCAGTGTCAGGGGGTCGGCTCTGTCACGAAAGCCTGCCTCCCACAAGGACGCTCCCCGAGATGAGGCACAGCCCCTCCTGGGAGGCCGTCTGAGCTGACCCTGCAACAGACACAGGCTGTTCTCCACCCAGACCGACTGAGAGTAAAATTAACTCTGCGTCTCTCCCGCCTGACCAGCCCTTCTTTCACCATCACAGTGAGCGCTCGGAACTTACACCGCGACACTCGACCGCAGTTTCTGCACGTCCTTGGACTTCTTGATTTCCTCCTTACAAAGCGCGAGCAGCTTCACACTGAAGGGGTGGCTAGAAGGGAAGCACACGATGCCAGAGACGCGCTTTCAGCAAGCACGTGCCGCCCAGACACGCTGTGGCATCCGGTGGCGGCACTGCCACCAGATGATCAGAGGGCCACGTCCCCCAGGGATGCACCCCACGCAGCTACGTTAAGTGGCTCCTTTGCCGGTGCCTGTCCCGTGCACGCGCCTCTCCACCCTCTCACCAATAGGAGGGGCACCCAGACAACCCGTCCCTGGAAAGTGCCAGTGAATGCAGGCTCAGCCCGGGACCAAAGGAAGGGATGACCAGCTTGTAGCCAGGCCCCGCTCCTGGGTCCAAGGAGAACCAGGGAGTGGCCGAGCATGGACACACGTCCTCCTCCACTCTGCACAGCTGAGGACAACGCGGGGCCAGGCCAGCAAGGGTCCCTACGACACACAGTGCTCCTCCTCTCCGGTGCCACTGCTGGGGGTTCCACTGCCGCTACTCCCTCTTCAGGGAAAGTGGCTCTCGGTCTCTCTCCAGCGGCTGGCACCCCCGCCCACCTCCTCCAGGTCCTTGTCACCCAGAGCTGTCGGTGTGCACCTCCAGCCCCCTCCCCTCTGCAGGCTTCTCCCCACGGCTCACTGAAACACTTGCTGGGGACCAAGTGACCACCATGTCCTCCACCTACATGACCATATGGCTCACACCACCGATGACCCTACTATGAGGTGCTCTTCCAACTTCACCTACTTCCCAGTGGCTCCGCTGCCCCCTCTGCTCGCCGTCCTCTTAACAACGGGACACCCCACAGCTCCATCGGGGCCCTTCCTGGTCTACACCCGCTCCCTTGCTGACCTCATGGGTTCATACACCACCCACCCTCTGAGGACTTTCCTCTGGGATCTAATGAGCGTCTCAGACCAAACATTTATGCTACGGACTGAATGTTTATGTCCCCCAAATTCACATGTTGAAGCCCTGATCCCCAACGTGAAGGTATTACCAGTAGGGCCTCAGAGGCGATTAGGACATGAAACTGAGTCCCCACGATGGCATGAGTGCCATCATGAGAAGAGACAAGATGCATTTCCATCTGTCAGGTGAAGAGTGAGAAGGTCCCTCTGCAAACCAGGGCCTGAATTGCTGGCACCCTGACCCCAGACCTCTTGCCTTCAGAACTGTGGACTAAGTTTCTGCTCTATAAGCTGCTCTGTGGTGTTCTCGCAGAACGTGAGCTGGACAGTGTCTGGCCCGCACCCGCCACACTGGCTCTCCTGTCCTGGAGACAACCCCGCCTCCTGGCTGCAGTCTGCTCCCCTACACCCACATCTAGGCCACTAGTGGGTCTGCTGGCTTACAGTTACCTGCAGTGAGAACCCACGCACCCAGTGTCTCTGCTGCCACTTCTCCCTGCCTGGACCCCAAGGCCCTTCTCCGTGCAGCAGGTGGAATGCCTGCTGTCTCCACTCCCAGAGGAGAGGCTGCACCCGGGGGTGCCTCAGAACGAGGGTGTAGCAACTGCCAGAGGACCCGAGCATGCTGTCCCCAGCCTCCAGCCACAACAAGACCCAAAGCTTGGTCCTAACAAAGGTATGCACCTGACGGACCTGGAAGGCTGCCCCCAGAGGGAGAGAGCACCTCTTGCAGGCAGTCCAGAGACCCCCCCAGGTAGATGTGGGTCAGGGAGGTTCCAGATTGCTACCACCTGCCTGCAGTGCCAAAAACATGCTAGGAGGGAGTCGGCAGGTGGAGGACAGGTCAGAAGTACGAGGCACAGGGAGAAACGTGGGATACAGCACGGCCTCAGGGGGGGCCATGGTCTGGGGGGAAGAAGGAAAGGGGGGGTCAAGAATTTTCTCGAATAAATGAAAACAAAGCCACATCTTCAAGTTTAACAAATCCTGGTAGGGTAGAGGAGTATATAATCGACAACTAGAGTGGTAGAAATGTTGAGATTTCTCAAAGAGAAAAATCTTCAAAGGAGGCAGAAGAAAACCCAGGCTGCCTGAGACTCCAGACTCACAGGCAACGTCTCAAAAGCAAGAGAAGTCAGAAAAAGAAAGATGTTTAGGTCCCAAAATAAAATGTCTGCCTAGAATTCTACACCCTCTGAAAGTAACTTGCAAATAAAATCAGAAAACATTTACTGCCAGCAGACATCACCAGAGGAGCTTCAAAAGGCTGTTCTTTAGACAGAAAAGCATGACCCCAAATTTGGGGTGGGGCCCGGGGTTGCAGGGTAGGAAGGAGACAGCAAACGTGGACAATTTAAACAGTAACTGCACAGAGCAACACCAAGTGAAAATGTACGTGTAACACAACACGACAATGATGATGAGCTCACGTAAATGGAACATGTTAGCATCCTTGGTTTTGTCCAGGAAGAGGGCAAAACACAGAATGACAGGGTGGCCATTAAAAGAGCAGAAAGGAGTGAAAAGTTCCGCCAGAATGAGAAACGTTCTTAATTAATCAGACAAAAAAGGAGGAAGGGAGACAGGCAGCAGACCGGACCGACGGAAGATGCACACAGACGCAGGTCTGAGACCCAGCGGGTTCCTTGCAAATGAGATTAAATGATCCAGTTAGAGGTCAGAGGCAGTCAGACCGGGTCTCACCCTGCTCGTAAGAGACACACCAAACAGCCGTGCGCGAAAATGCCGGGTCAGAGAACACAGCAGGGTGCCGGTTCAAAGTCCAAAGAAGCCGGTGCAAACAGCAGTGAGGAAGTGGGTCACCTAATACCAACATTCAGTCCTAAACTTGCATGTACCCAAACAGAAGACCTTTGAGTACATAAAGCAGAAACTGACAAAACGAGAGAGAAATAAAAAGAGCTACGTTTGTAGCAAGACACTGTGTCCTACCGTTTTATTTTGAAATTTTCAAACCAGGAAAATGTATGTTTAGGTCTTCAGACAGAATGTTTAGCAAGCCAGGGGACACCATCCCGCACACAGGGTGGTGTGTCCTTCGAGCAGACAGTGCCCTGATGCCAGAGAATCAGGGACACAGCGGAGACGCGGTAACAGGCACCATACTCACCCTCTGACACTAAAAACCAAACAAAATTCACAGGACAGCAGGCTGCCAAGGACAGTGACCACTGAGGCAAAGGAGAGGAGCATGGGGGGGGACACAGGTGGTGGCAGTGCCACTGGGGAGCAGGGCCGAGCACCACTCAGACACGGCAGAAAGACTCCGGCCCACAGAGAGACCTCCAGAGCGGGAGACAGTTAACATGGGAAAACACCACTCGGGGCCCACCTGGCACAGCTCTTTCTGAGTCCCTGAAACGTGCCCAGAAGGGAGGTCCAGCCCCCACAGGGCACAGGATGCCCAGCCCAGAGGCAAAGCCCTCAAGGTCTGGGATCCAGGGAAAGTCATCAGGCTCCTAACAAGATAAAGCAGCCACTGTGAGCCCGGACACCAGAGCTCACTGGCCAGGAGCTGACTCGCGGCCGCCGCGTGTCCCCACGTGCAGGTGGGGGAGGAGCTCTGCACACACCCGCCTTCTGTGCCCACCCCCGGCCCGTCCCCGCAGCCCCGGTCCTCCTGGGACGGCTCTGCACTGCCCTGCCTGGGCCTCTTCCCACCTGAGCGGCAGGCACTACATTGGAAGCCTGGCCCGAGGCGCAGCCCAGCCTCACTGGGGGCAGCCAGAGCCTCTTGCTGGCAGGGACCAGCCCTGAACGTGCTGGAAACCACCTCCTAGATTCTCACCTCCACCTCTCACGGCTTCGTCTCTACAAGGCGAGCTGTGAGGCTAGCCCGGCAGAGGGGCACCAAATGGGGCACACTTACTCCTGCTCCGAGGTGAAGAGGTCGAAGCAGCCGTTGGCCAGCATCTGGTCCAGTGTCTTCAGCAGCGGCACAGACACCCTGAGGGGAGAAGGCGAATGCTGAGGCCCAGGTGCCAACCCCGGAACCACGAAGATGCGGACTCTCCCCAGTCGACACCATCCCAATCCAAATCCAGACAAGACACCGTGTAGAAAATGACACTTGTACAATTCACGTGGAAACACGAAGGGTCAAGAAAAGCCAAACAACTAAGGGCCAAGAGAGCGAGCTGGCACCGTTTTTTCAGCCGCAAAGCTTGAGGGAGCACAACAGCACAGACTAAGGAGTAGAAAAGCCCAGAAATGAGCTTCCATATCCACAATTGATGAAAAAGTAGAAAAGCAACATTGTGGAAGGGACGGTTTTTCAACACACTGGACACCCACACACAGACACAACACAGACATGGATCTCACGTCACACACAGAAAATAACCCAAGACAGACCTTAGGTCTAAATATAAAACCTAACACTGGAGATCTTCTAGAAAACGTCAAGAGAAAACCTTCGTGACCCGAAGTCAGGACAAGACTCTTCCCTCTGACACAACAATCACACCCATAGAAACCAAGGGGAGGCGCCAGAGCGCGTGGGCATGTAGCTGACCGCTCAGAGTTCGCCAAGGGCGTAAAGGACAGGTCACCGCCTGGAAGACGGTGTCTGCAGGCCACTGTCTGACAAAGGCTTTGCACAGCTCACACAAGAAATCTCAGAACTCAGCAGTGAGGGAAACCACAACCACCCAGCTAAAAAACAGGCAGAAAGTATGAACAGACTCTCATCGGGGAGGAAATCCACGCCAGGCAGGAAGGAAGCCCCGAAGCATGAGGACAGGCCACAGCCGTCAGAACGCACGGATCCGGCGCCTTGACCCTCCAGACGTCCCAGCAGAGCACAAAACAGCGCCAGTGCTTCGCAAAACATTGTGGCAGTTCTTTAAAAGCTGAACACCCACCTGCCACGCAACGCAGCTCGCCGGCTGCTCAGCTGACCCAGGAGCAAAGTGGGGACGTGTCCGTACAGACATGTCTGCAAACGTCCCCCTCAGCTTAATCTTTAACTCCGGCCACAAACCCCCCGGCGACCATCAACAGAGAAACCAAGTGTGGTCTGACCGCACAACGGAAGCCAGACACGCTGCAGATTGCACTGAAATGCACGTGGAGAAGATGCCCACTGAGCCCCAGTGACAGCAAATTAGCGAGAGCAGCTGCCTCGGGCTGGGGGTGGGAGGGGTGACAGGTGTACTCAGTGTCCTGACTGGTGATAGTTTCCGGGATGCTGACAGAGTCAGTCTACCAAACTGTACCCTTCACTCACACTCAGCGCTCTCCCGGAGAAGAGAAAAGACCACCCGCTGAGCTCCCATTTGCTTTCCACAGACAGGACAGGCCAACAAGGGCCTGCGTTCGTACCGTTGTAACTGGGGCCCGGCTGCCCAGGACAGCGGAGATCTAAGTCCAGGATAAACCCTCTCAGAGAACTTTGGGAAACACCCCCAATTCCAAGGTCAGGACCCATGGGGTCTACACACCGCCTTCACGGAAAAGCAGTTAGCACAAACAACGCAGCAAAGATGCTCGGAAAACAAGTCCTATCTCTTGCTGCAACATTCCAATCCTGGCCTGCAGAGATCTTGACTATACAATGGACATGTCCGTGCACAGACCAGGAAGACGTCACCTCAGGGAAGAGCCACGTTTACCCTCCCAGGCTCATAGCCTCGGTCACCTTCACGCCCGACATGTACCGAAGTCCTAATCTGGCTGCCCACAGTGCAGGCTGGCAGCAGCTCCACAATGATGTGGCCAGTGGAGTGCCGTGAGCCGTGGGCACGCCCTCGCCTGGCTGCAGTCAGGTCCCCACCTGGGCCTACCTCACTGCCCCCTTGAAAATCCTGGTGGTACAAGTGAGACCATGGAGGTCTGAAAACCGTGATGAAAGTGCCATCCCTTACCTGTCATTCAGAAGGTTGTCCTCGAAGACCTGCAGGAGGGTCCCCCCGAAGCCCTCCAGGGCCTGCGAATCATTCTGAATCCCCTTCATGTACTCAAGGAGGCTCTGAGTCGAGCACCTGACCTGCAACACAGACGCACTCTGGTAACGACGACAAGACCGCCGCCCCCTTGCCACCTGCCCCAGAGTCCACCTCGATGGCTCCACTCCAACATCCATGACGGAGCCCAGGAGACAGAGCGACACAGCACGGCCATCTTGGCAACGTCCCACCAGATGGGGCATAAGCACAAAGACATGGAATGAGCACTGACCCGGAAATGCTTCTCCTGGGGCAGCACAGACCAAGCACCACAACGACCCCTAAGTTGACCTCAGTGGGGGCTGCACACAGTCTCCCCGAGAAGCAGGTCAGGGGCCAGATGCTCTGACACCTTCTATTCCAAACTCAACCTATAACCCCCAAGGCACTGCTGGGCTCAGAGACCCTCCCCACAGACCCCAACGGATGAGCAGAAGGAATTGACAGAGTGACCCGTGCAGTGACCACATGGATGCGGGCACAGCTGGTAGTGGGGGCAGCAGGAATCCAGGTGCCCTGAAGCAGGACCGGCAGCTGGGGGCTGGCACCGAAGAAACCCGCTCCCACTAACCCGTGCGGTGCCACCCACAGCTGCCTGCAGGAGCAAAGGCAGCGCCCCCAGACCAGAGTCGCCTGCCTCCCTGTCACAGACCCAGGACGGGGAGTGACCAGGAATGAGTCAACAAGAGGAAGTGAGCCAAAGCAGACCCCCTCCACCGAGAGCACAGGTACGAGCATTACAAGACATGGCACAGAGGACAGGGCTGCAGGTTAATTTTTAGAGGAGCCTGCAGGGCGCCTGGGTGGTGCCATCGGTTGAGCGTTGGCCTCTCGATTTGGCTCAGGTCATGATCTCGGGGTCGTGAGATCGTCAGGCTCTGCACTCAATGGGGAATCTGCTTAAGGTTCTCTCTCCCTCTGCCCCTCCCCCCCATTCACTCTCTTAAAAACAAACAAAAAACACAAAAACAAAACCCAGATGAGCCTGCAATGAAAAAGCACAAGAGAGATTTCAAAACAAAGTGAATGTCTGGTAATAAAAAACAGAATTACGGAAACCAAAAATTCAGCAGGCGGAGAGGATAAACAGCACCTCGTACGAAGCTGCAAAACAAAGCAGTACTGGAAAAGAAGTCTGAAAACCAGAAAGGACGGAGCACAGGTGGAAACGTGGGATCATAAGGGGTACGCAGGAGGAGGAGATCCTGAACGAGAATGAGGAGGGCAGAGAAGGGTCCAGAAGAGATGGGAACCATGAACGCACTG
Organism: Ursus arctos; assembly: GCF_023065955.2. Classification (NCBI taxonomy): domain Eukaryota; kingdom Metazoa; phylum Chordata; class Mammalia; order Carnivora; family Ursidae; genus Ursus; species Ursus arctos. The sequence goes on from NW_026622919.1 coordinate 393,045, forward strand.
ATGAACACAGACAACAAATCCCAGCAGGTCACAGGCTGGAGCATCAGAGGGAAGCTGCAGAGCGCCAAGCTAGGGCTGAGGGGGGCAACCCCACAGCCGAACCAGGAGCAGCAGCCCCACCAGACAGGGCTCCCGCTCCAGCAATATCAGCACCCAAGAGCACGGGCAGGTAAGTGAAAACGCATCTGCCGTCCCCAAGAAGCCCACGTGTGACCACGCAGGGGAGCAGGACACAGCCTCCCCACCCTCGACGGCTCCAAAGTTGGGTGCACGCGACACTGTTTCTGGGTTCAGTGAAGAGCAGGTAAAAGGAATGTGTGGCCACCACATCAGCAGAATGGACACGAGAAAACAAACACATACAACAGACCAAACTTATCCAGAAAATGACAGCACAAAGAGGAGAAAAGAAAAGTGGGCAAAGAGGGTGAAGCAGCAGCTAGCAGGTGAAGTCCAAACGTGCCGCTGAGCCCGGTGCACACAAGAGAACCAGGCTGTTCCGTGCTGTGTGTGGTGGGACACCGTCCACACAGGAGCTCGCCACAACATTCCTGGTAGTTCTGTGCTTCAATTTTCCTAAATAAAAAGTCCTGCCACTGAGCTTCCCACTAGGAACGCCAGCCCACTCTCATGAGAGTAACACCGTCTTTGGGCGTCCTGCCCTGCAAACCCAAGGCCAGCGGAAGGAGCGCACCCTTGACCCCACTTTGACCCCCAAAGCAGAGAAAAAACCAGCACCGCAAGGAGACAGCTGCAGTCCCAGAGCGTGCCTCTCAGCCTCTGGCTGCCCCGCACTTGTGCCCCCTCGAACCTCCCACACCGCCCCAGCCCTGGGCCAGATGCCACCCACCACCGTGGGCTTGGGAAGAGACCTCCTCACCGTGGACTCGGTCAAGCCGCCCACGGACACGGCCAGCCCCAGTAGGACGTGGTAGCGGTAGGCGGGCAGCCCCAGGAGCTGGGTGATGCGAGGGAAGGCCTGGGACGGTGCATTCCAGTTCATGGAGGCCATGTCGGATCTGCAGAGAGTGAGTCAACAAGCTGGAGTGGGGGCCCGCGCCCACTGGGGGTCGGGGACCCTGGCCTCCCGTACCTGGGAAAGAGCTTTTCCAGCTCTCCTCGGTGGGGCACGTGAGGGACAGGGGAGCCGTCAGAGTGCAGCAGCGTCATGAAAACGCGGGCGGCGTGTGCACGGACCCGGTCAATCTTCTCACTCGCCTGCTGGGCCACACAACACATGACCTGCTGACAGCTACAAACCAAGAGCGAGGCCGTTAGCCCAGCTTGAACCCAGGGCCCCAGCCAGAGTGGCCCTGCGAGCACAGCAGCCACCCCAGCTGCTGCAGGGGGATGGGATGCTGCCACAGTGGACCTGACACCTCAGAGGCCTGAGCACCAGGTCTTGGGTGGAAGAGGTGCAGATGGGTGGGGTCAGGTGGGTGACAGGGGAGAAGGGGACACAGGAAGGGACTGAAGGCGGGAGGGAGGGGAGAGAGACCCCGGCAGTGACAGCGGACTGGACACAGAGACCCCGGCCTTGACCCCAATGCTGGCGTCCTCCCGCAGACCAGGCCAGACCCCCACACAAGAGCTACTCACACACTGGCCTCGATCAGCTCTGGCTGCTCCCTCCCCAGCAGGAGCGTCAGGTCCATCAGACTGGTCATGGCGGCCTCACGGACCCTGTAGGGACAAGGAGGCGATGAAGAGCCCCAGGTGCCACGTGACCCCTCAGTCATACTCAGGAGGCTCAGACACCCTCAACCAGGGTGAGTTCCAGAGACTGACTGTCACTTTAGTAGGAAACGCCCACCGAACGCAGTACACGCAGCTAGCAAGAGCACTTTCTCCTGTGCTCCGTTAGCAAGGACACATGCCTGACGCCCGCAGGCAGATGCCAGGTCCCAAGGGCACACAAACAGCACTGATGTGCCCACAAACCCTCCAGATGCAGAACGGCCTGGTCCACAAAGCTTTCTCCTGGCAGAGAAACCGAGGGACAGAGGCTTGCTGAGAGCTCACGTCTGCCCCTGCTACCGTCCTTCTAGACCAGGACGTCGCTCTCCACCCTGACTCACTCCACAGTCGCTCACACTGAAGAAGACGAAGCTTCCACACCGTGAAAACCTGAGCCCGCACCAAGACTGGCCGACCCAGCGGGGACAGAGCTGGGCAGGAGGGACCACAGACCCGCCCCGCACCACCAAGGCTGGCAGGTCCCACGGGCCAGGGATCAGTCCTCCCACCGACAGACAGAGGCCCCAGCCCACAGGAGCCTGGCAGGTGAAGTACTGAGCACGGGTGTGGGGGTGCTGGAGGCACAAGACAGACACGGGCCAGGGTTCATGGGAGCAAGGGAGCCTGTCCCCAGGGCATGGCCACCAACCAGATGCTGCTGAAGACCCGACACATAGTATGCCTGTGCATCTGCAGGCACCAGGGCCACGCAGGGCGTGGCAGACAGGAGGGCCATGTGGCCCCGGCGCCCCGTGTCTACAGCACTCACGGGAGAGGTGGTAGAGGACAACCCAAGCCTGCACATGCCCTCGGGGCCTCCCCAGCTCCTGACAGGACAGACACGGGCCAGGGTCCCAAATGCCAGGTGCTGGCAGCAGGGAGGCCCCTCGGGCAGGGCTGTGGGTACAGGTGGCACATAGCCCGACCCCACACCGAAAGCATCGGGTGGCCTGCACCCACACCGCAGGCCTGCCCTTCGTGCTCCCTGCAAGGACGTGCACACCCAGAGCCTCCGCAATTCTGAATGTACAGTTTCTGGATTTAGTTAGCGCTACAAGGAATGGTTTTAAAAAAAAAAAAAAAAAAGACCAAGTGTTAAAATGCTAGGAAAGGACAGAAGCAGACACGGGGCTCCCACACATCCCGGAACAAATAGGCAGAGTCTTTAAACAACTGTGAGGAACATGCAGACGGAAAACAGGTGCAAAAATAAGTAACTGGAGACCTTCCACAGAGAGTGAGGTTCTCTGAAAAAGGACCGACCATCACCGGGCTCCCACCCTGTGCTGCGTAGGCAGGCCTCTGGGAGGAGCGGTGGCACCGGCACCCCTGTGCACGGCGCTGCCCGAGCTTCCTCCTCACAGGGCTCAGCGTCTGCGCTGCTGAGGGACCCGAGACCCACCGTCCTTCTGGCTTGAACTGTAAGAGTCAGGACAACCAGGGCCCCCAAGAGCACAGGAGCCCCCTCGCAGGGGTGCACCCCACAGGGGGACCCCACGCCCGCATAGGAGGGCTGCCCACCCAACAGAACATGGGGGGCCGCTCACATCAGGCGAGGCGGAGACGGCAGCTCTGTACTGAACCCAAGCCCACTGGCCACTGGAAAGCCACCGGCACCCTCCGGAGGAATGAGGGAACCCGTCTCCACAACAAACCTCCAGTAGCCAGGATCCGCTCCAGAACCGCATGCCCCACAAAGAACCAGGAAGAACGACCCGCTCTCCAGGGCACACGACTGAGCCCAGGCTGGGGTTCAACCGTCATCACTGACACAGACCCCGATGGGTGCAGCCCCCTCAGCCTGCATCCCGCGGGGACAGGGAAGCGCAGGGGTTGGGGCTGTGCTGTTGCAGGGCCACCAGGCAGCTGTCAGGGCGGATGCCCCAGGGACTCAGGGACACTCCTCGAGGGCCCCCCACGCTCCCACCAATGAGCCCTGTCCGTGTCTACAAGGACACGCCAAGGCCATCAGGGCCCCACGCGCCCGTGTCCCCAGCACCATGTGGGACTGAGCAGAAGGGAAGGAAAGCAAGCCAGTGAGGTGAGGGAACATCCTGATGGAGGAAAAGGTGCAAAGCCAGCGGACACAGAAAGTGGGAAAAGCCCCAGACGGGAACTGTAATGGAGCGACACCATGAAATTAGAACTTTCTCAGGCGACCTTGATGGCAGCGTAGAGGTAACCCAGGGAAGAGACAGTGAACTTGAACGTAAATTAGAATTTACACAACTGAAGAAAAAAAAACTGGAAGAAAAAAAAAAGGGAGTAGAGCCCCAGGGTTTGCAGGAAGGGGCGGCCCCACAGGGGACAGGGCACGGGAGGTCCAAGATGGGGGTGGGGCAGAGGAGATTTAAAGAAACGTGGCCAAAAACTTGCCACATATGGAAAACCATGCGCATTTCTTTCTTCTCTCTTTTGAGGCGTCACGTGAAGCTCAGCTCTGTTTCCGCTGTAATAACGATTCCGCTCAAGGTCAGTGACGCCGTACCCCATGCAGCCTCTTGGCACAACGCCCATCACAGCATGTACAGAACGAGAGACAGAAGTCATGAGAGCAGCTCTCAGTTCCTCCAATAAAAGGGTAACTTGGTCTGCTATTTACAGTCAACTGAAACGTTGTAAAGATGATAGCTGCCGACGCAGAACAAAAAAATGACACACCTCGAGCCGCGGGAACAGCCTCCTCGCGGCTCAGGCTATAACGAATTGTCAGGGCGTCCTCGCGAGAACAGTCAAGCCAAGGTTGCTCCCAAGACTGAGATCTGGCCACCTGGTTTCCCGTCACAGGGGCCACAGTTCACTGTGCAGCTGAATCTCCAGAGAAGTACCCTTTCCTCCTCCTCCAAAGTGGTCTGACCCCCTTCTTGCCCTAAGCGCCCAAACTGGGGCCTTTGTCTGCTTGAACTCTCTCAAAAGAACTGGAAAGCCAACCGCGGGGGCTGGGACGAGGGAGTGACAAGTGTGTGTGTTGTAGAATTTAGTATATTTGAGAGAAGAGTCGAACGCAACCATGAGCCAGGCCTGAGGACACTCTGCTGTCCCGAGAATACAGGCCCAGGAAGGACAGTGCAGCTCAAGGACCATGAGCAAGAGACCGCCTGCCACCTTACCACGCGCCCACGTCCCCACGGCTGTCGGTAGTGTAGTCGCGCAGACAGCCCAGCAGCGTGCGATAAATCTGGGAGACGTTCTCTTCACACACAACCTCGTCTGGGGCGCCTCCTGCTCTCACGCCAACCGTCTGGCAAACCCTGAAATTATTAAAAATGCGTGAAATATGGCAAGTGTCTGTGAACCCCATCTTTCCCACCATCTTGGCCTGATGGGACATGCTGGAACAGGCCAACAACCTCAGGGACAGATTCAGAACTCCAGAGCTCCTTCCACGCGGACACATGCTGAATGACGCTTTTCCCCAAAATCACATTTCCTAGTGTCTGCAGCTTAAAAGGTGTGCGGGAGGCCACCTGTGCTGGCCCCTCCTGCCCTCCATCCTGGCAGAAAGGGGTGGTGTCACCGCAGAGCAGAAGAGGGGCACGGGTGAGGGACAAAGCAAAGTGTGTCCTGGCGCGCATGCTGTGTGTGGTAGCACCACAGGCCGCTCCACACGGACTTCCAGACTTGAGCAAGGTTCACGCCGCAGTTCGCAAGGTGGGCTGCCATTCCTAAAGCAAAGAAGTCTAATATTCACTATAGCGACAATGAATAAACAGTGTCAATGAGCCTCTGAGTTGCAAATATTCTTTGACAACCCTCTGAAAAGAGAAGAAATGAGAAAATAAAAAGTGACACTTGCTTCAAAGTAGATTCATCATGTGAGACTGGGCTCTGGCCCACACCAACAGGGACCACCCTCAGTGGTCGCTGGCCCCTGGGAGAGCAAGGACTGGGGGAACAGCCGGGAGACCCACCTTGAGATAGCCTTCAAAGCATCCCGCCTGGACTCGGCAAAGCTCACATCCTCAGGACAAATGACTGTCACGGCGCCCAGGCCTGCCAACACCTGAAAGGCAGTAATGCGTCCTCAACAGAACGTGCACCTGGCAGGCCGCACGCCCTGCTGCAGCCCCCAGCTCATCTCCGCGGGGCATCCCCAACGCCAGCTGCCCCCTTTCTGTCCTGTGGCCCAGAGCTGGAAACTGTGACAAATGATCAGCTGACCCTGGATATCAAGATCCGCTACTTCTTGAAGGGCCATTTGGTCCTGAGAGTCGCATGTTCCAAACGGATAAGCCGCAGAGTTGAGTTTGAGGCGGTCTGTCCAGTGCCTCTGACCCCAAGATGTCCCGGGCAGGAGGAAGGGGACACGACATGGCTGTCTAAAGGCGAGTGTGTTTCCACAGAGGCAGCAACAGCTTCCCTCTGTCAGACTAGAACTCAGCCCAAGTCCCTCCTGTCACATGAGAGTGTTCACCGGGCCCCTTCAGGAGCACCCCGTTCCCTTCCTCACGGCCACACACCCGGACAGGTGTGGACCCGTGGTCTGAGCCCTCCCGAACCTTCCCCCACCGGGCTCACACACAGCGCCCGAACCCAACAGGGGGCCCTTTCCTCAGGGTGCAGGGCACTCACCTGCTGCAGCCTGCCTTTCAGGAGGAAGCGCGGGAGGGCGCCCAGGGCCAGCGAGAAGCCACAGCGAGCCATCTCCTCTGGGCTCTGCAGGTCAGCAAGATACTGCCGTATCAGCTCCTCTGAAAGGAAGCAACGAGAGGGCCACTGCCTTCCTTCCCGCACAGCACGCACTCTTTATGACATCTCAGAAATGCGTGAGTAGGCGGCGAGGGAAAGGCAGGAAGCGTGCCAGCTTCTGAAGCAGGTATGCCTTGAAATGGCTCCGATCAAAACGGATTTAAGAAGTTTTATAGGTGGTTTTGAGGTTTTCATAGGCGATTTTAATACATGATTTCACTCTTAGGAGAATAAATCCAGGAGGGGTTAAGAATGCATGAGGTGGTCCTATTCACCAGGAACACAAACGCATGATGGACACGATGCCCTCCCAGGGTGAGCACGAAGGGGCAGAAGCAGCCAGTCGGGCTGAGAGCACACTGCGCGCAGACCGATGCTCCCCGAGACGGGAAGGCCGTCGACAGGGATGAAACAGGGACAGGAACAGAGGGTGCAGGGCAGACTCAAGGGACAGTCTGGGCGGGAAGGGCAGTTGGGTTGCCAGGCTGTCCTCGACCCACACAGCTCGGGAGGGGCCGGGAGGCTGCACACGCCGACCTGTCTGACCATTGTGACTGATTCTTGTCCTTCCTGCTTGGACGTCAACAAAGCACCACCGTGGCGACACGTGCACAGAAACCTCAAGGGCCTACGTTAGGCCAGCGAACAAACATCAAACACCCGCGCGCACCCTGTCCGCAGCGCTGGCTGGGGTCTCTGCACGCCGCAGGGGACGCCGGAACACCGCTCACTGTTCCCACGTGCACAGTGACGCCACGTTCTCTTCTCAGGCAAAACTGAAAGATGACCTTATCATCCCAATTTTTAAAAACAAACTAAATACAAAATGATATTACTACCTCTCTAGGTAACACTGCCTACGGTCAAGGGAAAAACGTTATAAATTTGGAAAGTCTGTCAGAAGATCACATTACAGGGGCGCCTGGGTGGCGCAGTCGTTAAGCGTCTGCCTTCGGCTCAGGGCGTGATCCTGGAGTTGTGGGATCGAGCCCCACATCAGGCTCCTCCGCTATGAGCCTGCTTCTTCCTCTCCCACTCCCCCTGCTTGTGTTCCCTCTCTCGCTGGCTGTCTCTATCTCTGTCGAATAAGTAAATAAATAAATCTTTACAAAAAAAAAAAAAAAAAAGAAGATCACATTACAGGATATGTTCTTAGTTTTGAAAAAATCACAGAAAGTAGATTCAGACTATTGCACACATGATTTTTACCATTTAAAATCATTTAAAAGTGTTTCACATGCTTCTGAGGTGACTGTCAGGCAAGAGAACGCTGCAGGGCACCACAGTGGACGGACAAGAAGCTTCTCTGCGCAGGCCCATCACGGGTCGGCCGAACCACCACAAGGGGGTTCCGGAAAACCCAACTGAGGCAACACTGTGCAGCGAGGCTTCTGTGAACAGGGAAAGGGCAAAGTACACGCACATGCCGAGGATCCGCACCAGGAAACTGGCACGGTGAATAAGGAAACCCTAAAACCGCATTTTGCCGTAAGGTAAAAAGTCACTGAAGCAATCGGGAACAGGGATCGGGACATGCCAGCACAGCAGAGGCAGACCCTCTGAGCCGACGGAACCCAGGAAACAAGGACCAGAAAGAAGAGGAAGGGGCCAAGGAGCAACACCAAGGGAAACACAGGAACAAAATGGAACAGGAAACAGGAGGCTCCCTGGGAGGCCAGATAAGGAAGGCGCTCCATCCACGTACACTGGGAATCTCCAAAGCACAAAGTGGGGGAAGTTTACTTGAAAGCGTCATTCGGGCGAATGCTGCTGACATAAGCACGGGTTCGGCACAGTGAGCACCATGCCTGTTCTCGCCTTTTCGGGGGAATGCCAAGGCTCCAGAGAAGCACCTGTCTAGAGCTCAAAAGGGACGAACACCTCCGGCAGCTACACGAACCCGGCGGATCCGAGAGCATCACGTCCCTATGTCGCTCATCCCCCATCCCCATCCCTGCTCAACTCCCAGCTCGGGCCCCTCCCTCCCACACCCTGTCCACCTGCAGCAGGAGGCAACGCTCGGAAACCCAGACCCTGCACGCCCACTTCCTGATGGAAGCCCCTGCGGCCCACTCACCCTGCCTAGCGGGATCCGCCTCCCCGGTCTCCAGGGCGTAGTACTCGCTGCAGAGAGCAGCCAGGGCCAAGACGGCCGCTTCCTGCAACAAAGCGGGACATCAGTGCACTGTGCAGCCTCCCGGGCGCCTCAGCCTTCAGGCTGCTCTGCTGTCAGGCCCGTGATTAAGTGTGAGACAAACAGAAACTGAACCATATGCTCCTTTCCAGCGCTTCTGTTGACAGTCGTCAGATACGCTTATAACTTCAGTATTCTCTGCAACTAACAATATGAATGGAAAATATAACTTCTTCCATTCGATGCAAATGTTTTCTAATAAAACAGTTAATAATAAAATGGGGCATTTTTTTCTTTCCCCACAGAATTAGTGAAGGGCAAAGTGTGTGTTGTACCCCAAAAGTAACATACAGCCTTCATTTAGAGGGGAGCTGCGGGGCCAGGGTCAGAGGAGGAGAGTGGGAACTGATGTGGCAGCAGCCGTGGGCCCCCAGGACCCCCCCCAGAACACCTCTACTGCCAAGAGGAAGAGCCTGAGCTCAAGGTGAGCCTCTCAGGGTCACACAGACAGGGAAGGGCAAATGCTGGATTCCTAAGTTCTTTCCACTACTTCCCCAAATTAGACAGAGCAGCCCTGGAGAGAGGTTCCGGAGGCTGCACAGGGAAGGCCACCGGCACGCGGCGGGGGGCCCACACTACGCAACATCACACCGACGTGTCACCTGTGCAAACTACCACAACCCTGCTGGTGTGGATCAATTATGGGAACGCTCTTAAAAGGAAATTCTGAGGCCTGACCATGAAACATTCAGATTCAACTAGTAAAACCGTACTTGGATTCTACAGAATGATAAAGTTCCTTTAAACAAAAACATACGCAGGAGGCTGGAGAATTAATCGTATGGGAAACCAACACGGACTCCTATTTCTCCACCCTCAGTACCAAAGCCCAACACATCCTGCCTGCACACCTCTGTCACAGCTCCGCTAGCCAGTCCCCCGTCCCAGGACAGGACAACAGCACATCGGCCAGCAGACACACTCGCTCAAGAGAGCCAGCACTCTCGGGCCAGGACCCTGGACCCCGGCTTCCACCCGCACCTAAGCATCACGGCAGAGTCTCCAACCCCACCATTCTGCAACTCAATAAATAATCACTATGGACATACAGATGTTCAGAAGTAAATTAATTAAACAAAAAACTGTCATATAAAATTTAATTATTCTGGTCATCATTGGCTGCATTAGTTTTCCTGAATATAAATTACATAGATAATACCATCTAGAATTCCAAATATAATTATGGCATTTATCAATGATCACATTCATGTATAAAAGGGACCCATAACACACACAGTCCTTTGAAACAAACACTAACAAAAAAAATAGATTAAGGTCACTTTTTTTAAAAATTTTATTTACTTACTTCAGAGAAAGAGAGAGAGAGAGAGCATGTTCATGAGAAGGGGACAGGGCAGAGGGACAGAGAAAGAATCTTGAGCAGACTCTGCACTGAGTGCAGAGCCCAACATGGGGCTCGATCCCAGGACCCTGAGATCATGACCTGAGCTGAAATCGAGAGTTGGATGCCCAACCAACTGAGCCCCCAGGCACCCCAAATGGTCCTTTCTAGACAGTGCAACAGCCAGAAGAATCTTGCTTACCATACCTTGATCTGTTGTCTAGAATGACTTGAAATAAGGTGGAGATTTCTCAACGTGTCATTTATCAGCCACTGCCAACCATCTGTCAAAGGAAAAAAAGACATTCATTTACCCAACTAAGAACATGTAGATGAAATTAAAAACAACAGATCTTCTACCTCTTAAAGTGGGTAACCTTTGAGATGAATCTGGAGAAAATCTAAGGTAAACATTACACAGGTTATACAAAAATCCAAGGGCCCTCTCCATTCAGAGAGAGAAAGCCTTCTTTTGGCTGCTGAAACGTTAAACGGTTACTGTGAGCAATTTTTGCTCTTTTAACACTGCAAGCTTCAGGGGGCCACTTCCAGAAGCACCTCTCTCACAATGCCCCTGGGCCCCCACCAATAAAAATCTAAACATCTAACTCAATGAGATCCCACACAGAGCAAAGAATGCTACATTTATCCAATTTCTTTTTTTCTTTTTGGTTTCCTGGTCCCAGAACTTCTGAGGCTGCAAAAGCAAAGAATAAAGTTGACCGGGGGATAAAGGTGACCCCAAGGCCCCTTTGTTACTGCCTCTCTGTGGCCATGTGCCATAGAAGGTGGAGGGCTCCAGGCCTGCAGAGGGGCCGGGCCACTGCTCCACAAGAGCTGGTCCTCACATATCCCGCCTGTACCCCAAGTCCTGCAGGACTGCACCATGCGTCTGCCGGGGCGAGGGATGGCCAAGACTGCCCGGCACTGGGGGCAGGTGCCACAGGCAGAGTGGCAGCCAGGAGCTCTGAGGAAGGAGCCTGACTTCTCATTAGACAAGGGACAGATTCTCTCTCTCTCTGAGGAGGACAGTGGGGGGATGCTCATTATTTACAATGGGTTATCATCTACCCTAGCTGTTCATTTTTACTTTTTGATTTGAAATAGTTCTGGGAGGAAATGCTACAATGTGAGTCTACAATAAAGAAAAGCACTTACCAATTACGACATCACCTCTAAAAGGCATCTTGGAAAGGGACAAGTTTTCTATTAAAACGCACACTAGGAAGACAAAGGATAAATGTGGTGTCATTTCTCCAGAAGTGCCCATTGCAGCTCCCACCCTGCCTTGTCTGAGAGCTGAGTTGCTGGGACCAAGTCCCTCCCACCACTCTGGACACATCCGTGCTGGTCTCTGGCCAGCCCCTGAGCAGCCCCAGCACCTCCATAGCTGTGCAGGAGAACCTGCCCCACACCTGGCCCAGGTAGAGACAGCCCCAGGGCCACACGGAGCAACATAGCCCACAGCTACAGATGTGACCCCAACACGAATCCTCAGGGACGCATGTGCTAACAAGGTCACTGACACCTACAAGTGACCAGGAGCTGTGGCACCTGCCTGAGAAGAGGACCACAGAGAGGCAGCCACGCAGGAGGAAAGGGGGTCTCCAAGGTCAGCGGAAGCAGTCCTGTCACAGGTGAGCACTCCCAGTCCACCTAGGTCAGGACCGGTGAGCACCCAGGAGTCCACTGAGGGGTGGGACAGGCGAGCACTGGCCGGGTGGGGGGGGGGGGGTCTACTGAGGGCAGGTGAGCACCAGAGCATCCACTGAGGGGCCAAAATGAGGACAGATCAACAAACAAGAGAAAGTAATGCTATCATCCTTGACAGGACGGTTCCGGGACAAGTCATGGTGTTAAAATCTTGGGTAAATTCCTGACCTCTGTGAATAATTAGTGTCAGTTTTTTAAATAAAGAAACGATTACCACACCCATGGGCAGAAACTGGTCCAATATGATCAACAGGTTAAAGACACCACCCACCGCAGGGAAAACAACCCAAGTGTGGGATGGAATCCACGAGCTATGAGCGTCCATCTGGCGGCCCTCCTGCAGGCACTCTCCCACTGCACTGCCCGCCAGCCCTGCACAGGCCCAACCCTCCAGCAAGCTGTCCTGCACCCCAGCACGCCACACACCCCCAGCACAACCATGCCGGAGTCCTCTCCCCGATCGCCCACACAAGAGAGGGTGGCCCTGTACCCACCACGTCTGTCACACTGAACTGGACACAGCTTTAGTGGTTTTTTTCTTGATGGTACAAATACTGTATTTGCTGAAAAAAATTCAACACTACAGAAAAACATCAGAGAAAACACTGCCACTGGCCTTTTGGTGACCACCCCTGGGTGCCTGGCATGGCCACACCCACCCTCATGCTTCTACAGAAGCAGGAAGGAAAGGTGCCGCTTCCCCAAGGACACCCCCTTTCTAGGGTCTCTCTACTCCCCCCTTTTCGTCCCTAAGCTCTCACCCTGACCCCAGCAACTAGGCCTGAGCTGGAGTGTGACAGCAGTCAGGCAGCCTGGCTGGACGCAGGGCAAGCGCCTCCAGACCCTGGCACTGACAACAGCTCCCCCGAGTTCATGCTGTGCTGGGGTGCTTACTGCTGTCACGCGGGGACCCCAAGTAAGAGCACAGCCGTGCAGTCTGCACGCACCCGGGGTGCTGCGGACCAAAGGCGAGCAGGTCCCCGTCCTCGCAGCTCCTGACTCCCGGTGCCCATGACCAGGAACGAGGTCCCGCCTCGCGCCAGCACAGACTCCAGCCACCACCCTGCTTTTCTCTCTAACAACGTAACCAACTTCTGGAGACCTCACGCCATTGTGAGCAGTCTGTGATACTCCGTGCTCTGGATGCAAAACAACTCATTCAGTATCTCTCCTGAAGGACTGAATGCTGCCTCCAGCTCCGTGTCACTGCACCGGCAGGGCCACACGTGCCTGTGGATGCAGACTGCCCATCTGCCCTTACACGGCTCTGTGTGCTGAGCCTCGGCACTGGCACCCAGGACGGTGGGCAAACTGGACAGCCTGTGACAGCACACGCTCTGGGGCTGGAGCCAGGGCTGCTGAGCTCTGACTGCAGCCAACCTGAGAGAGAACACCGTTGTTCTCTCTGGTTAAGGGAACCGGCATCCCCCTGCCTGCTGGGGGAGGCTAAACACCGGTCGGCAATGCAGAGGCTCTCTGGGTTTGTGCTCACACGGAATCTCCGTGTATCTGCTCTGGCAAGTTTAAGGGCTCTGTGCAGCCTGTAAACAATCACCTTTTCGTTCACCGCAGTACAAGGATTTCCTCTCTGTGTTGTGCCTACTGGTTTTATACATGGGTGTATTCCCCCACCCAAAAGTTTTCAATACTTATGTAGACAAACATACGACTTTCTACTGCTTGTTTCCTCTGTGGAACTACTGCTAATTCTGTTGGACGGCTATGTGCCAGAAGCCAAAAACAAAACAAAACAGAACCGTGGTCCTCACCAGTAGGAACTGTCGGAGCAAGTGTTACGAGGGGTGTCTGGATCTGCTTACGACGCAGGGCAGACAGACGAGCGGCAAACAACGAGACTTGCTGGAGCAGGAGCACAGATAGCACAGGGCTCCACAAGCTATTTTTCTGTGCTTTTGTGTAGATTTGAAATTTTCCAAATTAAGATTTTTAAGGACCGATGCTATCCTACAATGTCTCCTAAAATTTTTTTGAGGCTTTTTAAATTATATTTTTTGTATTTAAGTTTTTAGTTAATCAGAAATTTAGTTCTGAATATGTATGAGGTGGGGACATGATTTTATTTTCTTTCACACGGCCCTTCGTGACATCATTATTCCTCAATAAGCCACCTTCCACACCAACGTTGGAAGTACCTTCTGTGTTGTCACATATCAAACCTCATACGTGTCATTACATCAGCATCTATTTCGGGTCCTGTCTTCTGCTCTACCAGCCTGTTTGCCTGCTCCTAAGAAAATGCCACTCTGCTTTGGTTTTACAGGATGTTTTAAGGGCTGGAAAATGCAAGTCCTCAATATTTTATTTTTTTAAAAGATTTTGTTTGAGAGAGAGGGAGAGAGAGAGAGAGAAAGAAAGCACAAGCCGGGGGGAGGGACAGAGGGAGAGAGAGAAGTAGGCTCTCGCCAGCACCCCACTGAGCAGGGAGCTCCCCCACGGGGCTCCATCCCAGGACCCTGCGATCATGACCTGAGCCAAAGGCAGATGCTTCACCGACAGAGCCACCCAGGCGCCCCCAAGTCCTCAATATTTAAAAAATAATAATTTTCTTGGAGATTTGCCCTGCACATGAACTTTAAATGTATTCTATCAAGTTAAAAAAAACGGGGGGGGGGGTGCCTATCTGGCTCAGTCGGAAGAGAGTGCAACTCTCAATCTCAGGGTTGTGAGTTCAAGCCCCATATTGGGTATAAAGATTATTTAAAAATAAAATCTTTAAAAAACAAAAAAACACAGGGCTTTATAACTCCCTGTGAGTTTACAACCATTTCAAAATAAAAAGTTAAAAAAATGTTACAGACTACGTCATTCCGATCAACTCACTGGCTAAGACAACATTTATAAAAAGCTGGACAAAAGTAAACTGTGTATGCTTAAGTCACTGGGGAGCTGCCAAGGAAACGGAGAGCCGCAAGCAGAGACTGGGGGCCACAGCCCTGAGCTGAGCCGCTTCTGCCAGAGCGGCTGTGGTGACTCGAGAAGGCAGGCACTGGAAAACCCAGGAAGATGGCCAGAGTGTCCAGAGCCCCTACGGGCCACTGGGACAGAACGTGGAGTCCAGAGCACCTGAGAGAAACCAGGAAACCCTCACCTGGGGGCCTTGAATCCAAAGGACCACATCCTAGACAAAACCAGATGCAGGTCAGCTGGCTCCAGCCAGCGCGGAACCTCTCAAGCCCTGACAGGGACGGAGGCGCCCCAGGCTGCTCGCACCCCCAGCCTCCAGCCAGAAGCTGAGGGAAAGACCCTCTTGGGGAAGAAACAGTGCTGAGCCTCAAAGCACTTCTCTAACTTTTCACACCCAGTGTCCATGCCTACACAAGCACAACCACGCCAGCTCTAGACAACGGCGCTACACGACGTAGATTTTAAATGCTCACTTTGTTCAAAAAGATAAAAGAAATCATTAAAAACTGTGACAGTAATATAGAAACTACTAAAAAAATAGAGATTATGAAACACATAATCACGAGAATTGGGGGGCCCACAGGAGGCTCAGTGGGTTGAGCGTCTGTCCAACTCTTGATCTCAGCTCAGGTCTTGATCTCAGGGTTGTTGAGTTCAAGCCCCATGTTCGGCGTGAAGCCTACTTAAAAATACATACACACATACACACACACGCATACACACATACACGCACACATGTGTACATACACGTACACACGTACATACACACACATACACATGCATGCATACATATGCATACACGCATATATATACGCACATACGCACACGTATACACGCATACACACATACACACATACATACACGAGCATGCGCGCACACACATACATACGCACGCATACATACACGCACATACATACACACGCGTACGTACACACACGCATACATACCCACAGATACATACACATACATATATACGCACATACACATACACACACGTATACACGCATACACACGTACATATACACATTCATACACATACACATGCATATATGCATACAAACACACATACATACACGCACACACACACACGTACGTACACACACGCATACATACCCACAGATACATACACATACATATATACGCACATACACACACGTATACACGCATACACACGTACATATACACATTCATACACATACACATGCACATATGCATACACACATACATACACGTGCATACGCACACACGCATACATATATACGCACGCATACGCACACACATACATACGCACGCCTACAAACACACACATACACACACGTACGTACGCACACACATACACACGCGTACATACCCACAGATACATACACATACATATACGCGCATATGCACACATCCACGCATATACACACATACACAGGAATTTGGGATTCAACGGATGGGTTTAATAACAAATAAGACACAGCTGAAGGCAGAGCCTGTGACATGGACCAGGGGGACAGACCCCACACCGAAACGGGTAGGCAGGGGGAGGCAGCAGGAGAGACGTGAAGGGTGAAGACGCAGGTCTACCTTGCAGAGCCTGGAGTGCCAGATGCAGTGGGACAAAGAAGAGAAGAGCAAAATCTGGAGAAATAATGGCTGAGTTCTTCCAAAAGTGACCAAAACAACCTGCTGACACACGGGTTACGGAGTCCCTGTCACCCACCCGCACGCTGTGTGCTGTGTGAGCCGTGAAAACCAGACACAAAGGGGCCCAAGAAAATTAACAGACTGCCTCCAACAGAGGAGTGAGGAACAGGTAAGTTCTCAACAAAGAGGAAAGAAACTGAGAAAACACAAAGGTGTCTTTAAAGTACAAAATAATCAATCAATCAATGTGGAACTTAAGTTCTACACCCAGGAACAATACCCTTTAGGAATGAAGGTGAAAAAAGACATTTTCAGACAAATCAGAGGGCTTACTACCAGCAGACACACGCCATGAAAAACACAAGAGCATGGAACACAAAGGAAAAGGACCCCTTCGGAAGCTCAGAAATGCAGAAAAGAATAAAGACTTCTTAAAAAGCAGGCATGTGGGTACATTTAAATGAGTTTTAACTACAAAAAAAATAACGTGTGACTGAAAACATGTATGATTGGAAGACACGACAAGAGTTGCATGTGTCAGGAAGGTCGTGTCTGGGTCCTCATCTCCCACACTAGGAATCAAATTAGTAATATTAGTAATATTCAAGAAAATGCTCTGGCTTACTTCTTCCTGGTAACTAAGTGACAATCTTCTACATGCCGTGGCGGACCTCACCTTCCTCCGTCCCCCTGTACCGACCTGGCAACAGCTGACCCAACAGCGTGGAAGCCAGTGCCCCCACCCAAGAGCAGCAACACCACCGCCCCCAGTATGTGCCCCCCTATGACGCCCAAGGCACACCCCTTCCACACAGCCCCCCAGAACAGAGAGCAGGGTGGGAAAGCAGGAAGGGTGGATGGAGGGCACCCCCCACACACAGCCTCCCCCACAAGAGACCACAAGCCACAGCAATCCTCTGGGGTGGCATGAAAACACCAGAACAGCAGTAGCGGTGCTTTTTTTTTTTTTTTTTCCATCTTTGCACTAAACAAAGCAGTTTCTCTATGTCATCATCACTCAGGCATGGCTGAGTGGTGGGTGTGGCAGGTGAACGAGGAGGGGGGAAGGCCGCCTCTCCTCAAGTCTTTCCAAATACCACCATCAGGAAGCAACTGAGAACTGGCGGTGATTCCCTGCTCCCCCACTTATCACGGCTGGGCGGGCCCAGGTGAGAAGCCCAGCACCATGTGCTGCCCGGGACAAGCCACGTGGTGGGGACTCCAGAGTGCACCTCGCCAGCAGGTGAGGAAGGGCCTGATGGTACACATGTTCCGCTGCCGGTCATTTCCTGTCTTGAGAAGCCACTTCTCCTGAGCTGCTGACAGTGATCTGTGACCGTGGGCAATACACATCCGACAGCGGCCCAGGTGTGCGCCCCAGTAGCTGCCGAGATAAAGCTGAATGAAGCAGCTCACCCGCTAGCATGGGAAGCTGCGATCACATATCAGCAAGGGTATACACAACAGGATCCCAAATGGACAAGCGTAACTCTGCAAGGAAAGAACAGCTACCTTGATGGAACCCTAATACACAGATCATGGCGCAGCAGGAGAGCCCGTGGTCGACAGGGACCGTGGCTCCAGCGGCCCGCCCTGCAAGCAGCACAGCATTGCTCTGGCTGCGAGCTGGAGAGCCTGCACCCACCCCACACAAGCCAGGCCACGAGACCCAGGAACGGACTGCAGATCATGAGCTGTGGACGGTGTGCAGGGGAGTCTTAATGGCTCTACACCGGGGGGGGGGGGGGGGGGCACGACCAAGTCCTCATCCAAGGGCCACACACTGATCTTGGCCAAATGGCAGCCCCTCAGCAGTTCCAGGTGTCAGCTCTTAGGAACCAGTTCTCATGTCTGGAGTTTATTCTCCAGTGACATCAGTCGAACCCATGGGAACATGGGAGCTGACACGGAGAGAGGCTCCTACAGGCCAGGCAGGAGGCATGGACAGAAATCCCAGAGGTCGGGGCGCCTGGGTGGCACAGCGGTTAAGCGTCTGCCTTCAGCTCAGGGCGTGATCCCGGCATTATGGGATCAAGCCCCACATCAGGCTCCTCCGCTATGAGCCTGCTTCTTCCTCTCCCACTCCCCCTGCTTGTGTTCCCTCTCTCGCTGGCTGTCTCTCTCGGTCAAATAAATAAATAAAATATTTAAAAAAAAAAAAAAAAAGAAAGAAAAGAAATCCCAGAGCTCGACTCAGGCCCTGCCTAACAGCCAAGGGCTGCAGGGTCGCGGGCCTTTTCCCCGCGCTCAACCACATGGACCTCAGCAACCCTGCAGTGAGGCTCACTCAGCGCTTCGGGAACTTGGTCTCCAGCAGCCCATCTGTAAGGAGGTGAGGCCCTCGGGGCAACTGGGGTCAGCGAGGACACAGCTCTCCAGGTCCTCACGACAGGCTATCTTCATCAGGAACAGACTTAGAAAGTCAAGTCAGGATTTCCTCCTGTCACTGTGTGGAACGGTCTACGACACGTCTGTGCTTCCTTCCTTACGTTCGTAAAGAGAAACACTGAAAATAAAACAACTTCCTTGGAAAAAGCCTCAGGGAGACCTGTGCCTTGTAACAAATCGCAGGGGATCTGAGAGGACCCCACCGGCCTCATCTAGGACTGAGAATCTGGGCGCCACTTTTGCAACAGACTCAGATTAGCAAGGAGCTCTGTTCAGCTTTCCTGCTGCTGCTGCTGTCTGTCTGAGTCCCTCCCTCCGCACCCCAGCACTGACTTTGCCCTTCGCTGCTCCCCTGATGTGTTTCCTCAGAGAGCGGCTTCGTTTCTCTTTCTCATGGACCAGCACCGACGTGATGTGCGGCATACTCTGGTTTTCTCGGCTACAGTCATCACCTCTCCCTGTTATGCTGCTCCTCCCCTGCATGCCACACAGGCACGGGTATGTGCATGCCGCCCCTTGGGACGCGTGTGTCCTGGTAAGGTCAGCTGTGCCTCTGAGCACGGCTGAGCTGCAGAGTTAGCAAAGGCACAAACTCACATACTGATGATGTTGCTTTTCAAATAGATTCCAGGAGCCCGTGACTTCTTCCCGGTTTCAGGCCAGGCAAGTGCTGTCCTGTACGGTCTGACTCAGAGACTCGGGGCAATCCTGAGGGTACAGCTCCCTGCCAGGCCACCACACCAGTGCAATTCAAGATCTCTGCTATGACCAGCTGTGGCCCCAAGGTCCTGCCCACACCCCCTCACTGTGCCCTTTGCTCCTCAGGCCCTAACTGCGCCTGTCCTACCCAGGCCCTACCCCATACACTTCCTGCTCACTGCCCAAGGGACCACCTTGTCCTCCAGGAGCCCAGCACACGTCAGCCTGGTGGCTGCTTGGGACTCCCGGCACCCTCCCACTGGCCAGGACCATCCCCTTCTCTGCTGCTCCTGTGACAGAGGGATACATGCCAGTCTTGCATGAAGTCCCTGCTGCCATCTTGGGCTGCACATGGAGGTCAGAGCAGCACAGATGCTAGGCACAGCTTGGCAGATCAGAGGCCTGCAGACCAGCTCTGAGGTCGCAGTATAGGGAGTACAAGAAGCTCAGGGAGACCCTCTTTGCAGCCACTCAAGGATTTGCACATGATCACTGCTCCTTAATAAAACTGAGAATCCCCAACGAGGACTGAGCAGAAGTAGGAAACCAGCAGTTGTTTGTGAAGAAAAGGATTTGGGGCACATGAGAGCAGCAAGGCACATTGCAACCCCCGTCCTGGGCTAGGTGGCTGCTGGCAGGCATAGACGGCCCTGTGGGGGGGCGGGGAGAGGAAGGGGACAGGGACAGTTCTGGGGGTGCCAACTGGCCGGGGCAGGGCACATGGGAGGAAGGACACAGAAGGACAGTGAGGACCACTGCAGTGGATTGTTCCAGAAGCAAGGGGACAAGAGTTCCAGGAAGAAAAGGACCCACCAAGCACATATACCAAAGGGTCCAGTCCAGAGGTCCGGCCTGGGGGCTGCATAGAGTACTCAGGGAGCCTGGGAGGGACGTAGGACTACCACCCCTCCTTCACCAGTCCAGCCCCGGACATGTGCCGATGAGCCCCCACCCTATGGGCGTCCCCACAGGGGCCTGCCCTCAGAGCCTGCAGGCCCTCCATGACCTCAATGCTCCCTGGTGAGGGGCTCCCTGCATCCGGGCCCACCCGCCTGCGCACAGCCAGGTGCCTGACAAACGACCCCAGACAAGTGGAGGAGTGCTGGGGTTTCTCGTGGGATTAGCTGGGAAGGCTCCAGGAAAGCTAGGTCCTTGCACACTGGCATCATCTGAGTTCCCTGTGGACGTTCAAATATAATCTGAAAAACTACCCTCTGAGGTACAGTTACACACACATAGTGCACTGAAGCGGGAAAGACGGTGACATCCCTCCTTGAAAGACAAATCACACCTCCGTTCACCCACCCTAGCCGCCGACCCTGTAAACACACGGGAACGCCAAGAGCCTGCAGTGAATGTGCAGGAGTGGAGACAGCGGACGGCCGACAGTCACAGGAGCCACGGTGTGCAGCCACGCATGCCACAGCAGAAATTCTGACCCAGAACACCACGAAGACCACGCAGTACTGGTGAGAGTGAAGCAAACACCCTTGGGACTTTGTCATCTGCAAGCTCATGGCTCAGACCTACCTGCCTGTCTCATGAGTTCTCCTCCGAGACCCCTGAAAATTAATGAAAACATTCAGAATTAAAATCCTTCTTATACATCACAACATAAAATATCCTAAGTGACAGATGTACCTTCGGGCTCCCAACCGTGAAATGCTGCTCAGCAGCATTTCTCACTGCCGGTAAACACGGCCTTTACACAAAGAAGCGGAAAATGTGCTGTGACCATCCCCCAGATGAGGGCATTCTGATTCTCGGGTTTTACTGGACGTGACAACCCTTACTGGCACTAACCACATCGTACAGTCACACAGCAGAGATTCCAAATACTGCTCAACTCTTACTCTGTAAGAAGAAAGAACACCGGGAAGTTACCAACATCCAGCCCGAGGAAGCAATCCACCAATGTCCATTAGAGAAGAAACGCAGCCCATTCTGGACACCTAATACCGGACACGAAGCACAGGCAAGTGGCGGATGTGAACGTAAGCGCACTCCACAAGACAGAAGTTCATTTATGAGACTGCGGCTTCTGGCCCAGAGTAACAGGACTCCCTCCCTTCTGCCCTAAGCAATTCGGAAACTAGATGAAATCTAGGAAAGGAAGGCTCCCAATGTAGAGAACAGAGTCTGGCGCGGGAGGGAAGCAGGCAAGCCAAGGGCACTCCCAGGCTCAGGGTGGGGAGCCAAGCCCAGGGGTCGCCTGCCCACTGAGTCCAGGAGAAATTTAAACCAAATTTAACAACAGCACAGATGTATTTAGAACTTGTAAAATGCTACTGGACACAATATAAGCCATCAGCTATCAGACAAAAATGCGTGCACGAGGGCATTCCCTCGTCCTGCGGTGTCTGCCCGAGGCTCCCTGCCTGCTCTGGACCGCGGTTTATCAGTCCAGGGGGTTGAAGCATTTCATCAGAAAGCAATAAGCATGTTCTCTACTTGAGGGTGAGTTGCTCCTCTTTGCTGTTAGAACAGGTGGAAAGGCAGCAGGGGTGGCGTCAGTGGAACAGTCGAGAGCCCAAAGGGAGCTCCCCAGGTGCTGACCCCTCCTCCCCAGCCATCAAGGAAAGCGTGAAGCCAGAGCAGTCACGTCCATGCTGGAAGGCACAGCCATGCCACCCTCCTTCCCTGGGATCAAGTCACACTGTGCAGCTGCTGTCTGTCAAGGTGCACACAAGGCTCCACCAGGTACTTCTGGCGAAACGTCCATGTACCCACACGGGGGAAGCAAGCAGCATCCCTGTGAGTCACTCAGGAGGTGCGCGCCGTCTACAGGGCAACACAAACATCATGCCCCAAGGGCAAATGGAGTGTCCTTCCCCGAGTGGAAGGACAGTTAAAGGTGACAACACTACGGAAGCACCCCAAGACCTCAGACACATCTCCGCACCAACGATGGGGCCCGTGGAGCCACAGAAGTCCTGCCACGGGCCCAGCCATGTCCCACCCGTGCTCATGGGATGCGGATGAGCCCCACTCACACTTACACATTGGCTCAAGCCCCGGCCTGGGAGAAAATTCTGGGCTATCACATCTATAAAGAGCTCACATCTAGAATACGTGGAGTGTTAACAGCTCAGTGAGAAGATAGACCATGAAATTTTTTTAATAAGCAAAAGATCTGAAAGGTCACTTCATGGAAGAAGACAGAAGATGGCCAGTCACACAGGAGAAGACACCAAGGTCACTAGCCTGCAGGGAGATGTGACTCAGGGCCATGCTGGACAGCATCCGCACACCCACAGGGCAGGTCCCGGTGAAGACTGCCCACCACGTGTGATGAGGACAGGGAATGTTCCCAAACACCGCTGGTGGAAGCAAAGGAGCACAGCCCTTTGGACAAGTCTGTCGGAGCCTTAAAAATACACACACACACCCCCAGGGATTTACCCAAGAAAAGTGGAAACACACGTCCACACCAGGACTTGACTGCCAATGTTCACAGCACACATATTCCAAGTAGCCAAAAGCTGGAACAACCCCCCCACCCCCCGCCGAACACACAGTGATACAAAGACAACACCGTGGTGCCCACCACAACACGGGCAAACCTCTGCAACCCCACCCTGAGTGAGGGCAGCCAGACCGCAAGCACGTCCCAGCGGGACTCCAGCTGCACGAAATTCACAAGAGGCAGCACTACAGAGAAAGAACACAGAAGGGGACCCTGGGGTCGGGCTGGGAACCACTGCAAAGGGCAGGAGGAAAGTGTCAGGGTGACACCAGCTGCTCGGCATGGCGGCTACTGCCACACGGCCATCTGCAGTGATCAGCACTCATCGGACCACACACTTACACAAGCAAACTTTATTACAGGACACGAAAACCTCAATAAAGCTTAAAACCACCAACGAGGCTAGTTCGACCTTCACATCTTCTGACCGAGGGTGACACCCCTTCAAATAAAGTAACACAGGCCAGGCATCTGTGGGGGCGACTGGACAGAAGCCCTAACAGGCCAACCCAACCTTTACTGACAGAACATTCTTTTCTGTAAGTCACAAAACACAAGAATGTGGGGTTTGTGAAGCTTACCTGTATAACTGACGATCATAAAGCTAAAATGAAGAAGTGAAAGTTAGGTGTTTAAATTAGTTCATTTTTTTTAAATGACACAGTAGGTACAGAACATTACTGAGCACTGAACAGCAGTGATGAGGGCAGAGCAAGCATTTCTCAGGCTGGGTGTCCTCAGACAGCTGACGGCGGGGTCCTCACGACGGAGCCCACTCTACTCCCAGCAAGCACCTCATGACAGCCTGCTTTCCTGTGCCCCCCACGTGGAAGGGGAAACCAAGGCACAGGGAGGGGAGCCAGGACCAACCTGTGTCCTGGTTCCAGGGTCTCCAGACAACCCCCGGGCAGCCTCACCACCAGCTACCCCTCTCCCCAAGACGGCACTGAGCTTGGCCAACGCCTTCTTCGTGTCCCACAAAACTCAAGGGGGCAGTCTCTGCTGCTTCCTGCACCCCACAAGGGACCCCAGCTCAGGGATGTCCCGCCTGGCCGCCGACTCTCCACACTGCACCCTCTTGGCATGCCCACACCCCACTGAATGGATGTGCCAAAATCATAAAGCCAGTGGCATATGCAGGAGGGTCTGATATCAAAATGGCGTATTACACGTACAGAGATAAATCTTAAAGAATACACTCTATTCGGAACAACAAACACTCAACCCATCGAAGTCCTCACGAGTGACTGTGATGTTATCCAGTAACACTAGGCTTACGGTTCACACTTCACCTCTCCTGAATCGCAGAGCTTTGGAAAATCTCAAAAACTCACAGAAATGGACACACTCTCCTCTGCCCCTCCCCCGCCCCCCGCCGCCAAGATGTGCAACCACAGACTCTGGGCGTAATTTCAGACTGCAGCCCCACCGTGGAGGCACAGGTGGGAGTCAAAGCCATCACGCTCATTCTATGTGCCGCCTCCACAGGAACAGGCCACGTCCCTGACAGAGGCGTGGCACGCGCCCGCGTCGCTGGGCTCCCAGCGGACAAGTGTGGCCAGGCAGCACAGAAAGACGAGCACCAGATAGGAGAGGCCATGTCACCTGCACGGGCCCCATTCAGTGGCCGGAGGAGAGCGTGTGCACCTGCTCCAGGAGGCCCCTCCCACCCCAGATGAGCCACCAGAGAGGCCAAAGAAGAGCCCTGCTTCCGAGTAATGGGCCCCAGGAACGATGTCAGCAGGACCTGTCCTGTCATCAGGCTCTGGGGCATCGATCAGGGCTGAGGAGAGGGGAGAGAGCTTGTAAGGGCAGGGGTCACTCCCAGGCACCAGGAGACCTGGAGAAAGGGACCCTCCGGCGGGTTGACACAAACCTCCTGGTGAATGTGCTTCAGGCCCTGCACTGCTGCTTCATCCAGGTAGTCTGCGACAGGCCTGCATGGGTTCAAACACAACAGCTGAGATCCTGAGGACAACAGCACCAAGGGAGCCTGGGGCTCAGAAAGTGCTGCATTTTACTCACGTGCCCAACCAGCCCCCGTAAACACCTGTAGAGGGCAATCCCCTAAAGCAGCACCTACTCAAAGAGGATGGTTGTATGACCCTCCCGTAAGAGCCGGGACCCCCAAGGCCACAGAGCAGCCAATATGACTGTCTGCGAAAAGAGACACAAACCCCCGATGCTGAGCTGAGGACCTTGGGACCAGATGAGAGTTCACACAGTGGCCTCACTGTTGGCCCTCAGCTCACATCCAAGAACCTGATCTTAGGAGGCTTCCCATCCTTCCCTAACTGTGAAGGGGGACTCTCTGTGCCTAGACATTTGCTACAAACCAGGTGCCTTTTGCTGAAACCTGCTTTCCTTCTGGGAGTCTGGGAGTGGGTCCATACCAGGCAGAGGCCACCAACAAAACCCCGGGCACTGGTCTCTCTGACCTACCCTGGTGGACAACCTCCCAGGCTGTCACACCCTGCTGCATCCCATGCCGCTGCCCTGGGCAAGACTCTGGCTCTCTCGTGGTCTCTGCTCAACCTCAGAGAGCTCTGCCATCGACACCAAGTCCTCCGCCTGGCCCGCAGGTGCCATTTCACCCCCATGTGGACGTCCTTAAGGCTGCACGACAGTGTGCATCTAGGGGGGGGAACCAGACCAAAGCTCCTGGGCTTGTTGCCAGCACCCTGCCTCAGTTGGCCCCAGGGAATCATCCAGAGTGATCTGATGGATTAAAACACAGTGTCCCTCAAAGTGCAGTCCAAAATCCAGGTTACAGACTCTGTAGTGTGTTGTGAGCTTTTCCTTTTGTGGAAAAGTCGGTTGGAAAGAAGTAGAAACCCAAATGGTAGCCCTACAAACTTACAAAACATGGCAGGTTTAGAGCTGCTCCAATGGCCCCACACCACGTGCTCCCCCATTCTTCGTTAGAACTCTGCTGGTTAGAAAAGTTCTCAGGGGGGGGGCGCCTGGGTGGCACAGCGGTTAAGCGTCTGCCTTCGGCTCAGGGTGTGATCCCGGTGTTATGGGATCGAGCCCCACATCAGGCCCCTCCACTATGAGCCTGCTTCTTCCTCTCCCACTCCCCCTGCTTGTGTTCCCTCTCTCGCTGGCTGTCTCTATCTCTGTCAAATAAATAAATAAATAAAAATCTTAAAAAAAAAAAAAAGAAAAGTTCTCAGGGGAAGTGTTACCATTTATATTCTCTGGCATTCTAAATTATGAAAAGTAATAATGAGCAAAGAATACTGAGTATACGGCCCACTCACTACCCTCTCTGAAAACATATCTTGCTTTTATAACCTAACTCAATACCCAGAAAGACAAGGAGATGTAGGGAAACAGCTACTTGACGTCTAAGGCCATCGGTGGCCCCAGCTGGCCAGGAGCTCGCAGGCTCCCGTTAGAGAGGCAGAGGTCCATCAACGGACACGACTCGTGAGAGGAGAGAGAACAATGAAAAACTGTGCCAAATAAAACACAAGAATCTGACAACTCAGAGACGCCATCACAAATAAACAAGCATGAAGGTGCATGGGGTTCCCACCTTGCAACCACAGTGGTTCCATGGGACCGCGGGAGCTTCTCCTACCTGTCCTCTTGTACCGCGAGTCTGTACAGGCCACGGGTGACCTCTGCGCAGGCAAGCACAGCTCCGTGCCGCGTGTGCAGGTCCAGACTCCGCGTCATCGACAGCAGACGCGGGAGAACTGCAAAGGACAGGGGCCGGACGACAAATCAGTGAGTGCAGAGGGATAATGTGTCAGACTCACAGACTCAGGATTCAAAGGGGGAGACATACCCATGGAAAGGGACTTCTGTAAGGGCCATTAATGCCACACCCAGGACTTAACCCAAGTCAACACGCCAAACCCTCCTCGGTACCCAGAGAAGTGAGCAGAATGGGGGGGGAGGGGGGCTTCCCGATCCCCAGGTCCCCAAGACACAGGGCAGGGACACAGAGTGAAGAGAGAAAACCAGGTGTTTGCTGTGGCTGCATGGCCAACAGGGACTCTGCCTTGAGCACAGAGCAAGATGGAGGCTGGGCAGCAGGACCCTGCAGTTGTGCATGACGCACCTCAGTGTGGATGCCTGCTGCCCTGCTCAGAGCCAAGGAAGCTTCTATGACCTTGGTGCTCTGGGGACAAAAAGCAGAGTCACAAAACCCTTCCGGGCTGGTGGAGTGCAGACAAGGAGCCATGTCCACAGCAGCTCTGCCCCACCAAGCAGGGAAATCACACCCTCTGAGCTTCCACTTCCCTGGACGCACAAATGCCCTGCTGCAGACGCAGACAGCGTCCAAGCCAGAAGCGTCCCACACAGGTGCTCAAGCACGGCAGCTGGCAACGGTCAGTGTTCAAGAACTGGGGAGATCCCTCATCCTGTTAACGTTCTCCGACTGGGAAGAAAGGACGAGGTTGAGCGCCCCTTCATTCAGGCCATGAAGATGATCGATTATAGGTCAACAAGAGACTTCTGACATCACATTTCATGAGCAGACCATGACACTGAAGACCTTTAGGAACTAACGCCCCAGAGTGTGTTGAGAGGCACACATAAGTAAGATTGGTAACTCCAAACGATGAGCCATGATGTGACCACTAGTTACCCTAATAAAAGTCCGTGAGAATAAGCATAATTTAAAGAAATTTGAGTATGGTTCCCTATACTGAAATCAGGTGTATGTTCACTCTGGAATACGGTTCTTTCCTTCACGATAATAGGTGTGATCACTTTGGACCTGGCAGTTCTTCTCTCCTGCAGAGCCTGGCAAACAGCACAGCAGGCCACCCCCACAGCCAGGAGCTGCCAGGAAGAAGCTCCTTCTTGAACGTCTTACATCGAGAACTACTTCACTAAAAAAGAAAGAAAGAACTACTTCTGAAATACACGAGATACCTAACGGAACCCATCCGCTCCCTGCGGTAACTGGCACCTGCACTCAGGGCACACACCACACCATTCATGACGTCTGGTTGTATTCTGTCCCCTGACCCAGCGCAGACCAGTTCCTCAGTCACACGCTTCTCAGCAAGAGAGAAACACCACGTTATTCTTAGCCTTTCAGGCCTGGACGTCAGCACAGGGCCTGTCCTCACCCTCTGCTGTGTGGACCACGGATACACAGGAGCACACACACACGTGTGTGTTGCACTAGCGGGACGGCCGGGGCACACCTACCGTGGGCGGCGCTGTACTCAGGAGCTCGCTGTGCCAGGTTATGCAGAGCCTTCGCAGACAGCTCCCTGATGACCCTGGGGGGAGGGATGGAGACAACGGTCAGTTCCTTCCTTCTGATGATTCGAGCTTGAGTCCACTCATGAAGAGAGAGGACAGACAGAACACAGAAGTGCCAACTGACTCAAAAACACCAATAAAAATAAACATAAATGAACAAATAAGCACCTGTGACTGTAACAAACAAGGACAAGCAAATTCACCAAACTGAGGGCCTGAGCTGGGCCTGCACAGGGCACAGCCTCCTCCTCTGGGTGTCTCTAACCTCCCACACCCCAAGGGATTCAGAAGATAGGCTACTGGGCAGAGCCAGGTGAAATCCTCACTGTGAGGACCACAGGGGTTGCACAGGACAAATGTTGTATGGCTCAAGCTTAATAGATGGGAGGCACATATCACAGCAGTACAGATATTTCCAATAAAGACACATCAGACATCTCAACACATCAAACAGCAGAAGGAAGCCCCCAGGGCTGGTAAGTGAGACCCTGAGGCCCTCTGAGCCCCTGGGGCCAGAGGCGACTGACCAAACCCACCTTCCCCAACCCCACCCTACCCACCCCACCCCACCCCACCCCTGGGCACTAGGCGCCAGGAGGGCAGAGCGAAACAGCAGTCATCACCAAACAACAATGCTTTGGGTGATGACAACAGGACAACACAGAAACAGGATAAAAACATTAAGGTGGAAACAAACATGCAAAAGAGGGCTATCTGTATTTTGACGATTAAACATCTGAAATACATCAGCACTGAGTGAACACAGAAACATGAAAACAGGATGACACACACACACACCCCGCGCCTCGTATCCAGGCAGGACCACGTCCCACCCCTCCTGTGCCCCCGGGTCCTGCTTAAGGGGTCCACTTCTGACAGCAAACCATAAGTTCTTGGAGGTAGGGATGTCTCAGCACCAGGAAACTCAACACCACACACCCATGACCACCATTCCCAACACTAAACCATTCAGCAACTAAAACCAACCACAGTGCTGCACCCCCAAAGCCTCCATAAATGGTCAGCATTCAGGAAGCTGTTTCTGAAGAACGAGGGATGAATGGGTCTCACAGCATAGAACCATTTATTTCAGCAGGAATAAGTCCCAAGGAGGCAAAGGGGGCGGCCACTCCAACAGGCACGGTTACATGCATCTTTCCCAATTACGGCCACTTTGAGCACAACCTTTCTCTACTTAAAACCGTTGTATTTATCGCCTAAACAGAAGACCTAAAACTATAAACTCTTAGAAGAGAAGAGAGGGGAAAAGCTTCATGATGTTAGATCTGATGATGCCTTCTTGGATATAACACTAAAAGCACAGGCAATAAAAGTAAAAATGGGTAAATGGATAATAGATAAATAGTCTGCATTAAAATTTACAACTTCTGTTTATCAAAGGACATCGTCAACAGAGTGATAAGGCAACCTACAGGATGGGAGAAAATACTTGCAAATCATGTATCTGATAATTGATTAATATCAGAATATATGAAAAACTTCTACAGCTCAACAACAAAAAACAAGTAACTGGATTAAAAAATGGGCAAAGGACCTGAGATGTCTCTCCAAAGACAATACACAAATAGCCAACTAACAAGAGAAGGTGCTCGAGGTCAACAATCATCAGGGGAATGCAAATGAAAACCACAAGGTGCCACCTCACATCCACGAAGACGGCCACGGTCGGGAAAGCAGAAGTCAAGGAATGGTGAGATATGGGGGGTGGGAATGTAAGATGGCACAGCCATTGTGAAAACCAGCATGGTTCTGGGGACTCCCCCAAAACATTAAAGATAGAACTCCCACATGATCCGGTAATCCCACTTCTGGGTATTTACCGGAAAGAGCTGAAAGTGGGGTCTTGAGGAGCCATTTGCACACCTACATTCACAGCAGCATTTTTCACAACAGCCAAGAGATGGAGGCAGCCCTGGGGTCCACCAACAGATGAATGGGTGAAGAATGTGTGGTCTATACACACAGTGGAGTGTTACTTAAAATGGAAGGAAATCCTGTCACCTGCTACAACACGGATGCAAGTGAAGGAGATTATACTCGGTGACATCAGCCAGTCACAGACGGACAAATATCGTATGACTCCACTTACATCGGGACCCTGGAGGGATCGAACTCGTAGGGAAAGACAGTAGGATGATGGATGCCAGGGGCTAAGGGAGGGAGTGAGGACGACAAGTCCCTGTTCAATGGGGACAGAGTTTCCGTTTTTCAGTTGAAAAAGTTCCGGAGGCGAATGGTAGTAACGGGTGCACAACAAGGCAACCCTATGGAACACTACTGACCGTACACAAAAAGTAGTTAAGATGGTAGATACTATGTATATTTTCCCATAATCAAAAAAAATTTTAAGTTATGTTTATCTTGATATGTAAATTATGTTGGGTGTCAGAAAACTTTCAAAAAGAAACCCAAGGCAATGGACCAATACCTCTTAAAAGTGGTACTATTTAAGGCAAAACAGAATCCCTGTACCAGTCAAGGTACACCACACAACAGTGTTTATTAAGAATTCTGCAAGGGGGGGCGCCTGGGTGGCGCAGTCGTTAAGCGTCTGCCTCCGGCTCAGGGCGTGATCCTGGCGATCTGGGATCGAGCCCCACATCAGGCTCCTCCGCTGGGAGCCTGCTTCTTCCTCTCCCACTTCCCCTGCTTGTGTTCCCTCTCTCGCTGGCTGTCTCTATCTCTGTCGAATAAATAAATAAAATCTTTAAAAAAAAGAGAAAAAAAAAAAGAATTCTGCAAGGGGCTCCCCATTTTCCATAAGCAAGGCATGTGTTAACCAGAGAACCGAAAAGTCCCTATTTGTGAACTTCTACCTGCTATCTCACTAACAGAATCCAGGCCAAAGACAGAGAGACACAGAAACATCTCCACCTTTAAAGAATCCTAAAATAACAAGGCCACATCATGCTTTGTAAAGCCCCACGTGCTAGAAGAGTGTTCGCTGATTTATCCCGAGGGTCTCCAAACCTGACAGAGAAAGTAGGACCAGACAACATTTCCCTCCATGCTGTGGCTCACACACCCTGAAAACTTTCAGGTTTTCAGAGCTTATTCTAAAAAGAAAATGTCCACAAAGAATCTTTTCTTAAATTAAATTAACAAACCAAAAGCCATGAGAAAAAAACAGAAAACAAACAGCAAGATGACAAGTGAACCGTGCTGACGATTACATTAAATGTGCATGGACTGAAGGCCTCACACAAAAGGCAGACTTTGTCAGAAAGGGTATAAAAGCAAGACCCTACAAGACACACACAGGCTGAGAGCAAAGGGCAGCAGGCGGGCAGCTGCTACAAGGGCTCCATCGGGGCCTCTTTTGGTAAGGCCCCAAGCTAAGAATGGTTTTTACATCTTAAAAGGTCATATAAAGAAAAAACAATACAATATACGGAACGGTGACCTAAAATATTTACTGTCTGGCCCTTTAAAGAAAGAATGCCTACCCTTATGCTATAATTGTATCAAATCCCACTTTAAGACAAGAAATCTAATATGAAACAGAGAAGGACATGTCATAATGATGAAGGGCCAACCCACTGGGAAGACAAAAATTATAAATGCAAATGCACCTAACGAGAGAGGCCCACCCAAAATATGTGAAAGGTAAGTGTCAGAACTAAAGGAAGTGAATGTTCTGACATCAGCTGGAGATTTCAACAGCTCAAGAGTTTGGTCCAACACCACGGGTAATAACACATGTACAATTCTGGTCTTAAATACCCTACTGACTGACAGGCTAATTAACTAATTTCTCACAGGTTCAGTGCGTGGAATCTTTGTCCTAATTACGAGAATCTTTGCAGTTATGCCTCAAGTGTCAGAAACCAGCACAACTCTCAGGAAGATTCCCAGCAAGGAAACGGAGAAAGGGGCCTCCTGGTGGGCGGGCTGTACCCACGCAAGCGGCACACGGAGGCGCCCCACTCCCGAGAAGAGCCCTGCCTTCCTGCACGTGCAGCACACACGCCGATGCCTCGCCACACGTGGCGCTGGTCCTGGCAGAAGCTGGAACACATTCCCCAGCAGATCAGAAAGCACTTTCTGCAAGTGACGCCCACCCAAAAGCTGGGGTTCTAGACGTACAACCCAATGAGCTACTTATATCTGCGGGCACTTACCGCCCTCGAGATCTCCTGTCTGCACCAGCAGCCACACCAAGCCCTCCTACGACGAAGCAATCTCGTCTTCCCAGGGGCGGTAACAGCAGCTGGCGGCACAGACACTCCCCTGTGTTCTGGATCACACAGGGAGCCCTCCCTGTGAAGGGACGGTGAACTAGTGAACCGCTCAGAGGCCCTGAGACTGCTACATAATCAGGAAAAGCCGCCAAAGCCTGCTAGCTTCCAGGAGACAACGGAGAAGACCGCCAGCCAGAGCAGCCACGCAGGGCAGCGCTGGAGGAAGGGGCCACAGAGGGAGTGCCTGGGGAGGCTGCTCCTGCCCTCTATCACACGCCATCACGACAGTATCCACACGGGAACATTTCACACCTGGCACACCTAATGTCTCCAGAGGTAAAACTGGACACAGACCATTAACCAGCACATCAGGCATGAAAACTGGAACTCCTATCACTTCTCAAAAGTCATCTTAAAATATGAAATCTACAATGAGAAGATATACTCAAGGCTTAGCTCAATTTAACCTCTCCTCTGGGAAAAAAACATAAGAATTCTTATTTGACAGATAATCTGATAAAATACATCACTAATGAGACAAGCACAAAAACACAAAACTTACCCATCCCAATGGCTGATCTTCATGGTCACCAGGTGGTCTATCATTGGCTGTGTGTACTCAGGAAAGCCAGCAATAAACATGCTGAAAAAGACAGTATTCAGAGGCGGTGAGGATGGGAAGGAGCAGGAACTCCTGCACACCTGCTTGTGAGAGGTGAAATCGCACAGCCACATTCAAAAACTTTGGTAGTTCCTTATAAAGTTAGATATACAGAAATCCCCTTGTTAAGTATTTACCTAGGAGAAATAAGCTAAAGGTCCACATGAAGACCTGCAAATAAAAGCCCACAGCAGCTTTATTCATCAGAGCCACAACCTCACAACAGCCTAAACACCTAGAACAGGTGAGCTAAGAGGTACCCTGCAGCAGCCACGCACGGAGGCCGCTCACAACACACAGCACGCACAACGCTCCAAACCAGCTCGCCGAGCGAAGAAGCCCAAAGCGCGAGCACATCCTTTCTGATTCCACTTATGTGACGTTCTGCAAACGGCATCAGCGACCCACAGTGGCGGGCTGAGGCCACGCGCCCGCGGCATCTCGATGGAGGTGCTGGCCGCCCAGGTGTGTACACTGTCAGCTCTCGCTGAACTGTTACCCTCACCCCAGGACAGCTGACGGAATGTAAATTATGCCTCAAAAATAAAAGTTACGTCCAGTGAAAATACCGTAGGACAATTAAGACAAAAAATCTCCACGTAGGACACACCTCTCTACTTACATCTCAAAACCCATTAAAGATTGGTACATTCAAATATGTAACCAAAAAGAAAAATGTCTGTCAGGAAAAACGCACCATAAACAAAGTCAAAAGATAAAAACAAACTCAAAAACAAAATACCAGCAACTGTTATCACAGATAAAAGACTTCTTTAAAATAAAGTTGTTCCAAATCCATAAGAAAATGCCATCACCTCATAGGAAAATCCTCAAAGACAGTCTACAGAGAAGAAAATGGACACAGCTCAGGTTCAGCCTCCTCCTCGTGGGAGACAGAAAGAAAGCCTCCGTCCGTCTGTCAGATCGCCAAAGTCGGGGGCGAGGGGTGTCACAGCCATTGTTGGAAGGATCTAGAGACACCCAGAAACACCGCTGGGAGCACCCCTACAGTGCAGCCTCTACGGACAGTGACTGGCATCAAACAGGAAATTGAAAACATAAAGATCCAGCAAGCCCACTTTTGTTAATTCACTGAGACACAACCACAGAGTGAGAAATACCATGAGCAACAATGTTCCCTTCACATCACATATAACAGCAAAAGACGAGACAGAAGCCACAGGCCAGCAAATTACACTCTATGTCCACACAGGAGACACAGGACATGGAGAGATGTGCCGCAGGAGTGCTGCCCATCGGCACAGGGAGCGCACCCTCTGCCACGCAGGACAGTAAACCCCAGCCGTCTCCTGATCTCCCACAGCTGGACGGTCGTCCTCTGCTGACGAGCACGTAAGCCGTGACAACCTTGTGCACTGGGCGCCATCGCTCGGCGTGCCCAGAAGGAAGACAACATGCCCATCTGTGCGACACAAACTGACCCTCTCTAGAAGACGACCCAGGGAACTGAGGACGAGGACCCCCGGGATGGAACCAGGACACAAGAGCAGCCCTGAAAGACCCACGCCCTTGCGTTTCCTACTCCACAAACACACACTTGTACGTGTCGTTCCTCTAAAACCCTCCACTGCTTACACATACTGTCTGCACCGGCCATGCCATCCACACATCCCCGCCACAGACTGAGCCATCGGCCACATGCGTTACATGGTGGCTGAGAGACAAAGTGGATGGCACAGAGGGCTTAGAAAGGGGGAAACACACGGATGTTCCTGAATCCTGGGTAGGCACACATGTGCACATGCACGGGGTGAACACGGGTGCTGTGTGGACAGGCATGTGCTACAAGGTGCCAGACAGAGGAGGTGTTTGTTCTGGATGTGAAAGAAAGAAAAGCAGAGGCTTCTCCAGAGGTGAGTGAGACTGAGAGACCCTCTAACCCTGTGATGAAACAAATAAAGTCAGAAGGAAAAACAGAAAAACCAGGACAGTGCACAAGCTGTCAGAAAAGGAGCCAAGATGTGACCACAGGATCCCCATCACCAAAGGGCCCTGGGAACTGCCAGACCGGACTGCCCCAGGCCAGCATCCATGAACAGTGGCCTCACGGGAAGAAATGGACAGAGGCCAGCCACCTGAGTTCTAGTCGACCTCTGGCACCAACTGACAGCTGACCATGGGGAAGACACACGCCCGGAACCACCCCCCGGTGTACAGCACTCCCTGAGTGCTCAGGGTCTGCACGGAGACCAAGTGCAGAGCTAAAGAGGGTGTCAGCAGAGGGTAGCAGGCGAGGACCTGGCCAGTGTCGGGACAGTAAGAGCTGGGCCGCAGGGACAGCTGAGGGGATCGACAGCATGAGGAGTATTTGAAGGCTATTAGGGACACAGAAGTGACAGAACTAGGTCACCAAGCGGATGTGGGGAAGGAGACAGCAAGAGAAGCAAAACGGAGCTGACCGTGCGGGTGGCGTGCCATTCGCTGAGCTAGGAGGCAGGGAAGGAGACAGTTTGCTCCAAGGGCTCCTTAGTTCGAAGAACTTGTATGACAGGAATGTGCAAATTACTGGAAAGCAAAATACAACAAAATGTATTTCAAGAAGCATGCACAGGACTACAGATGTCAGAAATCTGCTAAGGAAACTTCCAGCAACAGGACACCCACAACAGAAAGTGCCAACGACCACTGGTTGTGTCCCAACAGGAACAGCCCTGTGTTCACATGTTGACGTCAAAGGGGCTCGAGTGACCACCAGCTGGTGAACGAGGGACAGGGCAGGGGAAAGCAGAACTCAGTAACACGGTGAAGCCAGGACACAAAAGCAAACGCACCTTGTGACTCCGTTCACACCAATTCCAAAGAAGGCAGACTCTGGGCACAGGAGGCGGCTCAGAGCTGCCAGGGCCCGGGATTGAGTGACTTTCTGGAGGGAAGCGCGCCCCTCGTTGACCGCAGTGGTGGCCACCCATCAGCCAAAACCCACATTTTAAATTGGTGAATCTTCCTATATGGAAATTATATGTAATAAAATAGGTGTACAGAAATAAACACGACTTTTCTAGAGGTTTAGTCTCAGGAATACACAGGATACTGAAAGGACAAATCACAGGCAAAAAGAAAACGTTTGCGGATTGTTTACCTGAAAAAGGACTTGTATCCAGACTATATAAAGAATTCTCAAATTCTCAGTAAGAAGAAAACTAACCCAATAAATAGGTAAAAGATTGATCAAAGAAGCTCCCGAGAGATGCTCAAAGCCGTAGGTCATTAGGAAAACACAGATGAAGGAGCTGCTCCTGGCCACAATTAGAAAGATGGGCCACAGCGAAGGGTGGCTGCCGGGGCCGTGTGAAACTGAGCCACTGCCTGGAAGTCTGTCTGGCGGTTTCTTAAAAAGTTAGGGTCCAGCTGTTCCATCCCTAGGCCCTCAACAAGCGAAAGCACCTGCCCACAGACAGGTGTGGACATGGGCGTTCACTGCTGCTTTATCTGTAGCTGCCCCAAACTGGAGACACCCAGGTGTGCCTCAACTGGGACAGACAAGCGTGGAACACTGGTCAGCAACCAAGGAATGAATGAATCATTAGCACACGACGAGTGAAAGAACCAGCACAAATACAGGGTGCACACCGTGTGATTCCATTCGCACCACTTAAGAAAGTGCAAACGAACTCAGGGAGCAGCAGACCGGAGCCACCCGGGGAGGGGGCCTGGGGGAACTCTGGTGGCAGCTCTTCCACCACCTGGGCGTGGCGACAGATCAGAACATACGTGTGAGACGGGCAGTGTCCTCGTGCTCTCAGAACTTTAACAAAGCTGTCGGAGTAAAAACAAAGGTGAGGCACCTGCTGGTACGCCCCACCTGACTGTCTTCACCTGCTGCTTTCAACTTGCTTCCATTCCTGTGTGTGCCAGAAACTCTGATCTCCAGAAGAATCAACTTGTGAGGGGTCCTGACCGACCTCCGCACTTCCAGTTGCCAAAACGCAGACCTCTCGAGCCGCGTCCCGTGACTCAGGATGATGCACACCCCTCACTATGGCTCAGAAGCCCCCCACTACAGCGAGCTGGGCCCCACTGACACTGGACCATTCCTCCTGGGCTGTCCCCCTCAGCACGGTTCCCTCTCCTCCTCCCATCCCACCCCCCACAGTAAATGTTCCACATTAAAATATATGTTCAAATATTAACAAAGAAAACAGAACAAAAGCAGGAAAGAACTGATAAGGCACAGAAAGCTATTAGATGTTCAGAAAAGATGGAAAGGATGCTAAAAATACAGTGTGTTAGTCAGACTCTTTGAGAAAGGGGCCAAATGTTATGTTTTTAAAAAAAAATCTATGCGTGCTGGTCATGGAGAAGAGTAACTCCCGCACGTCCTGCACCGGTGGGGAGTCTCTCCTTAGGGCGCAGAACGGTTAACGCACGTCCAGGGCGACGCGGCACGGGTGATACAGCGGGCCCTTCCCGTGCTGGCGCCGCAGCGAGGAGCTAGTAACGCAGCACGATGCCTCCCAGCACCCAAGTCGCGCAGGTGCACGTCTGACTCGGGTCCTGCAGCGCTGCTGGAGATATTACACATTCACCCCTGACCTGATTTCTCAAGTACCTCTTTTTTTTTTTTTTTTAAGATTTTATTTATTCATTTGACAGAGAGAGAGACAGCGAGAGAGGGAACACAAGCAGGGGGAGTGGGAGAGGAAGAAGCAGGCTCCCAGTGGAGGAGCCTGATGTGGGGCTTGATGCCAGATCACCGGGATCACGCCCTGAGCCGAAGGCAGATGCTTAACGACTGAGCCACCCAGGCGCCCCTCAAATACCTCTTCTTATTCGCATCTCATAAACAACCCAGAGACCCCTTCAACTTGGGAAGCACTATTTTACTGGAAAGAAAAAACAAACGAACAATCCCTTCTAAGCCACCTTTGTGGGTCTGCGGCAGCCGGAGGAAGCGTGGGGCGCGAAGGCGGCACAGAGGCAGCACCCACACAACAGGGAGGGCTGGGAGGAGGGGACGCCCAGAGACAGCACTTATTCTGGTTATCACGCTTGAAACTGTTAGCGCCCTTTAAAAAGCAAGCAGATCCCACACCCCTCCCCAGGCCACCCAGACCCGCCGTTGTCCCTTTGGATTAATTTGCATTTTCTAGAGTCTATGTAAACAGAATCCCACACTAGGCACCTGGTCCAATCACCGGGAAACACAAATTTCGGTCATGTAAATTATGTCTACTCTTAGTGACCTTTTCAGGGGAAAAGGAAAATTGTGGAGAATTTTCTGACATCTGCATCACAGGGAGTATCGTATTTTGTGACAAATTAACAACTTACCTTATAACCAGGAAACAGTTAGCTCTGTTGCCGACAGCAAAGTAGTCCGCTGCAGTCAAAATATCGATTCCGTGAGGGAAAGTGCCCTAGTCACAGAGTCAAGAGGGAGAAGACAAATGGCACAGGTGAGGGGAGGCATTTGCAGAAGGTCAACGGCCACGTTCATACCCACTCACACCTACGACAGAGGCACGCGGACAACTCACTGGCTGTCCATCTCACGCTGGACACTGTGTTAGTAGGATACGAACCACTTAAAAATATTTCATTATTTTTTTCAAACAACTCAAACATTTTCAATTTTAAAATGTTACCTTCTTCACACCCACACCATAAAAACAAACAAAACCCGGTCTCAACAGTACAGGCACACCTGATCCCATGCACATCCCAGATACTGCATGTGTTGTACACAGAAGGTCTGTGGCCATCCTGTGAGCCATTCTCCCAGCACCATTTGCACACTTCAAGTCTGTGTGTCACATTTGGGGAATTCTCGCAAACATGCAAACATCACTAATCACCTCATCCCAAGTCAGGGAGTTTATACGCCCTCCCCAGAGTGTGTCCCTGTTTACTTTGGCAAGTTCACATCCTTCTTCTCCAACGTTCCCACCAAACCGTAGGACACTGCCGTGTGCAGGGCTGGGGGGCACCCTGGGCCCACACAGACTCCACTTCCTTCCAAGTCTGTGTCTCTTAAACAGCTGCAAGGCTCCCCCGCGCCCTGTGCCATGTGGACACTGGTTTCACGGGAAACATCAGTACAGGGGAGGTGGGGTGGGTGAGGGGACACCCCCAGGAACACCAGCTCCGGCTGATCCCCTGAACCTAGACCATGGTTAAAGGCCTTTCCTCTCTCTGAAAGTCCACCCAACCCGAGTGTCCCCACAAAATGGGACACGGTGACAGCCAGGAACCAAAAGCACCCCTGGTCCAGACCACCTTGTGTCTGGAACAGGGCTCGGCCCAAAGCAGACTGGAAGCCGGGGTGGGGAGACACCTCTTTCTCCTGGACTCTGACTTCGGGGTGCCCAGAGCCCCTCAGTTCAGCTTCCAGCAGGTTCCTTCCCTGTCCAACCCCTTCCTTCGCCAGAGCAGCACTGCCTTCTGGAGCTCCCCACACTTGCGGCCCCGACACACTGAAGTTTTTCCCCTTCAGAGGTCAGCTGTCTTCTCCTAGGGAGCCGCTGTCTCCTAAGTTTCCAGGGCCCCAGGTGGACGTGGACTAAGGGACATCCACGGACACTGGCCCCAACCACCTCCGAGCCAGGGAAGAAGGGGAGAGACCCCGAGGGGCAGAGGTGCTAGAGGAGAATGAAGCACAAAGCAGCATGTGCCCTGCAGCCAGCTGTGGGAGCAGGACTCGATGGCCCTCCTGGGCCGATTCTGGGAGAACGTCCCACCAAGAACCAAAGGTCGCCTCCCCTGTGGAAGCAGAAGGGTCAGCCCTCATCCTGGCCTCTGGCAGCCCGGGAGAACGGCAACTAAACCGGGAGACCATGGACCCAGCGTGCAGAATCCAGGCCCCCGGGTCTGCAACGAGGGCCCTCATGGACACAGGGGGCACTTTCCCCACATAGGGGGCATTTTCCCCCCCCAAACACCCCAACACCAAGTCAAAATGTTTGTGTTTTACCTGAGGCTTCCCTCCCTGAGACCTGCCTCTCCCACTGCTGAGTGAGACTTCTACATGAGGCTCCCCTTAGGCCCTGCAGCCTGACTTCTGACCCCCAAGTCCCAGATGCCCATCACTGTCTCCTCTTGTCCCCCAGCACCATCTGCTGATGCCCTCGCCCACAATACACTCTTCAGCCCAGATCTTCCTCCTGGGGCGCTCACCAGAGCTCAGCTCAGTGTTCCCCCAACATGACCTGCCTCAGTGTTCCCCCAACATGATATGATTCTTCCCCAGGCTGGCCACACGTCCTAGTGTGGCCACCGGCACACGCAGTGTGAATGACTCGGTGATAAGAGCCACACCACCCAGCCAAGGCTGACCAGTCATGAGAGGTTCAGGACTAGGGGGCACAATGGGGTTGGTGGGTACAGAGAGAGGCCACAGGGTCAATGGCTTCCAGAAGCTGGCTCCTACCACACGTAGGATGGGCAGTGATCACATCTCTGTCCCTGAGAAGCCGGGCTCCTCCACCCACATCCCTCCCTCACCCACAGGCAGCTGCTAAAATCGGGTGGCAATGCGTAAGGCACTGACCTCTGACGTGTGTGTATGTGTGAAATACTTACACATTCGGGTTTCCCATAAAACACAATACTAACTGTTTAAAATTTGTGTCAACTCTCCCCTGGATAACATCATGAGTGGGTCTGTGACCACACATCACTGAGTTAAATATTAGCTTATTCTAGGTAAATTCTTTACCCTCATCTAACAATGCGAGGAGATAACAAGTTTGTAGCTTTCGGTATTTCTACTGCTAAAACTACAGGAAGTTTTAGGAATGAAGACTTCAAGAAGTAGCCATACCTGTCTTCCCACATTCTCCTGGAAAGCAGCCTAAGGAGAAGAAGAACAAACAGAGCAGGTGAGTTAGGTCTGCGCTTTGCTAAACACCAGGAGAGAAATTCAAAACCAACGCTGTGCCGCACAAATGACCCATGGCTTTATTTTTTTAAATAAAAGTCCTCATTGTTGGCAGATCAGAGCCTCCAGGGTAGTTGTCATTCTGTCTCTAGGTCCTGGTGCTTTTTTAAACCACAATTCAGTTTATAAAATCAGACACATCCTGAAACGTGTCCTTCGGATGTGGATGCCAAGCTTCTCACCGACGCCTAATTCAAGGCCCTAGATAGAGGCCTGAGAACAGAGTCAAATCAGTTAAATCAAATCCAACGCGAGACCCTCTTCCTGGGAACTCTGTGACAGCAGCTTCCAATGATGAACATAATGGCCCACCTCCTCCCGTTGCCTTCCCCAGGGGCTGTCATGGACAAGCCCTGAGCCTCCAACACAGGACCAGAGCTCAAAATATTTACTTAAACAGAATGAAGTGTCTTTAGGTGCTTTCTTTAAAATGCCTGCTCCCCGTCCCCGCTGGCCCCCGTCCCCGCTGGCCCCCTTCCCCGCTGGCCCCCTTCCCCGCTGGCCCGTCCCCGCTGGCCCCCTTCCCCGCTGGCCCCCTTCCCCGCTGGCCCTTCCCCACTGGCCCGTCCCCACTGGCCCCCTTCCCCGCTGGCCCATCCCCGCTGGCCCGTCCCCGCTGGCCCTTCCCCGCTGGCCACCGTCCCCGCTGGCCCTTCCCCGCTGGCCCTTCCCCACTGGCCCCCGTCCCCATTGGCCCCCTTCCCCGCTGGCCCCCATCCCCGCTGGCCCTTCCCCACTGGCCCCACATCCTGCACCCCCACCTGCTCTGCAGAGGGGTGACGGGCAGGCCGTCTGCGCAGTGACAACAGCAGGGCCTGTGCGCACGGGCAGTGCCTCCTTTCCCATCTACTACCCAGCTGGTGCCCCCAACTCCACTCTGCCCAAAGCAGCAGGGCTCAGAGTTCCCCAACAGAGCAGGACATCGAGCACAGCAGCACAGGCCACCACCTCACAGCCATGTGGTCAGCGTGCGACAGGTCTGAAGTCAGGGCAGCCTGGGAGGGCTCCCTGCCCACGGACGCAGCCCCTTCCCGTGGAGAGGAGCCTGTGGGGGCAGTTCACTGCGTACCTACAGGGCGTGAGAGGGAGCATATGCAGGTGTGCAGAAAGGAACTTGAGAAACCAAAGCACAGAGACTCGAGTCTGCCCCTTGCCAGCATCTCAAGCAGGTCCCACAGAAAACCAGAACCAGGGTGGTCTCCAGGCACAAGCAGACGGGCATTTCTCCCATGGCCCTCCCACAGCTTTCAAACTGGAAGGAGGGAGACTCACTTTTCACTACATACCATTTTGAACCTTTTGCTATAAATTCATTAAAGAAAATAAGAAACCAACCAAAAGGCAATGGAAATATGACAGAATGTCAATTTACATAACAACAAAATTTAGGAACCCATTTACCACTCTGATGACATCAAAAAGGTAAAAAGTAATACAAGATTTATGTGGAAAAACGAAGCCCTGGAACAGGTAAAGCAGTCCTGAAGAAGAGAGGGAAGGAATGGCTGTCCTCAGCATGGCGGCTGACTGCACGTGGACAGAGGACAGACACGGAGAGGGGTGGAACAGAATGGAAAAACAGAGAACGCCTTTACGACCGAGGGCCAGGCCAGAATTCTGAGAATGGACACTGAAAACACAATCCACATAAGAAAAACTGAAAAACTGGTCACGTCAAACTTTAAAACTCCTGCTCTGCGAAACGCCTTGTCAGGAGGCCAGAAGCCACAGCCTGGGAGCAGGCCCGGGAGCCATACGCCGATGAGGGAGCACCTCGCATCTGGAGCGTAACAAGCTCCACACTCGAGCACACACAGCGGCCAACGAGCAGGCAGAAGGCTCGAACAGACGCTTTACCAAAGGGGAGGCTCGGGAGCAACAACAATGGAGAGGTGCTCACCATCAAAGGGAGGCAACTTAAAAGCACAACGAGGGATCACTACACGCCTGATAGGACCATGTAACAAACACAGAATGCTGGCGAAGCTGCAGGAAGACGGGATCCCGGACAGACTGCCGGTGGGAAGGTGAAACGGCACAGCGCCTCGGAACGCTGGGCTAAACAGGCAACCACCATCAGCCTGCCACGGTCCTGCTGCATTCATCCAGAAAGAGAAGTCACAGTCCCACAAACACCCGCACACGAATGTTCACAGCAGCTTAATTCTTAAAACAGCACAAAACCAGACACAACCCAGAGCTCCCACAACATGCCAACGGTTCGAGGGACTGCGGCTCTGCCACCACCAGGAGCTGACCAGCAAGGGGCAGGACGGACCTGCGAGGAACACAGCGGTCCTAAGAGTCCCACGCTGCACGACTCCATCCATGCAACAGCAACACAGAAAGTCAGAAAGTAGCAACACAGAGGGTTAGACACCAAACATCTTTTAGCTAAATGTGGCCTTTAAGGAGACTTAGTGTAACTGCGGATGAAGCACGGCTCGCAGGCTCCGTCTCCCTCCTCACCCTGACCCTCGCATGAGGAAGCACGGGGCCACCCATCTGCACCACTCCTTCCTTCCCAGCTCGGGACAAGTCTTCTCAAAATGTCGACACATTTGCAGGCCAGGTGGGTACCTTCCAACGTGGAGAGTAA
Source organism: Ursus arctos (assembly GCF_023065955.2). Classification (NCBI taxonomy): domain Eukaryota; kingdom Metazoa; phylum Chordata; class Mammalia; order Carnivora; family Ursidae; genus Ursus; species Ursus arctos. The sequence goes on from NW_026622919.1 coordinate 436,418, forward strand.
TGAACACTAAACAGCTACATAACTAAGTGTTCACGAATGTGTTTACCCTAATCAACCAGTCAGGCCTCCGTTCGCCACCCCACTCAGATCCTCACGAGGTTGCTGTGAAGACTGAACACAGCACTCATCAACGCCCCACGGTGCCTGGCAAACTCACATTTCTACCATCACCAGCACAGACCTGGAGGCACGTCGCGACACTGCAGGCAGGAACTGGTGACACGGGAACCGCAGGACGCAGAGGAAGGTCCAAAGGGACACAGCAGCTCAAACCCTCTCTGTGCCCACGCCCTCTGGGTGGCCCTGTGGTCCCTGGGTGAGCAGGGTAACCTCGTCCTCGGGCGAGCGCATGGCCCCAGGGCCTCCTAACCTCAGCAGGGAATGACCCACCACAGAGAGCATGAAACATGGGCACAAGCAGGAGCCAGAAAGGGCAAAACATGCCTTTATCTGTGGAGGCAGCGCCGGGGAAGGGAATTCATTCCGAGTTACCACCTACTCAGTCCTCAGCTTTTCAAGTGAGCTTTAAACAAATGCCTCTCTTACCCTCACTTCTAATCTTACAGCTGCTAGGTAAGCAGCTGTATATAGATGATGTCCTATGCAAAGAATCTCCTGCTAATTTTGAAGGATTTTAATTCCAACTTGAAAAACAAACAAAATGATTTCTGGTTTTTTTCACCCTTTCCTCAGGGTTTATAAACGTATCAGTGCTTTGATCTCACTGCTGCTTCCCATTAAAATGTTTGACTTTACAGTAAACAAAAGAAATGTACTACTTCTTAAGTCCAGACTTAACAAAAAATGATCATGGTGTTTGAAAGTGTCTTACGATTATGGCCAGCAGGTAAATGTCAGGGCAGCGATGCGAAGGCCTCTCAAGGAATCATGGGGCTTCCTACTGACACTCCAGACAACAGAAACAAAACTGCATGAACACAGAAGAGACTGACTTTGCTGGCAAACTCTCTCTTGAGACAAAATTTTGAAGGGCCCAAGGCCCAGCACCTCTTATGTCAGACCTATTTTGGGTACAGAGAGCAGGCAGTCAGGCAGGCACTGTCCAGGGTCACAGGAGACTCTCCAACCGAGCTCCCGCACACAAGGGAGGCCCACGCTCCGCCGGCATCATCCCAAGCAAAGGAAGCAGGTGCCATGCTGGTCCCCGGGTCCACAGTCACCCACTCAGGAAACATGCATCTGTGGAGCACCTACCACGTGTCAACAGCAGTGCCAACCATCCTCATGGTGACATGGGACGGAGCACAGCATGAGAAGTGGCAGAGGGAGTGCTGCCCCCCACCCCCCGTGTCCTGTCGCTGCATCTGACAGCTTAGATGGACAGAGAAGTTCCTTCACTAGAAAGAACAGACAAGCTAAACAAACTGAATTAATAACAAAATACTTCCAAAGAAACAAGAAACTAAAAACAGAACAGGCCCAGATGGGTTCACTGATGATTTCCACCAAACATTTAAAGTAGAAACAAAGACAGGGCACCTGGGTGGCTCAGTGGGTTAAGCATCTGCCTTCGGCTTGGGTCATATCTCAGGGTCCTGGGATCAAGCCCCACATTGGGCACCCTGCTCAGCAGGGAGCCTGCTTCTCCCTCTCCCTCTGCCGCTCCCCCTGCTTGTGTGCTGTCAATCAAGTAAATAAATAAATAAAATAAAGTAGAAATAAAGTAATAGCAATCTTTTTTTTTTTTTAATTTTATTTATTCATTTGAGAGAGCATGAGATAAGCAGCAGAGGGAGCAGCAGAGGGAGAGGGACAAGCAGACTCCCCGCTGAGCAGAGAGCCCGGCGCAGGGCTCGATTTCAGGATCCTGAGATCAGGACCTAAGCCAAAGGCAGACACTTAACCGACTGAGCCACCCAGGTGCTCCACGGCAAGCTTTTAAAACTACTTCTACAAAATACAAGAGGAAGAGCTTGTATTCCCAATTCCTTCCATGAGGCCAGATTACCCTAATTCCAAAGCCAGAGAAAAACATCACAACAAACGGAAACGACAGTCCAATATCCCTTACGAATACAGACTCAAAACTCTCAACAAAACTTTGGCAAACTGAATCCAGCAACATAAGAAAAAGGATGATACCAAGACAAATGGGACTTAACCTGGGAATGTAAGGTTGGTTTAATACCTGCAAAATCAATTAATAGGACACATCATATTAACAGAATACAGCACAGAACCACTTGACCATGTCAAAAGCAAACATCCATTCATGATTAAAACAAAAAAAACAAAAAAAAAACCCTCACAACAAACTAGCAGCACTTCCTCAACCTGCTAAAGCGTATTTACAAAACCCTGAGAGCAACCACCACACCCGACGGTGAAAGCTGGCCTGTCCCTGAGACTGACAGCAAGGCAGGGTGTCCCTTGTCCCCACCTCTGCTCAGCACGGTACCTGCAGCCCCTCTTACCAGCACACTTAGGCAAGAAAAAGAAAAGCCATCAAGACTGGAAAGCACCAGTAAGCTTCTCTTTTACTCACAGATGACAAGAGTCTGTATGCAGAGCCATAAGGAGCACATACACCCCAGACCTGAGCTCACACACACCAGTAAGAGGGAGGTGAAGGCCCTGCCATTTCCCACACCTTCCTCCCAACAGAGCCAGCCACGGGTGCAGACCCCACTGGCCATTCCCGCCTCGGAGCCGCCAGCCCCACAGGAACCCCAAGACAAGACCCGGAAACTGGGTCCACACCCCACGGCCCATGTGTGGTGCCAGGTGCCCTGGAAAGGATGCCCTTGAGAGCTGAAGCCCTGGCCTGGGAATGGCAGGACAGAAAAAGAGAGCTGTGGCCGAGTGCTGCCTGGCCTGGCTTCCTCCCTGTGGGAAAGAAACTGCTGGCATTTCTGCAGGAGCAGCAGGAACCAACTGCAATTGATCCAGCAGGGCCCACCCCTCAAGAACTATGCACGTGGGTACCTTACCTGTGTAGCCATGCCACTGCCTACTACCCATCCTTTCCCACCTAATCCAGGTACTTCCCTGGCCCCCAGCCACTCCAGCCTGCACTGTCCCAGCTTGAGTGTGACACTAACAATCCCAAAACGTGTTCCCAGAGCACATGGGAGCATGCCCAGCATGGCACTGATTCTCCCAAACCCCCCATCCCAGGGCAGGGCACCACGTGCCGAAGGCAGTCTGAGCGCACTTATGTGTCCTACCATCGAGTCCTACCTTTCACCTCCGACCCAGCCAGGCACAAGCCCAACTGCTGGCCTGCGCCCTCTCCCACCAGCCGGAATCTCCTCCACGGTATCTTTTTCCGTTAATTGTTAATAACCTTACTGAAGCGAATGTTCAAACTCTGAATGTGGATTTCGGCGAGCGGCTCTCAGTCTCTCCTAGCAGACACCTTCTTCTCCTCATCCGTCTCACAAACTCGCACAACCTCCCCCTGGACCAGCCCGTGGGGTACAGATGCCTCGTCCACCCTCTCTCTACCACCAGTCGCTAACAGCGTGTGTCTGCTCCCCTCTGGACACCTAAAATCAGCTTCGGCCCCCCTGTCTGTGGGCAGAGCCCTCCGGATCAAGGCCCTCCCATGGTTACCTGCCCGTCTCCCTGGGGCTCGCCCATTTCTGAGCCAGGAAGGCCACCTCCCCATGATGCAGTGAGGCCCCCCAGGGCAAGGTGGGTAGCTCTCTCCACGTCCCAGCTGGGGGCCCTCAATCCAACCCCTCAGTCCAACCACCCACAGAACACATTTATGTCCCCTACACCCCCATTTCTGACAACACAGAGTGCTCACAGAAAACCCTCTCAGGCCCCAGTGCCTCTCAGGCTGGACCCTTCTCCTGCAGGTCTCCCATTAAAGTGAACCATAAGGAGACCAAACCTTGGCCATCACCAGGGTCCTCCTGGCTTCACCTCCCCCACCAGCCACAACCAGCTACACCCCCACATTTTTCTCAAAGCACAGCCTTTCTGTCCATGTCCATTCTTCACCTCTTAAATCTTGGGGAGCTGCTTGTCTGTACCTGAAACTAAGGCTCCTGTCTCCAGACGGTCTGTCGCCTCAGCTACCAGGCTCTGCTGCTGAAGGGACTCTTGGCTCTGGCTTCTGGTCCCTCAGCACCTACACCAGCCCATGTCTGAGCCTGATCTAAGTGACTGACCATCAGTAAGACAGCCCTGTGTGAAGCCCGGGCACAGCCATGACGTCACCAGCGAGCATCCCAGGGACAAGGCCTGGCAGCCATCATCTCTAACAGCATCCACAGGAACCCCCGAAGCAGAGCTTGGGGCCACAGCCCAGCTCTGTCGGAGGAGCAGTGGGATGTTCAAGCAGACTCCCGGTCAGTGTTGCCTGCTGAAAGTGCTTTGCACACAGAATGCACCCCAAACATGACCAGGCTCTGGGGGGGGGGGGGCAGGCACTAGTGTTCAAACACAGGAAGGCCCACTGGGACTGCCAGGCACGTCCAGTGAGGCTCCAGGCCCAGCGCGACTGCGTGAAGCTGAGCTGACCTCTGCTTGGCATCGACTCCTGAGGCTCAAAGCCACCTGCTCTGCCGTCACACTCAGGTCACACACCCGGAACCCACTTTCTTCTCCTTCCCCGGAGCACAGGCTACCTTGAGCTGAGTCTGGTCATCAGGCACTACGTCATCCACTCACAACGCTCGAGATGGCTGCATTTCTCGGTGTGCTGGAGGTGGGGCATTTAATCCTGACCCCGCTTCACAGGCTAAAGACCACTCCCTTCCCCCTGAAACTGGGAGGCAATGTGAGCTGGCACTCTGCTGAGTGGCTGCCTAGGCACTGTACATGGGCAGCGTCCACGAGTGCGTGGCCTGCTCAGCAGAGCAGGGCACGGTTCAGAGCCCATCCACACCGTCAGGAAAAGGAACAGAATAAGAGAACTCACAGAGGCCGCTCTCCTGCAGTTTATGTTTCGGTCAAACACTGTGGCAATCACCAGAGCGCTGTGAAAAAGAGGAAAAACGGTTAAAAGGAAATCTGTGAAGAACAGAGACCCTGCCGCATGACTTGGGAGCCTCTTCCATTTGCTCAGTGCATGCTGTGTGCGAGCTCCCAGCACCACAGGCGGCTGACCCTGGTCCACCAAGCCACGTGAGGCACGCACACCTGAGTGCCAGGGAAGTCACAGGGAGAAGAGCTGCCGGACACAGGGGCCTGGAAGGCAGATTGTGCTCAGCCTGCTCTGGGGGAGCCCAGAGGATGAGAACCAGCCACGCTTGGGGGGAGGGGAGAAGCAAACAGGCAGGGCTGACGTGGACACGGATGCTCGGGACCAGGCAAGAGCTCCCCAAGATGGACAGTGAGCACACAGGGTCGTCCACAGGCAGCCAGTGGAGCCTCTGGGCCCTGCCCCTGCTGAGAAACCCAACCAAGTGCAAAAATCAGCTATCAGGGTCACACAAAGTCCTCCAGATGGCCATGCCCCCACCCCCAAGCCAACCACAACCGTGCTCTGAGAAAAGGAAGCCTTTTCCAAGCTCATAACATTCATCAGACTTCATTTAAACCCCTCTTCGTTAGGTCATCACACTTAATTATTACTGATAAAACAGAAACCACTCATTTGACTTTGTGAAGTTTTAGCAATGAAAACAAAGGATTTGGGGCAGGAGTGGAGACAGTGTTCGTTCTAAGGATGACGCGAGAACTCGCATCCCCTGCCAGCCCAGAGAAAATGCTTTTAAAAAGGGGTATTTCAGACACACGGAGGCCACCTCAAAGCAACATCACCCGTCCTCCCCAATAGCTGAGGGCCTGACACGACCCACTCCTATTTCTACATCTCAATCCTCTTCCTCCCTCCAAATCCCTGGGACATCTCTTCGGCACATCCACACTTCCCAGCTCTCCCAGCCTAAACAACGACCTCCTGAACCCGACCAATCCCTCGAGCTGCACCACGTCCGTCAATACCGAGTGGCAGCACATCAACGCCCCCTGGCACAGATCTCCAGGTGGTGATCCCAGAATCTGTGAACATGTGGCATTACCAGGCAGAGGGCAGTTAAGGCTGCAGGGGCTGGTCAGGGAGGCTATGTCAATAGACCCCACACAGTCACAAAGGCCCTGGGACTGGAAGCAGGAGGCAGAGGAGACCCAAGAGACACAGCCTGAGGACTTGGCCTGAAGCTACCATCTCTGAAGATGGAGAAAGGGCCACAAGCCAAGGAACACGGCAGCCTCTAGAAGCTGGAAGAGGAATGGATTCTCCCCCAGAGCCTCCAGAGGGAACCCACCCTGCCGATACCTTGGTTCTAGCCCACTGAGACCTGAATCAGACAAGTTACCTCCATGCCCACACTGCGAAACCCTCCTGCGTAGTAAGAATGAATAAAGCATCAACTCACGAGAAAACCCAGGTGAAGCTACGTGCGTTCTGCTAAACGGAAAGTCCACATATTCTATGTGTCCATACAGAAGACATTCTAGAAAGGGCAAAACTATAGGGCCCAAAGCCAGTGTGGTCGTGGCCAGGGGGCAGGGTGGCCGACTACCAAGGGCAGAGGGGGGGACCCAGGGAAGACAGAACTACTGTTTGGGACCATAGTTGTGGTACCCAACTCTGAATCTCTCAAAACCCACAGAACGGTAAACAGCAGGAGGGAACTTTATTGCAGCAAATGTAAAAGATCCATCAGGAAGTGGGGGACCCCGACAGTCAAGGGCATGCGTCTGTTACACAGAGCAGCACCACAGCAAGGGCCAGCTTGTGTGACCCTTGACAGGGCGGGAGAGATGTGCCCCTCGTAGGCTGTGGGCTAGCAGATCTGGAGACACTGCATGCGGACAAGTAAACACACAGCCACGAACGAGAGCCAGGAAGAGGGAGGGAGAGGGAAGAGAAGAGAAAGCTAGGACAACGGGGTGCTGGGCTGTCGTCGCACAGTCCGCACGGACGCAGGGACTCTGGCTGGAGGCACGCTTGGTGGGCGCTTGTGCATCGGAGAGTAAGCAGAGTCCGGATCTCAGATCCCAACACAAACCCTTGGAAGCAGCTGATTTCTGGGCTGGGCCAAGGGAACAAAAGATAAGCCTGGAGAATCTTGTCATGCTAGAAAACCAGAACCTATTCAAAAAGATGAAAGTCCCAGTCCCACTGAAAGGACACAGCAGCCAACATGAAACTACTCCCAAAGGCCAACGGCAGAGCCATCTGAACAGCATAACCAACAAGGGTTAGACGACAGGCCCAGGGGCAAATGAAACCTCCAGGAGCCCACACAGACATCCACAGATCATGCAGTGGGTAAAAGGGGAGAAGAACGCCTTTTCCTTATGAGAGAACAGCCAAGAGAGTCCCTGGGAATACATGTCACGCATAAAGGAAGACAATCCCAGTAGCTTGACAGACCCCACCTCAACCAGAGGACCAAGGGCCGCATCCCCCACACTGAGTCTGGGGTGGGCCCCAGCCAAGACGCCACCAAGGCCACCACCACAGACTGGCTGCAAGCGAGAAACTATGGGGCGTGCATTTCCCACTGTGGGTGCACTTGGTGACAACACGAGGGGAGCTGGTGAAGGGCCCACGGGAGACTTTCCTACTCTTCTTATAACTCTCCTTTAAGTCTCAAGTTGGTTCAAAATTAAAATTCTGAAAAGCAACTAAACATCTGAAGATTTCAGTGTCTTGGGTCCTTTCACTGGCGAAGCCAAAAGTTCAGCAAAACTCTCTCACCAGAGCTTATTCCCTTTCTCCTCTAAACTCCTGACCACAAACTACAGACGAAATGAGATTTAAAAAACACTGGGCTTAAAAGAAAAGTCACCTATTGCAACATCACACTGGCTTTTGTTAATAAAATCGTAGAAATCATTAAACTCATGGAGATGTGTTAATGTGATCTCTCAATAACTAAAACTTACATAACTGCTGTTCTTTACAAAAACATGTGTGGTATGCGTTCCTAAACATATTCTCAGAATTAATGGAAATTTCACTACTACTGTTTACGTTTAACAAGAGCTGCTTTATCATAATCCATAAGATCATATGTATTCCAGGAAAAAATATTCACAAGATTTTCTGCTTCAACATCTGACACAAGAAAAATGGAAACTTACAACTTCACTGACTCTGGGTCCAGGCAATACTACCAAAAGTTCGCATTTTATATTGAATTCTTAAAATTTCCTATCAATCTATTTGTCCTAAATCATAATTTTCAAATTATGGAACACTGATTAACGAGAGAAAGGCACAAATGTCGAGAAGAACTGTGAAACCACCCCATAAGCCAGCCAGAACCCCTTTAAGGTTACTCCTAAGTGATGGGTCCATTTCAACAATTCCGGGCCCTTCCCACCCGTCTGTGGACATGCTGGCCCCACTCAGGGCAGGCTGAGTCCACTTCCAACCAGGCTCCTGTTGGTGCAGCCAAGGCCCCTGAGACAACTCGCAGGTTTGCTGTGAGTGTTCTCACAAGGCCAGCGCGGCGGACAATGAGTCTGCTCTGAGGGGCTGGTGGGGGAAGGGGCCCCATGAAGACAGCTCAGCTTCAAGCCTTCAAGTTCGTGTTGCGACCGAGCCAAAGTATTAACAGATGGCTCTGGAAGGTGGCTTCTTGTTTTGCCATGTATGTTAGCTACTTCCCTCCCTTCCAGCCGGCTCCGAAATAACCACAGCAGGCAGCCACCGGGGCTGGGTGTCCACGTGGTGGCCTGAGGGCCCCTGCAGAACAACAAGACACGGGCTCACACTGGCCCGAGCTCAGCCTCACATGGGTCAGTAGGACCCAGAGCCTCCAGCTAGGAGGGGAGTTGTGACGAGGCCCAGCGCACACCATGCAGCTCCTGTCTTAACTGGCCACAGAGTGACAACGTATCGAGACCATGCATCACAGGAGCCCCAGAAGGTTCCATCTCTAAGTAACCCTGAGCAGAACCAACTGTGCGTGGCACATGTGCCCGGCTCTGGGCATGAGATCCCCCGCGTCCTGTTGGTGAGCACACACTACGGTGTGGAAAGAAGGAACGAAGGAACGAAGGAACGAAGGAACGAAGGAACGAAGGAACGAAGGAAGGAAGGAAGGAAGGAAGGAAGGAAGGAAGCTGGCCTCCCACACAGCTGGCCTCCGAGGGGCTGTGTTGGCTGCAGTCTGGGAGCCTGGCCGTGGGGCCTTGCACACGGCCTCAACTTTAGTCACGTTACCTTCTGCATTCACAAGTAAACGGCTGAAAACACTCCCTGATTTATCAACATTCTACCAAACTTAACAAAACAGAGTAGGAAAAATATAGCAGTACCCCTTAAAAACCAACTTTTAGCCGTATACAGGCTCTGAGGTTAATTCAAGACATCAACTGTGTGGGTAGCTATGTATATAACCAGATTCTAATACCATTCTGACTAAAATTCTATACTACTCTAATTTCACACTTTCAGAACAAAACTGGCTTATCGAGAAATACTAGCATGTTTCAAACAAACACAGGTCTGATAATATTGACCAAATATAATTATGGAAGCTCCCACAGGCCTGAGGTCCCCTTTCCTCAGCTGGACAAAGCCGAATACATGAGTCACCAGCCCTCCTTCCACACTCAGAAAGGGGACGTGAAGAGTGGCCCCAGGCCAGCCACGCACGCTGCCTGCCGGGCCTCAGTCGGGCTGGAACGCGTCGCCAGTGTCTTCACCTGTTTGCTTTCGCTGGAGGAGCGTATATGATACTTCACCAGGATTTCCCAACACAGAGAAATGGTCCGTGTCAAACAGAAAGGGACTTTTCTTTCTTGTCCGCGCCAGGGGGAAGCTGCATGCCTCTACCTGCCCTGAGCTCCAGGCACCTGGTTTTCAACGGGTACAGCAAAGAGCAGATCTCACCCCAAACTCAGTTAACCTGTAGAATGTTTTATAGTAAAAAAAAAAAAAAAAAAAGGCAAAATACACTGTTTTTACCCTAAGTAACACACTGATCCTGTCATTCTGAAGTAAAGGAACTTTATAGATAAACACCAGACTAATTATTTATTATCCAGCCACACTGTTTGAAAGTGCAAATCACATCGTTTTTTGAGTAAAACGCAGGACCTGCCCATGACTCAATCTTCCTTCCCTGAGTCGTAAGAAGCAACGCTCACACCGGTTAACAACGTGGTAAAACACAAGAAACTTCTGAGGCACTTTTATGTCCCCGCAGAGCCACAGTGGAGGCTGAGTGGCGTTTACCGGGCGGACAGGAGAGCGCACTCTGGTCACTAACCACCATTTAACTTTTCTTGAAGAACAAAAGGGTTATCTTCCCTCTGGAAGTCTGCCATTAAGAATCGCTGAGTGAGAACAAGACGTAGCTTTGAGCAATGCTTGCCATTTCCTGATTTTTCAGGACAATCTTGCCCTCGAGGAAGAGATCTGGGACTCTCAATCCCCAGGCCCTGCCCACGCTGCGAGCCGCTTGCCCGGCCTGCTCCGCAGGCTGAGTGGGCGCTGCCGCTGGCGCAGGAGGGCCCTGCGGGGCTGATGTCAACAGGGGCTTGGCTTACAAAGGAGTTTCAGGTGAGGAAATCACTAGAAGGTGACAACCAACGCACACGCTGGCAACAGCCGGCTCCTTTTTCTTCTTCTTCTTGCAAATTAGCTCCTGATGACCAGTGAGAAGGCATTTTATGGGTAACGCACAACCATTCGGGGCCATTTTAACTTTGTGTTTCACTGTTCCTAAATTACAAGTGGCTTTTCAGGAAGGCCTATTTACTTTTCCCCAAAATAATTATTCAGTCTCTTAATCTGCGTATAATGCTTAAGAAATACGGGTTTTTTAAACTGACCATTTCAAAACATGATTGAATCTACCTAAAAAACTGCCTTTCTGATATTTGTAAGACCGAGAGGGTCAGTGCATATTCACCAGGAGGGAGAGAAGCTCCACATTCCTTCGGGAGGTGAGCCTGTCTCACAGCCGTCCGAGGAGGTGAGGGCCACAGACTGACCCTCTACCTGGGCTCCTGCCCTGAACCCAGGCCCCCTTCTCACTGTTACTACCACCCCAGTTCCTTTCATTAGGCATTGCTACTTCATTTCCACAATTACATTCTGATCTCAACTGTCTACTTTTGCAGGATCCACTGGAGAGTTTGTGAAAGTACAATTAAAGATATCATGGTTTTATCATGAGCCAGGATTAATGGGTTTAAAAGCTGACAATTAAAATGTGGTCACTTATTACAAACTGAGGGAGGCAGGTCTCGAAGGACACACCCCAACCGATACTCCTGGGGCAGGGAGGCGCATGCCGGCAGCGTCCGCCAGGCTCCCCAGCACCATGACTCACCTCCCAGCCCGCCCTCCCGCCCCCGGATGCCCACAGTCCAGATGGACGGGAAGAGCTAGAGCACAGGTTCCCTCAGAACCTGACAAACTAGCCTGAAAGCCTGCTGGGCGCAGCTCCAAAGGGCACCGGCTCATCTAATCCTGAGATGGGCACCGGGAGAGGGGACAAGAGGGGCCTTTCTCACAGAAACTCCCAGGTTAATTAGGAGAAATCAGGAAGGTAATGAACCAGGAGTCTTCAACCCCCCCCACCCCCCCACCCCACCCCCGCCGCTAGCTACCGGTCTCCATGTGTGTGATCCCAGCAATTACTTGGGCATGCCCAGGGAGTGAGAGAACCCAACCTCCCCGAGATCGAAGAACACGCTGGAACCCAGGGAGCTTCTAAGGAGAGACGCTGGCCTCTGCCACAGTCACTGCTCTCAGGTCCTTCACGCTCAGTGAGTTGCTCAAAATGAGTCCCAGCTCAGAAAGGTCAGCGTTCTTAACACCCACCTTTACACCCTCCCAACACGTCCCAGACACATGGTGGGACCCTGCAAGATCCTTCCCCAAGACTCCCAAAGAAGGGACTCCGCTCCACCCTCTCTGCCACAAGCAGTCTGCAAAGGCGCACTCGCTCCAACGAAGGCAAACTGACCCGGGCAGACGGACCAGTGGTCCCTTCAAAGCCCTCCCGCCAAGTGTCACTTACCAGGAAGTGAGTCAAGAGACTGGGACCCTCCCGTGGTGCAGAGCCAGCTCACTGGGCCCCAAGCCTGTCTTTCCTTTTCTGAACAACGGATGGTGACCCTGGAGTAAGGTGTGCCGGTGCCCCTCCGCCTCTAAAAACGCAGAGGCTTTGTGTGGGAAGCACACTCTGGAGAAAGGAGCTCACTGGCTGCTGCGCAGGCCACTGGCAGGCTGGTCCAAGCATCTAGGGCCTGGGACCCACAGACTCAGGCTGACCCCCAACTTCTACACCCATGACACGCAAAGGCCACGCTTAACGTTTATCAACATCTTTCCGTTCACTGATGTTTTTCTCTATGACATCAGAGACCAGTAGCAACAATAAGCTCTGAAGTCTCAGAAAGCAGACTTGCCTGCGGTTAGAAGAGCCTCCCTGCCAAAAGCCCAGAGCCCTGGCAGAGAACCCTGGGCCCACACATCAGAGGGGACATTAGAGTTGGGACCCCCTAGTGCCATAGGAAGCTTTCCCCAAAGTGCAGAACGGTGAGCGTGATGGCCCCTTGTCCTTCTGTATGGCTCTGGACGTGCAAGGCTCCTGCTCTCCAGGTGAGCAAAGCCTCACTCTGGTCCCATTTCCTTTGGCAACCACTTAGCCCTGGGCCCTGCTTCTCCCATCAGGCTGGACCAAAGAGGATCCCTGGAGAAAGCAGGGACACAGATTCCTGTGAAGCTTACAGTTCTCAGACAAATGTTACACTGAAAAACAAGTGTGTTAGGATTGTCTGCACCCTGAAATGGGAACAACCACGTAAGGAGCCAGGTCCCCCTGAAGCAGTGTGTGTCTGCTGCAGAGGAGACCGTCGGGACGTCTCAGCACAGAGGCAGGCCGCACCCTCGTGCAGCACTGGGCCTGGGCATCCGCCTCCGGCACAGGCCTGACCTAGCACCTGTCTGCTGTGAGACTCTGGGCAAGTGTCCTGAGCACTGTCCCTTGCTTGTCCTCAATGGAATGGGAAGAACCACAGCCCCTACCCACACCTCACAGCATGAGACAGTACCAACCTAAACAAGTCTGACTGCCCTGTGACTGACGTTAATAATAAGTATGTTTTTTGCTTTCATTCTCTAGTTACAGAAGAACTTCCAAGAAGTTGAGGGGCAGGACAAGAAAGCAGCGGGCAGTGCCTTCCCTCAAGCCAGTTTACAGTGCAGCGGAGAGCAAATGCAGCAGGTGGCCAGTGGGGGACAAGGTGTAGGCAGGAACCAGGCGCTGGCAGTCTCCCCAGGCAGCCTGACCCTCGCTGCTCCTTGAGGATCACAAGCAGCCGAGGCTATGGGCAAGTGAGGGGCACAGGTGCACGCAGCCTTCCTCCACCCCCTGGGCCTCCTGGCCTCGGGCCGGCTGCTCCACAAGACAGCATCTCCTAGGCCACAGCCCTCTTGCTCCGCCCTGTACTTCCCCAGGTGGACACAGCTAGGAGGAGCCAGGCCTCTTTAGGACTTCCTCGGAAGCACTTTATCTCCCTGAACAGGAATCAGAGTCCTCAGGCTCCTCTGGAGGCTTCGCTTTGATGTGAGAGTCAAGACTGAGCGACAGAGGCCCCAGGCGCACGTCACAGGTGGTAAACAGGCCTGAGGCCCCTCTCCCAGCCCTCAAATCCTGGGGACATGGGACACCAGTGAGAACAGAGTGACGCTCCAGTCCCCAATCCCTCTGCACCCACAAGGAGGAGCTGCAGGAGCCGAGACCCTGGCTGCCCTCTGAGCTTGCTGCTTGCCAGGCAGGTCGGCAGCTCCTTTGGGCACCCGGGGCCGCCTGAGGCAGAGGGCCGGCCGGCTCCAGGTGTTAAGACCTGCAGGGTCTCACACACAAACCTCGGGGCGGCACCTCCTTAAGAGCTGTGGGAGGCAGCTTCCACGACACGAGCATCATTCTGAAATCCATTTCTTAGTAAAAGTTGCCAGGTAAGTATTTCGCCTGCGACTGACACAGAGGCTGCCACCGTGCTCAGTACCCCTCCCCTGGCCACCTAACCACAAGAAGTGGAGACCTGACATTCTTCAAATCAAAGAAACTTATTTTAGTCCAAAGACGGAGTAACAAGTCAGAGTACAAAAATTAACTTAAAAATCCACTCTACTGGGAATACATCTGTTTTGCACTTTTCCCAAGCAAAAAAACATCAGATCCTAAAAGTGGGGCATGACGTCACAGGTGCCGAGATGCCTTCGGGAGGCTCCAGCTGGGCATGCGCAGCGGAAGTCCAAGGACCTGCGCTCAGGAGCCCAGGAGTGCCGCAGTCCACACAGGGTTCTGATGGGCTCATGAGCCTGCCGGCTTCAGTTCTTTCACCAGGAAACCAGAGAAAATATATTGTTCCTGCCTCACAAACCTGTTCTTGAGAGTGTTGATTCTTGTTTCAAAGGCACTGACGACGAAGCAGGCTAATAAATGTTGCCTCAAGTGAATTTCAAGGGCAAGTCCATAAAAATTGGAATATTAAGGCTGGACAGAATGCAGCCCCCTTAACAAAAGCAGCTTTTTCTTCCCTCGCTCCTGAGCCTTCCCTAGGAACTCCTTCCAAGGTGAAGGCTATGATGGCAGAAGTTCCAGAATTTCTCTCAGTAGAACACGAATACACACTCAGAAGATCGAGTCACGAGCCCCCCACCTGTGCTTCTTCCACACCATCCAAAACACTAAGGATCTGCTAGCCACAGGCCAGCCAGAGCCTCTAGAACATTCCTCCTAAACACTCTGGTTTGAAACGCTCACCCACAAAAAAGGAGCTTCACTCTTGAGCTGCTTCTTTTCTATAGGTCACCCTTAAAATTATCCTATTAGCTCATTAATACCTATTTCTTGCGGGAAAGGTGCCGCACCGGCTGCTTCCCGTGCGCAGTGTTGTCAGGAGGATATGATCCCACGGACAACCCCAGAGGCACATCCGACCCCGCCACATCTGACAGACTTTACCTGGAAATGGCGGCCACAAAGGGCTGCAGCTCCTGGGGCTCATAGGCACGCGCGAAGGCCCAGCACACATAGCAGGCAGCATCTCTAACGTTGGTGCCCACGCTGCAGGAACCCCGCTTCTCCTCGTAGGTCAGCGCCTTCAGGATCACGGGGACAACTGGGCACAGGAGACAAAACAGTGAGTACGGGGCAGCAGCGCACCTGCCACCTCCCCAGCACCAGAGGCAGGCACGGTCCAACCCAAAGCCACCTGGTCAGAAAGCAAGCGTTCGGAAGGAAAAGAGAAGTCCACCAGCTCAAATCAGGTGGAAAAGTTTTATAAAAGCTGCCCACAAATGACATGAACAAGTCAAAGTGGGTTCAGAACGGCACAGAGATGTCTGGGTTCTGCTGGCTGCGGGGACCACAGAAGCGAGACCACTTCTCCTCTGGCCAGAAGTTGGAGCCTAATGAGCAACCTTGGGGAGGAGAACCCAGGAGTCCAGGGGTCCTAAATCACTCAGTTTCAGAATCGAGAACCACGATAATAAATTAAATCAAGCCCAGGGCTACTTCTGTGTTTCTTTAGGAATAATCAAGACAGATTTAATTATCTAAAATATCTGTAATATATGAAGTAATTTGAAGTCCATACAGATTATCCTTCTGGTTCCATTTGAAATGAGTAATTTAATACTGCAGGTGTGATTTCTGATATAAAGATACTAGAGAATTTTAAGATACACAGTAAATGTATTAGAATGTTTAAAGGAGCGAAAATTTTAGCATATTTATCTGTTACATTTGTTAGATTCATATATTTCAAGTACTTGGGAAGAGTGTGCTTATTAAGACATGTAAACTACTTCAAAAGAAAGTAAAGTACACTGCATTCATGCACAGGACTTAAAAAACATCAGAGAATTTAATTAATGTTATGAATGAGCCAATTTTTTAAAAGTCTCTTAAATTATTATAATAGGAAAATGTGATATGAAAAAAAAAACCCTAAGAAAAATTTTAATTTGCAATTCAAAGATAGAATACTAATTTTTTTTTTAGAAGTCACAGTAAATGGGATTTTCTGAAAGACCATGCTCTAAGTCCCAACTTACTAATCCAAAACCAAAATGATGCCACCATAAAGCCCACTGGCAGCTCACTCTGGTGCTCAGAAAGCAGTAAAAGCAGAAACCACCAAGTATGTGTTCTCAGAGATGGAGTGACTGCGTGTCCCCGCTCCCAGGCACCGGTGGCACCTGGGCATAACCACTTCCAGTGAACAACACCTGACCCCTAACACTGCAGGACACACAGTGGAAGGGCAGAGGACACGGCCCCCGCCCCGAGGGGCGGTCAGCTGCACAGTCATTCTATCAGTGCACACGGCCAGAGCGTCCTGTGTTCCAGCAGCCTCCCGCGTCGCTGACGCTATAGTTTCCCACCCGGGGCGGGTGCTTGTGGCAGGAGCATCACACATTTGTCCAGTCAACGGGTATGGGACAACGACAGGGATCGACCACTGACAGAAGGGAGAATGAAGCTAAAAGCCAGTGCACCATGTGGCCCAAAGGCAGGACAAGAGGGGACCAGCCTCAGCCCCTTGCGCATGCATGTGCCAGGGCCTGCCCAGGATTCCGGCACCATCGCAAGCCCCCCACTGTACACTTCACGCCGGCCCCTCTGTTTAACAAGAAGACTAGCGAGGCTACATGCACACAGGCTGAGAAGACGCTCCAGGCAGGGGTTTAAGAGAAGTGAAGCAGCAATTTCCTGAACATGCAACTATCATCCCAGACATTATCTTCCAGGAAAATGTACCTAGAAATAGCCTTGAGCAAAAAATCAAAAAAAACAATAGGACTGTGATTATCAAACACAATTTCCCCTCTGCCTTTCTGCAACTAAGGATATTTGATTCTATATAAATAACAACAAAAAGATTTGATTCCATACACTTTTTATATACATACGGTGATCATTTGTAATTTATTATAAAATATTAACATAAATTCACTTAAAATTACACAAATATACTCCGAAATAAATTATTAACAAATAAAAAGCTCAAAGACACGGTGTTACCAATTACCCCCAACTCAGCCAGGAGTGAGGATGGGACTAACCAAGGGCACCTGAACTAGCTGCCCCACGGAGCACAGGACACCGGGGCAACTGCACCGAGCAGGCCGGGGATCCCAGACCTGGAGCCCACCCTCTTACCGAGTTCTCATTTCCTCAACGGAGACGCAGCAGGGCAGTCCATGTGGGACGTACCCCTCAAACGCTACAAGGGCTGAAACTGGGTCTGTCTCCCCTGTGTGTCCCACCTCAGCCAGAGGCCACACACACCATTTTCTGGGGGGCACAATTCAGGGAGGGGTGGTCATCCCAGAGCCACCCCTCCTCACTCCGCCGAGGAGCCGAGGCCCACCCTACCCATAGCAGCCATGCCTCTAGCGAGGACCTGCCATTCCTCCCCCCATGCTTGCCCAGCCCCTCCATCACTGCCATACCACCACCTGCTCTCAGTGCCAGTCTGTCTGACGACTCACTTCACAACAGAGCACCCCCCACTCCCGCGTTGCATCTCTCTAGGCCACACCAGAGTGCTGCCCCTCCCCCCTGCAAAGGCCCTGGAGCCATCTCCTCGCCAGGCGGTATTGCTGAGCAGGCTCCGCCTCCATCAGTCAGCACACCAGAAACTAAGCTCAGTTTTCTGAAAGAATACCTACTAGTCCTCATGAATGTCTACTGAAGATTACAACTTAGACTCCCGAAGCATGTACCAGTGCCAAAGCAAACGAGAGGGCACTATCACAGCTGCTGTAGATAAAGTAGTTAAATCCAACTAGTGATTTTTAAATTATTAACTTGAACTAAACCAACTCTGTAATGCTTAAAAATGGGTCTTCAGTGGTTCTACCTGGAAAAATTGCAGGTCACCCGGGACTACTCCTAGTTTGCTAACGTCGTTCACATGCACGTTCCATGCTAACGGGACAGCCCATTCGGGGTCCAACAGATGTCAACACTAATAGGCTGTGGCACCTTTAAGAGGCATCATATAAACGCAGTATCACTGCCACACCAGGGTCCCTAAGACCGGCACTGTCGCTCAGCCACTCAGATAGCTCTGGGTAAGACCGTTCAGCAATTCCATAGCCTCAGGGGAATCTGGATGCTAACTGCTGAGTCCCAACTAATCGGTCCACTGGACAAAATCAATTTCAAGACAGACAACTAGGAGTGACGGCGGCCAGCGCTGTGGGTGTCAACTTCAGGCAGGCATCACACCCACTACCACACTCGGGACTGCTCGGTGCCACCTGCGAGAAGCCCACCTCCACATGGACACGGCCCCCAGCACAGGTCTGCTCGACCTTAAGGTCACTCCCATCACATCCCTGAGCCTGACCCCAGGTCAGGGAACCCGGCGGTCTCTTCCCAAGTGAGAGTGCAGTAGTTTTCCAAAGCATCACTTTGTTGGCCGATGAGGTCCGTCAGTCATAAGGAAAAGGACACAAATGGCTGGTTTATATTCCACTAACAGACCCCCACCACAACTCACACACAGACCATGTCACGTTCTGGCCAACACTGTTGGGCAAATCACCAGTCTAGTTAGTGGGTCCAACCTTGGTCCATCTGGCCCACTCTGTCTCCAGGAGTGGGAAAAGGTCAGCCTGAGTGCTGGCACTCAGGCTCAGCCCTAGAGCACAGGGACAACAAACCAGTGGGGAACACAGGCCACAGGGACTCCCCCCCAACACACACACACCCTGACTTTATCCCCGGCACCCATACATGCCCATGTGCCGTGTCTGACAACATGCAGGTACTGGACTCTCTGTCCTCCCGCAGAAATGGGTCAGAGGAGTAGAGGCCCGTGCTGCCTGGCTTGAGGGGCCTCTCACCAGCAGCACCCACCCATGTGGACACCTAGCCACGCTCCGCCCAAGCCCCTGGCACAAACGTCTTCGAAGCCTTGATTCTGTCATTCAGCTCAGAAGCCTCTGATGACCCCTCCCTAACACCGGCAACAGACATCAGCGGCTGACCCTCCAGAGCAGGTGAACTGGCTGCCGACAGCTGACAAGGGCCTCGCTGCTGGACAGAGAAGACAGTGGGAACATTCCCCTCACGGTCGCTGGGAGGGGAATCTGATTTGCAGAAAGTAAAACAGCTCAGAGGAGAAAAAGTGAGATGGTGGATTTCTTTAACAAAATTGAAAACTTGGGCCTGTCAGCTCCGATTCATCGCAAGCTGGCACCAAGAGCACCGACCTCAGGATGCAGGGGGCTGGGCAGAGTCGTTTGCAGCCACCAGACTCCAGGCACCCTCCAGCCTCTTCTGTGTAAGAGGCCAGCCTCAGAGGCCATGCAGGGCACCCAAACAAGCTCCCACAAAGCCGGGGGATGTAGTGGTATATGGAACAGAAACAGTCATTGCCCCAAACTTTAACAAGTCATTATCAGAAAAAGTTCAAAATCTAACCACTCTTTCCAGATTCAACAGGTTTAAAATAAGGAAACTCTTCAATAGCTTTGAACAAAAACCTTTCTCATGGTTCCAATTACACACTGCAAATGCGTGTCAAATATATAAGATTCCCCAGAGGGCTTCCTTTTGGCAACCCAGAGTCCTGCAATGTAATTTAAATACCCTTCTCTCTAGACAGCATGTCATTTGTCTAACGCCAACCGCCTAAGGACAAAGCAGCCTCCAGGTGAAAGAAACGACTTAACCCCCAGAGTGCCACAGGGACCCAGGCCTGCCTTGCAGAGGTAGAAACCATTCATCCATAAAAGAAATCATCACACAGCCAGAACAGAAGTTACATCTTTTGGTAAGTCACGAACTAAACTAATTTAAAAAGCAAACTCCTGGGGACGCCTGGGTGGCTCAGCCGTTAAGCATCTGCCTTCGGCTCAGGTCATGATCCCAGGGTCCTGGGATCAAGCTCCGCATCCGGCTCCCTGCTCAGCGGGAAGCCTGCTTCTCCCCCTCCCCTTGCTTGTGTTCCCTCTCTCACTGTCTCTATCAAATAAATAAATAAAATCTTTAATAAAATAATAAAAAGCAAACTCCTCACTGAAGGCATTCACTGCATGGAGCCGAGTCTCCAGGAGGCACCTGGATGACGCCTCCCAGGGACGCAGCGGGCCGTGCCGCCCCATCACACGCTGGGGCTGCATGTGGAGCCTCACGCAGACCCGGGGAGGGCACCGTCTTCCCAGGAGCAGGTGTGCACAACACCACAGACTTCCACTTCAGTCACCAGCACAAACAGCCATCGTACCTTCCTCAAAAATGCAGTCCAACTTGCTCAGAAAAAAAGCCAGTGTTGAATGTGCTAGGGGGCAAGAGGAAATGATGGACAGAATATCTAGTTCCATAGACATTTTGGTTTTCAGTTCCCACAGGACATTTCTGAAAAACTGTCCCAAAGGCCCTTAGCTGGCCTGCAGGCAGCAGTGACCACATTACCCAGAGGGGAGGTACAGGCTTGTGTGCTGGCCTTGCCTTGGCTGGTGAGGGACCCCAGCCCCACTGATCCTGGGAGAGCTGCTAGGGGTCGGCACCTGGCCCATGCACCACCTGGGTCCACCCTCCCCTGCCCCAGTGGGAGTACCCATAGAGGCCACTCCCACTCCACCGGAAAGTCACAGGGCCATGCAGGCCCGCAAACCCTCCTTTGTACCTTCCCTGTAGACAAGACCCTGCCTACCATCACACTCGGAGCGCAGCTGAGAGCCAAGATGCGTCTGTCACGAGGCTGCGAACAGATGCTCTTTCAGTGGGCACCATGGGAAGCACACAGTCCAGGCTGGGTGGACACCACCGTCTTTGCAATGCACACTAGCCATAAGAGACACACATGGTAGAAGAGAAGGAATGCACTGTCTCAGGCCAAGAGCCCACAGTCTCACCTGGGGGCAAGAACTTCTCAAACGCTTAAAAGCAAGACCACGGCAAAGAACAAGCAGCCTCTACTCTTCCACAGGGCATGCCCTACACCCCTGCTGTCGAGGGCAGCTCCCGCTGCCCCACAGAGCCTAAACAACACCTGAGCCCACATCAGAACCGGGCTTCCCCTGAGAACAATGACAGTAAGCCAGTGAAAACCACTTACTACGTCAAACAGCTAGAGACTCAGATTAAATCCATGTCAGAGGTCATAAGGAAGTTGGGGACACCGGGGCTGCCCCCAAGCTCTCCAGGACATGGCCAGCCCAGGTCTTCACTGTCCCCAAACCATCCAAACTGCCCACAGAATCGTTGCTCAGAAAGTGGGGACTATGTTTTCAGACTGAATCTTTCAAAATGACTTGTCCGAAAACATTAAAACAAAATACTTTCTCAACTCTCTGATTGTCTCCTTATCTGCTCCATTAAAAGTGAGTTTGCATAATGTGACCTTGTATGTCAACTATATTTCCATCATCACAAAAATAAATAAATGGCAAAAAATGGACTTTCTGCATGGCCTGGCGAGTCCACTGTTCAGCATTTACCCCAGAGAGATGAAGACTCGCCTCACCTCCACACCGGCACCTGCACACCAGTGCTCGCGGCAGCTCCCCCACACACAGTCCCCAAACACCGGAAACCACACACACACACACACACACGCCCTTCAGCGGGCGAATGTTTCACGCACATCCTGCCATGGAGTCCTATCCGCCAGTGAAAAAGGAACCACCTGGAGATACACACAACCGCCCGATGAACCTCAAGAAACTTTGCCGAGAAGGCAACGGAGGCGGACTGCGAGCTCCCTGCAGGCGACACTGAAGGACCAGCAGCAGGCACAGCGGGCTCGGCGGGGAGGGCCTCTGCTGCTGGTCCCAGGTAGCTGGTGGGGGCAGCGGGCTAGGAAAGGCCTGACTCCCAACAGCACTGCCACCTGACAGGCACTACGGAAGTCGGGGCTTCACAGGAGGCGCCCTGCTCCAGGGCAGCACGGCACCTCCTCCGCACGTTATAACAAGGCTGCGAGGAGAAGTGGGGATGCCGACAAAGTAGTAAGAAAACCAGTGAGGTCAGATCACGAAAGCTCTGACAAGGAGGGCAGCAAGGGGGCTCAGCCGCTGTAACACGAACCACATGGTGCAAGGGTGGAGGGCAAGAATGGGGATCCACAAGCCCCCGTCAGCCCTGAAATCGGGCTGGTCTCTTGGCTCCACACGCTCCCATGCCAACTGCACAACGAACACAGGTTGACCGGCGTTACCATGACACCTGTGACATGCAGAACTCGCTAATGAAAACAAGTCACCAGAGAAACCCAAATGGTGAGAGATCTCAAAATATTTCTAAAATGAAACCTTAAAATGACTAGAAGAAAAAAGGCAGGCAAATGTTATCTATTCTCAGGATGGGGAACAAATTTCTAACAATGAGGCAGATGTTACTGTTTAAGTGTTGTGACCTGAACAGATCAACACACCAAAGCAAGTAACAAACGTAAGTGTGCCAGCAGCGATCACATGTAAAGAGCACACATATACCCCAACTTAGAGAAGACGAAGCTGAAAACAAGGGTGGGCACACCTGATGGCCAACAACAATCCCAGACACACATGCTGATGCAGCAGGTGAGAGGCCGTGGGTGGAAAGTCTACAGGCAGACCCTGAACTAGCTACTCTGCTCCCAGGCCCTTGACCCCAAGGACACGGTACAGGGCCCCACTGTGTGTGCAAAGCCCCTCACACGGAGTCAGGGGCATGACCCAGTAGTGGGGGCATCCCTGCAGTCACATGGCCTCAGTGCACCCTCAGACCCCCACCTGGTGCCGTGCACTTCCTGGGAGGCGTCTCCAAGTTGTCCTGAGCGCCTGCACTGGCGCAGTCACGGTTTGTAGCAGCAGAAAGAGACCTCTGCTAATGAGAATGGAGGGTTAAACCGAACACAATTCATGCTGCCCTCCAAGACAGCGTCTCACACTCAGAGAGCACTCGTAACCTCGGTGAAACGCAGTGCTGTGACTCACATACTGAATCCTGATCATCGGTACTCTCAGCGCCAGGCCCTCGTCTAACTCACGGGCGGTAGGGGCACTTCACCCACCGCAAGGTGCAGGATGACGGCCCCCAGTGAGCCCAGGCCTGGACTGCAAGCATCACACCGAGGGACTGCTGCTCACTCAGGGCCCCTGTGAGCCAAAACAGCAACAGTGCTGACTTCCAGGTAGTGAGATTTCTGGCTCCTCACAGGCACCTCCCCCCGGTGACACTCCCACAAGGCCCTCTACATCCCAGAACCCCCCAGCCCACCCTTGGGGTAGAGGCAGGCACTAGGGAGGTGTGGCCAAGACACAGAATACACCATGAAGCCTGGATCACTGACCTTCAAGGCCGTGGGCTCCTTGTCACCTATGCCACGCAGCATCTTCTGGGTAAGATCTGGCACCTCTTCCCTCCCCCCCAATTCCCTGGTTGCCAGGAGGTTTAAGGAAGGGGCCAAATGTCAAAGCAGGTGCCACTCTGATCGCTGCGGTGGTTTCCACAAGGCGGGGCAGGCTGCAGGTGCACCTCCCACAGGAACACCTGCCTAGACTGTCTGTACTGAACATCTGCTGTCTATGTGGTTCCAAGTGACCCCTCAAGTAACCTTGGGCTCAACACATTCTACCATTTTCCCGTCACAACACTGAAAACACAAATTTCAGAGACTTAATTAAAGACATCAGAAGAGTACTTTTTTTAAAAAAGAATTTTTAAATGTCACTTTTTGTGGACTGTACTGTAAAATAACCTGAGGATCTTTTTCCTATTTTAAGAGATAATCCGACATTTTCCTTTTAAAAAAATCAATTGGGGGCACCTGGGTGGTTCAGTCAGTTAAGTGTCTGCCTTCAGCTCAGGTCATGATCTCAGAATCCCGGGATGGAGCCCCATGACAGGCTCCCTGCTCAGTGGGAAGTCTGCTTCTCCCTCTCCCTCTACCACCCCCCCAGCTCCTGCTCTCACTCTCTCTCTAAAATAAAATAAAATAAAATAAAATAAAATAAAATAAAATAAAATAAAATAAAATAAAATAAAACTGAAACATACCAACACTCTGAGACAGAACATAAGCAAAATCCCCTCCCTGCTTCTGCACACTAACCCTTCAGAGTGTACAACTGCCGCTTCCTACCAGTCTGGCTCTGCCGGCAACACCGTCCGGCCACTTTACCCGGCAATGAGCTGCACAGAGGGGCCCAGGGCTGCCCACTGACACACACAAAGGCTTCACTGCCCAGGGCCCAGAACACACAGACTTGTTCCTGGCGTCCTCCTGTGCCAGGCTGTGCCCCTCTACAGGTCCTCCCCACCCTCCTCCATGGCCACCTCCCACCTGCCCTCTGAGGTTCACACTGGAAGGACGTGCTACCCACTGAAGGGCTCCCTGGATGCAGGCTGGGTGAGTCCATGCCATCTAAGCCCCAGAGGGTCCAGAGGTCCCATGTGGTCTGAGCCCTCTCCCCAGATTGTGCACGATTTCAGAGCAGGGCACCGCTCAGTCCATAACCTCAGGGTGGAAAACATCACCTCTAGGAGCACAACGTTTTTTTTTTTTTTTAAGATTTTATTTATTTATTTATTTGAAAGAAAGCAAAAGCAAGAGAGATCACAGAGGGAGAGGGAGAAGCAGACTCACCACTGAGCAGAGAACCCGATGTGGGGCTCGATCACAGGACTCTGAGATCATGACCTGAGCCAAAGGCAGATGCTTCACCAACTGAGCCACCCAGGTGCCCCACAACTTTTTTTTTTTTTTAAGATTTATTTATTTATTTGAGAGAAAGAGCACAAGCGGGAAGGGCAGAGGGAGTAGGAGACAGAATCTCAAACATATTCCACGCTGAGTGCAGAGCCTGACACGGGGCTCGATCTCACGATCCCAAGATCACAACCTGAACAGAAACCAAGAGTCAGATGCCTGACCAACTGCGCCACCCAGGCACCCCTAGGAGCACAGCTTTTTATGATAAAGACTGAGGTGTCCACGGTGCTCCTCTCTCCCTGCAAATACCTCATATCATTCTGTCAGTTCAACACTGCCAGTAGGTTCTCAGGTGGTAGTTCCAGCCCTGGCTATCATCAGAATGACCTCTGGTGCTCCAGAATGTAAACATGGCTGCTCGGGCCCCTCCCCAAAGACACTGGTCCAGGACCAGCCACAGCTATGGCGAGAAGTCTGGGTCACAGGCAGCCCCCCACCTTCTAGCATCAGGCTGGGATCCTCCACTGGCAGAACCTTCCACAGAGGCTTAATACCCACAGCTTGAGAAGCCAAACCACATAAAGTAAAAAAAAAAAAAAAAAAAAAAAAAAAACATATATATACATGTATATATATATACATATATATATATATATATGTATATATATGAAATCTGCGCTCAGATTAACAAAGTAAATAAAAACCAGAAACGAGCCTTACTCTTTATAATGAAAAGGTCCTTTTCAAATATGTGAAAGGCAGAGCATCAGTCAGTTAAGTGTGATACCCTTGATCTCAGCTCAGGTCTTGATCTCAGGGTCGTGAGTTCAAGCCCTGCATTGGGCTCTACGCTGGGCATGGAGCCTACGTTTTAAAAATAAATAAATAAACAATTTAAATGAATAAATTAAATAAAACATGTGAAAGGCCAGTCTGACAGTTGAGAACAAGGTGTTAATGCCAAACGCTGACGTACACGCACCCACACGCACCCACACGCACCCACACGCATCCACACACAAACAACAAATACAGGTAATACGGTGAGTCACGATGTCACTCTGGACCCACTGTGGCTGGGACCCCTGCCCTGGTGACCCGGCCACCAACCGGCAGGTACCCTGGGTTCCTAGCTCCCCACCAAGGGGCTCTCCCCATCTCTTTACTCAGAGCTCCTTTGTAGGCACCCTTTTAAGGCTTCGCATCTCTGGGTAGCATTTAGATACCTGCACCTGCCCAAGAGCCCAATTCTCAAGTGTCTCAATGACAGGAGACCATCCCACACCTGTCTGCAGACCTGGGGCCTCATTCTCCAAGTCCAGGCCCCCGCACGCTCACGTGCCCAGCCTTTCCCCCACACACTCTGCTGCCAACACCTTGTTGTGTCCATCCTGGAGGGATCACATCTCGCCCCGCAAGTGTCAAATTAGGGACTGGGCTCTACCAGGAAGTGCTTCTCACAAAGCAATGGATGATCCAAGGATTTCCATTTCTAAATGCCTAGAGCACAAGAAACAGCACGACCCCCTCAAGGAAAAGAGTGTCCGTGACCACCACTGCCACACCCACAAGCACAAGAAGAGCGTTCACGGCTGCTCTTATTGTATTCCCACGACCTGTTGATGGGGCTGCAGGGGTCATGAGGTAGAAATGTCTGTGTATTAGAGTATAAACATTCAAGGCCCACATGTTCAAAAGGCCATGGATACAAAAGAAGTTGAGTGAAAGGCTGAAGAAGTAAAAGTGGACACCGTATCCTGCTGGCCTGTGACACCCGCAAACTTCCTCAAAGAGCCCAATGACACCCTCCGGAGAGACGTTAGCATCCTTCATTCACCACAGCTGCAGACACCGACTCACATGCTGGCCAACCTCTGTGTCCTGGCAGCTGCCTCCCTCCCGGTTCAGGGTCTGTGCCACCGTTCAGGGCTCTGCAAGCACGCCCACCTCCCACACCAAGCCTCACCCCCTTGAAACTTGACTATGGTCATTGCCAAGGGGACAGCATGACAGACTTGCACACCGTTTAAGACCAGGGTTACGTACCGGCTGACCCTCTTGGCAAAGTGGTGAGGCCAGCTCGGAATAAAGAAATCACTTCCACAGAGTCCTAGTTACTTGGCACAGGGAAAATGACGTGAAACGCAATCTCTGAGCACTACGAGGATGACACTGAGCACAAGGCCAGTGCAGGGTAAGCAACTGAGCCCTCGGGAGCTGGCAAAGAGCCTGCAGGGGGCAGGGGCATGCTCCTGCAGCAGAGCCTGCTCCACCTGCACCAGCCTGCAACCATCCCAGAAACAGGATGAACTGAACCCTGCATCACCACCAACTGAGGAAGAACCAAGTAAGTAGACAAAAATCCCAGTAGCAACCCGCTAGGACCAGTGAATTCTGGAGCTGGAAGACCCACCATGTGGCCTGCAGTCCTGCTAAAGGTGACTTCAGTCAGGCCAATAACTGGACCAATAACAGGAACCTAACTGGTCCCCCGTGGGAAGAGTCAACAGGGCCACTTGCCATATCACCCACACGGTGGGAAGGCCTGCACAGAAGCACAAAACCAGGAAGCCCTACTCACCATATTCTGGTGTTTGCAGAATTCTTTAAAAAAAAAAAAAAAAAAAAAAGTGTGAACAGGGCGCCTGGGTGGTTCCGTCAGTTAAGTGTCCGACTCCAGCTCAGGTCATGATCTCAGGGTCCTGCGATCGAGCCCCGCATCCAGCTCCTTGCTCCTCAGGAGAGTCTGCTTCTCCCTCTGCCTCTCCCCCCAGCTTAAGCTCTCTCTCAAATATATTTAAAAAATCTTAAAAAAAAAAAAAAAAAAAAAAAAGATGTGTGAAGTGTATCTGTTGCAAAAGATTAGGGTTAGTCCTGCAAGAACAAGGCCTGCTGAGTGCCCATCCGGGTGACGGCAACAACAGAACACATTTCACCTGGCGGTTCTATACTCCATGGATGAACTTCACCTCTGCATGAAATCCAGAAGTCAGACACCTTCACAGCGACCCACAAGAGCAAGTGAGGGTAAGCAGCACGGGGTACAGGGAAGGCCCCTCATCCCGCATCCACTCTCTCAAATTAAGAGCCACTAAGACAACTTCCTGGGGAAGAGGAGGGACATCCACACAGCATTTGCTTCATTTCTGAGAACACTCCTAAGAACAGATCCATCAAAAACTTTCCGTATGAAGGGACGCCTGGGTAGTTCAGTCGGTTAAGCATCTGCCTTTGGCTCAGATCATGATCCCAGGGCCCTGGGATGGAGCCCAACATCGGGCTCCCTGCTCAGCGGAGGGCCTGCTTCTCCCTCTGCCTCCCTCTCCCCCCGCTTGTGCTCTCTCTCTCTCTCTGTGTCAAATAAATAAAATCTTTTAAAAAATTTTTTTTCAGTATGAAGAATTGTGAAAACTACATGACGCACGTGTTTCTAGGTTTAATCCTGACAGTGTTACAGTTAATTCACTTACGAGCGGTCCCTGAACGTGCATCAGACAGCACACTTTGTCAGACGTTCAAAAGGCTTGAGAACCACACCTCTGTACGTGCAGTGGCATGAGAAGTAGATGGGGTGACTCCAGTGGCCTGCTGTCCCTCTCCTCCATCACCCACCTCAGGCATCAGGAAGCAGCTCTTTCCCAGACCCTCAGCAACCCTGCTCTCGAGACAGGACCTGGAGTCGGCTGGCTTCAGCAGGCCCTGTGCGGCTTCCTGAGTATGAGCGGAGTGTGAGCCATGGGGCAGCGTCCTGACCACATGACATGGAGTTACAGGTGGAGGTTCCTTCCCTCCAACTCACAGCTGCACCCCACCATCTAGCACACAGTAGGTACAGAATTGTTTTGAGTGTTTCTCATTTTTTCTCCAAAAATGCACATCCTCTGCAATTTTCTAACACTGCTTAAGCCATTCCTCTTGGAATTATTTCCCTAATGTTTCACTGAAGTATAACCTTCTTGCACATTTCTGTGTAATGGAGGATAACAGAGAGACACCTCTCTACCCCCTTTAAAATATACTGAACATCTGCAATGCTTCTCCAAATTTATGTACACAGACAACACAGAGTTTGAAGCTTTGGAGGAAAAACATCTCCCTCCCTTGCCTACCTGTCATTCAGCCTAAGGTAAATGTGACCAAGTGTTTGGTCTGGACCAAGGCCAGTGCCCTGAATACTTGGTGGACGCCACAAGAAGGAAGGAGACAGACATGACACCAGTATGGTTCCCTCACCACTAGATCCTGGGCTATTGGAAATTCATATAAAGAAATTAAGATCTAATCCTCAAGTCTTCAAGTTACCACATAGTTAATGCTTCCCAAAGAGGGATCCACAGAGAGGGAGGAGCTATTTTCCATTCAGGTGACCTGACCCTCCCCCAGCCACACCGAGGAGCAGAAAGAGCCTCACCAGGGGCGCCTGGGTGGCACAGCGGTTAAGCGTCTGCCTTCGGCTCAGGGCGTGATCCTGGCGATATGGGATCGAGCCCCACATCAGGCTCCTCCGCTATGAGCCTGCTTCTTCCTCTCCCTGCTTGTGTTCCCTCTCTCACTGGCTGTCTCTATCTCTGTCGAATAAATAAATAAAATCTTTAAAAAAAAAAAAAAAAGAAAGAAAGAAAGAGCCTCACCAGACACTCCCGGCTGCCTTCCCCTCGACAAGTGGATGCATCATTCCAGCCCTCCCACCGAATAAAGGTCCCAGGTCTGGAGCAGCACCGTGGACGTTCAGAGGCTCCACAGGTAACTGATTCCTCTGCTACAGTGTGAAGCAACTGCTTTTAAATGCTGCACATAAGAAATTACTCTAACCCTCGGCTCACCCCACTGCAATAAAAGTAAAATTAAAACGTTGGCTTAGAAATAATCCTCAAATAGAAAACACAACCTTCTTGGCATACACTCCTTTTAATTTTTTCAGCACTGAACACCCATACTCCCAGACATTTCCTGTAAGATCAAACACCCCACTCTTTGTGAGTGTCCTCACAGGCCTCATGCAGACCTCAAGGGGAGTGACAGCTGCACTTGTGGCCAGCCCTCCAGAAGGAAAGAGCAGGAGCCCTGGCCGACCAGGGGCCAGCCCTGCTCCACAGTGCACCCAGGGGGCCTGAGGCACACATTCCTGCTGAGTCAGGGCTGTGGGTGAGCAGCTGTCACCTCGTCAGCAACGGGTGACAAGCAGCGCCACAGTGCCTGGAGCAACACCACCGAGCAGCCAAACTCTCCCCACACAGCCCTGATTTATTAAATTCAAACAGAAGAATGCCAACGGTACCCAGGGGAAGCCGTCACATATGAAAAGTCACGAGCATGAAGCCCCTGCATGGGAGCTGCCCTCCCCCCACCCATGTCCCTGACACCTTGTGCTGGTGCCCAGGTTCAGAAGCACATCCATGTCACATGTCAGAGCCCAGGGACTCAGGGACCTACACAGACCCTGCAACATGGGACCCCCAGAGCGCGTGAACATCACAACAAAACAAGGTTCCTGAGGTGGAAATGGGAACTCCCGTGGGAGGCACGCTGAACCCTCGGAAGGAGACCACCCACGGGGCCCGGCCCACGGCATTCCTCCATGCTCTTGAAGCCAGTGGCATCTCCTGGCTCTCGGCTGCCACACTAGGTTGCTGGCTTCCCAGTGAGACTGGCCCAGCCTGAATCCAGATTCTGTGTTAAAACTATTTCTTTTCAGGACACCTGGGTGGCTCAGTCGGTGAAGCATCTGCCTTTGGCTCAGGTCATGATCCCAGGGTCCTGGGATTGAGTCCCGCATCGGGCTCTAGTCCCGCATTGGGCTCTAGTCCCGCATTGGGCTCCTTGCTCAGTGGGGAGTCTGCTCCTGCCTCTGTCTGCCACCCCCCCTGCTTGTGCGCTCTCTCTCTCTCTCTCTGACAAATAAATAAAATCTTTAAAAAAACAAACTTTCTTTTCAAGCAATCTAAGCAATGGTTCTTTGCAAATCAAACACTGTTGTGACCTAGGAATGATCCCCCTTCTCAGTAAGAGACAACAAAGGCTCTTCCTCTCTCTGCTGCCTGGCGATCAGCACAGAGCCAACCGCCTGTCCATTCTGTCCTTTTGCCAAAGGCCCTGGAGGGCACGGGGGAGGGGACGTGAGCACTGGCGGATGAAACACCCACAGATGATGACAGAGTGGCCCAAGTACATCAACTTGAAAGAAGCAAAAACAAGTGTTCAGGAGAATTAAAGGCTTAACCCGGAAGTGAGAGACCAGTTCTGCCGCTGAGTCACGGACTTACATTCCCAGCCCCAGAGTGCAGACCTCCACGGGCCTCACGATGTCTACGGCAGGACACTTCAGAGCTGGCGGGCCTAGAGGAGCGTCCTGCTCGAGACCCCACCCCTACCAGGCTGAGTGGCATGGGCCCTGACATACAGGACGCACAAAGCCCGAGGGGGAACACACTGCCCAGAGTCCGACGGCCAACAGTAGAGAGAAGGATCAGAGAGAAGGCCATTAGGGTTTTGGTTAATGGCAAGCCTGCCACTGTCCTGAACCAAGTTACCAGAAGAGTTCTCTTTTCCTGTCTCACCACCCACCACGGGCAGCTAGGCCAGCTGAGTGTGGACAGCATTCTTCCAATTACACTGCCTGGAAGTCAAGCCTTAGCCACCGTCCAACCTCCACTGTGACCTCCCCCTGCCCCACTGACCTCCTTTCCCCACTGACCTCTGGCCCCTGTGAGCACCCCCCAGGTGACACAGAGACAGCAAGTATGGTGAGGATGGCTGCAAATTCACTTCATCTCCACAAGTCCAGTCACAAGATCAGCCCCAAAGCACTTCCCTGCTGCCACTACAGCCCCACAAGACCCTAGTTTCTATCAACTCTCGTCAGATTTCTAACATGTGTACCCACTTCAGGGCTTACATGACTCCACACCCAGACCACAAGGCAACTCTGAGAACTCTGACACAGCGGCCTTGCCCGGGGGAGAAAAACCAAAGCCTTTGCATTTTCTTACGCTGTAGACCACTGGGGCCACTTCTCAGGACACTGCCTTAAGATGCACTTCCCTGGAAGGCCAGCGAGCCAGCGCTGGGGGGCCTGCAAGGGAAACACTCTCCACAACCTATGGCGTCTGCAGGCATCCGCTTGCCATGAGCAAAAGGCAGCCCGTTCACCGCCAGTTTCAAGGTCCCAAGTGACCCATGGCTTCCATGGGATGCAAGCAGGGATTCCTGCAAGACCACTGGGAGGCAAAGGCAGGCAAGCACCTGCAGCATGGGGTGGCCACAGGGTAGCCATGCACCGAGCCATCTGCCCGCCCCAAGGAGGCTCCCAACAGAGCAAGAGCCTCACACATGCATCACGTGCTGGACAGTCTTCATCCACAGAGGGGTCAGGAACTGTGAAGGTAGGTACAACGAAAGCATGGTACTCTCAGCCTAGGCACGTTAAAAACCAACCCACATCATGTCCTGCATCCACACACTGCAGCTAACTAACCAGACAGTCCTTAGGGCAGTGTCACAGGAGCAATGCTGGTGCACTAGTTTCACAAACAAATCTGAAATTCAAGTAAACAGGGACCATCCAGATACCTTACCTGTGCAACCCCCAATCAAATCAGCCAGTCTGTGCTATGTTTTAAACATCAAATGGGCCACAGCTAGCATAGCAGAAAGAGACAACAAAATCTGGAAGATGTGGAAGTCAGTTTAGTAGGTGAAGCATTTTTCCCAGGTAATAAGACTTCTCATTAGAAGATTCATAAAGGGGCGCCTGGGTGGCTCAGTTGTTGAGCGTCTGCCTTTGGCTCAGGGCGTGATCCCAGGGTCCTGGGATCAAGCCCCACATCAGGCTCCCTGTTCTGCTGGAGCCTGCGTCTTCCTCTCCCACTTCCCCTGCTTGTGTTCCCTCTCTCACTGGCTGTCTCTCTCTGTTAAATAAATAAATAAAATATTTAAAAAAAAAAGATTCATAAAAATATTTTCCATTAAAATAACAAATGATATCAAAGTGTCTAAAATAAACTACACAGACATTCCTTTCCGAGTACACCGTATGTAAGTAACACACACACAACCACACCGTTCCGTGTTCCGTAAACATTCACAACCTTAGTTTGACCCAAACTATGAATTTCAATTCTCAAAAGTAACAGGTACAACTACAGGACATAGAGATTTTATAATTTACGTGGCTCTGGCACATATGACAAGTACGAATTCTAACACATACTGCTTTGCTGCACTCTCAACCTCCCTCCACTAAACTATAAATTCTCTCGTAAGAATCTCAATTGTAATTAAATAAGTACCAAATATTTAAAAACAAAAACATTAAAGATGCCCTTTATTTTTTATTTATTTTGGGGGAAGGGGCAATTCCACTCCAAGATATATACCCAAGACACATGAAAACAGGTGTGCAAACACTTATACACAATTGTTCACAGCAGCTCTGCTCACAACAGCCAGGGTGGAAACAAACCATGCCTATCGACTTGTGAATGGGAAGCAAAAAATGGCCCATCCACACAATGGAGTATTATTCAATCATAAAAAGGAATGAGGCTCTGACACACGCTCCACCACAGGTACACCTCAAAGACACGCTCCGTCAAAGTACCAGACACAAAAAGGCCACATGTCATTATGATCCCACTGATGTGAGATTTCCAGAGTAAGTAAATGTGCAAAGATGGAATGCAGATGAGTACTTGCTAGGGGCTGGGGAGGCACAATGAGAGCGAGTGGGAATGGGCACCAGGATTCTTCTTAGGGTGATGAAAAGGTCTTAGAACTAAGGGCACCTGTGTGGCTGAGTAGGTTAAGTGTCTGACTTGTGATTTTGGCTTGGGTCATGATCTCATGGGTTATGGGACTGAGGCCCCCGTTAGGCTCTGTGCTCGACAGGGAGTCTACCCCAGATTCTCTCTCTCCCTCTCCCTCTGTCCCTCCTTCCTCTCTCTCTCTCTCAAATGAATAAATAAATCTAAAAAAAAAGAAAAAGAAAAGAAAAAGTCTTGGACTAGACAGAACAACTGTTCAACACTGAATGTACCAAATGCTACCAAATTGTTCACTTTAAAATGGATAGTAGTGAATTTTATGATGTGAACTTTACCTCAATTAAAACAACAACACAATAGGGGCGCCTGGGTGGCACAGCGGTTAAGCGTCTGCCTTTGGCTCAGGGCATGATCCCAGCGTTATGGGATCGAGCCCCACATCAGGCTCCTCCGCTATGAGCCTGCTTCTTCCTCTCCCACTTCCCCTGCTTGTGTTCCCTCTCTCGCTGGCTGTCTCTATCTCTGTTGAATAAATAAATAAAATCTTTAAAAAAAAACAAAAAAAAAACAACAACACAATAAGAATTTTTTTTTTTTTTTTTTAAGAGCAAACACCTTTGCCTTCTTCCGCTGATAATTCAGTCCTGAAGCCATCAACCAGAGCAGGGAAGGGTGGGGATGGCATCAGAGCCTATGGGGGGGTGAGGAGGGGTCCATGAGGCAGGCAACCTGACAAAGGTGCCAGGATGAAGGGCACCCCCGTAGAGGGGCAGCCGAGCACAAGAATTAGGAACCTGAATGGAAATGGAAAGGGGTTCCCCAAAGCACCTGGCCAGCAGGGCATCCAGGTGGAAGGCGGCCTGGCAGGGTGTCAGAGGCCAAGCATAGCAGATAACAGCGTCCACACGGGAGTAGCCTGGCCAGCAATGTCAGTATAAAAAAAAAAAAAAAAATCACCTGATTTAAACCAAAAGCTTAGATATCTGGACTTTACACATAATAGTTTTATAAAATTCTACATGAGCTGTTTAATAAAAGAGGAAATGAGAGGGGAGATAGCTACAAATAAGACCTTATCGGAAATTAGCAGGCAGTTTTAGACAGCTGTTTAGATACAGATAGTGTGCACAGTGCATGTATATAAATCTAATGTACATATGGGTATGACTGCTGGGACAAAAGACACGAAGTCCGCCTCTGGCAGAGATGGGAGGGCCCGATGAAGCGAACACCTGAAGACATTACCAATAATGCACCCAGAGAGGAAAGGAGATAGAAAATACAAAGGACAAGAACGCTGAAAACAGAATGAGGTTGACAAAGTTCTAATCAGAGTCTGGAAGGAAAAAATAGAAAAAGAGAACTGCAAAGAATGAGAGTTTTCCAGAAGTAACAACAGAAAAGAGTCAGATGTAGGAAACAAAGCTACATAAAACAAGATCAACAAAAGAAGTCCACGCCTGACACACCATGATACAAGCGAGAACGTGGAAAACAGAGAAATCCTAAAAGAAGCCGTAGAGAAGAGGGACCTCACCTGCAGGAACCACCATTCAACTGGCCCCAGGCGACCGAGGGCACAGGCGCCAGAGGAGACAGTGTGCACTGCAAGAAGACCGCCTCCCAGCTGGGATGGCACACAACAAAATCACCATCAAGAATGAGGGTCAAAAAGAAATTTCAGACAAATAACCAAGATGTAATTGCTACTAAAACACCTTTATGGGAGGAACTTCTAAAAATACTGAAAGAAGTAAAATTATCCCTAAGGGTAGGTGGTCGGAGATACAAAAAGGAGTAGTCAGGGGCAGCTGGGTGGCTCAGTCCGTTGAGCATCGGTCTTCAGCTCAGGTCATGATCCCAGTGTTCTGGGGACCGAGCTTCGCATCCGGCTCCCAGCTCAGCAGGGAGTCTGCTTCTCCCTCTCCCTCTGCTCCTCCCCTTTGCTCATGCTCTCTCGCTCTCTCTCGCCCTCTCACACTCCCTTGCAAATAAATAAAATCTTTAAAAAAGAAAAAGTAATAGTTAGCAGAAGAAATTCTATACACATACAGGAACGTCCACACAAACACTGTCTTTAAGATAATAATGTGTAATGTTCAAGAGAAGGACGGAATGCAAACCTGACAATCACAACATGTCAGGCGAGAAGTGGTCAGCATTGGGGTACGCTGTGTATGACATATGGTGGGTTAAGAAACTAACTTTTGACTTTAAATATTCATGATACAAATCTGTAGACTATCATTAAAGAAGAGAAATAGGGGAGGGCGCCTGGGTGGCTCAGTGGGTTAAGCAGCTGCCTTCAGCTCAGATCATGATCTCGGGGTCCTGGGATCAAGCCCCATGTCAGGCTTTCTGCTCAACGGGGACTCTGCTTCTCCCTCTCCCTCGGCCCCTCCCCCAGCTCATGCACACAGGCACGCTCTCTCTCTCTCAAACAAATAAATAAAATATTTTTTAAAAAGTAAAGAAAGAAGAGAAATAGAATATATAACTTCTAACTCAAGAGACAGGGAAATTGTGGAACAGGATTGGGGGAGGATATAAGAAAAAACATATTCTGAAAAAGGCAAAAATTAAGGTGAGATGAGGCCACACAGGTGGAGCCTAATCCATTATGACTGGCGTCCTTAAAAAGAGATCAGAACACAGAGACAGACACAGACTGAGGGGTGACCATGTGAGGACACGGGGAGAAGGCGGCCATCTGCAAGCCAAGGAGAGGCCTCAGGAGAAACGAGCCCTGCCAGCACCCTGATCCCAGATTTCCAGCCTCCAGGACCTTGAGAGAGGCCCCCAGTCCAGGTATTTTGTCATGGCGGCCCAAGCAAACGAATACTCCAAACGACGGAATATTCTTCAGCACTAAAAGAAATGAAGCACGGGCACAAGCTACAAGATGGAGGAACCCTGGGAACGTTATGCTGAGTGAAAGGAGCCAGTCACAAAGGGCCACACCCTGTACGATCCTAACTACAAGAAATACCCTGAATGGGCAAATCCAGAGAAAAAGGAAACAGATCAGTGTCGCGTAGGGCTGAGGAGGATGGGGGCTTCGGGGTAATAGCAAAGAGGCATGGGACTCCTTTTTGGGGTGAAGAAAATTCTAGAACTGATAGTGGTGATGGTTGCACAGCTCAGGCAGACTAATGTCACTGATTTGTACACTTTAAATGGGTGAACTGTATAAAATGTAAGTTATATCTCAACAGAAGTATTTTTAAAAGACCCCTAAAAGGTCAATATCTATTATCCCGATTATATTTATATTTATATTCATAAATATACTAAAGCACAGACAAGTCACCTTTCTACTTGGTTAATTTTGATAAATTGCATTTTTCTAGGGACATCTACTTTGTCTAAGCTACCAAACGTATCAGCAAAAATGTTCTTATGGTGTCATTTCTAGTCCCCAGAGTGCACACATCACAGCTCCCCCCCTCCCCAACACAGTTTGGTCACTCTGCCTCTCGACCCCTAAACAAGCCAGAAGCTTATGCTCTTTGGGTCCTGCCTTCTCTGCAT
Source organism: Ursus arctos (assembly GCF_023065955.2). Taxonomy (NCBI): domain Eukaryota; kingdom Metazoa; phylum Chordata; class Mammalia; order Carnivora; family Ursidae; genus Ursus; species Ursus arctos. The sequence goes on from NW_026622919.1 coordinate 473,332, forward strand.
CTCCAGCACTGCCTGGCTGTCTGCTCCCGTCCCGTCCGGTCTGGTCCCATCCCTTCTGCCCCGACTGAGGACCTTCCTTGTTTGCTGTTACAGCTTTTAAGGCATGGTCAGCCAGAGCGTGAGCATTCCAGCTCTGTAGGCCCCACAGCAATCTCCCTTTTTTTTTTTTTTTAATAACAACGTATAAAAAAGGAAAAGCCACTGTTGTTGGCTCCAAGGCCATACAAAAGCAGACCAAGGCCAGACTGGGCCCGCGGGCCACAGTTTCATAACTCCTGCTCAACGTTTTAAACTCCCCTTCAAACACACAGCAGCCACATCTCGAAAGTTTTGATAGGTAATAATTTTGTTACTGTTCATTTCTACCTTTCCTACTGTAAAATCACTACTGGGGGTGCCTGAGTGGCTCAGTCTGTTAAAACGTCCCACTCTTAATCTCAGGGTCATGAGTTCAAGCCTCACACTGGGCTCCAGGATGGGTGTGGAGTCTACTTAAGGAAGAAAAAAAAATTACCACTGGGATTTCTTCTTTGACTCACGTTTAGAAATCTGTATGTTTTCAAACTAAAAATTCATGTCTTACTCTATCTTCTGCATCTGAATTTTAATGTCCCTGTTTTGTGGTCAAAGAATGCAGTCTGCGCACTACAGAGTCTTTGAAATTTCCCGAGACTTGTGTTTTAGGGCCCAGTAACTGTGCAATATTTTCAGTTTAAGAACTGTGTACTCCCCAGGGGCCGGCCCCCAGCCTGGGCCATCCACGCACATCGTCTGGAGTGGGGGAAGGCCAGGCTGAGGGACAGCCATGAAGCCTGTCCGCTGGGTGCCCTGGGAAGCAGCACAGAGCCACACTGCAGCATACCCCGCGGGGTGTGGAGAGCTCACACCCGCTGAAAAAGAGCCAATTAGGAATCACCTTTTATCACACGAGAAAACCACGAGGGAAGGACCAGAAGCCCAAGAACTTGAGGGAAGGACCAGAAGCCCAAGAACTTGAGGCAACAGAACCTAAAGGCTACTACCAAGAACACAGGTTTGTTGTATTAGAGACATAAAAGCAGGAATGGAAGCCAGAGAGAAGGAACAGGAAGATCATAAAAAGAACCAGACAAATGTCTGGAAAAAAAGGAGAAAAAGACTCACTGCCACGTTTAAAACCCGACTGACTCGGGACTCAGCCAAGAGGAGCCATAGCCATGAGGGCCAAGCCTAGGGCGGACAGGGAGCACGAGGTGGGGGGAGAGGGTGTCCCGAGTCACCAGGTATGGGTGGGACAGAGGCAAAGCCCGAGAAGCTGCAGGAGCACCTCCCTCACCCGCCTGCTGTCATTCACTGATGTTGTCTGCATCAGGAGAAAAAAAGAAAAAAGGAAATCTGTGTGATCATTTCTTTCTACTCATCCTTATTTGACTGAACTACGGGACTCCTGTATGTGGTGGTCAACAGACCCAGAGATCCATACACAAAAAGCAACCTCTCGAACACAAACAGGACAAAGGAGGTAAAGAGCCTCCGGAAAACTGCAAGGAGCCTAGGCGAGAACACCGAAACACTGCTTTACTGCCGGGGTGGGGAGAGGACAGGAGGTGAGGAAAACTGTGGGAATCCTCAAAACTTGGCCCAAGTTCACAAACCTGAATCAGTTTCCCGATCCAAGACAAGCCCATAGCTCATGGTTTCAGGTTTCACTTCAGATGCGGAAGCCATAACACAGATCACACACTGCAGGAGGCACGAGGGGGGCAGAGCTGCCACAGCACAGGGTTCCAAGACCCCATCTAAACAAAAGGAACCCAGAGCTTTCCGCCTCCACCCTGGCTCAGGACCATTCCACATCCCATTTCCACCCTGCTTCACGCACTCCTTGGAAGAAGGCACCAGAAGGGAGGAGCCTGGGGAGCTATGTGCCCGGTACCCAGAGACTGCCAGCCCCACCTGCAGCCAGACCGCCCTCCCTGCTGAGCACCTCTCTCCGGCAGGCCCCGCCCCTGCCCCAGGCGGAGGGCACTGCCCACCATTCGCCAGGCAGCCTGGCAGGAAAAGGGGCCTGGGTGCGCCCCTCCAAAACCAAAGTAGCCCCAGTTCCACAAAAATCCACACAGTGGTATTACTGGAATAAGTAGCAAATTAAAATTCGGGGCAGTACATTACACATCTCAGACTTACTCATCAAAGGAAAATAAATGTCTGACAACAGAACTTTCCCGACACTCCTACCTGCCTTGGCCTACCTCATGAGATAGCCAAACTAACTTGACTTTCATTTCTTCTATTAGCCAACTATCTGACGAAGTAAAACTCCACTGACATTCTCAGTATTTTGTTACAGTGAGAACTCAAGTGCCCAGAAGATGAGTACGGTCTGAGCCCTAGCGAGCACTCCATGCTCCCCAGCACTCAGCGTCGCAGGGCCAAGCCCTCGCACCGGGGGAAGGCAAGGACCCTGAGAGCTGCTGGACTCCCCCCAAGGGCCCTGGCATCCACCGCTTGCTCGGCTCCCAGGGGCAGATCCTGGCACACACAGGCCCAGGCCAGGGTGCCAGGCCGGGAGCATCCATGGTTGGTGGCAACTTCTTCCTAGGTTCCTGATCCCAGAAGATAGGGTCCAGGCCTAACTGGTGGCTTCCACGCAGGAGGGCAGCACCTAAACTCCTATCCCAGACTGTCAGGCTTTTGAAGACCCCCAGAGAGCCTAGGAAAGACACTGGATCTGGGGGGACAAGAGCCTGTCCCTCAGTCTACAGAAAGAAAGCAGCATAAAACCCAGACCCAGAGGGGGTGCCGGCAGCAGAGCTCAGCAACGCAGGGAAGGGCCTCCTCAGCACCAAAACTCTGGCAGCGAAGGAGGACACATCAGTGCCCCCAAGAGGAGACCTGAGAGGAGGGACAGAGGGCCCCCACGTGTTCCGTAGGTGCCCATCTGCAGTGCGGGCCATGGGCAGCCCCCTAGACAAGCAGAACCAAGGCTTCAGGAGCCTGGAGAAGTCACACAAGGTTCCTTGGATGGGCTTCTCACTATGGGCTTCCAACTGGAAACAAGTGACAGTCGAGAACCCTGAGAAGCACACCTGTGTGCTTCTGTGAAAGACACAAAGTGCCCTGCCCTCCAGGAACCCGGAGTCAGCCAGGAAGGGCCCCCAGTCTCACTACCCTGTACACTACCATGTGCTGGCCTGAGCCCTGTCACTTCTCACACGGCCCTGAGATACAGCCTGGGCAGTGAGGCACCCCAGCCTGGGAACCACCCCTGATCCCCTTCTCATGGGAACCCCCAGGGCTGGGCCACCAGGACCAGATATGACAAAGCATCTGCTAACCTGGAGACCTAACAAATGTCATCTTGCCGGTAGGTCAGCGCTTACTTCCTCTAACAACAACGGAATTAAAGAAATGGAATCACACCTCCACAGAGCTCTCGTTTCCTTTTTCCTTCCCCCCTGGACGCAGCGCCCCAAAAGGAGTGAAAAATGAAAACCGTCTCCTATTTACTTACAAGGTCAAATATAGAAGCCATGTGTTTCCTTCACCAGAGAGGTTTTGTTTGTGCAGTAGCAGTGGGCTGCCGCGGGCACCTCATCGGATCCTACAGCAGCCCATGAGCTGCAGCCTCCCGCACGTCATCCTACAGAAGGGAGGACTGAGGTCCAGGTCAAATAACTGCCTGAGCACAGGGGGAGCAAACAGGGGAGCCACAGAGGGCAGACGTGCAGACCGTGCTGCTGAATGGGGAACAGGGGGGACGCGGGACAGGGATGGTGCCTGGGAAAGACCACTGCCCAGAGCTGAGAGCAGGGGCGAACAAGTGGGAGGAGCCCAGCGCAGCAGCTGCTGGCCCTCAGCATGGCTCACCTTTTGAGCAGGAGAGCTAGATCCACACCCCATGGGGGTGAAGTTCAGACTCTGCCTGAGTCCGGTCGTGACACCCACCCCACAGCAGGCACCACTGCTGCTCCCCACAAGAGCAGCTGTAGCCTGGCACCGGTCCCTCCGACGATCAGACCCAGCAAGGCCCAGCAAGGCCCAGAGCCTGACCGCCAGCCACCCCACCCGAAGCTGTGAGCACATGGGCCCATGGGCCGCTGAGCCAACTCACAGACATTAACATCTCACAGAGAGGTACTTCCTCCCCTGCCTGTGCAGCCCTCCCCCGCCTGCTCTGATTCTGCTCTGTCGGCCTTCAGGCTGGGTCACCCCAGCCAGATCGCTTACCCTCTCTGTGCAAACCAGACTCACGACAGCTTGCACAGAATTGCCGCAGTGATTAAATGAATGAACGCAGGTAGAGTGCCCAGGGCAGGACCTCACACCGGGTGAATGCGCAGTACGTGCTGGCTGCCACCCCCATGCTCTTCCCGAAGATTTGACCCTGGTCAGAAACTTGGTCACAAGATTTCTGGGTAACAGAGGAGACTGAACACACATAATAGCTGGTGGAAACCCACCAGCAACTACACAGAGCACTTTCCCTTTTTAAGGCATAAGCGACAGGGTGAATGAAGGAAGACGGGGAAGGCCCAGCGGGGATGACACTCAGGAGGCTGGAGGCCACACCTGAGCACAAGTGAGGCAACCCAGAACCTCCCTGGTCAACACGCAGGATCCCTGAAAGGCTCAAGATAACTTGGTGCGGGGGGGGGGGGGGGGGGAGGCGCCAGTGTGAAGGTCACCAAAGAAGCAGACCCCAGAAGCCCCCACTCCCAGCAAAGGCAGCAGTTAATTCTCTGGATGTGATGAGAAGCAAAGGAGGGGCCACAGTAAAAACACAGAACCTCTGTAAGAGGGCGGGAGATGCCCACCACCTGCCTGAACCATCATTAAAACCCTCAGAGAGGGGCGCCTGGGTGGCGCAGTCGTTAAGCGTCTGCCTTCGGCTCAGGCCGTGATCCCGGCATTCTGGGATCAAGCCCCACATCAGGCTTCTCCGCTAGAGTCCTGCTTCTTCCTCTCCCACTCCCCCTGCTTGTGTTCCCTCTCTTGCTGGCTGTCTCTCTCTGTCAAATAAATAAATAAAATCTTTAAAAATAAATAAATAAATAAAACCCTCCGAGAAACAAGAGAAGCCACTGCAACTACTGTCCAAGAATAAGATTCTACGGAGGGAGCACTGGAGAATAAAAGAGAGCTCCCGGAAAATGGAAAGTATAGCAGCAGAGAAGAAGCACCTACCTGACGGCTGGCAGAAAACACTTTGGAAACTGAGAAAAAGAGGGTCAGGAGGAGGGTCAGGAGTCACCGCCTGCATAAAATTCTAGAATAGGACACACTTGGCTCTGATGGGAGAAATCCCACCAGCGCTGCCCCAAACACATCAGCAGGCTTGTCATTAACTGCATATAGTTCTTCTTTTAAAGGTAAAAATTGCACAGGTCTTAAGAGCTTTGAGAAGCATTTTCCCCACCAAGATGTGGAGCGTTGGAATTACCCGACCCAGACAGGCACCACCTGGAGACCTCCATGATAAAGCAAATAGAGTAAAACATTCATCACATTGGATTCTTATAACTTACCCGTATGTTTGAGATCATTCATATTAGGGGCGCCTGGGTGACTCAGTCGGTTAAGCATCCAACTCTTGGTTTCGGCTCAGGTCATGATCTCAGGGTCATGAATGGAGCCCCACATTGGGCTCTGTGTTCAGTGAGGGGTCCGCTTAAGATTCTCTCTCTTCTCTCCTCCATCTGCCCCTCCCCCCTCCTGCCCACGTGCTCTCTCTAAATATCGTTCATATTAAAATGTTGGAGGGAAAGAGTCAGGCAATCAGAATGGGCAGGTACTTCTGGACAGCAATACTGAGAGAGCTGCATGCTGAGGAGAGCACTTTCAAACCCAAGGGTGAACAATCTCTGGCCCAGGATTCTATACCCAGCCAGACCATCAACCAGGCAGAATAAAGACACCATCAACCATTCAACATCTCCACAAATCTGCCTGTCCTGTACTCTTTCCCAGGAGCCTACAAACAGGATATGCTCCATATCGATGAAAAGAGCCAACCCAAGAGAGAAGACATGGGATCCAAGAAGCGGGCTTTTGATACAGGAGAGGAGGAAAGGCGACCCCAGGATGATAGGGAAGCAAGCATGAGGGCAGGGGAGACAGAGGGCAAAACTCTCACTTTGCACCAAGGGAAGTCAGCAGAAAACACCCAAACTGGGAGTTGGAAGCGGGTAGAAGGAACAGAAGTAGCAACAGAGTAATGCTATTTAGAATCAAGGAAGTAAACACCAAAATACTCAGCTAAGAAAAGGTCCCAGTGCTGCTCCTGGGCAGAGATGGGAGGGACAGCCATCTGGCAGCGTCCCACTGAGACACGGGGCCTGCTGTCCTCCCCTCCAATCTGGGCAGATGAAGCAGGACACAAGAGATGCCTCACCAACCACAATCTTGGAGAGGCCTGGGAAGTGACACCACATGGAGAAGAGGGCTCAGCCGTCCCCTCCAGGACACAAGGTGGACGACAGCATGGTGGACCCTCCAGACCAGCTCAGTACCACCAGGGCCTCACCAATGGAGCATGCCGTGCCCGCGGAGGCTGGCCCACACTCCTGACGCACACAGAGAGTCACGAGAGAGAATAAAACGGTGGTTCTTTAAGCCACCGAGTTTTGGTGGCTCATTACACAGCCATAGGTAAGAGAGACAGCAATGAACTACTGTTTTGTGATGAAACTTAACAGAACTATTTTTTTGCCCTTTAAATTATATGGATGCCTAATTTGGACAAAAGTAACTAAAAACTTTTTTTTCAACAATTCAATATAAAGATAAAGCAAAGTAAAATCCTAAGCCTTAAATTAAAATTAAAAAAAAAAAAACAAAAAACCAGCATCTGGCCTGGCAAGCCTGACCCTGCCCCACCATGCCAGATGTACCATGCATGACGGGAGGCCTGACCCCAGTTCACACCAGCTCTTCTCCCTGTCCCCAAGCCAACACCACATTCCAGCCTCATTGACAGCCACAGATTAAAGACCAAGCAGTTTAAGCAGGGAAAGATATAAACTTTCTCAAAAACTCAGCATCTCAGTTATACAGAAGAACAGGGGCAGTGAGAGGCACACAGCCCCCACCTGGCAGCGGTGCACAGCCGCCCTGCAGCGAGCTCGGTGCTCAATGCCAGTCCCGGGCATGCACTGGCAGGCCCCTGCGGCAAGGCGGCTGAGGTCCCCCCAACCCCCCACGAGGAGGACAGCAGGCAAAGATTCCCAGGCACAAGGGTGAGGAGAGAAAGGCAACAAGAGAAAAGGCTCACTCGGACCTTTCAGGGAGAGGACACCCGTGAGTGTGGCCTCCGAGGGGAGATGCATTTAAGACTAAATCTCAGGGTCTACCTGCTGCTACTACACGTGCTGCAGGTTCTGAAGAAGATCTCACACATGGTGTCTTGGTTACAACATCGAACACTGGTCAGAGTCCCACCTACACCCAGTCAATCGCTATTCTAGCCGCAAACACATCTAACCCTCCAGCCCAGGAACGTCTGGGCAGCACTGAAATGGCGCTCTCGAAACCGAGGCAGGGAGCTTCCATGAGGCACACAGGTGGTGCCTGGCTGGCCAACCCGCTGGTGACGCTGCTCCTGAGCAGCTCGGTGGGTGCAAACACATGAATCGTAGCTGCGGGCAGGAGGAATATCAGGTGCATCTCTACGCCCCGAGGGCTCAACTCCTACACTTAAACCCCTCCCACTGGAACAGCCGGCTCCAGTTTCAGCCAGCGAGCGAGCGTGAGAACAGGTCCTGCTCTTGGGCACCGTCAGCCACCGACTCCCGACCTAACCGCTCCCAGCGCTGCCCGTCTCTGGTAAGTACCCATTTCTTCTCAAATTCACGTTTTCTTTCCAAACTGCTCTCAGATGTATCTTGAACTAACTATCTGGCTCAGTGAGCCACCTGCCTGGTCTCCGCTCTGCCTTGCTCTATTCTCGGAGGATTACTCAGGACCCAGCAGGTGCACCGCTGGAAAGGAGACCATTATTACAAAACTTTTAATAAGGCTTACACTTTATTCTAAGAGTACGAACAAGTTTACTTGGAAATTAAGTCCTCCTTTCTACATAAAATTTAAACTAAAACTCAAACGTATGTAAGTGTTTATCTGTTCCTTACCTTAAAACTACAGTAAATTTCAACATCAAAGTCATGTATATACAAACACATGTAAACATATATACATATGTGTTTAGACAATTGCTGAACTTATAGGTTAATTTTAAAACTTTCTGAAGTTTAAAGTAAGTACTTTTTTTTTTTTAAGACTTTACTTATTTGACACAGAGAGAGAGAGAGAGCACAAGAGCTGTAGAGGGAGAGGGAGAAGCAGGCTCCCCAATGAGCAGGGAGCCCAATGCAGGGCTCGATCCCTGGGATCATGACCTGAGCCGAAGGCAGACACTTCACCAACTGAGCCACCCAGGAGCCCCTAAAATAAGTACTGTCTTGACATGTGCTTACCAAAACAAAAAGAACAAAACCAAAGAGGATACCTAAGTATACAGAAAGAGGTTTTTTTCCCTTACAAAGTTTCTCATAAACCTGTAATGACAACAATTATTGACCAAATGGCCAAGTCTGACCAAAGCCACACTTTACTTAAGCAAATTCTGTCTACATTTATTATCTTTATTTTGCATTAACAAAGTCCTCCCCGTGCCTCAAACTGGTATTGTTCGGGATAAACGAGGCAGGGACGCTGAGGGGCACTGGCTCTAGTGACAGGCTGTCTAACGTTAAAGCTGCGTACGTTTACTAGTAAGAGCGTGTGTCTGTAACTTGGGATCTCTGGCTGAAACCAGAAAGAGCCCTAGTTGTTTTTCCAGATCCAATCTTCCTAACTACCTTCTAGAAAACTGTCTTTCTCCCTAGGTCATGGTTGTCCTGAAGTTTATCCTTCATTTTAAAGAACCAAGAGTCTGGGAGGGAGTGGCGGTTAATCACTGGAAAAGCTCAATTGGAGTAAAACTCACAAATCTTGTTCTTGCGACACCCCAGTGGGTAGGCGACAATGGCGTGTCCTTGGGTTATGCAATAACGCCACATCACAATATTGTAATTATAGCATGCCCTTCAAAACGCTCTACCTGACGAGGCTCCCTGCCAGACAGCCGGACAGCACAGAAGGGACCATTACAGCCATAAGTTCAGTTCACAGGGTAACACGCATGACAAGCATACTTGGCCAGTCCGTCACAGCAGTGTCCTATAAAGCTAAGCTATAATTACTTCTATTGTGTCCTATCAAAGTTCAAAAAAAAAATCTTTTTCTACTGTCTGTTTTTTGGATTTCAAACTCCTTAGAAACTTTTTAAACATGCCAGCCACTCACTATTATCTTAACAACTGGCAACGACATTAATTGTCCACACTTACAAACCTATCGAAAGACAGTGCATTGGCAATTCAGAACTTCAAAAACAAGCAAACAAAACCCTGTGGCCAACCGAAACCACAGGCTGCTCAAAGTGCTGTGTGGGCAGTTATGCCCAGACGCCGGGCGGGCCTGTGAACAGGAGCCCAGCAAGAGGAGAAAGGCGGCAGTAGGGCCGGCTCACCGCACTTTCTAAGGCAAAAAAGTACATCAGTTCAACACAAGCAGAAGTTTAAAATGCTTGATGTCATAAAAGGACCATCTTTAAATAAAATAGGAAAACCTCTGGAAGCTCACACAGGGCCCTGTGTGTGGCTTTAAGTCACCACCCCCCCAGGGACCCGCCCCCCAGTGTGGATGCTGTGTACACGGGTAGCCTAGTCTGACAGGACTCCGAGAGGGAGGTCACAGAGGCAGGCGGAGGACAGACCCGACCCGCATTTCAGTGACAGCCACTCTGACCCTGACGGAGGGAGGGAGGGAGGGACGGTGCGTGAGGAGCAGCTCCCAGCACTTCCTGCTGCTCAAGAGTAAACATCATTGTGACACACAAACCTCCTTTGAGGACCAAGCTAACATCTGAACTTTAAAACGTGCTAACGCTGCGGTTCTCTAACAAAGGCCAAATCAAAGGGTCCTGCATGGTTAGCAGCTCTCCAGATACAGATTAACTAAGACAGACGCATGCCGTCTCCAGGAAAAGGCTGTGTGAAACACCTCTCCGCACTTTAGAAAAACCTCACTCTCAATGCAAACCCAAACTTACTACAAACAGTTAAAGCTCTCGATTGTGTTGTTTAGGCAACAATACCCTTTTTTCGGAATATTTAACACCAGCAGCTGCCAGCAAGCACCAAGCCCAGCGGATATAAACTGGCCTGGCAGAGACTGTCACAAACCGCGTCCCTACAGAGGGCGAGACCGACGAGGTCCGGCAGTCAGGTTGAGTTCCTTCACCCTGGTAACCCGCACAGAACTCGCAGACTGACATCATGCTAGATAGGCTCTACCCTTCGAAAGCTTACAATAGCCTCAATTTTAACCCACTTCTTTCTCTGACATTACTGCCTTTTTATGACCAAGTGAATACACCCATCTCCTTCGGCATCTGAAGCAGCTGTTTTAATTAGTGAATTGTGCAACCCTGAGAGGTCAGTTTACCCAAAGTTACTAACACTACTGCACCTGTGAGTCCATCACAGGCTTCCCTTCCCACAGGTCAGCCCTGGAATACTCTCACCTCGTAGGGCACTGGCACGATCCCCGGAGAACCCGTTTACTGTTCTTGGGTGCTAACTGAACAAAGAACAAAAATGCAGACCAGAACTTTACACATGACGTCATCTGACTGAAAAAGTGTATACTAATATTAACATAAAACCAATTATTACCCAAATTATTCTTCTGGGTAACACTAAGATAACTTAAATATAACTTGCCTCCTATAAATATTTGATAAATTTAACATAGGTTTATTTATGTGTTTGCCTAAAAGGACCAGCAGTGCTAAACAAAACTGCTTCTAAAACGAACACAGCATTATCTAACACATCTGAATCATTCTCCTAAGTCCTGAGGGAATTTCTCATTCATCTGCGCTCCGGGGTTTTGGACGCGGGCGGCGTACCTGTGCCCACTCTCGGTACCAGCGTCTGGGGTTTTGGACGCCGGCGGCGGCGTACCTGTGCCCACTCTCGGTACCAGCGTCTGGGGTTTTGGACGCGGGCGGCGTAACTGTGCCCACTCTCGGTACCAGCGTCTGGGGTTTTGGACACGGGCGGCGTACCTGTGCCCACTCTCGGCACCAGCGTCTGGGGTTTTGGGCGCCGGCGGCGTACCTGTGCCCACTCTCGTCACCAGCGTCTGGGGTTTTGGACGCCGGCGGCGTACCTGTGCCCACTCTCGGTACCAGTGTCTGGGATTGTGGACGCTGGCGGCGTACCTGTGCCCACTCTCGGTACCAGCGTCTGGGGTTTTGGACGCCGGCGGCGTACCTGTGCCCACTCTCGGTACCAGTGTCTGGGATTGTGGACGCTGGCGGCGTACCTGTGCCCACTCTCGGTACCAGCGTCTGGGGTTTTGGACACTGGCGGCATACCTGTGCCCACTCTCGGCACCGCTGGACTCCGGGCTCACACCTGATAAAGTTTTGCAACTGCCATCATTTTAATCACGGTGCTTCCAGCTAGTGATGAAATCACTTTTCGGATCTTTGCCATGACATATCCTATACAATCATGGGAACCTGACTTGCAGAGGTTCTCACGCCTTCAGAACCAGGGAGCATGGTAAGACGTGCCGGCACACGCCCGCTGACTTATCTAGCTGGCCCAGGTTGGCTGGAATCGCTTCCTGACAGGCAGCAAGGAAACTGTGCTTTTATAGCCCAGAGCATACCTACCCCCCAAGGTATGGGCTGAACTCATAAAGAGTTATTTCACGTTTTTCCCTTTAATAAGAGGGGAAGTTTAGAAAGACACAAAGCTATGCTTACAAGTTTAACATGCTGGGCTCTGACACTGCCACACTGTGCGAGAGGACGGGGCAGGGTGAGCCAATGAACCCTCCCCAGGGCTCTGGGACGCCCCCCCCCCCCCGTCACGGTCACGGGGCAGCCAAAAATCTCATTTCTCACCCAAAATAGATGCCTCACCACTACTGCTCTACAAAACTCCTCCCAACAGAAGGGCCATAGACATCAGCAGAAACCACTTCTTAGTAAACATACATCTTTGGAAACAATGGATGAGGATAAAGCAGTTTCTTGGGGTGGGGGGAGTGCTTCTTTGTGTTTTTAAGGAATATGAATAAATGAGCAGAGAAACCAGTTTGCAGAGAATAAAATCAGAGCACTTTCTCAGAAATTTAAGGTAGCCGAGTGAAAACCCAAACTCCACCTGCTTCCACCCCTCCTGCACACCACCGATGACCTCATCGCAGTGTGTGGGACGACAAGGAGAGGCATTTCAGAGAAACTACATTTTATTTTGTGAAAACAAGTCTCTTCAATTTCCCATATGTATTTCTCTATTTTTAAAAGGCTGTTTTCCAGATGAACGTTCTAATCACCCAATGTCTAGAAGGTGATGCTTTATCCACAAAATCCCACGAGACTCAGGACTGACCTCACTTGCCTATTCCTTAAAGCAAAACGACATCTGAAAACCGTTTCGTTAAATCATTTCCTTTTAACTTTACTTTTAAGCTGTTTGAAAACATTTAGAAGCTGAAGCTCTTGAGTGAAAGAACGGGCCCTGACTCCTCCCGCTGCCCTCCAGCCTCCCCACCCACACGCTTGCTGCTAGACACAGTCACTCCATGGGCTGGTCCGGGGCACTCAGCCGCGCCGCCGGGGCCATGCGAGATCCTCCCAGAACTCAGGTCTTTGTTCTCGGTTTCGGGTTATGAGGCAGAGAGAGTGCCCCAGGGATGTACGGAGCAGCCTCTGAAGGAAACCAGGCTGAGACCTCTGGTTAAGCCTAGGAGGGGGTAGGCATCAGGGAGAGGAGAGCCCTGGGGGAAGGTATAAAAGGCCAGAGACACCTGCAGCCAAGGATGGCCCAGGGCCCACTTCCCAAAGGGTAAAGGCTACCACGATCCAACCATCTCTCAAACAGGCACCACCATTTGGAGGTAAGGCCAGGAAAGGCAGACAGGTGCCCTGGACCGGACATGCTCTCAGCTGTCCACACACATCTGTGTTTGCTGGCCGGGCAGGCGCGGGGTGAGCACAAGAACTTATTCCACAGTGAGCATGAGGTGGGCGGTGGAAACAGCAGCGAAGGAGAACGTTCAGTCCCTCACAGGGATCAGAAACTCAACTTGATAGCATCTCAAAACCATCTGAGTCAACATAAACACAGCACTTACATCTGTATTTGAGACAGCATAAATGCAACTAACTGATAAAGCTGACTTTTCATTTGATTTTGGAAGCAGTAGGGTGGGACCGTATATCTAAATATTCTTTTCTAAGTACACACACGTAGAACACAACATGATTAAATAGGACAGGACAGTCAAGGAGCACTGACCACATGTCACACTCAGACCTTCCCGGCTCTAAGTAAGCAATGTGAGTGTCACACGCAGGCCGGGCCCCTATAGTCATGGTCAGCGCAGTCAGACCAGCACTACAGACTCCATGGACATGGGTTGGGGGGAGGGGGTCCCAACAGTCACTTGGCCTCAGTCTACAACCTTCGTGGCATCAGAGGCCTCAGGTCACAGGATAAAGATTCCCAAAACTCAAAGAACTACAGGTGATCTCAGAGCTGACACTAACACACCATACTCTTCTTGGCCCCAAGACAACTCTTTCAGGTCAGACTTGAGAAAACAGGAAGATCATGGGGGCGGGCGGCCAGGTTACAGGTAGGGGGCAGTTGCTCATCTCATCCTTGCACCGACGAGGGTGGTGACCGCTCCGTATCTCTAGGTGATCTATTACGAAGCTGGGCTAATAGGCTCTGCTCCTCTGTTGCAGCACCCAGCCCCAATGAGCAAGACTTCCCCTGTCAGACCCACGGCACGTGGAGCTGTCTGCAAATAGAAGCACTTGGAAAGGAAGCAAAGGAGAAGCAGCAACCGCCAGATCTTAATTAGACAGGAGCCAGTAGTGTTCGGACCAGAGAGAACACCAACGCCTATACCACAAGAAAGAACATGAGTCTTCTCAAAGAGCGAAAACCAAAAAAACCGCATTACATCCCAAGGCCTCCAGGAAAGCCCTTCAAGTATAAGTGTTTCCAGTGTCCTTTCACGTGCAATGAAAAATCACACCTTTTCAACCACATGAAGTACGGTCTCTGCAAAAACTCCATCACTTTAGTGTCAGAGCAGGACCGCATCCCTAAGTGCCCCAAATCTAACTCTCTGGACCCTAAGCAACCCAATCAGCCAGATGCGGCAGCAAAGCCCACCTCCACCAAGCCCGTTGCAAACGGGCTCCCACACTTTGATGCCAAGCTCCAGCAAAGCCTCGCCAAGGATGACGTGAAGGAAAACCTGGAACTGCACGCACGTGGGCCCCACAGGTGCCCAGGACAGAAGCCTGCTCTCCATGAGGAAGCAGCACCCCTGAGTCCAGCCCCAGAAGCCAGCAGGGGTACCCAGCCCGTTCTGGAAGGCATTGTGCGGCCCTCGGCATTTGTCCCAGTGGGAGAGCACAGACTAAAAGGGCCAGAACACACTGAGGCCCCGGAACTGCTGGCACTGCCCAACCCCTCGGCCAAAGCCACCTCCTTCCACACCAAGTCTGCATTCCACGCTCCCAGCTACCCATGGAAAGCTGGCTCACCTTTCCTCCCGCCTGAGTTCCCGCACAAAATCCCTTCTACAAAAGGGTTTAGTGCCATTTCCCCTTATGTGCACCCTGCGATCCCAGAGTACTCGCCGCACTTTTACACAGAGCATGGACTGGCTACCATCTATTCACCCTACCTACTTGCTGGGAACTCACCTGAGTGTGAGGCCCCCCTGCTGTCCGTCTACGGGGCCCAAGACCAGAGGCACTTGCTGCCTCCCCCGGGGCCAGTCCCGAAGCACTTGAATCCCCCCTCGGCATATGACCATTATAGGTTCTTTCAGCAGTATCATTCCAACCTGCCAATTCCTTATGGGTTTTACAGACCAGAGTCTGCGTTCTCCTCCTACGGTCTCAGACTTCCACCTGTCGCGGGTATTTCCAGAGATCAAAGCTCCCACCTACTGGATGAGGCTGCCCTGCTCTACCCGGCCTTGAGTCCCTCCAAGTCAAGTCCTTCCAGCACGCACAAAAAACACACCGAGTTTGAGAAGGAGAGCCCAACTCCTGAGGCTAAAGATTCCTCCAAAGATGAGCAAAGGGACACAGAGGGAACCAAAATGAGCCCTCGAGCAGGAAGCGCAGCCACAGGGTCCCCAGGAAGGCCAAGTCCCACCAACTTCACACAGACAAGTCAGCCGTGTGCCGGGCTGTGCAGCCTCTCAGACAAGCCAGCCTCCAGCGCCCTGGGAAGACTCCATCAGCCCGAACACAGCCTCACAGCCTTCAAGCCTGTCAAGAAAAGCACAGAGTGCCCACATTCCCAAGCTCTGGAAAACAGAGACGAGTCTGCAAAAAGGTAAGAAAATTTCATTTTCAAAATCTCCAAAGCATGTCTCTGGTTGTGCTCAATTAGCCAGGCTTATACATGCTCAAGATGCTTCAGACAGTAGCTTTTTTTTTTTTTTTTTTTAAGATTTTATTTATTTATTCGACAGAGATAGAGACAGCCAGCGAGAGAGGGAACACAAGCAGGGGGGAGTGGGAGAGGAAGAAGCAGGCTCATAGCAGAGGAGCCTGATGTGGGGCTCGATCCCATAACACCGGGATCACGCCCTGAGCCGAAGGCAGACGCTTAACCGCTGTGCCACCCAGGCGCCCCTAGACAGTAGCTTTTCTAAGCAAGGTTCCTATTAAGACCTCTCTTTGCCTCTTCCAGCCTTGACACTATGAACGGAGATGCTCCAGGTGAGACAGGAAGTGCCTCTCATGGTACAGAGGCCACACCTTCCAGCCCAGAGGACGGCTCCAGGACAGCTCCACTGAACCTCTCCAAGAAACCAGAGGCTAAACCAGCCACTCACAGCCCTGTGTACAAGGACTTTGCAGAGCTGCAGGACATGCCTCTTAACCTCTCGGTGAAAGATCCCTGCAATGCCCTGACTCCAAGACCTT
The DNA here is from genome assembly GCF_023065955.2 of Ursus arctos. Taxonomy (NCBI): domain Eukaryota; kingdom Metazoa; phylum Chordata; class Mammalia; order Carnivora; family Ursidae; genus Ursus; species Ursus arctos. The sequence continues at coordinate 489,398 of NW_026622919.1, forward strand.
CCTTCCGCAGCCCATCGCAAGAGGCAGAACCTGCCACCACAGCTGCTCAAAACACGGAGAGGGAAAGTTCTGAAGACGGGCCAGACCACACTCAGACAAATCAAAACGGCCTTGACGCTGCTGCAGTGCCATCAACAACCCCTACTGTGAGGGCCCAGGACACAAGAGCGGTGGACAGCAGCGATGAGCAGAAGCAGACGGCGGCCGTGGCCCTCTGCCAACTGGCAGCCTACAGCCCGGGGAACGTCCGGGTGGGCGATGCAGAGCCCACGGCCCCGGAATCCACCTGCCAACAAGACGGACCCACTCTCAGCGCCACGGAAAGCCAGGAGGCTCAGTGTGACCTCAGACCCAGAGGGCAAAAGAGGACAAGCCCAAGGGATACAGGGAAGTCCCCGCAAGGGACTAAGAAGACGAAGCAGAGCGACACAGCCAGAGTGCTCACTCTTCGGAAAAGAACACGGGTGTCTTAGCGCCCAGCTCTCGCGGGTGCAGACACGCCTTCCAAAGTCGGTTGCACAGCAGCAAAGCTCATCTGGCGCCTTTGCTTTATCTGGTCAATTTTTACAACACAGTTTCTTTTTTCTTCTAAAAAAAAAAAAGAAGAAGAAGAAGAAAGAAAAAAAGAAAAGAAAGAAAAGCTGCAACTTCAGTTTCTGTAAATATTAAGCATGAATATTCAAAGGTGCTTCTACTCTTGGTTGTAAAAATATTTAAATAACTCATACCCTTAAGACTGAGCAGTTAAACACTGCCTTTTGTTTTTGTAAATGTCACACTGAGTACACAGACTAAAAGACAGCTTTTAGGTACATGCCGTCTTATAGGAAAGCTTTTAAAAATACTTTTCTTATAAATACCTTAGCACTAAAACAAACTGCTTTAGCTGTTTTGCTATCGAATCTACCGTGTGTTTTCAAGTAAATAACAATTACTGAAAAAAACGCCAGGAGAAAACATTTCCAGCACTGTCATTAAAGTGCCCTATGTAAAAACTATGTGATTTGTTATGAGTGAATAACACGCAAACATCAAGAGGCTATTTATACACATAATTTATTTCCAGCAGGGAAAAGCGTATTGCTGGTGCAGCTACTGCTAGCGTGTCCTACTTCCTCATGATGCTACAGTGAACTTCCCGACTCATTCAGCCTCATTTTCCACTTTCTAAAATGATGTATATATTGCTAATTTTCCAATAAACTCATAGGTGACTTAAAGAATCCATGAACTCTGTGTGATGCTTTAGTCTGCCATAACAAACAAACGCGATGAGGAGGGGAATGAGCTGAGGCAGCAGTTCAACAGAAAAAGGGCACCTGCCTGCGCGTGTGCGTGTGTGAGCACACCTGCATGTGCGGTGCCGCAACTGGCAGGCACCAAGTCTGGGCACGCACACCCACCTGGGGCTCCCCAGGCTCAGTTCCTACAACTGCCACCTGAGAAAAGGCCATCAGCACCGGTACGCCCCACCCCATGGGCCTTCACAGGACCCCTTCCTCCCACTTTTCAGGAGAGCCCCTGTCCTCTGACACATCACCTGAGGTATCAACAAAGGGCCAGTGCGCACAGCAGTGCAGTGCTGAGATGTGACTTCAGACAACCACATGCCGTTAACCCAAAACACCTACTCTTACAACACAAACCTGAGGAACACGCGCCCTCCCTTCACTAGCATGCCAGGGCTCTTTCGTCTTCGTACACCAAAATGTTTTGACAAAGAACAAAAATAAGATACCCCTACTTTCCAGCAAGTCAACGCTCTGCAGAAAGCAAAACCACACATCAGAGGTTGTGTTCCAGGCTCAGGACCCAAAGCCTGGCACCCTACAGACAAGCTCTCACCTCGTGCTTTACGCACAACAACACAGACCTCCCACGTCAAGAGCCCAAAGATTCTGAGACCGCTATGTTTTACAGCTCACCCGAAAGTGTCAGGAGTCATCTTAAGTGTAAGAAGAGGAACCAGGACAGTTAACTATCCAGCCCTCCTGCGACAGTGCATCATGGGAGGAGAGGCACACCTCAGAGCTCTTGGGGAAGGCAGAGGCCATCACTACCTGCAGATTTTCACTGGGGAGCTTTGTATGCCTGCAGCATCATGACTGATCCCTCCTCACATAATTCCCCCAAAGGTCACATATCACAGACACAGCCATGGAGACCCCAACAGGCCCTTCAGATCTGTCTCTAAAAGCACAATGGAGGCGCCTAGGTGGCTCAGTTGGTTAAGCATCAGACTCTTGATTTCGGCTCAGGTCATCATCTCAGGGTCATGGGATCCAGCCCTGTGTCAGGCTCCACACTCAGCAAGCAGTCTGCTTGAGATTCTCTCTCTCCCTCCCCCTCTGCTTCTCCCCTCTCCCCACACTCTCTCTCCTCTCTCTCTAAATAATAATAATTTTAAAAGTACAATGGAGTCCTAGATCTTTGTAACAAAAAACAGTCTTGCTGATTTTTTTAACTATTCTACCCTCTGTATTCACTCGTGACCCAACTTAAGAGCTCAAAGTTTTTAATCTTTACATATAAAAAGTAATAAGCCCTCAAAAAGTTAAATACAGAATTATTTCCCTATGACCCAGCAATTCCACTTCTACGTAGTGGAAGTACCCCAAAGAAGTAAAAACAAAAACTCAAACAGGTATGTGTACACCAATATTCACAACATTATTCACAAATTAAAAGATAAAAGCAACACAAGCATCCACTGACAGACGAACAGACACATGAAATGTAGATTACCCATACGATGGAGTATTACTCAGCCACACAAAGGAATAAAGTTCTGACGCGTGCTACAGCATGAATTAACCTTGAAGACCTCTCGCTCAGTGAAAGAAGCCAGACACAAAAGGACAAATGGGCAACTCCACCTGTGTGAGGCACCTACAATGGGCAAATTCATACAGGCAGACAGACGAATGGTTACCAGGGGCTGCAGGGGAGGGGAGAGGGGAACTTAATGGGGACACAATTTCTGTTCAGAATGATGAAAAGTTTTCAGAAATAGTGATATTGGTTGTACAAACTGTAAATCTGATTGATACCACTGAATTGTACACTTAAAAATAGTCAGCAAGGCAAATATTTATGTTACATACATTCTATAATGTTTTTTAAAAAGAATACACCAAAACCATTAAATCACGTATCTTCAATAGGTAAACTGCATGTTAAGTGAACTGTATCTCAATAAAGCTAAAGGGGTCCTTGAATTCATACTGAAGAGGAAAACAAAATGCTGACAACAACCCTTCTGAGGAGGCTTCCCAGCAGCCCGTGGCAGTCTGCCCCCACCACTAGCTCTACCCTTCACCACACGCCACACTCCATGGGGAAAGAGGGCATGTGTGGGTATGAAATGAAGCGCACACACATTCATCAAGGAGAAAAGCACTTTAATTCAGAAAGGCAGAACAACTACTTCACATACTAAGTCAAACAGGTCTCACAGTATTCAATTCTCTCTCTTTTTTTTTTAATTTTTTATTTATTTTTAAGCAATCTCTATATCCAATGTGAGGCTCGAACTCACAACCCCAAGATCAAGAGTTGCATGTTCTTCTGAGACATCTCAGCTCCCTTCATGCACTTTTCTTAAAGACTGGAGTGTCCAACAGTTGAAAATGCACAAAGGTTAAAAATCGGTGAGGCACGTGGTCCTCAGAACAGGAAGGTGCCAGAACTGTGTCAGGAACACTGGAAAATGCAACCCCTCCCAGGGCCCAGCTGCTCCCTTGAGATCTGAGGTACACAGGCTTATGGGGAGTGACAAGGTCAGGAGAGGCTGGCACTCTGCAGCCACAGAGCTGCAGTCACAGCCAGGCCCCACCCACCAAAGCAGGCTGACTCCAGGCCCCACGGCACCTCTGCCAGGGAGAGAGTTCAGCAGCAACACCAGCACAGTCCCTTCTGGGGACACAGGACCGCCTCTGTGGCCAACTTCGGCTTGAGGACCCCAGCCCCACCGCTGCCCCACAGCACTTGGGCCAGACAGTGGCTCTGCCAGCCTTCCTGTTTTCTCTCACTGGCACTTCCCTAATAAAATCTCTGCACATTTAATCCTGTCTCAGCATCTGCTTCTGCTCAGAGGACCCACACTAATGCTGGAAAGCTAGTCAAATGCTAATTTTTGGATGATGTCACAGAACATGGCAAAGTAGGGAACTCCACAAATCGGTCCCTCCACCAAAACAACCATTAGGCCAGCAAAACTGACAGACTCAACTCGTTCAGAACTCTGAAATCTCATCAAAAACTTACAGAAACCAAGAGAGTGCTTAGTGAAGAAAGAACCTACAAAATTTCAGCACTTAAGGAAACCTGTTGGGTCACTGGCTGTCTGCACACATAATGGAACCAAGACTTCAGTGACCAGACACAACAAGGAATACAGTCATTGCAAAGAGACTGGAAGAAGTTACTAAATGGACAGGATCACCTTATAATAAGTAATAACAGCAAACCCCTGGGGGCAGGGGAGAACCTAATTTCCAGAATTACTACATTATAGTATTCAAAACATCCAGTTTCCAACAAAAAAAACTACAAAGCACATAAAGAAACAGAAAAGTACACATATATTTCAAAAGAAAAAGCAGAGAAATTTCCCAGAGGAAGCCCAGACATTGCACTAAAATCAAAGGCTTTAAATCAACTCTTTCAGATACGCTCAAAGACCTAAAGGAAACCAAGAAAACAATGTCCAAACAAACACGGAATATCAATAAAAAAAAACTATAAAAAGACACCATATAGAAATTCTGAAACTGAAAAACACAGTAGCAGACATGAAAACTTCAGGCAAGCTGCACAACAGCAGATTTGAGCAAGCGGAAGAAAGAATCAGTGAACTTGAAGATAGGGCAACTGGCATTATCCAGTCTGAGGAGCAAGAGAAGAAGAAGGAGCAAATGTTAGCCCCAGTCACCTCCGGAGCCTGCGCCAAGACAAAATCACTGTTCCCCAGGCTGGCACTATCCTTCTCAGGGAGGAGACAGCACAGCTCCCTAAGACCCCACCAGACACAGCAAGGGCCTGCAAGAGGGTTCAGCGCACATGGATGATGTCGCCAGTCTGGAAGCAGCCAGCCAGTCAAGGGAAGACCACACCTTACATCTTCTAGATTTTAAGCAACAGCTTGACACTTCTCATTCATGACACCATCACCCACATTCTCTCACTCCAGCTAGTGACAGGTGGGCACCTCAACATCATAAGGTATGATAGGCACATGCACACCAGCCAGTCTCATGCACAAAAAGCAGAGAAAAGGCTCTATGTCCTTCAAGTTAAACTGGAGTTGGAACCACCCAGACAGGGATTTCACCGTGTCTGTGACACAGACACAGAAGACTGGTGAGCTGGACTTAATCAAAATGCAGGACTTTGGTGCAAATGACACCAACCAGAAACTGAAAGAACAACTATGGAATGGGGAGAAGTACTACAGGTCCTTTATCTGCTGAGAGACGTAAATCCAGAATACGTAAAGAACTCACAGCAACGACAAAAAGACAGCCCAATTTTTTAAATGAGCAAAGGATTTGAACAGATGTTTATCCAACAAGATATCCAAATGGCCAACAAGCACATGAAAATATGCTCAAAGTCATTAGTCAGTCATGCAAATGCAAATTAGAGACACAATGAGATACCACTTCACACCCACTAAGAGAAAAATAAGCGTTGGGAAGGATGTGGAGAGACTGGAACCCACATACATGCTGCTGGTGGAAATGTAAATGGTACTACCATTTTGGAAAACAATTTGGCAGCTCCTCAAAAAATTAAAGATGGAGTTACCACATGACCCAGCAATTCCACTCCTAGACAGATACCCAAGAGAACTAGAATCATATGTCCACACAAAAACTTGCACACAAATGTTCGTAGCAGTGTTATTCATAATAGCCAAAAGATGAAAAATCCAAATGTCCATCAACTGATGAACAGATAAACAGTGTGGTGTATCCATACAATGGAATATTACTCATCCATAAAAAGGAACAAAGTATTGTTGCATGCTATAATACAGATGAACCTTGAAAACATCACGCTAAGTGGAAGAAGTCAGGCAGAAGACCATTATCATAGATTCCATTTATAAGAAATGATCAGCAAAGGCAAATTTGACCAGCAAAGGCAAATTTAGAGAGACAGCAGATTATTTGTTGTCTGAGGCTGGGTGTGTTCAGGAGAAATGGGTAATCGCTGCCCCTGAGCACAGGGTTTACTTTGTGCGACAATAAAAACGTTCAGAAATTAGATTACGATAATGGTTGCACAGCTCTGTAAATACACTATACACCACTAAACTGTACACTCTAAATGGGTGAACGTCACAGTATATAAATTTTATCTCAGTAGAGCTGAAAGATGAAGTAGAATCTTGAGGGTCTGAGAGCCCTCCTCACGCTTCACAACTCGAAGTGCAAAGCCATTACTTCTGACACCCCACAGCTCAGGTGCTACTGAGTAAGATGTCTCTGCACAGATGTCTTTATTCTGGACAGAAGTCAACTCCCGTGGTACACAGCATCTGTGGTGACACAGCCCAGGATGGGGCCTTCTCCATCCTTCGCAGGTATCCTTCCCTTCTGTCCAAAGAGGCACCACCAGCTACACCCAGAGCTGATCTCCACCAGTCAGACAGGGCTTCACGTCGCCACAGCCCCATGCTGCACCTCCCCATGTCTAGGCCCAACAGCCGGGACATGCAGGCTTGGAGCTCAGTGGTCCCTCTACATCTGCTGCACTGTGCCCCTGTCCCCCTGCTCAGGCCTGCTACCACGCTTCCTCCAGCCCTCCACCCCCTCCCCATGCTGGTATGAGCCCTGTTCCCAGGGGACCATGATGTCACTCCACATGATAAACACAGCAGCAGTGCACAACTTAATAGGCAACAGCACCCCCACAGGGGTGAAAACCCCTCCTGAGGGACAAGAAAATCTCAGATATTAGAATGGTTCGTGGCTTTCCAAATCAAAACACATAGTATTATCTGTGGTAGTAAAACTTCACGGCAGGGAGAAGAGGCAGTCAGAAAATCAGAAACGTCAATACAAGAAGGCAGGCCGAAAAACACAGGTCTATTCTGCTCTCTCCTGCACACAAATGCACTAGGCAGTGAGGGCAGAGGCCTGGTTGTACTCACGGCAGGCCACGCTGAAATCACAGGGTGAAGTGAAGAACCAACATGCTACGAACAGTCCTGACAATGCAGAGCAAACGTGTGCAGTACTCACCATCCTCGAGTCGAGAAGGGAGCAACAGGCCTCTTCTGCCCAGTTCTGCCAACGCCAGACAGCCACCATGCCAGGCATTGTCCGTCTCCTGAAAACTGAGACACACAGAAAGCCTGAGACTGCAGGGCTCATGCCAGCTTCTCCCACCGTGTACACAGACTGCAGATGCACATCCTGTGCCCAGGAGCCTCCCTAAAACCCGCTCGTGAGTTTTCCAACTGTCGGGTGGCTAAAGAAATAACATACTGCAATTTAACTGAAGGTAAGCACTGTGTTCAGTATTTCTCTTCAGATCTCCCAATGACAAACACAGGTCCTAGGTGGGCTCCACATGCTGCCAGCAGAGAAAGCAGTCCATAGAGGTGTGTCAGCAAGACACCCAGGCTGTACACAGGCTTCCTGCCACAGCAGCGTGTGCCGGCTGACTACACACAGCCGGCGACTCACCCCATTCAAGGCACTAAAACCTGGGGACCGGTGAGTCTATCAAAATAAGGCTAGACTAGATTAGCAGAAAGGGGCAAGGAGACCTCCTTTCCTCTTTTCCTGGCTTAAAGTAAAGATTAAAAAGTTAGAATGAAATGCCATTTAGAGAACTGCTTTGCACTATTTGAAACACGGGCTTTTAATAAACAATTATGCCAATTAATCAAGTCATAATAAAATGTTATATCTAATAAAATTTTTCCTGAAGTGGTTTGGAAGCTCTCTTGTTTACAACTGTACCCCTGGCATCATGATTAGTGAGAAGCATTTCTCAGACTGATAAGAGCTGTCCTGAGAGTTTCTACATCTGGCTGCCAATATAAACATGGAAATTCACTTCACCAAAAAGCAAGAGACATTGTAGGGCTCTTTCTTATTCTAAATCCATCAATCTGATGCAAAGAAATGTTTAAGAAAACCAATTGAATTGCATTCCTCACTAGCAACAAGCACAAGAACATTCAGAAAGGAGAGAATGTAGGCTTATCTGTTCACTCAACAGATACTTAGCAAGTCCCACCCATGTGCCACGGCCTGCAGACATGGACTCCCTGAGACAGAGTTGCTGACCTGCGGACCTCGCCATCAACCAGTGCCAATTTCTACTTCCAATTATAAATTTTTAAGTTCCAGGTATTTTTTTAAATGTCTGTCCCAAATGCTATTTGACCGTATCAAAATTTAATATTGTACTTTGTGTATTTTAGGATTTTAACTGGAAAGAGATGCTTTATGCTTTTCATAAGATTTGATAACATTTTAAAGAAACTTATAAAAGATCAGCATTATGATGACTCAATTATCAATAAAACAATCACCAGCTACACCAATGTCTGTTTCCAAACTAAATGGACTGCTGCTTGACAACAACTATGGAAAAGTGGCATGACCTTCTGTCAGGCCTGTGGCCTCAGGGGGAACAAGGAAGACCATTACCCTGCTGGCCCCTACTCCGCCCACTCCAGGGGGAACTCAGGAACAGTGCCTCCCCCGCACCACACCTGGCTTGTGGCCAGACTTCTGCCCCATACACTCTCCCCAAGGCCCAACACACACAAGCAGACGTGGACACAATCATGCAAAATAACAACATTAATAACACCACATCGGCTGAGCCAGGGCACACCAGTGCTCTGCCAAGTGGCTGAGGGCAAGTTCTGCCCCAGACCCAAGCACAGGGCAACCCTGGGAGGGTACAGGGTCACAGATGAGTGGAGACCAGCAAACAGCAAAGCCAAGAGCAGGTAGATTCAAGAGAGAAAAGCCAAGAAGGGCTCAGGGACCCTAGCCTCAGACCGCCAAGGGCAGTAGGAAGCACAAAGCAGAATGACCTCAGAGGTGACCAAGCGGAGCACGCAGAGGGCAAGCGACCGTCAGCGTAGAAGGGATGGTAAAGACATTCTCATTCATCTGTTCCCCTGGGCGTCCAACGCCCCGGAAGGACACTGGAAAAATGGTGCCCCTAGGGTACTAGGGGGAGGGGACACTGTGTGCAGGGGAGGGTCACAGAGAGGCACTTCACCATCTTTCCTTTCATTTTGAATTTTTAAGTAAAATATTGCCCAATTAAAAACACAGACAAAACTAAGAGAAGAATGGAAAGGAGCCATGTGGTGCATCCTGCTGAGACGGTGGGCTGCTCCCTGGGGCCACAAGGGTACCACCAAATGTTTCTCAACGTGCACCCACAGCACACCCGGGACCTGGGACCCAGGGCTGCAATCCATCTGCCAACTGGAGACCCCCTGTGCAGCTGAGTTCAGATGGCAAACACAAGGACCCTGGCCAGGCCAATGGGGCCTTGCTCTCCTCTTCCTGCAGGCACTCTACTTCTGCCGTGGACCAGACTGCTGGGTCTAGCATACACTATCTCTGGGGTCCTGCCCTGAGGTAATGCTGCTGGGGCCTGCAAGGGGCTAAACCACTGTTTTCTAAGGAAGGGGGGCAGGTAGGGCACAGGTACTAATGGATAGCTGCATACCCAGGGGGCGGGACATCGGGAAGGGAGCAGCAGCTAATGGATGATGGCCATGCTGCTCACACTGGTCCTGTGCGGCTCACTGTAAAGCCCCCCGGGGACATGTGTAGCTTCATTCCACATAACCTGGCCTGGAAACAGAGCAGGGAGTGAAGGGGCAGTCCCGGGAGTGGGGTATGCTCAGTTAATGGAATTAATGTTCTGTGCTGAGCTTTTCAGGAGAACACAAAAGGAGGGACAAGAATCATAGCAGCAAACTGTGCCAGGTCACCAGCCAGTCCGACAGCCCCCATCCCACCGCATGCCCCCTCCACCCAACAGGCTCCTGCTTCTCAGGGTCTTCAAACATTCTGGTCTGGGAGTGACTCCTTTCTGTGCCAGGTTCTGCAATCAGGCACTTCGCACCCATCCAGGGAGAGGCTGCCTCTGCACTCAGGTCCTTTTCCCCATCATCCTGCTTGTCACTTTAGGCTGCCAGCCCTGGGAAGCAAGAGCGGTAAGATAGTTTCTATCCTCCACAACCTAAATACAAAAATCGGAGGAGCTCATTAAAATGACAAGACAAAGGCAGAGACGTGTCTGCACATTAAACTAACAAGAATGAGTGAAGCAGACCACGGGTGCAGGCCGGGACAAACGACCATATGTCTGGCCAGGAGAAACCACGTTCTTGGAGTTTGATGGAGACGCCCAAGGTCAAGGGCCCCAGGCCCCCAGGCAGAGGTGCAGTGGCCAGAGGAGTGAGGGGGGCACAGGAGCACTGGAACAGCCACCACCAGGAAAGCTGGTACTGGGGATGCTGCCAACAGGGGGCCGGAGAGGGCAGGTGGGCAAGGAAGGAAGGAGGCTGGGCAAGGAAGAGCCTAAGGGAGGGCTGGGTAAAGAGACGCATTAAACCATCAGAGGCCCCATGCAGAAATGCTCTCAGGAAGGAAAAAGAGAAAAAGACTTGAGGCCAACCTGCAGTGCCCTGGGCAAAGGGGAGAGGAAAGGCTGGGGGTGGAGGACGCTGGCCCTTTCCACCCCCCCCCCAAGGCCTGGCTCAAAACGCTGCCCTCTCCCAAGAACAGGAGGGCTCCAGCACAAGCATGCAAGAGCCACCACCAGTCGCCACCCAGGGACTCACACCTCCGCGCTCAGGACCAGCTTCACCAGCACACCCATCACCACGCCACCAGCAAAGTCCCAAGAGGATACCCTAAAATAAGCCAGCAGAATCCTCACGTGGACAGGGAGCACTTTCCTTCCCCAACACAGGCGTTCCAGAGTCACAGCAGGAACGCAGGCTGCCTACGAGGCAGACAACGGTGAAATGTTTCCACTGAAGAAACACTGGCCACACAAGCAGCATCACTCTGAAAAAGGTGACACCTGACATCCTGTTCCCTGCACTCCTCCAACTGTCGCTGAGCAGGCTGGAGACAGTGCCAGAGAAAGTCTGCCCCAGAGGAAGCGCACGTGCTCTGGGTGCTCCCAGAGCAGCCTCGGCAACTAAGGCACAAGACTGAGCAACCAGAAGTGCAGACAGCTCCTCTCCCTACATGCATGCATGGGCGGCCCAGGAAAAAAAGCACTGGGGCCCAAAGAACAACACCCCTCTTAGAAACACCTGCTTCCAAAACCCAGAGAGAGGTTTCCACAGGCAAAGTTAAGAGGCCTCTGGGACAAACTGTACCAAACATGCCTTGCACCCAAGAGTGCACCTGAGAGCACACCTATGTTACCTGGATCTCTTCCCTGCCCCCTGGCCTACAGGACCCAAGCTGAGATCCCAAGGACCCGCAATCCCCACCCACGCCCACACCATGGGCCGGCCAAGGGCCACCCAGCCGCCTCTGGAAAGGCTAAGCCAGATGCAACACAACAATTTCCACTTGTGACTATTGTCTTTGTTTTGTTAAGGGGGGGTGGGGGAGGGGCAAAGGGAGAGAGAGAATCCCAAGCAGGCTCCACGCCCAGCACAGAGCCTAACTCGGGGCTCAACCTCACAACCTCAACTGGGATCATGACCTGAGCTGAAATCAAGAGCCAGAGGCCACCCAGGCGCTCCACCACACACGGCTGTTTGAATTTAAATCCGATAAAACTAAACAAAATGTAGAATTAAAAAAACAAAAGTAGAATTCAGACCTGGGTGATGCTAGCCTCTTTATAAGGTCAACAGCCACATGTGGCTGGCAGCTACCACAGATCCAGAACATGCCTCACCACAGACGTTCTCCTGGATGTCACCTCAGGGACTCCAGGCTTCTTTGAAGGATGATATCGACATATGTACAAGTTCAAAACCACTTTTTTCTTAAGGTTTTTAAACATAGTGGGATCTAAGCTGATAAAAGAAACATAACAGAAATAACTAGAGTTCTCAAATTTAACTTCAAAAGGAAAACAAAAAGGTTTTGGAGGCTCTGACAAATAGCTCAGCTGAAAGAAAATGGAAAAGGATAGAGTGAAAGAACAGCCACTGCTTTTCTTCCCCCCAAAGATTTTATTTATTTATTTGACAGAGAGAGACAGCCAGCGAGAGAGGGAACACAAGCAAGGGGAGTGGGAGCGGAAGAAACAGGCTCCCAGCGGAGGAGCCTGATGTGGGGCTCCATCCCAGGACCCCAGGATCACGCCCCGAGCTGAAGGCAGATGCTTAACGACTGAGCCACCCAGGCGCCCCATGAGCCACCCAGGTGCCCCAGCCACTGCTTTTAACCAGAAACGGGTCTCCCTTTGATCTTCTCACATACCTGAAACAATCTAACACGGACCCAACCACGTCATCCGCCAGCTCTTTGGGAAGCCTTGCAGCCATCCTACCAATTCTGAAAAAGAGAGGCAGCACTCCGTCAGCATCACCCGCCCGTTGTGAGGGGCACAATCAACGAGGAACCATCCCCAGCAAATTCCCCTCCCTCCGAGAATGGGAAAGAGAGGCAGACCCAGAGTGGGCCTCACACACACTCTGCTCTACAGGAGGCCTCATCCTAGTGACATAAACAGACCCGACACAGGCATCTCCTGAGGGGAGGGAGACAAGGGGGGGGTGTCCACAGCGCAGCAGCCTGCCGCTGATGGTCAGTGGCACCCAGCACCAGGCCTGACCCCTCCAGACCACCCCCCACCTGGCGGGCTACCCCACATCCACACTAGACATCCCCTGACTGGATCAGCATCCCTCCCAGCCCATCCCACTCCAACCACATGTGACTCTGGGTTCAGAGGTTGCCTGCTGCCAAAGTGAACGCCTTCCCCATGAGGGCACCTCTCTGCAGGCCGTTCCCTCAGGCATAACAGAAGACGAACACCACTTCCCCTCTCAGGGGCTCTAGGGTTAGATAAGGCTGGGCTAGCACCTGCTCGCTACGTGGGGGCTGTGCCTGCCTGGGCAGGGCACGGAATAGGGGCTGCGCTGATGAGGACATGGAAGAGCAAGAAAAGGAACATCTGAAAGGTAAAAAAAGGCAAATCGGGCATGCTTATAATTCTGCCCGCTCCATACAGAAAGGCAAGAAAATGAAGAAGCCTCATTCCCCAGTAATGATTTTTAAAATTAGAACATAAAGCAATAAACGTTTATTAGAAAAAAACATTCCACCTTCTAAAAACCTCTAAGCTGTTCACAGCTCTCAATCGCACCTGAAGTGCTAAACGACAGAAAAGTGCTCCGCAGACCATGGGGTGTTTCACTGATAAGCCATCAGCCCCGGGCCCAGCTCCCCCCAGTGGGACAGCAGGCACCTACCCTTTGGCCGCAGACCACCGCACAATGGTGTCCTGGTCCTTCAGCCCAACCAGCAGCTGCTCTGTAAAAACACAGGAAGGCCGGGACCATGAGCTCCATGTACTCACCCCTGTTCAAGGTAAGTTCTTCGTTTCCCAGATTGAAGGTGTCACTCATGAGCACCATGAAGGGAATCACATTAAAAAATCTTAACTCTAATTACAAGGAAAAAACATTTCCTTTTCTCTGTTTTTAAACAATCACTTAAAACCAACACTTGCCATAATTGCTAAAAAGTAGATCCAGCCAACCGGGCGGAAAGCACCAGTGAGAAGACTTCCCAGAGATCAGTGTCTGCAAGAGGGTGCAGAAAAGGGGCGCTTACTGGGGTCTCAAGCGCAGGCCAGACTCACGGAAGAGCCACACAGTGTGCCCCAAAGGAAGTGGGGAGATGTCAGAGGCCTCTCGGGAAGGGCCTGGCAAGTCCCAGTCGACGGAAACCTTGACCAACAGCACCCAGGCAGCCTGGGAAGGCCCAACACGGAGGAAGGACAGGAGCCTGTGAAGGGCTCAAGTTCACTGTGACCAGTGCACTACAGGACCCGAGGGGTGGGGGGAGCAGCAGGTGTAGACAACTCTGGCAAGAAGCTCACTGTGAAGGGGGGAGAATGGACGTGAGAAGCAGCGAGACGGCACCAGAGGAGGTGCAATGCTGTCCCTCATGGACACAGAGGCTGGAGCTAAATGACAGTGGGAGATCCCACAGTGGAGGCAGGGGGACCCGGACAAGGAGGGGTGTGGCAGAAGGCTGGCAGGGTACGTGAGGCTGCTGCAGTGGGGCTCTGCCCCGCTCTGTGAGCAGGAAACACTCCCTCGGGTAAGAGTAGGGCAGGGCCCAGAGCTCTTCAGGTCTGCAGTGGGAGGGACATGGCAGGTGTGTGTGGCACGGGGCCAGGAAAGCCACCACTCCATCTCTCCAGGAGAAGGCCTGAGGCCATGGGCCAGACCCACCCAGGTAAGGCATGGAGGGGCTGAGGGCAGTGTACTGAGGTAGAAATACAAGGGCTCACACATGAGAAGCAAACAGTAAACAGAATGACAGGGCCCAGGGCCCAAATGGTCGTGGACAACAGGACCACAGGCCAACAGCCACAAGCTCCATGAAACGTGAGAGTGGGGAAGATCACAGAAGGCCACGTGATGCCAGCACAAAGAGGGGACGAAGGCATGCAGCCATTTAAATGCACCTCAGAGAAGCCTTGCCAGCACCCCCAGGACCAAAGGGCAGCAGGCCCACTGCAGGCTCACCAGGAGGCTGCAGGGACCTCACCCACCTATCACGCTCTCCACCTCCTCGGGGACGTCATAGTCTCCATCGCTGTCGGGAGTCTCCACGTGCATCTTTGACGCTTTCTGACTCTGGGCACAGAGCTGCAGGTTAGCAGCCAACGAGCGGCAGCCACGCTGGTACCTGCACAAACACACATTACCTCAGACCTGCTGCCACTTCCGCTGGAGCCTCAAAGAGAAATTATCTTGACGACTGAAATCAGTAATTTGGTGTCCCTTAGAATCTTAAAGAATGCCTGTGAAAATTCCGTGTGTTTTAGAGACAGGATGGAAAGAACATGGAGTCACAGCTAGCGTCCACAAGGGCTGCCAAGAAAGACGATGACCAATCTGAGCCACAGAACAGAGACCGCGCTACTCAGAGACCCTCGAGTGCTGGGTAGTGTCAGGTAGAAAGGTGGGGGAAAGAGCAGGACTGCAGGAGCACGCCCAACAGAAGCAGCAGGGAGGGCACTCATGGGTCCCGTGGGCGTCAGCCTTATTTACGAGGCGCTCTGCCTCCTGTCCCTACTGCCCCCCAGGCCCTTCGCCACCCTGGACTCTTCAGCTCACTCACCGCTAGCTCCTGCAGACAGTCTCCAGAGCCTCCCTCTCAAGCCCCAGCAGCCACAGCCCTCCTCCCCACAACCTGAGGCCACAGGCATCATCCATGTGCCATGAGGGCACCAGCACAGGCCGGCTCCAGCATCTGACTCTGCACAACTCCTGAACCTCTGGCCACCACAGTTTCCCCATCTGTCAAAGGAGGCCCTACCCAGAGGCTTGTGACGGGACAGATGCAAGGATGTGCAAAAGGCCCTTCATCACCACCTTTCCACCTGGAAGGTGGGCACCAGTGCGCCACACTGAGGCAAGCACGCATGGGCCAGACTGGAAGGTCGCCCTGGATCAGGACACTGCCTGGAGCACAGAAGGTGCCCAAGTCAAGGTACATTTTTCATCTGGGGGCTGCGGCCTGAAGCTGACTCCCAAACGCAGACAACTGGAGCTTCATAGACAGAGCACAGAACCTGGCCCCAGGAGGCCCACCTTCTGATGTTCATGCAATCCTCTCCCCTTGGTGCAGCCCAGACCCAGTGACTCCTTCTGATGAGAAAGTCACAGCAACAAGGGGATGTTCCTCTCAAGAAGGCTCAGGAAGACTGTGGCCTCTGTCTTGCCACCCCTCTCAGAAGCCACCCCCACACTGTGCACTGCACTATGGAAAGCCCCACAGCAAGACCTTTGGGAGGCCCCCACCAGACAGCCCACAAGGAATGGAGTCCTACCAACAATGACCTGAGCATGCTAGGGTGAGCCAACCCCCCTCCCCCGCCACCAAGTGGAGCCTTGAGATGGCAGCAGCGCTAGCCAACACCTTCGTGAAGCCTTAGACAGATCCTGACCACAGGACCCAGCTAGGTGACAGCCATTCCCAATCCACAGAAATGGGGACATTAAAAATGCAGTATTTTAAGCTGCTAAATTTTGGGGTACTGTTACATAACTGTGATGTTATCATTTACAGTAAGAAATATATATTGGGTCTTTCTCCATTTCTGGATTAAGGTGTTTTCAGTTATGTTAATGAAGTGACTTTTGGAAAGCCCCTAGGTCACGTAAGGATGGGGACTGGTCACCATGAGCACACCCAAGTGCTCAAATCAGTACACAGGTAGATTATTTCATAGGAAAAGTACGTACCCTAATACTCAGTAACCAGAAACTACAAAGATGATAGACTTTAGGCTGCCATTGGATTTACCCTTCTGCCATTAACTACAAAACCTGGATGAAAGTCTTAAACCAGCCACTGGCACACAAGAGATGACAATCAAGACCGGGATACCATTCCTCACAGCAGGGAGGTGCCCAGGGGCACCCCAACTTCACAGATCTCTTCCTCCCCAAAGGTACTTTCTAAATCGCAGCACAAGAAGACAGCCTAAGCAGAGAGCAGCAGTCTTGCCTGGTGGATGAAAAAAATTCAAACTACAGAGATGGTGAGTATCCAGGGACAGATGTTGGAGAAAAAGTAGTTGCTACAAAGGAAACCCAAAATCATGCATAGACATCTCCTTAGATCCTTGGATAACCCCTAAGATGTGCGAGTACAGGGCAAGACCCAGAAGCGCCATGTGAGCAGCTGGGAGGCTGAGAGCTGAGCTGAGCCCAGAGGTCATGTAATGCTGGGGAGTCACTGGGACATGGGCCCAGCAAGGGAGACCAAACAGCCGTTTACTAGAAGCAAGGAGCATGCTGTAGGAGCAAGGGCTATGCTCCAGGGAAAAGGAACAGAAACAAGACCACCCTAACAGGTCCTTGGGAAGAGGGAGCGGCCTCAGTGAGTTACCAGCCTGCCGGACAGGCTTACTCCTCATTAAGGGAAGATAGGCAACAGAAGGAGGACACTGAAAATAGAAGAAAAATATAACAGAGATAAAATGGAAAAATAAAAAATGAAGACAGAAGAGACAAAAAAATAGTAAGAGGATAGACTTCCACTAAATGTACATGGAAATGCAAACCGAACAAAGTAATTATGGTACTGAGTTATTCCCCTTCGCACATCAACATTTATAGTCCCTATGATGACTGATTTTATGTGTCAACTCAATTGAGCTACAGAGTACCCAGATATTCAGTCAAACATTATTCTGTCTGTGCCTCTGAGTATTTTTGGATGAGATAAACATTTAAATTGGCAGACTGAATAAACCAGATTGCTCTTCCCAGGATGGGTGGGGCTCGTCCAATCAGTTGAAGACCTGAACAGAACAAAGAGGCCAACTCTCCCCTGGGTTAAGAAGGAATTCTTCCTGCCTTTAGACTCAAATGCCACCGTCAGCTCTCCTGGGTCTCCAGCTTTCTTACTCACCCCGCAGATGTCGGGACTTGCCAGCCTCCACAATCACATGAGCCAATTCTTTAGAAGTGTCTGTGCACACACATGCACACATCCTCTCAGCCTATTGGTTCTGTGTCCCTGGAGAACACTAATATGGTACTGAACACTAATTTTCCTTTTTTTTAAAGATTTTATTTATTTATTTGTCAGAGAGAGGGGGAGAGAGAGAGCACAAGCAGGAAGAGCAGCAGGCAGAGGGAGAAGCAGACTCCCCACTGAGCAAGGAGCCCAATATGGGACTCGAACCCAGGACCCTGGGACCATGACGGGAGCCAAAGGCAGATGCTTAACTGTCTGAGCCACCCAGGAGCCCCTGAATATTAATTTTCCATGGCATTTTGGAAACTAACCACTAACATTTAGTCTCATAAACAACTTCTTACAGAATAAGCTGTATGACCCAAAAGCTAATTTCAGTAAAACATCACTAAAACAACACACTTCTCTTGAATTTGCTGGAATTTGAGACAAAGGCTGAGCTGAAAACTTTACCAAACAACTCCTCCCAAACCACCCACATCAATACTTGAAATAAAACTGAAGACTCTTAGCGCTTTCCCTGCCACCACTGAGTCGCACGAGGGCGGAGGCTTGGATACACTCAAGATTTGGCTCCACCCATAACCCGCCACCACGGCCGAGGAAGGCCGTGCTGCTGGAGGTGTCATGGACATTAACACTGCTTTACAAGAGGGGCTGGAGACCACCCTCATCCACGGTGGCCTAGGACGTGGAATTCACAAAGCTGCCGCAGCCTTAGACATGCGCCAAACCCGTGTCTGTGCATCTGCAGCGACTGTGAGGAGCCTGTGTGTCAAGCTGGGGGAGGTGCTCTGTGCTGGGCACCAGATCAACCTAATGAAGGCTGACGACAACGAGAAACGGGGGGAATGGACGGGCCTCTGTAAACCTAACAAGAGAAGGAAGACCCCATAAAGCAGCTGGCTGTAGTTCTGTGGTGGTTAAGGACTATGGCAAAGAGTCTCAGGCCAACGATGTCATCGAGGAATACTCCAAATGCGAGAAATGAACAAATACAAAACTTGGTTCTTGTTCCTCACAAAAATACAAAAACAAAAAAAAATAAAAAACCCGAAGACTGTTAAAAACACAGTACTCCAAGCACAGCAGAGAAGTCTGTTTCTGTGGAAGCCACTAATTCAAAAGCAATCTGTGAAGTAATGTCAGCCTGTGAGTTAAGACAGTGTCCATCCACAGGCAGACAGCTTGGCTTCCTGAACCAACCCTGAGTGACAGCCTGCTTTCTCTAAAAGAAGCTAGTATTCAGCTTTATGGAGCTGAACGGAGCTTTCCCTATAGCGAGCCCAAACTGGCAAAGTCATATTGCACCTGAACAATGTCACAGAAAATGCAAAACCAAACTTTCCTTGTTACCACTCCAGCTCCAATTACCCTAACTGTAAGATGTAGGGACAGAAAAAAAACTAAAAGGAAAACTCTTCCTTTCAAAATCAGAAACACTGTTGAAACTAAGGAAATGAAGTGGAAGCAGAAGATAATCAGGGTTCTCTGTCATGGCCCCCTCAAGCCAGGCAATCACCACTCCAGCCTCCCCGACAGACACGCAGGCCGCGCACAGCACGGCCTGGTCTACCAACCTCCACTTCGCCACCCTGGGCTTCAGGAACGTCAGTCCTAGACGCTGCACAAGCTTCACCCCAAGTTTCCGGAGCAGGGTCTGGTTGCTGTTGGGAAGCCTGCAGCCCTCCAGGCACTCGAGAACAGTGGCAGCTGCAAACAACAGCATATTCGGCTCAGACTGGTGGGAAGGATCTGCTGTGAACTCCCAAACTGTGCTGTGTTTGGCACCCACAACATTAAAACCACAGATGACTCTGCAGGTCCCCCAGGTGCAATGTGAAGGTCCAAATGTACACTAGACCCCTGAATCTCTGTCTCATAAAGAACCCCTCATCCCACGTCGATTACCAAGTGTAGTGAGAGTTGAACCTGCTCAACTTTCTCACTGTGAAGCCACAAATGTCCAGGTTGGAGGAGGGGGAGAAGGGGGAGGAGGGGGAGGAGGAGGGGGATGAGGGGAGGAGGAGGGGGAGGAGGGGGAGGAGGAGGGGAGGAGGGGGAGGAGGGGGAGGAGGCGGACGGAGGAGGGGGAGGAGGAGGACGGAGGAGGGGGAGGAGGAGGACGGAGGAGGGGGAGGAGGGGGAGTAGAGGTAGTAGTAATAGTCGTCATCTCCACAAACAGGGAAATGGGTGGTCAGGCCCCTATGCTGCCAAGGCTGTTGGGGGGGGGGGGGGGGGACGTAGCATCACAGGGAAGCCAGGGCCAGGAGAGCGCACAGGATGGCATTTTGTATGAGAGACAAGGAGGACAAGATTTCAAGACAAGTTGTCACAGCAATTTCCCCAAAGACCCAAACAACATGCAGTGATGACCTGGGTACGAGTGACAGTAGCATAAAACAGACCCCGCGTCTGTGTGTGCAAGTCCACTGAGGAGGATTGAGAAGATGCTGAACAACAACTGCTCGTGTTTTCAGGTGTGACAGTAACATCAACCTGTGTTTCCAAACGTGTCCTACCTATCTTTTGGGGACACACACTAGAACAGACGCAGGTAAGACGGCAGGGTGTCTGGGTGTGCTAAGGAGGAGCACAGGGAAACAAAACGTCCATAAATTAAAAATGTGAAGCCTGTGACAGAAATGCGGGAGTTCGCTATACCACTCTCTCTTCCTTTATACATGTTTGAAATTTTCCATAATGAAAATTTCTTTCAAAAGTAGGCTCTACTATTCAAAATTTATTCACATATCTCCTAAAATATATAACTCCAAGAAGTTTCTCTTGGTCCAGGTAGTAAACGTCTCTGCAGCAAGAATCACAGAGCTTATGATCATAAACTGAGGCTCTGTCCAAAATTTAAAAAATGGGGCAAAAGGTCAAAAGGTGTGACCGTGGCTGCAGGAAGAATGCAGCTGTGACTGGGGTCCCAGGAGGTGAGCCAAAGACCTCAGGGTGTGTCCACATCACCAAGTCCCCCAGAATCAAAACCTGGCAGACACGGCATCAAGAACCCTGACCTCCCATACCAGGCCTAAAAAACCAGATTAAGGCACACATACACACAAAAAACAAACAAAAACACAAAGAACTATGATAGTGTCCAAATACAGCAACTTACAGACAAATAGAATGTGAAAGAGACATACTTGATCACATACAGGCAAATTCACATCGCACACACCCTCTTACAAATAAACCTTACCATAGGGTAAACAGTCCTCACGTTTTCCATGCTTAAATATTTGCGCCTAAAAAAAAAAAAAAAAAAATCTGTTAAATGTTACATATCTGTATATTAACAAGTTTAGAACATAAATCACCAAAACAGTTCACTGCACTTCCATAATTTTTATTCTAAATACCACAAAATAACAAACAGTTTCCATACATGATAAAGGAATTACAAGAGGCAGGAGAGGCAATGTCCTGAAAGGACTTTGTGAACAAGCAATGCAACCATACGGCCAGTGCACTTAGCGGGGGCAAGGCATCACCGCTGGCATGTACCCAAGCTGCTGCTGAGGGCATTAGCCATAAGGAGAGTAAAGAACCTCACTGAGTTTTCTTGAATGACCTGTGTAGGGTGCCTGAGTGGCTCAGTCAGTTAAGCATCTGTCTCCAACTCCGGTCATGATCCCAGCATCCTGGGATCAAGTCCCACATCGGGCTCCCTGCCCAGCGGAGAGTCTGCTTCTCCCTCTGCTGTCCCCCCCCACTCGTGTTCTCTCTCGCTCACTCCACTCTCTCTCTCCCTCAAATAAATAAATTTTTTAAAAAAATCTTTAATGACCTGTGTATAAGAAAAGGCATCAAAGGGTAGAAGTTACGGGCCCAAGCAGCTCTCACAATGGTCAGGAACCCAAGTATGCATTCTTGGAGTGTCATTCATGCTCAGTCAACAATGAGAAAGGGCTCCCCGTGCTTCTCACACACTTGCTCGTCCTGTGGGGCCCTGGCAAGGTGTCTCCCACCCCCTCTCCCATAACCAGGGACTATGTCCAAATTCACAGACCTCACAAGCTCCAGAATGCTCAACCTGTAACTTTACCCTCCACTTTCAGGTCTGGAAGAAAAAATGGGATAATTCACACAAGCATCCAAGCCCCTTAAACAAAGAATCCTAGCACTGAGCACTTTTAAGAATTTCTTACAAGAACTTCCTCTCC
The DNA here is from genome assembly GCF_023065955.2 of Ursus arctos. Lineage (NCBI taxonomy): Eukaryota > Metazoa > Chordata > Mammalia > Carnivora > Ursidae > Ursus > Ursus arctos. Next base: position 511,273 of record NW_026622919.1, read on the forward strand.
TTTAGAAACAGTATTTAACCAGCAAAGTGAGACCTACTTCTGTTTTAGATGTGAAGGTACATAAGCCCATGTGCACTAGACTCCTGTCCCCCCGACACGAGGTCCTGACAGTCAAGGAGTTGCTCAGCCCTTCGTGCTGCCCCCACTGTGTGGGCTTCCCAGACATGGCATACTCTCCCCCGCCACCTGGCCGGAAGGGACAGACAAGCTACCCTGTGCCCAGACTATCAGAACCCACAGAATCCTCACAATGGCTGCAGTTTCAAGCCACAGGCTTTGGGGTGGGTTGTTACCCAACAGAGAACTCCCAACTTAGGAAATTGACCCTGTAGGTAAGGACGCTACTGTCTAAGCCTGGACAGCAGACACCACCCTGACAGCAGGATGAGGACACGTGGCAGGGACATAAAGAGAACCCACACCAGTGCAGAAAGTCTGCAGGGAAGGAGGGAAGGACTGTGAGCCGCCAGGAACAGAGCTGACAGCACTTGGCAGTTGGTTAAAGTGTTCTTTAGGGGGCGCCTGGGTGGCTCAGTTGGTTAAGCATCTGCCTTCGGCTCAGGTCATGATCTCGGGGTCCTGGGATCGAGCCCCATGTTGGGCTCCCTGCTTCTCCCTCTCCCTGTGACCTCCTCCCTGCTCATGCTCTCTCTCACTCTCTCGTTCTCCCTCTCTCAAATAAATAAAATCTTTTTTTTTTAAAGTGGTTTTTGGGTTCATTCACCAGCTATACTAGTAAGAATTTAAAATATCATGACATGCCAGAAGTGGTCTTTCATGTGAACACTCTTTATTTGCCAAATTCTTTACAAAGTCTCAATAAGAGAACAGAACAAAAGTGGTGAACACTGGCGCCGACACGGCCCCACCACTGGGCTCGGGCAGACGGTGACAGGCCCCTGCCTGGACACGCCTGGCTTGGACCCTAGCAGTCCCCACCCCACACAGAAGGGGCCAGCACTGAGGCCCAGCCACAGCCACTGTCTGGACTAATGGGAACCAATACCACATCCCTCATGGATACAAATGGAGTTCTACCCCTCTGCTCTTCCCAACCTTGAACCCCACAGGATAACCCAAGCGCTCTGTACACATGAAGAGAAGGGTCACCGAGTCCAAACCCCCTTGTGAACAGACTCAGGAGGGCAAAGGGATGAAAAGGAACAAAAACAAACAAAATCAACGAAGAAAAGGGCTTTGTTTTATTAGTCTGTTCTTTTTCTAAGATTTTATATTTATGCATTTAATTTTTTTCCAAAGATTTTATTTACTTGAGAGGGAGAGACTGAGCGAGAGAGAGCACGAGCAGAGGGAGGGGAGGGACACGCGGAGAGAGGAGAAGTAGACTCCTTGCCGAGCACGGATCCCAACCTCAATCCCAGGACCCCGGGATCAGGACTTGAGCCACAGGCAGACGTCTCACCAACTGAGCCACCCAGGTGTCCCAGTCTGTTTGAACACATAAAAGTGGGGCACCCTCACTGCCACTCACTCTTGAGGGCGTGTGGCTGTGCAGGCACACACGGGGGACGGTGAAGCTCAGCAGTGGGAGGAAGCGGCCAGGTAAACATGCTCCCGCCTTCTGACGGTCTGAAGTATTCATGAGCCAGACCATGAAATGGGAGGTGCAGTCTTCTCACAGAAGCATGAAACATGAACCACCTGCACACGCCTGTGAAAGCGCCCACTCGGCATAAGCAATTACGCCTCCTCGAGATCAGAGAGAACACCACCACGCAGCCCAGGAGAAGTGACCGTCAGGTCTGTTTCTGTTGTTCTAGAAACCGGCACAGCGCAAGGTGCAAACAAAAGGAGTCTCTTAGTCATCATTCTAAACTACCACACCTTTCCATTGCTACCCACCCAAGCCTGCTTTTCTGCAATGTGCAAACCAGCTTCCCCTCCCCGGGGCATGTTCTCTGAGCCTGTGAATCACAGGCCGCCAGGGGCTCGGGAGCCAGTCCACCCTGCTGCCGAGCAGGAGACACTGGTCTAAGGCTCCCTGAAGCACCACCAAGTCAAGGCCAAGAAAAGCAGCTCCACCCAGGACCTGGGAAAAAGGTCCCCCACACCATGCCGGCTCAGGGGTGCCCCTCACCGGCACCTGTGAAGTCTCCTATGGGCTAGTGAGCGTACCATGAACCAGCACAGCACCTGCTGGGCACCTCAGTGTGTGGTCCCGTCCCACATGACATCATAAACACACCAACAAACAGGATGGAGCTCAGGCAACGTGGGCTCTCCCTTTCTGCACTCCGGACTCTCGTCCCGGTGCTAAGGAGCGTACCGTCCCTGCTCATGGCAGTAGTGCCACACACAAATGGGGATAAAAGTAAACACCATCAAGCGCTGACACAACCAGTTCCAGGACGGACAGCACTTAAGAGTTTGGCCCACGATCCTCCGCTGCACCACAGCAAGCCCACCCAGGGCCACACCTTTCGTGGAAGGCAGCAAAGCCCAAACGGCTCTGCATCTTTATGTAACACCAAAAGGCACTTTACAGAGGAATTCTGACACATACTCCATAGTTTGGAGGAAAATAACCCTCCTACCACCACCGGCTGGAACCCACTGCATCTGCTGGCTTACAAAGATCAAAGAGAGGGGCATTTGAAGGAAGGCTGCCACCTCCCCCAAAAATAACAGTAAGCTGAAACTGGTCAGAGAAGCACTGAGAAATACAGAAGCAGATGTGTCCTGAGAGCAGTGCCCATCCAGGCTGCACTCCAGGACCAGGCCCTGGCCAGGCGCAGGTCCACTCTGCAAAGGGGACAAGCCAGCCAGACCACAGGCACCTCCAGCCCCCAGAACAAGCAAGACATCTCCTCTCTTCTCTCAAGGGTGACCACTCTGGGTATGGCCCTTGGGGCCCCCACTGCCCACCTCATGGGAGCCTGTCAGACTCCATAAACTAACCTGACACACAGAAGAATTTCAAACGCTGCAAAGCTGAAAGATCTGAAAGCTCTCCATTAAAAGGGTTGGAATCAATCCATAAGAGCAACAGACATGGTCCTGCTGCAGCCTCCACGAGGTGAGGAGGGAAGGAGACATACCAGACAGACCCAGGGTTAGTCCCTCCGAGAGGTCTTTGCTATTCCCACTGGCTCCAAGAGCTAATAACTCTAGATAAAAATAATAATAATTATTTCTCAATCAACTGAAAAGTACCAAAAATACTGATTACGCATCTCCTACTTGCCTCACGCAGGGTATATGGAAGATGCAAAAGACACAATTCCTGCCCCAGAGAGGTCACTTAGTAACCAGCTGGCCAGGGCAGCCACAGGCTCAGAGGAGGGACAACATCCCAAGCCATGCTGGCGTCTGGGCAGGGAGGGGCTGTGAGCCCAGCGGGAGGAGAGGGCCCCCCCAGCCAGGAGGCCCACAAGAGGCCCCCTCCCCCCAAGTGGAAGTGAGGAGAGAAGATCCAAAGAGGAGCAGGAGGAAAAGCAGGTGGTATGCCTCGCCCACAGCTGAGAAGGGCACAGAGTCAAGCCTACTGAAGGACTTTGACAGGGCCAGTGACTTGAGCAAGAATACCCATGGCAGGAACCACTGAGAAGAGTCTGCCATTTTTGACCCACACCTCCATGCTCATGCCTCTCCTAACCCAAGGCACACATGAGGGAGCTGCCAGCACAGGGCCCAAAACCCTGGGGGAAACCAGCACAACCAGCCTGCTTGGCCTGTCCCTGCCCGGACCTGGCCCCCTGCCAGAGGGGCCTGGAGCACAGACCTCTGCAGGCTATCCACTCTCTGGCTCCCCCACCCCATTCCTGGGCCCTTTGCCACTGGTTCTCCAGAGTGGCACCACTGAAGGCTGTACAGACAAAGCACAGCTGCGGTCCACTGCCACCGGGGGAGGACTCCACAGACTGAGCCAGCTCCTGTCTGGAGAGAGTGCCAGAGCAGAGAGTCGTGTTCTAGGCCAAGGACAGACTCCTGGCCCAGGGTGGGGGATGGACCATGGAGGGGTTGGCCAGCACACCAGGAACGGAGGGCCAGGCCAGGGACACATCCCAAAGCCTCATCCACATGCCAGATGAGACTGGACCTGGGCCCTGCCTGAACATTCTCGTTTGTTGCTGGGCCGACAGAATAACAGCCACAATCTTGGACTCATGGAATCTGAAGCACAACAGATGCACAGAACTAGGGCTCTGGGACCAAGGAGAGGAACCAGGAACTAAAGGTCAAGGGTGAATCAGGAGAAACATCAGCCGCCCTCGAACAGCAAGGACAAAGCCTTGAGAAACACCTGCTTAGAGGGAGGGGTAAGGGGGGCCAGGTCCCATTCACCTGAGAACCCAACCACCGAGAAGGTGGGAGCTACAAGGCCCCCGAATGGCTTGCAGTGGAGGCCACAGGCCAGGCTGGACAGAGGGCACCAGCCAGAAGGCCCACAGCTCTCGGCCAGCTCCACACCAGCCAGCCGCACCGCCGTGTGCTCCTCCTCTCATCTAAGCAGCAGGGAGAGCCTGTGACCGACAAGGCCCCCTCCCCTCTAAGCGTGGGCTCAGCTGGGCTGCACCTGTCCAGCAGGACACGTCACGTCCTCACACAGCAGGTGTACAAACCAGGCCCGCCAATGAAATTAAAGGCGTGCCACACACCATGCATGTTTCAACAAGACTCATGCCACCATGCTGCCTGCCCCACATAAAATGCTGAGTTGCATAAAATTAAAACAGTATCAGAGTTGGCTGCTCCATGGATTTAAATCCACAAGGAAACTGAAGGTACTCATTTCACCTGAATTCTGCAAGAATACATGAACGCTACAGAAATGCACATACATAACTGAAACACACACATATTCAAATGGCTCTTACCCTATCTTCCTCCACCCAAAACCCTGCCCCAGCAAGGGCTACGACTAAAAAGCTCAGTTTGGACCATTTGTCCTCTGGCCACACTGAACCCTAAATGAAACCACAGAGTGTTACTCTCCAAAGAACCCTAAAAGGAAAGAAATCAAAGCCTACGTGACAAGTGTTTTGGATGATCAGGTGACTTCCTTTCATCTTCAAAGAGCATGACAGGCACTAATTAGCCCCCACACCACCCTCTGGGGTAAGAGGTTTGTTATCTCCCTTCTACAGGCAGGGAGCATGGAGCAAGGCCTTCACCTCTGCCTGGGGTCACAGGAGCTGCTACAGGGCGTCCCGAGGCTCAGGACTGGCCCACAGCAGATTGGCTTCCCTCAGGGCAGCAAAGCACCCAAGGGCAGAGCCAACACACCCTGGAGCCTGGGACGTGCATTTCTGGTACACCCTGCCCTTGTGGCGTCGACAGCCACTCTACCCGGGCTGGAGACTCCTTTTATTTACTTAGACTCTAGGCAAAACCAAAAAGGCTTCAGTATTTGTCCTCACACATGCACTCAGGCACTGGGGATAGGATCACCTGGTTTTTAGTGTTTGCAACAAAACATTCTATCCTTTCACGAGAGCTAGGCTTTTATCAATGATAAACTGAAACAAACTTCATTGAGAAGGGGGGTCACGACCACAACTGGCAAAGAGGAGAGTGTTTTACTGCCACTCATCACACCTGCAGCATTTTTGTGTAAGACTCCCGTCTTCAGCAATAAAAATTCCCCCACCCCCCAGCCATTACAGGGAACACACGAAGAGAAACCCCACATCACCAGTCAGTCGTTAGGCTCTTCAATCTGAGCAGTGAAAGCCAAGATGGCACAACCATCAATAAGGAAGCAGAAGGTATGCATATTCAAATGATGACCATTTTCAGTTTTTAATATTGGGTTTTCCTTCTTTGAATTTCCTCAATTTGCAATAATCCTAATGCTTAAAGCAGGACTAAACCAGAGGGCCTTCCAGTGACAGGAAGCTACCGGACTCCTACTTCCCTAAACACAAGAGTTAAAATTCATTGCTGCAAGAGGAACATGCTTCCAGGAAAATAAAATCAAACCCTAGTTTCGATGGTGCTTGTTACAAGTTCACCTGTTTTGCCTAACTCACACTAATGAACAGGTGGATAGAAATGAAGCCAAGTGCATCAAAGGAGACAGACGAAATCCGAAAGCACAATACACCTGCAAGTTTCATCATGCACAGCGGACGCCCAACCTCTGCTGTTCAGGTCTGACGAGCTCATGGTGAAACCCGCTCCCTGCTTGGGAGAACCCAACACCCCACACCACTTCCTCCTGCCCAGGCAGCATCAGCAGTAATTAGACCAAATCACTGCTTTGAAAAGGAAAAGAGAAAAGGAAACAAGGCGTGTGACTCCAGAAAGACCCCAGGTTTTCCAGGAGGAAACACAGGGTCTTCAGAAGGCTCCAGAAGGGATGTGCTGAGCCCTGCAGACTGCCACTTCCCAGCAGTTTCATTTACTCACTTCCCTAGGATTTGGGTTGCCCTGTCAGCCAACTGCCCACCTCGCTGAGGGCGTACCTCTCCAGACAGCTCTGAGATATGGCTGCCATGCTGCTTCAGTGCCCTGCTGGGGGAGGGGGCAGAAGCTTTTGGGAAAATCCCTCTATTCCTCAGGAGAAAGAGAAAAAGAGAACTACTCCTAAGAGTGGAGCCTGGAGACGTCCCCACTCCTGGCTGGCTCTCTGCACTGACAGGAATGCTGATCTGCTCCCATAGCTAGCAGGACAACACTCGGCGGCCTTTCCCACCCCAGCACTGGGTTTTGCCATCAAAGGTATGTGTCTCCCACTTAGGAAGAAGAAACAGAAAGCCTGGGAACAATGTAGAGACAAGCAATGAGATGATCAAAAATGTTTTAAAAAATAAATAAAAGGACCTAGGGCAAAGCAACTACAGGACTGGACAAAAAGGGGTCCCTATGCCCTTTTCAAGCCTTCAAGAAGAGCATCAGAACCCCAAGGACCTGAGCCCAGGGACAAGGGAGTCATCAGAAACTCTCGCAGGGCGCTTGAGTGCACAGGCCCATCGCTGTCTCTTCCGGAAAAACTGCGTCCTTGCCACCAGCCCAGACAGAAGCCACACAGGCCTCACCTGCCCACAGGTCCCTAGGGCAGTCACAGCAGGCTCCAGCCCTACAGCCTAGACACCCTGCTGGCCAGCTGCCCCTATGTGTATGAACATAGCTGTGGCTCCTGGAGGGGTGGCTTCCAGGCAAAGGCTACAGGAGACCCCAAGAGCCTGTCCCAGATGCAAATCCCTGACTGGGCAAAGGTCTAAAATAGAACCGTAACCACAAAAGCAAGTTAGGTCAGAGGTGCCTGATCCCCCACGCCCATACTCACATGGATCTAGCATTTTGCCCTGCAGGCCACAGCAGACTGACAGGCTCCAGTTATATTCTGTCAGACCTTCCAGTTGTTTCTCTATGACCTAAGACTTCTCAATGCAATTCATGGCAAAAAATTAAGAATCCCCTTACACCCAAACCTTCAAATAAAGCATCTCTGCCCCATTCACCCATCCTTTACCAGAATTACCTAAACCATAAATGCACTTCCCAGGATTCAAGCAATGACAGCCTGGTGGGCACATGCCTGTGCTCCGCACCTCCCCCCTCCCATTCACATCCACACTAGGTGCCCTTCCAGGCCAGCCTCACCCTGCACTGACTCCCATCATGGCAATTACACTGAAAATCCCAATAAAACCCTCTTTAAGCACCACCTCCACACACAGCTGGAATGAGAGCCACCTGAGGGCACAGGCTGTGCGTCTACACAAGCTGATACCCCATGTTTCATCAGTATGACAGGTGTGAGGCCATGAGAAAAATTAAGATTTCAAAAACATAGAAAATATTTGAATTGTTAAATTAAAAAACTATTATTACATACCCAAGGGAACTAAAATGTATGTTCAAATAAAAATGTACACACAGTTCAGGTTAGCACTATTCATAAGAGGTAAGAATACCCAAACAGCGGAATATTACGTGGCCTTAAAAAAGAATGAATTACTGACCTAAGCTACACTGTGGATGAACCTTGAAACCTGATGCTAAATGAAAGAAGCCACTGACAAAGGTCACGTGTTGTACAATTCCACGTATAGGAAGTATTCAGAACGAGCAAATCCAGAGACAAACGAAATTAATGGCTGCAGAGGGGAATGGGGAGTGACTGCTAATAGACGTGGGGTTTCCTTCAGGGACGATGAGAATATTCCGGAAGTAGTGGTGAGCAGCCTTGTGCATATACAAAATAATCACTGAATTATACACTTCAAAAAAGCAGATTACTTAAGGTATGTGAATTATCTCTCAATTTTTTTTTAAAGATGTTGAGAGAGAGCACAAGCATGCATGTGCACACACACATGCCCGAGCAGGGAGAGGGGCAAAGAGAGAGGGAGAAAGAGAGCAGCAGACTCCCTGCGGAGCGTGGGCCCCAAGACGGGTTCGATCCCACAACCCATGAGATCATGACCTGAGCCACAATCAAGAGTTGGACACTCAAACGACTAAAGCACCACTTCTCAATATTTTTTAAAAACTAATGCACAACATACCACATTCATTTACAGAATAGAAGAAAGCAGGGGGGGAAAACAGCACCTCAACAGACCACAGGAATTCAGAAAATGTTCTACTTTTCCAGGTTTCTTTAGAAAATGTCTTGAAATAGTCTCATCATTTGAAAGGCTGTCCCTCCTAAAGACAACAGCAACATGAATGGAAAGAAACAGATGCCGAGAACATTCCTGAGAGAGGCCAGGCAGTCTGGGCCCTAAGTGCCCAGGACAGGATGTGTAGTGAGAAAGGGCTTTCCCTGGGCCCGTATGGTAGCCCCAGCTGTCTGTCATCTTCTCTCCTCCCACATCCTGTGCCCACTGCCCTGGGTGATAACACCATCATCCCCACTTTTCACTGGCCCTCATGGCTTCCTACACCTCATCCCACCTGTCAATAGTCAGCACACAGGACAACACCCAAGAAAATGATGTCACACTGAGTCATGGGTCCACATGTCTCCATTTAAACGTAGTCCAAAATGCCCTGCTCTCCAGAAAGTGGGCCACGGGCCTCAACAGCTTCAGAAACAAGGCTAAGAACCAAGTCTCATCTGTGCAATTAAAGGGCAGAGCGGAGGAACCATGCCCACAACACCCAAGGACCATGAGGGCCTCGGCAGCCTCCCCTCTTCTGGCAACTATCCTCCTCATTAGCACTAGAAAAGGCAACATAACAGACAGATGAAACAGGAAGTGGGAAAGGGTGGGAGGTAGGGCACCAACCACTGCACTCCGGGCAGGTGCCTTTGTGTGTTTAATACACTTGTTACTGACACCCTAACCCGAGTAGCTGAACAAAATCAAATTTCAAATCACCTGCCTTATTTTATCATAGCTCATTCTGATAACTATACTCTGTAACACAATTACGCAGCAGGAAACCCAAGGAGGACACGCCCTGCCTGCCTGCCCAGCCCAGCTCTGTGGACACCACTGCCACCTGGTGGCGATGCACCAGGCTGGCTCAGGCCATCTCCTTCACTGGACTAGAAAGCCCAACGCTGACAATCCAAGGACAACCCTGGGTTTTAAGGTGCAGTGCTGTGCTGTTGGGGTTAATGGTCTCTATGTTCCAGCTACTTCAGAATGGACTCAAAGGCGAACAGAACTTGTCCCCTGCCCTGGGGCAGTGTTTACCAGGGCTTGCAGCGTGCCATCCATGGCAATGACCCCCTCAATGGTCTGGAAGGAGGAGCGGGCCAAGGTGTGCAGGCTCCAGTCCAAGAAACCTGCCATCTTCTTCTGCTTGACATCAGGCCGTGTGACAAACCTGCCGGAAGGAAACAAAAAGGCAGGTTGATAGCTCCACCAAGGCCCCAACTGAAGAGAGCTCACCCCCTCCCGGCCCACCACATATTCCATCAAGAGGAGTCTCCATGCCAGGACGTCTGTCCTCTGCATTATGAATTATGTCCTCCCTTCAAGACAGACATTCTAGGACACTCTCCAATCTAAAACACCAAGACCATAGCCCTCAGGTGGTCATTCCCCAGTATGACCTGAGGTCATACGCAGGCCCCACCACCCCCGTCTCCTCCCTCCTGCACTCCCACTCATCCTGAGGCCCCATATAATGCAGGACCACCTTTACCTGTCCCCACCACTGCCCAGGAACCCCACCAACACCTACTATTCAGCCCTTCCCTTTCCTTGGCCCAAATTCAACTCTGACTCAGGACACTGTACCACCTCATATGGCAAGGCCTGGCGCAGCAGCAGGCCCCAGGACCTGTCTCCTTGTATCTGTTATGGGTCTTCTTTCCCCCGACCCCCTCCGCCCAGTGCTACACAGACCCATGCAGGGCCCACAGGACTGCTCTCCCTCCATCTGCCGTGGGTCTTCCTTCCCCCCACCCCCTCCACGCAGCACTGCACAGCCCCATGCAGGGCCCACATATGCTCAGCTCTGTATTCCGGAAGCTCGGATGGCACATACTGGATCCTGCCCACTTTCTTACACGTCTGGTCTAAGCTGGCAGCCATCCCCAAGCCCCCACACCAGAGCCTGGGCCCCCTTTATGCCTCTCTAGCCAGTCTACATGCCAGGCCCTCAGCTATCCAACTCGGTCTCAGGTTGAGCCCATCCTCTCCTAGGAAAGCTTCCATTCTGGGGGCAGAAATGGGAAACAAGCAAAGAACATGAAGACACGGAGGGTGGTGGATGTGCGGCCTCCAAGAGAGGCCTAGGGACACCCTCCCAAGGAGACATGGGACCAGAGAGTGTCAGGAGACAGGACCTCACACTCCTTCAGCTGCCCCCGAACAGAACACATGTGGTGGGACTCTGCACTTAATGCTGCAGAAGCCCGTTTTACGACGTGCTGGCCCACTTCTTCCTTGTGTTTGCACCACGGATGTTATGGCTCGCTCCAGAGCAGCGCTCAGTGCGGTTCTGGCACCTGCCTCAGCAACCCTGCGGGAAACTCATCCCAACCACAAGCCCTTCCACCTCAGAGCCCTCTCTTCCCTCGGAGCAGCCACCACCCAGTGTATCAGCAGATGCTCAGCCAGTGCAGTTACAGCACCGCCCATTCTGGAACACTGTGAGAGGCCGGCTACACAGCACCAGGATGCATCTACAGCCTGGCAGACTGGCTGGAGCATTTACCCGTCCAGCCTCAACCATGCAAAATGCTTACTCGTCCCAACCACCAGATGGTGCAGGAGAGTCCTGCCAAGTGGTTGGCTCTGTTCCCAGGTCACCTTTCCTGGAGGACATCAGGGAAGGAACGAAGGTTTAGGGCTTCACCTCCCCAGCCCCCAAAGACACAGTGCTCCACAAAGTCCAACTCAGCATAACTCTACCAAGCCCGCAGTACTGCTGGTAATAAAAAATAATAAAAACATTTTTCATTTAATAAATTTGGCAAACACATTAGGATCGCACACAGTACTGGTAAATACGGAGAAAAGATAACCTTTCCAGTAATTGCATGTAAAACCCCTAAAATGTCCATTCCACTTCCAGGAATTCATCTCTAAGAATCAATCAGAACGGTACAAAGTTTTACGTAAAACGTTCATGAGGACACTGACTTCACTAACAAGTTGCAGGGCAGCAGTCTATGTGTCCAAAAGGGGACTGGAGAAACAATAAAATATTCACACCATAATCATGTTTTAGAAAAAGACTGAATACAGCTCCAGGCCATCTGCTGGCACCTGGTATGACAAGCACGTGCACCAACACGCCCGCGGACAGCGCGCGCCCACAGACAGCGGCGCACCCGCAGACGGCGCGCACCCGCGGACAGCGGTGGGACAAAAGGCAGGAGCAGTTACATCTCTGGGGGATGAAGGTACATGTGGATTTTGTACTTTATACTTTTCTTTATTTTCCAAAACATATCATTACTCTTATAATTAAAAAGAAACTCATTTTTTTAAATCACAAGAAACCTCTGTCCAGTGAGTATCTCCCTCCCCCTGGTGAAGCAATGCTCTCGTGTTCCCCCTCACTCCTGAAGTCAGCTCTCCCATTCCAGCTCCACCCTATGGAGCAGCGAGGGCCTGCACGAACGCCTCGTCCAGTGCCCACTGCCCTACAAATTAAGGGCTTCTCTTACCACTTTGTGGAAGGTCATGGCTGCACACCTAAGTATAAGGGGACCCTGAACAAGGTGTTGCCCATTTTCCCAATCAAAATATCCAAAAGTTTTTACGGCCCATTTTCAACTTTCACAAATGTAGAGTGGGGGAAAACCAAATTTTCTAATTTATTTACTCTACATGCTTATTTTAAGTTACATGTCCTACAAAAGATTAATGTAGAAGAACTGCTTCCTTCCGTTCTCTCATTTCATGAAACAAGTACACACAGCTCTCACGCACGTCTTCGGCATTTTTCAGACACCAGGGCCACTGTTTGGGTCAGCTCCCGAGCTCATCAGACAAAGCCATGTTGACGTGTTTGAGGCACAGCCTGTTTTTCAGTCAACAGAGAATGTTTGGGGATTTTTATCCCAAGCCACAATGACCCAATCAAGCTCATGATCTGCATAAACCACAGCGTCAACGGCTTTCGAAGTGACCTTTAAAGACTCATCTAACTGCCACCACCCCAAAGGTGAGGTCTTGCCCCAGGTATAACTATTACACCTGTTCTAAATCTGCGCTCTGATGGGCCCGTCAGGGGACCTCCATGAGCCCCTAGCCCAGCACTCTAAGCTTCAGAGGCCTCCTGAAGCCAAACAGAGCCGATGCTCCCTCAAAGAAAGACACAAGTACTGGGCAGTAGGAAAGACCTCCCCAGGCCCATCAGCCCAGTGTCCTCCTCCAAGGTAACAGAAACACAGGGAATGCAAAAAAATATGTAAGACAAACCCTCTGGGAACACACCAGTCACACAGCAACCAACACAGCTGTGAGGGGGCCAACAGGTACTTACTTGGACACAAGGACAGCAGCTGCATCTCGGGCCTTGTCACTGACAACCAAGTAGGCCTAGAAGAAAAGATCAAGGACAGGCACTGTTACACACACCATATAAATTTCTGGGACCCACTCACCAGCCAGTTCCACACGCAGCAGCTCCCGGAGAAGCCAGCCCATGAAGCTTCCAGGCAGAAGCCAAATTCCAAAGCGGCACAAACCATCCCTAAACTCGACCTGCAGTTGCCAGCAGCTGCTGAATGCTGTGCTCACCACCTGGCAGGTGCCCCGTTGCACATGGCATGTGCCCGGACCCCCTGAATTAGACATGCGTAAAAACAGCAGAAAAATGAAACACAAATGTGTCACCCAACTGTAACACAGAATTGCAGGGGCACCTGGTGGCTCAGTCCTGAGTGTCTGACTCAGCAGGGAGTCGGCTTGAGAGTCTCTCCCTCTGCCTCTGCCCCTCCTCCCGCTCATCCTCCCCCGCCCTGCTCTCGCTCTCTAAAATAAATCAATCAATCTTTAAAAAGGGACCTGTCAACATGTTAGTGTGCAGAACACTTAGGAGGCCCCACTCAAACAGAAAAGGACCCAGGGTTAAAACAAATGACTAGCTTTTCTTTGGAGGCTTGCCTTAAGAAGTTTCCAGTTCACATCTTCACTAACTTTTTTCCAAATGATACATATACGAAAGATCTTTTCTCTGGGGGACAATCATATATCCAGTGCCAAACCTTTAGAAATGTACAGCCACTCACCTGGCAGTCCCATTTACAAGACAAATACACAAAGGGTATGTAAAGGTGGTTCATCACCGTACTACTTCTCATAGAACACAACCAGAACAAAACTAAATGTCTATCTATAAGAGAATTTTTTTTAAAGATTTATTTATTTGAGAGAGAGTGCGTGCATGTGACCCGTGCATGGGCGGGGGGCGCGGCAGAGGGAGAGAGAGAATCTCAAGCAGACAGCACAGAGCCCAACATGGGGCTGGATCCCACGACCGTGAGCTCACAACCTGAGCCAAAACCAAGAGTCAGACACTCACCAACTATGCCACCCAGGTGCCCCAAGAGAATATTTTTAAAATTGGGGTTCAGATGGAGGACCTTGTCTCTTAAAGATTTTGAGAAGACATGCACTCACTGACATAATAAGACATTCAGCATACACTGCCAGGGAAAAAGCAGCTCCCAGAGCAGCAGGACACCAAGGGCGCATGGGCAGCAGGGAGTGTGGTGAGCACCACAGGAACAGGACCCAAACTGCCGGGCTTCAAATTTGGCTCTACCATTTATGATAAAGTGAACCAGCTATGTTACTTTTTCTTTCTTTTTGACTATTGTCCCCTCAGTAAAATGAAGATAAAAAGAGTTAACTCTCAGGGCACCTAGCTGGCTCAGTTGGTGGAACATGGTGGGGTTGTGTGTTCGAGCCCCACACTGGCTGTAGACATTACTTAAAAAAATTTTTTAAATATTTCTTAATTATTAAAAAAAAAAGTCTTTAAGGGGCGCCCAGGTGGCTCCATCAGTTGAGTGTCCAACTCTTGATTTCAGCTCAGGTCATGATCTCAGGGTCGTGAGCACTGACTGGGCCTGGAGCCTGCTTGAGATTCTCTCTCTCCTTTGCCCCCCACTGCCACGTACACGTGCATTCTAATAAATAAATCTTAAAAAAAAAAAATTTATTTAAAAAAGAGGCGCCTGGGTGGCTCAAGTGGTTAAGCGTCTGCCTTTGGCTCAGGTCATGATCCCAGGGTCCCAGGATCAAGCCCCACATCGGGGTCCTTGCTCAGTGGAAAGTCTGTTTCTCCCTTTCCCCACCCCCCACCCTGGCTCATGCACTCTTTCTCTCTCACTCTAAAATAAATAAAATTTTTGAGTTAACTGCCTCATTAAGTAGGATTATGTGAGTCACTACACAGAAGATGATTAGAATAGTGTCTGGCACAGAGCAAGTACTCGATGAATGCCTGATCGCTGCTCACATCCTGTGTAATCCCTCCTGTCTGGGTTGGACACAGTGACAGGCTTCTAACCAAGAGAATTTGGCAAGGGCTGGGAGGTCACTTCTGTGATTTGGTGACACATTATTGTGACTTCTGTCTCGCTAGCAGACCCTGCCCCTTGCCAGTTTCAAGAGAATATGCTGCCACGCCGAGGGGGCCACATGGCAAGGAACAGCCAACAAAGAACTAAAGCCCTTGGTCCAACACCCTCAAGGGTCTGGCTTCAGCCAACTGCCATGACGACACGGAGGCAGAACCTGTTCCGGTGAGCCTTGACTACAGCCAGGGAGACTATGATGCAGATTGCCCTGCAAAGTCACACCGAGATTCCTGACCCACAGAAACCGTGAGATGATAAATGTGTGTTGTGTTAAACCACTCAAGTTTGGGGTAATGCAAATA
The DNA here is from genome assembly GCF_023065955.2 of Ursus arctos. NCBI lineage: Eukaryota > Metazoa > Chordata > Mammalia > Carnivora > Ursidae > Ursus > Ursus arctos. The sequence goes on from NW_026622919.1 coordinate 526,546, forward strand.
TTATGCATATAAACAAATTATAGCATCACAAAAAGTTTGAAAAAATATACAAGTGTTATTATTTCTTGGCACTAGAATTTGAGGGACTTCGATTTAATATCATTCTTGCTTTGCTTTACTTTCTAATTTTTCTATGCTGATCATGTATTATTTACATAACATTAAAAATTAAAAATCAAATTTAAGATGGACCTTTATTTTCTCTTACAACTGCCCCCCTAAAATCTCTTATAGGTCATTATGATGCTTAACAGAGTATTTGCACTACCTACAAAGAAAGGAGATTTGCTAAGTAATTCATCCTTTCCCTTATATGAATCATCACATTTTCAAAACAGGTCGTGAAATGAAATTTTACCCTACTGAAAATCAGTAACAGCAGTTGAAGAAACATTAATGTCAAAGGCGTACCTGACTGAACTCTAACATAAAGACAGCGTGAGAATGAAAGAGAATGCTAGTTAGCAGCTACTGATCTGCATGACCACACCTACCTCTGCTATTTGGAGAATACGGTCCATTATGGACATTCGCGTCTGCCCAGGTTGAGTGAGGAGGCTCCCGTCGAGGCGTGAAAAATCAAAAGGGATCAGGCAGGTCACAGAGAGCCACAGTAAAAGCATGTAGCGGGTCTCCCAAGTCTAGGAAGTTAAATCAGAGTAAAATGACTCCAGTATAAAGGACAGAGGTAACCCGCATGCCCCACTCACAGTCCTCCCTGCCCTCCCTGCCCACTCAATCCCCACCACAGGCCCTTCGGATGCCATCCACCTCAGAGCCTGGAGTACAGACCATCATGAGCCCCTCCTGTGTCTCTACTGTACCCCACCACACACACCCCCGTCATAGACAGCTAGCAACCCTGTCAAATGAAAGAAACAGCAAAACAAAGAAAAAAATCACCATATATCAGTATAATGGCTTCTCTTTACTGGCACCCTTCAACACACAATCGGCATTTTGAGAAAGTGAAAAACAGATAATAAGACAGAAAACAGAAGACTTAAGAATAAAAAAAATATTCTCAATGTCCAGTCAAAGAGAAGTGTCCTTATTTTAGGTAGTCACAAAACAAGACTCTACTTTGGCCCTGGAATCACCCATCAGGGGCACGAGAAGCAGAGGAGAGCTAGGGAAATAATCCCCCACGTCTTCAACTGAAATTGGGCACATTCACAGAGACAACTCACTGGTGGTGCAGTAATGATCTGTGTGCTCCTCTGAACCCACACTGTGCAAAATAATACTCCCGCAGCAATCTGACTCCTGGGAAAGGCCTGCTAACAAGGCTGGCCAGCAGTGGGCATCTGCGAACTTAGATTTCAGGAGGCTTCCCACCATTCCCTGAGAAGGGGGACTCTATGCCTGGACTATTTGTACAAACCATGTCGCTTATGTCAAAACCTGCTTTCCTTCTGGGCGTATGGCATTTCAGTCCATGCTCGGCAAAGTACCCACGTGACCAGTCCCCAAGAAACTCCTGCACACTGGTCTCTATGATCTTCCCTGGTAGACAACACTTCGTATGTGTCATCATAACTCAGTGCTAGGGAGACTTACAAGTGCCCTGTGTGACCCAACTGGGAGAAGACCCTGGAAGCTTACTTCTGGTGTCCTCCAAACTTCACCCCACATGCCTTTTCCCTTTGCTGATTTTGCTACTAATGAGTCACAACCATAAGAACAACTACATGCAGAGTCTTACAGTCATCCCAGAGAATCATCAAACCTGGGGGTGATCCTGGAGACCCCCAAAATAGTTATATTTCAATTTTTAAAAATCTGGAAGATTACCACCACACCGTATGTAGGCATATTTTTTTCTTTATAAAGAGCATATTTTTTTTTTTTTTAAGATTTTATTTATTTATTTGACAGAGATAGAGACAGCCAGCGAGAGAGGGAACACAAGCAGAGGGAGTGGGAGAGGAAGAAGCAGGCTCACAGTGGAGGAGCCTGATGTGGGGCTCGATCCCAGAACGCCGGGATCACGCCCTGAGCCGAAGGCAGGCGCTTAACCGCTGTGCCACCCAGGCGCCCCATATAAAGAGCATATTTTAAAGGGAAATAATTTAAAGTAACATAATAACAGAAAAAGCCAAAAGAATAAAAGAAAAGAGAGAGAGGGATATAAAACAGCATAAGATAAAATTGAAGGAAACAGGAAGATAAAACTGCCAGTCAGGAGTGAAGCAAACAAGGGAAGAAAGAAGGAGAGATGAGGCTGGGACTGAAAAGGAGAAAAAAGACACTCACTTCATGGTCTCTAGGATTCTGATTTGTAAACATATCCAACACAGGCTGCACGTCAGCTACTTCATGAGGAAACAAACGAAGAAACGTTTTATATCCTCGAACCTATCAGATTAAAGAGACACTGAATTATTACATAATTAGAAAACACAGAAAGTAGCAAAATTATCTTTTTCCTCTACCATCAAAGATCACCACCTATTGCACCCAATGATCAGAAGAGAATTATGCCGTATTGCTGTGATACAACTTGTTAAGAATAAATAGGAAAGCTATCTTTGCTTCTTACATCTTTTCATAAATATGTTCTGTCCCAACTTAACACATATTATATATACTTCATCAGAAATATAGATATGTTACAAACTAAAAAGTTTTCCTTCTACCTTGTTTATACAATTGCCCTCTGACACTCAGGAGGGAATGAGTCCTCAAAAACCTCAAAGGCCCCCAAATTCATTACGGCTTCCATAAATGCAGTGGTACTACGCCTTCAGGAGAGGCCCTGCACTCATTCAACTGAGCCACAGAGAAGTACGCACATTGGCAGCCCACCCATGGGGCCCTCTCTCTGACCAAGGTCCTCTCTTCACCACACAGCAGGCACCACTATATTGCGTAGCGCCACAAACCCACCCAGAGATGGCTCTGAGTCACGCCCATGGTCAAAACTGCAATTGGTTACGTTTGTAGCCAGCACAGGGATATCACCTGGGAGTCTCTAAGAATGCAGAATATCAGGTCCCACCCCAAACCCACTTACTCAGAATCTGCCTTGTGAACAAGATCCCCAGGAAATTCACCTGCACATTAAAGTTTGAAAAGCCGTATAACTTCCATTTTCACCAAGCTTGTCCATTTTTTCCTTGAAAAAAGCTCTTCTGAATTAGTCATCTATCTCTCTCCCTCTCTCTCCTCCCTTTCCCTCCTCCACTTCCTTTCTAGCTAGGTGCTACTTGATCTATTCAAATGCAAGATGCTAAATATCTCAGACAGGGTTTCAGCCAAAGGACCCACGGATCACTATCACTAACATCTGATCCCCAACATATGGTAGAAAGAGAAAGAATGAAACCCACAACTTCTGTGTGAGAACCATCTTTCCTGAAAAATGACATTTGGACAGTAATTTCTGGACCTGGTCTTTAAGAAAGTGCTATGTAAATGTTACCTTGGTGATGATGTAAAGAAACTTGAAAGCTAGATGTATGAGGTCAGCTGGAGAGGTCTTATCTTGTACTATATCCAACAACAAGTTCATCATCCACTCTAGACAAAAACATGTGTAAAACATTTAGTACAAATTAAACATTAATATATTAAAACAAAATGCCAAAAAATAAACTTTATTTATAAATGTAAATGATTCAATATTAGTAAGCCTATATGCTCCAAGTATCAATAGAGCAAAAGAAGAAAAACATTTTCACCATAACAGTTTCTAAAAGAACAAAATTAATACAACATCCATCCTCGCTTTTAAAACACAGGAGAGGATACATGGGTGGCTCGGTCAGTTAAGCATCCGACTCTTAATTTCAGCTCAAATCATGGTTTTAAGATCCAGCACAATGTTGGGCTCCGCACTGGCAGGGAATCTGCTTAAGATTCTCTTTCTCGGGGCGCCTGAGTGGCTCAGTCGTTAAGCGTCTGCCTTCAGCTCAGGGCGTGATCCCGGCATCCCGGCATTCTGGGTTCGAGCCCCACATCCGGCTCCTCCGCTGAAAGCCTGCTTCTTCCTCTCCCACTCCCCCTGCTTGTGTTCCCTCTCTCTCTGGCTGTCTCTATCTCTGTCAAATAAATAAATAAAATCTTTAAAAAAAAAAAAAAAAAAAGATTCTCTTTCTCCCTCTCCCACTGCCCCTCCCCCCACTATTCATGCACATGCAATCTCTCTCTCTCTAAAATAAAGTGAAATAAAATAAAATGCAGGAAAAATATTCTTATTTTTTAAAATTATTCTAATGCCTAATATCCAATACCATGCTTTACAGAAGATACCTCCTACAATTACTGTGATTTAGTGATGAGCGCATTCTAACCAACGTAATAAGGCAGAAAAAAAGGGTTTCCACCTCCAGTTATAAAGGAATAACTTATATGGAATTGCTCTATCACCAAAAATTAGAGAACGAGACAAATATGTTACAAATATATTTTCAGGGGCGCCTGGGTGGCACAGTCGTTAAGCGTCTGCCTTCGGCTCAGGGCGTGATCCCAGCGTTATGGGATCGAGCCCCACATCAGGCTCCTCCGCTGTGAGCCTGCTTCTTCCTCTCCCACTCCCCCTGCTTGTGTTCCCTCTCTCACTGGCTGTCTCTATCTCTGTCAAATAAATAAATAGTCTTTTTTAAAAAAATCAATAAATTTAAAAAAATATATATGTTACAAATATATTTTCAGACACTGGAACAACAGGCATTGCAAGGTAACAAACCGACGGGGGGGGGGGGGGGAACAACTGGGATCTACAGCTGCCCAGGCTGTTTGCAGGGAGGTAATTTTTAGAACTCAGCACAGGGAGGGGAGGACTCAAAGAGAGCAGAGACTGAGGTTCAAGAAGGCTAAGTCAGCTGAAATCTGCAGGGCAGAGTAATAAAGAGGAAGGTATGCAGAGAATGAGCTCCAGAAGTCTACAGAGGTCCCCTTAAGTCGTTGGCTGAATGTTCACAAGCATGGGAGGAGTCCACAAGGCCAGGTAAGAACAACTACCAAAAAGCACTGAGGCCGAGTTTCCAGCAGACATGGGACCAACATTCAAATTCCATCAAGCCAGAGTAGAGTCCTTGCTGAGCACCCAGAGCAACCAGCAGACACTCCAGAGCAGTATTTCCTTAAGTAGTAAGGCTAAATTAGAGAAAAACTAGAGAAAAAGCAAGACCTGCGCTAACAAGGCTTTAATAGGATCGAAAGGATACAAATGATTTACAACTACGCAGCCTAGCAAATTTGAGCACTCTTTTAGAGACAGAAAATTTAAGACCACCAACACAGTAATAATCACAGTGCCCATCATCCACTCAAAACTTACAAGACATACAGCTGTCTAAAGTTACTGAGACCCCTAACGGGGAAAATCAGTTCATAGAAATTCCCCAAAGAAGATATAAGCTTTAGAGCAAGCATCATAAATACTATAAACACTAAAACACGCTCAAGGATGTAAACGAAAACATGAACAATAGGAGGCAAGGAATGAAGCTACTAACACAATCAACTTCAAGAGCTGGAAAAATAAGATCTGAAATGAAAAAGTAACGAAATGAGATTAACAGATTACATACTGCAGAAGAGAAGATCAGAGACCTTAAAGACACAGTAACTACACTTCTACACTATGGCGGGGGGTGGGGGGGCTAAAACACCAAGCAGCCTCAGCACCACGTGCAGCAGTGTCAAGTGAGCAACACATGGGTAACCTGTGTCCCAAGGGGAGAGGAATGAGGCAAGGACAGAGAAATATGTATAGAAATAGTAGCCAAAATTATTCCAAATTTGATGAAAATTGTAAACCTATTAATCCAAAAGGTTCAACAAACTCAAGCAGGATAAATGGAAAGAAAATTACACCATGGCATGTCATAATCAAATTGCTGAAAACCAGCAATAAAAAGAAAATTCTACCAACTGCCAGAGAAAAAAGCCCACATTACATGGAGAAACAAAGAGAAGAATAAAGACAGACCTCTTGTCAAAACAAACACAAGCCAAAGGCAATAGGACCATAGCTTTTAAAATGCTGAAAGAGGGGCGCCTGGGTGGCGCAGCGGTTAAGCGTCTGCCTTCGGCTCAGGGCGTGATCCCGGCATTACGGGATCGAGCCCCACATCAGGCTCCTCCACTATGAGCCTGCTTCTTCCTCTCCCACTCCCCCTGCTTGTGTTCCCTCTCTCACTGGCTGTCTCTATCTCTGTCAAATAAATAAATAAAATCTTTAAAAAAATAAAAATAAAAAATAAAATGCTGAAAGAAAACACTGTCACCCTAGAGTTCTATAATCAGTAAAACCTCTCAAAAGCGACGTGAAACAAAATATCAAAAGCTGAAAGAATTCATCACCAGTAAATCTGCACTAAAAAAAATGGTAAGTTCTTCAAGCAAAAAATAAATGAGACCAGAAAGAAACTACAATCTATAGAAAGCAAAGAATAAAGATGGAAATGGTAAATACATGAATATTAGACTTGGGTGCCTGAGTGGCTCAGTCAGTGAAGCATCCGACTCTTGATTTCCGCTCAAGTCATGATCTCTGGGTGGTGAGATCGAGCCCCGCGACCAGTTCCAAGCTCAGCATGAAGTCTGCTTGAGCTTCTCTCTCCCTCTGCCCCTCCCCCTATTGTTTTTTTTTTTAAGATTTACTTATTTATCTTCAGAAAGACAGCATACAAGAGAGAGCCCAAGCGGGAGGGGCAGAGGGAGAGGGACAGAGAAACTCAAGCAGACTCCCCGCTGAGTGTGGAGCCCAACACAGAGCTTGATCTCACAACTCTGAGATTAAGACCTGAGCGGAAACCAACAGTTGGTCACTTACCCAAATGTACCCCTCAGGTGCCCCTCAACAAAGGTAACTTTGAACTTTTTTTTTTTTTTTAAATAGGCTCCACCCAGCGTGGAGCCCAACATGGGACTTGACCTCACAACCCTGAGATCAAGACCTGAGGTGAGATCAAGAGTTGGACACTTAACCAACTGAGCCACCCAGGCACCCTGAACATTTTTTAAAGAATGAAAATGTATAACCACAGATAAAGAGATCGAGCTAGCATTATTTACAAAATATATATTTACTGCTTTGAAAACCCAAAAGAAACTGAAAAGCTAGTGAAGTATTTTATTACACAACAAACTTTAAACATTACACCCAGTTAAAGAAGCCGGTCACAAAAGTCCACATATTGTCCGACTCCATTACGTGAAATGCTCAGAATACACAAACCCAGAGACAGAAAGCAGATTAGTGGTTGCCAGGAACTGGAGGGAGAGTGGGGGTGACTGCTGAGGGATATGGGCTTCTTCTAGGGGTGATAAAATGTTCGGAAATTAGTGGTGATGGCTGCACAACTCTGTGATATACTAAAAACCAATTAAGTATATACATAAAAGGGTGAACTTTGTAGATCTTGGATACCAGTCTTTTATCTGTAGTGTATCCAAGATCTACAAAAAACTTCTCAAACTCAATACATGAGAAACAAATAATCAAACCAAAAAATGGGCAGAAGAGGGGCGCCTGGGTGGCTCAGTCGTTAAGCGTCTGCCTTTGGCTCAGGGCATGATCCCAGCATTCTGGGATCAAGCCCCACATCAGGCTCCTCCGCTGGGAGCCTGCTTCTTCCTCTCCCACTCCCCCTGCTTGTGTTACCTCTCTTGCTGGCTGTCTCTATCTCTGTCAAATAAATAAAATCTTAAAAAAAAAAAAAATGGGCAGAAGATATGAACAGACACTTTTCCCATGAAGACATACAAATGGCTAACAGACACATGAAAAAATGTTCAAAATCATTAGCTATCAGGGAAATTCAAATCAAAACCACATTGAGATACCACCTTACTCCAGTTAGAATGGCAAAAATTGACAAGGCAGGAAACAACAAATGTTGGAGAGGATGTGGTGAAAGGGGATCCCTCTTACATTGTTGGTGGGAATGCAAGTTGGTACAGCCACTTTGGAAAACAGTGTGGAGGTCCCTTAAAAAGTTAAAAATTGAGCTACCCTATGATCCAGCCATTGCACTGCTGGGTGTTTACCCCAAAGATACAGACGTAGTGAAGAGAAGGGCCATATGCACCCCAATGTTCATAGCAGCATTGTCCATAATAGCTAAATCATGGAAGGAGCCAATATGCCCTTCAACAGATGACTGGATTAAGAAGATGTGGTCCATATGTACAATGGAATATTACTCAGCTATCAGAAAGAACGAGTTCTCAACATTTGCTGCAACATGGACGGGAGTGTAGGAGATAATGCTAAGCGAAATAAGTCAAGCAGAGAAAGATAATTATCTTATGGTTTCACTCATTTATGGAACATAAGAAGTAGGAAGATCAGTAGAAGAAGAAAGGGAAGAAGGGGGGGTAAACAGAAGGGGGAATGAAACATGAGAGACTATGGACTCTGAGAAACAAACTGAGGGCCTCAGAGGGGAGGGGGGTGGGGGAATGGGATACGCCGGTGATGGGCATTAAGGAGGGCACGTATTGCATGGTGCACTGGGTGTTATACGCAACTAATGAATCATGGAACTTTACATCAAAAACTAGGGATGTACTGTATGGTGACTAACATAATAAAAAAGTATTATTAAAAAAAAAAAAAAGGGTGAACTCTATGGCGTGTAAGTTATACCTCACCACATGAGCACAAGCAGCTTTCATCCCAGAGCAAAACTCTGAACAGACCACTCAGGGCAAGTAAAGCATTCCCCGGAGACATCAGCACCCCAGATAAAGGAAAGGCTTCATTCTGCCATTTGGAACATCCCCCCATGCTCAATGTGGTGGAGAAATCAACCAACTCACCTGCTCGCAGAGAAAATCTGCCCACCCATTCACCACACTGCCTGACAGAATCCTCTCAGGAGAGGTTTAGCCGGAAACACTCCAACTTATAAAATAGAAGCAGAGGAGCCCTCATCTACATCCATTTGGTCTCAAATATGGGCAGAACCAGTAACATGAAAAGACCAAATTACACAGAAACGCTGATGCCAGAGGAAAGAGGTGAACTGGGGGAAGAGCAGAGAACAGCCACAACAGGACCAAGAGATTCAGAAAGATGGCACAGCCATTCCACAAGAATAGAGACCAGAAAAGCAGATTATTCCACATGCTTATCTCAGTAACCCTCACCACCACCACCCCAGATGCAGTAAAACGGAAATAAAGTGACACAAATCCACAGAGAAGAAAAAACAACAGTCAGCTGTGACTTGGAAACTGGACAACTGCAGGGAAAGCCACGGTAACTGGAGCAGCCCAGCAAGGAGTCAGAGCTGAGGGCCAGGAACAGCCCAGGGCAGGGCAGGGCACAGGGAGGGCTGAAAACAGGAGGAGTCCTCTAGGGTCTCCCAGGCACAGCCCGTTTTAGGCAGACCAGAGGTTTACCTCTCTAGAGTGGTGAACACCATAGCCATTAGCCACATTTGGGTTTTTTTTTTTAATTTAAGTCAAATAAAATTTTTAATTCAGTTCTTTAGTCATACTAGCCATATTTCAAGTGCTCAGCAATCCCATGTGGCTAGTGGTGACTTTATCAGACAGCACAGATCTAGAACATTCCGTCATCACACAAAGTGTTACTGGACAGAGATGCTCTGGAGAGAGTAAGTCCGAGAGGAAGCCAGGATGCAGCTAACAACAGCCATGCAATCAACGCCTGACCCAACAAGGAGTAGGCACTCCAGGCTAGGAGGCCCACAGCAGGACGCTCCCCAACAGGGCTCCAGGACCCAGCAGCCAGCCATGTGCTCCCCAGACACGAACATCCGACCCACAAGATGACTTTGAAAAATACCAAATCAAGGAAAAGAGAACTTAACGTAGTAAAAACAATGGACAAAACAAATTCAAAAACATCTTCCATGTGCAAAACAAAGATCAAAAAACAAAACGATGTGGGAAAAGCTAAGCGACCCAGGGATCACTCCTGGAAACTTAACAACCAATTCACAGGAACACCAGAAAGAGAAAGCAGAAGTCGAGAAATGACCAATGACACACCAGAAGTTCCCTATGCCAAAGGATATCAGTCTTCAGGCTAAAATTGTCCAGCTAATGCCCAGCATAAGAGAAAAAGCAAAAAAAGGTCTCCTGAAAAAGAAACTTGGACTTGGTAACAGTGGATGAGGGAACCATGCCCTCCGTCTTCAGCCAGCCAAGCTATCAACCACATACGGAATGCATTTATTCTGCCTGAGACAGGTGAAAATTCAGAAAGCTTACCTTCTACAAAACCTGCTGGTTACCTGAAGGAAAAAAAACAGCACACACGACACCAGCCCACTTTTTAAAAGGCACATATGTGTATGCTAAAGCTAATCCCTAATGCCTCGTATGGTAACGTTTGAAGTTTCAACAGCCCTGTGGGGCGGGTAGTGCTAATAATCCCCATTTTACAGGTGAGGAAACTCAGGCCAGAGCAGCTGAGTGGTGGCACTGGGATGCAAATCCAGGCAGTCTGGCCTGGGGCTCATGCACCTAACCCCCACCCTGTGCTGCCTTTCAATTTAAGTGACTCTCGCTACCTTCCTCCTTCCTAAGTTCACTGCCAGGAGTGTTACTTTTGCAGACAGAGAAAAGAAAAAAAATTATCAGTATGAAACAGGTCAAAAATAAACAATGAGAAACAAAGAACCAAAAAGCCACTTCCCTTATGCTAAGAAAACCTAAGCCTGTCTCCATCTATAAACACGGATGACCATAGATCATATATTTACACAGCATCCTCAGACACTGAGGATTAAATGGTGACCCCCCCTCCCCCCCGTAAAGCACTCGGTTCTAACAAAATGTGCCTGGAAAACAAACAGATTAAAACACACACGATGAGGGTGCCTGGATGGCTCAGTTGGTTAACTGTCTACCTTTGGCTCACGTCAGGATCCCAGAGTCCTGGGATCGAGCCCCACATCGGGCTCCCTGCTCGACAGAGAGTCTGCTACTCCCTCTACCCCTCCCCCTGCTCGTGCTCTCTCTAATAAATAAATAAAATCTTTAAAAAATAAATAAAATAAAATAAAAAAGTAAAATACACAGGAGCAAAGAAGAGGCTCTTAAGTAACAGCAAGGAAGACAGAAGCTCAAATACATCTGCCCACAGCCTAGGGCAACATCTGGAACTCCTAGGACTATCACAGTCCACTAGCATTAACTGGCCTAACAAATAAGGCCAGGGCACTTCATCCCTATACCCTCTGCTGGCAAACACAAACACAAACACACACACACACACACACAGCATACACCAAGGCCTTTGTGATCATCTGTAACTGAAGGATCAAAACACAAATCATCAGCCTCTGTTCTTACCAAGGTGTGGATCCAACAGATGAGGCTGCTCCTGGTATCTGTCCATTATTACTAAAAAGAAAAACACAGAAATAACATCACTGAGGCAAATATGCACACAAGGCCCAGGAATCCTCACTTTCCCCCTGAGTGCTATTTCGAGGCTCTTAAGAGCACAGGCCACCTGGAGCAGCCCCCCACCACCCCCGCTGCCAGCCCCACGCACTCCGCTTCCTCAGCACACCTTCCTCTCCCCCCACCATCAATCAGACACAGACACCTTCCACTCCTTCACTCCTCCCTCTGCAGAGCATACTAGGCACTGAGACCTCCCGGGCCCCAACTCTTCAGAGCACACGCTCCTCCATCCCAGGCAGCCTGGTTTCTGCTCCTTGCAGCAGCTGGCGCTGCTCCTATCAGATGCAAAGACCACTCCACCTGGGGCAGATATTCTGTGCCACACACCTCCACACCTGCCAGCTTCCCTGGAATGGGAAGACAGGCTCTCCCTGGCCCCTGGATACCCCCCTCACCCCACAACAGTTCTGTGCACAAGATACTGGCTTGCTAACCCCAGTCCACAACCAAAGAAACAGACCCAGAAGGGCAATGAAGCACTTAGCCCAAATGGCAAGTGAGAATTAACCCCGGGTGTGTCAGCAAAGCACATGCTGTGTCCCGTCTGCCGCCACAGTGCCCCTCCCCTAAAGTCAGAGGGTCGTCACCCCAAACCTAGGAAGGCAAAACTCGGCGAGAATTTCCTCAGCAGAAAGGGCCCACAAAGATGGTTTTAATGAGTCACAAAACGCTTCCGATCCCACTCTGGGATCCGGGGGAGTCGCTCCCTCATCAGTCATTAGGGACAAGTGCCCAGGGCTCCGCCCGCCGCTGACTCTCCGGGGGCTGGAGTCGGAGAACGGACACTGGCCAGTAACTAGTCCCGCGCGCTCCCCGCCGGTCCCCTCGCAGGGCCCAGGGCGCCGGGGGTCATGTCCCCGGACTGCACGGCCATCTGCTCCCCCGCCCTCTCCGCGCCTTTGTCTGCGGCACACGGGTTCGCGGCGACTCCTCCTCTCGCCGCCTCCCGGTCCACACAGCCGTCTCGGAGGAGCCGTGCTTCGCTGGCTCTCGCAACCCGGCGGGGCAGAACTGGAAGTCCCGGCCGCCCCGCGGAGGTTCACACCGGGGTCCCCACGCCCAACCCTCCGCACCCCTCCTCCAAAGCCAGGGAGAGGGAGCGCCCACCGCCCCTCCGCCGCCAGGTGAGGCCGCCCGCGCACGAGGGCACGGCTCCCACAGGTGCGCTCCAGGTGCAAGCTCTCGGGCAGAGCAGCAGGTCCAGCCCGACAGCATGCACACACGGCAACCGTGCCGGGGCCCCGCGCGCACCTCGGAACCGCTCCAAGGCGCCCTCCCGGGCCGCACGGTCGCCGAGCACCGTCCGCAGGCGGCCGAGCAGCGCGCGAGTCTCCGCGCTCTCGCCGAACACCTCGAGGGCGCCGCCGCGGGCCAGCGCCTCGTCCTCCGCCCCGTCCTCCGGCGCGCCCGTGGCCGGCTCCTCGCCCAGGGCCATCCTCGGCGTCCCAGACCGCGCCCGTCGACTCGAAGCCCGGCCACGCCCGAGTACGGGGACAGGGAACGCCGGCTGATGCAGGCTGAGGGACAACGGCTCGGGCAGAGGCGGCAGCTACCGACGCTGGCCCCGCCCCGCGACCTCCGACCTCGCGCCTCGGACCCGCTACGGAGCGCGCCGGCCGCCAAAATAATGAGCGCAGAGGCGGTACCGAGCCCTGTGGGGCGGGGCCCGGGTAAATGGAGCCTGGATCTGGCGAAGCCCGGGACGCGGGAGGGCGGAGCCTGCTGCGCGGACTGGGGGCGGGGCCATGGCGCCGGCGGGGTGGGCGGGGTCTGAGCTCGTGGGTGGAGCCCAGGTGGGGTGCGGAACTGCGCCCGTGGGGGGCAAGGCGGGGAGGGGCGGGGGAGCGGGAAGGGGTGTCTAAGCCTGTGGATAGGGCCGGAGGGGGACGGCCCTGAGCTCACGGGTGAGGTGGGGTGGGGACGGAGCCTGGGGGCGGGGCGGGGGCGGGCGCGGGCCTGAGCCAGGGTAGGTGGGGCCCGCGCTGGGAGCGGTGTCGCGGCCGGAGTCCCGGGAGGAGACCCGGGCCCCGACCCCCTGCACGCTCGAGCTGCTGCGCCAGTCGCACCGCACATCCCACAAACATTGGTGCTGCGACGCTGGCAGCTTCTGGGTTGAAAGGTCACATGTCTGGAAGGGTGCGTCTGGGGTGGAGTTCTTTCTGGAAAGTCTGAACAGGCTCACCCGTCGCGGTGGGACCAGCCTCCTGACCGCGAGGCCCGCTGGGCAGTCGTACTCTCAGAAGACAGAAATTTGGGCGCCGCTCCCACCGCGAAACGGGTAACTTTGCGGCGGGTAATGAAGGCGTGGCCACGTCTTCCGCCTCGCACGGTGGCCGGCCAGCGCCCCACAGACCCCGCCCCAGGGCCGCCTGCCCCGCCCCCCTTCAAGGATGTCAGCCCCGACGTCCCCAGCCAACCGGCCGACGCGGCCACCAGACCGCAGGGGGCACCCCACTGCCCGAGGCTCTCCCCCACCCTCAGCCTCTCGTAATCCAGCCGCAAACACCCGCCGGAAACTGGAGCGCGGAGCTGGCCGGGCAGTGGCCGCAGCCGCTGTCCGTCCCTCACTACGGGGAGCGCCTATCCTTCCATCTGCCGCACCTGGGCAGGGGTGGACTCGCAGCTCCACTCAGCGCAGAGATGCCGCTCAAGAGAGGAGACCCACCAACTGGTCTCCAGTTCTGCTTGAGACCGAGTCCACCGCGAGGTGTGACCCCAACTTCCACCGACACAAATCCCAGATCTGTGTGGATTTCTATAACCATTATCATGAAAATACCCCAATTCCCCCCAGATCACGATACATAATAAGCCTGTTGGAAAGCTGTCAGGTGCCCTGGGCCCTCTGCACATGAGCCCAACCGCGGGGGGCGGGGGGGGAGACAACTAACACAGTCTTTGGTCCCGAACCCCCGACTTTATTAGTCCGGTGCTGCCAGCCCTAGTTACCTGCCAAGCGGGGAGGCAGGGACGCAGGCCGGCTGTTACTTGAGGAGCTTCCTCATGGTGCCCAGGGAAGGGCTCCTGTACCCCTGCCCAAAGTGGTTCCAGTGGTTTAGGTAGTTAAAGAGCTGGTACAGCAGCAGGCGCCTGTCGAACCCTGGAGCCTTGGGGATCTTCCGGTGGTAGGCAGTGAAGAAGGATCTGGGAAACCCCCCAAACATCAAAGCAATTGCCAGTTCAAACTCAGAGTGTCCATAGAAGGAAGCTGGGTCATAAATCACGGGCCCCGAGTCGTCCTCAGCCACATTTCCCGACCAGAGATCCCCATGAAGAAGGGCAGGGACGATCTCTAGACCACAAAACAGATCCGGGATCTTCACCTAAGAAAAGTAATCATTGCACACAGAGTTACCATGGGACTATGAGCCACGGTCTCCTCGTCCAATACTTGGAAATAAGCAAAGACGACCTCATGTTTGTTCAGGGTCCAACCGCAGCCTGGTCTATGAAGCCCAGAGATAAGGATCCCCTGAGTCCAGGAGACTGCAGCGTTATCTCACTAATTCAGGTCTGCACGCTCCACAGCACTAATGACGTCCATACAGTAGGGACCTCAGTGGATGTGGCCCAGTAGAGTACGGGCCAAATAACCTGAGTGGAGGGTTTTCTTAGGCAACTTGGCAAACTTTCTCTACTCTCCTTTTATTTCAGCACATATACGCCCGCACCTCTTCTGTATACTACTGGTTACTTCATCAGTGAGCTAAATAAAATTTCTTTGCTGTATGTTCACCCTGGGTTGGCACGCAAATTCTGTTTTTAACATTTTGAGAGCTACATTTTCAAACTAGTCACTCTGGGGCATCTGCTGCCCACATCTCTAAGAGGTGAGACATGTGTGCTTTGGAAAAGAAACAAGAACGGGGTAACAGTGGGTCAGAAAGCAATAGTAAATGCCACCATTTATGAGTCAAGCACCTGCGTTTCACGTGAGCAAAGCTTGAGGTTAAGTACTTAGTGACCCAGCCAGTGAGAGTTGCACTCAGGGGCCAAGTATGTCCTCAGGTACCATCCCCTTCCCAGGTTCCCCAGGCCAATAGTCAGGCACTTATGTGTCCACACTCGAGCAGCTCTGCTCCAGGCTCCATCTCCCAGAGGACCCCACACAAATGTGGAGGCTCATAAAAGGACAGCCCCTGTCCCAAAGAGTAAGCTCCGCGCCCACCTGTAGCTGTGACCAGAGTTCCCGTGCCTCTCGGTCAGCATAGTCCTTCTCAATGAGGTCCAGCTGCGCTTGGAGACGGTGCCGGGCAAAGAAGGTCGGCCAGTCATCCTGCCACTCATTCACCTGCACGACGAGGAGATGGGACTGAGGCCGCAGCTGGTGCCCCCAAGACAGAGCTACCAATGGAAACTGCCCAAACCCTAGCACAACCGCTAACAGACACAACAACTAGTACAGCTAGCCAACAGAGCAGAGAGGACGGAGCCATTAAAAATAGTCCAAAAGCGGGCAGATAAACAGGAAAAAGGGAAACAAAGAACAGAGAAAACAAAGAGCAAGATGACAGATTCAGCCCTAACCATATCGATAAGCACATCACATGCAAAGGGTCTAAGCACCCCAGTTAAAAGACTTGATTCCAGGCTGTGTACAAAAAAATGCACTTTACATATAAAAACAGAAATAGGTTAAAGGGATAGAAAAGATACGCCATGCTAACACTAGTCAAAAGAAAGCTAGAATGGCTGTAGTAATGACAGCGGATTTCAGAGATAAGAATATCCTAAGAATAAAGAAAGTCATTTCACAACGGCGAGCGGGTCAATTGATGAATAGAGCATAATAACCCTCAATGTCTGTGCCATGATATATGGCAAATAGGCACATGAGTAGATGTTCCACGTCACCGGCCCTCAGTGGGCACCACAGCACACTCGCCAGCATGACTATAATTTTTAAAAATGGAAACTACCAAGAGCGGCCAGGACGTGGAGGAACTGGAACCCTCATCCACTGCTGGTAGGAATGTAAAATGGTACAACCACTTGGGGAAATATTTTTGCAGTTTCTTAAAAAGTTAGGGGCGCCTGGGCGGCTCTGCCAATTAAGCGTCCGACTCTTGATTTTGGCTCAGGTCACGATCTCAGCGTCGTGAGATTAAGCCCACGTCGGGCTCCACACTCAGCGGGGATTCTGCTCGAGTTTCTTTCCCTCTCCCTCTGTCCCTCCTCCCGCTCACTCTCTCTCACTCTAAAATAAGTAAATAAATAATTTTTTAAGTTAAATCCGAACCTACCATATGACCCAGCCATTTCCCTCCCAGGTATTTACTCAGGATAAGTGGGAGCATTTGTCTCCACAAACTCTTGTCCACAAAGGTTCATAGAGGCTTATTTGTGAAAGCAAAACCTGGAAAGTACTCGGATGCCCAGCAGCAGGTGAACGGGTAAACAGACTGTGGCTCGTCCTACAAAGGGACGGACTGTAAGCACAAGCAACAGCAGAGATGAAGACCTCAAGATGCTGAAGCGGAGTGCGCGTAGCCAGAAAAGGGCACAGACCGTACGATTCCACTTGTGTTAAATTCTACGAAATACAAACTATCTGCAGTGACAGTGGTTGCTGGGGCAGGGAAGAGCAAGAGGACACTTGGGGGTGACAGACAGACTCGTCCCAACTGTGGTGACTGGTTCACGGGTATGTATGTCAATATGTCAAAACTTGCCAAATTGTACGCTTTAAATGTGCGGCTTATTTTGTGCCAATCATACCTCAATAGAATTTTTTTTTAAAGATGCAAAGCTGATTTCATACAAAGTGTTACCTTGGGAAACCTTTCAGGGGAAGGACTCTCCAAAGAGCATGCCTCGCAGTGACCTGCAGACCCATGTCCCTGGTCAGTGCTCTCAGCATGGACTCCCTGTGCTGGGTGCTGTGGTCCCTCAGCCCAGGGTCCACCCCTTTAGTGCTGGGTGTGCCTCAAAAGCAGGTGGGGAGGCCGTCTCCCCAACAGCCTGAGGCACAGGGAGTGGCAGCCCCTCCTGCCCCATCTGTCTGCACAGTCTCCCAGTGTCCAAGGCTCCATCTTCCTTCTGGATGACCAGGTTATAAAAGACACGACTGAGTATCAGAAGCTAGATACCAGCACTGGCTAGCCCAGTCCCTCCTCCAGGACACAGGGACTGTGATCCTCTGACCCAGAAAAGGCAGGACTTTCCCTGAGCTGCCAAAGGCAGGGCCCCCAGAGTGCACTGCTGGTGGGACCCAGCCTTCACTTTGTCAGAGGGGCAAAGCAACGAGGGGCTTCAGGCCCACCCTCTGAAGCCAGACTGTGAGTCAAATCCTGGCCCTCCACTCACTAGCCACATGGCCTCAGGGCACCGCTTTGCTTCTCTGCACATCTGTTTCCTCATCTGTAAAATGAGTCCAATGACACCTGCCTCCTAAGGTTGCTATGGCAACTGGGGGACTGGTGTTGGATAAAGCCCTTAGAGATGTGCCCAGGGAGTGGCTGTGCACAAAATGCCAGTGGTCCCAAGGGGGCTTAGAAACCAGGTGTCTGAGAAGCCCGCAGCCACCACTCAGCGTCACCCCAACAATGGCTGCAAGCCCCTGAAGGCCCACGCATCCCTCCCAAGGAGCAGGACCCTCCTGGAACTTCCGGGCTTGTCCAGGCACTCCATGCAGGACCCTCTGTCCCAGCTCAAGGTGGACTAAGTGTCCACCCAGGTCCCTCACCCCTTCCTGGTCAGGTGCAGCTGAGCTAAATAGGTTCACTGATTCCGGAGTCTAGAGAGGCACCAAGGGCTGCCTGTGTTCCTAATGGACCAGCCCCATTCTTGTCGACTTCACAGATCGGGGTTTTGTGTGTGACTTCATTTCTTTGTTCTTGAAAAGTCACTGTGCAACGTCTTTGGAGAGCCCACAGCCCTAAACTAACATCTGAGGCAGGACACCAAGCCCCGTTCAGCACACTGGCCACCAGCTCCAGGCAGATGCATGACCCTGGGGGACCCGGCTTCAGCGGAGATTTACGGAGTCCTCACAAGTCTGGGAAACCACTGTGTGTAGAGCTTGAGGGACCCCAGATGCGAGGACTGCCCAGTGGCCGGGCTC
This sequence comes from Ursus arctos, assembly GCF_023065955.2. Lineage (NCBI taxonomy): Eukaryota > Metazoa > Chordata > Mammalia > Carnivora > Ursidae > Ursus > Ursus arctos. The sequence continues at coordinate 545,009 of NW_026622919.1, forward strand.
CCTAAGTCTGGCTCACGCTTCATAAGGATCTTACTCCAAGTGCCATCCACCTGGGAGACTTGCCCTCCGCCCACACAGGAGAGACAGGGGGAGACAAAAGGTTATCTAGTATATGCTTCCATTTACACGAAATGCCTAGAATGGGCAAATCCGTAGAGACAGGAAGAGGTGAGTTGTTACCAGGGCTGGAGGCAGGGGAATGGGGAGTGACTGCTAATGGTATGTGATTTCTTTTGGAGGTGAGGAAAATGTTCTGTAATTAGACAGTGGCAATGGGTGCACAACATAGGCAATATACTAAAAACCACTGAACTATACACGTTTTTCTGGGGTTTTTTTAAGTAGGCTCCATGCCTAGTGGAGCCCAATGCGGGGCCTGAACTCACGACCCTGAGATCAAGACCTGAGCTGAGATCAAGAGTCAGATGCTTAACCGACTGAGCCTCCCAGGTGTCGCTGTACACTTTGAAAAAAATGGAGTTTATGTCACGAGAATTACAAGACTTGACCCCTGACATCAAATGACCTCACCTCCACCCACTTCAGTGCCCTACATTCATCGCACGACCCACCACCCCCAGTAAGGCCTCTTCCCTCTGCTCGGATGGTCTTCCGCCTGCCTCACAGCTTCCCGCCTCCTCCGAGCTCAACTCCGTGAACTTCTGCCTCTGTTCTCCCATCCCAGGTATCACGGCTCACACTCTGAGCTCAGAAATCGGGCCGTCGTCCTGGTGCCCAGAGGACTGGCGCTCTGGCACCTACGAGGGATGGGGCGACCAGCACTGGGGCCCCGGGAGCAGTCATCAGCTCAGCAGGGACATCCTGACGCGGGCACTCACCTGAGGGATGAAGCCACAGCACGTCACCGTGTGGAAGCCAAACTTGGTCACATACTGGGGCTCGGCACCCTCAGCCCTCCGGCCTGTCAACAGAAAGAGCTGCTGTTTTTCTCTTCAAGGCCAGAGCGCAGCAGAGCGCCAGGACAGGCCTGGGCTGCACTGCTGGGACGTGGCCGGTCTGAGGGTGTATTACACATTATGCCGCGAGTCAGCACGGGGATCGGCAGGACCCTCCTGCCTCAGGCACACTGGCCAGCAGGGCTGGGCCTAAACGGCGTCGTGAGCCAGTCCTACCCACCTGTGGGCGCCACGAGACTCCTCACTTAACAATCTCACCTGCACGCCGCAGCATAAAGGAAGACGGTATGCAATTCGACCTACCGTGAAAACACCACCGTGAGCACCAACCAGGTAGACACACGGGGCCAAGGGCGCGTGAGCACCAACCAGGTAGACACACGGGGCCAAGGGCGCGTGAGCACCAACCAGGTAGACACACGGGGCCAAGGGCGCGTGAGCACCAACCAGGTAGACACACGGGGCCAAGGGCGCGTGAGCACCAACCAGGTAGACACACGGGGCCAAGGGCGCGTGAGCACCAACCAGGTAGACACACGGGGCCAAGGGCGCGTGAGCACCAACCAGGTAGACACACGGGGCCAAGGGCGCGTGAGCACCAACCAGGTAGACACACGGGGCCAAGGGCGCGTGAGCACCAACCAGGTAGACACACGGGGCCAAGGGCGCGCAGAAGCAGCGTGAACGTACCCACTGTGTTCTCCTCCGCCTTCGACTTATCCCTGAGCTTCTGGTTGTACAGGTGCAGGTCCGCCATCTGGTCTCCGAGTTTTGATGCCTGACTGAGGAAAGAGGAGAGGCCGCCGCTGCACCAGGAAATCACCACAAGCAGCACAAATGCTCTGCATGGAGAAACGTTCTAAATACCTTACAAACTACTCTCCATGCTTTAAAAAGTGAAAAATGACCTGCAGGCCGTGACCCTTTCTGAAAAACAAAATAGTATAAAATCACCCAGAGGGAGTGGGCTGGTGGCCTTCAACACAAGCCCTGGAAGGTGCAGGGAAGTAAGGAGCAGAGGCTTAACAGCTAAGGAAAAACCAGCTCCGAAGTTCTGTAAAAACGAATGTAAATCACATATTAAAAAAAGACTGAGAGGATATTCACGCACCATGTTGGCATTGGCCATTCTTTGCTGATGGAATTACAGGCGGCTTTACGTCTTCTGTACATGAATTCATGGTTTCCACCTTTTTTAAATATTGAATATACACAACTCTAACAATTAAATAAAAATTTAAGGACCTCCGATACTTACTAGGTCAACCTCACTCTGCCCAATTTGCACTAACGTGCCCTCTCCTTCTGGCTCTTCCCTCTGCCCGTGCTCTCTCTCTCAAATAAATAAATAATCTTTAAAAAATAATAATAATAATCCGGGGGTGGGGGTAGGATCCTGGCCCTGCTTCTGGTAACTGGATGGAGGCACACACGGGCAATCAGCAAAAGCCTGCTCCCTTTGTCTCTCTCAGTCTCCCTTCCCCTCCCTCCCTCTCTCTCTCTCTCTCTCTCTCTCTCTCTCTCACACACACACACACACACTCACTCACTCAGGCACCCTCACCTGCTCAAGCTTCTCATCTTCAGATGCTCCATCACAAAGGCGGCCCCACCTCCAGGCAGGTCAATCACCTTGATGGGCCGAGGTACCCGCACCAGGCCTGTGGTCTGGAGGGCTTCCAGGCTCGCCATCTCTCCCTCAAACATCTGCCGGGCCTGCACCCAGAATACGGCCATGAGCTCCAACTCCCAACAGGGACCTCTGTTGCCCCGGACAGGAGCAACCACGTGGGATCCCCAGGACCTTCAGTCACTGAAAACTAGCTGGAGAGCAAGACATCAGCTCCTCAGAGAGTGGGGTGCAAAGTGGCCCCTTTCGGATGGGAAGAGGCTGCAAGGATGAGGCTGTACCTGGGACCTGGGGTGGGCAGGATGCTGATGCCTGTGCCCCAAGTGCTTTCTCTGAGAGGTGAGGAAGCACAGGTGCAGGGGCGGTGCTGGGGGTGCTGGGAAGGCCATGGGAGTGGTGAGCGTGCCTGGGGGGACAGTGGGGTACTGCAGGATGCTGCAGGGGGCCAGGGGGCCACAGGTGCCATGGGGAGCCATGGAGGTTGCGAGGTACCTTGGGGTGCTGCGGGGGTGCCAGGCGTGCCAGGAAATAGAGTGGGTGCCTCAGAGTGTGGGTTTGTGGAGGGTCTGGAGCTGGACCTGGGTCCCCTTCCAGGTTACCTGCCCACCTCACTGCCTCAAGCAATCACAGCACAGGGACGCATGGGGCCGCATGCCAAAGTGACTGGGACAAACGTCTGGGGCAAGGGAAGGCAGAGCAGGGAGGTCAGCAGGGCCTGGCTCGGGTCCAGGGCCTGTCCCCAGAGATAAGCACCCAGCAGCGCTTGGGGGTTGGGAAGAAGCCTCACACCCCACCCAGGAAGAAGACGGAACAGCCTCCACTGGGACCCAACAGCCGTCTTATTTCTAAAACATTTCCCACAAATACCCCAATTTTAAACTAGGTGAACTCTCACCCCAGGTACACTATTACTTGGTTAAAAGTGTGCTTATTAATAGGGCCTGTGAACACCTCTGGCTATGGAATTATTTCTCATGAGCCTGAAGCATCTACTTCCACACAGGCAAAGAATCCCATCCTTTAATTCAAAGTACTCCAGGGGAAAATGAGGCAAGGCATCCTCCAAACTGCCAGCCCACCCCTGGGATTGTGAAGCAAGGGGTGGCGAGTGTCAGTCAGGGAGCACCCAGCAATCCCCAGCAATCCCCGGCTGTGCTCCCAGGGCAAGTGAGCCCCCAAACATACAGGGGCAGAGAACACCTGGGCTTCAGACTGCCTGTGTCCTGAGGGCCTCACCTGTCATCTGCTCACCTACTGTGTGCCAGCACCCAGGATTTCAAGGGCAAATGGTGGGATCCCGGCCTGGGGGAGCATTCAGCGAGGAGGGTTCCAGAGCCTGCATGAACCCTGAACCCAAAACTGCTTCCAAGTAGGTGGGGCCTATTTTGAGGGATTTTGGTTCTGAAATGAAGTTCCCGGATGATTCCCTGTGCCAACAAAGCAGGGATGCTGGACCAGCCCCTCCCCCTCTCCACCCCAGGTGCGTAGTGCTGCGGGAGGACAGGGAGAAGCCTCTCTGGGAGTCCTTCAGCCCATAGCCAGCACCCCCCCCCCCAACTCCTACACAGGGGCCTGGCCCACAGGGAACGGGGGGCCTCTGGGGAGTCCCCCACCAGGTCATCCCCAGCACCCGGGGTGCACTTACCAAGACTACCTTTCTCCGTTTGTAAAGTGTTAATATTTCCCACACAGTATATTTAACAGCAAATTTTAAGCAGGCGTTACCCAGGTGCAAACAGGAGCACAGGCCTGTGAGTAGAGGGGCACGAGCCGGGCCCTTGTGGTCCCTCGGCCTTCTTCCCGCCTCTTCCCACCTGGTGAAATGGACCCACGGGCTGTGGAAGAGGGAGCCCAGGGCGGGGCCCGGGGGGGGGGGTGGCAGACGCAGCCCAGGACTCCAAGCCTCCCTTCCCCCATGCTTGATGGGCGCAGAAATTAAGGCAGACGCAGGATTATATATCCTGCAGCTGACAAAAGCCCCTATCCCTTAGAAAATGCTTGAGTCCTGCCGGCCCCGCAGGTGCCAGCTCCGCGAGAGCCCGGCTGACTCCCGCCAGGGACGCCGGGCCGCACCCGCGCCCCCTCCACCCCCACCCCTTCCCCTCTCCAGCCTCCAGCTCAGGCCGCGGGGGCTTGTTGGGGGACCACCTGCGTCCGGCGGTTGACCTTGACGAACACGGGGCCCGCGTCCGTGTCGTAGGCGCGCCCCTCGCTGATGCAGCCGGCCCCGGGGCTCCCGAAGGCCCGCAGGGTCGCGGTGCGCAGCTCGGCGCGCAGCAGCTGCTCCATGGGGGCGGGGGACACGGGGGCCGGGGAGGGCCCGGGACCGCGCAGAGGCCGACCGGGGCGGAGTCCGCCGCTGCCGAGGCCGCTGACCGCCGGGGGAGGCGCCGGGTCTGCGCGGCCTGCGGGCTCCGGGCCGTCCGCCCCGATGCGCGCAGCGTCAGGTCCCCGCGCTCCCCGCCCGCGCGCGCCGCGGCGGACGGACGCAGCCGGAGGGCGAGGGCCGGAGGAGGGTTTCCGTAGGGGGACAGGGGTGGGGCGGTGCCCTCCACCTGTGTCCGCACGGGGTGCCCTGACAGTTTCGTGGTGGGGCCCACCCATGGGGCGCCCTGCCAGAACGTCCCTGCAGAGGCTCCACGAACCCTTGCTGGACCTCGGCCCGGGCCCCAGCAGGACTCAGGACACAGTTCAGGGTAGAGCCCGCTGTCCCTGGGACACAGGTCACCGGCCCAGCTAGGCTCACACTGTCCAGACAAGGCTGGGGGTCTGGACCACATCGTGCCTGGCCCCAGACCCTGCCCAGTGAAGCCCGCTGCGGGGGCTGGGCTTGTTCGTCAGGGCACTTGGTGGCCCTCAGAGATAGGGGCTGCTCCCGGGTTCTGATAGCAAGTGCCAACCCCGCCCAGAATGGGACCCCTGATAAGAGACCTGCTGCCCTCAAAGGGAACTTCAAAACACACACGCCTGGGTGGCTCAGTGGGTGAAGCATCCGCCTTCGGCTCAGGTCATGATCCCAGGGTCCTGGCATCGGGCTCCCTGCTCAGCGAGGAGGCTGCTTCTCCCTCTCCCTCTGCCTGCTGCTCCCCCTGCTTGTGCTCACTCTCTCTCTCTGTGTCAAATAAACAAATAAAATCTCAAAAAAATACACATGCCCATGTGCACACAGCCATGCACACACCTATGCACAAGGTCACTGCAGAACAGCAGGTGGGATGGGAGAGACTGTGTGGCCTTCTGTGGAAAAGGCATCTGCCCCTCCGTGTCTTCCTCCTCCTAGACTTTTTCTCTCAGCCTCGTGAAGCCCACCTTCCTATCGCATCTTGAGGAAGGATTCCCGACAGGTGGATTTGAGCTCCTGAACATCTGCAAATGTCTTTATTCTTGATTGACAGTTTGGCTGGGTATGGAATTTCAGGTTGGAAATGAGGTCCTGTTCCCTCATAAACAAGAAGGTCCTGCTCCATTACTTTCCAGCTCATTTGGTGTTGAGATGTTTGAGGCCACTTTGACTCTTCCTCTTTGTGTGGAAACTCTTCTCTCTCTGGAGGCTTTTAGGGTCCTCTTGGTGTCACCAGGACCTGACAATTTCCCAGGGAGGTGACTGGGTTGAGTTTCCTGCCACCCCCAAGGCAGGTCAGGTGAGCTGTTTCAAGATGGAAACTTGGTCCTTCTGCCCTGTGAAGTTGTCCTCAGCTCTTTATGAGTTCCTCCCTGCTTTCTCTATTCTCTTTTTCAGAATTACAAATATTTGCTCTAAAGTGGGTCCCAAAGCTGCCAGAGTTAGGCACCCATGACCCTCCAGGCACCATATGGGAGACGCTGGTCTTCACTGAGCCTCATCCCGGGCCATGGGCATGGTTTGCTCAGCAGGGTCTGAACGTGGCCGGTGGCAGCCGGGCAGTGGCACAGCATCTTACTGGTCCTGAAACCCAGGCACTTGGGGTCCCTTCCCAGACCCCCCAGCTCCCATCTGAGCCACCGAATCCTCAGTGTGAAGACCATGCCAAAGAGAGCACTGTCACTTTGCGAAAGGGTCCCACCCTCCTCTCAAAGCTGCATTTGAATTTGAGGTTTGGTCAGAAGCTCAGCTGGGAGATGTGATCAGGTACACCCAAGTGCCCCCTGAGCTGAGTCTCCTTTCTCCCCACAGCCAGCCTCCTGGTTCTCCTGGCTCCCCCAGAGCCAGAATTAAGGTTGCAAAGGTGCAGAAGACACCTCTCAGCCCCAGCTGGAATCCAGACTCAGAGAGCTGTGGTAGTTCTTGGAACTCAGAGTGGATCTGCGGGGTGGGACAGACTGAGATAATGATGGGGTCGTGTGCATACAAGGGACTCCGCTGCTTGATCACATCCCTCACTGTGACACGGAGTCCAGTGGCACCAAGAAGGAAAACAGCCCACGGCCGGGTGGGGCATCTGCAATGCTGCTCAGAAAAGGGGCCCCAGGAAGACAGCAGGGTGGGGGGTTGGAGTCCCAAGGCCCTGGGTGCACCCTCAGCCGGACACTGTCCCGGTGTCCCCGCTCGTCCATCACCCCGGCCTCTATCAGGAATTTGCTGGGGCCATGCCCCTCAGGCAGATGACTGTTCTCAGAAAGGGAGGGGAATCCTGCCACCTCTTCGCAATTCGGATGCCTTGATCACTCTGATGGCTGTTTCTGCACACATTACAGTGTGTCTGCATACTTCTGCCCAAATCCACGCAGACTGGCTAGTCTCACCCAAGATGGCTTTGGAAGCCAGTTCCACGGGGAAGACAGAGAAGATGTCCCCCGCGAGTGGGGAACCGGGCACCAGATGCACTTACGGGCAGGCACTCGGACAGCCCGTGGGGGTCATCATCAGCCCCATATGAAAGAGGGGTCCAGAGCTCAGGTGACTCACCTAAGAGCCTCCTGTGCTGGTCCTCTGACTCCGAGTGCAGTGTGGTTCCCATCATGCCAGAGGTGGAGGGCTGAGAGGCTTCGAAGAGGGTCCTTCTAGTTCCAAACCCCTACACTGGGACCCGTCCCAGGGATATGCAAGTCTCCTGAGACTCAGCGTACCAATTGCTAATTTCACATCTGTTTGGAGCAAAGTGCTACCCTCTTCCAGGGGCTGGGTGCACTGCTCCCTGCAGCAACGGGAACTTCTTTCCAAACTTCTTTTCCTCCCTTATTTGGCTGTAATTCTGATTCCCTCTGAATCCCAAAGTGTGCCAAACACACACATCACAGAGTCGCACCTGCCTCCAGACAGTGCAGGCGTCCCACCAGCACTGTCCTGCGGCAAACAGGAGGCCCCCACGGCTGCCTGGACCCCCTGGCATGGGAGCTCTGCCCAGCAAGATGCAGCCCGTTCCAAATGCACAAGGAACGCCCACCCTGCTGTTTGGGGCAGCCCAGGGTCAGACCCTCTTCTACAGGAGTTCCCTCCCCGATCTCTGCCCTGCAGTTGGAGCCTAGATGAGATCTCAAAACCCAAGCCCTGGACATACACACTAGACTATGCTGGTTGTAGGATTTCCCTGCGCTTCAGCTAGACTTAAGGAGGGAAGGTGAGCAGGATGTGGGGACAAAGGGAGGTGAAAACCTGAGACATGGGAACTGCGGTAATGGCAAACTGAGGGAGTCACACAGCCCTGCACTCAGATCCCACACAGGCCAAAATCTGGGAGGGCTCAGCCCGCTGAGGCCCCCAGATACGAGCACTGGGCCTGAAACCGGTCGTGCGCACAGAGGGTGCAGTGAGGTCTCTGACCCTGAGGGCACTGGAGTCCTGTTTCAGGTGGAGACACCAAGGTTTCGGGGCCACTCTCATCAGAAGGACACGCTAAGCTCTGGGGTGGGAAGGTAAAGCTCGTTTTCTGAGGACTTCCTTCCGTGGCCAGGTGGTACTCTGGCAGGGGCAGACCATGAGGCATTTGGGTACAGTACAACCGCCCCAGAGGTGACCCCCTCCCCCGCCTCTGGCAGCTCTTGGGGTGCTCGCAGCTGCCCTGAAGGGCTCAAACGTCTCACAGCCAAGGGGTCGAGGAGCTGAATCCAGAGCTCAACCTGTGTGTCTAGCCAAATCTTCCTGATATTCCAGAGGCCAGCAGGCCACCCTGCAAGGACAGGAGGCAGGCTGCCGCCAGGACGCCATCCCCCAGCCGCCCTCTAAGTATGGCTCTAAATCGGAATTCATCCCGTTTCCCAGTCAGCCCAGACACCCAGAAAACAGTGTGATTTCTGTACTGGGATGACATGTGCAGAGAGGGGCTTTCGCGAACACTGCAACCCACCAGCAGCTCTGGGCAGGTTCCTGGGCCTCTGGGTTTGCAGGTTATGCCATCTTGACCACTCGTTTTTTTTTTTTTAACATTTTATTTATTCATTTTTAAGATTTTATTTATTTGACAGGGAGAGCACGAGCAGCGGGGAGGGGTAGAGAGAGCAGGCTCCCCACTGAGCAGGGAGCCCGATGCAGGACTCGATCCCAGGACCCTGGGATCATGACCTGAGCCAACTGAGCCACCCAGGCGCCCCTGGACAACTCTTTATATAAAAATATATACACGTGTAAAAAATTCTGGATACAGAATTAGGTACGAAAGTGGGTATTTTAGAACAAGCAATCGTACAAACTGCCAAGTTAGGAAGCTGACAAGTCCTGCACCACCACCAAAGCCAGGAGACACCAACACACCGCGTATCTGCTAAGCACCCGCCACACGCTGTGATACTGCGTCCTGCATGGGGGCCCTGGCCACACACGCGCTGATGGCACAGCTGCCAGGAGGAGCCTCTCGGGCCTCTCTCTACTGTCCACTGTTTACCAGGCCTCCCGCAGCGGCCCGCAGTAGCAGTCCAGCCTCCCCGAGTCAGACGGGAGAAGCAGTCCTCGGGCTCCGTCTGTCCTTCTCTGGAAGCTCTGCACTGTCCTCTTACTGAACAGTCAAGAAAGAAAACTGCTCTTAAGAAACAACAGTTACACCTGTTGGTTGTCACGACACATTACAAAGGTTCCTTGGCAAACACCTAAGATAAACGTTGAGTCACAAATGAAGGAAACACACAGTCGTGTGCGTCATTGCAATCCATGAAAGTTTATTCAAATGTTCATGCAAAAGACTTTCTCAGCATCCATGCCATTCACGAATCCTCCCCACCACTGTGAGACGAGGAAGGCAGAGCCGCTGGTTTAGCACTTTTTTATACAAAGGAGCAACTCACAAGCTTTCAAACGGCAAAGACGGGCACTAACAAGAGGGCTGCACTGGCTCCACATCTACCCAAGACGAGCGGTTGGTCCCTCCCAGAATCGCATTCCAGACCGCATGGCCTGTGGCAGGACGCAGAGGGGGCACAAGTTGGTCCCTCCCAGAATCGCATTCCAGACCGCGTGGCCTGTGGCAGGACACAGAGGGGGCACAAGACTAGCGGTTGGTCCCTCCCAGAATCGCATTCCAGACCGCGCAGCCTGTGGCAGGACACAGAGGGGGCACAAGACTAGCGGTTGGTCCCTCCCAGAATCGCATTCCAGACCGCGCGGCCTGTGGCAGGACACAGAGGGGGCACAAGACTAGCGGTTGGTCCCTCCCAGAATCACATTCCAGACCGCGCAGCCTGTGGCAGGACACAGAGGGGGCACAAGACTAGCGGTTTGGTCCCTCCCAGAATCGCATTCCAGACCGCGCGGCCTGTGGCAGGACGCAGAGGGGGCACAAGACTAGCGGTTGGTCCCTCCCAGAATCGCATTCCAGACCGCGTGGCCTGTGGCAGGACGCAGAGGGGGCACAAGACTAGCGGTTTGGTCCCTCCCAGAATCGCATTCCAGACCGCGCGGCCTGTGGCAGGACACAGAGGGGGCACAAGACTAGCGGTTGGTCCCTCCCAGAATCACATTCCAGACCGCGTGGCCTGTGGCAGGACGCAAAGGGGGCAGAAAGAAAGGGAATGTGCTCAGCTGAGATTGGCCGTTAGACGCTGTCCTCACTACCGGTTTCATATCCACACCCGCATCTAACCCACTGAGAAGCACCTTCCTGAACATCAGTCGCTCTGGAGATGAGACGGGAGGAACCGCTGGGGGAACGTGTCCTCAGCAGCGCCTGACGCAGCGGCCACTTCCCTGCTCGGCCTCCGGGCAGCAGTTTCAACGGGGCCTACACTCCATGGGTCCCTCTGGTCACATCACATCTCCAGTGAGGTTTTACCCAGCCAGGAAGTCTAAGGAAATGTACAACCTCGGGAGGACGAAGTTAGTGTGAAGACTCGGGGAAGACGCCCTGATGGACAGGACTGTGGGGACAGGAGGCGCCGGCCGCAGGTGTCGGCTGGGACCTGGTGCACCTGAACCTGAGGCCCCTCCCCAGCAGGGAGGCTCACTTGATGAGATTCCTCATGATATTCAGGGAGGACCCTCTATACCCTGATCCGAAATGATTCCAGTGGTTCAAGTAGTGGAAGAGCTGATAGAGCTGCAGGCGCGCCTCGAAGCCCGGGGCCTCGGGGATCGCGCTGTGGTAGGCGGAGTAGAAGGAGCGGCTGAAGCCCCCAAACATGCCGGCTATCGCCAGCTCATACTCCGAGTGGCCGTAGAAAGAAGCCGGATCAAAAATGATGGGCCCAGAGGCGTCCTCTGCTACGTTCCCTCCCCAGAGGTCTCCATGGAGCAGGGCTGGGACAATGTCCAGGTCACGAAACAGGTCAGGGATCTTTAGCTGCAAGGAGGAAACACATTCTCGGCAAAGTGACCAACACGTGCGGGAAAGATGCAGATGCTTTTCTGAGCGTGGCCCAACCACCCTGGAGGAGCGTGGCACACAGATGTGCACGGACACACACAGCTCAGGCAGGGAGGAGGGACACCGACAGCCACCCCACCGGCTGGCCCAGCCCACCTCCTGTCCAGACCTGGGCCACAGGTGGCCACACCTGCCACAGGGCTTCCCCTGCCGGGCTTGCAGGGCCTGGCGAGGCTCCTCTCACCTGCAGAGCAGACCAGAGCTCCCGGGCCTCCCTGTCCCCAGACCCCTTCTCCACCATGTCCATCTGGGGCTGAATGCGCTGCCGGGCATAGAAGGTGACCCAGTCCTCCTGCCAGTCGTTCACCTGCGTGGACAGAGGAAAATGCCAGAGCCAAAGGAAGACGCCCAAGGCGGCGGGGCACCACTGCAAGGGTAGGTTGTGGAAGGCGTGGCGGCTGACCAGGCAGATGGTGTCTTGTGGACAGGCTGGGACCCCAGGCCCTGTCCCAGAAGCAGGGGCCCTCCCAGTGCAAAGCACCAGAGGCTACTCTGAAGAGCTCTAGGACACATTCTTTCAACCCGTACTCACATGGGAGCACAGAGCTCAGAGCTGGCTGGCCTTCCCCAACTGTGGCTCATTTCTGACCATCCGCCTGGCCCCGAGGACAAGCAGCCAGCACTGCCCTCCCCAGAGTGATAACATGAGAAGTCATGTGAAGCCCGGTTCAAGGAGACCGTCGAGATGCTGACCAGCAGGAGGGAAGCAAGAGACGCACGCAGGAGCACAGGGGCAGTGGACACCGCCCGACGACACAGAACCCGTCCCACAGGCGTGCACGCACATGCACGGGCCTCTGTATGCACACGGGGCGAGCTACAGGCAGGCGAGGAAGGAGCAGAGCCAGCCCAACGCCCCCAGAGCTGCATGGAGCAGGTGGGACTGGGGAACCCCAGCTTTCAGCCACCCACCACCCCAAGCAGGTTCCTGACAACCTCTCCCACATTCCAAAACCCAAACAGTGTCTACTCAGGCCCTGTGCCCACAGGCGCCCCTGAAAGTTCCTGCTCACTCAGGATGCCTCTTCTAGCAGCCGCTGCGGCCTCCGAGAGCGCAGCCGCCATCGTCCCGCTCCGCATCTGCCGGGCATCGGACAGAGCCCCGGGGCCCGGATTCCCAGGGAGCCAACCACAAAACCGTAAAGCTGAAGGTACAATCCCCTTGCATCGTGCTACCCTGGAGGATTTAGTAGGAAGTACATTTTTCTTAACTCTAATTTTTACATAGCTTCAAATCCAGCATCCTGACTTGCTGGTCCTGTTTCTCTGAGCTTGTCTAGCATGTGAGCTGGGTAAACCTCACATCAGCCTCTTAAAAACCAGCCAAGAGGAGAAGGGAGCAAAGACTTTTACTAAATTTCATAAAGAGGGGAGAGGCTGTTCCGTCCCTGAGCAGCCGACCTGACTGGAAGGCAGAAGCAAAGCCCTGGTGTTGCTCACCTGGGGGAGGTATCCACAGCACGTCACCACGTCAAACCCAAACTGGTCCACGAAGGGCCGTTCCACCTGCCCGCCTCCTTTCCCTTGCAAGCAAAGGAAAACAAGGGAGACAACTAATTCCCACATGCCCTCGGGCTGCTCTTGGAGATGAGGGCAGCTTCAAGGTCTGTCCTTGGTGTGCCCTTCACTCGTGTCCTCATCCAGACATAAACAAGGGCCCTGGGCTCCACAGACCCTCAGGCCCCGGGAACAGAGCCTGTACACTCAACGATGCAGGACACCCACACTGCCCAGGACAGGCACCAGAGGACGCTCAGAGGAGCGACAACACTGCGTCCAAAACAGCCACCCACAACCCATCAGGAAAGGATGGCTCTCGGGGGCCAGCCTGGCCCTGGAGTCCCCCCCCCCCCAAACTCAGCAGATGCCGAAGGCCTAAACCCCATGGGCTTGGAAGGGGGAGACGGAGCCGGACCAGCTCTGTCTGGCGCACTGGAGTCTCGGTCGTCTGCTCCTGGAGGGTCAGCTATCCCACTAGCACAGTGACCCAGGGCTGCACACGGATTATCAAACACGAGAAGATGAAAATACCAGAAGGCACTCTCAATGTCAACACCACACTGAGCTCTACCAAGGTTAGACATGAGGGCCACCATGCTGTGCCTCACGTGGGGCTGTTCTCAGGAGAAAAGGCACCACTCAGAAAGCCAGAGTAACTCTGACAGGCTTTCTTCTGGGGAAGGAGGGGTTAAAGGAACCATAACAGGACAGGGTTTCGAGTCCAGGAAGCACTTCTTCCAAATGCGCTGCGTTACGGCACAGAGTCCGCTGAACCCCCAGCCTTGGGGCTGACACTCCTTTCCTTGGGCATCAACAACACAGACCCCACCCACATGCCACGCCGGCCAGACATGTTCGAGGGGCCCTCGCGCCCATACGGCCGCATACCCACAGTGCCGGCCTCCTTCTGGAGTGTCTCCCCGAGCCTCTTGTTCTCTAGGTGCAGGTCTGCGAGCTGGGTTCCAAGCTTGGCGGCATGGCTGTGAAATAAATAGCGTCAGCCGAGTGTGTGGCACATAATCGCGGGGTCACAGCCTCCTGCACAGTCTCAGGCCACAGAGAACAGGTCAAGGGGATACAAAGTCCACTTTGGTGAAGCAAAGGGGAGATGATGGGCCCTGGTTGTCTGACACTCTTTCCCTGGCAACCGGGTTCCTGTCAGCACCTCACCTTGGGAGATTCCTTTCCTGTCTGCCTTCGGCGTGTGGAGTACGTGTCACTCGTCTGCAGAACCCATGATGCATGGGGTCCCGGGTCCCTCAAACTTACACCCCAGAGGCAAGCTCTCAGATATGAAGGAAACAGAAGAAAAACAAAGCCATGAGGCGCCTGGCGGGGCGCTCAGTGGGTTAAGTGTCTGCCTTCGGCTCAGGTCATGATCTCAGGGTCCTGGGATCGAGCCCCGCATTGGGCTCCCTGCTCAGTGGGGAGTCTGCTTCTCCCTCAGCCTCTGCCCCTCCCCCCGTGCTCTCTCTTTCAAATAAATAAATAAAATCTTAAAAAAAAAAAAGTCTGAAGGCTCGGAAAATGCTTTAGAACAAAAGCAAACAACAAAGAAAGGAAAACAAAGCCAAGCAAAGGAGGAGGAGGAGAAGGTGCCCAGACAGACCTGCTCAGATACCGCATGTCCAAGTGCTCCATCACCAGCATGCTGCCCCCTCCCGGGGCGTCAAGGACCTTGATGGGCTTGGGCACCTTCACGGTGTCTGTTCTCAGGATGGCAGTTAGACTTGCCATCTCACCTTCGAACATTCTTTTGGCCTTTCCGAAAAACAATGGAGGAGGGGGAAGAGAAGGGAGAGCAAGGTTACTTCTGGAAAGTGTCTGTGCAGACCTGTTCCCTCAAGCACCACAATCTCAAGGCGCGGCTGTGACGACGGCGGACCACCAGCTGTGTCTCCTGCTCCGGCAGAGTAGGCTATGCATGAAGCCGCAGAGTAAGAGGGACGCCGCTTTCTCGTTCCGGCCCCTCTTCGACACTCTGCTTGACTCTCTCCAGAGAGGGAAGTGCAAGGCCTCTAACTGCCCACCACATGTCAGGTGCACAGCTGGACTGCGCACGTGGGCCATCCTCAGACGGCACCTCGGCCACAGTCCTGTCCCACCTGGCCCTCCACCTGCACATGCCAGGCATCTGGACTCACCTCTCACCTGGTTTGAGGGCACCTCCAATCTCGCACGGGAAACCATCCCATCTTACCCGCCATTTCCAACCTCCCCCTTGAAGTCCTTGCTCCCCCAGGCGGCAGTGACTGTCCTTCACCTCATCTCCTTGCTCACCACGACAGGGACCCTCACCGAAGGCAAACCCCAGCCCACAACACACCCCGAGCTAGCAACCTGTGTGACAGCCCCACAGGGTCTGGCCCTGCCCACTTTCTATGCTCACCTGGGGTCCCTGCCCTGGGCTCCAGCCCTACACCTCCACGCACACGTGTGCACACACCAGCACACACATACACGTCCCTGTGCTCCTGGACTACAGCCTTTTTTTAGCTCCTCACAGACCGAAGCCCCCATGTGCAGGGGTGCCTCTGCTTGGAACACCACCTCCACCTTTCGCCAAGTAAGACCCTTCCTCAATCATGCTTCAGACTTCGTATGCTCTGACTTCTCAGACAAATCTCAAACTTCCCAAAGTAACTGCTCCCTTTAAAGTAGCTTTTTCATTTTTCTTTTTTTTTCAGTCAAAACACTATAGGAGTATGAGCAGAAAAGGGCACAAGTGGGAGCATCTGACTCCAATTTTCACGAAGTCTGCACACTGCGTGACTGCCCCCCCCCGGGCACAGACAGAACACTGTTGCCCGGAAGCCCCGGAGGCGCCTCTGTTCCCCAGCCATTCGCGCCCTCCCCTCCCCCCACAGATCTGTCCGGTCCACTTTGTCCTTCTGCGTGCTGACACAGACAGTCTGGCTTCTTTGTCCCGCTGCCTTTGTTATGCTGGTGCATCAACAGTCAAGAGTTTACTCTCCCTGCTGCACAGAGCTCCCCGTGCGAGTGTTCCAGAATGGGCTCGCCCAGTGTACTAACAGCTTGGCTTCCAGCGTGGGGCTTCTACAAAGTGCTGCCAGGGACGTCTCTCCACATACTCTCAGGACGGACTCTATGACCTCAGGCAAGCTGCTTAACTTTCTGTGCCTCTCCCTCTCCCGTAAAAACGGGGTTAGTAACAGCACCGCGCTCACCGCTCGCTGCCACGAGTAACTGAGCTAGCAGCTAACACTTACCTAGCCCATTCTGAGCACTTCAAAACATCACTATTATTACACTACCTTGGAGAGCTAAGGTCATTGAGGAAGAAGATAAGAACGGCGCCTCGAGCATTTTCGGAGCATTCTCTTTAGGAGATGCAGGGAAAACAACTACGCTCCAGCTACACTTTGTACCAGAGCACTGGTCGTGAAAAGGAAAGTAAGGGGTAGAATAAGATCAATAATCATGGGGGAAGAGGTGGAGAGGGATCTGTGAACCCAGCCAGAGGTGAAGCCTCTCTCGCAGAAGTGTCTGCTGCTCCGTGAGAGGAGAGGGAGGAAGAAGCAGGCAGCAGGTGGGGCACAGTGCTACAAAAAAGATCTGGAGCTTAAGGGAGGAGGAGGAGAGGAACCAACGGCAAGTATGCAAGACAGATAAGAACAATCTTATTTAGGGGCGCCTCGGTGGCTCAGTCGTTAAGCATCTGCCTTCGGCTCAGGGCGTGATCCCAGCGTTATGGGATCGAGCCCCGCATCGGGCTCCTCCACTGGGAGCCTGCTTCTTTCTCTCCCACTCCCCCTGCTTGTGTTCCCTCTCTCCCTGGCTGTCTCTCTGTCAACTAAATAAATAAAATCTTAAGAAAAAAAAAAAAAGAACAATCTTATTTAGAGCAGGTCAAGTCAAGCGGGGTGAGAAGGAAAAGAGAAGAGCAATCAGGGGCGCCTGGGTGGCACAGCGGTTAAGCGTCTGCCTTCGGCTCAGGGCGTGATCCCGGCGTTCTGGGATCGAGCCCCACATCAGGCTCCTCTGCTATGAGCCTGCTTCTCCCTCTCCCACTCCCCCTGCTTGTGTTCCCTCTCTCACTGGCTGTCTCTATCTCTGTCAAATAAATAAATAAAATCTTTAAAAAAAAAAAAAAAAGAGAAGAGCAATCAGGTAGTCTTCTAGAAGTGTGGAAGGTACTTTCACTTCCTACAAGGTAAAGCGTAAAAGAAAGCCCTGTTTTCATACAACCAGCAAACGTGTAGGTACAGCTAGTTGTCTGCATGACTCACACAGTATTTTCCACAGAAAGCTAAGAAATTACATGTTCAGAACTATCTGCCAAAGGAGCAGAAGGAACTTAGGGGAGAAAGATTAGCAATAAGAAAATGGACTTTGGGGCACCTGGCCAGCTCAGTCGGTAACGGGCAGCTCCTGATCTCGGGGTTGTGAGTTCCAGCCCTAGGTTGGGTGTAGAGATGACTTAAAAATTAAATCTTAATTAAAAAAAAAAGAAGAAAATTGACTTTGATGACAAAAGAAGAAGAACCTGAGGACACAGCAGTGCAAGAACAATGCTCAGAAAGCATCACTACGTGGGCCCATTTTAATCCCTGGAAAGTATTTGCTTCCCCTGTAATTAACACCCATTCTGAATTATAACAAAAGCCAGTGAAGGTGGAAATACAAACAGGAAAAGGATAGATGCCACATAAGTGGGAAAACAAAACCAGAAACAGAGAAGCCCTGCAGAAGAATGTAAGAGCTGCCTGAGGAAACTCCAAGCACGAATGCGGGCAGTTTCCTATAAAAGGGCGGGGCGGCAGGACGTGCCACTGATCTCTGCAGAACAGAGCACTAAAGTGTGTCTTGAGAGAACAGCCACGACTCAGAAAGAGATCGTCCCCATCACGAAAGGTGGGATTCACATCTGGGAAGAAAATGAAAACAACCGCACAAACGCCTTCTAGGGAAAGAATAACAGCACGCCAGGCGTGTGACATGAGGACTTGGTACTGGGGTCAGTCCCCTCAGCCCCATCTGAAATAACGCATTGTCAACTGCTCACTGCCTCCTGGAGCCAGCCTGGGCCTTCTGGCTAACAGTACTGGGTGACCCAGCCAAATTGGGCACAGAAGCAACACCAGCAACCAGGAGGAAGTATGGCTTCAGCAGTGAGGTTCACCTGTTTTCTACAGGGCCCTCTCGAAAAGGTTCATGTACAAACAGAATTTTCTGGAGCAGGTGACTACAGTGGGCTGAAGCTGGTGCCCCCTCCCCAGTTCCTCTGTCGAAACCTGTCCCCCCCGTGTGACCCTGCTGGGAGGTGATTAGGCTCCACAGGCTGGAGCCCTCTTAATGGGATTGGTGCTCTGACAGATGAGACCCGAGGGAGCTCCCTCCCCCTCTGACACTGAAAACACAGGGAGAAGTCGCCTTCCCATCATGGAAGTGGGCTCTCCCCAGACACCTGCCAGCTCCCAGAATTGAGCTGCCCGGTCTGTGGTACTCTGATCCCGCGGCCCAAACTCACAAAGGCAGTGGCTAAATGTTTGCAATAATCCAGAGAGGATTTTGATCTCTGCAAGTTCAAATAAATCCCAGAACAAGAAGCTGCTACTGCCAGTCCCTGTTCAAAACTCCTCCAGCAAGGGATTTCTCAAAGTAGCGGCCCGCCACACCCCCCACTGCAAAGCCCCCCAGAACCACCGTCCACACTGCAGCGGGGAGCATAGTTGGGCGCAGGGGTCCCCAGACGGCCGCCCAGAGTGTCCGCTCCGCCCCCCCCCTCCCGGGTTTATATGGCTCACCCTGGGCACGCGACCCCAGGAACGCCCAGACACAGCCGGAGGAGCAAGGGGGTCAGCAAGTGCCAAGGCCCTGTGGCCCTGCTGTGCGGACCCCCACCCGGGCCTTGAGCACCTCCACCCCCCCCCCCCACCCCAGACCCGGAATCCTGGCCCTCGGACCCTCCAGACTCCACACCAGGACCCCAGACCCCGTCCTGAATCTCGACCCCCACGCCGGTTCCGGACCCCGAATCCCGGACCTCCGACCCCCCAGACTCCCCACCAGGACCCCAGACCCGGGCCTGAAGCCCCACCCAGACCCCAAACGCCGACCACCACCCACCCCGCCCTGGCCCGGCCTACGGCGGCCCTGACCTCCGCCTTGGAGTTCACTTTCACGAACACCCGTCCTCTGTCCGTGTCGTAACTCTGGCCCTGGCTAATGCACCCGCCCCCCGAGTGACCCGTAGCCTTGACGAAGTCGCAGCCCAGCTCCCGCTTCAGCAGAGCCTCCATGTTCAAGCCGGCACGTCCGCGGACTGCCTCAAGCCAGGGAAAAGCCACCCGCGGAGACGCACCGTGATTGGGTGAGGCGAGGGGGGCGGGACCTAGTCACGGGAACACACGGGGATTGGGTGAGACGCTGAGGGGCGGGACCGGGCCCCCAGGACATCCTGGGATTGGGTGAGGGGATCAGGTCCCTTGGGTTGGTTCTGAAATTCATACCCAGCGGGAGGGCGAAAGAGCTCCCCCTTCTGGCCTCCGTCTCCATTTCAAGTGAGGCTTGCTTTTATTAATTTTCATACACGTGATTATCAATTGGCATCCGCCTCCCCTAGTGATTTGAGTCTGCTTTGCTCCCTGTATTAGTTGGAGTTCCCCCAGGGAGGAGATGACAGGATTCATAGGAGAGAGATTTATTTCAAGGAAGGGCTCTGTTAACCTTAAAAATAAAACTGTCAGTTAATTTACCAGCAAAGATGGGGTTATTTAGGAACAGCAGAGAATTGCAACCCAGGAAGAGCAGGCTTGGCAGAACCAGGGGCAAGTCTGGAGAACAGGGAGAGGAGGCTCTCTTTTAGAGGAAAGGGGTTATAAACATGACACCTGGATAACATCCGTTATTGAAAACAGGTGCAATAATTGATTATTCACATCAACAATGAGCTAAATAAAAGTTGCGTAAACAACAGAAGATTCGACATATTTGCAGAAGTGACACCAAAATCTACAACGTTTGTCAACAGTAATGGCTCTGAATGAACAAGAATGGTTACAGTCCCGTGCGTACGCCCTTGTGTCTTAAATACTGTTTTCTACTTGAGATTATCAAACTAAGAATTATTTCAGGTTTAGTCTGTTATTTGTTGATCAACTAAATGCGAGTCAACTCAGCTGATGTACAGAAACAACCTATTTAATTAGTATGCGTTTACATTTTATGCCCACGTCTTACACTTTAGTATTAAATATAAATGAATAGCAGACGGAGGGGACTGCGTTGGTCTCTCATTGGCTGGGCTGTGGCCGTCTCTCATTGGCTGGGCTTTGACAATCTCTCATTGGCTGGGCTGTGACCACCTCTCATTGGCTGAGCTATGGCCGTCTCTCATTGGCTGGGCTTTGACAATCTCTCATTGGCTGGGCTGTGACCACCTCTCATTGGCTGAGCTATGGCCGTCTCTCATTGGCTGGGCTGTTGCTAGGGCAGTGGGAAACCTTCCGTCCAGGAGCTGAGTTAGTAAAGCAGTACCACCTGCAAGGTGCCTCTCTTTCTGTTGGGTCTGTAACTGATAACCAGTGCTGGGCGCAGAGCTCCACCTGTCGGCCCCCAGACTCCATTTGGTGAGACTTTCCTTGATTAATTTTCACAGCTGACTGTAAGACGTAACTAAGCAGATTCTGTAAACAACAAAAGGAGATTTTATAAATTAAAAACATTAATTAATCAAATTAATCAATTACATGAACTACATTAAAAATTAAAATGTAGAGTCTACTTGGATGATTTAACAGCTTGGATGAGAGAATTAGCAAACTGGAAGCAGAGAAATGAAGAGGGGTACTTGGGTGGCTCAGTTGGTTAAGTGTATGCCTTTGGCTCAGGTCATGATCCTGGCATACCAGGTTCGAGCCCCACACCTGGCTCTCTGTATTTCCCTCTGTGCTTTGCTCTACCTCAAATAAATAAAATGTTATAAAATTCTTTTTAAAAATAGAAGTCATGAAGAATGTGGCACAAGGAGACAAACGGAAATTACAGGCAAGGTAAGGCACATGAAAATAGTAGACATTTAGCTGGAGTTCCGGGAAAGGAAGAGGCTATAATTGAACAGAAAATGGCTGAGAATTTTCTAGAACTGATGAAATACACCAACCCTCAGATCCAAGTTCTCCCCAAATCTTAAGCTAGATAAACTAAAATTTCACACTTAGGCAAGTAACAGTAAAATTTCAGGTCACCAAAGGCACAGGAAATCTCTAATGTAGCCAGCAAGGAAAGTCAGATTGCTTTGAAAACATTAACATCTGGTTTCCCAACACTAATACTGGAAGCCAAAAAATAGTGGAATGATTGTCACCAAAAGAAGATGACTGCCCAGGGAAACTAAGTTTTTAAGAATGAAAATGAGATAAAGACCTTATTCAGGAAGATGGTGGAGTAGGACGACCTTAGGCTCACCTCATCCCACAGATACAGCTAAATAACACCCACATCAGTGTAAACAACCCAGAAAATGACCTGAAGACTGGCAGAACAGACTCTTCACAGCTAAATGTAGAGAAGAGGCCACATAGAAGAAAGTAGGAAGGGCAGAGACACAGTAGGGAGCCAAACAGAATAAGAGACTGTCCTTAGCAGGGAGGGATGCAGGTGCTCGGAAAGGGGAGAGGGCCAGACCCTCACACCAGCCACCCAGGCATGGGGAACTGGCATGAAAACCAGAGGGTCACAATTTCACAGGTTCATACAGGCTTAACACTTGGAACTTTTAAGACATTATTCAGACTGAAGACCATTTTCTTTTATTTCCAGTGATGAAATTTTCTGCCAGCAGACCCTCCCAGAGGAAAACCAAAAGGATGCTTTACAACCAACAGAAAAGTGATCGCAGGTTGTAAAGCTGAAATACAAGAAGGAGCAAAGAACAAAGAAAGCAGTACATAACTTGAGAAAATCTAATCAAATAGATTGTACAAAATAACGGTAAGCCTTGTATGATAAAGAGAATTTGAAAAATAATTTACTTTTTAACTTAAGAGTAAATTGTCCTAAGGTGTTGTGTTGTTTGTTCAAGAGTAAAGGTAAACATGGTGATTACCTTTAGTCTTTGATAAATTAAGCGTGCAAGTTGTAATTTCTAGAGTAAGTACTGAAAAATAGAGAATTTATAATTTTCCTATTAGTAGAAGGAAAAAATAATCCCAAAGAAGACGAGAGTAAAGAACATGGACAAGGTGGAACAATAAAAGCACACATAATAAGAGGGTAGATTTAAAGCCAAGTATATCAGCAATTACATTAAATGAACAAAATACCCCAGTTCAGAAACAAAGAATATAAGACTTGAAAAAAGTGAAACACAACTGGTTATTTATTCTCTGTAAGAGTCAAAAGTAAAGCATAAAAATAAGAAAGGATCCAGCACTCGGCTGGTTCAATCGGGGGAACATCCAACTCTTGATCTCAGCATCATGAGTTCATGCCAAACATCGGTTGTAGAAATTACTAAAAAATAGTAATAAACTTAATAAAAATAGGAAAGGTTAAAAGAAGTGCCATACAATACTAGCCAAGAGAAAGCTATAAATACAACTACATTGATAAAAGACAAGTAGATTTTTTAAAAAGATTTTATTTATTTATCAGAGAGAGGGAGCACAAGCAGGGGTAGCTGCAGGCAGAGGGAGAAGCAGGCTCCCCGCTTAATGGGGAGCCCAATGCGGGGCTCAATCCCAGGACCCCGGTATCATGACCTGAGCCGAAGGCAGACGCTTCACCGACTGAGCCCCCCAGGAGTCCCTAGACAAGTAAATTTTAAGGCAGGGGTGTCAGCTGCTGCACAGACCGTGACATAAACTCCCTGTGGTGGTGCAATTGGCAGAACTGGCAAAATGCATTAGTGACAAAGATGGTCATTTCATAATGCTGAAAGGTTTAACACATTGGGAAGGAAAAACACGTTCAAAGGTAGACATAGCATCACACACAGTCAATGGCACTCTATGAGCTGTGCAGTGCACAACTTGCATAACCATATTCGGTGTCTCTGCCTAAAATGAGAGACAAAACTATAGCTCTTTTAGAAAAATAAAATCTAAGAGAGGAATAAAACAAGACACAGAGACTCAGCCATAAACTACATTAAAGTCATTAAAACGAAGACTTTCTTTTCATTTAAAGATAACTTAGAGAGAATGAGAAGACAAACCACGAAGTGGGAAAGGAGATTTTTCAATACATATAAGTCACGAAGAGCTAGAATCCCTATTTTTAATCCCTAAAATGTAAAAACCTACACATTAATAAGAAAAAGGCAAACACTGCAAGGAAAATCCAAATGCTGTTACCTTCAGGTCATCAGGGGGAAAAATTAAAAATACAGTTAGATACTTTTATACACAACCTCCGACGGCTAAAATTAAAACCTGGCAACGTCAAGTGCTGGTGAGGGTGTAGAACAGCTAGAGTTCCATACCCTGCGGTGGGAGTGAACTTGTCCAACCATGTAGAGCTCTTTTATTTTATTTTTTTTAAGATTTTATTTAATTTTTTTGTCAGAGAGAGAGCAAGCAAGCACAAGCAGGGTGAGGGGAAGATAGGGGGAGACGCAGGCTTCCTGCCAAACAAGAAGCCCAATGTGGGACCCCATCCCAGGCCCCCAGGATCATGACCCGAGCCGAAGGCAGACGCTTCACGGACTGAGTCACCCAGGAATCCCTGTAGGGCTCATTTTGGACAAATGAACTACTAAAGCTGAACATTCTGTATCCTGTGAGCCAGAAATTGTACTCCAAGGTATAACCCCCCCCAGAAATTCCTGGGTATGTGCACCAAGAAATACGTACAAGGATGTTTGGAGTAGAATGACTTATAATAGCCCAAAACATAAATAGCCTGGGGTGAACACACCCTTCAGTGACCCTCAGGAGTCATGCCCTGTTTAACCCCCTCCTGAGTGCACACAGAATCTGTGACTTGCTTCTGACCAAAGGAGTACGACAGAGGTCACGGGATGTCGCTCTTGTCATTATGTTATATTACGCGGCTCAGGTCGTGGCCTTGTGCTCGCAACGTGTGCACACGCGGTGGCTCCCCGGTGGCAAGCCGAGGCCCATTCCCCTCGCACTGCGCATTTGTGCTGCCCCTCCCCCGGGGACAGCCCGGAGGCACTGAAGCGCTGAACGAGGACCCCCGTGTGTGTGGACGGGTGCAGGGTGCCCAGCAGAGGCTCCCTAGTGCTCCACAGGGACATCAGCACATGGCCCAGCCGAGCACTTCCCCAAACCCTAGTGACGTGTGCTGCTCCCGCACTTCTCGCAAGGAGCCCTCCTCGCTGAAGAAACGGGGGCACTGAGGCCCAGGGACGGCGGTTGCTGGCCTGAGGCCATCCAGGCGGGAAACCGTGGAGTCAGGATCCATCTCTGGCAAACCTCTGACTCCCTCTGACCTCAAATCTGCAAAACCAAACTCACAACACTCCCCAGGTGGGTGTACGGGCCACTTCGGCGGTGACACAAAGGAGCATTCCCAAGAGCGGGGTCGGTTCTCGGGGGCACCTCGCGGGTCCTCAAGGTCGCGCCTGTCCTGTGGGGGTCCCGCCGCCCACCTCCCGGCTTCCCGCGGTCCTGACCCAGCGTTCGCTGGGTCCCAAAGCTCGGGGGGGGGGGCTCATTCCCTGGGACCCCACCACGCAGCCCCTCCTGCGAGCCCCTCGTCTGTCCCCCGCCAGCAGGCCCGAGTCCGGCGCAGCTGGGACCCTCCCGCCCCGGCGGGCAGGGGTCGGGCCGGGCGAGGGGCAGCGCTCTGAGGGACTCGCGCCGCCCCTCGGTGCGGCCCGGAACGGCGGCTCACCGGGCTCCTGCCTTCCGTCCCGAGCGCTTCCGCCTGACCCCCTAGCTTCGCACCCAATCCCTTCCCGACAGCAAGGGCCGGGGAGCGGGCCTGGGGAGGGGGCGGGGGGGACGCGGAAGATCCCCTCCCATCTCCTCCCGGGTGGGCTGCTATGAGCCGTCCCAAGCAGGATCACCACAGGCCAGCGTCGGGACTCGGAGGCGTGAGCCTGGCTGGGACGTGGAGGGTGGCGTGCGAAGGACCGGGCCTCCCGGGTGCGACAGGGGCGGGGGCGAGGGGCGAGGGGCGAGGGGCTGGGGGCGGGGGCAGCGGGTGGGCGGGGTCCGGGCGGAGCCGTGGGCGGGGCATAGGGCGGGGCAGCGGGTGGGCGGGGTCCGGACGGAGCCGTGGGCGGGCGGGCTTGGACGGAGTGGGCGGGGCATAGGGCGGGGTCTGGGCGGGGCAGCGGGTGGGCGGGGACTTGACGGAGCAGTGGGTGGGCGGGGTCTGAGGGGCCGCTGGTAGGCGGGGTCTGGGCGGGGCAAATCGCTGACAGAAAACCTACGTTAAATTCATTGTCCAGCGACTCTCCGTACTTTCTGGAGCATCCATGAGGCTACAGTTTCGCCTAAAATAGGTTTTCTTTCTATGGCAGAAGAACAACTGGCCCTTGGCTGTGACGTCTTGGTGAGTCATCAGCAAACATGCGCTCAGTGTGAGGCGGGGCTCAGCTGTTGCTTGCTATTTACTTCTTGTCAGCAGGGGAGAGAAATAAGAAGAGTGAAATGGCTTTGGAGAAAATACGGTCAGCCCCCTTGTGGTTCTTCGGTCTATTTTTATTTAAGCATCAGAGAAAGAAACTTAAGAAATGCTTTTCCATAGTCAAATGGGGGAAACATTTCACGTTATGTAAAGAGATTCTTTGCATGTCATCCAGAGATGACAGATGCTCCTTCTTTCCTTCGCCTTCCATAGTGAAGGACCCCTCGATGGCGCTCTAGACCAGAGGCCACCGCACAGTGTCACGCAGAAACCAGCCGTGTGGCGTGACCTCCGTGCTTCAGAATCAAGACAGGTGACTGGCAATTCCAGGGACAAACATAGTTACTGCAGGACCCGGCCATTCCACGCCGACAGAGGGGACATAGAAGCATACGTCCACAGAAGCTTGTACACAGCTGTTGAAAGCAACTCTGTTCTCAGAGTCAAAGGGTGGAAACAACCCAAACGTCCAACCACAGATTAATAGATAAGCAACATGTGGTCCATCCCCTCTGTGCAATATTATTCACCTTTAAAAAGGAAGGGAATTGGGACACTTGCCACAACATGGGTGAACAGTGAAGGCACGCTAAGTGAAATAACCCAGTCACAAAAGGATGGAAATTGTATGATTCTATTTATACGAGGTTCCTAGAGCCGTCAGATTCATAGACAGAAGGTAGAATGATGGTTTCCAGGGGCTGGGGAGGCGGATGGGGAGTTAGTGTTTAATGGGGACAGAGTTTCTGCTGGAGAAAGACAAAAACGCTCTGCAGGTGGGTGGTGATGGTTGCACCGTGTGAATGTGCTTCACGCCACCGAGCTGCACACCTAAACACGGGTAGAATGGTAAATTTTATGTTGTATATATCTTACCACAATTTTTTAAAAGATTTATTTATTCGACAGAGAGAAAGACAGCCAGCGAGAGAGGGAACACCAGCAGGGGGAGTGGGAGAGAGAGAAGCAGGCTCCCAGCGGAGCAGGGAGCCCAACATGGGGCTCGATCCCAGGACCCTGGGATCACGACCACAGCTGAAGGCAGATGCTTAACGATTGAGCCACCCAGGCACCCCTATATTTTACCACAATTTAAAAATAAAAACAAAACAAAACTGGGGCTGTGTTGCTGTACTGACCAGCTCCAACATTGGAAGCTGTGGTCATGGCCTCTGGTCCTCCCAGTTTCTCTGAGCCCCCCTTTCCTCAGTATGGTAGTAACGACAAGCTCCACCTCTCTGGGTTGCCACGAGGTTAACATGGGCAACCACAGACGTCCCGGGGCTCTCACCATAGGCCTGGACCACTCTACACCCTTGCCCCTGGCCCCAGGGTACAGCATGGGAAGATTCTCCTCCCCTTTACCCTGGAGTCACATATGACCTGCACCTACCACTAAATGTCACAGTCGGAGGAAACTGAGATCAGTCACAATCAGCTAAAAGGTGTTCATGGGCGCTGCCGGGAGTTGGGGGGGAGACCTACCTGTTCTCATCTCAGGGTAAGGGATTGCCATGTGCAATTCTGGAGACATTTTTAGTGGTTACAACTGGGAGAGAAGTGCAATGGCCTCTAATGGATAGGGGTCAGGGACGCTGCTCAGCATCCAGCAATGCACAGGACAACCCACCACAGAGAATAATCCAGACCCCTGGAGCTGGTTCAGACCTCCTGCTCTGGACCCCGAGACCATCCAACGGCACCGGGAAAGGTTAGCTGAGGGATTGGTGGGCACAAACTTCCCAGCCCCGGCTCTCAGTGGGCAGAACTTCACACTCCAGAACTCGTTCCTGCTCTGCGTGGGCCCAGGGCCCCTCCCCACCATGGGCCCTGTTGGGGACTGAATATGCCCGCCCAATCCATATATTGAAGCCCTAAATCCCAGTGTGATAATACTGGGGCCTTTGGAAGGTAATTAGAGCTAGATAATATTGTCAGAGTGGGGCCTTTGGAAGGTAATTAGAGCTAGATAATATTGTCAGAGTGGAGCCTTTGTGATGGGATTAGTGTCCTTAGAAGACAAACACCAGAAAGCTTGCTCTCTCTCTCTCCCCACTGTGTGAGGGCATAGGAGGAAGGCAGCCATCTGCAAGCCAGGAAGAGTCTCACCAGGAACCAAAACAGACAGCACCTTGGTCATGGACTTCTAACCTGCAGAACGGTGAGAAGTAAATGTCTGTGGGTTAAGCCCCCAGCCTGGGATATTTTGTCATGGCAGCCCAAGCTGATGAAGACAGGCCCCTTCTGCTTATGAATGGCAGGGCTTCTCATGTTTGCATGTGTTTGTGAAATCTGCACCTACTGCTTGTGACAAGGGAGCACATTTTCGAGTCTCTGTGCCTTTCCCAGAGCTGCAGATAGCCCAGAATGTGCAGATGGCAGGTGTGCAAGTGGGTCATTTTAATTAGATGGGAGGCACAAGGGTGCACCCAGACCCCACTCTGCCCAGCACTGAGTGCACCACCAGGCTCACCCACATCTCAAGGGTGGAGCCCCGGGGGTCCTCTGGTGGGGACCTTGATTATGCGTATTCGGAGAATGTTCTAAGATGAATGCATACAAGGTTGCCAAGCATGAAGAGTTCTTCCCTGTGGGTTGCGGTGGATCTGAGAGCCAGTCAGGCCAATCTCCCTGGACCGCCCATTACTCCCTAGATGGGGAGAGAAGTCTGGGGACTGGAGGGTCCCCACCTTGTCCTCTCCCCCAGCTCCCGCACAAACGCACGCATACAGGCGCACGTGTGCAGACACATGCACACGCACACACACGAGCGGAGGCGCATAGAAGCACACGAACAAGCACGTAGGCACAAACACGAACACGTGTACACGTACACAGGCGCACGCGCACACACAGGCACGCGCACCCACGCGCTCTGGGACAAAGACGAGGTTCTGGAGGAGCCGTGGGGGACACCGTGAGCCCAGGCTCACCCGGGACAGGGACCCTTGGCGCCAGGCGACCTGGCCCTGGCCTCCCGGCTGCATGTCCGCTAACGGAATCCGCCCTTGCGGATCCCCCACCCGGACCAGAGACGTCTCCAGGTGGCAGGACGTGGAGGACGCGGCAGCGGGGTGACGACCCCTGCAGTCCGGCCCTGCACCGCCCTGGCCGCTCCGCAGAAGCAGGAGACCCAGCCCAGCCCCTGCACTCCCCGCCCCCTGGCTCCGCCCCGCCCCGCCCCGCCCCGCCTCCGGACCTCAATGGCTGTGGCCGTAACAAACTCAACTTTCGCCCCGCCCCCGCCCCGCCCCCAGCCCAGCAAAGGCGGCGAGGACCAGATCCTCCCGGGAGGGGCGGGTGGACTATGGCCTGGAGGCGGAGACGAAAGAGAGATGGACGGGCAGCCCAGTCAATGAGCGCGCGCAGCCGCCCTAGCAACTGCGGCTCGCCAATGGCGGGGCGTGGCGGGCGTGGCGGGGCGGGGCTACGCGCTGTCAGCTGCGGGGGCCGCCGGCCCGCGGCGATCTGCGGACGGCGGGGCCAGCTCGGCGCCTTAGTGCCCGGCCGCCGCTTCTGCGCCGTCCCGCGGGCCGGGCATGGGCGCAGGCGTCGGCGGCGGCACGATGAGCACCCTGGGCAGCCCTGTCCGCGCTTACGACTTCCTTCTCAAGTTCTTGCTGGTGGGCGACAGCGACGTGGGCAAAGGCGAGATCCTGGCGAGCCTGCAGGATGGCGCGGCCGAGTCCCCGTACGGCCACCCGGCGGGTGAGCGCGGGGCCAGGACGGGGGAGCAGGGCCCAGGGAGCGCGCGGTGGGCCGGGGGAGTGCACGGGGGCCCGGGGAGCGCGCGGCAAGCTGGGGCGAGCGGGGCCCGGGGAGCGTGCGGCGGGCCCAGGGAGAGTACGGGGGGGCGGGAGAGCGCGCGGAGAGCTGGGGGTGGGGTGGGGGCGGGGCCTGGGAGCGCGTGGCGGGCCCGGGAGTGCAGGGGGGACCGGGGGAGCGCGCAGAGAACCAGGGAGCGCACCGGGAACCAGGGGAACGTGCAGCGGGCCCGGGAGCGCACGGGGAGACGCGGGAGCGCGCGGCGGGCCAGGGAGCGTTCGGGGGTCCGGGGGAGCGCGCGGCGGGCGAGAGAGCGCACGGGGGAGCGCGCGGCGGGCTGGGAGGAGAGGGGCTGGGGGAGCGCGCTGGGCCCGGGGAACGCGCGGCGGGCCAGAGAGTGCAGAGGGGGACCAGGGGAGCGCGCAAAGGGCCAGGGAGCGCACCGGGGACCAGGGGAGCACGCGGCGGGCCTGGGAGCGCACGGGAGACCGGGGGGGGGGGGGAGCGCACGGCGGGCGAGGTGGAGCCGGACCCAGGCACCAGAGTAGCGCGCCGAGGAGCTGGGGGTGCAGGGACTGGGAGAGGGGGTGGAGTGCGCGAAGGGCCACGGATCAAGGAGCGCGGGGCTCATGGCCCGCCTCTCTGCCTGAGTCGGGCGCGCGCTTCGCGGGAGTCCCCTGCTGCACCCCCAGTTCCGCACGTGGGGAACACAGCGCGTCCTCCATAGTCTCACCAAGATCTGCTTCCCCGCGGGAGCTAGCGGCTGGGCAGAGTGCTGGGGTAGATCTGACCCGGGATGATGGCGAGGCGGAGGAGAGCGGACGGACCACGCAGGTGGGGTTTGGGGAGGAGGTAGCCGGGCTGCTGTGAGTGGGCCCATCCGGGAGGCCACAAGCGCGTGCGACGCGTTTGGAAAGTATGCGTGGGGGTTAAGGAGCGGGCAGGAGGGAATGGAGCGTGGGATCCGAGCGCAGCGGGTGGAGGCTCCCAGGTGGTGGCTCTGCGCGTGGGTGAGATGGAAGGGGAAGGAGAGGGGAAGCAAGAGAACTAGTCTGGAGGCTTCTCCAAGGTTCCTGGTGTGTCCGAGGAGCTCCTCGGCCTGGCGAACACGCGCGGGAGGGCAAGAAACCCAAATGACCCTCGAGAATGCGGCGTGAGGGCGAGGAAGGGAAGCACCATTGAAGGTGAAGGAGTGTGGATTCCAGGTCGAGGGGAGCCAGAGGACTCAGAGCTTGAGGACAGTGGGCAGAGGGTCCCCAAAGTTTGAGGTTTGAGGGCCTCAGGCCCCAAGACGGAGTGGACATTAGGAGGGAAAGAAGGGCGGGGGAGAGGAGAGGAAAGTGAGGTGGGCAGAAAGCTGGGCCAGCAGGCCAGAGCAGAGTCAGGGTCTTCACCCAGGCTTGCTGTTCTGTTGGTGCAGGTCGGCGGCTGTGAAGGGCACCTGCCGGCGATCACCTTTTCACTGTCATGTCGGGGCTCCAGGCACACTTCCAACACAAACCTGGCTGCTCAGGGTCTTGCCCCTGTCTGTCTCCTGGGCTTGCTGTCGGGTTCTCCAGAAGCAGAGGAGGTCAGCCCAGGAAGTGGAGTCTTGACGTTCAAGTCAGCCTAGGTGTACTTTCTGCCCTGTCCAGGCAGCACAGACTTGAGAAGACAGTGCAGATGTGAAGTTCTGGGTCTGCAGGACCTCACTGGGAGATCAACTTGATTTGATGCAAGAGGGGCAGGAGGTGTAGGGCAAAGGTTGTGGTAGGATGCAAGGTGGGCTATGTGGGGATGAGGTGGCAGAGGGAGGGAACCTGTGGCTTCTGAGCAGGGACGTGAGCAGCTTAGGTGGAATGGCCTGGGACAGGTCTTTAAGATTGGAGGTGTGAGGGTGGGGGGGAAGTTGGGGAGAGTTTTGGGTTGGTTCTAGAGAACCAATGCCAAGAACCTGGGTTCTTCCTGAAGCCGCCAGTGTGAGAGTCACCCAGGAGATTTGTGAAAATGCAGATTCGGTCTCTGATTGCAGATCTGTGTTATCCAAGGTGATGCCATCAGCCATGTGAGATGTTTTAAATTTAAAGGAGTGAAAACGAGATACAATGAAAGGATCATATTAGCCACACTGAAAGGATCATATTAGCCACATTTCAAGTGTTCAACAGCAACGACACTTGGCTGGTGAGAGGTGTGGCAGAGCCCTGCTGGATGCACAGCTCTGGGGCTTGAGCTCCTGGAGGACAGCAGGTTTTATCTGTTTCTTGGGGGGGGAGGCAGGAGGGGGGGGGCGCGGGTGTCCTGGGGCCTGGGGCTCAGTGGGTGGAGGATTAAACATTGAACAAATGAATCACCGTGCTTTTAAAACTGTGTGCCTGGGGGAACAAGCTGTAGTTTTGAGTCCTTAGGGTAAGTGAGTGATGTGTGCAAATGGGAGGAATGTGGACAGAAAGTGTCCTGGTTGTTTGAACAGTGGCTTGGGGACACTCTGTTGCATGACTTTCTTTTTGTTACAATTGAACTGAGCACTTGTAAAAGCAACTAGTTAATGCTTTCTTCTAAAGGATTTCCCTCCACACAGAGGGAGGTTTTAGGTTAAAAAGACACTTTCCAGGGGATTGTAAGAAGTTGGAATCATTATCAGTATTATTATTATTAAAGACATGTTGTACTTTGCATCAGTGCTCCGAGCATCAAGCACCGGAAGGGGAGGGTGCTTCCAGCCTCCTGTTTCCATCACCACCACGACCACCCCCCCCACACTGCGCATGCACCCCGGTCGCTCTGACTTTGCCCCAGTTTCTGTAGTGGGGCTACAGTGGCTGTAGGCCCTCAATATCAGATGTTTACGTGGCTTCGGCGCTGACCACGAGCCTTTCCACCACCACTGTGTCTGTGACTTCTGTATTTTGTTGGCCCTCTGATTAGCTGCATTTCATTTCCAGCCATTTTCCAGGAAGGGCTCGTGAGCACTTCATGAGCGTTTTCATGTTTGAGAATGTCTGTGCATTGTCTTTATCTGTGAACAGGGTCTCAGTTAGGTTAGAGTGTATCCTCAGGCTCTACGTTCTTTCCCTCCACACTTTGTCCCCATGGTCCCACTGCACCCCTGAGCTCACTGGCTCTGAGCTGCCATGGAGCCTGAGGTCCGCTGGTCTCTCCTTGTGGGTGTTTGCCTTTTCTTCAGAGCTCCTCAGCTTCAGCAGACCTTGTCTCGAAGCCTAATGCTTGGTGTTGAACTTCCGGTACGGTGCGTACTCTTTGAATCTGCAGATCTTGTATTTAATTTCAGGGAAATTTATGTCCCTAAAGCATCTGTTGCATTGATTTGGCGTTTGTCAGGTTTCCTATTGCTGCTGTAGCCGCAAATTTAGTGCTTAAAACACAGATTTATTATCTGACAATTCTGGGGGGCCACAGTCTCCCTGGGATGAAATTGAGGTGTTGGTAGGGGTGTGTCCTTTCTGGAGGCGCCAGCCGTGAGTCTGTTGGCTTGCCTTATCCAGCTTCTAGAACCCTCCTGCACTCCCTGGCCCCAGGCCCCTTCCTCACCTTCGAAGCTGGCAACAGTAATGCTACCTGTCTCATGCTGCACCATCCAGCCTGACTCGGTCTCCCTCTTCTGCTTTTAGGAGCCCTTGTGATGGTGCTGGCCCTATATGTTAATCCAGAATAATCTCTGTATTTGAAGATCAGCCGATCAGCAGCCTTAACTCCCCTTTGCCATGTAACCTCTTGGAGTCACAGATTCTGCAGATTACAGTGTGGATACCCTTGGGGGCCGTTATGCTGCCTGTTGTACCCGTTATCCTTGTGTTGCGCTCCACATCCCTTCACTTCTCTCTGCCTGCTTCCATCTTTTTGTCGCTCTCTTCTGAATTTCTGTGGGCATCTCAAACCTTTCCAATGTGTTGGTAATTTTTATTTTAGTAAACTGTTTCTAGCTGTTTCTAGCTTTTTTATTAGTTTAGTAATGATGTTGTTTTGGTCTGCAATTTTTTTTCCTTACTTTTACAATTTTCATTTACAATTTTTTTTTTAAAGATTTTACTTTATTCGACAGAGATAGAGACAGCCAGTGAGAGAGGGAACACAAGCAGGGGGAGTGGGAGAGGAAGAAGCAGGCTCATAGCGGAGGAGCCTGACGTGGGGCTCGATCCCATAACGCCGGGATCACGCCCTGAGCCGGAGGCAGCCGCTTAACCGCTGTGCCACCCAGGCGCCCCTTCATTTACAATTTTTAAAAATCTCTTTAAATGGTGCCCTTGGGGGCAGAGACAGTTGGGCGTCTGACTCGGTTTCAGCTCAGGTCGTGATGTCAGGGTGGTGAGACGGAGCCCCGTGCTGGGCTCCACACTCAGTGGGGAGTCAGCTTGAGATTCTCTCTCCCTCTGCCTCTGCCCCTTCCGCTTGTGCTCTCTCTCTCTCCAATAAATAAATAAATCTTTTAAAATTTTCTTTAAATAATTTATTTCATTAAAAAAATCTCTTATTTTGCCGACTTAATGTTTTTGTTAAATTGTTCCATTGCATGAAGTAATTGGGATGAATGTCCTTCTGTTCCTTGGGTCATGCTTCATTTCAGGTTGGGTTCTTTGTCTCTTTTTCCTTTTATAACGTTTTGTTAAAGTGTGCTATGCATGTAGAATAGCTGAGGGGCCCACCTCCCACTTTGGGGCCTGCTGGCCCTGGAGCCTCCCTCAGATATGGAGGGTTGGTACCTCATTCGGCCTCTTCTCCCAGGTAGAAGTGCTGAGGAAAAGGCCTGGACAGCCCAGCTCATGTGGGGAGTGAAGTCGGGGCCACCGCTGAGGTCTTCCTCTCTGCTCGCTGGTGAGGGTCTCTCCCCTTAGCTCCAGCTGGTGGTGTTTCCGGCACCGCGTTCCCTTTCCTTCTCTGATTGCTGAGTTTCTACGTTGGGAGAGGGAAGTACAGGAAACGGACACTAAACTCTGCAATCTCTTGCCTCCCAACTTTTTTCCCAAAGAGACTCACTATTTCCTGATTACTTTCTCCTGGCTGCTTCTCCAGCTTCCCTTTGCCAGTAGGAAAATCCCATCTTTCTCTGTTTCACTTCTGCTGACAGCTAGTAATAATTCTATCCTCCCCCTTATTGAGAGTGTAGAGCAATCAAGTCATGAGATAGGTCATGTTATTGGGCCCAGAGAGGGTGAGTAACTCTCTCAAGATCACACAGCGTGAGTGAGAACGGGAGTGTGAATGGTGTGGCTCGCTCTGGGCCCCTCTGTGGCCCGTCTGGTTCAGAAAAGTCTCAGAGAAGTGGCTTTTCTTCCCTGTGAGGACAATCAAAGCGCTTTTACTTAGTGGCCTTGTCTTGGGGTTTTTTGCTTTTCTATTTGCCTTTGACAAATGTTCTGCCGGGAGAAGCATGCTCGCTCCCTGCTGCCGTCTATGGCGCTGCAGACCGTGGTGGATTTGCTGATTTTACAGCTACTCTGTGGTTTCCCTTGGCAACCCCTTCAAGATTCGAAACACGATTTATAAAGCCATCACTTTCAAGTTTGAACTGAGAGCCGAATCATATTTTATCCCTAGTTCTTTGCAGCGTAATTCCTTAAGAAGGAGATGGTCTTCTACTTCCTCACCTCCCATGGTACCACCAAAAGCATATGGGAAATTTCAATGTATTCATTTTTTAGATTATTCATAAATGCTTCCATGTATTTGACAATAATAAAACTGCCTTTGTGTCCGATTTTCTCCTTAAACCCAACCGTTCAGTCCTGCCTCCCTGCGGTGGGGACTGCCCCTTTCATCTAGCCTCTGACTCCAACCCAGGGTGACCCTGCTCTCGGGTGATGGGCAGGGAGGGGCTCCGATCCAGCCAGCCCAGGTTCCTGCTGTGCAGAGGGTCAGTTTCGGGCTGGAGACCCACCCAGCACCCCCTGCGTCCTGTCACTAGCTCTGGGTGCCGCAGTGGGGTAGGACGACAGCCGCGTGGTCCTGCCTTGGTCCTGCCGGTCACACCTGC
This sequence comes from Ursus arctos, assembly GCF_023065955.2. Classification (NCBI taxonomy): domain Eukaryota; kingdom Metazoa; phylum Chordata; class Mammalia; order Carnivora; family Ursidae; genus Ursus; species Ursus arctos. The sequence continues at coordinate 580,124 of NW_026622919.1, forward strand.
TGACTCCTTGCTCAGGCCTTTTGGGGTGAAGAGAAGCAGCAAGGTGTGTCGGAAGCGATGGAGCCTACCACTCCCATCGCAGGCTGTGAGCTGATATCCCATTAAGATTTTTTCTTTCTTTTTTTTTTTTTTTTAAACACGTGAAGCTTTCTTCCTTGGCTTCTTCAGCTAAATTAGCCGCAAAGAAGGAATTGTGTCTATGTAAACAGTGAAAAGAACTGCAATGTCCGGGGAATTGGGCTTAAAAACTTCGTAGATGTCGATTTATCAGATTCACAAACAAAACCATGTAAAAGGCAGTCACCCCGTAGGCTAGCAGCTCCCTCCGAGCTCTCCAGGTTCGCCTTCCTCAGAAGGCTTTCGCTTTCCTCCTTGGAGGCCGCGACCAGCTTGGCCACGAGACCTGGCGCTCCCTCGGCCTCCCCTCCAGGTTGTTGGAGCAGCTCCGGCACCTCCTGAGGTTGGACCCGCTGTCTGCAGCACGCTGGTGGGAGAACTGCCGGCCCCCGCGTGGCCTGTGGCCAGAGACGCCGCACTTCGGGCTTCTGGAAGCGGGTCCCTGCCCCCTCGTTTGTAAACGTCTCAGTTCCAGAGGTACGGCCTGCCCCCACGTCTGTGAGGACCTGGAGGTCTCAGCCTGTGGGCGCAGTGCTCAGAGCCACCTTCTTCCCCTGGCTGCCGGCAGCGCCCCTCCTGCCAGCGCGCACTGTGCCTGCCGTCTGGCCGTTTCTTCAGGCTCGTGGTTGCTTTTTCCATCTTGTCCGCGGCCCACCGCCTGAGAGGAGCCGCACACCACACACGGTGTGAGACTTGTCAGTGACGGGTTTTAGAGGCTTTCAGACACCTCACAGGACCCAGGGTCTCTAGGTGTATTCACTCTGTGTCTATGTCATGTACTCTACACAGAGCACACACGCGTGAGCATGGTACACGTACACAAACACACGTGTGCATACGTACGGAGACGCGGGTGTGAGCTATTTGCGTTGCTCTGATTAAGGCACGAACTTTCTGAAGATGCTTATCAGTGAAGACGCAGACTCTTTTTTTCTTGGTTCTGTTAATGTACAGAGACTCGTCGAACACGGTGCCACTTGGGTCGCTCTTGAGATGGTTTTATTTGTGTCACACCTTATGCTTGCCCTTCGCAAACTTTCTAATCGGCGCCGGCCCCATGGCTGAGAGCTGGCCGTGTGGTCCGTGTCTCCCGAGTAGGCCTGCATTCCAGGAGCCGACCTCTGTTTAGCGGCGTGCGCGGTGTGGAATCGGGCAGCCCAGCACACGTCCGTCGCTCATGGGGAACTCACGTGGGGGCTGTGTTCAGAGACGCAGCTGGGGAGAGAGGGAGGCTTCCACGCTGCTGGAACCACAAGGTGGGAGATGAAGGCGGCTGTCCTGGGCACGTAGAGCAGCCTCGGCCAGCCACCTGTCACAGCACGGTCCAGCTTGGAGCTCAGCCTGGCCTGCCGGTCTCTCCATGGACATCTGAGTTTCCCGCCTGAAACCACCTGCTAACGGTCATCCCTGGGGAGATGGTCCCATAAAGCGGTGGCAGAGAGCCGCGAAGGTCGGCTCCACTGTCCTGGGGTCTCCTTGGCTGAACGTGAGCCTCAGGCTGCTTTTGGCTTATGTGGGCTGTGTATTCCCTCCTCTGGCAGCCAATAATTAATGAATTCCCTTCCCCAAATGGGACTCAGCCGAGTTTGCTTGTGGATTTGAACCATGTTGTGACTCATGACACAAACGGCATTTTATTTGGTTAAAGAAAAAAAGACGTTTACAGAGGCAGAATCGTAAGCATATGTATTAAATTCTAGTGGACCCCAATATAGAAGGCTGAAAGGTATTGTCTTAATGGGGAAAATAAATTGGTCAATGTGAAGAACATTAAATTATCTTTAGACTAAGAAAATTCGTTTGGGAGTAAAATCTATTTCTTCTAGTCTACAGTGATGTGCTCATTCTGAAAGGTAGACCATTGCCTCATGGGTTTAAATAGCATCATGCTGGTTTGGCGTCCGGGAGAGGCAAAGCCAGAGGCGTCAGACCTGGGATGCATCCTGTGAGGCTGGGCGTCTGCGCTCACTGTCCGTGAGCACTGGGTGGGACGCGCAGTGGGGACGCAGTGCGGGAACGCAGCTGGACGGCGCATCCATTCCCTGGGGTGTCTGTGACAAACAACCACAGACTAGGGGCCTAACAACAATGGGTGGGTTTATCCTCTCATGCCTCTGAAGGCCAGGGGTCTGAACTCGAGGTGTGGGCAGGGCCTCCCCCACCACCCAGACCCAAGGCTGCAGGGGAGAATCCTTCCTGGAATCTTCCAGCTGCTGGTGGTTGTCATTGTGGGCAGTTTGGACAAGGAAGGGAATAGACCTTGCAGTTGACCTCTGTCTCCCGAGGGGCCAAGCACCCTCTGCCTCTGCTCTTCCCCTGGCAGGTGGTGGTCAGCAGAGCGTGGGGACCAGCTGCAGATGACACAGGGTCTCTATCCTTCCCTCCCACACCGTCTTGAGTTCATCACACTGGGCCCAAAGGATGTGCCACTGGGTGGGGGGAAACCTGGGAGTGACCCAGGCCCTGCTGTGGTGTCTGAAAAATCACCCAGCCCTGGAGCTCAGGGCTCAGCTGGTCATGATGTTAGCCCCGGCTGGGCTGAGCCCACGCCGTACCTCCTGTCTGAGCAGGATAGCGGCATCTGCGCTGGCCCAGCTGAAGAGTGGTTGCCCTCTTCTCTCAGCCAGGAAACGGCTCAGAGGTGTCCAGCTTGGCGACCCACCTCAGGGCACCCACCTCTCCCGCGGGCTGTGGGGGTCTGGCTGAGCGTGAGCCCAGGAGGCAGCTCTGTGCCCAGCAGAGCCACGGGGCCTCCCCCAGCCTCCTTCCCAGAGAGGAGACCCCTGCTGCCGCCCACCAGGACGGCTGCCGCTTCTGTGGGCTTTTCAGGGAAGCCAGTGTGGTTGTTTTCCAGTTGTCCTGTGATGATAACTGCACAGCAGAGGGGCCCGCATCGGCCCAGCACCTCCCCAGCTGGCCCCCCACTTCCTCTCCCTCTGTGCATGGTGACATGCAGGCGCCCTCGCCCTCTGATGCTTAGCGCGTGAGACCAGGTATTTACCATAAACTGAGGCCCCTGGCATCTTTCAGATGAGTGGGGAAAATGACTCTGAGTTCCGGGTGCTTCACCCTGAGCCGTCTTTGGGAGCACAGACAGGCGAGCGGGCTTGCTGTGTGCCTTTGGGGCAGTCACTCGGCCGGGCACGGCCATGTCCGGTGCTGAGGGCATCTCCTTCCCCCACGATGTCATGTCACCTCAGCTTCTGCAACTGCACAGGTAGGAGGCTGAAGCAGGAGGCTCGGAGCTCCTCCTGAAGACACGTGCAGCCTCGGTGGGTGGGAACGTGCTAGAATACGTCCCGCTGGCTGACTGAGCGGACTGTCTGAGCAGAACGTCCCAGACAGGAGGTGTTGGGGGCCTCAGCCCACAGCGCCCCATGGGCCGGGGGGAGACCCTGGCTGAGGTGGGCTTTACAGAAACAGTGCCAGTAGCATCGAGAACCACGCACTTGAACATAGGAGATGCTGCCCCCATTTCCCTCCTGGAGGGTGGTGAGGATTTCCCAGCTGTGTCTCCCAGACAGCAGGCCTGTGCAAAGTAGGGTGAGAACGGGGAGGATGCCCCTCCTGGCCTGACCTGCCAGGCGCTGGCGGTGGTCTGAGTCCAGGTCCGGCAGTGCCCCAAGTTAAGGCCCCGAGGCACGGTGAGGGCAGCCCTGTGGTTTGAAACTGTTGGGACTCTGGAAAGAGGGGCTGTTGTCTGGCCACACCCAAATAATGGTTCAGAGATGATCTCGGCTACTCCCCGATCTCACTGGTGGTGGGGTGGTGTGCAGGGGTGCCGGGCCCCACGCTGTGAGAGCCCAGTGTCCCTGGATGCAGCCAGTCAGCACAGAGCACTGGGTGCCTGGGCCAAGGTAGCCGGTGGTGGTCCTTTTCCCGCCCGGCAGTGAGAAAGTTTAGCTCCCAAGGTGGGGAAAGAGAGGTTCAGGGCCGCTAGGAGTGGGAGCTGTGTGGACAAGCTGCGACAGCCAGGCCAGGAGGGGACTGGAGGCCCCCGGACTGTCCCTCACCTGGGAGCACCTGATTCCACCGCTTTGCTATAAAGAGAAAAATGAGGAGGGAGAAGCATTTGGGGAACGTACTTTTCCAAAAGGAGATATGCAGAGAGAGGACTGGTGTCAATGTCGGTACTGCCCGCTGTGTGACTGTGGTGAACACACTTCACACCCCTGCCTGGAACGTGACTTTGCTTTTAGAACCATTCAGAAGCTCAAGGGGCCCACCGAGGGGCCAGTGCTGGCTTTGGCCGTGGCTGCGGCGGGGCGCCCGCCCCGAGCCCTTCCCACCCCTTGGCTCTGCGAGGCACCCGCATCTCCCAGCAGACTGTCCCTCTGATCCGAAGAGCCAAGCACAGCCAGGTCTGGCAAGGACACATGTGTGTACGTCTTCTTTGGGGTGAAAATCATATAGTATAAAACGAACCGTTTTATTTTTATTGTATTTTTATTTTTTCAAGATTTTATTTTTAAGTAATGTCTACAACCAACGTGGGGCTCGAACTTACAACCCCGAGATCAAGAGTCACACGCTCTGCTGACTGAGCCGGCCAGGCGCCCCAAAATGAACCCCTCCTCCCGGCCTCTGGCAGTCGCTGGTCTGCTTTCTGATGTTTTCATTCAGCATTAGACACATTTCTCAAAAGTCAGCTACTCGAAGACGAACGTGTTTGTAAGTGGTATTTAGCCAGTATTTACACCAGAAGAGAAGTCTCCTGCGTGACGGCACACGGTTACGCCTGCTCGCTCACTGAAACAGAAATAAGCATGTGGTGCGTGAACTGAATTATTTATTCATCATGCGGAGCTGAAAGCGGAGCGAATGGCTTGGCATTTGACGCCTCCTTTTCTTTTTTTTTAAGAAGGCTAAAATTATCTCTCTTCTCTCTGTTATTCTGACTCACTCAATGAGCATTCATTCCTACAGGCTTTGTTCTAGAAGCTTTGGCGTGTTTTTATTTCATTTTGATGGACAGAGTGTTCGTTGAGTGAGCTGAGTGCAGCGGACGTGAATTACCCCTTTGATCGTCACCGCGACACTATAAGGTCAAATGGTGGGCTCTCGGGGGCTGAAATGCACGGTAGCCGGCAGCAGAGGCAGGGAAGAGGAGATGCACTAAATAAGGGAAGAGCAAACACCTAAGTAGGAGAGAAAAGGAAACATTGCAGGAATGAAAGAGAACAGCTCCGTAAGTAAGTTTGTGGGGAGAGGAGATCCTGACCAGGGAGCGAGGTGGTCTGGGGATTCTGTGGCAGGCACAGCTGCGTTAGACCCGGGCTTGGGGACAGAGTGAAGCTTTTGCTGAGGGGAGGCCACTACAGGCGGCCGGCATGCAGGCCGTAAGTAGCCGTGGCCAGTGCGTTCTTCCAGGTGGAAGGGGAGACTGAGGCACAGGAAATCGCTGCTTGTCAGGACTGGGATTTGACCCCAGGCCCCACAGAGCTCCTCCCTGTGGGGCCTTCACACTTGGGAACCTACGTGGCCCCGGTGGGTTTGACCCATCTCCACTCCCCCCTTCCCCACCTGGAGAAACCAAGACACATCACGTGGGGAAGCGGCGCCTTCTCAAGCTTTATCTCCCACCCCACCTGCTCGCCCCGGCTCGTCCCATCCTGAAGTCCCCACGCTAGGGGTGAGCGTGCAGGGCATGCGGCCAAGCAGTGGACCTGGAGAAGGTCGGGCGTCGGCACCCTGAAAGAGCGAGTGCGGCGGAGACCACAGTGTTGGTGTTCCCAGGGGTCAGGGGTCAGGGGTTAGCGTAGCTGAGGGACGGGTTGTTCCGCAGGGCTGTTCTCATGAGAACTATCGCCGCACAGTCGTTGAGTTCGGTTTGAGTCGTGATGGCTGATGAGTACATCATGGTGGTTGAGCCCTTACCGTTTACTGTTAGTGAGACTGAGACGCAGGTCATTGTACTTTGCTCTGAGAAGTTATAATATTCCATCATATATTTATATGGGCTGCTTAAAAAGGCCATCAGTAATGAATTCTTTTAAATTTATGAAAACTTATTTTTTATTGTGGACCTAAAAACTCAGTACGTGAGGACACTTGGAAAATCAGAGGAGCCAACCCAATTCAAACAGTGAGTTAATGTCCTAAAGGTTAAAAATGAAAAACCTCTCCAGCCTGTGGATGGTGAGAGCTCTCTTTTCTTGTCTGGGAACAGACATGCCAAAGCCCACGTTCCCTCTAGACTCAAAAATAAACTCCCAGGGGTACTTATTTGTTGCTTCACATAGATGGTATAAAACCTTCAGTGTTCCGAAGGAAAAATCAAACATTTCCAAAATTAACTTTGAAGTTGCCCTCTGTAAATGTTTTTATGTGTTTATATATGTTTAATTATATGTGCATATATTCTACTTACTTATTATGTGATTATACATCCTATGTATTATGTATGATATATTCTTTTTAATATGTGTATACATATTGTTATAGGCATATCTATTCTATTTTAGTGTGTGTGTGTCTCACGTCACATATGCCCAATGCTGAGCACTGCAAAAGGAAGAATATAGGCATTTGAAGTTGCCTTCCAGAGTTTCGTAAGGACTATGAAGAGGCTCTTGGTGGGTCACTTCAAAGAGTAATTTCACAGAGCCTGAAGGTACTGACCTAAGCAGTTTCCAGAATATCTATGCTCTGCCCTAAACCCTTGGGCAATATGCCCTCAGAATGCAAAGCAAATTTGTTGTCTCCTTCCCCCACGCATACTCTATGGCCCTCAACCTACTTTAAAGACCAGAGGTTTTATGAATATGGTGTTCTTTTTCTTGGGGCTTTCATGGGGGGGGGAGCTCAGTCTAAGCACTGGAGGTCCGTCCAGGGAGCTCAGCTAAACTACTTGGAAACAGCACCTCGTTAGCACCGCATTTGGGGACCTTGCTTTCTGAGCCTTGGGTGTGGGGTTTTATCTTTTGGTGGAGAGCTGCTAAGATTTCACACCCATTCCAGGACTTTCTCAGGGTGAGGCCCCCGTGTAGGGGCTCCTCTCTCTTCTCCTGTCTGCCCCCCAGGAGCACATTCCCCTTTAGATTCGTAACTCTTAATCCAGCTTTCCTTGTCAAGGTACGTAGTATGGCCTCATCCCAGAACGTCTTCAAGGCTGTCTTCTTGAGGTTTGCATGCTTTGAGACACATTCCTGAGTGGGTCTAAAAATGAAATAAATCAAGCACCACGAAGCCTGGTGGTGTGGTTTTACTAAGCGGTTTGGATTCTTGGGATCACAAATGGTGTTGCATCCGCTTTTTGGAAGGGAGTATTCGTGTCCTGCTTTCTCTGGTCACTTAATGGAAACTCTGTCTTTCACGGGCTCTCCCTCCCGGGGTCCAGCTGAGTGCATCCTCTCATCCACAGACCTGGCAGAAGCATTCTGGCCACTCACTCTGTGGACACAGGCTTCTCAAAGAAGTAGAAAATTGGTTTAAAAATGTTAATTGCTTTTTCTGATTTTTAGGGGGGAAAAATGCATGCTCGTTGAAGAAACTTAATATAGGGAAAGGTTGGGGTAAACAAAATAAACACAACCCAGAAATTTCCAGCTGCCACGTGGGGCTGGTCCTCACTGTCCCCCCCCCCACGCACATACACAGATACACGCGTGTATTTTTTTTACATCAGTGAGGTAATGCTTCGTATCTCGTTGTATATGAGACACATTTTACTTTACGTTCTTAGTGTGATAATTTGGGGAAATGATATCCGTGTTTTAGCCTGGGAGTCGAGCTCAGGTGGAACAGACCCAGGACTGGAGGTGGGGCAGGAGGAAGGGTCACAGAGATGAGGGGGCAAGACATGGGGCTGCACGGAGCTGCCTGCAGACTGGGGGCCTGATGTCCAAGTACGCGTCTCCTGGCTGCTGCCGCCCTCCCCTCAGATAGCAGGCAGCAGCTGCGGAAGCCTGGGCCTTGGGGCGGCCAGGGGACCCAGGCGGCTGGTGCCAAGTGAGGGGAGGAAGGTTGGAGGCCCTACAGAGTGAACATTGGGGCTGGTGGCCAGGGCCCGTGCAAATCCAGAGAGACCCAAATCAGCGTCCAGTCTGTCTACTTCAAAAACCGTGACTCTGCCCTGGTGAGAAGTCCTTTCTCTCCCCCAGGACAGTTCTCCTCTCGGGTGCTGTTTGCTTGAGGATAACTTTGAGGCCAGCAGCCCTTACGCTGCCCCCACCCCTTCCACAGGCATCGACTACAAGACTACCACCATCCTGCTAGACGGCCGGAGGGTGAAGCTGCAGCTCTGGTGAGTGGGGGCCCGCCCCGGGCTCCAGCAGGACATGCCAGCCCCAGGAAGAGAGGCTTTCCTGGCCCTGGGAGGGCACCAATACCGCCTCTGGGAGGAGCCCCCTCCAGCCCCAGCAGACCCAGGGCTGCCCCACAGGACGTGGAGATCTGCTTGTCTGGGCCACTGATGCGTCATCCATGGGGGGAGTGCTGGGGCCTTTGTGGGTCCCCGGGCGTCTGTCCAGAGCATGGCCTTCCTGAAACCCTTCTAGCTCCCCAGCACCAGGAGGGGCCCATGAGTGTGATAGGGACAGACCCGTGGCAGGTGTGGGAGGCTGGGAGCAAGAGGCCCTCCCCCGGGTCTGGACTGGGTCTCTTTCTCATGGCCCCACCTGGCAGCCCTGGCTCTGAGGTTCAGGTCACACCCCCCTGCCTCTGCCCTTCCCACTCCAGGTGGGGTTGGGGAGTGGGAGAATTGGTGTTTCCTGCTTTGACCACCCCCATGCAACTTGCCTGACTACTGTCTCCGGCCCCTCTGTCACCCCTTCTCCTGGGCCACCTGCATGGTCCTCTACTCTACCCAAACATGCCTAAGCCCCAAGCCACATGAGTCTCCTCTAACTGGAAGCCGGTCCTCCTGCCGGCCCCACCCGCCCCTTCCCAGGGCGGTCAGCAGGGAGCCTTTCTCCACAGTGTCCCCTTGGCACCCTGTCCCTTCCCATTGCCTGCCCCCCCCCCCCCGGATGTTTGAGGTTGTGGGTGAGGCCTGTGTCCTCCAGGCTGCCCACGGCTGAGGGTCAGCGAGGCTCAGGCAACCTGTTGTCCTCAGACTTCTGCCTGCTCCGCCTTGCAACCTGCACCCAGCCCTGAGGCCTGCAGGGTCCAGGGCTTATCTGGTCCTGGCTCCGTCCCTCCCTGAGACCATCCGAGGGTCCCGCTGTCCGCCCATGCTTGCCCCGGCCTCCTAAGGCTGCCCCACATCTCCCCTGAGCAGCATTCGGCATCTCTCCTGATGGCGTGTTTCGTCTGAGTGGCTCATCCTTGTGAATGCTGTCACGTGCCCACCCCCTCCGCGGCTCCCGCCACACCCCAGGCTTACCCACAGCACCCCACGTCCACGGAGTTCCCACTTCACGATAGCCACCAGTGTCCCATGAAAGCAGTGAGTCATGCCCCAGGGCTGCTCTGCTCCTGTGTCTCCTTGCCCACAAACTTCCTAGCCGCTTCCGCCTGCGGCAAAGCTGGAGCTCCGTAGCGGCTGACCTGGGACTTCTCCAACGATTTGCTCCTCAGCACCGAGGAGCTCCTGCCACGTCCTGGGCCACGGAAGGCACCTCCGGCCCTCCTGAACCCCAGGCCCTGCCCTCCCTCGTGGTGGCTCATCTAGGACTCAGAAGGCAGGGGCAGGTCACCACCTACAGGTGACGAGGAGAAAAGAGAGGATTGCGCCGCAGATTGTACTGAGGATGCGCCTAGACCCGCGGTCCCGCCCTCACCCGCAGGGATCACCTGGGGCTGTGGGCGTGTTCACTGCACTCTTGGATGTGTTTACAAAAGACGCTGGGCATCAGCGCCTGTCGGTCCTCAGAGGCACTGTCGGGAGAGCAGCTGTGGACTCCATCCCACGGGAATGTGCTTTTTCTTTATCCTGCTTTGTGGTGCTCGGAGCTCCATTCTGGTGGTTCCAGGTGTCCGCACCCCGGGTCCATTCCTCGTTTTGGTAAACTTAGGGATCTGCGGTGGGATGGCCACCGAGTGACAGTTGTCAGATGCGTTTGCTATGGCTCCCAAGTCCCAAACCCCGTTGTCAGGAAGCAGCAGTGATTTCTTCTCACTGGCCTCCAACATCTTTTCCAGGGATACATCCGGGCAGGGAAGATTTTGTACCATATTCCGCTCCTACTCTCGGGGCGCACAGGTAACATCCCCTGAGCCAGGAAGTCAAACCGACTGAGTAACAACGTTTGGAATGTTCTTTAACGGCTGCCTGGAGGACAAGGCAGTTAAGCTCATATGCATATTGATGCAAGAGGCTGAAAGTGTCAAGGAATGTTTGGTGCCTCGCAAGCCTTCCTCAGCATCAGGGGTGTGCGTGTGCGTGGCTGCACGCATGTGTCATGTCTGCATGCACGTGGGCCTGTGAGCTGTGTGTGCACACGTGTGTCTGCGTGTGTCTGTGCATACATATGCATGCAGCGGGGCTGTGTGTGCACCTGTGTTCACGTGACCGAGTGTGTGTGTCTCTGCATGTTCAGGAGAGCACTCTGTCCAGGTGGGCGGGCCCTGCTCCTAGGAAGAGGGTGATCCCTCCAGTCCCTCCACATCCCGTGTCCCTAGAGCGGCTGGTGGGTGTGGGGGACTGAGCGCTCGTCCCCAACTCACCTTGACATTTGAGGGTTTAGTAACGAGCTCATGAAATATCATTAGAAATACTCATTTAACTACTACATTTGGTAGATAAATAAAAATAATATGTTTTCTGTTAAAATAAGTAAAATGATCATTTAGCTGGTTGTGAGTCTGTGACGGAGTAGCCTGCACACTGACCAAAGCGGTCCAGGGCTGTGCCCGCCTCTGTCCGGTAAGGTAAGCCTGGTGCCTCTCCCCAGGGGGTGATCCTGGTCTATGACATCGCAAACCGCTGGTCCTTTGATGGCATCGACAGGTGGATTAAGGAGATAGACGAGGTATGACATGGTGTGCCAGGCACCGTCCACGTGGGTGTGTGGGGGTGTCGGGCACGTGGGCCAGGACACAGGCTTCGGCAGCACAGAGGCTGTGTCACCTCCCAGAACGGGACTGGGGCCCTAACCTGGAGACCCACCCAGTCCCGGGGGTTGGGGCCACGCACCACCTGCTGTGTGGAGTGGGTTGGCAGGTGGTGTTTGGGCCGCCAGACTGCCAGTGTAGACACGGAGGGGTCAGAACCACACTCGGGTTCCTGCAGGCTGCTGAAATGCATGGCCGTAAACAGCAGGAATTCATGCTCTCACGGTTTGGAGCCCAGAAGTCCAAAATCTAGCGTCGGCAGCGTCGGCTCCTTCCAAAGGCCGGAGAGGAGGACCCTTCCCGCCTCCTCCAGCATCTGGCGGCTGCCGGCGGTCCTTGGCCTGTAGACCCATCACTCTAGTCCCTGCCTCTGCCGGCATGTGGCTTTTCCCCTGTGTCCTCTCCTCTTCTTACAGGGACACCAGTGACTGGATTTAGGGCCCACCCCAGTGACCTCATCTTAACTAATTACATTCTGCAAAGGTCCTATTTCCAATAAGGACACATTCTGAGGTTCTGGGTGGGCACGAACTTGGGGAGGATGCCATTTACCCCATGTACCAAAGGTGCCAGCAACCACAAGAGCTCGCCCAAGTAACCCCCTTGCCTCTCTGTCACCCGTCAGCACGCCCCTGGTGTCCCTAAAATCCTGGTGGGAAACCGCCTGCACCTGGCCTTCAAGCGGCAGGTGCCCACGGAGCAGGCGCAGGCCTACGCGGAGCGCCTGGGTGTCACCTTCTTCGAGGTCAGCCCTCTGTGCAACTTCAACATCACCGAGTCCTTCACGGAGCTGGCCAGGACCGTGCTGCTGCGGCACGGGATGGACCGGCTCTGGAGGCCGAGCAAGGGTAGGCACCCGTGCGGCCGTCCTACTGCCCCCAGCCCTGTCCGCCTCCCGGGACCCGCCTCCAGCCGCCACGTCCATCCTCAGAGTCAGTGCATTCAGTCTGAGAGGAATCACTAGTAACCAACCGTGTGTCGAAGGTTCACGAGGGGCGTTTCTGAGGGCTGTGCTGGACAAGGGGAGGCACGTGAGCACAGGCGTGTGCAGTGAGGAGGGGGCACCTCCCCGCGCAGAGCAGGACGCCCCGAGGGCCGGCTGGCCGGGTTTTACCCCTGGTTTGGGGAAGAGCGTATCGTGTCAGGAATGATTCACCCTCAGCTCGTTTGGTTTGAGGGGGAACTGGAGAACAGAAGCACATCGAGCGTTGTTGGCGCCCCATACCCTGAAGTCGGAACTCCATCCAGACCCCTCGGTGTTAATCCGCCCAGAGACCTGTGTCCCCTGGTTTCGTCTGCGGGGTTGGGCCTTCGTCACGGGTTACCCCTCGGGAGCCTGGCAGCGTATGACTGTCGCGAGACGAAGGGCGAGATCGACAGTCACTGAGTCGGGCAGCACAGGGCTGCTGGAGGGAAACTGGGTTCTTCTCAGTTAGGGATTCTCCGCCTCAGCACCGCTGTCAGCTTGGGCAGGGTTGTCGGCTCGCGGGCGGGGGCGTTCGGGTGTTGTGCCCTCTGCCCCCCAGCTGCAGAAACCACAAGTGTCCCCGGGGAGTCAGAACCACCCCCAGCTGAGAGCCACTGTGCAGAGAGAGCTCTTCGCTGGGACCCCCACCCCCGCCCCGGGCCTGACCTCTTCAGGGGCTGGGGCGGCGATGAGGCTGCACCAGGAGTGCCCCCCCATCAGGTCCCCAAGGGCCCCACCCCGGGGAGCCTGACTCGCATGAGGAACGGTGTTGGTGAGGCCGAAGCATTCCTTCTCAGGCGCATTCTTGAGCATGTCCCTATAGAGCTGGACACACGTGCTTCCGATGTCAGCGGTGCGGTTGGGGAGGTCACCCCTGACACCCTTGGTCTCTCGCCCCAAACCGAGGTCAGGCGACTCCTGCAGGAGGACCTCACTGGCCACCGTCTCCCCTCCAGGTCTGCCCCCCTCTTGGGCCCGGAGGGAAAGACGGCAGGGGTCTCCAGTCCAAGGTGACGAAAGCAGGGTGGCCCGTCTCCGGCCCTGCCCGGGGCCCCACGTGGGCACAGTGGCTGGAGTGCTCAGCCCAAGTCCTGGGGAAGGAAGGCGGGGAGGCGAGCGGGCTGCCCTGTGGTCAGCAGCTGGACAACGTGAACTAAATGCGGTTTCCTTTCCTTCCCCAAGTGCTGAGCCTGCAGGACCTGTGCTGCCGGGCGGTGGTGTCCTGCACGCCCGTGCACCTGGTGGACAAGCTCCCGCTGCCCATGGCCTTGAGGGGCCACCTCAAATCGTTCTCCATGGCCAGTGGCCTGAACGCCAGGATGATGCACGGCCGCTCCTACTCGCTCACCGCCAGCTCCACCCACAAGAGGAGTGGCCTCCGCAAAGTGAAGGCCCCCCGCCCGCCCCAGAGCCCGCCCAGGCGCTGCCCCAGGAACAGCTGTAAAGTGTCCTGAGGAAGGCGCCAGAGCACGGACGCCGGCCCCTCGGGGAGCCGCTGCGCCATCACACGCGGACGGGCGCGGAGGCTGGTCCAGGCCCAGGAAAGCACCTGCCGATCCCCTCGGGGAGATCTCTCGTGCCCCAGCCGCTCCAGAGAAAGCACAGCCTGATGACGTTCCTCTGTGGATGTGCATGAAGCTGTTGTTTTCAGCGTGGGTTTGTCCGGGGGGTCGGCACTGCTCACCCCTCGGGACGTGACATTCTGGATGATTGCACGCCTTTTCCCAACACGACTGCCTTTGTAAGAGCCGCGACACGCGTGAGGAGTGCGTCCTGGGGACTCTGGGAGCAACCGGAGAGAGAAATTAGTCTTCGACCTCCCAAGAGGGCCTTTTTGTAAACCTCTTCACATCAAAGTGCGGGGAACCGGAGATTAGGCAGGGCGGGTCTGACACGGATTTCATAACGTTTTTGCTATGTTATTACCATGTTTGGGATTAATAAGTGATTTATATGCATATTTTTCTGTAAATCTACATTTTTTTGTACAAGATGTTCCACAAGGTATGAAGCAAAGGGAAGAAAATGCCAAAGATATCTCTAGTTGTGCCGAACGGCCACAACATAGTCACAGCAGATCCAGATCCGCAAGGAAATTATCGTCCGGGAATGAAGTGGACACTGTTACTGAAGACAATGTTTCTCGACAATAAAATGTATACTTGTTTCTTGGTAGGACTGGTGGCTGGTTCTTTCTGATTCTGTGTATTCACATAGCCCTTTATTTCATTTGCTCCACCGCCTGTCCTGAACCACGGCATCCGCTGATAAAGATTCCCTTCCCTGGAAAGAAAGGCAGAGGCAGAAAGTGGGAAATGTCAAGGAGAGGCCCTGTAACATGCGCCTGTCCAGGAAAAACAGCAGACAGGGCTCCCGACTCCCCCTGCAGCACTCACAGCTCTGTCAGGCACCCCAGACAGACAGACAGACAGACAGACAGACGAGGCCCTTATCACTGATCCCAGGTGCGCAGAAAAGGCTCCAGGCAGGGTCTCACCCTCCTGCTGTCGCTGCTTGACATCTCTCTGCAGCAGCTCGTGGTTACAAAGAGGAACTTTTTAAAAACGACTAGCAACGAGAGAACACCCAGTTCTCAGTTTCCGTTGATGATTTACAGATTTTTAGAAATTTAAGGGACCCGAGAATTGGAAGCAACATCTCTACTGAGAGATGAACAACTGAGGGCCAGAGAAGAGAAATGAGGCTGGCCACTGCTGGCCACTGAAGGCCTAGGGGCAGGCTCGAGGTCGTCCAGCCCCCTGAGCATGACGGGGACAAATGTCCACAGGGGAGCAGCCTAGGGGACTGCAGGTAAACCCTGAAGGGACAGTGCCTCCCAGGGGCTGCCAGCCTGGGAGGATGTCCTGCTGGGGCCACAGCACCTTCTTTCTGCCCAGCAGTGGATGAAGAGACAAGGATTGACCCACTGACAATGAGCATAGAGGCAGCCAGGGTGCCCAGGATGGATGTCATCTGACATGCTGTGACCGATGCAGGGCCGGCCCAGCTGGGGCATCTCTTTCCCACGTGGGTGACCAGGAGGGATGTAAGGAGAGGTCCAAGTTGAAGGAAGCCCCTGCGGTGACCCCTTCTCCCCTCTGAAGAACATGCTTCTGGAGAACTGAAGCTGCATGTCCCCCAGGTCGAGGACAGTGGTGGGGCACTGGAACGTGTCCCCTGGTGGCAAGGTCACACCAGACCCAACAGGTCTCTTTTCCCTTCCATTCAGTTCCACCTTCAGCTGAAGGACTCCTTAAGGCTACCACTCATGTTCTAGAAGGGATATAGCCTCTGTGACCTGGAGCTCTTCCCAGATGTTTCCAGAACACACAGGCTCCCGGGGGACAAAGGATGCCTGGAGCCACCAGAGGCCAGCAGAGGCGGGAAGGAGCCCCCAGGGCCCGCCCACAGCTGGATCTCAGACCAGGGCCGTGAGAGAGAAAGTCTCCGCTGTGCTGAGCACCCCCAGTGTGGGGCAATTCATTATGCTGGCCCCAGGACCCTCCACAACAAGAAATTACACTTCACAGGAGAAAGCACTTTAGCAAATCAGAGTGGCATTCCTATGAAAGAGAAACAAACCGAAATATGGAACATATTACGAAATAAAGCATGCACGTTTTGGTGGTGAATATACTGAAAATACAATCAAATGTAAACTGAACCCTAGAAGAGCTGCTCTCACACGTTGTCTCTTCCATGGCCCTCCCACTGGCAAAGCCCACCCAAAGTGTAAACAGGAGTGCCCAGTTATGCCCCAAATGTTTGTAATTCTCTTTTTAAGCATCTAGATTCAAAATGTATTATGTACAATTCTGTCTTCAATTGCCCTGTACTGCAATGCAGAATAATCTCCTGGACTGAAAACCCACAACTTTGATGAGCAACTATCTAGGCAAATGTTCAATCTGGAAAAAAGGGTCAATTACAGGCTCCCTCACGTTGGTCTGCCAAGGAGTCAGAGTGCAGCGGCCGCCCTTTGCTGGAGACTCACCTCATTAAAGCAAGTGCTAGGGAACAGGGGAAGCGTGGCAGCTGCTGCGGATCAGGCCGGATGCAGGAGTCCCCGCCCGGAGAACAGGCTCCTAGCCGGGGGAGGGGGCACCTGGTGCTCGCCCTGTTCGCTCCCAGCGATGCTCAAGCTCTCTGGTCTTACTTTCCCCCCGGGGCCCCCGCCTCTTCTGTGAGTGTTCTCACTGTGCTGAGCTATCGAAGGCTGTTGGCCAAACAGGGGAATTGGATGAGGTGGGCAGAGTCTCAGCGCGCGGTGGCTGAGGGCAGACGAGTCAGTGTAGGTAATGGGGTGGCTTCATGTAAGCAGGCTGGCAAGTGCGCAAGGAAGTTCCCTACCCTGGCATGAGGGCCTGGTGCTCCCTGACCAGAGGCTGAGCTGTGTCCTGGGCTGGCAGTATTTCCACCCTTGTTTGAAAACCCTTAATAACCCATAATAGACACACACACACCTCGCGGAGTACCCCGTCCCCAGTGGAGACCCTCCTTGGCTCACAGGGACACGCAGGGTATTCTGAGGCTCTGTGATGCATTTCTCTCTGAGACCTGTGTTTTTTTTTTTTTTTAAAGATTTTATTTATTTGACAGAGATAGAGACAGCCAGCGAGAGAGAGAACACAAGCAGGGGGAGTGGGAGAGGAAGAAGCAGGCTCACAGCGGAGGAGCCTGATGTGGGGCTTGATCCCATAACACGGGGATCATGCCCTGAGCCAAAGGCAGACGCTTAACCGCTGTGCCACCCAGGCGCCCCTGAGGCCTGTGTTCTTAACACACTAGATGTAATTTTCCTCTTACAAATACAAAGTTGGGGTTTAATAGGGAACACACATAACGCCCATGCCCTCCATCCCTGGCCCAAACTCCAGTCTGCGCCCCGGAGATAAGAACGTGCCCCCTCCCACCAAGGAGAGGGGGTCAGTGAGGAGCCTGGCACTCATTTCAAGCCACTTCTCCCATCTTCTGCCTAAAGAAATGTGAGCTACCAATGGGCTGTGGTGGTTTCCTAGGGCTGCCAGAAATAGATGGCTCCAACAAAGAACACCCATGTCCTCACCGTCTGGGGGCTCGGCGGAGGGGGGGGGTCCTCCCTGGCCTCTTCCAGCACCTGGTGGTGACCGCAGTTGTCAGCACGAGCTGGCTTGCGGCTACATGGTGCCAATGTCACCCTTCCCATCAAGTGGCCTTCCCTTCTGTCTTCTCCCCTTCTCTTCTCTACCCATCATAGATTTAAGGCCCGCCCTAAATCCAGGGTGATCTCATCTTGGGATCCTTAATCACACCTGCAAAGATTCTCCAAATAGGGTCACAGTCACAGGTTCTGGGTGAGCATGTCTCGGGGGGTCACCATTCAACCCATTCCTGAGGGTGGTACAGCTTTGAGCTTCTGGGGTTAAGGTAGAGTGGCTGTGGCGAGGAGCCCCCCAGCAGCACCCCAGCCTACTTCCTTCTGTCACAGAAAGGCCTGGAGTGAGACAGGCATTGTAGGAGGCCCCAGACCAAAGGAAGGGCTGAGTCTCTCCCTTCCCAGAGTGTCCGCTTTGGTGACCACAGGTGCCGTGTGCAGAGGTAACCACCAGACGGCTGTGGCAAGGCTCTCCAGCAGCAGGGTTCTTTCTGAGTCCGTGGGCTGCAGTGAAGAGCCCCAGGTCTGGGAGTCTGTGATTAGATCCTGGCCCCTGTCACAAACCACAGGCCACCAGCCTGAGATACCCTCACATACTGAAATCGAGTTACTCGACTCCTCCAGCATGGGCAAAATCAGACCCCAGAGCCCCAGCACAGAAAGTTTGCCACCTTGTAGGGTAGGTCAGCAGCCCAAGGGTGCA
The DNA here is from genome assembly GCF_023065955.2 of Ursus arctos. NCBI lineage: Eukaryota > Metazoa > Chordata > Mammalia > Carnivora > Ursidae > Ursus > Ursus arctos. Next base: position 598,040 of record NW_026622919.1, read on the forward strand.
CATGGGAGGAGGGGCAGGAACGGGTGCTGCCTGGACCGTGGGTGTCCAGGTGCAAGGGGAAAATAGGTCAGGGGACAGTGAGGGAGAGACCAGAGGGTTGTCTGAGTAGGGGACCCTAGGGCCACCACTCTTGTCTCCATGGCCACACATGTTGCAGTAGGACCACAGCCCAGCTGCTCTGTGCCAGAAAGTCTAGACTTTATTCCTTGAGGGGATGGTCTGTGGGTCCCAGGAGGGGGAGCCGTATGTGCAGGGAGGCTGTGTGTCCTGGGAGGGGGGTCTGTATGTCCCAGGAAGGCTGTGTGTCCTGTTGGGGCTGTGTGTCCTGGGGGGGGGGGGGGCTGCTGTGTGTTCTGTGTGTCCCAGGATGGGTGTCTGTGTGTCCTGGGAGGGGAGTTGTGTGTCCAGGGAGGCTGTGTGTCCTGTTGGGGCTGTGTGTCCTGGGGGGGCTGCTGTATCCTATGGAGGTTTGTATGGGGGGGTGTCTATACCTCTATATATTTCCACTTCCTCACTTCCATCCATTTTTCTATATTTGTGTACAATTTACTTCTGTATATCATAAAAACCCTATAATGCGTTGTTACTATTTTAAATACTCATCTTTTCAATCAATTAAAAAGAAAAAGTCTCTCTCAATGTACATGATTCCTGGGGGGGGCTCTAGTTATATATGGGGCTGTGGGCCCTGCCTGCCCTTGGGGGCGGGGGTGGGGTGCGGTTGCCTCTTTGAATCGCACCCTGGTCCGGGGTGGATTTCCCTCCAGTCTCCTCTGACCCGGCGGGTGGTTCTCCGCCCCCAGACCCGACCCGCCCCCTGCCGCCAGGCTCCTCCCCTCCATTCCAAGACCGCCTCCCTCCGCACAGGGCCCGCCCCCGACGCGGCCCCGCCCCTGCGCACGTGACGTTCTCGGCGCTCTCTCACCGCCCTGGCCGGGCCCAGGTGGATGCGCTCGGCGCTCCGCGGCTCCGTGGCTGCGCGCGCACGCACGTCCGTCCCTCGCTTCCGGCGCGGCGGCCTCCGCCGGACAGACGGGACCCCAGCGCCCGGCCTCCCCGGGGGCATGCGGCGCTGAGGAGCGGCGGACCCTTCGCGGCGGCGCCATGAACCTCCTGCCGTGTAACCCCCACGGCAACGGGCTGCTCTATGCAGGCTTCAACCAGGACCACGGTGAGGGCGCCCCTGCGCGCGCCCGGGCTCCGACCCGGCCTCTTCCGGAATCCCCCGACCGGGCGGGCCCTCCCCCGATGCCCCCCGACCGGGCCTGCCCCTCCTCCGACGCCCCGGACCCGGCCTGGTCCCTCCCCCGACGCCCCCTGACCCGGGCAGGCCCTCCCCCGACGGCCCCCGACCGGGCCTGGTTCTTCCTCGGACGCCCCTGACCCGGCCTGACCCCCCCCCCCGCCGACGCCCCCCGACCCGGGCAGGCCCTTCCCCCACGCCCACCGATCCGGCCTGGCCCCTCCCCCGACGTCCCCGGACCCGGCCTGGTTCCTCCCCGGACGCCCCCCAACACCCCCCGACCTGGCTGTTTCCCACCCCCCCCGTCGCCCCCCACCCCAACCGGCTCCTTCCCCCCAAGGCGGCCCTTGACCGTGCCACCCCCAGTTTTGTCCTGGCCTTGCGCCCCGGCGCTCCCGGCGCCGCTCCCACTCCGGGCGGGGGTGTGTGGGCCGAGGTCGGGGCGGGTCCCTCGCGTCCGGACTTTTCTGGAGCTCCGGGGCGACGGCCGCAGCCACTCGGTCGGCCCTCCTCCGCGGGCTCCCACCGGGTTCGACGATAATCGGATTTTTCCCCAGGGGAAGATACTGGGATCTTCTTCGAAACTCCGCTTTTTCTCCTGTACTCGTTTAGAGTCTTCGGCGGATAAGCGCTAGTTGAGTTGAAAAACACTTCAGTTTCTTTTCAGCTGCGTACCCTAGTGACCTAGTTGGGTGTAGGTCCTCGCCCGTTCTGTTGGTTTTAATGAGAAAGTGTCACTGAACTTCCCTAGCGTTTTTTCTTCTTGTTCAGTGAAATCAAAGGACCTCTAAGGACTTGACTGTTGAGTGTGCCGTTGGGGGACATGGCGTTTTATTTTCACGTTTTGGAATCCAGCTGAGGTCCCTGGGTGATTTAAACCGCTGTTGGAGCCAAGTCCACTACGGCCCGCAGGATGCCGGGGAGGAGGGGCGGGGAGGACCGGGGCGCAGAGCTGCCTCCCCTCCCCACTGGGGAGAAAGGGGGTGACAGCTGCTGTTCAGGGACAGCTTTTACATGGTCGCTTTGCAAGTTTTGTTTTTGAAGAGAATGCGAGTAGTGCTGTAGGATCCCGCCTTTATGAAAATAAATCACAGTGGAGTGTTGCCTAGCTGTGGTTGGCACGTGTTTACTTTGTGCTGCGCTGGGAAGGATGGATTAAGCCTGCCCACAGGTGTTGATTGTGGTGTCATAGGGGAGCTGAAACACCGGAGAGATAACAAGGTGGCATGTAGAAAGAGGCATGCCAAGGTAGGTATAGGAGGTTTTCATGTAGTCCGTGGAGGGCAAGTTTCCCTCCAGCCTTTGAGGTCATGGAAGGGTTCTCGGAGGAGGTGGCAGTAAGCCGTGGGGAAGGTTTGGGAGGGGTGTGGGTGCTGTGGGCAGAGCCAGGGAAGGTGGTTTGGTTGGGCCAGACTGCAGGGATTGTGGGAGAACGGATTTATGGGGGGGGGGTATGAGTTTGGGGCCAGATGTTGGACATTGGCAATGACATGCATCGTTGTACCTTGGGGTTTGATTACCAGAGGAGGGTCAGTAGGTTTTTTAATGGGCTTGATAATAATTGAGAGCTCTTTAGAGAATTAACAGTGATATAACAACTCCTTAAGAAATATGTTTCAAGGGGCACCTGGGTGGCTGGTCGTTAAGCATCTGCCTTCAGCCCAGGGCGTGATCCCAGCGTTCTGGGATCGAGCCCCACATCAGGCTCCTCCACTGGGAGCCTGCTTCTTTCTCTCCCACTCCCCCGCTTGTGTTCCCTCTCTCGCTGGCTTTCTCTCTGTCAAATAAATAAATAAAATCTTAAAAAAAAAAAAAAAAGACTATGTTTTCAGGAGTCCCTGGGTGGCTCAGTCACTTAAGTGTCTGCCTTCGACTCAGGTCATGATCCTGCAGTCCTGGGATGGAGCCCTGCATTGGGCTCCCTGCTTGGTGGGGAGTCTGCTTCTGCCTCTGTCCCCCTCCAATAAATAAATAAATGAAATCTTTAAAAAAATAATACGTTTTTAGTGGAAACAGATGGCTAGCTGGTACTAAGGGAGGGGAGTGGTAACTATAAAAACTTATGATACCTTTTGTGTTTACAAAAGCAAACAGCTTAGTGAATTGAAGTCATTTCATGCAAGAGAATTATTCTTAGGATACCTGCCTTGATGCTGAGTGAGGAATCTTTGAACTAAGTTTCAGTATAGTATTTGAGGCTCATAATGATGCTGATTATTTAAGAAACCAGGGAAGATTATAATATTTTTTTTTATTTTTATTTTTTTATTTTTTTATTTTTAAGATTTTATTTATTTATTTGACAGAGAGACAGTCAGCGAGAGAGGGAACACAAGCAGGGGGAGTGGGAGAGGAAGAAGCAGGCTCCCAGCCGAGGAGCCCGATGTGGGACTCGATCCCGGAACGCCGGGATCACGCCCTGAGCCGGAGGCAGACGCTTAACGACTGCGCTACCCAGGCGCCCCCATTATTTTTATAAAGGTTTTATTGAAGATTGTTTTTATTTATTTATTTATTTATTTATTTTTAAAGATTTTATTTATTTGAGAGAGCAAGCACAAGCACAGGGAGTGGCAGGCAGAGGGAGAAGCAGACACCCTGCTGAGCAGGGAGCCCAACTCGGGGCTCGATCCAGGGTCCCAGGATCATGACCTGAGCAGAAGTCAGACACTTAACTGACTGAGCCACCCACGCGCCCCTAGAAATCATTGTTTATTTTTATAATTTTTTTAGTTGAAATATAGTTGAAACATAATGTTACGTTTGTTTCAGATGTACAGGAAATCATTTTTATTTTTTATTTTTTTTATAATTTCTTTTTTTTTTTTTTTTTTTTTTTTAAGATTTTACCCATTTATTTGACAGAGATAGAGACAGCCAGCGAGAGAGGGAACACAAGCAGGGGGAGTGGGAGAGGAAGAAGCAGGCTCCTAGCAGAGAAGCCTGATGTGGGGCTCGATCCCATAACGCCGGGATCACACCCTGAGCCAAAGGCAGACGCCCAACCGCTGTGCCACCCAGGCGCCCCAAGAAATCATTTTTAAAAGGACATTTGCTCGTAATTTTAAATGTTCAGGCTTTTATCTTCTAAACATAATTTATACGATGGTCTTCAAGACTCTTACATTTCTATAATTTAGCTGCCTATTTTTCTTTCTAATCCCTTGGGAAACTCAAATTTTTGAGTATGTGCCCTTTCTCTGTATACTTGTTTATCCTGCCTGGACCAAAGCCTGAGGCCACAGACTGCTGTCCTTGGCCCTCTTCACTGTAGCTCTGGGGAAGGGGGTGGGGGTAGTGGTAGTTTTTGCATGTGGGCGGTACGGGAGTGGTCTGTACAGACACACCTCAGAGAAACTGCAGGTTTGGTTCCAGACCACTGCACTAAAGAGACTGTCACAATAAAGTGAGTCAAATTAATATTTTTATTTTTCAGTGTATATAAAACTTATGTTTACACTGTACTGTACTCTGTTAAGTGTGCAGTGGCATTATGTCTAAAGAAAAATGTGCGCACTTTAATTTTTTTTTTTAAGATTTTATATATTAGAGAGAGAGAGCACAAGCAGGGGAGTGGCAGGCAGAGGGAGAGAGAGAAGCAGGCTCCCGGTTGAGCAGGGAGCCAGACCCGGGGCTTGATCCCAGGACCCTGAGATCATGACCTGAGCGAAAGGCAGATGCCCAACCGACCGAGCCACCCAGGCGCCCCTGCATACTTTAATTAAAAAATACTTCATTGCTAAAAAATGTTAGCCCCCATCTGAGTTTTCAGTGAGTCATAATCACTGATCACAGATCACCGTAACAGAGATACTAATGGAAAAGTTGGAAATCTTGCTAGAATTACCAGCATGTGACACAGAGACACGAGCAAATGCTGTGGAAGGGCGATGCTGACAGACTTGCTGGAGGCAGGGCTGCCACGAACCTTTGAGTGGACGGACCACAGGGTCTGTGAAGCAACGTGGAACAAGGTGTGCCTGTGTATAGGAGAAAGCCCCCCGGCGAGTCCAGTGCCCCGTTGCCGCCCCACCAATTAACCCAGGGCCCTGTGGGGTCCCCGGCTGTTGGGCTGGGGCTTCCTCTGTGGGAAAAAATTGTGTGAACGTGGCAAGGATGATGCCTAGCCTCCTTGGGGAGTGGTTGCCGACCTCTGGTGTTTGTAGCGCCTTTCCTTCTCTCCCCTGAAGTATGCTGTACTCACAGAAAAGTGCTGCGCCCTGAGTGCTCAGCTGGCTGAGTCTTCCCGCCTGAACATACCTGGCCGTCCTGTGCCCCTTCCAGTCACTGCCCCGGGCCAGGCTGACCTCCGGCAGTGTAGATGAGTTTTGCCCGTCTCTGTCCTTTATTTTTGCTCCTGGCTTTTTTATTCAACATTACGCGTTTGTGAGACATTTTCCATATTGCTGAGTATTTTGTAGATCTTTCTCATTGATGCATAGTGGTTTTTTGTGTGACTATGTCACAGTTAATTCAGTTTACCATTGGTGGAGCATTTGGGTGGGTTCTCAGTTTGTGGCTATTAGAATGTCTTGGTGCTGCTGTGAACATTCTCATGCACGCCTCTGGTGAACATACGTCATTTCCGTAAGGCCTGTGCAGCTAGGAGTAGAGTGGGCAGCTGTAGTCAGTCGTGCTAACAGCGCTCCAGAGTGGTGGTACCGGTTTGCCGTCCGCCAGTAGGTTGAGAGTTCCCATGTCGCCAGACCCGCTTTATACTTGGCATTTTCCACCATCTTGGTTGTTTCGGTGGATGTTAATTTGACCATTAACAACCTGGTGTGTGACTGTGACGTGTTTCAAGGTTAGGCTTGTTTACAGGTGGAGGAGGTCATGGGAGACCTCAGGCCACTTTCTGGAAAGCCATACTGCAGCAGCCCTTTCCCCCCATGCCCTAGTCTGCTCTGTCCACACTTGCTGGGATTGCTCGCTCGCAGCTGTCCTCCAGGAGGCATGGACTTTCTTGTTGCCTCTCCACATCTTGGTGTCTGACACACAGCACTCGAGAGGTGTGTTGGGAATAGCGAGGCCAGTGGTGAGTGTTAGCAAGAGGCAGGTGTCGGGGGAAATGTGCAGTGGCAGAATGGCTTGTGGAGGTAGCTGGTGAACCCCTCTCGTGGAATTAAGTGTGCAGGCAGAGCTGGTCTTCAGGAATGCCAGAGAAAGTCCCTGCAGGAGGAAGTTGGTGCGACTCTAAGGGCTCTTTTTCACGTTAGATGACTGAAAACGTTGTGCCAGATTATGCACATCATTTAGTAGCAGCCTTGAGGAGGGTAGCTGTGGCGTGAGCAGACCATGCCCGTGTGGTCGGAGCATCTGTAAGAGTTCTTAGGAAGGGCTGCTTTCTCCAGACCCCTTGTTTTTGCTGTTTCAGGCCCTGGGGCCCTTAGCTGAGATCCCACTGTGATGACTAATGTCTCTCTCTCTCTCACACTTTAGGATGCTTTGCCTGTGGGATGGAAAACGGATTCCGAGTCTATAACACCGATCCGCTAAAAGAAAAAGAGAAACAAGGTAAGAGTAGTTGACATTTTATAGTTTCTCCCTTTTTCCAGACTTCAAAGAATCTGCATTTTATCTCACAGTTGTGGGGGGCAGGGTGCTGGTTTTGAGAAGTAAGTAGGAAGTTCATGGCCCTCTACCGGCCTAGACGGGGTACAGAGGTGAGCCAGTGGGCGTGGCCCGGCTATGATTTCTCCGTGGATGTGGACTTTGAAGCATCATGTGTCTTTGCCGTGTCTTCAGTTCTCGCTAGCTGCCACAGGAGAAACAGGTGCTTGGTGCAGCCCATTCTCTCTCTTGCTGCTGAGTGTGAAGTTGTAGAGAACTCAAGGGACAGGTTTAATTCAGTATATGGGACTCTTGACTCTTGGTAAATGACCACTTAGAAAATACTATCTGTAGCAATAAATTGTAGTTGCTTCTGTTTACGTATTTCGGTGTCTTAAGTTATGTTTTCGGGAAATACAAGTTTTCAAAAGCTTCCCAAGTGGAATCTGGGCTTTTGCTGGCAATAATAAAATAATGGTGATCCTTTTGCCATTTGACAGGAAAAAATGGTAAATTTCACAGGTAGAATTTTTTCAATTTATTTTTCCCCCAAGGTATTTTTCTTAAGCTTTTGGTGTGTCCTGCTTTCTTTACTTGCTGGGAGAATCAGGCACTGCCAACAGATGAACAAATCTCAGATAAATCATAGAAAATGAGAAACATCCTTTTTCTTCCTGCAGTTGTGGTTTTGGTTTTTATTCAGTGCCTAAGTTACACTTTCTGATGCTTGGAGCTGCTGCTTATCTGTAAGAGGAAGTTCCTGCTCCTGGTGCCCCACTAAACAGCCCCCTCCTGTTGCCACAAGTAAGAACCCAGCACAGGGACTAGCAGAAATCTTTTCGATAATGGAAGCCCTTTGTTGAGCGTGGTGTTTGTACAATAGCCCTGGTGTATAAAACAGTAAGTGGTGCTTTACATCTAGGAGTTGACTTTGTAAATTGAGGTGTGTAACTTGCACTTATTAGAGACAGACTGTAGCCGGTAGTTAAGTGCTTAGGTTCTTGGCCCACATGGTTTGGGTGGAATCTGTCTCTGCCCCTTACCAGGCTGCTGTGTGACCTTGGGCAAGTTCCTCACCTTCTCTTGGCCTCACTTTCTGTGTGTAAAAGGAAGGTGATAACTGTCTGTCTTGATTATCGTGAAGATCAGTGAATTAGAATGCTTAAAACGCATGGATCAGTGCCTGGCACACATACTAAGAGCTGTGTGCCCTGGTGCCTTCCTACTCTCCCAGTCCAGCAGCGGTGTGCTCTTGGACTGTGTGTCTGTGAGCGCTCCGTGTCATGACGGGAGTCTCCTATTAGTCTTCTGAGCATCTGACTTTTATTTATTTTTTGGTTGCTTAGTGAATTAAGACAACTCTGCTTTATATGGATAAGTAGTGACAAAATACTTTGAAACAATTTGATTTGCAAATACTTTTTATTTAAAGTGACCTAGAAATTTAGGAGTTACAGGCTTAGTTTCGAATTGAATCATTAGCAATATATTGACAACTATTTCCTAATTAATGAAATGTTTATAACAAATTCAGGATTTCTTTTAAAAATACGTTAGTGTGCTTTAGTGGCTCAGTCGGTTGAAGTCTGCCTTTGGCTCAGGTCATGATCCCAAGGTCCTGGGATCAAGTCCCACGGTGGGCTCCTTGCTCAGCGGGTAGTCTGCTCCTCCCTCCCTCCCTCTCTTTCTCTCTCTCTCTCTCTCTCATAAATAAATAATCTAAAAAGAAATACATTAGACAAGAAGCATTTACAAGTCTTAAGTTCCAGAAGGGTTTGCCATTGTCGCGTTGAAGGCAAGTATCATTTCCTCTTGCTGCTCAGCTGAACTGTGTCTGGGGCAGTCTGTCCCTAAGCTTAGCTTGGAGTGAATTTGAAAAGGATCACGATGGGGCCTTGCTGTGCTTTTTGATGGTGTATTTTAAGCAATCCGCCCTGTGCACTTGTAGAGTGGTCTGCTGTTATATTTCTGGCAACTTACAACTTGACAGAAAACAGGCTGGATCTCATTCCTGTTTTATCTTGGTGGTTTGCTTTTCTAAATGAGGAGGAAGGAAGTGTGCCTGCATTTCAGTGGTCACCCTCTGATCTGGGCTGTCGGCCCTGTTATCTCCAGTGTGACTGTGGCACTGAGTAGGTGGGGTTGGCCACGAGCTGCCTCTCCCAGGTGTGCTCCCTGCCAGCAGGGACTGGGAGCCGTTGGAGGCAGCTTTCTCCCAACTCCCGCCCAGGCGTTGACGGTCCTGTGTCTTAATCACACCTGAAGTAGGTTTGCAGCTCTGCTCCACTCTAAGAAAGCCGTGGGGCCCCAGGGAGGACTGCCGGGAATGGTGGCCTGTCTGGTGTTCACAGTGATGCTGTGGGGTGCAAGCGTAGGACTCAGATTCATATCTGAGTGTATGCTAGGAAGAATGTTCAAGAATGATACATTTGGATAAAATATGATACCCAGTGATTATAGAAACATAAGGAATACTCATAAAAAGTTAATTTCACTTTTCATTTAGAAACACAACTCTCCCATGGTGCAGAGGTGATTAGAACTTGTATAGCTCATGCTCAGTGAGCTCGCACAGCCGGCAAGGCAGGCAGAGGGGTTTAGAGGCATTCCCCTGTCTTCCGTGTCACCCATGTCACCCATGTTTCCCTTCACATGGCCAGTGCTCACACATGTGACATTGGCAGCCATATGTGGGGAAGTAGAGAGGACACAGAGGCCTAGAAAGAGCAGTACATGACTGAGGTGGAACGCAGGTGAGGGCTGCGTGTTCCCGACCCCAACTCTCAGGGCGGTGGTCGGGCGCCTCCAGTGTCTCGTGCTGCACTGGGGCTGGGGATTCAGTCGTGAATAAGACCGGGTCCTTGGTGTGACACACCAAGTATCTAGAAATAAGGGGTGACCTGTTGTGCACAATTCCTGACGTTACCCAGTGCAGCAGCCTGCCTGACATGATGGTGTGTTAGGGGCCTTAATCCTCATTTTGTCTAGTGGGCTTCATGCTCATGTACTCACCCCAGGATGTCCGAGATGAAGGGACTAGAGAGAAATGTGAGGTGGAGGGGAGTGAGCAGATTGTCATGAGGGGTGATGGTGCCACGTTAGTATGTAGCTTTGGCTTGGCTGTGGAGAAGCAGACCATTTCATGGCCTGTTTCATGATCTTAATGGTATAGTTGAAGTTGGTAGAATCTTTTCGTAGGGTAATTTGGCAAAATGTGTTCATTTTATACAGACACACATACTGTTTGATTCATCAATTATACCTAAAGGATTTTATCTGAAAGGAAAAACGAGGAGAAAGACCCCAGATGCTTGTATAAATACATTGCTCTTGACCGTGAACAACCAGGAATTAGGAGCGATCACACACACACACCACTCCCCCTACCCTGCAGTCGAGAATCCATATGTGACCTTTATTTTTATTTTTTTATTTTTTATTTTTTGAGATTTTATCTATTCAAAAGAGTGAGTGAGTCAGAAGGAGCATGAGCAGGGGAGAGTCAGAGAAGGAGAGGGAGAAGCAGGCTCCCCTCGGAGCAGGGAGCCTGATGCGGGTCTCAATCCCAGGACCCTGGGATCATGACCTGAGCCAAAGACAGATGCTTCACTGAACCACCCAGGAACCCCCATGTATGCCTTTGGACTCCCCAGCAACTTAACTGCTAGTAGCATACTGTTGACCAGAAGCTTTATTGATAACAGTTAACGTATTTTGTACATCACATGTATCCATATACTGTATTCTTACAATAAAGTAAGCTCAAGAAAAGAAAATACATCAACAATATCAGACTGTATTTATTGAAAGTAAGTCTGCATATAAGTGGACCTGTGCAGTTGAATCCCATGTCGCTCAAGGGTCAAATGGGTAGTCCTTTCCAGAATTTCTACGAGGCCTTGAATTTGACTTTTCTCACAGAGCCAGCTGATGAACTTTGGAATCCTCTTGAATGGCCGCTGATCTTCTGTTAACGTCTAACTTTCAGAGGTTTTGCTTCCTTACTTGCCCTTTGCTGTGCCCTCTCTGGGCCAGGAGCTCTGGTCGTTGCCGACCAGAGTGTGGGGCTGGTGAGAACAGGGTGGGCTGGTCCTGCTCTGCAACAGAAACCATCCAGAGTGGGGTTCACTTCCCCGAGCCCCGAACTTCCCACCGGCTTCCCATGCCTTCCCTGAGTGAGCACCGTAGTCTTCCTTTTGTCGTGGAGGACGTCTGAAAATCTGCTGACGTGTTGCTCTTCATGTAATTCACCAAGCATTTTGAACCTTTCAGGCCAGTGGAAGAGGTGTTTAAAGTGATAAACTCGGGGCGCCTGGGTGGCGCAGTCGTTAGGCAGACGTTAAGCGTCTGCCTTCGGCTCGAGGCGTGGTCCTGGCGTTCTGGGATGGAGCCCCACATCAGGCTCCTCCACTGGGAGCCTGCTTCTTCCTCTCCCACTCCCCCTGCTTGTGTTCCCTCTCTCGCTGGCTGGTTCTCTGTCAAATAAATAAATAAAATCTTTAAAAATAAATAAAGTGGTAAACTCTGCTTTTACATTAAAGCATTCAGCATGGTTTCTTACAGCTTAGAGATTTTGCTATCCCTTAAAATATGAGGTAGGTATTTCATACATTTTGGTATTTTGGCTTCTTAGGGTGCTGGTTGCTCAGCCTTTGCACCTGGAAACACAGCTCATGAGCACGAGCTGCCGAGGGAGGCCCAAAGCCCACGGCTCTTTCTCTTTGCCAGCCAGCCAGCAGTCTCATTGCTGAGGGTCAGCAGGTACAAATGCTGATGAAAGTCAAATGCTGAGTGTTACCTTGCCCTTTTTTTCTCTATTTAAATTGCAAAATATACATACTAACTTTTTTCAATATCATTTCAGAATTTCTGGAAGGAGGAGTTGGCCACGTTGAAATGTTATTTCGCTGCAACTATTTAGCACTGGTTGGTGGTGGGAAAAAGCCGAAATACCCCCCCAACAAAGGTAAAGTGATGGTGGGCTTGATGGTCGTGCCTCCCGTGTTGTAACGTCTGGAACTTTGTAGAGAGTTTTGGTGTTCGCGGCTCCATCTGCTCTTCCTGTAGCCCCGTGGAGTATGAGGGACCAGTCGCTAACAAGAGGCATCCAGAGAGAAAGTGTCGTCTCTGCTGTTCCCAGGAGGAAGAGTGTGTGGCAAGGTTCAGTTGTTCCCGTGGACATAAAGCACGTGCTCTTCAATTAACTTTGGTTAAAAAGGGGGCATGGCATGCCCCTGGACCCCATTTTGTTCTGAGTATTCAGCTGTGAGTTGTTATCGTAAATGTTATAAGTTAATTTTAAAGTGAGGTATAGGAAGGTTATTTTTCCTGCAAAGAGCCACTGACTCACAGAAGCATCAGTTGCCACATAGACAAAAAGCCACGTTGGCTCTGGGTTTAAGAGTAACTGGTCTTGGTCTGTGTGTCTCAGTCTCTGCGTGCTCAGGAAGATTGTGGTGTAAAACGTCTGGCTTTTAAAATAAGGGAGAAACGAAAATTTTAGCAGCCGCAGTTGTGTGCTTTGTACCTGTGAACCCAGGTATCTGCTGGGGGGAGAGAAAGAAAGCAGGGTAGAAACCAGAAGAGGCGGCAGGTGGATTTCGAAGGTGGGTGAGGAGAGATCCAGGGGGCCTTGAATACCAGGTGAGGGTGTGATCGGGAAAGCAGTCCTGTCCTAGCTCAGGAATGTTCTAGTCTAGAAGCAGTGCGTGAGACTGAAGATGGCAGAGATGGGAGCCTTTATTCATAGGGAGGGCTAGGCAGAGAGAAGTAAGTGGGATTATCCGAATCAAGTGCTACTGAGCCTGGGTGTCCGCGAGGACTGTGGGGTTGGAACCACTGGTGATAGGTTCCTGAGTGGGTGGGGAGGAGGTGGATAGCTCTCTTTCCAGGTTGGGCAGGAAGGGAAGGTTCCAGAAGGTGCCTTTGGGTGTGAGGATGAGCTGGAGGTCTGCTTGAGACCATGTGGCAGGGAGTAGCCCAGGCCTGACATGGGAGCAAAGAAAGAGGGGAGTCAGCTAAGCACAGAAAGGTGCAGAGTCCTGGGTGATCCTTGGCAGGCTCTGGGGCCCCGGCTTGCAGCTCTCAGAGCAGCCAGCTCTCAGAGGTGGACAGTGTGAGTGGGGTTGGTGGGGTTGGGGAGCAAAGAACCACCCGCAGCGGTGTGCATGGACCCCTCCAGCTTGTCATGACCAGGGCCGAAGGGCAGAAAGCCTGGGTTGTTGTCTGTGTCATTGCCACCAGAGCCTGGGTGAACAGAACCTGTGGCTTGGGAGTTCTGAAAGAGGCCATCCAGAAGTGACATAGAGGCCACTGTACTTGGGGTACAAGGATGGGGCACTGGCGGGGGCGCTCAGTTGGGCATCCGACTCTTAATCTCAGAGTTGTGGCTTCGAGCCCTGTGCTGGGCTCCATGCTGGGCATGGAGCCTACTTAGAATTCCTTTCCCTGGGCTGCTTGGGGGCAGGTACAAGTCCTGCTGCTGACTCAGGTCTTTGTCTTGGAGCCTGTTACTGCTGACCCTGGTGAGAAGAGTCTGGAGCCGGGCCCCTCCTGTGGCACTGTGGTTTTTTCAGTGATGTCAAAATTACTGCTTGAAGTTACTCTTAATATTTTAACAGTTATAAATAGATATATGGTGTCAAAATGGGAAGAAGCTAGTGTCTTTGGTTTGTGAAAAACAGTAAAATGGGACTAGAGGGGACTGGTCATCACAGTGCAATGAGGTAAGTTCCAGCCGAGACTGCACAGTGTTGTTCAGGCAGAGCCGAAAGGCCTTTTCTTAGGAGCTAAGAAGACAAAAGAAGAATTCCAGAATTAGTGAAGGTACCTTTTGCTGTCAGGAACTGTATTAAAAGACATGCCAAATCCTGGGTATACATGTAGAATTTCTAGCACACCAGGACGGTGGCTTGCAGCCCGCGGGAGCCGAAGGTCACCCCAGGTCCGTGGGGTTTTCTCACTGTCTGGGGTATTGTGTCTGGTCACTTCCGTTTTGTGAGTGAGAATTCGAGCTGCTGGCTCTGGGGCTCCGTCAGGCTGTTTTCAGAGATTTCTGAAAATAGAGTTCACTCAGATTTGTGACACCCTTGACGTGGCTCATCTTTGGGGTTTCGTCTGGATTGGGCCAGTTTACATTTGTTTTGAATTGCAGACTTTTTAGGGTTAGGTTGCAGAGCGAAAGAAAGTTTATTTTTGAGCTGCTTTGTACGTTCAAGAGTGTCGTACGTGTCCTTTGCCCGGAAGGTTATTTCAGTGAGGTGGCCTGAGGTTCTGTCCCACTTACTAACGTGCTGTGCTCCAGTGCCTGCGAGGGGAGCCCACTTCGGGGATTTGGGAATGAAGAGATTTATCAGACAAAGACGGCATTTTAAAAGAGTAACAACAGAAGTCTCTGCTTCATTTTTGAATGGTTATAAATTTTAATCTCTTCAGTAGTAAATAAAGTTTGGTCGTTCTCTTAGGTGTTGTTATCTCTTGATTTGGATTTGAGGTCACTGAGTCCATTATGGCAAAACTTAGCCCTGAATCCTACCTCCAGGATTCGTGGTCATGGTGTCAGGACCTTTAGGGGAGACATTGCCCACACCCTTGGTCACCTGGCCCACGACCTGTTGAGGAAGCTTGTTTTCCCTCACCTCACACTCTTCCTACACAGCTTTGTAAGAGAAAGCTGCAGGAGATAGAAAATGTCTGGATACCACACTCCCCCACGCCCCTTCCCCAGCTCAGTGCTGCTCGCCGTCCTCATCTTCGAAGGTTATCTGTAAATTGTCTGAGCCCTTGGGATGCAGACTACTAACGCTTCATAACGTACTGCAGTGTGAGCAGCAGAGCAAGACCAAAGAAGAGCAAGAACAGTACGGCTGGGGTTGCGAGAAATCCCCAGCCCTGGTTCTTTAATCCATTAAAACCAAAGCCTCTGTTGGCTTGACCCAGGTGTGTGTCTCGCACTTCAGCAGGAACTGTCGTGACGCTGGCTTTGGGCTCGAGCGGGTGGAACCAAGGGCAGTGGGGTGGGGAGAAGTTTGCCTGGAAACTATGCAGGGTTGGCAGAAAGGAGGCGTGTGTGTGTGCTCACGTGGGCGGGGGGGAGGTGATGTAGGCCTGGCTGGGGTACTGGAAGGGAAGAGCGGGGAGGGACGGGTGAGCACTCCACTCTCGGAGACAGCAGTGCAAGTGGTGGGCTGCCCCGTCCCTCGGGTCTGAGACTGGGCAGTGGGAGAGCAACAACTCCACCTGGTCAGAGATTCATGAGGTCAGGACCCTTCTGCGAGGCCCCACAGCCTGTGTATTGGTGTGCTCATAAGTTCTCTCTGAAATTTCAGTGATGATCTGGGATGACCTCAAAAAGAAGACTGTTATTGAAATAGAATTTTCTACAGAAGTCAAAGCAGTCAAGCTGCGGCGAGATCGGTAGGTTTGCTATTGAAGTTTTAAAAGTGGGAATAGTCGCTTTTTCTGAAGATGGCTGAAATACTTTGATATTGAAGGAAGAAGCGTGTTTGGGAAAATCATGTTTCAAATGTGATGATTGTAATTTATGACCCAGAGGACATGGGATTCTCTGTGTTGCTGCGAAGAAGGGGTGAGTTTTCTGGGTGTCTGTGGGTCATTTAGAAGCAGTCTGTCAGCGGATGTGCCTGGCAGCAACCCCTGGTGGTTCTCAGTCCTTCAGAGGACGGTCCCTATCCAACAGGTTCCCGCTGAGGACACGAGGGGTGAGCTGTGAGCTGTCCTACTCTCAGTCCAGCTTTGCCACGCGCTGCCTCAGTAAATGTTACCAGTTGGAAGATAAAGGAAGCTTTGGAGACTGCTTCATGAGAAGGTGGCATTCCTGTCACCTGTTGAAAGCAGGCTTCTCTCAGCCGTTGCCATCATGGTGTTTAGGAGAACACAGAAGTTTTTACTAGTACGTTGAGCAACATAGAGTTTCATTAATTTTGATTTTAATTTGGTGTGATTTACATCTTATGGTCAGCTGTGGGAGGGGCAGGGATGCTGAATGTGAATAGGGGACTGTCACAACTGCGTTCTTAGGTTTGTGACTTCCAGGAATGTTGATTGTAGGGCCCCTAATAATGCGTATCCTGGAGCCAAATCCACGGACCTTCCAGTTTCCAGCATTTCTAAATTATCCAGACATACCTTAAAGTGTATAATGAAATAATTTCTGCTCCATATACTCCGCTTGGTTCTTAACTGTAGATGAAATATTTGATGAAAATGTCCTTAAGCCTCAGGAAGTTCTGTTAGCCTGTACCCAGGTGTGCAGGAGAGAGGCGCTTGTCCATCGGTGCCTGCCACACCCCCCGGGGCTCACGGGTGACCTCCAGAGACCTCGCCTGCATGGGGCTCTGATTCAAGAATGATCGTTCTGTCTGTGCTGTTGGACTGTTTCTAAGTTTCAAAACGATAAGAACAAAAATCACAAAATGCTTGAGTTCCACTTTTGGAAATAGGAATTCTGATTGTGTTTCTTTCTTTCCAGAATTGTGGTTGTTTTGGACTCAATGATTAAGGTGTTTACCTTCACACATAATCCCCATCAGTTGCATGTCTTTGAAACCTGCTATAATCCTAAAGGTAAGAAATGCAGAGGAATAATGGTGGAAATTGGCTCTTTCACGTTCCATCCAGGTGGGGACCTGTGTTGCGTGCCCTGTCCTGTGGCGGGTTTCTGTCTGAGTGGCACTGCTGTGGTTGGACAGGTCCTGAGACTCATTGGGGGCACTCTGACGGAGACAGGCTTCTCTTTCTTCCTCCTGTGCCCTTTTCCCTTGGTGCCTTCCACCTACTCCTGGGCAAGCTTTCTGGGCCACGTGCCCATGCCAGCACCTGGCCTGCCAGGCAGTGGCTGAGACCTCCCCTCCCACCCCGTCAGGGGGCGGAATGAGGGAAGCTTCCCCCTGTCATTGTCAGCCCTTCAGGAGCTCCTTGGGTGACCTTGGAATTGCGTGTTTTCACTGAGTTCTGAGGGGTTTCCTTCCCTTTTTCTTCTGGAGTGAGGATTGCATGTGGCTTTGTCCCTCATTATAGCATCTTAATTTTAAAATTTTCAGTGTTTTTCTTCTAGCTTTATTGAGCTGTCATATACATAAAACTCACTCATTTTAACTATGTCATTCGGTAATATTTAGTCATTGTAAACAGTTTGTAACTACCAGCATAGTGGAGAAGAGTTCCAGGTGGCCCCCTTCCCCACCTGGCCTTCAAGTTTTGCCTTTTCAGTTATGTTTGGGGTCTTTCTCGTAATATTTCTTCGGTTCCTCCATGTGTTATGTATACATTGTTCTTTTCCGCGTGTGTATTGCGAAGTAATATTGCACAGTATGGATATACCGAACTGTCCACTGCAGTGTTTGGACTGTTAGGGACAGAAGTTGCTGCGAATGTTCACAGACACGTCTTTGCCTGGAGGAATTGTTTTATTTCTCTTGGGTGAATGCTGAAGAGCACATTTGCTGGATCATATTGTGATGATGTGTCCATGTGTGTAAAATACTCATGTTTTCTAAAATGGCGGTGTCTTCTCACACGCCCATCCGTGATCTGGGAGACCTGGATGACAGCAGATCCCTGCCCAAGCACTTGGTGGTGTCACTGTTTTGATTGTGGGGCATTGCCGTGGCCGTGGCAACAGTGTGTCCCTGTGGTTTCGTTTGCATTTCTCTGAGCATCTTGTCCTGTGTTGTTGGCATTCAGACATCTCTTACGAGGTGTGTTCACACCCTTTCCTGCTTTAACATTGTTTATCTTTTCCCCGAGTTGCGAGGGTTCCTTGTGTGTTCTAGATAGTGCCTTTCGTCTGTCACTTTTGCAGATATTTTCAGTTGGTCTGTGGTGTTTTGCAGAACGAAGATTTTATGTGTTCTAGAAGCTTTAGCTCTTAAGTTAGGTCTTTAATGTATTTTTTGTGTGTATGGCATGGGACAAAGGCCCAGATTGGTATTTTTTTAATGAATATCCAGTTTCTAGTATCATTTGTTAAGAAGACTATTTTTTTCTGCATTGAATTATTTTGGCTTTCTTTCTTTTTAATCGAGTAAGTGTAAGATTTTTCTGGACTCTTTGTTCTCTTCCAGTGATCTGTCCTTATGTCGGTACCATACTGCTGTGGTATCTAGAGCTTTAAAATAATTCTTAAAATTAGGTAGTGTAAGTTCTCTCATGTTCTTATTTTACAAAACATTTTTGGCTATTCTAAGACCTTGCCTTTCCTTGTAACGTCTAGTGTCCGCTTGTCTGTCTCAGAAAGCCTGCAGAGACTCTGACCGCACTGACCCTGCAGGCAGAGGACATGGTAGCCGTGACCACAGTAGGTCAGATCAGATCAGCTCTCCATCTGTCAGAAATTTGGTTTTCTTCCACATTGTCTTATAGTCTTACATAGGCACTGTTAAATTTATTCCTAAGTATTTTGCATTTTTATGCAATTATTAATGGAGTTTTTATATTTCACAATTTTGTATTCCAAGTGGCTGGTGTCACGGAAGATGGATACTTGACAAAGTGTATTTAAGAATAAGTTCAGGGGCGCCTGGGTGGCGCAGTCGTTAAGCGTCTGTCTTCCGCTCAGGGCATGATCCCGGCATTGTGGGATCGAGCCCCACATCAGGCTCCTCTGATGGGAGCCTGCT
The DNA here is from genome assembly GCF_023065955.2 of Ursus arctos. Lineage (NCBI taxonomy): Eukaryota > Metazoa > Chordata > Mammalia > Carnivora > Ursidae > Ursus > Ursus arctos. Next base: position 616,472 of record NW_026622919.1, read on the forward strand.
TCTTCCTCTCCCACTCCCCCTGCTTGTGTTCCCTCTCTCGCTGGCTGTCTCTCTCTGTCAAATAAATAAATAAAATCTTTAAAAAAAAAAAATAATAATAAGTTCAGATGTTTCCAATTATGAGGCAGTCTCACAGGAGTTACCTTTGTTTGGCCCTCTAACGCCTTTAACAATGAAAAAAATCTTGTGATTCTGATATAAATGAAAACCCTTGGGGGCACCTGGGTGGCTCAGTTAGTTAAGCATCTAAGTTTTCAGCTCAGGTCATGATCTCATGGTCGTGGGATCGAGCCCCACGTTGGGCTCCAGGCTCAGCGGGGAGTCTGCTTGAGATTCTCCCTCTCCCTGTGCCCTGCCCCCCTGCCCTGTGCCATCTCTCTCTCTCTCTAAGATAAATAAATAAAATCTTAAAAAAAAGAAAAAATGAAAACACATGAGTAAGTCTCATTTTTTTTCTTGTGAGCTAGAGGACAGAGACAGGTTTTGTTTGGGTAACGCAGAGGCTTTAGACAGTCCTCAGTGCTTGATGGGTTCTCTCCATCTCCGGTCAGGCCTCTGCGTCCTGTGCCCCAACAGTAACAACTCCCTCTTGGCCTTCCCGGGCACGCACACGGGCCACGTGCAGCTCGTGGACCTGGCCAGCACCGAGAAGCCGCCCGTGGACATTCCAGCCCACGAGGGCGTCCTGAGCTGCATTGCTCTCAACCTGCAGGGAACAAGAATTGCGACGGCGTCTGAGAAAGTAAGTGCGTGTCCCTCCTTTCGCAGAGCTCTGCGCCTGCCCCGGCCGCCCTTGCCTTCCCAAGGACTTACCGTGCGGGCCCCATGGAAGACTGGCCCTTCCCTGTGGGTTCTGACTCCTCACGGGTTCTTGGCCACCTTCCCTTGGGAATCAGTCGTCATTGACATAGACTGTTGAAAAGTTAATTTACTTGGTGAAGCGGCATCTTTTTGGCAGCAGAATCACTGTTCTTTTTTCTAACTGGCTACGGGAGTTACAGCAAAGATGTCATTTCTCTAGACAGAGAACAGACTGCGGGTTCTCTCAGGCACCTGCCGGGGCAGTAGATGAGGGGTTAGTGGAGGGCTGGCGCCCAGGGGTCTGGCTTCTACCAGTGCTGTTGGGCTGAAGAGCCACCAACTTATTCTCGGGTGCAACGGAGGGAAGAGTCGAGTTTTAGATGATGTGGGGGAGTTGGGAAGGGGTTTATGGGCTAATGGGTTGAGTATAATATTCATTTCAAAAAACTAAAAAGTTGTGAATGATAATAAAACACTTCACTGTTTTTCAAAGGGGACCCTTATAAGAATATTTGATACTTCATCAGGGCATTTAATCCAGGAGCTACGAAGAGGATCTCAAGCAGCCAATATTTATTGGTAAGAAACCCCCACCCCCACCCCCGGTGTCCCCCGAGAGGCTGTTGCTTTGGGTTGACTGCATTGAAACAGGGCCCGTGTGATTGAGGGAGAATCAGGGCCCCTACCCGCTATTAGGGAGTCAGGTGTGAGCTAGTTTTGTTACGACTAACTCTAAATCGTTGTTGTGGGACTGCATGGAGAAGTTAAGGAGAATGTAATCACCATCGACCCTGCTGGTTTTGTGTCTTCTGCCCGGTGCCTCCGGCTGATTTGTCTGTGGTAGACCTTGGTAGCTCATCTGTAATCAGGTCTGCAGCCGGCCGGGGTGGACCCCTGTGCGGGCGGGGTTTCCTTCTTTGCGGGTGTGGCCTTTGCAGGTGCTGAGCGGCATTTGGGTCTGTGTGATGAACATGTAATTAACGGATGCACTTCGTGACTATGCCCGTGGAGCCCTGTGGGGTTCTCCTCTCTGTCTGCTCTCGGGGCCCCTCCAGCCAGAGTGGGGGCCTGCCCGGCCCTGGCGATGCCCAGCTCCAAAGGGCAGCCTGCACCTCCAGGGGCCAGGGGCATTGGAGGGGAGGAGTTTATCACCCGAGTGGCCTGTAGGGGTGGCCTCAGGGCCCCCAGAGCTTTGGGGTGGGTCCACAGGAAGCTCCTTCCCCTCCCTGGCACCCAGCCTTATCAGTGTACCCAGGGAGGGGCCCTGCCTGCTGTGGCACGTGGGGTCGTTCCGCAGTGTGGACCCTCTGGTTCCATGGAGAGCACTGCAGGCTGCTTAGTGGAGGGCGGCGGCGCTTAAAATTGCTGTGTTGAATTTGAGAAGGCCAGGGTTCGAGGCACCAGCCCACATGGCGGCGTGGCGCTACGGCTGGGGGCAGGCTCCTCGGCGTCCACATGACACCAGAGCTCCATCTGATTTCTCTGCAGCATTAACTTCAATCCGGACGCTTCCCTCATCTGCGTGTCCAGTGACCACGGCACAGTGCACATTTTTGCTGCCGAAGATCCAAAAAGGAATAAACAGTCCAGGTGGGTTTCCCGGCCCCTCGCTCAGGCACATTCGGTGTGAAGTCACAGCCGCTCATTTGATTCTGTGACCGAGCACGCTGACCCTCGAGCCGCACAGTTGTGACGTCCACGGGCCGCAGCACGTGGGGGGGTAGTGCCGTGAGTGTGTTTTCTCTTCCTCAGGGTTTTCTTTTCTCTAGCTTTCTTGTAAGAATTCGGGGTGTGTGTACATACGATGTACAGAATAGGTGTGAATCGACCATTTGTTATTGGTCAGCAGTAGGCCATGCGTTAGATTTTTGGGGAGTCAGCAGTTACACGCAGAACTTTGACTGCAGGGGTTGGTGTCCCTTACCCGCTCATGGCTCAGGGGTCCGCAGTATCTGATGCAGAAACAGGCGTTGTTTCCGGCCTCGTCTTCCTCGCCTTCAGCTCCTTAGAGTCTGGTTACGGTCCAGTCACCGTTCCTGTGATTTAGGACTCGGACCTGGACCCCAGTGCCTGGCCTCATGTTTGCCGTGTTTAGCAGATTAATTTAGTCACAGTAGAAACCTGTGCCCCTTCTGGGGTTACCATAAAGCCATTTTTAAGTGCTTTGTCTTTTTCATGTGAGAAGTAAAATTAAAAGGGAAAATAGAATTTGAAGTATCTGGGCTCAGGCCATATGAAAGAGAGCCCTGTTTTTTCACCTTTGTTATGGAGACCTAACTGCCTTTTCTCTCCCCCTTGCCCTCCTAGTCTGGCCTCAGCCAGTTTCCTTCCAAAGTACTTCAGTTCCAAGTGGAGTTTTTCCAAGTTTCAGGTTCCCTCAGGCTCTCCGTGCATCTGTGCCTTTGGAACAGAGCCAAATGCCGTCATTGGTAAGTGGTCCTTGCACTGGCTGCCCCGTGCTCGCTCTCCTGGGGGCCCCGGGGGTCCCACTCGGCGTCTGCACAGCCGTGTGGGGTGATGTCAGCCCCCTGCCCTCCAGGGTTTCCCAGGAAGTTGTGGAGGCAAGTCATTTGGTGTTCAAACTGATGACCAGACAGGGTTTTTCCCCTCCACACGGAGGAACACATGCACCACCCCGGAATAGTCGGGGCGCCTGGCCACGCGTGTGCTCAGTCAGGAATGAGGGGTCCCTTGTCACCTGCAGTCACTCTGGGTTGCTGCCCAGAGCAAGGCCATTTACAGTTTGGCTCAGGGAGGTCTGCTTGCTGTTAACGTTGAGGGGACAAACACGTGAGTGAAACGGTCTCCTTCTGTCTCAGCGATTTGTGCAGACGGCAGCTACTACAAATTCCTATTCAACCCCAAGGGGGAGTGCATCCGGGACGTCTACGCGCAGTTTCTAGAGATGACCGATGACAAGCTGTGACTCCACCGGGAGTGCAACCAGCACCCACGGCCGGCCACCCCTGAAGCGCTGAGTGTGCCCTTCAGACTCCTGGGGCTGGTGCCCGTGCCCTTGGGCCTCGTGGGTCAGCGGCTGGAGGACTGCCTGGGGACCTTGGTCCTGAAGCCATTCTGTGGTTGTCTGTTTTCCTGAGCAGGGCTTCCCGTTTCCAGTATTAAAGAACGAATCCTCACCAAGGCAGTGTAGACACTCAAGTGGCTCCTAGCTGCCTGGGCCCGACCGCTGGCCCGCTACCTTTAGTTCAGCTGTGACGCTCGCTTCTGTGCTTCCACCGCGCCGCCCACCTGCGCCCCCCGTGCACCTGGGGGCTCTGTACACACGTAGGGACTGGGTTGACAAAAGGATGGACAAGTTGAAAAACAACAGATTCCGTCATTTTTGCTGAGTCTGTAATGGGGAAATGAACAAGCGTGTCAGTGTTAGTTCTTACATCCCAACCAGATTTTTAAACAGAACAATAATACCAGCAGCTTGCCTTAGAAAAGGAGAAAGGAATTCCTTCTCCCCTCTGAACGTGAAGCAAAGAGAGACAGCCGTGTTAGCACAGGGTGGGGTCTCCCTGCGAGCCGGCGTCCTGGTCTTTTCCGTGCCTGTCGTGAGCTGTGGTGCGGCCGTCCCCGTCTGTTTGTTGGAGCTGTTGGCATTGAGGCTGAGGCCGGGCGCCCGCGGCGAGCAGAGCGTTTCGTGTGCCCGGCGGTCCTCCTGAGTTTCCTGTTGTGTGTAGGGGGCAGAGTAACACGTAGACTTTCAGAATCAGTCCCTGAGGAAAGCGTCACTTAACTGAGAAGATGTGGAGGGAAAGGTCGGGCATCGCAGCAGCACAGGTCTGACGTCTGTGGGCAGGAGTGGGCGGCCTCAGCCTGCCGCGTCCCCGTCGTTCGTAAGAGTAGCTTTCACTAGCGTTCTGAGAAGGAAAGGCACATGATAACATTTTCTAACGTTTGGTGACTAAAACAGGTTATGGGCTCTATATTACTGTTAGTACTCTCAGAGGTATGTATTTAATTTTCTTAAATTCCCTTTAAAGAAACCTAATTTTATGGTTTTGATTTCAGGTTGCAAACATTGAAAGTCTGCGGCAGCAGCTCTCCGTTCTGCCAGTTCTTTTACTGTCATGTAATCAGCTAACTTTGTATGTGGATTTCAGTGTAAAGTATGCATGTTACTTTTGTGTGTATTTAATCATGAAATTTAATTTTGCACTTATTTGTAATGTTTCTTTTAAATAAAAGTGACTAATTTTGTTGTACTCTGTATCCGTCAAGGGAAAAGAATTGTACGTTACAAAACCAGACCCTCGTTTCAGAATCTGCCAGACTCTGGGCTGCAGTTCTGTCTGCTGCCCGTGCGGGCGGCAGCCCCGTGTTGGCACCCCGCCTGCGAGCAGGGGTGAAGAGTGGTATGTTTGTTAGCGGTGTGTGCTGTCTGTTGGGCAAGCTGAGCCCGCTGTCGCGGTGGCAAACAGGACTCCCTCTGGGGGAGGCGCCTGTGTCCTGTCTGGTGCCTGGTCAGGTGACTCAGCTAACACGTGAGCCCTAACCGCGCACGGAGGCCTAGGAGGGATCCTTCACATTCGTACGGTTACAGTTCAGGTTTCCCCCAAATACAGCTCCTCTGGTGTATCCAGCTGTACGTTAAACTAGGAACAAAGTTGTGTAACGAAAGCACAGCTGTTGCCACAGTGCACGGAGACTGCGGAGATGCGGCACCCCGAACACCCAGGAATGTTCCGACACACCCTGTTAGAGGCCAGTGTGAGAGTGTGGTCCCGGCTCCGCCACGCCGGGTGCGACCTTGCCTCCTCCCTCGAATAACAGAATAGGGACATACTGGGCCAGCTGCGAGGGAGCCCTTGCCCAGCGGCTGTGCTTGCAGCTGCCGAGCCTCGCGGTGCTGCGAAGGGCGCCGGTGTGCGCCCTGGAGTTTCCCCTCGGATTGGTGAAGGCCCCACTTGTCATCTGGGACGTGCCCCACGCAGCAAGTCGAGCGCCTGAAGGCTGAGGCAGGCAGACGCCGTGCACCCCCCAGGCCCGTGCTCGTGACCTCGATTCACCCCTCCAGGGAGGTGTGGGGAGGAGCAGTGTCCCCGGCACGGGTGCGCTGTCTGGCGGACCTTCTGAGGGCTCACGTAGAGCAGAGCCAAACCCTGTTCTCCACACTGATAACCGTTGATTCGAAGCTCTGTGTGGAGAGGGGGTTGCTGGAAGCCGGAGCCTCGGCCTCCGTCTCCTCTCTTGGCTGAGTCCTGCTGGCCCGGAGCATGGGCATCAAAGGGACACAGACATACAAGGGCCCCCACTTGGTGGCTGGGTTGGGCACCAGGTGTCGGTGTAAAAAACATCCAGGTACCGCCTGGGATGGCACCGCTCCCTGGGCTGTGCTGTAGGTTCTCGCTCAGACGGGAGGCTTCCTCCAGCCCTTCTCACCTGCCCTTCGTTCCACGCCACGAGGGGGAGCAGAGTTGCCTCAGCGCCCTGCAACCTCCTCACCTTCCAGGTTCGGCCGTCCCGTTAGTCGGGGCGCATCCTTCTCAGAAGCCCTCGGCCCCTCTGGGCCTGCAGGTGATCCCGGAGTACCAGGAGCCCACGCCCCGCTCTGCCACCAGACGTCACCTGTCCTCTGCAGCTCCTGTGACCAAACGTCTCTACCAAGCTTCTGGATGCCGGAGCCGCCGACCTGCCTTCCGTTCTTTCTGTAACAGGCATCGGATCGACGACAACACTTTGGGAACTTGTAGCACGATGTTGATCCTCAAAATGGATCAGAGAATGCTCAGAGTCAAAGCTGACCAAGCCGTGAAGTAGGAAAGAGCAGACGGGAGAGTCGGAGGTCGGCAGCAGAGCCGCCCCGAGCTGCACGTCCGGAGAAGCCACTCCTGGAAAGCCTCTGCCTCCCGGGGTGAGGTGGTTAATTTTCAGCAGTACTGTTCTTCACCTTCTTAAAACTCATGAACATGTCGGGACATACTTCACTTGCCCAAAGATGCTAATTTGTATTTTTTGCTATTATAAACCTTTAGGAAACGGTAATTCTTGTGCACACGTTTGCACACTTGTCAAACACGTCTGCCACCCTCGCTGCTGTGATTGTCGGTGTCTCTGCCCAGCACTGGCCTCCTCACAGCCTCACCGGGACCGGGCTCCGAGCACAGTCGTTGTCATCTTTGGTGGAGGAAAAAGGTCTCCGGTCTTGGCAGGTGGAACATTTTGGAACCTTTGCCGGCCGTCTGCATTTAGCCTGTAGACGGCTTATTCAGGTCTTTCCTTGTTTCTCTGTTGGTCTGTTTTGTCTGTTCTGTTTGTAAGGGCTCTTTCAAGAATTACCCCATGTCCTTTTTTCTACGTGGTGTTTATTTCAGTCTGAAGGTCTCTGCTTGGCTGAGTCTGTATCTTGAATATTTACGGTTTCTGGTACTGGTTCATGATTAAAAGGAGCAGCCCTTTTCGTGGGGCCCCGTCCATGGGCTTTGTTTCCACAGCTCACTCCCTGAAAGTGATTCCCAAGCACGTAAGGAGGCGAGGGTCGGGTCTCCCTGCAGCACACACACTGAGGCTCACACCTCGGGCGACCCTGATCCTGCCGTGCTTCTCCGCAGCCTGGCTGACAGCACAGTCCTCTCGACTCTTTAAAGTGTTCTGGTTTGGAAGAAAAATCACACAGGTGCCCTATTGGAATGCCATTTATCAGTTGATCCGTTGACTTAGAATACTACTTAACGGAGAACAGAGTTCTGGTTTTGTGGCTCTGCCGATCGGAAGCATTTTTTCTTCCAAACGGACTTTAAAGTATCCGGAATAATAGCGTAAAGTAAGAGCATTTTGGTGGAATTACAATGATTCTCAAGTGCTGAGGGACAGAATGTGTCCGGATTTAATCGGGACTTTGTCTCCAGCCCTAACGTGCCAACATCTCATACGGTGGCACCGTGAACGCACTCGCGCTCGTACCTGATTACCCATAAGTGACAGTACACTGGCTTGCGTGGGAAGAAGCCGAGGTTTTCTTGTGTCCTTCCTGTGTTCTGCTTGGTTTCAAAATGCTATTTTACAAAGTTACAACTTGGGAAACGTGTATTTCTACCATGTGGTTTTTATATTTATCGTGCATGGGACCTGTTGAACTTCTTGAATCTGGAAATTTATGGCTTTCATCAAATTTGTGAAAATTTCAGCCCTGTTTCCTCAAATAATTCTGCTATTGTCTCTCCTTTTGGGAATTAGTACACCTCTGTAACCCCTCTTCTGTTGTCCCACTCACTGGCCGTTAGGCCTGTTCATGTATTTTTTAAGTAGTTTTTCCTTGTTTTTTTTTTAATAGGGTAATTCTTATCTATCATTGGCTGTCACTACTAATGACCTATCTGTCACTGTCCATTCTGCTTTAAGGCCTGTAACCGTGTCTTTTTCATTTCAGATGTATTCATCCATTCTAAAATTAGTTTCTGATTCTTAGCAAACCTTATTTGCTCATTGGAGCATTTTTTTACACTCTTATACATATTTATAGTGCAGATGTTGACATCCTTTGTGATTCTAACACGTTCTTCTTGTATTCTGAGTAGGAGTGCCATTGATACGTCTTGCGTGTCCAGCGCTTCTTGGTTGTGTCCTCGGTATCCCAAATGGTCCACTATAGATACCGTGTATTCCGTTATGCTTCTCTGAGAAGACAGATTTTTTTTTCTTGTTTGAAGCATTTAATCATGCTGAAACCATACTGCACGCGCAGTCCCCCATTAGCAGGGGGCAGGGCGGAGGGGAGCGGGGAGCCCCAAGGCACTCACGCGGGTTCACGCCTCTGGGAGTGGGTGTGTGATTTTGTCAGGTGGTCACGTTGTTTATCTTTTATTCTGCTTATGTGAGTCACATTGGTTTCCGATAGTTCGAGTAAGTTTGCAGTCGTGAGATAAACCCCACTCACTTGGTCGAGGATGTTATCCCCGTTATTATTATTCAGTTACTGTTACTACTGAATTCCGCTTGCTCAGAGTTGAAGACTTACTGTGTGTACGAGATACTCGAATGTACCTTGATTTTCGTTAGCTGTCCCTGCCACATTTGGAATCGTGGGCTCCTGGTTAGTAAGTTTGTGGTTTGGTTTTAAAACCATTTGCTTTATGCAGCAGCTACCAAAACAGAAATGGACCCCGGACTCTGGCCAACGCAAAAGTGTGCTCAAGGGGCGGGGCAACAGCTAGTGAGGCGGGATGTTCTCCGAGCTCTGCCCACTCGAAGGCCCGCCATCGCACCAGCCGCCGGCCGCGGCATCTTCACGTGTTCGCCCTGGCCCCAGCTGAAGTTCTGGCGTCCAAGCAGGATCTTTATGGTGGTCAGTTTCGGCCTTCGGGGTATGTGAGCTGATGAGACGACTTATCTCAGAGCCTCTCATGGGCAGGTGGAGGTCATGACAGTCCAGGGTTTGGCCAGATACCGCGGAAGGTGGTGTCTTGGTGACCTTCAAAGAGACGGTGACCCCAGGAGATCACTGTATTTCCTGCCTGTTTAAACACAAGAGGGGCTGACATGTCTAGCTGTCAGCTTTGGTGCTGACCATGGCCTGTCCTTTCAGTGTCCACTGGATCTGCCCCTCAGATCGCTCCAGCCCAGCAGACAGGAGCCCACGACGGTGTAGGTCATCTTACCCTGTTATGCCAGTTACACTAACTCATTTATTTGGATATAAGAATGTACAAGATTTCTGTTCTCAGAATTGAGACCAAAAGTGAGTTGTCTAAGAATAGAATGGTCTTCTCTTACTCTGTGTTAAAATCACTGTTTCTGGGGCGCCTGGGAGGCTCAGTCGGTGAAGCGTCTCCTTTTGGCTCAGGTCGTGATCTCAGAGTTGTGGGATTGAGCCCCACGATGGGCTCCCTGCTCGGCGGAGGGTCTGCTGCTCCCCTTGCTTGTGCTCTTGCTCTCTCCCTGTCAAATGAATAAATAAAATGTTTTAAAAAAAAATCACTGTTTCCTGTTCAACATGGTGCTGTCTTTTGAAGGTCAGTGCGTGTATCCCAGCGGACAGCCCTCAAGGACTCCAGCACCTGGAGGCTGAAGTCCGCCAGAGCCCTGTAGCCTCACAGAGACCACTTCGTCCCACCCCACCAGACGGTCAACCCCGTGATTCGAGAGGACATCAGGCAGCCCCCCAGTCTGCTTTGGGGGGTGGGGAGAGGTGGGGAAAACTCTAACGAAATTGTGGCCGTGTTGACATTTGAATATAACATTGTCCTTGGCGTCCACAGAACAAGGTGTTTCTGGAGCTGCCACTGTGGCTGTGGTGGAAGTGAGACACGGACGCCCCACGGAGGGCCACTCTTCCACGATGGTGTCACAGTCTGGGTGTGTCTGAGTGCCGCTGCAGCGGTGCCTGGCGCTCGGGGAACGCGCCTGGCAGAGGAGGTGAAGGGAGGGGGTTCCCGCCAGGTGCGTCTCAACGCTGGAGGCTGGAGGCTGGGGTGCGTGCGTCTCCATCTCTCACCAGAGTCTGCAGGGGCCGTTGGTGGGCGCCGCCCTTCACAGAGGAAGCCACGCGCTGCAGCCCCAGCCCTCGCTGGGACTTGCCCTACAGGCCTCTAGCTCAATACGTAAATCCTATTCTACCCCACCTTCTTCCAGGTGAAACTTTTGTTTTTTTTATTTTTGGTAAAATACACATAAAATTGACCATTTTAACCATCTTAAAGAGTACAACTCGTGGCCTTCAGTGCATTCACACTGCGCGCAGCCGTTCCCTCTACCTAGATCCAGGGCGTCTTCCTCCCCCCAGAACAGAGGCCTTGTGCCCGTGAGTCGTCCCCGCCGCTCCCTCCCCAGCCCTGAGGACTTGCCTGTTCTGGACATTTCCCAGACAGGGAGTCACCATGTGTGACTGGCGGCCGCTGCTCGCTCTCAGTGGTGTGTTTCCAAGTTCATCCACATTGTAAACACTGTTTGTTTTACTGCAGGATCTCCAGGGAAAGGCGCAGTGGGAAGAGCCAGCACGGGCTCATGGCGTGGAGGAAGCCCTTTGTCTTCACCTTCCAGAGCGACCCCAGCCGTCCGAAGCCCTGGCCCCAACCTCATGTCCAGGCCAGTGCTGCCACCAGGATACACGCATCTTCCCTAACCAACTCGTGGTTTTAGCTTTTTAATTCATTAAAAAATTTGGCTATCCTGCACGTTTGGGGACGTGCACAGTTTTGTGAGTTTTGACAGATGCCACCCCCACAGGTGGGACACGGACGTCCCCTCATCCCGCAGAGGCCCTGCTGCGCACTGTCCCTTCCCGCCACCTGCACCCCCAGCTCCCAGCAACCACTGACTTTCTAGACTTCTGACTTTTTCAGAAATCTTACAGAACGTGAGTTTCCTGTGGCTGCTGTGGCCACAAGAGTGCTTAAAAGAACAGAAAGTTACTCTTTTACAGTTGTGGAGGCTGGAGTCGGTGTCAGCGGGGCCAGCATCCTTGGCCGGGAGGGGCTGGGGCCGCTGTTGTCCAGGGCTGTCTCCCCTGTGCACGCCGGCTGCACTCCTCTCACGGGGATGCTGGTGTCCCACCTGCGGAGACCCTGCCTCCAAGCGAGGCCACGTTCACAGGCACCGGGGGCGGGGCTTCCACGTGTTTCGGGGGACGCAGTTCACCGCGCCACACGGTGTACACAGCCCTCCGAGGCGGCCTTGTCCAGCTCGCGCCCTGTGTGTCCCCAGAGTTGGTGGCTTTGGCTGGGAAAGTGTCCGTGGTTTGCTGCTCCGCCCCCTGCAGAGGTCACCCTTCCAGGTCGTGAGCAGCGCGGCTGTACCGGTTCAGGCAGAGGCTCTGGGTGAGCGTACTTGTCAGTTCTTCAGGGTAAGTCGTCGGGGGAGACTGTGGGGTCACAAGGGTCAGCCGTACAGAGGGCCGCGTTCCCAGAAGGCAGTGCTGCTCTGCGGGTCCCCTGACGGGCTCGTCTAAGGCCGCAGAGAAGCCTTTCTCTTCCATGTTTGGCGGAACTCGGTGACGTCGTGTGGGCCTCTCGTCGTCTGTATTGTTACCGAGCTGAAACCCCCACCACGGGGTGGACAAGTCAGCGGCCACCGTCTGTCTCTGCTTTCGGGATTGCGTTACCCCCAAAACACCTCACACCCACAGACCGCTCACTGCCGCCCCGCGTCCCCCGGTCTCTCGGAACCTCTGGTCCGCCCGTCGTGGGTCTACCCTGTAAAACCGTGTCTCCCGGGCCTCCCGTCTGGCGTCGCAGACTGCGGACGGGCGGCCCGTGCGAGACGACCACGTTGGCTTGTCGCTCACCCCCGGCGGCCGTCTGCGTTGTTTCCACGGTCGGCTCTTGGGACGTGCGGCCGCGAGCGCTGCTGTGCAGGCTTCTGTGAGGACGCGTGTTCCCGGTTTGCCTGGGTTCAGACCCCAGACTGCGATTGCTCGGTCACCCTGCCACCTTCTCCACGGCAGCTGCGCCGCCCGTTTCTCCACAGACTCGCCGGCGCGTCACGTTTTCCATTTGCTACATGGAAGCCGTCCTGGCGGGTGTGCAGCGGTTGGAATTTCCCTAACGGTCGGCGGTGTGGAGCGTCTTCCACGTGCCTGTGCGTCGCCCCTTTACCTGTGAAGAAACGTCCATCCTAGTCCTTTGCGCAACTGTTTTTATTGTGGCAAAGTATACAGAACAAAATTTACCATTTTAACCATTTTTGTGTACCATTCAGTGGCCTTAAATACATTCACCATTCACCCCGCAGTCGCCGCCCCCCATCTCCAGAACTAAAACTGTGTCCGTTCAGCAAAAAGTTCCCATTTCTGCCTCCCCTCAGCCCTTGGTAGCCCGTCTCACCTTCTGTGTCTGGGGGTCTGCCTGCTCCCGGGACCCACGTGACGAGAGTCACACACTGTTTCCCTCCATGTGCCCCTCCTGCCTGTGTCTCCAAGGCCGTCCGTGTTGTAACAGGGTCAGGACTCATGGGTGCATTTTTTTTTTTTAAGATTTTATCTATTTATTCGACAGAGATAGAGACAGCCAGCGAGAGAGGGAACACAAGCAGGGGGAGTGGGAGAGGAAGAAGCAGGCTCATAGTGGAGGAGCCTGATGTGGGGCTCGATTCCAGATCGCTGGGATCACGCCCTGAGCCGAAGGCAGACGCTTAACGGCTGAGCCCCCCAGGCGCCCCTCATTGGTGCATTTTTTAATTGGGCCGACTTTTTGTGGAGTTGTAAGAGCACTTAAATATTCTGAATTCTAGACCTTTATCAGATACATGATTTGTAAATATTTTCTCCCATTCTGTAGGCTGTTTTTTCACATTCTTGATAATATTCTTTGATATATAAAAGTTTTATTGTTTTTATGAAGCTTAATTGATTTTTTCTTTTGTTGCTCATACTTCAGGTGTGAAACCTAAGAATCTGTTGCCAAATCTGAGGTCATGAATGTTTATCCCTATATTTTCTCTTCCAATAGTTTTATAGTTTTAGCTCTGGTAGTTGGGTCATTGATCCATTTTGAATTAATTTTTGTATATGAAATGGGGTTAGGTTCCAGCTTCGTTCTTTTGCATATGGTTATTCATTTGTTTGGGTTTTTTTTTTTTTTTTAGATTTATTTATTTATTTGAGAGAAAGTACACATGAGCAGGCAGGGAGGGGGAGAGGGGAAAGGGAGAAGCAGGCTCCCTGCTGAGCAGGGAGCCCCACGCGGGGCTCAATCCCAGGACCCCAGGATCATGACCTGAGCCGAAGGCAGATGATTAACGACTGAGCCGTCCAGGCGCCCTGGTTATTCATTTGTTGAAGATGCTGTCCTCTCTTCTTGAATGTTCTTGGCACCCTTGTTGAAAACCCATTGGCCATAGTTGCTGGGATTGATTTCTGGACTCTGTTCTCTTCCCTTGGCCGACGTGTCCACCCTTATGGCGAAACCACACGGCTTCGCTTACCGTAACTTTGCAGCGAGTTTTGAAATTAGGAAGTATCAGTTCTCCAGCTTTTTTTCTTCTTCTTTTTCAACATTGTTGTAGCTATTTAGGGCCCCTTCTATCCTTATGAATTTGAGGATTGGTTTTTCTATTTCTTCAAAAGGCCACCGGCCTTAGTGAGAGGGACTGGATGGGATCTCTGCATTGCTTCAGGAAGGACTGCCATCTTAACAGTCTGCGTCCCTACCCGGGAACACAGGAGGGCGCTCCATTTATTCAGGTCTTTATAACGGCTTTCAGCGGTGGCTTGTAGTTGAATCTACAACTCTTCTACCTCCTTGGTTAAACTTACTCCTAGGGATTTTATTCTTTTAATGCTCTGATAAATGGAATTGTTTTCTTAATTTTCTTTCGGATTGTTCGCTGCTGGTGCGTGGAAGTACAGCTGGTCTCTGTGTCTCGGCCTCGTACTCTGCGTCCTTCCTGCATTTGTTTCTTTGCTCTAGTAGGTTTTTTGTGTGTGGATTCCATGGGATTTTCTATCTGCATAATCATGTCATCTGCAAATAGAGATAGTGTCACTTCTTCCTTTCCAGGTTAGATGCCTTCTATTTTTCGTGCTTAGTTGCTCTGGCTGGAAGCTCCAGAGCACTGTTGAACAGCAGTGTTGCGAGCAGGTATTCCTGTCTCTTTCTTCATCTTGTAGGAAGAGCTTTCAGTCTGCTACCATTTAATGATGTAGGCTGCGGGCCTCTGAATTTTTCCTGCTTGAATTTTGTTGAGCTTCTTGGCCATTGTACACCAAACTTGGGGAGTTTTCAACCTCAATTTCTTCATAGATTTCCCTGCCCTTTCTCCCTGTTCTCCCTCTGGGATTCTAACGGTATGTGTAACCGCACTGGAGGGTGTCCCCGTGCGTCCATTCCTTCCTCCCCTCCCCTCCCCTTCCTTTTCCTTTCTCTCTCTCTCTCTCTGTTTCTCTCTCTCCTTCTTTTTCTTTCTTTCTTCTCCCCCCCCCCTTAGATTAGGTTATTTTAATTACCCATCTTTGAGTTCACTCATTCTTTTTGCTGCCTGCCCAAAATCTGCTTTTGGACACCTAACATGAAATGTTTATTTCAGCCACTGAACTCTTCAGCTCCAGAATTTCTATTTGGTTCCTTTTCATAATTTCTCTTTTTTGGTTTCCCTACTTGTTCATACACTTTTCTGATTTCTTTTAGTTCTCTGTCCATGATTTCTGTCAGCTCTTTGAGCATATTTAAGACAATTAATTTAACGTCTTTTGTCTAGGGGCGCCTGGGTGGCTCACATGGTAAAGCGTCTGCCTTCGGCTCAGGTCATGATCCCAGGGTCCTGGGATCGAGTCCCGCATCGGGCTCCCTGCTTGGTGGAGAGCCCGCTTCTCCCTCCGCCTCTGCCTGCTGCTGCCCCTGCTTATGCTCTCTCGCTTTCTCTGTCAAATAAATAAAACATTTAGAAAAAAATAAAGTCTTTTTTCTAGGAAGTCCAATTTCTGGGCTTCTTCACAGATGGTCTGTCAATTTTCAGTTTTCCCCCCGTGAATGGCCCACAGTTTCCTGTTCCTTTCTGTGCTGCGTGGTGTTTTGCCGACAGCCGCAGGACGGTAACCCTGGAGAGCAGGCCCTCCCCACTCCCCGAGGACTGCTGTTGCTCCAGGAAGGCTGTAGTTGCCCATTTACTTGATGACTTTTCCAAACTGTTTTTGCAAAGACTATGTTTCCCGTCTTCTGTGGTCACCGAAGTCTGTTCCTTTAGTTTGTGTTCAGCTGATGTTTTGTCAGAGATTTCCTTAAATTCCTGGATCCAATGAGATTTTTAAAAAATTATTTATTTTAGAGAAAGAGCCACACAGTGGGAACGGCAGATGGAGAAAGCATCTCAAGCAGAGTCCATGCTGAGCACAGAGCCTGATGGGGGTTTGATCTCATGACCCTGGGGTCACAACCTAATACTACTTCAGAGGCGCCTGGGTGGCTTAGGCGGTTAAGGGTCCAACTCGATCTCAGCTCAAGTCTTGATCTCAGGGTCCTGAGTTCAAGCCCTCCGTTGGGCTCCACACTGGGCGTGAGCCTACTTAAAAAACAAAACACACTATTTCAGCTGCATTTCACAGATTTGATGTATTTTCATTTTCAAATTCTTTAATTTTCTAGTTCCCCTTGAGACTTCCTCTTTGCATCATGGATTATTCCAAAGTACGTTTTCTAATTTCCAAATATTTGAGGTTTTAAAACTTGCATTTGCTATTGATTTCTAGTTTATTTACCTGCCAGAGAACATATTGTACGTGATTTTAATTCTTTCAAGCTCACAGTGTTTGTTCTGTGACCCAGGACTTGGTCTGTACTGGTGAATGTTCCGTGTACACTTGGGAAGAAAGTGTTCTGCCAGGCGGAGCCCTGTTGGTGACCCTGAGACCAGACTGGTGGATGCTGCTGCTCAGAGACCCTGCGTCCTTGCCGACCTTCTGCTTGTTTGATCGACTGCCTGGAGATCAGTCTTGATGTATCTTATATTTTTGTTTTTGAGAGAGAGTGCATGAGCAGTATGGGGGGGTGAGCAGAGGGAGAGGGAGAGAGAGAATCTTAAGCAGGCGCCACACTCATTGCAGAACTCGACTCAGGGTTCAGTCTCATGACCCTGACATGACCTGAGCTGAAATCAAGAGTCAGAAGCTTCACCGACTGAGCCACCCGGGCTCCTCTTTTTAGTTCTGTTTTTAAGCAATCTCTACACCCAGCGTGGGGCTTGAACTCACAACCCTGAGATCAAGAGTTGAACACTCCACTAATGGAGCCAGGTGGGCGCCCCCGGTGTTGAGGGACCTAAATGTAATATGGATTTGTTGTTCTCTTGGGGTTTGCTTCATCTGCGCTGTCGCGGAGAACCGGCCCCTTTATCAGTACTCAGCACCTTCCTTTAGCTGTGATGACTCCCTGGTTTCTAGTCGGCTCTGTCTGGAGAGAATGTAACTGTTCTTATGTTCTTTTGAGCAGTGTGAGGATGGTATTTTTTTCTCCAACCATTTCTTTAATCTGTGTGTGTCTTTATATTTAAAGTGGGTTTTATAGACAATACACAGTAGGGGCTTGTTTTTTGACTCACTTTTGACAGTCTGTCTTTTACTTTACATTTAAATCACTGACCTTGGAAGTGACTAGTGATATGGTTCGATTAATATCCACCATAGTCGTTACTGTTTTCTCTGGGTTGCCCTCCTTTGAAAATGATATGCCCAGGTGTAGGGGTCTTTGGGCTTGTTCCCTCAACTTCTGGACCTGTGGTTTCATGTCTGACATTAATTTGGGGGAAATTCTCCAACATCGTTTCAAATAGTTCCTCTGTCCCTTTGAAGAGCTCCAGAATCCCTCCTGGTGTGCCCCTCACAAGGACGTACACGATGTGTACGTGTCCCACAGTCCTTGGGTATTCTGCTCTGGATTTGTTTTTTTCAGTCTTTGTTCTGTTTTCAGTTTTGGAAGTTTCTGCTGATATTTCCTGAAGTGCAAAGACTCTTTCCTTGGCTACGTCCACTCTAGTGATAAGCCCGTCAAAACATTCATTTGCGTTAGTGTTGTCTGAGCACCAACCTTTCTGTTTCGTTGTTAGGACTCCCGTCTCTGTACCTTGCCCCTCTACTCCTGGATGCTGTCTCCTCTATCCATCGGAGCCCCTGGCATAGTAATAATCATGGTGGTTTTCTGTCCCCAGTCTGGGAACAGCAACATCCCTGCCCTGCTGGTTCTGGTGCAGCTCTGTCTTCAAATTGTGTTTTTCCTTTTAGTTATGACTTGTTTTTTCCTGGACAGCTAGAGCGGCTGTACCGTCTAAAGGAACTGCTGTAAGGAGGCCTTTAGTGATGCATTTGGGGCGGGGGGTGGGGGGTGGTCTGTTCTCCCGGGGTCAGGGCGTCAGGGCTCAGTCAGCATTCTCTCCCGAGGCGGGGTGAAGGCTAAGGTGGGCTGGAGTTGGGCGTTTCCCTTCCCCCAAGGCAGTGAGGCGGAGAACACTCTAGCAGGTTAGGCCCCGGGAGCTGGTGTTCCCTGAGGGCCTGTTTGAAGCTGCTTTGCTGGATTTCAGAATAGCCGTTCTCCCTCCCCTTGCTTCTTCAGTATTTCCGGTGGGAACCTGATCGAGCTCCTGCCGGTGAAGCCCCGTCCACACAGAGCCTCCGGCAGTTCGTCAGCCCAAGGTAGGGTCTTCCCAGCCGGGCGCCGGTTCCCTGTGACGGTTTCTGCAGGGGTCTGTGCGCAGGTAAGCCGCCACTCCCTGCATCTGCCATCTGTCTCTCTGGTCTTGGGGAAGCAGGTGGCCCCCGGGCCCCTCCTCCCTGCAGATCCAAGAAAGGCCTCTGGTTTTTCAGAGTATTCGGCTGTTTCCTTGTTAGGACCGAGTGGCAACGTCCAAGCTCCTTACCTGTGGAGAGTAAAACCAAAGTCCTTCTTCCTTTATTTTGAGGCTCTTGTTAGAGCCTAAACCTTAGGGATGTTAAGTGTGTCTTGGGGAGCTGACCCTGCGTCCTGTGGTGTCCTTGTTTTCACCTGGTCATCTTCCGTACGCTGAGTTCTGCTGTGTTTGGCACTAACGCGTCACTCCCACTTTCTTCTCCTGCGTTTGCGTAATGTACCTTTCCTCCCTTTGACTTTTAACCTATCCCTGTCATTTAAAGTAAGTTGGGCCTTCTTTTTGATCCAGTCTGACAATCTCTTGTTTAATTAAAACATTTATTACTGAAGTGTAGCGACACACAAGGTGACGTTATTTCAGGTGGACGACGTAGCGACTCAGCAGCGCTGGACGTCACTCAGCACTCCCCGCGGGTAGGTGCCATCCGTCACTCCACTAGCGCGTTGTCGACCGTGTTCCCGGTGCTCCCCTTTTCATCTTCATGTGTTTATAACGGAGTTTGTGCTCCTTAATCCCCGTCACCTGTTTCACCCCCCACCCCCACCCCTCTGGCAACCACCCGTTTGTCCTCTGTATTTATGGGTCTGTTTCTGCTTTGTTCATTTGTTTTCTTAGGTTCCATCGATGAGTGAAATCATACGGTGTTTCTCTTTCTCTCACTTCATTTAACTTAACACCCCCTGGGGCATCCATGTTGTCGGAAATGGCAAGCTCTCCTTTTTCATGGCCGAGTGGTATTCCCTTTAGGTCTCCATGCCACATCTTTATCCATTCTCCAGCTGACGGACGCTCGGGCTGCGTCCGTGTCTTGGCTACTGTAACGAACAGAAGGTACGCACACCGTTCCGCGGTGGTACTTTGGTTTTCTTTGGGTAAATAACCAGGAGTGGAATTACTGGATCATATGGTCTTGGGGAACCTCCCTACCGTTTCCCACAGCGGCTGCACTTTATATGCCCACCAACGGTGCATGAAAGTCCCCTTTTCGCCACATCCTGGCCAACACTTGTTACTCCTCGTCTTTTTGGTAACAGCCATTCTGGCAGGTGTGCGGCCATCTCAGTGTGGCTGATCCGCATTTCCCCGATGAGGAGTGGTGAGCATCTTCCCGACGAAGGGTCGTCAGAAGACAGGCAGGCGTGGACACGGGCCCCAGGCTAAGAGGGAGCCACGGTTGAAAGGATTTTACACCACCCGGAAGGGGCCCTCCACCCCTCCCCACTCGGGTGGACAAGTACTTGATTGGGTGACAGGCCCATGGAATGCTAATAAGAGTAAAACAGCCCTGTCAGCAAGCCGCTAAAAACCCTTCGAGTGAGAAGCTCCGGCCGCAGCCCTCTCGGGTCCCCTCCGTCCTCGGCAGCTTTGCACCAGCGCTCAGCACGCTCCGCTGCCCCCCTCATCCCGTCTGCCTCTTCGTTCTTTGACGCCGCGTGACGAGAACTGCGGACGCCGAAGGAAAAGCGAGCCTGTAACGTTTCCGCGTGTGCTGGCCGCCTGGGTCTCCGGTGCAGAAACGTCCTCCGGTTCTCTGCCCATATTTGATCATGCTGTTTTTGGTGTCGGGTTGTGCAGGCTCTTTCTTCGTTCTGGATGGTAACTCTGTCAGTTACCATTTGCAAATGACCTCTCCCGCTCAGTAGGTTGCCTTTCTCTTGATGGTTTTTATTTTGGCGAAGTCTGTCGTTTTTGTTTTTCTTGCTTGAGGAGACATATTCATATATATGTTGCTGTGGCTGATGTCCAGGAAGTTACTGCCTGCTTTCTTCTAGTTTTATGGTTCCAGATTTCACATTTAGGTCTTAAATCCATTTTGAGTTTATTTTTGTGTACAGTACAAGAAAGTGCTCCAGTTTTCCCAACACCATTTGTTGTCTTTTCCCCATTGTATATTTTTGCCCCCTTTAACTAGGTTTATTTCTGGGCTCTCTGTTCTGTCCCATTGGTCTATGTGTCTATTCTTGTGCCAGGACCATTCTGTTTTATTATAGCTTTGTAGAAAATGCTGAAATCTGGGATTGTGGTACCACCAGCTTTATTGTTCTTTCTCAAGATTGTTTTGACTATTTGTGGTCTTTTGTAGTACAATACAAATTTTAGGATTTTGTTCTAGTTCTGTGGAAAATGCTGTTTATATTTTGGTAGGGATTGCACTCAATCTGTAGATTGCTTTGGGCAGTAGTATAGACATTTTAACAATATTGGTTCTTCCAATCCATGAGCATGGAGTATCTTTCCATTTATTGGTGTCATCTTCAATTTCCTTCATCAGTGTTTTATAATAAAGTTTTATTTTTTTATGGATTTTATTTATTAGAGAGTGAGAAAGCATGAGAGCAGGATGAGGGGTGGGTGAGGGGCAGAGGGAGAAGCAAACTCCCCGCTGAGCAGGGAGCCCAACGCGGGGCTCAATCCCAGGGTCCCAGGATCATGACCTGAGTCAAAGGCAGACACTTAACCGACTGAGCCACCCAGGTGCCCCAGTGTTTTATAGTTTTCAAAGTACAGTTCTTTCACCTCCTTGGTTAAATTTAATATTTCTAGGCATTTTATTCTTTTTTTTTTTTTTTAAAGATTTTATTTGACAACACGTGCACACAAGTGGTGGGGGGTGGCAGAGGGAGAGGGAGAAGCAGGCACCCTGGCTGAGCAGGGAGCCTGATGTCATGACTTGAGCTGAAGGCAGACACTTCAACCGAGTCACCCAGGCACCCCAGTATTTTATCCTTTTTGATGTATTTGAAAATGTGACTTTTTTTAAATTTCTGACAATCTCTTTTAATTGGCATGTTATGCTGTTTATATTTAATGTCATTATAGATGATTCTGCCATATTTTTTGCTTAGTTCATTTTTTCCTTCCCTTTGGTTTTATGTTCCCTGCCTCCTTTTGTAATATTTGAAACATTTTTAGCATTCCATTTTAATTTACCTTTTAGCTTTTTGTTAAATATTAGTGATTGCACTACTGATTACAATATTCAAAGTAACTTTTCAGTTTACTTCAGAATTAATGTTTCACCACTTCAGGTGAAATGTAGAGACCTTATAAGTAAACCTTTGCCTTCCTCCTTTATATTGTAATTTTCGCAATATAACATTTGCATACACTGAAAACCCTGAAAGATAGTAATTGTTACATTGCAAAGTCAGACATCTTTTAAAGAACTTGAGAGGAAACAGTGTATTTGCCCAGATCTTTGCATTTTCTGCTGAGCGCCTTCTTCATTCCTGAAGTTCCATTTTCTGCCATTTACTTTTTGCCTGAAGAACTTCCTCTAGCCGTGCCGTCTGAGAGCTCTTCTGGTGCAGGACTCGGTTTTCCTTGTCTAGGCATATTGATTTCGTCTGCATTCCTGGTATTTCTGTAGACATAGTATTCTATAAGGATGGTTACTTTCAGCCTTTAAAAACAATCCAGTCATATGGCTTCTGTGGTTTCTGGTGAGAAATCTGTAGGTATTCACATTGTTGTTACTCTGTATGTAACGAGTCACTTTTCTTTGGCTGCTTTCCAGATTCAGTCTCCGGTCTCATTAGTCCGTGCTGGTCTGACAGGGTTCTCTTTAGCTCTGGGGTGTACTGAGCTTTGTGAATCTTTACATTTGTCTTTTGTCAGATTTGGGATATTTTCAATCATCTTGTTAAAAATTTTTTTTACACCAATATCTTTCTCCTTTTGCTGGGAATCCAATTAACACATACATTAAATTTTTTTATATTGTCCCACAAGTCCCCAAGGCCCCAAGGCCCCGTTTGTTTCTATTTCCAAATTTTTTTGTTTATCCTCTGTACTTTTCACTTTAAGTTTATAACTTTTGGTTTATTTCAAGAGCATTTGTCCTTCTTTCATGGAGTATGGTTATAATAAAACATATTTATATAAAAGCTCTAACATCTTTTTCTGAGTATTCCAACACATTTAAATTAACATGTTAACTTTCTTTTCCATTTAAAGATGTTCTTGGCTCTTCATATGGTGAGTAATTTTGGATTGTATTCTGGACATTTTTAATATTATGAGACACTCTTGACTCTTATTAAAATCCTTTAGAGAATGTTGACTTTTTTTTTTTTTTTTTTTAAAGCAAGCAAGTAATCTATGCTTAGACTGCACGTGCCGATCTGCCCCGAGTGGGCTTTGGTCTGGGATCCGTCGTTTTCCGAGCCCGTGCAGTGCTATTCGGGTCTGTGCCTGTGTACAGCACCGGGGCCAATCTGTGGTAGTTCCCTTCAGTCTCTGCTTCCTCAGGTCGGTTCCAGGCACATGCAGCTCAGGGTGAACCCAGGGTTTTCATAAGGGCTTTACGGGATCTTCCCGTATTTCATTTTCCAGATACCGCCTTTTCCTGGTCCTTTGGCTAGAAAAAGTCCAGGTTTTGCCTCCCTGTGGTGCTGCACACTATGACTGGGTCCAGCTTGGGGCCAAAGTTGCGGCCCCAAGGAAGGGAAAACATCAGGGATTCTCGCCTCCACACACAGCCTCTTTGGAGTATGTGGGTGTCCCCTTTTCCAGTTCCTTTGAGTACCCCGTGTGTCCGGCTTCCTGATGGCCCGTGTCCACAGACCCTTCCCAGGGCTCTGCCAAGTGGAGAGGGCGGCATCCCTCGGGTACCCTGTTGTTTGCTTCTCACATGCAGGTCTGGAATGCAGGCTCCCCGGGATATACAAGAGGGAAAAATACGGGGAAATCATCACCATTTTGGTTGTTCCTGCAGTTTTAATCCCCAGCCCCAATCTGCTGCTACTGTTTACGTCTCAGAGAACTGGGCTAACTGCTTCACTGCGTTCCGGGTTGTTAGTGTAACCGCTGGGAAGACCGGGCAGAGCGTGCTTACACTGTGGGGTCCTCTGGACGGCATTTCCAGACTCAGGACATTGTGCCCACAGGTTCACCCATCTCCTCAGAGGGTAACGTCTGCTGTGTTGCTGTGGACATAAATGTGGAGGGAGCAGTGAGCCGTAAGTCTGTCGAGCACAGCCTTTCACAGCAACCTGAGTGCGGCCAGGGGCCGGCAGCGTCGGTCACCATGCACTGCGGTTCTTACACCTCCCTGTTCAGGCCAGAGCTTATCATATGGTGACTGCAGGGAGGTTCACAATGGGCCCTGACGTCTTACAGATGAAACGTGGCCCTAAATGGGGGCCTACGTCTAGTTAGCAGTGCTTTTGCTGCACGGAAAGACCTCCTATCAGTGAATTGTTTCCTTTCTCTCCAACATCTTTTTCCTGGACAAAGGTAGCTTACCCTCTCGGGTAGCTGTCACCTCTGTTTGCACAGCGTTTAACTTCAAGGGAACCTGATGAATTACCGGAGTGACGCCGCCTGAGAGAAGGGGATTAGGCTGTACGCATTTCAAGCATCTGTTAATACAGCGTGGACAGCAGATCTAAAAAAGCCAATTATGCTGCTTCTTTTGCAAGGAGAAAGTCTCTCAGTGTAGGAACGAAGCGCCCCTGAGAGCTCTGTCCTTGGGCCCTGAAGTGCCGCTTCACTGAGCTCCGGCGGGGGCCTTGCGCCCCCCTTCTTGGTACTCCTCCTTCCCCTGCTGCCCGGGGTCAGCAAGCTGCGGGACGCCGGCAGCCCACGTCACCGGCTTTCTGGTGGCTGGGCAGTCACGTGTTCGAGTGTGGAGCTTGCACAGCCACGTGCCTCGTTTGTGAGACTTTCATCCACAGGAGGAGAAATCTCAAGGTGTGCAGTCACCTTGATTCTTAAGTTGGAGGCAAGTCTGCAGAAGAAGTGACAGCAACAGCCACAACCTCAAATAGGTTTTAAAGCTGCAGCGTCACAGGTAAAAATCAGCAAGACTCCATTACCACTGCCTGTGACGCCCCGTGCCTCTTCCTCGTGCAAACACGCAACACCCTTTCCTAGTGGCAGAGCTGACACCACGGTCACACAAGCAGCTCCTTCACACATTTGTTCTCTAGGCCTCCGGCATGCTCAGAGCACAAAAAAAAAAAAAAAAAAAAAACCACTTGCCTCAAGTTTATCAAAATGACAATGATACTCTGTATTCAATTAAAATTAGTAAAAATATTTTATTGAATTTCAGGAACTTGGTAATTTTAAAATTTCAAATCTTTGCACACAGATCACCACTATACTTTCTAGGGTTGTGGAGGTTAGGACTTGAAGATTGTCACTTATCTCCTTGTGTCCGCACAGCACAGAGATCCCAAGTCCTGGCCCCGCCCTGCCCCTTCTGACCACGATGCTGGGGAGGACGGCCAAGGGGATGGTGTCTTTAAGGAGCTCAACTGTTCACGTGGAGACTAACGATGCCAGAGTAAGATGGATCCAAACTCGTGCCCACTCCTCGGAACAGGCCTGTCGTATGTGGCTCACATGTGAGTTTCTCTTGTGTTTTTGATTTAGGGCAAAGCTGTCGAAACGAAGTTTCTAGTTCCCTGGGGAGCTCGGAAGTTTGGCAAAGATCAAAGCAGAAACCTCTTGAAATAAGACATTTAGGAACTGCCAGTGAACAGCTGAGACTTCAGTGCTACGTGGCATCAGGCAGGGTGGAAGGGACATGTGCTCATGACCCTGGGTGTTTTGAGGGCTCTTGGAAATTCAGAGCTAAATGGAACATTTTTACGAGCCTCTGGGATATGGCTGTTTATTAATCCATGGTTTTTTTTTTTCCTACCCTCTCCTTGATATTTTTACATTTTCACGTGCCAATTAGCCAACTGAACGAGGCAACAAGAAGGAAAAGGCCCCCAAGCCCTCTGAAAAAGGCACACGCCAGCTACCTTACACCAAAACACTAGCCTCCTCTTTTTTTACATTTGAGAACTGGATTTTTTAAAATCTATAATCCCAGCAGAAATCCCTCCAGACCCACAAGGGTCTGTGTTTTAGGCTCAGACATAACCAACTGATGGACTGGGCTTACTTAGGGAGACTGCCCACCTGTCTGGATGGTGACAGGCACACAGCCGTGTAGACACATCTTCAGGAGGACATGCGATGCATCTGCCCAATCCAGTGTCCTGCTGCGGCAGTCCTGACCCGCCCAGAGCTCAGGCAGGGCCTGCAGTAGCCATGACGGGCAGGTCTGGACCACCCAGTGGAGCGACCGGACCCTACACAAAACACAATGCAATCTGAGTTATTTTGCAAACTGCAAACCTTCTGAGTAAAAAGACAAAAATATACATTCCAAGGAGTCTGTAAAGTGCCTGGAAGCTGCGGACCGCTGCCCCGAGGTGCTCCGGTCCGTCCGTGCTTGAGCTCGCAACTGCTACTGTCACACACGTGCTATCATTCACATGATGGTTCTGTTTTTATTTTGTAAATGGCTGTTATAAATCCAGCTAGTGTGCAGTAATTTCATAATTTTTAATATGCATTATCTGCAATAACATTGTGACAGCTCCATACTGTGGGTTGACACACAATACTTAGAACAGATTTATCATATTTGGTCTGTAGGTAAATAATAAATGATTTAAAATTGCCTAAATATACCATTCTGAGCCGTTTCATTCCACCAGGAAAATACAGGGTTTTTTTCCTCTCTTTAAAAAAAAAAGAATTAAATACCAAAATAACTACATTTAAATAAATAACATGATGATGATGACATTTAAAAGTCCACAATAAGGCCAAAGCCCTCTTCTATTTGTACGGCTGCTCAGCCCTGACCCCCTGGAACACTCTGGAAAGGCCAGCAGTTTTCTTTCTGGGGCAGTGTGACTGAGGCCGGGTGGGGCCCCTACTGCTCACTGTCTCACCTTTGTTTCCTTTCGTCTCACTTTTGTTTTCTGTAGGAGAGAAGTCAGCTTTAGGACTGCTTCAGTTCTGAGAGGCTGAGGGGGATTTCCTGTTACAAACCAGAGAAGGACCTGGATGTTTCCGAGACCCTTGTGTTAACACGCAGCTTCTGCTCCACCCCAGCACCTGCTCCCCGCGAGCCAGGCAAACCGCAGCGTCATCAGGTGGACAGCTGGTCGGACGACGGCTCTGTGCCTAGAACCGGTGACAGTGACTAGCGAACATGCCACGGAGAGACCTGTGACACTTGTCTGAAAAGGGTGTGTGGAAAAGACTGAATCTTTTTTCCAAATGAAGTAGGAACAGTTCTGTCGTTTTAAACACACACAACACTTAGGAGGCTTGTTTTACTTAGAGTGGAAAATTATGCCAGGGACAAAGTCAACACAAAGGAACAAACAACAAAAAGCAGGAAAGAGACCCAGTTAAGTGCAGCTCCGCGAGTCCAGCAGTTCTTTCAGTCATGGTTAACATGCGGCCCAGCGTGGGCATCCATCTGTCCAGTCTGTCTGTCCGTCTGTCCTAGATGCATCCGGCACCTGCTCTAACACGGAAAACCTGCAGATGTCATCAAGTAGCTCCATCTGCACGTTAACAGGACAGACAAACGGAAACCATTCCATGGCTGAGAACAGACAACAAAAACAGAACTACATTGTTTCTTTTCCCCAAATGAAATCAACACGAAAGGTCCTGTGTGATTCCAAAATTTCCAGAGTAGAAATGGAGCGATCTGAAATGTCAAAGACCCCGTTATTTTGTAAAGAAAGTACACCTCAAAATATTCTAATTCCACATGTGAACAACAAAATACTGTCTCATCTACCAGTGCCAGCCCCAGGGGTCCTGGGAGGGTGGCGGGGACGGTTCCCGCCCTGTCCCAGCAGCTCCGCTCCGGAGTGACGAGCTGAGCTTGGGCTGGGGAGACACTGCCGGAACCAGGTTTTGTTGCATGTGGTTTTGTTCAGGTGTGATTTCTGTCTTTTAGGAGTTTTAAGGCCACCTGGGTTTTGTGTTTTCAGTGCTGAGGTGAAGTCCAACCGCAGGGCCCTCTACCCACCGAGACAAGGCGCTCCGAGTGTCGGTGAGAGGCAGTGTCTCCTTTTGGCACCACAAGAGTTGATATTAAAGTAAGAAAAGCTGTCCCAGTCGCTAGTTTTGGACACCTTTCTCCCTGCCGGCTGCCGGCGGCGTGTCCACACTCAGGGCGATGACGATGCTCTCGCCGTCTTCCGTCTTGACCCGCTTCAGCTCTGGCTGCTCCGTCTGGTCGCCATTCTGGCGCTTTGTGGGCAGGGACGCCGACGCCGACGCATGTGTTGCCAACATGTGCAGAGGACTCGCCACTGCTGCAAAGAGACAGTGAGTCAGACCCCATGTTCTTGGGTGCATCCTCATCCCCTATTGGGCCCCCATGGGACCCCAGGCACCCACCGGTCCAGGCTCTCTGCCCGAAGGGTGGGCTCCTGTGTGTGACTGATATGGCCTGCAGTGGCCAGGGGCACAGAAGTCTGGACTGGATTGCTGGGGACCAGAAACCCTATAGCAAGATCAGTGGGTATTCTCAGTGACAGCTGGCATCTTTTTTACTTGAAATAGCGTGTATCTATCTTTCAGAGAACTGGGGGGGAGGCTGAGGCTCAGGTCGGGCGAAGGGGCTGCCGCCGGCCATCTCCCCTGTGCAGAGGCCCCTTGTGCCCCACACCACGCCGAGCACTCCTCATCACTTCACACGCGAGAAGGGGAGCAGACATGTGGCTCAGGCTAACAGAGCTGCAACAAGGAAAGCCCCGTGTCTGTGCCGGCAAATCCACTCCTGAGCCCTGTGAATCTAGGGAGTTCACAAGCAGACATGTGCTCACAAGCCCCTGGCTGGCTTCCCGACTTCTCCTTGGTCCCCACCTCCACCACCAAGCACTTCCTCCCTCAGGTCTTCACCACAGGCTGGCGTGGGACTTCTCTGGCCCTCATCTGCCGCACGCTGTGCACAAGCAGGTCAACTCCAGGAGATGAAAAAAGAAACGTGGCTCCCTTACCCAGAAAGTGCCGCTTCTTCAAAGAAAGAAGACAGGGCTGGGTTGAAGAGGAAGGCCTGGACCTCCCTTGGGAGGTGGCAGAACTGCCAGCCTTATCAGTGTCCCCACGTGAGGTACCTAAGTCCTGATGTGACTGCCTTCAGGCCCCGCCTCAGACCAAACCCCGGAAACAGCCCGAGGAAGCAGAGATGAAGGGGGAAGAAGACAGACAGGGGAATGTGTCCTGGAGTGGAAGTATCAGATGAGCGCAAGGTTGCCCTGGTAAGTCGGAAGGACGGACAGACTCAGGCTGCAGAAAGACAAATCGGGAACTCAAATGCAAGGCCAAGGAGACCAGCGCCAACCCTACGTGCCTGGTGACAGATTCCTCTAAGGAGGTGCAGGGGTGCAAGCAGCCGGGACACAGGGAGAGTGCAGGCTCCCTCCCAGGGCCCCGCACATGGGGACGCACGGGGACGCACGGGGATGCACACTGGCTGCTGCGTGGACTCTGCCTGACCAGTGGGATGGCACAGGGGCCGCCAGTGTGAGCCATGGGTACAGGAAGCAGTTCTGCAATTTAGAGCGACCTTTCTTGTACTGGACGCAGGAAACATCCAGGCTGCATCTCTGGACAGTCTCCACCCCTCCTTCTCACACAGGGGCCTCAGGCATCACTGCCGTGTGGCCCACTCATGAGACAGCACCTGTCCTACTTGATTTTTGCCGGACTAGCTACGGACAGCCACGGTCTTCCACATCTCGGCCGCCCAGGAGACCACACAGCAGCAGTCCTGACCTCACACGCCTCATCTGACGGGCTTGTCTGCTGGCTGTGTGACACATGGGGCTGGAGAGAAAGCATCCTCTGGGGCGGACGGGTCCCAGGGGGCTCTGGAGGCCGGCCACCTGGAGAGCTGTCAGCCCCTGGCCCTGTGGAGAACATACCTCCTGACCTAGACAGGAGGCCAGGGTGGGGCTCTACGCATGGCCAGCCCTCAGGGAACAAAGGGGCCAGCTAGACCCTGCCTAATGGGAGGCCTCGAATTCCTCTGCACCGTGCGTTCCTTCATTCAAGAGTAAGTGCCCCGTCCCTCTCAGGAACAAGGGCCCGCACGGTGGCTGGGGCGGCGTGGACGTGCAGCCCAAGTTCTTCCGGTGGGACACACACCCCACACAGCGTGAGCGGCGCCTGACACAAGCATGAGTGAACTGAGCCATGCAGCACGCGGGGCACTTGCTGCCGTTTGTCAACCGACTAACACACACGTTGTCTACGTGTGTTTCTGGTTAAAGACAACTTACTTAACCTACAGTGGTGACCCACTGAGCGCGTGCCTGGAAGCAGCTCCTCTAACACCTTTTTCCACAAGGCACGTCACAGCCTGCGGTGCCTGGAACAGCAGACCTTCTCAGGACTGTGCTTCGGGTTCATTTTATTTTTATTTATTTATTTATTTATTTAAAGATTTTATTTATTTATTTAACAGAGATAGAGACAGCCAGCGAGAGAGGGAACACAAGCGGGGGGAGTGGGAGAGGAAGAAGCAGGCTCATAGCGGAGGAGCCTGATGTGGGGCTCGATCCCATAATGCCGGGATCACGCCCTGAGCCGAAGGCAGACGCTTAACCGCTGTGCCACCCAGGCGCCCCTTCTGGTTCATTTTAAACAGGAAAATCAAGAAAAAACACAAAACGTGAAAAACAGGGCACTAATAGGCTGTGAAAAGACATGTGTTTACGGTGAGAGCTGAGCCCAGGAGGAGGGGCATGGTGTGTGCGACCTCGGGGGGCCAGCGTGCCCGACTCAAGTCCTGTGCCACCCTCAACACGCGTGCCCCGTGATACTGACTGCGGATCACAAACACATGTGAGTAGGCGAACACGGAGGGCCAAGTGCGTGAGGTCAGGTCTGGAAGTCGCACAGAGCAGCAGCCTCACACAGGGTGGGCACAACAGGTGCCTGGAGGCACAGCCCCCGGCATAGGGCAGCAGGGCTGAGTGCAACACCGCCCTCGGCAGGCGCCTCCCTGCAGACCAGCATGCGGAACACAGGGCAAAAGGCCACGCTGGTCAGGCAGGTCCATGCTAGCTCCAGAAGCAACACTGCAAGGGGCCCTTGGGGGAGGCAGGGCCGAACGGGACGAAGTCAACAGAGCACCGCATGCAGGCACTAGGACACGCACATCTGCATCCCCACCAAACCTTCCACCTCCTCAAAACCTGGCAGGGCCAGACCCCTTGCACACGCGGGAGGACTGGAGGCCCTTTTCCGCAGGGAGAAAAGATGACAGCTGTGAGCATGATGGAGACACTTGAGGACGACAAGTGAAGTGTTGGTCCGGGACTTCTCCGTTAGGGTCACCGGAGAACAAGGTCAGCAGTGAGGCGACCTTTCTTCTTGACACCCACTGCCCCCCCCACCCCCGACAGAAGCCGGGGGTAGCGGTCTCAGCACAGACCAACTGAGCACCTTTGGCCAGACCACTGCCCAGTGGGGGAAGAGAGGCTGAGGAATGGCCAGAACCACGTTTTATGGGAAGCAGGTCGAGCAGCCCCAGAAGCTGCCAGGAAGAGGGTCCATCACCACGCACTGGCCCAGGCCTGACTTCCATATTCACTCTCTGAGGCCAGCATTACTCTGACACCAAAGCAGATAAAAATACTACAAGTAAACTACAGACAACATGCCTGACAAATACTGACACAAATGTCCTCAACAAGACATGAGCAAACCAAATTCAACAGCATACTAAAAGGGTTATATATACACACCATGACCAAGTGGGATTTACTCCAGGGAAGCAAGGGTGGTTAAACATAAAACAAAAAACCAACCAATGCAACACACTGCATTAATAAAGGAAAAAAACCCATGATCATCTTAACACAGAAAAAGCATGTGACAGGGATACCTGGGTGGATCAGCTGGTTAAGCGTCCAAATTTTGGCTTAGGTCGTAATCTCGGGGTTGTGGGATTGAGCCCCATGTAGGGCTCCCTGCTCAGTGGAGAGTCCGCTTGAGATTTCTCTTTATCCCTCTGCCCCCCCGCCCGGCTTGTGTGTGCTCTCTCTCTCTCTCTCTCTCTCTCTCTCTCGAAGAAAGCATGTGACAGAATTCAACACCCTTTCATGATAAAGCTACTCAGCAAACCAGAAAGAAGGAAAACCACCTAATAAAGTCCGTAGATGACAACCCAGAGCTAACATCAGCCTCGATGGTAAAAGACGATGCTCTCCCCCTAAGGTCAGGAGGAGGACATGGATGCTTGCTTCTGCCACTGAGATTCAGCACCTTGCTGGAGTTCTAGCCCCAGCAATTAGGCAGCAAAAGGAAGTAAATGACATCTAAATGGAAAAGAAGTAAAACTCTCTCTCCTGGAGATGACATCATCTTTGTATGTAGAAAATCCTAGTAAATCCACATAAGAAAACCCCCCTAACCCAAAAACGATTACAACTAATACATGAATTCAGCAAAGTTGCAGGGTACAATATCAACAGGCAAAAACTGGCTGTATTTCTATACAGTAGCAATGAACAACTTCAAAAGGAAATTAAGAAAACAATCCCAAAGTAATAAACCAGGAAGAAATTTAAGCAAGACTTTTACACTGAAAACTACAGAACATTACTGAAAGAAATTAAAGACCTAAACAAATGGAAATTCAATGTCCGTGCTCACAGACTGAGAGACGTGATATTCACACCGCACGACTGCCTGGAGCATAGGCTCAGTGCGTCCCTTTCAAAATCCCAAATCTTTTTTTGCAGAAATGGAAAACATGATCCTAAAATTTGCATGGAATTGCTAGGTATCCAGAACAGTCAAAACAATCTTGAAAAAAAAAAAAAAAAAAAAAAAAAAGAACAAAGTTGGAGGACTCCTACTTCCCAATTTCAAAACTTCCTACAAAACTATAATCAAAACTGTGGCTTTGGCATAATGGCAGACACGGAGATCAATGAAATAGAACTGAGAGAAACAAACTCGTATCAAGTGATTTTCTTTTTAAACAAACAAAAAAGATTTCATTTATTTATCTGACACAGAGAGAGAGAGAGAGAGCACAAGCAGGGGGAGTGGCAGGCAGAGGGAGAGGGTGAAGCAGGCTCCCCGCCGAGCAGAGAACCTGACACAGGGCCTGATGCCAGGACTGCAGGATCACAACCCAAGCTGAGGCAGATGCTTAACCAAATGAGCCACCCAGGCTCTCCAGTCAAGTGGTAAGGGTGACAAAACCATCCAGTGGGGAAAGCAGTCTCTTCAAATGGTGCTGGGACAACTGGGCATCCACATGCCAAAGAGTGAAGTTAGGCCCTACCTCACATA
This sequence comes from Ursus arctos, assembly GCF_023065955.2. Lineage (NCBI taxonomy): Eukaryota > Metazoa > Chordata > Mammalia > Carnivora > Ursidae > Ursus > Ursus arctos. The sequence continues at coordinate 648,680 of NW_026622919.1, forward strand.
ATATACAAAAACTAACTCAAAATGGACCAAAGACCTATACTTAAGAGCTGGAACTACATAGCTCTTAGAAGAAAACAGGGTAAGTCGTCACGACCTCGGATGTGGCAACGGATTCTTAGGACACCCCAAAGCACAGGACACAAAAGGGAAAAGAGATAAATGAGACTACACAATCGAAACGGCTGCATCAGAGACACAATCAGGAAAGTGAAGAGACAAAACCACCGAATGGGAGAAAATATTTGCAAATCACATATCTGATTAGGACCTACGATCCAGAATATATAAAGAGCACCTATAACTCAACAACAACAAATGGGCAGAGGACTTACACAAGCATCTGTTTGAAGAAGACAAATAACCAAGCACATGAATAGATGCTCAACACCATTAGTCATGAGGGAAATGCAAATCAAAACCACTGATACCTGGGGCGCCTCAGTGGCTCGGTCAGTTGAGCCTCCGACTCTTGATTTCAGCTCAGGTCATGATCTGGGTTGTGGGATCGAGCCCTACCCTGAGCTCCATGCTCAGTGGGGCAATCTACTGGAGATTCTCCCTCTGCCCCCACCCCTCCCTGCCTTTTCCCTCTCGTAAAAAACCACTACCACCACCACACTGAAACCACTTTAAACCCAATAAGATGGACATGAGGGGGGAAGACCAGAAAATACCAAGCGATGTTCAGCACCTAGACAAATCGGAATCTCATACATCATTGGTGAGAATGCAAATGTAGCTGCTGTGGAAAACAGTTTGGCAGTTCCTCAATAAATTAAACACAGACTCGCCATATTAACAAGCAGTTCGACTCCTAGGTTTACAACCCCCAAAAGTGAAAACAAGGACCCAATGCATATACACGAATGTTCACGGCAGTACTATTCTCAAAAGCCAGCAGGTAGAAACAGTCCAAATGTCCATCAGCTGATGAATGAAGCAACAAAAATGGAAACATTCAGCCGTAAGGAAGAGCTGACCCAAGCTACAACATCAAGGAACCTCAAAACGTGATGCTGACAGAGACCAGATATAAAAGGCCACATATTTTATTTACAGGAAGTGTCCAGCGTAGTAAATCCACAGAGAGGGCAGACTAGCGGCCACCAGGGTTTAGTAAGAGGGAAACAGGAAGGAACTGCTTACTGGGTATACAGCTTCCTTCCGAACTCGCTAGAGGTGAGGGTTTCAAAACACTGTGAATGTATATTTAATGCCACCGACTTGTACACGTTGCAGTGGTCAACTGTGTTATGTATATTTTATGATTATTTAAAAAAAAGAATAGATGATTGGAATCCTAAAGAGATACTAAGGTATAAAAGAATTATTGCTAATTTTAAAAACTACAATAAGGGCATGGTGCTTACACAGTACAAGGAAGTTCTTTCAGAGATGCTGAAATATTAACAGATGAAATGACACTACGTCTGGATCTGGGTGGGGAACAGATGGGGGAGAATGGAACGAGATCGGCTGTGAGTTAATTTCCGGAATGTTTGACATTTTCCATAATAACAAGCTTAAAAGTAAAACATCAAAGCTGCTGACTTTCACAACTCATTAATAATAACAGGTACTGCTTTCCTTTCTCAAGAGTGACTTTCACGAGTAAAGGAAGTCACAGGCCATGCAGCACCCAAGCGACACCTGACACTGTGTAAGCAGAGCCATCTGCAGGTCACCCTCTTTGCCCAAGGATTCTTAAAGCTCATCTGCCACCTCTTCCCCTTTCTCAACAGCACCTCCTTCACCCACTCAGCAGGGCGCTGCCGCTAGGGAGCAGCGTGTCGCGATGGAACGGGGAACAAAGGTTTGCTGAAGACACAGGTGCTATGATGTGGTATCATTACTGACTGGATAAAAAACCCTTTTCCAGGCCAGTGATTCCTAAGTAAAAGACTGCAACCAAATTAAAGAATCAATAAACATAATTTAAAATGGTTTTTGCTAAAAGATGACTAAAACTGGAAGGAGTTTCAATATTTTTTCCACCCTTCCTTCTTCTGAGAGGGAACAAGGGCCTTGGGGCTGACCCTGCGGTGATCGTCAATGATCACTGTGTGCTTTCTTTAAAGCTCCGAGATTAAGAAATTCATCTTTAATACAATTTTATTTTATAAGAATTATAGGGGCGCTTGGGTGGCTCAGGCATTAGGCACCCGCCTTTGGCTCAGGTCATGGTCTCAGGGTCCTGGGATCGAGCCCCGCATCGGGCTCCCTGCTCGACCAAGCCTGCTTCTCCCTCTCTCGCTCCCCATTTGTGTTTCCTCTCTGGCTGTGTCTCTCACTGTCAAATAAATAAAATCTTTAAAAAAAAGAATTATATTTTGGGTTTTTTTTTTTTTTTTCAAGATTTATTTATTTGAGAGAGAGAGAGAGAGGAAGAGAGAATTTCAAGCAGACTCCATGCTGAGCATAGAGCCCGACATGGGGTCATGACCCTGAGATCACGACCTGAGCTGAAACCAAGAGTCTGACACTTAACTGACTGAGCCACCCAGGCGCCTCTGTATTTTTGGTTTTGATCAGCTGTAGTAATAATTGATAACCCTTACAGTCACAGACAATCAAATCTTTAACATTTCTGCATTCTCTTGTTGCAGAGTAAAAAATGTGCTCAATAAACCCCATTCAAGCATAAAGTATTTGGCATTCGTGCAAGATCCATGAGTGACAAGCACAAGAGGGCCTGTCTGGATGTTGATACGTTCTGAGAGTGGGTATCGAATCAGGGCAGTATTCAGACCCAGTAGCACATTTAAGAGAATGGTGTAAAACTTTTTTTTTTTTTTAAACACCAATATTTTCAATAGTGGACAACTTAATCCTTTGCTTATTAAATTTGTAAAGAAAAATTTTAGATGCCAACTTACACATGTGAAAGGGATACACAGTTTTTCCAACTTCTTCCAGCAGACAGGTAGGTGGACCCTGACCTGCACCAGTGGTTTTCAGACAACCTGGAATGTGTTAGAAATGCACATTCTTGGGCCCCCAGGCCATATGTGCGGTCAGGGACTCTGAGAGGGAGTCCTTGAGGGATTCCGAGGGAGTCACCGGCCTGCATCACGGCTTCAGACCGAGCAGGACTTAAACCAGAAGAGGACCGACTATATACCTCCCAATGCCACCTGCTTCCAGCTGCACCCAGGACCCAACAGGTTTGCTGCATCAAGACCAGCCACAATGACAAACTTATTCAGAGAGAAAAGAGCAAGGCCCAAACGACTCTTAATATTTAGGAGACACAGAGCCTGAGAAGAAAGCATTTTAAATGGGTGACACTGCAAATTGCACTATCTGTCCACAGGCTGGCATGTGTTAGCTATTATATATATTTAAAAACAAAGAACTCTTAGGTGGTTAGTCTTCCCCAGAAAAGATTCCAGATCTTATTCTTCCATTGCATTTGGGGCGAGGCAGAGTGGGAATCTGAATCCCACGAGGTAAATGCTGCCAGTCTCCTCCGTTCCTTAACAGCTCAGTAAGGAGAGGGAGGTCAACACAACTAAGACTTCTGTTCCCTACCCTCTTTCAAAGGAACGGTCTGTGGGCACAGAGAGCTGCCTTCGGCCAGCAGCCTGACTCTACTACTCGAGGTCCTGCAGGCCACTGCTGAGTCCTGACGGACAGCAGGCACTCCACGCACCTGGGCAAGGAGCCACTGCTGAAACAGCAGCAGCAATAAGGACACTGAACTCCTTAGCTGACTTAACGGCCAGCAGGCCTCCCACCCTTCACCTTGCTCCACAAGCCCCAGCGAAAGGAGGTTCTCTGTGCCCTTATTTATTTATTTTTAAAAGATTTTATCTATTTGACAGAGAGAGAGATAGCCAGCGAGAGAGGGAACACAAGCAGGGGGAGTGGGAGAGGAAGAAGCAGGCTCCCAGCAGAGGAGCCTGATGTGAGGCTCGATCCCAGAACACCGGGATCACGTCCTGAGCTAAAGGCAGATGCTTAACGACTGCGCCCAGGCACCCCATCTGTGCCCTTATTTAAAATCCAAGCTCCCCTGGTCTGTCCTGTCTTCTCTATTCGTTGATGTCAGAACGTTCGTGAAGAGCTACGTGCACAAAGGAGCAGGGCTCTTGGCTTCTGTCAGACACACTCAGGCACACCTCGCACACGCCCAGGGGAGGGCACTGCCACTGGACAGATCTGCTGAGGCACCCCTCCCAGGGGGCACTTCAGCAGGTGGGTACCAGCACCCAAACCTCCTGTTACCTCTAGACCACACCCAGGTATCCACACACCGCAAGACAACAGTATTTCTCTATTTACAGAAACAGTCATCCTGCTCAAACGGCTCCTCCAGTGGGACCCCATGAGAGCTGACACCCACAACCACTCACCAGGTACCCTACAGCCCTTTGAGGTTTCCTATAGTTTAGGGACGCCTCGGTGGCTCAGTCGGTGAAGCATCTGCCTTCGGCTCAAGTCATGATCCCAGGGTCCTAGATCGAGTCCCACATCGGGCTCCCCGCTCAGAGGGGAGCCTGCTTCTCCCTCTGCCTGCTTGTGTGCGCTCACTCTCTCTCACACAAATAACATCTTAAAAGAAAAAAAAGTTTCCTATAGTTTAGAAATGCAAACATTTCGTCAGACAAAAATTTAAATTTTAACAGTCGGAACCAAAATATGGAACACTGCCACTCATAAAAAGGACAACAAAGGATCTTCGTTCTTGATATCCATACCCCATTACCTGTGGAGGACACTGCTTACCGTTGTTCACTGGGCCGTGGACGGCGGCAGGGATTGGCACCACGTGAGTCCCGTTTTGTGTTACAGTTTTTATTGGTAGCTGGTGCTGACCTAGAGGTGCCTGCTGCACTATGGTGACCGTCTGGACTGGGGCGGTCTGCGGCGTCTGAATGATCCGGCTAGCGGCACCCAGTGTGGCATGGCTAATCGCAGGAATAGGTTCCACTTTCACTGAAATGTAAAAAAAAGGCAAAGAAATGATACCAACCGATTATTACTGGAAAGCTTACAGAAGTCTCACCAGGTGGCCGGCAAACCTAAGACATTACATGATTAGAAAAGGGGTCCAGAGGCGCCTGGGGGGCTCAGTCAGTTAAGTGTGTGCCTTCCGCTCCGGTCATATCTGGGTCCTGGGATCGAGCCCCACGTCGAGCTCTCTGCTCAGCAGGGAGCCTGCTTCTCCTGTCCCTCTGCCTCTCTCCCCACGCCCATGCTCGCTCTCTTTCTCTCTCAAATTAATTAATTAATTTAAAAAAGAAAAAAAGAGAAGAGGGGTCCAGATGAACAAGTCTGCTGGGCATCCGTGCGCAGGGCTGCTTCTGCCACTCACCCTTTACTTCTTTGTGATCTCCATTCTCTTGCGGCTCTGCCTGAGGAGGGGCCAGCACGGCCGCCTGAGTGACCACGGCCTGGCCGGCGACAGTGTACGTGCTCGCGGGGGCTAGGCCGGCCACGCTGGTGACAGACACGGCAGGGATCTGGTGGACGACGTGCACCGTCTGCACGACAGGCTGTTGCGAGGTTGAGGTGGTCACGGGAGCGGCGACTGTGTAGGTGACGGGCTTGATGGTCGGTGGCAGCTGCCGCTGCACGGCGATTAAAACGGGCTGACTAGACAGCGGCGAGCCTGGGGAGGACGAGGGAGCGGCGGTGAGGTGCAGTCACCCGCCTTCCTCCAACCATGTCCCAGAGCCGACCAAGTACAACCACCCACTCACAACACACGGACTAATGAGACAGGACGTGCCCCCTTTCACCTTGTAACAGTGAAGTCACGCATGATAGGAGAAATGGGGTATTTTAATGGACATTATCTAATTCATTTATCTAACCACTAAAAATGCAATTCTTGCTCTGTTCAGACCTGTTACAACAGTTCTTTCCTCATGAAGAAGAAAATGTCAGCACAGTATATGGGAAGAAGCTGCCAACTGAGCCCCAAAGAGGCCACGCTCCCCCAGGATCAAAGTCTTCATCTTACGGTGGATGTGAGGGAACCGCAAGTCCAGACAGTTACAAGCTCTGCCAAGCAACCTCTGCTCCTTTTGGTTTGGGTGCAGAATAAAGGACGAGACACTCGGCTGACGGGGGCTACGCAAGGGTGACATGCTCCCAGCACGGTCAGGAATCCCACTGTATCAAAATGCACAGCTTGCCAACCAAACAGGAACCATAACAGAATTAGTTCGGACACATTTCCATGCTATGTTTTTTGTGTTGTTTTTGTTTTCTGTTTTTAATTCTCCAGGGCACACATCTTTATTCTGCACCGCGACTTTGTAATGAAATGCTCACCTATTCATTAAATGAACAGTTTCTGCTGCAAATCAATGTCTAGTTATTTCTTTGGGTGGGGGATTTTTTTCATAATTTTTGAACGATGAAGCAACTAAGAAACAAATTAATTCTAAATTATTTCAGGCATCTACACAAGCTATTTATGTAAAACAATGTTCACTGATTTTTTAAATTCTCACAGAGCTATTAGCTTCTCAGAGCTTACAGCATGCAGGTACCATGCAGAAAGTACCAGGTACAAAGGAGCCAAGGCCTCTGTTGTGTCCCCTCTGAGGAGCCTGGCGCCCCTGCCTTTCTGACCCACCCCTCGCCCACCACGCCTGCCCTGTCTCTGCACATCTCACCTGGTGCACTCTGGGCAAACCGTGCCTCCTGGATGACGGCCAGTTTGGGCTGTGAGGCGCTGGGCTCGGGCTCCAGGGGGGCCGGTGAACCTTCCCTCGACAGGCTCTCGGGGGTCTGGGCACCACTGGAGTGAGCAGACAGCACTCCAGCGTGATTGGGAGAGGCTGGGGCACTTCTAGATTACCAAAAAGAAGACAGTGGGTTTTTACAGGTAAAGCACTCATAAAGCTGCCTTGTTTCAATAAAGTGCATTCGGAAAAAAGGGGTGTCCTCTGTCTTCTGCTGACTACGGCTCTGTAAGCCCTACTTTCTGTGTGAATGCCTGTGACCTGAGATGGATCCCCAGTGAGACTCACTCAGTTGTGACAGCCAGTGTGCCAGTACTGGGCCACCACAGCTCTGTGCTCAGCACAGGCTGCAATGCCGCGGAGCTGGACTGGCTGCCCTGTGGGAGCAGCTCCCGTCCACCGGCATCAGGAGCCAGCAGTGTGCAAGGAGGCAGGGGCTTAAGACTTATGTCACGGTCATTTCTTTTGTTTGTTTGTTTGTTTGTTTGTTTGTTTAAAAACAGAGTATCTATAAGCTAAAAATGTATAATTTGAAAATCAGGCAATTAATAACACTGTATAAGTCAATCTTGAATTTAAGCAGCTAAAATGCGGCTTTAAAGAGCTGTTCACATGCCAAGGAAAAGGAACACACACTGCTCATCAAACGCAATTACGTAATGAGTCCGATGAAGCCACAACGGCAACATGGGAACAGAGTTTAAAGAAAACTTCGTCAACAATCTAAGCTGTGTCAGACCCCTATTAAGAAAAAATCCATGGGTAGCATCCAACACTTCTTTTCAAATCCCCACCCCAAACATTTAATCATAATGCATTTGGCAGTTCCTTCACTTGCAAAAGGAAAATTGACCAATACATGGAAGGTAAATTCACTGACCAGTAAGTGAGGTCTTTTTGTTTGTCTTTTTTCCTTACCTAGAGGAGAGCGGTCCCAGAGGGGTTCTAAAGCAAGGCACGCCCCTAGGCCGTCTTTTCCTAAAAGCCTGCTCTATTAATTTGCTTTCAGAGGCAGGATCTATCCTCCAGAATGAGCCTTTGCCTGGTTCTTCCTGGGAACGTGGTACTTTGATGAAATAACGATTCAGAGAGAGATTGTGGCGAATTGAATTCTATGAAACATAAAAAAATACGTAGAATTCATATATTTCTTTGCTGAGAAATCAAAATGTGCTCCAGTTTTAGTGCCCTGCAAAGTAGAAACCTAGCACTCAGCCTTGCAGAGGGCAGACGACTTTAAAGGCAGCACCGTGCTGGAAGGAGCCAGCCCTTCTCCCCCGAGTGAAGAAGGGGCTCGGGGTGTGAGAGGCTGACACACGGCTCTGGGAACAGAGTGGCAGGGTGGGCACCAGGGGCAAGGAGGGGACCTGGGAAACAAGGAAGGGTGGGAAATCGACACCACAGGGAAGGAGGCAATTTCCAACAGGAAAAATGTCAACTTCCATCTTTTTTCCAGGTAGGAAACCAAGGATTATCACTGTCATCATCTGACCTTTCCTTCGGGCCTCTCCCTGCTTAAGAGACGAACAGAGCCAAAATAAGCCAACCCTTTAAAATACTTTTTGAGCACAGAATTAGCTTACAGGAATCTGTCACAGCCGTCTGAAATGAATTAATCCAGTATCACGTATTCAGCAAACCAGCAAAGGAGAAAAAGGAGCTAAAGGTTGGGAAGTATTATGGACACCATCTTCCAGTAACAAGAGCACTTTCCAAAATGCTTCCATATATGTTTTTTAAATTTGATCCACAAAATAATCTTGTGAGGCACATACAGAAAATTTCTCTCTCAACCCCTACTCTATTCTTTCTGTTACAAAAAGCTTGGCTCGCAGTTTACAGACGATTTCCGGAAAGCTCCCCATTGCAACCTGAACGGCTTTTGGCAGCACACCTGATCCTGAGCCTCCAAAAGGTCAGGGACAGTGGGAGGAAAGTCATGTATCCACTTCAGTTCGTGTGCTTACATTAACGTTTAAATTTAAAATTTTAAAAACTACTAAAGTTTCAAAGGGGTGGCAAACTCACAGTAAAATTCCGGGCTATTCAAAAATCACTTCTGAATTCCCCCAATTACCTTCTAACAGAACTGTTAGCCACAGCCTGAAACACCCAACTGCTGGAGGTGGCTCAAAAATCAAACTGTATCAAATTCTACTGGACAGCCCATCTCGGGGACAGTTCAAGGGCCTCAGCAGTCACGGGCTGTGACGAACACCACGCAAGTCTGTGGAAGCCAGGCACCTCGCCGGCAACACGACGGTGCACGCTACACTGTGTCTGTGTTTTGTGAAATTGTTTATAAATAAATGCATTCCGTGAGATTTAGAATATTTTAATAACCAGATACTTACTATTATGTTTTATCACAGAGTTTAGCTAATTACCAAAATACCTTTCTATCAATTCCTCTGGAAAATCGAATTGTTCCTGGGGCCTCCACCAGAGAAAGAAGACAATCCTTCTCTAAATACACACAGACCTTTCTGTGCTTGGAGGAGAAAGAAGGTGAACTCCAAGGCTGTGGGTTGAGAAAAGCAGAGCCAGACCATGACGCTACAGGGCCCTCCACCTGCAAACAAGACAATCCTTAGACGACTGCCCAGTGAGGGTCAAGAGGTCCTCAGAAGTGACCGCCAAGCCGCAGTGAAGAGCATGGGAGGTGAGGAGCCCCGGCGTGAAGGCTGTTAATACTGTATTGTGCGTGTTGCTATGAGGAAAAAGGGAAGTGAGCACAGGGGGAGTCTGGAGGCAGGAAGTGCCACTCCAGGGGACTGGGGCACTAGTATTTCTTCCCCCTGGTAAAGGAGAACAGGACCAGGGGCCGCGGTTCCACGGCCCTGGCAACTGCACCCAAGTTCCTAGAGGAAGGAGTTGGTATATTTACTGTCCTGAAAATGGGACAGAACCTACCAGGCACCATCACAACAGGGTCTAACCTCCTCTCCACTCGCAACGAGCCTAGAGAACAAAGAGCCAGCAAGACTAGAAAATATGAGTAAGTAGTAAGAGATACCTAATGCAGACACAGAATAAAGTAACTGTTTCTAAGGTAATTTAAGGCCTTTGTAATTTGCACACTGACTCGGACTCTAATAATTCAGAAATTATTATATGCAGAGAAAAGGCAGCTTATCATTCTTTAAAACGAACTACGAAGAAAAGGATCTACAATACTGAGCACATTCTCTTCCCCCCAAATCCTCCCCTAATCAAGGCTGCTACACAGAACCCGCCCTCCCTGAGTGCCAGCCCCTCCTCCCTGCTATCCCCTCAGCTGACCCAGACCCGGGGGAAAGGTGCAAAGCTGGTCACCGTCCTCCATGAGCACCTCCAGCACTCCTGCCTAGACCCTAGTTTCTGCCTGTCTGTCCCAATCACACCAAGTGCTCTACTAAGGACTCGTAAAGAAACTGATTGGAAGGGAACATGTCAAGTGCCTTTCAGAAGGAGAGTTCAATGTACAGAATGAGGTAAGTCCGAGAACTCCCTCTATTTGAAGAAACCAACTCTGGTCCTTTCAGAGACCCAGAGGCCCGAAATTAAAACTTCTGGTCATAACAAATACCTCAACTCTGGGCTGGGCAAAATTATAATTATAAATCATAAGAGAACATTCTGGCATAAATATGCAACCAAAGGAAAGAAATATGCCACCTTTCCAGACACAGTCACATCTTGTTTTATCCTAGAGTTTCCTCTAGACCAATCAAAAACCTTTGCCATGGGGAGACAAAGCAAAATACTAAAAGTAAGCCTCAAAGGTAGCGGTGGACTTCCGTTAGGTCCTCACAACAGGAATGGTGGGAGTGCCAACACATGTCTCTTAGGAACTGATGCAGAGTGCGGGGCTCAAGCTCACCAGGTCCCATGCTCCCTGCACAGCCACCTCCCTCACCCCACAGGGGAGGGCAGGAGACAGTCTGAAAACCCACATTTTCTTTTTAAAAAAACTTTTAAAAATATTTATTGATTTTAGGGAGACCGAGCAAGCATGAGCTGGGGGGGGGGGGGGAAGACCCCAAGCAGATGCCCCACTGAGCACGGAGTCTGACACAAGGCCTGATTCCACGACCCCCAAGATCATGACCTGAGCCGAAATCGATCAAGAGTTGGACACTTAGCCAAGTGAGCCACCCAGGAGCCCCCAGAAACCCACATTTTAAAAATGGACTGTTTTAGGTGATAGTCTCCCCCTACTCTCTATGCAAAGAAAATCTAGCAAAGAAAGCAGATCTGGCTCATAATTTTATGAAACAAGGATGCAAAATGGAAAGGCTCTTTTGTTTTAAGCCAAGAGTGAGGAAAAGGGAACAAGGTCTCATGCATATAGAGACTCTAAGGGTGGTCACTTTGGGAAGGGCACTCAGAGAATTCTCATGACAGAAAAAGGACACATGTGGGTCAGTACAGGGGACAGCGAAGGACCTCTGAGGACAGACACAAATTGAGTGCATGTCCATTAATTAAAGGGGGGAGTGCAGCAGGAAATCCCTTTCCTGATAAAATGCTGGAGCCAGGAGGTGTGAAATGTCCCAGGAGCGGCCTGACACAGGCAAGAAGCGCAGAGTCACCCTTATGGACCTTGATCTAGACAGAAAAGAAGATGTTTCAGTAAAAACATTAATGACAACTGAACAGAGAGGGTGCCTGCCTTGCAGCGGCTGTGTTTGCTCTCTCTGCTCTCAGTACGCTACGAAGTCACTTCCAGCGGCCAGGAGCAATCGGTGCGCGTGGGGACCACACCTGACCCGACAATTCCCCAGAAGACTGAAGCCAGGAGGGGCCCACCCCTGAGAGCTGGCCTTTGTCCTTCGGCCAGAAAACCACATGATGCTTGGAAGCAGTTCTCGCATAAATGGATGTCAGGAAACACAGGGAAAGAGATCATTCTAAGCCTGGCCAGGTTTTTCAGAAATACTCCCATTAAGCCCAGCTAACCGGTGTTTCCAATCACCAGAACTCTACACACAGTGAGCTGTACCTTTGAAACCCTAGCACACCCCTGACAGGCACCCTGAGACCTCACCTGCCCACACATAGGGAGCTCTGTTCCACATGCAGTCACCAGACACGGACACAGATTATCATCTGGCTCTGTTTCTTTTGTTTTACATTTTCTCTGAAGCACAGCCACGCTGTTCTAGATTAAAATATCGTCAGTATCACCAGGGTTTCTTGTCCAATGTGCTGAGAGACCTGCAGGTAGCCGGATCTGAAAGTGCTCTCCAAATCCAGCATTCTCCTCCCTGCCAACTAAGAAATGCCACTAGCTGTGCACAGGGAGGCAGGCAGGGTACAGATGCCTCAGGCCAGGGAGGCTGGTTCTTATTTTGTACCTTCCACAATCGAAGACCTTCATATGACTAAAGACCCCTTACAAAGGAAATGTTCAGGTTTTGGCTGGTGGACTATTTTTTATTATAACATGCTTATACGTCTACAGGAGGAAGAAAAAAGTTTTTGCCCCTCATTAAACAGAAAATGGTTCCCCCCACCCCCACCACTAGGTTATGGTTAGGGTTCAGCAGACACATTTCTCAAAGGATCATTTACTCACTAAGCCCGAAAGACTGTTGCCATTCCTTGTGACTTAATGAATTCAAGAACTGTAAACGTATGTTTCTTCTTTTATTATGCTTTTAATATTCTGTATTTCAGATCTGCCTTTCCCATACTGCCTGAATTAGAGAGGTCCTACTGTACATCCAGTAAGCAGACACACAGAACACAGACACACAGAAGAAAAAGAAATTACAGTGTCAAAGTTTAAAAATTAAATTAAAAAGCTGAACAAGGAAATAAGCACTGATTTTTCAGAGAGTCCTCTGAGGAGGCTCAGGTTCCAGATACCCCAGGAATGATCTGAAAGCAGAGGCACACAAGCAGGTGGGCTCCCCAATTTACACAGAGCAGCACCACATTTATCTGTTTATGTACGGCCCGATGGGAGACCTTCTGAAGAAAGCGTTCCTTGATAAAACAGTCTGAAAACCATCTCTGTGGTAGACTTCGAGAAGCTAGGTACGCCAGCAGATGCAGATAAGGAAGACAGAAGAAAGCCTAAGTGAAGGATGGGCTGGGTTTTTAACTTTCCTTTACTTCAGACACAGGAAGTTAACTGCAATGGTTGAAGGGAAACCTTTCAAATAATCCATGCCTTTCCCATCCATGGGGACAGTGACCCTAAAAACCACAGGCTGAGGCCTGCTTCTAGAACCACTATTCCTTTGGCTCTGCGCAGAGGCCAGAGAGCGGGGACAGTGGCTCCAACACTTTCTCCTCCTGAGCAAAAGAGGGTCTCCCTCGCCTCACTCTACCTCTGCCCCGTGCCCCAGGTACGGAAAGCAGCTCAAGTGTCCTTTCAGTTGTCAATCAGCATCTACTGACATGTCACAGAAACACTTCATAACAAACCGAAACAGATTTACCTGCCAGCCCTTGTCCGCTGTCCTGTAGTACGGGTAATTTTTAGTGATGTGAGTATAAATTCCATTTAGAGTAAGTTGCTTATCAGGAGCCATCGTAATTGCTTGTACGATTAATTGTGCATAGGAATAAGGTGGCTTTGAATCATCCTGTATTTAAGTGAAAAAAAGAGAGATTATTGAAGTTATCAAAAATTAAGTGTTCCTGGGAAAACGCTTAGTTTTCCTTACTATGAAGATATAATCTGATTGAAAAGCATTTGGAGGGGCGCCTGGGTGGCACAGCGGTTGGGCGTCTGCCTTCGGCTCAGGGCATGATCCCGGCATTATGGGATCGAGCCCCACATCAGGCTCCTCCGCTGTGAGCCTGCTTCTTCCTCTCCCACTCCCCCTGGTTGTGTTCCCTCTCTCGCTGGCTGTCTCTGTCTCTGTCAAATAAATAAATAAAATCTTTAAAAAAAAAAAAAAAAAAAAAAAGAAAAGCATTTGGAAAGTTTACAGAAAGCAAATGGAAAAGTGTACAAGCAGTGTAAAAACGAATATTAAAACCACATAAGGAGAAATGCCACACAGCAAAACCAAAAAACATAAAGAAACGAAAAAAGCTACTTGACCTCAGTAGAGTCCAGGGCAACACACGTTGCCAGAGGCCCGTCACATGGATCTAGCAATCAAGTGAAGGGTCAGGATGGCGACGCGGGGGGAGGGAACTGCCACTCCCTCCCAGGCCCTGGTGGACCCTCAAGCACACGAAAGCCAAGGTGACAACCACTTGGAACCACGCGTCCCATCAACTGAGAAGCTCCTCACGCTAGGAAATCCCATACAGAGGGGGGCACCATATGCCACATGCTGGGCTCCGACCCTGGGGTCTCAGGCACTTGGGCGGGTGCTGTTCTAGTGTGCAGGGCTGCTGCGCATACGGCAGAACACGGACATCCCTGCTTCCAGTGCACTCCAGGTCACAAGTAGCTCCTTGTCACCGTAACAACTCAGAACGCCACATACACATGCATAATATGCCCACTGGGGAGAGGGTACACCCCTGGTTGTGAAGTGGAAAATGTACGAATCAACTTAAATGAACCAGAAGGCATAATAGTGAATGCAAACGGGAAGCTGCAAAAGAATATATTCAAGACAATACTCATTACATGAGGCTTAAAAATGAGCAATTTAGACATTTTTAGGGATAAACACAAAAGGAGTCAAAGAAGAGACAAGCAAGGACTGACTGACAGACGAGGCAGGAAGACAGACCTGCCAGGGAGAGGAACATGGGCTTCAATTGCCCAGGCCATGCTCCGTTCTGACAGCCAGCGGTGGGGACATGTTCTACACAGAAAGACGGAATCATCTGCAACCCCAGCACCCCACCTTTAAATGGCTAGTATTTCCTGAGCACTTAGGCTGGGCGCTGCCCCATCTACCCTGAGTGGACACACTCTGAGTTACACGAAAGGTCCAGGCAGACCGGCACCGCTGGAGACCACACCAGGCGCCAGGGAGAGAGCATGAAGCCCTCTTCACTTCCCTGCGCTTAGGCCATTTGGTGTGCTTCCTTTATTCTAGATGAAAAATGTAACATGGATATACTTTTTATATATATAACACTTTTTATAAAGTGAATGTCAGTACAACCAACACTAGGTCGAGAGAACACAGCCCACCTTCCAGAAGCTTCCATATGCCCTGAGCCCACAGCCTCTACCTCCCAAAGAGGCCACCATTACTCCTAACATTCTATAGTAATCATAATCTTGTTTTATCATCTCAGAGTGCATCCCGGAAAAAAGACAATTTAGTTCTGACTGATTTTAAAAAGGCAAATGGACAAAATGGAATCCTACAGGGGGCGCCTCTTTGTGCCCACCTCCCCTGCTCAGCACACCTTGTACAGGAGGCTCCTGACTGCAGCAGACAGGCGGGGCATGGCTACGGCGCATGCATCCCACGGCCGTGCAGTTTGTACTGCAAATATGTCACACTGCACACATATGTAAATAAAATAATACATGCACTGCTTTATGTCTCTCACTCAGCATTATGCCAAGGACACTTCCACATCGGCAGCTATGTTGCACGATACTCCCCTGCTTGTTCGTTCTTCTCTTATGGGGCATTTAGGCTGCTTTCAATTTTCTATTTTATATAACCTTATGTTTGAGATTTTTGGCATTTCCTTTAGACACAGTCCTAGAAGGGGCATTACTGGGTCAAAGAATAAAAACATGCAGGGTCACAGCGTGGACCATCCCAAAAAGGTGCGTTCTGCGCACACATGCATTCAGACACAAGTGCATGCACAATCGTCCGCATCTGTGAGAGGACGAAACCTCAGGAACAGTTTCCCGGGACACAGTGCACATCACCTTGTGAGGACCACGGGCTTCTCTTATCCTCCACCAGCTCAGCTCTCAGCAGCTGGGCCCACAGATGCCACCGGGGAGCACCCAGTGCTGAATGACTAAAAGAATTCAAGACCCCACCCCAAGAACAAGGGACGGGCCCCACAACCAGCCACACATCCACTCTGATGTGAATCTCAAAGGCCCTAATCGGGATGTTCATAGACCTACAGACCACAAAGTGAGGACAGCTGGCTGTGTGACGGCCCCGGGTTCTGTTTCAAGGCTATAAAACATTTACCTTTGGGCTGTCTCCACCAGAAGCTTCCTTTTCATTTTCTGGCTGCGAGTTGTCGGCCATTAAATTGAGGTCAGCTGGTATCACACGGCCCATTTTGTACCCCGAAGACCCTGCTCCCCGGGGGCTGGATGGGCAGGAGTTTGCAGCACTGTGGACGGGAAAAGGTCACTGCTATCAGTTTATTATAGAACATACCTCGCACTGTGCTTCCATGACCCATTCTGATTTCAAGTATAAAATAGAAGCATATCAGCATTTCCTACGGAACATGGCCTCATTAGTTCTCTGTGAAGTTTAGGATTACTCCAGGAGATACATGGAACAGATATCTGCTTCACATGTGTTATTTTACATAATCAGAAAACAAACTCTCAAAGGGGGTAGTGGTCCACCTGTTTCACCAGTGAGGAAACTGGTGGTTCTGGAACTTACCAAGGTTCTGGAAGCTCAGCATGGTTCTGGAACTTACCAAGGACACAGAACCGTATGTGATGGCCCCAGGGCTCCAGCCTGGCAGATGGACACAGAGCACATACTCCACTGACTCCCTTCCCACCAAGGACATGGCCTCCAGCTATACCAGAAAGGTCAGGGACAGTGTGGAGAGAGAGGAAGGCAGCCAGGCCAAGCACAGGAAGCAGAGAGAGGGGATGAGGCCGCGGACATGAACCCAGGTGGCATCAAGCCATGGAGCACATGAGTCAGGTCAGTTGGACACAACACACCCTAAACACAGAAAGAGGAACCTATTTTTTTCAAATTATTTATTTATTTACTTATTTATTTATTTTTAAAGTAAACTCTACCCCCAACATGGGGCTGGAACACACGACCCCAAGATCAAGAGTTGCATATTCTATCGGCTGAGCCAGCGGGGCACCCAAGGAACCCATTTTTAAAACATGTGTGCTTTTTTTCACCAGGCAGGACTGGGGTGCTGCTTCCTAATCTCGGTGGTAACTGAAGGTCATCCACACTCATCTGTGGTGATTCCCCAAACTCCACATTTGAGCACCTGTTCCCTGTTCTATGCAGGACCAGACTTTAAAAAGAGAATGAGCCATGGAAGCGGAAGGACACCAAGGTAAGACAGTCTAAGAAATCCATCAAGTCCCACAACAGTATGCGCGGTTAGATCAGAGCTGGGTTTGGTGGGGGAAAGACAAGTACTGAAAATACATAGAAAATTTCTGGAAAATATACCTGAGACAGGAGTTACCTCCAAAAACCTGAGTGGAAAGTGGAGCAGGAGGAGAGGAAGGGGAGGGGGCGACACGCTCTTGGCCTGGCATGCTCTGCAGCAGGACGGGTCGCTCTGCCGTGAACACACACCAACAGGACACGCACCAACAGTGTGTGTTCACTCACTGGCCGGGTGTTTACCTCAGGCCAGAACAACTCTCAAAGCTCTAGGGAGAGAAGCAGCAGGACTGCATGGAACGTACACTTCTCTGTCTTAAAGACCAGCTAACGTGGAAGAAGTGCTGACGTGGGGAAGGTGGGTGGCCCGACAGGGCTGGATGCTGGGTCTGGAAAAGGCAAGTCTGCTCCACCCATAAGCTGTCCACAGCCAGGCTCCCAGGCTGCTATCTTGCCCAGTGAGGGGACTACACGGGCCAACGCTGGCCACAGTGTGAGGGACTGGGGCGTGAGGAGGGAGAGCAAGGAAAACAAGAGGAAGACAGAGCAGAGGGTGAGGAGAGGCTGGCCCGGCGTCCACACCACGTGTCTCGTGAGCTGGTGTGCCGCTTCCGAGGCTGCCGCACCCGCCATGGGCTGGTCTCCCACTGGGTACACAGGGCTTGCTCCTCTTCCTCTGTGGATTCCACGTGCTTCCACAGTGCTGAACAAAGATCTGGTCACAGAGTTGCTGACGGCTGCCTCTCCACTGACACAGTGGTCATTTGGTCGACATACCACATGTGGACAAACTCAACCAAGTGGGAGACAAAGAGGCAGCTTCCCCAGCACAGCAGCCACAGGAGGAGGCAGAGGAGGGAGGGCCTGATGCCAAGAGCCACTGCCACGCAAAACACCAGGCCTGGGGCCGCAGGAGCCGCAGCCAGTCCACTCACCACTCCCTCCGCTTACGAATAAACCCAATACGGATTCCCTTCCAGAAGGCCTACTGCTGATGCTTGTTTTTAAGATTAGAAATAGAAGTGTTTGGCTGAAATGTGTAAGCCAGAGTCCCCAGTTCTCCGTGTGCCCTCCCTGGCTCTGCCACATGCAGCAACAGCCTGGACAGACCAGACGAACCCCACCCGCCGCCCAGCCGTGCCCTGGACAGACCTGGATGGCAGGAGCCTGATCAAGAGAGCAGCACGGTGTTCATTCTGCACCTCCATCTCCATCACTCACAGCTAAGATCACTAGTCCTCTCTTCTGTGAGCCGACAGAACTTAGAAGCCTGACACATCTGAGCTCCGCCCGCCTCACAGCAGAGCTCCACTTCAACCACACGCGGCAATCTAACCTGCTCAAAGCACACGCATCTGCAGGATCCCATGGCTGTTCTTGACCTGACTCTCAGCTAGTGCCCTCTGAGAGCTCAGCACAACCTGACCATTGTCCTCCGGGTTCTGGGTTCTGCACCTAGAGTGTGCCCCGAAGCCGCTGACCTCTGCTCCCTGAAGCACCCAGTCTCTCTTAGGACATCATGATGAACACAAGTTTGTCGCTTCACTGTGGTCAAACTCATCGATCCAAAGTACAAGTCATCAGAATTTCCATGAAATTGCAGCAAACTAAAAAAACTCAAGATGCAAATGAAAATGTATCTCAGAGTTTAGGCCAAAAAGGCAAATCACCTGCCCCTTCAACTTACACTCAAGTACAGAGACTCCATAAGTGAAGACTAGGAACATTTGGGAACTGTGTTTCACACGCAGGAAACCGGGAGCAAAGGGTGTTCGAAAACTGAATGGGATGTGAAGCACCCTCACACCTCCCTCTCTGTGTTGTGTCCACCCCGGGAAGGGAGCAGTGCTGCTGTGTGCTCCTGCCCGTTACTGTGACTTATGATGGCTTCTGCAAGTCCCAAGGCAGGAGGTGAGGCATGAAATTGGGATGCGGTCATGGACATCTCAGCAGGCACACCCCTGCAACCCGACCCTGTGGTGACCCCTGCCCTCCACATGAGCTGCTGTACCTGATGGTTCCCGTCGGGGAGGGGAGGGGACTGATGAGGTGGGCCATGGTGTCTGGAATGTTGATGGTCAGGGGCGAGATGTGGGCCTGCACAGGCTTCACTGGGGACTCGGGAGCCTCCTGCTTCTCCCTCTTCTCACTGGACAGGGCAGTGAACGTGATCTTGATGTTTGTGCTCGGGAACCTGAACGTGCACCTGAAAGAGAAAAGCCAACTGTCAGCACCTGTCTGCCAGGATGGAGGGTGGGCGTCCCACCTACAACAGGACACAGAGCCCAAGTGTCCCCAGATGCCACTGGAGCTTCATCTGGTGTGCAAAAGCCATCGAGAAGCTCACTTCAAGCTCACCCCATGTGTTATGATTCGCTTAATGAATGAAAGAACAAAAAGGCATTTCATGACTTTAAAACACTAGTAAATAAATACGTTCTTTAGACCAGCCAAATGTAAGTAGAAAAAAGACTCAAACATGACTTAGTCTGCATTATTCCTTTTAAAATAAATATGCAAGTCTACCTGGGTCATTAAGCAATGTAATTTGTGGCTATTTCCTAATTAAGAAAAATCATTCCTTCTGAAGAATCCTATCACCTTTTTTACTGAGCAAACAAGAGCCAGAGATATTACATTTCAGGGGAAAAGGTTTACAATTCAATACTCTGGTTCACTTTAATATAGCCTCCCTGACATAAATGAAGTATATTTACTTAAAAAAAAAAAAAAGTAACGCAAGCCAAACATCTTTAAAAAATAAAATTTAAAGATAGCCCCAGAGACTCCTGGTCTCTGCCTGACCTCACATTCAGTTAAGTGGCACCTGACCTGTGTGCACATACATGGCCAGACAACCAGCTGATGGTACTCAGCTGGCCTCTGTTACGTGCATCCCAGGGCACCTGTGTTGGTGGTCAGCTCTGCCTGCCATGGAAAGATCCAGCATGTGCATGGAAGGTGGAGGTCCCTCCCACTTCTGGTGGCATTCTCAAGGTAATTCTTCCCACCGTTCTCGTTGAGGGCTAGAGAGGATGCCACTTGGCAGGGTTTTGACCCTTGCTGCCTGGTTTCCTCCCCCTACATTCCTTCCTTCGAAACGCACTGACATCAGATTGCCTGCCCCTTCACTTCCCTCATGAGGCATACCAGTCAGTCCTGCAGCCTCAGTGGACAAAGCAGAACCTGAGTGAATGCCTCCTTCCTGGCATCCAGCGCCTACACCCTTCCCTGTTCCTACCTCTTGGGGCTCCTTTTCAATCCACACTGGACTCTTCTTTACATCCCCATGTCTAAAGCCCCAGACCAAGACTCCAGCATCTGCGCTTCTCCGTTCACATTTACTGCCTGGACAAGCTCAGCCAGGCCCATGACCTTCACCTTCACACACTCCCAAATGACTCCAAAATCCACATTTCCTACACTCTGGACCTAATCTCTCACCACCTTCCTGATGCCTCCCTCTGTACTCACACTGGGCACCTCTAATAAGACTTCACACCAGCTCCTCCCCAGAGCTCCCCTTGGCAGTGAATGGCATCACCCAGCTGCTCAGGCCAGAAACGCAGGATTCACCCAGCCTACCTGCTAAGCCATTAGCTCCCACCTCAGAACACACCCATCATCAGAACTGAAAATATCTGCTCTACCAGAAGCCTTAAGACACTAAAAAAACAGGCCGCCTTTTCACCTTGTTCACCTTCTAGGAGAAAATTTTTACAAATCACATATCGGCAAAGAACTCATATCTAGTCTATAAAGGAGTATCTAAAGGTAATTGTAAGAAAACAAACAATCCACTTAGAAAATGGGCAAAAAAACTAAAGAAACAAACACAAAAACAAAAAACACTTCACCAAAGATACATAGGTGGCAAATAGGCACAAAGAGATGTTCACCCTCACCAGCCATTAGGGCAGGGCAACTCAAAACTGCCCCAAGATACCACTCCACACCTACTGGAGCGGGCAAAACTTACAAGACTGACAACACCAAGTGATGGCGAGGATGAGAAGGAAGAGGTCTCTCCTACGTGGCTGGTGGGAAGGTAAAAAAGTGCAGCCTTCTGGGAAATCAGCCTGGCAGTTTCTCTTAAAGCCACACATGTGTACCAGAGGATGAGGACCAAGCAACTGCATTCCTGGGCATGCATCCAGGGGAAACAAACATGCACACAGAAACCTGCACAGGAATGCTCACGGCAGCTTTCTCTGGAACGGTCAAAGACGGGAAACTACTCCAAGGTCCTCCGACGGAAACAAACCATGGTTCATCCACATCACGAAACACCACTCGGCAACAAAATGGAATGAGCTACTGGTACAGCACCCACTGCACAGGGCGCCGTACTGAGTGAAAAAGCCAGCCCCCAGAAGTTTTATCCTCCATAATTCTATTTACGTAACATTTTCTTTTTCTTTTTTTTCTTTTAAGATTTTATTTTTTTGAGACAGAGCAAGAGCAAGTGCAAAAAATGGGGAGCGGGGGCAGAGGGAGAAGCAGGCTCCCCGCTGAGCAGGGAGCCCGATACAGGGCTCAATCCCAGGACCCTGGGATCATGACCTGAGCCGAAGGCAGACGCTTAACCCACTGAGCCACCCGGGCGCCCCTAGGTAACATTTTCAAAATGACAAAATCACAGACTTGGAGAACAGCCAAGTGGTGGCTAGGGGCTGGGGGAGGGAGGAGCGTGCAGCCCCAAAGAGGCAGCACCAGGGGGTCCTCTGTGTGCCGGATCTACCATCTGCTTCTCAGTCATAATACCATTAAGACAAACCTACACGGGTGACGACATGTCACACAATAAGGCACACCAGAATATCAATGCATGCAAACATTAGGGGGAAAACCCATGTATCGACAGCCCCAAACACTAGAAACCATACCACTCCCCGACCCCCCAGTCTGCTCCGGTGTGGTGATTCTCAGCTCCCAGGGACACTGGGCAGGGCATGGACAGTCCCATCACAGAGAAGAAATGCCCTGGGCACGCCCCTCACCTGCTGCTCACCTCTCCTGCCCGGCCCTTCTCTTGGGTTCCTGCCTTAGTCTGTGTGCACCCAGTAGCTACAGCTGAGCTGCATGCAGGGTTCAAAGACACAAGAAGGCCAGAGGGAAAGTCAGCCTCCTCCCTCCTGCCCTCAGGGACTACCCCCCCCCCCCCCCGTCCTTCCTCCACTTCCAGATCCCCAGAGGCTCCTACCCAACTGAGTCAGACCCCATGTCCCCTGCCTTTCATCCCTTCCTGCCCTCCCTTGCTGCAGAAGGTTCCCTCCCACACCTCATCCACCTATCCAAGAGCCTTCCCTAACTGCCCTGCCCCTCACTATGGCCTTCGGGACTCTATGTTACAACCACAATGGCTTGTTGTCATCTCAATACGAGGCAAGCTCCATGAGAGCAAAGCCCTTCCCTGCTGGGTTCACTGCTATAACCCAGAGCTTAGAAGAATCCCTGGTATATATGAAGCAGACCCTCAGTCTACACTTGTGGAATTAAAAAGTGCCCAGCTTCATATATTAAAAAGATAATTAAAATAAGCAGATCACATGACTAAAACAAACGAGAAAACTACAGTTAAACACCTTGCGACTGCCTCTTTATTGCTTGTATGAGATCTGAATCAACTCTAGGCTTAGAGAAGAAGGTGACAAGACCCCACTGGCCACTAAATTTTTAGCAAAACATATGACAACCATGGAAGGGTAAGTTTTCCTCCTTTTTCTCCCATACGTACCTGAGCCCCTGTCCTCAGACAAATCATCACCCCCACATCACCAGGAAGGCCAGGCTGTTCGAACAAGCTCCGCCATCCAGTGTGCAGGCCTCCAATCTGGTAGGGCGCTTACCTCTCTGTGGCTCAGTTTTCTCACTCATAAAACAGAGATGGCAGCATCTCCGTCTTCAAGTGATTAATTCAGATAATAATTAGCAAACACTCATGTTTATTAAGATGAAAAAAACTACCTTCAGCCCCACTTCAAGACATCAACACTTACTTTTCCTACAGACAGTATCGTCTACCTTGCTGTCTGTCCCACCGCCACCCTGAGAACTTACAGAAGGCCAGCCTCAAGCAGGGCAATAGCACACACACCTGCCTGTCTTGCGAGGGGCGCAGAAGCAACAGGACACTGCGCACAACTCCAACAGGGGAACTCCAGAAAAGCAAGCTCTTCCCTCCCCCACAGGGCATAATACGTGTCTCCCAGCGTTTATTTCTGCTTTTCACAAAATAAGACCACACCCTCCACACTGGTCCTCAGCTTGTACTTTTCCAGAGTGTCACCCATGGCATCCGTGCACACAGAAACAGCTGAGTGCTGCCATAGGAACAGAACACTGCCCCATCAAGGACCTCCTTCCTTTGTATCTGAGTCCCAAGGTTTCCAATTAAAGGCAATGATTGACAGTGTCCCCTGATTGTCTCCCTGGCACAGGTGCTGTCAGGAAACCTCAAACTCCAAGTGCACACAGGGTATCGAAATTGAGGAGCTGTCAGGCCACCTGCTGATAGCCTCTGATGCACAGCGTGTGAGACTTCCATCCTGGCCACCACTGGACACTACTGCCACCAACCCCACCCCACTGACAGGTGAAAACGGTGAAATCTTGCTGCTTTCACCTAGGAGGAAACCTCTTCTCTTACATGTAGGAGCCTTGAAACACACTTAAAAACCACCTAGACATCCTGGTAACTTTTTATTTATAAATCTGGGTTCTGATTACATGGGTGAGTTTCTGTGAAAATTCATCAAGTTACACATGTATGATACATGTGCTTTTCTGTACAAACAGTACACTTCAACAGAGAGGGTTATCATTTTAAAAAGCCATCTGTGGGGCACCGGGATGGTGCAGTCAGTTGAGCGTCTGACTTTTGATTTCGACTCAGGTCGTGATCTTTGGGGTTGTGGGATAGAGCCCCACATAGGGTTCTGCGCTCAGCATGGAGTCTCCTTCAGATTTTCTCTCCTTCTCCCTCCCACTCACTCTCTCTCAAGTAAATAAAATCTTAAATTAAAAAAAAAAAAAAAAAAAGGCCTGGGTGGCTCAGTCGGTTATGTGTCCGACTCTCAATTTCAGCTCAGGTCATGATCTCCGGTTCACGGGACAGAGCCCCACATCAGGCCTTGTGCTTAGCGGGGAGTCTGCTTCAGATTCTCTCTCCCTCTGCCCCCACCCCCGGCTCACACGTGCTTTCTCTCTCTCAAATGAATAGATAAATCCTAAAAAAAAAAAAAAGCAAAATGCTGATAACGTGCTAAGGGGTTCACAGTGCTGTTTTCTATACTTCTGTGCTAACAATGGCCTATTTTTTTTTTTTAAGATTTTATTTATTTATTCGACAGAGATAGAGACAGCCAGCGAGAGAGGGAACACAAGCAGGGGGAGTGGGAGAGGAAGAAGCAGGCTCATAGCGGAGGAGCCTGAGGTGGGGCTCGATCCCACAACGCCGGGATCACGCCCTGAGCCGAAGGCAGACGCTTAACCGCTGTGCCACCCAGGCGCCCCTACAATGGCCTATTTCTTTACCTGGGTTGTGATTTCACTAGTACCCACATTACAGGTATAAGTGATTTTTCTATGTAGGCTACGTTCAAGGTGAAATACACTACAACTGTTTTCAGGTTCTCTATGGAGTTCAATTAGATATGAAACCCTCACTCCCCTTTAGGGTGGGTGAATGACCACCACCTGACTTTTCTAAGCAAGAAATAAAAAAGAGCAGAATAATTTTGATTAGTTGCCTCACAAAACTAAAAACAGCAGCAAAACATTAGAGTAGCATGAAGGTGAAGATGAGCCCAGGTGAGGGGATCCTCCTCAGACCGCTGCCTTCCCAACACCACCACCGAGTGGCCTGCATTTCAGGGCTGGAGAGGCCACCCTCTCTGTGCACCCTGATCCACTTCCCTGCAGTGGCAAGGGTGTGAGTGCCCATGTCTCACACTACCATCACAATACCTAACATGAGGTGTTCTTTAAAAATACTTTAACTGAGGGGCACCTGGGTGGTCAGTCAGTTAAGCGTCCAATTCTTGATTTTGGCTCAGGTCATAACCTCAGGGTCCTGGGATCGAGCCCCGCATCAGGCTCTGTGCTGGGCATGCAGCCTGCTTAAGATAGTCTCTGTCCCTCTCCCTCTCCCCTGCCTTGTGCACACATACTTGCTTACACACTCATTCTCTTAAAAACATATATATATATTTTTGTAACTGACCCTAAAAGATCTGTAATGAAGCTCAATATGAGAATATGAATCTGTTTATAAGACCCTGACAATTATGACAAAATAACAGAGGAAAGGGAAAGATGAAGAAATGAACAGTAAGACAAGCTACTCCGATAGCAGAATCACAAACCCTTCAGTGAAAACGACCAGAAGCATGACTCGCAGGACAGCAACCTCGGGGTGCCGAGCACCTCTAAGAACTGAGAAGCTGCACACCCTGGACCACAGTCACAACCGACAGCACCGACACAACAGCTGATGCTGGCAAACATACGCAAAGGACCCTGATAAAAATTAAGTTTCTTTTACTTGAACACATGTTAACCATTTTAACGTGGCTTCAGACTTGCATATACCCCTCCCTCCCCGTACTCACTCTCCTGTACTTGGTGACTGCAATGGGAACTCTTACAAATGAGATATGCACACCAGCGGCCTTAGTCCTGAGCTTTGCATAATGAGATCTGCAGAGAGCCTCCTGACATCCTTCTCTGCTGTGGCACAGATCACTCACTCAGACGGAGAGACTCCCTGAGCTGGAAAAATCTCACGGGTGTGCTCCATTTCTGCCTATTCGAAAACACACATCTGGATGCAAATTAGTCATTATTAGGTTATTATTAGTTATTAGGTTAACTCTGGAATCTCAAGTTTTTTAAGAGTATTTCAGAAATTTTAAAAACTCTTCACAATTTGTTATTTTACCTAATTCAGTGATCTA
Organism: Ursus arctos; assembly: GCF_023065955.2. NCBI lineage: Eukaryota > Metazoa > Chordata > Mammalia > Carnivora > Ursidae > Ursus > Ursus arctos. Next base: position 674,552 of record NW_026622919.1, read on the forward strand.
CCCACACAGCACCAACTCGGTTTGGTGCCCTGCAGATGAGGAGACCACTCTGGAGGGAACCAGAGTAACCGCAGTGGTGCACAGGAAAGACCTGCAGACGCCTCCCCTCCCACTATGGCACAAAGTGGCAGCAGTGTCCCCACTGTGGGGCTCACACAACCTCACCTCTGGGCTTCTTGCTAAAAATAACTAAGACAATTTCACCAGGAGGAAAAACATGAGACAAATCCAAATCCAGGAGCATCCTACATTATAACGGCCTGTCGTCTTCAAAAATGTCAATGCCACAGGAGTCAAAGAAAGGCTGAAAGGTGGTGACAAATGAGAAGAGAGGTCAATGCAACTGTGACCCCATTCCGGAAACAGGTCTGGTTTTTTTTTTTTTTTTGCAATGAAGGGCATCAGCAATGACCGCTGAAGTCTAAGCAAGGTCAGTGGGCTAGACCACAGTATTGTACCAACGCTAACTGGCACTGGTGCCCGGCGGTGTGGTTATGGAAGAGAATGTTTTTAGGAAACATACATGGAAATACTTTAGAGGTAAAAATCCATCATGCATGCAACTTACTTCAGAAAAAAAAAAAAAAAAAACAAACGAGAGAGATAAAGCAGGTGTGGTAAATGTCATATTTGGGGAATCTGGGAAAATGGGAATTTTCTGTTCTATTTTTACAGCTTTTCTAGAAGCTTGAAGTGGTTTCAAAGAAAAAGAAAATGATCTTGGTAAATTTAAAAATGTCCAGTGCAAAGCTCAGTGACCTAGGCCATCTGTGCCAGGCTAGGAACGTGCACGATGTCCAGAACGTCCATGACATTCGTGACAAGGTGAGCACACACACACAGAATGTTCGGAAACCATCTGACTCTCCCAGCTGCTCACCTGCTTGTGTTTCACAGAAGTACCAGTCCACACCTGACTGGACCTTTGCCACTGACAACCGGAAGGCCAGCTTGGGGACATAGCCCTCATCGTCCTCTCTCTTCTGTGAGAGTCTATATCGTAGCGCCCCATCAATTGTCAAGCACAACTTTATGGGACACCTAACACAGTTAATGAAATGTCACCTCGGGGCACCTGGGTGGCTCAGTCGGTTAAGTGTCTGCCTTCGGCTCAGGTCATGATCCCAGAATCCTGGGATTGAGCCCTGCGTTGGGTTCCCTGCTCAGCAGTGAGTCTGTTTTTCCCTCTCTGTCCCTCTGCCTGCTTGTTCTCTCTCTCTCTTCAATAAAATCTTAAAAAAAAAAAAAAAAAGTGTCACCTCACTGTAATTCTGACTCCTGACCGTCGTCCTTGGCCTCAGGCTAAGCACGACCCCAGTGTGGGGGTACAGAGCACGATACCATGGCCACATTCACACAGTGACCCTGACAGCTGCATACTCACATTCATCCAGCAGAGGTGACATCTGTGACATATACACCCCATCCCATCATTGGGCTTTGAATTTGACCTAAGAAGCTGTGTTCTGTGGTGATACCATATTCCATACTTGGGATTTCTTCTCCCCTTGGCAGAGTATCTGTCCCATCTTAAATGCAGCCAGAGTCTCACAGAGCAGTATCTCCTACGCCATGTTCCTTCAGCACAGCACTGAGTGTCCTGACACATGACATCCGCCAGCCAGCAAGGCTGAACCCTGCTGTGGTAACAAATGGCCCCCAGATCTCTGCGGCTCACAGCAAAGGTCTGGATCTAGCATCTATCATTCGCACACTACACAGCAGCTGCTCTGCTCCACATTTCCCTCACTCTGGGACGCAGGCTACTGTGGTGGCCCCATTTAAAGACACTGCTGGTCCCAAGGCAGAGAGAAAAAACAGAAGGTAGGAGCTGAGTTCCATAGCCACACCTGCAGTCAACGTGCAGAAGGGGCCCACAGGAAGGACCTCCCCTATAAAACATCACCTCTGCCACGATAATGATACGAAAGGGGTGTCTGGGAAATCATTTCAAATCCTTTTGGCTATGCAACTAGCCACAGAGACACTAAGCTGAGTTGCTGACCTGTTTTCCAGGGGAAGAAATGAGAGACCAGTTACTCTAAGTCATTCACTTTTAACAAGTGACAAAGATAATCGAATGTGAAGGGGGAGAAAAATCTCATAGTTTAATCTCACAACTGGCAAAGGAAAAGGCTGTGTTAATAAAAATGTGTTATATGGGGTGGACAGTGCTCCAAGGCCATCAATGACTTGGTGTGAGCAGCAAGGGTCACCAAGAAGGTAGAGGGCAGCAGAATCCTCCACGTTTGAGAAACGTGTGGACCATTACACTGAAGAGTAGACTGGGAGGTAAGAGTGGGAATGAGGAACCCAGGGAGGAGGCTCCCCAGGAGCCCAGGGTGTGTGGCACTTGCACCTCAGGGGTAGTGAGGACAGAGAGGGAACTAGGTTCAGAGACAGAAATAAGCAGCCTATGGATACACTGCTAAGTGTGGGCTGAGGGAAGAAGACCTCAGGGGACATCGGTACCAATTACTAAGATGAGGGTGGATAAGGAACAGGTTAAGTGGACACATGACATGTGAGGTGTCCCTTAGCCACCACCCCAGGGAGACGTCCCCAGCCCTTAGTGAAGCCCCTGCTGGAGACATGCCTCGGTGTCCTTGGCACAGAGAGGGCACGTGTGCCACGTCACAGAAGACAAAGAGCCCAAGAACTCAGCCAGCAGGTATGGCGAGAGAACTACCTTAGGGACTCAAACAAGCACTCCTTCCAAGAAGGATCATTACCATGGGAGTTTAAAACGGGTTCCAGTCCCAAATGAGCCCTGACAGCAAGCCATGCTTCTTTTTTTTCCTGCAAAAATGGAAGAAAATTCCTCATCCTGAACCCTGAGGAGGACTGAAGCCACAGAGACACTTTTGTTCACCATTCTCTTCTGCTAGTTTCCTCAACTGTGTGAAAGAAACACTGAAACTTATTATTATAATGCCACCTTTCCTGAACTGCTGCTCCTAATTGATGAAACTCACCAGTGATTCATCAGTGACCCCCTACCCCACATTGCCTTTGCCACGAGCTAGGAACAACACGCCCACTCCACGATCAGTCCTGCTGACAGGCCACCCTGAGTCAGGAAGGCCCCAGAGTCTGGTGAGCACTACTCTGCCCCAGAAGGGGACTGCAAAGGGACAGCAATGCCAGCCCAGGGAAGGGCCGCGTGGCCCCTCAGAGGAAGCAGTGGCTACTTAAAGGGCACAAGTTTTAAGTAGAGAGCTTGACCAAGTTTGAGACAGTTTAGGACAATGAAAAATATACTGGGGAAAAAAATCAGAAACCCCAAGCAGTCTTACTTTTGTCACACCTCAGCAATGAAACTGAAGCAACACCTATCACCTCAGCTTGAACTTCTTAACCTGCAAACTGCTAAAACACTAGTTTTCTATGAAAACCTGTGAAATGTGATGCGATGGTGTGTATCAAAGCAGGCCAGGTTGTTTTAGTCTTTATGAGGTTCAGCATGAATCTTCTAATCAGAGCCTCAAAGCCTGTTGCTTCAATGAGACACCTGCAGCTCAGGCCCACGAGCCGCCTGCTGAGCTGATCTTTGAGTGAAGCACTTTACTGCCATGCTTTGCTTCAAAATGACTTAGAAACTGCACAGCTTATGAAATAAAGCTCTTACATATGGAGCGGGCCGGCTGTGGGGGCATGTGCCAGTTCAGTCACACAGGTGCTATGCTCAGAAGGGCCCACAAATGAGGTTTAATGCTCTGCCACCATCTTGAAATCCTCAATAATTTCATTTTTGATTTTATGTTTTGTAAGTGAAGCCCAATGATACAATGGAGCACAGGCCTGGGGCTTGGAGCCCCAGCTCACCCACATCTTGCCCTCCCGCACCAGCAACCCCCTCTCATGACCATCCTCCATCCCAGGCAGGGCCTGGAAGAGACAACTCAGGTGTCTGAAAGGGTCTGCACTTGCCCTTCCAGTACCCCTCTGCCTAAGAAAGCTTGATACTAAATAACAAATGAAAACACCATGGCAGGTTGAGAGAGACCACAGAAGAAAGGAAGAGGCCTTTTCCTGTTTTCTCAGTCTGCATTTTCACTCTGTACTGGAGCCCATTATGGGCTGGCTCTGTGTCCTAAGATACTAGATGTTAGGAAATGGTGCACTTCCATAGGCAGATCTGCTCGTTTGCCCACACACCTGGAAGCCTCAATCCCAGAAACACTGCTGACCCAATTTAGGGAGCTGCGGCTAGGTTTTCTAGCAACACATGGGATCAGCAGCTTCACAAGTTGCTGCCCAGTGCTTCTGAGTTTTTCTCTGGTTTGAAGAAGTACTGTGTTTGTTTTTTGTCACTCCCCGTACTCCTACTCCCCATTTGCTGTCAGGGGAAAGGCCGATTTGGAAGAGCACATTTAAGATCCTGAGCCCAGGCTGGGGGTGATGCAGTCGATGTTGGTATGGTCGACTGTGACGCTTTGTGCTTCCAGCAGCCTTATAAGACATGGTACAAATTCTACTTTAATTTTCAGGATGTAATCCTTGGTGATTGAGGACACGCTCCAGACTCATGAGGACTTCCATTCGTTGTGAGAAATAATCCCATTAGTCCTCTCTTGTCTGAAAGGCCATATCCATGGCTCTTGGTGCACCGACAGCAGCAGCAGACAAGTGCACTAAGCATACAGTAGGTGCTCAACGAGAAGAAACTTGTCCAAACACTCTCGTGTTGAGACCAGAGCAGGCTCTCCAACACAACACATCTTGCCCAGATTTCACTCCTAAGAGAAGCCCTGATGCAGTGCCTGGGCTTCTTCCCTGTACTCACTTTATCGCACTTCCTTCTGCTAATGCAGAAAACCAGGAGCCTCCAAAGAGCTTTGATTATACACATTTAAGTGAAAAGTGAAGCAGGAGTCAACAAATGAATATGTACATTATAGGGCGCCGGGAGGGTCTCAGTCGGTGAAGCCTCCGGCTCTTGATTTCGGCTTGGGTCATGATCTGAGAGTCCTGAGATTGAGCCCTGCATTGGGCTCTGTGCTCAGCAGGGAGTCTGCCTGATATTCTCTCTCTCTCCCTCTGCCTCTCCCCTCCCACTCTCCCTATTAAAAAAAAAAAAATGACAAGGCAAGGAACAAAATAGGAGGAATATCCGTAATACACATATCTCGCAAATGATTTGTGTTTAGGATATATGAAATTCAACAATAAGAACACAACCCATTAAAAATGGTCAAACAGACTTCTACTAAAGAAGATACGGGGCGCCTGGCTGGCCCAGTCAGCAGAGCATGCCACTCCTGATCTAGGGGCCCTGAGTTCAAGCCCCACAGTAAGCCTACAGTTTACTTTAAAAGAAAAAGAAAAAGAAAAAGAAGGTGATGATACAGGAATGGCTAACAAGTACTTGGAAAGATGCTCAACATCAGTCATCAGTGAAATACGAGTCAAACCACGACTACACATCCATCCACTGAATGGCTACTGTGAAAAGACTGACAAAACCAAGCCCTGACAAGGATGCAGAGCAACTAGAACTTTCCCATGCTGCTGGTGCAATACAAAACAGTGGGACAGCTTTGGAAAAGTCTGTTAGCTTATTTGGCCATGAGAAATGAGAGCATCTGTCCATACAAAGACTTGTTCATGAATGTTCACAGAAACATGATCCAAAACAGTCCAAACTGGAAACGTCCCAGGTAATCAGCAACTGGTGAATCGATCAACCAATGGTGCTATGTCCATACAAGAACATACTTCTCAAATACCACTCAACAATGACAAAGGAAAAACTGCCCAAACCAGCAACACGGACGGATCTCAGAAAGGTTAATCAGAAAAAGATAAACTGAAGAGTATACACTGCATGACTCAATTCATAAGAAATCCTAGAAAAGATGCGACTAGTCTACAGTGACGGAGGCATATGAGTTACTGCCTGGAGCTTTCAGGGGATGATGATGCAAGACTGAAAAGAGGCAGGAGGAAGATCTTGGGGAAGAAACATTCTATTATCTTGACCGGAGTTTTGGTTATACAGGTATATACATTTGTCAAAACTCTCTGAAAGGTACCCTTAAAATAGCTTTATCTTCTATGTAAAATAAACCTCAAAAAATTATCATCTAAAAAATATAATAACCTACCAACAATATATTCATATATGTGTCAGTTATATTACATTATACACTATAAAACAAAAAAATAGCAAATAAACAGGATGAAAAAAATAACAAGTATATTTTCTTCCTAAACTCTAAAAGATCATCTCAATCTCTTTCTGGGATGCACACGACGACTTTGGAGACTAATATCCTAGAGACAATGTTACTTTTGTTTTACTTGTGTGAAGTTCCATGCACAAGGAATACAATGTCTAGGACTGTGGGAAGTTTTTCCCCAATTTTACTGAAATATAATTGCAATATAACACGGTGTAAGTTTAAAGTGTACAATGTAATGATTTGATATGATACATATTTGACATGTATACATTACAAAATGATTACAAATAAGGTTAGTTAACACCTATAACCTCACAGTTACAATTTTATGTGCGTGTGGTGAGAAATTTTAAGATCAACTTGCCTAGCAACTTTCAAATATACAATACATATTGTTAGCTATAGACACTATGCTGTACATTTTATCTTCAGAACTTATTTATCTTGTAACTGAAGTCTGTACCCTTTGACCACCTTCACCCATTTTCCCCACCCTAGGATTGTATTTTCTAGATCATTAATAAAGCTGCCAATTACATAGTAGTAAGAGAGATCACTGTATTTTCATTCTCAAATGGTGAGTTTTTACATATGTCTGACATTGGGGTAAGGCATTTCATCCCTCGAACAGAAAAGCATAACCCAGAAGGCAACGGCAAGGTCTGCTTTCTGAACAGGCAGCTCTGACATGGGGCCACCCCCCACCACACTGAGGTGCTTCGATGGAGAGCCTGTGCACATACATTCACACTTCTCACTTGTCAGGTGAGCTGCACAAAAGAGATGCACATGCGAAGAACCTGCAGGAAAGCACTCTGAAAACACCACGCTGAATGGCCTAAAGCACATGAAATGATCCTCGACATCAACTGTCATCAAGAGAAATGCAAATTACAACCACAAAACAACACCACGACACACCCACCAGAAACCCTAAAATGAAAAAGAGAATGCAACGCCGATGAAGCTATGAAGCCACCTGAACGCTCCCTTACACAATGTCAACAGGGTGTAACTGTACAAAGCATCTTCCAAAGTGATTGCACCTACGAAAGTTGAACATACGCACGTCCTGTGAGCCAGTACAGCCACGGAGCAAAGAAGCACACCTAACAGAAATGTGTGTGCTCATCAAAACAGTTACGGGAATCACAAATTTTCAATTACAAAAAGTCTCCCAACTTAAAAAAATATCTAGAGGGGCGCCTGGGTAGTGCAGTCGTTTAGCGTCTGCCTTCGGCTCAGGGCGTGATCGCTGCGTTCTGGGATTGACCCCACATCAGGCTCCTCCGCTAGGAGCCTGCTTCTTCCTCTCCCACTCCCCCTGCTTGTGTTCCCTCTCTCCCGCTGGTTGTCTCTCTGTCAAATAAATAAATCTTTAAAAAAAAAAAAAAATCTAGAAAATACTCACAGCAGCACTGTCCGTTATAATAGACCAAAATAAAACTACCTCACTGTCCAACTATAGCAGAACATCAAACTGTGCTATATTCACATTACTGAATACTTTACGGCATGAGAATGAGTGACTCACAGCTAAGTACAAATATATGGGCTAATCTCACAATCATTTTATTCAGTGAAAAGCCAACAGCACTCTCTGAAGTCCATGTATACAAAGTTCAAAAGCAAACAAAACAATCTCTAGTTTAGAACTCAGGACAATGGTTCTGTGGTTGGGAGGGGCCCTTGTGTTCTGATGATGCATGCAATGCTTCTTAACCTGGGGCCAGATTACCACTAACCTTTACACTTAGGATCTGTGCACTTTTCTGTGTGTGCACTGCACTAAAACAACAACAACAACTATGGAAGGGGGCAATCAAGAAATTACTCTCAAGGTCCAGGTGAGAAATCACTAAGTCAAGAGCTATGTAGAAGAAAGAAGGGTAAGGGACAGGTGTGAGAAATGTCCAAGTGAAATGACTGAGACAGAGACCTAATTCCACCAATGCAGAGAAGCAGAATAGACCAAGGACAGGGTGAGTCCACCGTCCTGGATGGACCACACTGGCTCACAGGAGGAAAGGAGGGCACCTGAAACAGACAGAAATAGGACTGCAGACTTAGAGCTGGAGGCTTTAAAGCTACTGAATGAGGACAGCCACCTGTCAGCATCTTGCTCCTCACAACCCTACTACAATGACTTGCCGTCAAGCAGCCCTATGCCCTATACAGGTCCACAATCCCTTGTTCACAAATTTCAAGAGACAAACAGCTCCAAAAACCCTGACCTGAAATCGTCTGACAGTCAGTTCTGACCCAAACTGAGGAAGAGCTAATTATAGCCTTTAATTATCTTGCTTACAATATTCATGTATTTCATGACAGAAATTCTAATGTGTTGAATTACAGGCTGTTGGGAGTGTGAAATAATATACAGTACACACATTGTACTCCTTTTCTAAGATCCAAACTACTCTGATTCTGAAATACCTCTGGCTCCATGGGATGAGGGTAGGATATATATATATATACTGCCTGTTGGTTAGGCATTGTGCCATTTCCCTAAAAATTTCTCCAGAAATATTCTGATTTATTTAAGGGGAAATCAAATGACTGGTTTCAAAAAGCATAACTCCATAACGCTATTGTCCAGAGCAGAATGTCAATTAATATTTTTGTTGTCATTAATAGGCAATGAATTCACATGCATAAAATTAAAAAGCTACCAAAGAGTGGGAACTAAAAACAGCAAGATTCCCTCCTTCCTACAGCATTCCCACTGGTCTGGTTTCTAATGAAAGCTCTCAAAAGTAGACCCCAGAACTATTAAACTATTCAAATAAACAAGTAAATAAGCAAGCCTGGGCTCCAAGCAGACAAACGGTGCCGGCCTCTCTGCTCACAACCATTTCTCTACCTCCCCAATACGGAACCTCCACAGGAGGCGCCCATGAAGTCCTGTTTAAGAAGGGTTTGTCTATATGCAACAAGCTCTTTCTCACCTACTGCCTCACTGGCAACTAGAATCTCATTTTTTTTTTAAAGATTTTATTTATTTACTTAACAGAGATAGCCAGCGAGAGAGGGAACACAAGCAGGGGTAGTGGGAGAGGAAGAAGCAGGCTCATAGTGGAGGAGCCTGATGTGGGGCTCGATCCCATAACGCTGGGATCATGCCCTGAGCCGAAGGCAGGCGCTTAACCGCTGTGCCACCCAGGTGCCCCTAGAATCTCACTTTTGGGTCACGTTTGAACCTCAATAATTTGATCAGCCTCCATAAATGACCAAATTACAACGTAATTCTCTTTTTTAAAAAGAAATTTCGGGACACCTGGGTGGCTCAGTAGGTAAAGCGTCTGCCTTTGGCTCAGGTCATGATCCCAGGGTCCTGGGATTGAGCCCCAGGTCAGGCTCCCTGCTCAGCGGGGAGCCTGCTTCTCCCTCTGCCTGCCATTGCCCCTGCTTGCGCGCTCTCTCTCTCTCTCTCTGACAAATAAATAAATAAATAAGACATTTCATCAGTAAATCTTGACACACGCAGCAACACAAATGCATCTTCAGGACATTATGCTGCGTGAAATAAGCCAGATACAAAAGGACAAATACTGTATGAGTCCATATGAGGTCCCTAGAGTAGTCAAATTCATACAGACAAAAGTAGATTGATGGGGCTGGGAAGGGGGGGCTGGGAAGAAGGGGAATGGGCATTATTGCTTAATGGGGACAGAGTTTCAGTTTTACAAGAAAGGACTTTGGAGACAGACAGCGATGACAGTTACACAACGGGAAAGTGCTTAATGCCACTGAGCTGTACATCTGAAAAGTGGTTATGATGGTAATTTTTAAATTAGACTCCACACCCAGTGCAGAACCCAACACGGGGCTTGAACTCATGACCCCAAATCGAGACCTGAGCTGAGATCAAGAGTTGGACGCTTAACTAAGCCACCCAGGCACCTCTAGGGCAGTAAATTTTATGTAATGTGTATTTAATCACAAATTCTTTAAAATTTTGTAAAGAGCACTTACAATTGTGTCTGGAATACAGTAAGCAACTCATAGGTATTGTTTCTTTCCTTTTTTTTTTTTTTTAAGACATTTCATCAAGAGAATGGGAAGACGAGCCAAACTAAAGGAAATATTTGCAAGAGTCATAGCTGATAAAGGGCTGTTACTTAAAACATACAAAGAACTCTTAAAACTCAACAAGGAAACAACTCAATTTAAAAATGAGCAAAAGATCTGAACAGACACCTCTGCAATGAAAATACACAGATGGCAAACAAACACGAAAAGATGCTTCACATCCTATGTCATCAAGGAAAAGCGAGTCAAAACCATGAGATACATACAACGAAATGGATGAATCTCACAAGCATCATGCTGAGTGAAAGTCAGACACAAAATGCCATGTACTCCGATTCCACTTATGTGAAATTCCAGAACGAGCAAAATTAATCTACAGCAACAGAAGCAGATCAGTGACTGCCTGGGGCTAGAGGGTGGAAGGAGACAAAAAGAAACTTTTGTGGGTAATGGAAATGTTCTATATTTTTATCACAGTTGTGGTTATACAGGTATATCATTTGTCAAAACTCACTGAATTGTACACTGTTGGTGCATTTTATTGTATGCAAGTTATGCCCAAATGAATCTGATTTAAAGGAAAAAAAAACAATGAGAAACCACCACACACCTATTAGAGTGACTAAAACCTGGAACACTGACAACACCAAATGCTGGCAAGGACGCAGAGCCACAGAAACTGTCACTGCTGGTGGGAGTGCAAAAACAGTTCAGCCACTTTGGAAGACAGTCTGTCAGTTTCTTACAAAACTAAATATACTCTTACCATATGATCCAGCAACGGTGCTCTTTGGTACTTACCCAAAGGAGCTGAAAATGTGTCTACACAAAAACCTGCACATGGATGTTTATAGCAGCTTTATTCATAACTGCCAAAACTTGGAAGCAACCAAGATGTCCTTCAGCAGGTGAATGGATAAATAAACTGTGGGACATTCAGACAATCAAATATAATCCAGCACTAAAAAAAGTGAGCTTTCAAACCATGAAAAGACGTGGAGGAAACGTCAATGCATATTACCAAGAGAAAGAAGCCAATCTGAAAAAGGCTACATAGTGTATGATTCCAACTAGATGACATTCCGGAAACAGCAGAACTGTGAGGCAGTAAGAAGATCAGTTGGTACCAAGGACAGAGCTGGAAAGGGGGAAGGATGAACAGAGCACGAAGGAATTTTGGGACAGTGAAACTACTCTGTATGAGACCACGATGGTGCACACGTCATTATACATTTGTGCAAACCCGTAGAACGCACAGCAGCGAGAGCGAGCCATAATGTACCCTAAGGACTTTGGGTGATTATGACCTGTAATAAATACACTGCTCTGATGAGGATGTTTATAGCGGGGGAGGCTGTGTGTGTGGAGAGGGGTACACAGGAAATCTCTGTTATCTTCTGCTCAATTTTGCAATGAACTTAAAACTGCTCTAAAAATAAAGTCCATTACCAAAACAACAAAAAAGACATTTTTAAAACATTATTCTAATAGCATGTCCAGTTTCATTTAGCTGGCATTTCCAAATAGTTGAAGGGGGAAGTAGATTTAGAAAACACTGAACCCCCACATGGAAAATGACCTCTGACTTATGATTGGGGGAGGTGTCCACACTGGGAATATTATGTCTTTAAAACCACTCAAGAAGTTTAACTGACTTCACATCTCCTTCCCAAGGTAAATAACCTTAAGAGTGGCCAAAGACAGTTTTAAAAGGAATAAACAGAGAAAAATCGCAGACAACACAGCAAGCACAACCTGCACACTGGGTGCCCAACTCCTGGCCAGTGCAGCTCTGGCCACACTTTGCCCCCTCAACTCCCCCAGTTGCAGACTCCTTTTCAATTTTTCTCCCTTCTAATCTCTGGCAAGCCAAAATGAGCTTTAAAGATACAATGCAGTTTAGACAGTAAGCTAAGCACAGTAAGGCCCTTTTCAGACATTTATCAGAAATTTTCCTTCAAGTGCCACATCTGGTTGTCGCAGAAGTTGTCAAGTTGTAACATACAGATTTAATTTTTTAAAAAAGATTTTATTTACTTATTTGGGAGAGAGAGAGAGCACGAGCGGGACCTGGGGCAGAGGGAGAAGCAGACTCCCCGCTGAGGGGGGAAGCCCAACTCAGGACCCGATTCCAGGACTCCAGAATCTTGATGACCTGAACCAAAGGAAGATGCTTAACTGACTGAGCCACTCAGGCGCCCCTAGATTTAATTTAATAAACAAAAATTTTTAATTGTTAGACATTCAGAATCTGCAATTACTTCTTAAAATCCTAACCATAGGGGCGCCTGGGTGGCTCAGTTGTTGAGCATCTGCCTGCAGCCCAGGGCGTGATCCCAGCGTTATGGGATCGAGCCCTGCATCGGGCTCCCTGCTCTGCTGGGAGCCTGCTTCTTCCTCTCCCACTCCCCCTGCTTGTGTTCCCTCTCTGGCTGGCTGTCTCTCTGTCAAATAAATAAATAAAATAAAATAAAAAATTCCCAACCATAATAAAGTTGCTTATTTCAGAGTATTCTGACAATTTCTTCAGAACACGTCTATCCCTCTCCCTACAACAGAGGCTGGTTGGCTGCAGACTTTCACTGGGAGGAGGGCACATCAGCAAAGCCAGAGATGCTGCCGAGCTGCACATGCACCCCATGTGCACCCACCACCTCAGATGATCCCAGGGGGCCACTGTACTCCAGCCAGCACAGTATTAACAAATAAAATGCTCTTCCACTCAGCAAGCCCAGGCGCCAGGTGCCAGGAAAGCCACTCACTGCTTACCTACTGCTATGTGCCTTCTGCTGTCACTCTTGTCAGTGAGCATAAACAACAAGAGAATACAAGGCAGAATGAAGTGTCAACTTGATAATTATTTGTGAAAATGTGGATTCGCTCCCTGCCATGGTGCCATGAAGAAACAGACAAAGGAAGGATTATGCCAAGGAGAGGAGGCAGTCCTCACAGCACTGCTGGGCACACAGGAGGGTGGAGAGGCACAGGACTCAGAGGAATAACCATATTCCTCTGGTATGGACAAGCCAGGGAGGGTGAGAAGGCTTCAACTCAATTAGCTGGAGAGGGACACATACCTACAACAGAACAACGTGAACAAGAGGAAGGGAGAGAAGACACAGAGGTTAAAACAATCACACTGAAATCTCTTACTTCCAATTCTCAAAACCATTTCAAATTAGCCCGTTCCAAAAGGGAACATCTTTCAGTTCTATATTTTACCATTAACTAGATAACATTATTTCGTTTGTTATGGTCCAAGATTCAGCCTTCCCGGTTGTGTGCCTGCCACCTTTAGCGTTCTTTAAACAGATTCTAAAGAATCTTCACTCTTGCTTCCATATGGTAAACACCTGTTACCTGGGCTACCCACCATCCAAACATCTTTCCTATTTGAGGGAATACTGCAGAAGAAGTAGTGTCAGGGCCCACCTCCCACATCAGAAGCAAAGGGGTCCAAATGCTCTGTCCCACAGACCGCTGGCCTTAGAGCCTGGGCATGTGACCCATGCCCTGCCAAATCAGTAATATCATGGTGGGCTATTCATACAAAAAAAACGTTAAGGACCAACACCTTGTGCCTTTAGCCTAGTCAGGATGCTGTGAACCTTCTGGACCCACGACTCTTAGGCAAGCATATCTCATGGCAACCACATCTCCACATGATGGCAGCTGGCCTATGCTAGGAGAGGCAGGGAGAGTTGAGCAGCTGCAGGGTAAGTGGACTTGCACGGTGCGAGGGCAGCTCCCTGACCAGCCAGCCAGATTAACACCACACTGAGGGCTGTATGCTCCTGGGAACCTGAGGCCCTGAGAAGTACCCACACAGGCCACGCTGCCATCAAGAGATCAGAGAAACTTCACACAAACCCAAATGGAAGCAGAGTCTACAAAACAACGCCTGTACCCCTCAAAACCACCAATGTCCTCAGAGACAAATAAAAGCTGATTAAGAGGTCTAAGGAGCCCTGAGGATTAAGGGATGTGACAGCAGACTGTGTCTTGTCATGGAGGGAACTCGGGACCAGGAGGGGCAGTACTAAGGCAAATGAAAACAGTGGACATGGAGTGTGGACTAAATACAAATGTCATATCAGTATCATTTTTCCTGAATTTTGTAATTGGACTATAGTTACATAAGAGAATATCCTTTGTTTAGAAAATGCACTCAGTATTATTAAGGGTATAATGTATGCTACCTATTCTCAAATGGTTCAAAAAACATAGTATTAAAAACTGGTCCGTATGGATGAAGGGTATACAGGAAATCTCTATATTACTCTTGAAACTTTGTAGAAGTTTGAAATTATTTTAAAATAAATTTTAATAAAATACTGAAAAAAGAGATACTTATAAAATGTTATGCTTAGCAAGTACTTATATAGCTTCTTCTGCCCCTTCTAAATTTTCTGTAATAAACATTGGTTTCTTCTGCATCTGAAACTGAAAAACCTTACTAATACTCTACAATTGTACAGTATAAAACATTTCAGAAGTGTGGGCCCGAAGGGGATTCTGTCAAGCACTTTCTTCTACCATGAAAGTCTTCACCTGTCCACTGATCTTTTCAAATTCTTCTCTGAGACAGAGGGGGAAGGGAAGAGAAGGACTGTATCTGATATTATTAATAACCTTTAAAATGTCTCACTCTGAGGTTGTTAGCTTTTAGGAGTCCATGACTAGGTTTTAAAAAAGGTACAACTGAAAGAAAGAATGCTGCTAGGAATAAGATTTCAGAAAGGAAGCTGTTTTACAGGTGTATTCAAAGAGATCTGTGCTGCTCCCCTCCTCCTTACTATGACAAATGACATATACAATGAAGCAAATGTCACTAGTCCACAATTATTAACTTAATTTTACTGAAATTTTATTGTCTTTTCTTGCAGTTCATCTCAACATAACTAAATTTTAAAATTTAGCATTTGGGGCACCTGAGTGGCTTAGTCAGTTAAGGGTTCAACTCTTGTTTTTGGCTCAGGTCGTGATCTCAGGGTCATGAGATTGAGCCCCGGGTAGGCTCCACACTGGATGTGGGGCCCACTCAAGATTCTCTCTCCCTCTGCTTTCCCCTCACCTCCCTAGCACACATACCCACCCCATGCCCTTTAAAAGAAAACTAAATATAAAAATAAATAAAATTTAGCATTTAGGAGCACCTAGCTGGCTCTGTCAGTAGAGCATGCAACTTTTGATCTCATGGTTGTAAATTCAAGCCCCACGCTGGGCACAGAGATCACCTAAAAATTAAAAAAAAATTTTTTAAATAAAAATAAAAAATAAAATCTTTTTTAAATAAATAAAATTCAGCATTCAAGGCGTAGCTGCAAATTTAAAATACCAATAATTTCAAATAAGCCAAATTTAAATATAGATATTTGATCCAAAAGTCAGCTTCATAGCTGTAAAAGCCTCAATTCTCCTCCATTTCTCCCTCTTACCTCCACATCAAGTTTTCCACTTCAAAAGAAACCTCATCGCCCCCTAGTTTAAAGAAATTTCGCAAGTGTTTTCTCTCTCCACCAGAAAATAAACCAAGAAACAGAACATGAAGACTGTCTAGGACTCATCTTGACTGCTGGGCTAGGAGCCCATCCTCACTGTGTCCATGGCAGAGCCTGGCTCAGGATGGCCTGGCTGGAATACCCTAAATTTGGTGAGGTTTTTATTCCATATAAAACATGGTGCAGAACACTTTGTTTTTTCATTTTATACCCCAACAGGACACACAGAGGAGCCCCCCATGCAGCAGTCCAGAGCAGCTTGCCACCTTTCACCCATGTACTGCGTCCACATGCAGAGAATGGGAAACAAAAGGACTCCAGGATAATGAAGATGAGTGTGGGAATGGCAGCTTCGGGGTGATCTTTCCTTTCGCAAAACGAACTTAATGGTACTACATGTCAGGGCGCCTGGGTGGTGCAGTCGTTAAGTGTCTGCCTTCGGCTCAGGGCGTGATCATGGAGTCCTGGGATCGATCCCCACATCGGGCTCCTCCGCTGGGAGCCTGCTTCTTCCTCTCCCACTCCCCTGCTTGTGTTCCCTCTCTCGCTGGCTGTCTCTCTCTCTCTCTCTGTCGAATAAATAAATAAATAAATCTTTAAAAAAAATGGTACTACATGTCTAACATTTTTAATAAAAAGAAAGTAGGGAACATTTAAAACGGAAATATGCATTCAACACAGGAACATCATTACTAAGAATCTAATACTTTAAAATTCAATTGCAATATTGTTTGCAATAGCAAAAATAGTTAATCTAAATGCTGAATAGGGGTCGATACAGTAAATCACAGCATGTCAAACAGACACACAGCCAATTACAATGGATGTTTAAAGAGTTAACACCACAGCAAAAAAGTAATGTTGAGTAAAAAGACACAAAAATCCTACCTATAATAGGATATAAAGCTACCATTTAAAAACAGAGTCAAAAATTTAAAATAAAAACAAAATAAAAATTCAAACCTATTCATAGAGTAATGCATATATTTTGTATTAATAATGGCTACTCTGGATGGTGGGATTATAGGTGATTTTTCTTATCCATTTTACAGTTCCAAATGTTCTATCACAACCGTTCTTTTATATTACTTAAAACTTAATATTTTAAAATAAACTTTACTTGAACATTTTAAAGACTACCAGCATCATACCAATTCAATTCAACAAGTATCTGAATTCCTTGGACTTAACTCTCCTAACTGGGCACCCAAAACTCTAGCCCACAGTCCCAGTCAGTCGGCTGGTGGTCAGCCCTCAACCAAGTGCCAGATTAGCTTGATGCGCTCCAGCACAAAAAAACCTTCTGCAACCAACTGCTACGTTTTACATTCTTTTTCCTCAACGGCGCTTTCTAACCTTGAGTGTTTGCCAGAAACTGCTGGAGAATTTTTTCAAAATACACACACACACACACACACACACACACACACACACACACACCCCATGGCCCCCCTCCCTTAGTTAATCAGTCTCTGAAGGGGTGGGGAGGTCAAGCATGGGTATTTTTTAATTCTACCACCAAGAAGCAGGGCCAACATGCCACCATGATGACAGTAATGAAGCCAGCAAGGAGGTGTGAGACAGACACAATCCTGCACCTTCCATGCTTCCTGGAGGGAGGAAGCAATGGGAGAATGGGCCATGAAGGGTAAGAATCCTGAATTTGGGCAGGGACACTTTGACAACAGGCCACACAGATCTGAGAGCACATCCTACTTGCTCCTTACAAAATGCTGTGCTTTCAGCAGATGCCAAAATTACAAAAGCCAAAGTAATCTGTGCCTTAATACAACCCTGAGGGATTTCCCATCACCTCCAATTTAAAATGTCCAAAGAAATCCAACCACTTCCCATTGGTTAGGGTGGCTATGAGGTATGGGTTTACTCCCAGGAGTTCCTCAAGGGGCACACACTGCCCTCTGACAAGGACCTGGTGCCACTCTATACCCACGTGGTCCTGATGAGGCTGCTGGTCTCGGCACCCTGTCCACTGAGGCTCATGGCCCATGCAGAACCAACCAGTGTGCTTCCACCTCTTCTCACACTGTGAAACAGGTGACTTCCTGGGAGCACAAGCCTAGGTCCTTCCCTTCCCTCATTTCCTCTCCCTCCAGCCAGGAGTGAATTCATGTCTGCAGAAAGAGACTAAGGATACCACCACCGAGAAATACCACAGAGGGGAAGAGAGACATCACAGGCCTTGAGAAGCACCTGGGACCACCTCAGTCCATACATCTTCATAGTGGAGCTTCTGCTTCACCCAGCTTGGCTGCTAGCACTCCACACATCAAAAGGGGACCAAGACAAGAAATACACAGAATGAAGGAGGTGTAGAGTAAAAAAATGAGGGCAAAACCAGGAAAAACAAACGAACAAACAAAACCCATGGAATTAGAATATTAATGCCAAAATGCACAGAAACAAGCCAGGCGACGCCGTGTCATACCCTCTAATAGAGCTTAGCACTTGCTCTGCTTCCCGTGTTCAGAATCCATCAACAGCAGCAACAAGAACCAAAGCCTAGAAGTATGCCTTGCACCCACACTTCCCTCATCTCTGCAAGCTGCCCAGCATAGCATTCCTGCTCCTCCCTCACTGCAAAAGCACCTACGGGTGCCTGCTTCCCTACTCCCAGGCAGCCAGGTATGGCCATAAATCCCAGCATGAGTCAAGAAAATGCACAGAAGTACCTGGGACTTTGGGAAGTGCCCATCCTGCTGCCTGGAATGCAGAGCTGATGGCTAAGGCTCTGCTGGCCATCAGAAACCATGAAGACAAGAGTCGCAGTGAGTTTGCATTTCTAGAGCAAGAGAGAAATACACTCTACAGGTTCACAATCGCTCATCTACAATTTTGAAATCCCCAAAGCCTGGTTTTGGTATTATTTGTTTGGCTGCAAAACCTTACCTGAAGGCAAGAATGTGCATGTTTCTCTGCAGAAACAGGATCTGTGTGGAAGGCCAGCAATGCCCAGCCTTTGTGGGGGATGCCAGGAACTGAGTTATAAGCACTGGGTCATCCTCTTACAATCCCAAAAGATTTCTGTCCAGTGCTCTGCCCAAGGTTCTGCAGGCCTGCCTCCTGTTTAAACCCCTGCTAGCTTCTATGCCTGGTCACCAGGAGCCAGACTCAGGCCGGGCTCTGCCATCCATCTCCAGTCCCCCTCTCTTCAGGCACAGGCCCACTATGTGGTCACAGGATCACCCTTCTGCTCACCACCAGAGGTCCCTGAATGGTGAAGGACAAACTCCCAGACAGGCAAGGTGCTACCCAGCCTCAGGCCCCCAGCCCATCTGTCGACAAACACACCCTTCTAGACCGTGTCTTATGCCAGTTGCCCCCGGCCTCCCTGCCCCTGCCTCTCCTGACCCCACAGTGACTACACCAACATTGCTGCCTTCTGCCAAGGCAGGGCCATGTCTCCTTAGCCTTCACATCACAGCTCTGCACAAAGGAGCTCAACCACTATGTACTCCACTCAAAAAAAGCAGTTTCCTCATGGACTCTTGCTCCTTGTGAAGGAGAGATGTGAGATCAGAAAGAAACAATGTTTGCACTATAGTTTAAAATATTTACCTCTAAACAAGAGAGGTGCCCTGCAGCCCCCATGCTGCCTCAAGTGCAGCCTCAACTGCCATCCAAAGACCCCTGGACCCACCCCAACCACAGCAAGGACAGGTGCTCAGACATCCAAAAAAAAAAAAAAAAAGACACATCACTACAGGGTAGGAGAAGAGTGACTCTAAATTGTCCAAAGCATAGAAGCCAACAACAGACGGGATGGTCTGGCACATAATTAGGAGAAGCAAGCCCTCCCTTTTTTTAAAAAATGAAAAGGAAAAGCTTTCTTTGCCTGTGTCCGTGGATAAAATCTTTAGCACAAGCCCAATAACTCAACAACTTATTTTTCATGAATCTGATTTTTTTTGCTAATCAGAAAGCCAGAGAAGGACGAAAATTATACTGCCCTATGACAGCAACTCAAACAAAACACAGAAACCTCAACATGTAGGGGCCATGCAGCATTTACACCAATAACTGATTCCACATTACTTCTTATTCCTCCTCTAGAGCAGAAGGGCGAACCTCAGATTTTTGAGAATTGGCCATTGTTCTTAAAACACTCACTCCTGAGAGTTGACAAACAGTGACATTACCTACTGACGGGCACAGCTGCCACAATATGCAGACACAACCCATTCTGGGAATAAGACACAGCATTTCGAGGCAAGACTCAAGATTCTTCTGTGTCAAAAGCATAACACAAAATAAGAAAACAATCCACCAGCACCTTCCTATGTTATATAACATACACAAGTTGTTTCTCACGGCAAAGCAATTACACTGGGTCTAGAAGCCAAATGGAATACGCTTTACTTACAATAGGGTATATAAGTAACTAGCACGGCTAAAAGAACAGGTTAATCTCCATCGGAGCAGTCAATTTTTAGATGTAACCTTTCCTTATTAAACAGAAATATATGCTCATTACAGCAATTAAAAAAAAAGAAAGAAAACAGATGCCCATTTGCAGACACACATTATTGTCATTTTAATAGTGTTTTATTTTTTTAAAATATTTTAATTATCAGGGAGCCTGGGTGGCTCGGTTGGTTAAGCATCTGCCTTCAGCTCAGATCATGAACCCTGGGCCCTGGGATCAAGCCCCACGTAGGGATCCCTGCTCAGTAAGGAGTCTGCTTCTGCATCTCCCTCTCCCTCTGCCCCTCTGCCTGGTGCTCCCCCTGCTTGTTCTCTCGCTCTCTCTGTGTCAAATAAATAAATAAATAAATAAAATCTTCTTTAAAAATTAAAAAAATAAAACCAATAAACTAAAGATTTTATTTAAGTGAGAGAGTGTGAGCAGGGCAAGGGGCAGAGGAAGAAGCAGACTCCCTGCTGAGCAGAGAGCCTGATGCGGGGCTTGATCTCAGGACTCCAAGATCATGACCTGAGCCGAAGGCAGACGCTTCACCGACTGAGCCACCCAGGCGTCCCTTAATGGTGTTTTAAATACAGGTACGCATTGTGTATACTACACACAAACACTTACATACAATTCCACCAGTGCAATCACTCCATACATACTGTTCTTGAACTTTTCTGGCTACATATGGGAACTTCTTTCTTTCTTTTTTTTTTTTTTTTTCAAGATTTTATTTATTTGTCAGAGAGACAGCCAGCAAGAGAGGGAACAGCCAGCGAGAGAGGGAACACAAGCAGGGGGAGTGGGAGAGGGAGAAGCAGGCTCCCAGCAGAGGAGCCTGATGCAGGGCTCGATCCCAAAACGCCGGGATCACACCCTGAGCCGAAGGCAGTCGCTTAACGACTGAGCCACCCAGGCGCCCCTGGAAACTTCTTTCTACGTGAATGAATACACTTTAAAGGCTATATGGTATTTCCTTGAACACAGTGTACTTTACATAATCTAAATGCCAAAAAAAAAGATCAGATAAATTAGTTCAATTTAAAAACCTATTTTAAGAGAGCCTGGGTGGCTCAGTTGGTGAAGCATCTGCCTTCAGTTCAGGTCATGATCCCAGAGTCCTGGGATCGAGCCCCACATCGAGCTCCTTGCTCAGCGGGGAGCCTGCTTCTCCCTCTTCCTCTGCCTGCCACACTCTGTCAAATAAATAAATAAAATCTTTAAAAAAATAATAAAAAATAAAAATAAAACCCATTTTAGTTTGTCTTGTAGATTTCCAATCTTCTAATTAATGGCTGTTTTTTGGCTTTGAATAGAGCTTAGTGATTAAAAACAATGGCCAAAAAACTGGATGTGGGTTTGAATCTAGAATTTCTAAGCTATGCACCTTCGGAATATTACCCTCCAAGCCTAAATTCTCTCCTAAAATAGGGACAAGAATCAATTTGACAGAGGGGCGCCTGGGTGGCTCTGTCAGTTGAGCGGCTGACTCTTCATTTCGGCTCAGGTCGTGGTCTCAGGGTCATGGGATCCAGTCCTGTGTCAGCTCCACGCTCAGCTCGGAGTCTGCTTAGGATTCTCTCTCTCCCTTTGCTCCCCCCTGCCCCCCACCCCCACTCACACATGGGTGCTCTCTCTCTCTCTCAAATAAATAAATAAAATCTTAAAAAGAAAAAAGGAATCAACTCAACAAAATTCACAGAGCAACTGAGAACAGGTACTGGGTAAGGTAGTGTGCCCTCACGGGCAGCTGCTAACCCATCCTCATCACCATGCATAGGTATGAATTCTACTCTCCCCAATGGTATGCTACATACACGGTAACATTTTAAAACATTTTAGTAACTTAAATGCAAAATGATTTCTTCCTTTATATTAAAGCAAAATGTTCTTCCTAGGACTGCAAGTATTAGGAAACATTTCTTTAACAAAAATCACCATTATGGTCTTGGCTTTTGGCGGGGGGTGTTTTTAAAGAAAATGAAACCAACATATCAACAGTATAAGATCACTGAAGAATTTCATATTTCCTGATTCAAATTACTAAGAGACAAGATAGACTTATTTTTTAAATATTTTATTTATTTTAATTGAGATACAGAGAGACAGAGGGAGAATTAGAGTGTACAAGCGGGGAGGAGGGTCAGAGGGAGGGGGAGAAGCAGGCTCCCCACTGAGCAAGGAGCCTGATGTGGGGCTTGATCCCAGGACCTGAGATCATGACCTGAGCCGAAGGCAGATGCTTCACTGACTGAGCCACCCAGGCGCCCCGCCAAGATAGACTTATTAAGAATGATAGTCTGACTTTCATGTCATTTTGCACTCGAAGGAATTTAGAAATTTTTCATACTCTATTTCACTTTTTAAAAATAGGATAATAAACTTGATTTTACTCAAATGTTGTCACATCACTAAATCCAAGAAAAAGAACAGCTACTATTTCAGTCAATCCAAAATGACAAAATTAAGAATTAGAAGAATTAAAATTTTCACTCAAGGGGCGCCTGGGTGGCACAGCGGTTAAGCGTCTGCCTTCGGCTCAGGGCGTGATCCCAGTGTTCTGGGATCGAGCCCCACATCAGGCTCCTCCGCTATGAGCCTGCTTCTTCCCCTCCCACTCCCCCTGCTTGTGTTCCCTCTCTCGCTGGCTGTCTCTATCTCTGTCGAATAAATAAATAAAATCTTTAAAAAAATAAAATAAAATAAAATAAAATTTTCACTCAAAAGAACTGACCATCAGAAGTGACATCAACAAAACAGCTCTCACCAAGAAGCTCCAAGTTCTCATTCACCCTCACCCCACACAGAAACACACACACACACTGGAAAACACGCAGCAACTGTCAGAACCAATTTGTGAAAACTCTGCAAGCCAGTTAGAGCACTTAACCACCAAGTGCTGGCTCAGGAAGGAGGTGCCACGGAACGGCACCACCAAGTGCTGGCTCAGGAAGGAGGTGCCACGGAACGGCAGGCAGGTTCTAGATTTTGCTGCCCCTACTACGTCTGGCAGGGCAGCAGCAGGCCTTGGTGTTGAAGCACTAACAGTCTTAAAGCATAGAAGGTCTTAAAGTAATGGTCTTAAAGTAAACACAGTCTTAAAGTGGTGACATCCAGGATTGCCAGTATGGGGCTGTTTTCCTGGTTCTAGGGAACAGAACAGACTTTGTTCACTAGTTATTGTGTATGTGTATTCTAACCTATCACAGATGACATGAAGGAGTGACACAGGCACTCCTCTGGTGTTTTGTTTAACTGAGAACTCAGGCTGAAAAAGCTTGAAAACACTGCAAGCTCACCCTCAGAACCTATGGCTAAAGATTACAGTCTAAACATACAATACATTGCCTAAGGCAAAAGCTGGGGAGAGATTCTCTGGGAAATTAGGTCATTCAAAAGTAACAGGTCATACTAGGAAGTTCAGAATACCACACACATGTCTAGGGCAAGATGCATGCTTATACAAGACCTGAGAAGACCCTGGGTTTTCACCTCGGGCTGATCCCTAGGCACAGTGCAAGCCTGATCAAGAGCTAAAGGAGGGCCCAGGCACAGAGCCAATATGCAAAGAATGGGAGACAGGAGAGCTGCTCGTGCTCAGGAAATCTCGGTTGAAACACCAGCTAAATACAAGATATGAAACAGGACTTCAGGGACTACACTGTCAAGGAAAACAGTCTTCGCAATAATAGTTTGGATAAGTCACTAGGCAAAGAGAACTCCTACAGCCTTTAACAAATAAAAAACAACACACTTTAGGGAAGAATATCTGATTTCCACAGTTATTACACTGTAATAGCCAAATGTCCAGTTTTCAAAGACAACAAAATCAAAAGGCACACAAAGAACAGGAAAGCACAACTCAGTCAAAATAACAAAATAAATGAACAGAAACCATCTCTGAAGAGGGGCGCCTGGATGGCTCAGTCATTAAGCATCTGCCTTCGGCTCAGGTCATGATCCCAGAGTCCTGGGATTGAGCCCTGCATTGGGCTCCCTGCTCAGCGGGAAGCCTGCTTCTCCCTCTCCCACTCCCCCTGTTTGTGTTCCCTCTCTCGCTGTCTCTCTCTCTATCCAATAAATAAATAAAATCTTAAAAAAAAAAAAAAAAAGAGAGAGAAACCATCTCTGAAGAAGGTGAGACATGCAGTCCATTAAAACAACCATGTCACGGGCACCTGGCTGAATCAGTTGGTAGAGGATAGGACTCCTGATCTCAGGGTTGTAAATTAGAGCCCCACATTGGTTGTAGAGATTACTTTTTTTTTTAAAATATTTTATTTATTTATTTGACACAGAGAGAGAGACAGCCAGTGAGAGAGGGAACACAAGCAGGGGGAGTGGGAGAGGAAGAAGCAGGCTCCCAGCAGAGGAGCCCAATGCGGGGCTCAAACCCAGAACGCTGGGATCACGCCCTGAGCCAAAGGCAGACGCTTAATGACTGAGCCACCCAGGCGCCCCTATAGAGATTACTCTAAAATCTAAAAAAAAAGAAAGAAAGGAAAAAAGTGTTTCAAAAATACACAAAACATGTTATATATGCTCAGATAACAAAAACACAAAGAACTAAAGGAAATCAGGAAAATTACAAAGGAACGAAACAGGAATATCAACAAAAAAATAAGGGCGCCTGGGTGGTGCAGTTGTTAAGCATCTGCCTTCAGCTCAGGGTGTGATCCCGGTGTTATGGGATCGAGCCCCACATCGGGCTCCTCCGCTATGAGCCGGCTTCTTCCTCTCCCACTCCTCCTGCTTGTGTTCCCTCTCTCTGGCTGTCTCTATCTCTGTTAAATAAATTAATAAAATCTTAAAAAAAATAGAAATTACAAGAAGGGACAAAACAGCAATCTTGAAGTTGAAAAGTACTGTAAATGAAATGAAAAATTTACCATAGGGGTCTAGCAGCATGTTTGAGCAGGCAGAACAAAGAATCCACAAACTTAAAGACAGTGTAACTGAAATTACCATGTCCGAGGAGCAGAAAGGAAAAAGAAGACTGAAAAGAACCTTAAAGGGCTAATGCGCCATCAATAAGCAGACCAACATGCACATTATGGGAGTCCCAAAAGGAGAAAAGAAATAGAGGCAGAAGGAAAATATTTGAAAAAATAATGGCCGAAAACATCCCAAATCTGATGAAAGACATAAACCTACAAATCCAAAAAACTCCATAAACCCCAAGTGGGATAAATTCAAAGGACCCATATCAAGACATTATAATTAACCATCAAAAGACAAAGAGAGACTCTTGAAAGCAGCAAGAGAGAAGTAACGCATCACATACAAGGACCCTCAGTTAGGTTAATGGCTGATTTCTCATCAGAAGCCATGAAGGCCAAAAGACAGTGACATGACATTTAAAGTGCTAATAAATAAATTAAATTAAATTAAAAAATTAAAACTGTCAGCTGAGAATTATATCTGGCAAACCCGTCCTTCAAAAATGAGAAGTTAAGACATTTCTCAATAAACAAAAAGGGAATTCATTAACAGTAGACCTGCCGTACAAGAAAAGTTAAAGGGAGTCCTTCAGGTGGAAATAAAAGATCATGAAACAGTCGTTCAAAACCATATGAAGAAATAAAGATCTCCAGTGAAGGTAAATATATGAGAAAACATAAAAATTAATAATTACTGTCATTCTGACTTGTAATTCCACTTTTGATTTCCTACAGGATTCAAAATGCAAACGCATAAAAATTATAAATATGTTATTTGGCACAAAATGTATAAAGATGTAATCTGAGACAACATAAAAGGGAGGAGGAAGGAGACATACAGGAGGAGAATTTTTGAGGTTCATTATCAATTCAAAATAGATGGCTTTCAATTTAGGATGTTAAATATAATCCCCATGGTAACCACAAAGAAAGTATCTTTAAAATATACACAAAAGAAAATGAGAAGAGAATCACAACAGTTTACTACAGAAAGAGAGAAAGAGAGAGAAAGGAAAGGAAAGGAAAGGAAAGGAAAGGAAAGGAAGATCAACTAAACATAAAATCAGGCAGTTAGGAAGAAAATGCAGGATGATGAAGCTAAGACATAAAGAACAACAGCAAAATAGAAGTCTTTCCTTACCACTGATTAGTTTAAACATAAATGGATTAAACTCTTCAATCAAAATACTTGAGACAAGAAATTTAAATTTTTTTCTTTAAAAAAATATTAATGTTTACTCAGCCAATTCTCCTGTATCAGGTAAACGCAATCCACACCACAACCCCATGAAGTCGATTCAGTAACATCCATGTTTACAGAAGAGGATCCTGAGATTGAGAGATTAAATAGCCTGATCACATGGGGGAGGAGGCTCTTACCTCCCCTGTCCAAGCAGTACTATGAGACTGTTCACTAATGAATGCCTGCATTACTTGTTCTTACCTCACCCTCAGTATTTCCTAGGTGGAGAGGTTTGTGGAGAGAAAGTCACAGAGGAAATAACAAGCAACCTCTGAGATGTGGCTCTTAAGTGAAGACCCTGGAAAGCTGCCCTCCACAGAACAGAGAGGGGACCTAAGACTGACCTAGCACCTACTGGACACCAGGAACTGAGAGACACTCAACCAGTCTTCTCAGCAATAAAGTTTTTTTAATTCTGTTATTCATTTTTCATGTTTTTTGGGTCCTTTTTAATAAATGTCTCTCTTATTTTTCATGATTTTATATTCTACAGCAGAACTGCCTTATAGTCAATTAGTTATGTAGCAAAAATGTTTGCAGAGAAAATACAGGACACAGGCAAAAATGCAGTATTGTTAAAACATCATCTACACACTCAAAATGCTACTATATACTGAAACAGACCAAAAAAATATAACAGTAAGTGTCCAGCTTACTTGTTTAGGGTTTTTTATATCCCATCTGTTCAAGTAAAAGTCAAAAGATAAATTTCAATCTGCCAATTATTATGACAAAATACCATGAGAAAATGGCATCTGACAGCAGTCTTTCCTAATGTGGTTGTAGTGACACTAATGTCATACTCCCTTACATCACCAGTTCATTTTTCAGGAGAACCAGGACCAAAAAAAACAAAACAAAACAAAAAAACCACCCCACCAGAACAATTCAATGTTTCTTTTCCCCCATTAACTGTAAATGTTTTCAGAATAATTTTACCAACAAGATATGCCTAAGTACATATTCCAAGAGGGAGAATGTTGGGCTAATCCTTAAAATACTAAGACCAATCTTACAACCTAGCTACGATTTATAGAGGGTGTTCTTCTGTGTGTATCCTTCCAAAACCGCAAGGGAATGATTCCACATCAGGCCTCTTCACCTCACACTTCATTTTAGGAAGGTGCCTGCCACTGACTTTGAAACAAATGCTTTGTTAGCTTAAAGGTTTTAAATAGGTATGGTCTGTAAAAAATTACTAAGATTCACTTAAAATAGCACCAAGAATAATATCCAACTGGGGGCGCCTGGGTAGCGCAGTCGTTGGGCGTCTGCCTTCGGCTCAGGGCGTGATCCCAGCGTTCCGTGATCAAGTCCCACATAGGGCTCCTCCGCTGGGAGCCTGCTTCTTCCTCTCCCACTCCCCTGCTGTGTTCCCTCTCTCGCTGGCTGTCTCTCTGTCACATAAATAAATAAAATCTTAAAAAAAAAAAAAAAAGAATAATATCCAACTGCTGTTATCAACTGCCCTAAGACTGTGCCCCCGGGGGGGGGGGGGGTCCCTTCCTCCCCACTACTGATATTTGGGGTTGGATCATTATCTGTTGGGGGAGGGACTATCCTGTGCATTACGGTATTTTTATCAACGTCCATGGCCCTGGCCCACTAGATGCCAGAAGCAGCACCCCCTCCCAGTTGTACCAACCTAGCATGTCTCTAGATATTGCCAAGTATCCCAGGGAGGGGAGGGGGCCATGGTAAGAACCACTGTTGTACTCTGATACCTTTCACTGCATAAGACACATAAGCACTCTGTCCCAAATGACAAACTGCAGCAAAAGCCAAATAATGTCTAAAATCCCTATGGAATTCTCGGCAGAACACCAAACATACACTCTAGAAATTGATGCATACAGGAAAGGCAGCTAGCTAGCTAGCTTGCATGCTTGCTTGCTTTCTGGAGAGAGAGTGTGCCCACAAGGGGTTGGGAGAGGGAAGGAACAGAGGGAGAGAAGAATCTTAAGCAGACTCCACAATGACCACAGAGCCTAATCTGGGGCTAGATCTCATGACCCCAAGATCAGGACCTGAACTGAAATCAAGAGTTGGACACTTAACTGACTGAGCCACCCAGGCACCCCAGGAAAGGCAGGTTTCTAAAAAGTGCTTCCTAATCTCCCCATGTGGGCACTTCCTGGGATGACAGCAGTTAGCATCTTGCCATGGTGTTCAAATTGCTTCAGATCATAAACAGTGATGTGTGCCTTCAACAAGCCCTGGTGTATTGTTTCATATTAAAAAA
Organism: Ursus arctos; assembly: GCF_023065955.2. Lineage (NCBI taxonomy): Eukaryota > Metazoa > Chordata > Mammalia > Carnivora > Ursidae > Ursus > Ursus arctos. The sequence continues at coordinate 703,121 of NW_026622919.1, forward strand.
AATCCTCATCAAAAACTGGGGCCAGAAGTGTGAGAACTGACTTACTATATTATCATTATTTAAGATACTGTAAACTGCTCCAAAACCCAAACATAAAAGAAAACATGAGCTATGCAGAAATGTTAAACAGATAAGAATACTATCCAAGATGTCAATGTCTTAATTAAAAGCTTCCTTATTTTAGAAACCATCTTTTCTTCGTTAAAAAAAAAAAAAAAAAAAGCCAAATACCCTTGGGGCGCCTGGGTGGTGCAGTCGTTAAGCGTCTGCCTTCGGCTCAGGGCGTGATCCCGGCGTTATGGGATCGAGCCCCACATCAGGCTCCTCCGCTATAAGACTGCTTCTTCCTCTCCCACTCCCCCTGCTTGTGTTCCCTCTCTCGCTGGCTGTCAAATAAATAAATAAAATATTAAAAAAAAAAAAAAAGCCAAATACCCAAATACCTTTGTCCTCAGCAAAACAAGAATTGTTGCATTTTCACAATGGAAATATCTGTTGTTAGTATAACAGCCTCATCTTCTGGAATATTTCCGCCACTTATGCATGAAGCTTTGCTGAGCTTCTGCAACTATGGATTTAGATGGGACGTACTGGTAACTGGGGGAGTCAAGTCTGACTGGAGCCCCATCACTAGACAGATGAACAGCACTTGAGAATGTTGACGTAACAGTAACATCCTAAATCAGCCCTCAGTGGGTACACCTATTTCAGATATATACCAAGCGATGACAGCTCTGTGCCATTTCCAGGAGGATACAAACACATACAGGACCTGGTCCCCACACCATGGAAGACCAGCAGAAAGAAACTTGAGCGAGGTGAGTTACAGCACAAGATGATGAAGAGGGAACATCTCTGCCTCCCTTAGCCAGATAGCACAAGGGGGCGGGGGGCCTGCTAGTCCTGAGAACAGGCTCCACAACCTACTACTAAGGGTCCTGAGCACCGATGTCAGCCTGGGAAGCACTCAGGTGACTTGACAGGCCTGCAAGGGAGCCCAGCTTCAGGTCTGTACTGCCTCCCAGGAAGAAGCCATAGCCCAAGCTTCAAAAGTATATGTGGTTCCTTACACCTCAATAAAAAAACAGTTCTAAAAAGAAAAACAGTGCATTGTAAACTACAAAGTTCTTCAACTGAGCAGAGAAGCCAGCCCTAATTTCCAAAACAACAGTTTGGCCAATGGCATTAATGAACAAGTATCCTTCAAATCAGACCAGAAACAGAACACAACTTTTAACCAGTTCCCTTCCCTGACTTTGCATCCAAGGCAGAGACACTTTTCCTTTTCCCCTGAATGAGGAAAGGTTTGTGGTGATGCTTACAATTTGGAAGGGAACAGAACCAGAACAGAGGCTTCAAGAGGGAGGGCACCCCCAATGGACTTCTCCTGGCCCAGCCTGCTGGGCAACACCAACCACTCCCACGGCCTGTTCTTACGCTTAGGTGCTAGGAAGGAGGGGGCAACTTCTCCCAGCTGAAGAAACTTCAAGCTTGACTCACTACTCCAAGAGGCCCCAGATCAATTTACTACAGGCATGTGTGCCTGTGCATAGAGCTATGAGCAAGTTGAAGAGTGCCGGCCCTCAGGAACATTGCTGCCCTTGTGTCACATTTTCTGGCATATTAAGTCCTCATGGGCCTCTTCACACCAGGACACTGTGATGGACAAAACACATGCAGCCCCTGATGTAGCAGGGACACAGACACAGGGCTAACTGTGTCACTCAACGTCAGACAGTGGTCATCCCATGTTACACATGAGAACGAAAATTCAAACAGGTTAAGTGGCAGGGGTGGAATCTAGCCCCAGGGTGTCCAGCTCCAGAGCCCATCCTCACCACCTCCTGATACAGTCAGTACATATACGACCACTGCAGGTTACAGGTCCTGCATCATAGGCTTGTTTCTCAAAATGCATTACGAATTCAAGTTATTTTAAATCTAAACTGTCTTAAACCACTCATTAAACATTAAAATAAACTGAGTTTTACCCCTGGAAGAATTACTACATACTAGGTAAAGTAGAAGTTAACCCAGTTGTTGGGTTATTTTTAACTTAGTAAATTAACAGTTATATTAAAATAGTTGCCCTGTGCTCCCAATATCTACAAATCAGTGATAAAATATATCTCAGTTTGGCAAACGAAAGCATATTATAGCTTTTAAAGAAAAGCACACAGTGGTCATTAAAAGCAATTAATTTGTACGCCGAGCACTTTTCAAAGTGCAATGCACCTCTGTCCCTCTACTATGTATATGCCACTACACGCCACCTGCTCCTGGGTTCTGGAGTCCAGCCATCTTGGTTCCCTGCTCTCAGCTTTGTATACAAGTTGGTCAGTCTTGGGTCATAAAATGAAGGCATCTCAGCCAACCCCACAGCCCTAGAACAAGAAAACACAACAGACCTCACTAGCAGGTCTGCTCTGGTCTTCAAACAAGACATCCCCATTGGATCTTCTCCTACCGGAAACCCTGTCCTTCACACCTTGTCTGTGTCCGCTCTGGGGGCCAACCAGGCCTCGGCTGTGCCTCTCGGGATTCCTTCACCCAGTTAGCCCTGGTGACCCACAGGGTCTCCACTCCTCCTAAGCCTACTCTTACCTCCACCCTCCTTACAATAGCCCCCTACCCCACAAGCCTCTTACACCCTCACTTCCCTTCACTCTCCAGTCCCACACCCAGCTGCCTTCCTCATCCTCCAAGAGGTCCTGATCACCAAGCCTATGGCTCCCCGTGGAACATGACATTGGTGACATTTGAGTCACTGCACTTTCCTGAGGCCATCTCCTCTCCTGGCACTCTTATTCTCCTCTTTCTATTACTGGTATTCTCTGGGAACCTCAGTTTTGTCCCATCCCCACTTCTAAGCATGACCAAGTCAATGTGAGTTCTTTCAGTTCTTTTCTTGGAGTCTTCACCTGGAAAGCTCCAGAAGCCACTCCCTGCTCACCTCTCTCCAGTTCTAACCTTTGAGGATGCTATCCCTGATTTAATGAGAAAGTCTTCAAACGTGACATTACCAAACTTAATCTGCAAGTTAAAACATGCCATACAAGAAAGAAAGAAACGCTGTATCACAAACTCATTGGCAGGTAATTTAGCACAGGAACAGGGTCGCTTTTCTAAATAAAAACAATTGTAGTTTCACATGTTAAACAGTTTGGGGCAACAGCAAATTCAACCTGTTCTATTTATGTTTGGCTATTAGATATTCTAGGACCTTTCTGATCAAAAATACGTCAAATTCACTTGACATTTCAAAGTACTTGAACAACTGTTAAAGAGCTGCTTACTCTTATTTATGAATTATACTTAGTTTGCTACCGTGGCAACAGTAAGAGCAACAACACACCCAGACATTCCTGCCCAGCAGATCTTCCTAAAACATTTTATTGCCCACTCACGCACCAGACCAGGTCCCTAGACAAATAAGAACCCCGTCCTCAAAGAGGACATTCTTCATTCTGTCACTGACCATATTGAAAATGCTCCCCAACCAGACCCAGGCAAATCTCACACTCCACAACCAGGCCCAAGGTTCCTTCCGGCCTAAATTCCATGTTCTTCAGCACCAGGCTACTGGCCCAGGAACACCCATAAGGCCACCTCCACCTGCTCATTTTCAGGAGCGCCCCCCCCCCCCCACAGGTGGCCCACGGTTCTTCCACTGAGCCCACCCCAGAGAATTCCCCAGGACCAGTAACACCTGCACCTGCAGTGAGTTAGATGCTCCCGAAGAGGAAAACACCTTTGCGTATTTGTACACACAGCCCCACACACTTGGCTGAAAATCAAGGATTTGTGGAAATCACCTGTTTTCTGGAAAACCGCATGCCCTGGCACTCATGTGTATGCTCAGCAAACTCCCCACACACTTGAGGATCCCGGTTTTGCTCACCAACCATCATGGAAAAACCAAGATCTTACCCAAACTGTTTAAAATACAACAGCTGGGGCGCCTGGGTGGCTCAGTCGTTGAGCGTCTGCCTTAGGCTCAGGTCATGATCCCAGTATTCTGGGATCAAGCCCCGCATCGGGCTCCCTGTTTGGCAGGAAGCCTGCTTCTCCCTCTCCCACCCCCCCGCTTATGTTCCCTCTCTCGCTGCCTCTCTCTCTCTATCAAATAAATAAATAAATAAAATCTTTTTTTTTTTTTAAGATTTTATTTATTTATTTGACAGAGATAGAGACAGCCAGCGAGAGAGGGAACACAAGCAGGGGGAGTGGGAGAGGAAGAAACAGGCTCATAGCGGAGGAGCCTGATGTGGGGTTCGATCCTGTAACGCCGGGATCACGCCCTGAGCCGAAGGCAGACGCTTTAACCGCTGTGCCACCCAGGCGCCCCAATAAATAAAATTAAAAAAAAAAAAAAAATACAACATCCAACACACAGGATCACAGTCCTCATCTTTCTCTATTCCCCCTAAATTAACACATTATTTGCTATTTTAATAAAATGATAAATCATACTTTAAGCCTAAATTATTTATGTACTCTCCAAGTTCTGTGTATGTAAAGTTTTAACACCAGCTACAAAATACAAATTCACTCTAAAATTGGAATTGGACTAAAATCACTGTCATTCAAATAAGACACCAACCACGGACTGTCGTGTTTTTTTTAACTTGTACAGTGATTTTCAATTCAGTGGACAAATCTGCATAACTGCTCTAAATTACACATGCTTTCAAACTTATACAACTTAACTTTTTGACTTAAAAAGAACTTGTAAAACTATGTTTAGTTTCAAGAAAAAGATTTTTTAAAACAATTTATCTACATTTAGCTAGTACCAACTGTCTTTACACGGAACATGTAGGAATGATGTCTTACAAAAAGAGGTGCTACAAAGTTACCAGTTACCTACTTATTTCACGCTGTAAAAATGCCAAAACCCTTCCGTGAAAAAAATCCCTGGGCCCGTAAGAAGTGCAGGGCCCATGGAAGCCTTGGTGGCCCCAGATTCTCTTCCCCGTGCACAAACTGGAGGTGAAGGTCAGAGGCTCTGCCTCCACCGCACCGCGTCTTTTACTCAGCCCATCTTCGGGTTGCACTGTACCCCTCAAAAAGTCTGATTCCTGCTCCCTCACCAAAAGGTCAACTTATGATTAGCATGTCAACGTAAGCAGGTCTGACGACAGTAAGAGAATTTTCCTTAAAAACCTCAAAACCCTCAGAGTAAAGATATAAAAGCCTTTGTTGTGACATCAAGTTGTTTGTAAACAAACTGTCTGATTAAAGCAGCAGCTGCGGGGCCCCTACCACTGAGTTGACCCAGTCTGCAGCACACACAAACAGCCTTCCCTGAAACACGCCCATCGAGGTCTCAGAAACAGGTTAGTGCAACTCTCCAGACCGTCTGAACAACAGCACAGCACACACGCACAAAAATCAAGGAATTAAGAAAAGTTAACAGCTCTTATCAGCATCTCCAGCAACTGAAAGCAGTTAAAAACTTTGTGGACAAAGGCTCTATTTGCAATGATCTAGAAAGGAGCCCCTGCGGACTAATTAGCATTTCCTAGACAGCAAGTTTGTTTTTCAAGCAAAGTAAATGGTAACTTCATAAAACCAGAGAACCAAGCTAAATCGCTTTTGTAGTGAGGCCGACAACCCCCATGAAGCTCACCTAACACCCTATGACACTTTATAGTTTCTAAATAATGGACGAACTGAAAAGCAAAGTCCTATAAGAAGTATCCAGTTTTCCCCAAATTTTAAGGTGCAGAGAGCGGATTTTAAAATGTATCATGCTTGAAGAGTCTGCAATTTTTAGGTTACTAAAAATACGACGGGGGAAAAAGCAGTCCTTGCAGCTCAAAACATACACTTAAAATATTTCACTACTGAAAACCTGAAGCACAAAAAGGAAGTATCAAGCAACCCATCACTGTTAAGGCTCGGATTTTAAGCGAAGACTATGCGGATTTTAGTGTGGGGCTGCTGCCCCACTGGACTGTGCCGCGTCTCCAGTGCTACCTACACGCTGGTTATGAACAATATAGGCGAGGTCCTAGAAAGGCTGCATCGGCCCACGTGCACAGCTGCCCGGGCCTCCGGCTGCGGGAAGGGGAGGCCGGTCCGCGTCCCGCTCGTGGGCCGGGGCGCCGGGGTCGTGGATCGGGATCTGGCCCGGCTGGTGGGTCCAGGTGTAGGTCCTGGCCGTGGACAGGACGGGCAAGGCCAGGGCTGCGGGTCTGGGTCCGGATCCGCGTCCTCCCCGCGGGCAGGACCGGGGCCGGGGGCGGATGCCGGGGCCGGGTCCGCACGGCTCGCGCGGGTCGGCGGCCCCGCCGGCCAGGCCGCCGCCCCTGGCCCCCTCCCCCGCCCCCCCGCCCGCGGGCCCCCGGCCCCACTCACACGCGCGGCAGCTGCAGCGGCGGCGCCCCGCGCCTCTGGAACACGCCGTCCACGAACACGCCGTTCTTGCCCAGGCAGCGCAGGTAGAAGTCGCCGCCGGCGTCGGGCCCGGGCTGCGCGGACGGCTCCGGGGCCGCCCCGCCATGGCCGCCGCCGCCCGGGGGCGTGAAGATCTCGAGGTGGCGCCGCGAGATGAAGCTCGAGTGGCCCATGCTCACGTCCACCGAGCCCTGCGACGAGTTGCGCCCGATGGTCACCGAGCGCTTCTTCATCAGGTACTCGAACTCGCGGCCCTCGAGGCGCGCCACGGCCCAGCCGCCCGGTGGCGACCCTCCGCCCGCGCCCCCGCCGCCCCCGGCCCCGCCGCCCGCGGGAGGCCCGCCCGCGCCCGGGAGCGCCGCGGCCGCCGCCATGGGCCTGCGAGGGCCCGGGCCGCCTTCCGCCGCCGCCGCCGCCGCCACGGAGCTGAGGGCCGCGCGAGGCCGCCGGCCGGCGAGCGACGAGCGGCGGCGAGGGGCGGGACACGCGCGGCGCGCTGCGAGCCGGCGGGCGCCGCTGACTGACGGCCTTACCGGCCAATGGGGGCGGTGCACAGCAGTGGGGCTACCGGCGGCCGGCCAATGGCGAGGCACGCCGGCCGAGCGCCCGCACGTCCGGCCGCGGCGCCCGGCGCAGGCGCGGCTTCCAGCGGCCTGGAAAACCCGGAGCAGAGCATGGCTGGCGCGGAGCTTCGGGGCCCGCTCACGGCGGGTCGAGGTTGTCGCGGGCTGGGCGGGGGGCGCGTGACGTCTGCCCCGAGGAGCCGCGGCTCGAGCCACGAGGTGGGTGGCGCGCGCGTGGCCTGCGCTGGCATCCGCACAGCCTTGGGCAGAGCTGGAAACCGCCTCCACTGCGGAAGGTCCGCGGGAGACCACCGACGGCCCAGTCAGCTCCGCGGTGCGGAGACGGGAGGCCGGGGGCGCAGGAGACGGGAGACGCGGGGTCGATGGCGCCGGGCGCGGAGGCCGGGGTTGCGGGAGGCCGGGGGTTCGGGGGGCCGGGGATGCAGGGGCGCGGGAGGCCGGGCGGGGTGCGGTGGGCTGGGGGACGTATCTCCCCTGGGTGCTCGAGCGCCCGCGGGAGGCATGGGTACCCCACCCCGACGGAACTCTGACTTGCTTTGTGGACGATCCGTGCTCGCAATTTAGCACAACGTTTTTGAGCTAGGGGTATGGCGGAGTGTCCTAGACAGAGAAAGAAGTTTCATTAAGTATTTATGCATTCGTGGTCTCGAGACAAGTATGGAAATGGTAAGTGGGGGAGCCTCTCATTTAAAAACAAAATAAAGAAGTGCCGGGCTGGCTGGTCGGTAGAGCATGCGACTCGACCTCCCGGTTGTAAGTTCGAGCCCCACAGTCGGTGTAGAGATTACTTAGAAATAAAGTCTTTTAAAAAATAACAAAATACAGTCGTTGAAAAAACGAGCATATGATCGAGTATCAGGAGTGTTTCCAAATCACTGATGACCGTGACTGTGGAGTGTGCTGTAGCCTTCCTTGTGCGTTAGTGCACACAGCCCTCTACCTGGCTTCCAGAAGCTTCACTGTGATAAAGCTGTTGATGGTGTTTGGAGTATGTACTGTATGCTGTTAGCAAACTTACACGAGGCTGCGTGAAACCCCTCACGGCTTGGTCCGCAGCGGGTGTCCGTCCTGCAGGGAACCCAGACTTGCAGCTATAAAGAGGATGAGCTTGTAGCGGTGTGCAGATGTGTTTCAATTACGTCCTTGCAGTGTAGACACAAGGCACCTTGATAAAAGTTAGGTAATGCCAAGCCCTAAGCAAGTAGAAATGGTAAAGATCACACAGTTCTGAGAAGAAAATTCACCACGTGCTGGGACAGCCAGGAAAGGCTTCACATCAGAGGCAGGGCCTTCCATCCATTCCAGTGCTTGGTAAGCATCCACTGTGTACCAGGCACAGATCAGGGTTGCACAGAGAGCAACCAGGCAGCTATGTCCCATCAGCGTGTGTGAAAGGAAGCCAGCACGCAAGACTGCTTGTGACGGAGGGGAAAAGCAGCAGCCACAGATGCTCAAAAGGTGGGCAACCCGCTGCTCTTTACGCAAGAAACTGAAGGCAGAGATGTGGAAGACACACACCCAGACTCTTCACAGAGATTTGCTCTTTGTTTCAGAAGATGTGTCCTGAGCACTAGTTTATGCCAGACACATGTGGAAGAAGAGGGCCGATGGTTACGGAGGATCCACGGTGCCCATGGGACTACTACACAGGACAGCCAAAGAGTGGCGCCTGCGGAAAGGTGGAGTTGGGCGCCAAGAGGGGAGCAGGAGGGACAGAGGCGGAGGAGACGTCTGACCTGACGCTGGAGGACCCGCAGGCACCTGTGGGCAAAGAGCAGGGACATCAGCTCTGGGGAGGGAGCAGACTGGGTGTGTCCCGGGCAGAAGGCCCATGAATGACGGGAGGAGAAACACGGAGCATTTTGGAAGGCTTCTCATTTAGGAAAATGGGAAGCCAGGAGGCAGTTCAAGCAATGATCCAGTTTAACTGTTAAAAATGTCAACCTTTTCGCCACGCATGCCAAAATTGAAAACAAGGAGACCCATTTGTGTCTCTTGTAATGATTCAGGTTACGGAAAGCAATAGCTGGATGGGCCCACGGTCCTCAAAGCTTTTTGCATAGTATCTAACAAACTAATTTTGTGAAATCTTGTAATCCCCCCTATTTAAGATAATAGCAAAAATTTCCATCATGTTTAAATAATTGTGGTAGATGTAATTTCTCAAATATTATAAATATTGACTTCTAAAATAAATCATGGCATCATTCCTTAAAGGTATGAAATGGATCCTGAATGCCATTGTGATTTGAAACCCACTAGCATTTATAAACATATAAACAGTCTCTTGGTTAACAAGTTTTATTAAATCCTTTACACCTGGGGCGCCTGGGTGGCTCAGTCGGTTAAGCATCCGACTCTCGGTCTCAGCTCAGGTCATGGTCTCAGGGTCATGAGCTCGAGCCCCATGTCAGCCTGTGTCGGGCTCCATGCTTACTGTGGAGTGTCTCTCTCCCTCTGCTCCTCCCCCCACTGTTGCTCTCTAGCTCTCTCAAATAAAAAATCTTTCTAAAAAATCCTTTACTCCTAATTTCCATTCAAATTCCCCCATAAATTTAATCCTAAATACAGTAAGTGTTTATGCTTGAGTATTTATTCATGAGATTATTTACCCCTGGACACACACACACACACAGATGTACGTTAATTTGCAATTCCTGCAAATGTAAAGGTCATGTTAAAACATTTCTCTTGGATTGAATTAGTATTACAACTATTGTTAACATAATTGATGAGAGCAATATAAATATATGCAGGTTTGGATTAAGACTAAAAAGTTGAGTATATTGGAGATTTATCTCTTAATATGTCCAGGGCTTTTTTCCCTTCAACACCTAGTTCATATATCCAGTGATGAGAATTGCTGGAGGCAGGGCACAGAACCAGTATTATCCTTATTTTTCATAAATGCATACACATAAGTAAACAGAACTAGAGGAAGTCTCATTATAACGACCTAACACTGTTCTTTGAGCCTCTTCTAGTTGCAGGTGCTACATGAGGGGGAGGCCTTGCAGGACTGGGAGGCTCTGGGTCTCGGTGCAGCCCGGGAAGTGCTGAGACACCACAAAGGCCACACCCTCGGAGAAAGGGCTACACACCAGTTGTAAAGGAGAAAGCAAAATACCTGAAATGAAGAGCTCATTGAATTTTCTTTTTTCTTTTTTTCTTTTTTTTTAGATTTTATTTATTTATTTGACAGAGAGACAGCCAGCGAGAGAGGGAACACAAGCAGGGGGAGTGGGAGAGGAAGAAGCAGGCTCCCAGCGGAGGAGCCTGATGTGGGGCTCGATCCCATAACACCGGGATCACAGCCTGAGCCAGAGGCAGACGCTTAACAACTGAGCCACCCAGGCCCCCAGCTCATTGAATTTTCTGAACACCAGATTGGATACAGCTGAAGAGAGGATTTTTCAACTCAAAGTTCCATCTGTAGAAGTTATCTGAAAACAGAAAAAATTAGAATGAGAAAGAAAGATAACAGAAAGGAATATTAGGAACTGTGGGACAAGATCAAATGGTCCAGCGTGCATAAAGTTGGATGCCCAGAAGGAAGGGAAAAGAAAATGGAGTGATAGAAATATTTGAAGAGAGAATGTGTAAGAATTTTACAAATTGACCCTCAGATCCAAAAAGCTTGGCAAACCCTGAGGAGGACAAATTCAAAGAAAAACACTTGGAGGTATATCACAGTTCAACTTCTGAAAACCAAAGGTAAAAATAAAAGGCCTAAAAGGAGACAAAATTTATTTTTTTTTTTAAGATTTATTTATTTATTGTAGAGAGAGCATGGGAGAGTGGGGTGGGGGCGGAAGGGCGGAGGGAGAGGGAGAGAGAATCCCAGGTGGACTCCCTGATGAGTGCAGAGCCTGATGTGGGGCTCGATCTCATGACCCTGAGAGCACAATCTGAGATGATGACATGAGCTGAAACCAAGAGTTGGATGCTCAACAGACTGCGCCACTTAGGGGCCCCTAAAAGGAGACAGAAATTTAAGAGACGCGGGGCGCCTGGGTAGCGCAGTCGTTAAAGCGTCTGCCTTCGGCTCAGGGCGTGATCCTGGTGATCCCGGATCGAGTCCCACATCAGGCTCTTCCGCTATGAGCCTGCTTCTTCCTCTCCCACTCCCCCTGCTGTGTTCCCTCTCTCGCTGGCTGTCTCTCTGTCACATAAATAAATAAAATCTTTAAAAAAAAAAAAAAAAAAGAAATTTAAGAGACACATTACATTCAGGGAAATTGAGAATGACTTTTCAAGAGCAGTGGGTGCCAGAAACAAAAAGACGGCATCCACAAAACGCCAAAGGTCAGGCGGTCCCTGAGACCAGTATCCAATACCTAACAAAACATCCTTCAAAAACTAAGGTGGTCATTCATTTTTAACATCTGTAATAAAAGGCATTTTCAGACAAACAAAAGCTGAAAACTGTCACCAGAAGAGCTGGCCTTCAGAAAAACACTGGCGTTCTTCAGGCCAGAGGAGAGTGACCCCAGTGGAATCCCAGATCTGCCCTAAGGAATGAAGGACACCAGAGGAGATGACGGTATGGGTGACTAGAAAAGACATTTAAAATAATTTACCTATTTTTAAAAAGATTTTATTTATTTGACAGAGAGTGCACAAGCAGGGGGAGCGGCAGGGGGAGAGGGAGAAGCAGACTCCCCATGGAGCAGGGAGCCCGCTGTGGGGCTCGATCCCAGGACCCCAGGATAGTGACCTGAACTGAAGGCAGACGCTTCACCGACTGAGCCACCCAGGTGCCCCTAAAATAATTTCTTTAAAAATTATTGGATGAATGCTTAAAGCAAAATTTAAAGTCACGTGTCGGGGGTGCTCATTCCCTGCCATATACTGGGAGTGTCCTGTCCCAGCACGTGTCCAGTAGGGGAGCCGTGTCCCCAGGGGGCTCGCGGGCACTGCCAGTGTGGCTAGTGTGACTAGGGAGCCGAACTTTAAAGTGGTACTTGGTTATAATTAATGTAACTTGATGTTTAAATCGCCACACGTGGCTAGTGGCTACCAGGTGAGACCATGCAACCCTGAAAAATAAAAAATACGATTGCCAGGGGCGCCTGGGTGGCACAGTCGTTGGGCGTCTGCCTTCGGCTCAGGGCGTGATTCCGGCATTATGGGATCGAGCCCCACATCAGGCTCCTCTGCTATGAGCCTGCTTCTTCCTCTCCCACTCCCCCTGCTTGTGTTCCCTCTCTCGCTGGCTGTCTCTATCTCTGTCAGGTAAATAAATAAAATCTTTAAAAAAAAAATATGATTGCCAGAGAACAAAAGGTTAGGACGTAAAGTCGGTGTTATTTCACTGTTTCAAGGTTCTTATGTGGCTGATCAGATGCTGTATGATTTCAAAGTGAACTGTGGTAATTTCTAGCTCAGCCACTAAGTAAGTATAAATGTATATATTACATATAATGTTATATAATAGCCTATATATAAAAAATACAATAGAGGAGATAAATAGAATTTTAAAAATATATGAATCGTCCAATAGCGGCAAGAAAGAAGGCAAGAAGATCAGATGGAACAAATATAGTACGAGGTAGGGATTTTAAACCCACTGTGTCAATCGTTATATTAAATGTAAATGCACGGGACACTACAATTAGAAGCCAGAAACTTGGAGTAAAAAGAAAAAAAAAACCCACCTGACTTAGGAGTTTACAAAATACAATTTCAATCTAAAGACCAAGACAAGCCAAAGTTACAAGGATGCCAAAAGAAGCATCATTCAAACATACACTGTGCGATCGCTGGGGACACTGACATGAGACTGGGCCACCTTGGGTCAGGACTGTTAGGAGAGACTGGCCCGCAGTGATACAGTCAACTCAGCAGGAAAATGCAAGAATCCTGAGTGCATATCAGAACATAACTTCCAGGGCGCCCAGCTGGCTCAGTCGGTGGAGCATGCAACTGGATCGCAGGGTTGTGGGTTCGGACCCCGCACTGGGTGTAGAGACGACTTAAGGAGATGAACTCTTAAAAAACAAAAACAAAAACATAACTTCCAAATGCTCAAAGCAAAAATGGACAGAACTGAAATGAGAAACAAAGGAACCCACAGACATGGTTCAAGATGTTAACCCTCGGCTATGTAGTTATTAGAGCAAGCAGGAAGAAAAGTCTAGAAGGAAAAGAGAGTAGGATGAAGCCTGGCCCTTCCAGTGCTAATGCTGGGCAGGCCTGGCTGGAGAAGGTGCTGTCAGAAGTGTGTGTTGGTTAACAAGCACTGCAGCGTTTGCTGCTTGCCGGGTACTGCTTTAAGGACCTTTCTAGATACTGATTCAGGCCGTCCTCATGACACCTGTATTTGACGGATGCTGTGATGGCCTGCGTATCCCACTCGGGCAGTGGCAGGCACAGGGAGGTTAACCTGCCCACCCCAGGACAGCCTGTACTGCTCTACACCGCTTCACATGGAGAGGCAAAAGTAAGGCCGCCTCCACATGCCCCTAACAGTAAAAAGGGGTGCTTATTAATGTTATAATTGTGAATTTTGATAATCTTTAAAAGACAAAAATTCAGAGCAAAATCCAAATCCAGCACTGCAACTGGTTTCATTTAAGAAACCCGTACAACCTGTGATTGAAAGTCCTGTGGCCCTAAGCACATAACCCCACATTTCAGCATTTCTGCCTGAGCTGAAACACCTTCATCGGGAGAAAGCCAGACCCAGCAGTCTGCATGTCCTGCACATGGAGAGTCTCCCTGTCCAGCCCTTGCCCAAGTTTCCATGTCCTCCCACTACGCCCGAGTGGTGTGGGGGACCTGTGTCCACCCCAGCAGCTGGGCTCTGCCCACAGCTCCCCACCCAACAGCTCCCTTCCCTGTTTATTCCCACGTCCCACCCTTGTTCATACAGTTCTGCCCACACGCAGGTACCACCCCCCATCGATCCAGTTCCCTCTGGCACTTGAACGACCTGAGGGTTAGGGGGACCAACTCCCAGCACTGTCAAAACTGGGTATAACTTTTGACTCCCCCAAAACTTTACTAATAGCCTACTGTTGAGTAGAAGCTTTATCAATAACATAAATGGTTGATTAACAATACGTTGTATGTTAAACGTTTCCTATACTGTATTCTTACTAAAGAAAATAAGCTAGAATAAAAAACTTAGTGAAATCAGAAGGAAGAGAAAATACATTGGTACTGTACTGTATTGAAAAAAATCCACCTGGAAGTGGACCTACACGGTTCAAACCTATATGGTCCAAGGGTCCGCTGTGTTCCCCCATTGTGGCAACACTGTGGATTTTGTAACCTGTGTGTGTAACGGTTATTTGACATTTAGTAACTAAGGGCTGCTGATGTTTCTTGCTGCCTTCCTTTCATTGTTACTTAGTTTCTGTAATGTGTGCCCCGTCTTCCCAGCTGCGGAGACCTCCATTTATACTTCTGAGCCATTCAGTGCCATGCCCGTGACAGACTCTCAGTACTTGTCTCCCCCAGGAAGTCATGTAACTCCATTCATCTGACTTGGCTGCCAGGTGCTGCTTCCAACTTGTCCTTGGCTGTGGAGAACACGGAGAAAACACATAGTCTTATTTTGGCCAAGCTTTCAGAGAAAATCTAAGATATATTCATGAAGATATGGCCATGCTGATAATCGATAACGTAAACTTAAAAAGTATCATCATGGATGTAAGCGCTATATTAAATAAATGATAAATTTCACATTTTCTGGTTTTCTTTTCAGAAATACAAGTACCACAGTGTAAAAAATCATATAACCATAGACTCCCCGCTACCCAGCCTTCTGAGAAGAATGAACTGTACGCCCTGGGCTCGAGGGCAGGAGTAGGCTGTTGGCGCGTTCCTCCACCAGCATCTGCACAGCACTGGGCAGGCAGTAGGTATTTCGTACGTATGCCACATCGCGGAGCTGAACTGAGGTCTACTTGGTCAAGAAATCCAAATTTATATGATTATGAAGTTTCACATAGTTGTGATGCAATCCCAACATCACAACGACCTGACATCAAAACCCTACTGGTGCGACCTGCTCTTCTTGACCATTCAGCAGGTGTTGGGGGGGGGGGTCTCTCGGTGCCCATAAGTATAATTACCAATACCATTTTTTCACTGTCATGGTACATACAGAGAAGTACCTGTCAATATAGAGCTCAGCCCAACTGGTTTAAGTGACCACATTGGTATAGATCACTAAACAAACGAAACGGATTCTTGAATATTGATTTGCTAAATTTATGCCCTGTTCGAACTATAGAGTAAGTATCATCTCAGTCAAAACCTCGACTGGCTTTTTTGTAGAAATTGACAAGCCAATTTTCATATTCATATGGAAATGCAGGGGACCGAGGAAAATCAGAATGAGCTTGGAAGAGAACCACACTGAAAGGTTAGTGGCATATTAATATAAATCAATAGAGAGCTGTGGCAGCTATAGGCACCAAATGAATATAAGATGCTTTCTCAAATTTGTCTTTTAAAGAGAAGATTGTGGTGATCTATAAGCTGTAGCCAATAAAGCTATCGTAACCAAATTAATACAAAGCTGTCCTCGAGCTGGTGCTATTGGTATAAGACTACACAAGTCAGTGGGACTAAATAAAAGGTCCAGAAATAGACCTCCACATACAAAATCAATTGATTTTTTAAAACTTTTTAAGATTTTATTTATTTATTTGACAGAGAGAGAGCACAAGCCAGGGGAGTGGGAGAGGGAGAAGCAGACTCCCCACGGAGCAGGGAGCCCAATGCAGGGCTCGATCCCAGGACCCTGAAATCATGACCTGAGCCAAAGCAGATGCTTAACCAACTGAGCCACCCAGGCGCCCCCAGAATCAGCTGATTTTCAACAAAGGTGTCAACGTTATTTAACAGGGAAGGGAAGTGAGACTTACGTACGTGTTTGGTCTCTGCCCCTAGTTCCTGACACAGAGCTCCTAAATCCCTTGGAATTTCCTATGTGATAGGAGCATCTTTTTTTCTGATGAGGTGAGGGAATGGGCTCCTAGTTGGGGGATGGTCACCAGGATGAGAAGTTGGAACATTCAGCCCCATCTCTCATCCTCTGGGAGAGGGACTGGAGGTTGAGTTAATAGTCTGCTACGAAACTTCCATAAAAGTCTCTTTAACTATGGGGTTCAGAGAGTTTCTAGGTTTGTGGAAGGATGACATCCCCCAATCTTATAGGGACAGAAGCCTTGTACCTCTGGGGTCTCAGAACCCAAACACTGAAAACCATAGAAGGGAAAAGTCGATAAATCAGAATTATGAAAAATTTTTACATTTTGCTCCTCAAAAGACTATGAAAATATGAGCCCCAGACTGAGAAAATATCCACAATACATATACTGTACAAGAGTATCTAAATAGAGGGGCGCCTGGGTGGCTCAGTCGTTAAGTGTCTGCCTTTGGCTCAGGGCATGATCCCAGCGTTCTGGGATCGAGCCCCACATCAGGCTCCTCCGCTGGGAGCCTACTTCTTCCTCTCCCACTCCCCCTGCTTGTGTTCCCTCTCTCGCTGGCTGTCTCTATCTCTGTCGAATAAATAAATAAAATCTTTTAAAAAAATAAAATTACATTTTAATTAAGGTTGCAAAACATAACTGGATCGCTTAAAAGGCCAAAAATTGGTAAAATGTTTTAAATTCCATCTGATTTTAGGAAAGAGTGAGCTTTATAGATGAATACATACATTCCTAATTGAATTTCATCCTAAACACATGAGAGCTTTAGAGAGAAATCTCATAATACCAATTTTTAAAAGAAAATTGTTAAATTTACTGATAGTAACTGGACCTGAAAGTGTTTCTAAGGCATCCTTCATCAAAATCTCTTCTCCACAGACATCCCTCAGGGGCTTCAGAGATGGGGAGAGGCACATTCCCACCTGGTGTGCTCCGGGGGCAGGAAGAGGGTCGACGGGGGTCCCCAGATGTGCCTCCCGCACACACGTCGTGGAAGCTATCGCAGAGGAGCTGCGGGTATTTACCTGCTTGGTCAAGGCAGTGCTCCCAGAAAGGCAGCCGTCAGAAGGTGACCAGAGGGCGGACAGGCCCTACACAAGTTGCCATACATTCCTGTGTTCTCCATCATGTTTATCTGAGTTTGAGAAGAGCACTAGGGATGGCCTGGTTGGGGGCAGGTGTGAAGGCACGCGGCCCTTGCAGTGACTGGTGTCCCATGGCTGGCCACCCATACACCAGTTGGCCTTGGCACCAAGGTCCAGCTGTGTCTCCTCCTCCACGCCACCTTTCTGAATCTCTGTGCTGACATTGGTGTCCCCCAAAGGTGCACATGGAAAACATGCAAAATGCAGACTGTAGGACAGACGTGAATTAAACAGCACAGCTGAAGCTGGCTTCTGAACAGAGGGACCTCGTCGCCCCAGCTCAGCCATGTCTGGAGCTCCCTGCGGCCTCTCAGCATCCTGGGCATGGCTGGTCCTCCTGACTCCCGTGCTACTTGACCGCCCACGTGTGTGTTCACTGCCACATCCACTCAGCAAGCATTTCCTGTACCCGGCCTCATTCCTGTGCTGGAAGCCAAGGGCGCACCAAGAGCAAAGGGGCCACAGGCTGCCTGTCAGGCCAAGGAGGGGAGGAGGCCTGATGCCAGTCATCAGCACGCCCCACCTGGGGCAGCAGCTTCTCTCACAGAGAGTCAGTCCCTTCCCCGACACCCTCCTCCCACCACACACACGCCCAGCCCCCCACATGCAAGACCCCCGCTTCCATCAGCCACCCTGACACCTGCCAAGCAGTGAGAATTGCTCCTTCCCCAGAGCCGCCTCATTCCCAGCTCGCGGTGGGACAGTCCTTGTGCGCGTATGTTCTCCTGCTGGGGCTCAGCCTCCGTGCAGCTCCCGATAGTTCTCAGCACCTGCCTGATGCAGTTAGTTTGGGAAAGTGATGTCATGAATACTGATTCCAATGGGTTGCCATTCGTTGACCCATGCAGAAACCTTCCTGAGTTTATGAGGGTCAGGATGAAACCCCTCCTCATCCTGGAGGTCTGTGAGCTATGGGTGGGGCATGGAAAAGAAAGCAGGCCGTCAGGACAGGTGCATGAAAGAGAGGTGATGCCCTGGACAGCATTCCGATGGCCCACATCAAAGCTGTACTGGGCACATGGCCTGGGCCCTTAGCCGCATATCCAAGCACCTAGCTAAGAGAAAAAACCCAAAAGCTTTAAAAACCCTTTAAAGCCTGGTTCAATTCAATAATACCTGTGGAGAGCTACACCCATTGGAGACAGACACTGCTTCATTTGGGAAATAAAAATACAAGAAAACAGAGATCCCGCCTCTAATGAATAGGTAACAAAAAGGGAAACACCACAATTTCAAAAAGTGGGCAAGGAGGATTTCTGATACTGGAGAGTGAATTACAGAGAATTACAGAGACTAGAAGAAACTCCATGGCTCTGGGCCAGAGGTGGAGCTCATTCCAACCTTCATGCAGACACATCACAGACGTACCTGCACCCACGGGTTTGTGCACACACCTGTACTTCCTGGCCGTGCAGCCCTAGATAGCACAGA
Source organism: Ursus arctos (assembly GCF_023065955.2). Lineage (NCBI taxonomy): Eukaryota > Metazoa > Chordata > Mammalia > Carnivora > Ursidae > Ursus > Ursus arctos. The sequence continues at coordinate 721,631 of NW_026622919.1, forward strand.
CCCAATGACACCGCACGGGTCAGTCTCTGCACCCCGAGATGGCACAGAGAGGGATGTCCCACAGGCCAGTCTCTGCACCCACAGACGGCATAGACACGGGGATATCACCTGCACCATGAAATACCAGCAAACACCACCCTCCAAGAAAAGAACCAGAACTCCTTGGAGAAACATGAGGGAACTGCCAAACTGTATTCCAAAGTAGCCACACCATTCTACGTTCCCATCGGCCGCATATGAGGGTTCCTGTTGCCCCACCTTCCCAACACATGGAAAGGGCAGCCTTGTTAGTGGGTGTGCTGCATTTCCCCAGGCTAAGGATGCTGGGCATCTTGTCTTGGGCTGACTGGCCATGATCAGAGCAAGGGTTTCTTGGTCACTGGTGTTGTTTTCAGGCCCAGAGAGATGTGCGTGTGTATGTGCTGAGGGGGCCTTAGTGGAGAGGGGAAGGTTGGAAGAGTGAATGGGTCCAGGTGCCTGCCTCCTGTAGGAAGGGAGTAGCTGGGATGGCCAGGTCGAGTCGATGGCTCTGATTGCTACTGCTGCTGCGAGCAACACTACGCCACGGCGGCTGCCCTTTTCAACCCAGTAGTGCCAGGTGTTGCTCTGTGCACTTCATGCACCCTAACTCACTAAACCCCAGCCACCACGGGCGACCATGGAGACGCTCACTCAGGATGGTGGGAGGGGAAGCCTGCCGTATGGGGTCACATGGCTGGGACTGGACCCCCGGCTGAGGTGAGCTGGCAGCATTAGGGGACAGGTCCTTTGCTCAGCTGGAATGTCCACTCCAGTGCCACCCCCAGGAAGCAGGGTAGAAGGTGAACATGGCCCTGCCTAGGGGCCTGCAGAGGAGGCTGTGGGAGGTGCCTCTTGGGGTCTGCAGTGCATTCCACCTAGCTGTGCAGCGGCCAGCCGCCTAGGTGCTCACCTGGCCAGAGGCTGCCCCAAGAGGGTCCTGTCCTCCAGCCCCAGACACCAGGAGCATGTGGGGTGGGGAGCAAGGTTTGAAATACTGAGCCAGCACAGTGCAGCATTCCCCCCAACTTCAGTCGTCCCACCTGAGTAAAGGACCTAACCTGTGAATGCAGGTCGGATGGGAGCACGCTGATGTAGGAACATATTCTGCGCAAGTAGCCCCCATCATCCCCGCAAATGTTCTCCCCTTTTAGTGTCTCCGAATGCCTGTGCTTGCAGGGCACGTCCATAGCAGCCCCGCTAGTACGCACGAAGTGGGAGAAGTCTTTGAGGCCAGCCAGTGCAGACCATATCTGCACATCTGCGGCATCTTGTCCAATGTCTGGAAGTTTCAGAAGAAATAACACTCGAACTGGTAATGACACAGCAAAAGGGCCCAAAGAAAGCAAAATGTCCCAGTGACGGAACTCCACGCGGTCACACGAGTCCTCGCATGTGCTGTGCGGTTATTCCATTACACTCCTCACAGAGCCCAACACTGCAGAGGAGCAATTTTCAAATGCATTTGAGCTGCACTGTGTTTGCCTTAAGTTCAGACTAACTTTGCCTGCTTTACAGTTACTGATCACAGGAAATCCAAACACAACCAGAAGGAAATACGTTACTGAAAGGAAAAGCTGAAATGAAAAGTATCGTAGACACCTCAAAAAATCAAGTGTATCACAATGGAAACCAAAAACACTAATGGTCAAAATCATGAAAGGAAAGAATCATGATAGCTTAGCTAAGAAAATATGAATAATGGAAATAACACAAAAACGAAAGATAACTCTGAGAACCAGGACACTCCTAAACAGGAAGCAAAAAAGCAGAAGGAAAGAAAAGCAGAAGGAAGATGGTCATGGACGGGAAACCATGATGCCGCCGTCCGGCAGGGACCCCCAGGGGCCCAGATCCGCTGACTCTGAATCCTGTAGACTTCATTGAGTACCATGATGCTGCGCTGCACCTGTTCCGATGAGCAGTAATCCCCCAACCACGTATCATGAAAAACTCATCTTTCGAATCATGACTCCGTTTACAGAGATCAAGTAAACGTATAATGGGCAAGAGATGCTTCTCAAAACATTTTTAAAGAACTATTTCTTAAGAAATTAGTTGTCCTGCATTTTTAAAAAAGATTTTAAGTAATCTCTACAGCAAATGTGGGGCTTGAACTTACAACCCCCGGACAAAGAGTCACACGCTCCACTGAGCCAGCCAGGTGCCCCTGAAAAAGCCATTTTTTAACAGGAAAACAGCTACGTGATGTTGACCAGCTTGTTCAAGTCTGAAGGTTGCCGATATTGTTTTGCTTGTAATTGATCCTCAGCACAGACATTGTATCTTCAGAACCCTCAAAAACCATGAAGGCTCCACAGAGCACGCAGACAACAGTGCTTACCTGGGTCACACACACATCACAGAAAAACAGTAGGATTCTTGAAGAGTGGAAAAAGAAAGGACACGATCCAATTAGTAAGATGCACGAATCTTAAACATGGAAAGTGGTTTCCCTTTTTTTCCTAGTCTGACGTGGAATACTGCCATCAACAGTGACACTCCGAGGCCGTTGCAGATTTAAGACCAGGCCCTGCATCCTGATGCCTGAAACACCCTGATGTCCTTCAGCTCATACAGCAGATTGGCCAAATCTGACAGCAGTGCTGAAGTGCAGGTTAGCACTGCCAGTAAGAGTGCAGAGCTGACAATCTTTTCTCTGAACTATTAATAATTTTTTAAAAAGCACAATTTGATCAACTCTGCTATGGGAAAGACTGAATTATCGTTCTATGCACTCTATAAAAATAGTGTTTGTTACCAAATCTTTGTCATATCAAGAGGCAAAGTCCGCATCAAAACATTTAGGAGAAAATATGTAGAGGTAGGTCAGGGGGTCCTGGGTGACTCAGTCGGTTAAGCGTCCGCCTTCCGCTCAGGTTGGTCCAGGTCGCTCCTGGGATCTGGGATCGAACCCTGCTTAGGGCTCTTATCTCAGCGGGGAGCCTGCTTCTCTCTCTCCCTCTGCTCCTTCCCCCTGCCGGCACCCTCTCAAATAATAAAATCTTTTAAAAATCAGGTAAATGTTTCATTAATTGTATGAAGTTAGTGGTTATTTCTCTGCTTTGTACAGTGTGCGGTTTATCACTTTTAAACTCACCTTCAAAGCTAATTTTCTGTTTTTCACAAAAAGGGTGCTCCAAAGTGCAGAGACTTCAGGCCCCACCCATCCTACGCCGGCCCAGTCCTCCCAGACCCGGACCTGCCGGTGGGCGAGGACCACAGGACCTGCGGGGCGGGGGCACGCTCCCGAGGGCGGGGCGTGGGGGTGCGTAAAGATGAGGGCGCAGAGTCTACACCGCCCTGGTGGGGAAGGCAGGCAGTGTTAGGTCGCCGCAGCCCTCCGAAGTCGCTGCGTTCCTTCCCGAGGCCGCGGGGGCCCTGCCGCCCCGCGTCCCTGACCCCCGCCCCTGACCCCCAGCCCCCTGCCGGGCCCCTAGTCCACCGGAGCGCGACAGCACGCAGCCTCGCCGCGCCCCGCAACCCCCGCACCGTTAGGTGCGCACGCGCGAACAGACGCGCGCCTGCGCGGGGTGGGGCGGCAGCGCGGGGACACCGCGACACGGACGTACGCGCGAGCACGTGACCGGCCGCCCACGTGACTGACGACGGCCGGGCGGGGCATGGCGCCGGCGTAGGCATTGAGCCCTGGGACGGGCTGGGTCGGCGGGCGAGGCCCAGGGCTGGCTGTTGCCGCCGCCGTCTCCGCCCGCAGACGCAGACTGTGACGTGGGCCCGGGTTGAATCAAAGGGCTCCTGCCCGCGAGGTGGACGTGGCTTAGCGCCGACCGCGGGCCGTGCTCCTCATTAGCGCCTGGGCAAGGTCGGCAGGCCTCACTGGCCTTGCCCCTGTACCCTCGCTTGCAGGACGGTCCCGAGATGCGCTCGGACGCCCCTTCCCAGGGCCGCTGCCTCGCCTTCACTGTGACGCGCGTGGTGTGGCCACGACCGGTGTCGCCGGGCTGCAGGGACCGTGGGGTCCTGAAGGGAAAGTACACTAGTCCAGGTCCGGAGTTAGGCTCTGTTCCGACGTAGCCTCGCGCGTCTCCAGCAGGGACGGCATCAGCAAGGTCACCTGCCTCTCGGGTGGCTGGCTGTCGCCCCCGGCGCCCCCCCAACCAGCCCTGGGGTTTGCAGTTGGCCCCTCAATCGTGTAAACAGGCGCCAGGGCAGCGTGGTGGGGAGTCCATGTTGTCGAGCCTTCTTCCTTGTCCCCAGGCCGATTTGGTCCGAGGGTTAATCAGCCGTCACGGGGATGGCAGGAGAAAAGGTCTGACGGACGTCTGTAGGTTACCTTGTCCACCTGATTGCGCCTTTCCCACGATGGAGACCTTTTGACAAGCTTTCAGGTGGAACGTGAATCTTCTCAAATTCTGCGCCCTTTCCAGGAAGTCCACTCACACACCTCATCAGCAAGACTCTCTGACACCAATCCTCAAGGCCCTGCACCGGAGCCTCGATATGCTGTGCTGCTCAGAGGGGTTGCCACTGTCTTGCCCTGAGGCCCCCTTTCCGTCTCTCACTGATCTGTATGCCTGGATTTATCAGGCTCAGGCAATATCCTTAAGACCCAGTGGTGGAGGTTCAGGTCACCATACACCTGTGGGTGCATTTCCGGGAGCCTCATCCCCTGGGGCAACTGCCAACCCATCTTGATGTTCGGAGCCAGGGGCTGCCCTTAGTGCCCTGCTGGGTGTGTCACCAATGCTGCGGAAGTCCCTGCCAGCTGGCTTTGCCCAGGCCTCCACTTTAGGTCCTCCTTCACCCCTGCTGTCCCTTGAACGCCCTTGGTGGTTGTGGTCATACATTTGAGGTTATACTTGTCCCCCACAGTTCTGATGTCTTATGTTTGCCCTCCAGATTCACCTCTTTCTCTTCTCTGAGAACAACAGGAAGCTGGAGGGCAAGAGAGCCAAGGGGCTGCAGCCAATGGGAAGCACTGGCAAGGAGATCAGAGGGGAGGAAAGAAAGCCTCAGCGCTTTCCTGCCTGCAGGTGAGCTGACACTCCACTGAGGAAGGCCACTGCTCCTGTTTGGTGCCCACTCCATCTGCTTCAGCACTCAGGGGGCAGGAACTGCTCCCTGGCCTCAGCATTCTGACTGTCCAGTGCAGTGGCCAGCGGTGGAGTGCTTACTAGCCTCCTTTAACCCTGCTCATTGAGCTCCCTGCTGCCACGTCCTTTGAGCACCCTGGCTGACGCTCACAGTTTGACCTTGGCAGTTTCAGGCTGTGCGTCTCTTTCCTGATGCTTCTGTTGGCTTGCAAGAGGAGACCACCATCCACAATGGCAAGTTCCATACGTGCTTTTTACTTGAAAAGGTTCAACATGAAAGTTTTTGGGGTTTTTTTTGTTTTTTTTTTTTTGCTCAAAGGATTTATATCTAGAATGTTCTTGGGGGAATAGTCCATACTTCTTTGAAAGGGCAGGGCTTTATTTATGTTTTTTTTTTTTCAAATTATAAAGATGAACAGCAAGGGGTCATAACACTTGAAAGCAGTTTGGTATTGGAGAAACACCTTTACAGGTCACAGAAAAGAAGCAGACCAAGAGCAGAAGTAGAATTAAAAGAACAGCTTATTCCTAATTGTGTAAGTTAGGAGTCATTTTCAAATGATGGGGAGAAACGTTGTTTTTCTTCCTTTCCACAGTCCAACCACCACCAAATGATAGAACCAGCCACTACGGCCCAGGGACACGGACACTCTGGGCTGTGACTGTTGTATTTCTTGACTTTTTGGGTTTTTGTTAACAGCAGAAAAGGACATGAATTCAGAGATTTCTTTCCACGAGAAGTTCAAGGAGGGAAAGCAGAAGTCCACTTTATGTGTAAATGGGCACTTGCCTTGCCCTCCTCCGGCCCCTGCAGGAGTCTGCCATCCTCATCCCCGGCCTGGAGGGGCTGGGACCCCAGACCTGTCACAGTCAGGGCCTGGCCAGGTGGTGCCAGGGGAAGCAGAGTGGCGCAGTGGAAGCGTGCTGGGCCCATAACCCAGAGGTCGATGGATCGAAACCCTCCTCTGCTACATTCTCATCTTTTCCTAGGCAGTAGCCTGCAGACTTGTCCTGTCCCTGTCCCCTTCCATTTCCCCATCAGGGTGTGCAGGACTCCGAGCAGCAGCCGGTTCCATGGTGTAATGGTCAGCACTCTGGACTCTGAATCCAGTGATCTGAGTTCAAGTCTCGGTGGGACCTGCACAACTTTTTCGTCCCCCTCCCCCTTTTGTCTCTTGATCCCCACTTTGGTGTCCCTTCTTCCAGGTGCGCTCAGGCCAAGGGTGGCACCATGGTGGCCCTGGTGTCTTGTGGTTCTATGGTGTAATGGTCAGCACTCTGGACTTTGAATCCAGCAATCCGAGTTCAAATCTCGGTAGAACCTCCCTCACCTGTGGCCCTTTTGTGGCCCGCCCCCAGTCCCCAGTAATGGGCAATGCAATCCTCGCCAGTACAATCTGGTACCCTCCCAGATCAGGGTCTCCTCTTTTGAGCTCATGTGGAGACCCCTGGCTGCGGCCTCCATTTTACCCCACTGGCCCCTCCATGGTCACCTGTCACCTTTTCCTTGTGTGTACACGCACCCCGGACCTCCCCTTGTCCCTGTGCCCTGGTGCCTGTGGCTTAGAGGACAAGGTCTGGTGTGGCGGAGGGTTGACTCTGAAACCTCTGGTTCTCCCAGTCTGCCCTCGGGGTGCACCGGGGCCTGGGACTCGTCTTGCCCCCTCTCCTGAGCACGCCTCTCCAGAGACCTCCAGGTAAGAACGCTTGAGCCGGGTTGTATGGGTGGCTCGCCAGAGCTCCTGCTCCTTCCCCAGAGGGAGCACGTTAGGAATTACCTGATGTCTTTTCAACGTGCGCTTCCTCTCTCTGGCTTGACTTTTAAAAAGGGAGACCAAAAGGGGCTCATGCTGTCACTGCTGGGAAGACGTTGAATTCCTCTTATTAGAGCCGATTTAAGAGTCCCGAGTAAAGGGCCAGGAGCCTAGCTCTGCATTTGCTCCCTTGTGACCTTGGAAAGACCCTGCCCTCTTGGGACATCAGCCTCCTCATCTGTACAGTGAGGAGAGCTGGATGAGCCAGACCCCTGGGGTTCACTTCAGGTCTTCTGCACAAATGCGATTTCACTCCTGTCTGACTGCTATGGGACCCTGGGGTCTGACGTCCTCCTCATTCCCGTTCTCCACTTGTCAGATGGACTCACGTCCTGCTTGGGGTCCAGGTGAGGGCCCAGAGGGGCCTAGCTCCCCACGCTGGCTCACGTATTATGATAGGGGCCTATTGTGAGGACTCCTTGGTGACGTACTGCAGATAGTTCTCTATTTGTGCATAAAAAAAAATCTGTGTTTTAACTGCCTCTCGAACCCACTGTTTGGTTATACAATTAACCACCCTCCACCAAGGACCTTTGTCAGGTGTTGCGGGTTGTTTCCTCTTACCGCGAACGTCATAAAGAACGTCTTGTACTTGCCCACTGGGCACCTGTGTGCGGTGCTGTCAGGGAAGGTTCCCAGGAGTGAAACTGCCGGCCTCCGGGGTGGGGCCTGCTCTTCTCACGGACACCAGTGACGAACTTCTGGGTCTATGTTCATACGTGCGCGTGTGTGCACCGAAGCGCATAGAAGCGTGTATACCTGTACACGCGTGCATGTGTCTAGACATGCCGGTACATACACGTACGCGCATGGATGTCTGTTCAGTTTTCAAGTCGGTCTTCTGTCCTGGCACTTGCTTCTTTTTGAAATGTATGGCTTATCCTTATTCAGAAAATAAAGGGCCAGCCTCTGTCCAAAAAGGACACCACACACTCTGCTTCCCTGAACACGAGCGGAGGGTCCATCTGCTTTAGGCAAGTGCTCTGGCCGACTGGGAACAAAGCCAACGGCTGTGTGGAAGGAGGTGCATGTAAACACAGGTTGGGGCCCGGAGCTGAGGGAGCCCGTGACGCTGGCCAGGTGGCCTCGGGCAAGTGAGCTGCCCGCGCGGGCCGCGCTTCCCTCACCTAACATGTCTGACCTAGACTCAGTGTGGTTCGGTGGTCTTTTCACTGCGGGCAAGTGTCCGAAGCCTGCTGCTCAGCCTCGGCCCAGCAGCTGAGGCCACAGAACAGCCTCATGTCAGCGGCATCACCTGACCCTAACCCTTGCTCCACACCCTCGGCCAGCATCAAACGATGGTGTAGGCAACGGGAGTTCCATTCATCACTCGTGCAAAGCTCAGGAGGAGGGACCGGTGTCTACACTGGCGGGAACTGGCCCAAGCTCTAAGGCCAGGTGAAGATGGAAAACTCTGGACTCCGACATGGTCCAGAGCAGGGCACTGGAAGGCAGAGCTATTCGTGATGACCAGCACGCACACAAACCTGCTGGAACCTACTGAACACGCTCACGGTCCACTAGGTGGGACTCGGAGTACCCCAGCTCTGAAAGCTGCATGCCTGTAGAGGGGCCGCCGGGCGCGATGTGAATCTGGGCTTACCCTGCCCTCCTCTTCACACTGGGACCCGCTGCTCACTAGCAGACACTCTGTGGGCATCAGCCTGGCCCAGCCATGGGGCCACCCCCTCGTCTCTGCACGTACGGCTGGAGTCAGGACGGAGGTGGCCATAACCCAAGATGAACTGTGGAGGAGACCCAACACCTCGTGGGATATCCCCCGTCTGTCAGCCTGGGCTCTGGCCAGCAGAGGTCTTTGCTGTAGCTGGAAAGGGGTGCTTTTGAAGAGGAACCAACCGCGCACTTGGCTGGCGGCTTTCTAGGCCCACTGAGGAGACGGATGACAGCTCTCCTGCTCTGGGCCAGGTGTTGGCTGGAGAAGTACAAGGTGAGGGAGGGCGCGGCCTGTGTGACAAACGCGTCTGGTCTCAGGGCACACTCTGGCCCCTGGCTGGGAGGGGTACCTGGTTCACGCATTCTCCACAAACACATTCTTCAACTGTTTATTCCATAATCAGTTACTTAGAGGGTGAACCCGATTATGAACAGATTGAAAGGAAGAACTGTACAATTTCACACAATATCCAGCTATCACCCCGGACAGGTACACCGGTACAACACGATACAGAACACGATGAGGGAACAGCCCGCGGAGGCCTGACGGCACGGAGGGTTCAAGAGGGGCAGCATCACTCGCGTTAACAAAATCCAGGTGCTCTGGAAATCCAACTCCAGGCCATTCGCAGAGGTCTTTCATCTCAAGGACGAGCCCTGATGTGGAGCGCCGTGATTCTGCACATTTCCGGCTGCTTGCAAGCCCTCTGTTTGTGGATAATCGGTTTTCCCTCTTTCTTCTTTAAGGCGTGCTCACAGGAGCAGTGCGGGCTGCAGGGGGAGAGCCCCTCAAGACGCACAGGCTGGGGGGAGGCAGGACCGCAGCAGGACTGGGAGGGACGGAGGTGACCGCCTCCCAATCGCACAGCCTGGCCTACATGGGTAGCCCTTTCTGTCCCCTCTCCATCCTCCGTCTTTCTGTCTGTAGGTACCTGGCAGCCTTGCCAGGCGTCCTGCCTCAAGGCGAGTTCACCTTAACGGCTGAACGGAAAGGTGCATGTCTGAGGCCTACAGCACCAACACACACCAGCACACACAGGGCCCCCGGATTAGAGGGCTGGTCCCAGGAGGGGCTGCTGCCTGCCGCTCTCTGGCAGCCCAGCAGTGAGAAACATGGTCCACTGTTGCCAGAAAAGCTGAAAATCCAGATTTGTGTATCAGCCACCGGTTCCAAAAGGATGCAGTTGACTCACGTTCTGGCAAAAACATTTCAGGAGTAACATAAATGGTTAAAAATAAGAGCCGAATGGGGCAGACCGTGGACTGCGGCCCCACATGCCCCGCAGCGGCCTGCCTCCTGTCATCTACTCACGAGATCTCTCTGAGGCACATGAATCTGAACTTCTGGGGTCTTAGCTCTTCTCAGGACACTTTTTGGATTTTTTTTTTAAGCCTAAAAGATAACAGTTTGTCTTCATTCTTGTTCTTTGGGATATTTTTCAGTCTTAAAAGGATATACTTAAATCGGGACAATCCTTCTCTCACGTCAAAATATTCCAGTCGCACGTGTCACGAAGATAGCACCACATCAGACAGTGAGGGAGCCACCAGCAAACAGGGGTAGAGAACTCTGAAGACCAAGGTAGCAACTGAGGAGCCGAGCGGTTTTCCTGCAGTGTCTGTGACGCCTACACTCGGCCGCGCCTCCCTCCCCGGGCAGCTGACGGAGCCTGCCTCCCAGCCGTGCCGACCTTTACCACTTGATGTCTCGGCTGACCGCAGGGAGCCCCGGGCCCTGGTACATGGTGTGCAGGGCTTCCTGGACTCTGGGGGAGTCGACCCCGTCCAGCCACTCCTGGTACAGCTCCTGCACGTGGGCACTGGTCTCGGGGGGGCGCACAGGGATGTCCGCGTAGATGCCTTCCATCTGCCGCAGCAGCGCCTTGTCTGCGTGTCCGTCCTCGGTCTGGGCTTGGCCTCTGCCGTTTAAACATCCTGCAAGACAAGCAGGGAACTTACGCTTTTCCCCCTTTAGCTTTATAGGGGAAGGTTCTGGAGCAGAAAAGGAACAACAACGGTGTGCAGCACCATGGGGCCAGAGCCTGGAGCTGGACTCTGGACGTGTGGCCCCAAGGCCTCAAGAACCCCAGGTTACAGGCACACAGCCCCTTATGCTTCCCCTTCGTTACCTACGGACATTATCCGGGAAACATTTTTTACCTAAAAGTGAAGTACATTGTTAGCCTCTAGAACTGGCTGGCTGTGAATGCAAATCTGGACTTCCAGAAGAGCAAGAAGACTGCGAACGGGCAGCCACACCACTAGCGTCTCATAAAGTCTCTGGGCGCGGGTCCCCACCTGGGCAGCACCAGGGAGGGGGCGGGAACCCGCGAGCCCGCACAGGAGCCCATGCACCCAAGCACCACAACTTGGATAAAGGGTACGACTCCCACATCCTGGTGCTGTGTACTCTCAAATGTATTAAATAATGTCATGATTTATAGGGTTAAGTTCATTTAAAAGAATTGTAGCAAATTGCCACCCTGGCCAAGCCCCTCTCCACTAGTCCCTTGGCAGTACCCGCCAGCTGCACTTTTTTTTTAAGATTTTGTTTTTTAAGAAGATTTAATTTGAGAGAGAGAGAGAGAGAGAGAGAAAGCATAAGCGAGGGGGAGCGGCAGAGGGAGAAACAGACTCACTGCAGGGAGCCCGATGCAGGACTTGATCCCGGGACCTGGGATCATGACCTGAGCCGAAGGCAGATGCTTCACTGACTGAACCACCCAGACGTCCCCCCACAAGCTGCACTTTTGATCTCCAATCTCGAAGATGCTCAGCCATGGCAGGTGACCCCACTCACCTTCCCAGGGAGCCCACTCTCCCAAGGTCTGCTCCTCTTCTCAGACCCCTGGCCCCGGGCTCCCCCGCTATTAGGGCACAGGTGAGTCTGCCCAGCCCCCACCACAGCTCAGGGGAACTGGACACCCTGCCCCCCCCGCCGCAGGCCCACCTCACCCGCTGCCACCTCATCCTCGCTGCGTCCGCTCCTCCAACCCCCCATGCCCTCCCCAAACACTGGCAGGTTTTTCCTGCACCCTGGCCATGCCTTCTCTCCTTAGGCAGGCTTGACCCTTGTGGGCCTTCCCACAGCAACCTGGAGGCCACAGCACCCTCTCCCCGGACACCCGTACCTACTCCACCAGCAAGTCCCTGGGCTCTGCTGTGGGACCCCCACCCTGCTACCTCTTGTTGGCCTCCATTTCTCAAAGTGGGTCCCCTCCCCCTCCGTCACTCAGGATAGAACCTGGCTACAGGTGGGCCATCTGAACCAAGATCAGGCTCTCGCCTGGTGCCACCGAAGCAGCAGCGGCTCTTCTCTGGGACTATGTCCCCAGGGGCTTTCTTTTTTTTTTTTTTAAAGATTTTATTTATTTGACAGAGAGAGACAGCCAGCGAGAGAGGGAACACAGGCAGGGGGGGTGGGAGAGGAAGAAGCAGGCTCCCAGCGGAGCAGGGAGCCCAATGCGGGGCTCAATCCCAGGACCCTGGGATCACGCCCTGAGCCGAAGGCAGACACTTAACGACTGAGCCACCCAGACGCCCCCCCGCCCAGGGGCTTTCTAAAGGGACACCTGGCTTTTCTGCTATGTGGTGAGGGAAGGAGAGGGACCACTGTGTCACAACCACCAGGGCAGCATCCACAGTCCCACAAAGCTGTCAGAACTGAGCAAGGCTTGGGGTAGCCCACGAGGGCCTGTTTCCTAAGGGGCAGGAGGGGGGCGGTGGGGGCAGTGTGGCCCAGACCCCGCCTCTTACCCCCTGCACAGGCGAGCACCTCCACGAAGTGGTACGGGAACCTGCCCTTCTTCAGTTTCAGAACCACGTTCTGGATGTTTCGAAAGCCATACGCAGCAGCAAAGCGTAACAGAACCTCCCCATTCTTTTCAAGGGTGACCTCCTGGAAGTCTTTGTTCCTGTAAGATGAATACAATGGATTTTTTTTTTAAATTTGTTTATTTGACAGAGAGAGAGAGCGCGCGCACAAGCAGCGGGGGCGGCCGGCAGAGGGAGAAGCAGACTCCCGCTGAGCAGGGAGCCCGACATGGGGCTCGATCCCAGGACCCTGGGATCATGACATGAGCCGAAGGCAGATGCTTTAACAGACTGAGCCACCAGGCGCCCCAACAAAATGGATTTTAATCTACAGAGTCCTTCCTCTGTGGATGACAGTCATTTTCCAATCTAAGTTTGAAATGTTAGCAAAATGAAAAATTTGAATAAAAACAAGGTTTTTTGGTCTTGGCTATTCCAAACCCTATAAATAAGATAGCCCCCCACCCCAACTCGCACACACGTGCCCGCCCGCTGGCTTTGGGCAGCGTGCCCTAGACAACAGTGCTGACCGCACAGGCAGACCTCAGGGTGCGGTAGGTGACCTCTCCCACGTCCTCGTCAAACAGCTGCTTGGCCGCGTGTCTGAAGACATGTGCCAGGTACCCGTCGGAGCTGGCTCCGTCATGGCGCCTCACCTCTTCCTCCTTCAGGCCTCCAAACCTTGCCAGGCAGAAGAGCAACAGCTAGGATGAAGTCAGGCTTCCAAAATCTTATGATACCCCGTGAAAAGAGAAATCCTTTACAGATATTTAGACTCTAGGCACAAATCTCATGCTGCTGAGTTTTCATGATCAACACAAGTGGTCACCCGCGACCTCAGATGCCGAAGCAGCAGGTGGAGCCCCACTCCATGTGCTTGGCTGGCTACTCCCTTCTCTGCTGCGCCGGCATCAGCGTGTCCCCCAGAAGAACCTCGACACTTAGGACAGAGCTGGGAATCTGAGGGTCCCCCGGGAGCGTGTGCATGCGCCCCAGCGGGGACGAGAACAACCATGGGTTCTGACCACAGGCACTGAAGCCGCTTAGATTCTAGACACCTCAGGGCAGCCTTCCACGAAAGGGCTGTGACGGCTAAGCAGCCCACGCACACCCCACACGGAGCCCAAGGCGCGCACGTCGTGGCAGTGCTGGCCATCAGCTAGGGTTACCAAGACAGCAGAACCCCGGCTTGTGTTCTCAGCACTAAGGGACCCAAGCGAGCTGCTCTTGTCCAGAGGTGACCCAGCCTCGGGCAGGTCCAGAGGCACAATGCCAGGAACCCACGGAAGTCAGAAGTGGAGGGTGCGGACAGGTAAATATCCCCACGGAAACCCAACTCCCCACACCCCCAGTGGGTGGCACTGCACACCAGGGCCCCGCTCATGTTCCCTTGGAGAGCTGGGAAGATGACTGAGGGCCGTGGTGGGGGACTGAGCTGCGACACAGGTCAGAGGCTCCCCCACACCCCCATCTCTCTACCGCCCACGGCCTCATCATGAAGGAGGGAGGCCACCCGCAAGGTGCCCCTCCCTGCAAAAGTCACTTACAGAGTGTCAACGGCAGCGTCTTTCACTGCGAGGTCACTTTGCTCCATTATCTGAATGATTTCGCCTACAGACGAAGAGGAGGCGTAAGGCACCGTGGAATGACCCACACAGCCCCATGCCAGCAGCTTCCACAGGGGCTGCTTCTAGGGTTATCTCCCCCACTGGAGCTTCTGTCAAGGTGACCTTGGGCACTGTCACTCTTACAGAGGGCATCTCAAGCACAGAAGAACACTAACATGTGAAAAGTACTGACAAAATGTAAGAGAAGAATCCAATTCCTCCTTGTGCCCTTGAAACAAGGGATTTTGCAAACAAGCTCTCCATGTTTTGTTTCTGAAGCAGAACACTCTCGAGCACAGCTGCCTGTGGACAGAGGGCCAAGACACAGGGGCTGCACTTACAGGGCGTACAGTGCTGTGCAAAGAGATGAACTGAGAATCTCCTACTTCCCTTTACACCAGGGCCCCCGGAAACCCTTGCTGGAGACGGCCAACGTTCATATCAACTGCCGTGGCATTACGTGTGCACGAGAGGACTCAACATGTGAGAAAAACAGTAAAATTGACTCCGCATCCAAGAAAGAGGCCTGCGTATGGTTCTCACGAAAACCCACCATTTACCAGGTAAGCAGGTGTCCCGTCTCCCTTCCCACGGGGCCTGTGCGCTGGGGGCCTTTCCATGGGGGTCCTCATGCTGGAGTCTCAGGTCAGGGGACCCACGCCCCCGAGAGCCGGGTGCCCTGCCTATGTGGCCTGGGGGTCTGAAGAACGGCTTCACGGGGTCAGAGGACACAAGCCGCCCCTTAACTGCAGTGTTCCGCTGAGCGGCTCTCGAGGGCGCCAGAGAGTCATTTCCACCCTGGCACACAGGGAACCTGCTGTAGGCTCTCCGCCAAGTGTACTGTGTGGGGGCTGCAGGCAATGTCACTGGAGCACCAGGGTCCCCACCTGACTCTCACTGAAAAACTTCACTGTGTTGCCAGGTGCATGTATGGTCTGTCGGCAGAGCCTCCGTCTCATACGGGACTTCTCCACGCGGTGTGAGCGCTGCCCCTCTCCACTTCCCTGCAGTCAAGCCCTCGGTGGTCCTGTTGTGACCTCAGAGGACGACCGGCCAGAGGCCCCAGCTGGACGTAGCCTGCCTGCCCCTCACCTGAGGTTAATACGCAGTCAGCTCCCCGGGAGCCGTGGGAAGCTGTGGGAAAGTCTTCTCGAAGGGCCTCCAGTTTCTTATCGTAGCAAGGAGCCACAATCACATGGAAAATCTTGTCTGGGGACAGGTTCTGGGGAGAAAGAGAAAACCCTGTTTGGGGCTGTGAGGAAGTGAGGAGGGGCAGCTTAAAGCTGGTGCCCACAACTGCCCCCTGCTAGGTGCTTTCGCATGTGTGAGGCCACTTGGGGTCCGAGCCCAGTCTCCTGCAGACCACGCTGTGACCTGTGCCTGCCTCCCCACCGCACCAGCTCCCCTGCGGGCCGCCTCACTTCAGACTGGGCGGGGTCGCCCAGAGCCGGGAAGACCCAGCAGCCTGGAGATGCGGGGAAGTGCCGCAGAGAGCCAAGCCAGTTTCCCCCAGACCTATGCACACGCTGACCAAACACTATTAAGGATAAGCCACTGCTGGACTGTTGCCCAGGCTGGCTGACCCTCCAACCTTCCAGAAACTTCCCAAGTGACACCTATTCAGGCAGCTCCTCTGGTGAAATCGGTGGCCACACCAGGAGCTGGCAGTTGCTGAGTGATCTCCGTGGCGAGGACTTGGCAGAAAGGCCCTAATCGGGGCAGAGCCTGCGGAGGGCGCCCGGCTGTCCCTCAGCAGGCCCACGGGACCGGTTAGCCTCTAGGCCTGGCAAATTCCTAGACTCCCCCAAACAGCGGGGGTGGGGCAAGCACAAGGGATACAGTCCCATAGTTCATTTCTCTGTCCCCAAAGTGAACAAGGGTGTCAAAGGCGTGTGGCTTCCTAAAGCTGGCTTTGGGTCTGTGGGATCCCTCGTTTTGCAGTGTTCTCCAGTTTCTCCAGGGCCAGACCTCACTGGTTCTCTGGAGAGACGTATCATCTGACTGAGGAGGACCGTGGGCACTCTGGCAGCTGGGGAGCCGACCACAGGAGGCAGCCACATCATGGGTACCACTGGGGTGCTGGGGACCTTCGGGAGGAACCAGGCCTGGCCTCTGCATTCCTGAGGCGGCCCTGGATGGCATGCAGGGGTCTGAGTGGGGGCCTGGAGTGGGGAGGGACAGCATAGGGACCAGCTACACATGGGGTGCTACCCACAGGGGGGTCCCGGGGCAGCTGAGGGACGCGGAAAGGCCTTCAGGTCCCCGACTGGGAGTTTTCCATCACGTGAAGGCAGAAGTGGCTAACGAAGTCACATGCCTACCGACTGTGGTCTGCGGGACAGGCCGGGACCCCACACAGGGCCTCCTTTGTTGCAAGCATCTCCGGGGGCAAGGCTGGGGCCCCCTCTTAGCAGGATGGACAGCATTTCCATGCGGTCTGGGGCCACGACCACCCTGGGAGTGCCCGGTGGGAACGTCCCCCGTCTCCTAGCCCATGTACTGCCCTCTGGGAGGTGGTCCACTCACCTGACGTCTAGCAAAGTAATCCTTCACCAGGGAGCCCATGATCTGCTGGGGAGACTTGGCGGTGCAGAGGTGAGGGGTAACAGGGTGGCCCAGCACCCGTTCGGCATATCGGACCCAGCCTGGGGAGAGAACAGTCCCCTGTCAGCTTCTCACAGTGGCTTCCTTCTCCTTTGTCACACATGACAAATTCTGAGCTCCCAGACCCCGTCACTGGGGTAAAGCCAGGCACCTCTTCTTTTGACCTCCCCGGGAATTTGTGGCACCTTGGGCCCTGGGGACCAGGTGCATATGCTCTAGACTGGAAGATGCTCCTGCCAGCCCCTGCCCAGACAGGATGGAGTGGAAGAAAGTGAAAACTGGCATACTGGACCCCCCAAAAGAGGAGGAGAACGAGTTTAGAGGAGCAGCCATGTGGCGTCTCCCCAGGGCACCTGGCCCCCACTGTGCCCGCTGCGAAGCTGTTCTTGCCGCCAGCAGCCACAAGGCCCACCTAGCTTCATTCACCTATTGGAAGTTAACAGCCAACAACTGCCCACGTTTTAGGGCAATGACAGAACTTCCCAAGCCCGGATGATCGTGAGAGACAGCACACGTGCTCTACGTCTAAGCGCCCAGCACGGAATGGAGCACTTCCCGAGTTGCTGAGGGCCGCTGTGCCCTCTGGGCTCACCGCTGCTGCTGTGGTGTCCGGAGAACATGGGTCAGAGAGGCGTGCGGGAGCCAGAGCGCACATCCTGCCCCTCCTGGGCACGGCCTGGTGACAGGCAGACACTACAGACGGGCACGCGCACCACGGCATCACGGGGGGCAGACAAGCAGAGTAAGAAGCTGCTCATCAGACCCCAGCGACAGCCAGCTGCCTCCCTGCGACCCCTCCTGGCTAGGAGGGGCAGGAGATGCGTCAGATGACACGACAATCCCATCTGATCAAACTCAAGCCATAGCCACCACCTGCAGGCAGGCCTGAGTGTGCACAGGAAATGTCTTCGGTGACCCACAGAAGCTCCTAGCAGAGTGGTCACTGGAGGGACTCTCCTTATCCCTTGCCTCTGAACATTAAAAACAAAAAACTGCAAAAAACAGTGGAGCCTTTGGAGGCCCAAGGCCCCTCCCACTCCAAGTCTGACCTGGTAAGGTCCCACCCACCCTGGCCTCAGTACCAGGCCAGCACCTCCAGACACAGCTCTCCGGGGGATGGCATCTCTGTGCTGCAGGCAAGCTGCTGTGTGCTGGCCAGGGGTACCACGCATCAGGCAAAACACCAGGAGTTAAGGGCCAGGGCAGACAGGATGCCCAGCCTGGCGGGAAGAGTACCGAGCAGGGACGGGGAGGAGGAACCAGGGTCCCAGGGCCCACAGTGCCCTGCATCTGACACCAGACAGGTTAGTACTTTCCCGAGGAGACCTTTGATCAGGACTTGTTACTGAACACTGGCCAGGAGCAGACACACCAGCCTGTGGCCTGGACCGACTCTGCTGGCTCCCATGGAGACACGAGCACGGAGAAGCGGCTGCGGGCTTCACAGCAGCATGGAAGTGACAACAGCACGCACATCCTACCTGAGTGCTGGCCCTTTCTTGAAGAACTGCTGACCACCCCCTCCCCTAGGCCACCACTTACAGGAAGGGACCAGAGGGGATGTGCTTGGAGAAGCGGCCTGGCACAAGGCACCCAGGAGCTCTGCACAGGCACACCCCACAGGAGACATCCGTCAAGTCTGTGGGCAGCAGGGGCACCCCAAGACCTAGGAGCCCCGCATGAGAAAGCCATGCCCAGCAAGCCAGCACAGGACTGCCCACAGTCCTGATTCTATCTGCCAGGTCAGATCATCTGACCTTGATGTTGCTTTCATCTCCTTGCCTTGTCGTAGGGAAACCAAAAGGACAATGCTGACAGTAGACCAGGTTTAGTTTTGAACCAAATCTCACCTCACGTCCCCGAATTTGAGAGGTGACGTGAACCCAAACAAGTTATAGTTCTGACACACTCAGGTATAAAGAACTCCCGAGGGAGAGTGCATCATTATCTAGGAAGAACATTCTAGAAGCTCCAAACCTACACATAAACAGACTCGAAGGGCTTAAGACCCTCGATGCAGCAAATATCAGGCCGGATGATGGGGGGGCATGGCTGGTGTGCACCAGGGAGGGGCTGAGTGAGGTAGGGGGCTCTGCGGTGTACCTGCTGGGGTCCCCACCAGCACCCACTCCTTCCTGGTCTAGGACGCCCACTGCATTGGGCCTGTGACCTCCGACCTCACCCATCTCCGCTCCTGCCCCTAACGCAGACCCATGAGAAATGGTACGAACGGAGGTGCGGCAGCTAGCCCGGGTGCTCACCTGGACAGGCGGACGTGAGCATGGGCAGCGCTGGCTCCCCCTCGCTGTGCCGCTGGTACCGACGCACAAACTCCTTCTGACTCTCCAGGATGCTGAAATCCGCAGCTATTGCTGTATCGAAAACATAGTGCACCCCTGCGGGAAAGAGGGCACGCTCAGCTTCTCGTCACCTAACGGGACCCCTGCGAGTCTGCAGACCCTAGGACCAGACTCCACCGGCACCCCTGAGCTCTGTGCCCCCCTCTCGCCTCCTTTGTACCACAAACTGCATAAGCCCAGGACTGTGCCTTACCTTTTCCTTCAAACAATAAACACGGATCATTTTTCATAAGAAAATACGTATCTTTTCTCTCTTGCTTCCTCCTGTTCTCCCTCTGTCTACACTTACGTAAACACCTCACAGTAGCCATAAAGTTGACGGAAGATGACAAGATACCAGCAGCACTCTTTCCCAGTCAGTAGTAAAATTTCAGTCTGTGATGATCCTGGATATCTTTAAAATAGAGTAAATTGCAGCCTGTACCTTTCTGATGGCCATAATTTTTATGCTGATTTGTAACTAGCTATCTTTTTTCTTCTTTTTTAAGCTATCTTTTAGCATTTTTAAGGAAGATTTTATTTAGAGAGAGTGCAAGCAGGGAGAGGGGCAAAGCGAGAGGGAGAGGGAGAAGCAGACTCTGCACTGAGCACAGAGTCTGATGGGGAGCTCAATCCCAGGACCCTGAGATCATGACCTGAGCAGAAATCAAGAGTCAGAGACTTAACTGACTGACCATCTAGGTGCCTCTTTTTAGTTATCTTTTAAAAAGAAATTTTCTTCATATTGGCACGTATGTCTGAAACAAAACTATACTTTTAATAACAACAACAAAGTAAACTAAAAAACTTTAATATCTGTAGCCAGATTGGGGCGCCTGGGTGGCGCAGTCATCGAGCGTCTGCCTTCGGCTCAGGGCGTGATCCCGGCGTTCCGGGATCGAGTCCCACATCGGGCTCCTCAGCTGGGAGCCTGCTTCTTCCTCTCCCTCTCCCCTGCTATGTTCCCTCTCTCGTTGGCTGTCTCTCTGTTATATAAATAAACAAAATCTTTAAAAAAAAAAAAATCTGTAGCCAGATAATTTTTCTTAAAAAGAAACATTATAAAACTTAAGTATCATCCTGAAGTATTACCTTAAGTCAGTTTCACTCTGGATATATTTTACTAATACATAATGCCCAACTCTTTAAAAAATTGTCTCCGCAAACTGGGCCTTTCACTATGAGAAGAGAGAGCATCTAGAACTCGGGTCTTTGGTAAAACCAAGCTGACCGAAGCTTTTTCAGATCACGAGCATGAAGGAATGACTACACCCATGTTCCGCACACTGCAAGCAGTGCATGGAGAAGCCAGTCCACGCCAAGCGCTCCAAGGAGCAGTTGTTTATTCTATCACTTTATTAGTAATCCCCCACGTGTTGAGGTCTTAAAAAGCCACTGCAGGGCGCCTGGGTGGGGGTGGCTCAGTCGGTTCAGCATCTGACTCTTGGTTTCAGCTCAGGTCATGATCTGAGGGTCCTGGGATCGAGCCTTGTGGGGAGTCTGCTTCTCCTTCTGCCTCTGCCTTTCTCTCCCCATCTGTCTCTCATGAATAAATGAATAAAATCTTTTAAAAAAGGGGGGGGGCGCCTGGGTGGCTCAGTTGGTTAAGCATCTGCCTTCAGCTCAGGTCATGATCCCAGGGTCCTGGGATGGAGTCCCACATCGGGCTCCTTGCTCAGCAGGGAGCCTGCTTCTCCCTCTGCCTGCTGTTCCCCCTGCTTGTGCACTCTGACAAATAAAATCTTTTTTTTTTTTTTTTAAAGATTTTATTTATTTATTTGACAGAGATAGAGACAGCCAGCGAGAGAGGGAACACAAGCAGGGGAGGTGGGAGCGGAAGAAGCAGGCTCATAGCGGAGGAGCCTGACATGGGGCTCGATCCCAAAACGCCGGGATCACACCCTGAGCTGAAGGCAGACGCTTAACCGCTGTGCCACCCAGGCGCCCCTGACAAATAAAATCTTAAAACAAAACAAAACAACCCCCCCCAAAAAACGAAGCCACTGCAGAAAAATTAAAACTCATGTTGGCAGATGCCTCTAGTTCTCCTCTCCTGAGCCCACCTGGTGCTCCTGTGCCCAGGACACCTCAGGGTGGCAGATGCCCCACAGAGGATGGGCTGGGGCAGGGGCTCGGGCTTGGGCAGTCCGACGACAGTGGACGACACAGAAGCCTTCTCGCTGCTACTTCAGATGGTACCATTCCAGCTCACTCACATTTGAGTTCTTAGGCATGTTTGAGAGGGACTACCTTCCTTTTTTTGCACGGGAGACAGCCCATTTCCTCCCTGCTCTGCTCTTCAGCGAGCATCCTGGGAAACCAGATGCCGGTCACCTTGCCGATGTGACGCTCTATCACATGTCCTCTGTGGGCCCCGGGAGCTGGGGCGGGACCGTACTCCTTAGCAAGTGCCGGAGCCTCCGACCTGTCCCCGGCCACCCCATCACCTGCTGCTCCTGGAGGGCAGCCACAGACATCACACCACACCCATCTGCACAGCAAGGGGGTGAGGGACGCCTGCCTACCGCAGGTCAGAGGCAGGGTCCTCTCACGTTCCTCGAGGTGCTTGCGGACGTCCTGGTTTAGGCTGTGCCCCTGGGAGCTGAGCTCAGGAGACACAAAGGGCACCTGTAAGCTGGCCTTACAGACTCACAACAATATCAAGGTGCCTCACCAAGACCCTTGAGGAAGCCGCAGAGTCTTCTGGATGCATCAGTCACGCTGAGGCGGAGTTTGGCAGCAAAATAAGGCAGAGACTGAGGACACACCGACACTGCGAGCACCTTGTGCTGGGAGACATCACATTTCTGGGAAAAACAGAGAAGAGTGTTACGTGTGTGGTGAGCACTAGAGTGAAGTAAGACACCATAACAGAAAATCCAGTCAAACAGAACATAGCAAGCGTTCTATGAAAAGACTGATAAAATATACATGTACTAGCAAGTATAATTAAGGAAACGGGAAAAAAATTAGGGTTAAAAAATGTGACATCCCAAGAGAGTCGTCAGTTTTTAAAAACAATATTCTATTGATAAATACAAATACCTGAATGAAAGTGGATAATTTTAAAGGAAAAATAAATATTACAATATTGGCCCATAAATAACTGAAATGACCCAATAACAATTTAAAAACACACACACACCAATACATTTCAGTTAGAACAAAACACATACACACTGAAACAGTGTCCAGAGATCTGTCCCCAAAGAGACCTCAATCCCTAGTCATTATGGCAAATTGTAGATATAAGTATGTGTGTGTGTGTGTGTGTGTGTGTGTGTGTGTGTGTCTGTTTTAAGACAGAGAAGAAGAGAGAGCAGGGGGTGGGGCAGAGGGAGAGGGAGAGAGAGAGAAACTTAAGCAGGCTCCACATTAAACGCAGAGCCCAACACAGGGCTTGATCTCATGACCCTGAGATCATAACCAGAGCTGAAAGAGTCAGAGGCTTAACTGACTGAGCCACCCAGGCTCCCCAAACTGTAGGATATTTTTAGGCAGCGGATCATTCTCACCTTTTATAAAGTGTTCTAAAAAATATCGTGTGGGACGCCTGGGTGGCTCAGTTGGTGAAGCATCTACCTTCAGCTCAGGCCATGATCCCGGGGTCCTGGGATTGAGCCCCGCATGGGGCTCCCTGCTCAGCGGGGAGCCCACTTCTCCCTCTGCCTCTGCCCCTCTCCCTGCTTGTGCTCACTCTCTCTGACAAATAAATAAATCTTAAAAAAAAATTGTACAAACATGAAACCACAAGGCTATCAACACCCTGAAACCAAAACTGATACTGGCAGTTCAAGAAATCCCTAGAAAAATATGAACAATTCATCACCAACACAAGGGACACAACCCAGGAGAGCAGCACAGTCAAGGACACTGGCATTATAAAGTCTCCCACGTGACCCCCTAACCTGGAGTTTAGGGCAGACACAGAATTACTGTGACAGAGCTGTGAGGGTCAGGCGTTGTCAGCAAGTTAGTAAAGTGGAAACCCAAACAGTGGTATTTGGGGACAAACCTTCCACCATGGGTCTGAGGACTGGTCTGGTCTCACAGCTGGGGGTGTGCAGGCCCGACTGGATGTGGGAAAAGGGGGCATGATTCCTGCTTCTGAATGCACCCCAATAGAAATGTGGAAGCAGAATCAGGGGTGTGAGTCCCAGTTGCTAACAGAAGAGGCAGGGCAAAGGGTGGTCTTTCCTAGCCCTAGGAGCCAGACTCGGTGCTCCAGTCCTTTTACCTGATGCCCTGTCCAGGAGGTCTCCAGGCCTCACTCCATGCTCACTGCAACATCCCTCCTCTGAGGGAGCTGCTTGGTGACCAGCAGGGGATCAGACTGAGCCAGGGCCAAGGGCAGCAGAGCAGAGAAAGGGAAACTGCGGTGTCCCTAATGACAGCGTGAACAGCTGGCTCAACCAACCCAGAACCTCCCCCACGTCCAGTTTCATGAAATAACCATTTCCTTATTCTTTACGCCAGTTTCTGCAGCTGAAATGGTGGTTGGTATGCATATCCACCAGAAGTTTCTACAAACATCTGTTTAACAGTAAAACTTCCCACTGAAGTCTGAATCAAGATGTTGGTGTGGGGGGAGCTAAGCTGCATCATAAATGAGCCGAGTCTGTTCAATGTAATAAGAGAGCAAAGCCACTTGGTTCAGAGAAGGACAAGGAAGAGCAGGTGGGGACCGCTGCTCGCTCATGGCCTCCCAGGAAACCTGACCACCAGGAAGGGAACAGACACAATGCTGACAACAGAAAGATATGTATTTCTCTCTGAAACTGTAACCCAAAAATGCTGGATGATGGACTCAGGAACATGCCACGGGGTGGCGGCAAACATTGACAACGCTGCTTGGCCCTGTCCTCTATGCTGGGTGCCCACGTGAAGCCCACACTCCTCATGGACTCTGCCTCACTCTGGCACACCAACTGTTAACTAGATGGAGGGGGGAGCTCCCAGGGGCACCTGCGCTGCTGTGGGCAGGGTGGGTGTGAGTGCTTCCTGAGAACTGGCTATGAGCAAGGGGCAAACCCAGGTGTGCTCTTCAGCCCCCCTGCCTCATCTGCCCTCTCTTCACCTGTCCAAAGCTGAGTGTCTGCTGCAGGACAGCTGAGGGGCCCCAGCCATGCCCCCACCTGACAAGCCCATCAGACCAGAACCTTGCCCCTGCGAACAGACTAGGGACCTCACCTCATACCACATTAGTGAAGGAACGGGACTCTGGGCGGGGGGTCTGGAGAGTGCCGACTCCAGCAAGGGACACAAGGCCAGGGCCAAGATGTGTGCCCTGTGCCCTAGCAGAGGCTTCCGTG
Organism: Ursus arctos; assembly: GCF_023065955.2. NCBI lineage: Eukaryota > Metazoa > Chordata > Mammalia > Carnivora > Ursidae > Ursus > Ursus arctos. The sequence goes on from NW_026622919.1 coordinate 745,866, forward strand.
CCTCACCTCCACCTCCCACCCCCAGGCCACAGCACCAGCAAGTGCCCAGAAGCCCTACCTTATTAAGGTTCAGAACTCGAAAGAAGTCCTTGGCATTCTGCTGGGAAACCTGGAGTCCTTCCTCTGCAGTCACACAGCTGTCACACGCCAGGCAGTCACTCAGAAATATCTTGGCATCGGCCAACTTATGAAATTCTCCCTTCTACAAAAGAAAGATGTTTTGGTCTGATTCTTCAATAAAAACTATAACATGTGCTTCTCTAAGGAGAATGACAGCATGAGACCAACACAGAATACAAGGTGACATGGATCACCTTGGACAACACAGAGCCAGGTCTGGAGCTCCGGGTGCCGGAGGGGCACTGAACAGGACACGATGACACCAAGTCACACAGATGACAATCCAGGGTGGGAGAAGGACAGCACTGTCATGTGGTGGGAAGAAATCTACATTCCTGTGTCTTGGGAGCTGGCCCGGTGCCTCTCGTTCTTATGTCCCCTTCTGTGTTGCCCCTGGGGACTCCCACGCTCAGCCTGCTCTGTACTCCCTGGTGAGCTCATCAAGGCCCATGGCTCCCCAAGGAAGCCAGTAGCCTGGCTTTAGGAGGTCTGAATGGGGCCCAAGAGTTTGCACTTCTAACAAGCTCCCAGGTGGTGCCAGAGCTGCACTCCAAGGGTCTGGAGCACATGGCCGGGCACACGGCTGGGACCTAGTGGACACTGCTGTGCTACTTGGAGAATCCTGGCCCTCTGTCCCTGCAGAGGTGTCTGTGAGCACACTCCGCGCCGTCCCCAGCAGGACTTCCTCCATGCCCAGTGTACTGTGCACCACACAGTCATTCTTTCTGTAGGCTCTCCTGGGCCGGGTCTGGTCCCTTCCCACCTGTCCTGTTCCTTCCGCCTCCTCCTGTCTCTTGAACGTGGGCATTCTGCACAAGACTGTCCACCACCTCTTCTCTCCAACCAGCCTCACTTCCCAGAACAGTGCCAGCTCCCACCCCCAGCCCCTCTCCAATCTTCGCCTCCAGCGGAGCTCTTTCCTTTCCCAAACTGCAGACCACCATCGCACAGAGAGCTCAGCGTCTGTGGAACTCAAACTGCACCCAGCCTCCTGCGCTGCATCCTCTGCTGCTTTTGCCACTCTGGCGGCCTGCCCTGGCCCCAACACTCTGTCTCCCAGGTCCTTTCCTTCCTTCTCCCCTGCTCTAGCCACCTTGAGCCACATGCCTCTCTCCCCTGCCCCCCCGCCCCCACATATGATCTGTCCCCTTCCCCAGACCACTCTGTCCACACCTCCCCATGCCTGGTGAGTGTACCCCACCCCTGACCTGCTCACCCTACTGGGGTGCCACCCACTGTGCTGGCAGGACGCCTGCTGAGGCTGTGCACACAACTTATCTCTGCATTACCACAGCCCTGGGAGGGAAGGAACCCAACTCCCCAGGTCACTGATAAGGAAACTGGGGCCCCTGGGTTTAGATGTCTGTCCGAGGTGTGGGAGGCGCCAGGCACTCCCTGCTTTTTCTGCCTTTGCGCCCTGGGTGCCTGTCTCATCTGCTGCTTGCCAAGCCCTACAGCTGCCAGAGCACAGAGCAGTGCTGGTACAAGAGGGACTAGATAGTTCCTGTCAGGGCAGACCTTGTGTCGGGATCACCAGACTAAAGAGAAACCTCCTGCTGTTTCTCCCACGTGGCCAGCTCTCCACTAGTGAAGTCAATACCAGTCCTTTCCAAGGGAGAGTGACCTTCCCTACCCAGTAAACGTAAACCATCACCACTAGCTAAGGAGGATTTAAACCCTCAAGAAGGGAGTTAGAGAAGAAACCACTAGAAAAATAAACTTACAGGATCATGAGATTTGAATTATTTTGTAAATTACCTACCTAAACTCCCATTTTACAGAATGAAACTTTTCACTAAAAAAATTAGAAATTTAAATATTATACCACTATTTCTAATCAATGATTAAAGATAATATTTTTCTTTGTTCTACACACAGTTTGTTTTGGTGTGGTGTATTCTGAGGGCACTTGCTCTCGGGCACTTCTCAAAGGTCACGTGCCTAGGAATGACCACCCTGCATGCCCGCGGCCCTCTGCGGGGGCACCAGCTTAGCGTCTTCTTTCTTAGAGCAGTGGTGTGCCAGGGGCATGAGCCCCCAAGGGAGAAAAACAGCCCCAGCCGTTTACTCCAGGCTAATGCAAAACTGAGAAATTACTTGCCTCTCCATTCTCCTGGGCCAGACTCGGTACACCAACTGACGCATTCTCTTGGTCCTCGGTTTTTGTTTTCTTACTACATTCCTTGAAAAAGCAAAGGAACATAAAAAAGTACAACTTTTAATCTGACCCTCTCAAGTTAAAAAGATGTATGTACACTCTGACCCATTAACCTCATGTGTAGAAATCTTTTCTACAAAAACAAAAGTACCTGGACTTGGGGACACACATGCACGCCCTCCTCTATCCGTATCCTTGCAGTAAATGAAAACTAGAAGCAACGTGGCCTTCCACTAGCAGGTGTATCAATACAGACAGCCTGGACACTCCTGACATTCAGAATACGATGAACTAGAATTGTGCGTGATGCTCTGAACATGTACCTCTGTATAATGTTAAGTAAAAAAAAAAAAAAAAAAAAGAGGAAGTGATGGAATATTTATATGATCCAATTTTTGGAGAAACAAACAAAAAATCCCCATTCCCACAATGAATGGCTCTTTACATTATCACAGCCTAGAAGCAAGCGTGGAAGGCTACCACAGTCACCATGGCTACCAGGTGGAGAGGAGGACCAGCCCTGTCCTTCCTACATTCCTGGTTTGTTACTATATTCATGTAAATTGTATAAGAACTCCTCAAAAACATGCTTTGATCATTGTTTCAATCACCTACATCAAGAACGGCGCTCACTATGACTGCCCTGAGTGGTAACAGAGGTTGGTTTTTCGCTCGCTTGTTTGTTTGTTTGTTTGTTTGTTTGTTTTGGCTTCAAACATATTTTGAAAGAACAGACAAGTGCACTGAGAACTGGAAAAACCAAGCATGAGCCCCAAAGTAACGTGACTACAAAGCACCTGAAAACGTAACCTGACGCGCAGTAGCGCCAGGCATCTGGCAGGTGCAGTGTCCGCAGCTTACAAACCACCTGCAGTCGCCCTCTACCCAGTACAACCCGAACCAGTTCTGTCACACACGAGACCGAGCCTGCGAGACGACGCGGACGCACAGGCGCCCGGAGCGGCGGATCCCGGAGATGGGGGGCCGGGGGCACGGGGGGACGAGGGGACCGGGACCGCGGCCGGCACCGCCCGCTCTGGGCACCAGGGCTCCCGGAGGCCGGTGACCGCAGGCAGCTCCGACCCCCGGCTCTGACCCCCTGACCTCGAGCAGCCCCGACCCCGGTCGGACAGACCCCCTGACTCCGAGCAGCCCCGACACCGGCAAGACTGACTCCCTGACCCCGAGCAGCCCCGACCCCGGCCGCACCGACCCCCTGACCCCGAGCAGCCCCGACCGCGGCCGGACCGATTCCCGGCCCCGAGCCCGCGGGGCCCACCTTCCGCGTGCAGTGCTCACACTTCATCTGGAGCGTGGCAGGCGGGGGGCCAGGGCTCGGCCTCAGAGGAGCACCGGGAGACTCGGTCACAGACGCCCGGCGCCCGCCGCCCTTTGTTGTAGTCACCCCCGGCACGGCCCCACCCCCAGCGGCTCCTCTCGGCCAATGAGGGTGCCGGGAAGGGGCGGGCCACAACCTTAAACCAATAGGAGCGCAGAGGGGGCGGTGCGGCTCCCGCCCACATGTCTCCGCCTAAGCCAATAACAGCCCCGGGGAGGGTCGGGCCGGGCCCTGGAGCCAATCGGAGCGCGCGGGGGCGGAGAGCGGCGGACGCCCGGGAGGCCCGGCGGGTCATCGCGCCTGTTTCGGCGGCCCAGGGGTCGGGGGCGTCAGGAGGCTGACAGGCAGATCCTCTCTAGGAGGCGACCCGGAGTTGTCCTGGGGCGCTTGGCCTGTCAGCTTGGCTGTCCCTTGAGGCTGTCTCCAGGCTCCGTCAGGCCATCGCCATTGCCGCCCCGAGGCGCGTCACGTAGGCCGGGCCAGGCGGCAGTGCGCACGCGCGGATGCACACCACGTGGCGCCTTGGGGGAGCTCGAAGGTGGGTGTGAAGTAGAGTCCGCTAGATGTTCTCAGCACGTGTGTGAATGATCGGGCGCGTGCTTTACAAATAACGAGTAGTTATTGCTTCTGGGAGAAATGACACCACCTTCAGGGCTAAAATGAAAATGTTTAACTCATAAAATTGAAAATAAACATTTTATAAAATCAGTGTCCAATTGTTGCAGGATGATCAGAAATAAGCATGCGTAGGAAGTTCAGTGGACCATAAGAAAAGCAACTGGTGACCTTAAAAATAAAGGTGCCAGTCATTTTACCAGCACATTGGGTTTATTTGCGACTAGCAGAGAATTGCAGTCCAAACCAGGCTACCTACACCAAAACCATAGGCAAGTCTGGAGAACAAAGGAGAGGAGCACACTTCTGTAGAGGAAAGGGGGGTGTTGGGAGGGACTGTTGTAAACAAAAGATCGTTGGAGTGAAATAGTGGCTTCTCGAGGGCTGAGCTGTGACTGCCTCTCATTGGCTGGCTTGTTGCCTGGGCTTGAGGAGACCTAACTTCCTCCTGCTGGGGTAGTAAAGTAGTGGCTAACGTGGTATAAACTTGCAAGGTTCCTGCTGGGTCCGCGATGGAGAGCAGTGTTGGGGGGAAGCTCCCCCTGCCTGCCCCCAACCCATCTTAAAGGAGATTTTCTTGATTCAGTTTCATAATTTATAGTGGTTCCTCCAGATTTTTACAAATTCATCAGTTAAACTCAGGTCTTAATTGGCTGCCAGACTAATCCCTGCATTGCTCAAATGTATGTTGGCACCTCTCAGAAAACACATTCCCTCAATTTTCAGCATGAATAAGAGGATAAATTTAGATTGTCATTTGTATATATTTCTCATTGTTTTAAAAACATAATCACAATACTGGGGCACATGAGTGGCTCAGTCGTTAAGCATCTGCCTTCGGCTCAGGGTGTGATCCCAGCGTTCTGGGATCGAGCTCCACATGAGGCTCCTTCGCTGGGAGCCTGCTTCTTCCTCTCCCACTCCCCTGCTTATGTTCCCTCTCTCACTGGCTGTCTCTCTCTCTGTCAAATAAAAACATAATCACAATACTATTACATGTGTGAAAACAAATTACAGTTACTTAATTTCATCAAATACGTAGTATCCAGGTTTCCCTAAATTGATCCTTTTTTTTTTTTTTTTTAAGATTTTATTTGTCAGAGAGAGTGCACACACAAGCAGGGGGAGCTGCAGGCAGAGGGAGAAGGAGAAGCAGACTCCCTGCTGAGCAAGGAGCCCAATGTGGGACTCCATCCCTGGTCCCTGGGATCACGACCTGAGTAGAAGGCAGACGCTTAAATGACTGAGCCACTGAGCCATTCCCCTCCTCCTTTTTGAGTTTAAATCAGGACCTAAGTAAGTCCAATACATTCATTGGTTTGTGTGTTTCCTATGTCTCTTTAAAAAATCTTTTAGTTTTAAAATAACTTGAGGCTCACTTAGAAGTTGCAAAGACACCACAGAGTGTCTGAGGCTGTGTGTGTGTTTAAATTTGTAGATTCCATCCATTCCTCTCTTTCTCCTTGCATATCATTATAAAGAAATCAGGTGGTTTGGCTGTAGGGCTTCCAAGAATTGCTGCCTGCATCCTTGTGGAGTCCTTAGTGTAGCTTTGTTCTCTGAATCACCAGTAAAGAGTGGTTAGAATGTTCTCATGCCTTGATCCCAGGTTAAATATTTGGGCAAGACTAGTTCATAGATGTTGTGTAATTCCATCAGGAGGTTACACGAACTCCTTTCTGTGACATTAATTAGCGCCCATTGATAAAAATGTATAGATCCATTCATTCATGATAGCAACGTTTTAATCTTACTATTTGTTCTGAATTACCAGCACGAATATATTTTTTTAAGATTTTATTTATTTATTTGAGACAGAGAGCAAGCACAAGCAGGGGGAGAGGGAGAAGCAGACTCCCCGCTGAGCAGGGAGCCTGTGGATCCCAGTACCCTGGGATCATAACCTGAGCTGAAGGAAGACGCCTAACCGACTGAGCCACCCAGGCGCCCTTCTACCAACATTTTAAGCGGGAGTTTTTTGAGACGTAATTAACCTTTACAGACTTTCTAGGGTTGTTAACCGCAGACGTTCTCAGGTGGCGGCCGTCACCAGCACAGCGCACCTGCTTCCTGCCCGCATTTGCTAGCTGACGCCCCCACAACGCCCAGTATACTCAGGAGCCACTAACTCTCCCGCCTTGAGGTCCCGCCCCAGCCCCGCCCCAGCCCCGCCCCAGCCCCGCCCCAGCCCCGCCCCAGCCCCGCCCCAGCCCCGGAAGTTGGCCCCGCTCGCCCCCTGGAGCCCGGAAGTCAGCCACGGCTCCGCCCTAACCCCCCGGAAGTCGGCCCCGCCCACCCCGCAGAGCCCGGAAGTCAGCCGTCCCGCCCCCGGTAGTCCGGAAGTCAGCCGTCCCGCCCCCAACCCCGGAAGTCGGCGGCCGGCCGCCTGCCACAGGTACCGGCTCTGCGCCCGCGTCCGCCGGATCGAGTGCTCGGTAGGCGCGGGGTCGGGGCTCCGTCGCGGATGGGCGGCGGGTGGCCCGGGCGGACGACGCGTCGGTGGCGGGGCGTCCCAGAGCCGCGGGAAGCGGGCCGGGCGCGCGGGGCCTGGCTGAGGGGTCGGGCGGGTCCAGCCGCCGCGGAGCCGCTCATCTGCGTGACCCCGCCCGCCTCCGTCGGGGGTAGCCGGGTGGTGGACCAAGACCCGGGACTCGTGTGTATCAATGGAACCCGCCCTTTATTGTCATCCGTTTGCTTTGACTGCACGGCAGTATCTGAGAGCTCCCCAGAGCTGGGTGCCCCCGCCGCGTTCTGCGTGTGCTGCTGTCCGTGGGGCAGCGTGCGTTCGGCAGGTGCTGTGCGCCCCCGGACCCTCCGCCGCGCGTAGCCTGTTGTCCCAGCGGCGGGAGGAGACTCAAACCACGATGAAACTTTCAGTTCCTTTTCTTGGTGGAGGCCAGCACAAGGAAATGAGGGCATTGTGATAGGTTCTGCTAGGGTGTCGGAAGCTTGAATGCCGCTGAGGGCTAACGGCTTCCGAGGACTGCGGTTTCCAGGTAGGAGGGGACAGTTGATGGTCAAGTGCTCGTTGACGCTTTGCGAGTACTGAGCTGGGCAAGTAGCCCCCGTGCAATCAGCATAACTGAGCAGAGAAGGGCCTTGCAGAGGAAAGGGCCCCGGGGGGACTGCAGACACCCCGGTGGACACAAGCTGCCTGGCTCGCAGGATGGTGAGGAGCTGGGCGCTTGTGTGCAGGCACTGGCGTGAGGACTCCATTGTGGTGTGTTCTGCCCTTCCTCAGCCCCTGTCTCTCGCGGAGAGTGGTGCACGCTCAGTCCAGGGATGTACATGCAGGTGGAGTCACGCACCAGCTCCTGCCTCCATCTGAAGAGGGCTCCGGGCATCAGGTCCTGGTCTTTGCTTGTTGGTAAGGATTTCCATATTTCCCCCCAGATTAGAAATCTAATTCAAAAGAAGATGAAAATGAAACTGTTCTCTGTTCTGTTACCCCCAAGTATAGCAATTGTTTTGTTACTTTGTATCGTTTTGGTTTTTATCCTATCTGCACAGCTTTTGCTCTACCTGCGTGTTTTTACAGAGGATCTGTCCTTTTTTTCACTATTTAACATCTTGACATTAATATTGTGCACGTTCTTCTGAGGTCCTGGTATTCCCCTTTTACTTGCTCTCATACACCTGGTTGCAGGTGGATGTTAGCAGCTCACGTGATGGGCCACAGTTCATTCACATTTTTCCTCTGTCCCTTTCACTGCCCATCGGAGGGTCCTGCACTGGAGGGGCAGAGGTGCTGATGGGATCGGACGAGTGAAGAGTGGTGTGGCTGTGCCTTCAGCAGCCCGTCTCTGGTCCATCTTTCCAGTGACCCTGCACGTGGCCGCCTGCCTGTTCTGCCACGTTGTGATTCTTTACGTACCTCTTGTGTTCATGCCACACCACGTGCTGTTGGGAGTAAAACCCTTGCTGTCTGGCTCCCCAGTCAGCTCTGGAGCCTTGGGTAGAGGAACATATTCAGGGAATCCTGTGAATGGTTTGCCATGTTTCTGAGTGCACTTGCTGGCGGTTTCCCCCTTCTCTGAGCCTGGTGGTTTTCTGTCCCCTGCTCCCCGCCCCCAGCCATCCCTGGCACCGGGAAGGGCCTGCTGGCCTGTGGCTCCTGGGAGGAAGGGCCCAATAGGGAGGCACTTGCTCTTTTGTCTTTGCAGGAATCTTGTCGATCGGCCTGGCTGCTGCCTACTACAGTGGAGGTGAGGTGCACCATCTCCTCCCCCCACAGTAACTTCCTGGGCCGCTTGGGAAATAGAGAAGAGAGGGAACCTGCCGTTTGTGGAGCTCACCGAGGCCCAACCTGTGGGGCCACAGGTGCCTCTGCCTCTTGGCTTGTGGGTGCAGCCCCAGCTCCGTGCACTGGTGTGTCCTTTCTAATATGCCTGTCCCATGCAGCCTGTTCTTTTCCCTGCTTGTATCTGAGGCACTTTCCCATGTCAGGACACATTCTTCAAAAAGGTGCTCTCTTGTATTTGCCTGAGACTCTGTTGCAGGCTGAGCCACACTTCCAGACACCCCTGCAAGTTCCTCCCCGTTCACTGTCACAGGGTCAGCCCTGACTCCTGTCTCCAACAGACACTGGAGGAAGAACAGAGGGCATGCAGAGCTGGCCGGGCATTTCACACATGGTTCTGCGTGACAGGCAGGGCCAGCAGTGTTGGGTGGCCCCTCCGAGCCAGGGTCAGCCAGCCCCAGAGGCCACCCTGCCCAGGGTCAGTGGGGAGGGCGCCCCCATGGCATGTCGTCCTTTGCCCCTCTGCTGCTGACCCTCACCTGGCTGCATGCTGTGTTTGCTCTTCAGATAGTCTGGGCTGGAAGCTCTTCTACGTCACGGGCTGCCTGTTCGTGGCCGTGCAGAACCTGGAGGACTGGGAGGTAAGGCAGCACAGGCGAGGACGTGAGGGTGCAGTGGGAATCAGAATCATGTGAGGCTCTGGGGCCTCACATGCCCCTTGTCCTAAACTTTAGCTTAGTGGTTTCTGGGCAGAGGAATCTTCTGAAGCTGTTTTTCTCCTGGAAACTCTTCATGACTGTTTCCACTAAAATTTTTTACTCCCTAGTGTTGCCATAGCACAGAATAGAATGAGGGCCAGTCTGTCTCGCTTGGTGACCAGCACTCCTCCCTGTGCATTGGTCGCCCTCATGGTGCTCCCGCAGGACCCTGGTGCTCTCTGACCTGCCAACTCTTGACCTCCATTCCTGTTTGATGACCTTAGCTGCCGTACTTCTCTTTTGCTTGGGGAGACCACCTGCTTTGCCGCTCCTCTTTCTCTCTATACCCCCTGGCCCCGTGCTCCCAACAGACAGGAGCCTGAGAGGGTCAGACGGCTGTAGTTGTTTGGCTCTGGCAGAGCAGCACTTGGCCGTCAGGGCTGGGGGTCTTCCAGAGTGTCTGCTCTGGCGAGTCCCGGCCCCCCTCTGGAAGTTCCGTGTGTGGCTGGCTTGCACACACAGAGGCCGGCAGCCGGGTGATCCCCTCTGGCCGGTTTTCTAGGAAGCTGTCTTCAACAAGAGCACCGGACAGGTTGTTCTGAAGACGTTCAGCTTGTACAGGAAGCTGCTGACTCTTTTCAGAGCTGGCCACGACCAAGGTGAGGTGTGCAGTGTACGGGACATAGGGTGTGGCAGGAGGCTGGTCATTCCAGACTTGGTGGAGGGTGGTGAGTGAGACTGCAGAGACCAGGCCTGAGGCCTAGAAATGCGGTGGGTCCGAGCTGGCCCCTGGGTGACACAGGGTGCCCCTTGGACACTGCCAGGCAGCCTCTAGCTCAGTGTCCAGCCATTAGGCACCAGGAAGCAGAAAGAGCTGAGAGCACGGGTAGGCCTTCCAAGGTGACCACGGGTGTGCCGGAGGCCCCTCCTCACCCAGACGGCGCTCCCTGCACCAGCCTGTGCTGTGGTAACTGACCCGTGATGCCGTCCTCTGGAGAGTGGCCCCAACGTGGCTGTGCCCAGCACGTAGGCGGGAGGGGCAGGCAAGGAGTGGGGGTGGGGCGGGCACCACTGACCAGCCCCCACCTGCAGTGGTGGTCCTGCTGAATGACATCCGGGATGTGAATGTGGAGGAGGAGAAAATCCGGTATTTCGGGAAGGGCTACGTGGTGGTGCTGCGGTTTGTGACCGGCTTCTCCCATCCCCTCACCCAGAATGGTGTCATGGGCCACCGCAGGTAAGCTCGGGCAGGTGACTTGATTGGCACAGCTGGCTGTGCCCCGCACCCCCCATCAGGCGGCCTCCACAGTGGGCTGCATGGCTGGGCCCAGGGAGGACTTGGGAGGAATGTGGCTGACTCCTTCCGCTAGGGGAATGTTGGGCGTCCCCACAGGGACAGAGGGGATGGGGACATGAGAGGTCTCCGTGAGGACAGAGGGCCGGGCAAGGGTCAGGTGAGGTGGGGACCAGAACAGGAGGCACTGTGTCCTGGAGGGGAACCCTGGGGGTGCTGGAGGTGGGTGGGTGGTCCAGCAGGAGAATGGTGTGGTCTTTCTGGCTGCCTCAGGGCAGCGGGCACCTCTTCCATGGTAACCTGCCCTTCCTCCTATTGTCGGCCTGGCCCAGTGACGTGGAAGCCATCGCCAAGCTTATTGCCACCTTCCTGGAACTGCACGGCTTGGAGAGTCCCGTGGAGCTGTCTCAGAGCAGTGACAGCGAGGCTGATGGCCCAGGAAGCCAGAGCTAATGCCCACAGAGCCCATGGCGCCCTGGTGGGCCTGATGGACCACCAGCAAATCTTCCTGCAGCACCTGGCTATGTCCGTGGCAGCCCCAGGGTGGGACCCTCAGCTATGCCGGCTGCTTACTTCCGCCCTCCGAGCAAAACCACAGGCTGGACCTTCTCTGCAGGCTCTGAGTGGCTTCCTCCTGGCATCAGATGGTTGGCCCCAGACTGGGCAGTGTGGGTGGGATGTGAAGACACACGCACCCCACTGCCCACCAGCTGTGTAGGGATTAGGTCTCTGAAATGGAAGGGATGCCCAGGTTCCCCAGGATGGGCAGCGATGGAAGGGATGGCCAGGTTCCTCCTGCAGTTGGACACCCCAGTGAGAGCAAGGCTTCAGCACGTATGTGCAGGGCCAGCAGCTGGGTCAGGCTCCAAGGATGCCAGAAGGATGCCCACACTGGTGTGTTGTCCCTGGGAATCCCAGTGGGCCCCGCCCCACATGCTGCAGCCCTTCCCTGGCTCAGCGTCCTCAGTGGTTAGAGTGTGGTGCTTGTCCAGGGTCTGCAGGGCCCAGGGTGGATGCTGAGGGTCCCACCTGGTCTGTGAACTGCAGCCACTCCCAAGGCCTCCCCAACCCACAGATAGCCCCTGTCCAGCTGGGCCTGCAGCTGGGCTTTCACGGGGTGGGGGAGGCCTCATGCAGGGCCTAGACCAGGGCGGCTCTCTTAGGAACCCAGGCAGGCTGTGGGGCCCAGGGCTGCTGCAGCAGCCCCCACACAGGTGGGGCAGCGAGGGTACCTCTGAGCGGGTGCTCAGGAGCTGTGCCTAGGAATGGCTGGGGAGCAGGGAGCACTGCGTGAGGAGGGCAGCCCCCTTCTTAGCAGAGGGGGATGCAGTCATCTACACATGCCAAAGTTGGGTTTTTAAGTGGTAAAATCTGAACCTTTTTCTAAAATAAAGTATGAAATGCTGTAACTGGTTCCTGGGGTGATCATTCCGACTGGAGGATGCCCTGGGTTGTGGAGGGATTGGTTTGGCCGGTTCCCCTCCACCTTTGCTGGGCCCCCAGGGTGAGGAGTGTCTCGAGACCACAATGTGGGCCTGACTGTTGCTGGCTGGACCCACGGTAGTAGCAACGTCTGATTCCCACTAGCATGAGCTCTAGCTCCCACTCTCCTTTTTATTTCAAGCCAACAAGTTCTACGTGCGGGTCAGTAAGCAGGCCTCGGTGTGTGTCTTCCTTGGACATTTCCCACTCGTCTTTCCCAGCGAGAACCGTCTGCCCCGTGGGTGCGGCCTGTAGCAGGTGGTGCCAGGTACAGTGGGAGGCAGGCACTGGGCCGGACGCAGCTGGACAGGGGTGTCTGGCCACCCCTGCTCAGGGGTCCTGACCCACGTATGGGCTGGGGCTGGCTGCCTCTCTCAGGTCCTGCAGCAAACCCTGTAGCCGCCTCAGGCTGGGCTGCACATTCTCCTCCAGCCACTCCTCCACGGCGTCGGGGTAGAAGACGCGATGCAGGGCGGCCTCCAGCTCCTGCACCACGGTGCTCCACCTGGCCAGGAGGCTGAGCACCACAGCCAGCGGTGAGCCCGGCGGGTGGGCACCCCTGGGTGGCAGCTCACAGCCTAGGCACTACACTCATATCCTGAACGACCCCACGGGTAGTACGGTTCTGTGCCTCAGTTTACCCATGCATAAAACAGGGCTGTGCGTGCCCACCTCACAGGATGGCTGGGAATAAGTGGGTCATTATGTTTTAACATCTGAAACTGGAGTGTTCTTTACAACTGGCTGGCAGGGTTTGTCTTTGTGCGTGAAGCTGTCACTGTCTGACAGCGTCTTCCACTCAGTGGGGAGCTGTGAGCCAGGAGAGCAGCAGGGAGGGCCGGCCAGCCAGGATGAGCCCCGGGCCCTGCCCGAGGCATTCGGTGACCCCTCACACTTTTAGGCTAGGAATGGCCTGGCTTCTCTAATGCTTACAGCTCAACTGATTCAGTGAAGTTGATCACCTAGGAATTCATGGCTGCACTACCTAGAAAGCTTGTCTGGGTTCAAAGCCAGTAGCCACAGAGAACGTACGGCCCCGGGGTTGGCACCGCCAGGAGGGGCCAACTAACCTGAGCGCCTGGGGCTGGATGTGCTGGACCATGACCGGGTGGATGAGCCTCCGCCTGCGGTGGTAGGGGCTGAACCAGCCGGTCACGTACCTGGGGCGGGGGGAGACCACGCACACGGTGGGCCCACTGCTGCTAGCAGGGCAGCCTCCGCGTGGTTTTAAGACGATGCCTTTGAAAAAACTTAGTCTGGTAGAAATTTTTAAAAGTTGGTTCCCCCCAGAAAGTCTTTGTATAGGACAGGCCACCCTCACCCTGTCCTGTTGGGAGTGCGGGGTGGGGCGCAGCCCCGTGCCCACTCACCTGTCCCTCTCCAGCAGCGCGTCCACGGAGCTGCGCAGGTGGAGGCCGACGTGAGTGACGAGGGCCAGGATGTCGCTGCCAGGGAAGGTGCCGGCCCCCTCACTGCACAGAGAGCCGCTGTGCTGAGATGGGGGTCCAAATGTGAGGGGAGAGGCAGGGCTGGGGGTGGGGAGTTACCTTATGAAATCAGTTATTTCTAGGTTTGAAATCCCGAGAAAGTTCTCCACTTTTGCTTTAACATCTTCAGCAAAACCTCCTGCAACCAAACGCAGACGGAGGTGGTCAGAGGGCCTCTGGAGAGAGAGGCCTGGTGAGCAAGACCAGCGTCCAGCTTCAAGGAGGTGCCGTCGGGGGCATCAGGTGCTCGGCTCCGTGCCGCCTGCCCTCCTGCCGCCTGAGAAGAGCAGGGGACCGTACCGTGTAGGAGTGACTGCAGGCAGACGGCCAGGGACGGGATTCCCACGGGCAGCAACTCGCACAGCACGGAGAAGTGGTCGTACCTAAGTCCACGGGAGAGGGCCACTCAGCTCCGTGCACAGCAGATGCTCGCACGCTCTCCCGGGTACACAGGACAGGCCTCGACACACTCCTGCAGAGCTGGCTGCTGCCGCTGGAAATGTCCCACCCAGAGGCCCTGCCTGGGGCTTACTGCTCTGTGCTCGGCACCGTGAAATCCTTAGTAAGTTCTCTGACTCTGCTTTGGGAGACCTGAGGGTCAGCAGGGCCTGGGCAGGGGCTTCCAGCTGCCTTCCCCTCTGCTCTCCCAATCGCAGGCATGGACCTGTGGCTAGGACTTGGCCAGGAGCAGGGGTTCACTTGCAGCTCTACTTTTCAAATGGTGTGAAATCCCAACAGACGAAATCTGTCCTCATGACCGCCGTACGTGAGACAAGTTATCTGTGGCTCTGCAGGCGAGGCTGCTGACGGTGCAGAGGTGCACGGGGGCCGGGAGGACCAGAGTGTGTCGTGGCCCTGGACACCCTGAGTGGCGTCCCCTCTGCAGAGTTTGGGGGACGGGGATGTTAGGAACCCAGGCTCTTCCCCTCTTAGGAGCACCGGCCCCTTCCCAGGGAGGGCTGAGGCCCAGAGTGGACAAACCAAGGAGGGGTGGTCTGTCCCGGACAGCCAGAGCTGCTGGGACACTCCTGGGCCGGTCGGCCCGAGAGCTGCCCCGGGGCCTGCGTGGCCTTACCTCTGCCAGCCAGTGAGGACGATGCCCTGCAGCATGTCCGAGGGCCCGCTGGCCGCCACCCGCAGCCACTGCATGTTGTTTCTGAGGTGGTGCTCAGTGGGGGTCAGGGCCTGGCTCGCCCCTGTGGCCCCCTTGAAGGCGCTGGCAGCCCACAGACGGAGAAAACCACACTTCCGGTACTTTTCCATGAGAAGAGCTAGGCAAGAAAGTGAGCGGTGTGATGGGCCTGGGTTGTCCCAGACGGACACTGCGCTTGTCCAGACAAGACAGCAGGGGCCCACAGCCGCTGGGGCTAGTCCGGGCAGACTGAAATCCCAGGAGAGAAGGGATGCCTGCCGTGTGCAGGTGGCCCGTAGCCCACCTGCTCGTTACGAAACTAGCAGACAGAACGGGACATCTCGTGAGTGACCCGGGACAGGATGTGTGCTGGGGGGCTCCGCGGTTGGCCACGGCTCACTCAGGGAGGGGCCTACAGGGAAGCTGAGGCAGCCGGCAGGATCCTGATGAACCAAGGGACTGAGACCCCTGCACACCTCCAGCTGCGCAGTCAGGGCTCCAGGGTCTCAGGGGCCGTGGCCAGGGTACTGACCTTTGCCGTGGATGTCCAGGTCGGCCCCGTAGTCCCAGAGCACAGGCTCCACCAGCTGCGGCACCCCCGATGCTGGGGGCGGAGAGCGGCTGTGAGCCGAGAGCCGTCTGGACACCCCCCCGCAGCCCCCAGTCCTGGCGTTACGACAGAGCGCGGCTGACTTGTTTAGGGCGCCTGGGCTTTAAGTACAGACTCGACACAGCTGTGTTTTTGATGGTAATGTTGCAACCATGAAATCGGCCAACTTTGAGAGTGCTGTGAAAAGTGAGCCCCCAGGCCAGGGGTCTCAGCGCTTCCCGTGAGGGGAAACGCTCTGCATGCCTGCTGCGGTGGGACTGCCGGGGCCGCGTGTGGCAGGGGCACACTACTACTTGTATTTGATTCTAACTAATCTTAGGAGAACCAAATGGCCACATGTGGGTTGGGGCTGCCTCGAGGACACCCCAGCCTTGCAGAGGCTGGGACAGTGGCCAGACTCTGGGCTGGGGCTCTGAGTGGACCATGGGGTATGTCTCTGGTCTCACCCCAGAGCCTCAGACAGGGTGAGCCCTGGGGGAGGCTAGAGGGGCTACTACTTTCCTTGGCCAGCAGCCAGCATGAGCTTCAGCCACGGCCCCTGCAGGACTGGCCACAGGGTCCTGTGGGGCCAAGGCGGCCAGAAGCACCGACACTCAAGGCCCGGTAAGACCCTTTCACCCCCATCCCCCTCCTCCTGCTGGCCATCACGGTCCCGTGGCTACTCTCGGGTTCAGACCTACCACTTTGCGCTCCTCTAAGACTCACAAATGCCTTCTGGGGGAATGGCGTTTTTGTGTGAGAAAGTTTGGAGACTGGCTCTAAGGGGGTAGCTTGGAGTGAGAGCTCTGGGGCAGGGATCCCAGGGTCTGCCCCCAGCAGCCGCTCGCCTCCTCACTCCCGGCACCAGAGGCCTGGGGGGTGCACCTGCCGACCTGAGAGCTGGTCCTCGGGGATGGCCCGCAGCATGTCATCCCACACCAGGGGCCTCGTGGTGGGGTGCCGGGCCAGCACGTGGCAGGCCACCGCCTTTATGTGGGACAGACACAGCCTTGCTTTGGTGTTATGCTCCTGCTGCAGCCACTGTCTTGAGGCCTCGCCCTCTCCAAGGTAATAGACCTGGAAGAAAGCACAGGACAGGTTTGCCCCTGGATTGCCCGGCCTCACCGTGGACACACTTGGGAGAGACCTGGCTCCGGCCGTGTCCGCCAGGATGTCAGTGGCAGCTGCCCGTGCGGAGGAGCTGGTGAAGGGGGTCTGCCTTCTTCACCGGGACCTAACTTCCACTCCAGGCTTCCTTTGAGGGTTCACAGCAGCCCAAGGGCAGAAATAACCAAGGTGTCCACCAGCCAGCGAGCAGATAAACAATGTGGGAGCTGGCTCTGCTGCTGCTGGGGTGAGGACAGCACGGCCATCTGGGTCACAGCCCAGCCCTCATCCGTCCCGCAGGGTGCGCCTTGCTGTGCTAGGCCCCATGGCTTTGCCCGGACGAGGTCACGGGTCAGCTGGGACGGACGCCCTCACTGGGGGACGTCTCCTCGGCCAGCTCTTCTCTACCCTTTGGCACATGAACTATTTTTCTATGTAAGAAAATACCCCACAAGGTGGGACAAGGAACCTTGATGTGAGGAAGAGGGGCTGCTGCAGCACAGGGAGGGACACCAGCTAGGCGAGGCTCAGGGGTGGACGCGTCATCGAAGGACCCACCTCGTCACAGCCGACGTGGAGCCACCGGGCGCCCGGGTGCAGCTCCATGACCTGGCTGATCATGGCTCCCACCAGCGCCAGGGACTCCGCCTCATGGGGGTTCAGGGTGTTAGGGAAGAGTGCCACTTCTCGGAGGTGAGCGAGAGCCTTGTGCTTCAGCACGAACTGTGGAGAGACGGGAGGTGACACTGGGAGACAGAGCCTGCAGTTGAACCGAAGCAAGGGCTGGTTCGGGCTCCAGGTCACCCCAGAGGGCGCTGGTGGGCCGGGCCGAGCCAGTAGCCGGCTCATGGCCCTTCTTTCCATCAGGTCTACCGGGGGCCCAGTGAGAAAAGTAAAAGCCAGGCTCACTCACATTCCAACCGAGCTGCCACCAGCTGGAAATGTGATGGGTGACTGTGGAAAGGAGAGCCACAGAGGCGACACACCCTCTCCTCACACCCCGCTGACTGAGGGCCACACACACACACATAGCCAAGGCAGACCAGGGACTGGCTGAACTCCCAGTGCCCCCTGCCCCTGTGGCACAGCACACCGCTGCCCAGATGCTGGCTGACAACCAGCCATGGAGACAGGCATGGCCCCTAGGAAGCTGGGCCAAAAATACAAATATGAATAAAACACTAACAGAGGTATCACACAGCTGGGGGGACAGATTGCAGATTGAATGCAGGCAATTCACAATGACCGCAGGGGAAAAAGTCAGATTCTCAATAGGATCTGAAATGTCCAACTTTCAACCAAAAACCATGAGAGATGCAAATAAACTGGAAAGTGGAACCCAGACTCAGGGAAAAAGCCCGATATCAGATTTATCAGATGATTACTGCAAAAAAACTATCATGAAAATATTCCCAGAATTACAGGAAACTATAATACTGAAAAATGGGCTCCATAGCAGATGTGACATGTCAGAAGGAACAGTGATTGGGACGACAGACGGACAGGAATGACCAGTCGGAACAACAGAGAGTAAAGGCAGGAGAGAACCAAGAGCCTCAGAGACCTGGGGGTGACATGAGGCACAGCAACGTGTGTGAAGGGAACCCTGGTGGAGGGGAGAGAAGGAGCACAGAAGCACTTGAGGACATGACCCAAAACTTCATGAAAGTGAAAATAATCTACGGTTCCAAGAAGCTCAACAAAACCCAAGCAGGATAAATGGAAAGAAACTCAAACCCAGAAGTCATAACCAAACTGCTACAAGGCAAACGCAAACAGGAAGTCTTGAAAGCATCAAGGGAAGAAAGACTTAGGGAAATAATATCATAATTAAAGGCTGACATACCCTGTCCCTGGATTGGAAAATCCAACCGGATAGAGTAGATTTTTCCCAAACTGATTTACAGATTTAATATAATTTCAATCAAAATCCCACTAAGGTTTCTTTCTTTTTTTAAGATTTTATTTATTTGAGAGAGAGCAAGCATGAGCTGGGGGGAGGGGCAGAGGGAGAGAATCTCAGGCAGGCTCCCCGCTGAGCAGGGAGCCCGACATGGGGCTCAACCTCAGAACCCTGAGATCATGACCTGAGCCGGACAGATGCTTAACCAACTGAGCCACCCAGACGCCTCAATCCCAGCAAGCTTTCTTATATACGTATAAACAAACTGAGTCTAAAATATATAGAGAAAAGCAAAGGGAGCAGAATAGACAAAGAAACTCTGAAAAAGAAAAAGTTGGAGGAATCTTATTACCTGATTTTATTTAAGATTCACAGTAAAGCTGCATAATCAAGATAAGGTGGTACCAACAAAGACACAGATGCATAGGTCAACGGAACGGAGTAATTCAGAAACAGACCCTCACAAATAAGGTCAACTGAGTTTTGACAAAGGTACAAAAGCAATTCCAAATTCTAAAGAAAGGATCATCTTCCGGTAAGTGGTGTTGGCACGACTGGCCATCTCAAGCAGTCACGTACTAGACGCAAAAAACAAGGAACCTCAGTCTAAACCTCACACCTTACACAGAAATTAACTCGCCGTGGACCACAACAGCAAGTGGAAGTGTGTACGTGTAAAACTTTAGAAGGAAACAGGAAAAATCTTCGTGACCTGGTGACTGGCAGCGTTCTTAGAAATGACACCAAAAGCACAATCTATCAAAGCAAAACTGAGAAACCAGACTCATCAAAATTAGAGACTTTTGCTCTTTGAGAGACACTAAAAGAATGAAACAAAGTACAGATGGGGAGCAAATATTTGCAAACCATACATCTAACAAAAGACTTGTATCCAGAACGTCAAAAGAACTTAAGAACTCAACAGCTCAGAAGATGAAAGACGCAAAATACTTGTACAGTTGTTTCATCAAAGAGGACATCCTCATGGCGAGGAAATGCATGTAGCGATCTTCCTCCAGAAAGAACCAACCCTGAGGACACCTCGCCCTTGGCCTTCTAGCCCCCAGAACTGTCAAGACAGCATGTTTCTGTAGTTTCAAGTCACCTGGTTGAGGTCCTTTGCTGCAGTGGCTCCAGGAAACAAACCCACTCTGAAAGCAGATGGGCCCCTTGAGGAGCAGGAGTGGGGGGTTGACTGGGAGAAAGGGCCGGAGCGGCACCGTTAGGGGGACCTTCCTGCAGGTCAGGTGGTAGTTCACACAAGGCTGGAAGCAGAGGGTTGGTGGGTGCTGACCCGAGACAGAGGAGCAAAAGCAGCAGGACCACACGATGGCCCGAGGCACAGGGGTGTGAGGGGTGCAGGAACAGGGCAGAGAAGCCAGGGTCTGGGGGTCGTGGAGGACGAAGGGGAAGCAGGAGTGGACACGGCATTGTCTAGAGAGGGAGCGTGACATGAGGAGGGAGGATCCCGAGAGGAGCCATGGGGACCACCGCCATGTCCAGCGGCAGCAATGGGATGGCACGCTGCTAGAAGTGGCAGCACGCCCAGGAGTGGGGGCCGGGAGAGTGCGGGGTTTGGGAGGGAGCTGCTGGGGCTGTGGAAAGCCCAAGTCAAGTAAGACAGACCAGAACCTGTCGCTACGTCTAGTGACTGGGAGGACAGCGGGGCCCTGGAGGGACGCTCTGTGGGCTGAAGCCCATGGTGGCAGGACATGAGGAGCCCAGAGAGCACAGTAGGGCATGTCAACCAGGAAAGCTGGAGGCCTGAGCGTGGCAGACACGGCGTGGCAGGGGAAGGGGTGTGTGACTGGATGTGAAGACAGCTCCTCTGATGGAATCTGTGCTTGAACACCTGGGGGAAGGGCTGCAGACGGGCTAGCAGGTATCCCTTAGAGGAAAACACGGAACCTGCAGCCATGAAATGTTGTGTTTAATCTGCTTCCCATCTTTAGATGCAGATGTGAAAAATATTTCTGAGGATCACATAGCAGCTTGGGAAAATATTTTCAGTATTAAGTGATGAATACAAGCTAGAAAGGAAAACAACTTGACCCTCAAGGCTCCATGGGAATCAGGCATCCCCCCCACGGGCTCCTTCCCTCTGTTTCTTGGACAAGGTTGTTCTGACCTAGAGCTCCGAGCTCTTCGGCCATTTGCAAGGCAGGGGCTTCTGAGACAGAGCTGTTCCCACCTGTGGCTGGCTACTGCCTGTGTACCCCCAAGCCCCACACCTGGGCACCAGGTAACTACTGTTCCTCACACTTACCTCCATGTGTCCAAATGTCTGCACCAATGGAATGACCTCTAGCTCGTTCAGTGTAGCCAGACGTAGGATCTCTTTGATTTCAGGGGGGCTAGGACACAAAATTCACCCAAAGGTTCACACCAGCCACAGTTCACACCAGCTCCTGTTCACATACCAGTCCTGTTCACACCAGCCCAATCATACTCCAGCCTGTTCACACCAGCCCCTGTTCACTCCAGCTCCTGTTCACATTCCAGCCACTGTTCACACTCCGGCCCCTGTTCATACTCCAGCCCCTGTTCACACCAGCTCCTGTTCACACTCCGGCCCCTGTTCACGCCAGCTCCTGTTCACACTCTGGCCCCTGTTCACACTTGCACTCCTATTCATGCTCCCCCTCCCTTGTCAGGTTCTAGGGGGGACTCTCCTGGGGAAACTAGTACGGTCACTATTTCCAAAAGGCTCAAAAGATATTCCTAAGGCTTCACAGTGGGCTCCTACCCTAGAATTTGGGGAAATGATGCTCTGTTATGCCCTCAAGTAACAGTTTGCTTTTTACCAGCTATTCTTACCTAAACTCCAGAAGAAGCTGAAGTCATTTTACAAGAAACTGGGCCATACAAGAAATCATATTCTAGAACAGAAGTTGGCAGATGGGCCCAAGGACAAATTCACCTGCCTGTTTTCTTATAACCATTCTTATAAGAATGGTTTCTACCGTTTAACATGGTTGAGAAAAATCAAAAGTAGAAAAATGTTTTATGACATGTGAAACTTACATGAAATCCCTATTTCAGGGCCCACAAGTAGTTTTATTGGCACTCAGCCATGGCCACTCATTGTCATTGCCATCCAAGTCTGGCTGCTCACGCCCCCCACCCGACCCCCCGACTGCTGTAACAGAGACCAGGCGGGCTGCACAGCCAACACTGACTGGCCCTTTACAGAGAAGCTAGTGACCCCTTCAACAGAGGAAATTTAAAAGAGCGGACTCATCCCTGTGGGGGTTAGTGACCTCCGTGAGTGTGCCTGAAGGTGGGAACGCTCTGGGGGGCGCGGATGGCACCCGGGAAGGGCTGGCGGCCTGCCCCCGCACCAGTTTTCGAACATGAATTTATCTCAAGAAGAAAGTGAGTTCCAGTTTCTGTGTGATTGTCTGAACGTCTCCTAACCAGTGCTGTGAGTGCATGGACTTCAAATAGACCTTTTCCAGCTTCACAGGAACCCTGGCACTTGCTTCCACTTAAGAACAAACAAATGAACCAAATACGCTCCCCGTAAGAAGAAAAACAGAGCAGCATGAAAAGAACAGACGCTCCGGCAACCTCACCGCAGCATTAACACTGTGGACGCACACGTGGGGCACGAACCCCTCACGCGGTTCGGACACAGAGCCGAGCCGCCCTCCAGAGCGGCCCACCAGCCGGACGTATGCTTTTTCTCACCCTCGTGAACACAGAGCATTAGAACCTTTTGAAAACCCTCCCCAATCTGACAGCCAAGATGGCCTTTCACTTGTTATAGTTCACTTTATTACTATTACAATATGCTTATTGGCCTTTTTATTTGGGGGGAATCAGCCCAAATGTCCTTTGCTCATTTTCCTTTTAGGCAGCTATTGCTTTACATGGACACCGTAACTCTGAAGCCAACTGGGGTGCACCCGTGGCCGCCACCCCTGCTTTTACTGATTCTGACCCCCCCTTTAATCTCTGCTCTCCTCGTGTGGGTCCCAACTGTAGCCTTAAAGAGCACCGTCCCCTTCCCCTTACTGCCCCTCACCTCCTCCCATCCTGCTCCCTCCCCCAAATGTTTTCAAATTCTCTCCAGTAGACGTATTTTATTTTTGTAACGAAGACATGAGTTTAAAAGCCAGAAGACGGCTGCCCCAGCACTGCCAAACCCTCGCCTCCCTGCCCACACCTCCGGGGGCCCCGCGCATCTGCTTTCTCTGTGGCTGGGGATACCTGTATGCGTGCTTGGCTCTCAGCAGCCTGAGGTGGCCCTCGTAGGGAAACATGTCTTCATACTCGAGGAGGAGCCCATTGGCGCCCAGGGCATGGAACAGAGGAAAGACCTGGGGGAACAGGGATGCTATGAGGAGGCGGTTATGTGAAGGAAGGCGACAGACGTGCCCCGTGTGGGCTGTCTTCCCGCCTGTAGACGTGGGTTGTACTTGATATTCACATTTCTCCTGGAAACACTTAACCTGGCACGCGTTGTGTGGCACCAAATCTAACCCTCAACGCCGCGAGCCAGTCACTCGGCACAGGGCGGGTCTGCACCAGTGGAGCGCCGCGGCTCAGTCTCCTGGTTCAGCGGGAGGCGGCGAGGGCTGAGGCGTGGCGGGGACTGGGCTGTTCCTGGCTGCGTTCTCGGGGCCTCCCCGCGCTCACCCCCACTTCCTCCTCTACCTTTGTTTCAAAGGATATGAGTTCCGATCCTCAAGGGTTTTCAGGACTGGTTCATGTCTACCATACAGAATTGAGAGTTTCTTCCAGTCTGATGGCAAGGCTGGGGTGGAAAAGAGACACTCTGGGTGCCACCGGAGGGGCTTCCTGCACGTATCTGAAACAGCAACCTCTCCCCGGACAAGGGTCACTGCAGGTTCCACAAGATTTTCACACTCCTGTTGATGTGTCTGTCGAAGCTTTCCTTCCCCAGGAATGTGGGGGCGTTCTGAAGCAAGCTGGATGGAAGGAGGGAAACAGCCTGGGGCTAAAGCTTCCCGTAGACAATTCATAATCCGTAGTTGACTGCAAATTACAAAAAGAGGCAGACAGACTGGGGAGGAGTGAGCTAACACAGGTCAGGCATACAGATAATGCAACATAACGGTCTTGGCATTTTCCCATTTCCTCAGCATTTTTACTTCTGGTTTGCGTCTCAGCCTCTTGTGGCTCTGACCACTGCAGCCTGTTTGGCACTTTGGCCGTTGGGGTCGATGGCGATCCTTTGTGCCATGGGTGGTGGGGAGGCTTTGGGGCCGGGCGGCCCGGGTGTCCCCAACACACACTCCAGCCCAGTGCTGGGCACGGGGCTGGGACGGAGAAGGTCCTCGCTGCAAATCCGCACAAGCGTGCTCACACACACGTGGGGCGTGATGCACTGAGCCTCCTGCATCTGTTGTCGAGACTCAACATCGTTTCACCTAATTTCTGCTTTTCCAGAATATTTCTAAGCAAATCCCAGTCAACACAACTGTTCACACATAAATACTTCAAAATATATCCCCGATGAAGATTTTTTACAAAAACACAACCACAGCACCATTATCCCACCCAACCAAATCTTTAATATCATCCATGCTCAAATTTTTCTGTGTCCAAAATCTTTTCATGTGCAGCTTGTTTGAACCCAGTCAAGGTCCATACACTGCATTGTTTGAATGGATCTTTTAAGGTTCTCTGATTTAACAGCCCCCTCTGCTTTTTTTTTTTATAAGCTTTTTTTTTTTTAAAGATTTTTTATTTATTTATTTGACAGAGAAGAGAGACAGCCAGCGAGAGAGGGAACACAAGCAGGGGGAGTGGGAGAGGAGGAAGCAGGCTCCCAGCGGAGGAGCCCGATGTGGGGCTTGATCCCATAACGCCGGGATCACGCCCTGAGCCGAAGGCAGACGCTTAACCGCTGGGCCACCCAGGCGCCGCCCCCCCCCTGCTTTTTTAACTTGGAATTTATTTGTTGAAGAAACCAAGTCGCTTGTTTTGTATATTTTCCAAATTCTGGATTTGATGGGTGGTATTCTCAAGATGTCCTGTAGCATTGGCCTATTTCCTATTCTTGTGCGTGCTGGTGGTTAGACACGAGGTGTGATTAGATCCAGGGGTCATTCCTTTGGCAAGAATACTTCCCAGATGGTTCTAGAAATCACAAGTCTGGCTGCCTCACCGAAGTGACGTCAGGCTGGTCAGTGGGCTCAGGGGCATCAGCCAGAACCACGCCTTGAACTGCCGCCTAACGGTCTCGGCCGCCGCTGACAGTACGACCCAGTGCAAGGACAGGAGCCGTGCGGTGGTGACCTTCCCATCGTGTCATTTCTGCGCTGTGCTGGAAGGACTTCCTCTCGGCGACTGTTTGGTTCCTCCAGCTCTGATGCTGCTGCGCCCTGAGCTTGTTCCAGAGTAAATTCACTCCTTGCACACTCACGAGAGCAGGCCTGTGGCTTTCACCTGAAGATCAGTTTGGTTGTACACAAAATGCTTGAGTATCTTAAATGTTGCTCCCTTGTCTTCTGTCACAAAACGCTGCTGTCAAAGTACCTGACGCGGACCTGATTACCCTTCCCTCATACGGAACTCGTACCTTGCTCCTGTGTGCAAAAGAGTTGTTCACTTTCATTTTCTTTAAAGTTGGATATATTTACTAAAAGATGCCTTAGTGTCTATCATCCTCGGTATATGGTATGCCCCCCCCCATTTTAAAAGATTTATTATTTGAGAGAGTGAGAGAGTGCATGAGTGGGGGGAGGGGCAGAGGGAGAGAGTCTCAAGCAACCTCCCCACCCAGAGCTTGGAGACTGAGTCCAGGCTCGATCCCATGACCCACGAGATCACGATCTCAGCCAAAACCAAGACCCAGGCACCTCAGGTATGCCCTTTCAATATGCAGACCCAAGAATGCTTAAATTTCAGGAACGTGTTTCTACAGTTTCTGAGCATTTGTCCTACAGCACTGCTTTTGTTCTCTTCTTTGGCGACTGCTGCAAACTGAAAACATGGCTACAATACAGGGCCTTCCTCATCAAGAGGCGGTGTCTGTTCCCAGTCTTGAATCTGGGCTGACTTTAGACTTGCTTTCCAAGAGTAACACGAGGCCCAGGAAGGCTTGCAACTTTGGCTTCCACGCTCTCAAGCACTGCCCTGCGACCGCCTATGAGAGGACAGGTGCCCAGTGGACAGCCAGCACCAACTGCTGGGCGTATGAGGCCATCTTGGACCATCAGGTGTCCTAGTTGTCAGGGGACTGCCAACACAGGAGGAAGTCCGGGGCGGACCAGCAGAACCACCCACCAGCCCACGGAAACAAAGAACGGCAAACTGTTGTCTTAAGCCTCGAGGTTTGGGGTGGTTGGCCACCCAGGAGCAGATAACTGAGGGGCTCCAGTGGCAGGTGAGCTGGACCTTCTTTGCTTATCTTCTGTATCCTTCAATTGGTCGGAATGCTTTTTATCTCTTCACATGTGACATTCTCTTTTTCTTTATTTATTTCCCAACGGTATGCGTTCCACAGTGTCTGCTCACTTCCGTTCTTCTGCTCTAGTCTGCCTTTCGGCCAGAGGCTGCCTCTGCCTCCTCTACATTCCTGCTCCCCGTGTTTGAACCCGTTCTCTGCTTTACTGTCAACGTTCCTGTCCAGCTCCCCAGGGATTCTCTCCTCAACACTGTGTTCTTAATGTGGGGCTCTGTCTTTCTAGAAGTTTCTGCAAGGTACTTCTGAGAGCCTCAGGCCTCTCCAGCATCATCTTCTGAGTCTTTTTGCACTCACTCTCGAACTGCAGCCAGTGAAACCTCTCCCCCTTTCCTCTCTTGACGGAGGACCTGTACCTACCTGTTTTCTGGGTCCTCTGGTCTTAGACCTGTCAGAATTCCTTCCTCTTTCCTCCATCACCTCCTGCAGGTTCCTAATCCCACATGGGTGATATGTCATACCACTCGCACTTTGGGACTCATGGGGATACCCTCATACCGATTTTTGTGAAGAGTGTATTAGTCTTCTTGGACTGTTTTAACAAATTGCCACAAACTGGGTGGCTAAATACAAAGAGAATTTATTCTCTTCCAGTACTAGGGTTAGAAATAAAAAATCAGGGTGTGGGCAGGGTACTGTTCTCTCTGAAGGCTCCAGGAAAGAACCCTTCCTTGCCTCCCACAGCTTCTGGTGTCGCTGGCAGTCCCGGCTTGTGGACACATCCCTCCAATCTCTGCCTCTGTCTTCACATGCTGCCCCACTGTGTCTAAAATTCTCTCTTCTTTTAAGATTATATTTATTTGACAGAGAGAGAGAGAGAGCGAGCGCACACAAGTAGGGGAAGCAGCGGCAGGCAGAGGGAGAAGCAGACTCCCGCTGAGCAGGGAGCCCGACATGGGGCTCAATCTCAGGACTCTGGGATCATGACCTGAGCCGAAGGCAGCTGCTTAACGACTGAGCCACCCAGGTGTCCCTAAAATTCCCTCTTTTTATAAGGACATCACTCATCGGATTAGGGCTACTCTACTCCAGTATGGCCTCATCTCACGTCGATTATAATCGCAAAAACCCTATTTCTAACTGAGGTTACATTCACAGGTAGGAGTAGTTCAGATCTGAACATTATCTTTTTGGGAGACACAATTCAGCCCAGAACAAAGAGGCTGTAGGTCTCCTTTGTTGTGTTCCCCCTCTCCCCTGCCCCCCTCTGCTATTCCAGCTGCTCTGTTTTATGAAGGGATTTGGGGGAAACTTAGAATCTACGCTGCTGCCAACATCGTCCCCTGTGTAGAACCCCACGGTTGCACTCTAAGCCTGCATTTCTGCAGAACACTGTTCACGCCTTTGAAGACCAAACCCAAGGCAAGGGAGATCATTTAGAGGGAAAGGTGCTCTTACCTCAGAGAGGTAGGAAACCTTTGGTGGAGCTCCTTTAAGGTCCAAATGAACTAATCGCATCTTAAATGGTGAAGAACCTGACATTTCACTATTTTTCATGAAGTCGTATAACGAAAGTCTCTTGTCTGGACACTTCTTCCTAGTGGGGAAATGCAAAGTTATAAACGGGCAGAAGCCCCTGTAAGCCCTTGCCCTTCCACTCCGTGCTTCCAGTCCCACACGCCCAGTTTTGCTTTATTCACTGGGAGGAAGCTCCTTTCACCAACATGAAAACGAATCAAGAAGTCTACCTCATGTCCAAATAAAGGGACTTCTGACATTTAATTACGATTGGCCCCTAAAATAGCACTGGTTTCCTCATAAGATGGCTGTGATCTATAATAACACAAATGACTGCAAATTAATTTTGTCTTAAAGACCGTCTCAAGTTGTACACACTGTGCCAGTGAACACAGTCAGGCAGACACATCGAAACGTCTTTCGCGTCCTACAATATGCTGTTTCTGTAGAAAATGTCCCTTGATTTTGTTTTACTTTCAAGAGCGTTAAAAATAATTTACATTTCTAGAGCTCAACTCTGCTTGGTTGTATGGAAGAAGAAAACTATAAAAATTTAGTTTAGGTCAGAGAAAACTGTCTAGGATTTAAAATAGACCACGATAATTTGAAAAGCAAATGAGCCACGAGTACGTCAGGGCTGACTAGCTTCTATTACAGTAAAGGAAGTGTCTGGATGACAATGAAGTAGCTGGGAAAGAGGGCAATCCCCCCCCCCCCAGCTATTATAAAAACATAAAGGATTAGATGAGAAAAGTGAAAGAAAATCTTTGCATATTGGTCACGTTTACAGCTCAGTAATTCAAACTACTCATTCTGTGCAAGGACTCATAAATCCCTGACCTTAAGAAGTCTATTATAAAGCAGGGAAGATAAAATAGACACACAGAAACCAGTTTGAATTAAAAAAAATTATACTCAAAACAATCTCAATGACAAAATTCTCAAGGCAATTACCTAAATTACCAGCCGATGGGTGGATGAGTTTTGTGAAAACACATTCTGAAAACTGCTTTTAAAGCTGAATTGTTTAAAAATCTTACAAACCAAATCTATTTTCCAGGGACTAGACTCACACGCTTTCAAGCTGAGAAGTGTGCACTGGAGGTGTGAACACCCCCTCATATTCAGAGAGAAACCCCGCTCCCGCTCCCGCATGGTGGCTAAGGGGAGTGCTGACATCTCACCTGGCGGTCAGTCAGTGTTTCACTTGGCGTGAGCGTGCTGCTCTCTCTGCTCTGATCCTTTCCTGCACGAAGTATACAGAGAGGAGCTTACTCCCAACACCTGGGTGGACACCCCCACGACCCCTGAAGGCGTCCGGCCCGCACTGTCTCCCCAGTGCCAGGAATGCTGGCCAGAGCTCTTCAGTCCGATGAGCGCACGAACATATCTTTTCCCCGTTTCATCAGTAAGTTACTCACCCTCTCCAGACCTACTCCTCACGATGCACCTCACCGTTCACCCCTTCGGAGGCGCAGGGAACCTGAACGGCCGGTTCAGATTTTACTGGTCATGCGCTGGACGGACAGCTCTGCAGGGAAATGGAAAGCCATCAGCCGGCAGCGGGGCCTTCGGGAGACAGGCGTGTACTGAGCACCAGCTGGTCCCGGCACCCCCAGGCGTGCGGCAGACCCCAGGGAAGGAAATGGAGACCCTGGGATAAGGGCTTGGAGACCGCAGAGAAGGCCGCAGAGACCTCGGGACCAGGGTGCGGAGGCTCCAGGAGAGGAGCTTGGCGACCCCCCAAGAAGAGCCCTGTGACCCTGGGAGGAGGACCCTGAGACCCCAAGGGAAGGGCTTGGCGATCCCTGACAAGGGCCTGGAAACCTGGGGATGGGGTCCCTGAGAGCTCCGGAGCGGGGCTTGGAGACTAGGGGAGGAGAGCGCGACGACCCACCCTCTCGGGAAAAGGGCTCGGAGACCCCGGGAGGAGGGCGCTGAGGAGGAGAGCCCAGAGACCCGGTGAAGAGCGCGCGCACTGCGGGAGAGGACGCACTTCAGACCGCAGGTTGCGAGGCTCGGCGAGTTCCGAGCGCAGAGCGGCGGGCGAGGGGCGCGCGGGCGGCGGGGTGCCCTGCGGCGTGCGCGCCCAGCTCCCCGCTCCGCCCCGCCCTGCTCGGCGTTCGGCCTCCGATTGCTCGGGCCTGGCCGCCAGACCCGGGGTCGACGGTCGAGCGCGTCGCTCTGCGTCCCCGGCCGCGCCGGCCTCGCGCAACCTCTCGCGGCGCTCGTCCCGAGCTTGGGGCGGTTCTCGCGTTCGGCTCGGTTCAGCAGCGGCCTGACCCGATGGCGCCTCAGCGGAGGGGTGCGCCCAAGGCGCCCGAGGGCAGCGAAGCGGCCGAGCGCCGGCGCCGGAGCAGGTACCCGGCACCGCGGGGAGGGGCGAGCTGCGGTGGTGGGCGTGGTCAGATCAGAGGGCGTGGCCTATCGGGGCGTGGCCTGCAGTGTCGCGGCGAGGCGGCCTCGCAAGCTCGTGCTGCGCGGCCGGGGCGCGGGGTTCGGACTCCCGACGGAAACTCGGGTCGGGAAACCTTCCCTGGCCCGGAGCCTGTGTGCAGAGGCTCCACGCCCGGCCTCCCGACGCGGACGGGTTCCGAGGCCCCGTCGTCCCGTCCCGGTGTGCGTCCTTAGGGCTGTGGACCAGGAGGGCAGTCGGATGGACGCCCGATGGACGAATGAGTGACCGTCTCGTCACGCAGCCTTCCAGGGGGTTCTCCCCAAAGCGTTCAGAGCCGGGGCGTGTTTTAATCGCTCCAGGACAAATCACTGAGCCCCAGTCGTGGCCCAGACGCCACGGACCTTGCTAGGAGTCTTGGAAAGCAGCCGCCTTCTGTTTTGGCGGGATTCTCTGGGTGCAGCTCTCGCCAGCTTACTCCAAACAGGGGTGCTCACCTTGAACAGACCCCGAGGGGGTATTGCATCTGAATCTGGCCCAAGATGCAGTTTCTTCTTCTTTTGTGTCTCTGTGCATCCCCTCTGCCCCTTTCAGAGTCAGCAGCCACGCTGTGGGAGAGGAGTCGCCAGCAGCTCTGCCTCCAGGCTCGGGCTCCAGTCACTTGCTGCTGAGATGGCCTGGCCATCTCCCTGCCTTATCTGGAATTTTGGGGGAAGAGAAATGATGGGCCTACCGGTGTCAGGTGTCCACCCCGGTCTAATTAGAGAAGGCTGGGTGGCATGGAGGCTGGACAGCAGTAGTGGTGGGGAATGTTTTTGAGGTGGGCAGACCCGCCTCTTCCCCTTCAGATGTCTATGATCCCTGTTTAAAAGGATCATGCTGTGTCCTCCTTGGGGTTTATTTATTGGAATTTGTTTTATTCATAAAGCAGTGCAAGGGGTTGAGGGACATATAAAAATAGAAGTCAGACTCCTTGCTTTTCAGGAATTAATTACATACTTGAAGAAACAGGCACACCTCCTTAAAGGGGTGGCTGATCTTTTCTGTTTTTTGTGAGTTCTTTGAGGCCTGTAGTCACCAAGTCTTTCCTAAACAATAGAGTACACAACTTCCCAGTTACACATGTGCACACACACAGACACACCCATGGGCACATACGTGGATACACGTGTGCATACACACACGTGCATGCAACTTCTGCATGGCAGTGAGGGGTGTAGTTAACCCAGTTGTGCAAAAAAGTGTCTTAATTGTGAATCATTTTCATTGTGCTTGGCTGGCTTGTGGTTTTAGTGAAGTGGGCTTGGCTCACACTTAACTCCGTTTGTGTCCCGTATGTGGGCATGTGCCCTGGCACATGGTTTGGGCAGTCTGTTTCGGTTGCAGACAATGTGATTGGCAACACAGATTGGGTTCTCCGTGGGCCTGGCTGGGTTAGGAGGGACGCTGGCTGGCAGCTCATCTTGTTGCCAGCACAGGTCAGATGGGGCTGGGGGCCGCATTCCCCACCACATCCTCTCAGGCTGGCGAGTGCCCCTGGATTGGCTGAGAGTAGCTCTCACCTCCGTTAATACAGAACAGTTTAAGGCTTGCTGTAACTAAGTGTGCGGTTCCTGGCCATCATGGTCCATCTTTTCAGCACACACGGGTGCCTTTGGGTGATGGCTGTTGTGTTCTGTCCTCAGCGCGAAGAGTGTCCGGGCCCCGCGGGAGGTGCAGAGGAAGTGGCTGAAAACCACCATCCTGGGGGCCTGTGCCGTGCTTGCTGGGCCACTGCTCTGGAGCAGTCTGGGGGGTGATGATGGCGTCACTGAGGTCCTGGCTCACCGTGGCGAGATCCTGCCAGGCAGGTTCATCGAGGTGCCCTGCTCGGAGGATTATGACAGTCACCGAAGGTTTGAAGGTAGGTGATGCTGCTGCAGTCTGGGAAAGAGCAGCATGTCGACAGGGAATGCGCTGCGTTTGAGATGCGTCGGTCTTTTGCTGCAGTGAATTGGTGGGAATCAGACTGAAAGTGGTGTGGGGGCCCAGGGTACAGGCAAACTTTCCCTCCTTCAGTGCGCTAACCCACACCTGGACTGGGAAATGCAGAGGCAGGCCTGCCGGTCACTGAGGCTAGCATTTTACCAAGGTGCCCCACACTCTGACGGAGAGATGGTTTGCCTGGAGGGACATAACAGAATTGGAAAGGTAAGGATGAGAAAGTTGAAACCAGAAAAGGCATTGGGCATAGACTGTCATAGAGTGTCATCGCTGCAGAAAATGTCGCAACAAGAAAGGTCACTACCGGGGGCGCCTGGGTGGCTCAGTTGGTTAAGCGTCTGCCTTGGGCTGAGGTCACGATCTCAGGGTCCTGGGATCAAGCCCTGGGTTGGGCTCCCTGATCCGCGGGGATCCTGGTTCTCTCTCTCCCTCTGCTGCTCCCCCTGCTTGTGTGCTCACTTTCCCTCAAATAAATAAATAAAATCTTCAAAAAAAAAAAAAAAAAAGAAAGAAAGAAAGAAAAAGAAACGTCACTACCAGAAGCCCTTCCCCAGCTTGAGTGTCCCATCCCGGTAAGGGTGGGGGGGCTGCCGAGAGGTACCCATGGGGTTCAGTACCCCGGAGAGCGCACGGCCCCTGGTGCCAGTAGGCTTCATTTCCTGCACATTTCTTGCTACTGGGAGCTTTCTCCGGTTTAAAAACCTAGCCTGCGTGACTGGGTCTTAAAGATAGAATTCTGTTAATTTTTTCATTGAGAGCAGTGCCGTGGACCTGAACTGGGAGAAGACTGCTGAGTGCTTCTACCAAGTGGTGCCCGTGAGCCGGGGCTCCTCCTACCTCACCTGTGTGGGTGCCCTCCCTGTCTCCCTCAGCCTTTCCCTCTCCCATCCCAGCTTCCAAGAAGGTATTTCTTGGCAGTTGGAACTGAAGTTTTTCTTCTCACTCGCTTAATAATTTAGCAGCACTAAAAGTTTGCACGAAGGCGGGGGGGCGGAATGGGGAGTCACTATTATTTAACAGTGCAGTGTTCCATTTCGGGAAGCAGAAAAAATTCTGGAGATGGACAGTGATGATGTTGGCACAACACTATGAATGCAAAATGGTAAATTTTGTATTATGTGTATTTGCCACAATACCAAAGAATAGTTGAGGTGTATTTAAAGCCTCTGGACTTCCCTGCTGTGCATCAGGCTGGGGGGGGACTCCCGATGAGACAGAGGCTCCGGCCCCTGGGGGCTGTCTGGACAGAACGCTGCACTGTGTGTTAGTGCAGTGTATGCTCAGGCACGTGCACTGATGAGTCAACTTTGGTTGACTTGGGTGAATTTTCCACCCAAATTATGCTCTTGACCCTTACGTTGAACACGCTGTGTCACTGCTGGGTTTTAGCATTTCAGAATTCGTGGGGTTTTGGTTCTCTCTTTAAAAAAATCGATTTCTAACCTAACCTCATTGTAGTTCGATAATATAATCTGTATGATGTAGGTCCTGTGATATTGGCTCGGACTTTCTTTTTTTAAAAGACTTACTCATTTCAGAGAGAGAGAGAACATGTGTGCACATGCTCACAAGGGGTGGGGGGGGCAGGGGGCAGGGGGAGAGGGAGAGAGAATTGCAAGCAGACTCCGAGCTGAGCCTGGAGCCGGTTGTGGCTCGATGTCACGACCCTGCGATCATGACCCGAGCTGAACTCAAGAGTCAGACACTCAGCCGACTGAGTCACCCAGGCACCCCTCAGACTTTCTCTCTGACATGTTTTTGTTAATGTTTTACATGTACCTGGAAAAATGTTTTCTGATGGTTGCATGCAAAGTTCTGCGTGATTCTCCTCATCTCCTAGTCAGGTGTACAAACCCTCGACATCCTCATGGATTTCTGTCTCCTTTGTCCATCAATTACTGAGAGAGGCGTGCAGGAATCCCCACCATGACAGTGGGTCCGTCACCTTCTCCTGACTGGCTCCGTGCCGGCTGTTTCACAGCTGAGATGATACGATCTGGTGTTGTTTGTCCTATCTTCATCCTCCTGGTGAATTGTTCTGTCACCTCTAAACATGACCCTATTTTTTCCCTGTAATGACTCTTTTGTCTTAAAGCACAGTAGTTCTACAGATACCACTCTCCAAGCTTTCCTTTGGTTATCACTGCATTTGCTTTTATTCTTTCCCTTTCGGGGTCATTACGTTTAGGGAGTAACCCTTACAAAAAGCATGCATGTGGCTTTTGTTTATAATGAAAACACCTGTATCAGTGGGATTGTATTTGGCCTCCTGGAACCGAGGCACCCCTCCCCTGACGACCGCCAAGGAGAATTTTGTTTTTCCCACACCACAAGGTGCAGAGAAAGGCCCCCCAGGCTGGCCTGGTGCTCTGTGAGCCCCGCAGCACTTACACTCAGTGTGTGGGTCACATGGTCCCGGGACAGTCACTCCACCTCCAGGCACCAGGCTCACGTTCCAGACAGGAAGGGGGAAAGAAGGATGAAAAGCTAAAGGTCAGCCAGCCCAGCCTGTCCTGAGAGTGTCCCCCAGCTCCATCTCATCGGCCAGGACCGCAGGAGGGAGCTGGCCCGCCCCGTGTGCCGGAACACCAGGGGTTTGCTCAGCCCGTCTGTCTCGGATGCTTCGCCTCATTCCGGCCCCACCGCCTGAGCCTGGCCTTGGCGCCGTCCGAGCTTCTCTACCCTCCCACCCCTCAGTAGCTGCACATCCCGGTTGAGAGAGACAGAGGGAGTGCTGGGTGGGACACATGGTGGGCACCTTTGGTGGCAGCATTTGCCGGGTCCTGGGACAGGACAGTGACTAGAATTGCAAGCAGCTTCAGTTGTCCCCGAAGGGCTTTCTCACGGGGGCTTAGGAAGGCTGGACCTGTGGTCCCAGACTGTCGTGGATACTGCCTCTGGGCTTCGCAAGGGTCAGCAGAGTGCTTCCTGAGTGTCCCGTCTGGTGTGGGGCCACCAGGAACGTGCTGTGTCCAGCCAGCCATCGGTATGTCCCGCAGAGGCTGCACTTACACCAAAACAGTCACTGTTGCTTCTCTGACATTCACACCTACGTGGGTGTCCTGTATTTTATTTACCAAATCTGGCCCCCTAATCCTGTGGAAGGCACGGCCCTGCCCCACAAAATTCCCCTGGGGAGGGCCGCCTACAGGTAAGTCCTCAACGAATGCAAGTGGTTTTGTCGTTGGGATTCAGCATAGGGTCAACATCTCATTCTGGCTTCTCTCTCCAGGCTGCTCCCCTAGGAAGTGTGGCCGGGGCATCACCGACACCGTCATCACCAGGGACGAAGCCCAGCGGATTCGCAGGTATCCAAGCCTCTTCTGTCCTGGACAAGCAGGAAAGTGGGGCTTTCCGGGAAGCAGACAATTACTAAAAAAACAATTTAAAGAAATGCATTTAGAATTCTGTAAGAATTTCCTCGTGTGCTTCCAAGGGCAAAAGTAGGCTTTTCCAGGTCCCAGGAGCAAAGGCTGTTGCCCTCAGTGATGCTGTTGCCGAGGCCTAACCCCTCGTCAGGAGACGTGGTTCTGACCTGGATAGGAGGTCTAGGGAGATGCTGCCTTCTCAGCTGTTCGGGGAGCCCGGTGGGCACCTATGTAGACACTCCCCCTGCAGCAGGGGGTCGAGAGAGCAGTTCAGTCTCTGTGCCAGAACTGGCTGGGGATTAGCCCTTAGGCCAACCAGCTGTGACTCGGGACAGGGCAGGGAGTCTTACTCAGATGCAGTTGATTTTTCTTTGTTGGGGTTTTTGAAAACAAGATCTTAAAGCTTTGATTTTGCAACAAATTGTTCAGACACAAGAGCTGTTCAGACCCATGTGCGAGGTGGAGCGGCGTCTGGCCCTCAAGCTGCCTTCGGCCTATGTGCCCAGCTGCCCGTCCCAGCAGGGAGACATTCCTCCTGTTTCTAGATAATAGTGTAGGGGCTCGTTGGGCCAGAGTCACTGGAATCAGGGGTTGATCCGTCCCCAGGTCAGTTTTCCGGTTGGTTGTGATTTGTCTGGTAACGGTGCTAGAAGCTCTCGGGTCTTCGGTGAGGCGGGTGATCCTGTCAGGTCCAGCACAGGCTACCATGGCGCCTCTGCCCCCCGAGCTGGTGATTGCAAAGGTTTCGTCTGCAGCCCGTGATGGCCAGGACGGGGACCCAGTGGGAGTGGCTCAGCCCATTTGGGCGGGCACCAGCTCTCGGTGCTAAAGATGGAAATTAAGCCTAGTTGTTTCTAAATCTTTTTCTTTTTAATTTTAATTTTTTTTAAAGATTTTATTTATTTATTCGACAGAGAGAGAGACAGCCAGCGAGAGAGGGAACACAAGCAGGGGGAGTGGGAGAGGAAGAAGCAGGCTCATAGCGGAAGAGCCTGATGTGGGGCTCGATCCCGTAACGCCGGGATCACGCCCTGAACCGAAGGCAGACACTTAACCGCTGTGCCACCCAGGCGCCCCAAGCCTAGTTGTTTCTAAACTGCTGTATTTAATTAACAAGGTGGTAAGGAAGTGTTGCCATTTACTCATTTAGCTTTGAAAATTGAGTCCTTTGGTCTAAACATGTGTTTATATCATAAATACTAAATAATCTATTAACATTACATGAATCATGCTGGTTGTTATTTGCCTAGATATATCACAGACAATTCTACTAACTAAATCCTGATTTTTAATGACCTTCCCCCACAGCATAGCCGAGAAGGGGCTGTCCCTGGGAGGATCTGATGGAGGGGTGAGTCCCTACTTCAGTTTTCTTTCTCCCCCTTTAACCTGCTGTCTGTCCAAGGGCAAAGCGGTGCTGGCTGTGCAGGGCCCTTGGGTGTCCCCCGCCTCCCCCCACATCACCAGCGTGGACTGCCATTACGTGGACCCGGATCAGTCCACATGTTTGAAAGTCCTGGGAAGATTAGTTTACGAACTTTGCTAGAATTTCTAAGTATTTCTATGATTAGCTACATGACTTTATTTTATTCTGCAAAATTTTCCCTGGAGTTCCGAAAATTAAACTCCTTTTATTTCAGTTTGGTGTAATTCAGGGGTAGCATTTATTAAAGACCCACTTGTGTGCGGACTCATCTCATTCTTTGTTCGGCACTCCCTCAGGAAGTTGTCTTGCAGCAAAGGAGCCAGATTTGATGCCTTTAAGTTCCGTGAACATTTATTAAGCTCAAATTATGTTCAAACCCCTGGGCTGGTCATTGTACCAATGAGGAGAGACATAGTAGCTTCCAGATAGTGTAAAAATGATCCATGCTGGTGACCTCTTTTCCCGGACATGGGGAAGGACCCGCAGAGGTGGGGTGGGCAGGGCTGCAGAACACTTTGACGGCCCTTTAGAAAGGGAGGACCCAGCAATTCCACTTCTGGGGATTTACCCAAGAGAATGAAAGCATCTGTGCACCAGACTTGTCTGCCAGTGTTCAGGGCAGCTTTATTTGTAATAGCCCCAAACGGGAAACAACCCACATGGTTGTGTTACCCCAAACCATGGTGTGTCCTCAGCAGTAAGGCGGGGTGGATGTCTGAGGACACAATGGCGTGAGCAAACCAGAGTGGTTATGCTGAGTAGAAGGAGCCAGAGCCAAAAAGTGCATCCCACATGATTACACTCACGTATAATTTTAGAAAATGTGCATCAGTCTGTGATGGCAGGAAGCACATCAGTGTTTGCCTGGGTGGGGAGGGGTGGGGGGAGAGAGGCAGGAGGCAGGATGGCAGAGGGGCACAAGGACGTTCTGGGATGTGGTTGTTATCTTGATGGTGACGGTGGCTCACGGGTATGTGATATCAAAGCTTATCAAATTGTGCGGCTCATCTGTCGTTGCACCTGCACAGGGCTGAAGGAGGGAGGGTGGGTGGTGTGTGACTCGGCTGGCGGAGTTCACAGGTCTGTGGACTGTTTTCAGAAAATCAGACTGGGCGAGAGAGAAGGAGATCTGTCCTGCATATACCCTGGGTCCGCTGTCTTGAAACCTAGCATCGCCTGCCTGACCCACGGTGAGGGTGGGATGGATCTCAAAACCCCTGCTACCCTGTGCTCTCTGCACATCTTTTCCAGGCGTCCATCCTGGACTTGCACTCAGGAGCCCTGTCTGTCGGGAAGCACTTTGTGAACCTGTACAGGTGAGAGCCCAGCAGGGGCTGCAACCCTCACTGCGCAGCTGTGCATTTCTAAGCGGGAGCTGGGGAGCGTGGCCCTGCTTAGCGGGGGGTGGGGGGGCGTGGCCATTCAGGGATAGGGGCGTGGTCTCCCTTAGCGGGGAGCTGGGGGCGTGGCCATCCTTAGCTGGGGGCGTGGCCCTTCTCGGGCACGATCCTTGTTCACCAGCTGCAGGGAACAGTCTGGAGCTCCATCGGGGGCTTCTCAGGGGCCTTGCCGAGGCCGAGGGACAGCTCGAGGAGGAGGTGGGAGGGGCGAGAGGAGGGCCAGGCTCTCGGGCCAGGCGGAGCTGGAAAGAGTCCATGGGACCCCGATCGTCCCTGAGGCCGGAGAAGCAGAGATTCTCCCGACCTTGGTGCTCGCAGTGAAGATTCAAATGCTATAATAAAGCGTTGACAACAGACATCCAGTGAAACGTTCCATTTGTTAACAGCCTATTTTTTCACAGATACTTTGGAGATAAAATACAAACCGTCTTCTCAGAAGAGGACTTCCAGTTGTACCGGTGAGGAGGAAGGCGGTGGCGAGGTCAGCCGTGGAGGCCGGAGGCCGAGTGGGGAGGGCGGAGGGTCGGTGCCGCGGGAGCCCCGCCCAGCCAGGGGCGGAACCCAGGCGCAAAGCGGCCACGCCCACCCAGCTGCACGGGCCACGCCCATGCAATCACCACCTGTGCCTCGCCCAGCGACCACGCCTGCTCAAGGGCCTAGGCCACGCCCCTTGCTAGGCCACACCCACCCTCGCTCACCACGCCCACCACCCCACGCCACGCCCCCGGGCAACCCCGCTTGTCCACATCCACCCTGATCATGCCTCCCCCGCCCCATCTGGCCACAGCACCCAGTCCATGCCCACTGACCACGCCCACCCAGCCCTTTGCCGTCAAAGGCCACCACCCCCCAGACCACGCACACCCGTGTCCGCCCCAGCCTAGCTGGTCCTGCCCTTGCCCAGGCCAGGAGCTGCACATACTCTGGGGATGTGACACAGCCCCTGGCTTGTCTGGGGCACGTTGTGAGCAGAGGGTCTCACGAAGGCTGAAATGCACAGTTAACTTTATCAGAGTCGGGGCAGGTGGACGCAGGGTGGTACCTCTGTGCCTGAGGCCAGGGACCCCACGGAGCGCGTGAGCATCAGCAGAGGTGCTGACAGGAGGGGGCCTGTCGGGATTGGCCTCTTCCCCTGGCTCTGGTTTTCTCCTTCCCTGGCACTCCGTGCAGTCAGGGCGGACTGGCGGAATGTACTAGAACAGCTGTGGGTGCTACAGTCCGCACTAGCATACAGAGCACTTTGTGCTAGTGGGTGGTGCACAGGGAGCACCGGCCTCAGTAGCTGCAGGTCCAGCCAGGCCAGTGAGCCCACAGGACCCCGTGGAAGGAGCAGGCCAGTGGAGGCCCCGTGCGTCCCCTGTCTGCCTAGGGCTGTTCTCTGCCGCTCACCACAGTTCACGTGGGGGGAGGAAGAACCAGCCTCAGGTGGGCCCAGCAGCTCTTGCAACAGCCCCATGAGCGGCCCAGGCTGCTACAGGGGGCCGTGCCCACTCACAGGTCATACCACACATGCCAGCTGCCAGGCATGGCCCACCTGCCCTGGCAGCTCCCCCGCTGGGGAGTGGTTTTCTTTCATTAAAACTTCTAATTTTTAGATAATCAAGACTCATAGACTGTTTTGGGAAATAATACAGGGCGATCCCATGTACCCTTCACCCAGTTTCCCCCGATGGCAACAAGTTGGTGTAAGCAGAGCAGGGCATCGCTCCCAGGAACCGGCACTAGTGCCGTCCCCCCACCGTCTTGCTCAGAATCCCTAGCTCTACCTTACTTGTGTGAGTGTGTGCAATTCTGTGCCCTGAGTAGGTCACGAAAGGGCTGCCAGTCACGGTACCGAGTGTCTCGTCACCGCGCGGACCCCACATTGCCCTTTTATCCCCTCAGCCCCAGCACCCATCCCTGACCAGCAGCCAGTGGGGCCCGTCGCTACCGTAGCCTCATGGCCTGGAAACTGCTGCTGCTTCCCCTTGCTGATGTTTCCAGGGAGACTGCTGGAAAGCGAAGCCGGGCTCCCGGTCCAGAGAGAAGCGAAGGTCGGGTGAACTTGACATGCAGATAGTAGTGGCAGTGAGCAGTGCCCTTGACCCCTGCCCCACGCTTGTGACTTCACTGGGTCGGCCCTGAAGTCTGGGCGAGGCGGGGTTTAGTAGCGCAAAGGGCCAGGTGACAAGTGGTGCAGGAGCCTGGTCTGCGATCACCCCGTGACTAGTTTCTTTACCGTGGTTACTGTTAAGTGAACAGCATGGGTCAGTATTTTAATGTTCATAAGTTCAAGGCTCTAAGAAACGTAAAAACGATCACCGCAAATGAAGGGAAAACAGCAGATTCGTGTCTCATTCAAGTGCGAACTGCAGAGAGGAAGGGATGTCGCTCCAGCTGCGGTTGGCCGTGGCTGTGGTCGCGCAGGGAACCCAGGGAGAGGCGCACGAATGGAACAGAGTTTCTGTTTCTGGAGTGAAACCCAGTCGGCTGTTGAACCAAGAAGGATGAGTGCGTCGTTGGGCACATGGGTGCCGGAGGAGGCACTGAACGCAGGCTTCGTCAGGACGTCCGTTGTGTTCGGTCAGAGCTGAGGGTTTAACAAATGAGGTTGGTAGTTATCAATGAGGAAAAATGGAAGGAACCAATTATTTTCACACAATAAAACAATTATTAAAATAATAACTGGGGCACCTGGGTGGCTCAGACGGTTAAGTGTCCGACTCGGTTTCAGCTCAGGTCGGGATCTCAGGGTCATGGGATCGAGCCCCGCGATGGTCTCCGTGTGCAGCAGGGAGTCTGCTTGAGATTTTCTTTCCCTCTGTCCCTCCCCCTGCTCACACCAGCTCTCTCTTTCTTAAAATAAATTAGTGAAATCTTTAAAAAATAATCATAATAATAACCCAATCATTACAACTTCTCAAAATATATTCTCAAATAGTGTTGTCAAGTAAGTGGCAGTGTTTAGAGGCTGCCATCGAAATCCTTCTTCTAACCTTGTCTGTTCTGTGGTTTGAGCGTTCTGGGACACGACAAGAGTATTAGCAGCATGAGATCTCGGCCTGGTCTCATTTATGGTCTGGATCGTCACAGAACACATCTGCTGGAACAAGAGAGCAAGGTTTGGGGACGCTCAAGGCCATGACATCACCACGGTCAGAGGAGCTGCTGCTGTCTCCCACAAAAGGATTCTGATGATTCACACAAAATGCTCCGCTCCGCGTGTCTTGTGAGCTGGAAGGAAAGCTGTGTCCAAGGTTGGCTTTATGGTTAACGTTCAGGGTGAGAAATTCCCGGACTCCCCCTCAGCTTGTTACAGAGCCGGTCAGTGTGCGGAGCCGAGCTCCTGCCGCTCTCAGCGCCACCTCCACGGGGTTTCGTCGGACTCTGGTCACCGAACCCGCCATCTCCGGACGTGCTGAAGGTAAAACCGTCCAGTGGCTTCCCGTCGTTTCTGGGCTGTCCTCTGTCCGCTGACCTCGGGGAGAGTGCGCACGTGACGTGCGGAAGCAGTCTGTGAAAATCAGAGGAGTGGCCGGGGCGGTCCCCCGGAGCCGGCCCCGCGGCGGGAGCTGAGAACAGAGGCCTGCGCGCCCCGCGCGGAGCACGGATCCCGGGAGGAGCACCAGCACCTCATCGGTGCGCTCTGCGGAGCGCCTGGTTTGATGACAGAGTGGAGGAGCGCCGGGAGCCTCTAGTTCCTTCAGTTCGTGAACTGTTGGCAGA
Source organism: Ursus arctos (assembly GCF_023065955.2). NCBI lineage: Eukaryota > Metazoa > Chordata > Mammalia > Carnivora > Ursidae > Ursus > Ursus arctos. The sequence continues at coordinate 787,200 of NW_026622919.1, forward strand.
GCTTTGTGCCTTGAAGGTGAACAAAGACGAAGACGACGCAGCGCTGAGTAAATGGTGCCTAAGTCGTTTCTGTGACGTGGCCGATAGGAGTCGAGTGCGCACGTTTCCCCTCCCTCGTTGAAGGGTTACGAGCATTCTGAGTGTGATCGCTGGCCCCACAGGAGTCCCGTGAACACCACTGAATTTAGGGTGATTGCTCTACTTACAGAAGTGAGTGTAAGGGGGTCCCAGGAAAAGTCTGCTGCACCCCAGTCGGTGCCCTGCCTGACGGGGGCCAGCGCTGCGCGTGCTGAGGCGCCAGCCAGCGGTCCGGAGATGTTGGAACGGTACCCTGTTGTGTTCAGCTGTGTCGGCTGCGGTGCTAGACCTAGTTTACCGTCTGTTCCGTACGTGCGCAGGCAGGTGCGCGTGTGTGTCGTCGTGTCTCACAGACGTGTACTGGGCGCGTGTAGGGTGTAAGTTTGTGTGGTGTGTGTAGGCGTGTAGGTAGGTGGGTAGGCAGGAGCTGTTGTGTGTCCACCTGCCAGATGTGGGGCAGCCCGTCTAGCACTGCCACCCTGCATTCTGGCCTCCCGGAAGGAGGCGGCTCCCTGGAGCTCGGCTGTGCAGGTCAGCGGCGGTCCAGGCAGGGCTGGTGCCCCCGCCGTGGATGTCAATGGGGGGGGGCACACTGCACCTCGCCACACAGCTGCGTGTGCAAGGCTTGCAGCCCAGCCCCCTGGACGTGGCAGGGAGGGGCTGGTGTCTGCACGGGGTGTCACCCCTCTGCTGTGGCAGGCGGCGTCCCCGGCCCCTGACCACGCACACTGTAGCCCTCGGTGAGGGCTGAGGTCCTCCTCCAGGCCTCTTTGCCCTGCTCAGGAACACATGCACCCTGTGCAGAGGGCTGCTCGCCCCCCTGCTGCTTCTGCGTGTCCCCAGCGGGCCTTGTGCCGTGGCCATTCCTACAAGGAACTGGTCCTCAGTTCCTGGTCTGGCACGTAGCGTCCCTTCACACAGGTGCAGGCTGCCCTGTGTGTGTGTCTATGTCTGTCTGTCTGTCCGTCTGGCGGCTATCCGTGTCTTTTTGTAGTGTGGCACTGTGTGGGCTCTGTGGGACCTGTGGAGAATTCTCTCCTGAGGCCACACTGCTCCTGGGTGACGCATGTGTCCTCCCGACAGGGACGTGCGACGGAAGGTCCAGCTCACAATCGCCCAGGCTTTTGGCATCAGTGCGTCTTCGCTGTACCTGACAAAGCCCACGTTCTTCTCCCGCATCAACAGCACCCAGGCCCGGACGGCTCACGATGAGTATTGGCACGCACACGTGGACAAGGTGAGCACCCGCTCTCTGGCACGGGCACAGGGGGCTTGTCTGTGGCTGCCCGAGCTAGCTCTGCCTGGGTTCCTCAGCATCAACCCCGTGGCGTTTCTGTGGTTGGGATCTTAGACGTCTTCCTCTCTGACGTTCCCCTAAACCCTGCGGAACCCCGTGGATGTCGTCGAGGAGGTAAAACCTATCCCGTGTGATGGTGAAATGTGCACTAGGAAGTGGTGGGCACCGTGGCACGCTGTCCTCCGTGGCTGCCTCCACCTGAGCCGAGAGCTCTACCGTGTGCCACCCAGGCAGCCTCTGTTGCCCCCAAAGCCGCAGGTGGCCTCCCCTCGGGCCTGCCCTCTGCCCACATCCCGCCTCTTCACGGGAGGATCTCTCGACCACTCGGGATCCTCTGGATCTCCCGTCCTTGAGCTGTTGTTCTTCAGACACGGTCCCAGCTGATCAGTGATCTCGACCCGCTGGACTGGAGCCCATCCCCGTCTGTACTGCAGCCACGTCCTCCCGTGTTGTCAGCGTGCCGCCGCGGGACACCCGAGGGTTGCGGGTGGGCTCAGCTGACCCAGGACCGTCCCTCGTGTCCCCTGAGGCAGGACGAAAGAAGCAAGTGAAAAATACCCAGAAAGCTTGGGATGAGTGATGAGGGCAGGCTGGGGCGCACACTTGCAAATGGGCTTCGGCTCTGAAATGTAGCCAGATGCCCAGCCTTTGTTTAATCTCGACTGAGCTGACGGAGGCAGCACCATGTGTAGCCGTGAGCACAAGAGTGTGGTTAGTGAACTGAGGACCTCCATATGTAATCAGTTCAAGCCAGCTCACATGGAAGTGGCATCTGTGGCCCTCTGACGCCAGTCCGGTCCAGCTGAGATCCAGCCCCGTCCCCTTGCCCCTCATGGCTTCAGCAGCTGTTGGTCTGTTGGTACGCACGGCCAGATCGTTACTGCGCTAGGGGACAGGTGAGACCCCGGCTGTGAGATAATCACAGACACTGCAGAGGCAGGAGCGGTGGTTACGGTGCTGACGGCAAAGACGACGTGTGGAGGACAGACAGGTATGTCCAGCATACGGAGGAGGGAGCATCAGATGTGGGCCGGAGCCCAGCAGCACTTCCTGCACGAAGGAAGAACAGCCCTCCACCACCAGGAAGAATTGGTTCAGGAGAGATAACACCGAGCGCGGCCCAGCTGCGTTCTCGAACTTCGAAGGTAATACTCTGCAGGCGGGAAGACACTGGCCGCCAGGAGCTCGTGGGCAGCCTCAGGCTCTCCAGAGTGATGCTTAGAGCCAGGAGGCCACAGAAGGGTCTGCAGGATCCAGGGTGGCATGAGCAGCCACGCACCGCTCACGTGTGGATGTGGCAAAAAGATGTCCTCGGACACAAGAGGACTCCGGAACGTGGCGTCTGCCCCTCCTCCACAAGGCTCTCGTCTCCAGCTCAGGAACAGACACCCCGCAGAACGCCACTCCTACTGCCTCCTCACCCAGGTCCCTGGTTTTCACGCGAGCTCCGAGGGTTCCTTTGCAGTATCTGGGGGTGGGCGGGTAGGAGAGGGTCGGCTCCGGGACTCCCCTCCTGCTGCAGCTGGGTCTCTCTTATGTTTTATGCGGTTCGTGTATGGTTTTGATGGACGTGGGGTTCACGGCGGAAGCTGCTCGAGAGGCACGGCCCCGGGAGATTTGCAGGCAGGTCCCTCTGGCGTTTGTTTGGTGAAGGGATTCTGGACAAGGGGAACCTGAGACGGGATCTTGTGGGGGATGTGGAGCTGAGCCCAGGTACGTAGGATCCAGCCTCTTGTTGCTGGTGCCAAGTTTAGGAGAAGTGACGTTGCTCCTGGTCACCGTGGCAGCCTCGCCGGTCCGGAGCACCTGCCGTCAGGAGGCGGCTGTTGTCATGGTGATGGGGCAATAGATGGTTGCAGGGGGAGGAGGCTTTTTGAGGCTTGATCAACTCTGTCATGTGAGCTTGCCCTGGGGCTTCTGAGTCGTTCCAGGAGGCCTACAGACATCAACAAAATCACCTACGACTGGCTGTCCACCCGGGAGCTTAGAGGCGGGAGTCGGGCTGTGCACCAGGCCTGGGGGGTGACGGTTCGGACTGTACTTCTTAGACCTTCTGTTTATCTCTTACGCCAGACTTGCTAATTGAATAATTCATCAGCCTGCAAAATGTTATTATGTGATTAAAATTCCTCGTTTGTTGCACGTCACCGTCTTTGCGTGAGAAAGATACGTATCTCAGTTGTTCCCATATTAACCAGACCCTGATTTGTGTGAGCCCTTGGAGACGACCCCTTTGCGTAGTGCAGACGGTCAGTCCCTCCTCAGCAGCCTGAGGTTTTACCAAACCCTGCAGACATCACACTGACGGCGTCTCCACATGGCGCCCCTTGTCTGCACGGGCCGCGAACCGCGCCTTGCCTCCCCGACGTCAGGGCGTCTGAGGAAACAGATGAGAGCCACCTCCTGTTTACGTGCCTCCGTCCAGGCCAGGGGTGAGCGTTGGTTATCAGAGGGTCCGTGCTCAGACGAGCCGCCACCCGGACCTCGTCCTTCCCCGTCTGCACTGCCTGCGCGGTCTCCCCAAAGAGCGTCTGCACATAGGGGCTCACACACGAAAGGGCAGATACTGTCGGGTTCCACCAGAACGAGGTCCCTGGGGTCGTCAGAGTCAGAGACAGACAGCGGGTGGGTGCCAGGGGGTGGGAGTGGGAGCGAGTGTTTAACGGGGACGGTTTCAGTTTGGGAAGACGCCGGGCGAATGTCTGGGGACGGACGGTGGGGGTGGCTGCGTGACTGGGAACGTGCCTCGTGCTCCTGGGCTGCAGTGAAGGTGGTTAAAATGGCAAATTTGTGGACGTGTATTTTACTCCTGTGGAAAAGGTTGGGGTTGCCCCACATGCGAAGAAAGAGCGAAAGCACCTGTCATTGCCGCATTTGTCCCGTGTGTGGACGCGGGAGGTCGGACCTGCCGGTTAGTGGGTGACACGGCCGCCGTCCCGGGAATCGCTGTGGCGTGGGCTTGTCTGCCACGCGTCGCCTTTGCCAGGGGACAGCTGCCCGGGCATCTGAGCTGTGTGGGATCCCGGGCAAAAACGCATGACGGTGGGCCTGACCGAGGTGCCTCTGCGGTCAGAAAGGCAGCGGGCGGCCTCGTTTAGGAAGCAGACACAGGCTGTTTACCGACCTCGAGGCACACGCGGGGCGTCCTGGGCCGGTTGCCGCACGAGCACCCGGATGCTGACGTGCTCCCTCGCGCTCTGCCCGCAGGTGACCTACGGCTCCTTCGACTACACCTCGCTGCTGTATCTCTCTGACTACCTGGACGACTTCGGCGGGGGCAGGTTTGTGTTCGTGGAGGAGGGAGCCAACAAGACGGTGGAGCCGAGAGCAGGTAGGACCCTCAGGCGGCAGCCCCGGGCTTGCGGGCAGGTGGGCAAGTGGTCCATCTGCTGGTCCTCGACATGCCCCACTGCCCCAGGTCACTGCTGCCACTGCACCGCGGTCCCCAGAGCCCCCCTCTCCCTGCGGTGCGTTCCCACTCTGTCCCTCCCCAAAGGCAAAATTCCTGACCTAATCATGTTGGTGATGGCACTGAGCACCGGGACCTCCTCCCCAGACCAGGTAGTCCTGGAGCCCCCAGGGCTCCCAACACAGCACGGACACTCAGAGCTGCCCTGTGAGCGTGTGCTGCGCCGATGGACTGTCCCCTCCCTTCTGGCACTCGCGGGGAAGGGTGGGGTCGCAGCCCCGGGCAGGACTCCCAGAGACCCACAGGCAGAGCCCTGCCACTTGGTCCAGGCCCCTGGGACCATGCCAGTGCCGTCCTCCTGCTGCCACGTCTCACCTGTTCCTACGACATCGCCCTCACCTGCTCACTGGGCTTCCGTCTGGGGAGTGCAGTCAGACCAGTGAGGCTGCCTACCTGGGTTGGCCCAGAACGTTCCTGCCGGCCATGGGACGGTCCTCCAAGCCAGCGGGTCCAAACTGCTCCCTGCTGAAGCTCTGAATGGGACACGAAGTAGCTTGGAAATCAAGGGCGTAAAAAGGAAATTGAGCAGGTCAGGGTTTGCTCTCCCCACTCTGTGGGCGAGCACAGGAAGAGGTGCAGACCTGGGCTCAGTCACGGGCAGGGGGGCCCTCCAGACACCCCACAGCCCCAGCAATTTAATGGATTAAGAGGCAGAGCAGTTTCTGGCACTAAGGCTGGGTGTCACATGTCATTGCTTCCGAGAGGCGCCCTTGCGGCCCAAGAGGAAAAGAACACGAAGGATTACAAAAACAGATTTTTTTCACATTTTTGGTTACTCAGTTGCTGAGCTTAAATCTTACTTTAAGTCATTTACTGAAGAGTGTAAAAAGCCAGAAAGTACCTTTTTCTGAATTCTGAAATGTTTCATGCTTCTAGAATTAGGTGAGCAGTATTGTTCAAACAACTTGCACCCCTAGGGGACACGGCCCTGGGAGACTCGGCCTGGGGGGTGAGGCCCTGGCAGACTCGGCCTGGGGGACGCGGTTCTGGGAGACTCGGCCTGGGGGACGCGGTTCTGGGAGACTCGGCCTGGGGGACCCGGTTCTGGCAGACTCGGCCTGGGGGACGCGGTTCTGGCAGACTCGGCCTGGGGGACGCGGTTCTGGCAGACTCGGCCTGGGGGACGCGGTTCTGGGAGACCCGCCCTCCGGTGTCAGGGTCACGGCTGTGTTTGCTTTTCGCCTCGTGTGCTGTTAGTGGTGCTGGCCTGCTGGTCACCCACAGATGGTGACTTCCTCCTCCTCCGGTGATTTCCTCCTGGTTCTGGTGACAAGTCGCTGCCATTGGGCTCGTGCAGAGCGCCTCTGTAGTGCCTGCACTTAACCACTGCGGGCTCTCCGGCTGTCAGAACCAAGTACAGGGCTTCGTTGCTGGGCCGTCAGAAAGCAGAGAGGGGCTCCGGCAGGACCGCACCGCCCGTGTCGCACTTTGCTCCACAGGTCGTCACACCGGCGTCTGAGGGGGTCCGAGAATCTCTTTCCAGGCGGACAAGATGGGAGTCAGCCACCTTATTTTGAAACACTCCCTCTGTCCTGTGTCCGCCTGGGGCTCCGTGAGGCTCGTCCGTCCCCACAGACGTCACGGGAGCCAGCGTTAGCCCCGCAACACAAGCAGCGCGGTTTGCCCGCGAACGAGGCCCTATGAAAAGTTTGCGTTCGTTCCTTACACGCTGTCCTCTGTCTCACGGAAATCCACAGGAAAACAGACACAGCGCCTCACGCTTTCCACTTACTCACTCTTTCCAGGACCCTCTCTGTAGATCGGTTGTCCAGTGGGGACGTTTCTCTTCGGCCTTCACACTTCCCGCCATGCAGGAACCCCCGGCAGAGGCCCTTCTGCGAATGTCCTTGTCTTACCCTTTCTCACAGATATTTTCACTGGCTGTGAAATTCAGGACGGATAGAATTTTCCTTTCTCTTTATAAACATCATTATTGGGTTCCTTTCTTGCTGAGAGAGTCGCCGTCACCAGGTCACGGCCTTTTTTGTCAGCTGTTTCCAAGATTTCCTGGAATCTCTCATTTCGTCCGATCCACTGTGTTGGGCCTCGGCGTGGACCTATTTGTGTAACCCGCTTGGCGTTTGCTATGCTCGTTGGAGTAAAAGCCACAGGTTTTCACCGTGTTGGGGAGAGTTTGGGTCATCATTTCAAGTCCTCCTTTTCTGCCCCGATATTACTTTCTTCTTCTGAAGCTCCAGCAGCATGAGTGGTAGGAGGCTTCGCACCGTCCCAAGGTCTCTGTTTGCACACTGTGCGGACGCGCTGGGAGGGACGCAGAGACCCCCACTCTTACTGCGTGTCAGCGGCCGCTCGAGTGCCGTGTCCTTCTGCCCAGGGGCAGACAGAGTGGACGGCCGTGGGAGGCCGGCGGCCCGCCGTGCACACGGCTGCTTGTCCGGAGTCTCAGGTTTGAATCAAAGTTCAAGAGACTGAGGACAAGATGTCTTTTTAAAATGTGAGCCTCGGAAAGCGTTGTGCGTCTGGATTGCTCTGGGGAAATGTTTCCCTCGCGGGGACGGCGCCGTGTGTGAGCTCCGGGAGCCCCCAGGCTCACACCCCCGGGGTTTCCCGTGTCCACGATTTCTTTTGCTCTGTTGTTCCCAAGCAGAGCACAGTTCTCCGTTCACAACGAGGAAGCAGCGCGTGTCTGAGGTGGACTTTTCTGTCCTTCGCGAAGGTTACAGGCGAGTTGCGAGTGTGAAGGAAGCAGTGGTGTTTCCAGCACTAACTTTGAAGGGAAACGCAGTTACCACAGCGCCTGCCGAATCCCGGCTTCCTCCCTTCGGCTCCGTAATGGCCACTCACGTGTAGGAAAATCGACAGCGCTGTGAGCAAGGCCAGCCAAAGACGGAAGCCGATGACCGTGGAATTGTCCGTTGACGGTTGGAGTCGACTCAGAAGCTGCCTTTCCCCACGTCTTCGCCTTCTGTCTCCACTCGAAGGGAGCTGGCGAGGCGAGGCGCTGGGTGTTTTTCTTGACGTCTTTCCCAGTTCTGTTCAAGCTTTGCCCTTGCTCTCCAGGCTTTGGTTTTGTTTGATGTGGGATTGGAAATAAGACCTAAGTGTCAGAGCTGAAAGGCCGTGAGGGGTGGGCCTGGGGAGGTCCCGTGGCCTGTTGGGGCGCCCTGGGCAGCACAGGACCTCGCCCCCAAGTCTGGGCCCACCCACCACAAAGAGGGCCTGGACGGGGGCTGGGGTGCCCCTCACTCCCCCGGGGGCCTCACCTGCTTTGCCTCCTGCCACGGCCGTTCCGTGGCGGGTGGGCCTGTCCTGTTCTCCTGGTTTGCTGTGTCTGGGCTGGCCGTATGTGTGGCCTCCCGGTCACTTCTCTCTTCTGTCCCAGGTCGGGTGTCCTTCTTCACCTCGGGGTCCGAGAACCTGCACCGTGTGGAGAAGGTCCACTGGGGCACCCGTTATGCTGTCACCATCGCCTTTACCTGCAACCCTGACCACGGCATCGCAGACCCCGTGTTCACGTAGCCCTGGCCACGGTGCCCTGCCCAGGGAGCAGCCACAATGAACTTACGCCCCCTCCCACTGTTTCAGCCCATTTCCATTGAACAAGGTGCCTTATGAATCACCCGGATTTTAATTTGCTGCTGTACTGGTCATTTTCCGTCTATAAGTAAATTGGGGGAAGCGGCTCTTCACCTCCCGAGCACCTGTGTGTTTGATTCAGCTGTCGACGTCGGGCCCAGAAATTGGCAGTGAGCCGACATAGCCTCCTGCCTCAAGAAGGGATCCCTGGGCCCTGGGTGGAAATTCCTGTTTGTGAATAGATAGTCATTCACCTGGGCCTCATCCAGATTCAGAAACCACCCCGGCCCATTGAAGACCGACTTTGGAATATGGACAAGGCCATGGCCTGTAGAGAAGGTCCAGTGCGTGGGCAGCTCTGGGAGACAGGTGCGGGCCGAGGACTAAGACACCAGTGATGTGAGTCCCGCCTGACACAACACCCTCCCCAAGCCAAGCCGGTCACACCGCACGCGGGCGCCCCACACGCGCCCTGGCAGTGCTCTGTGTGGGAAGGGTTAGGGTGTGGGGGCCCGGGGGGGGGGCAGACCGTGTGTCTAACCTGGGGACACAGCGGCAAGGACCAGGCAGTAGGACAGACAAGTAGCAATAGCAGATGGAAGCCAAGCAGGGGAGCACCAGTGGGCTGCGGTCTGTTAACCTCAGGCCCCCAGGCCCCGGGCGGCTGAGGGGGAAGAGGGGAGCGTCGCCGTGGCACGTCCAGTCCCTTTTGGGCTGACTGACACCGTAAATACCAGTTCTTCACTTGATCTTGAACCCCAGGACAAGCAAGCGTAGACTGCCAGCCCTGAATCCACCTCGAAGGGCCCCCGCTCCCCCCCAGGAAGGGCTCTGCGGGCCCTTGTTTACCATCCCAGCCTCCTGCCTGCCCCTCCGTTCCCCACTTCGCCCTCGGAGGCCTGAACCTGCCCGCCGGCGGCATGCGGAGCCCCTCGGAGTGGCAGGGGAGGGTTTGCACCCGGCGGCCAGACGGATGCCTGAGCCCTGTCCCCCCACAGATCTGTGGCCCCGCCTTGACGTCCCTTCGTCTCAGCACCTTTGAGGCCGGGTAGATCCCAGCGGAGCCGGGATGCGGGCAATCCCTCCTCCTGAGAAGGCCGCGCTGTGGGCGTCCCAGCTGCCATCCCCATCCCCGTGGACACACAAGGGAGGGCTCATGATCTCTCTGCAGTCACACAGCTCGGCTTGAGCTCTCTGGTCTCCCTTGATGAAGAGGACAGATCTGAGGGGGTGGGGCAGCCAGGAGGGGCCCCGTTCCTGGGGAATTCCTTTGAGCGGTAAGGAGGAGGGAAGAGAGGGGAAGCTACAGGAGGGTGGGCGCCATCCGGGGTCTCCACACGCCCAGGGTGGGTTACTGGACCGAGGATTTGTCCCCAGGAAAAGGTGGGCCACTCCCCTTCCCAGGTCCCCAGGACCCAGAACAGACCCTCCCAAACCACCCCACACCACCGAGATCCGCCTTGCCGGTGGGCACTGCCAGGGGCTAGCAGGGCTTTTGGGGTGGGGGGACATGGCAGTGAGGTGCTGGCTGTGCAGTGGACCCTCTCCTGTGCCCGTCTGAGGCCAGGGCAGGGCTGGGGTTGGCAGTCTGCACCCCCGCCCTTCAGAGCCCCGGCTGAGGCCTCGTGTCCAGGGTGCGTGGGTCTCACCTCAGACACACTGTGTTCAGGGTCTTGGGGCACATATCCTCTCAGAGGGGAGCCCAGACCTCCCAGCCTGGATCAGGTCGCACCTGAGACCCCAGCTGGTGCCCCAGCCTCCCTCCCGGCCCAACACAGGTGGGCACACCTGTTCACACCATTCATCAGTGCCTCCCCCACCCCTAAAATCACCCACCCCAGGGCCACCTCCTGGCGGTCTTGAAGGCTCCTGGCTGCCAGCGCCGTGCTGCCCAACCTGGCATGCAGTGGGGCACACACTGTCCACTGCCGCTCTGCCCAGTGGCCATGGGCGTGGGTAGGGAGGGGGCAGAACAGGAAGGAGGCAGGGGTGGGTTTGTTAGGCAGAGGGCAGAAATGGAAGTACTGTCTCCGCAGGCCCCCATGGGAATACACACATGGAAACAGGGCAGGGAGGGGGCTTGACCGCTGGGCAAGAGCTCCCCAGGCCACGGACCGCCTGAGGCTGCTTTCCCGCTTTGACCCCACTCGGCATCCAGACCTCGCCTCCACCGCCAGGGGGAGAAGAGGGCAGGTCAGAGCTGTCCAGCCTGTGGGCCTGCCCCGGGCAGCTCAGGATGGGGTTCTCCTGGGGGAGAACTGGTCCCTCGCCCCCCACGTGGGGGTGGGCCCTCGGCCAGCCTGGAAAAAGCAAGTCTGGAGCTCCTGGCTGTTGGTGTTGGCAGCCCCACTTCCTGCTCAAGCATCATCCATCTGGAATTCCAATGGAAAAGTCCGCCCTGGCACTGGGGCTCTGGGTTTGGCGGTTTGTGGGTGTTTGGGGGCCTAGACTGGACTCTGGCCACCCCTGCCTCCCCTTACATGGGGATGGGGGCACCCACCTTCTGCTGGCCGAGCTCTTCTCCTTTCTCATGCCTGGGGAGTGGTTGAGGGAAGGTGGCCTGGCCGCTGGGGATGAGCTCTGGGTGATTTCTCCAGGGGACAAAGGAGCCCCAGCGTCCTGTCCCCCGAGGCTGGCCCTTCAGGGGACGCAGATCGGGAGCACCTGTCAGCTGGGTGTGCACAGATGTAGGACAGGTGGGTTCAGGCCTCTCGAAACCGCTCGGGATGCCCTCCCAGACAGGGCCACACGCATCACCCCACAAGCACTGTGTGGCCACCCAGACAAGCGCTGACCCCCACCCCTGCGGAGGTCCATCTGGGGAGCACGGTCTCCACAAGCAGAGAGCTCCCTGGGCAGGGAAACAGTGATGGCTGCTGGTTTGGGTACGACTCACTTCCCAAAGAATGCGTTCCTGGAAAGACAAGGAGTCTGGGGAACTTTGAAGCGTGGGTTTCTGGTTGATAAATACCGTCCACAGCGCAGCTCCTCTGGGCGTGCGGCCCGGTGACCCGGACTCCGTGGGTCTGCGCACCGGCCACGCTCCCTGCAGAGGGTGGGACAGCTGCAGGCCGCCCTCGGGGGGGCTGGGGGTGCCTGAAAAAACCCCGTCGGGCCCTGTGGCCCCGCCGCGGTGGTCATCAAAAACCCGTCCCCGCCAAGCCCGAGCCGCCTGGAGCCCGAGGGGCGAGAGTGTGCCTGTCCCTGGTAAACCCATCATCCCCACCTGGCTCCGGAGCCTCTGGGGAAGCGAAACAGCTGCTTGGCTCTGAAACCTCCCAGCTTCTGGCTCCTTCCCACCTTCCAGCAGCCCCTCCACCAGCTCCTGGAACAGAGGACAAATGAAATAGGAGGGGCAGCGGGTCAAGAACCCAGTTCATCCTCTCACTCACTCGTTCATTCACTCCCCACTGGGTGCCCTCCACGGGGTGGGGGCCCCACAGCCTGCCCGGGACACTGGCTGGGGTGGGGGTGGGCGCTGGGGGACGGGGAATACGGGCGAATGAGACAGGGCAGGGAAAGTGCCCTGAGGCCTGGCATTGGGCCCCTCTTCTGGTGCGGCAGGGCACCCCAGCCCAGCCAGTCCTTGTCCCAGTGGCTCTGCTGCCCGGGGTCTTCCAGAGGGACATGTGCCCCCACCTGCAAAGGCCTCTCCTGCCCCAGCCCCAAGCCCTCACCGTAACCCAGCTCCAAGCCAGCCCTGCAGACCAAAGTCGGAATTCATGATACGTTCAATCGAGAGCAGTCGGTGCCTCGCAGAGCGATTCCAGGAGCCTTCTATGAAAAGAAATCCGTCTCCGAATGCACCCAAAATACAATGAATTCCAGGTGGAAGCAGACACAGGACCACTCGTACCTGCTGGTTGTCACGGTGATTTGGTGCCTGGGTCCCCAACATCCATGCCTCACCTTCTCCGGGGCTTTGGTCCCCGGATGAGTCTGGAGATTTCTGGGGCCACTGGGACCCTGACACATGCAGCCTGAAGCATGACCAGAAGCTCCTTCACACCCAGGAAGAGCAGAAACATCTGTAGAAAAGCTGTGTTGACTGTGGCCAAGTCTGCAGCCCAAGGACAGCTCGTTAACCCTTGGCTCCAGGGACAGAACCCCGCACCCCTAGGCACCACATGTCCACCCCTCAGCACCCAGCCCTCAGGCCCTGCTGGCTGCACTCCACTCCCTCTGGCAGACGGCCTGTGCCCTCCCTCCCTGTGAGTCTCTCTGTCTCTTTGGCTCAAGGGCCCATGGTGGGGAGATGAGCTATGCCCCTCCCTGGTTCTGCCCCTCCTGCCGCAGCGGAAGCCTCGCGACCCACCCGGAGCCCCTGCCCAAGCCCCTGCTCACCCAGGAGACTCCCATGACCAGAACCCTTCTCTCTAAATTAAACTTCCCTGCAAGAGGGGAAAACATCATGTTTCAGCTGACAATCACCACCCCCCCAAAGGGCACAGTCCCCTGTGTCCCCAGAAGCTGGCCGAGGAGCCAGCAGACGGACCCCAGAGCCTGCGGAGGCTGTGAGCCCCCATCAGCCTGAGTCGAGAGAGCTGTCCAGCAAAGCCCTGTGACCTTAAGCTCCAGGTGACATGAGGGGGTTCACTGAGAAGGCCCTTGGGTGCTGAGCCTCCCTCCCTCCCTCCCTGGGAGCTGGGAACTGTTGGAACCGCCCTCCAGCCTCCCAGCCTGATCTGAGGCCAGCTAGGCTCATGGACATGCCCGGTCAGAGCCTTCCTTGGGTCAGGGGATGGGGGACCTAGTCATTGTCTTCCCAAGGACGGGGGATGAGGGGTCCTGGTCAACGTCTTCTAGGAAACAGAACTGGCCAAAAGGGGTTCAGATGGTCCACAGAGCCAAGACGATCTGCGGTGATGGTGGCCATGACGCCGTCCCTGTCTCCTGAGGGGCCCTGCTGGCCGCCCCCCCCCCCCCCGGTGGCTGTGACCAGGTGGGGAAGCCCGGACTCCCTTTGCTCGGGGGCTGAGGTGCCATGGCTTGGGAAGGGAGTGGTCCAGCCTCGGTCACCCACCTCTCCGTGAGCCCCTGAGCAGCACTGTCCTGACAGCAAGCTCCGCTGGTCTGAGTAAGGCCTGTGCAGACGCTTGCCTCTGCGACACGTCAAGGTCACAAAGCTGCCAGTTACGAATCCAAGTCTACCCGGAGCAGCTGGTCTCTTATTACAAAAGCGGTGCAAGCCCAGAGGGAGGACAATGGTAGGAGGCCGGGGGGGCCGGGGGCCTCATGCCCTGCTGCAGGGGGCATAGGACGTGAAGCCACTGTGGAGTGCAGTCCGGAAATTCCATAGGAACCTCCCCAAGAGCATGCAAACATGTTTGCACAGAGACGTGCACACGCGTGTGCAGAGCAGCTCCACGCCGGCACGGGAAGAAGTGGCGGCAGCTCAAGGCCCATCACCCAAGGCCGCTGGGCCCCTCCGACGGTCACCCAGACCCCGCCTCCTGAACAGGACACTGGGCCTGGCACCCGTGGAGGGTCTCCCTGGTTGTCACGGTGATAACTGAGGGACAGATACACAACGCCGGGTGATCCCACGAGGGGGACTCAGCTCTAAGAAGGAACGGGGTGCTGACCCCCAGTACAGTGTGGATGGACATCGACAGTCGGCTGACTTCTAGCAAAGAAGACTGTTCTCCATCACGTGGGGGTGGGCCTCACCCGTCCCACTGAAAGCCTGAAGAGCAAAAAACAGAGCTTTCCCAGAGCAGAAGGGATTCCACCCCAAGGCTGCAGCTTCAACTCCTGCCTGAGTGTCCAGCCCGTCGGCCCGTCCCATGGGCGTCCCCCTTGCCAGGCCCCTCACTGCGTGAGTCAGTTCCTTAAAGAAATCCTTTATACGTTATGTCCTATTGGTTTGGCCTCCCTGACCCATGTGCTGACGTTGGGCTGGACGACGCTCGCCCAACTCTGTAAACGGACTGAAAATTAGTAGTTGCACTTCAAGGGGGTGAATGTTACGGTGGGTAAGTGTGCCTCAGGGTAAGTGTGCTGAAACCGAACAAGGACAGCCCTGACGGTCAGAGCTTGGTTCTAGCCGCCGCATGCTGAGGCCCTGGCGACCCCTCACCCCGGGGCCCTCTACCGGCTCCTGCCCGGCTCGCACCACCTGGAACCCTCAGCAGCCTGAGTCCTGGGTGCCCTGCAGGCAGGGGGGCCCCTTGCAGGAGCCAGCCTGGCCTCTGAGCAGGCAGAGCGGCCTGGCGAGGCCAGAAAGCTGGGCACTGTGCCTGACAGGCTGTCTTGTGCCGGAGGAGGGCTCCATAAATGACCTGACCCACTGGACAGGGCTGTGGGCAGTGGGCCCAGGGAGGCCAGCGAAGCCACAGCGAGCCTGTGGGGTCTCCACGTGGCAGTGTGGGGCTGAGTGCACAGGCACAGAACGGGCACAAGTGTGTGAGTTGAGTGTGTCCGTGTGTGAGCACCTGCCTAACATTCTGAACTCTGAAGCACACTGGATGGGGGGTCAGCCAGGCGGGAGGTGGGGGCAGGAGTGGGGGGACAAGGGACAGGGGTGGGGGGTCAGCCAAGGGAGGCCACGCTGAGACTGGGGACTGAAGAGAGTTGTCACCAGGGAGGGATGACGGATGGACACTGTGGGTGGGGTCTCTCGGGGAGGCAGTGAGGGGGCTGCTGCAGGCAGGACCTTGATTTCATTTCTGACCAGACCTAAGCCCGTGGGTGTGAGGCCTGTGAAGCCGGCAGCCTTGGGCTCTCCCTTTCTGCCCCTGAAGCCTTGGCCCTTGCCAGGTCGTCCCTCCCTCCCAGATTCCGCCACCTTGGGAGCCTGCCCTGCTGACCCTGCCGTGTCTCAGTCGAGGCTGGGCCATCTGAGGTCCCAGTGTCCCAGGGTTTGGAGGCCTGGATGGAACAGAGTGTCCTGGGGCAGCCGACCCAGGCGACCGGTGCTCAAGGATCTATGCCGTGAGGCTGGCAGCACAGGCTTGGCCCTAAGTGATGGGAGAGACAGACAGACACACAGACAGGAGTCCCTTTGGAAAAAAAAGACGGAGGTCCTGGACCTGTGCAGACAAGCTTTGCATCTGCCCAGATGGGCTTGGGGTAAAAATGTAACGTCCTGGGGCGCCTGGGTGGCTCAGTTGGCTGGGCGTCTGGCTCATGATCTCAGCTCAGGTCTTGGTTTCAAGATCATGGGTTCAAGTTCTGCATTGGGTTCCACGCTGGGCATGGAGCCTACTTAAAAATGATAAAAATTTTTTAAAAAATTTCAAAATGTAACTTCCTCAGCATCACTCTAAGAAATGGTGCAAAACCATTGGGGACGCTTTGGGGGGTGTCTGGTCTCCAAGGCTGGGGCTTCTTGGCACACCCTAAAATCAGGACTTGGGAAGCAGAGACCTGGGGGCTCGGTCAAGGTGCAAACTTCGGGCCATTCTCTTCTGAAAGCATTTGGGGTCTTAAGTGGGGCGCAGACCCCACCATTAGGGGCTGCGGCAGGGGGAGCAGTTCTCTGCCTGCCCTCACGTCAGAATCCTGGCAGGACCTTGAAGGGGCCCGGGGCCCGGATGGCACAGAGATCGGCCTGCGGGGTGGGAGCCGGGCCACAGTGCAGGGCGTACAGGCTGCTGGGGGTGGGGAGAGGTCTAAAACCCTTCCCCATGGGCTCTCTGTGGGCAGAGCCTGGTGGCCTCAGTGTCCCCAGGAGGCATGAGGTAAATCCCCAGGCTGAGAAGGGGTGTGATCTGAAACCCCCCCCCCGCCCCGTTCCTGGCCTGCGATACTATCAACCCAGTTGCCCTCTCCTCCCTCAGCAAGCTGAGGCCGGTCCTTTGCTCCCTTGCCGCAGGATCTCAGGGCCTGGCTCGGGCTGGGTGGCACCTGCCCGCCATGTCAGGACAGCTGGACCAGCCACCAGCAAAGCTCGAGGGAAGACACGCATCTTCCCCAGCCAGGCGGACAGGCTCCTCGCGCTGTGGGCCGCATCCTGAGAGGTCTTCCCACCCTCAACATGCCATCCCCACGCCGAGGCAGGACAGGCGTGCAGCGCTCAGGGTTTATTGTTCCAATGCTGACACTGTGTAGAAGGGTCGGGAACACAGGCAGGGACAGGGACGGGGCTGGTGCCATAGGGACCACACTGCAGCTAGGAGAGGAGAGTGCCGTCACGGCTCACGGCAGGCACTGGCCGGCACCCACGTCCACTGCTGTGGGTGGTGGAGACTCGACTTGCTGTGATCTTCAGAGGCTGGTTCTGGGCCTGAGCCTCCCACAGACCCTCCTAGGTGGTCTGGGTGTGGAGCCTTCTGGGCATCACGAGGAAGGTGGCTGGGCTGATGAGGCTGAACTGAGCCATGCAGAAGGGCGAACAGGGAGCTTTCTGGAAGAAGACTAAGTCACGGGGGCGGTGGGGGCCTAGGAGGGGCTCGGGGGGGGGGGGGCAGCCTGCATTCTGGGGCCCTTCCCTGCAGCACTCAGGCCACCTCCCGCCCTCGACCCCAGGGTTCATGTGGGGCCGCAGGACACTCAGGTGCAGACCACTCTGGAGGCCTCCCGGGTTGCCGGGGCAGTCTCGGTGGCCTGCTGGCCACTGGAGGACAGCGGGCGGCCGGAGCCACGCTGCAAACGGACGCGGCACGGCGGGAAGTGGCCGGCTCTCCGGGCGCGACGCGAGCGCTGGCGGCGCTCTCGGTAGCTCCGGGTGAGCAGCGTGTAGAGGAAGGGGTCGACGCAGCTGTTGCCGTAGGTGAGGCAAGTGGTCAGGTAGTTGACGACGCGCGCGGCGCGGGGCGTGAGCGGCTGAGCCCCCCGGTACTGGGCGAGGAGCTGCCACAGCCAGAAGGGCAGGAAGCAGGCCCAGAAGAGCAGCACGATGCCCAGGATGAGGTGGAGCACCCTGGGGTTGGGCAGCCGCCGCGCCTGCGGGAAGGAGGCCCGCTGCGACAGCCAGTAGGCCCGGGCCAGGCGCGCGTACAGCAGCCCGATGACCACGCCGGGGCCCACGATGCTCGTCCCGAAGAGCAGCGTCAGGTAGGCGCGGTGGGCGCGCTGGCCCCAGACGGGCAGGCAGAGGCTCTTGTGGCCCCTGTGGACCAGCCGGACGGCCAGCGTCATGGGCAGCGCCAGCAGCAGCGCCAGCAGCCACGTGCCCAGAGCCAGGACCTTGCGGCGGCCCTGGGAGCGCTGCGCCGTGTCCAGCGGCCGCAGCACCGCGGCGCAGCGCTCGCTGCTCATGACGGTCAGGGTGAAGGCGCTGGCGTGCATGGTCAGGAGGTCCAGGCTGAAGAGGACGCGGCAGCCCGTGGCGCCGAAGTGCCACTCCTTGGTGACGTAGGTGGCCACGATGAAGGGGACGCTGAGCAGGTAGAGCAGGTCGGCCAGCGCCAGGTTGATGACGTAGACGGACATGGAGGCGCAGGCGCGCGGGAAGCGGCACGTGACCACCAGCACGTACACGTTGCCCGCCACACCCACCGCGCCCATGGCCGACAGCACTGCCCCGATGGCGCCGGTGGCCGCCAGGTCGTCCAGGGAGCCGGGCTCCGGTGGGCCGGCCCATGAGCCGTTGACGGACGCATTGGGGGCACCGGACGGCTCGGGCCCAGGGCTGCCCGGCGGAGCCAGGGCGGGGACACTGCCCTCTGGCGCGGGGCTCAGCGCCATCTCTGCTGCCTCACGCGCGGCTTGGCGCTGGGCCCTGCTGCTCCCTGGGACGCGGCGGAGGCATCCGTGGGGTCTGCAGGAGAAGATGCTCATCAGAGATCAGTCAGGCTCCCCTCTCGCTCCCAGGAGGCTGTGAAGGCCCAGTTCCCCCCAGGTTGGGAGACCTGCAGAGGGCTGGGCTTACCGCAGTTCTTTCTCCCAACTTATTTCTGCATGTTTTTAAAAAATATGTCTTGTTTAGATTGCAAAAGTAATATCCACTGATTTTAAAAGTTCAAATAGAAAAAAAAAATGTGTGGTGAAGAGGAGAAGTGTTTGTAATCTCTCTCTGTCCACAGGGGGAAATGAGCCTGGGTCCACACACAAAAATAATTCAAGATGGACTGTGGACCTGCATATAATAGGTTAAACCAATCAATCAGCCAAGCTTCTGGAAGAAACACAGAATACCTGCATGACCATGGGCAGGCAAAGATTTCTCACAAAAGAACAGGAAACACTTGCAGTAAAAGAAAAGACCAGTCAAACGGACTTCATTAAAATTAGCGACCTCACCAAGAGAGTAAAAATATAAACTGTGGACTGGGAAAAGATTATTAGAAGACAAAGAACTAGTAACCAAAATATACGAAATAACTATAAATCCATACAGTCTAATGACTCTCTTGGAGGAGAAAAAAGAGATCTGAACAGGAATTTCTCAAAAGAGATTTCCAGATGCTTGAGAAGGAAGCCATGCTCAACATCATGGTCGTCAGGGAGACAAAGGTCAAAACCACTGCATGCCCATCGCAATGCCAGAGCCAGAAATGCAGGTGCCGGGTGTTGGGACGCACACGGAGGAGCTGGGGGCAGGTGCGGGGTGTCGGGGCACGCACGGAGGAGCTTGGGGGCAGGTGTGGGGTGTTGGGATGCACGGAGGAGCTGGGGGGCAGGTGCGGGGTGTCGGGGTGCACACGGAGGAGCTAGAGGGACTTTGAAATGGTGCAGCGCCTTCGGAAAGCAACCCTGCGCTAATAGACAGGACCTCTTCCCCAGCAGTCCCTCTCTCCGTCTGCCCCCAGGAGAAACGAGTGCGATTGTCCACAAAAAGACAAGAGGGAGAACATTGACAAGCAGCCTAGTCCTGATATCCAGGAGCTGGAAACAAGCCAAACGTCCGGGATAAGCAAACTCGGACAGCTCCCTAAAAATGCCCTGAAGCAACGACGCCAATGCCGTCTACCGACTGCAGTCAGTACCAGGGATGACTGTGTTGAGTGAGGGCAGTCCCACAAGAGTTCGGCTGTGGGGCTCCCTTAGGTGAAGTTCCCGCACAGGCAAGGTGGTCTGTGACAGTGGTTACTGGGGAGTCCTTGGGAGTGGGGACACGGACACCTGTACTTAAGGTCTGTGCTTCCTTCATGAGGATTATCCTCACAAGGAAAAAAGAAAGAAAAAAAAGGGGGAAAAAAGACCAAAAAGGTGGGCTACTTAACCGCAGAGGAAAGGCCCCTGTCACCCCACCTCCCAGTGTCCAGGGATAATAATGGCTTCAGGCTTCCTCCCTCTGCACGTCCTGTATCTATAGTAACAACGATAAAGTCTGGACCATCCCACCCTGCGTGACCAGAGCCCTGCGGGCAGACAGGACCTGGTCCAGCCTCTGGTCTGGTGCCCGGCCAGGGGTCCTCCTCCGGGCAGGAGCCCCTCTCCCCTGCTCCCCGAGGGCTGCAAGCCTTGAGGAAGGGACGACTGACCGGGAGGGATGAGAAGGCGGCAGACCCCACCCTGCTCACCTGCGGCTTCCAAGTGGGCCCAGCACCTGCAGGGGAGTAGCCGAAGGGCGCCCCGACACCCCATCGCCCTGACATCCCGATGCCTGGACACCCTGTTGCCCCAACACCCTGTCACCCTTTTGCCTCGACACTCCTGTCCTGCTCCCTGACACACAAACCCCCCCTCGACGCCCCCAGCCCAGGCCGCGGTGCTCGAGCTGGCGCCCTGCTCACCTCGCTCACCGAGGGTGGGGTCCACCTCCACCCTGAGCCTCGGGTCGCTGTGCACGTCCCCGAGAGCTGGGCGGGGCGCGAGGGCTCCTGGGGTCGGCAGCGGGACACCCGCTACAGGTCCCGCCAGGAAAGCTGCGCTCCGCGTCTGGACCCGGGTTGGCGCTGCCACCTGCCCAGCCGCCAGCTGAGAATGTGTGGCGCGGGTATTAATAACCCAGGGCCGAGGGGGGCGCTGGAGGGAGGGGACTTGGCTTGGCGGGGCGCGTGGCAGGGAAGTGAGGGGCGGTGCTGCACCCAGCAGGGATGAGGGGGCGGGGCAGGTGGCGTTGGAGAGGGGAGGGTCCAGCGAAGGGAGGGCTCCAGGCTGGGAGAGAGGCGGCGGGGGCTGGGGCGGGGGTGGGGGTGGGGCAAGAGGAGAGAGAGTTGGGGTTTGGGGGCGACCACCCGGGGGGAGGGGAGAAGGCAGGCCCTGGAATGTTAGGGCTTAGGGCCGCAGGTTGCGGAGGGCCACCAGCAGCCCAAGTGGGAGTCTGAGCGGTGCTCACGCTGGGTGGGACGAGGCGTCTGTTTCCTGCCATCACCCCTCTGCCTGCTCAGCTCAGTTTCCTGAGCTCCTTGGACTTCTGGTTGTCAGTCAAGCCCTGGACCTGCGCACATGCCGCAGGGGGACAGTGGAGGTGGGGGGTCGAGAGACTGGAAGGGCGATGACCCAGTGGCAATAATGACATTCACATTGTGAACCATCACTATTTCCAAAGGTGTTTTACCTTCCCAAACGGAAAATCTGCCCCAGCCCGTCTCCATGCCTGCATCTCCTGTCTGTCTCTATGGCTGTCAGTCCTCTGAGGACCTCACACGAGGGCAGTCACATAGAATTTGTCCTTTAGTGTCTGGCTTCTTTCCCTTAGGACAACGTCCTCCAGGTTCATCCCTGGTGTAACTCGTGTCTGAATTCCCTTCCTTTTCACTGCTGACTAATATTCCGTCGTGTGTACGTTCCACATTCTGTCCTTTGTCTGTGACCCTCCGGCCGTTCCACCTCTTGGAGCTGTGACTGGTTTGTTTAATAATTTCCCGTTCTTTCTATGGGTGCTATTCTTTTCTTTATCTTTGAAAAATCCTAACCATCCTTATTGTCAGGTCTTTTTCAGATGGCTCCATCATTCTCAGGGAGTCTGGGACCCTCTGAGCACTGCTCCCCACTCCTCACTGACAGGGGGAGACCCCGAGCCCGCCATCTCCATACAGACGACCTCTGCGTCACTCCCACCACAGCTCTGGGCCAAGGAGACTCACAAACTGGTCTTATTCTCACCTCCATGGGCAGGTGATTCCGTCCATGGGTCTCATCATGTTTGGGCTTATCTGCTGCCTTTGGTCCAAACACTCCCGTCATCCCAGGCATGTCTGGGTCACAGAGAGAAGCCTCCAAGAACACAGTCCTTGGCCAGCTGCCAGGGTGGCTGAGCAGCCAGGCCTGAGGCCGGAGCCCTAAGGCCCCAGGTCCACAGACTGGGATGTACAAATGACCAAGCACAGTTATCGCCATGATCATGGGTCAGCTCCTTGCCCTTCCAGGAGCAGCCTTGGTCCCCCATCTCCTGGTCAGGACGTCCTGCAGAGCCGCCGGCCACACAGTCCACGGGCCTTTCTTCATCTGCTTCATGAGGGAAGGACAGATACACATCCAACCTGCATGCTGGACACACTCTGCAGACGGTGGGGAAGGGGCTGGGTGGTCCTGAGTGTGGGCGACAGGGACCAAGGATGGGGAGACGGAGGGAGGGAGAGGCCTGAAGATGCTGGTGGCCAGGGGTAGCCCCTTGTGGGTGGGGGACACCGAGAACCTTCCTCTTCCACATGGTGACCAGGAGAACCTTCCTCTTCAGCACAGTGACCTTGGCCTGGGCCCAAGAGGACCTGGGTGTCCACAGAGGGGGCTCACTGCTCAGTCCAGAGCCAGGGGAGGGGGCATGGGGCCAGGGCTCCTGCAGGAAACAGGAATGCAGGGGCTGCTGCTGCCCTCAAGGGGTGTGGGGGCCCCACCCCTAAAACCTGTTGTGCTCTGTGCAAAAGTAACTCTGCACGCACGTGATTCACTTTTTGGACCATTAAACCATAAATTATAATCATAAAACCTCCACTTTCCACTAATGTGACTTTAGTTTTGCTTTTGGGTTCATCATGTTTTGAAATAATAATTTTTCTGTAAGAGTTCATTTCCAGTTACATTACTACATTGCATGAAAAATGAGGTTCCATAGACAGAAATCTGGCGTTGTGAGTCTCTTTATAGGTGCCCATCCAGCTGGACCACAGACTTGTCAAAGAGGCTCATTCTGTCATCCCCCCCCCCCCAATCCTGCCTGGAAAAGATAAAGGGGAGGGAGCAGGACTAGGGGATGGGGGAAGTGAACCCCTGACAGAGTCCAGGCAAAGGCTGTCTGAGGAGGTTCACCTTGGGCAGAAATTTCCAGGCTGTAGCCCCACCCAGAACTCAGGGCCATGGGCTCCCGGTGCTGCCCACAGCTCAGGGCACCTGTCCAGGAGGAGGGTGCCAGCAGGGATGCACCTCCCTGGCTGCCCCACCGCCTCCCCAGGACCCTTCTGTAGTCCGTGGCTCACTGTATTTTTCCAGGAGACCCTTTCCTCGGTGCTACTGCTAACGTCATTCCTTGCTTTCCATTCCAGAAGCTGCCATTTTCCCAGTCCTGGTTCCAGACAACTAAAACATACAAGGTCTCCAGTTGGGGGCAACCCCAGTTAATCAGTGGAGAGGCGGCAGCCTCTGGGCAAGGACTTCAGCTGGCACGAAGCAGTGTAAGGTGCAGAGTGCTCCCCCGGTTTTAAATGGCCAAGGCTGGGAAGGCTGAAGTGCAAGGAGAGTAGGGGGATATTTCAAGTACACAAAACACTGTCTTCTCTCAGAACTGACCCTTGGGGGCCCCTAGGGAAGGCACATGGGCCCCCTCCTCCTGGAGAAGTGCTGGGGGTCTGAACATTTCAGCCTTCCGCTGGGGGAGGCTGTCCCAGTGGGGCCACTCAGGCTTGGTGACCTGTGGGAAAGGGCCTGGTTCAGTGTCTACGAAACCTCCGTTCTGAGTAACGAGGCTGGTTACAGAGCCCTCGAGAACCGTTCCGGGATCTGCAAAGGCGGGATTGATGCGCAGTGAGCGTAGAAAGTGCAGGTGCTCCGGATTTCTCCTGCAAGCGGTTTAACCAAGGCCAGTGTTCTCGTTGCATCCATGGAGTGTAGCTCCTGACAATGTCTGGGCAGCAGACAGAGGGTCCTTTCCCTCAGCATGGCTGCCCCGCTCCTCCCAACCTCCCTGGGAAACAAGGAGGTCAGGAGCCCCACCTCCTTCCTGAAGCCCATCAGCCCCATCCATGAACACAGCAGCGGGGGCCCCAGCTTTAAAACTAACGAGGG
Organism: Ursus arctos; assembly: GCF_023065955.2. NCBI lineage: Eukaryota > Metazoa > Chordata > Mammalia > Carnivora > Ursidae > Ursus > Ursus arctos. The sequence goes on from NW_026622919.1 coordinate 810,632, forward strand.
AGCCTCTGCGGCAGCCAAAATTCAAGCGGGTGGGAGTCTTGTCCCTGCAGGTCTCTCCTGGGGACGTCCTCCATCATCACCATCACCATGGTCACTGTAACCACCGCCTGCATCCCCATCCCCATCCCCTCCATCACCACCATCCGCAGCAACACCACCGCCATCATCATTTTTGCTTTCTCTCAGTATATAACGACACCTGGGCACCGCCGTCTAGGTCGTGTGACAATACTTTTAGTACTTGCCTTAGAGTACTGTTTTAGGAAGTACTGTATCGCTAGTCCTCATTGCCATTCTCTTCCCTTCCTGGAGGCACCACTGCCCTGACTTCGGGGCAACTCCCAAACTGTTTTTTTGACCTTGTATTTCCCACGTGCAATTAATAATGTGCTTTACAATTTTCATAAGTGGGACTGTACCGTACTATCCTTTTGTGATTTTCTGTCTTCTCTCAGTCTGAAAAATAAGAGCTCACTCACCCCTCTGAAAGGCTCCGTGGTATTCCACTGCACACACCCCAGCTAATTTCCAGTAACAGCCAGAACTGACTGCAGAGTGGAATAATTCACATTGGAGCCGTGTCTGGGGGTGTGGGGGTGTTCCTCACAGGTCCTCTGGGGAGAAAACACAGTTATCTCTGCTCTGGACCAATGTGCTACAACTTTTACATTTGATTTTTTAAATTTGAGGTGAAATTCACATAACATAAAATTAACTGTTGTGCAACGGTCACCTCCAGCCAGTTCCAGAACATTGCCATTGTCTCCAAAGGAGACCCAACACCCGCTGAGCAATTACTGCCCATTCCCCTTTCCCTCAGGCCCTGGCAACCACTTATCACCACGGCCTATTCCAGACATTTCTTGTAAGCGGAATCCTACCCCATGGAGCCTCCTGTGACAGGCTTCTTTCACTGAGCCTGACGGTTCCAAGCTCATCCACACCAAAGCATGTGCCAATTCTTCATTCCTGTTGATGGAGAACCACATTCCATCGCACGGACAGGCCACATTTCGTTTATGCCTTCATCTGGACGTGTGGACTGTGCACAGTGCTGTTACATGAGTGTGTTCCTACATGTTTTGAATTCATTTGGGTACCGAATTCATATGGTAATTATAGATGTAATTGTTTGAGGATATATTTTATCTTTTTTTCATTTTCACCATAACCTCGTGAGTTGGTATTTTCTCTATTTTCGGACGAGAACTGCTGAGTCTCCATCTGCAGTCTCCTGGTCCAGAGCTGAGCTTTCACCCGGGCCCTGCCATCCCCGAAGTTCTGCAAAGAAGCCTGGTCATTAAGGAAAAAAAGTTGCGCGACAAGAGTTTCCTGGAATACTGAATAAGTGGACTGTTTAATCTGGGGGGATGGAGAGGGGAAGGGATGAGGTAAGACCAGGCCAGGCTGGTTTGGGAGACAAGGCAGGTACACACTCTAACAGACTCCAACTCACTAAATGCGTGTGGAATTATCAAGGGGCGTTGAAGGCGGTTTCGAACTGCTACCGCATTAGAGCTTTTTCTCACGTAATTAGCATCAGAAGCCTTCATGATTTTTAAGACCAGGACTGCTTTTGAAAGATACACGGGAGGAAGACTGCCCTCAAATTTGGTAGGGGTAAACCTAATGCACAGTTAAACCCTCCGGAATGGACCCTTAGACCTGTGTTTGTCACTGAAAGGGAAACAGCCCATCCTTGAATCACGTGTCAGCCAGAGACCACCAACGTAGGGCTATAGAAACCTCCAGATCAGTCATTTGCGACAAGAAAAACCTGCTAAGACCATCTTCCCGGATTAAGAGTACCTCCCCTGGCAGGAAACCTGGGTGGCTCAGCCGTTAAGCGTCTGCCTTTGACTCAGGTCGTGATCCCAGGGTCCTGGGATTGAGCCCCGCATCCAGCCCCGCATCCAGCCCCGCATCAGGCTCCCTGCGCGGCAGGAAGCCTGCTTCTCCCTCTCTCAGTCCCCTAGCTTGCGTTCCTCTCTCGCTGTCGCTCGCTGTCAAATAAATAAATAAAATCTTAAAAAAAAAAAAAAAAAGTACCTCCCCTGCCGATGGCACCTGGTGCCCAGAACGCCAGAGCACCCACTCCAGAGAGTGAGCAGCTCACCGGGATGCTGTTCCCTGCCCCTGCTCTGCCTCCTGAATATATTAACATTCTTTACACATGTTCTGCCTGAAACTTTTTTTTAACCGGGACACAGATTTGGATTGATTAAAACCTGTCTGATGTACACTCATTATTGCTCACAACATGGCCCTAAGCGTGCATGTGTTTGTTTATAAATCATGGGATAAACTAATGTGAAACGAACTCTTACCATGAGCCAGAACACTGACTCCACTGCCCTGTGCTGCCCCCGCTCCTGTCTCCTGCTCCTAGGACACTGAGACCTGTCAAGGCGGCTCATCCAAGATGCTGAGATGACAAGGCCAGTCCACAAGGACGACCCGCAAGATGACTCAGCCCAGGGACTCGATGCAAAACTCTTCTGACTTTATTTAGTTGAAAAACAACACACAAAGAAACGGGTACTAAACGGTCAACCTGCATAAAATAGCCAACATTTGAAGCGAGGTCTCTCCCAGTGCAGACCACAGTCCCCACTGCTGCTGACAGGGTCCCCGGGGCCCCAGACACCATCCAGGCAAAGGAAGCACCCAGAGCCCTGTTGCCCCCACCTCCATGTGCTCCGGGAGCACGGGCCCCACTTGAGACGTCCCTGCGTGTGGCCAGGGCAGGGCTGGTGCACACAGACGTGTCCTGCACCCACTTCACAAGCTGCGCCGCAGCCATTCGCGCAGCACGTCCCGGAGAGCGTCACAGTCCGAGCTCCGTGACACTTGCCGGAGAAGAACTTCTCGCCCGGGTACAGGCCTTTGGGTCCCTTCCACGGAGCCAGTGACGGGTCCCATTTCTCAGTCCCTAGGCAGCTCCCCATTCTTCCTCCCCAGGCACAAGTCCCCTATTCTTTACCCATCGCCGCTCCCCCGACTGTTGTGGGGAGGGGGGCAGCCAGGACAACGGTGGCCACTTGGGCCTCGGTCCCTCAGTTCTGGGGCCCCGGGCGGAAGTGCTGGAAAGAGGGCAGCTCCCCCAGGGCCGAGGCTCCCATGGCAGCCGGGCTCTCCCCAGGCCCCCTGGGCCCACTGGGCCCACTGGGCCCGAGGCTCCAGGGCTCAGTGGTGCCGGGATCCTGTCCCCGGGAGGATGAGGACTGTGGCCTGGATGCGGAGGCCCCCTCCTCTGCCTCCCTTTTGGCCCAGGGTGAATAAGAGAGGATGGTGAATCCCCTCTTAAGCAGGGCCGAGTCCGCAGGGACCAGCTCTTCGGTCTGCCCCGGAGGGCAGGACTCCAGAATGCTCAGCTTCCACCGGTGCAGGTCCTGCTCCTGGGGCGCGTCCTGCAGTCTCACCACCCACACCTCATCGGGCTCCAGCAGCAGCTTCCAGCCCTGGCCCGGGGTCCTCCGGGCCCAACCTGGCGTCATCTTCCGCAGGTAGATGGCATCGTAGCAGCCCACCATGGAGATGACCTGCAGGTCCCTTAACCAGGCCTCGGCCTCGGCAGGGTCCACGGCCCGGGTGGTGCCCAGCTCCAGCACCATGGGCTCCCCCGGGGGCAGGTCCACTTTGAGAAACCCCTGCCACGGAGGAGGGAGACTCGGCCAGTGCGAGCAGGTGGGGGGCCCCCCGAGTCTCCAGGGGAGGCTCTGGGTCCAGTCGGCATCCTCAGGACCCAGGCCCAGGGGTGCTGCGTTCTGAGGCTCCAGCTCCGTGGGCACAAAGTGGTGGTCCAGGCCCACCTCCTCAGACCCCGCAGGGGCTGCCGCCAGGGTGCCTGGCCCCCAGTCCACAGTGCCCCCCTGTGCGGGGTGACCCGGGCCCTGCTCCCAGCCGAGCCCCATCTCCGGGGACCCCCCCTGCTCAGGCCCCGCCTGGGCATGGTCCATCAGCTCAGGGTCCCAGTCTTCATCTTCCCAGTCTTCCAACTCCAGCAAGTCTCTGAGTTCCAGAAAGGCAGTCTTGAAGCAAGTGAAGCAAAGCCCCAGCTGGTCGCCATGCTGAAGCTGGTACATCCAGGACGCGTGGAGGTAGGACATGCCCTCGGCCCCGTGCCGCACGCTCACCGGGGGGCACATGGCCACGCCGCCTGCCTCCGGCCGGGGTGGGCAGCGAGACTGGGACGTGCGGGGGGGGGGGGGGGGTTCGGGTGGTCTGGCCCACGGGCGGGGCCGGGGCTGGGGGCGGGGGCGGGAGGGCTGAAGGAGAAGGACCTGGAGGAGGAGCAGGAAGGGCGAGGATGCGGGGACCGGGGACAGAAAGAAAGGGGTTCCTTGTGCGGGTATTTGGGGTGCAGTGGAGGAGCCGGGTCCCAATTCAACAGGGACCCGCAGAGGTCGGGAGGGTCGGACTTCTGGAAAACTCTTCAGCTCATGCGATGGCTCTGTTCTCCGGGAAGCTGCAAAGGACAAGCAAGTGCGGGTAGGTGTCCCCCAGCCGGCAGGGTGGACGGTCACGGTCACTCACCGTCACTCACGGTCACTCACGGTCACTCACCGTCACCGGAAGGGGCAGGGGCAGGGGCTGATGGGTTGAGGCCTGGCCCTTCCAGCCCTGCCCTGCTCCGTGTAGCTGCTCCCAGGCTCATGGGGACTGTGGGGCACACGGGCGCTCCCCACCCAGCCTCCCCGAGGCCCCGACACCCAGTCAGCCTCCGCGGCAGAAGCTGAGACAACCTGGCGGGAGCTGGTGGAAGCCGACGAGGGAAGCTGACGGAAGCTGAGGGAACCTGAGGGAAGCTGACTGACTGAAGCTGAGGGAACCTGAGGGAAGCTGACTGAAGCTGAGGGAACCTGAGGGAAGCTGACTGACTGAAGCTGAGGGAACCTGAGGGAAGCTGACTGAAGCTGAGGGAACCTGAGGGAAGCTGACTGAAGAAGCTGAGGGAACCTGAGGGAAGCTGACTGAAGAAGCTGAGGGAACCTGAGGGAAGCTGACTGAAGAAGCTGAGGGAACCTGAGGGAAGCTGACTGAAGAAGCTGAGGGAACCTGAGGGAAGCTGACTGACTGAAGCTGAGGGAACCTGAGGGAAGCTGACTGAAGCTGAGGGAACCTGAGGGAAGCTGACTGACTGAAGCTGAGGGAACCTGAGGGAAGCTGACTGAAGCTGAGGGAACCTGAGGGATCCTGACTGAAGCTGAGGGAAACTGAGGGAAGCTGACTGAAGAAGCTGAGGGAAACTGAGGGAAGCTGACTGAAGAAGCTGAGGGAACCTGAGGGAAGCTGACTGAAGAAGCTGAGGGAACCTGAGGGAAGCTGACTGAAGAAGCTGAGGGAACCTGAGGGAAGCTGACTGAAGAAGCTGAGGGAACCTGAGGGAAGCTGACTGAAGAAGCTGAGGGAAGCTCATGGAACCGCCCCCGCCCCCAGAGCCCCACCCCCCCCACCGAGCTGACCACCTGGCCTGAGGCCACACTGGACCACCTGGGCGTGTCAGCCTCTCACCCCTCCCCGCCCCCCAGCCCGTGTCCCCCAGACCCTCTCCTCAGCCCAAGGGGTTCTCACCCTGCCTGGCACCCTCCTGCGGGCGCCCCCCAGAAAGGAGGGGAAGCAGCCCACCTGGGAATATAAAGGGCCCTTTCCCATGGTGCTCTGGGCTCATCTGCATATCTCCCATGAGCCTCAGCCCACCAGGAAATGAAACTGCTGAGTCACCACCTCCCTCCCAGGAGAGCCCTGTGTGGCCCCCCAGGGGGGGCAGCCTGTCCCCCTCTGCCCCCCCAGCACCATCGTGCCTTCCCCTGTGTGCCTCCGCCCCCCGCAAACCTGTCCTCAGGGTGCTTCCCATCTGCAGGTTTCTGAAAGTGTCTCTCTGATGGCCCTTGTCCCTTCGTGGGGGACCTGCCTGGTCACGGGTCCCGTCCTGCGGCTGAAAGTGGATTCTTTCTTGTTGTCTTTTGACTAAAGTTTCTTTATGAATTCTGGAAACTGATGGAGTCTCAGTTGCTTACGTTTTAAACACATTTCCCCCTTTTGTGGCTCTTCTTTTCACTTTCAAAATAAGACTATTTGTACTCTTTTTTGAGCATAGACTTTATTTTTAGAGCATTTTGGGTACAGAGCAAAATTAAGCAGAAGCTACAGAGTCGCCATATACGCCTGCCCCTCACGTGTGTAGCGTCCCCACTATCAACACCTGCACCAGTGGTACGTTTGTCGTAAGTGGTGAGCTGGACTGAGCAGGGCCTGCAGGAGAAGACACAGCTAGTCTGGAACAGATGAAGGCAAAGGTCCTTGGATCAATGGTTCTCAAATTTTGCTGCACATTAAAATTTTCTTGGGAATTTGAAGAGTCCCACTGCTCTTGTCACAGCATGTGGCAGACACACCCGAGGTGACCCCCAGTGGTCATGCCCTCCCTATGATTGGAGGTAGAGCCTGCTACTTGTTTCCAACCAAGAAGTGGCACTGAGGGGTCGATGCTAGTGCCTGAAATCACATTATGTGGCAAAGGGGTGTCCCTCCTGCAATGACATTACGATGAATGCACATAAGACCCCAAGTCAGCTCTTGCTGTCTCCCCCTGGCCTTGAAGAGGCAAACAGCCATGCTGTGAACTGTGCGGGAAACTGGTCAGCCTCTGGGACCTGAAAGTGCATCCAGCTGAGCCAGTAAAGCTGAGGCCCTTAGTCCTAAAACCACAAGGATAGGAATTCTGTGAGCTGAGAGCACAGTCCGTCCAACATTTTGGTTGCAGCTGTGTGAGACCCTGAGCAAGGAGCCTAGCCAAGGCATATCCCAACTCCTAATCCATGGAAACTAGAAAATAAATGTCTGCTGTTTTAAGCCTAAATTTGGTCATTTGTTACGAATCAACAGAAAACTAACATTTGCCCATACCAGTTGTATCAGAATTCTCCCATGGAATCCAGGCTTCAGTCAGTGTCTTAAATTCTCCAGCTGTTTTCAATATGCTGTACAATTCCAGGACCAGTGCCTCGACACCTGGGTGAGCTTAAAAGTTGTCATAGATACTGGGCCATTAATCCTCCACCCTCCCCTGGTCTTAGTCTAACTGATACTCAAGCCAGGCCCTGCATGGACCCCAAATAGCTATGGTCCACCCAACCACCCTGTGACTAAGACGCCTTATCATGACCTGCCAGAAACTGGAAAGTACGTGATTGGACCTGTCTCACAGCCCTTACCGGGCCAAAGTCATGACCTGGAGGCCAGCAGGGACCAGAATCTGGCCCCCAGACCTGCCCACATTCCAAAGCCCCATCTCCACTGGCCCAGACCATGTGAGCTCTTGCAACAGAAAAGGGTGAAGGGGGAGAAACCCAAAAGGGTGAGTGTGGCCAAGTCTTGTCAGAGGACCAGGACGACCGCACTGGTCAAGCATAATGGCCCCCTGCCCCAAGGGCTGAGACCCTCAAGAGGAAAAAGGCCAAAGTTCCTGGTGTGCCTTTGAGCTTGCTAGTGCCTATCTTTGTCTCACCCACGAGGCCTGTGCAGCTCCTGAGGCTTAGAGAACATTCCAGACGTGTTTGTGGGGTGGATGCATTCCCACTTCTTGGCTGCCTTGGTGATCTCCGTCCTTGGGATGGCCGTCAAAGTGTTACTGACCTGCTGCGTTCCCAGGCACAGCTTCTGCATCCTCTGGACCGGCTCAGAGCCACCCTGGGGCTGGCGCCTTTCCCGGGCTCAGGCTCCGCCAGCGTGTCCTGGAATCTGACCTGAGCGTGGCCAGTTGTGCTCAGAGAAACCACCTGACCCAGAAAGCCTACAAGCCCACGCACGCTTGGATCTGTGGGCAGGTGACCCAGTTGGAGTGAAGCCCTAATGAGAAAGAAAAGCGTGTTTATTTTTATTTTATTTTATTTTATTTTATTTTATTTTATTTTATTTTATTTTATTTTTTTGTTGAGTAACCGGTTTTATTTTTTTTTCATGTTTTTTTATTATATTATGTTAGTCACCATACAGTACATCCCTGGTTTCTGATGTAAAGTTCGATGATTCATTAGTTGCGTATAACACCCAGTGCACCATGCAATACGTGCCCTCCTTACTACCCATCACCAGTCTATCCCATTCCCCCACCTCCTCCCCTCTGAGGCCCTCAGTTTGTTTCTCAGAGTCCATAGTCTCTCGTGCTTCAAGAAAAGTGTGTTTAAATAATCAGGTGATTCACCAGAGAAAACCTTTTTGAAAACTGCTGTAGTCATCACGACTGAGAAAGGACGGCTGCACATTCTGATGGAGTCCAAGTGCGTGGAGTTTAAACAAACGTTTACATGGTTGCCCTTCTATTGCAAGAGAAGGTCAGCCCTCAGCTCCTTGTGGATGCAGGAGTTTTTTCTGGCTTTCTCTTTTGTTCCTCCCCACAAGCAATAAAAAAGGAGGAGAAGAGTTTCCTACGTCTCTTGCATGGACTCGGGCCCAGAGTCTTCAGAGGTGGCGCCGCCATCCCCGTGCACGTGAGGGTGTGCGGAGCCAGAGGAGTGGGCGAGCGTTCTTGGGACCCGTTAGAGACGTGGCTGGTTTGTGGGCGGCAGCGCTTTCCTAACCCTGATGCTGAAGAGGGCTGTCGTGTGGGGCATAAAAAAGCGAGAACAAGAAAGAAAGGAAATGTTTGCTCTTAGCCTGACCTCTCTTGGCCCCTCTAGAAGATGGCTTTAGGATAAGTCACCCAAGGAGCAGCACTGAGTAGAGAAGGGCCCTGAGGCCCACTTCTGACTCGGATGAACTTGTAGCTCCCCAAAGGCCTGCCTTCGCTGTGGCTTCTTATTGCCGGAGGTCCAAAGAAAGCTCTGGTGTGCACTCGGAAGCATCACCCCAGCCTCAGCCCCTCCCTCCGGGCTACCACCACAGGCCTCACCACAGGCCTCCCGGCAGCCTGTGAGGTGGGAGTCTAACTGCCCGGATTTCAGGGGAGGAAACGTGCTGTGGACACAGGGCTGCCATTCCAGGGAGGAAAACCATGTCCACGTTCCTCTCCTGAGATCCCCATGGTCACCACCCATGTACGACTCAACAGAAAGATGTCATGTCAGCCCCGAGATTAGGTCCATGGGGTGCTGTTTCTCACCGCGTGGGGAGGGACAAGACACTTGGCCCAGGAAGGACATGAAGCCTCAAATGGGGGACGGGTGTATCACAGCCGGTCACCACACTACTGGACTGTTTCTCCCATGTGCTGTGGCTTCCTGAGGGTATTCCTGGAGAGGGATGGGATTTAAGTCCCATGGGAGACTCAGGAAATGAAGGAATCAACCCTAAAAAAAGGCAGTCAGCTCTCTGCCCTTCCAGGAGCAGCCTTGGTCCCCCATCTCCTGGTCAGGACGTCCTGCAGAGCCGCCGGCCACACAGTCCACGGCCCTCTCTCCATCTGCTTCACGAGGGAAGGACAGATACACATCCAGCCTGCATGCTGGACACACTCTGCAGACGGTGGGGAAGGGGCTGGGTGGTCCTGAGTGTGGGCGACAGGGACCAAGGATGGGGAGACGGAGGGAGGGAGAGGCCTGAAGATGCTGGTGGCCAGGGATAGCCCCTTGTGGGTGGGGGACACCGAGAACCTTCCTCTTCCACATGGTGACCAGGAGAACCTTCCTCTTCAGCACAGTGACCTTGGCCTGGGCCCAAGAGGACCTGGGTGTCCACAGAGGGGGCTCACTGCTCAGTCCAGAGCCAGGGGAGGGGGCATGGGGCCAGGGCTCCTGCAGGAAACAGGAATGCAGGGGCTGCTGCTGCCCTCAAGGGGTGTGGGGGCCCCACCCCTAAAACCTGTTGTGCTCTGTGCAAAAGTAACTCTGCACGCACGTGATTCACTTTGAGAATCATTAATCAGAAGATCTCACATTTCTCATTAAATGTGACTTTAAAGGTTTGCTCACACAAAATGAGCATAATCATTCAGGCACCACAAGTTTTTCAAAGGGAGCTTGTTTCCGACTACACTGCTCAATTCAGGGGCAAACAGGGCTCAGTAAAAAGGAGCTGGCTCCAGCGGGTGCCTTCCAGCAGCCACAGCCCCTCGGGGTGGTGGGTTGTCAGCAGGGTGGGTGACGCTTGGTAGCCCCGGACTCCCGGCGGGGAGGGGAAATGGCCAGGAAGTCCCCTTGCACTGAAGCCTAAAAGGAAAAGTAGGAGAGGGTTTTTCATGAAGTGAAATTTATTTCGTTTAAAATCCTTTTGTCAGGGGCGCCTGGGTGGCTCCGTTGGTGAAGCATCAGTCTTCAGCTCAGGTCATGATCTCAGGGTCCTGGGATCGAGCCCCATGTTGGGTTCCCTGCTTGGCGGGGAGTCTGCTTCTCCCTCTGCCTCCACCCCTCCTGTCCCCCACTTGTACTCTCTCTTTCTCTTTCAAATAAATAAATAAATAACATCTTTTTAAAAAATAAAATAAAATCCTTTTGTCAGGGAGTATGGACTTTTTACTCCCAGTGTGAAAAATGTCTTTATGGGAAGGTGCGTTGGTTGGAAAAGTAAGCTGTTAGTAACCCCTCTTGTCCCCCCCAGTTTTATTTCTCTGTCTATCCAGAAATTCAAAAAGCCTGGAAGGCCAGACCTGGCCCTGGTTTTGAGAGCTCTGAGAGGCGTCCATCAGCACGGGGCCTGGGCAGGCTGGGCTGGAGCCAGAGCAGCCCCTTAGCCTTTATCTGTTCTGACTGTTGGATTCCGCGCAGCGGTTTTGAAATTTTGCGAGGGTGTTTCCCCCACCTCAAATTCCTTGTCCCGTTTCCCATCTCCGTCAGATGGGCACGCGGGATCTTGATGGGCCTTGGTGTCAGGGGCAGAGGTGCCGTCTGGCCGAGTTGAGGGCCTGAAACCCACAAGAGAAGGTGGCCTCTAAGAGCCAAGGCACTTCTCATGTGCAGTGAGAGGAAAAAGGCTTTTTCCGGAACTCCAGAGCTGGGCAGGAATCATGAAGAGCACAGGATGGGCAGGCAGCCTGCTGGGTGATGTCCCCAAGGAGGCCCACACCCTAATGCCATAGCCTGTCCCCACGTCCCCGACGTGCTGGGGAGACCGTGCACGTGTGATCAAGTGAGGAGCTTGACGTGGGCGTAGCTTGCATTCAAGTGGGCTCTGTGGCATCTCAAGGGTCCTTACAAGAGGGAGGCAGGGGTCAGAGTCAGAGAGAGAACGTGTGAGGACAGAGAGGAGAGAGGATTCTGAGCTGCTGCCTGGAGACAGAGGGAGGGCAGCAAGTGCCCTCCAGAGGCTGGAAAAGGCAAGAGAAGGGATTGTCCCCTGGAGATTCCAGAAAGAACCAGCCCTGCAGACCCATTTAGACTTCGGATGTCTGGAACTATGAGAGAATAAATCTGTGTTGCTTTGAGGCACTGAGTCTGTGGTAATTTGTCTGACGGCCGCAGAAGCTCATACAGGGTGATCCTGTTTCTGCCTGGGAGGTTTGGGGGGTTCTCAAGACCCCATTTCCAGGGCACTCCCTGGGATGGAAGCGGCCATGTCTAGGGCAGCATCCAGGGCATGGTGCCTCCCAGGCAGAGTGTGACCAGGCCTGGGCTGGGCTGGCAGACACCACACAGGAAGGCGGTCATGTGGGGACTCGGGGAAGACATGATGCTCCCTCCTTGGAGGGATGTTCCCCCTGAATCTGGCTCTCCTCGTGGCTGCTGTAGCTGGGCACGGAGCCTCCCCTGCCTGGAAGGAACCATGGCAGTGGCATGGCTGATGGACATGTGCCTAGCCACGTGGGGTCTGAGTGGACATGGCGGCCTTGGCTATGGGGGAGCTTCAGACACTCACGAGGTTTCACCTAAAAGAACTCGAGGGAGATTCCAAGGGCTCCGGAGTCATCCCCCAAAGGGTTTGGGGCAGTAGAAGACCATAGGAAGGATGTCCCAGCCCTGCTGTGGTGCGGACACATTCACTCTACTGTTCCGTCCATTTACCCAGCGCTGGCCCCTGGCTGGGGTCCAGAAGGGTGGCGGGTGGGACCCAGGCCTGCCCTGGAGGGTCCACATTCCAAGGGAGTCTGGCGGGCAGGTGTTGGGGAGCAGCTGGGGGAGGTGGTCTGTGGGTAGAGCTCAGCTCAGGACCCCAACCGAGAAGGACTGATTTAGACACCACCACCCATGAAGCACTTCCAGGGGCTTTCAGCGGCTTCTGAAGGTACAGTCATAGCACGTATTTATTCTAGAGAATTAAGCAAGTGTGGAAATCTATAAAGAAAATTCAGTAACTCATAATGCTACCCCCAGAGGTGACCAGAGCTAATGCTGGTGCATTCCTCTTCAGGCATTCTTTATAGGCTCACAGACACGTGACACCCAACACGTGTACAAAGGGCACAGACATGCACATAACACCTGACATGTGTCCACAGGACAGGAGCCCAGTGGCACGTATCACACCCAACATTGCATACGTGGCCACAGTTTTTTCTTTCACAAAATCAAAGCAATACTGTGTCTACAAACTTGTAACCTGCTCTTTTTCCTTTCACTTAACAGAGGCTGATGATTTTACATTGGATCTTCTTTGAAAACTTGTTTTTTACAGGCACGCAATATTACACAGGGTGGCCACATCCTAATGATATCCCCATCAGGCACTGGTGCTCCTTCCCTGTTTCCTCTCCTTCATGTCATTCCAAAATGGACATCCTGTTTTGCAATTTCAAGCTTATTCCTGTAAATCCCCGCATCTCTTGGAGATCTCTCCTAGGATCAGGTTCCGGTCTTCCTGTAATGAATGATGCATTCTCTTCTGTCGGCCTCACACCTCACATTTATCACTCTCTCTGCCCCTGGGCCACCACCTTTTGTTTGTGAAGGGACCTGAGGTCTGAGGCAGCCCCAGGTTGTTATAAGTTTTAGATCATTCCTCCCGTGACTCACCCAAGCATTCTGAGGGTGCATGGAGGTTGGGAAGCCTGTGCCCATGTCCTCATGACACCCAGAGAACAAATGACCGTTTATCCTACCTTGGACGGCCATGTTGGAATTGCCGTTGGAAGCCCTGCCAGCTCACCAGCGTGTGCAGCTGCTCCCAGAATCTTGTCACTGTTGTCCAGCACCAAGCTGGCCATTTGTTCCATTTGCTCCACTTCTGACGTCTGTGCACCCTGTGAGGGCGGCGAGCATGCTGTCCTTGCTCCTTGTCGAGCCTTCGGGGCCCCAGGAGTGCTCAGTTAGTACCCGTTGAACAGATGCGTGGATGGATCAGTAGAAAAGGAGGGAGCAGATGGTGCTGGCTCTGCCCTCTGGGCGATGGGACTGTGGGCCCGTGTGGGCCAGAGTGCAGGAAGGGGAAGGGGGCTGCCCCTTCTGGGGTCTCAGTGTCTTCCCTCTTCCCGGGGTGATACACTCCCCTCACAGCCAAGCCAGCAGGGATGGGCAGTCCATCCGCACCCACACCCAGGATGTCATCTCGAATGGTCAAATCCTCGAGAACTCATGACTGAGAACAGGCCCCTCGACACATGAGCCCCAGGGTGAGATAGCCGAGGGGGACCTGGGCACATGGGTGGTAGTTCAGACCTGCCAGGTTCAGATAGCAGCTCTGCTAGACCTCGCGGTGGGGTACAAGGCAAAGTTTGCAGGCACAGCTTTCCTAGTCCTCAGCACTGCTCATCCGCTGGAGGGGGGCAGGGGTGCAGGTAAAGGGCGGAGGCATGGGCTGTGCTACAAAGGTGTTCCTGGTGGGCAGAAGCCTGATGATCCCGGGTATTGAGAAGGGAAATGAAAAGATGTCTACCCAGATTATTCCTTTTTGTGCCCTGAGTTTCTCTCTGTGTCAAATCGAGACCTGAGTCTTATGCTCTGGTCATCGGTCAGAGGGGAGCTAGAAAAACAAAGGAATGACACGTGGTGATAGAGGCAATGATAAACGCGTATATCGACAGCAGAGCAATGCAGGGAGCTGATGGCTGGCTAGGTTAGCAGACAAGCAAGAATGCACCAGAAGGGCCACTGTTGTTCGTTAGTGCCCCAGCCCTGAGAAGAGCCAGACAGGGGGACGTTGCATCCCTGCAGGTCATGGAACGTCCCCCTACCCCACTCTCCCAAGGCAGCCACCCGCCCCTTCCAGTCACTGACCAAAGGCTCCGATCTCTACCCAGTGTACACAGCCTGGTTCTTTCCTTCTTCAGGGCCGGAAGGCAGAGCAAGAATAAGTCGGCTTGGAGTATGTTTATGTATGTGTGTGCGTATAGGTCTGCGCACATGTACGTGATGTGCTAATGTATAAAAATAAATCAATATGTGATACTGTATGTACATAGAACATAACGTAATCGTAAATTATGTACTATAAAAGCAATAATGTTTGCAAATATAATGTAATCAAGAGGGTGACATCCATCAACTTTGCTACTTCTATTGGTAAGAAACAAGTTAGTTTCCACCTTCAATCACAGGGAGGGGATGACTGACTGGGGGTCACTCGGGGTGTCTGCCACATAGTGTGACATGGACACTGGGGCTTCTCAAATGCCTGAGACAATTTGAATTGCAGCAAATTGAGAAAATGATCCAAGGAACTTTGCTGTCGGCTAATGACAGAAGCAGGTTGTGTCTACTCCTGCAGGCGCTGCCCAGTCCAGGCCCAGCTGCGGACTTGTTCATCTGGGAACACTCATCAGATGTCCTGGGGGAGATGTGCCCGGTGCAGCTGGGTGCCCTGACTGGAATTTTGGAAGAAAGGGACGAATGACCTGATTAATTTAGTAAATTATTTAAAAAGTCATCTATTTCTACTCTTGTATTATACATATATATTTTTAATATGTATATATTAAAATATACATATATTTTTTTTTTACAAAAGCAACTTATGTTTAAATAAAAAATTATGAAGAAAAGGAAACAAGCAAAAAAGTGAAAGAATAAGGTGAAAAATATAAGAAACTGACCTACGGTCTTGGGGAACTAAGGATATTCTGTATAAAGACCAAAAACATCTTTTTTCAGAGAGGAGACTGACACATCAGATCATATCTACTGAGTCTAAACAAGTGAGATAATCCACAAATGGGGGAAATGTGTTTAAAACGTAAGCAACTGAGACTCGATCAGTTTCCAGAATTCATAAAGAAACTTTAGTCAAAAGACAACAAGAAAGAATCCACTTTCAGCCGCAGGACGGGACCCGTGACCAGGCAGGTCCCCCACGAAGGGACAAGGGCCATCAGAGAGACACTTTCAGAAACCTGCAGATGGGAAGCACCCTGAGGACAGGTTTGCGGGGGGCGGAGGCACACAGGGGAAGGCACGATGGTGCTGGGGGGGCAGAGGGGGACAGGCTGCCCCCCCTGGGGGGCCACACAGGGCTCTCCTGGGAGGGAGGTGGTGACTCAGCAGTTTCATTTCCTGGTGGGCTGAGGCTCATGGGAGATATGCAGATGAGCCCAGAGCACCATGGGAAAGGGCCCTTTATATTCCCAGGTGGGCTGCTTCCCCTCCTTTCTGGGGGGCGCCCGCAGGAGGGTGCCAGGCAGGGTGAGAACCCCTTGGGCTGAGGAGAGGGTCTGGGGGACACGGGCTGGGGGGCGGGGAGGGGTGAGAGGCTGACACGCCCAGGTGGTCCAGTGTGGCCTCAGGCCAGGTGGTCAGCTCGGTGGGGGGGGTGGGGCTCTGGGGGCGGGGGCGGTTCCATGAGCTTCCCTCAGCTTCTTCAGTCAGCTTCCCTCAGGTTCCCTCAGCTTCTTCAGTCAGCTTCCCTCAGGTTCCCTCAGCTTCTTCAGTCAGCTTCCCTCAGGTTCCCTCAGCTTCTTCAGTCAGCTTCCCTCAGGTTCCCTCAGCTTCAGTCAGCTTCCCTCAGGTTCCCTCAGCTTCAGTCAGCTTCCCTCAGGTTCCCTCAGCTTCAGTCAGTCAGCTTCCCTCAGGTTCCCTCAGCTTCTTCAGTCAGCTTCCCTCAGGTTCCCTCAGCTTCTTCAGTCAGCTTCCCTCAGGTTCCCTCAGCTTCTTCAGTCAGCTTCCCTCAGGTTCCCTCAGCTTCTTCAGTCAGCTTCCCTCAGGTTCCCTCAGCTTCTTCAGTCAGCTTCCCTCAGGTTCCCTCAGCTTCAGTCAGCTTCCCTCAGGTTCCCTCAGCTTCAGTCAGTCAGCTTCCCTCAGGTTCCCTCAGCTTCAGTCAGCTTCCCTCAGGTTCCCTCAGCTTCAGTCAGTCAGCTTCCCTCAGGTTCCCTCAGCTTCCGTCAGCTTCCCTCGTCGGCTTCCACCAGCTCCCGCCAGGTTGTCTCAGCTTCTGCCGCGGAGGCTGACTGGGTGTCGGGGCCTCGGGGAGGCTGGGTGGGGAGCGCCCGTGTGCCCCACAGTCCCCATGAGCCTGGGAGCAGCTACACGGAGCAGGGCAGGGCTGGAAGGGCCAGGCCTCAACCCATCAGCCCCTGCCCCTGCCCCTTCCGGTGACGGTGAGTGACCGTGAGTGACCGTGAGTGACGGTGAGTGACCGTGACCGTCCACCCTGCCGGCTGGGGGACACCTACCCGCACTTGCTTGTCCTTTGCAGCTTCCCGGAGAACAGAGCCATCGCATGAGCTGAAGAGTTTTCCAGAAGTCCGACCCTCCCGACCTCTGCGGGTCCCTGTTGAATTGGGACCCGGCTCCTCCACTGCACCCCAAATACCCGCACAAGGAACCCCTTTCTTTCTGTCCCCGGTCCCCGCATCCTCGCCCTTCCTGCTCCTCCTCCAGGTCCTTCTCCTTCAGCCCTCCCGCCCCCGCCCCCAGCCCCGGCCCCGCCCGTGGGCCAGACCACCCGAACCCCCCCCCCCCCGCACGTCCCAGTCTCGCTGCCCACCCCGGCCGGAGGCAGGCGGCGTGGCCATGTGCCCCCCGGTGAGCGTGCGGCACGGGGCCGAGGGCATGTCCTACCTCCACGCGTCCTGGATGTACCAGCTTCAGCATGGCGACCAGCTGGGGCTTTGCTTCACTTGCTTCAAGACTGCCTTTCTGGAACTCAGAGACTTGCTGGAGTTGGAAGACTGGGAAGATGAAGACTGGGACCCTGAGCTGATGGACCATGCCCAGGCGGGGCCTGAGCAGGGGGGGTCCCCGGAGATGGGGCTCGGCTGGGAGCAGGGCCCGGGTCACCCCGCACAGGGGGGCACTGTGGACTGGGGGCCAGGCACCCTGGCGGCAGCCCCTGCGGGGTCTGAGGAGGTGGGCCTGGACCACCACTTTGTGCCCACGGAGCTGGAGCCTCAGAACGCAGCACCCCTGGGCCTGGGTCCTGAGGATGCCGACTGGACCCAGAGCCTCCCCTGGAGACTCGGGGGGCCCCCCACCTGCTCGCACTGGCCGAGTCTCCCTCCTCCGTGGCAGGGGTTTCTCAAAGTGGACCTGCCCCCGGGGGAGCCCATGGTGCTGGAGCTGGGCACCACCCGGGCCGTGGACCCTGCCGAGGCCGAGGCCTGGTTAAGGGACCTGCAGGTCATCTCCATGGTGGGCTGCTACGATGCCATCTACCTGCGGAAGATGACGCCAGGTTGGGCCCGGAGGACCCCGGGCCAGGGCTGGAAGCTGCTGCTGGAGCCCGATGAGGTGTGGGTGGTGAGACTGCAGGACGCGCCCCAGGAGCAGGACCTGCACCGGTGGAAGCTGAGCATTCTGGAGTCCTGCCCTCCGGGGCAGACCGAAGAGCTGGTCCCTGCGGACTCGGCCCTGCTTAAGAGGGGATTCACCATCCTCTCTTATTCACCCTGGGCCAAAAGGGAGGCAGAGGAGGGGGCCTCCGCATCCAGGCCACAGTCCTCATCCTCCCGGGGACAGGATCCCGGCACCACTGAGCCCTGGAGCCTCGGGCCCAGTGGGCCCAGTGGGCCCAGGGGGCCTGGGGAGAGCCCGGCTGCCATGGGAGCCTCGGCCCTGGGGGAGCTGCCCTCTTTCCAGCACTTCCGCCCGGGGCCCCAGAACTGAGGGACCGAGGCCCAAGTGGCCACCGTTGTCCTGGCTGCCCCCCTCCCCACAACAGTCGGGGGAGCGGCGATGGGTAAAGAATAGGGGACTTGTGCCTGGGGAGGAAGAATGGGGAGCTGCCTAGGGACTGAGAAATGGGACCCGTCACTGGCTCCGTGGAAGGGACCCAAAGGCCTGTACCCGGGCGAGAAGTTCTTCTCCGGCAAGTGTCACGGAGCTCGGACTGTGACGCTCTCCAGGACGTGCTGCGCGAATGGCTGCGGCGCAGCTTGTGAAGTGGGTGCAGGACACGTCTGTGTGCACCAGCCCTGCCCTGGCCACACGCAGGGACGTCTCAAGTGGGGCCCGTGCTCCCGGAGCACATGGAGGTGGGGGCAACAGGGCTCTGGGTGCTTCCTTTGCCTGGACGGTGTCTGGGGCCCCGGGGACCCTGTCAGCAGCAGTGGGGACTGTGGTCTGCACTGGGAGAGACCTCGCTTCAAATGTTGGCTATTTTATGCAGGTTGACCGTTTAGTACCCGTTTCTTTGTGTGTTGTTTTTCAACTAAATAAAGTCAGAAGAGTTTTGCATCAAGCTCTTGTCCGGAGCTCTTTCTCAGAAAATCCCTGTTGGTTTGCCTTGTCCTCTCCCTTTCTGGGACAGATCCATCCTGGCAACACCAGCTTCTCCAGTCACAGGTGAAGTACATAGCTTCCAAGTTAGTGACGATGGGAAGCATGAGGGTGACCTGTCTGGGCCTTCCTACCATAACTCCTGGGAAGGATGCAGTATTGGGCTAGAGAACGTGTCCTGGGAAGAATGGGAAGCAATGCCTGGCAGTGTGTTCCCCCCACCCCCATCCCCAGCCAGACACCCCAATAACTCAATAAACATCCAGTCGAAATCCCTGGCATGGTTTATGGGGCTTGGGACCTAACATATACAACACTCACATTCACATAGCTCACGCCAAATGTCCAATGTGACATAGGCACACGTCACACAGCCCTTTGGTGTATAGAATGTCAGCAAATTGTGCCATGGTGCTGAAAACCATCAATCGTTAAGCATTTATTGAGCACCTACAGTGCACAGTGCCGTGTTCCAGGCATCAGGATATGTCAACACACAAACATGGAGCGCTTCCAGTCCGTGGAGGAGACAGACGATAAAAGATGTGGTTGCAGATGGAGAAGGTAATGACGGAGGAGAGTCAGGTGTGCCAAAGGAGGTGCGGCCTCAAGAATACAGTGTCCAGGAGGCGACTTCTCATCAGGTCCAGCCTACTTTCCTTGTCTTGTTTGCCTTGCGCACCTACTGAGTCCATGACATGTTGGGGGCCCTGTCTTCCCAAAGGGCCAGGAAGCTGAAGTGTGGAAGTGTCCAGCTGGGTCTCAGCGGTGCTGTGTGAGACCAGTGCCCCCAGACACTGTTATCAGAGCCGGAGTCATGATGCTCTTAGAGGCTGTCCTAGAAATGACTTCCGATATTGTTTGCTTATTTCAAAATAATGCATATTTATTGTCCACAATTTAGAAAACAGATATGCAAATTAGAGGAAAATTAATACCGTCAGAATTCCAACCCTCAGAGAGAGTGCTGTCACTATTTGGCATGTACTGTTGTCGTCTTTTTTCTGTGGATAGTTAGAATTTTTTGTTTAAAAATTTCTTTTACAGTTAGTGTCTGTTTGTTAGTGTTGAGTAAGAACAACAGCTGCAGGTCAGGCAGGAAGGGGAGAGCCTAGGCACTGACATCCCCTGCGGCCAGCACGGTCCTTAGCCCTTCTGGGATGGGGTCTAGGTGAGGTGGACCCTATCATCTCCCCTAGGCAGGCCCAGGGCATGGCAGAGGCCCAGCGTCCCCTCCTTTCCCTCATGGCCAGGTCATCCCCCCTAAATCCAGAGTCCGTGACTTCCCCAGAAGCCCCAGGGGTGTGTGCAGGAAATGGTCCCTGAGCAGGACAGGGGCGAATGTGTGCTGGGGCCCCAGAGCCCTTCCCCTGAACGGGCCTGGGGGTCTCGATACCATGTACGTGTCCTTGCATTATAGCTGGACACGTCTGCAGACAACCTGGCACCGTTTGAAGATGGGTTTCCAGGCATCTGGGGACCACGGCAAGGGCAGAGGCTGCCCCGTGGAGGCAGCAGAGACCCCCCCCCCCGGCCCGGGGAAGGGTCTTGACACAGCTGCGGGCAGCCGTGGGCAGGGTGTGGGTGGGGTGGCATCGGCTGGGGACGGGCCTGAGCCGGGAGGTCAGACCTTCGGAAACGCTGCTCCCCAGTCAGTGACCAGGGCGGGGTCCGCAGGCAGCAGGGCGCCCCTCACGCGTGTCGGTCCGGGGGAGACCAGTTTTGGCCCCGCAGCCACACGGCCCTCCTGGGCTCGCAGAGCGTCGTGTGTCATAGAGTCCTCTGTGCGGCGGACTCAGTGTGCTTCCCTCAAGTGCGGCCACACGGGCTTTTCTCTTCCAGGCGGTAAGCAACTGCGGCCGCACGACTGCAAATGTCCTTTGTCGTGTCCTGGCTGAAGGCCGCCTCCTGCTGGTTTCAGGAGTGCTGGTTTCAGATCACCTTCCTCCCGAGTTCTCGCTGAGAAATGCCCGCCTCGGCGTGTGGGGTGTGGCTGTGGGCGCGCCCCCTTCTCTCGGGGGCGCCCAGAATACTCCAGGCGGAGGAGGCAGGCAGGGGGCGGAGGGCCGAGCAGCTTCGTGTGAGAAGGAGGAAGACCGGTGCGCAGGGCAAGTGTGGGGGCGGAAGGGGCTTGTCTCCTGTGTCCACTGTCCCTGGACGTTGGTCGCCAGCCTCGGCTTCCTGCTCCTGCTGGTGGCACAAACCTCAGGGTTGTCACCCCGGGGAAGACGCGGCTGTTATCTCCCCCAAACCCAGTGTGTCCTGGCGGTGTTGGGAGGGTCCCCCGCCACACTGGGCCCACAGCACTCTGCCTGCTTCCTGTGCCAGCTCTTTCCAGAGACTCTGGAAGTCTGGGTGCCTTCGGGATTGGGGCGGCAGGCTCCCGTACTGGAAGATTCCAGAGGACAGGGGCAGCACCAGACAGCCGGTTCACATTCCCTCTGCTCTCCCCTCTTGGGTAGATTCTGCGGATAGATTCGCACTTCCAGGCCTCTTTGTCCCCCCACCACAGCCTGCGGAAGCCGTGACTGGCAGTGGGGCTGCCCTGGGGCCCCTCAGGTCACAGACTGCCCGGCCCTCCCTGCCAGGCCACCGTAGCCAGGGTGTCAGGGCTCATGCTTCCGGGCTGCATGGATTCGAGGGAGGGTCCCCATTCTAAAGGTCTGAGCAGTGCTGATCTGGACAAGCCTCCTCCTCTGCCCCCCCTCCCGGAATGGGTGTGGGGACGTTAGCCACGGACCCCTTTACTTAAATGCACCCAACATAAAAGACCCTTCTGGTCCATCTTCTTCTCTCCCATCATCCAGTGAAAGTGGCATCTCCTTAAAAACACATATTGGATGAAGCTAAGGAGGGAAAATACCAAGGATTATGATTCGGGTGAATCAGGGGCACCCGGCTGGCTCAGTCAGAAGAGCATGTGACTCTTGATCTCGGGGTCATGAGTTCAAGCCCCACGTTGGGTGTAGGGATTACTTAAATAAATGAATAAATAAAAACTTTTTAAAAATTCTGGAGTGGCGTTACACTGGCCTACCCTAGCGGCTGGCCAACGGGCCTCCAGGAAACCGGCTTATCACCGTCTGTCTTCCGTGCTCAACGAATAACATCCTTTCTGGTTAAAGACAGCTTTACTTCAGTTTACTTGCTGATGTTGAAGTAAGAGCAAGCAGACCAGGGCCAGGGCCACAGCCACTCAGCAGCTTCTGGTGAGGACCCCGTGAGCAGGCCGCGAGCCTCCCTGCTGCTGGGGAGAAGGCCACCAAACCCTTGGGGGTGGCCCTCCGGGCAATCCCACTGCCCTCATGGCCACCACGGACCCTGCAGCTGGACCTGCTGGGGGCGCCATCAGGGGACACCGCCGGGCACACAAAGGGAGCACGGCATCCCCTTCTTTGCGCCAGTGGTCAGAACCCAGCTCCGGTGGGTGGGCTCCTGGGGTCCTGTCGCAGGGTGAGCTCCGCTGGGCCACCAGGGGGACACGCAGCAACACGTTCACTTCTTGCCCAGCGGAGACCCGCACGCAGAGGAGGCCGGAGGTGGGTGTGACACAAACCCATACACGTCTGGGTAGTGACAATAAGACAGTGGAAACTTGGCCTGGGGATCCCAGAGGGCACAGATTTCCAGGCCCAGGACGCGGCTGATTGTGCCAATGGCGCCCCCTGGTGGTCATTTCGGGCTGGGTGGCCTCCCCAAACCGTCCACCTCCTGCAAAGGAGGGCCAGCCACACGCTCAGTCCAGTCTCCCACCAGCAGCCTGTCCTCGGAAACGACCTGGGAACGCTCAGCTCTGCAGTCTGCTCTGGCCTCCCTTTCCTGACCTGTGAAGTCAGGACATTTTACGTGGGGTCCTGACAGCTCTTGGGGTCCAGGGTCCTCTCTGGCAGAGACTCTGGCTGCTCTGCTTCCCTGCTCCAGCCCTGGAGACCCGCTGTGAGTGTGCACTTCTGAGCGTGTGAGCGCCTGCAAGTGTGGGCAGTGTGTGGCGTGGGTGTGCGGTGTCTGAGTGTGTGCACGTCCTGAGGGCCCCTCGGAGCAGGTGGCTTGGCGTCTGGGTCCCATCCCTGCCAGGCCATGTGTGGGGAAGGCCTGACCCCAAAGACAGAGCCACAGAGTTAGAGGGCTGAGACCCAGATGCTGGCAAAAGTCTCCTTTGGGGGCGGATGCCACAGGACACTGACCCTTTCTGCTCGTCTGTTTTCCATGGCTTCTGAAATGAGCGTGAACTACCAACGCAACCAAACAGCCATAAGGTTCTCATGCTGCCCACAGTCCAGGCTGGGCGGAGCCGCAGAGAAGCTTGGAAAACAGCCAAGGAGGAGACTGGTGCAACCCTCCCTTGCAGACAGAAAACCCAGGCCAGGGTGCCTGGCACCAGGGCCGACATGGGCCCAACCCCTGTGCTGTCGTCATGGATGTTGACAAAGTCGACCTTTCCTTGCTCCATTTCACCTGTGACAACCTGGATTTTGTCCAGTAAAGAGCCGCGTGGACTCCTACAGCACCCCCTGTGGCCCTGTGCACAGGGGACACTGTCTGGGACTCCAAGTCGCCCCAAGCCGGTCTTTCTCACAAAGCTCCAGGGAAGGTCACACTGTCCAGCACGCGCCTGGGCAGACAGCCGAGCACATACAAAGGCGTGTTCGTCCCCAAGACAGGGTGAGGCCAGTGCCCCTGTCAAGTGTCTCGGGCCTCTAACAGCCAAGCTGCCGGGCCCAGGGCCCTGAGAGCTGTGTGTGCCCCCTTGCTGGGCCCCAACCCCAGTGAAATCCCCTGAGGACTGGTCAAGCACAGGGCCCTGCGTCCCCTGCCAAAGGTCACCCTTGTCTGCAGAACTTCCGTGCGGGCAGTTCCGGCCTGACGTGGACTGTCTGGAGCTCTGGCATCTCGTCCTGAAAACCGCGCTCCGTCGGGCCCACTGGAGAGAGGCCCTGGGAAGTGGGCAGTGCTCCTGTCGCCATGAAAGGATTTGACCCCAAGGTCATGCTGGCACAGCTTAAAACACCAACTCCTTAATGTCCAAGGCTTTCGAAAATGCTGGGTAGCATGGGAAAGTGACGCGCTGTCCGTGCGGCCAGGGTGGGGCCTGCTCGTGCAGGAGGGGCCACGCCACGTGGCGGACACCCCGTCGGGGCCCTTGCTTAAAGCCACGCCCCGCGCTCCCGTGTGGAAAGCCCGACTCTCGAAGTGTGACTGTGAGGACGTTTGGGAGAGCCACACCCAGGCGGTAACGGACTGAGAGGTCTGGAGGCCTTTGCGCCGTGGCGTGCGGAGCAGGACAGACGTTCTAGGAAACGTCAGCCGGGTTCTAACGGTTTCGTCATCAGGAAGACTTGTGAGAGAAATGCTGTTAGTGTCGTGCATATCAATCAGGCAACTCGGTCTCCCACACGCGGGGGGCCTGCGGGCGAAGGAGGTCATGAGCTCACTCGCTAAGTGAAACCAGCCATTTCCCGTCCCGGGCCCCAGACCTTGCTTCCTCACGGCTGCAGGGAGGACATGGAAGAGGCTGGGGGCTGAAAGTGGGTGAGCGGTGACTGGGCCAGTCCATACTGTCGTTGTAGCTAAAACCTGTCCGTAATAAACGCTGCTTGGACATCAGCCTCTCTGAGGCCTCTGCCTTACCGCCGGTGGCCCTGGGGCGAGGACGGTGAAGCCTCCACGTCACAGTTGCAGGGAACCGTTCCGAGTCACCTGGCCTCTTCCCGGTGGGCCTGGAGGACCGAGGTCAGGATCCCATGGACACTGGAGGGCACGTGTGTGACCCCAGCCAGAGCTGGGCACAGGGGCAGAGGGATCACCCCTAGCACCCCTCGGAGCTGGCACAGAGGATGGGAGAGCGGACCGTGCTGAAGGTCAAAGTCAAGGGCAGCTGCCCGTCAGCCCGATGGACTTTCTTTACGGACACAGTCCTGTGGCATTTAATGCGTTCACAGCACTGCGTCAGCCTCACCTCTGTCTGATCCTGGGCCTTTCATCCCCCAAAGGAAACCCTGCGGCATCAGTGTCACGCCCTCCCCTCTCCCAGCCCCCTCAGCCACGAGTCTCCTTTCTTCCTCCGTGGATTTGCCTGTTGTGGTATTTAGTGTAAATGGAACCCACCTGTACAGCCTTCGTGGCCTGCGCTCACTCAGCACGAGGTCACGCGCCGCATCCACGCGGAAGCCGGTGTTGGCGCTTCACTCCTGTCTGGGGCTGAAGGACAGTCCATCGTACGGATGACCACGTGTATCCGCTTGTTGGCTGGTAGACACTGATTGACCTTTCGGTGGAATGATGAACGATGCTGCTGTGAACGTTCTTGTACGGATTTTTGTTTGGGTGAATCCGGGGTGGGACGGCTGGATCGGACACGCGGTGCTTCTGTGTCTAACCTTCCCAGGAACCGCCGCACGGCCGGCCGCAGGGCTGCTCCGTCTTACACCCCCACCGGCGTGCCCGCGGTTCCGCCTCCCGGCCTTTGCTCAGCACACATTCCCTCGGGGGTCCGAGGCTCCGCTGGAGCCGGGAGAAGAGCACGCGGGGGGCGGGCGCCGAGGGGGAATCGGGGGTCAGAGAGGCCACGAGCACCGGCAGAACACACCAGCCAAGGCCAAGCAGTCGGGCGTCTGGTTTGAGAGACGGAAGGGTGTGGGGGGAGCGGGTCCACGGATCAGGACCTGGTGCAGGTGACCACGGCGCCGTCCACGTCGGCTTGCACACGCACACTTCAGAATGGCGGATGCTATTTCCCAGCCTGCTCTCTTCGCTGAGTGGGATCGTGGTGAGTGCGACATGCCGCGTCTCCACTGATGCTGCAGGCGGTTGTTCCAGAACCTTCCGTTTCTGGTGCCGCGTGGGTGCTTCGCGTCTCCCAGGCGCTCTGCCGATGACGCACCGAGGAGACACCGTCACAGTTCAAGGGGACGGGTTGCTTGGTGCCCACTGTTTTACTATCAGCTACTTCCCTCCACCTCAAGGCTGGGTTTCTGGGTATAAGGAAGAACATTTCCATTTATTTCACTTGTACTGTCAGTTGACCGATGTGGTCTATATTTTTTGAAGAATAAAAGTGTTGGTTTGCTAACCAACAGTGAGCTTTAGGAAGGTCCAGATGCGGGTTCAGGCGAGGTGGGGTGGAGAGCGCGACCAAGCAACAAGGGGGTGGCCAGGGCAGCGCAGGCCGGCCCCAGGGATCTCATGAGCCGTTTGTGGAGGGGACCAAGGGGACCTCACCCTGACTGGCCGGTAGGTGGGGGCCGGACCCTCCAGCTCCAGGTCCCTGGCAGGAGGCCTCAGGCCTCAGGCTCTCGTATCTTCCATCCTTCCAATCCGTGGGCCCCAGAAGTAAAATAGAAACCCGGATGCCACTTCCCGCTACAAGGAAACACGAGATCAGGAAGTCAGCTCTCATGAAAGAAAAATGATATAAGCATCCTTCGGGAACCACACGCTCGTGCTGTGACGCTGCATGTGTCTGGGTGGTGACCGAGGAGCTCTGGTCGCCAGCGAGCCCTTGAAGCTGGGGCCCCTCTCCCCCTCCGTCTCCAGGCATCCGTGGCGGCCTGCAGAGCCGGTCGTACCGCCCGAAATAGAAATCTCTGACATTTCTGTGGCTGCCAGGTGTGCAAGGTGTGGGCAGGTGGGAGGTGGGTTCGCTCTCGCCGGGCTGTCTAGCTCGCACGTCTCCCACCAGCATGAGCAGGGCACCGCTGCGTCCCCTCAGCAGGGGCTCATTTTAAAAATAAGTTATTCTGACAGTTTGTATACTAAACCTGTCACAGAGTTTATTTCTAGTTTGGCGTCAGGAAAGCAGTGATTGCCCCGTGGTTCCAGTGTGTGAGTGTGTGGGTGTCCACTGGTGAGCACATGTGAACCCACGTCTGTGAATGGGCACGTGCGTGTCACAGGTGTGCGGCTGTGTGCACGGGTGTGCACGGGGAGGGGGCACTGAGCACGTGGTGCTGGGGGGACGCTGTGTCGTCCAGGGCACGTGCCTCCTCGCGGCCGTGCCGGCCATCAGCTCGGCTTCCCCTCCGTGCCAGCAGCAGCTCTGGACCAGGGTCTGAGGAGCCAGCTGCCCCAGCCCACCCCAGGGGGTCTGTGCCGCCCCCCGCCCACCCTTCCCACCGTCTTCTGAGGTCAGAGCTGTCCTCGGTCAGCAGGCTTGTGCCTTTGGGATATTCTGCCCTTTCACGTCTCATTCAGAGCCCCTTCCCGCTGGTGGATGGGCATCCCACCCCAGGGACGGCCACGCTCGCACACGCCTCCCCATACTCACAGGCGCACACCTGCTCACACCCACACAACCGAGATGCCCAAAGGTCAGAGAGCTTCACCCAGAAGATGTCACACACCCCCGCTCTGGTCTGAGGGTTCCTCGCAGCTTCCAGTCTTCTGGCCCCTCTCACCTGACCAACTTTGCCCGGAGGGGGCCCTGCCTCACCCCCTCAAATGGGCCTGGGGACGGTGCAGCGGGAAGTTCTATGGGCCCCCAAGGATCAAGCCCACTTTTTTGTCCTTCAAACATCTTGGCTGCTCCAGACCCTTTGCTCTTTCATATGAATTTTTAGAACCAATTTTTCTAATCTTATAAAAAGCTCTAAGAATGACCTTGAATTCTATTAATTTCGGGACAATGGGTGTTTTTGGGTCCCGCCTTCACAAAGAGGGCTGGGAAATGCAGTCGCCCAGTGGTGTCCACGCAGAGGCCACGCACGCTGCGGCCCAGCTGGATGGCTCTGCCTAGCAAAGCTGCACCCAGTAGACTGACGGATGTGGGTGGGCCGTGGCTCCAGGACATGGCCCACGTGGCTGTTTGACTTCACGCCAAGGAGGCTTCATGGGGACAAACAGCTGCAGGCTGACACGCAGAGGCTCAGAACTTTGCCTGTCCCTGGTGCACACGACCCTGCGTGTAACAGAGCCCACGAGAGCCCCATGTGGCCAGAGCCTGGGGAGGGGAGAGCTGGCAGCTCACGGGAACCAGGTAGGTAAGGAACAGACCTGGAGCCGAGGGAGGGAGACCGGCAGCACGTTCCCGGGGCGCAGAGGGCACTCCCCTGGCCGCCGGGAGCAACG
Source organism: Ursus arctos (assembly GCF_023065955.2). NCBI lineage: Eukaryota > Metazoa > Chordata > Mammalia > Carnivora > Ursidae > Ursus > Ursus arctos. The sequence goes on from NW_026622919.1 coordinate 838,210, forward strand.
TCAAGGACGAGCCTGTCACCAGCACGGTGCACCCCTTGGACGAGGCGGTCAATTGCGCCACTTGGGCTTTTGTCCGGAAGCCGCACTCGTGACCTGGAAAACAAGGAACCAGCATGTCTAGCATGCTAACTTGTGGTGACCAAGGCGGGAAATAGGCCCAAGGCCCGCTCAGCCCACGAGAGCGGGTGCGCCCCACCTTTGCCGGGCCTCTCCAGGAGAGCGGGCGCGAGCTCAGCTCTCCACGCGGGTTCACGGGCTGCCTTTGTCAACAATGGTGGGGGGAGTGGACCAGAACACATTTTTCTTTGATTTTCTTTGCATAAAGAAGGTCTGAAAGGACCCTGAAGAACATGGCGGAAGAACGTGGCCGCATTCCTTGTCACTCCCTGCCTTGTGTAGACGGCTTAATCACCGGTCCAAACCCCAATCCGGAATGAATACAAGTCTCCTCTGGGCTCCCTAAAGTAACGTAAGCAAGTGGCCCAGGGCCCCTGAGGCCCCAGAGTCCCCGTAAGATGGGCTGGGTCCCCCCATCCTGGGGGGACAGTCAGGAGGGCTGGGCGAGCCTGGGCCTTGTGTGAAGCAGGGCGGCCAGGAGAAGGCAGGGGTCCTGGGGGAAAGCAAAGAGGTCCTTTCCCGAGGGGGTTTTGTCAACCCTAAAAATAAAATAGCCAGTTATTTTACCAGCAAAACAGGTTTCCGCAGGGACATTAGAGGAAGTGCACTTGGGGCCGGGCATAATAACGGGCTTAGGCAAGTCGGAAGAGAAGGGGAAGGTTCGCTTGATGAGGGTGTAGGAGGAAACTGGGAAGGCTCGTTTGCTGGAGGAGATGAAGGGCTGGCTGCGGGCAGCGGTCAGTGCGTGGCTGCTGGGGGGGATGGGCAACGCTCCTCCTTCCCTTTAAAAGTGGGAGAGGAAATTCCTATGTGAGAATGTCCTCCTTCCTCCTGTTGGTTGGGGGCCGCAGCGAGGGTCTGTCCTCTGTGTGAGGGTCTTCTCCACAGCTGCCCCGCTCCGTGGCCAACGTGGGAGCTTCGCCGGTTCTCCCGTCCTCACCTGGCCACTGGCAGTGGTGACCGTCACCGAACAGGCAGGCCGTTGAGAGTCTGAGGTGAGGCCCGTCCCCAAAGTCGTTCAGGCAAAGATTACACAAGGGAAGGAATAGACAGACAAGGTTCCGTTGGTCCCTCTTAGGAGCACAAAGCACCCATGTACGCCTGCTGCAGGAGACGGGGTGTTCCCAGGCAGAGCCCTAGCCGGCCCTACAGACAGGTGACAGGGCCCTGGCAGAAGTGATGGGGCCTTGCAGCCGAGGCAGGTGAGCCCAAGTGGGGGTTCCCCACAGCAGCTGCGGGGGCCACAGCGGACATGGTGCTGTCGCCCGATGGAGGGGTCTCAGTCGGCCTCCCTGATTCCATCAGAGTCCCAGTAACCATGTGGAGCAAGGTCCCCCCGTAGAGGCTGTGACTATAGTTCCCCTTCTCTGAGCAGAGCCCCCGTCCCCAGCTCCCCTTCTCTGATCAGAGCCCCCGTCCCCAGCTCCTCTTCTCTGATCAGAGCCCCCGTCCCCAGCCCCTCTTCTCTGAGCAGAGCCCCCGTCCCCGGCTCCCCTTCTCTGATCAGAGCCCCCATTCCCAGCCCCTCTTCTCTGATCAGAGCCCCCGTCCCCAGCCCCTCTTCTTTGAGCAGAGTCCCCAACCCCGGCTCCCCCTCTCTGAGCAGAGCCCTCGTCCCCTGCTGGTTTGGCTGTAGAATGAACACAGAGCCCGCCACAGCCATCACAGGGAGCCCACCCGCTGCCACCACGATCCTGCCACTTGCTGCTTATGCGGGCCTCCATGTGCACACGTCTTCCAGGGCAGAGCATGGCAGCAGCCAGCAGAGGCCCACCAGTGCCTTCATCCTCTTGCAATGTGGCTCTGCTCAGTGCAAGCTGGCCCCCAGGCCCAACACTCCCAAGCCTGAGACTCAGACCTGCCAACAAGGGGCCATGTGCAAAATGAGCTCCTGAGGGCCTGCCTTGATGGGCAGGGGCCTCCCCTGACCACCTGGTCCCTGTCTCAGCCCTTGGCCTCACACCCAGCAAGCAAGGATGTTTCCAGCTCTTTCTGATTTAAGGATTGAGGGTCACAGACGTCCTGACGGACAGCCAGCCAGCCATTGGACCAACCCTGAGCTCCCAGAAATCTGGGTGCCATTGGGGGCTTCGTGATGGGCCCACAGTCCAGAAGGGACAGCAGGAAGCAGATGGCTGGGCTGACTCTGTCCTCTGGGCACCATTGCCGAGGTTTCACTCCCTTGGAACCTGCAAGGGAAGGCCTGGCCTGGGAAAGGACAGGAGCACTGACCTCCCTCCCACCACTACCCCATTGCCCCCTGACTATCTCGTCCACCTCCCAGAGGCGTCTCAGGGTGTGTGGGGCAGAAGGCTGGGCTACCTGTGGGCCGGCCGCTCTGTCCAAGCTCCGCCCGTCTCCAGCTTGGCTTCCAGAAGGGACAACCCCCCACCCAGGACCCTCACCCCCCCACCCCACATGCCAGCCAGGAGTGAGCAAGAGTGGAGATTCCCTCATCCGAGGTGACTCCTCGCCCCTGGCCAGGCGTCTCCCTCAGGAGCAAAGGTCCACCCATCCCTCTAGCCTTTGAATCTTGTCAAACGCCCCGTCAGGTGAACCAGCTAGGTGCGGGACCCCTACGGCTTGCAAAGCGCTCAGAAAATCCAGCGGCAAAACAGGAGCTAAGTGGCAGACACTCCGCAGGGAAAGGGAAGGAAGGAGACGCACATTAAGGTTCTATCTTAATATAAAGTAGAGATATAAATTCTGGGTCAGCCTGCACGCCTCCAGAAAGGCACATGTTCTAGATCCTGGGGTTCGGTGTCACGGGCACGGCCAAGCATCGCCGGCGGGGGCCCCGCGTGGCCTCGGACCAGACTCCGAGCTGGCAGGCTCAAAGCCGTCACGTGGTGAACACACTCAAATACCTTCTAAATATCATCGATTGGACTTTGTTAGAAGGGTATGTGCTAGAGGTGTAGAAACAGCAATATATAAAATCCAGGTAACCATGTAATGAGATCGATTTCCTTATAATTATACGGAGGATGTCTTCTCTGGCTAAAACAATAAATCACACAAAGAAAAATCTGCTATGCACCATCTCTAAGAAGCACATTTAGGGGCCCCTGGGTGGCACAGCGGTTAAACGTCTGCCTCCGGCTCAGGGCGTGATCCCGGCGTTATGGGATCGAGCCCCACATCAGGCTCCTCCACTAGGAGCCTGCTTCTTCCTCTCCCACTCCCCCTGCTGTGTTCCCTCTCTCGCTGGCTGTCTCTATCTCTGTCGAATAAATAAATAAAATCTTAAAAAAAAAAAAAGAAGCCCATTTAAACTAAGACACACATAAAGGTTGAAAATACCAGATTCCTTTAAAATGCAGGGGCAAATGCTCACAGAAGTGCGGGCGTCACTGTCACAGCGTCTGAAGGGCTGAGAGCCGGACACCGTTCGGAGGGGGTCCCGGAGATGCCAAAGGAAGCCCGGGGTGCAGGGCCACGGCTCGCACCCCGACCGTCAGGTCCCCAGATGCCCCGACAGAGGAGACATGCCAGATTCTGTGACGACTTTGTGTGTCTGATGAAGCAGACCTGAGTCAGAATTCTCCAGAGAACACACTTGCCTCTGCTGACAGAGAAATGGAAAAGAAAATGAAAAAGAGCACGGGCTCTCGGGATTGCAGCTCAGGGAGTACGGCCTCCGGGGTGACCAGAACATCCCGCGCACAAGGAAGGGGTGTTTACGACAACGACACGTGGTTTAGATGAAGAACAGAAGAGAAAAGAACCGCTAATTTGGGGCTGACGGGCGGAGCTGCTCCTGATTACTATCTTATTGGTTATTTTATTGGCGATCGCAAACAAAACTATCCCTGCTACGTATTAATTTACTGTCCTAAGTTACTGTAATTTACTCTGGCCTGTTCGGGAGCTCATTAGTCAGAAAGGAAAATGCCGTCTGTGGGTCAAGAAATTTCCCGCAGTCCCTCACCTCCTTTGCACGGGCCGCCCACCCCCAGAGGGAGAAGGGACTGTGGGAGGTCGCCCTGCACAGATGCCCCCCACACACGGGAAAAGGGTTGGAAACCCGATCGCCTGGTAGCCCGGTGGCTGCATTCCCTGAGCACCCGCCGTGGACAGAGCAGGCGTGCGTCCCTCTGGAAGAGCAGGACGGTGGTCGGAACAGAACACCCTTGGTTGCTGGCCCCTTGCTGAAGGAACCGTGCCGGCTGGCAGCTGCCCACCTGGACCGTGCACCCCCGGGCTTCACCACCCTCTGCGCTGCACCCCACGCCCCCGGTGGTCCCCAGGCCAGCGTGATGGTCTCCCTCAGGTTTCTCCGAGACCAAGCAACAAGCCGGCCCAGCTGCTCTCTCAGCTCTGCCCCCAGCGGCTTGTCAGCACGTCCAGGCTCAGGCTCCAGGATGTGGAGACCACCCAGGGCGGCCGGGGTGCCCAAACCTGCCCCTGGGGCCAAGGACTGCCTGTGCTTTCCCAGGGCTCTCTGACCACCTGCCTCAGGCCTTCTGCTCAGAGCCCTCCCGCCAGGGCCCCTTCTGACCATCTGGCCTCGGGGAGCACTCCCTGTTCCCGACAGCCACCCCGTCAGCCTCAAGCCCAGTGGCCCCAGGCCTGTTTAGTCGAGCCAGGAGGGGAGGTCAGGGGTCAAATGCAAAATAAACCACCTGTGGGACTGATAGACAAGGGATGGCCAAGAGGTGTCTTTCCTGAAATGTCCTAGAACTGAGGGTTTATCCACTCAGGCCAAGGTGGCCAAGTCCTTTTCCCAAATTGTCCCCCTGGCCACCTCCGTGGAGTCTAACTCCCACTCAAGGCTCCCTGTGCCCCCGAGGGGAGGGAGCTACGCCCACCCAGGTAGCAGCCCTCAGCTGGGCTGGGCGAGTCCAGGAATGCCTTGGAGCCCCCACCCCTCCGGACGGCCTTGAGGTGACCCTTCAGCCAGGAGAGCCAGGGCTGCATGCCAGGGCCCCACGACCCTCCCCTGAGAAAGGCTGGAGGTCAGAAGGGCGGCCTTCAAGGATCCCCATGTTTGCACTCAGAGCCCAGGGCCATCTCAGCCTGTCCTGCCCCCCACACCACCCCGGGCCCGGGGAGAGGCCTGGTCAGCCCGAGGGTGCCCTCAACTCCCCTCTCCCCAGTCAATGCGCCTCTCTTTCTGATGTAACAAAAAGTACCATTTATTCTTAAAGAACATGGTTCTCCCTGTTGCCTGGAGTACATGTCCATCGCAGACATTTTGGAGGACAATGAAAAAGTACAAGAAACTGCAAAAACCCGTAGTTCCCTGCCTCACAGTTAATTTCTGACGGCATTTCACATCTTTCTAGCTTTTCTGGAAATATATGTTTGTGTGTTTGTTTATTTATGCATTTTTATGTGTGTGTGTGTTTTCAAAATGAAATTGGGGCGGGGCGCCAGGGTGGCCCTGTCCGTGGAGTGCCTGCTCTTGATTTAGACTCAGGTCATGATCTTGGGGTCGTGGGATCAAGTCCCACGTTGGGCTCCACGCTCAGTGAGGGGTCTGCCCGAGAGTCTCTGTCTCCTCCTCCCTCTGCCTCTGCCCCTCCTCCCACTCCTGCTCTCTTCCTCTCTCACGAATGAATGAATGAATGAATGAATGAAATGAAATGGCCTGAAATCGGGCCAGTGCTGTCTGCACGGTCTGGGTCTGGCCCCTGGGGCTGCCGACCCCAGCACCACCGCTGGACACACCCTGGCTTCCACACCAGATACTCGTGCATCGTTCTTGCAGCCGATGTCGGGACCCTGTTTCTCCCCAGACGTGGGTGGTGCAAGAGGTGCCTCTCCAAGTCATGGCCGGTGGGTCTCTGGTGAAGTCTCCAGCCCCCTCCCCCTCCAGCGGCATGCCCTGGGGCCCTCCCCGTGGACCCCCCCTCAAGGAGACCCTGGAGAAGGTCTGTGTCTGTGGTCCCCAACTAAGGAGTTTCCCTTTGTCAGAACCGCTCATCCAGAGATGCTTCTCACAACCTCCCTTGTCTTCCCACGGGGCTCGTGGGGGAGGGGGGCTCCCGAGAAGGGCTTTGGGTCCAAAGGAGCCGCTGTCCCTCATCCTGGCCCGAGGACCTCGGGGACACTGGCCCTGCCCTGCCTTCTGGTTACTTTGGGGTTAGAGTCTCCCCAGGGAAGTGTCCTAATTCTGGGGTAATTCTAGGAATCGGAGGCCAGCAGCTGAAGGGGGAGGATGGGGTGCAGATGTGGGGGTTCCTTGAGCGGGTCTGGGGACTCAGGGCTGGCAGAGACTCTGAAAGGCTCTGATCAGCATGTGTTTGGAAATCCCCGCATTATCTAATCCCACATGCTGGTCCTGCCGGACTTCCTGGGGTTGGGTGTGGGTTAGGGCAAGTGTCCCCGGACTGCCCCTGCTCAGCCCTCCACAAAAGTCAGCCAAGTAAACAGCCGATTAGAGGGAGGGTCCATGGTGTTGGAACAGAGCAGTTAAAGACACCAACAAATACTGAGGACATCAAAAGAGATGCTGTGCTGTCAGAGGGCCGTGACTTGCAGGGTGAGGGTCCCAAGGTGCAGGTCTGATCGCCCCGCTCTGCACCACCTACACCCTGGCAGGGCTCACGGAGGGCTCCCTCGGGGTCTGGGGGCACAGGGGAAGGCTGGGCTGGCTCAGGGCTGGGCCGGACTCGCACTCCCGCCTTCCCCAGGGGCCCGTGCCTGCCTCCTGTAGCCCCCACACCCCACAGGTCAGGCCGGGAGTGGTGGGGTGAATGCTCACTCCTGCACGCCCAGCTGCCCCCAGTCTGGGACAGGATGCCCGCGCTGAGCTCAGAGGGACTGGAACAAGGGGCATCTTGCTATTTGGGGACCAGCTGGAGGCCAAGCAGGGGGCAACAGCTGGACAGGGTAGGGGGCCCTTTGTGCCCTGAGAACAGCAGGATTGACTTGACCTTCCCACAGTGGTGGAGACCACAGCCCAGAGTGGGGGAGGGGCTGAGGAGATGGGGGAGGGGGGGTCCTTGCGGGGCACAGGATGGTCAGAGCCACAAGCGGGCCTCTCACAAGATGGCCCAGGAACTCCCTCAGGGCACACAGGGGACGGAGCCCACCAACCCTGTCATTGCCGCCCATGGCAAGAATTGCGATCCCTATGCACGTAAGTACCAGAAGGTTCCCTCCAGTGCTGGCATCACAGGTGATTTGGGGCGTTCTTACCTATGCTTTGTAAATGTTCTATAATGAACACCTTGTCTTAACTGGGGGGAGACAGTGTTTTAATTCCTAAAATCACCCGAGGGTGGCCAGCTGGTACTGGTGAGCCCGCCCCTCCTCCGCACCCCTTCCAGGCAGAGCCGCCGCCCCAGCTCCATTCCTGGCGCCACCTCAGGGGAGGAACATCCCTTCCCCAGAAGGGAAGGACGTGGGGAAGTCAGGATCTCGTCCCTGGTCCAGTCGGCTGTGGCCCAGCTGTGGCTGTGTGGGTGTCTGCCCGAGGCCCAGCCGTGGCCCGACCTGGACAGTGAGGCCCTTCAGGGTCTCCCATCCGGGACCCGCGGCCGCTGATGGGGCCCCAAACACCTGCGCTCACCCTTCCCTTGGATCGCACGCATCTGAAGGGCTCACAGCAGGGGGGGGGGGACCCAGGGAGGGGAGAGGACAGACGTGTGAGGCCTCGTCCTGCAGCGCACACGCATTCCCTAAAGCAGCAACAAAAACGCCCCCAAATTTAGTAAGAAATGTGAACTGGTTATACAAATTATGTCATAATCTGAAGAAAATAAAAGAGGATTCAGATAAACAGAAAAGTGTAGCTTGGCCTTGGCTGGAAGGATCCATATTAAAAACAGGATATTTCCAGGGTCCCTGGGTGGCTCAGTGGGTTAAGCATCTGCCTTCGGCTTGGGTCATATCTCAGGGTCCTGGGATCAAGTCCCACATGGGGCTCCCTGCTCAGCAGGGAGCCTGCTTCTCCCTCTCCCTCTCCCTCTCCCCCTGTTGTGCTCTCTCTCTCTCTCAAATAAATAAAAATCTTTTAAAAAAATGTGAGTCTTTCTAAAATGAAACTATAAAAACGAAAAAATCTCATGGGGGCTCAGAACAAAAATAAACAGATGTTTGAGAAAAGAGATTTCAGAAGAAAAACAACACGCCGAGTTGTGGATTCCACCAGAAGCAGAAACAGTATGCGAGTCAAGAATTTACAATCAGTCTTATATTTTATAACTTCAGGATTTTCTAAAGCAGGTACATTAGATTACGTTACATGAACGAGAGCAAGACGACGAAGAACGAAGCAACAATCTTGGGTAAGAAGAAGAAGGGGACAGAGAGCAGCCCAGGGGTGCTGAGGGGTGAGGCAGCCATTGATAAAAGTGAGGTATCGGGGCGCCTGGGTGGCTCAGTCGGTGAAGCGTCTGCCTTCCGCTCAGGATGTGATCCCAGGGCCCGGGGATCGAGCCCCAGGGCGGGCTTCCTGCTCGGCAGCTCAGAACATCTGCTGACCTGTGTTTTCAGTTCGATACGAAATCATAACTGAAACCACGAATTCCAGGAAACCAAAGAAAGAAAATGAAACCCCACATATCGTATGATGCGGCAGAAGTTGTGATCCGAGGAAATGGAGGGGATAGGACATCCTACAGAGAAGGAGAAAGGGGAAAACGAAGGAGCCGAGTGCCGGTCTGCAAGCCAGATCACAGGACTGTATGAAAATGGAGAGGATACGGGGGTGTCTGGGGGGCTCAGTCCGTTGAGCGTCTGACTCTTGATCTCAGCTCAGGTCGTGATCTCAGGGTCGTGAGTTCCAGCCTGGCATTGGGCTCTGGAGCCTGCTGGGCATGGAGCCTGCTTGAAAAATTAATAAATAAAAATATTTTAAAAGGAGAAATGGGAAGGATACACACGTGGGATATGTGTGAGTGTTTGTACACACACAGAACGTTTCTGGAAAGTCGTGAGGACGTGTCCACAAGCATCACCTCTGGAAAACGAAGCAAGAGTCGCCATGAGACACACCAGCTCCTTGCATTGTTCCTTCCTGGAACGTTTGAGTGGTTTTGTAAGGTTTCTGTACTTCCAAAGTAAACAAACTTGTTTCACTTTCAAGATGCGTAAGTGCTTTACCTGGGTACACGTTTACACCCAGCTCCCCAGGCAGCTCATCGCAGCCCTCAGCTGACGCTCAAGGTCCCTCACCGTGTGGGACCCTCCTTCCCTCCCACCGGAACAGGCCCATGCCTCCGGGACTTGGCGGCCTCCAGCCGCTACCCAGGAGCCCCTGCTGAGTTGAGGGACCCCGGGCAATGCTGGATGTGATGGGAAGGAAGGGCTGACTTGGGAGGTGGCCTCAGGGACAAGCCCCTCCTCCAGGCCCAGGAGCAGTGCTGGGGGGTTTGCGGGAGCAGGCGCAGAAGACTGGGCAGGGGCATTTAGGTCCCAGGCTGGGGGGTCATTTGTGGGGCCTCCCTCAAGAGCTTCGTTGGCCTCCAGGTCGGGGCAGGGGCTTCTGGCCTCTGTACCCCTCCATGGAGGTGCCATCTGCCTGTGAGGATGACCAGCCCTGAGCTTTCTCTGCCCACCAGGCAAAGGTTACTCCTTCGGAACATATCCCTGGCCCAGGTGTAAGCTCCCAGGACAGGGACTGTCTGCAGGCCAGATGCACACACCAGCCCCTCTGTGAGGAGGAAGCTGTCGCTCGCGGAGTTTGAGCGCATTGGTCAGTGGCAATGAGTGGATGAAGGGCCAGCGACCACCTCTGGGTCTGTATTCGCTGAAGCTGGCCCCAGGCTGGCCGGCCTCAGAAAGCTGGGCCAGGGTCCAGGACAGCACAAAGAACAAACACCTGGACACCAGCAAAACTTCCGCATGCACCTCTGTTCCCACTTCCAAGACTTACGGAGAAACTTTATCTTAGTGATTCTTGGAATAACCACCAAAACCATGTGTAGGGGAGAAATGAACAAATCCCCACTTCCAAAGGTTCTCTTTGGGACTGACCTCACACAGGTGCACCTCCGGGACACCTGAGCTTGCCCAGGTTGAGTCTCCCCACCCGCAGCAGGACCCTCAGTGGGGAGAAGCTGGAGGAGGGCCTCCTTCTGGCCGAGGGCTAATAAAGAGCAGTTTGACCTTCTAACGGTGAGCCCCGCTCCTGCTCATTCCTGCCTGCAGCGCCAGGACTACCTCCAGCTGTAGTCTGGACCCCATTTGCATTTGAGACAACTCAGCCCTCACAGGCTCCTGCGGGTTCTCCGCGGGCACAGCTGGCCCCGCCCCGCGGGTGCGCCCATGCGCAGAGGGGCGGGGCACACGGGCGAGGACTGGCGGGGTCCCCTGGTCCGTGCGGGGAAGCGAGCCCACCCGCTCCGAAGGAGCATCTGGTCAGCTTTCTTGGAAAGACGCCCGCTGCTGTTTTCCTGTTTTCTTTAGAAGGAACATGTAGGGAAGTGTTTTTAAATAAAGATATAACAACTACCAAGAAAGTCAGCCATTTCTGTGAATTCAGGGCAGTTCCTAAGACTCGAGTGACTTCCCCGAACTCGGGGTTTCCTTCCTGTATCCAGGACCTGGGTGCGGATTCTGCACCCTCGTTCCCGCAGCCTCCTCCCCTGGCTCCGCCCCCGCAGCGCCAGACTTTCCTCTCCGCGCGCCGCGCAAAGACGAGCGGCAGCAGCCAGTGGCCTGGAGCAGCGGCGCGCAGGGAGCCGGGGCGCAGGTGAGGGCGCGCTCTCGGAGAGCGGGGACGCGGGAAAGGGGCGCACGAGCCGGGGACGTGGCGGGGGTTCCACGGTCGAAGGGCTCCGTGCACTGGGGATGGAGACCCCGGAGCGCTGGGCTGACCCTCCCCCGCAGACGTGCGGCCCCGAGTGCCCCGCCGGAGTCGGTGGGCCAGGGAGTGGGGGGCGAACGGTGCGCGCCGCGGGGAGAGGAGGGGGGACAGGGGCCGCAGGTCTCAATGGGGACCTGCCTCTCCGCCGGGCACACACAGGCTGGGCTCTTGAGAGGGCAGGGAGGTGGCATCTCGGGCTCCCGCAGACTCACACTTACGTGTGTGCGCTCCCATTCGTGGGCTCACACACCCGTGATACACTCACTCATACACACCGGTACAACAGAACCGAGCGGCCTGCGACTTCCGACCCGGGAAGGGATACTGTGCCTGGGGAGCAGGGAGAGGAGCCTGCTTCCCCGAGAGAAGTTCTTAGCTGCCCTTTTCACGCTCCTGTCGCCGTTCGGTTTGGCAGCCGTCGTCTCGGAGTGTAATAACATCCCCACTGCTGGTTAATGATCTGCCTCAGGAAAACCGCTCTCCGGGCCTGTGGGTAGAGAAGCCAGAGCTCCTGGGAAGCCCTCCCGTCCCCCAGGATTGTGACAGTGGGGGTGGGGGCGGATGTGCTTTTGGCCCCAGGGGCCAGGGGTGGGGGCTCACAGGGCTGGCAGTGGGGAAGAGAGTTCTTGGAGCAGGCGGCTGGTGAGCCCAGGGGGTGACTGCCAGGCAGAGGGGAGACGGGAAGTACTTGCCCACCCAGCACCCAGGCCTGGAGGACTTTACTGCCCAGCTGGGGACCCCTCCCAGTCCCAGCAGCAGGGACCATGACGCCACCGGGCTGGGGCGTTCCCTCCACTGCAGCTCAGGTGGGGGGCCACAGCTTTGCAGGGTGCAGCTGTCTCTGGGAGGTGGTCACCTCCCTTACCGTGCTGGTGAGAGGCTGGCCAGCTCAGCCTCGTGCACAGGCTTTTGGTGTAAAGCCTGAAGCCCCTGCCGCAGGGGAGAAAGTGGCACCAGCCACTCCACGGCGCTGTGGGAGTGGAGGACCGCCACGCACCCGGCTGGCCTGAGCCAGGCTTCCGCAAGACTGGCTCTCTCAGTTTTCCCTTTTCCCAAACCAGGACAAGCTGCTGGCAGCAGCCTGCACTTTCCAGATCATGTCACTGACTCCCAAGTGTGACTCGCCCCAGAACCCGTGAGTTATCCTTGGTCAGGGACCCACAAACGCCAGCTGTATCGCTCCCATCCCGGTAGCCAGACGCTGGTCCTGGGGTGATAATTGGAGAGAAAACTGCACTGGCGTTTCGTTTCGCCCTCCAGCTTGCGGCCCGCACTCGGCCCTCCCGCTCCGCATCACGCTTCTGTCTTCTTGCCTGTCCCTTTCCCCGTCATGTCACGGTCTCCCTCCCTCTGGTTTTTCTCTCCGTTGCTGTGTTGCGGGCAAGTGAGAGGGTTCAGGCATGGGGAGTGGAGCCGCCACAGTTAAAAACATTTGATTTTGAAAAATGAATCATTCTTCACATGTATGTCCCCAGTATTGCTCAGAACACGTACGACAAGTCTGACACTCAAGTGTGACTGGGCGTCTGTATTGTGCCTGCGAAGCCCAGAGAGGCTGGTTCACCGGAGTGAATTTTCTCCTGATAAATTCCCCCGGAACAACCGAACACCTGGGCTTGGCTGCTCTTGAATCTGACGCTGGACGACCACAGAGGGTTGGGTAGGCCAGGGGCTGGCAGCAGGTGGACACGGCCACCACTGGGCAGGAGGAGCTTGGCTCAGTACCTGCAGCTGCCCTCAGGGGCCTCCAGGACCCAGTCACTGAGGTCTGGAGGCCCAGCTGGCCTCCCCAGCAGTGAGTGTTGCTGGCCAGGGGTCCGGCTCTCGTGCTGGGTAAGGGCTGATATCCAGAGATGGCCAGGACCGGGCTCTGCTTCTCACACACAAATGAACGGACAGAGCCGGCACGCCAGGGGCAGGAGTTAGAGATAGCATTCCTGGGACGTCTGCTGCCTTGGGCTCCGTGCCCAGAGAGTGGCCGCCTGTGACTCGTGGCCGGAAGCGTGGAGTCCCTGGAAGCACATCCAGACTGGACTCAGACGGCCTCCCGACCTCCCAGTAAAGATGGGATTCCCAGAGCTGGGCGCAGGAATCCAGGAGAGGTAGGACAGTGCCGTGAACAGCGAGGGCGAACCCCGCCTGGCTCCCTGCCCTGCCCTCTGATCTCTGGACTGTTCCAAGGGCACCAGCTAAGCCGGGGACTGTCCTCACAGATAAGCCTGGCATTCAACATTGCATCCATGCCTCTGGCCAGCTGAGATCTATGCCCAGGTCCAAAGGGAGGACCACTAGTCCATGGTAAAAGCCAGGTGGAGCCCAAGACAGCTGAGGGAGCCCAGAAGGGCTCAGGGTGACAGGATGTACAAGAGGACATTGGAAGTTTCCTAATCTCCAGTCCATATCCCCCATCTCTAGTCCGGATCCCCCTCTCTAGTCCGGACCCCCTCTCTAGTCCGGATCCCCCTCTCTAGTCCGGACCCCCTCTCTAGTCCGGATCCCCCATCTCTAGTCCGGATCCCCCTCTCTAGTCCGGATCCCCCTCTCTAGTCTGGATCCCCCATCTCTAGTCCACATCCCCCTCTCTAGTCCGGATCCCCCTCTCTAGTCCAGATCCCCCATCTCTAGTCCGGATCCCCCATCTCTAGTCCGGATCCCCCTCTCTAGTCCGGATCCCCCTCTCTAGTCCGGATACCCCATCTCTAGTCCGGATCGCCCTCTCTAGTCCGGATCCCCCTCTCTAGTCCGGACCCCCCTCTCTAGTCCACATCCTCCATCTCTAGTCCGGATCCCCCTCTCTAGTCCAGATCCCCCATCTCTAGTCCAGATCCCCTTCTCTAGTCCAGATCCCCCATCTTTAGGCTGGATCCCCCTCTCTAGTCCACATCCCCCTCTCTAGTCCGGATCCCCCTCTCTAGTCCGGATCCCCCTCTCTAGTCCACATCCCCCATCTCTAATCCGGATCCCCCATCTCTAGTCCGGACCACCCTCTCTAGTCCACATCCTCCATCTCTAGTCCACATCCTCCATCTCTAGTCCGGATCCCCCTCTCTAGTCCGGATCCCCCATCTCTAGTCTGGATCCCCCTCTCTAGTTCAGATCCCCCATCTCTAGTCCAGATCCCCTTCTCTAGTCCGGATCCCCCATCTTTAGGCTGGATCTCCCTCTCTAGTCCAGTTCCTTTTCTTTTTAACTTTTTTTTTTTTTTAAATAGGCTCCACACCCAATGTGGGGCTTGAACTCATGGCCCTGAGATTGCATGCTCTACTGACTGCCACCTAGCGCCACAGGGGCTGTGATGGAGGACGTGGCCCCAGCCCAAGGTGGGCACAGTTTGGAGGTGAAAAGGGGTGCAACCCAGGTGTCCCCTTAGCCTAAGTCTGGAACCAAGGATTTCACAAAGAGGCAGGACCTCTCCCACATAAGGAGTGTGAAGAGCGACTGATAGATGCCTGTGGGTGAGGGGAGGGCCATCCAGAGCCTGGGGGAAGGTTTAAAGGAGGAGGGGGCTTTGAGCAGCGGGAAGAGAAGCCTGGAGCCCCAGCCAGTGCCCATCCCGAGCGCACGCCCTCAGTGGGCACCAACTCCAGCCTCGCCTGGACGACACAGCAGAAGATGGCCGGGGGCCAACTTTACAGACATTGCACCCCCACAGGAGGGTGCCGGGGGCGGTAGGGAGCCCGTGACACTTCCTGGCTTGTCTTGTAGCCAAGAAAACGTACATATAAATATGTATAAATATATGTATGTTAGAGAAGCATGCATGTAAATGGCACACCTAACAATCCCTACAGATGTATTTTCTTAAGGTGGGGCTAGAGTAGATACTAAGATTTTAAAAATTAGTCAGTGTAAAATAATTGTTAGGATTGGGGGACACATGGTGTGTTAGAAACTGCAGAGGCTGGGAGCCGGTGAGGCTGGCGAGGCCTGGGAGGCTGGCGGGGCCTGGTTGCGGGAGGTCACCATCTCCCACGCCCCGCAGCCTCATGTGACGAGGCAAGGCGGCCTGCCTCTCGCTTTCCTTTTGCTCGTCAACACACCCACGCCCTCTCAAAGGCCAGTGGGAGAGGTCAGCGCGTGCGATGGAAACACACCTTCACGGAGGTGACCATGTCGCCTGGTCCAAGGGAGGACCAGAGGGGAGGCCCTGATAGGGAGGCCGCTCGGGTCCACAGGGACTGAGCCCCTGAGGGAACCACAGAGAGGGTGTGCGTGCCTGTGTGCACCTGTGTGTGCAGGGGTGCAGCGGTGGGGCAGGGGCTCAGGGAGCCGGCGTGAGATCACAGAAGACCCTGGCTCTGCGTGGAGTGAGGCCCTGGTGCGGGTTGTCAAATAGCCCGTTCATGTATTTATTCTCCGTCAACATCCCAGAAAGTTTCCTTGGAACTTGAAACATGACTCCAAGTTTACTGAGAAGGGTAAATACCCAGCAGCAGTCAGGACAATGTGTGAAGGGGGAGGTTTCAAGGGAAGGGCCTGCTTCCGAATCCTGCAGACCCGGGGTACCGCCTGCCTTTCCTGCTGAGTCCTGAGGTCGCACCGGACGAGTGGGGGAAATACGTGCACGTCTGGACAGAGGGCACAGCCCACATCCACTGGGCATTCCGTGCACACCAGGGCACCGACGGGAGGCCCTGCTGCTTCTTCAGGGCCCAGGACGTGGGGCTGGCCGCCCCAGTGGCGTTCTGTTCCCGCGTGAATCCTGCACACCACGCTGGGGACACCAGCCCGCTGGCTCGGGTATGCCTTCACCGATCCATGCAGGGCTGGAGCCTGGGTCAGCGGGCTGTGTGTGTTCTCTCACCTCTGGCCGGAGGAAAGCTTGGCCTGCCTCCTCCCACCCCAAGACCGGGGCACCCTGACCCACATCGGAGCGCCAGGGCAGCGTGGGCACCAAAGGCTGTGCTGAGGTTGGCCAGTGGCAGCAGAGAAGAGACAGGCGCTCCAATGGCCAAGAGGCAAAGCTGGTGTCTCCTCTGGAGACCACTGGGTGGGAAGCCCTGGCCCCCGTCACAGGAGGGCGACCCTGGGAAGCTCAGGGAAGACTTGACGGAACTGCAAAGGCCCCTGCGGACTGTTCTCGAGGCAGGAGAACAGAAACACTGCGGGGCCTGCCTAGGGCCTCCTCCACGGCCGGGCCAGAGGCGAGACGCCACAGACAGGGCTGGTACTCAGCTCGCACCATGACCCACGGCTCTGTGGTAGCTCGCGCACGACCCCAGCTCGGTGGTAGGGCAGCGTCCACGCAGAGCTCTCCCTCAGGCTGACACGAAGCGCTCTGGCCACGGGACTGGGAGGGGCCACCGGGATCAGCAAGATGCCTGTGGGCCACTGGGCGCCATTTTGTGTCTTCCCATTGAAGAAGATTTGTGTCAGGGAGTGAAAGAAAGAAAAAAAGGTGTGTCTTCCAATTCAAGAAGTTATTTTGTAATAATGTTTGGGAAAAACTGAGCAGATCTTGTCTGAGGTGCCAGGAAAATCCCAGCACAGGAAGTTTCGACTCCTTTTTCTAGAACCTTCCATCCATGTAAGCAACATTCAGTGGTAATGAGCTGCTCGTGCCTGATCTTGGTGATTGCTGACAGGCACTGAAACCAGCAAGGCTGCCACTGGATTGCATCCAGCTGTGAAGTCTCCACGTCTTTCATTATTCAGAGCAGACTCACTGCAGCAGGATCTGGGCAGCTGTCCCTCTTCCTCATCAGCAAATTCTGGTTCTGTGATTAACGATCTCATCTAATAGGCTTCATGGCTGTGCGCAGGGAGACCCGTGAAAGGCAGGCACGGAGCAGCCACAGCTTCTGCGGGGGAGGGCATCCTTCCCGAGGCTCTTTCTACCTCAACTTCTCTCTGTTGCTCTTACAAATGGGTGCACATGTAATGAGAAGATGAGAAACTGTCCTTGCCTTACGTTAGAACTACAAACAAGTTTAGAAAAATCAAGCAAAGGGGTGCCTGGGGGCTCAGTCAGTTGAGCGACCGACCCATATCTCAGCTCAGATCTTGATCTCAGGGTCGTGAGTTCAAGCCCCGAGTTGGGCTCCATGTGGGGCATACAGCCTACTTTAAAAAAAAGGGAAGAAAATCAAGCAAAGGGAGGAGGCGGGACAGCAGCCCCAACCCCCACCCCAGGCCCTCCTGGAACGTGACCACGCCTGGTGAGGCCTGCGTGACTCAGCTCGCACATCTTCCAGGGCTGGGCCTGGCAGGATTGCAAAGAGAGGTCCGCCCACCAGAAACAGCCCCTGTACCCTGTTTAACCACCAGAAACCACTGAAACAGGGGCGCCTGGGGGGCTCAGTCGGTTTAGTGACAGACTCTTGATTTTGGCTCAGGTCATGACCTCAGGGTCGTGGGACCGAGCCCCAACTGTGGCTCCACGCTCAGCATGAAGTCTGCTTCTCTCTCTCGCTCTCTCCCTCTGCCCCTTCCCCTGCCCATGTGCGCACACTCACTCTCTCTCTCTCTCAAATAAAATCTTGAAAAAGAAAGAAAGAAAGAAAGAAAGAAAGAAAGAAAGAAAAAGAAAAGAAACGAAACTACTGAATTAAGCTTCTCTGTGTTTTAGGAATGAACAGAGGGGCAAAAGCAGTGGAAAGCCAGGGAGTGATTCCCAGGGGCTCGGGAAGGGGAGTGTGCTGGGTGCACGTCAGAGTCCAGGCAGAGCTGGCATGAGCCTCCCGGGCGCCGAGTGCTGGCCTGGCCTGCTCCAGGCCTAGGGACGCCACCCGAGGACCACAGCGAGCTGCTCTGGGCACCGGGCGCTGTTACATTCAGCAGATATCCATCCACGGATGGACAATGGCCCGGTGGGTGGACAGCAGCTGCCTCTAACTTACGAAACTTAGGGATACAGCTGCTAGAACATTCCTAAGATATCAGGCACATTTAGCACATTGGCCAAAACCCTCGGTCACGGGGACTCAGGGTCTGTGTCCCGGGAGAAGGGCACATACCCACACAGGGGCCACTCAGCTCAGCACAGATTCTCGCCCCCAGGAGCCCAGAGCACCAGGACCTGCGGGCAGGGGGCTTTGTTGTCTCGGGCACACCACACCCTGTATGCAACCCACCCCAGGACCCTAGAACCCCTTGTGGATTGAGTGAGAAGGAAAGCCTCCATCCACCAGCCTGGCCGTCTGTCTGTCTGTTAGTCCTTATCTGTCTCTGTGGAGGACAAGCCAGCTCGGGCCAGCCCTGGGCCCGTGGGCACAGCCTGTGCAGGGTCCTCTCCCCGCCCGCCCGGAGCCCCACGGGCTATGCCATCAGGAGGCCCGGAGTGCAGGACATGGTTTGCGTTTAACATTCTTGAAACTCTCTTCCTATCTCAAATCAGGTATTTCTTTCAAAAGCTGTTATCTAGCCATTTTTCTTTTGTCCTGAGGTTGTGCAAGGCCGGGTGGGCCCTCCTCTCTCACGGCTCCAAGGCCCCCAGATCAGTGGGTTTTTACGTAAGACCCTGCCAGGAAACCCGCCAAGGAACCTCGGGGAAGACAGGCCCGCCTGCTCAGGCCCCCGGGGGTCTGGGGAGCTCCATGCAGCAGCACAGAATGGGGGTG
The DNA here is from genome assembly GCF_023065955.2 of Ursus arctos. Lineage (NCBI taxonomy): Eukaryota > Metazoa > Chordata > Mammalia > Carnivora > Ursidae > Ursus > Ursus arctos. The sequence continues at coordinate 856,645 of NW_026622919.1, forward strand.
CTCTGTGGCCCTGGTGGGGCTGGGATCAGTCCTCCCAGTGCGATTCCCCTTCCTGGGGTCAGGGCTGGGCCTGGTCACCAGTGGCCCCGAGTGCCTAGACGCCATTAAGTTCAAAGTTCCCTCTGCTCCTGGCCCCTGTGCCCCATTGTCCCCAAACAGCTGAATTCAAAACCAGAGTCGCAACCATAGAACATTCTGGAAAAGAGAAAACTATGGAGACACGAGGAAGACCAGAGGTTGCCGGGGGCCGGGGGAAGGGGATGAACAGGTGGAGCCCAGGGTTTTAGGACAGCTCTGTTGGGGGCATAATGATGGATGCATTTGTCCCAACCGGCCTTGCGTTCAACACACGAGCGAGCCCTGAAGCATGCGAAGTACGGACTTCAGGCAAGAACCGCGTGTCCGTACCGGCTCACGGATCGTGACGAGTGCGCCATGACCACGCTAACACGGGTCGACTCTGCACTTTCTGCCCGATTTTTCTGTAAATCTAAAATGCTCAAAGACAAACCAGAAGTCTATTATTATTATTTCTTTTTTTTTTTTAAAGATTTTATTTATTTATTCGACAGAGATAGAGACAGCCAGCGAGAGAGGGAACACAAGCAGGGGGAGTGGGAGAGGAAGAAACAGGCTCATAGCAGAGGAGCCTGATGTGGGGCTCGATCCCATAACGCCAGGATCACGCCCTGAGCCGAAGGCAGACGCTTAACCGCTGTGCCACCCAGGCGCCCCTATTGTTATTATTTCTTAATCAGAAGGTCAACAAATGGTCTGGCAAGCCATTTTTTAAAACTTTTACTTTTTTATTTTTATTTTTTAAGGGTATAATATACTCTTGCAGGGCGACATTGTCTTTATTATAATTCTCAGCTGTAGCTCTTCCACTTAGAAACGAGAAACCATCTTTTCAGTAAATTGTTACTCCCTCCTCTTTTCCCAGCTTAGGGATAGTTTGAAAAAGGCGTAATTTGTACAGTTGTTAGGAAATTAAACTTACATTGATACATAATTCAAGTGTTTATAAAGCACTCGAAACTGTAGCTTATATGTATGCGACTTCTGAAATACAATGACACTTTTAACAATATTTTTGTTCTTTAAAAATATTCTACATACATGCATAAGATCAAAACAATGCTTTCTTTTTTGGGAAATTTCCTGTACGCGGTAAGAAAAAAGCAACCATAGCAAGGTTTCCGCGTCCAGAGGACTGGGTGCCGCCTACTGTTCCATTCCTGTAACTACTAACCTTACAGATCAAAAATCGCTTTTGAAACCCACGTTCTAAAACCTGCCTTTTGGAAACGCTTCGGTGCTGCTACCTGTAAGTGGCCAATTCAGGTCATGCGAAGAACGTACATGATATCAAAAGTGGTACAAAATAGCCACATGCTACCTGGATATGAAAACCAGACCTCACCGTTTTTTACCTCAAATGCAGGGTTCCGCCTCCCTTAACTTGTATGGAAATCTCAAGGGAACACGGAGGTAACTGGAAGATACAGAAAGTCGCCATACGGTTGACGGGCTAGTCAAAGTCGGGCTTGATCCGAATCCTTAACGAGCGTAGAGCCACTGGTGCGTTCGGAGCGTTGGTTCACTCACGGGAAGCGGTCGGAAAGGCGGTCATGCGCTGTCCCCTCTTTTAAAAACAGTACGTGTTTCACCCACTAGCTCCAATACATCAAAAGAACAAAGGGGCGTAACTTCTCACGTAAGAGAATTCAGCATTCCCAGTTTTTAAAGAAACACCTTAGAAACAAATCTGTCCGCTTCAACAAGTTGCACTCGTGCTAGTGACATTGTAATCTTCTTTAACGGGTCACGGCCCAAATCCAAATTGTTGGGAACAGTCCTCAGACAAACTGGAACATAAAGTGTTGAATTCAATTTCGGTGTCACTGATGTCTTCATCACCATCCCCAACCGACGGCATCGAACGGAATCGACATTCATCTCCAAGGCCGAATGGATCGGTTTCCGTGGTTCTAGAGCGATCTGGAAGCTCGCCGTATGCCCTCGACTTCCAGCTCCGTCTGCATTGTAGTTTAAAGTTACATCGGCTTTATTGTCTTGGTCACCCCGGAGACCGACCAATATAATGTCTGAAGTATTTTCCCAAACCGTTTTCTCGATTTCCTCTGATGTGACCTAAGCTCTTGACACCAGGTACAGAGAAGGTGCGGGAGAGGCAGGGCGGGAGCTCTGGCATCCAGGCGCAGTGGTCAGGGAGGAGCTCAGGACCCCTGCCCGCCCCTGGCCAGCCTGCAGCCCGGGAGACCTCTGACCCTGTGGCTTTCCTTTCTCCAGGGACTGTCCCAAGAACCAATGAGGAGGACACAGGACCCCTGAGGCCCGCCTCCCTGTCCTGCTGGCCATGCTGATCTTGACGTTCCCCCTCCTGCTTCCCCAGATGCTCTGGGCCGTCCTCCTGGCCACCTCCCTGAGTGCTCAGAATGGAGGTAAGTCCCAGGATCCCACCCTGTCTGCTGGAGGGCCCAGCGAGGGGGTGGGGAAGGGTGAGGCAGGGGTGGGAAGAGCAGATCCACGTCAGGCCCAGGTGGGACCCAGGCCCCAGGTAGTGATCATGACCCTGAGGTGAGAGGGTGGTCCAGCATCCCTGGGCCACGATGGGATGAGCCAAGTCCCCCCGTAGATGGCAGACAGGGGGTGCCCACTCCAGCGCCCAGTGGTGACGGTCAGAACACGTATGGGGATGGCTAAGAGCATGGCCAGGTTCCAAGGGAGAGAGGGTCCTGGCCAGTTAGTGACAAGTGCTGCGGCCAGAGGAGGGGCAGCAGGACAAATCCGAGGATTCTCGGTCCCCGCTCTGGTCCCCACTCCATCGTTGGGCCAGCAGCTCCAGCATCACTGGGGCACTTGTCAGACATGCGGACTCTCAGGACTTGCTGGGCCCTGCAGAATCAGGATCAGTCCCGGGCACACGGCTCTAGGTCGGGGCCGTGCCGTGGAACCACCCGAGGGGCTCCTCAAAGATGCGGGTCCCCAGGCACACCCCACACCGGTAGAATGCAATCACAGGCAGAGGGAGCTTCGAAACTACTCCAGCAGTTCCTGGGCGCGGTCAGGGTGGGGCACCCCCAGGCTGGATCATTAGCACATCTGGGATTGGCAGGAAACCCGCGAGCCACAGAGGCCCCTCCTCCTGGGAGCCCGCGGCCCCTCCCAGGGCACTGGACAGATGACGGCAGCCCTGGCCGGCCCTCCCGTGTTCCCGCTCTCTGCCAGACTCGGACAGCCCCGAGTCAGCCCCCTGTGTGGGCGTGGGGGCAGCCTCCTGCCACCAGGATGGGGAGCTCCGTCCCAGCCTGGGGGCCCGCCACCCACAGCCCCTCTGTAGGTGGGGCACGGGGTGCTTTAGGGTCGTTTGAATTTTTATGACAGGTGTGTGTTCATACAGCACTTTGACAATGTTGTAAAGATGCAGAGAATGCATTTTGTTTTGTTTTTTTTAATTTAAATTCAATTAGTTAACATATAGTGTATTATTGGTTTCAGAGGTAGAGGTCATCAGTCATATACAACACCCAGTGCTCATTACATCACACGCCCTCCTTAATGCCCATCACTCAGTTGCCCCATCTCCCACCCCCTCCAGCAACCCTCAGTTTGTTTCCTATGATGAAGAGTCTCTTATGGTTTGTCTCCCTCTCTGATTTTGTCTTATTTTTCTCTCTCTTCCCCTATGATCCTCTGTCTTGTTTCTTAAATCCGCACATGAGTGAGATCATATGATAATTGTCTTTCTGACTTATTTCACTGAGCACAATCCCCTCTAGTTCCATCCACGTCCGAGCTTTCATGTGTTTTGACGGCTGAGTACTAGTCCATCGCGTATAGACCACGTCTGCAGAGAATGCATTCTAAAACCCTTCCTCAGAACAAACACAGTGGCCGGGGGGACAGTGGGGAGATTCTGGGCAGGTTCCTGCCGCAGACTCGCATGTGGAGGTCTTACATCCACGGAGCCCTGACCGGCCCCGCGGTAGCCCCCTTCCAGAACAGTTTCCTGCTGGCGCCCACGGCCTCCCTGAACCGAGCGGTCTCTCTCCACTCTGCTGCCCACTGGCTGAGCCGCCCTGGTACAGACTTGTGACTGCGGCCTGGGAGGGGCCCCCTGTCCCCGAACACTCCGGGTTTGCTCAGGCCTGTGCCTGCCTTGCAGAACTTCCACCTCACACCCTCTCTCTCGTGGGCACCCAAGGCCCCTGGCACATGGCCACACGTGGCATCTGCCATGCTGTGTCGACTTGGTGAAATGTGGGCTCAGCCAGCACACGGTGTGCCCAGAGCTCGTGTCGCTGTCTGGCGTCTGTCCAGCTGTGTCCAGTCCGCGGTGGAAACTGCTGCAGCAGGACAGGAGGACATCGGGGCCGGCTCGCTCATGTCGCCTGGGGCACCCACTGCCGTGTGCCGGCGCCCCAGGGTCCCCATCAGTCAGAGCTCGCCCCGGTTGTGCAGCGAGGCTGGCGATGGGTGAATTTGCTCCAGGACTCGGCCTCCCAAGATGGTGGGTCCGGTTCCACAGCCGACAGGGGAGGTGGAGGTGGGGGTCCGTGCTCGTTGCCTCTGACGTTGGCGGGGTCGGTGTCCTGCAGGAGCCGCAGACCTGCCCTGTGGAGCTGAGTGTGCACGCCTGGCCCAGGACCCTGGGGACGGTGAGGCGGCTGCAGGCCTGGCCTCAACGCCCCAACACACACGTGAGTGGGCCGAGCAGCCCCCCAGAATCCACCTGCAAGGAAGGGCGTCTGGGGGATGTGCCCAGGCACCGGGACGCCATACCGGCCGCACGTGGGGACACACGCATGCGCACGCACAGCCTCCCTGCTTCTATTTCTGTGTTGTTTTCCCCCTTGAGGCGCACGTGCTGATCTGTCTGACCAGCTCACTGCCTTCTCCACCGCCCTGGCCGGGCCGTGTGTCCCTGGGGTCTCGCCTCGTCACCGTCCCTCCCTCGGCCCCCGGGAGGGTGGCCAGTGAACGTCCTGAGGCCCAGCCATGACCCGGGTGTGACCTGTCCCCTGCACACAGAATGGGACAACCCCACCTGCACCAGAGGAGTGGTGTCCGTGTCCAGAGGGCAGCGCGCCGTGATGGCCTGCAACATCTCCAACCCCTTGCTCAGCGTGGCCATCTACCGGAGTGCCCACGGGGAGGCCTTCGAGCCCGTCTTCAGCGTGCGGCCCCCGGGCTGCTTCTGCCGGGAAGGGTGGCAGCTCCAGGTGCAGGGAGGCATGGCCCAGCTGGTGATCGAAGACGCGAACCACACGCAGGCGGGGTGCTACAAGTGGTACCTGCAGGGTCTGCAGAGGAATATCGAAGTCACCACGCTGAACGTTTCAGGTGAGGGGCGGCGTCTTCATGCCTCCGCCCCACCCCAGGCGCTTTCCTATGTGGGAGGGGCGGGGGGAGCAATTCTCTGCCCCCCAGAAGTGCCCAGAGCCCCGGGGTTGGGGCCCAGAGAGGGCAGGCCTGGGTTCCAGCAAAGCAGAGTGAAACAAGACAGGCCTCCGCTCCTCCAAGGCCCTGCGCCACAAGGGGGCCCAGTCTGGGGGGTTGCCCTGTCCAGGGAGGAGGCGAGGCCCGTGCACCTCTCTCCCACTCACCAGCTGTGGGGCGGGGTTCCACCTGCAATGCCAGTGCTCCCTGAGGCCCCGACGGAGCTTGGTCTGCCCCCGAAGGTCCCGCCTTCCTGCACTCACCCGGAGGCCCCATGACCCCTCAGCTTCTCCAGCTGGCCCCACCCCCCAGCCTTGCCCTGGACACTGTCCACCTGAAGAGCCCAGCGGTCCCCCCAGACCAGGGCATCCCCTCCGACCAATCCACGCCTGCTGACCCCTTTCCACTGCCCTCACGTGAGCAGTTCCTCACTTCCCTCCATTTGGAGTAGAGCTCACTGTCCCCCCGCCCCAGGACACGGCTCAAACCCACAGGGCACCGCACCCCCCCACCCGGTTCCAATCCAGTCTCGGTCACCCTGAGCTGTGGCATGGCTGAGAATGGTGCCCCCAGCCTGGCCAGGCCCGGGGAAGGGACCCAGAGAGCCTTTGTGGGCTCCTGGTACCCTGGTCTCATCTGATACCTGGGGCTGGGGGGCTGCATCAGGGGCAGAGTCCCAAGACCTGAAGGAGGGAGGACGTCTGCTCGTCACATATCCCTGCGGTAGGTGTTTTTACCCTACACCCAGGTACCCCCCGGAAGCCCCCTCAGGTCCCCCAGGCTGTCCCCCTCCTCCGTGCCAGCACCCCTGTCCATCCTGCACAGCCCACCCCCTGCTCCCTGCGCGTGGGCGTGATGTCTCCCTCAAGGGTGCGCTCAAGGCAGGCAGTGCCTCCTCATGGGTGAACAAGTGGTGTCCCCCACCCTGCTTCCCACAGGCCCAGAGATGCTATGCCCGCCCGAGGCCGCGGACCAGTTCAAGGTGGTCCTTGCGGTCATCGGCGTCACGGTCGGCCTCATTTTCCTGGTAGTCGGCGTGTCGGTCTGCACCAAAGGCACAGCTCTCCTGCCCTATTCTCTCCAGAAGTGCTCAGGACCCCAGGTCTGAGGCCCTGCACCTAGTCTGTGGGCTGGGGGGGGGGGTCATCCCGGGCCCAGAGAGCACACACGCCTCCCTCAGAGGACCCCCCTGGGCTGTGGCAGGTGCCTCCCTCCCAGTCAGGCCCACGGGAGCCCCAAAGCACTCATTTGTCCCAGGACACCCTGGAGGCAGCACAGAGAGGCTGGACTTCCTGCTCCTTCCAGGAGACCTAGGATGTGTGGCCCGGTGGGCGTGTCTGCGTGTGTGTGTGTGTGTGTGTGTGTGTGTGTGTGTGTGTGCGCGCGCACGTGACCTGAGTGCGCACACAGATTCCAGCACGGCTCTCATCCCTCCCTCCCTCCTTAGAAGAGCTGGTTCTGAGCTGGAGGACAGAGGGCCTAGGAGGAGGGTGATGAGCGGGCCTGAAACCCAGAACCAACCCCAGGAGCCCTGCCCCATTCTGAGGCCACCAGCACCCATCCTCGCCCCCCAGGAGTGGAGCCCGGCGTGTCCCACCTCCACCTGGTTGACAGATGCCCATGAACCACACAGGGTGGCAGACAGAAGCAGGCCCCTGTCCCTGCCTGCTGGCACAGGGACCTGCTCAGCGCTTCAGCCAAGGGGCGAGCTCCCTTTCCACGAAGAGGGGGGAGGAGCGGAAGGAGAGGGCAGGACCCAGGCTGGCAGCTGCTTTTCCTGGGACTTCCCTCCCACCCCTACCCCAGCCCCCCACCCTGGGCAGCGGCTGGTTGCTCACCACCTCAGCCTTCCGCAGCTGTCTCAGCTCCCCCACCCTCTCCCCTCACTGGACTCTGTGGTCAAAAATAGGAAAATTTCAGGGGTGCCTGGGTGGCTCAGTGGTTTAGTATCTGCCTTCAGCTCAGGTCATGATCTCGAAAGTCCTGGGATTGAGCCCCATGTTGGGCTCCCCGCTCAGCAGGGAGTCTGCTTGTCCCTCTGCCTCTCCCCCTGGCTTATGCTCTCTCTCTCTCTCAAATAAATAAATAATCTTTTTTTTTAAAGGAGAAATCTCAAGTTCCAAAACGTTTGACCTCCAAGAACCTGTCCCTTCTCTGCCCCATCAGGGCTTCCAGCCTCAGGTGCAGAAGGGACACGCTGCTGTACCCGTGGAGATGCCTCAGCTTGGGTCTTAAGTTGACCTTGGGCACACTCCTATCTTTAGCCCTGAGCAAGAACAAGTTTGCGGTCCCTCCTGTCAGCAGTCCTGGCGTGAAGCTGTGGGGGATGGAGGCTTGAGGTGGAGTGCCGGACCCACCTCCACCACGAGGGGGAGCGGTAAGGAGGCAGGCAGGTGGCACCTGGCAGTCAGGTGTCCACACAACCCTCCCCACCCCCGGCCTCCCAGCCCCAGGGCTCCCTTCCCCCGCCTGCCCAGCTGCCGCCCCTTCCCCATCCCAAACCCCTTTTGTCAGATGTCTTCATAATCACAACTGTGTAACGCCATGGAGTGCATTCTTAAGAGGGACACAGGTTTTTTTCTAAAGTACACATTCAGGGGATGCCTGGGGGGCTCAGTCGGTTAAGTGCCAGACTCTTGAGCTCAGCTCAGATCTTGATCTGGGTCATGAGTTCAAGCCCCACGTGGCTCCACGCTGGGCATGCAGCCTACCTAAAAAATGAATGAATAAAGTACACATTCAGTGCTCTGAAAATCCATAACCCTAATCCCTACGATGAATAAAATATATCAACCAAGAAACCATCGAATAACCTGAGAAATACATATTTTTTAAGTGGGGAAAAACATAAAAAACTGAAAGAAGCTGCTTCCTGTCCTAAAGCACTAAAAAGGCAGACGGCATCCAGAGATGCTGATGGGGGGGTCCTCCCTCACCGCGGAGAGCCCCAGACTGGAGGCCTAGACCTACAGGGAAGTCCTGCGTCTGGGTCTTTGTTTTCATTCCTTCTTGTTGCTTGTATTTTCACTGGTTTCTCTGAGATTGAATCCCGGGGCGTTTCAACGCCCTCCCTCCAGGCTCCGCCCCGGCCTTCGGCGGCCCCACCCCTGCCTCCAGGCCCCGCCCCGGCCTTCGGCGGCCCCGCCCCCTGCCTCCAGGGCCCTCCCCTCCTTCCTGACCCCGCCCCCGCAACGCCGGGCTCACTGAATTGTAGGACGTGTTTCTTCTCTCTCTCTCTCTCTCTCTTTTCTTTAGTTTACCTCCGCATGAGCGTATATTGCACGTATACGGACTCCGACATATGCAGATTGAATCATACTGCTGCTTCTCAATCCTGATGAGTGGGGATGAGGGACAAAGGGAGAGCGAGAGAGGGACAGAATTTATTTTTACAATGACAGGTAGAAAAGAACAGGTGGCTAGCAGATTTCTGGGCATAAATCAGGTTCAGCAGAAAGTGACCCAGCGGACCCAGGGCATCTGGATCCTGAACCCAGCCCACCCAGGGACTCCCCTGGCTTTCTCCTGGTCCTGTCCCCCCACCTCGGGCCTGTGCAGACACAGCAGGAGTGGGGGACCAGGACAACTGGTCACCCATTGGGCACTCAGGACAGCGCGGAGGGGTGGGAGAGGGTGAAGACTACCCCTCCCAGCCTGGCCCTCAGCACCTCCCCTCACCCATGGCACCACCTCCAGGAAGCCCTCCTGGAGTGCCTGGACCACCAGTCACTGCCTCCTGCCCTTGCATCATTGCTTGGGGTTTGGGGCGGTGCCTCAAGCTGATGGCACGCAGTTGAGTGCTTCAGACAGGAAGAGTCTCAGCCAGCCGTGAGAGAGGGCCCTGCCTTTCCCTTGTCTCTGGGTCTGTGGTGGGCAGGGTGGTAGTGAGCATGGCCCCAGAGCTCCCACTGCTCTCTGTGCTCCTCACACTCACCTGTACCCTGCTCAGGGCTCCCGCCACCCAAGGTAAGCCCTCCCCATGCCTCACCACATCCCCCACTGTGCTCCCCTAAAGTGGGCTCTGTGCCCCAACCTGGGGATGTTCCTTCCCGGGAAGGGGGTGGTCTGGGATGCTGAGCGTGACGTCCCCGCAAAGCACCCCTGTGAGTGACGTCTGGGTGCAGAATCACCACGGCTCTGGTCTTTTTCTTTACTTAAATGTCTGGGGATTCTCTTTTCCGTAATTAGCAAGGTTGCCTTGGTTATGAGAGAATGTTGGCCGTTAGTTTGCTTTTTAAAACAGATACATGTGCAAAGTTCTGCAATAAGATGGAAATATCAGTGGGGCGGGGGGGGGGGGGGGAGGCGGGGAGACACTCAGCAGGAAAAAAAGAAAAGAAAAGAAAAAAGAAGCTCCAGAATTTAGCTTGCTGAGAAGCTGATGTTGGATTACATTGAAGAGGGTTCATGTTTGCACCAGGAAGCCAGTCCTGCTGGGCCTCAGCTGGGCAGACAGGGACATTTCTGAGTGTCCCTCAGACAAGCAAAGATGTGCCCACACCACAGAACCACCAGCTCTAGGTGCCTGGAAATGATGGGGACAGTGAGGCAGCCAGCAATGGAAGGAGAGGAGACAGCACAGCCCCTCCGGCTGTCTTGGGTGCAGTCTGTTAAGAGAGGGAGAAGGGGCAGGGGCGGGGAGAAGTGATAAGAGCTGCCCAGTGAAAAACCAGCTGCTTTGGAAGGAAGAAGCTGCAGCCTGAACTTCCCCTGGGACCCAGCGTGGGGAGTGGTCACAGACAGCGGGCCCCCGGTGTGGCCCCATCAGCGTTCCTGTACGGCCACTGGGGTGGCCGCTGGGGCTGCTCCAGGGCAAGATGCCTCACTGTGGTGACACGGCCACAGTGGGCTGTCCCAGGGCCCCTCTGTCCCGCCACCGTCCCCTGCAGAGAGGAGGGCTCCTCCCCTCTGGCCAGGCCCAAGGTGACAGCAGGGGGTCCTTCCTGCAGAGCTGTGGCAGTCCCCCCCCTACACTGTTGCCCCAGAGGGGGGCTCCATCAACATCACCTGCTCCACCAGCCGGCCGCTGTCCGGGGTCTACCTGAAGCAAAGGTGGCCGAAGCCCACGAGTGTGATTTACTATGAAGACAAGAAGCAGCCCACCGTAGATGAGCACTTCCGAGGTCGTATCAGCTTCTCCGGGCTGCAGCACAACCTGACCGTCACCCTGAGCCACCTGCGGCTGTCTGACACTGGCGTTTACGCCTGCCAGGCGGTCATGGACGACGTGGTCTGGGGCCCTGGCACCTTGGTGGTGGTGACAGGTAGGAACGTGCCTACCCTGGGACCCACTGCACCCACCTGCTGGGCAGGCCAGGCTCCACCTGCCCTTGTCTGCCCAGAAGTGTCCTCTACACCTGCTTGAGTTGTTCCTTCCAGCCTGAGCCCACTGCCTCCAGGAAGCACCCTGGATTGCCCACCCCCCACTCCAGAGCCCGTCCGTGGACCCCGAAGGCTCTCCTGGAACCCATCACCTGCCACGTGCCTCTCTACTCCTCTTCACAGACAAGGTGTCCCAAGAGGTAGACTCGTGCCAAAAGGCTCAGCTGGCCTCTGCCCTCCCTGTGGTCCTGGCTGTGAGCTGCTTCTTCCTCGGGCTGGGGATAGGGGCGGTATGTGTGCTGAGGAAGACACAGGTCAGTGTGAACCCCCAAATTTCACCTGTGTCCCTATAAGCCAGCTCCTCTAAGAAAGCAGGGAGGGAAGGAGAGGGTTAAGCTCCAGAGAAACCGCAGGACCCACCCATCCCCTCATCAGGGTCCCTGGGAGTTCTGAGGGCTCAGAGGCAGAGTCCAAGGTGGGAGGGAAACCCAAGAACCGGAGCCATGAGCAGGGACGGGCATGGGCCCAGGTGGATGCCAGACATTGAGGGGCAGGAGGAGGGTCCAGGGAGGCGTTCAGAGAGCACGGAGAGGCATGTGTGTGAGCATGTGAGCATGTGTGTGCTTGTGCAAGTATGTGCACATGTGCGTGTGAGTCTGTAGGTGTGAGAATGGTGTAAGCAGGTGTGAACATGCAGTGGGGGGTTGACAGAGACAGGTGCCAGGAAGTGGTCAGCTCTGTCCTGGTCACTCAGCTCTTTGGAGCCGACTTGCCTTTGCCGAACTCCACGTCCCCTTGAGAGAGCCCACCCACCCCCAGGTCCCTGCGCGAGGTCCCTTTCATCCTCCACCTCCCTGCCACTGCCCCCTAGACTCTGTTCCCATGCCCCATCCTACCCCCCACCCCCACCCCCGGCCTGGGGCAGCTCAGGAAACCTCAGGGCTGCCCAAGGCCCCTTGTGAACTGACTTCACGCAGGCCCCAAAGCCCAGCAGCGTTTCAAAGTGGAATCAAAAAGCTTCCTAAGGGGTATGCTTTGAAGAAAGAGGGTGCCCCAGCATGAGCTGGACCCTGTGCAATGAGGATAGGCTTTATCTTTCAGGTCAAGAAACTGTGCTGCACGAAGGATAAGAACTCAGCATGTGTGGTGTACGAGGACATGTCTTACAGAAGCCAAAACAGGATGTCTACCCCCAACGAGTACCAGTGAGCCTGGCAGCCCCCCCCACCCCCGCCCTGCCAGGTCTCCCTCTGCCCCGGCCAGCTCAAAGAGGACTGCCTGACCCAGAGAGGTCACACAGGCAGCTCCCTGCAGCCATCAGGCTCCTGGCATCCCAGCGCCTCCTCCAGGAAGCCTTCCTTGCCTACCTCCTGCCTTCCAGAAGCCCTGCATGGCGGTTCTGGCACCCTGGGCCCACCAAGGAGAAAGCCTCTGTGTACTGCTGCTTGCTGCCCTTCCCCTCACATGGCAGGAGGGGCTTCTGTATGGATGGACTTGGACTCAGGGCCTGGTGGAGGCAAGAGGGAGGGGAAGCCCAGTCCCCAACCCAGGCTTGCCAGAAATAAAGTGCTTCTCTTCTCCCCTTTCCGACTCCAGCATCTATTTCTAGACCAGCTCGGAGCCGAGGGGGAGGGCTTGACTGAACCCTCCCCAAACATCTTCTAGGACTTTTGCAGCCGGTGTGATTATGTGTGAGACCATTGAGGAAGGAGAGGAGCAAGGGGGCGCTTCCACACTCCGGGCCCCGGGGAGCCCCTGGAGCTGTGATGGGCTGCAGAAGGGGCACATCGACTGGAACCCTCCCCCACCTCTCAGCCACCCCTCAGCCCGTCACCTGCCCTCCCCTGCCTCCACCTCAGAATAAGGGGGGATAGAGGAAGGGGGGCTGGCTGCAGTGGCCTCTCAGTTAAGAGCCCCTCCCGAAATGTGCTCATGCTGGATGGGGGGGCAGTGGGAACTTGGGGAGCCATGCTCGCTGTCCGGGGTGGGGGGAAACAAGGCACCCCCGTGTGGGTGTGAGCTGTGGTGTGTCCTCCTAGACTCTGGGCTGAGAAACTGCAGACCATGCTGTCCACCCCCGCCCGTCCTGTGCCCTCGAATGTCCCATCAAAACTGCAAAGACAAAACTAACACAGTCCACTGCGTGGAAACCCCCAATCCCGGCTCTTAAACACTACAGACAGGGGGGCACCTGGGTGACCCAGCAGCCTCGGACTCGGTTTCCTCAGGGGTCGTATCTCAGGTCTTGAGATTGGGCCCTTTGTCAGGCTCCCCCTCCCCCCCACACTCTCTCTCACATTAATACATCAGTAGGGGCCCCTGGGTGGCTCAGGTGGTTGAGGGACCGACTGTCGATTTGGGCTCAGGTCATGGTCTCTGGAGCATGGGGCGTGGGATTGAGCCCCACCTCAGGCTCCCCACTCAGCAGGGAGTCTGCGTTTCTCCTTCTCCGGCTCACCTGCCCCTCCCCCTCCACAGGCTCAGGTGCGCTCTCTCTCAGATAAATAAAATAGATCCTTAAAAATAAATAAATAAAATCTTCAAGAAAAACACTACAAACAAAAATACATGATAAGCATCCACAAACTGGGGGGGGGGAATAAATTACAGAACAAGGGTTAATATGCTTCGTTTATAAAGATGAATCAATAGAAAAAAAACAAAAACTTGGATAAAAATGTACAAATAGCAAAAAATGAGTGATAAGCAGGAAAAACAGGAAACCATTCAAATTGCTAGCTATCAATGAGATATCAGTTGAAATGAGATAACCCTTCACCCACTCTCTGGGTTTGCAAAGATCAAAGATCAAAAGTAGCATGTTCCTTTTACTTGGAAATCCCACGTCTAGAATTGCGTCTTCGGGAAATGATCTTTGGGCAAGAGACACAATCACAGTCATATCCACTCCTTGCTTTTGATACGACGCAGAGATGGTCTGCATGTCCAAGAAAGAGAAGTGCCGTATGCAGCACGGTGGGTGCAGCCATACAGCGAGCGTTAAAGCGGCGTCGGGTGTGGAAAGCACGCGTGACCCCGTGTTGAAAAAGCACAGACGGGCATGTGCGGTTGTTTATGCTCATGTCCAGAACGGAAGAACAGACAGGGGTTTGACACTGGTTCTCTCTGGGTAGTGGGATGTGTGTTCTCCAAGGCGTGGAGTCACCAGGACACCTCGGGCTTGGGGTAGGCGACTTGAAACATGATCTCAGTGGTGTTTGTGGAGGGCACCAGGGACCTGCCTTTGGGACCCAAGTGGCAGTCAGGAAGACCAACAGAGACACCACGTCCTGGTGTCCCCGCATCCCAGGGATCGCCCAGAGGAATTGCAGGCGGCCCTGCAGCCCCAGATATACAGCAGGTGTCTATCAGTTGCCTGCTGGCTTCTGGTCCCCACTCTTGACCACTCATCAGCATGGCCTTGGACAAGTGCCGCCTCTCTGGGCCTCAACTTCCCCTCCATAAATGAGGGGTGTGGGGTCCACACTCTCTTCAGGAGTAGGGCTCTGTGGTTTCCAGGCCAGGCCGGACTGGCTTCCACTGCCCCTGACCGTCAGCTCCCAGGTGCCTCCGCCCTTTCCCCACTCCCCACCCTTCTGAAGCAACTTCCTGTAGATGAAAGACATTGCCTCTAGCCTGCCCCCAGAGGCCCTTGTCACCTGAGGCAGTCTCGGCCTGACCCCACCCCACCAACCAGAGGCTGTGCCCCTCGGACCTCCACCCTCCTCACCATCCCCCTCCATCCTCCACGCTCACGATTGTCCCATTACCGGCGGCTTCTCTCCCCACACTCCAGACTGTGGGGATGTGAGGGGCAGGGCTGGGTTCCCCTTCCGTGTCCCTCACGGCTCCTGACCCTTATCGAGCATCACTGTGTGCTGGGCGTGTTAGGTAAAGACAGACAGACAGATACTTAAATATGCCTGGTTTATTCCTCTCAGGACAGATAGCCTGAGCGTTGTCTGAGTCCTGGTTCCCCACCGTCTTCCTCTGTGCCTGAGCCTCTTGGGCTTCAAATTCCTCATCTGTAAGATGGGGACAATGGCTGCCCTACCTGGTAGGGTGCCATGTGGACAGAATGCCACAGATAAACCCTCAGAATAGGCCTCCGCAGAGCAAATGCTCTGTCAACCATGCAGGTGTGGGCTGAGCCCACAGAAGGTGGAAGCAAGGACCCTGACAGTGAGAAGCAAAACTTGAAGGAATAGCCTCCATCCCCAGGCCACAGAGGGGCAGGGAGCTTTGACACTTGGAGAAACAGGATGGCTGAGTGCAGTGGGAAACAGTGGAAACATGCACCACAGGGCATTGGCTCCTTCCCACACTGGCCTCCAAAGCCAGAGGACGGCCACTGAGCCTCCCGTGAAAGCTGTTCCCAACACAGGAGCTAGCCAGGGAGGGCAGCCAACAGGGAGGGGGTTGACATGGCAGGAGGGGCATCTTGAGGGGTGGGGTCTCAGCCTGCCTATGGGCTCACCCCTCCGCACTGCAGGTTGGCCTGCCCCACAACCCTGGACCAAACCAGACCACCTCGAGACTCGTGGCCTGATACTCGTATCATTAGGAGACACCCGGCCAACTGGGCCACGTCCACCTCTGGGGACAGGGCCAAACAACACCAGAGTCAAGGATAGAGTAATGGACGCCCACAGAGGACAGTCATCAAAACATCTACTTGGGAAGATCAGGAATAAAACCATAATTTTGACCCAAGAAATAACAGATAGAATGAGCAGCAGGAGAGGGAGGGGAGATCCAGGGGAGGAAATCTCCAGAAGGAGAAGAGAAGGAAAGAAGCTCTCAGAGACACGGGCAGTAGAGGAGAAACTTACCCAAGGAAACCCGAGAAAGGGAGACAGGGCAGTGAGAGCCCTAGAGGCAGAGCACGGTGAGACTCTCAGTAAAGGGGCTGCAGACAGCCCGCCAGCAGAGGGAGAGGGAGAAGGCAAGCCTGCACCCACACATTCTGGGGGCAAGAGAGAAATCCCAAATCTCAGGTGACATCAGATTCCTCAGAGACAACTCCGAATTCAAGAAGAAAATGGAATAATACCCTTAACTACTGAAAGAAGATAACTTGTACTTGAAATGTTAAGTTACCGTGTCAGTGTAAGGAGGTAATAAAGATCTTCTTGGGCACATAAGGTCTTAAGACACTCCATCAAGAACTGACTTTGGAATCACTCTTGGAGGCAGTGTTCAAATAAACAAGACCCAAACACAGGAAACATTACATGAGAAAAAAAGACGGAAATAACAAGTGAGTTTACTTTTGTCCAAAAAACAATGACTAAAGAAAATAAGCTTACAATCTACAATCTACGTGCGATCTATGTAACAGTCTAGAACTAAAACTGTAGATAATACCAGCGCAACGAGATGGGGAGGGTGGAGATGAAAGGCCATGAGAACACAATGAGACATCCATCTCGTCAGAAGGAGGACGCAGACGAAGATAAGGTTAAGAAATCAGTCTGTGTAAGTGAACAGGAAGGGGGTCCAGGGCAGCCGCAGTGAGAACCCAAACAGAACATAGTACAGAAACCAGCAGAAAGAGCTGCCCAGCAGAAACAGGAAAAGAGAAAAAAATGAATTCAAAGAACGTGCAGTAAATAGAAAACATGAAATGAGGTGACAAAATAAACCAACTTAACAGCAAGTACAATTAGTCCCAATAGCAGGACTTACACCTAGACTAATTATATCAGGGCACCTGGGTGGCTCAGTCCGTTGGGCGTCTGCCTTTGGCTTGGTTCATGATCCTGGAGTCCTGGATCAAGCCTCACGTCGGGTTCCCTGCTCGGCGGGGAGTCTGTTTCTCCCCCTCCCTCGGCTGCTCCCCATGCTTGTGCTTTCTCTCGCTGTGTGTCTCTCTGTGAAACAAATAAATAAAATCTTTTAAAATAATAATTATACAATAAACACTTTCACAATAAATGTAAATGGGTCAAACTCGCCAATTAAAAGATAGTGTCAAACTGGTTTTAAAAGAAAAGATTCAACAACATATGGTCTGCAAGAGACAACACTTTAAACAAAAAGACACCAATAGGTTGGAAATAAAAGAGTGGAAAACATAAAAGGCAAGCATGAACCAAAAGAAAGCTGGAATTATCAATCGTATTTTCTGACAAAATAGAAATACCGGTAAAAGCAACAGTAGAACGAAACTATAGAACCAATGTGGATACATAGGAACCTAAAAATAAACAGAAAAATATGTAAAGCCAGGAATGACAGCACTGGGAGAAGCTGACAATCAACCATTTCAACCTGAGGTTAGTGCGCCCCTTCGTACCTGAATCGTCCCACTGATCAATACTCCACACTCATCAAGTACAAACCACAGGTGAGACTTTGTTTTTAATGATCATTTACTGTCATCGGGTTCTGAGCAGAAACAGAAACAGAATGAGGCGTACAGGCCCAACACTCTCTCCACGAATTACAAACACGCACCCACAAAGTAGGAGTGCACATTTCACCTTGACTGGATGCGTAGGATGGTGCGTTTGAACCTCAAGACGCCGCCGGTGGGAGAGCAGGGAGGGCACGGGTACACGCCAGGAGAGCGTGCCCTGATGAGCTCGGCCCTGCACACTGAGAAGGTGCAGAGAGGGTTGTGAGGTCCCCCGGACAGTCTGCAGGGACCCCTATCACGGCCCAGCCTGAGGGCCATGTGGCCACATGCCTGCGCTCCACCCGAGTCCTCACCCTGTCCCCCTGCACCCTGGGTGTGGTTCGGGAGACAGCCTTACACATGGTCCTGGGTACAGGTGGAAACACAGGGCGGTGTCAGTGCTCCCAGGGAAAAGCAGCACGTCCAGCCCAGTGGAACCTGAGCCGGTGCAGACTGAGAGGGGCTCCCTCCAGAAACAAACGAAATCACGGGTAAAATTCAGGTACCAAGGTGAATATTCAGGATGAGCAAAGAAATCACAAATTTCAAAAAGCATCCAAACCATCCAGGAAATCATATTTTTAAATTAATGGACACCACCAACCACTGTGTTTCTTGCTACGTAATTTCACTGCCTCCTCTTTGGCCTCCTCTTCAGATGACCAGGGTTTTGTGATGCCATTTCGTGAGAGAGCACAGAGTTTAAATGCCGTCTTATCTAAAGCAGGGTACGGGCCAGGACGTGCTTGGCCCGCTGAGCATGCACAGAACATGTGCCTTGGCTCCCTACAAACACAGGCATTCCGGGAAATTCTATTTTTCAAGACTCTCATCAAGAAAAAGGGAGATGGCAGGGTTACAATTGTGCCAGGCTCCTCGTGAAGCATTGTCCTGGACATGGAAATGTGTTTTCACAGGCACGGTGAGCACCCAGATTTCGCCAACAACGTCCCACCCCATACACTTCACACCTTGCTCCTCCGCCAGCAGGGCGGCACTCTGGAGGACACAGGCACCTCTCAGGCAGCCCTCCTGCCCACACTCTTCCCACCCGGGTCGCAGAGCTGGCCCAGGAGCAGCAGGTGTGCCTGGGAGAAATCAGTGTTCTTCCCTGCCCCTGCCGAAACACTATCCTACAAACTTGGTGGCTTAGAATAATGGGAATTTAGGGGCGCCTGGGTGGCGCAGTCGTTAAGCATCTGCCTTCGGCTCAGGGCATGATCCCAGCGTTCTGGGATCGAGCCCCACATCAGGCTCCTCCGCTGGAAGCCTGCTTCTTCCTCTCCCACTCCCCCTGCTTGTGTTCCCTCTCTCGCTGGCTGTCTCTCTCTGTCAAATAAATAAAATCTTAAAAAAAAAATAATGGGAATTTATTTTCTCACAATTCTGGAGGCCAGAATATCAAAATCAAGACAGTTGGCTCCTCCTGGAGGATCTGAGGGAGCACGTGCTCCAGGCTTGTCCCGCTGCTGGCGGCTGCCGGCGATCTGCATTCCGTGGTCTGTGGCCTCTGTCACCACGTGGACGTCTCCCCGGCGCCTCCTGTGTCCACATGTCTCTCTTCTTGCAAGGACACTGTTGTACTGGATTTAGGGCCATCCAACATGGCCTCATCCTAACTTGACTATGTCTGCAAAGACCCTAATCTCCGAATGAGGTCCCATTCACAGGTTCTGTGTGGTCATGGATTTTGGTTGGAGGGGAGCACCATTCACCCCAGTATACCATCCCCCTCCCAAATAGCAAAAACTTCTTTGCTCTTGGAGAGACTGCATGCCCCTGAGTAGACCCCACTAAAGCCAAATCATGTACGCCCAGATCAAGTTGGCCCTAGCCAGGCTCCAGAGGGGCTCCAGGCCAAGCCGAGGCCGCCTGACAGCAGCACAGTGGAAGGAGACGGGGTCTGCAGCACTGCGGTGCGAGCGTCTTCAGCAAAGTGCACAGCACGTCTGAACGGCAGGGCTGAGGCCTGAGGGTCGGGAGCTGCACGCACGCCTGCCTGGGGCGGCGGCGGGGTGGCCTCTGGAGACGCTGCCCCCACGCACAGCCTCTAGGCACTGTAAAGCGGGGTGGTCATTTCTGTGGCAGGAGGCGAGGTGGGGTCCAGGGGGCTGAGGGGCAGCACTGACCCCAGGTCGCAGACGTCCCGAAGCTTCCCTGGGGGTCCGCTGTGGGGTTTGAGCTGACCCCCCACCGTGGGGGTCTGCAGCCTGCTACACAGCAGATTTGCTGCGGGGTTAGCTCTGGGCCCCGCAGGGACGGGGACACCCAGTTAAGGGGCACTGGGCGCACCGCAGGAGCCACGGACTGGGCCGTGCCCCGTGGATGACCGTGTGGCCGAGACCGGTGTGGGGGTCCACACGTGGAACCGTGCGGTTTGCTGTCCTTCTACGTGAGTGACTGACTTTTACGTCCACCCAGCAATGCTGACCCAGTGGCCACTCTGCGCAGGGTACGGGGGCAACTAAACGAACTCCAGTCCCTGTCCCCGAGGAGCCGGCATTCCCGGGGAGACGGGAGGGATATCCGAAGGGAATACTCCAGGTGTCAGAAAGCCAGGGTGCAGGAAGGGCCTCCAGGGGCAGGGAGCAGAGGGGGCTGCCGTGCTGAAGGGGCTGGTGTGGGGACACCAGGAGACAATGTCCAGGCAAGGGTCGAGAGGCCGGAGGTGCTGGGTGGGAGCTCGTGTGTCTGGGAACCTGGCTGGAGGTGAGAGGCGAGGGTGCAGGGACAGGGGAAGGTAGGACAGGTGGCGCAGAGGACGGGGAGCCAGGCCACACATTCAGTCTGGGAGGGCCGGGAGCACGTGACCCGACCGAGAGGATAACAGGGTCCCTCTGGCTGGGGACGGGGGCAGCGGGCTGTGAACCAGCTCAGGACAGCAGTGCATGGAGCAGGAGGCCGAGAGCCATGGGCAAGCTCTGTCCTGACGCTGTGGCCGACCTGTGAGGGTTAAGCCAACGTCAAGGCTGGGCTGGCCTGAGCCGAGAAGAGAAGGGGGTGAAGGTCGTGGCCCTCTGGGTGTGAGAGCCCAAACCAGACGTCCTGGAGAGGAGAAGGACCTCAGCTGGACACTGCGGTGGTGCTCAGCCCTGGCCAAGGGCTCAAGGGCTCAGGGCTGCTGAGCAGTCCACCCGCCCCGTCACGGCCTGCCAGGCAGGCACAGAGCTGAGCTGCTGCAGACACCTGGCCCCCCCAAGGCTGTGGCTCCCGCCTGGCTGGGGGCTGCTGGGGGAGCCGGAAGGAGCTGTGGGACTGCAACTCCCCCACCAGCCTAACCTCTGCCCCCAGTCCTGGTCAGGCCTGCAGCCCCGGCCTCCAAATCCTAACACCCACATAGGCAACAGCAGAAGAAGCACCCGCATCCGGGTGTCTGTGAGTTTCACACCAAAATCAGGTAACAGCGGGTAAATAAAGCATCTTCTCCCCACCGCCAACACCACCACTTTGGCAAACAAACGCCCACGGCCACCTGAAAGCCAGGCCCAGCTCTAGTCCCACCCCCACCCCCCCGCAGTGAGGGCTCAGCCCCAACATAGGCCGGGGGTTCCTGTGCGTCCAGCCACCGGTGCAGCTGGGGTCCCAGTGGGCCCAGGCCCCCCACCCTGGCTGCTGCTCAGGCCGCTCAGGCCTCTAGAGCCCTCAGCCAGCCCTCCCCACCTGCCACTTACCTTTTTTTTTACCACTTTTCTTTCCCTCCTCCCCCTTCTTCCCCTTTTCCCTTCCTGCCCTCGGTCCCCTGGCTGAGGGCCACCATCCCTTTGCAGACTTTCTGATCACCCGGCTATTGGGTGGACCTCGTCCAGGACCTCCCCAAGCCTTCCTGGTCTCCCAGGGGACGGATTGGCCATGGGCAGGTGGTCTGCCTGCTCGGGGGACACCCCTCAGCCTGGGGCTCCCATAGCCCCTGGGGCCCACACCCCCGCCCCGCACCCTGCGCCTGCCCCTGCTCCTTTCTGTCAACCACAGGGCCCTGCCACCCCCTTTAACAAAGCCAACCCTGCCACGGAGAAGTCAGTGAGGCGACTGGATGCATGGCCCGGGAAGGAGGGACCCTAAACACCCGGGGAAGCGGGGAGTTGCTGCCGGGTCCTACAGTCCCAGCTGGACAAGCATTGGGAGCACTGCCCCCACCGTTCAGACCAGAGCAGCCTCAGGGCTTGTGGAGGGTTAGGATGAAGACCTGCAGGGGGGTGGCATCTTCCCATTTGACAAAAGGGAACGGGAACGGAGAAAGCCAGTGACACACAGCAGATGGCCAGGGCAGTCCGCACACTGGGCCTCAGGTCCCAGGGCCTGCACGCAAGCAGCCGCCTGCCCCCCTCTCTGTGCACGCAGCTCAGAACAGTCTCAGGGCTTCCTGAGTCAAAGATAAAGCTTCCCTGGGGACCACAGAGGAAGATACCAGAAGACCTGGGGATGGGGCGAAGAGACCCCGTTGTGGGCTCCTAGGAGCCATCCTGTCCCCAAAGCTAGTGCTCTGGGGGAGAGGGAATGTCTGCTATGACAAGAGATCAACCAGCTGGACACTGGGGTCCCCAGGCACTCTGAGCAAGATGGGGCCACCTGGGACCCATGGGTCTCTGAGGAGACTTCCAGGCCACAGCCTAGCCAAAGCCAGGAGGTACCCACTGCCCCCAACATGCCGCCCAGCAGCCAGCCTCCTGGCCATCACCTACGGGCATGGAGAGGGCTGCTGCGGGATCTGGGAACAGCTCCCAGAGGCTGAGGGAGATGGCCTGCCTGCTCTGTGACCCTGAGGGGCACCCCATGGCACTGGAGCACTGCCCGCGGGGAGCTGGCCCAGACCCACAGCTCCTCAAGGCCAGGTCCACCCTGCAAGCCCGGCAGGCTGACACCACAGGAGGCTGAGCTTCCTGTCTCTCAAAGGTGGGCAGAAGGCATGTGACATCCTGTCTCTCCTCTCGTTCTACGAAAACACTCAGCTCCGGGACAGTGTTCTCTCAACCCCCAAAACCATCTACCCCTGGTCTGGGGCCTCCATCAGCTGCCCCTGATGCTTGGGACAGCCTCCACCCCTTCGAGGACTCCCCATCCTATAAGACCCTCACCCCATCATGGTGGGATGGAACTTTCTGGTGCTCCTAAAGTCTCAACCACCCAACAGCTGCTGGGCAACTGCCTTGAGCGGGGGCTCCAGATCTCCCCACAGTCTGGGCCGGGAGAGCGAGGCCCAGAAGATGCCCCACCTGGTGGAAGGCCCAGGAAGGAAGACCCTTTTGGGGGGGACCCCAAGCCCCACAGGAGTGATCTCACCAGGTGAGGTGAAGCTGTTTAAAAGCAGGCATGCTGCTACAATCCGAGTGACATGGAGGCCTGGGGTATGGGGGTCACAGTACTGACCCTCAGCTCGGCCCTGCAACGGGGGTTCCTGGGGGAGGGGCAGAGGGCATCAGGGCCCCCCCCACCACATTCTCTCCCGCACATGGTACATGGCAGGGAGGTCCAGACTGTTCTCAGCATGTTCAGAGAGAGACCATCTCGACCACGGGGTCCCCCACCCGCCCTTCTCACTCCCCACATCTGCCTGAGTGGGTCTCTTTCCACCTGGGCCTCCAGGCTGCAGCCTCTCAAGGGACCAGTATGATGCCCATTGTCCCATCTCTGTCACCTTAACCTCCCCCTGCCAAGGGGCTGTCACTTGCCAGGCTTCAGGGCCCCAAACGCAGGGGTAAGCCCCCGAAGTTGGCTGTGGTCCTGTGATCTTCGCCATGGGGGTCCCAGGGATGTCTCACCTGGTCCTCATCAGCGTCATCAGAGAGGACATCTGGTCCCGGTCAGTAAGCTTGGGCAGGGAGCCCTGATGATAAGGCTGGTCACATCTTCTCGCCCGCAGCTGGGCCACTTAGAGGAGGGGTCGTCTTTCCCATCCCCCCTTCAGGACATTGTGTGTCCCAGGTCGGTTCTCAAGATGCGGGACCCCTGCCCAGAAGCATCTCTTGGCTCCAGTGCCACTGTCACATGCTACCCCCCCCCCCCACTAGGCCATTTCTCTTCAGGGCTCCCTGCAGCTCCAACACCAGACTGAAAAGCCTGGCTCATCTCCACCTTGCTCACATTGCGGGGGGGGGGGGGGGGGGAACACCCACCCTGAGCTCAAATCTGCCCCAAGATGCCACACTGTCCCTGGCTCCTTGGTGTCTGGGCTGAGCCCCGATGGCCCCATCCCAGCCATTTTGGGTACCCATGGCTGGGTGGTCAGGCCCAACACCTCTGTGCACATGGTCCAGTCCTGCCCACATGACCTGGCCCCTGCCTTCAGGCCATCCCTGCCCGTCTCAGCCAGCCACCCCCCACGGCCTCTAGAATCCCCTGCCAGGCAGAGCTGGTCTGGTGGGAACTCCACTCCCATCTACTTCCAGGGAGCCAGGGGAAGGGTCCAAGCAGAGGAGGGGCCCTGAGGGGGAGCTGCGTCCACAGCCAACACGCACACCCCTCCACATCTTTGCCCTGCCCCACCTACAGCTCGCTCTCCCTCCCGTCAGCCTGCCTCTGACGGCCGGAACTGCCCCGGGGGACAAGCAGCCCTCGGCCTTGCAGACGATGGCCAGGTGGGGTCCCCAGCCCTCCATGCACGCGGTGGAGCCGCATAGCAGCCACCTGCCTTGCTGTGGGGCCCCGCGGAGCACGGGGCGGGCGGGGGCTCAAAGGAGGGCCGTGTGCCCTCTGGCGGCAGGACTCGGCAGCGGCGGGGAGCCAGCCCAGCTAGCGTCTCCTGGCTCCCCCCACCAGGCCTGGAAGGGAGGGCCACGTTCATGGACTCTCCTTGACAGCTGGAGAAACTGAGGTCTACCGGTGGCAGGAGCCTTTGACAGAAATGGAGCACCCCCAGCCTCAAGGAGGATTCCCCAGTTTGCAGGGCGTGGGCTGTGGACCCGCCAGAGGGTCTCCCCACGGCCGTCCACGGTGGTTCACAGCTTAGCTTCCTGCAGGCGTTTGGGCCTTTTGATCTCCTCTCGGTGGACCCCCTGCAGGGTCTGAGGCTTCGCCAGACTTGCCATCCCTGGGGCCTTGGGTCCGGCCTTGAAACTCCTGCAATTGTTAAGTCCTGGGCTTTAAGCCTAGTCACAAACGTCGATGTGGGGAGGCCTCTCTCTACCCCAATTCAATCCCATCTCCTACATGGGGCGACTGGAGGCTGGCAGCTCAGGCAGGAAAGGACTCACCAGGGCAGAACAAAGGAGGCACGGGAATGTATGGAGGGGTGAGGGGACATAGGAATGTAGGGGCGGGGAGGGGACACGGGAACGTTTGGGGGGGTGAGGGGACGTGGGAATATAGGGGCAGTGAGGAGACATGGGAACGTTTGGGGGGGTGAGGGGACACGGGAATGTATGGGGGGGTGAGGGGATATGGGAATGTGTGGAATTGTCCGTTTCCGGTACCTGTGCCTGTTGTAAGCAGCCCATTGGTCAGCTGGTGCCCGTGGCTATTTCCAGGTAGGTCGCCTGATGAGCCTGTGTGCACTCAGCCTGGTGGTCGCCAGAGGCCCTCTGCCTTCCTCATGGTTCCGTTGCTCAAGCCTACTGCCCCAGAGCGGCCTCTCCATCCTAGACCCCCAGCTTGTCCCCAGGCCCATCACCGTTCGGGAGTAAAGTAACTGCAGTGACCGGTGACCGTCTCCCGAGACCACAGCCAGCATTCTCCAGAGTGGACAGTTGCCGTCCCTCCCACACTCCCCTTCCAGGGCTCCAGGGCCCCCCTGACCCTTGCCTCTAACTGCCCGGCCAACATGGGAAGAGGGGGCTCTGTGGGAGGGCAGGAGCCGAAGTCCCGTGTGCAACGGTCAGCGGCCTACACCCTTCCCGGGGCTGCGAGCTTCCTCTCCCCAATTCTTCTGGCCGACCCTCCTCCTTCCGACTCTCCTCTCCCCTCAAATGTACCCACCTCTGCACGAATCTGGATCAGAACTCAGCACTGCCTGCCACCCCCCACAAGCCCCACAAGCGGTCACTGAACAAGATTGGCTTTCACTGCTGTGACTAACGTTGGGTTGTGTCGACCTTTCGAGGCCCTGGGTGCCTCTGACACACTCAAAGGCCTCCAAGATAGCTCTCCGTGGGCTTCGGCCCTGCCTGCAGACCGGCCTGCCTACCGCTCCCCTCCCGGGGTGGACACCGCTCTAGACGGTTGGGGGTCACACTGGGCAAGGTCGCCCAAAGAGGCCACCCCTACCTGGGCTGGGAAGGGGGTGCTGGGCACACTGCTCTGCTAAAAACTCCCTGCCAGCCCCAGGGGGTGGCCCCGCGGGGGGAGCGCAGTCCTCGAGAACCGTGGCCCGCTGACGTTGCCTGGGACTCTGGGTCACAGTCAAGATTCACCGCTGCTGGGTTTAGTTCACGTGTTATCATCTCCGTGCAGAGGGCTGAGTGTTTCCATCGCTCCATTCCCTGAGCCGTGTCATCATTCCCAGCCCACGGCTTCCTGGTCGAGGCCGGCCAGCACGCACTGACGCACACCCGCCACGTCAGGGTATCTAAGGGAGCCTGCTCGCCACCATGAGCGTGCGGGGATGACGACTCAGCACACGCTGGAAATACAGCACAAGAAGCCCTCCTGTTGGCAGGAGACCACATCCCAGCAAAGGTTCCTGGGTCTCGGACCCCGATAAGCCTGCTGCGCGGGGTACACACACAGCCTGTACCCCCCACGCACAGCGTGCTCCTCCCCCACACGAGGCTGCTACACACACCCCTGCTCCCCTCCCATGGTGCTCCCCAGTCCTACGGGACTCTCCCCCAGCACCTCAACCCCTCAGCTGTTCCAGGCCAGCACATCCCCACGGTCACCCCCGCTGTGGGCTCAAAGGGAAGGGGCCTGGACGGTCAGGTGTTTCCCATGCTCAGCGCAGCACAGGTCCCAGAGGGGAGTCCTCACCCCCCCATCGCAGGAAACAGAAAAGGCCTCTTATTTATTATACTTTAATTCGGATTACAAATAATTTATAAAAGTAAAAATAAAAGGATAATAGAAGTCTTTAGAAGTTTTAATAAGAATTTAAACAGAACTTCTTTGTATTTGTATCAAGTACGTTTGGAAGCACAGACATCATAAAAGATGACAGAATACTGACCTGGGTCCGTGTAGGCACACGAGACGGCGCAGGCGCTGGTCACAGAATACTGTGATCATGCCCGCCTGCTGAAGGACCACCTGGCTGGGAAACGCACTGTTCACTCACCGAGCCCCTGGTGAGTGCTTCGTCTGGAACCTCATCATCTGAGGACAGTTGTTCTCCTGCCATCGGTGGGGCCGCCAGCTCTTCTGTCCCTTTTGTCTTCTGATTTGTCGTCTGTCGGGTTTCTCCTCTCTGCCTTCTGGACGGCAGCCGGAAGAGACAGACCCTCAAGGGCGTGGGGCGGGAGTGCACCGCAGCTGGCGCAGTCTGTGTGCAGGCGCCACCTACACGGTCCTGACAGAGGACAGCACCCAGGTCAGCCCCACACGCCGGTGTCGCTGTCCCCCTTCCGGGTGATGCCCTCATGCTGTGCTTTCTCACTGTTTTAGTCATAGTGGGCGAGGCTGGGAAGAGTTGTGAGTAATGACGAAATAATTCCCAGGATGATGAAGCAGCAAAATGTCTGCGGACACAGGAGATTAAGACCACTGACATGGCCTCGTGGGGCCGGTGGGACGGGGAGTGGGGAGTAATAGCAAGCAAGGGTGCACTTACTCTGTTTAAGCACAAAAGGGCCTGCGGGTTCTGTCTGTACTTTGGAAATGCCAACCCCTTGGTCCTGTGCAGATGATGGCTGGGGGTGGCCAAGGGCTGGTGTAGATGGTGACCAAGGGTGTTTGAGGGTGGCCAAGGGCCAGAGCAGATGGTGACAAAGTGTGTCCAAGCGTGACCAAGGGTGACTGAGGGCCAATGTGGATGGTGACTCCGGGTGTCTAAGGGTGACCAAGGGTGTCTGAGGGTGGTCAACAATGGCCAAAGGCCAGAGCAGATGGTGACCGAGGGTGTTTGAGGGTTGCCAAGGGTGTCTGAGTGTGACCAAGGATCTGAGTGTGTCTGAGGGTGTCCGAGTGTGTCTGGGGGTGACCAAGGATCTGAGCGTGTCTGGGGATGACCGAGGATCTGAGGGTCTCTGAGGGTGACCGAGGATCTGAGTGTGTCTTGGGGTGACCGAGGATCTGAGGGTCTCTGAGGGTGACCAAGGATCTGAGTGTGTCTTGGGGTGACCGAGGATCTGAGGGTGTCCGAGGGTGTCCGAGTGTGTCTGGGGGTGACCGAGGATCCGAGGGTGTCTGAGGGTGTCCGAGGATCCGAGTGTGTCTGGGCGTGACCGAGGATGCGAGTGTGTCTGGGGGTGACCGAGGATCCGAGTGTGTCTGGGGGTGACCGGGGATCCGAGGGTGTCTGGGGGTGACCGAGGATGCGAGTGTGTCTGGGGGTGACCGAGATCCGAGTGTGTCTGGGCGTGACCGAGGATCCGAGCGTGTCTGGGGATGACCGAGGATCTGAGGGTGTCTGGGGGTGTCCGAGGATCTGAGGGTGTCTGAGGGTGACCGAGGATCTGAGTGTGTCTTGGGGTGACTGAGGATCTGAGGGTGTCCGAGGGTGTCCGAGTGTGTCTGGGGGTGACCGAGGATCCGAGGGTGTCTGGGGGTGACCGAGGATGCGAGTGTGTCTGGGGGTGACCGAGATCCGAGTGTGTCTGGGCGTGACCGAGGATCCGAGCGTGTCCGGGGATGACCGAGGATCTGAGGGTGTCTGGGGGTGTCCGAGGATCTGAGGGTGTCTGAGGGTGACCGAGGATCTGAGTGTGTCTTGGGGTGACTGAGGATCTGAGGGTGTCCGAGGGTGTCCGAGGGTGTCCGAGTGTGTCTGGGGGTGACCGAGGATCCGAGTGTGTCTGGGCGTGACCGAGGATCCGAGGGTGTCTGGGGGTGACCGAGGGTGTCTGGGGGTGACCGAGGATCCGAGTGTGTCTTGGGGTGACCGAGGATCCGAGGGTGTCTGGGGGTGACCGAGGATGCGAGCGTGTCTGGGGGTGACCGAGGATCCGAGCGTGTCTGGGGGTGACCGAGGATCCGAGTGTGTCTGGGGGTGACCGAGGATCCGAGGGTGTCTGGGGGTGACCGAGGATCCGAGTGTGTCTGGGGGTGACCGAGGATCCGAGTGTGTCTGGGCGTGACCGAGGATCCGAGGGTGTCTGGGGGTGACCGAGGATCCGAGTGTGTCTGAGCGTGACCGAGGATCCGAGGGTGTCTGAGGGTGTCCGAGGATCCGAGTGTGTCTGGGGGTGACCGAGGATCCGAGGGTGTCTGGGCGTGACCGAGGATCCGAGGGTGTCTGGGGGTGACCGAGGATCCGAGGGTGTCTGGGCGTGACCGAGGATCCGAGGGTGTCTGGGGGTGACCGAGGATCCGAGGGTGTCTGGGGGTGTCCGAGGGTGTCTGGGGGTGACCGAGGATCCGAGGGTGTCTGGGGGTGACCGAGGATCCGAGGGTGTCTGGGGGTGACCGAGGATCCGAGGGTGTCTGGGGGTGACCGAGGATCCGAGGGTGTCTGGGCGTGACCGAGGATCCGAGGGTGTCTGGGGGTGTCCGAGGATCCGAGTGTGTCTGGGGGTGACCGAGGATCCGAGGGTGTCTGGGCGTGACCGAGGATCCGAGGGTGTCTGGGGGTGACCGAGGATCCGAGGGTGTCTGGGGGTGTCCGAGTGTGTCTGGGGGTGACCGAGGATCCGAGGGTGTCTGGGGGTGACCGAGGATCCGAGGGTGTCTGGGGGTGACCGAGGATCCGAGTGTGTCTGGGGGTGACCGAGGATCCGAGTGTGTCTGGGCGTGACCGAGGATCCGAGTGTGTCTGAGCGTGACCGAGGATCCGAGGGTGTCTGAGGGTGTCCGAGGATCCGAGTGTGTCTGGGCGTGACCGAGGATCCGAGTGTGTCTGAGCGTGACCGAGGATCCGAGGGTGTCTGGGGGTGACCGAGGATCCGAGTGTGTCTGGGCGTGACCGAGGATCCGAGGGTGTCTGGGGGTGACCGAGGATCCGAGGGTGTCTGGGGGTGACCGAGGATCCGAGTGTGTCTGGGGGTGACCGAGGATCCGAGTGTGTCTGGGCGTGACCGAGGATCCGAGGGTGTCTGGGGGTGACCGAGGGTGCCTGAGGGTGACCGAGCGCCCCGGGGGTCCGCGTTCTGGGACTTCAGGCGTTTCCGCCATAGGTCAGTCTGCGCCCCCAGTTACATGGTTTGAACCTGCAACATCTGCAGTCCGGGCGCTGAAGGCCGGGAGCGCTAAGGCACAATCTGGGCGGTGCTCGCTGCGTGTTTGAAATGTCTCATTAAACAAAAGCCTGAAGGGCAGACGGCAGGATTTTTAGCCCTTCTGGGTTGTCCACACTGGACGACCAGTTTGCCAGGGGCGAGAGGGTCCCCGGAGCTCGGAGCAGAGCCAGCCAGACCGAGGCGCACCGCACCCCAACTCCCAGAGCTCGGCCCCGCCCCCGTCCTCAGCCCTGCCGGCCGCCGTAGCGGAGACTGCCTGACCCGGCCGGGCCAATCACAATACAAGCCGCGGCCTCGACGATTGGGCCAGCAGTGGGCACATGACTCCAACCCACCAATCAGAGCCCGGGGGTGTCTATTTAAGGCAGAGCCGGCGGCTGTGGCCGGGCGGGGTACTTTCGGGCTCTGGTCCTTCGGTCCGGGACGGTCACCTTTCTGCCTCTCCCGGAAGGGCGACTTCCAAGGCGGGTCCCGAATCAGCACGCGCCGGTCGGACCCTGTCCCGTGTCTCGGGAGGGAACCGGGGGGACACGAATCCGAGGCTGGGGCGGGGTCCTTGCTGGTGGTCAGCCCCGGCGTTCGCCTGCCCCGGGCGGTAAGGTCAGGTGTGGGTCTGGGGGCGAAGCGCCCGGCTCCGTGGCTGTCGGTACGCTCAGAGCGGTGCGGCCACCCCCACTATCTTGCAATGTTTCCGCCACCCCCGAATGACCCCGAGCCTAGGCAGCCAGCAATCCGTGGTCGCTGTACGGTTACCGGTATCACGTGGGACATACTTAGCCTAAAACCGCGTTCCTGGTTCGTCTGAAGTACAGGTTTCAGTGCGCGCCTTGTATTTCTGTTTGCTAAATGTGGCCCCTCTAAGGGGGGTACCCAATAACCCTCACCCAGGGGAGCCCTGACACTGACCGGATCCCAGCATCGTCTGCCCGTAGGGCAGACTCTCACGGCTACCACCACCCTCAGATCAAGAAAGCGAGCTCCGACGCAGCAGGCGCCCCGGCCACGGGCACGGCCTCTGCGGAGGGTTCGGGGTGCTCGTGCCATGCTGGCGCGGGGACAATTAGGGTGGCTTTAGGTCCAGCAGGTCCCGAAGATCTTCGCGAGTGTATTTTTTCTGAAAAGTCCCTCTTTCCATTCATTCTACTTCTCTCGGTGTGTTTTAGAATAGTTGTATTTGCTTGTTTGTTAAATCACAGCATTGCAGTTTTGCTGTTTTTAACCATTACCCACAACGCCACAATCATGCGACTGGGGTCTCTGGGCAGCTCTGCACTTCCTTCCCTTCACCTGGCAGGCCGGGGGTGGGGTGGAGGGACTGCGGCTGGCTCCTCCCCTCCCTGGCCCCTTTAACAGCAGGGTAAACTGAGGCTCGGCGGCTTCACCAAGCTCACCAGAAAGTAAAGGAGGCTGGGCCAGTTTCCTTCTTACCCTGAGGGTCAAGTTTCTCGCACACCTGGGGTCATGGAATAAACTCATGGCTCATAAAGTGCAAGGCTCTCTCTTGTTCCTGCTGCTTGTATTGTACTCACTTGTTATCTGTCCCCCGACCCCATAGGCAACCTTTGGGATGTGTTTTGGGTGCCTGTGTTTTTTTCATGTCAAGGTCTTACAGATTTAAATACTCATGAACATCATAAGAATAGCGGGGAAGATCTGTAACTTGTTACAGTTACAGGAGCCTACTGCAAATATGTTTTTTTTTTCTTTTTAAATCAGTTTTTTATTTTAGTACAGAATTAGATTTACAGAAAAGTTACGAAGTTAGAGTTCTCATCCACCCCACATCCTCACCATTCATCAGCCAATGTCGATACATTATTATTATTATTAACTAAAGTGCACACTTTATTCAAATGTCCTCAGTTTATACCAAGTGTCTTCAAGTGTCCTTTCGCTGCTCCAGGATCCCACATTACATTTAGGCATTGCGTCTCCTCACGTGCCTCTTTGCTGTGACACGTCTCTGACTTCCCTGGTTTCAGGTGACCTGTCAGTTCTGGGAAGTGCTGGGCAGAGATTTTGCAGACTGTCCCTCCGCTGGAATGTGTCTGATGTTTTCCTCATGATTAGTCTGGCCTTGTGGGTTTGGGGAGGAGACCACAGAGGCAAAGTGCCCTTCTCATCACGTCACGCAGAGGTCGGTGCTCTCAGTGTGACTCGTCACCCGTGGATGTGACAGTGACCACCTGGCTGAGGAGTGTTTGTCCGTGTTTGCATCGTGTGTTATGTGGGGAGGACCACGTGTGGGGTGGGGAGGGCACAGCCTCCCCACATGCCACTCTGGTTCTTGTGCATGGGTTTTCTCCCCACGTATTCGCCGCCGTGATCATTTTCATGTCGGTGCAGACTCACAGACGGCCATCCATTCCAACCCTGCTAATTTATGTATTGCCCGTATCAGTCCAGCTTTAGCGATTGGGGGCTCCTTCAGCTTGTGTCCCCCTAACGTAGCCCCTTCGTGTGGGACGTTGTTTGGTTTTGTTTGTGAGTGCTTCTGGACTTTCAAGCTGTATTTGCCAGGGCTGCCCTACGTAACAAGGCACGACAGACTGGGGGCTTAAACAACGGGCGTTGGTCCCCAGTCCAAGATCCAGATGACGACAGGGCTGGCTTCTCCCGAGGCCTCTCTCTGTGCCTGGCAGACGGCGCCTTCTCCCCTGCGTCTCACGTGGCCTTCCTCTGTGCACCCTGCTGTGTCCTCCCCTTCTTGCAAGGACCGCAGTCCCGTTGGGTCAGGACGCACCCTTATGGCCTCGTTTAACCTTAACTACCTCCCGGAAAGCCCCGTCACCAAATACAGTCACACTGAGGGGTAGGGCTTCACCTGTGACATTCTGGGGGGAGGAGACACAATTCAGTCCATAACACTCGCACTACAAGATGCTCCACAATCCTCTTGTACGTGCAACGTCCCCGTCCTCAAATCAGCTGTTTCCCCAAGGCGCCCCGGTTCCTTTTCTTGGAGAAAGGTATGAGAAACCAAGATGTGGGTGCTGGGTGTGCTTCGTGGTGTCATTGCTTCTCCACTGACAGAGCAAGGAGATACGTGTGTGTGTGCTAACCCACGTATACATACACACCTAGAAGTATTTCCACATTTCCCTATATTAAGCATGACTCCCACCCCAACTCATGCCGCACGGGCCCGTCTACCCTGTCCCTTGCTTCTCTGTCCACTCCCACTCCAACAGCGGGAAACCTGACCCCCAGCACCCACCCCCTCACTCACTGCATCCCAGCACGTGGGCCGTGGCTTCCGAATTGCTGACGAGGACCCCGTGGGAAGCAACTTCACCAACTGCCATGCAGGTCCTGGGACGCTCCTTCTGCCCTTCATCTTACAGACCCCGCTCATTTCCCGAGCGACCGGCTCAGCGCCCTCTCCCCACCCCCTCCGTCTGGGGGCTTCGGGCACTTATGACACAGCCAGATTCCTGTCATTCCACCCCAACGCCCTCCACTCCTGTAGGAATCTCTCAAGTGTGCATACATTAAGGCCCGTTCCTTCTGCTGGAGAGTCTATGGGTTTTAACAAATGCGTGGATTCATGTGTCCAGTGTTCCAGTATCACACAGAATAGTCTCACCGCCCAAGAAATCCCCTGTGTGTCAGCTGGTCCCTCCTGCCTCCCAGCCTGGCAACCACTGATCTTTTTACTGTCTCCATAGGTTGCTTTTTCCAGAATGTCAAAGAAAGGGACGCACAGAGCCCACAGCCACTGCAAATGCGTCTTTCGCCCAGCAACAGGCATTTACGGTTCATCTGTGCCTCCGTGTGTCTCGACAGTGATTCCTTCTTATTGCCGGACAACATTCCACTGCTTGAATGTTCCAGCTTCTTTACCCATTCCCTCCCTGAAGAACATCTTGGTTACTTTTAATTTGGGGCAATTATGAACCAACCTGCTAGAAACATTCTCATGGAGGTTTTTGTGTGGACATAAATTTCTAACTCCTTTGGATAAATACCTAGGAGCGCATCTTAGTTCAACAAATACCTCTTTCTCAGGGTGTGGGGCTGGAAGTCCAAGATCGAGGTGCTGACAGGACCCGTGTCTGATGAGAGCCCGCTGCCTGACTCACAGACTGCTGCTTCTTGCTGGGTCCTCCGGTGGCATGGCTGACAGCGGAGAGGGCAAGCAAGGTGCCAGACATCTTCTTAAGAGGGCACGAATCCCATCATGGGCTCTGCTCTCGTGACCTCATCAGCTCCCAAAGGCCCCACCTCCTCACACTATGAGCATCGGAATGGGGGTAGGGGGGCACTAATAATTAGTCAACCACAGAGCACGGATTGCTGGGTCACGTAACATCTGGGACTGTGGGAACATCAGCGTCACGAGGCAGCTTGTCCTGGTCACGATCTCGGCCACCAGTTTCTCCACTGCATACGTGGTGCTGCAGGCTTGGGTGTCTAACCTCCACCCTGGGAAGGAAATGTTCTTCTATTTCTATTGCGCTAAGAGAATTTAATCAGTGACAAAATGCCGTATTCAATACAAGGGTCAAAGGCTTTTCCGTACCTACTAAGTTAATCATAGGATCTTTCTTTAGTCTATTAATGGGATGAATTGCGCTGCTACTGTTTGACATGTGACTAGAGACGCCCAGACCCTGAGGTCGATTTCTCACTTGTAATTGTCAGTTATCTAGTATTTTATTTCAGATTTTTTGCACCAAAGCGTCTGAGTGAAACAGACCTCCTGTGCTCTCTTTTTGTTTGTCCTTGTCTGGTTAGGAGCCACAATCCGTCTTGCCTCTTTTCCACTTTCCGGAACATTCTGTCCAGGACAGGAGTTACTGGTCCCAGGGCTCAGGGCGGGACCCCCTCACCGAGCAGCCTGCAGCCCAGGCTGGGGAGGGGAGGGCTCCCACAACCACATGTCAGTCTATTCCTGTTCTTCTGTTTGCCCTTCTTTTGGTCATTTTATATTTTTCCAGGAATTTGTCTACTTCACCTAGGTTTTCTGTTTTATTAGTTTTTAGGTGTTTCTAACTTTTATTTTTTAGGTCTACGTCGGGTCAGTTGTTATTTCCTCTCCCATATATTTTGTTTGCGTTGTCCTGCTTATTCCCTTCTTTCCTGGCGGAGTGACTTCACGCGATTGTTCCCGCCCATGAACTCATATTCACCCTCCACCCTCCGTCCCCGTCCTCCACTGATTGCTGCTTTTACTTTTCTCCTTTTATTCTTGTGCGGGGGGGGCGGGGGGGTGTTCTGCATTCAGCTGCATTTCTGGAATCCATTCCTAGCCGCAGCGGAGCTGGTCTGGTGCCAGCTGCCTTTACCAGCTCGCCCCTTTCTCGAAGTCATTGCAGTTCTTTCCGATAATCACCAGGATCACGACAGCTGCCCTTTCCCAGTGCTCAGCATCCACACAGCGCCAGACCCCGCACGGCTCCCCCTCGACCCACGTCCTGTACTCCCAGGCAGGTTTGGTCGGCCCCGTTTCAGAGTGCCCCAAGTCTCACCTTGACCTGACCCCAGTACCCTCCGCTCCTGCCCTAGCGCCCAGGACGCCTCCCAACTAGGCCAGCTTACAGCTGGCCTGGGTCACCCGACCCAACCACCCTCTGCCTGCTGCGTTGGTGGGAAGTCCTGGCTAGAGGAGATTGCCAGGGGGAGGGTTCCTCTTTCTTCAGAGGCCCCAGCTCCCACCCCTGCAGGGACTGCTCCATGGGGCCTTCCGGGTGATTGGCAGGAGCCCCAAGCCTGCCTGGCGGTAGGCAGACCTGGGGGGGCCTCAGGGGAAGGGATGCTGGGGAAGTTCTTGTGTCCAGCAGCTCACGGGGGTGGGGCAGGTGGGGCACCCCAGCAGGCGCTGGAGCCTGGAGAAGCCCAGCCCAGTGACTCTGCCCAGTCACACAGCACAGCAGATACAGAGATGTGCAGGTGACCAAGGGTGTGAGCAGGAACTCTCCTGGCCAGCCTAGCTGCAGGGCACACTGTGGGCAATGAGAGAGGCAAGACCATCCTGAGGCCAGGGACAGGCATGACCCGCCCCCACCCCCGGCCTTGCCCTGGCAGGCTAACAGCCTGGTTCATCAGGCAGGGAAACTCGGGGGTCACCCTACCTTCCTTCAGGCCAGGCCAGAACCACAGATGCTCCAGTCGGGCGGGCGTCCCCTCCCACCTGCAAGCCACTGCCCCCGGCACCTGCAGTGGCATGTACGGCCCTGCCGTCTTCAGGGCCACAGGAAGGGGCTCTCTGGGGTGTGGCGTGGATGGGGAGGGGCAGGAGCAGGTCCAGACCCCACCTGGCAGGAGATGACGATGAACAGAGGATGGCAGGGCGTGGGGGTTAGGCCAGGGGAGGTGGTGTGGCCAGGAAAAGCTGCAGGAGGGGTTCGGCAGGGTCACCGCCAGCCCGCGGGGCAAGGTTAGAAGGCAAAGGGGCTCCACACTTGGACTCCAGGAGAGCTGTGCGGGCCTGCTTCCCAGCCAGGAACAAGGTTTGGGGCCTCTCCGGGGCCTCCTAAGTCCATGGGCAGTGGGTGACAGCAGGGCAAGTTTCAAAAACACCTCCTGTTTACGGGCCCACCTGAGCCAGCATCTCGGGCTGGAAACCACCTCCCAGAGGCTGGGAAGTAAATGGGGACCTGGAAAAGGGGGTGGGAACTTGGGGTGAGAGGTCAGGGTTGGGTCCTGCCCCTGCCCTCTCTGCCAGAGGAGAGGTGAGGATCCAACGGGCTGCCTCGAGCCCCTGCTGGTCCCTGTGTCGTTCACGCTGTACATGCTGAGGCCCTACCGTGTGCTGTGGGAGCAGGGCCTCTGCCCTCCTGGGAGGCTGGGCGTGGGGGTGAGGGCGCTCCTGAGCTGGGTGACCTGGTGACACTGGAGGCCAAAGACCATGCCGGGCCCAGCTCCCATGGCCAGTTGCCTCGTGGCTCCCAGCAGGCAGGCGAAGGTCCAAGTGTCCAGTTATGTGAGACTGGTGTCCCTCACCCCTGAAGCTCTGACGCTCAGGACTCCTGATGTCAGATCTGACCCAGCTTCATTCAGGAAGTCTGGGCCCCGCCATACAGAGGAACAGCTGACACACTGGTGGACGGGCACAGCGGAGCCCTTCCGCCCACCTGGGCTCCTCTGGGCTCACACCCTCACCTGATCTAGGCGAAGGACTGTCGAGGAGCCAGGCTCACCGAGGCCTCTATCAGGTGGGCAAGGAAGGTAATCAGGGGCTGGCTGGGTCTAGGGCGGGGGTCTGCATCTCGGTCCCACGGACACTTGGCGCTGGATCGTTCTCTGTGGGAGGCCACCCTGTGTACTGTGGGGTCCTGAACGCATCCCTGACCTCTCATCAGCCCCACACTGTGACAACAAGACATTGCCAAATGCCCCTCCCACCTCCAAACCCAGCTGGGACCCCCTGGCCTCCTGTAGGCCTGCCCGAGAGAGCTTTCCAGAATGATAGAAATGCTCCGTTCCGTGCTATCCAACCCAGGCATCACTGAGCACATGGAACGTGGCTAGTGAGGCTGAGGAAGTGGATTTGTACTTTTGTTTCATTTTCATTAATTTAAGCAGCCATGTGAGCTTGGCGGCTGCTCTCAGAGCAGATGCCTAGCAGGGCCAGGATCCCGGCCCAACCCTGGCCTCTGTCCCAGGCTCGCCTGCGCCTGGGCCGATCCTTGGAGGCTGGTTGGGGTCATGAACTGACTTCCTTTTCCCTGCTGGTGTGGGTCCAGGCTGCATGTCTCTGCTTGCCAGTGGTGGGGCTGGCATCGAGCACTGGGACCCCACTGCTTACCCGGCTCCTCCTGGGGCTGTTGGCCAGCCGGGGCCCAGGTGAGCCCTGCATTTCCCGGAGTTTTCCTCAGCCGTCACTAGCTGCGTGGGACACGTACACACAAGCACCTCTCACCCTTGGGAGACCGTTCAGGCCCCACCACCGACCCTTCCTGCCGGCTCCCCTTGCCTGGGCTGAGGTCACCCCTTCAGGTCTCTGGGGAAGGTCATAGGAGTTGCTGGAAGCAATAAATCGCACCTGTGCCGGCCTGGTGCCCCTTGTCCCGCTGGTCACCACTGTTCACAACAGTTGGCTTGTCCCTCCTCATGCCCTCAGACAGGGACCCAGTCGGCGAATTTTGTTAATGAAGTGTGGCTAATCATTAGTGCTGGGCCCAGCATCCTCAGCACACGGGCACAGGTCCAAAGGTGAGGCGGGGGCTTGGGTCCTGACCCATGGTGGGGATCTGAGCAGGAGGCAACCATCGGGCCCGGGTCCCATCCACGGCTCCATGGGCACCCGCCACCACTGCTACCGGCCTGATGGTTCATTTCCCAAATGAACAGTAAGTATGTGAACAGCTAGGACCCACGCGGCCATTACTTGGCTCCAGGCCCTCTTCTAAACTGTGCGTGCGGTAACCCTATCAAGCGTCTCCACCACCTCCAGGCTCGGCGCTGGGATTATCTCCATTTCACAGCTGAGAAAGGAGAGGCACAGGGAGGTGGAGTCTCCTGCCCAAGGTTGCACGGCTGGTGGCAGAGCAGGATTTGAAGCTTGGGCACCTGATCTCCAAGCTCGGCCTCCTTGCCACTGTCTTTAGGGTGGTGGCTCCGCCACCCGGTCTGGTCATCTGCCATTCGTGCGTCCCATGGGCACTAGGTCGGTATCATTCCCTGGGGAGAGGAGAAACAGAGGCAACTTAGTTGGGCAAAGGTCAGACACAAAAACATTACAGGGGGGAGAGGCAGTGCGTGCCAAGGCCCTGGGGCAGGAGACACGGATGCTCTCAGGGAACGGCAAGTCATGCCTGTGGGGACATGGTGAGGACCCTCTAAACCCCAGCAAGGAATCTGAGCTCAGTCCCCAGGGCTAATTTGTGTTATTTTAAGGTAAAATTCATTTAACATAGAATTCTCCATTTTAGCCATTTTAAAGTAGACAGTTAAGTGGCTTTTTATACATTCATGATGTTGAACAATCCTAACCTCTACCTAGTTCTGAAATGTTTTTGTCATCCCAAAGAAGGAGTAGACCCCTCACCCACCAGCAGTCTGCCCCCAGCCCCATTCCCAGCTCCCTATCTAGCCCCCAGTCCACTTTCTGCCCTTGTTCCAGACGTTTCCCATGAATAGAACCCTGTAGGATGTGGCCCTTCGAGTCTGCTGACAGGTGTTGCTGCTCCAATCCTTTTTATGGCTGAACGGTCCATATTCCGCTGCACGGACAGACCACGTTTTGTTTATCCCTTCATCTGGTATGGACATTTGGGCTGTTTCTACTTTGGGCTATGAGACTATAATTGCACACACTATAACACTGCTATGAACATTCGCGTGCATGTTTCTGTGTGGACAGACATTTTCAGTTCCCTAGGGCACGGCTGGGGAACCCAGTAACTCGACCTTCACCTTTTTTGAGGGACCGCCAAGCCGTTTTCCAGTTTTCCAAAGTGGCTGCATCACTTGACCCCCCTCCCCACGCCAGGAGTCCACTGGTTTTAAACAGGGCCGTGCCCGTGTGGGATTCGAACTTCTGAACAGTGTCTGCGGCCCTGCTGTAGACTCGGGGCTGGAAGAGCTGAGCCCCATGTCTGGGAAAGAGCTCTGATCAGAGGAGGGAGTTCAAGTTCTTGCTGCCAGGCATGGGGAGACCTCACCTGTCACGGGCAGAGTGCCCAATGGGCACATGTGATCTGGCAGCAGGGAGCTTCTAAGCTCTCCTCCTCACACCCCACCCCCAACATGAAGTCTCTAGAAGACATTTATTCCCCTTTTCTCCCCTCCTCCCCACCTACAACGAGACCTCTGGAAAGATTCTACTCCCCTCCGTCCCTGCCCCGACGTCCATCTTTTTTAGAACCCCTCACAGTGGTCCTTTCCATATGGAGAATCTTCAGTTAGCACTTTCTTTCCCCGGTTCCAGAGAGATGGTCATTCCTATTTCCCGCTACACGCCAGCATGCATGCAAGTACGTGTACACGCACACGTGTGTATGCACACTGCACACATGCATGGGCATACAGGCACGCATGTGCATACTGTGCACAGTGCAGACTCACAAGTGCATACGTGCGTGCCCACATCTATGTGTGGTGCCTGCTTCTCTGGAGGTGCACACATGTGCACACACACACCTGTGCATGCCGGGTGCATACTCGCACACGTGCAGATACAGGAGGGTGGCCAGAGGACCCTTGCCCCAGTGCCTCCCTGTCGCAGATCGAGTCTGTATCCTTGTGCACTAAGAGGCATCTGTGGGCCCCTCCCCCCCGCCCCACCCCCACTCCACGGGCTGGCTTCGCAGTCCTTCCTCTACCCTGCCGGCAGGTGGTGCTCCCACCACCTCCTCCCACAGCTCCTCCTCTCTGAGGTTGGGGTCTGGGGGCGCAGGAGCCTTGGCAACTGTGGCCCCCCCTGGGGATGATGACAAAGTGACCATCCTGCCCTTGGGCTGGTGGCTGTGCGGGGCTCAGCGCCTTCCCATGTCCACGGCACCCGCGGCTCCATCCTACCCGTCTAGGTCACAGAGTCAAAACACAAACACACAAGACCCAGGCAGACAGCACAGCACTGCTGCCTCCCTGGGAAGTTCTTGTTGTCCAGGGTGAGAAGCCCTCCCCTTCTCCCCCTTCCTCGCTCCCTTTTCCTTCTCCCCTCTCCTCTCTTCTCCTCCCCCTCCCCCTCTCTTTTGGTCCATGGATTTTTTTTTTAAGTTGTGGTAAAGGGTAGCTAACATCCACTTTATCATTTTTACCATTAAATGTGCAGCCCAATGGCACTGAGCACATTCACGTTGTGCAGCCGTCACCACCGGCCACCTCCAGACTCCTCCCATCCTCCCGAACTGAGACTCTGTCCCCATTAATGCCAGCTCGCCTCCCCCCCGCCCTATACCTTCTACTCAGCTCTAGGGTCACACAGCACCTGTCTCTCTGTGTCTGCTCCCCTCTCTGAGCGCAGTGCCCTCCAGGACTGCCCACGTTCTAGCGTGTCGGGATGTTACTGCCCTTTCAAAGCTCCGTGACATTCTTTGTAACAAACTACATTGTTTATCGTTCGCCCACCCTTTCCACCCTTGGACACGGGCTGCTTCCATCTTCTGGCTATCTCATTCTCTCTCGAACCTCTCTTTTTGTTAGTTTTTGTTAAAATCGTACAGAATAGGGGCGCCTGGGTGGCTCAGTTGGTGAAGCGTCTGCCTTCAGCTCAGGTCGTGATCCCGCGGTCCTGGGATGGAGCGCGGTCCTGGGATGGAACCCTGCTCGGCGGGGAGCCTGCTTCTCCCTCTGCTTCTGCCTGCCGCTCCCTTGCTCTCTCTCCCTCTCTCTCTCTCTCTCTGTCAAATGAATGGATAAAATCTCTTTAAAAAAAAATCACACAGGATATTTTAAGTTGCAGCCGCCCTGGAAAACCTAGAAATTTTAGCCGGACAGTCTCTTGCTTCAGTTTCTGCGTCTGGCAAAGACGACTCCAAGGGAAGGACGCCGCTCAGCATTGCTATGCTCCGTCAACGTGCAGCAGGAGCAGCAACGAGAAGACTGTTCACCGCTGCGTGCTCACGGGGGAGCCCGACGAAGAGGTGGCAGCCAGGTGACCCTCTCTCCAGGGTGTGAACTTGGGCCACAAAGCCTCTCCTCAGTGACCCTGAGGTGCCCCAAGCTCTGGCCAAGGGGAGCCACAGGTCCTCATCATCTGTGCAAATGACTCAGTCCCCACTAATCAGCTCCAGGGTACTCTCCTTAGGCCTGCACAGTGACCTGTGACCTGAGGCAGAAAAAGAACTGGCCAATCAGGACCAGCTCGTTACCTTCAGGAAGCTGAAGAGGTGCGGGAGAGAGGTCAGAGCAGCTCCCGGGGCAAAAACTACCAGAAGCCGGAGCACAGCAGGTGAGGAGGAGGGAGAACCAAGCCCATGGCACGAGGTTCAGGGCTGTCAAGAGACACAACTCTGCAGAGACCCGAGTCCCAGGACACATGCACACACACCCCTCCTATTTCCTGAGACTGGAGTGTGCCCCTCTTCCCCAAAGAGTCTGACGAGAGCCCATGCTGTGAGGCAGTACGGGAGAAGGGAGCCGTGCACGTGCAGGGACAAGAAATCACAAACTTTGGCAGCCTGATGCCAGCCAGGGCCACACCAGTGAGTGAGAGTGCAGAGCTCGGGTCGTTCACGCGGTGCGGGGGGCTACAGGCTTCTTTTTGGGGTGATGAAAACATAAAATGGCTTGCGTGTACTAAAACCCACCGAACCGCACCCTGTAAATGTGTGACTTGAGCAGCATGTGAACTAAATGTCCATGAGGCTGCTCACACGTGCACACAGACACACACGTGACAGCAAGCCCGGGAAGCCCCCACCGGCCTGGACGCACGCGCTCTCAGATTGCTTCTCTCGCACTCTGCTTCTGCAGGGGACCGCGGACAGGCGGGACCCGCTGTCCTCCGAGGCCCCTGGCCTGCCCAAGAGCTCAGAGGGAGTCTGGGTGAAAGCGAAGGGGACAGTGGATTTGACAGCACATTGAAACCGCAATGCCGGGTGCAGCGGGAATGGTCTGCAGACACACGCGACCCTCATTGCCAAGCGTTGTGCCCTGGAGGGGAAGGGACGGAGTGTATCTGGGGGTGGGGAGCAGTGGGGGCAGGCCTGTGGGGCCCCCGGCCCCCAGCCTTTTGGGTGAGACTTGCCTTTAATTTTGGATTAAAATAAAAAAGCCCCCGGGCAGGAGTGGAGGAGCCCCTAGCCGAGCTGGGAATACACCCTGGGAGACCTGGGCACGAGCGAGTTTCTGAGGAAGCAGATGGCACAGGCCAGCGCCATTCCCAGAAGAGGGCAGTGAGTCGGGAAGGGGGCAGTGAAACCCAGCTGGGGGTGAGGCCCAGGGAGCTGCCCCAGCTGCAAAGGCCTGGCCTGGGAGTTGGGCGTTCGTCCACGTGAGTCATTCGTGAAGCCGGGGCTTTGCCACCAGGGCTCCTGTGCCAGGAGCAGTTGTGGGTGTTCCTTGAGCTCAGTGTGAGCTGCGACACGGATGACACTATTCCCAACAAGAACACACGTGCACCTGTGCCAGCCTTCTTGCTCTCTGTGTTATTCCGGGTCCTCTCACCAATGCTCCAAGAAAGGGTCTGGGGGCATTGACTTTGGCCCTTCCCAAGGCTGCACAGCAAGTGAATGGTAGAGTATCTGAGGACAGAGAGGATTCTGGAGCGCACACCGGCCAGGTGGCCCCACTCTGAGTCATCCTGGCCTCTGGAGGCCACAAGTGAGGAAGCAGCTGTCACAGCACGGCCTCGGCAAGCCCCCACCCTACAAGGTGCTTCCCAAACGGGACACCAAGGAATACACAGGGGACAGCTGTAGCCTCTGGGGCAGGCCGCCTGCGGCATGGTGCTCCGAGCCTGGTACATACCCTGGTGCAGGGCTCCTCGAAGAAGGTGTCTCCGCTCCTGCGCAGGCCTCTTCCGGGTACTCCCCCATCACGGGGAGTAAAACTCAAGCAAGGACTTTGGTCCTGCTGTTGGCTGATTATCCTGACCAATTCCAAGCATAAATGGATGACGTGGGCAGAACCCTGGGGCCTGGGGGTGGCCCAAAGAGTTGCAGCTTCTTTTTGAGAGAGGACACTTAGTCCCCAGGATGGACTGCTAGCCAGTGACCAGCCCAGAGCAGCTAAGGGAGTGGTCGGCAGACTGTACTTCCAGGTCCCTTGCTGTTTCCAGTCTGTACTCACGGCTTTCTGGGAGGGGGAACAGGGCACTGTTCATCAGGGAATTCTGCCAACAGGCTATTTTTACTAGTTTGTCAAAATCCTCCCCCCCATGCCGTAAGACTGAGAAAGCAGGCTGCCACATGGCCATGGGGGCATTCCCAGCCTCTCCTGTCTCCAGGCCCTGCTATGAAATGCTCAGGAATTGATGCCAGGCTCCCCAGCCCCATGACCCCAACTATTTGGGGGCAGGGGCTCCACTCCTGAGACTGAGTGCTGGAGAGGGGAGACCTGCCAGTGGACAGAGCCCCCGCCCCCACTTCGTGCCAGGGGTTGGCACTCACTCCCCACTGCTTCCTTCCTCGGCCACCCCTAGAGACGGTCCTGAACATCAGCTTGTGCTGCTCTCCTGCCCACACCTCCAGTAACCCCTGTGCACAGAGCAGTAGACATTTGCTAGATGTCCAAAAGTATGTATTAACATCGTGTATTATGGTTCTCCCTTTTACATGGGGTGGGGCATGGCTCGAGAAGCAATGACATGAAAGTCTGTCATTCCTTCCTGGTTTGGATGCCTCTCTGGAGGACTCCCTTCCCAGTGATCAGAATCAAGACTCCAGATCTTTGAAGCTGGCCATCATTCTGAACTTTAACATTTTTGTTTTCTTTTGCAAGGAACAACATTCAGGCCCAATACAAATGAGATGAAAAGGTCGATTCGGTTTCCAGGAAGATGGGACTGAGAGGCAGGCCGGCGGGCCTCACGCTTTGAAGCCCTGGTAGCTTCACCTCTCCTTTCGGGTCTGACAGCAGGCTCTAGGTCTGAGCGCAGACGACCAGACACAGGGCGTGGGCGGGCAGCCGCAGGCCGAGCTGCAGGGAGGTGGCGCAGAACTGGAGGGGAACTAACTGCTCGGTAGACCACGGGCAACCCCAGAGGCCGTGCACACCTGTGACCC
This sequence comes from Ursus arctos, assembly GCF_023065955.2. Taxonomy (NCBI): domain Eukaryota; kingdom Metazoa; phylum Chordata; class Mammalia; order Carnivora; family Ursidae; genus Ursus; species Ursus arctos. The sequence goes on from NW_026622919.1 coordinate 900,702, forward strand.
CTGCGTCCCAGCCTGTGTCCTGCGGGTCCCAGGACCTGCAGGGACAGACAGCCTCGGACCCCTCTTTCCCTCTTGCAAAAATCACTGCCCCGGGACCTGTCCCAGGTCTGTCGCGGGGAGCCGCCGGCTTCCCAGACACTTGCCAGGACACACGAAGCCCCTGCGCCAACACGTGGAGCCTGCACATGGGAACGGGCAGGGCGGGGGGTCTCCCGGCCCGGGGCTGCGGCGGCGAGTCAAAGAGAGAAGGGGATGGCCCGGGAGTCCCGGGGTCCGGAGGACCAGGGTTCGCGCTGGTTCCTCTCCGTCCCAGCCCCGGCCCCGGCCCCGGCCCCCGGCCCCGCCCACACCCCGCCCACACCCCGCCCCGCCGCCCGAAGCCGCGGCCCCGCCCCTCGGGCAGCAGGGCCCCGCCCCACCGGGGTTGCTAGGGGAAGTGACGTCACAGCGCGATGGCGGCGGCTCCTTCAGGCAGCTGAAGGGGGATTTAGGCCCGGAAGATCCGAGTCCATCCGCGGCGGGGAGAGGGCGAGCGGGGTCGGCGGGGGCCGGAGCAGGGGCGGCGGTGCTCGGACTGTCCCATCCGCCCCGTATTGAGGCGCTGGGAGCAGCGGGGCGGCCGGAAAGCGATGGTGAAAGCGGGGCCGTGAGGGGGGCGGAGCCGGCAGCCCGACCCGCCGTAGCGGCAGCAGCGGCGCCGCCTCCCCGAGCTCAGACCCAGGAAGCGGCCGGGAGGGCAGGAGCGAGCCGGACCCGCCGCCGCCGCCGCCATGGAGCTCAGAGTTGGGAACCGGTACCGGCTGGGCCGGAAGATCGGCAGCGGCTCCTTCGGAGACATCTATCTCGGTGAGGCGCCCCTCCCCCCGAGCCCGGGCGGCCCCCCCAGACCGGCGTCCGCCCGGCCCCAGCCCCCCCGGTGCCGGATCCCGGACACCTCCGGACCCCGCTCCGAGGACCCGGGGACGCAGGGGCAGGCCCCCTCCGGGCCTCGTCCAGCCCCCGCCCCGGGGACCCCGCCCCCGCCCTGGGGATCTCCTCTCCGGCTTGCGGCTGTGACCGGGACCCTCCCGCCCTGCCCCGCCCGGCCCGGGCCCCCGTAGCCCCCCAGGCGGGAGTGGGGCGGCGGGAACTCTTCGGCCCTTCCGTGGGGTCCGGCCCGTGCCCCGGGGGCACCTGCCCAGACGTGCGCCCGTGGCCGCCAGGGAGTGGCCCTGAGCCTCGGCCCGAGACCCTGGCTGCTCGCCGCGGTCCGCCGGTGTCCGCGCCTGGGTGTCCCCGCAGGCAGACAAAGGCCGCCGGGCGGGTGGGTGGCCCCCTGCGTCCTGTGCACGTGGGGGGTGGGCACGGGAAAAGTCCGGGGCGCCGGCCCGAGGCACCCGCGGCGCCCTTTGCGACAGTGCAGCCCGAGCTCGCCAGCTGCCCCGGGTCTGGACCTCGGGCCACTGGACCGCAGGACCAAGCGCGGGGTCGCCCGGGTGGGTCGGCTCCTCCGCCTCGTTGAGCCGTCCTGGAGTACATGTCGCGCACCTGGGCAGGAGCCTGGGTGGGATTCAGGTGACTCCGGACGAAGTCGCTGTTGCCATGTTGGCGAAATGAGAGGCAAATAAAGAAGCAAAGCTCTCCGTACTCATGAGGTTGGCCTCTGGCTGTTAAAATTCTCAAGGTAGATTTGAAAAAAAAAAAAAAAATGGGATTAGAAAGTTCTGGATTGTTTCAGATTTATCGTGGAAGAATATGCACATACACGTGTAACCTCAGTGATTGTCTTGCATCTTAAAGTTGGGGATTTAAAAATAACTTTCCTGTGTTTCTCAGAGGCACTGTGTGTAAGTTATTCCGTAGCCCCCGGACCTGGGAGCGTGCGCTGGCCGTGGTGTGTGTGCAGAGGGACTGTTGCGCAAGTTTGGGTAAACACGCTCTGTTGTGCACAGCCCCTGCTCTGCTGTTTCTGTTGGGCTGTGTACCTGTCAGAGGGGGTCAGGAAGAGCTTCACATGGTCCCCATCCCATCCTGCCCTCTTGTCGCCCAGCGGGTGCAGCCCTGACTTGACAGTGTTAAGAGGAGTGCACATGTTTGTGTGGTTCATTACTGCTTTTGGTGCCTTCCTACCCCTCGGAGCAAGCCCGCCCCAGGCCTTGCCGACGCCTCTGAGCCTGCCTGCCCTCTGCCTCACTGTCCTGCTGCGTAAAACACGCTTGAGCAATGTTTCTGTCCAGCAGTCAGCTGGCTGCATCCTCGGCCCTGTTGGTTTAGGCAGAATTGCTGGGTGAATGTAAACTGTTTGCATTATTTATAGAACAGTAAATTTTGGCTGAAGTTTTCACCTAGGATCTAGGAGCTGTACTGAAAAGTCCATCCATTAGCCACCCTTACACAGGCATCAAAAAGTCGCTGTTTTGAAACTTTCTGTGCTCTGGTGCTAGCCAGCTCTGTGCTTTCTGAAGCTGGCGCAGGGAGCCCTGTCTGCTTATTCACCGCTCTGTCCTCTGGGCCTCACCTCGTGTTGAGCACACAGTAGCACCTCACACAGATCAGGCTGACCCATCCCAGAGAAGTCTGTCTGCCGTCTCCAGCCTGTGGGTTCTAAGACGGGTGGACTGTGCCTCTCACGCCCCCACTCCCAGCACCCACGCCGCCCATCCTTTGAGGTGTACTCAGACACAACTGATCTTTTCCGTCAGCGTGGGCTCATGGCCCACACGGTGGTCCATTCAGGCTAAGCTGCTCCCCCGAGGAAAGGTGATCTTGTTACTTGAGTAAGATGTGGCTGGAAAGCTGGGTCTGAGGAAGCTCACCAGCTACTGTGCTTGAGGGTCAAAGATGGCTGCTTCAAAGAGCGTGGAATGGAGTGAGTCGTCCATACCGTAGTTTTTTCCTGTGTAGGTAAAGGCATTAGTTAAGGAATTGGGACCTCGTATCTTGAACATTGTTATGTCCCACATATTCTGGTGTGATTACAATTTAAATCATTTCTACTGCTGTCATTTTGCTATTGATCAGAAGGCTCTCGACTCCTCTAGGTAGGTTCACAATGTTGTGATCCTGGCATTTGAGGTCTTGGATTTCCGCCTGGTACTTCTGTGCTTTCAGAGGTTTGAAACTGCAAGGAGAGGAGGCCATCTTTCAGCTTGCTGAGTGCCTTGTGGACCAAGAGGGCCCAGTGTTGGCCTGCCTTCCCAGCGGCCTGCTGCATCGATATGGCCGTGGAGCACGGTGCCTTGCCACTTATTCCAGCCCTTCCCACAATTGCCTCTTTAAAGAGGGCAGTACATTGAGGCTCTTTCTCCAATGCCTGTGCTTCAGAAAGTTTATGTACTGGACTTGGGCCTCCGTGGACCCCAAAGTGTGCAGTCCCAGTCATCAGTGTACCTCCAAGCTTGCCAGATCCCAGAGGCTGTTGGGAAGGGTAGGCTGAGAAGGCCTCGGAGCTCATGTATCCTGTACAGTACCCGCTTAGGCAAAACATTGCCTGTAGCTGGTATTGCCAGCCGTCGTCAGGCGAAGCCTCCCAGCCCTGCGCCTCCCTCAGCTTTAGCTTCCACGTGCTTTGGCCCCTTGCTGCTGGAGGTGATGCTTTGTGAGGCACTGGACACCAGAAGTCCTCTCACTTGTGGGCAGTGTACCTCTTGTACACCTGCTAACATTTGAAAATGGGGGCAGGGCCATGTTCTTAATGTGGACCACGTGTCCTCAGTGTGAGCAGTAGAGCTGAGGGAAGAAGGGAGTGTGTGGAGTGCCATTGCTAGAGCCAGGCTGCGTGGCGGTGCTGCAGTCGCCTCTGTTCAGCCGACGTTCCACCGAGTCTGCGAGGCCCCAGTTCTCTCTGTTCTGCTCCATGTCTGTCTGCTAGAAGCTGGCAGAAGGGTCCTCGGGGCCGCTCCTACCCCCTGCCCCTGCTGTTCATGATTGGTGGAATGAAAGTTTTCTTCCTGCCCATGTTGGCCTTTGTATCTGACCTGTCACTGCATCCATTTATCAGAGGATGGCCCCTCTGCCCATGTGTTACCTGGGTGGACTGTTCGGTCTGATGTCATAATGTACAGAATGCCTTTAGAGGGCTAAAGCTTAGTAATTTCGTCATACTTGATTTTCATGTGTTCCCTCTCACTGACTTTCCTTTCTCTTTAGGAGCGCCGTGCAAGGATGTCTGACACGCAGTAGGGGTTCCAGAGTGGTGGCTGACTGGCCGGTCAGGAGAGAAGACCAGTTGCCTGCACTGGCTGAAGCTTTCCTAGTCACCTGCCTGTGTTCTTTAGGGTGGTGGCTTAAGCTTTGAGTGTCTCTAAGGAGGTTGTGATCCTGCATCAGTTGCCTTGTCAACAGTTGCCCTGTGAGAGTGACCTTTGCCCGGCTACCCAGAGGCCTCTCCCTGTTTCTTTGATAAGACAGTCCTTAGTGGGAGTTGGGCGTAAGCACAGCTGTCCTAGGACAGAGTCAAGCTTGGTGTTAGGTTCACCATTTGCCGTTTGACTTCATCTGCTCAACTTGAGAGACATAATTTTGTTTTCCTAGGACCACCACTAACCTGTCTAAGCAGAGACCAACACCTCTGCCGGGAAAGGAACCTCTTATCCGACTGGGTGGGGCTGCTCAGCTGCAGGAGTCAAGGTTGTTTGGGAGATAAAACTGCTTAGTGTAAACACACACAGGATTGACTTGTGAATCAAACCCAGTGCTCAGGGGGGTCTTTTAAATTCTTGTTCCCGATCTCGAAGTCCTTGTACCAGTTAGCTGTGCTGAAGGACCAGGTTTTGTAACTTCCAATCCTTCACACACCATTACTTCTGTAAAGTAAGATCAAAATGTCGCAGCAAGAGCAGCGTCACTTCGCTGTCAGAGCTCCTCGGTGCTCTCTCACTGCCCTGTATTGGTCCCCCCATGGACTGGTGGTGGTTTGAGTGCTAGACTTGGAGCTGCGCTACCAGTGAAGGGTGAGATGTGGTGCCAGCCATAGGAGGTGGGGCAGGGCTGCAGGGCCGTAGACGGTTGGACCTTGGTTTTGCCTGTGATGTTTGCTTCTCATAGAATGCACAGGAATCAAAGCTGGGCTGCTTGGTACGTCTACCCAGTGGGCAAAGACCTTGCAAGGAAGCAGCCCAGAGTGTCTGCTGTTCTCACATTTATTTGCAGAGCCCAAGCCCAGCCTCTCTTTGGGTCATCAAACTCTGGGCAACTTTCACAGTTGTGATCCTAGGGGGACACTTGCTCAGATGGTGGTGTGATCCTGGGGGAGACTGGTCCTGTTTGCTGGTGTGATCTTGGGGGAGGCTGTCTCTGTTTTCAGGTGTGATCTTGGGGGAGACTGGCCCTCTTTGCTGGTGTGATCCTTGGGGGAGGCTGGCCCTTGTTGGTGTGATCTTAGAGGGATGCTATCTCTTTTCAGGTGTGATCCTGGGAGAGGCTGACTCTGTTGCTGGTGTGATCCTGGGGGAGTCTATCTCTGTTTGCCGGTGTGATCCTAGGGGGAGGCTGGCTCTTACTGGTGTGATCCTGAGGGAGGCTGGCTCTGTTGCTGGTGTGATCCACGGGGAGGCTGGCCCTGTTTTCAGGTGTGATCCTGGGGGAGGCTTTCTCTGTTTTCAGGTGTGATCCTGGGGGAGGCCGGCCCTTTCTGCTGGTGTGATCTCGGGGGAGGCTGGCTCTGTTGCTGGTGTGATCCTTGGGGAGGCTGGCTATATTACTGGTGTAGTCCTGCAGGAAGACTGGCATCATGATAGGAGAATGGAATTCAAATTGTGTTGCAGAGTTGCCTATGGTCATTGTCTCCAAGTCTGTCAGGTCAGTATTGCTGGGTTGATGGCTAGATGTTTGCATTATCAGCCACAATAGAGTGGAGCTAGAATGTTCTCTTGTAGGTGCTGTTCTGGTAAGTAGTCCGTGTGGATCCAGGCTGTCTTGTCATTGAAGACCTGCTTCGTGGCAGGGGTGACAGTGCTGACGTAGTTGGTGGAGCAAGAGTGCTCTCGCTAAAGGCCCCACTGCTCATGCTTGGGGAACAGAGTTGCTGATGTAACCAGTAAGCTGAGTCATCTGTTTCTCTGTGTCTCCTGGGCTGGCGGGTTCAGCTCGGAGTCCAGGTCCTCACAGGAACTCCCAGTGCATTTCTCATTTGCACAGTACATTTATGATGAAGTCATTTCTCTTGTAATTGGATAGATCATCCCAAATGCGGGTAGGAAGAACAAAATGTATTTCCTGTCTTCTTTCCGAGTGCCCAGAAGAGTCTCTGTGGAATGGTAAATGAAGTTCTTAAATCTAGAATGGTCACTTGCAGTGATCAGATGGTGGTTTTTCCCAGTTTTGGATTCAGGCCCACCAGAAGCACTGCACTTGCAGCCATCTGAGCAGTCTGGAGGAGACTTTGGAGGTTCTTAGGCGTTTAGTGGACACACGAACAGCAGCAGGCAGAGTTCCTGCAGGCCGATTGATCATGGTTTTAGTGTCGCTGATCTTACTCTGCCTTTCCCTGGGAATCTCAGAGTGCTTTATAACTGCAAACCCACTCCTTTGTGCAAGTCTCTTGTGAAACAGACTGCACTTCTCCCCACTAAACCTGTGGAGAGAGAAACCAGTCAGTTGAAGTTGCTTTGTCCAACACTACGATCTCCTTTGGAAGGAAATGTCCCGGATCTGTTGAGCTGCCGGAACCAGTACAGATAAACATACTGTTGGGAAGGCTTAAAGTGTTTTATACACCGGACCCCCTTATCCACAGGGGACACATTCCATGGCCCCCAGGCGATGCCTAAAACCATTGACAGTACCAAGCCCTATGTATACCTCGTTTTTTCCTAGACACACTTAGCAATAATAATGTTTATAAATTAGGTGCAGTAAGAGGTTCACAACAATAACAATAAAATAGAGCAATTATAGTGATCTGTTGTAAATAAAGTTCTGTGACTGGGGTCTCTCAAAATAATCTTACTGAGCTGACTCCCCTTTGTTGCGACGCTGAAATGGTGAAGTGCCTCCGTGATGAGAGGAGGGAGGGGAGTGATGTGGGCCTGCGACATCGGGTGAGGCTACTGCTGACCTGACTGCAGGGCAGGTGCAGGGTCGTCTGTGTGCAGACCGAGGCTGGCTGCGGACAAGGGGGAACACCCGTACTTCGAAGGCACCTAGGGGAGAGCTAGGCATGTGCTGTGTAAGGTTCTTGCCTGTTCTCTCCAGCTAAAGCTTCTTGAGGAAGGGTTCACAGGCACAGCTTTGGGGCAGATGTGTGTGAAGCCTGGGGCAGGTTGTTGTCCTGTTGGCATTTGCTTAATTGGGGTAAAGCAGAGATAGAACATTTTTAGATAAAAATTCTGATTTTGCCTTCAAACTCATGGCTGGCTATCGGGAGGTATTAGCAGATGTTTTGTCAGTTTTAGCATAAAACTAACAAAAGGTATGTGACAGGTGCGTGTTGATGGGTCTCGTTTGGGCTCTGAAAAAGGGTCTGCCCTTCTGGTCCAGTATCTGTAAGAACTGCATGGCAGTGTCCCGTTCCCCAGGAGGGGGAGGTTTGCGGGAGTCTCCTTGTAGGGACCGATTCCACTGGAGAAGTGCCCTGACTGTTCTGGGATGCGTGCAGCTCAACACCCGCGGTGGGTGGACTGAAGCTGTGTGGGTGTTTGGTAAAAAGAAAGGCTTAAACCCACCCACACAGGCCTGTCCAGGCAGCATGGAGAAACGGGGAGCATACACGGTCACCCTGCAATTCCCCCACTGCTTGACCCTGGGTGGGTGAACACAGGGCCTGGCCAGCAGGTGAACAGGAAGGTTTAGGGCAGAAAACATGGGAGTCCTTGCGGAGAGAAGTACACTGCCCTGTCTCTGGGTCCCCTATTGACGTGATCAGAGTAGGGACATATGGAAGTGGGTGAGGGAATACTAAATAAGACTTTTCTATACATATCAAAGACTTCCTGCCTAAAAAGTGAAAGTAATGATAATTTTCCACAGGGGTTTGTCAACCACCGACACCATTTCATGGTGGAAAGCAGAGCAGGGGGTCTGTAGTGTGTTGTAGCATTGCGTTAGGCGGTAGACACCAGATTATTAATGTTTGTGATTTTCTTTCTTTGCCAAGGTACGGACATTGCTGCAGGAGAAGAAGTTGCCATCAAGCTTGAATGTGTCAAAACCAAACACCCTCAGCTCCACATCGAGAGCAAAATCTACAAAATGATGCAGGGAGGAGGTATGCCCTTTACCTGTTCAAAAGAAAACCGGGGTCGTATTTGGTGAGGGAGAATGCGTCGTAAATCAGAGCCTCTGGTTTATTTGGGAAAGGGAGGAAAACGTCCATACACTTGACTCAGTCACGTGGCTTCCTTCAGATACCGAGAGGCCTACTGAGGGCCTCACTCCATATAAAACATGATTTTCTGCTTTTCCGTAGCCTCATGTTAGCTGGTGGTGTCTTTGAACTCAGGGTTCGTGTGAATTTTGATTTTTCAGGCACACTCCTGCTTGTTGGGTGTGCGACCTCAGTCACATGCTTTGCTCACAGCTTTGGGGGGGCCCCTCAAACACGCCTGAGTGAAATGGAGTTTGAACTCTGATCTCTGTGTCCCCTTCCAACTCAATTACTGTCCCAATTCTGGGAAGCCTCCTCTCATACCTAAGGGTGTCTGATGTCTGAGAGCACACATCCTGATCTCAAAGAGTCTAACTTTTAGAATTCTCTGGACTTCACGGTAGTTTGGCTAATGGAGCAGGCTGGGATTTTGTTGGCGGTCTCAGAGTCCTGAAGACACTGCAGCATTAGGAAGGACATGTCCGTGCTTCACCCCAGGGAGCTCCCCTCGGGATCAAGGCTTTGTGTCTGAAGAAAGGCTGCAACTGCATCCAGTTTGGAGACCCTTCATGGCAGGAGCCTCTGTGGTACTTTCACAGTTTGGGGTGCTCTTGGTGCTTTGCCAAATGAAAACTTGTCTTCAGAGTCTGAATTCTCTTTTTCCAGGCCAGCAGGAAGGATTGGTGATTTCACTGTCATCTTTCCTCCACAAAAATGGTTTAATCTGTGCTGCTACTAGCAACCAACATTTCTTGCTTTACACAGCAACGGGTGTGTCTCAGCAACAGATGCATATCAGAGCAGCACAGACAGTCCTGCAGGACCCATCACAGAGGGCGTTCAGGGCGTCCTGGCCCAGCTTTCTCGGGACCAGAGGCAGCTGTGGGCTCTCAACCAGCACCCAGGGGTACAAACGCCTGTGGGCCCCAGGGAGTGGTCAGCAGAGGACCCAGCCAGTGTGTCTGCCCTCCGGTGACCCTCAGCAGGGGGCAGTCTTCTCAGGCATCAGGGACAGTCTACACAGCTCGTCAGGTAGTGATGAGAAGGAGGTGACTCAGGATGTGGCCTTCATGGTTGGGCAGGGCCTTATGGCTGGGGGTTGAAGAAAGCTTCCAGCTTAAAAGCCTTGTTGAGTGTTAACAAGTAGCATCTCTGTGAGAATTTGTAAGCTGGAGGGCTAGAGGGCAGAAGGAAAGAAAACGGTCAGCTGACGCCCCAAAGAGGAATTGAGTAAGTGGCTGAGACTTAACAGAGAAGAGTTCATTCCCTTTGGGATGGGGCTCCTCCATCCCTGGACCACAGCTGTCTGTTGGGGGGCTGAGGGCCCAGGCTGCAGCATCGCCTCTCACTTTGAATCCTTGCTGTAAGGTTTGTGCGCCTTCTCTAGGATCCTAGGAACCTAGGATCTTCTCCCGTCTGGCCGTCCCCCACGTGTATTTGAGTTTTACTTCTGTTTCAAATGTGCTTTTGGTGGATATTATCAAGGTGCTTTTAAAAAAAGTAAGATCTCAATGTTTGAAAACGGATGATGTCCAGCAGAGTCGGCGATTCTAGTAGCGTTGTGTGACTTCCTCACCAAGATGAAGCTGGGGCTGTAGACAGGATGCAGGGGTCCACATGCTGTTGGTCAGCCTTCTGTATCACGTCCCGTGCTGATACACACAGACCACTTGGTTATGGTGAACTGACAGCAAGTGTCTGCTTGTGGCTGTTCGATGCTTTTAATGCTGTGTTCTGGGCTTACTTGCAAGTGGTTGATACTGACGGCATCCTAGGAGGAAGATGGAAACTGAGAGGCTGCCCTGCACTCACTGACCATCTGCTGTGGTGGTGTTGCTGTTCCTGGCCAGAGAGAACAGTGCTCAGGCGGGCAGGCCGCCTGTGGGAGGAGTCAGCCTCGCTTACAAACACTGGCACGTCTGCTGCCACTACAGTCCTGTGCAGTGAGTGTCAGCCAGCCTCGTGTCCTGAATGGGGAGACATGCACAGACTGATGCAGAACTTCCCAGAGGACAGAGGTTGGAACCTGAGTGCTGTAGTGCTCAGGCCACTGGTGCACAGTAGCTCTCTCCTGGGGAGGCGTGCCGCTGCCCTCCCTGGCGGTCCGTAGCATGCCCCTGGTGTTTCCACTGCTGCCAGTCTGCTGGCAATGATGGGACACTTGGAATAGCAGGAATAAATCTTGCTTAGTTGTGTTGGTGAATGACTTGGGCAGACATGAGGCTCTTCTCAAGATGCAGTGGACTGCCAGGCCCTACCAAGACATTAACTGCTCTTTCCCATCCTCATGTCCCCAGAGTGGCTTTGGGCCAACCCTTTCTTGGTGGTCCCTCAGTAGAGAACATGTGTTTAGTCCACAGCTGCTTCTGGTCAAGGCTCGGAGCGGGTGTGGCGTGTGGGAGGGGTGAGTGGGCCGTTTGTATAAACCCTGGGCTGGCAGCGAGGGTGAACCAGCACCCGCCAGCACAGTAGGAGCTGGCGGCATCCCCAGGTTCACCTCTCTCGTCCTGTGTCCTGGTTAGTTCCCATGCTTTATTTTGGACAATTACTGTCTTTTTGTTAAGAAATGTTTCACAGTTGGGGCGCCTGGGTGGCACAGCGGTTAAGCGTCTGCCTTCGGCTCAGGGCGTGACCCCAGGGTCCTGGGATCGAGCCCCACATCAGGCTGCTCCGCTGGGAGCCTGCTTCTTCCTCTCCCACTCCCCCTACCTGTGTTTCATCTGATGCTGGCTGTGTGTCTCTCTCTCTGTCAAATTGTCAAATAAATAAGTTAAATCTTGAAAGAAAGAAAGGAAGGAAAGGGAAAGGGAAGGGAAGGGAAGGAAAGGAAAGTTTCACAGTAGCCAAGAGTGTATGTAATACATGGGGATCGATACTAAATTGAAGGCCTGTTGCTCCCTCCTGCTAGAGAGGCGGCAGGATCCCCTCAGTGCCCCGTGCCAGTCCCAGTGCACTCTGGGGGAGAAGCCACGGTCCAGAGTTTGCCCCCGACATCCCTGCCTAGTTTGTTTCTAAGTTTTTGTTTTTCTGTCACCCTGTAAGAAATTTTTTAAAGATCCAGTGACCTTGTCTAGAAACGTTTGGCATTTTGTTTACAGTTGTTTTAGGTTTCAGTTGCCGAAAGCTTTGTGAAAGTTTGTATTTGCATTAATGTCAAATATTGGAACTTCTCATAAGTAGAAATGAAAACCATTTGCCTGTCTCCTAGTTTTTCACCCCCAAGCATAGATTTTGGTATCTTTGGGCTCCATCAGGTGTTGAGAACTACACATAGTGATGCCAGGCGACCCATTTCCCACCCGAATGGCACGTGGGTAGGGGCAGCATGCTGGTTGCCACTGCTCTCGCCCGCGGGCCTTGCTTGCTCCTGCATGGGCCCAGCAGCGGCATGCATTTTCAGATTTCTGATCTTGCTGGCCCCAGGGTAGCAGTCTGGATAGGCAGTGGGAACATGCTTGTGAATAGCTTTATAGATCATTGCTTCCTGGGGTCTCATCACTCGATTTTCCAGACATCTGCTCAGGACAAAGCAGGCCACGCAGAAAGCTTAGCATCTTCTGGCCAGAGAACTCTAAGAGCAGGGCGCTCTGCCTTTACTGCATTGTACCTGCTCCCTGATGCTGGGGTGACAAGACATGCTAGTATCAACCGCTAGGAAAAAAAGGTGCCGCCGTTGGAACCCCCCATCAGTGTAAACAGACATTGTGAGTCCTTGATGTGCGTCTGCCCGACAGACGCCACATGTGGGTCTACGCAGTATGCTCTTTACGTACCGTACGACTTGACTTTGGACCCCGCATGCTCCCGAGATGCCCCTGTGCTGACACGGCTGCGTGTCGCTGACGTGGCTGCTGTTTAGTAACCTCACGTCTCTGTAAGCAGTCTTCTCTCCTGCTTCTGGCATCTGGCTCTTGGGGACGCTGCCTCGATGGCACCCAGACATATTTTCTGGTGCACAGCCCGAGAGTGGAATTGTGTTTCGTGGAGCAGGCAAGTGTCTTGACTACAGGATGACATCAGACACTGCACATGCTTGCAGGGCCATGTCCCACCTGCCTGGCTTTGGGCTTCTCTTAGAGCCACATCCTCTTTGGTCTTGTCCTCACCATTCCTCTGTAGCGTGGCATGGGGTGTCTTTGCTAGCACAGAAGACAAGGGGGAGCATTAAAAAATAAGGGCGTCTCTTTTGTCACTGTATTTTCCGAGGGGAAGGGAAAGGGTCGGTGCGTGTGTTACACGGTGGTAGCAGATCCAGCCATCTCATCCGTTCTCCAGGGACGGGGTCACTGAACCCAGGGGCTCAGCCTCCTGCAGTTCAGGAGCAGGGGGAGGGAGCTTGGGAGAGGGCGGACAGGCACATGCTTCCCTCCTCTCCCTCCTTCCCCAGAAATTCAAGATTCCACACAAAGCTTCGGTTTCCTGCACTAAACATGAAGTTACATTCATCCACATCCTACTAAACAGTCTTGTGGCCCTTTTGATGTGCGTGTCCTGTACCTTCACGGATGCCCATGAGTGGCTTGGAGGTCCAGTCATCTTCCCTTCTTTGTCTCCCAGCCCCCACCCTTGCACATCTTCCCTAGGATTAGACACTGAAGTAGGTTTGATCCATCTAAATACAGCAGTGTGTCTGGCCTGAATCGTGTCAAAGAACAGTTTTGACTCGGGAGTTGGGAACAAGGGATGGAGTATTTCTGGCTTCTTCAGAATTTTGCACAGATCATTTAAGAATTGTGGTGACGCCCCAGAAATTCAGTGTAAGGGTGTGTGAGCTTTTTGGGGGGAGTGGGGAGATAGAGGAAGGAATAGGGTGGGAGTCAAGTTTTTAGGACAGAGGATCTGGCCCAAAATAGGAAATAGGGGAAGGGGGCACCAAGAAAAGATGGCTCAAGACACCCCCCCAACACATACACACATACTTCAAGAAGGGGTCCCTCAAGCCTGTGTTTCAGATTTTCTGCCTGGTGCAGAGCCTTTTGTCAGATCCTCTGGCTGTTTTTCTCAGTAGGAAAAAAAAGTTGGTAAACAATAAAAGCCCAGAAGAGCATGGAGAAAGACCAGCTCATTATATTTATACAAGCCCGGCTGCATGTCGATCACCCAGCCGGCAGCTTGTGAGTCCAGTGGGCCCAGCAGACACAGCGATCCAAGGGGGCGGCTAGAAACCAGGATGAGGCACAGCTGGTCCAGTGTGCTCCATTGTCCTCCCCACCGTGACACTAACCATGGCTGTGGCAGGGGCAGGATGCTGGCCCTGGAACACCATGGTCTCTGGAAGCCAAGGCAAGAAAACTCAGAATTGTTCAAGGTTAAGGATTTGGGGCTTTGCTTCATGTGGCACCCCAGGGCAGTTCAGGCCCTCTTACAACTTACCATGACCAACTTGAATTTTTTCAGACACACGCGTGAACCCTGTTGTGCTGGTAGACCTGGCCTGAGCCAGTAAAGGATTTGGTAGGTGAAGGGAGCGCATGTCCTGAGATTCAACGAGTAGGAGTCCTTCATCACTGGTCTAGACCAGCCTCCCCCAGCTGTGGCTTCCCCTCAGCACCTTCTCCTGACCGCTGCACACCACCTTTCTTGTTCATATGAATTTGAGTCTTCTAGGAGGGAGAGATCGAGTCACGGGGCAGCCCCGGTAAAAGTGAGGTGGTTCCTGTGCACTCCAAATAGTTGTTCTGCACCCTGGGGAGACGGCTTTTTCCTGCCTCACGGTCCTGCGGCTGCTGCTGACCCCCCGGGAAACGTCTCTTTGCCCCGAGAACCCAGTGCACAATAGGGCATCAAGCAGAAATACACGAGAACATAAAACCAGAATGCTTACATCAAGAGTGAAGTTAGAATGCACAAGATCTATGATTTGTACATGGCCAGGGTAGTTGGAGTCCTGAGAACGTGGGGCCCAGGGCACAGTTCTTTGGGACAGTGAGAAGCAACATGTGTCCTGGAGTGATGGCTGTGAGCTTACAGCAGTGGGTGTGCCTCTGTGGCCACAGCCATGCTTCTGCCCTCCCTCCACCCAACCCGAGGAAGCCTGCCTGGCCTCTGAGAGAGTCCTCATGGTGCGCCACGCCATGATGTGCCCTTGGGTGGATGCCCCAGTTTCTCCATCCCTCCACCAGTTTGCGGCATTCCAAACAAAGATGCTGTAAACGTTGTGTAGGTATTTGGGTGGACATTTATTTCCTTTTCTCGTGGGTGAGTGTCTAGGAGTGGAACAGCTGAATCAGAAGTAGGTGAATGTTTTCCTTTTTAACAGACGGCCAACTGCTTTCCAGGTGGCTGTCCTGTTAACATCCCCGCCAGCAGTAACGGCTTTGGTGGGTGGTGTCCGTCAGACAGTTTATCCGTGTCATCTGGGTATTGAAATTACTGGCATAAAGCTGTTCGTGATATTTCTCCATTAGCCTTTTCGTAGATGTAGGGTCTGCAGTTGTCGGTATTGCTAATTTGTGTCTTCTCTTCTTTCCTAATCAGTCTGATTAGAGGTGTATCAAAAATCTTTTCAAAGAACATGTTTTGATTTCAGTAGTTTTTGTCTTTGTTTCTTTGTGTCCTGTTTCATTGATTACTGCTGTGATCATTTTTTTTTTTCATCTGTTCGGGTTTAATTTCCTATTTTCTGAGATCATTGATCTGTCTTTTCTAATACAGGCGTTTTGTTGCTATAAATTTCCCGCAGGTGCTCCTAGAGCATGTCTCATAAACCCTGATGTGTTGTGTTTTCATTTTCATTTAGTTCAGAAAGCTTTCTAATTCCCCTTCTGGTCTCTCCCTGATCTGTGGGTTATTTTGAAGTATATTATGAAGCTTCCAAATATTTGGGGGTTTTCCAGAGAGCACTCTTGTTATTTCTGACTGAATTCCATTGTCATCTGAGAACATACTTTGTTCAACTTGAATCCTTTTAACTCTGGGCCTGTTTTATGTCCATTGTGGGGTCTGTCTTGCTAACTGCCCTGTGTGTGCTAGAGGAGAGAGTGCTGGCTGCCCGAGGGGATGTTGAGGACACTGTCAGGTTGTGTGTTTGTCGGTCTGCTTGCGGTTTTGCTTCATGTGTTTCAGCTGTCCGCTGCATGGACATGCGGAGTTGGTACGTTCTCCTGACGAGTTGATGCCTTTATCCTTATGAAATAACAGGTACATCCCCAGAGGCGCTCTCCACAGCCCACTGCGTCCCACGTGGACCCAGCTCTTGTGCACCCTTCTTTCTAAAGTTGGTGTCCTGTGCTGTCCTTCTCACAACCCGTTTTTGTGTAAAGGGCCCTTGTTTCTATCTAGTCTGAGAAAGTGTGCCTTATTTGGGGTGTTGAGAGGATTTATACTTGATGTGGTTCCTGACAGGCCAGGTTTTGGTTGACCATCTTGCAGCTGGTTTTTGTCTCCCTCCTCCTTTGCCTTCTTTTTGATTACAAGTATTTTATTTACATTTTTTAAAATTTATTTAAGATTTTATTTATTTGTCAGAGAGAGAGAGCACAAGCAGGGGCAGTGGCGGGCAGAGGAGAAGCAGGCTCCCCACTGAGCAAGGAGCCCGACGTGGGGCTTGATCTCGGGACCCGGAGATCATGACTTGAGCCGAAGGCAGATGCTTAACCAACGGCACTACCCAGGCGTCCCTTTGTTTACATTTCTTAATGGTTTTTCTTATGATTTGCACCTCTGCTGGCTCACTAACGCTCTCCTTGTTACCTTAGTGACTGAGTTAGGGTTTATCACGTGCATCTGTGTAACAAACCCTCTCGTGTCCTTGCCATACTCTGCACTTGGTACAGGGCAGATGGGCCTGTGACAGTGCTGGGTTCCCCGCTACCAGCCTCTGTGATACTGTCCTGCAGCACAGACATTTGCATAGTACACACCTGTATTGCATTGTTATTTTTGTTTAAACAGTCCTATCTTTTAAAGGGATTTAAGTGATTTTTTAAAATCTTACATGTGAACTCTTGTTATTTCCAGTGCTTTTCATCCTTTTGTGTGGGCCCACACTTCGTCTGGCATCACTGCCTTCTGCCGGAGGGTGGCCTTTCCCATACGTAGCAGTGCAGGTCTGCTGCTGATGGATTCTTCCAACTTTTTTTATCTGCAAATCTTATTTGGCTTGGCTTTCTGAGGTTGGTGTCCTCAGTACTTGAAAGATGGTGCCCTACTGTGCTCTTAAGTGCCTGGTTTCTGATGAAAAGTCTGCAGCCATCCTGGCCTTTGTCCTCTTCATGTGATGTGGATTTTTTTCCCCGGGCTGCTTTCAAGATGCTCTCTCTGTCACTCATTTTGAGTGATTTGATTAGCAGCTATGGACACTTATGTGATGTTCTTTATGGCTCTTGTGTGTGGGGTCCCCTGAGCTTATATCTGTAGGTTTGTTGTCTCCATCCAGCTGCGTCCAACATCATCTCTGTCCCCCTCCTCCATCTTTCCTGGGGTCTTCGGTGATATAGATATGAGAGGTAGCTTGTAGGTGGCTCTTGCTGCTTTTCCAGTAGTTTCTATTGCTGTGCCTTCGAGTCACGCGTCTTTTCTTCTGCACTGTCTGATCTCAGACACTGTAGTTCTCATCTCTAAAAGTTGGATTTGAGTCTTTTATAAATCTTCCTTGTGTAGCTTTTTTGACATGGAATATAATTAGAATTTATAATAACTTTTATTCAGATTTATTTATTTATTTTTAGAGAGAGCACATGGAGGGGAGAGGAGCAGAGGGGGGAGAGAGAGAGTCTCCAGCAGGCTCCCTGCTGAATGCAGAGCCAGACACAGGGCTCCATCCCACGACCGAGATCATGACCTGAGCCGAAATCAAGAGTCAGACACTTCACCGACTGAGCCCCCCACTTACCCCTATAAGACTCCTGTTGTCCTTCTCTGCGAACTCCACGTCTGAGCCAGTTTCAGTTGATGGACCGTTCTCAGTGTGGATGTTTTCTGCTTCTTTGCCTCCTGGTAATGTTTGGATGCCAAATTTTAGGAGTTTTACTTGCTGGCATGCTTGGTGTTTTACTCTTGTTGCTCAGGTTCTTCTCCGTGTAGTTACAGGGGACGAAGTCAGGTTACTTCATCTGTTCAGTTTTTACATCTCTGCTGGCAGTCGAGGCGGGGGCGGGGGGGCAGCCCTGTGGCCCACGCGGCTTGTGTCCTCTCTCAGGCCTGAGTGTCGTTCATTGCCTCTCCTGTTCAGTGTCTTAGAAACCACTTTTCCATATGTTCTGTGTTTTGTTAAGTCTTCTGGTTTTTGCGGATGTGGGGGTAAATTGGGCTCCCATTACTCCATCTTGGTTGATATTGAGTAACTTTTAAACTCTTAAAAGATAATAATAGTATTTATTTCTGACCCAGGGTTTCTTATACCAAAAACATTACTCATAATGGAAAAGATTGATATGTTCATCTTTGTTAAAATTTCTCATCAAAAGGCTCCAAAAGGGGGGCACCTGGGTGGCTCAGTCGTTAAGCGTCTGCCTTCAGCTCAGGGCATGATCCCAGCGTTCTGGGATCGAGCCCCGCATTGGGTTCCTCCGCTGGGAGCCTGCTTCTTCCTCTCCCACTCCCCCTGCCTGTGTTCCCTCTTTCGCTGGCTGTCTCTCTCTCTGTCAAATGAATAAATAAAATCTTAAAAAAAAAAAAAAAAAAAAAAAGAAGGCTCCAAAAGAAAAAAAAATATGCCTCACATAAAATCAACAATGGTTTAGTACCCAGAATTTTTGAAGAATGGCTATAAATAGACAAAAGACTCCCTGATAGAAAAATTGGCAAAAGACGAGGTTAGACATTTCAGAGAGGAACAGCATGTGGCCAATAAATACAGAAGAAAGTTCCAAATTGAGAGTTCGCTGAGACCTATCTCACACCCACTTGATTGATGAAAAGTCAGTGATCTGGTGGTACTCTTCACCAGCTCACTGCTGGCAGGCGTGTGGAGTGGGCTTTCCGTCTCAGGAGACAAGGTGACATCATCTCATAGGGTCAGATAACTTGTGCTCTGTGTTTGTAGGCATGCGCCTGGGGAAACCGGATGTGAACAAGAATTTTGTGTAGAAGAATTTTCATCCGTGGACATAAATAAGGGTATACTGAGTAGCACCGTTTGCAATAGCAAACTCCGACATTCCAAGTGAAAGAATAGATGAATTGTGATCTGTTCTCCGAGGGGAGTACTATACAGCATGTATAGTTTTAAAAAACGATTTAATACAAACGTAATAAAATTAGGGTGTCTGGGTGGCTCAGTCGGTGAAGCGTCTGCCTTCGGCTCAGGTCATTATTCCAGGGTCCTGGGATCGAGCCCTGCATCAGGCTCCCTGCTCAGCATGGAGTCTGCTTCTCCCTCTACCCTTCCCTCCCTGCTTGTGATCCCCCCCCCCAATAAATAAATAAAATCTTTTTTAAAAAAAGAAATATAATAAAACTCAGTTATACTAGTTTCTGGTGTACAGCGTGGTGACTCGACAGGTCTGTGTGTTAACACAGTGCACACGCAACAGGTGTGGTCACCATCTGTCACCATACCATGTTCCTACAGTGTTGTTACCTATGTTCCCTGTGCTGTACGTTTCATCTCAGTGACCTTTTTTTCTCTTTTCTATTTATTTTATAACTGGTAGATTGTGCTCTTAATCCCCTTCACCTATTTTGCCCCACCCCCTTGGCAGCTACCACTTCACTGTCTGTATTTATGAGTCTGTTTTGTTTTTTAGAGTTCACATGTAAGTAAAATTGTGTGGTATTTTTTCTCTTATTTCATTTAGCATCATACCCTCCAATCCATCCTTGTTATCTAAAATGGCAAGATTTCACCCTTTTCTTTGGCTGAGTAGTAAGCATGCACCCTTACTTTATTAAAAGCAAGGGAATGGTAAAGCCCTGGATGGTCATGATGTGGGGAGCACAAAAATGAGAGGAGAGAGGCGTGTAAGAGTAGGCATAGTTAGAAGGAATGTCCTGGGTCTGGGTAGGTGCTGGGCTCCGGACCTTTCCTTCATTCTGCTTTATAACTTAAATGTATTTGTTGAATTTGTTCTCATGAAACATGTAAAATACATTTTTAAGTAATTAATTTTAAAAATGAAAGGGGGTTACCCAGTTGGTATCACAACTTGCTATAAAGCTGAACTAAAAACTTAAGTTTTGGTCAAGGGCCTTAGCCCCCAGCGACCATGGCTAGAGCCCTGTTCGCAAGAGTGAGTGATGTGGGGCTGCAGTATAGACGAGAATATAAGATAGGTACCCACAGGGGGCGCCTGGGTGGCTACTTATGTGAAGTGGCTGCCTTTGGCTCAGGTCATGATCCCAGGGTCCTGGAATCGAGTCCCACATCAGGCTCCCTGCTCAGTGGGGAGTCTGCTTCTCCCTCTCCCACTCCCCTGCTTGTGCGTGTGCGCGCGCGCTCTCTCTCTCTCTCAAAAGATAAATTAAATCTTTAAAAAAGGGAGGGGCACCTGGGTGGCACAGCGGTTAAGCGTCTGCCTTCGGCTCAGGGCGTGATCCCGGCGTTGTGGGATCGAGCCCCACATCAGGCTCCTCTGCTGGAAGCCTGCTGCTTTCTCTCCCACTCCCCCTGCTTGTGTTCCCTCTTTCGCTGGCTGTCTCTCTCTCTCTGTCAAATAAATAAATAAAATCTTAAAAAAAAAAAAAAGATAGGTACCCACAGTACTGCAGAACAGTGATTAAATGAGTAAATGGGGGGACACCTGGGTGGCCCAGTCGGTTAAGCATCTGCCTTCGGCTTAGGTCATGATCGCAGGGTCCTGGGATCAAGTCCCACATCGGGCTCTTTGCTCAGCGGAGAGTCTGCTTCTCCCTCTGCCTGCTGCTCCCCCTGCTTGTGTGCGCGCCTTCTCTCTCTGACAAATAAGTAAATCTTTAAAAAATAAAAATAAATAAGTAAATGGGGAGAAGAGACAAATCTGAGTACTATATATGGATGCTCTGCCCTCAAGAAGTAGAGCGTGACCCCCCACCCCCGACCCCCGGAGTGTAGGCTCCACGTAGTGACGTCCCCCCAGAGAGAACAGTACAAACTCTGGAGAGAATGACCACACCCCGGCCAGGGGTCAGAGTCCCATCCTTGGTGACAAGTCACATTGAGAGCAGGGACCTGACGTTCTGTGACGAGAAGGCCCTTCAGCTCCGTGGTCTTCCTCCCCAGACCCATCACCCAACATCAGACACGTCCTGACAGAGGGACGACCCCAGAACCTCCCTCCCCTGTCCCCCCAAGAATTGCCCGGCCCCCGAAACCAGAGATGGGAGAGACGGCTCAGCCCAGAGGCAGCCTGAGGAGTCGTGAGGACTGGGGCAGAAAGAGGGTGTGACAAGAAAACCAAGGAAACCTGAGCCAAGTGTGGACTTCGGTTCCCAGCAGCGAGCCCAGACTGGTTCCTGATTGGTGACCTGGGCCGAAGGTCAGCAGGAGTCTTTCTTGCATCTGCTCACTCCCCCACCTGGGACACTGGCCTTCCATTCTCTCTCAGTGTCACTTCCAGCTGCGGCCCGCCTGGCTCTTGTCACACAGTGTGTGTCTCGTGTGGTGTGTCCCAGCATGCGAGCACAGGCGTGTTGGGTTTCTCTTGCAGTGGGCATCCCCACCATCCGGTGGTGTGGGGCCGAGGGGGACTACAACGTCATGGTGATGGAGCTATTGGGGCCGAGCCTGGAGGATCTATTCAACTTCTGCTCAAGGAAATTCAGCCTCAAAACTGTCCTGCTGCTCGCTGACCAGATGGTAAGAATCCGTGTTTCTGCGGTGACAGGGAGCCTGGGCCCTCGGCACGTGCTTGGTATGACTTGGCAGTCTTATGGCACATTCAGGTGCTGTTCTCCTTCTGTGACTGTTAGTGTCCACAGGCGGAGAGTGGGAGTGCATTCACCTTTGCTGCAGGATTGTGACCGTGGGTTGGGTTTGGAGGTGTGCGTGCATTTCCTGGTGGGCCCCTGCAGGAAGGGATGGTCCTGTCAGGCTGCTGTTGGTTGACGGCCCTAACCGGGCGGGTGTGTGGAAGATGGTCCATTCAGCATCCTTCCCTGGTTGTGGAGTTACTCTGCTCTGGCCAAGGGCCGCAGGACATGCAGCTGAGGGCACAGCCCTCACTCTGCCAAGCAGTTGCTTTTGCCAAGACTGCTGCTGGGATTTAATCTCTAGTCATTACTTCCCTAACTACAGATTAGTCGCATCGAATACATTCATTCAAAGAACTTCATCCACCGAGATGTGAAGCCAGATAACTTTCTCATGGGGCTGGGGAAGAAGGGCAACCTGGTCTACATCATCGATTTTGGGCTGGCCAAGAAGTACCGGGACGCCAGGACCCACCAGCACATCCCCTACCGTGAGAACAAAAACCTCACTGGGACGGCGCGGTATGCCTCCATCAACACGCATCTTGGAATCGGTGAGCCCGTGGGTGGTGGGGTCTCTTGTGCCCCCAGTCACTAGGCTGCCTTGGGCATGGCCATCTCTTAGGGAAAGGCCAGCCTCTTGGGGGACCCTGGGAGTGGTCAGCATGTTTGGCATGGAGGCTGTCATCAGACCTCTGTAGCACAGAACTCTCTGAACTCTCGAAAACCCTTTGTGAGGTGTGGGGGCAGGTAAATGGTTGGGCTTTCTGATAGTCCCTGTAACATCAGTGTCACTCATTCAGGGGTGTGAGTTTCCCAAGGGCACACTGAAACAAAGAATCCAAGAATATTTTTCCGTTGTTTTAAAAGTTCATTTCCACAGTCAAGAGTGTGCCTGGGGTCTTGGCTTTGTGGCTGCAGACGCACACATACTGTCCTTGACCCATTTCCCATCTTTTCCAGAACAATCTCGAAGAGATGACCTGGAGTCACTGGGCTATGTGCTCATGTACTTCAATCTGGGCTCTCTGCCCTGGCAGGGGCTGAAGGCAGCCACCAAGAGGCAGAAGTACGAGCGGATCAGCGAGAAGAAGATGTCCACCCCCATCGAAGTGCTGTGTAAAAGCTATCCCTGTGCGTGTCCTTGAGGGCAGGCGTCGGGCCGGCCCACGATCTCAGGGTGGGGGTGAGGGGGCACTGGGAGGCTGTGTCCTTGAGCTGGTGGCAGCCTTCTGTCCCTGCTGTTCCTTTACCTTCTGGGGACCATGTCGCATGGAGTTGTCCTCGTTCCTATGGAGAAATGCCGCAGGGGAGACCAGGCTGTGCTCTGTGGTACCGGCTTTTCCTAAGCGTCGGTTCCTCCCAGTGTGACCAGTGTTTGAGACGCCGTGTTTCACGTCCTAAGTGTGTGGCCGCGGATGGTGGCAGACATGTCGACGGACACCCGGTCGGGTATAGCTAGTTAGCGCTGAGTGTCTTGTCTTACAGCTGAGTTTGCCACGTACCTGAATTTCTGCCGCTCCTTGCGTTTTGACGACAAGCCTGACTACTCCTACCTGAGGCAGCTCTTCAGGAATCTCTTCCACCGCCAGGGCTTCTCCTATGACTACGTGTTCGACTGGAACATGCTCAAATTTGTAAGTGTGCTGCTGGCTCTTTTACTTCTCAGCCAGAGGCCTCTGCCACCGCACTGGGGGGCCGAGGGTACCTGCGATGGCTGTGGCCTAGGTGGGGTCCACCCCAGGCAGGAGGTTCTGAGAAGCAAGATCCCCGTCAAGGGAGAGCAAAGGCAGCACCACGTCGGCACCGGGCCCCCTGGAGGCGGCAGAGTGGGTCTCCCAAGTGCAGGTCTGCCTGGAACCACGGCTCTTACTGGAATGATAAACTTTTATTTGGAAGGTACTTCTGTGATTGCTGTCACCATGGCTAAGAGCGCCATGGTTTTGACTGCCTGTGGTGGGAGGCGTGGCTCCAGAGTGTGTGTCATGCAGGGGGGTATGGCCAAGGCCAAGGGCTCCAGCCAGGTGGGGTGACCTTTTGCCCTTCCTCCCTCTGACCCGGCTGTGCGGGTGAGCGAGCAGGGTGGGTGCCTGGAGAGGTGCTAGGCTGTGGTTGACTTTGCTGCCAGGCTTATTAAGCGGGTGCAGGTGTTCGCGTACGTACTGAACTTGAGCTTTGATGTTTTGTTCTGTAAACCTGCTGCTCATCCGTGAGTCTCTTCATGAGTCTAGTTAATTAATTTTCAGACACTGTTGCTGGAAACTTCCAGGGTTTTTTGGAACTTCTGCTTCGTTTTTCATTACAAATTTGTTCTATTTAGTTAGCTTAGAACAGAAATTGGAACCTTTCCAGGGTGAGAAGGTCTGATGGAGGAGCAGAACCTCTTCTTCAGAGGGCATAAGACAGGAAGGCTTGTCCTGGGGCTTTGCAGGTGCCCCTCAGTGGGCTGGCTCAGGACGTGCGACCACCGATCGCCCAGAGTCTGGGCAACCTTCCGGCGTCATCCCCCTCCCGACGGGACTGGCCACCTTTCTCTGGGCAGGGCTGAAGAATGAATCATCTCAGCTTTGCAGTGTGCGCGTGGTGGGACAAGCACTCGGCTCTGCGCGGCTGGGAAGCTGCCACGGGCGGTGTGGGGCACAAGTGGGTGCGGCTACATCAGGAAAACTTAACTTGTAGAAATGATGGTGGCTGGATTTGGCTCGTGGGCTGCAGTTCGCAGACTGTTAGGTGCTGTTCACTGGAACGTGGCGGCTGTCGTGCCCCCACTCGTCTGGGTCGTACTTGCTCAAAGTAGAGATGGCTGTGGTGTCCATCACGCGGGACCTTCCACAGCAGACCTGGCTGCGTGCGTTCTTGTCATGTGTGCCCTGGCCCACATCCGCCCTAGGGCCAGCCGGCTGGGCCCCACGTGCCTGTTGGATCCCCTGGATGCCAGCACCTTGGGCCCGCCGCTGACCTGAGCTCATACGATTTCCCATCCCTGTGTGGATGCTCACAGGGAAAGGTCACCCAGTTGCCATCAGAGTTTGGGGTTCAGGAGTGTTGGGAAGACCTTGTCTGCGCACTCACAGGGCCAAGGGGCAGGCCGCTGTCCTAGGGAGGGAGAGGCCTCATCTCAGCTGGCTACATTGCTGTGGATGGCTTCTCTGGCAGTGGGACAGCCAGGGCCTGTGGGTTGTTGTCCCCCAGATCCCGTTCACTCTGGTCTTACCCTGTTTCCTTTGCAGGGAGCCAGCCGGGCTGCTGATGACGCTGAGCGGGAGCGCCGGGACCGAGAGGAGCGGCTGAGGCACTCCCGAAACCCAGCCGCCCGCGGCCTCCCCTCCACGGCCTCTGGCCGCCTACGGGGCACCCAGGAAGTGGCTCCTCCCACCCCCCTCACCCCTACCTCACACACTGGTGAGTGGGCTGGCACCATGTCTCCCCAGCAGGCACTGGGGGTTTCTGGTTTGTGTGTTGGCTGCTCTGGCTGTTGGAGCTGCGGGGCCCCATGCGGGCTCCAGGTGGGCAGAGCTCGTGGGCGAGGCTGTATGCGTCCGGTCCTGGTAGACTCTGGTTTCTGAGGATTGGCCGGCCGGGGCATGTCTGTTTCTCTTTCTCCGTTGTTTCTCTTTCTTGTGACACGGATTGCTCCCTGGGAGCCTCTCAGTCCCCACCCCTCCATCACCTCTGTGAGCGGCATCGTAAGTAGGGAGGCCTCGGGCTGCCCTCCTGCTGGACTCCTGGTGCTTTGCTCCTGGGAAAGTCCACCTGGAGCCAGGACACTGGCATCCTTGAGTGCTCCGTGGGCCCTGCCCACCACTGCTGTGCAAGCCAGCCAGGGGTCAGCCTCCTGTTGCCGCCCCGTACATCTGGTGGCGTGTAGCGGCACCCACTCCTCTGTGTACTGGATGCTGAGGAGAGGCCCCCTCACGCTGGGTCAGGGGACTGCCCTGAGCCCTCACCATCACCCCTGTCTCCCCCTCCAGCTAACACCTCTCCTCGGCCCGTGTCCGGTGTGGAACGAGAGCGGAAAGTGAGTATGCGGCTGCACCGCGGCGCCCCTGTCAACATCTCGTCCTCCGATCTCACGGGCCGGCAAGACACCTCCCGCATGTCCACCTCACAGGTACGCGCACCGCGCGGGTACGCACTCTGGGCTCGCCAAGTTCAGGCCACTGCGGGCCTCGGGCCTCTCTGTGTCTGGGCTGCTCTTAGGGCGCCAAGCAGAGTGGGGTGCGGGTGTTGAAGGGCTTCTTCCTTCCTTCCTTCTTTCCTTTCTCCCCCATTCCTGAGTTTTAGCTGGGGAGGGACACTCTGCCCCTCGCTGCTGTGTGGCCCTCTGGTTGGGAGCCTGAGGTGGGCTGTGCGGATGAAGGGCTTGGCTCCCCGACCATGCCGGTGCAGGTGGTGGGGTTTTTTCTCTTTTGCTGCTGTCCTCGCGGTCCCGGCCCCCTCCCGGAGCCAGCCTTGGAGGCTGGGCCGTCTTCCTGTGCAGACTGGAAATGTCGGGCCTGCTCATACTGCATGTTTGTCGTGGGCACACATAGCCTGTGGGGGGATTGCTGGTGGCCCTGTAAGTTTGTGTGGATGAGCCTGTTGGAGCCTGGCGCCAGGCAATGTGCCGCGAGTAAGCGTTCCTCTCTTCTGAAGTCCCTGCCCGCTTATCTTCTTTATGACGAGGCAGGTGTCCTCAGGGAAGTGGCTGGGTCACGCGGTTTCCTTCTCTCACGTCCTCCTCTTCCTTCTCTGGCTTTGGTGCCGTGGCTCTTCTGCATTTGCTCACGTGTCCTCCACAGATGAGCTCTTGACACACAGGGATGTTCTTCCTCGCGTAGCTTCCAAGGGCCCTCTTCTGTGCGTGGCAGCGGGTCAGAGGGCATTTCTTCTGCTTCTGCAAGGGTCCGCGGGGTGCCTGTGCCCCATGGTTATCTGCTGGGTGGGCAGGCACTGGTTTCAGGAACGCACTGGAAGCCAGTGTTCTGGGCTGTGCACTCAGGCAGCACCCCTCTGGGTCAGCGTGACACCTCTCGTGGACGAGTTAGCACTGGGCCCTGCTGTCGGCATGCGCTTGGTGCTGGGCATAGCTTGTTGGCAAATGGTGGGTGGAGCACGTTGGTTAGGAGAGCACAGGGTCTGTGAGAACTGCCCAGAAGCTCAGTTCTGCGGCGTTGTCTTGGCCTTCCGGCAGAGGAGCAAAGCGTGCCCAGGCAGAAAGAGTGCTCCTGACCTTTTATTTTAATCAAGTGAATGCGTAGTTTCACTATAAACACTTCTGGTAGTCTGCCAGAAGAGAGACTAAGGGTGCAGGTAGTTTGTATTGTGGGGCTCAAGGAGTCTGGCCAGGGTCACGAGATTGGGCCCCTTATGGCTCCCAGCCCCCAGTCCTACCCGCAGGACACAGAAAGGGCTACAGGCTTCTTCCCACAGGCCCTGGAATCCATGAGTCAGCAGCCAGGAGCAGGTCCTGGGCAGTGTGTGCCCACGCGTGGCCGAGAGCCCAGGCATGCACTGGGGCCCTGGACACCCCAGGCAGGGACAGCCGGGCTCTGTGGCTGTCACGGGCTCTGTCTGAACTCAGGATCCAGATTTGGGGCCTCCACCAGCGGAGATGAAGGGATGGGGCAAACCTAATTCTCTCTGAGGGAAAAGAAAGTATCTGGAGGGTTTGGGACCACTGAGGGAAATGAAAGGGCCAGAGAGCCTGCGACCGCTGGGTCTGAGCCCAGCTTCTCCTCCGGCGTGGCCAGCCTCAGCCTGCACGCCGCCGCAAGAGCCTTCCCGTGAAGTCTTCCTTAGCTGAGGCGAGCTTGCAACTGGGAGTCCTGCGTCTTTATTCTTCTTTTTGCTTTCTGTGTGAAGAAGCGATGGGCTGGACAGCAGGGAGGAGCCTCCAGAGATGTGATTCGGGGGTGTTTCCCACTCTGAAAGGAGCACTGGTCACCCTAGGGGGTTTCTTAGGGTCTTCATGTTGAGGACACGGCCCTTGGGGGTGTGTCCCCGATGCATCCACATCCCAGGGATGGCTCCCTTCTTTGGGTTTTCCTGATCACCCACCAGCACTCGCTCTTAGCAGACTCTAAGCAAGGGGCTGACCCCCATGTCTGCCCCAGTGGTTTGGAAGTTCCAGAGCGAGGGGAGCTACTCCAGCTTCTACGGTTCTGTAGGTTCCGTTCGCACTTTCCCCCAAAGACAGTGGGGTGAAGGTAGAACCAGTGATACTTCTGTTGCACGAGGGTGGCCCCGCCCTCCTGGGGCTGAGGCCGCATCCCGCCAGCTTCCCCTGGGGCTGCTGTTTCTCTCTCGGTTCTTTGTGCACTTGGAGGGGATGTTGCATCTTGAGCAGATGTACCAAGTCCAAGGAAGTAGTTCATTTTCAGCAAGAAGGTGCTCGAGCCACCGGCCAGCCTGTGGGAGGACCTTCTGACTCTGCGGGCGGGCGTGGGGGAGGGCCGTGGACCGCTGTGTTCTTGGTTCTGACCCCTCAGCCGTGGCACACGCAGACTTCGCGGGAGGGTGGCTGCTCCTTGCCCCAGCTTCTTTCTTGAGGGCGGCTCCTGCTGGACCGCAGTCCCCACACTGCCGACCCAGGGTGTGCGTCTGGCTTCTCAGCCAGAGCAGCCTGGAGCCCAGAGAGCATCTGGTCAGTGAACCTACTGCAGGTTTTTCTCTCTGAGAAGAAAAGGCCTTCTGGGTCCAGTGCTCTTAGTAGAATGGGACCCAGTCTCTGAGCCAGTCACTCCTTCTGGTTTGTTTGTTTGCATTCATGCTCCCAAAACAAGGCCTGCAGCCCCTTGGTCTTCTAGGGGCCAGTAGAGGGGATGCCATCCAGATGTCAGGTTTGCTCACTGCCTGAGGACTGAACAGGGGTCCGCCTGGCCCCTCGTTGGCCTCATCAGCCGATCAGCCTCGAGGAGCAGCAGCGGCTGCGCTCGTTCGGGGGCCACTCGCCAGGTTCCTGGGGTCCCTTGTGAGGCGGCATGGCCGGTGGTGGACCTGGCCGAAGCGAAGTGAGGAAGGCCACAGTGCTGGTTGCCAGCAGAGCCCTTACCAACAGCTCTCTTTTCCCCCCACCTCAGAATAGCATTCCTTTCGAACACCACGGCAAGTAGCTGCACGTCTCCCCGTTGGAAGGCAGCACTGGGTGAGTGTGCTCATGTCGGGTCTTGTGAGGCAGCAGGCGCCGGGCGGGCGGGCGCTGACCACCCCTGCGTCCACCACGGGCTGCGCAGGTGGGACTGGGCTTGCATGCCAGGTGCTGCAGGGAGAGCGAGGTCCCTCCGCCCGGTGCTTTTCCTCGTGTGGATTCCAGAGCAGCCGTGCTCGGTCGCCCTGTCTGGGGGTGAGCTGACCGGAGAGTATCCGAATGGGGCGGCCCCAGGACCCTGCCCACTGTTAGCTGGCTGTTGGCCCTGTGGCGGTCTCGAGAGTCCGGGGCCCATGGTGGGAGCAGGAGCCTAGGGTTCTGCACTTACGCCTGGCTCCAGTGGTCCCAGGACCCTCGAGCCGCCCGTCCCGGGGTCCATTGTGCGGGGCGTGTGTCGTATCGTGCTCAGCTGAGCGGGCCGTGCTTGGTGGGGGCTCTTGCGCTCTTGCTGCGGGAGTCTCCTGGTGGTCTCTGCCGCCCTGGCTTTGTCACTCTCTTCTTTCGCATTATTTCTGTCCTCGTTTGTTTTTCTTTTCGAGCTCGGTCTCTGCTCAGCGTCCCATCCGTGCTGCCGTCTGTATTAACCCGTCAGCCACAGCCGCCTGCTCCCCTGCCGTTGGCGCATGGCTGGGTGTCCAAGCCAGGCTCCCTCCGGTCGGCGGTGCTGCGGCTCCTCCCGGTCAGGGCTTGCCGCTGCTGGGCTCCACGCCGCTGGGAGACAGCCACAGTTCCAGGGTGACTGTGTTCTCGCACACCTCGATAGGAGCTGCTTTTCATGCCTCCCCCCACGGGGAGCCCCAGGGCCCACACAGCACCTGGTTCCCGCTTTCAAAACACCAGGTTACTTTCCAGGAAGGAGTGCTGGGAGCGAGTACCTCTTCCAGCTTGGGCTCTGTCTGGTCCGATCGTTCTTGGGCTTCTAGCTCCATGGCCACCCGGCCTCCTTGCTTGCATGCCTCTTCCTCCTTCCCCATCTTCCTGTCACTCGTTCTGCTGAGCACGTGTCCTGGCCGCGGAGGGGCCATCCAGAGTGGCTGGGGCTCACGCGTCCGGAGTAGGGCTGGGCAACATCTATGTCCCCTCGCCGTCACTGGTGTTTTGTGCCCGAGCCCGACCCACCGGCCTCATGCTGACCTTCTCCTGTGCTTTGGCTCCGACAGATTCCCGGTCGGGTGGCTTCCAGTGGTCTTCAGTCTGTGGTGCACCGATGAGAACTCTCCTTTTTGCTGTGAAGGGCAGACAATGCATGGCTGATCTACTCTGTTACAATGGCTTTACTAGTGACACGCCCCCCGGTCTAGAACCGAAATGTTAACACCGGGAGCTCTCCAGGCCGCCCACCCAGCGACGCCCGTGGGGGAAACAAAACACAAACTAAACCGGACAGACTCCAAAGCGCTGCCGTCACAGGGGCTGCACCGAGGGCCCCCCACGTGGACTCGGTTGTCACGGGCTGGGAAGAAAAGCAGAGTGTGAGAGACAATTGCAGAGAGAACCAAACTCCCGCTCCAGAGCCTTTCGGTTCCCCTCCAGTGGCGGTGCGCCCTGCTCCCTGACGAGCCTACTGTAACCACCGATCTTCTACTTGGTTAAGACAGTTTTGTATCATTTTGCTAAAAATTACTGGCTTAAATCTGTGTAAAGAAATCTGTCTTTTTATTGTTTCTTTCTCGTCTGTTTTTGCGGTCTTAAAACCGATGTTGACTTTAACGAGCCCTGGAACAAGCCTGGCGTGGAGTTTCTGTGTAGGGCAGAGCGAGTCAGGGAGCAGAGCGCGCGCGGGCGCCCGTCCTCTGCTTTGTGGTCCCTTTGTTGTGTGGTCCGCTGTGGAGAAGGCTTTTCTCACCGGAAGTGCTGTCCCGTGTAGACGTGTGTAAGTGACGTGTGTGCGTCTGTGCGTGTGCTGTGTGCCGTGTGTCCTGTGGCCTCATTACGCTGGTTTTGGCTGTCACTGTCCCTTCCCCACCTACACCAGAATGCCTACGTGACGCGACGTGGTCCTCAGAGCAGTTAGCGGGCGCGGCGCACCTGAGTTCCCCGGACGCGGCGAGAAGGAAGCCGAGCATGGAAGACCTCGGGAGCCAAGGCTTTTTGCGTGGGCGTTGCTGGTCCCTGAGGAGCGGATTTCGAACTGAGAGACATCGGGCCCCTCCTTTGGGGTCACGTGTGGTTATTTTGGTGGTGGTGTTGCCTAAGTGTCTTTGAATTGGGGAAATTTTCTAAACCGACTGTAAATGTGATCAGTGTAGATTGACCCTCGAAGTGTGTTAACGCTGTGTGCTCAGAACCGAGGATGTGGCCGTCTGCGCTGTGCCAGGCTTAACCACAGCGGCCTCGGGCCCAAGGGGATCCACCCTGAGGTGCCAAGAAGCTGGCGACTCAGACTGGTTGTCCAGGAGGGTGTGGCGTCACGTGCTTCCTTCCACCACCTTCATTGGGATACAGCGAACCCCACAGGGGTCAAGAAGCAGGGTGGGGCTGAGTCTTGCAAGGAAGACCCTCTTGGCGCCGCTGGGTTCCTGGTGGTTTTCCAGGACGCTCCCTCATTTTGTAGCAGGCAGCGGCACCAGACGGTGGTGGCAACCAGTAGCCAGGAGCCCCCCCCCCCCCCCGCCGTGGGAAACAAGGTGCAATAATCTGTATTTGTGGGTACGTCCACCTCTCCTCCTGTCACCCTGTTGCAGAGTGCTCTGTTGGAGACTGGGGCACTTGCAGCACGTGAGGGGCCTAGAGGCGTCCGTGTCTGTCTTCCCCCTTCTGTCCCCTGGGGCCCCTAGCACAGGAGCACTGGTCCCCAGACGCCCTGACTAGTGTGTGTTGACGGCACAGAGCGCGACTGTTGGCTGCTTGGTGAGTCCCGAGCGGGCTGCTCTGTGTTTTGGGGTGCAGGGACTTGGCCAGGTGGGGCTGTTTCTGGGAGTGCAGTGCGAGCCCGGGCGGGTCAGGGCGGGCTGGGGGCTTTTGTTGTGACCTAGTGCCCTCTTCAGAGGCGGGCCTGCCCCTGGGGGCACGGTGTTAGCAGCCACAGCCGCGATGGAGTGCCGGAGACCTCTAGGGGTGGCCTTCCCTCGCTCCGCATCTGGGCTTCGACCTGAAATGGCTGGATTGTGTTGGAGAGGTGGGCCCAAACCCTGGGCCCTCAGCTGTGCCGGCTGTCCGTCCGTCCGTCCGTGCACACTTGCCGCCCTCCCGCTGCAGGAAGTGAAGTGTAGTTGCAGCGTCTGTACCACCCTGTGTACTGGCGGCCAGTCTCTGACGCGGCACGTTTGTGTGACCCTTGCATTTATGTGCTTACCCACCGTGTAAATAATAAACCCGTGATGACTTTTACCTCCCCCCCGCCCTGCGCTGCTCTTTATTTCGTAGTCAGGTGTCGGTGTGCGTAGGTTAAGCAGGTGAAAACTGGTCTCCCGAGAAGAGGCGTCTTATGTCTGTCCTTGTGGCCCGGCGGTGCTGTCTGTATAAGTTGGTGGGCACCAGGCCGCAGGGACGGGCTGCCACTTCCCGAGGTCCCGGAGCTGACACATGTGAAGGCCGTCCACCAGCGCCAGTTCCTTCTCCCCTGGCTTAAGCACCTTCACGGGGCAGGCGCCTGAGCTCCATGGGCCTCGGCGCAGCCCAGAAAGAAGTACCAGTGGCTGCCTTGAGTGTTCTGGGGAGTGAGCAGCGTTCCTGCTGCCATGGACGGGCGTGCCTGGTTCCTGCGAGGCGGCTCCCGGGGGCCCCCTCCCTGACCAAGGGGCTCCGGCCTGTCAGCCCCTGTCCCCATGAGGGGCCAGCATACATGCCCTGCGCCTGAGGCTCTGCTGTTGTCTGCCCGTCCTCACCCCCTACCCCCAGCTCCGTGGCCCCCGGGTGGGCTCATCCCTTTGTTGCCTTGGCTTCCCTCTCCCACTGGAGCTATTGAAGCCCCCATGAGCCCCAGACCCCGCCGAGCAAGGGGCTGGCCCTGTGTGTGCCCGAGGAGCCAGCAGCTCTGGGCCTGTGTGCTGTAATCTTCCTGCCCCACGGTCCTTGGTGCCTGGGGGTGTTCTGGAGGGTGTGGGCCCTGAGTCCCTGCCCTTGGGCTCAGGCCCTCTCCTTCCTGCCACTGGCTGAGCCCAGTGGGCTCTGAGGTTCTAGAATAGGGCTGGGCTCTTCCTTGGCCCTCAGCCCTTCTCACTTAGCGGCCAGCGTTGGGAAGGCAGCATTCGGACTCCTTGCTGCTCACCCCACCTGCCAACCCTTGCACCCAGCCAAAGTGCCGGTGACACGAGCCCTGAGCTGCCCTTCCCTGTTCTGCCGGGAGGGGGCTGCAGGCAGGACGGGGGGCCACCCCCCTGCCTTCTGCCCAGAGCGTGCCTGTCCTGTTCCTTGGTCCCTCGGTGCTAGGAGACGCGTACTGGCTGCCCCATTTTCCTGACCCAGGGTCCAGCCCCTGGGCACATGGCGGGCTCCGCGCTCAGGAGGGTGTGCTGCCCCAGCCATGTCCAGGCCTCACCCCTGCCCAGAGGGCTGTTTGGAGCTCCTCCTGGAAACCCCTACACCCTGTTTCTGTCCTGTTCCTAGCTCCGTCTGGTGGGCCCTCTGGAAGCAGCACCCTCTCTGCTCTGCACCTGTACAGGTGTGTTTGAGGTCCCAGAGGAGCATGTTCCGGGGTCTGCATCCTCAAGGCCATGGTTTAGATGCTGGGAAGGACTGGACAGCCCTTCACAACCCCCACTAGTGGGCCCCTGCTGGTCCTGGGCAACAGCCTCCCGAAACATCACTGGCAGATCTCCCGGGGACCCCCAGTTTGGGGCCCACATGTGTGCCAGGGTCTTCCTCACACAGGCCCCTCCCAACTGTGTGTATGTGGCAGGTGCCCCCAGGTCTGACCAGGCTAGGGCCAGCAGCCCGGGGTGGTCAGGGTGGTGTGTGTGCACCCTGCGAGGAGGGGGCTGGGCACAGGCATCTGCGTCCCTCGGAAGGGTGGGCTTCGGGGGTGCCGGCCACAAGCCGCCTTTGGCACGGATGTCTGGAGGGTGAAGGACAGCCCCATCCATGGCCCCCCGAGTGCTGACTGTCCTCCTGGACTCCTGTGAGGGAGGAGGCCTCAGCCCTAGGTAGCCACAGCTTCCTGAGGACAGCAAGCTTCCTTTTTCTTATGTCAGGCCCACCGGAAACATGTGGAACCAAAACCTAGGCAGACAAGACTGCCTGCTCACCCCTGGGCCTTGAACCCCAGCCTCCAGTGTGGGCCAGAGGCGTTGATACTGTGGTGGGCAGGGAGCCTTGGGTCCACCTAACATGTCCACCGAGGTGCCAGCTAAGGGACGGACAGGCCCGTATTCCTGAGGCCAAGGGAGGATGGCAGAATTCTCGTTCAGCTGGGAGCGCGTGTGTGTGTGCCTGCGTGGACCCCAGCCCCCAGGCCAGCTGCGCTTCCTGCCTCGGTTGGAGCGATGCTGACATGCTGACCATCTCAGAATTGCTTGACATTGTCCCCAGGGCGGGACTGGTCCTCACGCTGGGCCAGGCCTTTGGGCACAGGCACGGAGACGGGGGAGGACGCCCACCTCTGCTGCTCCTGGCCAGCAGCAGCCAGGTGGGACTCGTACGACAGAGACGGGCCCTGCAGGGCTGTGCCACCAACCCTGCGACTGCTAGCACCACCACAGCCCGGGCCCCCCGCAGAGGGTCCAGGCAGACCAGGAAGGGCGTCGGGGGGGCCCAGGGCTACGGGCGGGCGCCTGGTTCTTCGCACAGCTTGATGGGCAGGTGGAGGAGGGAGAGCAGCAGTCCCCTCGGGGGGACCTCTCTGGGAGGGACAAGATGTGAGCTTTCGCTTGCTTTTCATTGCAGAGGAGCAGGGACGTGGCATCTCTCCGGCTGCACACGGCCCGCCAGGGTGCCCGCTGCCGTCCCCAGCGCCCGCGACGCACCACCTACTGAGGCGGCCCCAGCGGCCTCTGACCGGGCTCCCAGCCACACAGGCCACCACTGGCCACGAGGGCAGGTGGGTGTGAGGTACCCGGGGCGAGGCCGAGCAGGGCTGGACAAGAAGGACGGGAGCAGATGCCCACCCTGGGCGCTGACCGCAAAGGGCCACGATCCACCAGCCGAGGGGTGAATAAATGGAAGGCAGGAAGATCATTTTTTTTAAACACACACACAGTGAACAAGAATCACACGTATGTCTCAGCTTAAGTGCACACGTCTCGTAGGGGCTCCCGGGCGCGGCCACACCCCTGCAGCACGGCCCCCTTCCTTGCCAGCCACCGGGGCCCCGTGTGGATGCTCTGAGCTGTCTGGGCTCCAGCAGAGCGGGGCACGGAAGCAGCAGCGCTCAGAAAGTTGACCCAGCCGACAAGGGCCAGAGCCACGCTGTAAAAACCACCAGATTGTTGAGAGAATGAATTTGGAGGGAACGGTCAGACCCCTACCCCACGTAGAACAACGCCCCACCTCCTTGAAGACATTCCTTCCAAGGTGGCTCCTCCCACACGCAGGTTTATTTCAGACATTCAGAGGCAAAGGAAGGGAGTTTTGCACCCCAGGCACCCCCTGAGGGGCGGGCTGGGGCGCCGTGGTGCAGACAGGGCGGGATGGGGTGCAGCCAGCCACGTGGGGAGGCCCCCTCCCAAGACGGTGCCGCTCTGCCGGCTCTCCCCAGCCCCGCCCTCTGATGCCCGCCGTGTTGTGTCTAAAGCGTGGGTTTCTAGGTCCCTGAGCTCAGCGGTGGGCACCGGGCTGCTCCGGGGTCAGCAGGCTGGGTCCCTGGTGCAGATGGCTCGTAACCTCGCGGCTCGGCTTCGCCAGTTTGGAATGACACGTTCCCAGCCCGCCACCTCCCCGGAGAAACACGGACGGCCAAGCTAGTCCTGTTTGTGAAATAAACGTGAGCGTTGAAGTCTCTGTCCGGTTCCGTCACCCCCGCTGGCCGCCTGGGCTCAGACGCTCGTCTCTGGGGTATGAACGACCTCCCCATTTTTCTCGGGCTCTGCTTTCAGGAAGTGCTCCACCTCCCGAGAGTCCACCCTCACGTCCGTGGGGGGCTTGTGGCGCTCCTCCTCCCCCACGGCCACCTCGGGCCTCTTCCTAATGCAGAAGAAGTTGCCCAGCACCAGCACGAGGGAGGAGGCCAGCACCTCGGCCCCCGCCAGGACAAACACGTACTGGTACACGTGCGTCGCATCCAGGAGCTTGCCTGCAAGGGGGTGACAGCGTCAGCCTGGGCTGAAGGTCATGCCCACGGTCACCGACTACCTGTGCACCACTGTGCTGTTGGGGACAGCCCGGGGGCACCCTGTCCCGGCCTCCCCCACCCCCCAGGCAGCACAGACCAGGAGGCTTGGAGGCTTTTGAAGGAGACAGTCTCAGGGTGCGCACCTCGTCTGAGGTGCCTGGAGGTAACCTGGCCACACACTGCCTGTCACTGTGGAGGCCTCTTCACCCGTGGCCCTCACAGGAACTGCCTAGGCCCCAGAAGGGCACCAGGACCACGAGGCACAGCCCTGGCGCCCGCGGGGTCCCATGGGTGAGGGCCTACAGAGTTAGCCGCCCACCTAGCCCACGCCCCAGGATCTTGTCAGCCTTCACAAAAGAGCAAAAGCCTAGCATAACGGAAGCTGACACTCACTTTGGCTCTGAGCAGGCCCAGGTGCAGGGATAGTGCCAACCCTCCAGATTGCACATGCCGGCCTTTGGCCCGGGAGGTGGGCGTGGCCGGTGTTCCCTCCTGACACCTACTGGCCACCTGGGCAGGGGTCCCTGCAGCTAAGAGCCCTCCCACGGTGGGTCCCCCTCCCAAGAAGGCTCGCTCCCCGCTGCGTCCCACCACTCACCTCCCGACGGTGGCCCAATGAGCACAGCGATGGCCTCCAACAGCAGCACGAGGCCGATGGCACTGGAGAACTTCTGGGTGCCCACGATCGCCATGAGCACCTCGAACTGCAGAGCCCCCACCATGCCGTAGGAGATGCCGAAGAAGATGCAGAAGACCACCAGGCCTCCATAGTCGCCGGCCGTGGACCCCGTGAGGTCAGTGAGGCCGTTGAAGAACATGGAGAAGCTGAAGAGGTAGACGGAGTAGGGCCGCACCTTCTTAAGGCCCGTGATGAAGCCGGCGGTGGGCCGGGCGAAGATGTCGACGAAGCCCAGCACGGTGAGCAGGAAGGCCGCCTGGGTGTCGGGCACACCCAGGTCCTTGGCGTAGCTCACCACGAACACGGGGGGCACAAAGAGCCCCAGCACCATGATGGAGGCGGCCATGGCGTAGATGACAAAGCCACGATCCCTGAAGACGCTCAGGTCCAGCAGCCGCCGGGATGGCCGCGGGGGCGTGGGCCCCGAGGTCGGCCTGGGCGCCTCCAGGGGCCTCATGAGCGCGGCGCACACGCAGCAGTTGAGCAGGAGGCCCCCCAGGATGAGGAAGCCGCCCCGCCAGCCGTAGTGGTCCTGCAGCAGCTGCCCCAGTGGGGACAGGGCACACAGGAACACCGGGCTGCCCGCGGCCGCCAGCCCGTTGGCCATGGGGCGCCTCTTGTTGAAGTAGCGGTTGAGCATGATGAGTGATGGCTGGAAGTTGAGCGCCAAACCCAAGCCTGCGGGAGGGGCAGGCAGGCGAGGTGTCACGCCAGCCCGCCTGGCCCCTCCACCGGTCCCCCGTTTTCTGCCCCGAAGTTCCAGGTGGGGGTCTGCAGATATCCATGTGAGGGGACCCCGTGTGTGTCCAAAGCCCCGTCACCAGCCGACATGCTAGGAGAGACCAGTGAGGAACGGGGGACAGACTGGTGCCAGGGCTGGGGGGCTGTCCGCAGCTGCCTGCTCCTGAGAAGCCCTGCTCTGGGCACACTGCCCCAATATCCAGCCCCCCGAGCCACTGCACCCGGCCACGGGGGGGCCAGCATGCCACGGCCTGCCCTGCTCCCGGCCGGGCCCCACTCACCGGTGATGACCCCAGTGGTGAGGTAGAGCTCAATGATGCTTCTGCAGAAGGATGCGGCCACCATGCCCAGGGACGCTAGGAGGCCACCCGCAAGCATGACGGGCCGGCAGCCAAAGCGGTTCACGCACACGCTGCACAGTGGGCCTGTGGGGGTGGGGACATAAGGCTGGGCCCAGTCTCTCCACGCTCACCGAGAGACCTGGCCGGGCTGCCCTGACGCCCCCCGCCCCGGCTCAGCAGACACACCAGGCGCCCAGGGTGCAAGTCATGCTCAGACGCCTTCCTGAGCAAAGCACCGTTCACAGCGAAACATCTGGACGCACTTGGCCTGTGCCCGGTTTGGCCCTGCGGGGAGCCGCAGCTTCCAGGCAGGAGCCCCTCCAGGGCTCCCCGCCAGGCCCCCCAGAGTCTGGGCTGCGGACACCGGATCCTCCTGCCAGTCCCCCACCCCCAGGCCTTTGTGCTGGTGTGTGAGGCTCTTAACCAGAACTGCCCTTGGTGAGCTCCAGAGGCCACCGCCGGGCGGGACAGCGCCTTACCTGTCCCGTACAACATGGCCAACAGGATAGAGGAGATCCAGGCCGTGTCGCTGTAGCCGATCCCAAACTCACGCATGAGCTCCTTGAAGAAGACGCTGACCGCCTTGGGGAAGGCGTAGGAGAAGCCCGTGATGACGAAGCAGCCGAAGAGGACGGCCCAGCCCCAGCCCCCATCAGGGGCCCTGATGCCCGTGGGGCCCTCGTCGACCACGGCACCGCCCATGGCCAGGAGGGCGGCTCGTGCGTCCTGAGGAAGGAAGGCAAGCTGACGCGGCCGTCCAGCCTCGGCCACAGCAGGGCCCTGCTGCCCAAGCTACCTGACAGCCCTGCCTCTGGCCCTCACCTGCGTCTGGCCCCGGGGCGGAGGGTCTGGCCTGACCAGCAGCTGCCGCCCTTCCTCCCTTCCCCGCTCAGGCCTGGCCTCCTCCCACCCAGCTGGCTCTAAAGGGCAGTGGCTTTTTTGGGCTCGACACAGTCTCAGGTTACCTCCTGAGGAGGACAGACCCCAGCAGGGACATCAGCCCAGCCCGTCATCCCGCCTGACCCCGTGTGGGGGAACAGGCGGCACCTTCCGTTCTCTGTGGGTGGGTCCTGTGAGAGGGGGCCTGGGGCCCCACCTGGGGTGGTGTCCCTTGAGACCTAATCTAGCTGTGGCCAGCCGTGCTCTCCCACCCCCAGGGGAGCGGGGCTCCCGATTCTGTCCTCTCGTGCACTGCCCCCCGAGGGAGACCCTAAGGAAGAGGGGCAAAGGCTCACACAGGCTTGGCTGTGCAGGCTGGAGTGGGGGGCAGCCGGCAGGGGCCGTCAGGCTGTCAGGGAGTGCAGTCCTCGCCGCAGAGGACGCCCCCTGTGCCCGCTGGCCCGTGATGGAGGGCCCCCTCGCTGTGCCGGTGCCGACTCCTCCCACCCAACTATCCACAGGTTGCAGCTCTTCCAGGACAGCTGGAGGGGGGTCTCTGCAGATCAAGGAAGGGGAGACCCCAGGGTGGACAGCTGAATGAAGGGATAGGTGGGCAGGGGTGCAGCTTCCATGCAGCCCACTGGAGCAAACCATCCAGCCCCCAGCCTGCTAAGGCGAGGAGGGGCTGCCTGTACCCACTGGCTGCCCGAAACCCCACAGCAGCCCTGGGCCCACTTCCCTCTCCAAGCCACAACTTGGCCCGTTGAGGCACGGGACAGTAACTTGGAACACTGGGACCAGACGTCCAGCTGGAGACCCTCGCCTCCACCTGATCCTAGCACGAGAAATCCCCTCATCCCAGAGATCAGGCTGGTGGCTGGTCCCCCCACCTCACCAGACAGAGGCTGTTCCCAGAAGAGTGCCGTCTCACGTCTCAGGGCAGGTGCGGGGAAGGGAGGGCAGCCCGGGGGCCAGGCCTCTCCCCACCAGCGGGGTGCGGAAGACCGGCCCCGGGGGGAAAGCAGTCCCGATGGGGAGCGTTTGCCAGTTCCGTGGCGTAAACCACGCTCCACCTGCACTGACGTCCAGGAACGTCCCAACCAGGGGATGGCACTGCCCCAGGTTCAGCCACCTGGCTCCACCCCGTGCCCTCTCCAACATCGTCCTTGACCTTGCAGAGCCCCCTGGGTGGCCCATTTTCTGTATGCAAGGCATAGACAGAATCTGGGCCAGGACTTTGGAGTGAGGACAAGGGCCTCTGCCTGGCCCGTGTGAGTGCAGGGTCAGCGGAGGGGGGGAAGGAACGTGGAGAGTAACCCCTCCCAGCCTCCACTCCGCCCTTGCCCCCAGCATCACGGCCACGCCACCTGACTCAGTTGCCTGGGGGGAGTCTGGGCTCCATTCAAGGGTGTGTCATGTGTTGGGGGCTGTTTGCTGAAGACTTTCTGGGTGATTCCAAGCAGTAGCTGCTGTTCGAGTGCCACCGTTAGATGATGGATCCCCAGGAGCCAGCTGGCTGCCAGGCTGATGACAAGGCTGACACAGCCCACTGGAGCAGAACATGGCCCCGGCCCCCACCCTAGGCTGGGCCAGGCTTCACGGCCACAGGCACCACTTCTGGGAAACCCAAGAGAACAACCTCTCCTCCTGGGCTCCCGGACCCCGTGCCCTTTCCCCACCGGCTCTCCCGAGTGCTCAGAAGGCTTGTAGACGGGAGAGCAAGATGCAGGGTGTTACCGAGGGTATGGGACGCACAGCCCCTGGGGGCACAGCTGAGAGGTTCACGGGGCGCCCAGACCAAGGAAGCCCCCGGTTCTCCTGCAGACGTGCCCACAGACCCGTGACCTGGCACAGCCCCCCAGCTGGCCCATTTCTGCATCTAAGGCATACCTGGAACCTGGGACTGGACTCTGCCTGGATAGTCTGGCCTCACCCCTGGGTTCTGTCCTTCAGATCCCTGCCTCAGGCTGCAGCGTGTGCCCAAGGCCGGGACGGGACCAGAGGCGAACGCCATCCCACAGCCAAACACACAGGGTGGGGGACACCCAGCAGCGGTAGTCCTTACCTTCCTCAGCGTCAAGCTTAAAAGGTCCCTGAAGTACAGGCAGCAGGGAAACTTAATAAAAACCCCAAAAATACATCTTAGGAATGTGTCATGATGCCGTGATACTGCTGAAGGCAGAAAGCACAAACCCCAGACCCAGGACAGCGGCGGGGCTGGTGGCCATGGGGCCCTGAGCCGCTAGTTGTCCCCACAATCCTGGCTTGTCTTGGGTTGTGGGTTTACAGACATTCATTGATTTTAAAAATAAACTAAGTGGGCCGTGCAAAGGCGGAAGAGGGAAGTGCGCCTGAAACCAAAAATCACCAGCAGTTCCACTCCGTATTCCCAGGGTCCCAGAGCCACCCAGGGCCTCCCTCTGAGATCTCCTCGGCCACACCAGCCATGATGCCCCGTTCTCTGCTTTCTGCTGCCCACCAGGGCTGGACCCCACCCCCACCCCCAAGGCTCCCCTGGTCTTCCGAGGCAGATGCTGGCCACCTGTGGGACCCAGGGCGTCCCCTGAGCCAGCACCTAGGAGGGTGAGGGTCAGAGGAGTAGGTGCCATGGCCTAGTGGCCAGGAGGGTACAACATGCTCCAGGACCTGTGTGGGCCATGGGAGGCCCACATGGGGAGCATGGTCATGGCCCCCATCCACCCGTACAGGCCCCAGAGGCCCTTCAGACGTTTTCCTGGGTGCCAGCCGGACTAAAACATTCCCCTCCCCGTTCCCCACACAAGCCAGTCCTCAAAGTGAGGTTTCTCAGCCCGGGAAGGGAATGGGTGGGGCCTCTGGGTTTGGAGCAAAAGGGTTTCGCCCAGGAGGGCTTTGCAAATGTAGGGGGTGGGGGAGGTAGAGAAAGGGCTGGGATTTCCGAGAGCAAAACGGCCTTGTCAGCCCAGAGTGCCTTGGGGGAGGAAGGCCGGCAGAGGCCCAGACCCGCAGACTTCCCAGGACAAGCCTGCCACCGCCCGTCTAGACCCAAGATGGGAGGAGTGGCCCCCTGTAGGGGCTTGGTCGGGAACCCTCACTGCAGTGCAGGGGGAGGTGTCACCGGCACATCTGTGGGTACACACCAGTCGGCTGGCCTTGTGATGACATTTACCCTCCCGGGGAAGCATGCAAACCACGTCCCCAGCCCAGAAATAACCCGCCCTCTGGGCCTCAGAAAGCTGATCTCCCTGGTGGGGTGTGTGTGTGCCCGCTTCTGGGTCAGGTGAGGCTCTGGGAGCTGCCCCTCCACCATTTCCCGAAAAGGTCCCACCGCCCCAGGCGGCTGGAAGCTGAGCAGAGGAGGGCCCAAGGAGGGGTGTGCCTGGGGATCCCTTGGACCGCCCTGGGCCACCACAGACCACACCTCAGAGGGGAGGGGCCGTTGTGCTTTCCGAAATCAAGGGCTTCTGCCAGCGTCTCCCTCAGCAGTCCAGGGGCTGGCTGAATCCCGGCTGGAGTCCAGACCCCAGCCCCTGAGCCAGCCTGGCCTCCCGCCAGGCCTGTTCTCCAGCACCACCCCTCCCCAGTGACCCC
Organism: Ursus arctos; assembly: GCF_023065955.2. NCBI lineage: Eukaryota > Metazoa > Chordata > Mammalia > Carnivora > Ursidae > Ursus > Ursus arctos. Next base: position 942,360 of record NW_026622919.1, read on the forward strand.
CTTCTCTGCCTACTCTACTCAACTGGGCTTTGAAAGGCCCAGGCCCACCCACCACGTCTGCACCTGGACGGCGAGTGCAAAACTCACACACCCGACTGCTCACCGCCCTGGCCCTCACCAGCCCCACATCTCCTTGGCTTCACCCACTTCCAGAACCCCCTCCTGCGGCTTCACTCCAGCCTGTAGACCCCCTGCCGTCCCCAGTGCACCCTGGCATGCTCCCCATTAGACCTCTGTGCCAGAGGTCCTCGCACCCACCTTGGCTCCTGGGTCTCTGGCCTGTCAGGTTCCAGGGCAGGCCATGTCCCCTAGGTTCAGTGTGGTGGCCTCCGACTCTAGAGCCTGTGGCCTATCCCAGGTGCTCTGTAGGTTCGCCTTCTGAGGAGACTGGCCAGTTATCTAAGCAGACTTCCAGTCTTTGGAGACCAGCTCCAGGTAGGTGGGCAAGAAGGACAACTGCATTCCTTCCTGGACTCTTCCTGCACCAGGAGGCCTGGGACACATGCCTGGGCACCAAGAAACAGCCCCATTGTGGCTTAGCACCTGGCTTCCTTTGAGCCCCGAGGTCCCCGGAGCATAAGGGGGTGGTTGATGGACATGGGAGTGCCCCCGGGGGAGGGCCTCCCAGGCCCCCTTGCTTCCTTTCCCCACTCTCCTATTGTGCAAACAGGTAACAGCATAACCGATGCCTTTGCCTGTCCAGGACTCAGAAGGCAGCACTGGTCAGCGTGCTTGTCCCCTTCCCAGGGCCTGTGCAGGACCCCAGATGCACACCCCCCCCCTTGTGCAGAGCTGGGGCTAGAGGGAGATGGGCCTTGGATACTACCCCAGGCATGATCCAGGCCTATTAAGCCCAGCCTGGGCCCTCTGCCCCACTTCCACTGACCACGAAGCCCCCAGGGCATGTCCAGTGCCCTCAGAGCTCTCGGGTGGGCTCACATCTTGCAGAGGCCAGTGGAGCAAAAATGCTGGCTTCATGCGTCATATTGGCCACTGCACTGGGGCCAGCCCCTCTCCAACCCTGTGCCCCATGTGACAAGGAGGGGGCCACGGGCCTTGTGGGTGGCCCTGTGGACGGCTGCGGGCTCACCAGTCAGGGCACCCTCCTCTAGACGGCTCAAAGGGGCCAGTGAGCAGTAGAGGCCGGAGCGGGTCCGAAGCAACCCCCTGTGGCCCTGGACCCTGCCCAGCCCGGGACTACCTGGCCTGCCCATCACATGGCCATCTTGTCCCACTCACTCCCTGCAGCCGCCCCCCACCCTACAGCCAGTGCTCTAAGGGCAAGGCCAGGAAGAGGTCTCCCCATCAGCAAGCCCCTCGCCAGGAAAGGCCCCTCCCACCACCAGCCGGCTGGGCCTGGTGGGGCTGGGGCGGTAGACAGGGAGGGGTGTGGGAAGGGAGCAAGCTCCGCCCACCCCGGCCCCGCTCGCTGGGCCGAGGGACGTGGGGGACGTGACCGCGCCAAGGGAGGAGCCGCCACCGTATTGCCTGGAGTAGGCGCCCTCCCCGTCTGTTACCGTATAGGCCCGCGCGCGGGCCGCTGGGGTCAGGGAGCCCCGGAACCGCCCTGGGCGCTAGTGAAGGCTGGCGCCCGCCGGAGGAGATCCTGTGGCCCCTCCCGCGGCCCCCCCAGGGCGGGAGGACCTCATTTTCCCTCCGCAGGGGCTCGGCCATGTGGGCGCAGCTGGGGCGGGGAACTTGACCGAGAACTCCCATCGGCAGGAAGGCTTCCCCCGCACTGCCCATTTCACAGATGGGGACCGAAGCCGGAAGATCTGTACTTGCCCGGGGGCACGTGAGGAGCCCCAAGCCTCTCCACTCCTGTCCCAGCGGAGGCCTGACCCGGAGGTGCCCCCGATGGATTGGCTGCTGGGAGGCAGTCGACACCCTACTGGACTCCGATCCTTGGAGTGGCACTGGCCCTTCTCCTTTACGCAGGCCAGTCACTGCTGGGACCCACCCTGGAGCAAGTACCCCCCCTTGCACATACTCCCCCGGCCACTGTCCTGGAGAGCACGAACCCCGTTTTGTTGCTGGCCCTCCGCACTGAGGTTCTAGCTGCAGTCCATCAGAGCCCGGTTGTCTCCTGGGTCTCAGGCCCTGCCCAAGGTCACACCAAGTCATTACAAAGCCTGCCCTGGGACCAGGCCCCCCATTGCCCGTCCCAGGCCCGGCCCACACCACAGGCCTCTCGGCAGGAAGGCTCCACACCAGCCTGAGCACTGCCACCTGTGCCCTCAGAGCCCCTCCGGGGACAAGCCTCCCACCACAGGAGCAAGTCCTCAGTCACACTGCCCACCCACAGAGGCCGGATCCAGCCTTGACGGCACACTCCTGCGCCTGTCTCCGTTCCTCACACCCAGGGTGCACTTCTGGACGTGCAACTCAGTGCCTCTGGGATAGAAAAGCACTCTGGCCTCGGGGCTACCCCTTAGTCCCTCACCTAGATGCCAGGCATCCCCAGCGGCCGTGACCTGACTGCTAACCTTCCACTCACAGCCTGCCTGCCACTGGCCTGGTCCAGCATCCAGAAAGGTGTGTTGTCAACCCACTTTTCAGATAAGTAAACTGAGGTCCCACCTGGTTTTCCCACGGGCCCGGGGTCTGGCCAGAGGGAGGAGGGGTTGAGACGAACCAGGGCGTCCAGCCTGATTCAGAGGGAGCCCCCTACCTCTCTGCCCCGGGCTTGGGCTGGGAGCCTTCGCCCGAGGGCGGATGTGGGACGGCGAGTGTTTGGGCGCGGCGAGAAGCGGGAGGAGTGAGGGAGACAGAGGCCTCGGGCCAAGACACCACCACCGCCCAGCGCCACGCTGGGAGCGCACGTGCACCCCGCGCCCTCGGGAGGGAACCCGGGCCGGCGGCAGCCCCACCAAATACCGCCCGCCGCCGAGGACGGAGCTCTTCACTCCCGCGACCCGGCTCGGCTGCCCCGCGCATCCGCCTCCCAGCCGGGGCCCAGCCCCGCACAGGGGCCGGGTCCGAGGGCGCGGCGGGGGCGCGGCTGGCTCCCCGGAACCCCGCGATGGGGGCCGCCGCGGGCGTGGGGTGCCCGAGACCCGGATGGGGAAGGGGCTAGGGGCCGGAGCGCAGGCTCGGCGGAGGGTCCCGGGCCCGCCCCGTCCCGCCGAGCACCCACGCCGCGCCTACCTGCCGCCGCTCGGCCGCTGCGCGCCTGTCCGCCTGGCTGCTGGGCGCCGCGCCGGGGGGACTCGGAGCTCCGGCCGCTCGCGCCGCACGTCCCCCGCGCGTCACCGCCGCGTGGCACCGCCCCTGCCCGCCCCGCCCGGACCCCGCGCCGCGCGGGAGGGGCGCCCAGAGCTCCCGACGGCGCCCGAGCTCTCGCCGGGCGGAGGGACCCCCACCCCCACCGCGCGGACCCGGGCCGGGGAGGGAGGTGCGCCTTCTCGCCCCGCAGCTCCCGCTCCCTCCGCGCCCCCGGGCCGGCCCCCAGGTCTCGTCCCCCCGCCCCGGGGCTGCTCCCCTGACCCTGTGGGGCTCCCACCTCCCCGCTCAGCTCTGGGGCGCTCAGGCCTCCCCCCCGCCCCGCCCCAGACCCTCCGGGAATCTCCGCCCCGTCCAAGCCTCGGCTTCCTCCCAGGGTGGGGAGCGGGCCGGGCCCCCCCGCGCTGCCGGAGGGATGGTGGACACGGCAGTCAACCTCTCTGAACTTCCGTTTCCCCATGTGGCTCCTAGCCCCGCGAAGCCAGATAGAGCTGGTGACCCTCCCCTCAGGCGCCCAGACCGGGGCCGCGGTGGAGTGGGACCCCAGTCCTGGCGCTCTCCCCATCCCCACACCCGCCCACGCTCGCCCACGGGGGAGGGGCGTCCCAGCTGGTCCCAAGTAAGGTCTTCGAGCCCCATTTTCTCATCTGTCACATGGAAAGAGCTAGCTCAGCCCAGCCTCAGGTGGTACCCCCCATTTGCCTACACCAGCCGATGTTCAACCCACAGCCTGGAGGTGGGGGTGCCCTAGTGTGGGAGGTCATCTGAGGGGCTGGCGAGGCCTCATGGTGCTTGGGGCAGGGTGCGGCTGCAGAAAGGAATCCCCCCACCTATGGTGGTCCTTCCAACTTCTGGAGGGTGGGGCACCGTCCTCCCCTGCCTCAGATTATTTAGACACACAGCATGCCCAGCTCAGGGTCCCTCTTCACCACCACCCAGATACCTCCCTGTCTTCACGGAACTTGGTGGCTAACGCACCCCACCCTGAAGACTGAAGATTCCTCTTGGGTAGGAGCTATGCTGCCCTCAGCCCCTGACCCCCAACCCCTGCCCCCACCCCAAGACCGAAGAGCACAGAGTGCCCAACAGAGAAAGAGGGCAGGGATGGCTGGGGTCCTCCTGCCCTCTCCCAGCCTCCCTAAGCCCACCGCTCGGTCTTCTCTGAGCTCCAAGACCGGAGAGGACCCCAAACCTCCCCCAGTGATCAGAGGGAGTGCCTGGGACTCAGCCCTTGCACTCCTAGGAGGAAAAGGGGCCTAAACGGTCCAGCTAGGAGAGCGGGGGGGTGGTCAGCCAGGGACACCTGGTTCTGCAGGAGCCCTGAGGAGGAAGAGGACAGTGCCCCAGACTCAGAGCCCCTCAGGCATGGTTTTCTGTGTGTGCGTGTCCTGGAGCCAGCCGGCCTGGCCACCCAGAGCTGAGACACAGAGGGCAGGCTGATAAGACACACTTTCCGGCCTCCGCCCCGCCCCAGGCAGAGCGTTCCAGGGCAGGGGGCTTTGACTAGGGGTGGGGTGGAAGACCAGAGTGGGGGCTGGCAGAGTGATGACTGCTGGTGTGTGGGGTAGATGGCTCTTTGTGGGAAGCCAAGTGCCGACCACCAGAGGAAGTTTCTCGCCAGGGCTTCATCTGGCCTAGCCCTTCAGGGGAGGGCCAGGAGCCTCTGACACCTGAAACCCTTGGCCCCACTGCTGAGGACTCCGCTGGTCCCTTAACAGAGGTGCCCAGCACCGGGAGGGTCTCGGGTGGCCAGGCTCCATCCTGCACATAGCCCCACACGGCACATTTCAGTTTGGGCTAAGCCCCCCTACCCTGAGTTCCCCTTAGGCCCTTCATTCCCCTCCAATGGTGCCCTGTGCACTGCAGGCAGGAGTGGCCGCAGTTCTCCGGGAGGGACAGGGAAGGCCAAGGGCACCCACCCCAGACCTGGCTCCGATGCCCGTTCCCTGACAGTGGCCCTGGGCCAGCCCCACAGCCCAGGCTGCCCTTTTCAGAACGGAAGGGAGTGGAGGACCCTGGGAGGGTTAGCCATCCTGGCAAGGGGGTGGCTTCACAGGATGGCCCTGTACTGGGTGAGGGCCACTCCCCGATGACCTGGTGTGGCCCTGGCCCTGCCTTCCCTCACGTCTGCCACAACCCTCTTCTCTGTCTCCTGGACTCCCAATTCCTTGAATTGTTGCAAGTCACAGCTTTGGGTCCCGTCGGGCCCTGCAGTGTGCTCCGAGGGGCCTCCAGGGCTGTCCCCAGCACCCTGCCCAGCCAGCTGCAGCTCCTGGGGGACACCCTCCACCTTTCTCAAGAGCTGCCGTGTCTGGAGATGGTGGAGGGGCATCTGCTCAGCCCATCGTCTGCGGCTGGTCCTATCTCCATTTTCCCTGTGCATCCAGACAAAGGTGCCAGGCTCTGCCAGGTCTGCCTCTATCTCCAGAAATGACCCTGGACACCTAGAGAGACTTTTGAGGGCAGCGGCTACAGGGAGGGTGGAGGACAGGCCTCCTGCTCCTACCTGGGGCCAGATCTAGGACGCCAGGTTGCTGGTGGAGCCATGCAGATTCCCCATTCTCAAGTCCTGGGAACCCAGCACTGGACTCCAGGCCATGCCCCCCACCTGCCTTCACCAGGGCAGGTGAAGAAGGCCAAACCACGTGACAGACATCTGGGCGAACCACGGCCCCTGCCCTCCTTAGGGAGCTGGTGGCACAGCTGGGGCTCAGTCCTGCAGCCACACCCTCCCCCACTCCAGGGTGGGAGGCCGCCTTTGCAGATGAGGCCCTGTGGGGGCAGAGGACCCTCCCCCAGCCAGGGCAGCTGGCCCAAGGCCAGGGGTTTCTAACCACCCCCTCCCTCTCCCCAGGGCCTTTACCTGGGATCTGTTCAGGCTCCGAGAAAAATAAACACATTAACTGCTTGGCTGGCCCAAGCTGTGAACAGAGGCGGAAATGGGCTGCAGAGGCCAGACCCCAGCCCAGCCTGGCATGACTCACCAGGGCGGGTGCTGGGCATGGGGGTGGGGTGGTGTCCATTGAGGGGAGTTGGGGATATCTGGACTGGGCGTATCTGGGGGAGGCTGGGGTTATTGGGGAGCTGGGGGCGTCTGGAAGGAGGTTGGAGGTATCGGGTTTGGGGTGTCTGGGAGGTGGGGTGCCTGGGAAGGTTGGGGGTGTCTGTAGATGGGGTGTCTACGGGTGGGGGTGTCTGGGGTGGGGGGAGGCACTGCTGCCAGAACGTTCACACCCCAAGGTCAGTGGGCTAGCTGGGCAGATATGTCCGAGAATCTGATCCAGTTGGGAAAAGGAAGCAGAAAGCAAGGCCATGTGGAGCCTGGCAGGATTCAACTCCGGGACTCCTCTGGACCTGTGTCCTGTCTGGGGCGTGGGTGTGGTGAAGCCCACCTGACTGCTCCTCGGGGACATAAATGTCCCGCCTCCCTCCTGCCCCCGGCCCCCTGCCCCCCAGCTCGGCCTTTTGGCCTGGAAGCTGGATGGGGAGCAGCCCCAAGCGTTTGGGCTCCCCCTGCCCCCACCTGCTGCCCCACAGGCCCTGGTCTGGCCCTCCATGTGCTTTTACTCCCCCTGGCTCCACTACTCCTGTCCTCCCCCCGCTGATGGCCACAGGGGCTCTGCTACTCTGTCCTTCCCCAGCCGTGGAGCCCTGGGGTGGGACAGGGGCAGCTTTGGGAGGGGCATGAATTAGGATTAGGACTGTCCCGTGCTTCCCACTGGTGGGAGCCCCTCGCCTCCCTCCTCCCCACAGGGTCCTCCTGGACCTGGGCCCTCCAGGTCCCACCCGCCTTGGTCCCTGTGGTGCCTGCTCCTGGAGGCCCCCAGTCCAGGCACCAGGAACAACTCCTCTCTGCGTGAGGTCCTGTCCTTCCTCCCTGTCCCCCCGAATCAGAGGCCGTGGCTGCAGAACGCGACCTGTGCCCTTCTCCCTTGCCGGCCGTTGTTTGCCCCCCCCCTCCCCGGCTGAGTGAGGTGTTGCTAAGGACCAGCGGGACATCCAGGCAGGGACCTCAGACACCACCTGTGAAGGGCTGGGGGTGGGGCCCCTCCCCCCCAGCCTGGCCCTGCACGTCCTCAGCTGCCCGAAACACTGGGAGTCCCGACGGAATGGGTGGCTCCAGGACGTCTGCTGGCAGTGGGCTGCTCCCGTGCCCTGTGCGCGGCCTGAGGGTGGCCAAGCCGTGCCTACAGCTGCACCTGCTCTTCAGGTGAGGCCCATCCCTGGCCAGAGACAGCTCCGAAAGTTGGCCGAGACTGACGCTTTGTTAGGGTGCCCTGCCCAGGGGTACCTGGCAAATGCATGCGGCCCCATGCTCCCTGTCAGGCCCCCAGCCCTAACCCTCAAACGTAGTGGCCGATTCTCAGACCCCAACCTGCAGAGGTCCTCTGCCTGGCTCTTCCCCCGCAGCTCCGAGGGCTCCCCCATGTCTCCTGACCCCTCTCCTCCTCTGTCCATGCCATCTGGGGTGTGGCCTTGTCCACTCTCAGGGCCCTCAAGACCATCCTTCTGCTGGCAACCCCGAGATGCACTGGAGCTCAGGCTCCCCACGCCTCTTGGCCCAGTGAAGTGCCTCTGTGACCCCACTCGACCCCTCCGAAGCCCTCTGCACATCAGGCTTCCCTCTGGGTCCCCTCTTTCCTTTGCTCCAAAAGCCAGACCCAGGCAAATCCTGGGCTTCTGTTGCCCAGGGCCATGGCCCCGCAAGGCCGGGAGAGCCTGTGCCTACTCCAGTGCCTGGAACAGTGCCTGGAACAGAGCGGGTGCTCCGTCAATGTAGGTGAGAGAGGGACACTTGGGAGACCGCACCCCCACCCCCACACGCCAGCGGAGCCACCAGCCCTGTCCCTCCCTGGTCCAGTCTCCTGTCTGCCCATGGAGTGGCCAGAGGGGACCTCCCAAACCACCCCTGTGGTCCGGCGCCCTGGCTGGGCGTCTGTCCTCTCCTCCCTAGCGCTCAGGTCTCATCCGCTCAGGTGGGCTGGCTGGGGGCCCCCCCCCGCTAATGTAGCTCTGCCCACACACTCTGTACCTGACCTTGCACTGGACCGGGCTCTGCGTCCCCACTGAGGTACGGCACAGGCGTGGGCCCACCTTGTTCCTTGATCTTGCTCTCCAAGGATCGAGCTCAGCTTACGTGGGCTGCCTCCCTCCATGGTGATACCTGACATTACAGCCCCCTCGAGTCCCCCTAATGTCAGTGTGGAGCACTCCAGGCCCAGGGGACAGAGGTAGAGACCCAGGCCCTGCGTGGCACATCAAGGTACCCGTGAAGGACGATACCAGGTGAGGGATGGGCGTCTCAGCCTCCTGCAGGCCAGAGCGACACGCAGGAGGGCCGCAGCTAGGCCTTGGCCAGGGGCTAAGCCAGTGGGGCCGGGCTGCGTGCCAAGCGCAGCGTTCCTCCAGCCCGCGGGGAGGGGAAGGCCTTGCCCCACCTTCCTGCTCTGACCGCAGCCCCCCCTCCCTGGTGACTCAGCACTGAGAGCTCAGCAGAACCACCTGGGGGGTTGGGAGGGGGTGGGACTCTGACAGCTGGTGTCCAGTCCCGTGCTGCGGGCAGGGAGGCCAGCCCTCAGGTGGGTTTCCACTCAGCGTGCAGGGGCCGGGTCCCGTCCTAGCTGTGTGTGGGCCACGAGAGCCCCTTGGCTTCCTTCACCTCCAAGCCCAGAGAGGTGAACCTCAGGGTCTCTGGGATCCACGTGTGAACCTGCCAGTCCCACGGGGTCCCCCAGCCCCCGGGGATCACCCCACAGGCTGCTGTCTGTGTAGTGGTCAGGACAGCAAAGGAAGGTGGACACCAACCCCCTGGTCAAGACAGCCCTGGGGCTGGCCTGGCGGGGCACGCCCCTCTTGGTGCCCCCCTGTTGGGCAGCATGTCCCTTTCACACCAGCCCTGTGGGGAACATCTGACAGCTCTGTGTCTACCTCTGGGCTTTGACCTCGGGGAAACAACTATGTCGGGCCCTCTGGTCCCTTTGTCCCTCCAGAAACACTGTCCTCCCCCCCCCCCAGTGTCCCTTCCTGTTTTGGGGCTGTGAGGACCCCTGCCCTGCCCCTGCCCTGCCCCAGCCTGCTGCCCAGTTCAGGTTCACAGGGCACCTCTTGATCTTGAAGGGCAGGGACCATGTAGCTGGCTGTCCAGGGCCTGGCACACGCCGGGGGTTGAAGGACATCCCCCACCAACCCCCCCATCTGGGTACCCTTCTCCCCAGGATCCCACCAGGGTGTTGCCCACCCCTTCTGGAGACACCCTTCCAAGAAGAGGCTCCCACAGCAGGTGGTAGCCCAGCGTTTCCTGCCCCCAGGGCCTGCACGCAAATGGGGAAGTTGCTGTGGGCCCAACAGGGGGTGAGGGGTAGGGGCAGAGCATTTCCTAATCCCAGAGGGAAGTGACTTGCTCAACACCATGTAGGTTTGTGCCCACACTGGCCCCACCCCGATCGCTGTGTGTGGGACCCCATGGAAGGCCTGCAAGGGACATCCCCCAGTGAGGTCAGCTCCGAGGCCAATGCTGGAGGAAGGACCTGGAGTCCCAGGCCGTCAGGATGGGGCCTCCTTGGGCAGCCCCTGGTGCTCCCTGTATCTCCCTGGGGCACTGTCCTGGGAGGGAGCGTAGCTTCCAGGGCCCTCCCCACCCAGGGGCCACTCTGGCCACCAAGTCAGGCTGGAGCCACAGCCCAAACCCAGTCCTTTAAGCCATGACCCTTCCTGGATTACGACAACTGACAGCAGATTCAGCCCGCCACCCAGTGTTGAGACCCACTCTGGGCGTTGGCACTGGGGCAAAATGGAAGCAGAACAGGCCCTCTGGCCTCAGTCTCCTCATCTGTAAAGTGGGGAGAGATCCGGAACCACCTGGAGAGTGGCCACGAAGGCTCTGTGCGATATGGGGGGCCATCCCCTATGATGCGCCAGGAAGCGGGGCCCCTCTCACTGGCCCTCCAGTGACCCTCCAATGTCACTCCCCCCCAAACAATTACTGAGCTCCAACTGTGTGCTCTGGGAGCAGGGCAGTCCAATCTTGGCTGTGCTAGAGGCCATCGGGCTGGGCAGGGTCCCTCAACCTCCACGGCTCTGTTTCTACATCTGTGATGAGGTGACCACAGGGTGGCCTGGGGGACCTGGCCCTGGGGGACTGTCGGCCAGTGCAGGGCCAGGGGAACAGTCTGTAGTGGGCTGAAACAGCCCCGAAGAGACAGGTTCCGGTCCCAACCGCCAGCTCTCGGGGATGCGACCTTACTTGGAAATAGGCTCTTTGTGGGTGTAACCAGTCGGATGAGGTCACGCAGGAGCAGGTGGGTCCTAATCCAATATGGCTGGAGTCCTTATACAAGGCACAGCACGTGGAAGACAGAGACACAGGGAGAAGGCCAGGCGCCCACGGAGGCAGACATGGGAGTGACGGGGCCCCAAACCGAGGGACACCGAGGGGTGTGGGTCCACGCTGGAAGCTGGAAGAGGCAGGAAGGATTCTATCTAGGGCCTTCAGCAGGAGCAAAGCCCTGCAGCCACCTTGAGTTTGGACTTGTGGCCTGCAGAAGCGTTACCTTCAGCACCCCAGTTTGTGGCCATTTGTTACCGTAGCTCCAGGATGCTGACACCCAGTCAGCTGTCAGCAATGGGGACGCAGCAGGCCCGACAACCATAGGGGGAGCGGAGGGCATTCTGAGTGGGGGAAGGAAGGGTGCGAGTCTGGTCTCCCGGGCAGACTGGGAGGACGTGGGGTCTGGTGCGACCGGTGGGGAGACCAGGGGGAGAGAGGTAGGGAGCAGCCAGTGACCAGAGATGCAAGTGGAGAGCCTGTGGAGGGGGCCGGGCTACTTGGGTCACCGTGTGTCGATGCTGGCCTCAGTGGGGGTCACTGTATGTCGCTGCTGGGCCCCAGAGGCTGGAGCCCCCCCTGGAGGACAGGGGAGGGCGGGCTCTGGCTAGGTGGTCGCTAAATGCTGGTTAGATAAATGAGGGATGAGGCAGTGAGAGGCCTGAGGTGGGGGTGGGCATGGCTGAGAGGGGCGCCATTCACCTGGGGGCAGAGACGTTGGAAGAGCTCTGCAGGCCTGACTCTGGTGGTCAGGATGTCCCTTCATCTGCTCACACACACGTACTGGGCTACTGGGCATACGGCACGGAAAAGGAGCCCTAGGGAGGCTGACTCAGACCTTGGAGTGGGGGCTGGCCACGTGTGCGGAGGCCCCTGGCAGGGTGGTGAGTGCCTGGGCTCCCGGTAGGGCCCACTCCGGCCTCCACCATCTTGTTGGCTGTGTGCCATGCAAGGGAAGATGAGTACCGTGCCTCTCTGGGCCTGGTACCCCCGAAGCCTTACCTGGGATTCTAGTGAGAGGGTCAGAAGTTCTGGGGTTGTTGGGATCCCGGAAGGGCGGGGAAGGTGCTTGTCCCAGCAAAGGGCAGGAGGAGCTGACCCTTCCCGTGAGAAGCAAGGCCATGTTGTGCCCTGGGGTTGTCATAGGTTCAGGGGTAGGGTTGGGCTTAGTGTTGGGGTTACTATAGAGTCAGGTTTGAGAGCCTAGGATGGCGAGGAACGGAGCTCATTGTTAGGTTTTGTTCTCCTTGAAACGGGCAAGTCCCATAGGCCCCCTTTTTACCCTAACACACCTGGGGCCCCTTTAGGGGCTGAGCCAGGACCTGAGTGGTTCAGTGTTGTTTGTGACCTTCCAAGCAACAGGGAAGGGAGCGTGTTCTCCCATCCTGTGGAGAAGCAAACCGAGTCCTGGAAAAATGTAAGACAGGAGTGGACTAGGATTTGAAACCTGGCTCTGCGACAGCAGGTTATCCTGGTCTGGAGGCAGCAAGGGGGCCCAGGGCCTGTGGGATGCAGGTTAAAGGTTATGGGGACCCTCTATGACGCCTCCAGGCCAGCACAGCTGTTTTCACTTGGTTTCCCTGCAAGATGTGAAATCTTCCATTTTTCATGAGGCTTGAATTATTGAGCTGCTTGATATTTAATAACTCCTGGGCCTCCCTCCAGGAGCTTTTCCAACTGTTAGCTGGATTGGGACGTCTGTCCAGCACCAGCAGGACCAGCTTGGGGACTGGCCGGAGGCAGCCTGCAAGCCGTCCAGGTGGAGAAGACAGACGGGGAGGGGTGGGACGGAGGGCGGACAGGTGACTGTGTCCCTGGGCTTGGGACCCCACCCAGCCCCGGGTCAGGTGCGCTGAGCTGACGTTTTGTCTCTGCTTCCCGGGGGCCCATCGGGTCCTCTTCAGGCCTAAAGCGAGGTGCAGGGGCCTTGGCAGAAAGGTCTGCCGTTGCCTCGGTGAGGTGAGGCATGTTGCCTACGAAGGTGATTTTGTTTGGTTTTGTTTCAACTTACAACGGAACAGGAAACAAAAGCGCACAGGTTAGAGCACACACCGTGCAACAGCGCCCAAAGACCAGCCCCACCCGGCGGACTGCCCCTCCTCTCTGCTTGAGTGGGGTCTCCCCACCGCGCGCCCCCCTCAAGGCTGCGTCCTTCACGGCCCATGCGTGATGCTGGGGCGTGGGGGGCTAGCCCTCCGCGTGCAGCCCCGGGTCCCTCCAAGGATCCCAGCCGGGGCAGCTCCGCCCTCCCCCCGCCCCCGACCCGGCAGTCCCACCCGCCCCACGTGCATGCCCAGGCCCCCTCCCACACCGTCCTCGAGCAGCCCCGAGCCCCCTGTTAAGGACAGGCCCGCCCCCGCCTGCGCAGCCCCCAGGCCCGGCCCGTCGGGGGCAGCCAACAGCTTCGCGGCTGCGTGCCGGGTGCGCTCGGGGAGCTGGCGTCCTGGCGCCCCTGGGCCCCGCTCGGGAGCCTCGGCAGCCTCCGCTCCAGCCCCCCACCGTCCCCGCCCTGACTTCCAACGCCGCGGACCCTCTCGCGGGGTCGGGCGGGCGGGGACCCTCCATTCGCCCCTTGGCGCCTGCGCGTGGGGCGGGTGAGAAGAGTCCGGAACCCTGCGCCGGAGCTCGCGTTTCGAGCCGGTGGCCCCGGAGCGCTGCACTGAGCGCGCCCGGACCGCGGCGGCCGGACCCGGGTCACTATGGCAACGCGGCGGGCCCGGAGGCTGCTCCCGGCGGGCGTGCGCGGTGAGCCGCGGGCGCGGGGGCCGGGGGGCGGTGCGGGAGGCTCGCGTGGAGCGGGGTGCCCTCACTGGCGCTTCTCGGGCCCCTGAAAGGGGTTCGTCGCTTTCGTTGGTCGTCCCGGCGGCCCGCGCTGGCCGTTGCGTGCTGCGGGCGGGAGCCGGAGGGGTCGGGCTCCCAGTGGGCGCGCTTCCCCGCTGCCCCGCGTGGGTGCTCCTCCTTCCTTTGCTGGTGTCCCCCCGCCTCCCCCCGTGCGGGTCACCCCTCACCCCCACACGGTGCGGGTGTGCCCCCTCCGCTCCGCTAGGTGCGGGCGCCCCGCGGGGGCCAGTCCCGCCGCCCGTGAGGACCGGTTCGGACCCCGGCGGTCTGGTTCAGTGATTTGCTGTGTCCCCCCCGTTATCTGAGACGTGCACGCAGGTGCAACAGTAGTGCAGACGTTTCCCCCGTGCCTTTTGCCGGATTCCGCACCGCGTGAACGTGCGCTCCTACCGTAGGTCATTTAGCGCGCTGAGGAAGTGAGCGCTGGGACAAAACCGGCGTCACGCCCGCGACCCAGTGCCCTGCGGTCCCGTCCAGGACCTGCGCGGTTCCCCACTCTTCTTTCATCTGCACCGGTTGCACAGTGTTCCTTGGACTTTTTAGGAATTAGCTGTTTTGTAGAAATGCCCTTCAGTTTGGGTTCGTCTGATGTTTCCTCGTGATTGATTTCAAGTTAAGCCTTTTTTTAAAAGATTTTATGTTTAAGTAATCTGTACACCCAGTGTGGGGCTGGAACCCACACCTGGACTGAGCCAGCCAGGCGCCCCTCCAAGTTATGCATTTGTTATAAGGAGACCTCAACGGTGAAGTCGTGCTCTTCTCGGGAGGCACATGATGCCCGTGTGTCCCATGACTGGTGACACTTGGTTAAGTGGTTTACGTGTGTCTCCATTATAAAGGAGTTACCATTTTTCCCTTGGTAATTATTGAACATGTTGTGTGGAGAAACTTCGAAGCTGCGTCACTGCACTTTCTATCACAAGTGTTTTGTGAAACAATTAGTACTCATATTTACCAAATATTTTTCTATTTCTATTATTCTTTCTTCATATTAGTTGGAATTCTGTAAGAAAGAAACTTCTGCCCCCCCCCCCCCGTTTTTTAAAGTAGGCTCCACACCCAGCATGGGGCTTGAACTCAGCACCCGGAGATCAAGAGTCACATGCTCTACCGATTGAGCCACCTGGGTGCCCCCAAAACCTTCCTTTCTCCCCATTTTTCTACTTATTTATTCATGTTGGTATAGATGTTTTTATTTTGTGTTTATTCCATCGGTTATAATCCATTGCTGTAATGTATTTTGTTGCTAATTCTCCAGATTTGGGCGTTAGGAGCCCCTTCAAGTTGGCTTCTGTGTCCTTTCAGCATGTCCCCCGACATTTCTCAGCACCACCAGGTGCTCGGGCTCATCTTGTGCTTTCGTTGACCTAGCCTGAATCAGTCACTTCTCTAAGGAGCTCAGGTTCCTCTTCGCCTTGAAGGAGGTGTTTGGAAACCGTCATGAGGTTGTGGGTGTGCTTACTGCTCCTGCAGGGTCCTTGCTTTGTGGCTTTCTCAGTGGGCAGAGCTAGGAAACCAGACCCATCTGTATCCGTAGCTGTGCGTATAGATCTGTGTATATATTAAAAGCCGTGAGTTTATACTGATACTTCCAATCAGTTACCCCAAGGTTCGTTCTACACTCCCTTTCCTCTTTAAGTCTGGTTCCTATTGTCAGTATATTTACTTACATGCTCAATCCTAGACTACACGTGGAGTAATTTCAGAATTGCCAATCCGTTATTTCTGTGAAAAACCTATTAGCTAGAATGTAATATTTGCATACAGTTGTTTTGTTTTTATCCTTAGAATATATAGTCAAAATATTTTTTTACAAAGTTATTTTAGTGCATTTTTATGGGTTTTTTCCACTTAACGTTAATCATTTGTAATAAAGTTAGGTTTACTTGTTTCTATTCACCTTTCATTATGAGTCCTTATTGATTTTAAGTTTTGATATGTGAACCATGTTATTCTGAAACTCAGCAGCTCGTGGGGCACCTGGCTGGCTCAGTTGGAAAAGTATGGCTCTTGATCCCAGGGTCATGAGTTCGAACCCCACGGTGGGTGTAGAGATTACTTAAATAAGTAAATAAACAACAACAACAACAAAAATCAACAGCTTTTAACTATAAGATGATTCAACTTCCCTTCCACTTTATTTCCCATTTACTCACTTAACTTGTATGTGTTTGGTTTTTGTTATTTTTTGGCAAAGGAATTTGGCAGGTGTAAATTCTAATGAAGAAGCACTGCATACCCCCCAGCAAGTGCCAGCGGTGGAATTAAGGTCCATTTGTGACTCATCTCTCTCCTTTCAGATTTTGCAGATGGTTGTGGGGACTATTTGGCAGTCAGTGAAGGATGGGTCATAGGCCCATGATTTTCATCCCCTAGACATGCTGAGAGTCCACGTATGGAGTTCAGCTCAGACAGCCCCTGTTGGGATTCCAGAGGGTGCCAGCATTGAGTCCCGTCTTGAGTGTAGAACAGATGAGCCACCTCTGGACTCGCCTTCAAGTCCCACAAAATGTTTTGCAAATTAAACTCACTAAATACGTTTATAGAGCAACAATATAACATTCCTTAATGAAGTCGGTTTGGGTTCTTCTGCATTCAGAATGGTGGGGCTTATCTTGTTAGTGGCTGAGTGCAAAGCCAAATGCATCCGGAGCTGCAGTCCTTCAGAGGAAGGAGGTAAAAAGAAACCCCTGCTTTGGATGTCTCTTTGCTCAGCCAGTGTGCCCAAACAGCTTGTTCGTAAGCGTCTGGTGGCCAACTTTTACCCTTTACAAATGTTCCCTTGTGTAAATTGTAGCTTCTGTAGCTGCTTATGTTGTACTGAGGTCATGCAGTGCTTTTCCAGTTAAGTACTTATCAAAGGTTTGTTGTAAAACAAATTGCTACAAATTTTGGTCGGCCGTACAGAGTGTGATTAATTCTAATGTCACATCTGCGGGTCGGGTAACCTGCAGGCTCATCTCTGACGTGTTTTACTCTGATGATTTGGTCGCCTCGGTGAGTGGTGAGAGTCATCCATGGGGCAGAAGCATCCTGTCCTACTCCTTCCCTGTTCATCCAGCATCTAGACACTGCAGCAGGGATGGGGACAGGCCCGGGATGAGGCAAGCCCCCTGCAGAGCCCCCTGCAGAGCCCCCTGTGCTTGGAAAGCTCTTTACCTCCCATGTGGTTCTTTGTGGTTCACTGGGACTCACCTTTGTCTCGAACTCTTTCCTCTTAACCATGGAGCCGGCATGGACCCACCTGCAGCTCTGGCAGTCTTTGGCTCCATCCTCATTTGTGAGGACTTGCCTGAGTCACTAACTGGAAGTGCTGACTTCTGAGCCTCTCTTTCCCTGTGCTCTGTGCGAGGAGCGCCAAGCCCCAGGTGCTGCCCACCCCCCCCCCCACCTCCGACAAGGCTGCCCCCACTGCACAGCCCTGGCGAGGCTCCAGTGAGCGGGTCCCAAGCTGCCCTGCGCTCCTGGCAGCCCTGTCTTAACACCAGGGGCGCACTCATGCGCATTGCTGACTGAGGTCATCTTCTAGGTGGGGCCTCTGCTGCCTGCATCCGTTTGGGGCCTGCAGGGTTTCCATGTGTGGGAGACTGTGGCTTTCATGGGGAGTTCTTTCCATCTTCCTAACACCCGGGGGTTTCCAGGTGCTTTTCAGACCTGACAGGCTTGAAATAAGGGTTAGAAAGCTCAGTGTTTGACCAATGAGAAAGTCAGAGTGATGGTGTGGCCTAGGGTGGCCCTGCTCCACCCCCTGCCGACCCCCCGGCTCTCCTAGAGCCCTGTGAACGCCAGGAGCAAAGCCATGGTGACTGTGCATCTCTCCCCCCATGGGGGATTTCTGTAGTTTCTCCAGAAGTTTCACGTGGTCCCTCCTGAAAACTGGGTGCTTGCTGGGGTCACCCGCTGGCTGACAGGTTGGGTCCAGACTCTGAATCTGTGACATTTAAAGCCGATTAATGTCAGCCTCAGGGCTTTTGGGATCATCCTTTGGTGAGATTACAGCAACACAGGCTGTTCTCTGGTGAGGGAAGGGGTGTGCGCCTTTGCATGGCAGGTTACCTGTGGGTGCTGAGTGCAGTAGGATCTGGGGTACATGGTCCAAGCTGCTCGCTCTCTAGGGAGTGAGCTGTCCTAGGACTCTCTGAATACTCTGCCAGACAGGTTGAACTTTACCTTGAAAATGGCCAGAGCCGTTTGCGGATACCGTCCAGGCATGGTATCACATGGTCTGCTGTCTCTTACAGGAGTAACCTCTGTGGGTAGCTGTGTGACCGGTGCATTTAAGAGGCACAGCTGGTGGCACGGTACCCAGCACAGGACAGGGGCTAGTGAGCAGATCCCGGAGGAGGGGAGGCCCGTTCACCTGGCCGACCTTGGTGCGTTCTCTGTGAAGCACCGCGCTGATGACTCGTCGGCACTTCGGGAGGCGGTCTGAGTCACCAGAGATCACAGTAGCGGGGGCGTCGTGGGGTGGTGTGTGTTTGCTTAAATCCTGATTCTCCCCTGTGAGTGGGTGCAGGCATGTGGGTGGCCTGTGTGTGCATCGGCTTTTGTTGACCAGACTGTGCCTGACCCCGGAGCTCCTAGGCCGCACACCAGCGGCCGGCTCATAGAGCTGCCCTGCTGGCTGGGGGTGGGGGTGGGGGTGTGCGTTGGGTGTTTTCTGCAGCCAGTAGATACACGGTTCGTGTGGTGAGCACCAAACTGTGCAGGTCGCCAGTTCCACCCCAGCGCGTTCGGTGGGCTTTGTGGCCAGCCTGGCCTGCCGTAACTCTGGGTTCCCAGTGGTCCTGGGAGCCCTGCAGCCAGCGCAGGGACCGTGGTCCAAGCAGGACCTCTTAGCCTCCCGAAGGCCAAGCAGAGCCTCTTCCTGCTCTACCCTGGTGGGCGGAGGCTTCCCTGCCCTCTGTCCAGAGCAGCCCGTGGCCCCCGGCACTCTGTGGATGTGGAGAGTGACCCCCTCTGCCATTTTCTTTTGTGCTTCCGTCTTGCCCCAGAATGACAGTCCATGGGTGCAGAGACCTTCCCTGTCTGTCTGCAGCAGGTAAAACCGTCCCTGGCACCTCGTAGATGTTACGTAAGTACTCGTTCAGTGACTAGAGGAGCGACTTCGAAGAAGCTCGCGGTGTCTGTCGGACTTTCCTGTTAGCACCATCACTTTTTCCTGGTGACGGTGACGTGGCCCTTGAGGTGTAACGGCAGGGGTTTGCTCCTGCGCGAGGCAAACACTGGTCATCACCTTCTGTGTGCTGGGGACTGGGGCTCAGAAGAGAGTCTGAGGTGACCTCTGCACGTCCCAGCTGTCTACTTGGGGGAAATATTTGGCCACTGACTGAATTTGAAGCCAGTAACTTCCTTTTTTATTGAATTAAAAACTTGTAAAAGTAAACGTCTCCAGTTTTTCTGTGATTCATTTATACGTCCACCAACACATCTGAAGATGAAGTTACTGAGAATCTGGAGGGGTGAAGGCTGGTGACTGGAGTGTGGGGTCTCCGGTATTTCGGATCGAGAGCAGCCGTGGCCAGGCTGGGCCAGGCACCTCAGCAAGCGGGGTGCTGTGCCCCGTGCTGGAGCCGCCTGGGCGTCTGACAGCACCTGGCGCACGGCAGCGGATGGTGGCCTACAGGGCGCGCCCCCGCCCTGAGAGAACGTGAGGATGGCTGCAAGTGTGGTGGAACGGGAAGCCCTAGGGAGTCAGGCTTTTTTTTTTTCCTTTTTTCTAAGATCCGTTTGGCAGCCCTCAGAGGGAGTGCACACAGGAAGGGCCAGTTCAGGGGCTCTCGCAGCAAGACTGCTTGCAGGTCAGGGATGATGACGGCTGAGGTGCGTGGGGGTGAGAGACAGCTGGAAATCAAGGCTAACCCCACGTGTTTAGCTTGAGCAGCTAGATAGAGGGGTGCCTTTGAAGGAGCCAGGGAAACTGGGGGGCAGAAGCGTGGGGTGCTGGGCTCAGGCGGTCTGTCACTCAGAATGGCAAGCAGGTGCCCGGATGGGTGTGTCGCAGCTGAGCAGGGGTTGACGTGCTGGGCGAGGCCGAGAGGCGAGCAGGAGTAGGGCTGGAGCCCCGGTGCCGGGCCCAGGCACGTTGGCTCTGCCTGCAGTCCACGGTGGAGGGGCACTGCCCTTCTCCAGACCCCTGCAGGGAGGAGACCTGGGGCTGCCCCTGGACAGGACTGCCCGTGGGAAGGGCGCAGTGATCAGGGCGCTGGAGCTCTGCTGCCCCTAGTGATTAGACCCCCGCTTCCCAGGCCTCCCTCTGCGCTCACACTCAGCTCTGCTCCGCCTCCAACGCCACGGGTGCCGGGATTTTCCTCCACCAGGCATTCTCTACGATTGAACCGGATTCCGATTAACTGCCTGGGGTCAGCACAGGCCCCACAGTGAAGGGCTCAGCCCCACAAGACTGACTCCACCCAGATGCCAGTTCCAAGTCCAGGTTGTCACCTGTGCTCCTGACGACCTGCTATACATCAGAAGATCCCATGACCCCCTCCTTGGGTTCTGTTTGCTAGAGCAACTCACAGAACTGAGAGAAACATTTTACTTTCTAGCGGACCCGTTTATCATAAAAAGATGTAACTCAAGAACAGGCAGGTGGAAGAGATGCCCAGGGCGAGGGGCAGGGGAAGGAGTGCAGAGCGCCCGTGCTGTCTTGGCGCACCTCCAGTGTGTTCACCGACGGAAGCTGTCTGCGCCCCTTGGCTAAGCATTGCTGGGGACGCTTCGTCACAGAAGCATGACTGAGTAAGCCATTGGCCATTGGTGATTGAGTCAGCCTCCCAGTGGAAGCTGGTGGGTGCAGTTGAAAGAGAAACCCTGTAATCCCAAGGTTGGTTCCTCTGGCAGCCAGCTCCATCCCATGGTTACCTGGGGCTTTTCAGAGTCACCTCGTAAACACATGTGTGGTTGACAGGTTTGATATGAAAAACAGAAGATACCCTCTCACCTGGAGTCATTTCAGAACCTGGCAACAAAAAACTAAACCTAACAAAAGCTGGCCCTGTAGCTCCTATCACTCAGGAAGTTGTGAGGGTTTTAGGAGCCTTGTGCCGGGAACTGTGAATGAAGGCCACGGTGTATTTCTTATTACACTGCACGTGGCAGGGTCCTGCGGTCTCCGCAGCCCGCTGGAGGCCCTCCCGCTGCTTTAGCCTCTCCCTCTGGGTCTTGGCAGGGGCATTCCGTCTGCACTCTGCTGCTCGTCTCTAGCGCCAAGTCGCCCCAAGACTGGCCAGGCTGGAAGTGAGCCCTGAGGGCTCGGCGCTGCAAGGAGCAGCCGTAAGAAATGACAGTAGTTGCCACACGGTGTTGATAAAAGTGTCCCCTGCATGGAGACAGAGGGCTCAGCAAAGCAGGCCTGTGGGCCAGACCCAGCCTGCATTTTCCATGCTCTGTGGCTGCTTTTGCACAGAGTTGAACAGTTGTGACGGACTCTGTGGCCCACAAAGCCCCGAATAATTACCAACTGCCCTTTACAGCAAGAGTGGGCCAAGCCCTGTGCTGCGTGATTCATTGCTCTTATGGGAAGACCTGCATAAGGGATTCATTCTGATCAAAGTGCCAATGCCAAGAAAATACTGGCTTCACCTGAGAAATCGCCATACTTTTTCCTTACGAAGGTGGTGGGTGCTGCGCTCCATCCTGGTCTTGGTGCTTTGTCCTCCAGCAAGCCTCGGGTTGGGTGCGTTGTCTGATGCGCAACCACTGCATGGCTTCCATTGCCCGATCCTGACATTTATCACACCATGTTTTCCTCTTCTGCTGTCTGTGTTCTAAGATTATTTATGTATTTATTTATTTGGCGAGCACAGGCAGGGGGGAGAGGCAGAGGGAGAGGTCAGGAGTAGACTCCCCACCGAGCAGGGAGTCCGACATGGGGCTTGATCCTAGGGCCCTGGGATTGTGACCCGAGCCAACGGCAGATGCTTAACTGACCGAGCCCCCCAGGCGCCCTTGCTGTCCGTGTTCTAAGCACTGCTGTGCTGAGCTCAGAGCTGACGTGTTTCCACCGTTCCCTGGGGCAGCTTGGCGCACAGCACCGAGCTGCTGCGAAATGCTCACTATTGTTTCTGCGGTCCTGACAGCGTTTTGGGATTCTCCAAACACCAGCTCAGACCATTTTGACAATTTCTCTTTTACTTTTTTCCCCTTTCCTTTCCTTTTTTTTTTTTTAACTTGTAGCGATAATTACTACCAAACTCCACTCATTGGGCCAGAGACCTGTGTAGTGTTGGCGGAGGACTCACCCCTCACGGAGCATACTGCCTGCACCTGTGAGTTCATTGTTTTGTTTTGTGTTTTCATTTTATTACCAAAATGTTATAGTAACGGATTCGATTATGTGGATAATTTTTTGTTGGGGGTTTTTGTTATTAGTAACTTTAGGAGTGAAACAATACTTCACGTCCCTAAAAAATAGTATTGCTGATTCAGAGAGGGGTCACTTACGTAGGAATTCTAGAGTTAACATAAAGAATACCCGAAACAGTAGCCCTTAGATTCTCTTGTTCCTGTTTCCGAGTTTCTGTCTGTTTGCTGTGTGCTGACGAGTAGACCGGTGTGGGTGCTGTGGGGTCTCCTTAGGAGCAGCTGCGTCGTACCTCTGTGACCCCTTTTCCGAGCGTCCCCGGCGGCCTCTGAAACCCTGCCCGCTGTCTGTCTCCCCCAGTCCCAGAAGCCTCACCATAAACCACTGTTGAACCAGTGAGTCAAGATGATGCGGGATGCTGGGAATTTTCCTTCTTCTTTTTCTTTTTCTTTTTTTTTAAGATTTATTTATTTGGGAGAGAGAAAGAACTCAATCACATGTGAGCAGGGGGAGGGACAGAGGGAGAGGGGAAGCCGACTCCTGGCTGAGTATGGAGCTTGATCCCACGACCCTGAGATCATGACCTGAGCTGAAATCAAGAGTCGGTCACTGTACTGACTGAGCCACCCAGGTGCCCCTGAAGTGGGTCTTTTTTAAGAAGAAAAAATCCCAGGGCGCCAGGGTGGCTCAGTCGGTTGAGCAACCGACTCTTGGTTTCAGCTCAGGTCATGATCTCAGGGTCGTGGGATCAAGCCCTGCATTGGGCAAAAAACCAAAAAAAAAAAAAAAACAAACCCAAAAAACCCACTTTACATGAATCAGACATTTCAGGTTCTTTGGGATGATAGTGATACTCACATGTCACTGCCAGATGCCCGACTCAGATGCCCCCGGCCTTCTGGGAAGGTGCTCTCAGAGAAGGGCCGTGTTTGCCCTGGGGCATCGGCCCCCAGGAGGACCATGGCCCTTGGGCCCAGCCTGCCTACCTTCTGGGCTTGCTGTGTGGCCTCAGGCCTGTTGGCGTAGATCAGGGCCTGGAGCACCACATGGTTTTATGTGTCCGAATCCACCTCTTCTCTGCCAGGTGACGGGACGTCGACAGTCCACACAGTCTCTAGTACGCCTGGCAGCCCTCGCTAGCCGTCCCCCCACGCATACCCGTGCGGCCCACCCTTGGCAGCACACAGGACCAAGAGCTGTTTAGATACTTGTTAGCAGTTTGACAAAGTAGTTTTATGCTGTTGAATCTAATAATTAAAAAATTGGTCTTGTGTATTATATATCTTTGTTTTTAAATTCTGTTTTCCTTTAGTACTTCATTTTTATTGTGTTTTAGAAAAGTATCAGTCTGTGATGGATTGGAAGTAAAAGAGCCAAGGAACTTGTTCCTGAGTCCTGACTCTGCGGGAGCCCAAACCTGCCGCAGGGGCACAGTGTGGGGCAGGAGGGCCTTGGCTCTCAGAGGCTGGTGGGCTCCAGGGCTTGCTCTGGCTCTTGTCGGTGAGCACACGGTGTTTCCTATCTTTCCTTCCTCTGCTGCAGGGTGAGGCTAGGCTAGACAGAGCCCTCAAGGTCTGGGCCCTGGGGAGCCTCCTGTGGCTCTTCAGAATGTGTGACCAGACAGCTGCCTACTGGCCCAGAGTGTGCTTCCGCTAGGTGACAGCGATGCCACAGTTGGGGATCTGGGGCGGGTATTTCAGAAGGACAGCTAGAGCCCCTAACCCTGGGCCCGCTGCCCACCTTCTCCCTGCTCCAGCTGCCCCAATGCTGCCGCTGCCCTCAGACCAGGCCCTGAGCCAGCTGCTGGCTCGCAAGGAGGAGGAGTGGAGAGAGCTGCAGGCCCAGCGCTGCCAGCTGCAGGAGGCCGCGCTGCAGGACGCGCACAGCCAGCTGTACGAGGCGCAGGGGGCGCTGCGGCGCCTGCAGGAGGACTTCGTCTACAACCTGCAGGTGCTGGAGGAGCGGGACCACGAGCTGGAGCGCTACGATGCTGCCTTCGCCCAGGCCTGGGGGCTGGAGGAGGCCCGGCAGGCGGAGGTGAGCGAGCTCCGGGTGGAGGCGGCCAGGCTGCGACAGGCACTCACCCTGGAGGCCCGGCGGCGGGAGGACCTGCAGCAGCAGCACCAGCTGAAGCTGCAGGAGCACCGGCTGGAGCTGGAGCGCATCCACAGGTGAGGTACCCCTTGGGCAGCGCGGTGGAGGCCACGGGACACTGGTTTCAACGTTCAGAGTTTTCTCCGTGAATTACAAATCTTTATCATTTCCCTAAAAGATGTTAGAGCCCGTGATGGTTTTATTTTTTTAAAGATTTTATTTCTTCATTTGACAGAGAGAGACAGCCAGCGAGAGAGGGAACACAAGCAGGGGGAGTGGGAGAGGAAGAAGCAGGCTCATAGCAGAGGAGCCTGATGTGGGGCTCGATCCCATAACGCCAGGATCACGCCCTGAGCCGAAGGCAGACGCTTAACAACTGAGCCACCCAGGCGCCCCTCTGTGATGGTTTTAATGATGCAAAACAGCTCTCAGTTCCCAAGCTCAGTGAGCCCGCTTGAGGCAGGTGGACTAAGAAGAACTGGAGGCTGGGGTCAGAGGGTCCTGTTGGTGGGTCCCCGGAAAGCCGCTCTCGTATCACACACACCATCCTCAGTGAGAGGAGAGAGAAGCAGGCTTCATTTTAAAATCTTCTGCTGGCCTTCCCCTGATTGCAGGATGTAGGTTTGTGACGTCACGTTAGCTGTCGGGGTGCATCTCTGGTGCGTGTGTGCGCGTGTGTGCGCGTGTGTGCGCGTGTGAGCACACAGACGTCAGAGCGGCAGGCAGCGTCCGGCAGGTTCTGTTTTCACTTAACACGGGATCCCGAATAGTGTTTCACGTTGTCACACGTGCACTTCACGGTACTCGTAGAAAATCACAGCAGTGACGATGTTTTAGACAGTCATTTTCTCCTGAAGACGGTGAGGTGGAAAGGAGAAGCTGCCTGAGGAGTCTGTTGTGTTCTCTCCGGGAGCGCTCGCTTTCGTGCCCACGTAGACACGTCCCGTACACATGGCCCACAGCCTGCTTGTGGCGCTTTCCCATCCTCCCGGGCGGCTTTTCTTCACCTCACGCACCGAGTTCTGCCACATCCTGTGAAATGGCTGCCCGGCCACGTTTTGTGTTTGCCGGGCCTGTTGGCGCTGTGCACCTCTGACTTCCCGTGGCAGGCTGGGCGTGGCAAAGGCGACCTGCCTCGGTGGGCGCTCACGAGCCTCTGAGCCACTGCCAGCATCTCCTGTAACGACGCTGCGGTGTAGCTCCCAGGGTCCCAAGCGTCGCTGTCCTCGCAGAAGTGCAGAAGCCCAAGGTGTTCTCGGCCCCTGTGCAGATGCTCCCAGTCCCAATGCCGTGTGCCGGGGAGCCTGGCATTCCTGCAAGCAGTGCGGCTCGCAGCGTTCACATCCCAGGCCACCTCCCCAGGGGCCAGGTCAGCATCGCCTGGAGCAGGGACGGGGCTCCGGGACCTTCCGCCGCAGGACGGATGTTGGCATTCTGGCTGTTGCCCGACTCTGCTGTTAAAAGTCGTGCTGTGACGCTCTTGGAGGAGCAGAAGCAGTGCCCTTAACCCTGGGCACGTGGGCCAGCTTGCCTCCGGGGGGTGCTGATTTTCTTTCTCACGGCGGTGTTTGAGAGAGTTTAAAGCATCCTTAAACTGCTCTACATCTTTCTTGTAAAGTGTCTCCTCACATCATCTGCCCCCCTCCTTTTATTTTTGGCAAATCTGAGATCTTTTTGGCTGTTATTTCTTCGAGTACACGTCAGCCCTTCTCTTTTTCCTCCCATGCGGGGGCTCAGTGGCACGAGCCTTCAGCTTCTGTGACTGTCCCATGGCTCCCCGAAGCTCTGCTCCTGTTTTTCAGGCTGTTTCGTTCTGTTGTTTGCTGGGGTAATTTCTGTTGTCCTGGTTTCAAGTTCATGGAGTCTTTGCTCTGTCGTGCTGTCTTGTCTGTTCTGCTGCCGAGCCCACCCTAGAGTCTTCTGTCTTGTTGTCGTACCTCCTAGTTCTGTGTTTCTGTTTGATTCTTTGTAAGTGTTTCTTTGCTGGGAGCTTCTAATTTTTTATTTAAGGGTGCACTAAATTGCTTGTTGAAGCATTTTAAGTAATGGCTGCTTTAAAAACCCTCGTTAGAAAACCTCAATGTCTGTGTCATCTTGGTGTTAGTGTGTGTGCTGACTGCCTTTTCCCGTTCAGGTGGGGACCTTCCTGCTCTCGGTGTGACCTGTGACTGGCTTGTGTCCTGAGCGCTTGGGGAATTACCTTGTGAGACTCTGGACCCCATTTCAGGCTCCCTCTGCAGGCAGTCACTGTGTGGTGCAGCACGCAGGTCCCACTGAAGCCACCCCTCGAGAGCTTTTCTCAATACTGCCGTGTTTACACAGCGACAAGAACAGCGAGATGGACCAGCAGCGGGAACAGTACGAACACCTGAAGTGGACGCTGGAGAGAAAGCTCGAGGAGCTCGATGGCGAGCTTGCTCTGCAGAGGCAGGTAGGGCGCTCCAGCGCGTAACCCCCTCAGGCGCCTGCCCTGCCCACCACGTTGAAACCAAGTTGTTGAGGAGAAGACGGCCTTTTTGCTAACTGTGTGGTATCCATGGGATCAAAGTTGAGGTACTGGAGCGGATTCCCATTCTAGGGTGGCCTGGAGGGGTACGGTGGGCATCCGAACCTCTGTCTCTAGTAGCTCCCTCAGTGTTCTCTCTCCTCGCAAATAGACAAATGTTTTCTCCCTTACTTATTTCAGAAAAAAGTATTAAAAAGTCAAAATTTGAGTTACTTACTGTAGAAAAGAGCTGGGAACTCAAATTCCAGGTCTCCTTGGGGCTGGTTTCCTGTCTCTTGTTTCTGAACATCTTGTGTCCATTCTTGACTTGTCAGAAGTAGAATTGATTCAATGGCAATAATGATTTTTCTCTTGAAAAATGAAATATAAGGTGATGGGAACAGAGATGGTCTGTTGGACTCTTGCTGTACCTGCAAGCTGTGGACTGTGGGGTTAAGGAAGCTTTCTGCTGTGTGTGTTAGCAACACAGAATTGGAATCCACTGAAGTAGAAAGAGAATGAGTAATTGATTTCTTCATTCATTTAACTAATATTTTTTGAACGTGAACCATGTGTTAGGTGTCCTCCCAGGTCCTGGAGTTAGGGTATGAGTACCTGGACCTGCCTACTCTGGGAGCGAGCTGGCCCTCCATGGGTCACAGTGGACACTGAACAGCACGGTCTGTACTGGAACACCCCAAGGCTGTCACCCGCACAACGCAGTAAGGCAGGGTGGTCAGGAAGGGGAGTCGTGAGCAGAAGCCTGCAGGTGTTAAGGGGCATGGAGGGAGTGGTGGGTACCCGCATGCTTAGAGCTCCCGGGGCAGGCGTTCAAGGTTCAGGGGGTCTGAGGGGTAGGCAGCCACGTAGGGCTCACAGGCAGCAGCCCTGGGAACAACACCAGTGCTCTCAGGCTGCATGGGAGGTGGCTCCTGGCCTTCCAGGAGGATGTGTTGGGTAAGAGGGGACTTTTCACACTGGAGTTCAGGGTGGGGAGGTCACAGAGTACGGAACTGGAAGCCTGGGGCATCGTCAAAGGGCAGGCGTAGACAGAGGAGCCCTGGGCAGAGCGTTCAATGGGAGGATGGGAGGTGAGGGCCCGTCAGGGGCCCGGCAGGAAAGTGGGTTCCCTGGAGCAAGAGAGGAGGGTGGTGGAGGTGGACGTGAGCTGTGAATCGGGGTGAAGCGCTCCTTGTTCCTGGGCTGGACTTTTCCCTCAGGTCAGCACTTCCCTGCTGGCCCTGCTCCGTCTGCGTGACGGCCCAGCCCCCACAGCCTGCAGAACTTGGAGCAGAAACCAAATGCTTCGTGGTCTTGTAATATGTTAGGAGGAAAGAATCTCAATGATTCTCATGTTCTGGGGGCCCCTGGGGTAAGCGTCTCCCTCCAGCTCGGGTCATCATCCCAGGGTGCTGGGATGGAGCCCCACGTCAGGCTCCTTGCTCCCGGGCGGAGTCTGCTTCTCCCTCTGCTGCTCCCCCTGCTTGTGCGCTCACTCTCTCCCTCTCTTTAGTTAATTATTTAAATTTTTAAAAAAGATTATCATATTCAGGTTCTAGTAAGGGGAATTCACGTGACTCCTTATACTTTTACTTTTCAAAGGGCAAAAAAAGTAAAATGTATGCTTTCAATTGTACTTATGTGAGTGTCTCTGAGACCCCCACTTGACCTTCAGAGATTTAGGGATCCCATGTGGATGTATCACCAGGCAGGTGTGCGGCTCCCGCCTGCCTCCCTGGAGAGGGCGGACCAGGGACGTGGCAGATGTGGCCTCACCCTCACCAGCACAGTCGGGCTGGGATTGGCCTCCCTCAGACTCTGGAGCCCCATGACTTCATCAGCCACTTGGATTTTGCTTGCTGTACTGTGTTGTCCGCACGCTGCCCTCGCCGGCTCCTTTGTGGGGACGGGCTTCACCTGCCTCGTGTCACCTCTGCTCTGCTCTAGGTGCCAGGGCTGGGTCGGGTCACCTTGAGATTTTAGGATGGGGGAGACAAAGTCAGACACTAGCTCCAGGATTCTGCATCTCAGTTCCACTGTGCACCCCTCCCCCCGTGTAATTTTTGGGTGTCAGTTCTTCACGTGTGAGCCACGTCTGAGGAACAAGCATGTCCACACCTCAGTCCACGTGGCAGATCGACCATGGAGGTCTGTCTCTTCTCTGAGACCACGGGGAACAGGACACGAAGGGACTGACAGCAGTGAGGACCACAGCAGTGAAGGGGTTGGAAGGGCCTCAGCTAGAGAAGCAGCAGCTCGTGGGCGGGGGGCTCAGGGGCTTGCGTGCAGTGGGGGCTGACCTGGTGTCAGCTGGGGGGCTGCGTACGGGGCAGCGTCCCTGACATGTGTACCCGGATGCCCAGCAGGCAGGAGCTCCTTCCCGGGCGGAAGCTCAGCACAGTTTCCT
The DNA here is from genome assembly GCF_023065955.2 of Ursus arctos. Lineage (NCBI taxonomy): Eukaryota > Metazoa > Chordata > Mammalia > Carnivora > Ursidae > Ursus > Ursus arctos. The sequence continues at coordinate 971,041 of NW_026622919.1, forward strand.
TTAACAAGTTGAATTACACACCCGAGAGGAAGGAAAGCAGCGGGTGTGGGCCGTGGGGCTGATGTGAGGGACCCCGATTTACATGCAGTCTGTGCACCACCGCGACTTCTGACACACGCACGCACCCACGTAACGGCCAGGACAGAAGCTTGTGTCACGTGAAGTCCCGGGGTGCTCCTTTGCAGTCAGTGAGTGAGCGCCACGCCAGCCCTAGCAGCCACCTGTCTGCTTCCCTCCATGACGGGCGACGTCCGCTGTTGCCAGAGTCCCGCGCTACGTGCTCTTTCCTGTCTGGCTTTTCACGCAGCATGCTGTGGTCAGCGCGCTGTTCCTTCTCTTGCCCCGTGTGGCTGTACCAGTCGGCTCCCCGCTCACCTGCGGCTGGATGTTTCAGACATTGGGTCGTTTCTAGTTGGAGGTCGTTTGGAATAAAGTTGCTGTGAACGTTCTTGGCAGGCCTCCATTCATTCGGGTAAATAACTTAGGAGCAGAGTTTCTGGGTTGTGTGCTAGGGGCATGTTTAACGTGGTAAGAAACCGCCAAACTGTTTTCCAGACAGTTGTGCCATCTTAGCTCCCACCAGCGCCAGCCTTCGATCAGCATTCTCACTGCTCTGTGTCCTTGTCAGCACGGAGTGTCGTCCATCTTTCCCACTTAGCCACTTTACAGGGCGGGTCATGGTGTCTGTCTCACTGTGGTTTTAATTAGCTTGTTCCCGATGGTCAGTGTGTAAGCATCTTTTCACGTGCTCGTTGGCCATTAAGACATGTTTTTTTGTGAAGTGTCAGTTCACCTTTCTTGCCCTTCTTACAAGGTGGGTTATCCGTCCTCACGTGTTGATATGTAAGAGTTCCTTACGTACCCCAGAAGCAAGCCCTCGGGTACGTGTGTTACCACAGTCTTCCGTCCTGGCCCCGGCCTTTTCCTTTCCTCAGCACTATCGCATGACTAGCAGGTGATTTAATTTTGGTGACGTTCCAGGGAACTTTTCTTTGCCCCGTTCCCGAATAGGAACGTACAGCTGAGACAGGGTTATGAGACCTTTGAGAATTGCCAGCAGCATGGGAAAGTAGCCCTGAGAGAACGATGACTCCTGGGTCAGTGATCCTGAAGCCCACCACTGTGTGCCCACGTCCGGGGTGAGGCGGCGGCTGTGCCTTCACAGGCCTCTGCTTGTCCATGCCGGTCTAGCCGTCCGCAGGCGAGGTGGTGATCCTGTGACCCCCACCCTCTGCACAGTTGAGAGCTTGAGCCTGTCTGGACGGGGTGGGGACAGGCCCAGCCTCACCTCATGTTGCGTCTTAGTGTTCAGGCTCCTGGGGTGCATTGTGGGCCGTCCTGTGATTAGTGCCACCAGAGATGTGTTTTGCATCCATAACCCAAGAATAGGATGTTAGGAGGAAGGGCCATTCACAAAACAAGAAAGAATTTTGACAATTAAAAGTATATTTAAAGAAATAAACTCAGAATATAGATAAAAAATAAAATCTGGGGGAAAATTTAAGAGATGTGGAGGATAAAACAGGAAGTTCAATCCAGCAATCACATTCCAGAAACATGCAGTGGAAAACAGGAAGGGCAGACTATCGAGGACACGGCCCAGTCGCTTCTCAGGGTGGGGACTTCAGAATGAAAGGCCCGCAGAGGCCCAGGCAATAGTGGGAGATGTATCGGAGACATCTGGGAAACTTTTGGAAGGGGAGAATGGACACAGGGCCCCCCCCGCGGCTTAGCTGCAGTCAGCACTGCAGACCGGCTGCGAGGTGTGAGCGCAGGGCCCTCGGGTCCGCACATGCGGGTGGAAGGGGGCTGCCTGCAGATGCTGGGCTCAGCCGGAGTCTCCCAAAGTACTGGAGCATGCTCTGCAGCCTGGCCCGTGGCCAAGGGCTCAACCCTCAGCTGCCTCCATTCCCTTCTGAGTTCAGACCAGTGGGAACCAAGAGATGGGAGCTGGAGAAGGCTGCCGGGACAATGGGGGCCTGAGCTGAGCAGACTGCCTGGCATCCCCTGGATTGGGTAGCCCCAGCCACAGGGCCCTGCTGGCAGCCTCATACTCCCAGAGTTCTACGCAGGAACGAGTGGGCCTGGGCCTGGCCAGAGCTGGGCTTCCAGACCCCCGGTGAGGCCGTTTGGGGCGTGGAGTCCGGCAGAGGCTCTTCCCAGCAGGAGGGACGCACAGAGAGGAAGAGGGACAGGAGTGCCGGGGAACGCGCGGGGAGGTGTGAAGGGCAGCCGGAGAGACAGCTGTGCGGCAGTCCGGGGAGAAGCCAGGCCGGAGTGTGGAGCCTCTGGAGTGGCTGTCCCCTAGGAGAGAGGGTCACGCTGCGCAAGTGGACACCGTGAAGGAACGTGAGGGAACGGGATGACCTAGGAGAGAGAGGTGGCGGGAGGTCGGAGGGTAACCCAAACTCCAGGAGAAACAGTGGGCTGTCGGTTATGAACTGTGGTCACCGTTCCCTGGCGAGTGTGCAGTGAATACTTTTATCGTCATAATAACGTGTCGAGTTTTTAGATTCGGCTTGGGGGTGAAGCTCAGAAGACTGCCTGCTTGCAGAGCCAGGTGTCGCGGAGCCGTGGTCTGCATCCTGGAAGGTGTGGATGGGGCTGCCCCATGGCTGCCGGTCCTGGCAGGGAGCCAGCCGAGAGCCGGGAGACAGGCAGGGAGCAGCCGGAACCAGCTGGAACGCTGCTGGCAGCACTGCTCCCGCACGGGGGCAAAGTGAGCAGCCCCAGGGGCCTCTGTCCCCAGTCCCCAGCAGTTCCTCATCTGTGTGTGCCCAGTGGACAGGCCCGGCGGCTCCGTGGGTGCCCGGCAAAAACTGGTGGCACCACCTGGGCGATCGGTCGAGGCACACTGACGCCACGGGAGCCCTCTGAGGCGGTTTGCGCAGACTGGCCGGACCGTGTCTGCAGGGCTCATGTCGCGCCTCCACCTCCAGGGACCTCTGTGTCCTGGCAGCTTCGGGCCCGCTCGCCCGGTGCTTAGTTGTGGCGGGGGTCTCTGCGGGGGCGCCACGGTCTCCTCCCACCACCAGCCCTTTCTGTTTTAGGAGCTGCTGCTGGAATTCGAGTCTGAAATGCAGAAGAGGGAGCACGGGTTCCGGCTACAGGCGGACAGCATGAGTAACGTGGTCTTGACTCATGAGCTCAAGGTGGGGTATGGCCTTCGGGCTGTGACCATTCCCTCCACAGACGTCAGGGGCTGCTCCTGAGCCGTGAGGCTACCTCTGGGCAGGAAGGTGGGGTTCACACAGAGGCCTCCCTTGCCGTGCAGGGGCCACGGGTGACACGCCTGGGCAGTGCCCGCCACGGTGCCTGCTATGTGGCCCCTTTCATGAGGGACAGAGGAGGGCCGGTGCCACCGCTCTGGTTGCCCCGGTGTTAGGGAAGGGTGCCCCCACCCGGGATAAACTGCCCCCCGACCCTGGTGGAGAGGGCCGGCTGCTGGCCTGTGTCCTCCGTGAGCACCGGGAATGGCCCCGGGGGTGCTGCTCAACCCCCATTTACAGCACAGGAGGCCGGGCCGGGCGCTCAGGGCCTGCGTGCAGCTTGTGCACCCACGGGGTGCAGCATGGGGTGCAGCATGCCCTCAGGGCCTGTGTGAGCGTGGGTTCTCTGATGCACTAGCCCACGTGCTGCCAGGGCACACGCGAGCTGCGTGCACAACTGACCTTTAGTATGGAGACAGGGGCCAGCGTTGAGGAAGCGGGAGGTTGTGCAGGGGAGGAAGAAGCAGGGGAGGACACGTGGCCTGGCCCTGCCACCCCAATAGGTTACACCTGCAGGGGCATCCAGCAGGTGTCAGGAAGAGAAACCCCGCCCTAGCGGTCAGGGAGGGCCCCTCCCACAGGCCTCCAGCCTTCCCACAGGCCTCCAGCCTTCCCACAGTGCCATAGTCCAAGGGGCAGCACTTGGCCAGCCAGAGGCCCCAGGAATCCTGGCAGTCCTATGTGGCCCGCATGCAGGCCAGGCAGCTCCCAGCCCATCCTCACCTCCTGGCAGGGACACCAGTTCTCCTGGAGTGCCAGTCCGCATCCTCTCAGGCCCTGTCTGGCCCCTGTGCATGAGTACCCCTGACCACACTCCTGCAGGAGCCCTGCCCCCTGCCAGCCAGGGCCCAGGCTGCCCTTCAGTGACCTGCAGGAGGCCACATGGGGATTTCTGAGAGTCAGGGGGGAGAGGGCTGGCGGGACATGCGGGGCCATGCCCTGCCCCACCTCCATCTGCCACGCCTGGCCGTACAAACCCGTGGGCACCTCCCCCAGCGGGCAGCGCGGCTTACACGTGCAAAGCCATTACCGTGGCCGGCAGTTCACGGCCGCAGGTTGAGTCCGGTGTCTGAGCAGTATTCACATGGGAGCCAGGATGGACGCGTGGGCCCCGTGGTGGGGTGCAGCGTGCCCTCAGGGGTCGTGGGGCATCGGCGTCAAGGGGCACCTTCCCTGTTGTGCTGCTTCTGGGGTTACGTGTTCTTCTCCCGGCCCGGCTCCAGTTCTAGCCTCATTTTGAATTCTTCATCTCTTGAAGGTGAAGCTGTTGAACAAGGAGCTTGCGGCTGTGAAGGAAGCCACCGTGCAGGCCGCGGAGTCGCTGCGGAGCGCAGAGGCCGCCAATGCGGGGCTGGAGGGAGAGCTGCGGCGCAGCGGCCAGGAGCTCAGGGACCTGGCAGCCGCCAAGGACGCGCGGTGCGGACCGGGCCTGCCTCTCTGGGCGGGGGCTTCCGCCTGTGCCGGCCTGCGCAGGCCGCCGGGCGTGGCAGCGGGCCCTGGTCTGCTCTTGTGGCTAACAGTTCCTCCTCTTCAGGATAAGGGACTTAGAGGGCAAGCTTGACTGTGTGCAGCTCTCCAGGAAGAGGGAAGAGGAGGCGTTCAGGAGGAAGTGAGTGTTCCTGGCTCCCGGCCTGGCCGCTGGGGTTAGGTCCAGGCAGAGGCTCCTGCCAACCGGCGGGCCGTCCAGCCTTTGAATTTGCGACTTTGGGTTTGGGTCTGCTTCCATGCTCTGTTCAGGATTTTCTCGGTGGTAGTTAGGCTTTTTAGTGTCTTAAAACGTTTTTTAAAAGACTTTTTAAGGTTTTATTTTTAAGTTCTGTCTACACCCGATGTGGGGCTTGGAGTCAGAACCCCGAGATCAAGAGTCACGTGCTCCACTGACTGAGCCAGCCAGGCACGCCCGGTGTTTTAAGACTTTTAAACTTAAAAGTTTTATTAACCAGGGGGCGCCTGGCTGGCTCAGTTGGTTAAGCATCTGACTCTTGATTTCAGCTCAGGTGGTGATCTCGGGGTCGTGAGATCGAGCCCCACATCAGGCTGGCGCTGGGCACGGAGCCTGCTTAGGACTCCCTCTGCCCCTGCCCAGGCTTGAGCGCACACGCAAGTTCTCTGTCTCCAAAGAAAAAAAGAAAAGTTTTATTGACCAGTTCATTGCTTTTAGACTGCAGCAACAAATGTCACTTTGGGGATACAGTCACCTTTCATTTCTGCATTATTTTGGCAAAATAATCCTGCTCTCCTGGTTGTACGTTCTCTAGATTCTCAAGAGCCCCCCCCTTCTTCCTGCCGAAATACTTGTCTCACTCCTCAGTGTGGGCTGCGTGCCCCACACCGCCAGGGGTCAGGGGATGCCCAGCACGTACACAGCGTGGCACCCCCCGGGCAGGGACCCTGAGAGAGCACAAGGTGGCCCACCCAGGGACGAGGGTGTGGGGGAGCCCGTGCCCTTGGGAGCAGCCCGGGCCCGGGGTTAGGTGGGTCCCAGAGAGCCTGAGGGGGCAGCGTCTACCGTTCCCCCGCCACAGGAGTCACCCTCTTCCTTTTCTGGAGAAGCACCAGGATGGTGGTGGTGAGTATGCTCGGGAACGAGCCGGTGAGGGTGGGGGAGCACGGGCCGTCTGGGGCAGTTCTGTGTTTTCTGGCCGCGACGTTTGTGCGGTCTGCGCACGCTGAGGAGAAAAGCTTCACAGGCTGTCCGTCTACTGCTTTTTCACCTGGAGTCAGGCTGGAGCTGGGGGCTGCCCTCTAGGCCACCGTATAGATGCCGTCGGCCCGTGTACCCTTGGCCAGGCCGGCACGCGGGAGCTGGGGCGGGGGTCGTGCTCCTGCTCCTGCTGGGGGCATGCGGGCCCCATGCGCACGGCAGGATGTGGTCCAGCTTGGCCCCACGCAGGCCTGTGGTGCCGGGATGCGCAGTGGCGGCCGGCCTTCGGTGAAAACTGTGTTCCTCTTCATGTCCACAGCTGGAGCCTTTTTCTTTTTAAAATTATATTTAAGTAATGTTTACATCCCGTGTGGGGCTTGAACTCATGACCCCAAGATCAAGAGCCACACATTCCACAGACAGAGCCAGCCAGCCACCCCCAAAGTGTTTTTATTCATACGCTGAAATAGTTGAAAATGAATATAATTTTTAGCATATTATAAATATTGGCATTAAGAAGTAAAACTGTTCAGGGGTGTCTGGCTCCTCGGTCAGTGGAGCACATGACTCTGGGTCTCGGGGTTGTGAGTTCAAGCCCCATGTTGGGTGCAGAGATTACTTTAATATCTCAAGAAAGAAAGAGAGAGAGAGAAAGAAAGAAAAAGAAAGGAAAGAAAAAGAAAGAAAGAAAGAAAGGTAAAGTAAAACTGGTCACTCTCTTTTTTCTTTAGATTTATTTATTTATTTTAGAGAGTGAGAACATGTGTGAGGGGGAGGGGCAGAGAGAGAGGGAGAAAATTTCAAGCACACTCCCCACTGAGCAGGGAGCCCAATGCGGTGCTCTGACCCAGGACCCTGAGACTGTGGCCTGAGCTGAAATCAATCTGATTGTGACGGCTAGTGAAACAAGTAGTTCTTTCTTTCTTTCTTTCTTTCTTTCTTTCTTTCTTTCTTTCTTTCTTTTTTTTTTTTTAAGATTGTATTCATTAATTTGAGGGAGAGAGAGCACAAGCTGGGTGGAGCAGAGGGAGAGGGACAAGTAGGCTCCCCGCTGAGCAGGGAGCCCAATGCGGGGCTCCATCCCAGGACCCTGAGATCATGACCTGAGCTGAAGGCAGACACTTAACGACTGAGCCCCCGAGGCGTCCCATCATGTATTTCTTATGCTTCAGAAATTTGAAATCAATCTCCTTTAACAACAGTACATATACTTGTATAAACTAGAAACAGTGAAATTTGCTGGGGTAACAAGGCTCAAGTGTTCTAAAAGGTTTCTAAGTGAATGTATTCTGATAATTACTTGTACATAATTTACAAAACACTATAATATACTATAAAATTCAATAATTAAGTAAACTGTAAGTCTCCTTAGAAATGCCCCCCAACTGAGGGGAGAGGGTCCCCCCATCAGTTTGTGAGCACCTGCGTGGGGCTGGCCACCTCATCACACTCATGGCCAGAGAGCAGCTGGGTGGGCTCTCTGGCAGCATCCGCCAGGCTTTGGACGGCTTCCGGTTACCTGCCAGGAACCACCTGCCGCCTCGCGCCTGGCATGACTGTGCGTCATGTGCCTGCTGGTAGCTCTGTGGGAGCAGAGAGCTGGTAGTGCCTGGCTCGGTCGGCAGGATCATTCGTGTTCTCTGTTCCAGAAGTTTGGGTAAGACGCTTTTCTAAGACTTATTCTGTGACCGTTATATACACCTGGTGCCCTTTTGCTTAGTGACAGCGTGGGAACCCCTTGTCCTGAGAAGCTGGGAAACTGGAAGGTTGTGACGCGGGGAACACGTTCGCCAGCATGATATGGACACAGCAAGATGCTTTCGATTTTGTCACAAGCTTTACCATTTCTCCCTAAAGCCTGAAGCTTGCAGACTTAGTTTCCATTTAGGGAAAGAGCTCAGCAGAACCCGCCCTTGCTGTGAAACCACTGGCTGGTCAGCTTGCTGTGCAAGAACGTCTCACTTGGTTTTCAGTTCGTGTTTGGAGGAGTATCATGAAAACACTGAGAATTACAGAGCACGTGTGTCAGAGGTACCAGAGCGGTCTAGGTTAGGACGGGTTAGTGCGAATACACCTGACACGCTTTCAGACCCGTTATTAGAGCAGGTTATGAGAACACACGCACATGCTTCGCCTCCGATCACGCTGTGTGACAGTGTGGTGTCGCGAGCAGCACAAATGGAGCCAAGGTGGCAGAAGGCAGGCTTCCCACCCCAGAGTCTGGTGTTTGCCTTTCGAAAGTCACTAAGCAACAATCACGCAGTGCAGTTCGGGAGTAACTCCACTCCTCTCACTAGCCGTCGCGATGAGACTTTTCCCGGTCTGATGAGAGGGGCCTGTGCTGCCAGACGCTGGTAGGTACAGCAACTGGCCTGTGTTCATTTTTTTGCTAACAGAAGGTGGAAAATACTGAACAGGTTGCAATATGGATAAGGTGAGGCTTGATTGTAATTAGAATGTAAAGTACTTTCACGTGACTTGGTTGAATAAGGCTTCACCATCCCACTGAAAAATGCTGATGGAAGGGGTGCCTGGGTGGCTCCATCGGTGAAGCGTCTGTTTTTCGGCTCAGGTCATGACCTTCAGATCCTGGGATCAAGCCCCGCATCGGGCTCCCTGCTCAGCGGGGAGCCTGCTTCTCCCTCTGCCTCTGCTGCTACCCCTGCTCGTGCTCTCTCTTGCTCTCTTTCTCCATCAAATAAATAAAATCTTAAAAGAAAAATGCTGATGGAATCTAAAAAAAACACAAAACAAAAAAAAAACATGTAGGGGACACCTGGGTGGCTCAGGTGGGTAAGCATCCGACTCTTGGTTTCAGCTCAGGTCATGATGTCAGAGTCGTGAGTTCAAGCCCTGCGTTGGGCTCTGCGCTGGGCTGCAGCCTGCTTAAGAGTCTCTCTCTCCCACCACCCTGCTTTCTCTCTGTCTAAAAAGATAATAATAAAAATAAAAAATACCATGTAAAGTTACATTTTTTAGGGCTTTTAACTTTTTATTGAAACCAAGTAGAATACAAGCGTAAGAAGTCCCGAGCGTTGCCAGTCACACATCTGTGTGACGTCCGCCAGCTTGGTGTCCTGTCCAGACGAGCCTCTGTCCTGGTCATGGGATTCTGCTAGGTCTGGCATTTCCGGCAAAGATAGGCGAGCAGCTGGTGTCCGGCAGCCCCCAGTCGCAGGGAAGGCCTCGGCGTTCCGGGTGACTGACGGCTGCTGAGCCGCAGAGGTGGCGTATGCCTGCGCCCTGCTTTCGGGAGCCGGTAGGAAAGCCGGTGGGGGTGGCGGCAAGACAGCTTTCCTAGAGCTCCTGTCGCTGGGGTCTTTCTTCGGGGGAGGGTGAGCTCCGGAGTGTCCAGAGACCTGGCGTCTAAGAACCGTCCAGCCGGTGTTTACCTGAGGGGCGTGAGCACGTGGTCAGGTGGCTGCTACAGAGGTGGCCGGGCAGGACGCGCCGAGCGCAGCAGCCCCCGTACGCGGGAGAGGTGTGTGTGCTCTGGGCACCGGCCAGGGCCTGTGTGCGCTGCTCTGACACCGGCCTGTGTTTCAGGCACGAGGAGCTCGACCGTCTGGCCAGGGAAAGGGACGCGGTGCTGGCGGCTGTGAAGGGCGCCCACGCGGAGCAGCTGCGGGCGCTGGAGGCCAGGGCCCAGGAGCTGCAGGCCCGCTGTGAGACCCTGGAGCTGCGGCTGCGCAGGGCCGAGGGGGGGCAGGCCGACGCCCTGAAGTCCAGGGATGCCGCCATGGACAAGTGAGTGCGGGCGGGGGGCGCGAAGTGGGTGGAGACACCTCTGCCCGCTCTGGTCGTTTCTCTTAACCCTTTTACTCCTTTTCTATTTTTCAGATTGTGCCGTGTGTATGTATGTATGAATGTGTGCAATTATTTGTGGCAAAAGACACATAATACAAAATTTACCGTCAAACATTTAAAGTGCACATTCAGTGCGTTGTGCAGGCACCAAAATGTCCCTTCCCGTTCCCTTCCCCCACCCCCTGGAACCCACCGTCTACACTGTGTCTCTGGCGTTGAGGGCTCTGGGTCCCTCATGTGAGTGGAATCCTGCAGCGTCTGTCCTTCTGTGACTGGCTTATTCCCGTAATGCCTCCTCGGTCCTCCCATATTGGAGCAGGTGGCCGATGTCCTTCCTGTTTGCGGCTGAGTGGTCCTCACTATGCAGGTGGGCCACATTTCGTTTATCCATTCACCTGTCAGTGGGCACTCGGGTTGTTTCCACCTTTGGGCTCTTGTGAATAGTGCTGCTGCGAACATGGCTGTGCAAATACCTATTCAGGTCTCTTTAAAATTTGGGGAGAGGTAAACCCAGAAGGTGAATTGCTGGATCAGATGGTAAATCTATGTTTAACTTTTTTTTTTAAGATTTTATTTATTTATTTGTCAGAGAAAGAGTGAAGCAGGGGGAGCAACAGGCAGAGGGAGAAGCAGACTCTCCGCTGAGCAGGGATCCTGAGGCGGGACTTGATCCCAGGACCCAGAGACCATGACCTGAGCTGAAGGCAGATGCTTCACTGACTGAGCCCCCCAGGCACCCCTATGTTTAACTTTTTGAGGAGCTGCCAGATGGTTTTCACAGCAGATGCCCTGTTTTGCACACGGATTCCAATTCCTCCATTAACTCGTTTCTTTTTTTTTTAACTTTATTCTTTTAACTTAAATTCAGTTAGTTAACATATAGTGTGTTATTGGTTTCAGAGGTAGAGGTCATCAGTCGTATACAACACCCAGTGCTCATTACATCACACGCCCTCCTTAACCCCGCCACCCAGTTGCCCCATCCCCCCACCCCCTCCCCTGCAGCAACCCTCAGTTTGTTTCCTATGATGAAGAGTCTCTTACGGTTTTTCTCCCTCTCTGATTTTGTCTTATTTTTCCCTCTCTTCCCCTATGATCCTCTGTCTTGTTTCTTAAATTCCACATATGAGTGAGATCATATAATTGTTTTTCCCTGATTGACGTATTTCATTTAGCATAATCCCCTCTAGTTCCATCCACGTTGTTGCAGATGCAAGATTCCTTTTTTTTTCTTTGATGGCTGAGTAGTATTCCTTTGGTTTCTTCCTAAACCCAGTTTTCTTCTGAGCATCTCGGCCAGGTGTGATGTGTGAGCAGCTCTGTCCCACCGTGCACAGCGTCCAGGCGGACGCATGTGCGTGTAGAACCAGTGGGAGCTGGACTTGGAACTGGACTCCAGGCTCCTGGCTGCCAGTGAGGATGTGATACTTGGAGAAGCTGTGTTTACTAAAAATATCCGATTAAGACAGTTAAGTCGGTTGTTGGCTAGTGTTTACCTTACTTAGCAACTGGCTTTTCCTGTATGTTTGGGAAGCGTGACTGGCTCCATTCTAGAGAGGGTGCTCTGCCCAATTATATTTCCGTCGGGGGGAGATGGCTCGTGCAACGGTACAATACCAGGAAGTTAGAGCTCACTCAGGAAGGTTCCTTGACTGAACGCACGATCTTGTTGATCTGTTCAACGCAAGCAACGCAGTTAGAGGACAGTCTGACGGGCGGATGTGTTCCCTCTGGGCTGCGAGGCTCTGTACGGGCCCTTCTCACAGCTGCGGTCAGATCTACTTGCATGGAGGCCCTGAACCGCCTCCTCCTACCCGCGCTCGCCTTTCGACGTGTCTGTCCTTGGGTTCCTCGCTGCTCTTCTGTGCGGCCCGGCTCGCAGGCCGTGGCCGGTGCTGCCTGGGGCCATCATGCCTGGGACAGTCCGTGTCTTCTCATACTAAGACGTATGCTGTTTGGAAATGAGCAACAAAACAGCCCATATTTTGAGCTATTTCTTTGGGTGTATTTGTGATGATATTCTGAGGGCATTGGGTCATGAATGCCACAGTAAGAGGCCGTGGCCCGAAGAGGCTTTGTGAGAACCCACCGTGCTCTGTGCCACCATATCACCTGCAGCATAGAGTCGCCGCTGGCCACACGGGCGGGGCCCCTTTCCGGGGTCCACAGTTAAGGCACAAGAAGAGAGAGGGGAGACTAACCCAATCACGCTGTGCATCATTAACAAGAAATCAGTGTAACAACTCATGCTTTTGCCTGAAAAAATTATTATGGAGATATTTTGCGTTTTTTGAGTGCTAAATTTTGAAGCTACATCTCAGTTCAGACCAGCCACGTGCTCAGGAACCACGTGTGGCCCGTGGTCCCATGTTGAGCAGCAGAGGGGGTCCAGGACGCTTGACTGCGGGGTGCTTGACTGCGGGGGTCCAGGACGCAGTAAGGGTGAGTCCCCATGCTCTCCAGAGCCCCGACCTTATTGGGCTGGGTTGGTCTTAGCAAATTGGCACAGGAGCCGGGCTCACGTTCGGGGCACAAGCGGAGCTCTGTGGTGGGCAGATCCTTGGTCGGTGTGCATTGCAAACAGAAAACACACAAATACAGCTCCTGAGTCCCAGCGGCTTCTCCTGTCATTGGGGGGGGGGGGCGGGGGCTGCCACACTCGGGGTGCATAGGAGCAGTGTCGGGGAGCGTAACGGGAAGTCCATGTGGACCATCCCCCTGGTGCTGCTTGAGGCCCGGCAGGTGACCTCCAGGGCCGCCAGCCGCTCTTTCCCACCTGGAAAGTCAGAAAAAGCCTCAGTGACAAGTTCCCTGCTGGCCGATGTCCTTTGCCCCTTAAATTGAGTTGCTGACATATGGGTGATGTTGTGTCCGTCCCGCTCCCTGGGGGCGTGTAGATGGGAGCGTAGCTGAAGGAGAGCCGTCGTGTCCCCCCATCACGTCAGACGCTTGGTGCTGGTGCGGCTCAGCCGGCCGAGGCCCAGACCCTGTGGGGACGTGGCTCCAGGATAGCACATGTCAAGGGCCACCGTGGCACCGGTCCCGGCCTGCACTTTGTCACCCGACCACCCTGCGGTACTGGAGCGGGGAGCGCCGCCTGGAGCGGGGCTGCGTGGCCCCCAGGCTGAGCCAGTCCCGGCCCCCCTCCTGGCACCTGCACGTTGTCTCAACTGGATGTGTGGTGAAGTTTCCAACTTTGTGCAGCCCTTTGTGGTGTGAGAACAGGTACGACGTCAGGATGACTTTGTACAAATTGTACTAGAAATAATTTGTTGGAAGCATTTGAAGAAAAATGGTCTCTTTCCAGTGGCTGAGAATCATGCTGGAAACTCTTTGTGGACACTTTCTTCCTCCTCTGAGAATGTGACACGCGCTGCCTCTGGGTGGCGTAGCCGCAGAGCCCAAAGACTTGACGCGTACTAGCCACCTTGCTTTCCTCCGGAGGTGGTGATTCTGTGCCCCGTCCTGTAACAGTCGGGCTGCGCAGGGGGTGCGTCCCAGTGGCCTGTTGTGCCGTCAGTACTGCGTCTCCCCTGGTCAGTATCTCTAGGTGTCTTCTCTAGGGTTTTTCTTCTGGGGAAATTTATCTGAGTTTTGGTGATTCTACCAGGTAGTGTAAGGGTTTCTGTACAACCTCATGTTACTGTTGAATTTGAAAACGTGTGTCTCCGTGTGGAGGGGCTGCACGAGGCGTGGCACAGGTGAGCCCAGCGGCGCCGCCCCGAGACCTCCGTGGCTCCCCTCTCCCTGCACGTCTGGTGCGGACGTGGCGTGCTGTGGGTGTTTAGTGGGCACCTGGGTTGGTGGCGTGGGTGGGGGGACATTGCTTCTTGGGTAGGACCATTTCCTGAGCTGGGTGAGGGAATCTCCACCCTGATGCGGAGACACTGGTGCGTAGATTTCCGCTGAGGGTGGCGCGCGTGTGGGTGAGAGAAAGCTGGAGTGAGCACCACACCCACAGTCACACAGCTTCCCTTCTTTGTGCAGACTTCGGGAGGACGCGTCAGCTCTGAAATCCGGCTGGGATGCCCAGATCGCTCAGCTGTCCAAGGAGATGGTCGCCAAGGACCTTCACATTCAGTCGCTGCAGGAAGGGGAGGTGGAGCTCAAGGCACATCTGGCCAGATGCCAGCAGGACATCGGAAGGTGACTGTCCCCACAGCTTCCCCGAGAGGGTTCTTTTCAGTGTGCGCTTCCTCGGGGCCCAGTGCTGTTTTGGGTGCTAAGGGTACAAAAGGGAAAAGAATCAAGGCCCTGGCCTCACATCTTATTGAGGGAAAAAGACAAGAAACAGGAAACAGAAGAACATCTGGTTGTGAGAAAAGAGAACAAGGGGACAGGGTGATGGAGGGCGGCCAGAGAAAGCCTGTCCCCGGGAATGGGCTCAGGTCTGTAGCAAGCCCCACAGCAGCGTTCCTGCTGCTTGATCCCGTGTGGACAGTCACCGCTTTATGTCTCCTGTCCGACTGCTACCGTCTTATCAGATGGAATGAATGTTTGAGTAAAGAACATTTCTCTTTCTTGAGGAATAATTTAAATATAATAAAATGCACTTGTTTCAACTGTACAGCTGCTGAATCTTGACCAGCACGTACACGTCCCAGCCACCCCTGCAGCCGAGACACGAAACCTGTCCCTGCCCGGCCGGCGCTCCCTCTTGTCTCAGCCCGCCTGCCGCCCCGCCGTTCCGTCTGTGTGCCCTCTGCATCTGGCTTCTCTGCATGCTTGTTCCAAGTTTTCTATGTTTCTATGTCAGTTTTGGGAATTTGTGTCTTTCAGTGCGTTTGCTGTTTCATTTCATTGTTGACTTTGTTGGCGCGGACTTGTTCGTGGTGTTTCCTGATATCTCCCCGGTGTGTGCAGAGCCTGTCAGAACCGTCTCTCTCCTGTCCTCAGTCGGTCTAGCTGGAGATCTGTTGATTTTACAGATCTTTTCGAAGAGCCAGCTTTTGGTTTCATTGACTTTTCTTAGTTTTCTGGGTTTTTATTCTCATTGACATCTACTCTCATCTTCGTTATTTCCTTTCTTCCACTTCCTTTGGCTTTAAGTTGATGCTCTTTTGACAACTTCTAATGGTGGAATTCTCAATTGTTATTTTTGGACCATTCTTCTGTTCTGAGAAACATAGCATTTAATGCTGTGAATTTCCTTCCAAGGACTACTTCACTGCCTCCTACAGATTCTGATATTATTCAGTTACAAATACTTTCTTTTTTATTTTTTTAAAGATTTTATTTATTTATTTTGACAGAGAAAGACAGCCAGCGAGAGAGGGAACACAGGCAGGGGGAGTGGGAGAGGAAGAAGCAGGCTCCCAGTGGAGGAGCCTGATGTGGGGCTTGATCCCATAACGCCGGGATCACGCCCTGAGCCGAAGGCAGATGCTTAACGACTGAGCCACCCAGGGGCCCCGTGTTACAAATACTTTCTAATTTTCCTTGCAATTTCTTCTTTGGTCCATGGGCTGTTTAGAAATCTGTTGTGGGGCGCCTGGGTGGCTCAGTGGTTAAGCGTCTGCCTTCGGCTCAGGGCGTGATCCTGGCGTTATGGGATCGAGTCCCACATCAGGCTCCTCCACTAGGAGCCTGCTCCTTCCTCTCCCACTCCCCCTGCTTGTGTTCCCTCTCTTGCTGGCTGTCTCTCTCTGTCAAATAAATAAAATCTTAAGGAAGGAAGGAAGGAAGGAAGGAAGGAAGGAAGGAAGGAAGGAAAGAGAGAAAGGGAAAGAAAGAAAGAGAAATAAATCTGGTGCTAAGTTTCCCACCATCTTGAGATTTCCAGATATCTTTTTGTTACTGATTTCTAATTTAATTCTGTTGTGGACAGAGAACATATTCTGTGTTCCTGCTCCCTGGGACCCAAGGGCAGGGAGCACGGGCATTCCGGAACTTCATGGTCACAGGACAGTACTGTGGCGTTTCCTGGCATTTTACAAAGTATTGGCCCTCCATGGACATTTTAAAAATAAACAACTTGGGGGTGACTGGGTGGCTCGGTTGGTTGAGCGTCCAACTCTTGATTTCGGCTCAGGTCATGATCTCAGCATCCTGGGATCGAGCCCCAAGTCGGGCTCTGTGCTCAGCGGGAGTCTGCTCGAGATTCTCTCCCTCTGCCCCTCCCCCAGCTTGCATTCTCTATCTCTCTCAAAAATAAATACATAAATTTTTAAAACAATAAACAAGTGGGCTTTCAGCACAGTTTTCAAAGCCCTGTCCCACTGCTGTGAGCCTTTGTGTCTGAAGATGTTCCATGTTTGCCTTCCTGTGTGAGTGCTGATTTTGCTGCGTTTAGGATGCTAAATTCCAAATCATTTCTCCCCTGGATTTTAAACCCGTTGCGTATTACTTTATCGTTGCTCTGGAACAAATTACTGCAGACCCAGCAGGTGTAACTACGTCCACATATCATCTCGGTCTCTGCGTTCAGGAGTCCGGCTCGGCTCAGCTGTGTCCCCGGCAGAGGGTCTCACTAGGCTGGGACCACGGTATCGGCCAGGCTGCCCTTTCCTCCCGGGCTCCTCCAGGCTGGTGGCAGAGGCCCTTCCCAGTGGCTGTGAGCCGCTGACGCGCCCGCAGGTCCTGACAGTGGCCTCACAGCGCGGCAGCTACTCTAAGGCCAGCAGGAAACTCCCTCCAGTGGGCAGGACAGGGTCTCACATGGCCTCACCTGATCAGGGGCACGCCCACCGTGTCGTGCACACAGCCTGGCCACCCTTGGGGGAGGTTGTCCAGAGCCCCCGCCATGTGTTGCCCCCATGTGGCCGACGAGAAGCCTGGGGCCCATCTGGCACTCACTGTCTCTCACCCTTAGGCTTCTCTTTCATCCTGGGGCTCAACAGTGCACATGGCGTCTGTGCGTGTGGTTCCGTGAAGCCCCCTGCCTAGCGCTCGGTGAGCCCTTCTGGTCCGAGGACGTGCATCCCCCCCGTTGTGCTGGGTTTTCTGCTTTGCTTCCTCCGTTCTGATCTCTCTGGACCTGCTCTTTGATGGATGTCGGTCCTCTGAGCTCTGGAGGGCTCTCTGTCCTGGCGGCTCCAAGCTCTCTGGCTCAGCCCACTCTGCACACGTTCCCGAGCTCTGCGGTGGTGGTCACTCTGAGACCTTCTCACATGTCTCTGCTGGAACCGCTTCTCTCTCTCTTTTCCCCGAGTTTGCTGGCTTTCTTCCCTTCTCATGAATGGATTCTTCTGTCTCTTGAGCGTGATCTTCCGTGGTGCTGGTTTCCTCGGTGTTTGGGAGTCCCTGCTGGCTGCTCTCTGAACCCCAGTCTGCCCACAGGTGCCGTGTCTCCTCCGCCTGCGCACTGCGGACTCCTCCCGGCTGTGCCCCCCGTCCCCCCACCCCGTTGCCTGCCGCACCCCTTTGCTCTTCATGTGCAAGACATTAACCTTTGTGCCTTTCCCGTCCCTGGAGGTACAGACAGCAGCTGTCCGAGGCCGTGGAGAGGGAGCGGTGCCTGGAGCGTGAGAAGGCACAGCGGGAGCTCGACTGGCGGCAGCGCTGTGACGGTGTGGAGAGGGACCACTACCGCAAGTCTGAAGACCTGATTCGGGCCCTGACCGAGGCGCGGGATCAGGTCTGTGTCCCCAAGCTTGTCAGGTTTCATCCTGCGCTGGGAGGGCCTGGGAGCACGCCCCGCGGCTCCTGGAAGGCTCTGGGCTCTCACCACACTGCCGTTCGGATAGGAGCATGCCGAGCCTCACTGAGCAGCGTGACGCGCAACAACAAAGATGAGAGCAGGGGAAGGTGTCCCTGTCCCACCCACAGCCTTTGATAGCATCTTAGTTTTTATTTTATTAGTTGTTTCCCTAACTGGCCAGTGCTGGGAGGATCCCTGGCTCCTGTGTGCGGGGGACCTGGCAGAAAGGGCCATACCCGAGCCTGGTGCGGCCGCTCAGCCGGCTCCGACCGTTGCGTGGTCCTGGGCCACGGGGGCTGCTTGCTCACACATCTGCAGTCTCCTTCCCGGGAAGGACCCCAAAAGTTGGTACTGCTGCCTCGTGACCCTCCCAGTGGGAACTGAGTCCCACATCTCTTCCCAGGTTTCTGCCAAGCTCCAGGAGACAGAGCGGATGCTGCGTGACCAGGAGGTGGTGCTGAAGGCCTTGACCCTAGAGAGAGACCAGGCCGTGCAGGCCTTGAGGACACGCGGGCTCCTTCCTGAGAGGGAGGTGCAGGTCAGTGCTGCTGTCCTCCCTGAGCCTCGCCCGGGAACGCCCACGGCCCCAGCAGCCCGCTCCTTGAGGCTTGCCTCAACAGCGGCCATGGGAGAATAGGGCCACACAGAACCCAACTGGAGGTCTGTCTTCTCAGCCCTATTCCTTTCCAGGGTCTGTTGGCGCAACAGGGGCCAGTCTGACGCCTGAAAGAGCTGAGGTAACTCTGTTCAGACTCTTCTTTGTATCTTTAGTTCTTGAAATCTCAAAAACCCCACACTCCCTTCTGCCATACAGATGGTTAGTGTCACTTTGCTGCTGTGGCCTTCCCCGTGGAGCTGTCATGACGGGTCTCTGTGTGCCGTGATCCTGTCTGCAGGGACTGGCTGAGTACCTCCCTGTGCTGGGTCTGCCAGAGAACTTTGTGTCCTGGCCTTTGGAATCTCTGATGCTGAGGCCGGCCCTGTGGCCCGAGAGGCTGGGACCCTAGAAAACAGCTTAGAAGGAGCAGGGCTGGGCTCCAAGGTCCACGGTCAGAGGGGCAGAGGCAGCATGAGGCTGGGGGAGTGAGAGCAGGCGGGGTGGCTGGAGGATTTTTCCAGGCCCGTGAACGGTTCTTGTCTTGTTTGACATGCAGTGAAGCACATAGATCTTTAGTGCACGCAGGTCAGTGTGTTTGCCGTGAATGTGCCCATGGGACCCAGCCTTCCAGCAAGATATGGAGCATTTCCATCACCCTAGAAAGTACCCTGCGGCCCTTCCCATTGGTCCCCATCCCCACCCCAAAGGCAGCGGCTGCTCAGACGTCTGGCTTGTCTCAGGTACCCAGGTGGGCAAGGTTTCCTCCAAGACAGTGCTGTGGCCACGTCTGTAGGCCCAGCCCCTAACCAATGTTAAGGTATTTGTAATTTGGGGCACTGGCCAGCTCAGTCTGTGAGCATGTGACTCTTGATCTCGGGGTCATGAGTTTGAGCCCTGCATTGGGTGTGGAGGTTACTAAAACATACGCATATATGTTCCCAACTTGTTCTGACCCACGTACGGAACCCAGGACCTCTACTTCTTCTCTCAAGAGTTTTAAGTTCAAGCACAGGGTTGACATTTGATGATCCTGTCTCGGTCATTTGTGAGAATTGTCAGAACGCAGGAAACTGCCCCAGCGTCTGTGTGGACAGCTGGGCAGGAGCCACAGCCTTGGGGAGGACGTGGCACACGGGCACGGAGGCTCCTTCGGGCCTCGGCAACACAGGACAGTGGGAAGGCTCACAGGGAGGAATCAGCGTGTGGCAGGGCCACCAGTGTCCTTCCTGCCACGTCACTGGCCACAGAGCCGAGGACTTGCAAAGGATGCTTCCTGTCGGTGTTGGTGCTGATTTTGAAGGATGTGGGGTACCGTCAGACATCCAGAAGGAAATCCCAGGGTGCAGCCAAGGGCCCTTTGTATTGAAGGGTGCGTCTGTCCAGGAAGGACAGAACTAAGGGCTAGAATTTATACCAGAGACACGCGTCTTCACACGTGCTGTCTGAGCCGCCCACATACAGCCATGGCCATGTTCTCCCCACAAAGATCTCCTTGCTGACAGCCACCCAGAGCCCGACGCTGACCGTGAGAGGCCTGCAGGCTGAACAGCAGCCCGGAAGGGACAGGTTTGGTCCCAACCGCCAGCTCTCGGGGATGCGACCTTACTTGGAAATAGGCTCTTTGTGGGTGTAACCAGTCGGATGAGGTCACGCAGGAGCAGGTGGGTCCTAATCCAATATGGCTGGAGTCCTTATACAAGGCACAGCACGTGGAAGACAGAGACACAGGGAGAAGGCCAGGCGCCCACGGAGGCAGACACGGGAGTGACGGGGCCCCAAACCGAGGGACACCAAGGGGTGTGGGTCCACGCTGGAAGCAGGAAGAGGCAGGAAGGATTCTAGCCAGAGTCCCTGAGGGAGCCTTTGCCTCTAGCCTGAGGCACATGCCCCACAGTCAGCGTCACAGGAAGCCCCAGCCCACCACCAGTCTCTCCTCAAGGCCCCTGAGGGAAGCCGTGTTGCTGGGAAATCTGGGAAACCCCGCAGGGGAGGTGGCTTCTGGGGCAGTGCTGGGGGCAGTGTCAGACACCATCCTCCTGCTTCTAGGGCCCAAGTGTCCAGTAGTCCAACCTCTGTCCCTTGATGAGAAGTCACTCACCTAGTTGTTCACGGTAAGGGAACTTTCCAGCAGTGCAGCCCTCTCCCCACTCGTCCAGCATCAGCCTGGGGGGTTAGGGCAAACGCAGGCATGAGCGCCATGTCTGTGGGCTGGCTTGCCCCGCTGTCCATGTTAGCCAGGCTGTCGAGAGCACATGCACGGCTCATGTTCTCGCTGGCAGTGACTCACGCGTGTCTCAGAGTGGAAGTCGGCCCTGCGGACTCTGGCTGTGCCCTGCGTGGCTGGCACTCACCCTGTGGTTAGTGTGTGAGGCAGGCTGGGAGCTGAGCATCCGAGGGCTGACCTGGAAGTCACATGAAGACAGTCGTATCCCACCAGCCATGCTGAGAAAACACTCCACTCCTGTCCATAAATGCGCATACCTTTGATTCTGTGTAGGGGGCCTGGAGCCAAAGCTAGTGGGACGTAACAGCCCACTCCACAAGGCTGTCCGCAAGCATGAGCTGGCGTGCCCCGTGGTCTGATGTGGCTTCCGAGCTAGGACTGGGGTGGGAGGGCTCTCTGCGGGCGTCCGGCAGACACGGTGGGATGAAGGCTTGAGCTGAGTCCCGTGGGTGTCCCTGCTTCATGGGGTGTGATAACCATTAGCAGGTTCGTGATGTGGCCACCTGGGAAAGCTGCAGCTGTCCGTGGACAGTGGTTGCTGCCTGTCTGGTGTAGGTGGGCCCTCTCGGCCTGCACAAGGTTAGGGCAGCAGGCGGGTCTATCAGGAGGCGATGGGAAAGGGCGGATGGGCCGGCGTGATCTCCGCTGAGCCGATGGGCTGCATCTTGTGTGGCGGCGTCTTCTTCCCACGGGCACCTGGTTACGTGGAGCCTCTGCAGGGACCGCGTCAGTCCTCCCGCGGTGACGGTCTAAGGTCCGAAGCACAGGCCCTCCCGGTACAGGCTCAGGGGAGCACGCAGCCTGTGTCACGGGGGCTTCATCGCCACGCCACGTCACGGAGGAGATCGTGGCTCTCGGGCTCCCCAGGGGTGTGGGGGCTGATGCTGCCATTCCATCCGAGAAGGGTGGTCCCTGCTCCACAGGTGGCAGAGGAAGCATCTGAGCAAGGCCAGGCCAGCAGCAGGTCCCACGCGGCTCTGCTGTGGTGTCTGTGCTGGGGCAGCTGTGAAGTTTTGTGGGCGACGTGCCGCTGGGCACGGGAAAGGGAGGTGGGGGTTTGCAGGGAAGCAGGTTGCCCTTCCTGTCTGCAGTGTCCACGGCGAGCAGTGGGGCAGAGGAGCAGGGGCCGGAACGCAGAGCAGGTGCAGAAAGGAGCCTGTGGAGGGTGTGACGGGGGAGAGGAGGGCGTTGGAAAGCTGGAGTCTGTGTTCAGTAGAGAAGGAGCTGCTTCCTTCTGGAAGGAGAAGTAACATGTGGCCACTGCAAGAGTTCAGCAATTTCAGTTTAGCAGCATGGCCTCCGGAACCAGGCGGACCCAAGGTCTAACCCAGCCCAGCTCTGTTCGGCCCAGAGCGGGTTGCCTCTCGCAGCCTCCCTGGCGCTTTCGTGGGGAATGAATGAGTGGCCGGAGCATGGCGGGGGTAGCGGGTTGAGCACGCGGCGGCAGCGTGGAGACAGTGTGGTGGCGGGGTCAGACCTCATTGACTCATCTGTGTGATGCGTCCCTTTTGCAGAGCACTGACAGAGGGCCGTGACCCAGCGCCCGGCCTGCGGCTGGCTCAACACGGGCCAGTCTTACCGCTACAGAGAAGGCAGAAGTCCCCCGTGGTTGGGCCTCTCGGGCACTCCGGTGTGTTTCTCTAGTTGCCTCTCCTTGCGGGTCTTGTACGTGTTCCCGTGCACGTACTATCTTTATATAGTTCAGCTTGTGCTGTATAATTTGGAGTCTTTTTTCCCACTTCTGTGACAACTGTTTTTCATGTCATTGTAGTTCTTCAGAACACAATGTAAATGGTTGCACATTTTACTGTATGGCCCTTCTGTTGCCTGCGGCCGCCGAGACCATCCTAAGGCCACACGGGTGTGTTGGTGCCTCGCTCTGAGCTCGGGTGGCTAGGTGCTGCAGGACTGGGCAAGCTGAGAGGGGCCAGCGACGTGTCGGAAGGAAGGCCGGGGTCCGTGGAGCGTGTGCGGCCGCCGGGGCATCCGGCAGGCCTGCCCGCCCACACGGTTAGCACAGCGGCCAGGCAGCCCGGTCGGCAGGCACGTGTCCGTGAAGGAGGGGCCTCTGCTCGGGCTCAGACACGGACCTGGGCAGTCCGCGGGGCTGCGTTTCCTGGCCCATGCTTCAGGTACCCTGGTTCTGTGCTGGCGTTTCCAGGACCGTGTCTGGTTTTCTGGTTGTTTACAGCCAGCTGCAGACCCCCTGCAGCGAGCCCCTTGTGGTCACTGTCATTTCTGAAGGGTGCTGCCACTGCCCATAGGGTTGCAAGGTGGTCGGTGTGTTCCCTTCCTGCACGCCGCACACCGGTCCTCTCTCATGGATTTCAGTGGCTGTCACGGGAAGTCGGCAGAAACCTTGTATCTGTGCTGTGCACACCGGGTAATACGCTATTTTCCTGTGATCGCTTTTGGGAGTTTTCTCTTTATCACTGATCTTTTTTAGCAATTTGATTACGATGTGCTATTTGGTGTGATTTTCTTTATGTTTATCTTGCTTTGGGTTCGGTGGGCTGGGATCTGTGGACTGATGTTTTCATCAATTTGTTACGAATAAAGTACATCTTGCGCCGAGCCTGTTGACTCCGGGTCTGTCACTTGGCGCTGTGCTCGTGCCCACAGACCTTTCCTCCTACAGTGTCTGCTCTGCTCTCAGGCCGTCCTCTCCGCGAGTTTCTTATTTCAAATAATGTATTTCTTATCTCTGCAGATGCTCTTTGGTTTTTCTAAAAATTTCTTCCAATACTCTTCCTTTTATGTCCTGTTTTTCTTTAAATCCTTGACTGTGTTTCTGTTTATAACTGTGCTGAAGTCTTTGACCACCACGTAGCATGTCTTCGTGGTTCATCTATGGGTTAGCGTGTGTTAGAACCTCATTCCTTCTGTTCCATTGTGTTACATTTTCTTAATTCATTCATCCACTGGTAGACATTAGTATGTGCACATTCTGGCTCCTGTGAGAAACGCTGCTGTGAACACGCACGTACGAGTTTTCAGGTGAACGTATGTTTTTGGTTCTCTTGGGCGAACACCCAGGGTGGAATTGTGGGTCGTGTAGTAACTCTGTGTTTCACCTTTCGAGGAGCCACCAAGACTGTCTCCCACAGCGTTGCTCTGTCGCACGCCCGCAAGCAGCCCTCGCAGCGGGTGATAGCCCCGTGTCGTCCGCCTCCTCCCGGCACAGTGACTGCTGGTCTTTTCCACACCTGCCGCCCCAGTGGGTGAGGGTGGCTTCGTGACCGAGAACAAAGGGTCCGCAGGTTTCAGTGAAAGCTGCCTTTGGCAAACAGCAGTCTTGTCTTTGTGACAACCAGAAGATTTGCATTGTCAGTTTAGACGGAAGGTCCCTGCAGCTGGGAGGGCAGACGAGGGGGAGCGCGGACACAGTGGCTCTGGACGGGCAGCGAGACGCAGGTTTCTCCTGTAGCTGTAAGCATTCTCTTTCTTTTCTGACAGCTGCTCCTAAGGCATCATGAAGAAGAAATCAGGGAAAGTTTCCCATCTAGTGAGATCCAGAGGCTCCAGGAGCAAAACACAAGTTTACGAAGGGCTGTTGCTGAGATGAGGAAAGAAATGGAGACTCTGAGTGACCACGTTCTGCCTCCTGCCCCGTCAGGCGGTCAGGTCGCTGACACAGAGCAGCCCCGTCCCAGCCCAGAGGCAGCAGCCGCGGTTCCTGGTGAGCACGGGTGAGGGCTGCAGGAGGGGAGGGGAGGCCGGGGGGACACGGGTCTCCACTGGGTCCGAAATGGGCTTCACTTGGAGTCTTACCAATGAACACGTGGTTTAAAACATCACTTCAAAGTAGGACAGCGGCGTTTCCTCTGAGAGAGAACATCTTAAGTCAGTGTTTGCATGTGGATAACAGGGAAGGAGAAAGTGAAGGGTGTGCTTGGCATGTCCAGCCGAGAGTCTGCTGGCATGGGGAGCCAGCTGGGCACTGTGTTTGTGGTGGGCAGTGCAGGGCTGGCGGGACACTGGGCCTCTCCTCGGGGCGTCTGGTGCTGGAGCGGAGCTGGGCTGCACCCCGTGTGCGGTCAGGAGGGGCCCAGGAGTGGCTGTGAGTGGAGGGCCAGTTCCACCAGTGTGGAGCACGAGCCCACGCTTGAGACGCACGGGCCTGAGGGGGCGCTGAGTGTCTGCCGGGTTGTGAAACCCTCCTCAGTGAGCGCCTGGCACTGGAGGGGAGAAGAGCACCGAGGCCAGGGGCTGTTGTGGAGGCGGGCGGGAAATAGGTGGCACTGGCCTGAGTGGGCCTCTGCCCTGGTGACGGTGGAGGGACATGTAAATGTGTGTGCCTGTGTATTTACTGTTTTTTTGGGGGCAGATCACATTATGGTCCTTGAAACAGAAATACAAAATCTGAAGCATAAATTTAAAGCCCTGGAAGAACAAGTAGAAGATGTGTTCGATCCCCCGAAGAGGTCCTCCTCTTACCCTGACTCTCAGCCCAGCGTCCACACCTCGGCTGACGTCCACGGTAAGAGTCCTTGTCTTGTCCTGTCACATGCTCTGCCCTGGTAACACTGCCTTTGTTTTAGTTGAAATATAAACCCTACAGAAAGTGCACGAAATGCACACGGACAGGTCAAGGAATGATCGCAGACCGCGGGTCCCCTGTCCTGTTCCCCAGGAGTCCGCAGGCCAAGCCGTTCTCAAAGTGTTTACGCCTGTTCACCCCCGTGTATGGGCGCCTCCCTGCCCCGCCCCTGCTCCGACACCACGCAGATGCCCCCTCACCCCAGCTGGGGCGCTGGCCCGGTGGAGGGCCCACTTCGGGGGACTAGGCGGACGCATGCAGGCCAGGCAGCACCCTCTAGCTGCCCAGCCGATGGTTTACAAGGAGAGAAGGGAGGGAGCAGGACACGGCGCCTCCAGACGGCCTGCTCTCCGCCCAGGAGCTGGCTGGCTTCCCAAAGCTGGTGTCTGTGACTTGTTTCTCTTGTATTATGTTTCCTGGCTGGACTCTCCATATGATGTGGGTAACAGCTGGCCCTCCTCCTGAGCCCAGAGAAACACTTTCAACATTTCACTTTAATATTTGGTAAGGATGAGGGGGCGGGATCAGAGTAAGGAAATTCCTTTCTCTTCCTGTTGTAAGGCAGATCTTTGTATTTTATCGCGATTCTGTCAGTTCTGCTTAATGTGTTTTGAAGCTTTGTCGTTGGATGCGTACGTGCAGCCCTAGGACTGTTTGTGACGGGGACGGACCCTTCTGTGATCCCAGAGCGGTCCCCTCCTCCAGGCAGCTCTCCTGGCCTTCCCCTGGTCGTGTCTGCCCAGTGTATCTTCAGGATCCTGTTCCCTTTTCGCCTGCCTCTGCCGCAGTTGAAGTGAATTTCCCATAGGCAGCACATAGGGTCAGTTTCTGAATTAACTGACATATCTGCACCGTCCACGCTTGCACTTGTCGTGTGAGTGTGAGCCGCGGATTCTGGCCTGTTTTCTGTCCCCGGCGACTTCTTTCCTGCTCGTAGGTCGTCCAAACTTTGTTTATGTTCCGTTGTCACTGGTCCGTGGTTGCTGAGGACACCGTTTCGGTGGCTGCAGGACCACGGCTAGCTCCCGTCCACACTGCGCAGCTGCCAGCGGAAGGTGGAGGCCTGCCTGCTGCCCGGGCCCCGTGCCCGCGTGGCTGTGGCAAACACCGCCTTTCCTACATCAGGAACCGCTTCAGGCAGGGTTATCGCTCTTGCTTTGAACCTTCAAATGTAATTTTAAAAACTCAGGAGGAATGGTGGAGTCTGTGACGTTCCTCTGGACACCTGCCCTTTGCCCGTGTCCTTCCTGAATCCCGATGTTCTGGGTTCCATGTCACCCACTCTTATGGCAAGTCCTGGTTTCCCTTTATTGGAGAAGGGAAGGCATTCGCTGGCATAAGAGGAGGAGCTTTCAGCCCTTAAACTAATGGTGCCGCTTCCTTCTGAGAAGGCCTCTGCCGCCCCAGACACTGTCCCTGACAAGCCACACACCAAGTCTGTCGCTCGGGGCAGAGACGTGACAGTGGTGTGTCTGGGCACACGTTTCTTTGGCTTATCCTGTTTGGCATTGAATCTGAAGGTTATTGTCTTTGCCAAATTTGGGGAGTTTTCAACCATTACTTCTGCATGTGTCTTCTTGACTCCATGCTCTTTTTCCCTTTGGGACTCTGACCAGAAAAACGCTGGCTCTCTTGTTCTTCTCCTGCGGGTGCCCGTGGCTCTGTGACTTTTCTCAGTCTGTTTCCTCCCTTGTCTAAATGCGTAATTTCTGTGTCTGTCTTCAAGACCTCCATGCTGCTCTGGAGCCTTCGGCGGGACTTCTATTTCAGTTTCAGTTCTAAGATCCATTTTGTTTTTCATTATCTTTTATTCCTTTGCTGAAACTTTTCTTCTTCCATTGTTTTAAGAGTGTATCAGCTTGGGCCACCTGGGTGGCTCAGTCGTTAAGCGTCTGCCTTCGGCTCAGGTCATGATTCCAGGGTCCTGCTCAGCGGGGAGCCCACTTCTCCCTCTCCCTCTGCTGCTCCCCCTGCTTGTGCTCTCTCTCTCTGTCAAATAAATAAAAATAAAATCTTAAAAAAAAGAGTCCCGACGTCTGTCCTCTCAGTGCTTCATTCGAGTTGGGATTTTCCTGGTTGTCGGTGTGACGGGTGACGCTGGGTTGTGACGTGCACATATCGAGTGGGTGCTCAAACCTCCCATCTGTGTGACGTCTGTTTTATTCCTCTTCTGCTCTACCGGTCCCCCACCTTTCTCGGGCACAATGCACGTCTGTGTCCTGGCCCACTCTCTTGGGCTGGGTCCGGACAGCCACTTGGTCCCCAGCACCTTTGCGACGATGCTCTTCTGCTTAACCTCCTCGTGTGCCATCCGAGGCCGCTGAAGTCCTGGTGCTTTCCCTGCCGCCGCAGGGCTCAGCTTGCAACACTCTGGCTGTATGGATGCTGCCTGGTTTCCAGGGGCCCCTCCGGGACTTGGTGCACAGAGTTAAGGAATTCCTTCCTCAGCCCCCCCACGATGCTCCCCACATGCTCTTCCCGGGAGGGTGCAGGCGGCTGGTGCAGGTGGGCCTCTGTCTGCACCAGGCCCACCTGCGGAGTCTCCCTTCCCTGGCCCCTGTGCTGAAGGGAACAGGCCTGGCTGGGGCCTTTGTTGGTCTGAGCTCCCTGGTGTTCTGGGCTGTGGCTGTTCCAGCATCAAAGCTGGGAAATACGCGAAGGAGAAGGACGTGGAGCCCACCGCGGAGCGTCCCTGGAGCCCCTGGCCCTTGCCCGCTGGGCCTCCCCTCACAGTTGCTTTGGGCTTTCAGCCGCACCGAAGGAGAGGGATGGGGCGCGCACGCACTGCCTTGTCCAGAACAGCGAGCTTGCGCTGGTTTTTGAATGTTAAACCAGCTTTACGTCTTTGGAATAAACTCAACATGTGATCTATTCTTTCACTGATATTTTACATTTATGTTCGTGAGGGACATTGGCCTGTACACTTTCTTTCTCATGATGGCCATTGTCAAGTTTCAGGACCACAGTTCTGGCCTCAGATGTGTTGGGAGATGTTCCCTATTTCTCTGTTTCCTGAAGAAGTTTCTATTAGACTTATGTTAATTTTTCCTGAACCAATTAATAGATTTCAACTCTGAGCCCCTCTGGGTTTAGGATTTTCCTGAGAAGGTTTTAAAGTGTGAATTCGGTTTTGTTTTTTTTAATAGTAAAGGACGACCCAGATTTTCTTTTCTGTGTGTCACTTTTTGATATTATATTTTACTAGAAAATTGCCCATTTCATCCAAATTTTCAAAAATTGTCTATAGTATTGTCCTATGAGTTGTAAACTTCTGTAGGTTTTAAAGTAATAAATCTGTTTTCATTGATTGTTTTGTTTCTGTTGACTTTTTTTCTCTTGCTTAGTCTTACGAGGGATTTATCTTTGCAAAAAGCCTTTCAAGGAGCCAGCTACATTGTACGCTCATTTTCTGCTTCCTCGGTGTCTAATATTCACTTTATTCTGTCCTTTCTTCTGCCTTATTTGGTTGGTCTTTTTCTCATTCTTTGAGACAGATACTCAGCTCATTGACTTCGCCTCCCTTCCCCTCCACAGTGAGCTCCCACGGCTGTAAGTGTCTTTGAAAGGACAGCTTTCAGTGCATTCCTGAAGTTTGTTTGTTTTTATATTTTTTTAAAGATTTTATTTATTTTATTTGACAAACAAAGAGCACACAAGCTGGGGGAGCAGCAGACAGAGGGAGGGGGAGAAGCAGGCTCCCCACTGAGCAGGGAACCCGATGCAGGGCTCGATCCCAGGACCTGAGATCGTGACCTGAGCCAGGGTCAAGAGTTGCTCGCTCCACTGACTGAGCCAGCCGGGCAGCCCTGCATTCCAGAAGTTTTGATAAGCAGTGTATTAATGATACTTTGGGTCAAAATAATTTGTAACCTCCACCGATTCCTTCTTTGACCTATGGTTGTAGAAACATTTCCCTAACTCCCAAGTGACTGGGAGGCTGCTGCAGACCGGCCTCCACCAGGCACAAGGTGGCGAGGCTGCACTGCTCTCCTGCGGAGATCCCTGCTTTCACGAGGATGAGACTTCATCCCCAGCGCCTCTCAGTCTTTGTGGGGACTTGGCCCTTCCTCTCAGCTCTAGAGCGTCCTGGCTTCCAGGTGGACGCAGTGATGGTGGGCACCTGCAGGGGAGGGCGGCGACGGCGCAGACCCCACTCCCCGGACAGGCTCTAGGAGAATCACTCTTTCTGCAGGAGGAGCTGTGTCAGCTGGTGGCGCGTCCATTGGGCTAGTGCTCGGGAGGCTCAGAGACAGGGCACAGCTCGTGAACTTCCTGGTGGCCCGGCTCAAGCAGAAGGTATGGCCTCCCCCCGACACATGTGCGGTGCAAGTCTTCCACGGGACCGCTTCACCCTCTGTGCCTCAGTTTCCCTCCAAGGAACGGGTTATTGTGAGGTCACCTGTGGTCCCTGGAAGGCGCACGGGAAGCCCTGGTAAATGAGTCCAGAGCGAGAGGGGCAGCACGCGTGGAGGAGCGCACAGCCGGAACTCCCTGCCTCACACCCCTGCCGAGGGGTGTGATGCCGGCCGCGCACTCGGGACGCGCTTGAGCGAGTCCGGGTGCCGAGCTGTGGCAGGACCATGCAGGGTGACGGGCGTGTCCACACACCGCAGCAGCCTGTCTGGGGTCAGGCCACAGTCCTGCGCTGGGCCGGAGCCCGCTGCTTCCTGGGGCACACGTCCTGCCCTGTCACACGTGTGCCCTGGGTCACAGCCCGTGCTTTATTGCTTCAAATTCATAATTTCTCTTTTTTTAGTGTTTTTTTCATTGTGGTAAAATATACAAACATGAAGCGTACAATTTTCTAGCGTACATTGACATTAACCACATTCACGATACCGTGTACGTGTCACCGCCATCTAATATTCCCAGAACTTGTCCGTCACCTGAACAGAAACTGTCCCCATTCAACACCAGCCCCATACCCCTTCCCCTGGGGACGTCTGTCCTTCCGGTGGGCTGGATGACTCTCCTGGGACTGGGGTCCTGCGAGCTGTCCTTTTGTGACCAGCTCGTTTCCCTCAGCACCATGGCTTCAAGGTTCATCACAGGTGGTGGCATCGATCAGTTCTTGATGCCTTCGAAGGCCCGAGTAATACCCCATTGTGCTTCCCACACCGTGTGGACCCTTTCACCCCATGGACACCTGGTTGTTCCCACCTTCTGGCAACTGTGAATAATGCTGCTGTGAACGTGGTGTCCAGGCACCTGACAAGCCCTGCTTCCCATTCTTTCGGGTACATGTGTAGGCACGGGATTCTGGGTCACATGGTCAGTCTGTATTTCGCTCTTTGAAGAAACATCAAACCATTTTCACACGTGACTGTGCGGCTTCGTGTCCCCCTGGCCGCGTGTGAGGATCCCGACCGCCACATCCTGACCCACGTGACCTATTTTCTGTCCCTGGATTCTGGCCGATCCTATGGGTGTGACGTGGTACCTCGCGTGGTTTGGGTCTGCGTCTTCCCCGATGACTTGTCATGGGGGTGTCGTCTCATGGGCTCACTGGCCGTTTGTGTGTCTTCTTTGGAAAAATACCTGTTCAGACCCTTTGCCCATTTGTGATTGGGTTGTTTGTCTTTTCATGTTGGGTCCTAAGACTTCTTCGTATCTTCTGGATACTAGTCCCTTATCAGATATATATTTCGTAAAATTTTTCTTCCATTCTAAGGCTTCTCTTTTCACTTTTTTGATAATGTGCTTCAAAGCACAAATGTTCTTAGTTTTTATGATTTCCAGTTTTGTCTATTTTTTTTATTTATTTTTTTAAAAAGATTTTATTCATTTTTTGTGAGAGAGAGCACAAGCAGGGGGAGTGGCAGAGGGAGAGAGAAGCAGGCTCCCCACCGAGCAGGAGCCCGATGTGGGACTCGATCCGTGGACCCTGAGATCATGACCTGAGCTGAAGGCAGACACTTCACTGACGGAGCCGCCCAGGCAGCCCTGTTGTGTCTGTATTTGCTTACGGCTTGTACTTTGGTGTTACACCATCCTGTTGCCTTTTGCACAGATACGTTTTTCATGAGGCAACAAGAAGAGAGCGTTTTCACATGTCCTAAGTCCATAAACACATAAATCACGCTGCCTCGTGCGCTCTGCGTCTGAGCCTTCCGGCGGCTGAGCCTTCCGGCGGCTGCAGGTGGCGCTCCAGGAGGCTGTGCTTTGTCCTGACTGAGAGCAGTGTCACTGTCATCATGGAGGGGACTCACCGCTCTCCTCTTTCTCCTCACCGCATGAGGGGCGGGGGCACAAGACACTCAGACTCGCTGCTTCCCGTTCTGCCCACTGTTGGGATGTCACACACACACTTTGCAAACAGGGAGTAAACATTTAAATATAAGCTTTTAGTTTTCTCTTGATAATCATAGATGTTATGATTATCATGGGGAAAAATACCCACCTCAAGGTGTTTTTTAATTAACAGTGTCTGTTTACCAAATGGTCACCTTTTTTGGTGTGTACTCGACAAATTCAAAGAATAAAATATTCGCCAGGAATTCATTATAGGAGTTCCTGGAATAGGAACGTATTGTCTCTTCCTGAGAATGAAAGGGAAAAGAGTGTAGAGGGGGTGTCATTCTTTCTATCCCCTGCTCTTTTCTTCCTTGTATCAGCAGGAGGACAAACGTTGTCCAGAGAAGCTGCCAGAGTGAGGGGCTGGCCCTGGAGCTCTGGCCGGACCCGCTTTGGGGATCTCAGAGCCGACCTGTAACTCCCAAGGCCGCCTACTCCTGGGACTTCCCTTTGGAACCCGAGTCCCGTCAGTTAGCTCCTCCTCAAAGCCTTGGCCTCACCCCTGCCTCCGCCCCACTTCGGGTCCCAAGCCCCGGATTGCCCCCTACTGGTGACCTGCATTTTCTACATGTTTGTTTCCGCCTGAACTGGGTTCAGGAAGAGGGTTTTAGGCCCTCTGCCTCTGTCCAGACAGTTTCAGGCCTGGACCTCCCCAGCCAGCCTTGGGGTCCAGCGTGGGCTCTGCCGCAGGCACGTGCGTCCACACAGCAGGGCACAGGTGGGGCGCGGTGTGGGGAGCGACTGCTGAGTCAGAGACGAGAGACTTACAACTGCGTTTGCTTTCCGATCTTCCTGCCGTTTCTAAGTGCCTCCAGCCTTCTGCTTCCCTGCCCCCCTACCCTCCCCAGCCCCCACCCCCTTCCTGACTGCCCCTGAAACGGCCCTCCAGGTGCTGCAGCGGCCCCTGGACGCGGACACCGTCCAGCACGAGCTCCCCCGTGAGGTGGACCAGCTGCACTTGGAGGTGTCGGAGCTGCGGGGACAGGTGGCTGAGCTTGAGGGGCGTCTTGGGAGCAGGCCGCAGCCGCGAGCCTTGGACAAGGTGGCCGTTGGGAGGCAGGTAGGTGTCCTGTGCCGACCGCTCCCACTCCCACTGTGCTGTCTGGGGCCTGCTGCACAAGTCACCCGAGTGGCCATCTGCAGAGCCCTCCTGGGCCCCTGGCGTGCTGCTTCCCACTCCCCCTGCTTCTGCCTCGGCGTTCATGGTCGGGCCTGGTCCGCGGCCTCCAGGCCTCGGGATCCCACCACTTAAAAGTCCAGCGTAGGCCGGGCGCCTGGGTGGCTCAGTCAGTGAAGCGTCCTACTCTTGGTTTCGGTTCAGGTCATGATTTCACAGTCGTGACATCGAGCCCCGCGTCAGGCTCTGTGCTCAGTGGGGAATCTGCTTGAGATTCTCTCTCTCTCTGCCTCCCCCCCAAAATAAACAAACAAATCTTAAAAAAAAAAAAAATTCCAGTGTGGGAAAACCACACATATGAAGAGGGCTGTTCTGTTTCCTCTAAAACGGAGACCCTGACTTGCTAAGAGGGCCCTGAAATTGAAGCAAAATTGGGTTTTTCCTTGGAGAGGACCCTTGTGGGGATTCTTAGAGTGTTTGAGGCCACCACCCTTGCAGTCATGATGACAGTGGGGCTCCCGTCTGCTCCTGGTCAGGCCCTCCACACCTGGTACCCAGCGGGCTCTGTGGCTGGTTCAAGCCACAGTTCTGAGCTGTGGAGAGAGCCCCGCGGCGGCCGTCCCCACAGACGTGGAGCACAGGCCGCTTCTCTTCTAACCGACGGCTGTGATGGAAATGCTGTCAAGTGTGCACTTTCTTACTCTGTCAGTTACCCGTGGTGACCTACGGTGACCTGGATTACCCGTGGTGACTGCAGTTCCTGGGTTACCCGTGGTGACCTACGGTGACCTGGGTTACCCGTGGTGACCTACAGTTCCTGGGTTACCCGTGGGGACCTACGGTGACCTGGGTTACCCGTGGTGACCTATGGTGACCTGAGTTACCCGTGGTGACCTACGGTTCCTGCATTACCCGTGGTGACCTACGGTGACCTGGGTTACCCGTGGTGACCTACAGTTCCTGGGTTACCCATGGTGACCTACGGTGACCTGGATTACCCGCGGTGACTGCAGTTCCTGGGTTACCCGTGGTGACCTATGGTGACCTGGGTTACCCATGGTGACTGCAGTTCCTGGGTTACCCGTAGTGACCTATGGTGACCTGGGTTACCCATGGTGACCTACGGTGACCTGAGTTACCCGTGGTGACCTACGGTTCCTGCGTTACCCGTGGTGACCTACGGTGACCTGGGTTACCCGTGGTGACCTGCGGTGACCTGGGTTACCCATGGTGACTGCAGTTCCTGGGTTACCCGTAGTGACCTATGGTGACCTGGGTTACCCGTGGTGACTGCAGTTCCTGGGTTACCTGTAGTGACCTACGGTGACCTGGGTTACCCGTGGTGACCTATGGTGACCTGAGTTACCCGTGATGACCTACGGTTCCTGCGTTACCCGTGGTGACCTACGGTGACCTGGGTTACCCGTGGTGACCTACGGTGACCTGGGTTACCCGTGATGACCTACGGTTCCTGCGTTACCCGTGGTGACCTACGGTGACCTGGGTTACCCGTGGTGACCTACGGTGACCTGAGTTACCCGTGGTGACCTACGGTTCCTGCGTTACCCGTGGTGACCTACGGTGACCTGGGTTACCCGTGGTGACCTACGGTGACCTGGGTTACCCGTGGTGACTGCAGTTCCTGGGTTACCCGTAGTGACCTATGGTGACCTGGGTTACCCGTGGTGACTGCAGTTCCTGGGTTACCTGTAGTGACCTACGGTGACCTGGGTTACCCGTGGTGACCTATGGTGACCTGAGTTACCCGTGATGACCTACGGTTCCTGCGTTACCCGTGGTGACCTACGGTGACCTGGGTTACCCGTGGTGACCTACGGTGACCTGGGTTACCCGTGGTGACCTACGGTTCCTGGGTTACCCGTGGTGACCTATGGTGACCTGGGTTACCCGCGGTGACTGCAGTTCCTGGGTTACCCGTGGTGACCTATGGTGACCTGGGTTACCCATGGTGACCTATGGTGACCTGAGTTACCCGTGGTGACCTACGGTTCCTGCGTTACCCGTGGTGACCTACGGTGACCTGGGTTACCCATGGTGACCTATGGTGACCTGAGTTACCCGTGGTGACCTACGGTTCCTGCGTTACCCGTGGTGACCTACGGTGACCTGGGTTACCCGTGGTGACCTACGGTGACCTGGGTTACCCGTGGTGACTTACAGTTCCTGGGTTACCCGTGGTGACCTATGGTGACCTGGGTTACCCGTGGTGACTGCAGTTCCTGGTTACCTGTGGTGACCCATGGTGACCTCGTTACCCGTGGGGGCCTGCAGTTACGACTGTACCATGGGGTCTGGGAGATGTGGCGAGCTTTCCGGCGGCAGCAGCGTGGACGTAGAAGGCAGTGCTGAGAGGCACAAGGGGGACTCAGCTCTCGGACGACGTCCAGCCCTGAAGGACCGGAGGGGAGGGCGGGTCCACTCCTCTCTGGCTCACGAACAACAGGAGGGCCGGACGCACCTTGGGACGGATGGACAGGTGAAGAATGGCTGCAGAGGGGAGGCCCTCAGAGGCCACCGGGAGGTGGGACCCGGAACCGCCTGCACTGCCCTTTAGCAAATGCCACCTGGATAGCCAGAGCCCCGGCCCCGCGCGAGCCCTTCCACCGTTCTTCAGCTCGGATACACCGTCCTGGCCACGGGGCCACAGAGGCCGGCAAGCAGCACGTCTGCCTCACCCCGTGTCCACTGTTCATTCCAGGTGCTGCCCATGCTCGGCCCTGAGGTCAGAAGCACTAGGGGTTCTGTTAGCAGCCTGGTCACAGACCCCACTTGCTTCGATGGAAGAAATCATGTGTATCAGCAGGATTTAAAATGGAGATGTTTGATTCTGACTGACAGGCTAGAGCTGAAGTGACTGTGACCCTGGGGAGAAACCGAGGCACAGGAAATCCAGTGGCTGTGCCCAGCCCAGCTCTACTGCAGGAGGGCTAGCACCTTGGCAGCTCAGGAGCCTTGAGTGCCACCAGTGCCGAGAGCCTGGTTTCTGAAAGTCTCGCTCTGCTGAGAGGAAGGGGCGGGCTCCACCATGGACACATGGAGATGGGGCAGAAGGACGCAGGTACAGAAGGGCCCCAGGCCCTGGCCACACAGTAAGTGGGACTCCCAGGTCTGTGCTGACAAGGAGAGGTAGGAAAGGGGAGGGCTGGTCCTTGGCCAGAACATCATCTGCAGACGTGGAGGGCCTGTGCGCCGGGAAGCCATCGTGATGCACAAAGGGGCAAGGCTGTGACTCAGTGTCTCCCACCAGTAATGGTTCAGTTACAAGGGAAAAGAGCAACTGTCCAGGGGGGCAGCCTGCAGACACCCCTTCACTGAGATGCACTCCTGTCATGGACGCTGGGACGGAGGGATGTCCTGGGCTTTGAAGCCCACCGCGCAGGGGGTCACAGGTTACTGCTGACTCCAGCCGCAAGTGATGCGCTCGAATCGGGGCCCGCACTGTGGAGACTGTGCCCGTCAGGAGCCTGCAGGGCCCCGCGAGGCAGATGTCCTGCGGGGTCCTGCGCCCTGGACGGGAGAAACAAACTATAGGACACGAGTGGACAGTTGGTGAGGTTTCCGTGCGGCCCATGTGGTAGGTCATAGTGTTGTATGTGTGGTAAATGTCTGGTTTTCGTAACTGCGGTTACAAGGAGAATCGTCCATTTGTAGGAAGTACAAACTGAAGCATCGAGGTGTAACTGAGCACGGTGTCTCCAGCTTCCTGTCCGCGGTTCAGGAAGAAATGCATATGGCGCAAGGGGCCGATGGTGACGAAGCAGAGGGTCTGGTGCCACCGCGGCGCTGCCCTGGCAGCTCCCGTGCGAGTCTGACATTCTCCCAGATGGAGGCAGGCCCCTCACCACCCCAGCCCAGGACAAGGGCCCGTGAGGAACTCGGAGCCCCTTCTCCAGCTGGCAGCAGGGCCACTGCTGGACCGGCACCTGTTGTGTCTCCAGTGACCCCCAGCCCGCTGGATTGACAGCCCCAGAGTTCTCCCCGGCAAGCCTGCTCCTGTCCACTGGTCCTCCCAGTCCCCTGAGCACAGCGGGAGGGACGCTCTGGGTCCACTGGGGGGCAGTGTTCTCCAGTTCTGCCTGCACCCCTGGGAACCTGCAGAAGGACTGGGATCCCTAATGTCCACCGCGAGAGCCCCTGCAGCCCTGGCAAGTGCCCCTCTGCACCCCCGAGTTGGGGCATGCTCTGACGTCAGGCTCTGTGGAGTGCAGTCGCCGCTGCCCTTGGGAACAGAATCCTCCCTCACGAGGACCCCTCCACCGGCCAAGCCCTCCCTGTGCTGCACAGATGTGGACCCCCCTGGCCAGGATTCTGGGAGCAGCCCCCCGAGCAGGCGAGGGTGTACGGGGCCAGCATGTGGGGGCTGTGGGGGCCCCAAAGCGCGCAGTGGTTTGGCAGTCCCGGGATTGTCCTAATGAGTGTTACATGGTGGGTGTGGGCAGACTTGAGAAAGCCGTCAAAGGAATCGCACCAGATGGGGCGCCTTGTGGCTCAGTCGTTACGTGTCTGCCTTCGGCTCAGGACGTGATCCCAGGGTTCTCGGATGGAGCCCCGCATCGGGTTCCCTGTTCCGCTGGGACCCTGCTTTTCCCTCTCCCTCTTCCCCTGCTTGTGTTCCCTCTCTTGCTGTGCCTCTGTAAAAAAAAAAAAAAAAGTAATCGCATCAGAAACCTAGCCCAGGACGGCCCCGGCTGCTGCGCCCTCTCACCATGTGCAGCCACGGTGACTAGGGCCTGGGAAGCTTACAGCCATGGCTCCCCGGCCAGCCAGAGCCCAGCCACAGGCCCGCGTGTGGGGTCGGCTCCCTGCCCATGCAGGGGGGCTGCCTTGTGGGCTGGGGTCTGCTCTCAGAAGCGAGCTTTCTCGTCAGCGTCTGAGCGTTCTGGGCTTTGCAAAGTATCTTTCCTCACTTCAAGTGGCACAGGAGACTCCCACCATCGTGTTCCTGTGGAGGCCAGGCCTCCGTCCTCCCTTCCTCGAGGTCTGTCCCAGGCCCCCCACAGGCCTGAGGACCCCAGTCATGTCCTGGGCCCTCAGGAGAGCGCGGGCGAGGCCGGTGCCCTGCGCGGTTGATAGCAGGCCCACGCGCCGTCACGGGGGAAGGGGGTCAGGATTTGGGTGCGGGGGCTGTGCTGCCACGGGGCCGTCTCCCGCTCTCCTCCCCTTTCTGTCATCCTGCCCAGCCAGCCTGCGGCCTGCACTGGAGGCACCCGTGTGTGGTCACCGCGGCTCCAGGCCACCGAGTACACGGGCGCCTGCCAGCCCTGGAAAGGCACACCGGGAAGTGGGGCCAGGACAGAACGTGCTGGTCTGTTCCAGGGACTCCAGGCAGGCTCCTGTTCTGGCTCCACGTCATGAGGCCAAGACAGGGCACAGTGTAGCTTTTCACAGTGTCAGGAGCAGCCGTGCCTAAATAGGCCACCTGCGTCCCTCGGGGCCTTGGACATTGGCTCCTCCGGGGCCTCTGTCTGGCACGCACACCTTGGTCTTTCCCTTTCTCTTACTCTCTACACCCCCTCATTCCGAACACCCTCTGGGTGTGACTGCGTGTCTGTATGGGGGCTGTGTGGTGACCCGGCACAGTGAACCCACAGCACGGAGTCCAGGCAGGAAGGAAGTACAGAGGAAGGCTGGCGCCCACCGCAGGCTGTCCGTCAGGCCTCTGCCAGCCCCTTCCACACCAGGTGACCCCGGTACCTGTGACCTGTGCACCCAGCCTGTAACCCTGGTGCCACGCAGGGGATCCAATCAGACGTGAGCCCTCATGGGTCCTGGGGGCCCATTGGAGGCTCGGCATGGGTTCCAACTAGTTCCTCATTGTCCTTGTGAGAAAGACATGGGCTTGGTGGGGGCCACAAGGGGCCAAAAGCAGGCCTGGCCCGGCCCAGGGCTTCGTGATCTTCGCTCACCCCACTTGTGGAGGAGGCAGCGTCCCCATCTCACTCCCAAAGCACACTGGTCCTTATCCCGTTGTCCCCCCGTGGTGCCGGCTCTGCACCCACACCCACATGCCCCTCTCCCACCTGGATGGCTTGTCTTATGGGCTGTCTGCCTGTGGCTTCATCCACAGGTCCCTGCAGACCAAGGACCCACAGGGACTGAGGACCAGGGGCCACAGCCCCCACAGGCCTTGTCTGTGCCCCTACTCCAGAGGAAACTGAAGGAGGCAGCCCGAAAAATCCTTCGCCTCTGCCTGGAGAAAGAACAGCTCCTGGAGATGGGGAACAGGCTCCGTGCAGAGCTGGGCCATCAGGCCCCAGGTGAGTTTGGGAGCAGTGCCCTGCTCCACCGGGCAGTGGGGTCACAGGGGCCAGGGGCCCTCTCAGAAGTGCTTTCTTCGGGCCTGCTCCTCTGGAGGGGGCAGGGGAGGGACCTGGGAGGCGGGAGCAGAGCAGCTTTGCTGCCCTGAGGGAGGGAGAACAGAAGCTGCCCTTGTGAAGGGAAGCCGGGGTCAGGAGTCACGGCACAGAGCAGAGCCTCATCCCGCGGTGGGAGTTCCCCGGACCCGCGTCTCGGGCGGCATCTGAGGGGAATACTGCAGTTAGCAGAGCAGACGGCGTTTCTGGGCTGCGTATAGGGAGCAGCCACAGCTGCCGTGTTCTCGCCATGTTCTCGCCGGCTCTGCCGGGACTTGTGTGTCCCCTGGGACCCGGCCTGAGACCTCTGGCAGTAGATGCCTGGCTGCCCACAGGGGTCTCAGAGGGCCCTGGTTCCCAAGAAAGACAGGCAGCGCTCCAACCAGACTAGAAAGAGGCGTGCCTGTGTTCCGGGCCTGCAGGACAGGCCCAGGCTGCCACTGAGGACACAGGAGCCCAGGGCTTTGTTTGCTGCAAGCTGTGCTCATACTGACACTGTCTTTGCCGATAATTTATTCAACAAGGGTTCACTGCATGAATTATAACTTATAATAGTATTTCACAAGCCAATAGTGTATAGGATACTGTCTCTTAAAAAGCCCATAAGGAAATAACATGCTTCAAATTAATGACACATAATCACACTGTTGTTCCATGCAAGGGGAGATGGAAGGGATAAGGTCCAAATTTAGCTGAGGTGCACCTTTCTACCAGTGGGTTATTGGAAGGTCTGGTGTAGGGTCATCGGTTGAGAGCAAACGTCCAGCTGCCCACGCAAAGCCAAGGTCCCCTGTTGCTAGAGGACCAAAGGCACCAGTGTTGGTGGGCAAGATGATGTCCTTCATGGGGCGGCTGCATGGTTGTCACCACGGACGGCCAGGAGTAGCCTTGTCCAGGTCGAACACTCTTGGTTAGTGCCCAGAGCGAGCCACTGGCCACATGGCTCTCAGACCACTTTCAGAAGCAGTTGCTCTCATTTCCCTGTGGCACCCCCATTCCTCACGCTGTATCCCCTCACTTAACATGGCTTCTGCCTCTCTGTGCTTTGAGATACTGTGATGATCAGAGATGAGGGATTTCAGGTTCCACCCATGGTTGATGGGAGACAGGCCATTCCCTCTCTCCTGTCTATTGTCTAAAGCCCAGAGCACTGCAAAGGGAATATCAGCAAAAAATGTTTCCTCTGTCAACTACGGTCTTAGCTTTCCTGGGCAAGTCTTCCTAAGTCCTTAACACCCAACGCACAGAAAGGGAGGGGAAGGTCGGCCTTGTGCTTCATCCTCAGGACCCCCACAGCTAAGCTGCATGGATAATAATAGTTTTTATTATGTTAGTGGTTTTGGTCTGAATATGAGTAGAATTATCTAGTGAGTAGC
This sequence comes from Ursus arctos, assembly GCF_023065955.2. Lineage (NCBI taxonomy): Eukaryota > Metazoa > Chordata > Mammalia > Carnivora > Ursidae > Ursus > Ursus arctos. The sequence goes on from NW_026622919.1 coordinate 1,010,923, forward strand.
AAGTGGAACGTGGGAGAACTTAGGCAGCAGGGCAGCAGGGAGCGCCATGTCTCTGAGAGAGCGGGTGCAGACCGTTGAGGAAATCCGAAGAGGAGGCCTGTGCAGCTGCTGTCTTGCTGAGTGGCTGCTGTGGGCCAGGGGCCCAAGGGGCAGAGCAAACCAAACCTCATGGGTATAGTTAGCCCAAATGGCTCTTTGAGACACAGCGGGATATCCACCCTGCCATGCAGGGTAACGGAGGAGAGGCGGTCTCAGAGGCTCTGTCCTTCTAAGATCCCATCTCTGGAAGGAGGAATAGTAAATGGGGACAACCAGATTCATCTCCGTGTGTTGTCCACACGACAGCAGCGGCAGTGGTGTCGTTTGCAGCCCCGTGAGGGACTGGCTATGTGCCTCGCTCGGGACCTGCTCAGTGAAAGCCCTTCTGCGTCCTCCTTCCAGGTCACAAGCCGAAGAGGAAGGCTGACTGCGTTTGTTTGTCAGACACACTCTAGACCATCTTCTGCCAAGTTCACTGAAAACCTCGTTTCTTTGGGAGGCAGTGCCATCTGCCCTTACTCTCCTCCCTCACACTTGTCATTTTAGCCGGCAACCACAGCAACTTCAGCATTTATGACTCTGTTTCTTCTAACTCCATTCTGTTCTCTTGTCTTCTAAACCAGCAACACCCTCCCTCCCACATCTGAGCTTTGCTGCTCTTGACCTTGGCCTCCATGCTGTGCTATGCCACTTCCAGGGTGCTCTCTCTCAGCCTCCAAGTCCCAAGACCTTTTCTGTTTGCAACCATGCCTCCCTCTCCCTCTAATCCTAGTGGAAGTGAACTTGTCTTTCCTTCTCATTGTGGTTACCTATAGCCAGCCTGACCTTACGGCTAAGTATTTCAGTGAGTCACTCGACACTCACCCATCTACCTACCCATCCATCCACCCACACATCTACCCACCCACCCACCCATCCATCCATCCATCCATCCATCCACCCACACATCTACCCACCCACCCATCCATCCATCCGTCCGTCCATCCGCCCACCCACCCATCCATTTATCCATCCATCCATCCACCCACCCATACACTCATCCATCCGTCCATCCATTCATCCATCCATCCATCCTTCCAACAGAGGAGCCACTGCTATGTGCCAGATACTTCCTGCCTTCTGCAATTTCTCCATCACTCAGCCTCAAATCTGGCTAAACTCACTGTCTCCTCTTGCCAGGCCTGCACCTTCCTGCCTCACAGTGTCAGAGAAAGCCACAGATCCCTAGTGACTTAAGTTTTCAGCCTCCTCTGAAGGTTAGGGAGACCTCAGCAAAAGAATTTTCCCTACTTGGTGACTTTTTTGATGGTAGACTTTTAACCGTCTTTTATTTTCTTCTACAGTGATTTGTTTGTGTGGGTTTTCTGCCTCTTCTTAGATTAATTTTAGTTATTTCCATTTTGCTAGGAAACTATCCATAGTCCCCAGCCTGTAAAGTGAGTGGCACATGGCGGCTCATAGCTCTCTGCTCTCTTCTGGACCTGTGGCTGTCTCTCCTTATTTTCTAAGACCTTCATATGAGCAGCGGTGTGGGGTTCAGTCCAAACTGCCTTTCCCCCATCAGCTGTGCACACATTACCTCAGTTCATCTTTGCAACAACCCCAAGCATGGAGAAAGGCTTCCCTAAATAAAATAAAATAAAACATTAAAATACCCCCTAGGCAGGGGAAGTCAAAGATCAACAGGTATGATGGCATTACATTTTAAAAGTCTCTAAGGAAAAGACGTTGTGAGCAAAGATAAAGGGAAATGACAGACTGGGGGCAGTGTTCACGACATGTGCGACAGGTGAAGAGGATCGATACCTAAAGCAGGTGTCTACAGATCACATGCAAGGGCCAGGATGGCGAGTCCCAGGAGAAGTCACATAGCTGATAGGGTGCGGGTGACACGCGGCCTCTGCAGGCGTCTGCGGAGGCAAAGTAAGTTTGTTAAGTATTGAGTTTGAGTCTCAGACGGAAAAGTCACCCTTAGTGTCGAGGAGAGCAGGGGCGTTGTTGGTGGGGATCCTGTTGGCGAAGCCTGTTCGGAGGGCAGTTTGGCTCTGTCAGGTTTTATAATGTTTATACCCTTTGGATCAGCAATTCTTCTCTTAGAAACCTATTTAAAAGATTTTTCACCGATATGAAATAGACGTATGTGCAAGGCTGTTCTTGGCAGCATTTTGTTACCATGAGAAAGTCATCGGGACCGGTCTGCGTGTTCGTGCTGGGGCGCTGGAGTCCAGAGGAGCGGCCTCTGCCTGGCCTCACACCAGTTAGAGCCTTTTCTCCCTGTTAAAGTCCCGTCCATGTGGTGATGCTTTGGCAACTACAGGAAAAAGGTGGCAGTTCCAAATTGCTACCAGCGCTCCCAGTGCGCGTTCTCGTTGTCTGTGCCGTCTTGTCATGAGCCCGAAGCCGTGTGTGTTGACCCCGTTGACCCCTCTTGTGCAGGTGCCGCACAGCAGGGCGTTTGTACAGCAGGCACACAGAAGAGGGTGTGTGCACACGTATGTGACCGCGAACACGGGACCGCAAGGACGTGTATCAATTTCAGTTGGTGGTTTGGGGAGGAACTTCGTGAGTGAAATTCAGGGAGTTCTCTCTGGGTACTTCTATATTATTTGCAGTTTGCAAATATACCAAACACTCTTCCACTGTTTCCTTTTGGGAAGGCCATCTTCCCTCAGAAGCGTGCTGGTGGTAGATTTCTCCTCTCCCACGGACGTGCGTAGACCCGATGGCAACACTGGTCTGTGCATTTTTTTACAAAGACAGTTTATCTGGTTCGTAAATACATCTGGCTTATAAACCAACTGTGACACGAATATCTTATCATCATTTAACAACATTAATAATGCGAGACCGTCCAGCCAAGGTGGCGCCCGAGCCGCCGCACCAGTCTGCAGTTGTTCCCAGGGGCTTCTCCAGCTCCGCCAGGCAAGGCAGATCCCAGGGCTCACGGGCACCTGCCCCAAGGCGCGTCTGCCCCCAGCTGCTTCTGGGAAGCACCCTCACACGGAGCTGGCGGTCCAGCCCCTTCAGTGGCCTCGGCTCTAGCTGCCCAGTCTTCATCCCACATGCCCTGCCGAGCCGACCGGGGTCGGGCTTCTGTGCCGGCCCTGCCCCTCCCGCTCAGGTCAGGCCTCAAGATCTGCATTGACAGACAGGCAGACTGTGTGTGGGTCTACGGTCAGGCTGCACCTGGCCCTGGGCCGGCTCCGTCAGCCCCGCGTGTGGGGCACACAGGCCGTGGAGCGGCCCTCCTCTGACTGCTCACCCCTCACCTCTGAGGTGGAGACCGGCACATCACGCGCTGTGGGGCCTCTCCCTTCATGCCGTCTACCTGCCAACTCTGCTTTTCCCAGAAGCCCCAGCTGCGCACACCATCGGGATCTCATGTAAAGCCAGCGTTTCTCAAAAGGCTATTTCCAAGGGTCGTAATACCGAACACTGTTGTAAAGACTGTGTGAGAGCAGTTCTAGGTTCACAGCAAAACTGCCAGGAAGGTACAGAGATGTCCCCCACCCCCAGCCTCCGCGATCAACGTCCCACCACAGTGGTGTGTTTCTCACGATCCACGAAGCTCCCCGACACGCCACCAGCACCAGACTCCATGCTTACATTGCGGGGCTTCTTGGTGCTGGGCGTCGTACGGGTTGGGATAGATATGTTTCCACACGCGTCCACCGCGGGACTCCGGCAGATCGTATGGGATAGTTTTACTGGAAGTGCTCTGCGCTCTGCCTGTGTATCCCGCCCCTCCCTGGCGGCCGCCGACCCTCTCACTGTCTCGTGGTCCTGCCTTTTCCCCAGCGTCCCACAGTTGGAATCCCACAGCATGGCGCCTTTTGTGTTTCCTCACCGTGTCATTGTCCTGATGAAGTTTGTGTTCATCAAGAAATGATTTGGGGGGGTTCCTGGGGGGCTCAGGCAGTGAAGCGTCTGCCTTCGGCTCAGGTCATGATCTCAGGATCCTGGGATTGAGCCCCACGTTGGGCTCCCTGTTCAGCGGGGAGTCTACTTCTCCCTCTGCCTCTGCCCCTCCCTCCCCCTCGCGCTCTCTTGCTCTCAAATAAAATCTTAAAAAAAAAAAAAAAAAAGAATTTGGTAAAAAATATAAATAAATTAGGGACCTAGCTTTAGTTAGCCTGCTGGCCCAACACTATGTATTAGGCATGTGTACATAAATACTAAAATCCTTATTTACATTTATTATTCATAATTACACAGGCATCTAACAGTCTGTTGTCAACTATGCTGATTTAGAAGCAATGGTTCTCAGTCAGGTTGTATGTTCTGCTTGACAGACTCGTGCCAGGCTGGCTCTCTGGCCCCAGCGCCCTCCGCGTGACTGCGACACGGGGACGCGCACCCTGGCTTGTACAGTCTCACGCGGGCAGTGCACACACTTGTCATAAAATGATTGTATTTTGGGGCGCCTGGGTGGCACAGCGGTTAAGCGTCTGCCTTCGGCTCAGGGCGTGATCCTGGCGTTCTGGGATTGAGCCCCGTATCAGGCTCCTCCGCTGGGAGCCTGCTTCTTCCTCTCCCACTCCCCCTGCTTGTGTTCCCTCTCTCGCTGGCTGTCTCTCTCTGTCAAGTAAATAAATAAAATCTTTTTTAAAAAAATGATTGTATTTTGACCACTTTCTAGAATGATAGCTTGGCTGGAACAAGAACCTGACGCTGGCGTTCTCTCACAACCTTTTTTAAAGCGAATGCCTCGGTGTCCTCAGAGAAGCCGGCCCTCCTGGTCAGAGCCCCGTCCTTGGGGAGGGCCTCCCTTTTCTCTCTGGCTGCCTTTCTTCTGTGTTACCAGCCTCTGTCTGGACGGGATCAGTTGGCCTTACTTTAACTTGCTCAGGAATCGGTTGGTTTTCTGAAATCTTAAGACTTATGGTTGGTTGTTTTTCCCATACTTTGAAATTCTCAGCCATTGTTTCTTTAAATACTCTTCTTCCCATTTGTTTCTGATCTTTTCTGGAGATCTCATAATATCTGCTGGAAATCTCTCCCCTCCCTCCCTTCTCTGCCCGCCCTCTCGCCTGCCTTGCGGGGAGGGGGGGTTCCCCAAAGGCAGCTGTTTGGAGCCAGCCGATGGATTCCCGTACCTTTACAAGGAGTTTACTTTTTGTGTTTGTTCGTTCCTTTCCTCAGGTTTGTTTGATTGCTCCTTCCTGATTTCTTTAACATTTATTCTTTCTTGTTTAGTAACTGCGTGTTTTAAGGTGTGACTTTTCCGTCTGAGTATTGCTTTGGCCGTGTCTCCGCGGTTTTGAGGGACGGTATTGTCAGTGTGACTAGCTTCCAGATACTCTGCGGTTATGCACCCGGCTTTTCTATTTCACTTGAGTTGTTTGGGAGAAGTTTTAGAATTTTTTAGTTATTTTTAAACACATGTTGAAATTTACTTTTGAATCTGTTAAGCAGCCTTTATCATACATACTTACTAACATTCTTTCTAAATTTATGTGTATTTGACAACTTGAACTGCCAAGAACGGTGATTTTTGTGTTAAAATCTTGCCATGGCTCTTGTGTTTCTGCCCGGTTCTCCCTGCCTTCTTCCTGTGCTGTCACTTGTCAGGAAGCGCCCTCACAGCCGCAGCTCAGCCTGGTTCAGGTCATGCGCCTGGTTTGGGACCCAGCCTAAGGGACACCACCTGGGGCCTGTGATTTGCGCTTTTTTCCCCCTTAAATCAACATATGCTGGTTGCTTTATTTAATTTTTCACTTTAAAGACACCAGAACGCCTGGGTGGCTCAGTTGGTGAAGCATCTGCCTTCGGCTCAGGTCATGATCTCAGGGTCCTGGGGTCGAGTCCCCCATTGGGCTCCCTGCTCAGGGGGGAGCCTGCTTCTCCCTCTGCCACTCCCTCTGCCACTCCCCCTGCCCTCTGCCCCCTGCTCGTGAGCCCTCTCTCTCTCTCTCTCTCTGTCAAATACATAAATAAATAAAATCTTTAAAATAAAAAAATAAAGATAACACCAAAATCAAAACCTTTGAACTTATACTTTTCAACTTGAAAGAAACAAAGAATAGCTACAATTCTAAAATAGCCTCAATAAAGCTAATATTATTCTAATGAGAAGCAACGGGCCATACAAGAAACAAGGTAAAATACAAATATCTTACTCCGTACTTAATTGGAAGTGTTGCCACTGAAATCGGTTATAGATGTTTATTCTGAATGACACTCCCGTGAAGGCTGCAGACTCGAGTGCTGATAATGGTTTTTCAAACTTAAATTTATGGAATACCCAGAAAATGGGCTGAATTGGAGCCTGTGGACAGTTTTCAAATGCTCATTAGCAACGATTTTGTAAAGATGTAGAAGGCTATTGTTTTCATATAAATTGGGATTTTTAAAATCCTCTCCCTATAGTGCTTTCCGTTGTCGCATGGCTGTAAACCAAAGACCCAAATAATCTCAAATGATCACAGGCACTATTTTGGCAAAAACTGCCATGTAGTCAGTACTTTTAATGTCATATACATCAGATTATAGCAGAAAGAAGACTGAACAGGTGCAGCCCCTCTGTTCTCGTGAATGCACAACAGGTTACAGGAAACCGAGTTTCTATTCCACCATCAAGTGGCGTCTCCCATTAGTTCACCTTGCGATGGGTCGTTACGAATATCTCTTCACTACCCCTGAAAATACCCAGTGAAAGGTTTGCGCTCAGAAGAAATGGAAGATGCCGAGCCTGCTGCTCTGCCTTGAATTCCATTTGTGATTTTATTTTATTTATTTTTAAAGATTTTGTTTATTTATTTGAGAGTGTGAGAGAGAGCACAAGCAGGGGGAGGGGCAGAGGGAGAAGCAGGCTCCCTGCTGAGCAGGGAGCCCATCGTGGGGCTCGACCCCAGCACCCTGGGATCATGACCCGAGCCGAAGGCAGACGCTTCACCGACTGAGCCACCTAGGCACCTCTCCATTTGTAATTTTAGTGGAAAAATTCATTTTATTTTGTTCGAGTTGGAACTTTTTTTCTGATAATTCATGCTGATGCCTGGGCAGAAGTTCATTTTCATGCAAGGCCTTTTCGAAGAAGATCCCATGCCTTTCAGAAGGTCTGCTTTCTGAGAGTCCAACAATTGGGATAACTGCCCCCTAGCTGAGGTCCACGCCTCTGACATTCACCTTCAACTTGCGCTGTGAACTGCCCCTCACAGCCTGTTACCGGCCAGCCCAGTGCTTACTTCTGCTTCTGGGGATGCCCCCCGTGATCCGCTAGCAAAACTTTCTGAGTTCCTGAAGAGTTAGGGAGACAGATGCCGCTTAGAAATGCTTCACTTCCGGGGCGCCTGGGTGGCACAGCGGTTAAGTGTCTCCCTTCGGCTCAGAGCATGATCCCAGAGTCCTGGGATCGAGCCCCACATCAGGCTCCTCCAATGGGAGCTGCTTCTTCCTCTCCCACTCCCCCTGCTTGTGTTCCCTCTCTCGCTGTCTGTCTCTCTGTCAAATAAATAAAATCTTAAAAAAAAAAAAATGCTCCACGTCAGTTTACAGAAGCGGAAGCCATTCGGGTTTTGCAGACTACAGCCGGCTAAGAGGAAGGAGAAAGGGCCCTTCTATACCTAGGAAGTCGCACGTCCAAATGTCGCAAGTGTCCTCCGTGACGAAGTCTTGATCCATTTGAGTTTGGTTCCTGGTCAGAGGAGTGCACATTGTTCTCGACTGGAGCTCTGGAAATCCTGCCTCACAGGGGGCAGAGCGATGCCGTCGGACGCCTGTACCCACATTCCGTGACCCCAAGGGGATGCCTGAAACCGCGGACACTACGCATTCCACATATTTTCCTAGACACACTTAGCCATGATAATGTTTATAAATTAGGTGCAGTAAGAGGTTCACAACAATAACAATAAAATAGAGCAATTAGAGCGATCTGTTGTAAATAAAGTTCTGTGACTGGGGTCTCTCAAAATAATCTTACTGAGCTGACTCCCCTTTGTTGCGACGCTGAAATGGTGAAGTGCCTCCGTGATGAGAGGAGGGAGGGAAGTGATGTGGGCCTGCGACATCGGGTGAGGCTACTGCTGACCTGACTGCAGGGCAGGTGCAGGGTCGTCTGTGTGCAGACCACGGCTGGCCGCGAGGAACCGGGACTGCGGACGAGACCTGCGCAGCCTCTCCGTGGCTCAGAGACGGTCCTTGTGAGGGACAAGCACCCTGGCCTTCAGCTCTCGTCAAACTAAAACTTTACCACAGCAACTGCAACGTTTGACTTTCCCACCAGCGACGTGGGAGGGCTCTGATGTCTCCACATCTCAGGCAACACTTGACTTCTTTCTTCTTCTGTCCGCCCTCACGAGTGCAAAGTGGTATCTCACTGTGATGCTGCATTTCCCTGATGACTAACGGCGTCGACCACCTTTCCATGGGCTTGTTGGCCGTTTGTGTGTCTTCGAATTTCATAGCTTTTAAGCTCAGGTATTAAAAACTAAGGAAAATAAATTCATTTCCAAATTTTGTCTTTCCCATGTCCTTTTACCTCCTGGAAAAAAACTGACGTCGTACATTCGGACCCTCCCAGGAGGTCCAAGATGGCAGCACTAGTTCTGTACCCAGATGCTAACATGCGATGCATTCACCACCACCAGCTTCAAATGAAGAGATTATAAGCTTTTAAGAATTTTCTGTTTCCGGGGGCACCTGGGTGGCACAGCGGTTAAGCGTCTGCCTTCGGGTCAGGGCGTGATCCTGGCGTTCTGGGATCGAGCCCCACATCAGGCTCCTCCGCTATGAACCTGCTTCTTCCTCTCCCACTCTCCCTGCTTGTGTTCCCTCTCTCACTGGCTGTCTCTCTCTCTGTGTCAAATAAATAAATAAAATCTTTAAAAAAAAAAAGAATTTTCTGTTTCCATACATATGGTACGTCACTCAGTACTAATACAGTACGTATCGTTATTTACAACTCAAACACGCAAAAACCTCGTTGGAGTCCTCAGTAACCTTGTGTTTAACCACGTAGGTTCTTATTCTGAGAAATGTGACTTCAACAGTAATTGTACCTTGTGGTATGTCAGCTTACAGATGAGTTTCCAAGATGTGTAGGTAACTTGACTCAACCTGAGTTAACGGATCTTTTCTAAGTGAGACAGGGTGCCGAAGCGCCTCTTACAGGCAGAATCTCCAGGTTTATTCACTTAACCTCCCGCTGCTTGTTTTTCTGTGCTGCAGAGAGGGTGTCTTTGGGTCTGTTGGTGAACATGTTGATTTCCGGGGCTGGGAGGCGCTGGGTCAGGCGTCGCAGCTGTGAGTCGTGTGCGAGCGCCCCTGCTCTCAGCTGCCGCGGCACAAGGTTCCCGGCGTCGCCCCCAGGCGCACCGCAAGAGAGAAGTGACTGGTGTAGGGGAGGAGAGGGCCGTGCCTCTGGAGCGTTTGGGCCTGGCACCAGCGAGATCAAGAAGTGAGGTGTGCACAGCAAGCAAACCTTCCGGTGCCTGGCCGCCTCGGTCGGTGGAGCACATGGCTCCTGACCTCGGGGTTGGGAGTTCAAGCCCCACACTGGGCATGGAGCTTACTTTAAGAAAAAAAAAAGAAAGGAAAGAAAAGAAAAAGCAAATCCTTTTCCTCCTCTTGTTTCTAGGAAAGCCACGTCATCACCCGCTGCCCACTCCTGAGGCCCGGAAACAGAATGTCGCACCTGAGGCCCCTCTGGGACAGTTGCAACCCCATTTTGCAGCCCAGGTAATACTCCTTTATCTAAGAAATGTAGTTTTAATAACTGTTTACTAATCGCTTAAGTATTGCATTTCATTACCAAAATGTAAAATCCAGTAAATACCGTTGAAAAAGGCTCCAATTTTCAGCACCCAAGCATAATTACCAGTAACACCTCAGTATGTTTCCTGCTGCTTTTTTTTTTAAGATTTATTTATTTATTTTAGGTGGGGAGGGAGGGACAGAGGGAGAGAGAGAATCTTCAGCGGACTCCCCACTGAATGTGGAGCCTGACTCGGGGCTCAGTCTCCCAACCCTGGGATCATGACCTGAGCCGAAACCAGAAGTCAGATACTTAACCGACTGAGCCACCCAGGCGCCCCTCCTGCTGTTTTTTAAAAACTACCTAAATAAATAATAAATATAAAATTACAAATTACATCATATGGATGTTTTACTGTAGCTTTACCCACCTGGGTATTGTTTTTCTTTCTTTCTTTTTTTTAAGATTTTATTTATTTATTTGAGAGAGAGAGCAAGCACATGGAGGCAGAGGGAGAAGCAGACTCCCCCCTGAGCAGGGAGCCCCGCTTGAGGCTGGATCCCAGGGTCCTGGGATCATGACCTGAGCTGAAGGCAGATGCCTAACTGACTGAGCCACCCAGGTGCCCCTTATTTTTCAAATCTTTACCAATATGATGGGCTAAAAAAATTTCATCTTTTAGAAGTTTCTTATGTCCTTGGTGGTATTAAAGTCTGTAATCTATTGGCCATTTATATTTCTTCTTTTGTGGGTTATTTATACACATGGATGGATGGATGGATGGATGGACGGACGGACGGACGGACGGATAGACGGATGGACGGATGGACGGATGGACGGATGGATGGATGGATGGATGAATGATAGGATAAATGGTAGGTAGAGAGAGACACACACACACAGTCAGACAACTTTGTTCCTGGACTGGCTGAGAGTAACTTGCCGACATCGAGCCCCTTTATGTCTGAAAACAAGGACACCTCCCGACATTATGAAAATCAGGAAACGTGAATATGATCCTAGAATTTAATACATATTGTATACTCAGATTTTGTGAGTTACAGATCCAGGACCCACATTGCCTCCAGCACTTGCACACCCACGTGCGCGCGTGTGTGTGTGTGGACATGCATGTGGGGGTTGCACGTGTAAGCATGTTATTGCACATGTGCCTGCATGGGGGTAGGTGCGTGTGTGGGCATCTCCTTCACTCCAGAACGGGTCTGCTGACCTTGTATGTCCTTCACAATGCTGACATTTTGGAAGAGCCAGGCCAGTGTCTGGCAGACCGGGATGGCGCCTCCTCATGGTCAGATTTGGGTCTGGATTTATTTTTGACACAGCTCCAGTGAGGGGTCCTTTCCCCGCTGGTGCGGTCCTGCTTTAGATACCAGACCTTCGCGGGGCGCCTGGGGGCTCATTCGATCAAGCAGCTGACTCATGGTTTCGGTTCAGGTTGTGATCTCAGGTCGTGGGATCGACCAGGGAGTCTGTTTGGGACTCTGTCCTTCTCCCTCTGCCCCTCCCCCTGCTCACAGTCTCTCTCTCTCTCTTTCTCAAATAAGTAGATAAAATCTTTAAAAAAAAAACCCATCCCTTTGTAATATTTTTAATATATTACAAAAACATGTAACAAGCTTGTTCTTGTTTCCGCTCTTTTACAGAATTTTCTTAGCCATTCATCCCATTTGATCTCTACTTGGTAAATATTGTAATTTATGTATTTTTTTTTTAAGATTTTATTTTATTCGACAGAGATAGAGACAGCCAGCGAGAGAGGGAACACAAGCAGGGGGAGTGGGAGAGGAAGAAGCAGGCTCATAGCAGAGGAGCCTGATGTGGGGCTCGATCCCAGAACGCCGGGATCACGCCCTGAGCCGAAGGCAGACGCTTAACTGCTGTGCCACCCAGGCGCCCCTATAATTTATGTATTTTTATTAAAATTTTTTTAGACTTCTAAGAAGATACAAAGACTCATACGATGTATACCATTCAGCTTAATAAACAAAATGTTATAAAGTCAAAACCCCTCTGAGAGTTCTACCCTGACATCCCCCCTTCAGACTTTCCTGAGTCTGGTGTTCCTCCTCGCAGATACTTAGAAATCTGCATGAATCACATCTGGTTGTACATGCATCTTTCTGCACGGCACTTTCATTCCGCGTCATGCTTCTGAGCTACACCGATGTGCTATGTAGAGAGCGGCTATGTCGGGCCACAGCGTTAGGGCCCCAGCGTTAGGGCCCCGCGTTAGGGCCCCGCGTTAGGGCCCCGCGTTCCCTGTGGCAGCTGAGCTCTGCGAGGAGCCGGACGGTGCCACAGTGGGTACAGGAGCAGACGGGCCTGGATGTGCTCTGGGAAAACTCGATAGATCCAGGAAGTTTCATTCCATATAATCTTCATGTCATGAAACATTCTTCTTTTCACTTTTTTTAACTATTTAAAAATGTAAAAACTACTTTTAGGTCATGGGCTGGACAAAGGAAGGTGGGCGGGGTTTGGCCTCTGCCAGGTGTGGCTTGCCGAGCCCACGTCTAGACACTGATTTGTGTGTGTTCCTTCTGTTGTATAAATACATCAGCATTGGCTCATCCATTCTTCTCTCAGGGGCATTTAGGCTGTTTTTTGCTGTAGACGTTGTTAGAAAGCCCTCTTGTGCACACTCGATGTGTGTGTCCCACTGATGAGCCCGGACAGACACCGTCATCACCCAGAGCCCGTGCAGCGCGTCGCGGCCCGCTCCCGCTGCTGTGCGTTCTGTGGGTCTGCACGAACGTATCGTGACACGTGGCCACCACCGTGGTCTCACCCAGACTAGTCCCCCTGTGCCGAGATTCCTCTGTGCTCTGTGCACCCTTCCCCTTTCCAGCTCTGTCCTCGGTACCAGCTGATCTTACTGCCCCACAGCTCTGCCTTTGCCCCCGAACGTCACGGAGCTGGAATTTTCCAGACTGGCTCCTTTCTCCTGGTCCGGTGCACTCATGGCCCCTCCGCGACGCTCCAGGGTTTGAGAGCTCACCTCTCGCTGCCGGACGGTGTTCTGTTTGGTGGCTGTACCGGTTTGTTCATCTGGAGGACCTCTTTAAACTTGCATTTTCCAGGTGTCGCAGGCCATTAGGAGCATAGTCGGCTTTTATCAACTGTTTTATGTCTACAGCTCTGCAGAACTGATTGGCACTAAGACGTGTAGCAGCCGTTTTCCCGGGTTCACTGCACGGACAGAGAGCGTCTGTGGTGAGGGTCCGGCTGCTCCCCTCGCGGTCCTGTCTCATGCTGCTCTCCTGGCCAGGACTCCCACGCAGCGGGGAGAACAGGGTCATCCACACCTTGTCCTGATTTATAGAATGCTTTTTTGCGTTTTTTTGGTAACGATTTTATTTTTTTAAGCAATCTCTACGTGCAAAGTGGGGCTCAAATTCACAATCCTGAAACCAGGAGTCACACGCTCCACTGACTGAGCCAGCCAGGTGCCCCAAATGCTTTTTGCATTTTATCTTCAAGTAGAAAGTTTGCTGTAGGCTTGGGTATTACATCGAATCCTACAAAACTGCCGTTTTTGTAAATCAGGAGTGGTGAAATATCAGCAATTCCGTGTGGTTCAACCTCGTAGAGACCCGTCCTCAGTTTAAAGTTCTTTCTCCTCTGCTCTACTGAGTTTTGACCTATATTAAGTGCTGAATTCTGTCTCCTGGTGCTTTTGACTTCATCCCGGTGACCACGACTGGGGTCCCGGCTGGCGGGATGCCACTGTCCTTCCACGGAGGTCATGCCTGCCAGTGTGCCAGCCGCATGTGTGCGCGGGCCGTGTCTTGCTGCCTTCAGAGTTCCGTTCTTCACAAGCCTTTCCACACAACTAGAAGCTTCCGCCTGTAATTAGCTGATGAGAGGTAGCAAGTGTGTGTCTCTGTACCTGCGTGTAGTGTTTCGCTCACTAATACTCAGTTTCCCTGAAGGATATGGGAGTTTTATAAAGTCTTGAGACTAATCCTTATCGGCCCATGTTCTGTGAAGATAGTCTCCAGTGTACGGCTTGCCTTTTCAGTTTATTTAAAATAAAGTAAGAGAGAGCCAGCTGGGAGATGGATGTCCTGTTCTGCCATGGGGTGACGTGAGCCCCAAGGTGGCCCTAGCGAGGTGGCGGTGCTCAGGCTCCACGCTGATCTGGGGGCCCGGGTAAGAGGGGTGGGCAGCCAGCAAGGAGAAGCATCACGTCTGGAGACAGCTGAAGCCAGGATTCACTGTCGGATGGATTTGGAATGTGAGAGAGGGAAGGAACCCAGGTTTGAGGCCTGGCTGCTGGGTGGGGGGGGTGGGAGTGGGGGCCTGGGACTGGTGATGCCCGAGCTGCCCTGCTGGCATGTCCGATGGGCACATACTTCATGGGGCTGGCGGGGGGGAGGGGACAGGGGCTTCTGCTGGGCCTCAACACAAGCCCTCGGCAAAAGCAAGGTCTGAGTCACAGGACGGTGGGGACGGCGGGGACAGCTCCAGGGCACCTGGAATGGGTCTGCGGGAGAGGCCTGCACAATGGTCTGCCCAACGAGGAGACGCTAGCCTGAGAAACTGGGCAGGGCTGGCCACAGAACAGAGGCTGAAAACCATGAAATTTGGGGAGAGCGTTTCTCCCTAATCTTGAGGGAGACCTCGGTAACACACCCCATCAGTGACCCGCCAACACTGAATTCCTTCTGTTTGCATTTTCATGGCAGGACTCCAAGAACACCAAGAAAAAATGTTTCTCTGAATGCTCGGGGAAGGTCCAACCCTGCTTGGCCCAGACAGTCGGGAGAAGCGGTCCTCCACAGGGCTGGACAGCAGGAGCCTTGGCGGGGTCGGGGCAGGTACGGCAGGGCCTGCCGGTCTCAGCACGGGCACAGCCGTGGGAAGTGGAGCGCCTGGTGTCCTAGCAGATGGCTGTTGCCATGGCAACCCCAGAGGCTTCTCTTAGGATGGTGGAGTCTATTCTTGTGCCTTGCAGAGTGGGTCCCCCCGGGGCGCTGGGGGCATGGGCAGCACGGCTCCGGAGTGGGCCTTGGCGCAGCTGGAGAGCTGTGCTTGGGGCATTTGCCCTTCTTTCCAGGTCCCACCTCCCGTGAAGACCAGACTGCCTTTGCCCTACACGTTGCTTTGTCCTTCTGGTGTCCACAGGAACCCCAGCTGGTCATGCACCGGCCAGCCAGTGTGCCTGGGGAGCGCGGGCCTGTCCCCAGGGCCTCTGGGCGATGGGCCCTGAAGCCTCACTCCAAGGCCTGTCTTTGGGCCATGCCCACCGTCTTGCCACTTCCTCCAGGGGCAGGGAGAGCCGGGCTCTCAGGGATAATTCATCCTTTTTTGCTTTCCTAGAGGCAACACAAAATCTCTACAGTAACTTGCAGATCAGCTCGGCAGAAAGAAAACCGGTCCCCAGAGCCACGCCCGGCTCAAGAATCCCACAGGGAGAGTAGCCACCCCAGCGGAAGCCCCTCCTCGTTGGCCAGCGGTCCCCTCCAGGACATGTGGAAGTTACTGGACCTGGGATCCAGCCCCTCTGGCCTCACCTCCCAGGACGACTCCGCACCAGGTAGGCGGGGGCCAGGGCTCTGGGGTCCCAAACGGGCCAGGCTTGGCCACTGGCCACCGACAGAATCCACAGGCGGAGAGATGGTGGTGGTGACACAGGGAAGGAGTTTATTTCAGGGAGGCCGTTCCCGGGAAGCCTGCGGACTAGTGTCGAGAAGACCCTCCGAAGTGTGGAAAGCACTTCCAGGTTTATGTAAGGACCGTGTGGGACAAAGGTCAGTGGGTGCGTGCTCGTGGGCAGTGAAGGTCAGGTCGGTCACTGTCGTGGGGTCAGTCATGGGGTCCTGCTGGCTCAGGGCAGTCCTTATAGCCTGAGGGGAGTTTCGGCTCCCATTGGGGACCCTGCTTTCAGGGTCTTCTGCCGAGAGAGAAGCAGGAAGGAAGAGCTTGATCAGCGGGGAGTCCAGCGAGAGGTCAGAGCGGAGGTGAGACGTGCTGTCCCCCAGCCGCTGCCTGGCAGGGCTAGGTGACCACTGTCAGGCTGACGTGCACACACACAGGCACTCTTTCCGCCTGTGCAGGCTCCCTCGCGGAGGCCGGTCCTCACCCACAGCGCGCAGCACAGGCCACCCGCGGGGGTCCCCTCCCCAGGGAGCTGGTGCGTCAGTCTGGGAGACACGGCCATTCTCTGTGCCGCCCAGCCTCGCGAGCACGACGCTGTCCTTGCCCTTGTCCTGCCTGGTCATCACGGGTGTTCAGGAGCATCCATCTGGAGGGCCCACCTTTGGGGGAGCTGCAGAACGCCCCATGCGGCAAGAAGGCTGAGGGAGGGCAGCCTGTGCAGAGCCCCTTGGGGATCCGTGTGCGCAGAGCGCCCTCGATCCGGGTCTCAGCCCCATGCGGGTCGCGCTCTGTTACGTAGATGTGCTCCCACCGTTGTGACTGTTGTCCCTGAGGTGGACATTTTAGGTTATTTCCAATCTTTTGTCGTACACGTCATGTTACGGCGAATGGCCTTGTGCACAGGCTTTCAGCCCACGTGTGACTCCGAGGGCGGGGGCGTTGCTTTGTCGGGAAGCAGATGCATTTCTGGTTGGGGAAGACATTGTCCAGCTGGGCTCTGGTGACACCACAGGATCACAGGCGCTCTGGCGGTGTGTGTGTGTGCAGGCCGCCTGGTGGGAGCCTTTCCACGCCTCCTCACTTCCTCTTCCTCACCTTCAGTTCTCTGCCCTTTGTACGTGGAGTTTGCTCTTTGTCTTACTGATTTGTGGGAGCTCATCATTTATGATGGAAATTAGGCCTTTTCTGATGCATGAATTAGATCTCCCCTCAAGTTCTCATTTGGTTTTTGGGTTTTTTTTTTTACATTTTTAAGGTAAAATTCTATTAGTTAACATATAGTGTATTATTGGTTTCAGAGGTAGAGGTCATCAGTCGTATACAACACCCAGTGCTCATTACATCACACGCCCTCCTTAACCCCGCCACCCAGTTGCCCCATCCCCCCACCCCCTCCCCTGCAGCAACCCTCAGTTTGTTTCCTATGATGAAGAGTCTCTTACGGTTTTTCTCCCTCTCTGATTTCGTCTTGTTTTATTTTTTCCCCTCTCCTCCTTTATGATCCTCTGTTTTGTTTCTTAAATTCCACACATGAGTGAGATCATATGATAATTGTCTTTCTGACTTATTTCACTTATCATAATACCTTCTAGTTCCATCCACGTTGTTGCAAATGGCAAGATTTCATGTGTTTTGATGGCCGAGTACTATTCCATTGTGTGTGTGTGTGTGTGTGTGTGTGTGTGTGTATACACACATACCACATCTTCTTTATTCATCTGTCGGTGGACATCTGGGCTCTTTCCACAGTTTGGCTACTGCGGACATCGCTGCTATGAACACTGGGGTGCAGGTGCCCCTTCGGATCACTACATCTGTGTCTTTGGGGTAAATACCTAGTAGTGCAATTGCTGGGCTATAGGGTAGCTCTATTTTCAGCTTTTTGAGGACCCTCCATACTGTTTTCCAGGGCGGCTGCACCAGCTTCCGTTCCCACCAACAGTGCACGAGGACTCCCCTTCCTCCGCGTCCTCGCCAACATCTGTCGTTTCCTGACTTGTTCGTTGTGGCCGTTCTGACCGCTGTGAGGTGTGTCTCACTGTGGTTTTGAGCTGTATTTCCCTGATGTCGAGTCATGTGGAGCAGTTTTTCGTGGTCTGTGGCCGTTTGTATGTCTTCTTTGGAGAAATGTCTGTTCATGTCTTCTGCCTCTTTCTCGATGGGGTTATTTGTTCTTTGGGTGTTGAGTTTGGTAAGTTCTTTATAGATTTTGGATACTCGCCCTTTATCTGTATGTCATTTGCACATATCTTCCCCCATTCTGTCGGCCGTCTTTGGTTTTGCTGTTTCCTTTCCTGTGCGAAAGCTTTTTATCCTGATGAAGTCCCAATGGTTTATTTTTACGTCTGTTTCCCTTGCCTTTGGAGACGTGTCTAGCAAGCAGTTGCTGCGGCCGAGGTCACAGAGGTTGCTGCCTGTGTTCTGCTCTAGGATTTGGGTGGATTCCTGTCTCACGTTTAGGTCTTTCATCCATTCTGAGTTTATCTTTGTGTACGGTGTGAGAGTGGTCCAGTTTCATCCTGCATGTGGCCGTCCAATTTTCCCAACACCAGTTTATTGAAGAGACTTTTTCCATTGGATATTCTTTCCTGCTTTGTGGAAGATTAGCTGACCATATAGTTGAGGGTCCATTTCTGGGCTCTCTATTCTGTTCCATTAATCTATGTGTCTGTTTTTGTGCCAGGACCATGCTGTCTTGGTGATCACAGCTCTGTAGTATAGCTCGAAGTCTAGAATTGTGATGCCTCCAGCTTTAGTTTTCTTTCTTTCTCTCTTTCTTTCTTTCTTTCTTTCTTTCTTTCTTTCTTTCTTTCTTTCTTTTTTTTAAAAGATTTATTTATTTATTTGTCAGACAGAGAGAGCACAAGCAGGGGGAGAGGGAGAAGCAGACTCCCCGCTGAGCAGGGAGCCTGATGTGGGACTTGATCCCAGGACCCTGGGATCATGACCTGAGCCAAAGGCAGTTGCTTAACCCACTGAGCCCCTGGCGCCCAGAAGTTGGTATTTTGATGGGATTGCACTGAATGTGTAGATTGCTCGAGGCACCATAGACATTTTCACAATATGTGTTCCAATCCGTGAGCATGGAATGTTTTTCCATTTCTTCATGTCTTCCTCGGTTTCTTTCACAAATGTTCTATAGTTTTCTGCGTACAGATCCCTTGCCTCCTTGGTTAGGTTTATTCTTAGGTATCTTATGGTTTTGGCTGCAATTGTAAATGGGGTCGACTCCTTAATTTCTCTTTCTTCTGTCTCATCGTTTGCAGATGATGCAGAAATGCCGCATAGAATCTGTAGAAACGAAGATGATTTCTGTGCATTGATTTTATCTCCTGCCACTTTGCTGAATTCCTGTATGAGTGCTAGTCATTTTGGGGTGGAGTCTTTTGGGTTTTCCACATACAGTGTCATGTCATCTGCAAAGGCTGAGAGTTTGACTTCTTTGCCTGTTTGGATGCCTTTTCTTTTTGTGTCTGATTGCTGAGGCCAGGACTTCCAGTATGTGTTGAATAGTAATGGTGAGAGTGGACGTCCCTGTCTTGTTCCTGACCGTGGGGAAAAGCTCAGTTTTTCCCCGTTGAGGATGATATTCACTGTGGGCTTTTCATAGGTGGCCTTTATGATATTGAGGTATGTTCCCTCTATCCCTATACTGTGAAGAGGTTTGGTTTTTTGTGGGTTTATTTTATTTTATTTATTTGTCAGAGAGAGAGTGTGCATAAGCAGGGGGAGGGCAGGCAGAGAGCGAAGCAGACTCCCCACAGAGTATGGAGCCCCATGCAGGACTTGATCCCAGGGCCCTGGGATCATGACCTGAGCCAAAGGCAGACGCTTCACTGACTGAGCCACCCAGGCATCCCTGTGGAAAGTTTTAATCAAGAAAGAATACTATACGTTGTCAGATGCTTTTTCTGCATCTGTTGAAAGGATCATATGGTCTTGTCCTTTCTTTTATTAATGTCGTGTTTCACATTGATTGATTTGCGGGTGTTGAACCAACCTTGCAGCCCAGGAATAAATCCCACTTGGTCGTGGTGAATAATCCTTTTAATGTACTGTTGGATCCTATGGCTAGTATCTCGGTGAGAATATTTGCATCCATGTTCGTATTGGTCTGTAATTCTCCTTTTTAGTGGGGTCTTTGTCTGGTTTTGGGATCCAGGTAATGCTGGCCTCATAGAAAGAGTTTGGAAGTTTTCCTTCCATTTCAATTTTTTGAAACAGCTTCAGTAGAATAGATATTAATTCTTCTTTAAATGTTTGGTAGAATTCCCCTGGGAAGCCATCTGGCCCTAGGCTCTGGTTGGGAGATTTTTGATGACCGCTTCAATTTCCTTGCTGGTTGTGGGTCTGTTCAGGTTTTCTGTTTCTTCCTGTTTCAGTTTTTGGGTTTTTTTTTTTTTTTTTCAAGATTTTATTTATTTATTTGTCAGAGAGACAGCCAGCAAGAGAGGGAACAGCCAGCGAGAGAGGGAACACAAGCAGGGGGAGTGGGAGAGGGAGAAGCAGGCTCCCAGCGGAGGAGCCTGATGTGGGACTCGATCCCAGAACGCCAGGATCACGCCCTGAGCCGAAGGCAGACGCTTAACGACTGCGCCACCCAGGCGCCCCCTTCCTGTTTCAGTTTTGGTAGCTTATACATCTCTAGGAATGCATCCATTTCTTCCAGATTGCCTAATTTGTTGGCATATAGTTGATCATAATATGTTTTTATGATTGTTTGTATTTCTTCAGTGCTGGTTGTGATCTCTTCTCTTTCGTTCATGACTTTATTAATTTGTGTCCTTTCTCTTTTCTTTTGGTAAGTCTGGCCAGGGGTTTATCAATCTTATTCTTTCAGAGAACCAGCTCCTAGTTTCGTTGATCAGCTCTACTATTCTGGTTTATAGTTCACTGATTTCTCATTTGATTTTGACTCTTCTTATGGTGGTTTTTGTCACACACATATTTTTTTTTATCTTTATGTAGTTAAATTACTGTCCTTGTTTTCAATCCTTCCTGGGTTTTGTGCCATACTTAGGCCTTTTCCACTCCAAGATTAGAGATGATTCTTCCTTGGTTTCTTCTAATACAGATATGGCTTCACATTTTTATATTTAAAGCTATGATCCAATTGGAATTTATCACAGGATATGTTATAAAATAGTGACCAAACTTACATTTTTTGGTTACCCCAGATGCCCACCCAGATGTCCCAGCCACAGTTACTGAGTGACTCACATTCCCCACTTTCACAGCAGTGCTGACTCTCCCGGGTGTCTTCGTGTGTGTCTGGGTCCGCCCACATGCGTGGCTGGGCTACTGGAGTCATGACAGTGGCTCGGGCCCTGGTCATGGGCTGACCTGAGCTCTCCTTGCCTGCAATGTCCACATCTTCCTGGTCATTCATGTTTATTGGGTTTTTCCACGCAGGTTTCAGACTCAGCTTTACAGCCCTCCCCAAACCCTGCCTCACCGTCCTGGGGCCTCAGTCCCTCTCGGCTCCGACTTCACTGAGTTTCGTTTCCCACCTTCCTGCTCCCTCCTGCTTCAGGGCGGCCGGCGCCCTGCGCACCCCGCTTGCCCCGTCTGAGTCTGGCGGCCCTGCTCACTCGTGCAGCGCGAGCGCTTCCCTCTCACATCTTAGTTTGTATTTTCTACTTAGCATGCTTTAAAAATGTCTTATTTTCTCCTGCCTTTCATTGGATAGATCACATTTTCCATCTCCTGCCTGCTTCAAAGTGATCTTCTGGCAGTCACTCCTTAAGACCTACTTATTTTCATTTCGCCGTCGATTTCTTAAGCTTGTCAACACCTGTGTTTTTCTGCATTATGCATCGGTGCCAACAAGAACACTAGATGTTGGCGAGGGGTATCTCTTAGACAAAGTAAATTTGACTAAATTATTTTTTTAATAAAGATTTTATTTATTTATTTATTTATTTATTTATTTGAGAAAGAGGGAGAGAGAGAGAGAGAGCACAGAGGGAGTGGGAGAGAGGGAAGCAGACTCCCCGCTGAGCAGGGAGCCCGATGCAGGACTCGATCCCAGGACCCTGGGATCACCTGACCTGAGCCGAAGGCAGACGCTTCACCGACTGAGCCCCCCAGGTGCCCCAAATTTGACTAAATTCTTTGAGATTTATCCTTATGTACTTTGCAAATCTCTCATAGTAGCCTCTTGGACATATTTTTCTTCTTCCAGAATAATTTTAAAAGAGAATTTTTATATGGGAAGCTCTTTGAGGCCTTGTACATGGAGAGCACTTTTACTTCTGTGTCACATCTGAGTCACTCTAGTTATCCATAAATCTAGCCCCGTTGCTCCCAGCACATCAGCTACGTGCTGGATTGATAACCCCTCTGCAAACAGCTCAGTAAAGCTGCTGAGGAAGATGCCATCGTCGGGGCACCTGGCTGGCTCTGTTGGTAGAACACGCTCACTCTTGATCTCGGGGTCATGAGTTCAAGCCCCACGTTGGGTAGAGCCTACTTAAAACAAAATAAGTAAAGCAGAGCATGCTTTTTTTAAAAAAATGCCACAGTCATGCTTGAAGGCATCCATACGTGGCAAGAAGGTGAAGAATCGTTACCAAAGGTCCCGTGAAGGAGGAGCCCTGACTGCAGGCTGACCACCACCAGCTTTGACCCCAAGGCCTTTGTCAAACTGGGTGAACTTGACACTGGGTGTCACAGCCTCACGGTGTTCAGGAAGCAAGTGACAAAACTCAGGGCCCACCCAGGGTGGGAGTGTGACAGGTGATCCTTCCCAGAAAGCAGGGACTGGGAAGGGTCCCACCCACCCTCAGTGGGAAGGTGAGCCAGAAACAGCTCCGTGCCCCGCCTGTCCAGTGCCCCCACTGAGGACAGGGCCCTCGCACGGAGCACTGGCAGGAAGGCTGTCCCTTATAACTCATCACCACACGCAGCTCTCATGTAGGGTAGTCCCCATTACAGCACCTGCGTGGCCCGAGGATTTTAGTTCTCAGTGATTCTGAACCGGTGGGGCCCCCAAGGACTGGGCGGCAGTGGAGACAGACCACTTCAGGGGGCCCACTTTGTCCCAGACCATAAACATTCCCACAAATCAGATTCCAGCTGAGAATGGGATCCCGTGCACAGGGTGCAAGGCACCAGGAATGAGGCCAGCAGAAGACAGACCTTCCATAAACGTGGACGATACAAGGTATGAATAGCTGAGTTTCACAGGTTCAAAGAAATAAGAGACTCGCAAGAAAGCACATCAGGAAACCAAGAACTATAAAGAAAGACCAAGGAGACTTAGAAAAGAACAAACAAAACTTTAAGAACCGGAAAATGTAATCATTCCTAGTGAAAGCTTGGTGGTTGAGCCCCACAGCGGATCAGTGACACAGACGTTACATATGAAGAAATTACCCAGAGAGACAGAGAGATTGCAAGAGAACCAGAAAGAAAGCAGGTCAGGAGCCGTGGAGGACGGCATAAGCAGGTGTGACGTGACGCATGCCCGCACGCTGGTCAGAGCCTCAGAAGCACAGAGTCCAGGCCAAAGGCGCCCTGTGAAGATCCACTGGAGTATTCCACGGCCCTCGTTCCCCCTCTGGGAAGCCTCACAAGCCCCCGTCAGGAACTGCGGAGAGGTGCACAGCTGGGTGTGTCCTGACAGAACTCAGGAGCACCAGACGTGATGGGGTCATGCAGAAGGCTGTCACCTGCAAGCAGGTGAGGCCTGATGGACGGCTGACTTCTTGTCAACAGCAACGGGGAATCTGTACATGCCGGCAACCCAGAACCCCACACCCACGGACATGTCTTTCACCAACCAGGGCAAAACAAAGACTTGACAGACAATAAGAACTGAGCAACTTCGACACCACCTGTCCCTCTTTTTTTAAAAAAATGCCAGGACGCCTGGGTGGCTCAGTGGGTGAAGCATCTGCCTTCGGCTCAGGTCATGATTCCAGGGTCCTGGGATCGAGCCCCACATCGAGCTCCCTGCTAAGTGGGGAGCCTGCTTCTCCCTCTGCCTCTGCCCTTCCTCCCTGCTCGTGCTCTCTCTCTCTCAAATAAATAAATAAAATCTTTAAAAAAAAAAAATCCAAAGTAGGAGTTGGCAAACTTTTCTGTAAAGGGCCACAGACGGTATGTAAATGAGGGATGTAGCTGCCTGCCAATAAAACTTTATTTAGAAATATAGGTGGTAGGGGCGCCTGGGTGGCACGGTCGTTGGGGGTCTGCCTTCGGCTCAGGGCGTGATCCCGGCATTCTGGGATCGAGCCCCACATCAGGCTCCTCTGCTGGGAGCCTGCTTCTTCCTCTCCCACTCCCCCTGCTTGTGTTCCCTCTCTTGCTGGCTGTCTCTGTCAAATATAAGTAAAAAATTAAATTTAAAAAAAAAAAAAAAGAAATATAGGTGGTGGCAATGTTGTTTCTTAAGCTGAGTACACAGGTGTTTGTTTTATTCTTTTATTTTTATGAAGTAATCCCAGCACCCAGCGTGGGGCTCCAGCTCTCGGCCTGGAGAGGAAGAGCTGCCCACTGCAGCAATGGAGCCGGCCAGGTGCCCTGGGGTTTGTGGGGTTTGTTGTATTCTTCAAGTTATTTTATTTTTATTCTTTAAACTACACATGTACGCACACTTGATGAAATTTGGGTACCTTTTGTAATGCAGAGTCTTAAGGAAGAGAGTGGTCCCCTGGGGGCGTGGCAGGGAGGTCAGGTGAGGTCAGGACAGGAAGGTGCCACTGCTGTCCTGAGGTGGGGGTCACTGTGGGGTTACCGGCGGTCTGCGTGGATGGGTGGCATGGTCATGCCAGTCTTCCCGGGCGGAGTGGCTGGAGGGCAGAAGGGGGGGACAAGTTATTCGGGAAGCCGTGCTCTGCAAGGCAGTGGTTCCAAGGGGACCACGCAGGAGGAAGCCTGTCTGCGTGCAGGTGACAGAGGCGGGTGGCACATGACAGGTCTCGTTGGGGGGAGGCAGACTCCAGAGAGGAGGGCCGGAGGCCGTGCAGGACTGGGGTTTGACAGGACAGGACTCTCTTGGTCACAGGATGGAGGCAGGGAGGCAGATGTGTGGCCAGAACTGAGAGCTCGGCTGACAGGCACGGTGGCCGGTGGTGGCCCGCAGAAAGCACAAGGCCCCAGGGTCAGGTTACGAGGCTTTGGTTCTCCTGGCACAGCAGGCGGCTGTGGGTCCCCTGTCTCCCCAGCTTCCCCCCTTCCCCCAGGGCCAGGCAGAGTTGGGGGTGGGCTGCAGGCCCATCTGCCCTTCGCGCCTGAGGGAGACGTACACAAACACCGACAGCAGCATCGACAGCAGAAGCTGGCCGTGCTCTGACAGCAGAGATGCAAGGGGCCGCTGGCAAGGAGAGCTGTCCTGGCGACAGGGCCGGTGGTGGGAAAGCAGGCTCCGGTCACATCCCCTTGCTCGCCTGCGTTTAAGTGTGACACAGCGCCACGGCTCAGAGAGGAGGCGGCTGTGGGAGGGTTACAGAACCCAGTTGTGAAACGGTCGTTGGACGAGTCGGGAAGCAGGTGGAAGGGAATGGCCAAGCAGCGCCAGGCCCGTGGAGAGCAGGACGGCCAGCTGGCTGCCGTGGCTGACTGCGGAGACGCTCGTGTGTGGGGAGGAGCACGGCCCCCCCAACAGACTGACATGCTTGTGCACAGGTCATAGGACAGCCGCGTGGAAGTGATTTAAAACACTTTCTCTCATCATGGCACCCCCCCAGGAGGAGACAGCCAAGGTGGTGGGCATTTGAACACGTTCCTGACACGCGGTGTGCCTGGCACAGCTGCAGGACCCACACACTGAGCAACACAGAGGAGTCCCTGGACTGGCACATTAGGTCCAGGGCAGATGAGCCTGGGCTGGCGCCTCTGGGGTTCTCGCTCCTCCTAAAGGTCCCTAAGGGCTGCAGCAGCTCCAGGCATCACGTCTGAAAAAGGCGTGCTTCTCTCCTCATGCTTCTCTTTCTCTTCATTGCAAATGGAAGCGTTTCCTCAAAGCTCCCAACAGACCCCTCTCCCACCTGACCAGGGGATTGTCTCAGACCCTGAGGACAGCAGCCAGGAACAGTGTTACCGTCCTCGGCAGGAAACCTGGGAAAGGATGGGGGGATGGGTCTGGCTTCAGCAGGGTCCATGCTGGGGAGGGTGGTCAGACACCAGTTGGGGGTAGGGTGGCCGTCGCCCTTTGTGAGCACTGATTTCTGATTAAAAAGTAGGAAAGATACATTTCAATGTAGGCTTTTGGTTCTCCCTGTGAAAAACTGAGGTGGGAGGAAAAGGTTGAAATTAATGCAATTTAGACGTTTTAATTATCTACGAAGCTTCTGTATGCTGCCCCTGTATCCTGAGTATTTGGGTGTGCGTGACTGAGTTACCCATATGACACTCTACTGTGTGTAAGAGTACTTTTTAAGACCTCACTGGTCTCTTCAAAGACGCTCGTAGGCAGACAAAAACTCTGCTTGAGCCAGTACAACGCGGGAGTCGGTCCCCAGACGAGCCGTCCGGAGGCTCCGTTCTAGAAACGGTGGTGAAGTATCTTCGCATCGGCCCATTTTCAGGGCATCGTGAGCAGCGTTTGTGAACAGTCAAAATGGTAAATAGTTTAACGGTGTGTGACATCTGCACTTAAACGTGAAGAATTACTTCTATTACACGGTGTTTCTCCAGATGGCACACGGTTCTTATACTGAAAGGACACATGCCCCTTAGTTTTGAGGTGGGACCAGAGCCACCCTCATCCTGCCCCCGACAGGCCTGGCCAGTCCCTGCTGCACCCTCATCTGAGGCCAGGGCCCGAGCCCTAGCCTGACCTCCTGGGCCTGGACACTTGCCTGGGGTCCGGATCACCTGGCTGCACCCAGGGTCTCAGGGTCACCACGGCCCCCTTCATCCTGTCCATTCCCAGGCACCTGCTGCCCAAGCCCGGCCACTGACACTCCCCACCCACGCCTGCTCCACCCTGACCATACTCTCTCCTCTCTCCCTGCTGCAGTGCCTAGGGGCTACGACCTCTGCTCCCCATCCCTCCCCCAGCCCCATGCAGCCCCGCCCCCTCCGGCCTGCATCTGCAGACACCTCCTCCCCACCTTCCTTTCCGAGCACCTGCCCCCATCCCAAGCCCCTCTAGCTGCATCTTCCAGCCGACTTCCTTCCCCTCTTAGCACTGGCCGGCATCCTGGAACAACATGGGGCTGGGCTGGGGGCATCGTCCTTGATCCTTGACCCCCCTGGTCAGCACAGGCAGGTACACAATAGGTGCTCAATCAAGTTGAGCAGGGAGATAACTGGAAGGAATGGAGCCGGGGGAGGCCCTGAGTCTGCAGCCCAGGGATCTGGATTCCTGGGACAAGGTGATTAGAGCGACTACCAAGCATTGTTGAAAAGGTAGATTTTTAACAGTTGACTCTTCCTGGACGGAAGGATTACATACTGTAAAGATGTTTTCTCCACATTGACCTCGTCGGTTACTGTAATTCTAATGGAAATATGGACAGTTTCCCTTGAAGCTAAATGAGTGTGTTTTCAAGGGGGAAGAGGTCATACCTAGCGAGACCCAGCCCTTGAGTAATGAGATGTAGGGGCTCAGTGGCGGGTGAGCTGCGGGGGAGGGACGGCCCTCCACCAGCAGCGTCAGCAGCACACTTTCTAAATCCCCAGAGTGCATCCCAGTCAAAATCAAACCTAAAAATGTACAGCATTGGAACTGAAGATTTACAAATGACTGAGATGTGATTTAAAAATCAGACATTTCTAAGATCATTCTTTTTAACTTCAGAAATAATCCAACTGGAGAGGTTTTCTTAAGCAAGATGACACAGGTCACGTATGAATAACTCATCCAAGTTGATCAGGACAGAAACAGGGCAGCACCAGAAAAACACAGGTGTCAGGCCCCATTGGCAACTCATCACCCGCCTTGGGAAGCCTCACCCACCTCGGAGGGCGAGGCTGGGGCGCTGGGACTTCTGGCAGTGCGGTTTGTTGGTGTGTGCGTTCCAGGGGTGGTGCAAGTAGTCAGCCTCCCAAGTGTGCTGGCCACATGTGTGGACGCCCAGGGTGCGGCATGCCCACTGGAGCAAAGGGGGCTCCAGACCTGGGCTAGTTATGGTGCACACCTCCTTATGGCTAAAAAATCAATTTAAATGCTGCATAGGGTTTTCCGTGAAAAGTTAGTCCCCTCCTCCCCCTTCCCTCCCTTCTAGTCACCTGCCCGCCTCCGGTCCCCTCTCTGTTCCCCAGACCACAACTGTCCAGTCCCCTGCCCCTCTCCAAGCGTGGCCTGCTCTCTGTGGCCACAGAAGCAAACCTTTAAAAATGTGTGTGCCTCCCCTTTTCTTTGTAGTTGTAAGTACCAGTGGGCAGCTTGCTGTTTAAATCCCCATCTGCCGTCTCTCTCTAGTTGGTGCCTGCGAACAGAGCTAACCCCTTCCAGCAGTTAGTGACCCAGTGCCTGAGTACGTGGTTTAACCGCTTTCTGTCCACAGGCGTGTACGTGGCCTGTGGTCTGAGCTCCGCAGACAGTGCTGCAGTGTCTGAGCAGGGCTGTGGGAGTCTGCTGTCAGAATGGTATCTCCAAGCAGAATCACTGGGTCAAAGGTGTGAGTGGTTTGAGTTTTGGGAGCTATTTCTAAATCGCCCTGGAAAAGTTGTCCCAGTTGGTGTTCATGGCTGCAGGGTCTAAGAGTGTCTTTCCTAACTCCCATACTGGTGGATTTTTTTTTTTTTTTTAAGATTTTATTTATTTATTTGAGAGACAGAGAATCTCAGGCAGACTTGCTGAGCGCAGAGCCTGGTGTGGCCTCGACCCTGAGATCAGGGCAGGAGCCAAAACCAAGAGCTGGCGGCTTAACCGACTGCGCCACCCAGGCGCCCCCAGTACTGCTGGGTTTTTATCAAGCACTTTCTTTTTTGCCAATGTGATGATGAACAATATACTTCATTACTGGTTTCAGTGTGCAGTTTGTAAACTAGGGGAGAGGCTGGCCATCTTCCCAGTGCTTCGCACGTCGTTGGGTTTGCACCGGTTTAGAGGTGATGACGGAAGCTTGCCCAGGAGGAAGGTGTACGTTCCTTGTGATTTGTAAGTCAGAACGCAGGACAGGGAAGTGCTGTAGGAGGGGACTCTGCCCCCACTCAGGAAAGGGGGCAGTGCAGGGGTGGGGACGGGGGCAGGCTGGAGATCTGTTTTTACAAATGAAGGTAACCTGAATGGGGTTAGCCTCTGTCTGCCCCATTGACACTGAGTGCCCGCCCAAGGCCAGGTAGCCCGTAGCAGAGGTCTCAAGTCCCAGTCCTCCCTGCACCCCTGGAGCTCCAGAGGGGACAGGCCTGACCAGAATGGGGTCGGGCGGCTGGGGGAAGGGCCAAGGCTGTCCCAGAGGTCAGACAGATAATGGCCTGGAGCACCTGAGGAATGTGGCCCTGGGTCACACTCCTCCACACTTGGAGGCGGGCTTTGCCCGGAAGGCCCCACCCACTCATGGCCCATCCCTTTGTGAGCACTGGAGGCTGCTCCGTGGTGGGTGCTGGTGCGGGGAGCTCCCCTGGGTGGAGACCCTCACCCCCACTCCCTTGCTTCCCCCCAAGGGGATCCCCCGGGGGGATCAAAATGAGGAGGGATAGAAGGGTGACAACTTTTAAACGATACAATGGGGGTGTTATTTCTTTTTCCTGAAATTTAACATTTTTCTTTTTAAAAAGGGTTGTATAAAAATTTTTTTTTAAAGATTTTATTTATTTATTTGACAGAGAGACAGCAAGAGAGAGGAAACACAAGCAGGGGGAGTGGGAGAGGGAGAAGCAGGCTCCCCGCTGAGCAGGGAGCCTCACGCGGGGCTTGATCAGGACCCTGGGATCACGCCCTGAGCCCAAGACATGCCTAACGACTGAGGCACCCAGGCGCCCCCCGAAACAGGGTTGCATAAAATGTTAAGAAAAGGGTATGCAGGGGCGCCTGGGTGGCGCAGTGGTTAAGCGTCTGCCTTCGGCTCAGGGCGTGATCCCGGCGTTCTGGGATCGAGCCCCACATCAGGCTCCTCCGCTATGAGCCTGCTTCTTCCTCTCCCACTCCCCCTGCTTGTGTTCCCTCTCTCGCTGGCTGTCTCTCTCTCTGTCAAATAAATAAATAAAATCTTAAAAAAAAAAAAAAAAAAGAAAAGGGTATGCATGATGCTATTAACTGGTTACTAATCCAAAATTAATTTTAAATCCTGTGTAGTAAGGATAATTCCATACATATTTCTCTACAGAGATGACCCCTAAATCAGATAACCACATTGCCAGGCTGTTCTTAACCAACGATCCAGATAAAAACCAAACCAGCCACCTCATGTTCATAGCCCAAAGGCTTGTGGAGCCCCCGCCAGTGCCACAGAGAGCTGGCGTGCACCTCACACAGTGGGTCCCTTTCTCAGCAGCTCCCGAAGCTCAGAGGTGGGGGCTCTGCGGTCGGATGTAGAGACCTGGGCCCAGAGATGCTAGGTTACTCCCCTAAGGTCTCACAGCTCCCAGTCAGTGGATTAGGACCAGAGTCCAAGCCATTGCACTCCAGACCCTGAGCCCACTGGCTGAGAAGAGTCCCAGACACCGTGCACATGGGCACCAGGCAGCAGGTGGCTGAGTGAAGGCCCGCAGGGGCTGTGCTAGCTGCCAGGCAGTCCTCTGCGTGGGGGTGCTGATGTCTGGCAGGCTCGCTCTGTCTGGCGGATGACGCCATCCTACAGTTGCCCCTCAGTGGCAGATGGTCCCACGAGCTAGATCCTCCCATTTTTCAAGAGAAGCTAGAAATCTTGTTTTTTATATAGAATGTTTTCATTTTTGAATATTGGCAACTAATTAAAAAATCAAAACAAAGCGTGGGCCAAATTACAGCTCAGCCTGGGAGCCACACGCTTCTGTGAGCCAGACCCAGCCCTGCCTCGTGACGCGCAGCCTCCCGCTGGGAACCACGTCCATGATTTTACATGGTTGAGAAGAAGAGAAAATGCTCCAGTGACTGGATCAGCAGGGTGGGCTCCAGAGAGGGACCCAGCCTCTGGCAAAGCTCCTTCCCAGACTGGGAATCTGGTGACTGCTGGTAAAACTGGGTTCTCTTTACTGGGGAGTCGGGGTTTGTTTCCACGGGTTATTGCAGGGCACACACACCAGGCCCTCCTGGGCTTGTCGTGTCCATCCTACAGTGTGTCACCTGCCTCTGACGAGGGCTGAGTGAGCCCCCAGGACACTATCTTATCTGTCCCCTTCTTGGTGTCTTGTGTTCTTGAGTGGAGACTGTCCCATGCCTTCCCTAGAAGGATGCGTGGACACAGGGACAGTGTTTTGGACCTTGCTCTGAAATCAGACTGCTTCAGCTGTGGCCCTGCTAGCCCAGCCCTGGTCTGAGGGCATAAAAACATACTGTGAACAGAGGACCTTAGAGTTACCTTGTCCACATGCCCCAAGACCAAGAATGTTCCCATCTGGCTTCCCCACAGATGCTTTTGTGTTTCTTATGAAACCCAGGGGTTGAGCACAGGAGGGCAGGCTGATGGCCCTGCACTTTTTGAGTGATAGCCATTTGTGATATGGACTTGTGATAAGAAAAGGTTAAAATCACACAGGATAGGTGACCTCAAAGAACATCTTGTGATTCCATTGTACCACCTGGAACAATACATTCTGTTCTTCCCATGTGGTCCTCATACCCATGCACTAATCACAGAACTCCTCTAGGGTCTGAGAACCTTACATGAATGTGAGCGTCAGTGAGACGGGTAGACCTAGGAGAGCCTTGTGAGACCTGGCTCAGAGACCAGCAGCCTAAGCCGTGGGGAACAAAGCCAGCTAGAGCCAGGGAGGGCTGTCCTCTGCACCAGAAACACGTCACGATGCAACCCGCAGTCAGGACTCATTGGCTGGGCTCTGGGAACACGAGCTACTAACAGCGTGCAGTGCCTCTCACTGGAGGGCTCAGCACACATTCTCATTGGCCACCGCCACAGAGAGACCTTGTGAGGCACACGTTCTCGTCCTCGAGAACGGGAAGCTTATTCAGCACTATGACTGTTAGGGCACAAGACCCCAGCGGCCAAGCGGTCTTGCCCTCTTGTTGCTCAGCACCCTTTATCCTCTTGGCTCTGCCTGTCACTACTCTCAGACGGGGCTGGATGGGAGCGCGTAGCATGCCAGCGACATTGTTACGGGTTGGCGTGTGCTGCCTCTCAGCACCGTCGTAATCACAACTACAGAATTCCCAGAACCAGTGTTCTGGTCAGAGGAGGGAGCAGTGCTGTGTCCTGGACTGCGTGAGCAACGCCAGCTTCCTGCCTGTGCTAATTAGTACAACCTGAGACTTTTTAAGAAGTGCAGAGTGTCCTGTAAACTTTTTGAGAGGTGACGGTCAAGTACATCTCTGTTAGCTCTCCTCTTGAAGGCGTTGGGATTAAACAGTTATGCCACTTGGGGAAAAGTTGATATAGAAAGAACATGTACACCAAAGTTAATAGTTGAAGAAATAGCCAGATCAGCTTCCTCTTCAGTGGCCTGTGTTCTGGGACCGCAGCACGGCTAGCTCTCACTTCTGCTTCTGGCTAGCTGTTACATGGACTCGACCTCAGTGTCTCTCCATAAACAGCTAGATAGTTAGACAAAATATATGAAACAACTGTTTCCAGACATCTGACAATAGACAGCACAGGACCGTTGTCCTTGAAAAAAGGCAAACAGGTGAGGTGAGTTCCAGGATCTCCTTGGCTTTCTGCCTGAAGACAGTTTCTGGGCTGCAGGCACAGGGAGGGGGTTGCCAGACAGAACTCAGCAGCCTTACTGCATTGGGAAAATGGGAAGTGGAGTTTGGGAAGGCAGCAGGGGCTGGCAGTTGCAGGACAGAGTCTGGAAAGGGGGGTACAATACAGAAGAGAGCTCCAGAAACCTGTACAGATGTTGTTGTGAGTCCTCCCTGTATACCAGCCCACAGACGTTTAGACTAAAGCTCCAGAATTCCAGACAAAGGAGAGACAGACGGCTTGTACGTTGAACCATTTCCAGCTCTCAGAGAGTGGGGAGATACTCAGCGTCCCCGTCATGACCTTCCTTCAGTGGAGACCCAGAGAGTCACGCCTCAGCAGTAGGGCTAGGTATCTCTGGAGTGAAGCCCCACGTGGACTTACACTAGAAAAGTTTAAAAACAGTCTTTGAAATGACCAATCTAGGAACCTAACTGCCTGCCAAAATCAAACCCAACACTCTAAAAAAAGTTTTTTCAAGGAAATATTACAATGCCTAACACCCAATCAGAAATTCCAAGACATGTGAAGAAGCAGGAAAATGTGATCCGTGTGCAAGAGGAAAATCAGTCAGGAGAAAGAGGCCCAGAAATAACAGAAATGGGGGAACAAGCAGACGAAGACATTAAAAGAACTGGAATGACTATATTCAAGTATATAAAGAAAAACATGTACCTAATGAGAATTGAGAATATGAAAAGTACCAAACAAAACTTCCAGAGATGAAAACTATAATATTTGATAAGGAAAGCTCATAGGATGGGATTAACCCAAGAGTAAAGATGGTAGAAGGAAGAACAGAGAATTCAAAGACATAGCAACAGAATCTGTCCTAAGTGATGTACAAAGAGAGAAGGAGGGGTGGGGGGAAACAGCCTCGGCCTCGTGACAGACAGTGTCCATCAGTCTAACAGCCGGGTAGAGAGCAGGGGGAGAAAGAGTGTTTCAAGCAATAACACTAGGAGCACCTGGTGGCTCGGTCGGCTCAGGTCATGATATCGGTGTCATGAGATTGACCCCGCGTCAGGCTGAATGCGGAGTCTGCTGCAGATTCTCTCTCCCACTTGTGCACTTGCTCTCTCTAAAAAAAGACCAGATCTCCCCCTAAATCTGATGCAAACTCTTAACTCACAGATCCAAGTTCAACTACCCCAGACAGCTGGCTAAACACAGGCGTGCATGGGCCACCCAGGGAGTGTTGTCATCACGTGTCTGAAAACCAGTGATGAAGAAAATCTTAAAAGCAGTCAAAGCAAAAATAAAGGACACAGTACATAGAGATGAACAAAGAGAGAATTATGGCAGACTTTTCTTCAGAAACTGTGCAAGCCAGAAGGCAAAGGCTCATCAGGTATAAAATACTGAAAGAAAACCTGTCAAAATGGAATTGTGTATCTAGCAAAAATACCCTCCAAACACTAAGGCAAAATAAAAGCTTTTACGGATGAACAAATCTGATAGAATTCACCACCAACCGACCCCGCACTACATGAAATTGAGGACACTCTTCAGGCTGAAGGAAAATGATGCCAGATGGAAATGTGGGTCAACAGAGAATAACGTGGAGAGGCAGACGTGTGGGTCTGTGGGTAAATGAAGAGGACAGGCTTACGTTTTTCTTCAAATGCTGACTGATTGTTTAAAATGCACATATTAACATATTACAGTGCATTATGGGGCTTGTGATGTGCACAGAAGTAAAAGGTATGACAAAAATGGCATACGTGGTGGGAAGGGGAGAAGGAAGTGTGCTCTTGCGAGGCCCTTGAAGGCGACCTCGTGCCACATTGTGTCACCGCAGCATGAGGTAAGAGTGCACATTGTAAGCCACACGACAGCCATTAAAAACGATCACAAAGAAGGATCGCCAGTACTGCAGTGATGGAGATAAAACGGAGTAAAAGACATCGACCCTTGGGGCGCCTGGGGGGCTCAGCCGGCGAAGCGTCTGCCTTCAGCTCGGGTCATGATCCCAGGGTCCTTGGATCAAGTCCCACATCGGGGTCCCTGCTCAGCGGGGAGTCTGCTTCTCCTTCTCCCTCTCCCTCTGCCTCCCCTCCCGCCCCCCGCCCTGGCCCGTGCTTTCTCTCACTCGCTCAAATAAATAAATAAATAAAAATCTTTAAAAAACAAAACAAAAGGATCATCCCAAAAGTAGCCCCAGAAGGAGGAAAAAGGGAACAAAGGGCAGACAGGACAAAGAGAAAACAATTTGCAATTGCAGTTTAGCAAGAAGGTACATTTAAAACCAATCATGTTGATAATTGTATTAAATGTAACGGTCTAATATTGCATTAAAAAGCCAACTGGGAGCAGAAGGCTAGCCTCAACTGTGTGCTGTCTACCAGAAACCCGCTTTTAAATACAGAGACACAGATAAAGAAGGCTGGGTGGCTATTTGATGTCAGGCAAAGTAGCCTTCCTGACAAGGAATGCTGACCCAAGATGAAGAGGTGCATGTCATGATGGCATAGAAGTCAGTTGAGCAGGAAGACAGAGCCGTCCCAATTGTGTATGCTCCTGGTATGACAGCTGTGAACACATGACGTTTAAAAACTCTCGGGAAAAGGGGCGCCTGGGGGGCTCAGTCGGTTGAGCATCTGACTGGATTTCAGCTCAGGCCGTGATCTCGGGGTCGTGGGACTGAGCTCCGTGCCGGCCTTTGTGCTCAGCGTGCAGTCCGCTTGACATTTTCTCTCCTTTCCCTCTGCCCTTCCCCCTGCTCTTGCTCGATCTGTAAATTAAATAATACAATCTTTATAAAGCCCTCTCAGAAGTGGAAGGAAATGTAGAGAAGTCCATAATTACACTTGGAGACTTCAGTACGTCTCTATCAGTAATCAATAGAACACCAAACAGAAAAGCCAGGGGGGGGTAGGGAGGGTTTCAGCAGCACGGTCAGCCAGCTCGGCCTAACTGGCATGTGTAGACCCCTCTACCCAACAGCAGAACACACATTCTTTTCAGGTGCACATGGGACGTTTGACAAGATAGACCACATATTTGGCCATAAAACTCGTCTTAGTACATTTTAAGAGGTTGAAATCACACGGACTGTCTTTGCCGGCCACAGACATATTACATTGGAAATCAAGAGCAGAGAGGTGTCGAGAAAAGAAGCATGCACGCAGCCAAAGACTAGCATGAATGTCGATGGTGACTTCATACCCGGACAGGGCACAGCACAAACATCCCGCCACGCATGAAGGGGAGGGCAGAGTACGGCGTGGCCGTTCAGTGGAACTCCCCCCCGGGTGAACGAGTTCGGGGGTCCATCGCAGCATGAGTGAATCTCGAGAAACATGCCTTTGGTTTTGGGAGAACCAGACTTCAAAACGTGCCTAGTGTCGTGTCTTCCGTTCACGCGAGGCTCCGGAAGAGACGCGTCCGATGAGCGGGGACCGAAGGCCGGGCCGTGCTTGCGCGGGGCTGCTGGGTGACGGACGCGTTCCGTCCGCGTGGAGCCATGCGTTTTCTAAAAGCCACGGAAACGCATGTTTCAAGACGGGTGCGTTGTGTTGCGTGTCAACTCTAAGTCAGTGCAGCCACTTTCTCAGGAGCAGCTGGGGCCTGGTGCCGGTCCTGGGGGGCGTCAGGCCCGCGCCGCTGTTCGGTCCCCCGCCGTGCACACACCGCCGTCGGCCTGCATCCGCTCGCGGTCGCCGCGCGGCCTCAGAGGACCCTGGTAATTCTTATCAATTTGCTCGGCTCTTCCTCATTCCGCCCTGTGGCACTGAGGAGCTCCCGGTGGAGGTCATTACTGTAGCCGTGTCCTCCCAGCGGGCCCGGGCTTCTTGGAAGGGCCCCAGGAGCCCCTGCGCGTCGGCAAGAGCGAAGGAGCGTCTGCACCTCGGGCTCCAGCCCTCATCCCAGACCAGCACTGCCGCCTCGTCCGGCCTGCACACGGGACTGTGTTTGGGAAACGGCGCCGCAGCTTTAAAACATTAGACCGTGGACGTAACAAACCAACTTCCGTTTTCCCTCTCCTTTTAATCGAAGTGTAATTGGCGGGCAGTTTCCAATTAGTTTCGGGTGTGACTTCCGCTTTCTCATCTCATGGGGTTATTTCGTCTCTGCAGAAGGCTGCACATCTCTGTGTCACTCGCTTCTGCCGGGGGAAGGCCCCCAGGTGGCCCCCGGCCAGCCCCAGACCATGCGGAACGTGTCCCTCACGAAACAGGCGGCCATCCTGCTGGGAGTTTTCTTGCTGTTTCTGATACTTCGTTATGTTCACGGGCTGGTGCCGTTCGAGAGGGAAGTTCCGGGAGCTGCCGAGCTCCCACCCTCATCCCGGCAGCCTGTCTTCCCCGAGTAAATCGCTACGGCATCTTCAAATGAAGACTGTCTCTCTCTTGCCCTCCAGCCCTTAGACTCCTGACCTCTCTTCCCTTGTAGACTTGGCTGGGCACCGACAGCCACAGTACGGCGGGCGTCTCATCCACTCACAGACTGGAAGGCAACGAGGCTGGTCCACTAAATACGTGTGATTGCCACGTTTCAAGAATGCAGCCTCTATCAAATTAAACATTTCCTTTATATTCCAGATTTACTAAGAGTTTTCATCACAAATAGGTCTTAAACCTTGTCCGTTTTTTTCTGCATTATGATAGGCATGATTGTTTTTTCTTTTCATTTATTGGTGTGGTAAATATGGTGGTAGATTTTCTGAAAAGAAACCAGCCTTGCGTTACTGACATAAATTTTTCTTGATAGTGATGTATTCTTAGTACCTGCCTGATTTGATTTGATAATGTTTATATATAGTTTTTGCAACTGTATTTACAAGTTAAATAGGCCTGTAAGTTTTTCTTGTATTGTCCTTACATGGTTTGGGAATAAAATTAGCTGGGCATCTTTCATTCTTTTTTTACTTTTCTGAATAATTTGAATAAGATAGAAATGAAGTGTTCCATGAAAATTTGGTTTCTGTGAAAATTCAGCAGAACCGCCTGTAAAGCCATCTGAGCCAGGGGCCTTTGGGAAGAGAATTGTCGAATACCATCTCAATTTCTTAATACTTATTGGATATTTCAAATGTTTTTTGGTTCTGGTTTTTGGAATTTTCCATCGCCTCTAGGTCTTAATAATTTACTAGTGAACAGCTTTTGCAGCGCTCACTTTTGCCCAGTTACTCCCCTGTTGTGTTTATTTGTTCTCCCTTGTGTGGGTTGGTCTTGGGAGAGGTCGATCTCATTAATCTCTGCAGACAACAGTCTGGGCTCGGTTGCTGTTCCGTCGTATGTTTTCCTTGGGGTTTCCATCGAACTTCACCGTTTCTTTACTTCTTGTTTCCCTGAGTTTGCTTCAGCTCCTTATGCTGGGGGTTAGCTCGTCTCCTTGCGGGTTACCTGTCTCTCTGTTCCTGAGAGTGTATCTCAGCTGTGTCCTGCAAATTCGAGGATTCAGTTCTGAATATTTCTTTTCTTTTTTTTTAAGCTTTATCCGTTTATTTGAGAGAGAGAGAGAGTGAGGAGGGGCAGAGAGAGAGAATCCCAAGTAGAGTCTGCACTGACCAGGGAGCCCGACACGGGGCTCGATCTCACGACCCTGAGATTGTGACCTGAGCCAAAACCAAGACTCGGACACTCAAACGACTGAGCCACCAGGTGCCCCAGTTCTGAACATTTCTTAATTCATTTTATGTATTCCTTTATAACTCGAGGGTGATTAAGTCATGTGTTACACAGTTTCAAAGCAGAATGGATTTAACAGGGTTTGGCGTTGGCTTCTGAATTCGTCGCTTTACATTTGTAATGAATTGAGACTTACTCTGTGGCAAGTGTAATATGTGTCTGATTCTGTGTGTGGCTTATTCACTGACAAAGAAATGACGTTCTCTGCCTGCCGGTTTAGATGTCTGTGTGGCTAATCACTCAAGCTAGTCAGTTCTGTGCATCAGGTCTTTTCCACCCGTGTGTGGGCCTGTTTGTTTTATCAGTAGGGACAAGATCCCCCATGTGCCTGTGCTGAATTCTCTTTCCTTGATGTGTTGTGGACCCGACCTTTCCCGACGGGCTCTTCCTCGCCTGTGATGACACTCCTTCCACAATTTGATTTTCTTTTTTTATTTTCAGTTTTTATGTGTCTTTTATTTTTTAAGATTTTATTTATTTATTTGTGAGAGAGAGAGAGAGAGAGAAAGTACAGGTGAGCAGGGAGGGAGGGGTAGAGGGAGAGGAAGAAGCAGGCTCCCGCTGAGCAGGGACCCCAACGTGGAACTCGATCCCAGGACTTGGAGATCATGACCTGAGTCGAAGGCAGATGCTTCACCGACTGAGCCCCCCAGGCACCCTTCCCTGTTGCATTTTCTTACGTGAACTTTCATCTCTGAGATGCAGGGTGACCCTGCCTAGGCGTCCACGTGGTGACCACAGGCCCGGCAGCCAACCCCCTTCCCCTGCAAGAGTCTGCTCCAGAAGCGTCCACTCTGAGAGCCCCCGACAGCACTGCAGGCCGCAGAGGCAGGAGGGCAGTCCCGTCTCACAAGGGCTGAGCCTGTGCCGTACCGTCCAGGGAGCGGTCAGTGCACCAGGACTGAGATGGACCCTTGTCCAGGCCACTGTGGGCAGGCGTTGCCAGGGAGCCCGAGAGCCTGGGCTGGGCACCCCCGGCTGGGTCAGTTCCCTCTGCCGGCCCCTGCAGCCCCGCCATCTGCCGGCCCCTGCACGGTCTGCATGGTGCCTCGGCCCAGGGGCCTCCTGCTTTGCGGACCTGCCCATGGGCAGCTTGGCTGGGAGCTGAGCGGCAGTGCAGGGCCCCAGGCTTTGTGCGGGCAGAGGACCTTCTAGGCAGGCCGACTCTCCCAGGCTTACGTGTCCGTCAGGCCAGGGAGCACAGGGAATGTGCAGCCCTTGCAGGGGAAGATGTGGAGGTTCATCAGGCCTGTTTCTGTACCTGTGACGCCCCCTGCGAGCCGAGCCGCGGCGCCGCAACCCAGAGGCGCTGAGCCGGGTCCGGCTCCCGAGTGCGGCCAGCCCGCTCTCCCGGGAGCAGTCGGGAAAACGGCAAAGGCACTTCGGCCAAACTCGTGACACGGCAGGCCCCGGGTAGTTTATTTTCATTGACGTCCTCTGGGCAGCCTCCAGTTCAGCTCTGGAGCAAAGTTAACCACCTCCCCTTGGCGGGTGTCGGGGCGGTGGGAGGATGGGGTCGCCGCAGCCCGGGGAGGACGAGGCACGCCTGCTTCGCTTAGAGCCATGCCCGGCACCCGTGTCAGGACTCGGCACACAGGACACGTGTCCTCGCGTGGTCGGCCCTTGTGAAGGGAAAGGCCCCCGGGGAGCCACCTCAGGCCTTCCCGCTGCCCACGTGGGCTGAAAGCAGACAGGGAGCAGCACGAGAGTCGCAAGCCGTGTCACAGAGCCCGAACGCTGGCCGCCTGATCCAGCTGGGCCTGCTCGGGGGCCCCCCACTCCGTTGTCAACTTGGCCACTGGGATGGAGGCGTTCCGTCCCTTTGCCTCTCCTTCTGGGGACCTGAAAGCAGCCCGTGGGTCCCAAAGGCCCTGAGCAGAGCTCCAGAGCGCGATTCCGGGTCTGGCGTGGGGAGGCCTCTGGCCAGGGTGGCTCGGCGTCTTGAGCAAGATGACCAGCTTGTGTGCATGTGGCCGATGGGCAGCCCTCCCGAGGGGCCACGTTTTCATGAAAAAGGAGAGTGTTGCCTCAGTCGCTCACAACTTCTCCTCCGCCAAGAGGGACAGAGAGCAGCTCATGACAGCATGTGGTCAGGGGCGTGAGGACGGGCAGCCCCTCCAGGGAGGGTCCCCGGCCGACTGGAGCATGAGCCCGCCTGGCTGACCCAATTGCTCCTGCCATGGTCCCTTCTTGACACGCATCTTTCCTGAATCTTACCCTGTTGATCTAGTTTCTAGGCTTCGATCTGTGAAAAGGAGGGAGATCAGAACCCACCCCGCCCCATCTGCTCCCCTGTGGCCTCCTGCCGTCTCCAGCCAGCGCCTCGCAGGACAGCTGTCTGAATGCAGCCCCGGCCCTCGGCCCGGGGTCCTGAAGCCCATTCACACTTGCCACACCCCCAGCCTGCCCACTGCACCTTCTTTCCCTTCTGGGGCCCGGGGACTTCTTCCCGCCATCGCCTCTCCCTTCCAAAAGGGAAACCAAGGCCCGCAGAGGGGCCTGGCCATCACTCTCTGCCCCTTCCCTGCCCTGCAGTTGTCACTGTCCTGGCCCCGCCCCAGACCCCTGTGGCCTGCCTGCCCCACCTCTGACCTCTGTCAGCAACTCTTTCCTATAGAGCCGAGCCTCAGGGCCCAGAGAAGGAACAGGGTCCACTTGGAGGGCAGGGCCCGCTCTCCAGGTTCTGCCCGCCCGCCTTGGACAAGGCAGCCCAGACAAGCATAGAGCTGGTCTCTCTTTAAGGCCAGTACTCACAGAGTATTTCCCCTAAATTCCCTTCCTGAGGGCCCCGCTGTGCTCCCCGCGGCCCAGCAGCGGTTCTTGAGACCCTGGGCGGAAACCACACTGGACCACACTGAGAGGCCCCAGCAGACAGGCCTGGGTGAGCTCAGAACCAGGGAGGGGGTCCCCCTGAAAATGATATTAGGAAGGAGCGATTAGGGGTTGGGGTTGGGTGTTGAGCTCAGGGAGGACAGGGGCAGAGCAATGAAGCTGGTATGTTTAGCAAGGGGGTTGGTCTGTGGTCGGCGCCCCCAGCCTAAGGCCAGGAGCAGCCTGCGGGCTTAGAGAGTGAGACCACTCCACATCCACTGTGTGCTGAAAGCTTGGGCTCCATCCCACCATTGTGGGGTCCAAGGAGCCTTGGAAGGTTCTGGGGAGTTTGACGTCATCTAATTCATAACCATTAATCAAAAAGGGGTTTGGGGGACACCTGAGTGGCTCAGTCGGTTAAGCGTCCGACTCTGGATCTCAGCTCAGGTCTTGATCTCGGGGTCATGAGTTCAAGCCCCATGTTGGGCTGCACGCTGGGCATGGAGCCTACTTAAGGGGAAAGAAAGGGGGGATTGGGATGAGGGGCAAGGCGAGGTGGGGGTATAATTCATCTTATTTGGGAAGGGCTGGACCTAGGGGCCCGAGGTTCTCTCCCGGGAGCAGGAGAAAGGCTTCAGTGGAAGCAGTGCCCGTCAGCACACATGAAGGAGGGGAGACAGAAGCGCTGACCGGACCAGCCAACACTGCAGTCAGCCTGGGAAGGCCTTGTCCCCCGAGCCCAAGACCACAACAGGGACTTGAGGGCTGAGCTGCCCCCGCAGCCCCAGGGAAGGCTCTGGAGAGCCAGGGCCGGCACGGGCTCCGTGTCCCCAGCCCTTCCAACATGTGCTCGGGCCCCCTGACAGTCAGAGGCAGCCTGACCTGCTCCCCAGAGCAGACAGCCTCCCCAAGTCGGAAGGGGGCTGAGCAGCAGCTCCAAGCAGCCGCGAAGCGGGGACCACTCACAGAGCCCCGCGAGCCCCTGAGACAGACAGGGTCCCGCCCCCAGGCTCACAGCTGCCTGGCCTCGGGCACCGCGGAGCAGGACCAGCAGCGCACAGGAGGCAAGTCGTGTGCCCCAGTGCTTCTCCTGAAGCCTCACCGGAACCCAGTGCAGAGAGAGCAGCCCCAGGCTGGGTCCGCAGAACGAGTCAGACGGGGACCGGGAAGGGCAGAGTGGTGGAGGTCGCACGGCTACCAACCAGCACTGGTCTGAGCACCGAGGGCACATCTCAGGTTAACCAGGGAATAGACACATCACGGTCACAGGGCGTGTGCGGGGGGAGGGGGGGCAGGGGGAGGACAGCAAACAGGCCTGACCCGTCCAGCTTCATGCCTGAGCCGGGACAGCCCCTGCCCTGGAGCAGCCGGCTACCTCAGGGAGGGCTCTGTGGAAGGGGGGGGACAGAAGCCCCCGAGACCACACAGCTGGCACTGCTGTCCTCCTCAGAGGCCCTGCTCCCACCGCCACGGGGAGCACGGCCCCCCAAGCACAGGGCCTCGGGGCCTGGGCTCTTCCTCCTTCCTGCCCCCACCCCCCAACCCCAGCGGCAGTGGATTGTGAGGGTGAACTCAGGCCAGGCCCATGGAATCCCTGAGAGGGCCAGTCCCTCACGTTGTCGGCTCAGGGTCCCAACCCTGCCCCCCCCCCCATGAGCCACTGCCTTCCAGAAGGAAACTACGCCAAGCAGAGGATGGGCCTAGATACTGTCTGCTACCAGGATGGGGCTGAATGGAAGTCAGGGCCTGAGGGTCCACTTCCAGAGACGAGCCCGGAGAGCGTGTGTGCGGAGGAGGAACAGGTCTGCCGTTAGAGAACCAAAGGCCTTTCCTTCCTGAGGGAGACGCAGCCATGGCCTCGGGAAGCAGAGAGGAACGGGGACATCCGGGGAGCAACCTCGCCCCACTCCAGGATCCCGGTGCCTGGAGCCTGGGCAGTCAGAGGAGAGCAGGGCCTGGCCCCAGGATTGGGTCCCAGGGCACAGGAGGCGTATGTGACCCCAAGGAGGCTGCAGGGAACGGAGCAGTTCCAGGTGCTCGAGAGGACAGAAGAGGCCCAACGTGAGGGCCAGGGACCCGGGTATGCATGGCGGACCTCCAGCTCCCAGCACGGGGACGCTGCCAGCAAGCCCACAGTGTGCGTCCCCTGTGTGTGCTTTCTAAAGCACAGGCCTTTTCCTGCCCCTTTGGCCTGTCCTCGGGCCTCGCCTGGGTGGGTCCCTGCCATGCGGTGTCCCCCCACCTGTGCTGCACACCGCCCTGTGCTGGCCAGGCCCTGGGTGGTCGGCTCGGAGACGCGTCACCCGTGTGCCTCCCGTGTGTGAGGTGCTGGTGCCAGGCCCCACCTTCCCCCGTCTGGACTCTGGGGCAGCATCCCATCCAGGGTGGACCCTCCTGGGGCTCTAGAGACCCCAGCCCTACCTGCTAGGCCAGCCCACAAGGGAGAGCCACTCTCACCTTGCATCTTACAGCTGCTTCTTAATACCATCTTTTTTGTTTTGTTTTGTTTTTTACAGAAGAAATACATTCCTAGTTCTAAAAACTTGGGAAATAGAGAAAAGCTTGGAACCCGAAAGTCTTTTACCATGCCCTAGTTCAGAGACGCTGCCCTGAGTGTCGGCCTATGCGTGTGGCATGCGGTCTAGGCTCCTGGGTCCTTGGCCTATGCCTGGACATGCGTCAGGGCTGCTGGGCAGCTGGGGTGCCTGGAGAGCACGGCAGCAGGTGGAGGGTGGTTGACATCTGGGGAAGTCCCTGACACCTGCCCTGGGTCAACCATTAACCTCAGTGCCCCCAGGGGACCCATTACGAAATGGTCAGGCAGGAGATGGCGTTTTGGGGCCCAAATGTCCAGAGTGCCCAGTGGAAGGACAGGCCCAGGCCCTGGAGCACATCTGGAGAGCATGTGTCCCAGAGACCTCCTGT
This sequence comes from Ursus arctos, assembly GCF_023065955.2. NCBI lineage: Eukaryota > Metazoa > Chordata > Mammalia > Carnivora > Ursidae > Ursus > Ursus arctos. Next base: position 1,054,386 of record NW_026622919.1, read on the forward strand.
GCCAGGCCCCCAAGGCACAGCCACTGCCATCAAGCGCTTCCCCCCCGGGGGGACCTCTGGCCTGACCCCCGTGGGGGAGGACCTCTGGCCTGACAGGCTCCGGAACGGCAGCCAGGGCGTGGGGTTTCTGGGTCCTGCGGGCAAGAGGCACAGCCGCTTAGCTTGTACACGGGGAGCCTGGGCCTCCTGCCCCCTCCTGCCCCCTCCTGCCCCCTCCTGCCTCTTCCTGTCCCTTCCTGCTGTGACAGGCCTTTCTCTTGCCGTTCTCCAGTAGAGTTCATGGCACGTCCAGTACCCGACAGCCTCAGACACCCGGACAGGAGCCCCGCGAGGACACGGACAGCCTTTGCCATCCAAGGGTTGAAGGTGGAAGCGCACGCAAAGGCCAAGCCCGCCAGACCCTCCAGGGCTCCACCTGCAAAAACTAAAGGCTGCCAGCGGCCCCCCAAGATCCGAAACTACAATTTGAAGGACTGACTTCTTGGGCCTTCCTTTTCCCACACCCTCCCCTGCCCTCCCGTATTGGTGCTTTCGTGGGGGGGGGGTGCTGGCACACAGTGTGTCAGGGGCCCCCACTGACTCCCCCAGAGCCATTAAATCCCGTGCCTCCTGGGCTCTCGCTTGGCCCTGGAGTTGCTTCCGTCCTGCTGGGAAAGGGCATCAGTGCTCCAGGGACATGGGAAAGGAAGCCAGGAGGGCCTCCATGGGCTGGGGTGGGGGGAGTCCACAGGCAGCACGGCCTGGTGAGGGTGGTGGGGGACAGGAGAGCAGAATGCCCACCCAGAGTGCTGCACATGTGAGGGGACCTCCTGGAAGAAGTGAGAACTGGGGTTCCGGGTGAGCCGACGGCCAGACCAGAGGCGGCCTCCCCGGGCTCCGCCATGCCTGCTTGCCTGCTCACGTCAGGGAGCTGGTGGAGTGGGGGTGGCACTTCCAGTCCTCGTTAGTCCCATGAGACCAACCCAGCGGGTCAGTCTGGAGCCTTCCACATCCGCCCCCCGAGTAGGACAGTCGTGAGACATTTCTGACAGCTAGATGTCTGGGGCCAGGCACCTGATACCCTTCCAAGTACCACAGAACCACTCCCACACTTCCCCACCCGAAGCACATCCCACAAACCCTAACCACACGTCCTTGACACTTGCGGATTTGCTCTGCAGTGAACTTCACATTCCAGATCACAATCTCCCATCTTGGGAGGGCCAGTGTGGGAGAGGCCAGGGCATGTGCTGCTCCAGAGCCCTCAGCCCGTTGCTCCCCTGGTGTCCACAGCGGGTTGGCAGAGCCAGGGCGCTCCTGGCCTGTAGCAGCGCTCCGAAACGGAGACAGCCTGTGCCCAGCCTAGGCAGAGCGTGGTTGTGCCCTCAGGCAGCCCGGGCCCTCTGCAACCTGAGGCTTCCCTTTCTGGGCAGCCAGCTCTCATGGAACCGGGCAAATGATTTCTCCAGGAAGACGGGAGAGTGCTGGGGGAAGGATGACCTGCACACATCTTGCAGCCTTTGTGGCTTCCATTGGCCCTCACGTAAAATGTGCACAGTGTCCTCTCCCTGCCTGGCTCACAGGTGCAGGGGCGCGTGCAGATGCACGTCGTGGGAGAGACCACAAACAGTAGTGGCGGTGTGGCTGGTCTGTGCATCTGCCTGATGCAGGGCCAAGAGGTCACAGACCAGGTCCCTGTGCTTTGCAATGGCTCCTGTCCCATCCTGTGCAGCCTTGAGCTCCATGTGATGGCCCACGGGCCTGGGGGACATCCTTCCACAGGCTAAGCACTCACCCTGGGCACACTGTGCTTGCAGGAGCTGCGGAGGCAACAGTGGGCCATTCCCGCTGTGCCAGGAAGCAGCAACCCGGAGGCAGCTTTGCCGAGGGGTGGCAGGGGTCCCGGTGCTCTGCTGTTTCTGGTGTGTGCCCTTAGAAGTGGGGCGTGACTGTGTGACTTCCTTAAGCTGAAAACCTGAGCAGTCACTTTCCAAAGAGGTATTTCAGAACCCATGAGTGAGCCTTCAAGCCCTCCCTCTATGGTGCAAACCCAGGCCCTCCATCCCAGACTGGCTCCCATTGCCTGGGCCCCTGGCAGGCTGCAGTGAGCACAGCCCCACTGACCAGCAAGAAGTGAGCCTGGGATAATTTAAGTCACCAAAAGTTGAGAGTGTACGCAGCATGGTCCAGTGACTGCTGGCCCAGGGTGCAAGGTATCTGAAAACTTCTTAAATTGGAAGAGAAAGAAAAACCCATGGGAAGGTTGTTCAGAACATTAATTCAGCTGTTGGACCCTAGGGCCCTCTCCCACCTTTTCTCGGCCTGCCCTTTTTTCCACTGTCAGGAGTTAGATGCCCCCAGAGACAGGATGCCAAGGGAAAGATGGGAGCATTGGGGCATGGAGTGGCCACTGGGACCTAACGGGACTGGTGAGTACTGTGGTGCGTGCAGAGGCATGCAGCCAAGTGAAGTTTTGGCGTCTGGTGTCACGGAGCCAGTCCCGCTCTTTGCAGTCCCTGAGCGTCCCTGGCCAGTGTCCTGCTCCACACGGTCCCTGAGCTCCTAAAAGCAAAGCGGGAGGGGTTGCCGTGGAGCACAGCGAGGAGTGCAGGGTTTGATTTCAAGACAATGAGGCGGTGGAGAGGAAGCAGGGCACTGGCCGTCCTGGGGACCGCCAGGGACTCCTCTGGCCTCACAAAGGGTCTGCTTGGGGGCCCATATGGCGGCCTGGGTCCTGTAGGGCATGGCCGCTAGGGAGGGAGGGCGGCCTTCCTGGACTCTCAGCTGACCCCTAGACCGGCGGTCTGTCTCCTTTTGGTCTGGAAGCCTAGGTCTTTTTGTAAGTTCGGTAACCATGTGAGCAGGAGCATGCGCGGAGACGCAGGGCTGGAGGCTCAGCCGGGCGTGTGCGCGCCCGTGGGTGCAAGTGGCCACGTGCGCGCGCGAGTGCCTCTGCCCAGGGGGGGCGCCTTTGTTCAAACCACGCCAAGCTGTGTCCGGGCCTCGCCCCGCCCACGGTCTCCGGGAGCCGTGGGGCGCGCGCGCCGGCCCACAAGATTGGGGAGGCCTGGCCGCGCAGCGCTGCGGTGACCGGCAGTGACCCCGCCCGGGGCGCCCTCGGCAGGGGTCAACGACCGCCGCGCCGCCCGGCCCATCACCCTATCGCCTAGCAACGCCCACTCGCGCACCGCCATTGGGCCGGTGCGCACGCCCCCGGCCCCCGATTGGCTGCCGTGGCGTGCGAGCCCCGCCCCCTCCCCCACCCCGACCCGGCTCCGAGACCCCAGAACGCGGGCCGGTCCGTCGGTGCTCCCGGGGATCCGGTGGGCCCCCGGTGTACCCCCAGAGTGGTCCCAGAGTGGCGCTCAAGCACATCCCCGTCCATCTTCACCCGCGCAGCGCGCACACGTGGCCCCGCGGCTCGAGGGTGTGGGGGGACGGGCCCGGGAAGGGGCGGGGGACGGCCGCGGGCTCAGTACCCGGCGCGTGCGCGTGCGCCTCCGAAGGTTCCGCGCCACGGGCCCGCGGGGGCGGGGCACGGAAGCCGGGGGCGGGGGTGCTGAGGCGCCCCTCCCCGCGCCCCCCGAGCGCCGGGCTCCCCAGGCCTGCGCGCCCCCGCGCGGGGTCCCGGCGGCTCGGCGGCGCGCGGCATCACCCCACCGGCGGCGGCGCGCCGGGTCCCGGGGCGCAGCCCCGACGCTCATTGGCCTGGGCGGCGCAGCCAAGCTGTCAGCCCATGTGGCGTGTCCGCGCGGGGACGGCCGCGGTTAAATAGAGTCGGCGCCGGCCTAGAGGGAGCCAGAGAGACGGCAGCGGCCCGGCCTCCTCTCCGCCACCGCGCTCCATCCTCGCTCCCCGCCGCCCGCTCCGCCGCCTGCGCCCAGACCAGGTATGAGCGGCCCGGCGGGGACCGGGTGCCGGGGGGCCTTGGGGGGCGGAGGACGGCCAGGCGTCGGGGCGCCGCCGGCCCGCACCCTCTGGTCTCGGGGCGCTCCCGCGGGGAGGGGTCAGCCCGTCGGGCGGCGGGCTCCGAGGCCCCCGGTCTGGGTGCGCTGGGCGCCGGGGTCCGGCGCTGGAGGGCCGGCGGCGCTGCGCCCGGGGCCGGGCGGGGCAGGTGGGCGACGCGAGGGGCGGACGCCGGGCGCGCCGCGAACAGCCATTTTGGTCGCGGGGTGGGCCACGCGGACCGCACCGCCCAGCCCCTTCGCCTGCGGCATCCCCCAGCCCCGGTGCCGGGGGGCCGAGGCCCGGCGGCGGGGCGGGGGGGAACCGGCTCCGGTCAAGTGGGCGCCGCGCGGAGCCCCGAAGCTCTGGAGGGCGGGCGGCGGGGCGAGGCCGGCGCCGCGGGGTCTCCAGCCCCTGCCCGGGCCGCGCGGGACTCGGCGTGAATAGCAAGTAGGGGAGAACAGCGGGCGCTCTCTGGAGGCAGCAGCCTCCCCCGAGCTGGTGCCTCTTGGGCCGCCAAAGGGCTCTTTATTCAGCGCTGGGGGTGGGGGCTCCCTCGCGGCAGGGACTCAGGCATGCCGGGCCACGCGAGGAAGACGCGGCTCTCCGCTCGGGCGCCCTTGCTCGGAGAGACCCGGACGGCCGGAGGGTGGCGCGTCCACCGGTCCTGAGCGCCACGAGGCCCTGGGGCCTTGGCGGAAGTTGCCAGACCAACCGTGGCCTTGCCCCCTCCAGGGCCTGCCCAGGAGCGCCCTTCCTCAGGGGGGCCGGGGCTTTCTCTGCAGTGGGGGCCTCGGGAGACCTGGGTCTGGGTGGTCAGGCAGGCTGTGCAGAGGTGGGCAGGTAGTCCTGAGACCTCAGCTGTACAGGTGTGCGGAGGTGGGCTGCACTTGCCTGGCCCCTAACCAAGAATGGTTCTCCAGGTTGGACCCTGCTTGGATGGTCAGACTGGCGGGCTGGGTCCACCGTGTGGTGGAGGCCATCTTTTCCCCAGAACCCTTCAGGGGCTTTGCACTTGGGACCCCCACCATGTCCCTCCCAAGCCCTGGCAGTTCATGGGCTGCCCTGAGTGGCCCTGGGCCCCTGTCCCCAGCATGGAAAGCAAGCTGGGATATGGGGTGCAGGGCCCACTGGTCAGTGTGGGCCGGTGTTCCCCCCAGTCTCATTTTTTCCCCTTAAACTTTGGCACCCTTTCTTTTTTGCTTGCTTGATTCCCTGGGTCAGCTCTTCACAGACTGATGGCCGAGTGGCCCTGTCCCGGGAAGGGTTCGGCCCTTCTGGGGTGGCCCGGCCTGCCACCCTCCGTGAGGCCCTCTCCCCACAGCAGGTTGCCGAGCCCACCGACTTGGGGGGCAGACACAGGGCAGCAGGGCTATGGTGTGGTCACCTAGGCCGGGGCCCCACATGTGACAGGTCAGTGCCAAAGGCCAGAGGCCCCGGCCTTCCCAGTGACAAGGCCCGGCTGGACCAGCATGGACCCCCACCCCATACACCCTGGGCTTCTGTCTGGGCCGGCCAGCTAGATCTTGGTCTCACTGCTCGCAAACCCATAGGTGGTGCTGTGGGGTCAGGAAGCCCGGGGAGGGTGGGAGGCTGCACGCTGGTGGTGCGGCCACCAGTGCCGACAGCGTCAGGCCCCCACACTGCCCTCCCTGCACAGACCAGCCATGGAGGAGGTGGTGATTGCTGGCATGTCCGGGAAGCTGCCCGAGTCGGACAATCTGCAGGAGTTCTGGGCCAATCTCATCGGCGGTGTAGACATGGTGACAGACGATGACAGGAGGTGGAAGGCAGGTGAGTGGGTGGCCCTCGCGCTCCCCTCCCGCACAGGGCGGCCATCTCCTGTTCTTGCTCTGGATGCGGCCTCCTGGCTGCCCAGAGCAGACCAGCTCCAGCCTGAGCCCCAGTCCCAACGGCAGAGCCACTGGTCATCAAGGCGAGGCTGGGGACTGAGGGCCCACGGGAGGCTGAGGGCCAACCCTGGGCGTGCGTCTGCCCGTGTTACGGCCGAGCTAGGTGATCTGCTGGGGGAGCAGATCCCGGGTGAGTCCCGGTGGGCAGGCACCCCCAGCCCCACCACCCGCCAGCCTGTCCCGCAGAGCCCATCCGGCTACTGCCAGATAAGCAGCCAGGCTCTCGGGAAGCTGGTTTGACTCCCTCCCGCCCAGTAGGCTCTTCTGCAGAGCGGCTCTACCTGATTTACGGGATGTGAGTCAGCGCGGTAGATTCTGGCCGGCCTCAGCAGCCGGCAGCGGTAGCACAGGCGAGGGTCTCCGGCTAGGGCGGTGCTGGGCAGGAGGAACAGGCACTGTCCCCGCTGTGCTCTGCTCCCGGGCCGCCTCCCACACGGCTGCCCAGGGGGGCCCCTTCTCAGAAGCAGGGCTGGTGTCGCCCAAGTGGTACCCCAGACCCAGCAGCACTAGCCCCTGCCCCATCCTCCTGGGCAGCCCATGGCTCCCCATCCCAGCAGGGACTTTGCCGCCGGTCACTCGGGGCCCACAGCCCTCCACTTGCCTATGTCTGCAGGACTCTACGGCCTGCCCAGGCGGTCCGGCAAGCTGAAGGACCTATCCAAGTTCGACGCGTCCTTCTTCGGGGTCCACCCAAAGCAGGCTCACACCATGGACCCCCAGCTACGCTTGCTGCTGGAGGTCACCTACGAGGCCATCTTGGACGGAGGTGGGTGCTCATGAGGCTGCTGGCCGACTACGGCCGCCTTGGGGCTGGGGGCCCGTGTCCCTGAGGTTCCCACCTCTCCAGAAATCATGACAACATTGCCGCTTTTCACTTCTAAAAGCATAAGTCTGAAGACACAAAAATTACCAAGGAGGCAACGCAAGGCTCTGTGGCTGTCTCTCCTGGGCCCTGGTCCAGGGCCCGTGGGCTCATGGAGGTGCGGGAGGCGTGGGCCCGGGAGCAGGTCAAGGTTTCACAACTGCACACACAGGTGTCCCTGGCATGCCCTGACGCCCCAGTTTCCTCCCCCCAAAGTACAGCTGGTATTGGGGCAAGGGTGGAGTGCCAGGCAGAGCAGGAGGGGGGGACCAGCCCCCAGGACTAGTGCTCTCCACTCTCCCCTCTTCCAGGCTGTGTCTGGCCCTGTACAAGTGGCTGGAGACAGCTGTGCCTTGTCACGGGGCAGACCCAGACCTATGCCCCAGGGGCCAAGAAGTCCTGCCATGTGGGTGTGGGGCCTCAGCAGGCAGGTGACGGGGAGCCCGGCCCTGGGGGGACCCTGGGGGCCAACCGGTCACGCCGCAGGCAGGCAGGCAGTCCGGGCCTTCCAGCTCTCTTGCCCCACAGCTAGCCAGCCCCTGGGGCCTGCACTGAACAGTGTCGCAGGCACACAGTGCCCTGGAGTGAAGGGCCAGCAGAGACCTTGGACGCTGCTCCCCGGGGCTGGCCAGGATCCCTCCCTCCTTTCCCGGCCTGGACACTCAGCCTTTGTCTCTCTCTGTTTCCTTATCTTAGGCTGTCCTAGGGTAGGCTGCCCTTGGTGCTTGGGTGCTCATTGGTCACTGGGGCTTGCCAGACCCTACTGGTGACACCAGGGGCCAGGGGAGTATCCGGGGACAATGCTGCCTTCTGTCCTCACCTCCAGCTTTCTCTGGCCTCTGCCTGACCCAGAGCCTGGAGCCCCACCTGTCTCCTGGGCCCCAGGTTCCTTGTGACCCAGTTATCTGTCCTCAGCCCTACCTGGGCTGGCTGCCCTGCTCAGGCCCCTCCAGAGTCAGGCTGAGAGGGGAGGACTTACCCCCAGAGCTGGGCAGCAGGCCCGGCTGCCAGGTCTCACGGTTGCTTCTTGCAGGCATCAACCCAGCGTCACTCCGAGGGACACACACCGGTGTCTGGGTGGGCGTGAGCGGCTCTGAGGCCTCAGAGGCCCTTAGTCGAGACCCGGAGACTCTCTTGGGCTACAGCATGGTGGGCTGCCAGCGTGCCATGATGGCCAACCGTATTTCCTTCTCCTTTGATTTTAAAGGTGGGTACCCAGCCAGCCCCTCTGGGCCTCTGGTTCCCCCAGGAAGGCTGCCTGGGGCAAGGTGTCTGTGCCGCGGGCTCCCGGGGAGGGCACCCACGCTGTGCTCTTGCTCCAGGGCCCAGCGTCGCTCTGGACACGGCCTGCTCCTCCAGCCTGGTGGCTCTGCAGAACGCCTACCAGGCCATCCGCCACGGGGAGTGCCCCTGCGCCATTGTGGGCGGCATCAACATCCTGCTGAAACCCAACACCTCTGTGCAGTTCCTGAAGCTGGGCATGCTGAGCCCCGAGGGCAGCTGCAAGTCCTTCGATGAATCTGGTGAGCGAGCAGAGGGCCGGGGGGGGGGGGGGGCAGGGGGGTGGCGCCGGAGGTCCTGGCCCCAGGGGCTCGGATCAGCAGAGCCCCTGGGCCTGAGGTGCCCCCTGCACGCAGGGAACGGTTACTGCCGCTCGGAGGCCGTGGTGGTCATGCTGCTGACCAAGAAGTCCCTGGCCCGGCGCGTGTACGCCACCATCCTGAACGCCGGCATCAACACCGATGGCTGCAAGGAGCAAGGTGGGTGCCGGCCGGGGCCGGAGGGGCCCGGGCCGGGCTGCTACGGGCGGTCATTGGTTGGGCTGAGGCCTGGCTCCTCCCACAGGTGTGACCTTCCCCTCCGGGGAGGCACAGGAGCAGCTCATCCGCTCCCTGTATGAGCCAGCTGGGCTGGCCCCAGAGTCCCTCGAGTATATCGAAGCCCATGGTACGGGCACCAAGGTGAGAGCCCCGCCCACGCCCCACGCCCCATGCCCCACGCCGAGAGGCACCGGGGCAGGGTCCTGATTCTCCTCTTGTCCTGCACAGGTCGGCGACCCCCAGGAGCTGAACGGCATTGACCGAGCCCTTTGCACCACCCGCCGGGACCCCTTGCTGATCGGGTCCACGAAGTCGAACATGGGGCACCCAGAGCCCGCCTCGGGGCTCGCGGCGCTGGCCAAGGTAGGTGGGCAGGTCTGGAGCCATCCTGCCTGCCCGGAAAGGGAGGGTTCCGCAGGGTGCCAGCCACCGAGGACCGGACAGCAGGGCACAAGCCTATGACCAGTGTCCACCTTTGCTCCCTGTGGGTCACTCAGCCAGAGGAGGGGGCTGGGTGGCCTGTGGGAAGACCACGCACTGGCAGCTTCTGGGTGCGGTGGGGGCTTCCTGGTGCTCTAAGCTCCTTCGGGCTGACGTAGTAACCTGCTTACAGTTTCTGCAAGAACTGGGACCTGGAGGGAGCCCTGGCTGAGGGAGCCTCTGTGTCCAGGCCCACAGCCCATCCATCTGGGGGGCGCCTTAGGGCCCCAGGTGGAGGCATGAAGCCCAGAGAGGGGAAAGGGCTTGTGGTGAGGTCATTGGGTCCCTGCACTGTGGAGGGGTAAGGTTGGGGGACAGGTAGGCCCGACCCCACGCAGCAATGCAGGGAGTCCAGGGCCAGCTGCCCCACCAACTGCGAGCCACCCACAGGTGCTGCTGTCCCTGGAAAACGGGGTCTGGGCCCCCAACCTACACTTCCACAGCCCGAACCCTGAGATCCCTGCCCTTCGGGAAGGGCGGCTGCAGGTGGTGGACCGGCCCCTGCCCGTCCGTGGAGGCAACGTGGGTATCAATTCCTTTGGCTTCGGCGGCTCCAATGTGCACGTCATCCTCAGGCCCAATTTGCAGCCACCCTCGCCGTCCACCCCGCACGTCCCCCTGCCCCGTCTGCTGCAGGCCAGCGGGCGCACCCCAGAGGCCGTGCGGTGCCTGCTGGGACAGGGCCACCAGCACGGCCGGGACGCGGCCTTCGTGAGCATGCTCAATGACATTGCGGCCAGCCCCCCCAGCGCCATGCCGTTCCGGGGCTACACGGTGCTGGGAGCCGAGGACAGCAGTCTGGAGCTGCAGGAGGTTCAGCAGCCGCCCACCGGACGGCGTCCACTCTGGTTCATCTGCTCTGGTGAGCACGCTGCTCCCCGGGCCCTCCCTGGAGGGTGAGCAGGTGGCTGGAGCGGGTGGCTGGGGCTGACGGCCACCACCCCTGACACCTCTCCTTGGGACAGGGATGGGCACACAGTGGCGCGGGATGGGGTCGAGCCTCATGCGCCTGGACAGCTTCCGAGACTCCATCCTGCGCTCCGACGAGGCCGTGAAGCCCTTGGGTCTGCAGGTATCCAAGCTGCTGCTGAGCGCAGACGAGACCACCTTCGACGACCTCATCCACTCGTTCGTGTGCCTCACCGCCATCCAGGTGTGCCCTTGGGGTCTGGGGGCCAGTGGGCAGGATGGGGCTGCTGTGACAGTGCGGGTGGCCAGACTGGCGTGACATGTCACGTTCCCCTGCCCCCAGATCGCCCTCATAGACCTGCTGACCTCCATGGACCTGCGGCCCGACGGCATCATCGGGCACTCCCTGGGGGAGGTGGCCTGCGGCTACGCAGACGGCTGCCTTTCTCAGGAGGAGGCCGTCCTCACTGCCTACTGGAGGGGCCAGTGCATCAAGGAGGCCAACATCCCGCCAGGGGCCATGGCGGCCGTGGGTGGGTGTCCCCTGTGCTCCCCCATCCCGCTTCTCCCCCTGGCCTCTAGATCTCTGGGGTGGGGGTGCTGTCCCTGCGTTCCTTATGGTCACACGGTGCCCAGCACGCTCGCCGGCGGGCATCAGCACGCGCCGTTGCCTCAAGCTGGTCTGAAGCCACGTGGGGACGAGAGTTCCCCCCCCCCACCTCTACACAAGAAGCCAGAGCGCTTTTGATAAAGTCGGCATCGGTGACTCGCTGTGGGTCCCTTCCACTGGCACCTGCTCGTGCCTTGGGCAGGCAGGGCTGGGCAGGAGGGACACCTCAGGGAGCCACCACATTGAGGGGCTGGCAGGGGAGGGGCCGAGGCCCTCGGTGGCCTGTCGGGTGTCCAGGGCTCAGCTCCCCGCCTGTGGGACAACAGGGAGGACACCTTGCCTCAAGATCAAACGCAGCGGGAGCGAAAGTGCCCCATAAAGGCCCCACTCCGCGGCTGTCATTACTGCACCCCGTCATTAGGGCCTGCCCTGGGCAGTGCCTTCCCCTGGGGTGGGGGCCCTGGCTCCCCGCAGCCCGCCCCCTGAGGCCATCCCTGCCCACAGGCTTGTCCTGGGAGGAGTGTAAACAGCGCTGTCCCCCTGGCATTGTGCCCGCGTGCCACAACTCCGAGGACACGGTGACCATCTCAGGACCTCAGGTGGGCCCTGGGAGGCAAGGCTTGTCCCCAAGTCCCTTCCCCGTCCCCAGGGGGAGCTCTGCGTGGGGAGCCAAGCACTCGTCCAGCCCTGACACCTCTGTCCTTAGGCTGAGATGGCTGCATTTATGGAGCAGCTGAAGCAGGAGGGTGTGTTTGCCAAGGAGGTGCGGACGGGCGGCATGGCCTTCCACTCCTACTTCATGGAGTCCATCGCACCCACGCTGCTGCGGGCGCTCAAGAAGGTGGGCTGGCCGCCCCACGGGGGCTCCTGGAGGCGGGGCAGTGGGAGCCAAGGCCCCGCCCGCTGACCGCTGACCTCGGCTCATGCGCAGGTGATCCGGGAGCCGAAGCCCCGCTCGGCGCGCTGGCTCAGCACCTCCATCCCTGAGGCCCAGTGGAAGGGCAGCCTGGCCCGCATGTGCTCGGCGGAATACAGCGTCAACAACCTCGTGAGCCCCGTGCTGTTCCAGGAGGCGCTGTGTCACGTGCCCGAGCACGCCGTGGTGCTGGAGATAGCCCCCCATGCCCTGCTGCAGGTGCACACCAGCTGGGGCCGGGGGCGAGGAAGGCTGGCGGTTCCGGGAGGGACGGGGGTCTTGGTGCATCGGCCCAGAGAAGCCGAGGGTCTGGGCCTGGGGGGAGGTGGGAGCCAGTGAGGAAGGCCAAGCCCGTCTGCCTCACCAGGCCGTCCTGAAGAGAGGCCTCAAGGCCAGCTGCGCCATCATCCCCCTGATGAAGAGGGACCACAGGGACAACCTGGAGTTCTTCCTCAGGAACGTGGGCAGGCTGCACCTGCTGGGGTGGGTCGGCTGCCCCTGCTGGGCCGCTGGGGAGGGTGCCAGGTTCCCGGGCGGGGGGGGGGGGGTTGTCCACACGGAGCTTCTCCCTGACAGCAAAGCGTGTTACTAAGGCCCCTCGGTGGCCTTGAGGTCGTCCCCAGGAAGTGGGCTGGAGGGTGCTGGGCCACCCCAGGCTCCCTTGCTATGGCCCCCCACCCCGTCCTGATGCTCTCTGGGGTCTGGTGGGAGGCAGTTGGCCGTGGGTGGGACAGGGTAGTCCTGGGCAAGGCCCCCGGCGCCAGGCGTGCACATCACACCTTTCCCTCACCCCCCAGCATCGATGCCAACCCCAATGGCCTGTTTCCACCCGTGGAGTTCCCGGTGCCCCGGGGGACTCCTCTCATCTCGCCCCACATCAAGTGGGACCACAGTCAGGTGTGGGACGTGCCTGCCGCTGGGGACTTCCCCAGCGGCTCCAGCGGCTCCTCCGCAGCCACCGTCTACAACATCGGTGAGCAGGGGCTGCGGGGAGGGGCGGGGTGGGGCAAGGGGGCCGGCGGGGCCTGCCTTCTCCCTCCTGGGCACTGGCACTAAGGTCCAGCCCACACAGACACCAGCCCCGAGTCCCCTGACCACTACCTGGTGGACCACTGCATCGATGGCCGCGTCCTCTTCCCCGCCACTGGCTACCTGTGCCTGGCCTGGAAGGTGCTGGCGCGTGCCTTGAGCCAGAACATGGAAGACGTGCCTGTGGTGTTTGAGGATGTGACGCTGCACCAGGCCACCATCTTGCCCAAGTCCGGTGAGACGGGGTAGCTGCCGGGGTCAGGGTGGGAATGCTGACCGCCGCCCCTGATGCTCATGTCTGGCCTTGCTGTCCACAGGGACTGTGGCCCTGGAAGTTCGGCTCCTGGAGGCTTCCCGCACCTTTGAGGTGTCTCAGAACGGCAACCTGATCGTGAGCGGTGAGCAGAGGGTGTCCGGCCAGGCCACAGGCTCTCTGGTGGGGGTTGGCCTCTGAGTGCACCCTTGGCTGCCGGCTCCACTCTACGCACCTCAGGCTCTTGTGCCCCCCACCCATAGGGAAGGTGTACCAGTGGGAGGACCCTGATCCCAAGCTCTTCGACCGCGGGGATGGCCCGGACCCCGCAGACCCCACGGACCCCACAGCCACGTTCCGCCTGTCCCAGGGGGATGTGTACAAGGAGCTGCGGCTACGTGGCTATGATTATGGCCCCTACTTCCAGGGCATTCTGGAGACCAACCTTGAAGGTAGGGCGCCACGTCCTCCCTTGATGCTTGGGGAACGAGCCTTGGGGCCGCCTCCCTTTAGGCCACACTGGGCCTGACCAGCTGCCCAGGATCCCATCCAGGTGCCGTATGACTCCCTCGCCGCCCAAATCCTGTGGACGGAGGGCTGTACTGGGTGTGACGGGCCACCGGGGGCTCCCAGGTCGAGGCGTGTAGAGGAGAGGGTGCCATGCGCGCGAGAGACCCAGCCCAGCCACGCTGACGGCCCCTCTGCCACAGGCAACACAGGCCAACTGTTGTGGAAGGACAACTGGGTGACCTTCCTGGACACCATGCTGCAGATGTCCATCCTGGGCATCGTCCAGCGCACCCTGCGTCTGCCCACCCGCATCACCTCCATCCACATCGACCCCGCCACTCACCGGCAGAAGGTGTACTCACTCAAGGGCCAGGCCCAAGGTAGCCCCGTGTCCCAGGCCCCCCACGCCTGCGTCCCTGGGCCACCGCGGCCCACGCTCACCCAGCTCTTCCCCACAGTGGCTGACGTGGTGGTGAGCAGCTGTCTGAACAGCACAGCGGCCGGTGGCGTCCTCATCTCGGGCCTGCACGCCTCCGTGGCCCCGAGGCGGCAGCAGGAGCAGCTTGCCCCCAGCCTGGAGAAGTTCTGCTTCACCCCCCACGTGGAGGGGGGGCTCCTGGCTGGAAACGCAGCCTTGCAGGAGGAGCTGCAGCTGTGCAGGGGTGAGGCCCAGTCCCTGCCTCTGTGCTCCAGCCTCCGTTGGATGCCTCTGGCAAAAGGGAGTTTCTCAGCTTCCCATGCAGCCCCTCGCTGGGACCCGCTCCAGCCTGACAAGCTCTCGCTTCACAGGAAGCCAAGTCTTGTCTCCTGGAGAGGCTCCCGGTCTTCAGGGGCAGCCTAGGGCACAAGGACAGATTTGGTCCTTCTTAGCTGCATCCCTGGCCAGCCACTTGGGTGTGATGCCACGGGGACCTGGCCCGGCAGACTGCACCCCTTCCCCTCCCCGCCCCCCCACCCCATGAGGGCTTGCACCCATGCTGATGGGTGGGGGATGATCAGCGGGGGACTGGAGTGCAGCTGGGGATGTCAGGACACTGAGCCCAACGCTCCACAGGCAGCCTCCTCTCTGTGGAGCTCATGCCTTGATGATACCCACCTGGTGGGCTAGCTCCTAGTCCTAGAGGACCAGCCTGCCTGCTCTGTCCCTCCCATCTGTTTGCTTATCCAGGGCCAGGGCCGGACAGTGGGCCCTGGGAGGACAGGGTCACGTGGGTCCTGGTTGCTGACGGACCCCTGCTCTCAGCAGACACCTGCTGTATGGGGGGCTTAGGGCACATTGGCCCAGGTGAGACTCCTCCCTAGTGCCCATCTCTCACCTCCCCAGGGCTGGCACAGGCACTGCAGACCAAGGTGGCCCAGCAGGGGCTGAAGATGGTGGTACCTGGGCTGGATGGGGCCCAGGTCCCCCGGGAGCCCCCACAGCAAGGCCTGCCTCAGCTACTGGCAGCCGCCTGCCAGCTCCAGCTCAACGGGAGCCTGCAGCTGGAGCTGGACCAGCTGCTGGCCCAGCAGAGGCCCCTGCTGCACGACGACCCTCTGCTCAGCGGCCTGCTCGATTCCCCGGCACTCAAGGCCTGCGTGGACACCGCCCTGGAGAACCTGACCAGCCCCAGGATGTACATTGTAGAGGTGGGTGTGGGCACCCAGATCCAGGCTCGGACGTAAGGGACGCCAGGGCCGGGTCAGCAGCTGTGCCGAGCCCGCCCTCATGTCGTTGACCGTTCCGCCCTGCTGGACGGTGGGCGCGGCGGGGAGGACACTAGCTGGCGGTCTCCTCAGCAGGGTGGGCAGGCGGGCCTTTCTGGCAGGTGTCCGCCAGCTGGGATCCGGATGCCTGCCTGGGGGGCAGCTGATCCAGGAAGCTCTCCTGCCTCCAGGTGCTGGCTGGTGATGGCCGCCTGTATTCCCGCGTTCCGGCGCTGCTCAACACGCAGCCCATGCTGCAGCTGGACTACACGGCCACGGACCGCCACCCGCAGGCGCTGGAGGCTGCCCAGGCCAAGCTACAGGAATACGGCATGGCCCAGGGCCAGTGGGACCCTGCAGACCCCGCCCCCAGCAGCCTGGGCGCCGCCGACCTGCTGGTGTGCAACTGTGCCGTGGCCCCCCTCCGTGACCCAGCCACGGCCCTCGGCAACATGGCGGCCGCTCTCAAGGAGGGCGGCTTCCTGCTGCTGCACGTCCTGCTCCGAGGACACCCCCTGGGAGAGACGGTGGCCTTCCTCACCTGCCCGGAGCAGCGAGGCCCGCAGAGCCTCCTGAGTCAGGTGCGGGGGGCGGGGCCGGGGGCTGGCTGAGCACGGGCCCCGCCCACGTAGGATGAGTGGGAGGGTCTGTTCGCCGGAGCGTCGCAGGGGGCGGGGCGGGGCCGGGGGGCGGGGCCGGGGGCTGGCTGAGCACGGACCCCGCCCACGTAGGATGAGTGGGAGGGTCTGTTCGCCGGAGCGTCGCAGGGGGCGGGGCCGGGGGGCGGGGCCGGAGGCTGGCTGAGCACGGACCCCGCCCCGCCCCGCCCCGCAGGATGAGTGGGAGGGTCTGTTCGCCGCAGCGTCCCTGCACCTGGCGGCCCTGAAGCGCTCCTTCTACGGCTCGGCGCTCTTCCTGCTGCGCCGGCCGGCCCCGCGGGACAGCCCCGTCTTCCTGCCCGTGGAGGACACCAGCTTCCGATGGGTGGACTCCCTGAAGGTCAGTCTCTGCCCGGCCCCCCAGCACCATGCCCACGGGCCTGGGGACCTGCCCAGACGCCAGCCCTTCCCTCGTCCTGCAGAACGTCATGGCCGACAACTCGTCCCGACCCGTGTGGCTGACGGCTGTCAGCTGCGCCACCTCGGGCGTCGTGGGCATGGTGAACTGTCTCCGACGGGAGCCTGGCGGGCACCGGATTCGGTGAGAGACAGCCACAGAGCTCAGCCAGAGCTGCAGGCCCCTCTACCCCTCTCTCTCCCCCTCCCCTTCTTCCCGGTCTCCTCCCCCTGCCCTCTCTCTCCCTCCCTCCCCCTGCCCTCTCCCCCTCCTCCAGCTCCCCCTCACCTATTTGGCCGCCCGCAGATGCATCCTGGTATCCAACCTCAGCAGCACGTCCCCTGTCCCCAAGATGGACCCGAGCTCCTCAGAGTTGCAGAAAGTGTTACAGGGGGACCTCGTGATGAATGTCTACCGGGACGGGTCCTGGGGGGCCTTCCGCCATTTCCCACTGGAGCGTGGTGAGCCCCCCAAGATGCCTCCCGGACCCCCACCAGCTCCTGCGTTATGGCTGGGTGGGCTGAGGGTGACGGGGCTGGGGGCCCTGGCTGGGAAGCCCCAGTGACAGCCGCACTCCCTGTTGCGGTCAGGCCTGCCAGAGGAGCAGACCGAGCATGCCTTCGTCAACGTCCTCACCCGGGGGGACCTGTCCTCTATCCGCTGGGTCTGCTCCCCTCTGCGTCACGTCCAGCCCACTGAGCCCGGCGTCTACCTCTGCACTGTCAACTATGCCTCTCTCAACTTCCGAGACATCATGCTGGCCACGGGCAAGCTGTCCCCTGATGCCATCCCAGGTACGGACTGTCCCCTACAGGGACAGCCAGAGCAAACGCTCCAGGCCAGGGACTGGGAAGAGGATTCCTTGACCCACAGCATTCAGGGCCCTGGAGGCTCCTCGGGCCTGAGCTTGCACACTGGGCGCCTCCGGGGACATGTGGGGCTCACCGCCACCATCTACCCCCAGGGAAATGGGCCGCCCGGGAATGTATGTTGGGCATGGAGTTCTCTGGCCGGGACGCCAGTGGCAAGCGCGTGATGGGGCTGGTGCCCGCTGAAGGCCTGGCCACCTCCGTCGTGCTGTCCCAGGATTTCCTGTGGGATGTGCCGTCTAGCTGGTGAGTTGGTGGGACCATGAGCCCGGCGCCCCACGTGGCCACGGCCGAGGCTCTGGCCAGAGCTGAGCTCTTACGCTGCGCCCGCAGGACCCTGGAGGAGGCGGCGTCCGTGCCTGTGGTCTATACTACCGCCTACTACTCGCTCGTGGTGCGGGGACGCGTGCGGCGCGGGGAGACGGTGCTCATCCACTCGGGCTCGGGCGGCGTGGGCCAGGCTGCCATCGCCATCGCCCTGAGCCTGGGCTGCCGCGTCTTCACCACCGTGGGTAAGCCCACCGGCCCTCCTGGGAGCCCAGGGCTGTCGGCCTAGCCCCACTGCGTGGCTCAGCAACGTGCCTCTCCCTGCCAGGGTCAGCCGAAAAGCGGGCGTACCTCCAGGCCAGGTTCCCCCAGCTGAGCGATGCCAGCTTTGCCAACTCCCGGGACACGTCCTTTGAACAACACGTGCTGCGGCACACGGCCGGGAAGGGTGAGCGGCCCGCGGACCCCCGGCGGCGTCCCCGGCACACCCATCCGTCGCTGTCCCCCGTGCTCCCATCCTCCTCCTCTCCTGTTCCTCACCCGGCCTGGGCGGGGACAAGGTCCAGTCCTCTGGACCCAGACCAGTGTTGTGACGAGGAGGACCTGTCTTTCCCCCACTGCCCCCCCAAGGTGTCGACCTGGTTCTGAACTCTCTGGCGGAAGAGAAGCTGCAGGCCAGCGTGCGGTGCCTGGCCCAGCACGGCCGATTCCTGGAAATCGGCAAATTCGACCTTTCCAACAACCACCAGCTGGGTGAGCTGGGCCGTGGGCAGGCGGGCGACAGGAGGCCCCTGGTGGGGCGAGGTCCACAGGGTCAGCTGGGGGCCATGCATGCTGAGCCCTCTCCCCTGCCCACCCAGGCATGGCCATCTTCCTGAAAAACGTGGCCTTCCACGGGATTCTGCTGGACTCGCTCTTCGACGAGGCCAGCAGCGAGTGGCGGGAGGTGGCGGGCCTGCTGCAGGCGGGCATCCGGGACGGCGTGGTGCAGCCGCTCAAGTGCACCACGTTCCCCAAGCACCAGGTGGAGGACGCGTTCCGCTACATGGCCCAAGGGAAGCACATCGGCAAAGTGGTCGTGCAGGTGAGCGCAGGGCCCCCGGCACCCCCGGCTCCGGCCCCCGAGGGCAGTGCCTGAGCGGGGGTGCTGCTTGGGCTGCAGGTGCTCGAGGAGCAAGAGGCCGTGCCGCAGGTGACCAGGCCCCTGCTGATGACGGCTGCGTCCAAGACTTTCTGCCCAGCCCACAAGAGCTATGTCATCACTGGGGGCCTGGGCGGGTTCGGCCTTGAGCTGGCCCAGTGGCTTGTGCTGCGAGGGGCCCAGAAACTCGTGCTGACCTCTCGCTCTGGGATCCGCACAGGTAAGTGGGCCTGAGGGTCGGGATGGGGTGGGGGTGGGGGGACACCTGGTCAGCTCGGCCCGCGTGTGCTCTCAGGGCTAGAAGCCCAGTTGGCCTGACCGCCCTGCCCTGTGGCCCACAGGCTACCAGGCCAAGCAAGTCCGTGAGTGGAGGCGCCAGGGCGTGCAGGTCCTGGTGTCCACCAGCAACGCCAGCTCGCTAGATGGGGCCCAGAGCCTCATCGCGGAGGCCACGCAGCTGGGGCCTGTGGGAGGTGTTTTCAACCTGGCCATGGTGAGTGTGATTCGGAAGGGTCCAGAGCAGGCCCCCCAGGGAAGGCCCTCCTAGGCTGAGCCCTCCCGAGCCGTCAGGTCAGGGCAGATGCTAAGCACCCCTCACCCCCAGGTCCTGAGAGACGCCATGCTGGAGAACCAAACCCCCGAGTTTTTCCAGGATGTCAGCAAGCCCAAGGCCAGTGGTACCGTGAACTTGGACAGGTGAGGCCCCCAGCACGGCCTGGCTCTGACCTGGCGCGTGCTGGGAGCAGCTGTCTCTCTTGGCCTGTGTGCACCCCAACGCAGAGTTCCCTCTGCCACTCAGGGACCAGGCAACAGGCCTGAGCTGGGGGTTCAGGGAAGTGGAGGCAGTTCGGCAGGCGGGGGCTCCTGGGCGCGTTGGCGGTGGGCTGGGCCAGCCGGCAGGGTGTGACTCGAGCACCCACAGGGTGACCCGGGCAGCATGCCCCGAGCTGGACTACTTCGTGGCCTTCTCCTCCGTGAGCTGTGGGCGCGGCAACGCTGGCCAGGCCAACTACGGCTTCGCCAACTCCACGATGGAGCGCGTGTGTGAGAAGCGCCGGCATGACGGCCTCCCAGGTGAGCCAGCTCTTTCCTCGCCCGGTCACCCCCACCTGCTGCTGCCCCGACGGGCGCCCCCCCTCACCCCTGGCCCACTGGCCCTTGTACTCTTGTAGGCCTCGCCGTGCAGTGGGGCGCCATCGGCGATGTGGGTGTCGTCCTGGAGACAATGGGCTCCAACGACACGGTCATTGGCGGGACCCTGCCTCAGCGAATCACCTCCTGCTTGGAGGTGCTGGACCTCTTCCTGAACCAGCCCCACCCCGTCTTGAGCAGTTTTGTGCTGGCTGAGAAGAAGGCCACTGCCCAGGGCGACGGCAGCACCCACCAGGACCTCATGAAGGCGGTGGCCCACATCCTAGGTGAGAGAGCCCACCACCCCCACACTGGCACACCGTCAATTCCCACTAGCTGCAGCTTCCCTGGCTGGAAGAGAAGCCGTGCCTTTTTGCTCCAGGAGGGCACAGGCGCCGGTGGTCTGGGTGGGGGCCACGTGCCATAACCACGGTGATGGTGGTATGGGAAGGGGACTAGCCACCGAGGTGTCTGCACTCACCCAGGGCCCTTCCCCTCCCCCTCTCTTGAACTGCCAACCAAGTACCTGTCCCTAGGCATCCGAGACTTGGCCACCGTGAACCTGGACAGCACACTGGCGGACCTGGGCCTGGACTCGCTCATGGGCGTGGAGGTGCGCCAGATGCTGGAGCGTGAGCACGACCTGGTGCTGTCCATGCGGGACATCCGGCAGCTCACGCTTCGCAAGTTGCAGGAGCTTTCCTCGAAGGCCAGCACAGCTGACGGTATGTGGCTATGAGGGAAGACTTGGAGAAAAGGGGGGGGGGGTCCCTGGGCCACCCTGGCCCCAGCTCCTCTATCCCTGGAGCAGCACGGGTGCTTCTCTGTGCTGCAGGCTTGCAAGCAGCCTAAGTCGCCCTCCCAGGTCAGGGCTTGTCCATCGGGCCCCTTCCTGTGAGCCCTTACTGGGGCCTCAGGCCCTGGCCACCAGCAGCCCAAGTCAGGGGTGGGTATGTGCGCGTGGAGCACCTTGTGTGGCCCTGGCCCTCCCTGGCATCTGCCCCTCCTTACAGAGCTGGGAGCCCCCACGCCCAAGGACAACAGCTCCACCAGTCAGCAGGCCCAGCTGAACCTGAGCACCCTGCTGGTGAACCCCGAGGGCCCGACCTTGACACGGCTCAACTCGGTGCAGAGCTCGGAGCGGCCGCTGTTCCTGGTGCATCCCATCGAAGGCTCCGTCACCGTGTTCCACAGCCTGGCCGCCAAGCTCAGCATCCCCACCTATGGCTTGCAGTGTACCCGAGGTGAGACCCGTCCTCCCTCCCCCCAGTAAGGCAGGGTGGTGTGTGTGTCCTGCCTGCGCTGAGCCTCCTTCTGCCCCACAGCTGCACCCCTGGACAGCATCCAGAGCCTGGCCGCCTACTACATCGAATGCATCCGGCAGGTGCAGCCTGAGGGGCCCTACCGCATTGCCGGCTACTCGTACGGGGCCTGCGTGGCCTTCGAGATGTGCTTCCAGCTGCAGACGCAGCAGAGCCCGGCCCCCACACACAACAGCCTCTTCCTGTTCGACGGCTCGCACACCTACGTGCTGGCCTACACGCAGGTGAGGGCCCCGGTAGCGACAGCGGGCTCCCACCCCCAGCCCCAGGGTCCCGGTGCAGTCCGCGGCTGCAGCAGCCCCTTCTCCCTTCACAGAGCTACCGCGCCAAGATGACCCGGGGCTGCGAGGCCGAAGCTGAGGCCGAGGCTATGTGCTTCTTCCTGCAGCAGTTCATAGACATGGAGCACGACAGGGTGGGTGCGGGGAGCCGGTGGCCGGGCGGGGGGCGCCCTGCAGCCCGAGCGTGCTCGGCCCTGTCCGACCCCGTGGTCGCGCCGCTCAGAGCCCCGTCCTGCGCCCCGTCCCGCAGGTGCTGGAGGCGCTGCTGCCCCTCGGGGGCCTGGAGGAGCGTGTGGCGGCCGCCGTGGACCTGATCAAGCGCAGCCACACAGGTCTGGACCGCCGGGAGCTGAGCTTCGCCGCGCGCTCCTTCTACTACAAGCTGCGCGCGGCCGAGGAGTACGCGCCGCGGGCCACCTACCACGGCAACGTGACGCTGCTGCGCGCCAAGACCAGCAGCGTGTACGGCGAGGGCCTGGGCGCCGACTACAGCCTGTCGCAGGTGTGCGACGGCAAGGTGTCCGTGCACGTGATCGAGGGGGACCACCGCACGCTGCTGGAGGGCAGCGGCCTGGACTCCATCGTCAGCATCATCCACGGCTCCCTGGCCGAGCCGCGCGTCAGCGTGCGGGAGGGCTAGCCGCCCCGCGGCCGGGGGGGTCCTGCCGGTGGGACCCGTGCCCGTGCCCGTGTGCCGCCGCCGCCGACTCGGAGACCCGCCCCGGTCTGTGAAGGGTCGGCCCGGGGGCCTGGTGTGCCGCGTGGGTCTGTTCCTCAGTCCTGTGTTCGATTCTCCTATTTATTGCGTCGCTGGGGAGACGCCAGGGCCTCGTCCACCCTGTGAAGGCCGGCGGCGCAGGAGCCCCAGCCCTGGGGCCCCCATGATGCAGGGGCCTGTGGAAAGGAGCAGCCCAGGGCGTGCGGGGCACCCGTTCTGTGTTCGTCTGTATTCGTTTTTCAAGAAACATGATTCACGTTGCTGCTTGAATTCTGGAGTTTTCTGTAACGGTCGGCGTCGAGTACTGTGTCCGTTTTTACACCAAGCTGGTGAAGGCCGCAGGGCCTGCTCACAATTAAACCCCACCTGAGCTCTGGCCTCCAGTCACCCTTTCTTCCCTCCTCTGACAGCTGCTGTGGGGGCCAGCACGGGCCTGCCACCTCCTGGGAGTCGGGGGGGTGCCCCTCTGCTCCCTGCAGCCCTCAGACACGGGGACAGCGCCCGGCTCCTGGAGGGCTGGGGTGGGCGCTCACCAGAGGAGCAGAGCTAGTAGGACAGGCATACGAGCTACTGCTGGGCCCTTCAGATCAGCCAGGGCGAGCCTGGGGCCCCTGCACTGCTACTTCCTGCCTGAATTCCTTACTCCTCAGAAAAGCCTTGGGATTGTTGTCTAGGGTCTCCGCTCACTTGAGGAGGCCTCCCCACATTACTGAGCGTCACCTTGACTTGGAGTCAGGTGGTCATAAGGATGAGTCTCACCACCGAGACACCTTCACAGCAACACCTAGGCTACCGTGTGCACAACTCGCCAAGCTGAACAGGAGACTGACCGTCACGTTGGTTTGGGCAAAGGGAGATCGGAGGAAGTCGGGGAGGGAGGTCCCCTGAGCATCTGAACCCTGAGAGCCAAGGGGTGACGGGGACACCAGTGGATCCATGGGGTGCGGCGAGGTGTGAGTTCTGGCCCAATGGGTGGGAATGAGCAGGGAGAGCTGGACCCTGCAGCCAGAGAGCCGGGGGCTGGGGGGGTGGTCAGGCCCACCTCTAGGCTTCTAAAGGGACGTGTTGAGCCCAGAAACGGACCGGGACCCCTCCCTATTCCTCAGAAAGTTCAGCACACAATTACCACGAGCCAATTCCACTCCTAGGTATATACCCCGAAGAATTACGCACCAGGGCTCACACGGGCGTGCTTCAGTGTTCACAGCGGCACTGCTCACGATGGCCAGGAGGTGTCCCCCAGTGGATGGATGGGTGTACAGACACAGGCCGTTCCCACCTGGATACTGTCACCCTGTGGGAAGGGCTGCCATTCTGGCACGTTCTGGAAATGTGCCAACACTGAAAGGGTCTCAGAGCAACAAATACACTTGGGATAAAAAGGGTTATTTCAGGGGCGCCTGGGTGGCACAGCGGTTAAGCGTCTGCCTTCGGCTCAGGGCGTGATCCCGGCGTTATGGGATCGAGCCCCACATCAGGCTCCTCCGCTATGAGCCTGCTTCTTCCTCTCCCACTCCCCCTGCTTGTGTTCCCTCTCTCGCTGGCTGTCTCTCTGTCAAATAAATAAATAAATCTTAAAAAAAAAAGAAAAAGAAAAAGGGTTATTTCAAAATGATAAAAGAGTCGACTGGTTGAAAGGATGTAACGATCCTGAACTTTTATGCTCCGTGATGGCTCCAAATCACAGGAAACAAAGGTGGTCGATCTGAAGAGAGAAACAGACAAGTCTACAATGAAAGCTGGAGATTTCAAAAGCCCTTCTGGGCTGAAAGAACACGGACCGGAAGTCAGTAGGGTGTACGAGACGGGCGGCAGAAGCAGCCAGTCTGCCCTGATGGGCCTGGCACAGTCTGTGACCCAACAGTCACAGAACACATTCTTCCCAAATTCACGGGGAGCATGTGCCAAGGTCGTACAGTCTGGGTCATAAAACCGGTGTCATTAAGCTAAAAAATAATTCAACTTCTGGAAAAGTTCTTCTCTGACCACAATTGAATAAAATTAGAATCCATAACAAAAATTCTCTAGAATATCCTCAAATGTGTGGAAATCAGGTAACAGTTGTAAAGAATCCTCGGGTTAAAGAAAAACTGGAAAGAGAAGTTGGTATCTCGCGCTGGACGAGAGCGCCAGGCCACATCTCTCTGCGGACGGGCATGGCCTGAAGGCTTGCGGCAGGAACGGCCGAACCACTCAAATTAACTTTCGGAAACTAAAAATAAGAGCAAATGAGACCCAGCTAAGCAGAATAATGGAAATGGTACACACCAGAGTGACAGTCAATGGAGTAAAATACAGAACAGAAAATTAATGAAGCCAGAAGCAAGTTCTTGGAGAAGACCGGTAATAAAAAACCTCAGAGCAGATGGAACTGGGAGAGAAGGAAAGACACAAAATACCGGCATCGGGAACCACAGAGGTGGCGTCCCTGACAGTCTACACACGTGAAAAGACTGATGAGGGAACATCACGAACGGTTTTGCACCACGCAGTTGGACAGCCTCAGTGAAATGACAAGATCCCACACAGCACACAGTCAGGAAGGAATCGCAGCCCGAGTGACCCCGCATGTATGGAAGAAAACGAGTTTGTAGCTAAAACCTTTCCACAAAGATAACTCCAGACGGGAATGGCGAATTCTGCAGGATACTTAAGAGAAAATGTTACCCATTCTATTCAAACTCTCCCCGGAATTCTGGAAGGGAAACCAGTCTCAGTAAGTTCAAAAGGATTCCGTGTGCATGCAATATTTTGGGGACGTGCTCATCGCTCATGCTGCCATGACACGACACCGTAGACCGACATTTATCCTCTCATAGCTGGGAAACCCACGATCGCCGTTCCTGCCAGTTCAGTTCCTGGGGAGAGCTCTCCTCCTGGCTCACAGACGGCTGCCCCTTGCTGTCCTCACACGGCAGAGAGCCAGCACACCACGCCTGGGGTCTCTTCCTCTTCCTGAGAGGACACCAGCCCCATCAGATGGGGGGCCCCCCCTAGGACCTTGCCTTTAGCACCTCCTTATAGCCCCATCTGCAAATACAGTCACTTCGGGGACTAGGGCTCCCACGTGAATGTCGGGGGGGCCCAGTTCACTCCACAGCAAGGGAGTCATGTACAGGTCTTCTATGAGGCCAGCACTCCTATGATACCAAAACCCAATGTTACAGGAAAGCTGCCAGTATCCATCATGGTCATACATGTGAAAAATCGACACGGAATTTTAGCATGCAGAATCATATCCAAGGGTAACACATCATGACCAAATGGGGTTTATCCTAGGAATGCCAGCCTGGTTTGACATTCAAAAATCAATCACTGTAATTCACCAGATTCATGGCCAAAAAGGGATCATCTCACTGGATGCAGAAAACAGCATCTGCTGAACACAGATGTACAAACCGAACACGCATTTGCGGGGACAGCTCTCAGCCAGCTAGAGACAGGAGACCTCCTCCACCCGATAAAGACGTCCCTGCAAATGCAGCCGCGTCGCCCCTCGTGGCAGAAGGGCGGACGCTCCCCCTGCGCCCGGGGAGGAGGCAGAGACTCACGGCCCCGCCGCGTCCAGTCAACGCCACGCTGGGAGTTGTAGCCAGCACAGCAAGCCAAAGAACGGAGGCAAAGGGCGTACAGATGAGAAAGAAGAAATCAAACCGCCCCCAGTTGCAGGCAACATGGTCATCCTTGCAGAAAAGCTGAGGGAACCTACAAAAGCCTGCTGGATGTAAGCCGTGAGCGTGGGGAGACTGCAGGAGAGATCGGTGTACTGCGTCCGGACAAGGAATGAGCCGCAGGCGCTGATGTTCACGAGTCAACGGCGGTTAGAGCAGCGCCCCTCCAGTAAGAGAGACTTACAGGCGAGCGCGATGGTGTGTAAGGCCTTCGGAGACCACCCACCGCTGAACGGGATGAAGGAGCGCGTGGGGCGATGTGCTGTGCCCCTGGGTGAGAAAACTCAGTGTCGACGTGTAAATTCTCCCCAGAACGACCTATAGATTTTTTTTTTTTTAAGATTTTAACTTTAAGCAATCTCTACACCCAACCTGGGGCTCGAACTCCAGAGCCAGGGACCAAGAGTCCCACGTGCTACCGAAGGAGCAGGCCGGGCCCCCCTAATCCATACATTTTACACAGTCTCGATCAAAATCCCAACAGGCTTTCATAGCCGTGGACATGCTGACTCAAATTCGATAAGAGCAGCAAAGCTGGAGAAGTTGCCCGATTCCAAGATTTTTCAAGATTTATTACAAAGCTGCTATAATTAAGACAGTGTGTTTATTGACATCAAGATATGTAAGTAGATCAGTGGAACAGAATACTAAGCCAAGAAGTAGACTCACACATGTACGGACAGCTAATTCTCAGCACAGATGCAAAGGCTGTTCCATAGAGAAAGGACTGTCTTTTCAATAAATGGTTCTGGAATAATTGGATATCCCCACATACAAAAAAAAAGAAGAAGAAGAAGAAGAGACCTTAGATCGCAGCACAACACATACATTAACTCAAAATGGATCATAGACTTAAACATATCTTCTAAAACTATAAAACTTTTCAAAATAAATACAGGATAAATGTTTGTGAGCTCAGGGCGCCTGGGTGGCACAGCGGTTAAGCGTCTGCCTTCGGCTCAGGGCGTGATCCCAGGGTCCTGGGATCGAGCCCCACATCAGGCTCCTCCGCTATGAGCCTGCTTCTTCCTCTCCCACTCCCCCTGCTGTGTTCCCTCTCTCGCTGGCTGTCTCTATCTCTGTCGAATAAATAAATAAAATCTTTAAAAAAAAAAAAAAGTGAGCTCAGGTTAGGCAAAGGTCTCTTTTTTTTTTTTAATTTTTTTAAGATGTTATTTATTTGACAGCGAGCACAAGCAGGGGGAGCTGCAGGCAGAGGGAGAAGCAGACTCCCCACTGAGCAGGGAGCCTGATGCGGGACTCGATCCCAGAACCCTCGGGATCATGACCTGAGCCGAAGGCAGACGCTTAACCATCTGAGCCACCGAGGCACCCCAAGGCAAAGGTTTCTTAACTAGGACATCAAAAACACAATTGATAAGAGAATAAATTGTTAAATTACATTTTATCGAAGTTTGACCATTTCTACTCACTGCCTTTTTTTTTTTTTTTTTTTTAAGTAGGCTCCACGCCCAGCACGGAGCCCAACACAGGGCTGAAACTCACGACCATGAGATCAAAACCTGAGCTGGGGTCAAGAGTCAGACGCTCAGCCGACTGACCACCTAGGTGCCCCCATTTCTACTTTTTGAAAGACATTGTTCAAAAAACGAAAAATAAGTCACAGACCACTGGAAAGTTTTTGACCAAGGAATTGTGTCCAGAATATGTAAAGAACTCTCAAAATTCAACAAAAAGAAAACAAACATTTTAATTTTTAAAAATGGGCAAAAGAGGGGTGCCAGGTGGCTCAGATGGAAGAGCAGGTGACTCTTGATCTCGGGCCTGTGAGTTCAAGCTCCACGCTGGGTGTAGAGATGGCTTAAAAATAAAATCTTTAAAAAAAAAATTTTTTTTAATTTTAAATGGGCAAAAGATGTGAAACAGAAATAAGGAACAGACACAACGTTTCATAAGGAAATGAACATTAAGAACACAATGAGAGAGGCACCTGGGGGCTCAGTCAGTTCAGCATCTGCCTCCGGCTCAGGTCATGATCTCAGGGTCCTGGGATTGGGCCTTGCTCTGCGGGGAGCCTGCTTCTCCCTCTCCCCCTGCTGCTCCCCCTGCTCGCGCTCACGCTCTGTGAAATAAATAAAATCTTAAAAAAAAAAAAAAAAAGAACACAGCGAGATATCAGAACACGCCTATTTGTTAAAATTAAGAACATCAAGGGCTGCCTGGCTGGCTCAGTCCACGGAACACGTGACTCTTGATCTCGGGGTTATAGGTTCAAGTACCATGCTGGGTGTAGAGCTTACTTAAAAATAAAATCTAAAAAAAAAAAAAAAAGAATATTGAGCATTGGAGGACATGGACCAACTGGAACATTCCTGCGTCGCAAGCGGGAATGTGAAGCGGTACAACCGCCCTGGAAAACACTTCGGCAGTTTCTGAAGAAGTGAAACGCGCACCTGCCATATGACCCGGCCATTCCCCTCCTGGGATCTACCCAAGAGAAACGGAGTCTGTGTCCACACACAGACTTGTCCACAAGCCTATTGTGTAGCCCAAAGCTGCAAAACACAGAGACGTCCACCACAAGTGAACAGGCGGTCGGAAGCCCTCAGCAGCAACAGGCCGCGAACGATGGGAGCCCACGATGGCCTGGATGGACTCGGCACGATGATGCGGATTGCCAACGCCGGACCAGAGAGAGTCCGTCTCTGTAACACCCCCGAAAGGCAAGGTACTCTCCAGCGACAGAAAGTCGATCAGCACTTTCAAGGGACGGGGGCTGGGGGGACAGGAGGCAACTGGGGGCGTCGTACATATTTTTCTTTTTCTGATTGTGGTTGTTTCCCTGGCGTATAAATATGTCATCGTTCATTAAAGCTCCATAAAGCTGTTACATATAAACCACATCAAAGTCGGCGAGACCCCAGCCTACGGAAGACCCCGACTTGTCTCCTTGTAAGAGAGAGAGGCGGACCGCAGTCACGCGGAGCTCCGGGCCGTACCCGCGCACACTCCCGCACACGCACACGAGCGCACACACACTCACGCACACTCTCTCGCACGCGCACGCACTCCCTCACTCTCGCACACGCACGCACACACGTACGCACGCACTCACACTCCCGCACACGCACACACTCCCGCACACGCACGCTCACACGCACGTACACGCACGCACGCTCACACTCACGCCCAGCAGCAGCTGCACGCTCTGCCGGCCAGGCGGTGGGGGGACCGGCCGGCGGGGCTGGGAGCCGCAGGAAAGGGCAGGAGCCCTCTGGGGGGAGTCCCCTTTGCGCGCCCTCGGCGGGCGGGCGGGCCCGTCCCGCAGACAGGAGGACAGCTAACCAGCCCGACCTCGAGGCTGCGGCCGCGGGCGAAGACAGACCTGGAACGAAGGCAGAGGGAGCCCCGCCGCCTCCAGGATGGGCTCGGCTGGCGCCGCACGGACAGGCGCTCCCCGCTCAGTCTGCGGGCGGCGCCGCCGGCGGTGTGGCCCGGACCCCAGCACGGCGGGCCCCACGGCAGGAGGGCGGCCTCCAGGGCCGGGCGGGGAGGGGGACGGCAAGCACATGTTCACACACGGGGACGCCCAGAGGGCCCGGCCACGACTCTGGACACGCTGGCGCCGAAACCAGTAGCGACAGCGGCAGGCCCACGCTTGCGGATGGGGGCGAGCGGTCCCCACGGTGTGTGAACCCGCCCAGGGCCCAGGGAGGGACGTTTGTGCCGGAAAAGCTACCAAGTCCCCACACCCCCGTCCCCACTCTGCTCCGGGCGGGGCAGACCGGAACATCCCAGAACATCCCCCCGGGAGAGGCCGAGTGCCAGGGGACCCCCACCCGGGCTCCTCGGGTGGGTGCTGGCCCCACTGCCCCTCAGAGCTGTCAGACCCTGGAAGAGGCTGCCTGGTGCCCCATTCACGAGGCTGGACTGTCACTCAGAGTGACCTGTGCCCTCCCGGTGCCCCAGCAGTGCTGGGGACAGGGCGCAGGAACAGGCGCCCCACCCCCCCAAGTGGCAGACTTGTCTTGGAGCAAAGCACAGGGCCCTTGGCACTGAGGAGGAAGCAGTGAGGAGGGAGGTCGGGCAGCGGCAGCGAGAACAGCACAGACAGAACGTTTGAAGACATAATGGCCAAACATTTGCTAAGTATCTTGATCTGTGAGGACAAGAACCCCAGCAAGGCCCAAACAGGACACAGTCAGACATAACATAAACAAACCGCTAAAAACCAAAGATAAAGAGAAAATCTTGACCCTGAGAAAAAAAAGAAAACACATCACATACCGGGAAGCAATGATGAGATGAGAGGACAAATGACGCCATTTAGAGAAGCTTCCGGGGAAAAAAACCCGCAACAGGAGACACACGGGAGGGAAGTTCCGGGGAAGCCTCGCTGCAAGGCCCAAAGACCCAGCCTCGCTCAGGCCTCCGTCGTCCCCAGTCCATCTATGAATTCAGTGTGATGCTAACCCGAGCGCCAGCAGGCTTTTCGTTCAACGGAGGACTTTGACAAGCTGATTCTAAAATGTGAGTGGAAATGCAAAGAGCCTAAAACGGATGGAACAGAGAAAGTACAAAGTTGGAGGAATCGATCCCCTGATTTCAAGACTGACCCTGAAGTTATCGTAATTCAAACAGTGTGCTATTGGGGTAAAGACAGACATACAGATTAATAGGGAACAGAGAACCCAGAAATGCACCCTCACACTAAAGGTTGCTTCCATTTCTTTTTTTATTTTTATTTATTTGAGAGAGAGCTCAAGCAGGGGGAGCAGCAGAGGGAGAAGCAGGCTCCCCGCTGAGCAAGGAGCCGGATGCGGGACTCGATCCCAGGACCCCGGGATCATGACCTGAGCCAAAGGCAGACGCTTAACGACTGAGTCACCCAGGCACCCCTAGTTGCAGGATTTTGTGTAGATACTTTTTATCAAATTGAGGAAATTCCTCCCTCTATTCCTAGTTTATTGATGGCTTTTTCATTCATTCATTCTTTCTTTGTTTGTTTGGTATCATAAGTAGGTGTTGGACTCCGTCAAATGCCTCTTGTGAATCTATTGAGGTAATGGGTTTTTGCACTTCGTTCTACTAATAGATGGCATAGTGCGTTAACTGATTTTCAGACGGTAAACTGACGGCATTCCCGGGGTAACTGCCACTGGGTCGTGGTGTATGGTTCCTTCCGTAAGTCCTGGGGTTGGCTGATGCCCACCAATCTTTCTGCTGTGAAGACTATCAGTGTGCAGTTTTCTTTCCCCGCGAGGCCTTTGTCTGGTCGGACGTCAGGAGGACTCGGGCCTCACAGAACCAGTTGGACGGTGTCCTCTCCCCTATTTTTTTTAGAAGTGTGTGTGGAGGCTTGGTATTGATTGTTAGATCTTTCCTAGAACTCACCCAAGCCATCCGGGCCGGGCCTTTGTTTCGTGGGAGACTCGAAATTACTGCTGTGCTATCCCACCGGGGGTCTCGGCACCCCCGCCCGCCTTTTCTTCTTGGGGTCCGTGTGCTGATGTCCTGCTTCTGCTGACCCGTGTCTTCTCTATTTTTTCTCCGTCAGTCTAGCTGAAGGTGTGTCAATTTCGTTGATTTTACAAGACACCAATCTTTGGTTTCGTTGTTTTCACTATTGCTTTTCCGTTTTCTCTTCATTTTTTTGTTCTGCTCTAATTTTTATTGAGTCCTTTATTCTGCTTCCTTTGGTTTAGTTTGCTCTCTTAACAGTTTTCTAAAGTGGAAGCTTGGGTTATTGATCTGACACCTCTCTTCTCACGAGGGCGTTCAGAACAGGAACTTTCTTTGGGAGAGCAGCCTCGCTGCGTCCTGTAAACTGTGATACGCGGTGTTGCCATTTTCAGTCATCTCAATTAAAAAAAAAAAAAATCTCCCTTGTGATTTTGTCTTCGACCGTTGATCACTTAGAAGTGTGCTGTTGGGGCGCCTGGGTGGCTCAGTCAGTGAAGCGTCTGCCTTCGGCTCAGGTCATGATCCCAGAGTCCTGGGATCAAGTCCTGCATCGGGCTCCCTGCTGGGTGGGGAGTCTGCTTCTCCTTTTCCCCCAGCTCTCACTCATGCGCTCTCTCTCTAAAATAAATGTATATATTTTTTAATTTGACAGAAAGAGAGCACAAGCAGGGAGAAGCGCAAGCAGAGGGAGAAGGAGAAGCAGACTCTCTGCTGAGCAGGGAGCCCGACGTGGGGCTCGATCCCAGAACCCCGAGATCATGACCTGAGCTGAAAGCAGACATCTGAGCCACCCAGGAGCCCCTAAAACAAATAATCTTTAAAGAATGTTTTTTAATTGAGTACTGGGCATATTAGATGATGTGCTGTGGGAACTCTGGGTTCTGACTCTCACCCCCCGTCTGACTTGGTGTTGTTATTGGTACTGGACCTGGATGGTGAATTCTGTTGAGTCTGTCTCCGCCGCAGTGTGCGGCCACTGGGCTCTCTAGCAGGCTTTTTGTTTGTGTGTTTGTTTTTTAATTAGGCTGCACGCCCAGTGTGTTCAGGACTCCAAGCTCTGCCAGGTGCCCCTCTGCTAGATTTTTTAAAATTCTTTTTTTATATGGAAGTCTGGTTTCCTAAGCTTCCCTGGGTCAGTATGGTTTAATGACAGTCAATTACTGGTTAGAGGTTATGCTTAAGTGTCTGGAACAAGTAAGGGCTCCGTCCTTGCTGACAGTTGTGGGTGTAGGTTGGGGAGACATTCAGAGTTCAGCCCTGGTTTGTCCTTTTTGCTTGTGCAAAGCCTCATATGCAGCCAGAGAAGAGTCTATAGCTGAGTCCACAGCCTTGGTCCCTCCTGAGCAGAGACACAGCCTTGCAGGCTACCAGGGACAGCTGGGGGCTAATCGAGGCCCAACTGCAGCTATTTTATTGACTGAATTTCCTTGTTAAATTTCTGGCTGGACTGTCTTTGCTTCAACCAGCCTCACGGCCTCCAGCAGCTAAGGTGTGGGTCTCTAGCTAGCTGTCTGCCACCATGATTGCAATTTTCTCCACCAGCACCCTGTGGGGCTTTCTAGTCACACCAGCTTTCTTTTCTTTTTAAAGATTTTATTTATTTATTTATTTGACAGGGAGAGAGAGACAGCCAGCGAGAGAGGGAACACAAGCAGGGGGAGTGGGAGAGGAAGAAGCAGGCTCCCAGTGGAGGAGCCCAATATGGGGCTCGATCCCAGGACCTTGGGATCATGACCTGAGCCGAAGGCAGACACTTAACGACTGAGCCACCCAGGTGCCCCTCAGTCCAGCTTTCTAATCAGATGTCCCCCTGTCAGGTCCTGGAGGCTCACCTGACTCTGGTGGAATTACCACAGGGTGGGAGGAAAGGAAAGTAGCCCCCTCCTGAAACTCCACAGACTGCCCCTGTTCTTACCTTTTTCTTTAAAAAAAAAAAAAAGATTTTAGTTATTTATTTGACAGAGAGCAAGAGAGACTAAGAGAAAGAAAGAGAGTGAGCACACAAGCAGGGGAGAGATGCTTAACCGACTGAGCCACCCAGGCATCCCTTTTTTTTTTTTTAAGATTTTATTTTTGAGTAATTTCTACAGCCAACATGGGGCTCACACCCATAATCCCGAGATCAAGAGTCACACCGGGTCCCTGGCTCCACTGACTGAGCCAGCCAGGCACACCGGATGTTCAGTCATTTTTTTCAAAGTGCTCTCAAATGTTGTATGCCTTTGGTCAAGAGTCCTGGCATGGGGGGCACCTGGGTGGCTCAGTTGTTAGGCGTTTGCCTTCGGCTCAGGTCATGATCTCAGAGTGTTGGGATCGAGCCCCCGAGTTGGGCTCCCTGCTCAGCAGGGAATCTGCTTCTCCCTCTTACTCTACCTGCTGCTCCCCCTGCCTGTGCTGTCAAATAAATAAATAAAATCTTAAAAAAAAAAAGAGCGAGAGAGAGCCCTGGAATGGTTGCTTTTAACAATTTGTCCTGTTTTAACATTGCTTTTTTGGGAAGGGATTTGGAAAACTCCTCAATCTGCTATTCCAGAAATCCTGCCCACATATGTAATTTAAAATTTTCTAGTAACCATATTAAAAAAAATAAGCATGGTGTTGATTTTGGGTTTTGTGTGTGTGTGTGTGTGTGTGTGTGTGTGTGTGTGTGTGTGTGTTAAAAGACCTATTTACTTAGGCCGGTGGGAGGGAAGGGGCAGAGAAAAAGGAAGAAAGAGAATCCCAAGAAGACCCCCCCACTGAGGGCAGAGCCCCACAGGGGTCTCCAATCCCACGACCCCCAGATCATGACCTGAGCTGAAACCCAGAGTGGACTGCTCAATCGAAGGAGCCGCCCAGGCATGCCTCTGTGACATTAATTTTAATAATGTATTTAAGTCAGTGTAAGAAATAGTATCATTTCAGGGGCGCCTGGGTGGCACAGCGGCTAAGCGTCTGCCTTCGGCTCAGGGCGTGATCCCCGCGTTATGGGATCGAGCCCCACATCAGGCTCCTCGGCTAGGAGCCTGCTTCTTCCTCTCCCACTCCCCCTGCTTGTGTTCCCTTTCTCGCTGGCTGTCTCTATCTCTGTCGAATAAATAAATAAAATCTTAAAAAAAAATAGTATCATTTCAACATGTAATCAATATCTTTAAAATTATGAATGAACGCTTACACTTCTTTCCCTTCCTCCTAAGCCTTTGAAATCTGTATGTTTCACACGTAACAGCACATTTCAACTAAGACCAGCTACATTCCAGCACTGGCTCCCCTGGCGGACACAGGAGCTATATTTGGTATGGTCCTTATTTTTCAGATGTTAGTCTATCTCTCATGTTTGGTTATTATTCTTCTTTTAATCCTTGTCCTTTGGGGATGCTGCAATATTTAAGGCTGGAATAAAATGACTGGCACCCGTCCCTCCATCCTGTCGGGTTCGTGCGCAGAGGCCCGCGAATTAAGCCAAGGGCACGTGCACTCCCAGGCGCCGAGCAGGGGCTCGAGCAGCCGGCAGAGCAGGGGTTCGGGTGCCTCGCTAATCAGGGGAAAGGTGAGACCAAAAGGCTCCTTCAGGAAGGGGGAACGGGTTTCGGGGAAGCGCCAGGAAGAAACCCCGCCATCGAAGCTACTCCGGAGGGTCGCTCCTGACCCGACAGCCCCGGACATCCGGGTGCGCTTCCGCCAGCCCCCGCGGCGGGGAGCGCTCTGCGCGTGCGTGCTCAGTTTCCAGCGGGGTAGCGTCGCGCACGCCCGGGCCGGGCCCCGGAAGTTCGGGGGTGTGGCCTCGCCGATAGCAGCACTTCCGGCCTGGGGGGGGGGTCCCCTAAGGCCTCTGAGTGCTGAACTGAGGCGGGGACTTGCGGCCCCTTTAGGAGACAGAGGCGGGAGCTCGGAGTGGAAAGCGGGCGCCGGCCGGGCCGGGCCTCGGCCTCCGCGGTCGGCACGTCACCCTCCCCCGCCCGACCGCGCTGTGGCGGGGCCCGGCCGACCTCCAGCGTCTGACCTCCGACCTCGTGGGGCGGGGCTTCTCCGCGGCCGGGCGCGGTTTCCCGGGGACGCGTTTCCCGCCGCACCGCGGGCCGCCCGGACCGCCCTGGCAGAGGCACCTTCCGGCGGCCCCGGCGCGGAGCCCTGGGCCGGGTGGCGGCCCCGGCGTGGCGGCCTGCGGGCACCGAGGGAGCCCCCGCCGCGCCCTGGCCCCCAGAAGCCCGGCGGCGGTCCGGGAGGAGCCCGGGCCCGGGCGCAGGTAGGTGTCCTGCGGGTCCGGCCCGGCGGTCCTGCCAGCGCGAGGCGGCAGTGACGGTGACAGCGCTGCGGCGCCCCGCGCGCTCGTGCTCCGGCCGCTTCGGGGACTTTCCGTGGGACCTCAGGGTCTCCGGAAGTGCCAGACCCCCAGGTGCGCGCTCGGTCAGTGGCCAGGCCCGTGACTGCTCCGTGATCGCAGAGCTCGGGGCGCGGGGGGGCTGCCGCTCCCGGCCCGGCTGTCCCTGTAAGCCGGGCCGCCCCTCCGGGGCTCCGCTGGGGCTCGGCTAGTTGCTTGTAGGGACGGGCAGGTCCAGCGAGGGCAGCTGGCCCGCACAGGTCCTAGAAGCCAGAGAAGAGAGTCTGTTCGGACGTTTCCTGTGAAGAGGAGGTGGGCGGGGCGGTTCTCCCTGACCGAGGTGTCCCGAGGGGGACTCGGACCCGCAGACCAGGACTAGACAGCTCCTTCCCTGTTCCATTGGCTTGCTAGCGAGCAGGGGGTGACGGCCTCCGCTGGAAGGTGATGGTTCTGGACCTGCAGCCGGTGTCACCCTTGATGTCCGTATCCGTGACCATCAGGCTGCCCTGGAGTGGCCTCGAGGGAGGGTAGCGCTTCCTCTGGGTCCGATCCTACGCCTGCGTGGATGCCCCGCCCCCGCCGCCGCGGCCGGCTGAGCCCTTGGTCTCCCCCTTCAGTGTGGAGGCGATGCCAAAGCTGCAGGGCTTCGAGTTCTGGAGCCGCACCCTGGGGGGGGCTCGCCACGTGGTGGCGCCCATGGTGGACCAGAGTGAGTTGGCCTGGAGGCTGCTGAGCCGCCGACACGGGGCCCAGCTCTGCTACACCCCCATGCTACACGCCCAGGTCTTCGTCCGCGATGCCAACTATCGGAAGGAGAACTTGTACTGCGAAGTGTGCCCCGAGGACCGGCCTCTCATTGTGCAGGTGGGCAGGGGCCTGGCAAGGAGCACCAGGTGGAGCCTCTTTCCATTAACAGCTTCCCGATGGGGGTGGGGTGCTGTGGTGAAGCACTAGGCTTCCCAGGGCTCCTGCTGCTGGTCTCCCAGAGATTTATCCCTTCGCCGGGTGCTGGCTGAGTTTGGGGGAGAGGATGCCTTGGGCGCTGTGGAGGATTCGCAGCCCCCCCCCCCCCCCCCCCCCCCCCGTTGCCTGCCTGCTGTCCGCCACGTGTTCTGTCGTTATCAGACGATGGGGAAGAACACTCTGTTCTCTAGCTAAAGTCAGTGATGCCAGTTTTTTGTTCCAGTCGGGACCATTGTGAATCAGTGACTCCCTCTCCTTGTGGTGTGGGCACATGCCATACTGTAAATGTTTAGGACAGGATGCATCCTGCAGTCAGCCCTGGGGACCCTGTCTCCACTGGGCCGCATATGAACGCCCTGTGGGGCTGGGGAGCTGTGGTACCAGGGCCTGGCTTGGGCTCATGGGACCTTCTGTGTCTTTCCCAGTTCTGTGCCAATGATCCAGAGGTGTTTGTCCAGGCGGCTCTCCTGGCGCAGGATTACTGTGATGCCATCGACCTGAACTTGGGTTGCCCGCAGATGATAGCCAAGCGAGGTGAGTTCAGCTTCGGGTCGCTGTACTGAGCACTGCTTTGGGCGGGGGCAAGGCCCTGAACCCGCAGAGTGCCCAGCTAGAGGCCAGGGTGTGGACGCGACCGGGGGAGGGCCTGGCGCTGCTCCCAGTGGCGTCTCAGGCCTTTCTTTGCTCCTCTCTCTGGAGGGACAGGGTTCTGCTGGCTCTCAGAGGCTTATCACTCCCCTTAGTGCGCGGGGGGGGGGGGGGGGTCACTGGGCTCCCTGCGGGTGAACACGCTTTGCGGGAAGGAGGTGTCATCCCCCCCACCCCGTCACCCGCACACTGCCGCCGTGCGCTGCTAAGCGTACGGTTCAGGGGTTGCTGGTTGGGCAGCCGTGCAGGGTGGGCATTGCCTTCAGTGCCCTTGAGCTCCGCACCTGGGCACACTTCCCCCAAGTGTGATGCTGAGACACTGCTCAACTCGGTGATTATTCCTGTGGCCCCTCAGGACTGGCATGGCAGGGGGCGCGTGCCCTGTGTGGACACGGGGGAACGGGTGCTGAGGGCCATGCTGGTCTTTGCAGGTCACTATGGTGCCTTCCTGCAGGAGGAGTGGGACCTGCTCCAGAGAATGAGTGAGTTGGCCGCAAGCTGTGGGTGGGGAGTCAGGCTGGGTCGTAGTTGCTAAAGGAGCCCTGAGCCGGCGGCCGCTGAGCCCTGGCCGCGGCACGCGCCCCACTGCAGGAGCGGCTGTGAGGCCGCGCATCCCACACCAGCTGCTCATCTGAGCCTGACGGCAGGTGCTCTGGCCCCGGCCCGGCCCCTGCAGCACGCTGGCAGATGGGATCTGGCGGAGGCAGGCGCCCCGCCTGCCTGAAGTGAACACCACGCTTCTCAGAAGCCGATTCTCCTTTTCCCCAGTTCTGCTGGCACACGAGAAACTCTCTGTCCCCGTCACATGCAAAATCCGTGTCTTCCCGGAGATTGACAAGACTGTGAAGTACGCCCAGATGCTGGAGAAGGCTGGCTGCCAGGTGCGGGGCTGTGGGCTCGCAGGGCCACGTGCTACTCCCCTGCCTCGTGTCCTCTGCACCCTGGGCCAGATGTGGAGTGCTCCTTGCCTCCAGGAGCTCCCGTGAGGCAGTGACTCGCCAGGGTGGACCGGAATCATGGCGACCACGAGGCGAGGCCTGGTGAGGGTGGGTGAGCCGCAGGCTCCCAAGAGGGAGGCTGGTACTGGGCAGGAGGAGGTGCCAGGCCTCCGCTGCCTTCTCCCCACCTGCCACCAGCCTCACGGTCAGGTTGGTGCCCGCCTGCCCGCCTGTCCCTGACGCCTTTGGTGCTGGGGTGCTGCCATTTCCGGGAAGACTGGCCCTTGAACAGGGCTGGGCCTGTCTGCTTTGCGTGTTGGGTGGACCCGTGGGACGTGGGAGCCCCGGGCAGCACCCCACCAGTTGCAACCCAGGGGACTGGGGGGCAGGCACTGAGTGAGCTGGGCCCGGGGGTCTGCGGCCGCGAGCAGGGTAGAGCTGGGCATCGCTGTGTTCTAGTTGCTGACCGTGCACGGGCGCACCAAGGAGCAGAAGGGGCCCTTGTCGGGCACTGCGTCCTGGGAGCACATCAAGGCCGTGCGGTGAGTGTGCGTGGAGGGGGGCGCGGCTGCCTGGGCCGAGAAACACCTGCTCGGATGGAGTGTGGCGGCTGGAGCACCGTCCTCTGGGGGGTGAAGGGACAGAGTCCTTTTTTTCTGAGTGTCCACCTGCTGCCGACAGGAAGGCAGTGGCCATCCCCGTGTTTGCCAATGGGAACATCCAGTGCCTGCGGGACGTGGAACGTTGCATCCAGGACACAGGAGTCCAGGGGGTCATGAGTGCAGGTGAGGCAGGGCCACGGCTGGCAGACGCTGGAGGCGCCTGTCGCCATCCTGATGCCCTGGGCCCCACGCTGGCCTCACTCACAGGCCTCGTCGGCCTGATGGGCCTGAGCGCTCGGACTGGCGGCTGCCCTTGGCGTGACATGGTGGGGGGGCCAGCCCTCCGGGGATGTGAGCACCTGCCACCTTGAGCAATACCCCACAGAGGGCAACCTGCACAACCCCGCCCTGTTTGAGGGCCGCAGCCCCGCCGTGTGGGAGCTGGCCGAGGAGTACCTGGACATCGTGCGGCAGCACCCCTGCCCCCTGTCTTACGTGCGGGCCCACCTCTTCAAGCTGTGGCACCACGCGTGAGTTGCTGTTGAGGTGGACGCCTGACTGGGGTGTTGGGGGTGTTAGGAGGGAGCTCTCTGGAGACGTGTAGTGGGTCTGGCTCAGAAGAGAGATGGAGAGTGCCCGTCTGTGTGCGGGGCTTGGGCTCGGCCTGGGGAGCGGGAGGCGGGGCCGGCTCGGTGATGGAGCCTCTGTCCCAGGCTGCAGGTGCATCAGCAGCTCCGGGAGGAGCTCGCCAAAGTGAAGACCCTGGAGGGTGTTGCAGCCGTGAACCAGGAACTGAAGCTGCGGTGTCAGGCAGGTGACGGGGCTGCGGGGAGCGGGGGGGCGGGGGGGTGCTGGGCTCCGTGACCTGGGGTGCTCTGGGCTTTCGCAGGAGGATATATCCAGGCAGAAGGAGGGAGAGGAGCCATCTGGCGGCTTGCCTTTCTTCCACTGGATCTGCCAGCCCTACTTGCGGCCAGGGTGAGCTTCGCACCAGCCCACGGGCCGGGGTTGGGGGGCTGGGGTGCACACAGAGGAGAGGGCACTCCGCCACTGCCACAGCAGGAGCCTGGCCTCCTCTCTGCAGCCTTGGCGGAGGGTGCTGGTGGCTGGGCTCCATCCCGCAGTGCCGGCTTTGCCCTCACCCATCGTGGGTGCTGTGGTTTTATGTCTTTTTTCCATAAGAAGATAGCTCTTAAGTGCTTCTTGTACTGGGGGCAAGGGGCACACAACCCTGAGCTTCCGCTGGGTCCTCACAGCCGCGGCTGGACTGTGATCTGTGGCCACTCAGGCCCAGCCGTGGCCCAGGAGCCAAGCTGCTGGGGCTCTGTATGCACGTCCTTGCCCTGGGGCCCAGGCTGGTGGGTCGCCTCTTGCGGGGCGCCCCCAGCTCTGCCCGCTGCCCTTCCCTTTCAGGCCCCGGGAAGGAAGCAAGGAGAACGGGGGTGCCCGCAGCAAGCGGGCCCTGGAGGAGGAGGAGGGCGGCACAGACGTCCTGTCCAAGAACAAGCAGAAGAAGCAGCTGAGGAACCCCCACAAGACCTTCGATGCCTCGCTGAAGCGTAAGCTGCTCCCACTGCGGGGGCCCCGGGAGCTCCGCCCCAGGGCAGGTGGGAGAGCAGTAGCAAGGGCCGCCGGTGACCCAGGCTGCTACATGAAGCAGCCGTGGCCCTGCCTGCCATGTGCTCCCTCGGCCACTGCTCGGAGCCAGAGGTGGGCTTTGGGGCTACCGTCCTGAGAAGGTTCTTCTATTGGCAAGCAACCAGTGAACGGTGGGGGCACGTGTGCTGCGTCCTCGGGCCATACACGGCGGGACACGGTGGGACACAGCCGGCAGCAGGCACTCTGGAGGAAATGGCAGGTAGGAGGCAGGCTCACCTGCTCAACCAACATTTGCTTCTGTTCTTTTCTCAGCAAAATACGCAAAGTGTGATCAGTGTGGAAACCCAAAGGTGAGTCTGGCCGTGCTGCCTAGGGCAGAGCTCAGTGTCAGGAGGTGGCTGGCAGGGTGGTCCCCGCTGACGCTGCCCAGGACCTGCGGGGACTGTCCTTTCCCTGTCTGCTGAGGGGGCAGCCCGAGGGGGGGTGGCTGCTTCTCCCCCTCAGGACAGCCCCTCGCAGCGTGGCAGGCCAGCCTTGGGCCAGGGTGCAGCCTGCTGGTGCCCCAGCCGGCCCTACGTTTTGGGGGCCTTGCTCAGGAGGGGCGTTAGCCCCAGGCTCACTAGCTTTCCCGCGTCCAGGGTAACAGATGTGTGTTCAACCTGTGCCGGGGCTGCTGTAAGAAGCGAGCTTTCAGAGAGGCCGCAGACTGCCCAGGTAAGGGGCACCTGCTGCTGCCAGCGCCCCCCATCCCCGGCCCCCAGGGGGCAGTGGGACCCTCAGCCTCCTGAGCCCCACTTCCCTCCTTCTCTGCCAGGTCACGGATTGCTTTTTAAAACCAAATTGGAGAAGTCTCTGGCTTGGAAAGGGGCCCAGTCCCGGCCGCAGGAGTCTCAGCCAGCAGGATCTGGGGAGCCAGGCGGCCTTCCTGAGGTTGTGGGCAGTGCCCTGGCCTGAGGGGCAGCTGGAGCGCGACACACCGGCCCACCAGGCCCCAGGACTGCTGCTGAGACCTCAACACGTCCCACTTAAGGAAATGCCTTTACTCAGGGAATCTCCCACTACTCAACACAGAAGGATGAGCTGGTCTTCCCCTCGGCCTCCGCTGGGAGCCCGGAAATGCTGCACCAGGGAGCAGGCTCCCAGGCTGGACCTGCCCCCTCGCAACGTGTGTGTTTGAAGTGAACAATAAATCCTTTCAAAGATGCACGTTCAGAGCCGGAGACGGTATGTGAAGGCCCCAGGCCCAGCGGAAACTCGAAGCAAGGCTGTGAGTCGGGAGGGTGGGGTCAGGGCAATAAAGACTCAAAACAAGCAGCCACGGAAGGAACCCCCTGCCTTGGGGAACCTTCCTAACGGAGGGCAGCGCGCTGGCCTCAGTCCCCTCCCCACTGCACCGGCTGCGTGAGGGGTGGGGAGCCCCAAAGCCTGACCTCATGGAGATGAGCCTCAGAAGCCCTCTTAGCAGGAAGAAACAGCACGAGGGGAGTGTTCTCAGGCTGCCTTTTAATGGTCTGAGATCGAACTTGTCTGCAACCCCAAGTGACACAGGAACAGGAAAGTTGGGAGGCAGTGCCGCTGGGGTGCGTGGGGGGGAGGGGGGGCTGGGCGCCGCACATGTGAGCCCTGCGGTCTCTCCTTCCAGGAAGGGCCTTGAGCAACAGCCCACTTCGCCAGGGCCCCCCCCACGGGGCACAACAGGGTGGAGGGGTCACGAGAAGCTGGACGTGGACACCCCGGCGGGGGGCCCTTCACGGGGGCAGGGGTAACCTCCAGAAGTGCCTCACGAGCCACGGGAGCCTGCGTGTCCAAGTCCGAGGGTGGGGGCACGCAGACCATCCCGGAGGCCGACAGACGCCCTCACATGTTGGTGCTCATTCGGGACTGGCTGTTGGCCGGCGTCAGCTCCCCCTGGCTCCCTTCTCGGGGAGGGGACTGGGGTGGAGATGGGGCTGCTCAGCCCAGGGGACGCGCGTGTGCCCACCTCGCTGCCTCTCCGCGCCAGGGCCGCCCCCGCCCTCACCTTGACGTGAATCTGGTTACGCAGCACGGCCGCCCGCAGGATCATCGCCTTGGCGCGTCTCTGGAACTCCTTCCCCATCAGCAGCGACTTCTCAAAGGTGGTGCTGCGTTGATCCACATCCCTGGCGTACAGGATCTGCGGCGGGAGGGACGGGGCTCAGCGGTGCTCACCGGGTCTCAGGGGCCCCCTCCCGCACCCACGGCCTCGACCCCAGTCCAGGCACCTTGCTGTGGGAGTTGATGCGGGCGTTGATGAGCCCCTCGAGGATGAGCTGCGTCAGCTCGTCCTCCAGGGCCGCCACGGTGGTGTTGAAGGCCGCGGCCATCTTGTGCATGTCGGCCGACACGTAGGGGCTGAAGTACTGCAGGGCAGAGGGCGCGTCAGCCTCCCGCGACTCCCAGACCCATCCGTAGCGCCCCGCCTCGGCCTTCGTGCCCCCACATCTACCTGGATGAGGGCGCGGTTGCGGATCTGGGTGTACAGGGTCCTGACGTGGGGGGCCAGGTACATGTCCAAGAGCAGGTTGTCCTGGTGAGGAGACCCAGTCAGGCACCACCACCTGCCGCCCTCTGCCTGGTCCCCCCTCCCCATCCAGAGCAGGCAGGTCCCTCACCTTCATCTCATCCAGCATCTTGAGGCACGAGGCGTACTTGGACTCATAGAATTTGAAGATGATGTCACGAACCTGTGGCTCCAGCTCCAAGAACAACTTGAAGGAGCTGCAGGTGCACACCCCTCAGAGCCGGCCCCACACCTGCCACCTGGCCTGCAGGCCGGGGAGGTGCAGGGCCAGAGAAAGGGCCCCCGGAGAGGGACGGTCTGCGGGGCTATCACCCCACTCTCACCCACCTGCTGGAGATGACGTTGCGCTGCAGCTCCTGGCGGTCGAAAGTGGCCAAGGCACACAGGCCACCATAGACGGCCACATTGCTGGGAGATAGCAGCTGAAGGGCCAGAAGAGAGTTAGGTCCAGACATCAGGGTCGCTGACAGTCGAGACAGAATCCGAGGAGGAAGCCCAGACACAAGGCTGGGTCACCCCTGCTCCGCCCACCACCCAGCCAAAGAATACATAGGACTCCATGGGGGGGGGGGATACCCCTCAATAAACAACCCAACCCACAAACCCTCCCCCTGCTTCCCGCGTCCCAGCAAGGGCTCGTCCCCAGACACCCTCCTGTCCCTCACCTCGGGGAAATCACAGTGATCAAATGAAGCCAGCAAGAAGCACTTGGCAGCCTGCTTATACTTGCGCGCGGCCAACTCGGCTAGGCCTAGGGAGGTGGGGGGTTGGCAGAATGAAGCCTGGTGCCCAGAGGAAGCTGCCAGAGCCACCCTCACCTCTCCCAGCCCAGCTGCTGCTCAGTGTCAGGGACAAGGATTCTGGTCAAGATGTAACCACGCCCGAGAGCACTGACTGGGGCACTCTCCTTGAGTCAAGGGCCCAGGGAAGCCGTGCACAGCGGCTGTCACTCCTGCAAAGGGCTCCCAGGCCCACCTGTTAGCAATGCCTCAGCTCCTGACCACTGGCCACAGGCTGGCTTCCCCGCCCAAGACCGGAGCCTGGCAGGCACCCCCGGGGCCGTGGGTGCAGAGCTCAGACATTTCCTCAGATGTGACAAGGCCCACCACTCTGGCTGTGAGGACCTAACATCCGGCACACGAGGCCACCCCAGTGCCGGGGTCAGCCGTGGCGTCCTCCCGCCCCGAGGCCCTCACCTGCAGCACACTTGAGCTTGGTGAGGATCGCCTGGGTCTGGCTGTCCCGCTCCCCACGCTGCTGCAGGGGAAAGGGGGACACATGAGCCACCAGCCTCCACACCCTGGTCCTTTCCCGGGCCCTGCCGCCGCCCGAGAGGGGCAAGGGCCGACTGGGGAGGACGAGGCCCACCGGGGCCGCAGCAGTCCCTGGGACGGGGTCTGAGGCGGCGTTACCTCGGCAATCTCCGGCGTGGACTCAGCCTTGCTGACGTAGCTCAGCACGTGAGACCAATTCTGCAAGTAGACGCTGACCTGGTGGGCGGGCGGGGGACTCAGCCTGGGCGCCCCCTCCTGGCGCCGGGGAGTGCTGCTCTGCAGCCCCTCCTGATGCCCACCCGACAGAGGCAGGGCCCACCTTGATGACGTTGAGGCACATGTTGATGACGTGCTTGGCGCTGGTGCAATAGTCCCGGGCCCGGGAGTAACACTTCAGGGCATTGCTCAGGTCCCCACAGT
Source organism: Ursus arctos (assembly GCF_023065955.2). NCBI lineage: Eukaryota > Metazoa > Chordata > Mammalia > Carnivora > Ursidae > Ursus > Ursus arctos. The sequence goes on from NW_026622919.1 coordinate 1,098,464, forward strand.
CCAGATAGTGGTCACCCAGGTCATCGTGGCCGCGCCTGTGGGCCCAGGCGTGAGCAGACCTGGGCCCAGGGCCACGTGGGCCTCGACACCCGCCTCCCAGCCTCCCGGGAGCAGCACCTGATACTCTCCTTGATGGAGTTGCCCTTGTAGTTCTTTAGGTCCGTGTCCAGCTTCTCCAGCTTCAGCAAGGCCTTCTTCCGCGTGGCCTCCACCCAGGCCGTGTCAAGGGGTGGCGGCTCCACGCCGCTCTCTGGGATGGTGTCCGGAGCATTCTGCAGCTCCCTGAGGGAGTACTTGGCCATCAGGGGCCAAGGTGCAGGAGGATGGGTGCCTCCCGGGAGCCCCTGCCCAGCCCCAGCCGAGTGAGCACCCAGCCAGCACAGGAACACAGGGGCCCATGGCCTGGCGGGGATGCCCAACAGGAAAAGGGTCGTGCGTGCAGCCATGCCAAGAGGAGAGAAGCAAAGTGCTGTCTTCACAAGTTCTGCTTGATGTCAGAATAACTACGTGTCACGTGCACACAGAAAAAAGCCAGGACAACGTAAAGAGAGCCACAGAGTGGGGAGTGAGAACCTAGCCCGTTTTGCCATTTATTGCCCTTCCTGGCTTTTCAACAAGGAAGGCCAGATCACCACGTCGAGGCAGTGATGCTATTAAGTGCCCACATCGGGACGGTGTCAAGACTCACAGGGGCACATGAAGGGCCCCCACCTGGGCTAGACCCAAGGGGGACATACCACGCCCAGCCCCTGGTGTCTGCCCCCACCAAGGGCCCTGTGTCCTCTTGCCAAGCCCCCGGTCTCACCTGGTGGCGTCCGAGAGCTTGCGGTGGATCTCTTCATACATGTCCACATTGAAGGTCCTCTGCACAAAGGAGAGGGCCATCTTCAGGGCCTCCACCCGCAGCGGGGGGCAGTGGTCAGCAATGAACTGCAGTCGTTCGATGCGCATTAGCCCGCTGTAGCTGGCCGCATACTGCTCCAGATCCTGAAGTGGGGGTGGGGGAGTGGATGGAGACTGTGCAAGGCAGGACCCCAGATCAAGCCCTGGCAAGTGAGTCAAGAGCAGGACCCAAACGCTGACCCTTCTGCAGTATCCGAGAGGCCCTATGCCGATGACAAGAACAACTGGGTATTCGGGCACCAGACAGATCGTGATCCAGCGCTGGCAAAGGCCGCTTGGGGTGGGCCAGTGCAGGGGCCTCCAGGGCAGAGCTCTGCCCCGGGGGGCTGAGGGAGTGAATGGCCAGAGCCAGATGGGCACCACTGGTGACTGCCAGTCCCCAGGCAGAGCAGTCAGGAAGCAGTGCTCCATAGGCTGGGCCCCAAGAAAGACCCGTCCTCAGTCTGAGAAAAGCTGCACATGGGGCTCTCGCATGTGGGAGAGAAGTGGGGTGCACGGTTTCCGGCTGGGCTACCACCCCTTATAACAAGTGGGTGACCGAACAGCCTAAAGGTTTCCAAATCAGAGAAAAACATGGCCTGCGTGGGGAGTCTGGCCTAGCCCCCGCTCCAGGACTGACGCCCCAAAGCCACCTGCTGCCTGCCCCAGGACCGCCCGGTGGGCTCCTTACCAGGGTGGGGTTCTCCACCACGTAGTTGACATCGGGTGCGTTCTGCGGGTCTTCCTGGGGGTCCACATCGATCTGCATGGGCTCCACGGCCCCCTGCAACACAGGCAGCCACCTTGGCACTCGAACCGGACTGCCCAGGAAGGGCGAGAAACCCTCACCGTGCCCTGAGTCGGGCTCTGCCCGCGGTGCCACGTCCCCGGCGGGATCCTGTCCGGGAGCGCCTGCGTCCCTGCCCCTCCCCGCTCCGGCCCGCGTCCAACGCCGCCCCTCGCAAGCCCAGCGGCTGCTGAGCCGACAGCCCTGGCGCCATCTCCACCGCCGGCCTCTGGAGCGGAGAGCAGGCAGCGGGGGCCCCCTGCCCAGGGACCCCCGACAGGCCCTTCACGCCCCCAGCCACCGTCCTGACGCAGCTTCCTCCGAGCCGCAAGCAGCGCCCGGCAGGGGGCCGGCAGGGCCCGGGCGGCGGCGGGAAGGAGTCTCCTGGGGCGCCCGTCCTGCGCTGGCTGGCCCGGCCCGGCGGGCGGGGGTGCGCCCCCCTCCCGCGCTCGCTCGCTCGCTCCTGGGCCCCCTGTCCTGGAAGGTACCTCATAAAGCAGCGTACAGGCCGACAGGCTGGCGCTCAGGCTGAAGTCCCCGGCCGTGCCCGGCAGGAAGAGGTCTGACCTACTGCTGTGAGGGGTGCAGTACAGATCTGTCACTGACGAGGAGGCCGAGCTGGGGGCCGGGCTATCCCTCATTCTGTCCTGACTCTCTGCACCCCCCGACCCTGACACACAGCTGGCCTGCTGCTGAAGGGAGAAAGAGCGTTAGCGCCGGGCCGGGCCTGCCGGGCCGACGGCGGGGACCCTGCGCGAGGCCGCCGGGCCGTGGGGACGGGAGGCCGCGCGGGGGCCCGGCTCCGGCCCGGCGGCGGCGGGGGTGGGGGGTGGGAGTAGGGGTCGTGGAGGGCGCGGAGGGGCCGCCGGCCACGGCTCGTTACCTGCAAGTTAAACACCTGAACCGGCAGCGGCATCTTCGCCCACCCCGCCGCGGAGCGCCGTCCACTTCCGGGGCAGCGCCGTCCACTTCCGGGGCAGCGCTTCCGGGTCGCGGTGGGCGGGGCGGCTCTTAAAGGGGCCGCAGCGCGGCCTGGGCCCGGGCGGTGCCCGCGGGTCCCGCGGCCGCATGAGCCGCGCGCGGGGGGCGCTGTGCCGGGCCTGCCTCGCGCTGGCCGCGGCCCTGGCCGCGCTGCTGCTGCTGCCACTGCCGCTGCCCCGTGTGCCGGCCCCAGCCCAGGCCCCGGCCCCGGCCCCGACTCCAGGCCCCGGCCGGCGGGCGTCCCCTGCCCGACCCGCCACCGCCCCCCGCCTGCGACCGGACGACGTCTTCATCGCTGTCAAGACCACTCAGAAGAACCACGGTCCACGCCTGGGGCTGCTACTGAGCACCTGGATCTCCCGGGCCCGCCAACAGGTGGGCCTCGCCCCAGGATCCCCGATGTCAACACCCCTGCCCCAGGACCCCAGCCCCGGGGCCCCCATCCCCCGGGGCCCCCAGCCAGGATCCCGACGCCGGACCACAACTGTCCGCGACCCCTGGCAGCCCTGTCCCGCAAGGGCTGCCCCGGGGACCCCATCCCCGGGACCCCCTACCCACTGCTGTGTCCTCAGAGTGATAGGCAGACCCCCGTTCTGAGTCTCTGGGGACCCAGGCCTAGTCCCCCTCCTACCTGGGTGGGTTCTCTCAGCTGACACTGGACCAAGACCCCGCAGACACCCCATGAGAGCAGGCCTGGCCCCAACTGCACCAGGAGACGCCAGGGACAGTAGCGGGCGCCACCCTCCTCTCTCCCCCATCCCAACCCCAAGCGTCCAGGACCGTCCTGGGTACCCTCTTCTCATCCCAAAGCTCCAGCCCTGAAGCCCAGGCTCACCCGCTGGCATCTCTGCGGCTCCGTCCTGGTCCACCTGGGGTCTCACAGGTTGTCTCTCCCCAGACGTTCATCTTCACGGATGGGGATGACCCTGAGCTTCAACTCCAGGGAGGTGAGCACCCTCCCCAGCCCAGCGTGCACCAGGCCCCCTCGCTTATCCTCTGGTGCAGTGACACCCATCTCCCTGCTACGTAGAGTCCAGCGGTTAAGTCACTTGTCCAGGGTCACACAGCTGGTAGAGAACAGAGCCAGGGTGCCCACCTGCCACCAGCCCAGCATCAGGGCCCCACCCTGCCAGCCAGGTTCTGCCTCCCACAGCCTCTGGCGGGCTTCCCAGGGCCTCCGACTGGAGCCACGGTCCCTGAAGACACTCCAACAGAGTCATTCCTTCCCGGCAGCCCCACTTCAGGCATGTGTCCTCAACCCCGGGGGGGCTTTGCCCTCACGGGATTCCCAATGGCTGTCACCTGTCCGGGCCTTGTGGATCAGCAACAAGGTCAGCAAGTGAGGCCAGGCCAGGGCTGCGCGGTTGGAGCCAGACTGGGGGCTTTGAGCAGGGCGAGATGGCAAGGCCCACTGGACAGCCACGTTTTGCCCTGATCTCCGTGGGGTGGGCTGGCGGCGGGCCTCATCTTACTCTGGCCCTCATACTTGCCTCGTTTCTCCACCCCCCTCCCCCGCCCCGGCAGGCAGCCATGTAATCAATACCAACTGTTCCGCTGTGCACACCCGCCAGGCACTGTGCTGCAAGATGTCGGTGGAGTACGACAAGTTCATCGAGTCGGGCCGCAAGTATGTGATGGCCACGGCCCGGTGCCCCCGGGAGAGCCCAGGGCTGGGGCCCACACACCTGGGCCAGGGGGTGGAGGCCTCCACCCGCACCGGCCCCTCGCTCGTGAGCGCTCCCCACCTCCCCCAGGTGGTTCTGCCATGTGGATGATGACAACTATGTGAACCCCAAAGGCCTGCTCCGGCTGCTCTCCACCTTCTCGCCCAGCCAGGATGTCTACCTGGGGCGGCCCAGCCTGGACCACCCCATCGAGGCCGCCGAGAGGGTCCAGGGAGGAGGCACTGTGAGTGCGGGGCCGGGGGAGTGGCGGCTGAGAGAGTGGAGACCCCGGTGGAGAAGGGCAGGGGGGGCAGGTGTCTGACCCACCCCCGGGGCTGGGGGCACTTCAGGGGGAGCTGTGGGAGGAGCTGGGGGACCAGGTCGCAGAAGCCCACCCTCTTGCGGGGCACTCCCGCCATTTGTGTGGGGAGCTGCTGAGGGGCCCGCCTGGCATCTTTCTCCTCCTCAGGTGACCACTGTCAAGTTCTGGTTTGCTACGGGCGGGGCCGGGTTCTGCCTGAGCAGAGGCCTCGCTCTGAAGATGAGCCCCTGGGCCAGGTGAGGGGGTGCTGGCTGCCCGGGCTGGGAGGCCCGGGGTGGTGGGGCTGAGGATGGAGGAGGCCCTGACCCGCTTCCCCGACCCCCACCAGCCTGGGCAGCTTCATGAGCACAGCCGAGCGGGTGCGGCTGCCGGATGACTGCACCGTGGGCTACATCGTGGAGGGGCTGCTGGGTGCTCGCCTGCTGCCCAGCTCGCTCTTCCATTCCCACCTGGAGAACCTGCAGAGGCTGCCGCCTGACGCTGTGCCACAGCAGGTGCGGCCCCTGGGCGCGGAGCCCCCGGGCGCTCCCCGCGCACTCGCCCCTGGGGTCCCGCCCCTGACCCGCCCCTGACCAGCCCCCCAGGGATCTCAGGCTGGACCATCAGGGCTCAGGGAGGAATTCCCAGCCCCGCAGCTGCAGACCCTGTGCTCGGCCTGCTGGGACCCAGAGGCCTGGGTCTGGGGGCTCATTTGTAAGGGGCAGCGGCTGTGGGCAGTGCGGTCCCAGACCAGGACGCAGAGAGGGACAGGAGGCTTGGACAGGGGTGCCCCCGCATGCGCACCAGCCGCCGTCCTGAGGTGTCTTCTGTGTCGGCTGCACCTCTCAGCCCTTCCATGCTATTCCCGAGTCTGCCCTTAGGGGTGGTCCTGCCCTGGGGGGCCCAGGAAGCGGGAGGCACAGCAGCCTCTCCTGGCTTGACTTCAGAAGCCAGCGGAGGGTGTGGGGTGGAGCTGGTCCTGGGAGAGTGACCTGCCCCCTTCCCTCTCCCAGGTCACCTTGAGTTACGGGGGTCCAGAAAACCCACATAATGTCGTGAATGTGATGGGAGGCTTCAGTCTGCAGCAGGACCCCACACGGTGAGTGGGCAGTGCGGAGGGGCTCTGGCACCAGCCCCCCAAAACACCTCCACCCCAGCAGGCCTGACCGCCACGTCTCCTTCCCAGGTTCAAGTCTGTCCACTGCCTTCTGTACCCAGATACGGATTGGTGTCCTGTGCACAAGCAGAGTGACCTCGTTTCTCGGTGACCCTGGACTCCCAACCCAGGGAGGAGGAGCGTGGCTGACCCCTCCTGGCCTCGGCTCTCTCAGGTGGCCGCAGCCACGTCCAGGGAGATGTGGGTGCCCTGCAGGCCTCCCCCAGAGCCCCTGGAGGGCCAGGTGACCAGGCTCTCTGGGAGAGCTGCCTGCCCCACCCAGGGGTCCAGGCTGTGCAGTGTGCAGGCTGCCCCAGAAGGCGGGAGGGGGAGATGCTGCTGCCCCCCTAGCCCAGCCCAAGGTGTGCTCCCACGGGAAAGGTGGCCACCCTAGGATCTGAGGGCCTGGGAGGAGGCTGGCATCTGGCTCCCAGGGCTCTATCCTGCCCTCCTTACCCTGCTGGAGAGGGGGTTCCAGACAGACTGGGCCCCCTGAGTGGGCTCCAGGCCAGGGTCACAGACAGGATCCGTCAGCTGGCCATCGGTGAGCACAGAGGCTTCACCTGCAGGCCTGGGGCGGGGGAGCCACCCTGTCCTCACCGGGCTTGGTGCCTGGCCAGAGCATCGAGGTCTCTGAGGGAGCTGCAGTAAGGACTCAGGCCTCTGGCCAGTGGGCTGGGGCACAGCTTATCCCTAGCTGGGGCATCTCCATCCGGAGGCCTTGTCATCAGGGGCCCCTTGGTCAAGGTCTTCTTATTTCTGCACTCTGACCCACCATTTTGTACTTTTCCTCCCCTGGCTCCCCCGCCCCAAGTCCAAAAAGCAGCAGGGCCCTTTTGTTTGGGGCTCCCTCTGCAGTGTGGCATCCCCATCCCAGCCGCTGACCCACCTTAACTGTGCCTTTCCGTGGAGGAGAGAGTGGAACGAGGGGAGTCAGCTCTTTCGCTCTGGTCCCTTGCTGTGCCATTGCCATAAGTGAATAAAGGCTCAATGGTTACTCTGTTTGGCTCATTGGCTTAATGGACCAGCACAGCACCTGGCAGCTCCGCTCCTGGCGGGGCCTCCAGCCGCTGCTCCAGGGGGGCTCCATCCCAGGCAAATCTGCACCCCTTACAGCCCTGCCAGCCAAGCCTTAAGCTGCCATGGGACTCTTCTGTGTGAGCCCAAGCAAACGGCGAGGGGTCGGGAGAGGGGTCCTGCAGGGAATGATGAACACGCACAAACCTGTCCCAGGAGGGTAGTCTTCCCGTTATGCTTGCTTTCTCAGCACACTGTGGAACTAGTGTGTGTGTATTGCCGGGGGGGGGGGTGTACACACACAGACATGCACAGGTGTGCACGTATGTAAACAGCAGTGCACATGGGTGCATGTAGGTGTGCGTGTACGTGTGCGCGTGGCTGTACGTGAGTGTGCGTGGACGTGTGCGCGTGGCTGTACGTGAGTGGACGTGTGCGCGTGGCAGTACGTGTGCGTGAATACGTGTGCGCGTGGCCGTACGTGAGTGAGCACTGCTGTGGAGGCGTGTGCCGATGTGCGTATAGGGCAGGCAGGCAACACGCCCACAAGCAGCTTGGAGTCAGCGTGGCCTGGTTTCTGTGTGTGATTCGATGGTGCACGGCCAGGAGAAAAACACACCCGAAGGCCTCAGCCCGCTGCGGTCCCCAAGCCGCCGCGGGTGGGCGCGGCTGTCTCGATGCTCCATCGAGGCAGACGGGGTTCCCTTAGCCCTCCTTCCCGAGCCTCCGTAGCGCCCCTCGCCTCGCCCGCGCCGAGGTGTCCTGGGAGGGGGGCCGTGGAAGGGGACGTGCTGCCCCCACCGAGGGAGCGTGTGCAGAGCAGTTGCTGCGTGGGTTACGACCGAGGACCCGGGAGCGGGTTTCTGGCTCTTCTCAGGGCCACGTGTCTCCCAGAAGAGGAGGGAGAGCCCGCCCACCCCACCCCTGTTCTGTCTACAGCGGACTTCCCAGCAGTTATGACACAGTCACTCTGTAAGCCATTCCCCAGGGTTGGATTTGCCGTGGGTTTGTGAGCCCGTCCTGTTCCGTCTCTCCGTCTCGGGTCGGGGTCTCCGTTCACGTCCACTTACCCAGGCCTTGAGGCTCTTCTTGTAAGCGACTGGCCACAGCACAACCATTTTGTGTTGTTGCACGCGGGTTATGAAGTTTTCCAATGAGCAATTTTCCACTTTGCTTCACACGTCTGTCCCCAGGCACGCAGTCCCACTGCTCAGGCCTTTTGCGGAGAGCCTCTGGCAACGCCAGCCGCACACCGCTGCAGACCCAGCGAGCTTGGGGCTGCGGGGGGCCGTCAGCGTGCAGGGTGACACGGGAACCGGAGACAGCCGAACCTCAGCCTGGGAAGGGATCCTGAGGATGGATGGGTGTGGGCTCCAGGAGTCCCGGGGGTGGGAGAAGCCAGCCAGGGTCCTCTGAAAGCGGTGCTGTTAGACCCCAAAGCAGCAAGCTGGCGTGGGACCCAGGTCACTTGGAAGGGGCTTCGTGGCAGGTTGCCAGGCATTGTCCCTGCTCAGGAGCTCTCCCCTCACACCCTCGGACACGAAGCATGCAGCAGCCCCCCGAGACCAGGGCACCAGCTGAACCTCCCAGACCCCAGCCCGCTCAGACCACCTGCCTCTCCCACGTCCTGTGCTCACATAGCATAGACCCATAGACAGCACTAGAGTGGCCCACACGGCCCCTCCCCTGGCTGGAGCTCTAGGCCGGACCACCTCAGAGGCCCAGACCCCCCTCAGCGGGTCTGGAGGAACAGCCGTCCCCGGGCCCCCGGCGCCCTCCTAGGAGGGGTGGGACTGGCTGGCTTCCTGAGCTGCGTGCTCTTCCAGGCCAGCTGGTGCCTTTGTGCTTCCGAGAGGAAAAAAAGCCTGGAAAGAAACACCAAAATGTTTAATTGTCTCTGAAAAATGCTAAAACCAGTAAAATGGGTTTTTCTCTTTCCCCTTTATGGTATTTTACACATAACAAACTATGTTTTGTGACGGACCTGCAGTAGACGTATAATCAAAAAAGTTAAAATTTTGTAAATTAAGTTTAAAAATTCAATTGTGTGTCCTTGGACCTCCTCTAACCTTTTTTGAATGAGTATTTAATAAGCATCAGGACACGTGTCCCCGCAGGCCAGGCCCCAGGCCAGCCCCGGAGGGACGGGGACCCGCAGAGCAGGCCAGCTGCTGGGGTTTGGGGTGAACGGGAGCAGCTGCTGACGGGGCGATGAAAACACCCTTGATCCCCATTGGAAGACGGTGTGTTTGCACACTGGCCCACTTAACATTTGCTTGTAATCCCAAGACCAGCACCTACTTTCCTGGCCACTTGAAGACAGGTGAAGGCTTGCGCGCCCCCAGCTGAGGCAGAATTGGCGAGGCCCGAGGATGGGGGGATGGGCACAGAGGGCAAACGGCTCCCGCTCTGCGGCCAGAGGCACGGGTGCGAATCCCCACTCCGGCACCTAGTGGCCTCATGCAAGTTCATGCCACACTTCTGAGCCTTGTTTTCTCTTTTGTCAAGTAGAATCTACCAGAATGAATTGTGTTTTGATCTCCAGGGTTACCGTCTCCGTAAGGTGTGTGAGCGCGTGTGTGAAGCCCGCGTGCATTTCCTCTAAGGGCAATGGCTCAGTGTTAGCTAACTCAGTATTTGTGGTGACTTGGTCCCACCGTGAATAACAGGGATTAACCCTATTCTGGGATTAGAGAGTAGCTATGGTTACACGACTCTGTGAATATAGTAAGAACCACCAAATAAGGGTGTTGTTTGCAAAGTGAGCTGAGGTGAGATTCAGAATCGGAGCGGCCCATACTTATTACATATTTCAACGTATTAACAAAAAACGTTCCCACAAAGAAACCCCCAGGGTCAGGTGGTTTCACTGGCAAACTCTCTCAAACATCCAAGGAGGGAAGAACGACATGACACAAAGCCTTCCAGAAAATAGGTTAGAAGAGGACATTTTCCCTCATTTGTGAGGACAGGATAACTCGGCACCAAACTTGGACAAACACATTACAAAAAAGTGGATCAGCTGAATCTGAACTTTATATGGAGATGCTAAGCTCATGGGATCTAAAAAGCAATCTTGGAAAAGAACAAAGTTGAAGGACTCACACAGCCTGACCTCAAGACCTCCCTGGAGCTACAGGATGGAGACGGCAGGGCGTCCGCGCACGGCCCACACGGAGACCCAGAGGCCCCGGAGGGGAGCCCAGACGCAGGTGCACGCGCACACCGTCACAGGGTCCTGAGAAATCCCCGGAGCAATCCAGTGGGGGAAAGTCTTTGCAACAAACAGTGCTAGAATTAGTCTATGAATTAATTTGTTTTTACTTAAAAAGAAAAAAAAAAAAAGCCAGCACGGAGTGTTGGGCTGGGCTTGGCAGTGGTGCAGGAAGGACTAAGTCCTAAACACGCATCTGTTCACACGGTGATGGCGGGGGTCGGGAACCCAGGGCGCTCCTACCTTCGGGGCCCATCTGTGGTTTCCAAGCGGCCCCAGCATCACCGGGTAAAACGGAGGCACAGAGAAGCGCGATGAGCACACGACCCGGGAAGGGACCACAGTCCTCTCCCCACACGTCACGGGCTCGAGGGGAGGGAAGCCGGAAAGCGTGGAGAAGCCTCTAGTTTGGCGCGTGCCCATGACGTGGGACTCTGGCACACCGGCCTCTGAGGGTGCTCTGGCGGGGGTGGGGGGCCGGGTGGGGGGTTCTTCAGAAGCGCCCGTTCCCTGTTACTACCAGAGACACAAACTCCTGTTTTCAGTCAGTGGTAGGCACCTTGCTCTCGGCCGAAAGTTCTCCTGACGTGGAATGTGAGGGCAGCCCTGCAGCCGCACACAGGCTCTGGAAGGAGCAGAAAGGGGAAGAAAGGAGGAGAAGGAATCGGGACAAGGCAGGGCCTGCAGGCCGGGCCCTCAGCTTGCGGCTCCCGGCGCACACCAGGCGGGGGCAGCAGTCTTCCGTCTCCCCGAGGACAGGACGCCAGAGCCAAGTTTGGAAAGCTCAGTTATGGGGAGTCATCGTGGTGAGGAGGGGTCTCCACGGGGTCCTGGCCTCAGTGCAGGGGCGCACGGGCTCGGGTTCCCGCACCCCGGCCACAGCCACCGCCTCCAGCGGGCTTCCCTGCACCTGTGCCGGGCCCAGGGCTCGCCCTGCTCCGCCCCTGGCCGCCTTCTGGCCCAGCCGGTGGGCTTTCCTCCCCCACCCCCAGCCCCTGAGCCTCAGCGACGTCCCTGCTCCCACCTGAGCCAGAGCTCTGGAAGGGCAGGCAGCTCCTGAGGGGTTCATGCAAGAAGGTGGCGTGGGGGGGGGGGCAGTCGGGTAAGCGCCCAGGTCTTGATCTCAGCTCAGGTCTTGATCTCGGGGTCCTGAGGTCAAGCCTCACGTTGGGCTCCAAGCTGGGCGTGGTGCCTACTTAATAAATAAAATAAATTAAGTAAAGTAAAATAATAAATTTGAAGCTTGAAGCCACACAGAGTGGCCTCGGGCCCCTAACCTGTCCCCCTCTTCCCCGTGCCCCGGAGAAAGGAGCAAAAGCCCCAAAATGCACAGCTTTGGGAGGCCCCCCAGGAGGCACTGCACCCCCTCCTGTAAGGGCAGCCGTCCCTCCCGCCTCCCCTGTCCCTTCTTCCTGCCCACCACCTTCCCTCTTCCCTCCCTTCCTTTCCTCCTTGGTTTTTCTTTCTTCGAAGTTGTGCAAGAATCACTTCCTCACTCTCCCCCGCTCGGCCCAGGTCCCCCCTCTTTTTCACACACTTGCTCCTTGTAGTTCTGTCCTCTACTCCCCACCCCTCCTGGAAACTATCCATGTGTTTCAGGATCTAACTGTGTGTTTGTGTTCTTGTAAAGTGTGTGTCATATTTTTTTAAAAAGATTTCATTGATTAGAGAGAGGAGAGGCAGAGGGAGACGCAGGCTCCCTGAGCAGGGAGCCCGATGCGCACGACTGATCCCAGCATCCTGGGATCATGTCCTGAGCCTGGGCAGACGCTTCCCGACGGAGCCCGGAGGCGCCCCAGCGTGTCGTTTTGTAGGCAGACATCTCTGTGCTTACTGTCTGCACAGTGTGTCTTTCCTTTCCACCCACCCGTGACGATTGTCAGGCGTCTGTAGACAGAGTGTGCTCTTGCTTCTGTACTGGGCGTCCCGATCTCTGCCTCGGACGCGTGTGGTCCGGTCAGGTCTCATGTTGCTGTTGGTCTAGCTGGGTCCAAGTTCCCCAGTTAGCCCTGTTTTCTATTTGTTCTTTCTGCTTTTTGTTCTATTGATCCTTGCCCACGTTCCCCGGGGTGGGGCTGGCAAGCAAGCAGCTTTAATGCTTTACTTCATTTCCTTGTCTGGCTTCTTCGCCGCGTCTAAGGAGTATTTTGTTGGCATGGCATGGTTACCAGTATGCGTCCTGAATTTATCAAAATGGGTTTGGGGTCAATATTAACCACTTGGCAAACGTACTAAGCTTGCAAGAGTAGAATTTCTTTCACCCTCGTTACCCTTTGGGCTGTTGTTTCCTCTGTACTTTTACATACGCCACTTCACAAGGGTGTTGTTAAAATATTTATTTACCTAATAAGGCATCTCTACACCCAATGTGGGGCTCAAACTCACGACCCTGAGCTCAAGAGTCGCTTCCTCCCCTGACTGTCCCGGCCAGGCACCCCTCTTATTTTTATTTTAAAGAGTCAAGTGTTTCTAAAGGAATTTTTGACAAGAAAAATTGTATTGAGTATTTTCCAACGCGTGTATTATTTCCAACATTCTTCCCTCCTTCTGATAGCTGCAAGGAATCATCTGGAATCATTTCTCTTCAAGCTAAAGAACATCCTTTAGCTTTCTTATATTGCAGGTCTACTGGCGACAGAATCTCTCAGCTTTTGTTGACCTGGAAATGTCATCTCTACACCCAACATGGGGCTCGAACTCACAACCCCGAGATCAAGAGTCACGCTCCACCGACTGAGTCTGCCGGGCGCCCCTCACCTCATTGTTGAGAGATATTTTTGCTGCATCTAGAATTTCTGGATGGACAGATTTTTTTTTTTCTTTTAACACTTTGGAGATGTCATTTTGCTGCCTCCTGGCCTCCTGGTTGGCTTACGAGGAGGTGACGTTCACGCTCCCACTTCCCTCTGGGCAATGAATGCTCCTTCTCGGGCCTCTTTCCACGTCCTCCTTTTATCTTTAGTTTAATCAGATTGATAATGATGCACTTTGGTGTCATTCTTTTTACACTTATCCCGCTTGGGGTTCTGTGAGCTCTGGGGTCTGTATGTTGATTACTTTAATCAAAGTTTTGGGAACTTGGGGCGTTAGTTCTTCAGCTCTCTTCTCATTTTCTTCTGCTGGGACGTCAGTTACCCCCATGTTAGGCCATTTATCTGACCCTCCCCTTAGCCAGCGGACCCTTGAGGGTCTATTCATTTTTCTTTGGTGTTTTGTTCTCTTTCTTCGGATTGTATCGTTTCTATTGATCTGCCTTCAAGTTTAAAGACTGTTTTCTGACACCTACGATCTGCTGTTAAACCTACCCAGCGAATTTCTTTTAGTTATTGTGCTTTTAAAGTCACAATTTCCATTTGATTCTTTTTTATAGTTTCTGTTTCTATGATAAAATTTTCTGTTTACTCATCAAAATGTTATTTTCCTTTAATTTTTTTAACACATATATAATAGGTGCTTTAAAGTCTTGTTTAGTAAATCAAGACAATTTTTGTTTTAGTTGGCTGCTTTTTCCTCGACTCTGGGTAATGTTTTCCTGTTTCTTGTCATTCCTAGAAAATTTTCATTGTGTACTGGATATTACAGACAATACGCTATAGACAGTCTGGATTTTGTTATCTTCCTCTGAAGGGTGTTGGATCTTGTCCTGGTAGGCAGCTCAATTACTGACTAATCATTTCGAACTTGTTTAAGTTTGTTTTGTGCTTTATTAGGGCTATCTGCAGAAAACTTCTGGTGTTTCCCCTGCCCTCTAACTTACTGTGACTCAGCCTCCTAACTGTCTCGCCTGTGTGTTTTATTAGGGCTTTTGAGAGAGAAGCGAGAGTGAGCCTACCTCTGGTGGCCCTGACTCATAGAGACTTTCCAGGTCATAGCTGGATGCCCAGCCTTGATGAGCTGTGTCCACTGTGGCTGGGCCAGAGCTCCCAGGTCTCCAGCACTGGGCCATGACTGATGTTCTGTTCTGTCCTGAGCCACTCTTGGGTGATCTCATCCTGCACGTGTTCAGCCAATCCTCAGCCATGGACTAGAAAGGAACCAGGCAGAGACCACACACAGACTTCTGGGCACAGCCTCCTCTTTTCCCTGCAGATTCCAGCCCCTTCAGTTGCCTCAGACCCTGATCTGCCTCGGCCACTTGGCAGGACCACATGTTCTGCTTGGATCCTGGCTTCCTGCCCCTCAGGGGACGTGTTATCCCAGGCAGAGCATCTGTTGGTCTAACCTCAGGGGTTTCTATCCACCAAGGATGGAAGTCTTATGCTGCCTATTACCATTTCCAGAACACAATTACTGGGTATATTTGTCAGGCTCCACAGTTACTCACAATGGGAAGGCTAGTTTGGGAACCGGTGAAAACATCACCACAGGAAGCAAATGTGCATGATTTTTAGTCTATGGGGAGGACAGTGTGTTGTAAATCTCAGTCTGTTTTCACTTGTTCCACTCTGATCCAAGGGCCAAGTTATGATTGCTCCTGAGGAAGCACTAGCTGGTGGAAGGGTCTAGTGCGGTCTAAGAAGACAGAAGTTTATCTAAGCTGGGCCAGCTCCCCAGGGGGTGGTCGGACTCCGCAGACACACCGTAATGCTGGAGGAAGGGACCGTCCTCTCCAGGCACGGAGAGAGGCCAAGGGATGGGAGAACCCAGTGACTTGGCCTATGGACAAGAAACCCCTAGAAAACTCACCCCAGAAAGTTACCCTGGACCCAATAGCTGGGCCCTCAGCTTCCAGACTCAGTGCTTAGGGCCTTGTGCCTGCAGGCTGGGGTCAACTCCCAAAGGGTGCGGCGACAGGCACAGGGAGGCGGCTCGCAGGCAGGAAGCTTGATGCCGCCTCCCTAGCTCAGCATCCCTGCCCCCCCACCTAGGCCTAATCCTGGGAGTAGCTGAGTCGGCTTTTCCCAGGGGCATTGCCTTACGCTCACCCACACAGAGCCTTTGTGCCTCAGGCTAGCTCAGGAAAGAGCTTACTAGGCTCTTGGCAAAGCAGACCTGCCGGCAGGCCCTCTCCCTACACCTTATCCCTTCTGCTATCATCCAATAATGTTGGGAGCAGGGGCTTCAGGACTTTTCCCACCAGAGAAGTTGTCAGCTAGCGGCAGGCTCAGTCCCAAAGACCCAGGAGCTTCCAGGAAGGGGCCGCTGCCCAATAACCCTGATACCCGAGGTCTCCCTGGAATTCTCCAAGCCCCGGCGCCAGGCTGTGAAGCAGTCAGCTTCTGAGACAGAGTGGGGCCAAGGGCCTTCAGGAGATGGTGCAGGCAGGCAGGGGTGGGAGTCCCCGAGCGGGCCAGAACCTCCACCGTGGCTCTGGCCTCCGCGCCCCGCAGGCTCAGCCAGGGCGGGCAGAGCCTCTCCACACACCTCCAGCGTTCTCCCTCTGAGGCTCTGCCCGGCGGCTGCCGCGGGTGAAAAAAAGAATCGACAAGCTGTGGTTTGCGGCTAACACGCCAACCACGGCAGCGTGTCCCACACAGCCTGATGAAGGCAGCATGCAGGGACTGGCTCCCGGGTCCTCAAAGGAAACTTTGCAGGAGCCCTTTCTCTGTGGTGCCCACGAGCCTACAGACCTGTCCACAGAGGGGGTGTTCAAAGCAGGAAAGGCCTGGCACTGACTCACAGACAACCCAGAGCAAAGCCCTCTCCAAACTGAACTCCTGGGATGGCGCAAGCCCAGGATCCCACTCCCTGCCAGGAGCACAAACACCCGGGGCCGGGGGGGGGGGGGCTGACCTGGAGTGTCTCATGTGATTTTATTTGTCAGGGAGAGAGAGAGAGAGTACACAAGCAGGGGGAGCAGCAGGCAGAGGGAGAAGCAGGCTCCCCCACTGAGCAGGGATCCCAATGCGGGGACTCGACCCCAGGACCCCGGGATCATGACCTGAGCCAAAGGCAGACGCTTCACCGACTGAGCCACCCAGGCATCCCAATAAATAAATAAAATCTTTAAAAAAATAAATAAGATAATGCACCGTTCATTCATTCATTCCTTCATTCATTCCTCACTCCACAGACACATTGGAGGCGCACTCTGCCCAGTGCCGGGGGAACAGAGGCGGACAGCACAGCACACCTGCCCTCCTGGGGTTCAGGCTGTCAGGAGTCACGGAGCAGATGCCGTGGGGGTGGGAGCCGGGCCATGAGAGTGCAGGTGACCTGGCCTTGGGGACAGGCAGATCCTCGTCCCCTCCACCAGTGGGACCTTGTGGGCAACAGGTGGCCAGTGGAGCATGAGGAAAGGTCTGGAACCAGTGCAGGCTCTGGGCTCTGGGTGGTGACAGGGCCATGGCTCTGGGTCGCACAGCAGGCAGGTGCCACTCAGAGAGAAGCCACTTGCTCAGCCTGAACGGCACAAGGGGCGGCCCCCCTCCACACCTCTTGTGGCACGGAAGTGCCGTTGCTTGGGAGACGGGCTTGGTCTCCAGGCCCCGTGCCCACGTGCACCCCCTCCCTGCCTGGCCAACTTCCGCAGGTGCACAGAATACACTTGTGGGACCGCACCTGTCAGCACCTCCCAGTCACAGAATGTTCTAGGTGGCGTCGAGCCTTCCCAACTGAGAAACTGTCTAGCCCAGGCAGTGGGGTGGGATCTGGCTTGAGGGGGGGCCCTCCTTCCCAGGCCTTTCGGGTGCCCAGGCCTCCCTGAGGCCCCCATGCCCTTCCTGAGTGCAGCCTGGAGCCCAGCCTTTTCTGGAGGGTGCCCAGGGTCTGGCCGTTTGGTGGGGAGCCTCCTCCCCTCAGAGCCCACCTGGCCCTGGCCCCAGCCAGCCCTGACTTAGCTCCATTCCACCCTGCTCAAGTGTCCTCTTTGGGGCCTGGCCCTGGCCAGTTCCAGTTTCGGGCAGGCCTGCACAAGGGTGCTCTCCTTGCCCTGAGAAACAGGAAATGCAAATGAAACCTCCCTCTCTCTTAAGGAGAAAACCTGAGAAGTTAGCTTGGAGGCTTGGGAAGGACCTTTGTTCAGGTGCAGCCCAGGCCTTTCCGGGCAGGCCCTGGGCACCCGAGGCCTCCCCACCCCCACCCCCTCACACCACCTGCTGTGCCCTTGAAGCTGGAGTCCTTCTCCCAGGCCCTCGGCGCCCTGACCACACTGTCCTCCCTGCCCTGCTGCTCCAACGGCCGATCCCCGTGGCCAGAAGTGTGTGCTCGTTGGCCCGCGGGCATGTGCACATGCGTGCCGGGGCTGCCCTCCCCACGCGGCCCCCAGGCTGTGCGCAATGGGCCATCAGTGAGGCAGGCCCTGGGGGCACCTCTGGGCTGGACACAAGGAGCTCCGTTCACATGGGTTTCCTGGGGAAGGAGCTGGTGAGATCAGCTTTTTCTCAAGGAGTTTTTCTATAAGTGAGAGCAAAGACA
This sequence comes from Ursus arctos, assembly GCF_023065955.2. NCBI lineage: Eukaryota > Metazoa > Chordata > Mammalia > Carnivora > Ursidae > Ursus > Ursus arctos. Next base: position 1,115,822 of record NW_026622919.1, read on the forward strand.
CGAGTGGCAGCCAGTGGGGCCAGGTGGGGGGTTTCTGGTTTTTTGGTTTTTTTAAAGATTTTATTCATTCATTTGACAGAGACAGAGAGAGCACAAGCAGAGGGAGCAGGAGAGGAGAAGCAGGCTCCCCGCTGAGCAGGGACCTGATGCAGGGCTCCATCCCAGGACCCTGGGGTCAGGACCCGAATGGAAGGCAGACGCTTCACCAACTGAGCCACCCAGGTGTCCCTGGTTTGCTTTTAAGAAGAGACAATGGCAAGCTCCTGGAGCAGCAGGGAGAGGCTGCTGGGGAGGCTCTGGTGACACCAGGAGGGACGGGTCACTCGTGAAGGGGGGGGGGGTCTTCAAGGGGCACAGGGCTGGGAGCAGACAGCGAGGGGCTGTGTGATGCAGGCGATTAGCTAAGAGAGAGGAGGGCCGGCGTGGAGGGTTTCCAGAGAGAACAGAAGGTGAGAAGGACTGGGAACCGCGGGCGGTCACTGGCGAGCTCAGAGAGGCCGGGCGGTTTGTGGGAGCGGGTGATGACCACATGTGTGTGCCGTCTGGTCCACAGCAGCTGGGGGGACCAGGTGTGGTGGAGAGCATTCAGCTGCTCCCTGACGGGCCCCGTGGCTCTGAGTGCAGGTGGGACTGGGAGACTCGCCCGGGCCATGGCTGGGGGGGGAGGAATGCACGTCACTCCCAGGCTGCGGGCTCCAAGAGCTGGTGCAGGCCGCGAGAGCTGCCCCTGGCAAAGCGCAAGTTCCGGATGGTGCAGCTACACGGCGGTGGGGCCTGCACCTGCCTGAGTCCCTGCGCAGCGGCCCCGAGCCATAGTGGGAGTGGGGGAGGTGTCCTTGCGTCCAGCCCCCGAGATTACGGGGCTTGTGAGAGCTTAGCCATGGGCAGCCCCGGGGAGCAGCCCCAGGAGACTGCCCTCATCTCAGACAGTAGTGGCAAGTTCGGGGTCCCCAGGGCCACCCTCCCCACAGACCAGCTGGCTACAAATTCAGGGGACCTCACAGACACCCTCAGTTTCCATAAGTCGCTAGAATGATCCACAGAAGTCAAGAAGGTGCTGTTCTTAGGATTACAGTTTTCTTACAGCAAATGGATATGGAAAATCACCAAAGGGAGAGACAGAGGATGGCACCCAGGAGGGGCCAACCTTCCCACTGCCCCCTGGAGTCCCGACCTGTGACAACAGGCGTGAAATATTGCCAACCAGGGAGGCTTGCCGGAGCCTTGGTTGTCCAGGGGCTTGGGGAGCTCCATCGCCTACCGCCTGTGTGGCTGCACGACCTTTAGACTCCAGGCCTCCCCAGAGGTCAGGCCCAATACAACGCATCCCGAAGCCCCCAGCATAAATCACCCCGAGACTACCCCGTGGCCGAGGCCCCCAGGCAAACCGAGACGTGCCTGTCAGGTGGGACATGGCAGGAGCCTGGCGATCCCATCCCAGGAGCGGAGACAAGGGCCAGAGCCCTCTGTAGGTAATTCTCCACCACACACAGCGTAAGAGGGCTGTGGCTTTGCCGAGCAAGCTAGTGCAATGCAGGTGAGCCTCGGGCGGGGGCTCCCTGCGCTGGCGGCCCTGCCACAGCCTGGGTCACACCCTTCTTGTGCCTGTTTCATTGCCCCTTTCCCTGGTGGGTCCACCCCACGCATCCCAAGCCCAGAGCGCAAGCCGGCCTGTGGGGCTTCCGCGTGTTGTTCAGTGAGGAGCAGATGACCTTCCTTTTGGAGATGAGCCCATGTCAGGGCCCTGGCGCTCGGCGACTCTTTGCCCCACAGCGCTGATCTGGGCATGCAGACCCCTTCACGTGCTGCCCGGGGCTGCAAGCACCTCACCCTCCTGCCTCGGAGCCGTATCCCTGGGAAGGCAGCCTCCACGGCCTGCTGGAGCAGAGCGCAGAGGGCAGCCCCGGGAGGGCTGATCTGGGAGACTGAAGACCCCGGAATCTCAGGGGTAGAAAATAGTCAGTAATGTAGACGTCAGGGCACGTGAGGGCGTGTGCGTGTGCACGTCTGTGTGTACACGTGTGCACACGCGTGTGTGTGCATGTGTGCGCACGCGAGCGTGGTGTGTCTGCGGGGGCATCTGGGGGGCATGCATGAGGCTGCGGGAGGCCTTCCGGCTGCCCTGTCCCTCTGCCCGGGCTCTGTCTCTTGCCTGCGGGGCCTGCGGGTCCCAGGCTCCGAGAGACTCAGGCAGCAGCTGGGACCCCACAGCAGGCTGGACCCCGAGTCTGGCTGCTGCCTGCTCTGCTGGCCACGGTGGGCTGTATGTGCATCCCGCGCCCCCCGCAGCAGTGCCAGGGCTCCTCGGCAGGGGTGCGGCGGTGCAGTGAGGGGTGCCGGCTGCTTCTCTCGGCGCTGGAGACACAGGGGAAGGGACGTCCCAGCCCAGGGCCTGCATAAGGGACCTGAGTATCCGCGGCCGTCTAGAAGAAGCGCTGACCCTCTGCAGACGCTCACTCAGTCTCACCCCGAATGACCAAATGACTGTGCTAATGACCCCGCAGGCCCCAGGGACGCTCGTGAAAGCGGCTGCACCACCCACTGAAGCTCGGTCCTGGAGCTCCGTGCGGGCGGGACAGGGTGACGCGCGCCCGGCTCCACGAAGGGTCCCAGGAGCCCAGCGGCTCTTTTCCGGGAGAGCCCTGAGCAGTCTCCCGGAGCGGGCCGTGAAGCTGCTGCGGGTCCTCCTGCGGCGGGCGGGGCCCCCTGAGCACTTGCCCCGCAGCCTGGGGCCCGGACACAAGGACGCCCTGCAAACCACCTGGAAATGCCGGGCTCCGTGGCTTGCTGGGCAGGAGGGCACCCAGGGCGCAGGGGGGTTGGAATGGTCCCGTGAGCCCCGCTCTCCCAGCCGGGAGAGCCCAGGGGTGCACTGCTCAGCACCCCTTTTGAGAAATAACTTCAGGACGGGCTCTTCTCTGCAGCCAGAGCGTTTGGTGGGGACGGCTGCCTCTGAGCTGGGCTTCCTGAGCTCAGTGGGGGAACCCAGTCCCAAAGATGGCTTGGTGGTGATTGCCACACGTGGCAGTAGTCAGAAGGCGGGCAGGCAGAGCTCTTCCTCCCGCGGGCGAGAAGCCTGGGCCAGCCGTGCAAGGCAGTGTGCCGTGGTGTAAGGGAACGGTAGTGGTGACCATGGGACCAGGAGCTGTCGTCAGCTCCTCGTTACTGGGGCACGTCTGTGTGCATGCTGGCCCATTCTGTCCTCTCTGCCCGTTCCCACCCCACCTGCCGTAAGCCGAGCCGGTAGGGGCTAAGTTTCTGGTGTGGTTCCAGCCTGTCTAGGTGAGCACGTGTCTGTTGTGGGCTGTTGGCTGAATGATGTTAGATTTTGTTACTGGCTTTACTTGGAGGTTAAGTCAAACGCACTGTGGTGGGTGCACTGGGTGGACCCTAGCCACCCGGTTTTGCCCCTGGGGTTCAGAGGACAGATATGAAGGGGAAGGACAATGCTGTGCTTGAGGTGGTCAAAGCTCTCACCCCTCGATCAGAGCTAACATCACCGGCAGTGAGACGGGTCCGCGTGGCACCAGCTGACCGCGTGCTGTGAGACGCGGCGCCTTTCTCTGGAGCCACTGACGGAGACACGAGCACCTAACCACGAGGGAACACTGCGCAAGGCCCAGCTGACGGACTTTCTGCAAAAGAACTGGCCTCTAGTCTCTGGAAATGCCAAGGTCATAAAGGTCAAGGAAAGACTGAGGAGTGTTCTGGAGTGAGGGAGGTGAGCCTGGACTGGACCCTTTCACCACACAGAACTGACACGGGGAGTTTCAGGCAAGAGGAGTGAGTTCCAGGGATGCCCTGAGGTGTAGACAGTCCTCCCAGAACGCTGCGGGGGCAGGGTCTCCGGCCACATGCGCTGCCTGCAAACACAGAGCGACGGGACGCCAGGGACCCCGGAGGTGATGCATGCGTTTATGACCTTCGCTGTAGGGGTGGTTCCCCCGGGGTTTGCCTACGCCCCAACTCCTCCGGTCGTCTACACTGAACCTGTGCAGTTCAGTGTTGCTAAAAAGAAAACCACGGGCCCAGGGACACCTGGGCGGCTCGGTCAGTGAAACGGCTTCCTTCAACCCAGGTCATGATCCCATGGTCTTGGGTTCGAGCCCCACATCGGGCTCCCTGCTCAGCGAGGAGTCTGCTTCTCTCTCTGCCTGCCTCTCCCCCTGCTTCTGCTCTCTCTGTGATGAATAAATAAATAAAATCTTAAAAAAAAAAAAAAAGAGGGGCGTCTGGGTGGCGCAGTCGTTAAGCGTCTGCCTTTGGCTCAGGGCGTGATCCCGGCATTACGGGATCGAGCCCCACATCAGGCTCCTCCGCTATGAGCCTGCTTCTTCCTCTCCCACTCCCCCTGCTTGTGTTCCCTCTCTCGCTGGCTGTCTCTATCTCTGTCAAATAAATAAATAAAATCCTGAAAGAAAGAAAGAAAGAAAGAAAGAAAGAAAGAAAGAAAAGAAAACGAAAACCACGGACCCAAACAGTAGTCACTCATGTCAGGGACCCTTGAACCAGTCAACCTGGGAATGTCCGGTCAGCACTCCGAAGTGTCTGCTCCCCTTGGGAGAACCACCTTGCCTGACGTGAGGCATCCTTTGCTAATAATTTCCTTCTTCCCTGTCCCTCTCTTCCTTTAAAAACCTCTCCTCTTCTGCTGCTCAGTGGAGTTCCTCTCTACTCGCTAGATGGGAAGATGCCTAATCCACAAATTGAGAAAGCCAATTAGATCTTTAAAATTTCCTCAGGTGAATTTTTGTTGACCGTGTATGTCAATTATACCTCAATGAAGCTGTTCTTTTTTTTTTTTTTTTAAGATTTTATTTATTTATTTGACAGAGAGAAAGCCAGCGAGAGAGGGAACACAAGCAGGGGGAGTGGGAGAGGAAGAAGCAGGCTCATAGCGGAGGAGCCTGAAGTGGGGCTCGATCCCAGAACGCCGGGATCACGCCCTGAGCCGAAGGCAGACGCTTAACCGCTGTGCCACCCAGGCGCCCCGAAGCTGTTCTTTTTGAAAAGAACATCCCTGGGATAATTTATGAGACCGGAACGGAGCCGAGGACACATGGTGGGGACACGTGGTATTAGTCTCCTGGCGTGCGTGCGTGCCTGTGCGTGCTCGCGCCTGTGTAGGATAAAGTCTGTGTTGGAAGGAAGCAGACATGAAGCTACTTGGGGGTGATGGGGTGCTAGTTTTACTCTGAAATGGCTCAGGGGGAGACAAGTTTGCAGCATCCTTGCAATTCTGAATTATTTCAAAATAAAAATTATCTGTAGCATTTGAACTGTGTCAGGAATGTGGTAGTGGCCTTGGAGGGGTGGGGCACATGGTGGGGGGTTTGATTTGGAAGCAGGGGGCTCTTTGTGACATGTGGGTCTGTGGGAGAACACTCCCCAAAGGGCCTTCTGCAAGGCCGAAACGGCGGGCGGGGCTGGGGGCTGTCCTCCAGACCAGGTGGAAGCCAGCTCCCAAGGCTCTGGGACGGCTAGGGGCAGGTGCACTCCATCCTGGGGATCTCGGACGAGACCTGCGGGTCCCATTGTAGACGATGAGGGCTCAGCCCTATACCGCACAACCGTGCTTCCCAGGCATGGCTCCAACACGCGCTTTGGGGGCCTTGCTGTGCACAGGACTGACTGTTCCACCCCCACAGCTGGCAACCTGAGTCCCTCTTGGGAGTGGATTTCAAAATGTGTCTGGGAAGAAAGCCAGGATTTCATGTGCTGTGTCATGCCCAGGGCAAGGATTTCCTCCATTTTACTCCCTGGTGATTCAGAAGGTCAAGGACGTGCCCAGAGGGCAAGCCCACCTGGGCCTCCGGGAGTTGAGGAGGTCTCCGAGAGGCAGGATGCGCTCCAGGACAGGAGCCTCTCTTCCTGGGACCGCACCTGGGGTCCGGCCAGGCCAGAGTGAGGAGGGAGAGGCGGCAAGGGCTCACCTGCGTGTCAGGGTCCCACCTGGAGGGCCTGGAGGAGGGTCATGTGCCCTGCCCTGAACTCCGGACCTCTGGACAGTGGCTTTGGTCCTGCGAGACCTGTGACACAGGACCGGACGGCACTCAGGACTTGGACTTATCCCCAGAAGTGGAATCACCATCAGAATCCACAGGGATCAAGGGCACGATACCAGCCTCAAGCCCAGTGTGCCTTTGCTATCATGCCAGGGTCAGCTCCAGGCCATCTGTCCCCAGCAGCCAAAGAGGGGCATGCCCCCAGTCCAGGGTTTACTTCTATTTCCTTTTCCAAACTCAGGGTGGAGCTTTTGGCCAGCACCTTTGGATTGTGGGTGGGGAGAGCGGCAGATCCCTGTGAACAAGGAAACAGAAGCTGTGTGACGCCCCGCCCCTGCCCTGTGCCCCCAGCCTCCCTGCCTCGACACCCCCAGAACGGCCCGCCCCAGGCCTTTAAAACCTCCATGCCCTCCTCTCCCGCTGGACAGAGGCACAGAGTCAGCACCATGCAGCTGAATTTCAGCAGCCTGCAGGCCCTGGTGACAGGGGCAGGGAAAGGTGGGTGTGAGCAGGGCAGGTGAGGGTGCAGGAGGAGCCAGGTAGACAGTAAGGTGGGTCCCGAAGCCTCACAGGCCTGTGTTGGGGTCTGGGTCCCTCCATGCCCGTCACAGACCAGCCCGCCAGCAATTATCCCCTTACCACACCTCCGACAACCCCTGGACCTGAGCGCAGCCTGATGTTACCACCCAGCAGGCTGCCCTGGGACAGGACACTGGCCACTCCCTGGTCAGTGCAAGACCCCTGCCCCTAGATGGTGGCCCTCAGGCTCAGAGATGCAGCTAGGGCCTCTTCCCTGGGCCCAGTGGGAAGGAACTCCTCTCTGGGGCCTCCCTTGGCCAGACCCTGGCTGGCCCAGCCTCTGACTCAGACCACCAGTTACCCCTTGGTGTCCATTCTCTGCCCAGCACCCTCTCACTGCCCTTTCCCAAATGGAGGGGGCTGCAGCCTCAGTCCTCAGCCTTGACCCAGATGTGCTGGGCCATCTGCTCACCTGGTGCACCCCTGCAGGGATCGGGAGGGACACTGTGAAGGCCCTGCATGCTCTGGGAGCCAAAGTGATAGCCGTGAGCCGCACCAACACTGACCTGGTCAGCCTCTCCAAGGAGGTAAGGCATGCAGCCCCGCCGTGGCCCAAGCCTGCCCCCCACACCCTCTGGTGCCTCATGAGCCTGCAGGGACTACCTCCTTGATCACTGACCAATGCCTCTCCACAGTGCCCCGGGATAGAGACCGTGTGTGTGGACCTGGGTGACTGGGAGGCCACGGAGCGGGCCCTGGGCAACGTGGGCCCTGTGGACCTGCTGGTGAACAATGCTGCTGTGGCGATAAAGCAGCCCTTCCTGGAGGTCACCAAAGAGGCCTTGGACAGGTGGGGAGTGGGAGAGCAGGTGGACTGGGGAGGGGTGGCTGAGGACCTGGGGCAGATGTGGCCTTGGACCATCTGACTGTCTACCCTCCCCCAGGACCCTCAGTGTGAACCTGCGCTCCGTGTTCCAAGTATCCCAGGTGAGCCAGTGGGAGGGCAAGGCCCAGGTGGGAGTGCCACGGGGTCACGCTGCCCCTCTCTTGGCTTCTAGATCGTGGCCCGGGGGCTGATCCAGCGAGGAGTGCCTGGCTCCATTGTCAACGTCTCCAGCATGGTGGCCCATGTCTCCTTTCCCAACCTAGCTGTCTACAGTGAGTCCCTCTGCCCAGCCTGTACCCCCCATTCCATGCGGGAGATGCTGGGCTCCTGGGCTTAGCCTCTGTGCAAAGGAGGCTGAATCCCTACGGGATCCTCAGTGCTGTCTGCCCTCCACAGGCTCCACCAAGGGCGCAATGACCACACTCACCAAAGTCATGGCCGCAGAGCTGGGACCATACAAGGTGGGCATGGGAAGGGGCGCCTGGGGAACAGGGGTGGGGGGGTCACAGAAGGGGGATGCAGGCACAAGGTAGGAGCTGTGGAGCAGGGCTTGGGGCTGGCAACGATAACGGGCAGCAGAGGGTATGGGACAGGCCTGAGGACTACCCCAGGCTCTGGGCAGTGGGGTCAGCCACGGACTGAACACGGACAGCAAATTCCGCAGGTGTTGGGGGGAGGTGCTTAGAGGCTGTGGGGGCGGGGCTCATCTACCAGCTGAGGCCAACTTCGGCCCCGCGCCCTAGATCCGCGTAAACTCCGTGAACCCCACGGTGGTGCCGACGGCCATGAGCCAGAGAGTCTTGACGGACCCCGAGTTCACCCGGAAGCTGAAGGAGCGGCACCCGCTGCAGAAGTTTGCAGGTCAGAGGGGCTGCCGGGAGCGGCGGGAGCCACCTGGGCGGCCCGGGTGGCCGGGGCGCGCCGCGCTGACCACGCCTTCCCGCTCGCCTGACCCTCGCCGCTCCCCGCAGAGGTGGAGGACGTGGTCAACAGTATCCTCTTCCTGCTCAGCGACCGCAGCGCCTCCATCAGCGGCTCGGGCATCCTCGTGGACGCCGGGTACCTGGCCTCCTAGAGCGCCCGGCGCGGGGGAGCCGGGGGGGCGGTGCTCGGCCCACCAGGCCCCGCCCCACGCCCGGGCTCCGCCCCACGCCCGACCACGCCTTCACCCTGCCGGCCCCACCAGCCCCTCTCCCCTCCAGACCCGGTATCTGGCCACCCGCCCCTGTCGCCCCCGCCCGGTGTGTCCTCCGCTGTGCTGGTTGAATTTGCCAAAATAAATGGAAGCCATTCTCCTGGATCCAACGCGTGCCAGGATTTTGGAGGAGCAGCCGCGAAGCTGGGGAGGGGAGGACCAGGGGTGGGGGGCGCACATTTCACTTTCCATGAAGTGAGGGGAGGGATCCTAGGGCCAGCCGGATTCCACCGCCGACCCGGGCCTGTGGCTGGAGGGCTGCGACTTGTTTACACAGAAGACAGCCTTGTTGTCCAGCCCCTCCCCTAAACAGCCAGTCAGCCCTGGGCGAGGCCAGAGGCCGGAGGGCGGCCTACAGCCACCTTCCCTCCCCTGGAGGCGCTGGCCCCGCCGCCCAGCCCCATCGCGCAGCTGCGGCCACCCCCGGTCCGAGAGGTTACGGGGTCTGGCATCTGGACTAGACGTCGGCCATCCCTTGGGAAGATGGGAGGGAGCGCTCAGCCCGGCTGTTCGGGAGGGGGTGCTGAACCAGTCGAGTTTATCCAGCCCAAGGGAATCCAGCTCCACCTCCAGGAACACCTCCCTTCGCAAGACCGCTCCCGGGAAGGCGGCCCGAGCTGGGAAGGGGTCCACAGCGGCTGCCCTGCCTTGTGTCCCTGGCCCGAGTCCAGGCACAGGAGCTCTACAGGGCACCGGGGGGTGATGAGGCCGGAGGTGGTCACTCAGCTAGACTGGAAAAGTCTCCAACCCTGAGCAAGGACGCAGGAGATGAGGGGCTGGGGTGGGGTCCTGCAGGCAGTGGTCCCGCTGGGGGGGGGGGGGGGCGGAGAGCACAGGGTGGGGGTGGGGACAGCTTAGAGCATTTCCGGCCGGCCTGCAGGGCCTCCCACAGCAAGGTTTGTGCCAGAGCTGGCCCACTGGGATCCCGGGAGAGGTTAGAGGATTTGGACACAAAGGAAAGCCACAGCAGGGATCTAAGCAGATGTGCTTGAATTCAGGAAGGGCTTTAAGGTGGGGGCTGCTCTTTCCTCGGCTTCCGGCAGGGTTTGCGGGGCTGAGAGGGGATGAGCACGGCGGGGCCAGGCTGGGCGGGAGGACTCAACTTGGCTATTCTCCAGGGGCTTCTCAGATATGGGCCTCATGCTGTCCTGGCTGCCATCTCCTCCAGCCTGTCCATTCCTCGGGGCCCAAAGTCCCAGTGACAGAGGCCCCGCTCTTGGCCGTAGAAGGCCCTCCAGGCAGCTCTAGGCTTTCTCGCCAGCTCTTACGGGGAGGCAGTGCACACATACGTATCTCCCACATATATCTGTAAATGACCCTAAAGCCTCAGGAAGCAATGCTTGCCCTCGCTGGCCCCTGTGCACCTCGGTGACCCCAATCCTACCTGTTCTTATCCTACCCAAGTTTTGTAAAGTGCTGGTGGGCTCGAGTGGGCGGGCCTGGATAACATCGGGGTTCAGCCCCCTCGAGGCTGAAGCGGAACCTCGTTGGCATTGGCTTCTTGGGGCTTATTTAGTTGTCCAAACTCCCCCTCGGGGCACTCCCGGGGAGCCCGCCTGAGCCACTCCCAGGTCGGGGCGGGGGGAGGCATGCGGTCCTCGCACCAAACTTCGCTTCTCAGAAACCAGACACGTAACGTCAGCGCTGCGTTCTCCGTTTCACGGGTCATTCTGGCACTAACCACCGCATCTGTGCTTTGGGGAAAACAGGGAAAAAACGCTCGCGGAGGCTGCTAACCCGATTTCACGCCCCGTTGACCCGCCGCCCCCACCGCCCCCCACCGCCCCCACCGCCCCCACCGCCCCCACCGCCCCCACCGCCCCCACGCCCTTAGGCCAGTCTCCCCACTAAGGGAGGGGCTGTTTTAATGTCCCCGCCCCCAGCCCGGACACCCGCCTGTGATTGGCCGCCGCGCCCCGCCCCGCGCCCTCCCACCCGCAGTGTCGCGGCCGCCGAGCGCAGTCACCGAAAGCTAACCATGGAGCTGGGGCTCGCGGGCCGCCGGGCGCTCGTCACTGGGGCGGGCAAAGGTGGGCCTGCGGGGCGGCCGGGGTGGGGGGTGGCGGGCGCCGGGTCCGGGGGTGGCCGTCGGTCGGGGGGGGGCGGCGAGCGGTCGGGCAGGGGCGACGGGCGCCCGGGGCGGGGGTGAGGTGCTGCACACTGAGCCGCGCTCCCCGCAGGCATCGGGCGCGGTACCGTCCAGGCGCTGCACGCGGCGGGTGTGCAGGTGGTGGCCGTGAGCCGGACCCAGGCCGACCTGGACAGCCTGGTCCGCGAGGTAGGCACCGCCCTGTCCCCGCCCAGCGGGCGGCGGGAGGCGGGCGGGGCGGCGGGGCAGTTGGGCCCGGATGCGCAGGCGCCCGGTGCTGGGGCTGACCGAGGGGCCTCAGCAGCCCCTCCCGGGGCCCTCGGCCTCCCTGAGCGGCGCAGCGTCCGGAGGAACGGCGACGCCCGCTGGGCTTGGAAGGAGGCAGAAATGGCTGCTTTGCAGGCCCATGAGGCGCTAGGGTGCAGGAAGTGGACTAGCCAGAAGCGGGGCCGCCTCCAGGTCCCTAAGCCCTGAAGAGCCCAGGGGCCCAGGGGCCCAGGGGCCGTGTGAGCTCCTCTGTCACCTCCTTCAGCAGCCTCGGATTCTGAACCCCAAGAAGGGATCTGTACCCTCTGGGACTTCTAAGCCCTCCCCATGCAGGTCTGAAAGGCCTCATGTGGCAGAGGCCCAGCTGCGCCCCTCCTTGGGCATGGAGCCTCTGGTAGCTGTGCCCCCCCTACACACAGTGCCCTGGGGTGGAACCCGTGTGTGTGGACCTGGGTGACTGGGAGGCCACGGAGCAGGCCCTGGGCAACGTGGGCCCTGTGGACCTGCTGGTGAACAACGCTGGCGTGGCGCTGCTGCAGCCCTTCCTGGAGGTCACCAAGGAGGCGTACGACACGTGAGCCGGCCAGGGTGGAGGAACCCTAGGACAAGGGCTGCCCCCTGCAGCAGCAGCCGCAGTCCCTGACCAGGGTCTCTCCACCTGCCTCTAGGTCCTTCAACGTGAACCTACGGGCTGTCATCCAAGTGTCCCAGGTGAGCTGCCTTCAGGGCAGGAGTGGGAATGGTGGGTGACCAGTTCTGCCTCACGCTCCCTCTGCAATTCCAGATCGTGGCCAGGGGCTTGATAGCTAGGGGAGCCCCGGGGTCCATCGTGAACATCTCCAGCCAGGCCTCACAGCGTGCACTAACTAACCACAGTGTCTACTGTGAGTAGGTCCCAACTACACCCCAGCCCCCACCCCACTGACCCCCAAGCCTGCAGCCAGCTCAGGCTCCAGGCCTGCCTCTCCTCACAGGCTCCACCAAGGGTGCCATGGACATGTTGACCAAGGCAATGGCTCTGGAGCTTGGGCCACACAAGGTGAGCCCCACTGGGATGTCTCCGGTCACTCAGCCCCCCTGCCCTGCGCACCTAGCTTGCCTTGCTAACCTCCTGCCTGTCCTGGTGTAGATCCGCGTGAACACGGTGAACCCCACGGTGGTGATGACCCCCATGGGCCAGACCAATTGGAGCAACCCCCAGAAGGCCAAGACCATGCTGGATCGAATCCCGCTTGGCAAGTTTGCTGGTGAGTCAGGCGAGAGCCCAGTGGGGAGTCGCTGCGGTAGCCCGTGTGCCTGCCTCCATGAGGAGTGGCAGGGAAGGGTGAAGGGCAGCCCCCTTCACCTGTGCCCTGCCTTCCGCCCTGCCCGCAGAGGTGGAGAACGTGGTGGACATCATCCTTTTCCTGCTGAGTGACCGGAGCAGCATGACCACAGGTTCCACTGTGCCAGTGGATGGGGGCTTCCTGGCTTCCTGAGTCTCTACCTGACATGCCCCTGCTCTGTGCCAAGCCCACCCCTGTCCCCCCATCTCTCCAGTAAACATGATTCTTCTGCCTAGCTGGCACACTGATTTCTAGGCGGCTGGCAAGTGGCCAGAGATGCAGAGCCCAGTGCTGCATGTGGGAAGGAGTCCCAGGTAGGCAGACGCCCTTCGACTTACATCCCAGGCCAGGTGGCAGGCTGGCTCCCATGCCTGAGATTTTCAGACGTGGCCAAGTCCCTAGCAGGGCCTGGGAGGTAGAACCTTCCCGCAGCTCCTAAGCATGGTAGTGCCTTTGACCGAGGGTGGCCTTCGGGCCTGTCCAGAGGCCGTTGGGGTAGAAGAATGGAGTTTTTAACAACCAGCTTGGTGGGTGTGATCCTGACATGAGTGTTGCTTGATTCTCATCAAAGGTAACAGGTCAGACAAAGGGGAAACCAGAAGGATGGAGGCTGGAGGTTGGCTATTTGTCAGTGATCTGAAAGACTTTGCTGAATCAGATGATAGTTTTCGAATACTGGAAGAACATTTTCTCACCTGTTTGAGTTAGTTATTCACAAAGTACTGAGTGCACAAGACTGCCGTGTGTGAGTTTAATCTGCTTTAAGTCTAGACGATGAATAGTAAATCAAGCCCCGTGGTGGCACTTGCTTGTTCCCGCGGTGTAGACTCCCACCCATTTGATATCACTGAGGGCAGAGTTGGGGAGAGATGCGCGGCCTCCCACCTTTTTTTTTTTTTTAAGATTATTTTTAGAGAGACAGTGTGCAAGCGGGAGAGCAGGAGAGGGGGAGGGAGAGAGGGGGAGAGAGAATCTCAAGCAGACTCCCTCCTGAGCGCAGAGCTGATGACACAGGGCTGGACACAGGGCTCGAGACCGTGACCTGAGCCGAAACCAAGAGTCAGAAGATCAACGGACTGAGCCACCCACGCGCCCCGAGGTCTCCCACTTTTATGTGGCATCCTCACCACACACACAGTGCGCATACACCCCAAAAACATCGGTGATAGCACTGTGCACAAAAACACTTAGGGGTGTTTGGAGTATTTGTTGATTTTGTTTTTAATATAGCTAATTGTAAGTTTATATAATAATTAATAAAGGCTATTTAATGGGTGCCTGGGTGGCTCAGTCGGTTAAGCGACTGCCTTTGGCTCAGGTCGTGATCTTGGAGTCCCAGGATCGAGTCCCACATGGGGCCCTCTGCTTCTCCCTCTGACCCTCCCCCCTCTCATGCTCTCTCTTATTCTCTCTCTCTCTAATAAATGAAATATTTAAAAAACAACAACAACAGCAACAAAATGGCTGTTCAGCAACGGCTAGCAAAATTCCCAGATCTCGCAGTCGGCTCTCCCGAGCTAGCTCGGGCCTGCTCTGCACGCCGCAGGGAGGCACCGGCTTCTAAGCACGTGTCTGCCTGGAGCGTGCCCTGTGGCTTCGGAGGTGAAGTCCGAGCTCCTGGACCGTGACTCCCAGGGCCCTCCCAGGCTGACCGCGGCTCACCTCCCGCTATGTGTGACTTCAGCCATGACAGACTGCCCCCTTCCCTGCTCTCTGAACCGTGCTTGACCTCTACACTCTGTCTACACTGGATGCCTTTCCTCCTGACCACTTCTCTTCCTGAATACTCGGCTCAGTGTTACCCTGCCTTAGTGGGTGGTGGGGCGCTAGGGGAGAGGCTGCTGGGACAGTCCTGCCAGGGGCTCTCTAGGGCTTGGTGGGCCCTGACTGCAGGCTGTCCCCTCACCACACCTGGGAGCTGCGGGTCCGAAGCCCACCTCACTCCCTGGGTGTGCCCCTCTCAGAGGCCTGGAGTCAGTAGGACGGGGGCTTTCTTCACCCCAAAGGGGCTGCATGCCCTTACTCCCGCTTTGGTCTGGGTTCCGTCCTTCGGGAACGGACACAGTTGAGCAAGGTCTTTTTCTCCTTTTGCCCAGCGTGTAGGGTCAAGCTCACCCCTCTATTCTCTATGGGGGAGGTTAGGGGCAAAGCACCCCAGGCCAGACAGACAAGTACCCAAATAGGAGATGTTGGTGGAGAATGTTTATTGTATAAAAGAAGTAAGGGCCACCCCATCCTGGGGCGCAAGAACAGGACCCATCCCCCCAACCTCCCCCATCAGGAAGCCCATCCTGGGGCTGCCCTGGACCCGCCCCTACAGCCTGAGGGAGACCCTGCTCCCTTCCAGCCTCCCGTGGGGTCCAGGTCAAGCTGGAGCTGTGCCCCCAGAAAGAGGAGACAGAGCAGACAGGACTCCATTGCCCCAGCCCTGTCCCCAGGAGTGGTGGCCTCGTCCCCATGCTTCTTCCCCCTCCCCACCCACACCACTCCCCCACAGCAGACTCAGGGACACCACATCTCAACACGACAGCAAACACGGGCGGGCGGGGCTGCTTCTCTAGAACCAGGCTCTAGAAGACCGTGCACTTCTTCCCCGGCTTTTTCACCGGGGGTGGGCAGAGCACAGCCCGGATGGCCTCGTCAAACACGGTCTTCAGGCCCCGCTGAGTGAGGGCTGAGCACTCCAGGTACTTGACAGAGCCTGGGAGCAGCGAGGGTAGGGGACGCTGAGAATGGGAGTCAGCGAGGGGGAGGACAGCAAGGGAGGGGGTAGTGCGGGAGGGGGCAGTGACGGTGGTCGGGGGAATGCAAGGAGGGGGTCAGCACGGGTGGGGGCCCTCCAGAGCATGCCTTCCGCCCCTTCTTTCCTGCCCCCACCCGAAGGCCCCACAGTGGCCACTCACCAATCTCACGGGCCATGGCCAGGCCCTGGGGGTAGGTGATAGGTGCCAACTTCTTGTCCCGCAGCCGTTCGATGGTGTCCTTGTCGTCACGGAGGTCCAGCTTGGTGCCCACCAGGAGGATGGGAGTGTGGGGGCAGTGGTGTCGCACCTCTGGGTACCACTGTGGGGACGGAGGCTCTGACCCCTACACCTGGGGGCTTCCCCTGAAGCCATGCCCACAGCAGGCCATGGCTCCTAAGGGTCCCTTCATCTCAGTCCCTGGATCCACACCGAGCCCTTCCTGCTTCAGGAAGCGGCCAGTGGGCTTGGTGGGAAAACGACCGAGGACAGAAATACCTACCAGGAAGTTTCAAGGGCCTATCAGCCCTCCCTGCTCTGAGAGCCTCACTCAGCATCCCTACCCCACCTCTGCTCCTTCATCCCTCCCCTGGGTCACCTTCAGACCCAAGCAACACAGGGACCCTCTCTGCCTCCAAAGGGCAAATGACGTAAGGTCTTCAGGCAAGAGATCCCCCAACCCCAGGGACAGTCCTCTGGACAACCCCCTCTCCTGCAGACAGGCCCTCCCGGCAGCACAGCCTACCTTGGCTCGCACATTCTCAAAGGACGCCGGGCTCACCAGGGAGAAGCAGATCAGAAAGACGTCCTGGGGAGGAAGGGTGAGGGGGCCCAGGTGGGAGTGGTCAGGGACCTCCGAGCGGCCCCTGCTCCCCCACCCCTACAGGAGGACCTCAAGGACCCCGCCCAAGCCCCCCAGCTCCACGGCCGCCGCCGTTGTCACCTACAGTTTGGGGGTAGGAGAGCGGCCTCAGGCGGTCGTAGTCTTCCTGCCCGGCCGTGTCCCACAGCCCCAGGTTGACCGGCTTCCCGTCCACCATCACGTTGGCGGAATAGTTGTCGAAACTGCCCGGCAGAGCAGCACTGTCAGCCAGCTCTGGGGCGGCACCCTGCCCCCCGCCCCAGGGAGGCTGGCCCCGACGCCCAGGGGAGCCCTGAGACGGGCCGGCCCAGACACGCCCGCCCGAGCGCTCACACGGTGGGGATGTACTCTCCCGGGAAGGCGTTGGTCGTGTAGCTGATCAGCAAGCAGGTCTTCCCCACGGCGCTGCGGACACAGGGCGAGCCCACGTTGCTCCCGCGCCAAGGCTCGGCCCTCTGCCCAGCAAGGGCAGCCCCCTCCCGGGGACCCGCAGGCGGGGACGGGGGTCCCGGCCCAGCAGAGCTGCAGGGCGGGGGGCGAGCGGGCTCCCAGATCGCGGCTCCCGGGAGGGTGGGACCGGCGGAGGGCTCGGTCCAGGTGAGAGGCCTGGCCCCACCCACCAGGAGGCCAGGCGGCGGCCCGGGAGCATCAGGTGGGCCTGGGCGGCAGGCCCGCGCCGCGCGGCCCGCGGGGACCCCGCCCCGGCGCGCCCTCCGGCCCCAGGGCGCGCGCGGTAGGGGCGTCGGGGCGACAGGGCCGCCCCACCCGACCCCGCCCCGCCGCCCCGGAGCCGCGCGCTCGGCCGGGGCAGGGTCCCCGCGGCCTCCGCGCCGCGCACTCACCCGTCGCCGACCACCACGCACTTGATGGCCTGCATGGGCGCGGGCCGGGCGGGCGCGGCCGCGAGCCGAGCTGCGGAGAAATGCCCGGCGCCGCAGCGGCCGCGGACCCGAGCCGAGCCGAGCGGCCGGAGACAGCCGAGCGCCGCCGAGCGCCGGGCGCGGAGACAGCCGAGCGCGGCCGGCGGGGGGCGCGGGGGGCGCGGGCCCGCCCCGAACCCGGCCCTCGCGGTTCGCGGAGAACTCCGCGGAGGGGTGGGGACACGGCGACCCCCAGCCAGTCCCCAAGCCCGGGGGGGCTCCCCAGCGCCCCCGGGATCCCAGCCACGGGCCGGGGGGCAGCGCGGGCAGACGACTCCCACCCCCACGAGGCCGTGCGCGGGGGTGGTCTCCGTGCCGTGGCCTCTTCGAGGGAGAGCACGCCCAGGGCCCTCCGGCCAGGAGACAGCTGGCGCTCGCAGCGCCGCGTCCGGCCCCCGCCCCCGCCCCCGAGGTCGCCGGCGGTAGGGAAGGGCCACCCAGCTGCACCGGGGGGTCTTCCTTGCAGGGCTGGGAGCACAGACTGATGCGGGAAGACACCGGCCCGAAATGTATCACAAAGTGTACAAGTTCTGTATTTGCAAAGGTCCGGGAGACAGGGCCCAGCCCCGCGGGGCGCTCTCGTCACACGGCACGAGCTGTTGCGAGAAGGGGCTGGAGCGGGGGGGAGAGGGGGACACGGGTCTTCTGGACTTCCTTCCCACGTGGGGGCTTTTCCTCAGATGCATGTTAGGTACGTGCCCTGGGACTGGGGAGAAGGACTGGGAAGGGCCCGGGGTGCCCACTCCAGACGTGGAGGCCAGCAGCCCTGGGCTCGCCTAGCCGGGTCCCCGGGGGTGTGCGCGGCGATCCCCCTCACTGATCCGGCTGGGCACCGACTGTCCGAGTCCCCAGCTGCAGACCCTGCCCGCTGCGTCCCGAGAGGCAGCGTCCGGCAGGAACGGGGACACGGATATCTGGGAGATGCCGGCCTCCTGCCCCTCCTGCAGACTCCTGCCTCCCTTCACTTCTGGGGGCTCAGAGCCCTCAGAGGAGACCCCTGCACATAAGCAAGGACAGCGTTTTGCAGGAAGCTGGCCCTCTGGGCCTCCTCTTCCCGGATGCGGGCGATCTCGGCCTCCTTGAGCCGGAGCTTCTCCCGGAGAGATGCGTTCTCACTCTCCCTGTCCAGCAGCGCCTCCCGGTGGTCACCTGCCATCACTGCAGGACAAGGAACGGGGTGGAGACGGCGCCAGGCTCAGGGCGCTGCCTGGGCACCAGCCAATCCGGAGGTCCGCAGAGGGGCCTGGTGGGGCTGGTGCGGGGTCCCCTGGGGGTGCAGACACCACCTGGCGCCGCCCGGAGCGCACACCCCGGCCGAGCCCAGCTCTGCAGCCCAGCCGCCCGTCAGATAATCCGGGGAGCAAAGGTCCTGCCGCGACGGCGCGGGGCTGGGGCTCAGCTCACCTTTGAGCTGGCGTTCCAGGGCTGCCACCTTCTCTTTCAGCGCCTCCTGGGCGGTCAGTTCTGCCTGCAGGCGGCCGTTCTGCTCCCGCAGCTCCACCCGCACCCTGGTCACCTCGGCCACCTTTTCTTGGTCCTTGTTGCTCAGTTCCTGCCAGACACGGGGGTGAGAACGTGGCGGGGGGCGGGGGGCGGGGGGGGGTCCCTTCACGTCCAGGTACCTGCTGCAGCTCCTCCAGACGCCGCCTCAGGCCTTCCACCTGCAGGCTCAGCTGGCTGGCGCGGGCCTGGGCATCGGCCACCGTCTGCCTCTGCTGCAGGCAGGCGCTCTGAGCCTCGTCCCGAGCCTGCGCCAGCAGCCGCAGCTTCTCCTCCAGGTGAGCCAGGCGCTGCTGCTGTGGGCATGGGGGAGGGGCTGGTGAGCAAGGGGGAGGGCTGCGGCCTGCCTACTGCTTCCCTGCAGGTGGCCCTGAGCTCCGGGGGTGGCATTGATCGCCCTGCTCAGCCACAGGGGGGCTTTCACTGCAATGTGGAAACGGCCTCATAACTCAGGTTACTGTGTACGTATATTCCAAACAGGCTCAACCTGAACTAGCCTATAGCGAGTACCCGTCTCCCAGGCTGACCATTCTGCCTCTGGTTCCTGGCTTTGGCCATGCAAACCCCTCCCCCATCCCAGGGCTGGACATCAGGGGCTCTTTGTAGGGGGGTCAGATGGGATCCTGGACCTGTCTTGCTCTGACTCCTATCTGCCCCTGTACCCTTGGCGCTCCTGTCCCCCACCTCTCTCTACAGAGCTGAAAGACAGCCTGGGTCTGGCCTGTGCACTTCTGCCTCCCAGGCCTTGCTTCCTGGTGGGCACCGCAAGCAGTGGGCTCCAGCCTTGCCTGGCCATGGGCTCACCTCCTCCAGACGGACTTGGTTCTTGGCCTTAATGAGCTCCTCTTCGGCCTGACCACGCTCACTGAGAGCTGCCGCCTTCACTCGGCTCAGCTCCTGCACCGCGGACAGTGACCCATAGTTCTCCTGGCCCCGGCCAGGGACTCCTCTGGGCCCACCCAGCTGCTGAGCCAGGGGGTACCCCTGCACCAGCCTCCTGAGAGCTTCGCTCACTAGGCAGGGTTGCCACAGCCAAGGGATCCCATGTCCCACCTCATTAAGTCCCTCTGGCCTCACAGGGATATTGGCGGGTGGGTCCTGATGAGGTTCTGAAACCACAGAAGGGATGCCCCAGGGAAGAGCACAGCCTAGCACCCAACCAGCACACGCTCACCTCCTCCAGGGATAGCCGTGAGGCCTCCAGCCTCTGTACCCTCTCCTGCATGGCCCTCTCACTCTCTTCCAGGTGACGAGTCATGTGTTCCACCTGCCCAGGTGAGGGGCAGGAACGGGGCTGGAAGACGGTCTCCCCAGCTTGCATCCCCCCATGGAATCCCCACCCCGTGGCAGGCAAATCTTGGGGACGCTTTCTTCCCAGAAGGGGCTGCCCCTCATGGCTTTGCAGGAAGTGAGGATGGAGGACATATCCCAGTGTCACACCCAGGCAGCAGCTGGTGCTAGGATCCTTTCGAGAGGCTGGTTAGGAGCTTCTGGGTCTGTCATCTGCCGGGGCAGGCAAAGAACTACTGCCCAGCACCCCAAGGCTGTCAAGGAGAGCACAGCCAGGGGTGTGCGCTGGGGACACCATGCCACCCTGGGCGGACAGTAGGGACAGCAGGAGGCCGGACAGTGTAACCAACAACCACCTCCTTGGCTCGCAGCTGCTCCACGTCCTCCAAGCTCTGTCGGGACCGTTTCTTCTCCAGTTCCAGACGCTCTGGAAGCCCGGGGGGGGGGGGGGAGAGCATGGGTGGGATTCCCTGGGGGGCCCTCGCTCCCTGTCCTCCCCTCTCTGGGCCCCTCAGCTGTGGGCCTGCGTGCGCCCACCCTCAGCCTGGACAGCCCGTATCTTCAGCTCAGCCGCCGTGTTGGTCAGCTCCTGCCTGGCCAGGAACAGCTGCTCCTGCTGAGATCTCACCTTCCGCTCCAGCTCGTCCACCTGGGAAGCCAGCACCGTGGACGGGAAGCTTCGGCTTCAGCCCCAGCCCCTGCCCTGGGGCCCTGGCCCCACACCCCCCTACCTGGTTTCGCAGAAGCAGGTGCTTCTCGTTGGCAGCAGATAAGTCTCTGAGGAGCTTAGACTCCCGCTCGGCAGCCTCCTGAGGGTGCGACGGGGCATGGGCACCGCTGGTCACCCCGCCAAGCACCGCCTGCCCGCCTGCCCGCCTGCCCACCTGCTGCTCTAGCCGGCGCTCCTTCGCCTGCCTCTGCGCCAAGCTTCGCTGCTCCTGCTCTGCCGTAGCCAAGAGCTCCCCCAGGCCCTGGGCCTTTTGCTCTGACAGGGCCAGGGCGGCCTCGGCCATCTGCAGCCTGTAAGGAAGGAAAAGCCATCCCAGCTTCCCCCTGAGCCTTGCAAAGGCACTGCTGTTCTCATTCTTGCCAACCACTGGTCACCTCAGCTAGAGCTCACCTCCTCCAAGAAGCCTTCCGGGGTTACCAACCCAGCTGTGTCCCACCTCTACTTTGTACACTGGGGATGAGGGTTCTTGTCTGCATCACTCTTTTCTGCCCATGGGCACATCTCCAAAATGTCCCGAAGCCACCCCTCCACCACTCTCCCGCCCTCTGCCCCACTTACTTGGCCTTAAGGGCATTGATGATGGAGTGTCTCTCATTCAGGGCTTCCTGAAGCTGCCCCACGCATGCTGCCGATGCCCTATAAGCAGAAAGGAAGGTCTGAGAACCCCAAATCTCAGAGCGCCCCCAGGTCCACTTGGCTCTGGTAGCAGCTGCTGCTCCTCTGCTTCTACAACGTTCCAGGTGTGGCCGGGAAGCTCTCGGCGCTGCCCCTAACCAGCCAGTGTCCTCGGCAAGCACATGCCACCACCTCATCGACGGGCAGGTGACAAGG
This sequence comes from Ursus arctos, assembly GCF_023065955.2. NCBI lineage: Eukaryota > Metazoa > Chordata > Mammalia > Carnivora > Ursidae > Ursus > Ursus arctos. Next base: position 1,136,982 of record NW_026622919.1, read on the forward strand.
CCCAGGGTCAGTCACCCCACGAGGCCAGAGCCAGGACCCAAACCTCAGGCACCCCAACTGGGCCGGAGCCCCTGGTCCTGCGCTCACCTGCTGCTCCTGGCCATCTCTTTTCGCTGCTTATCAATCGTCTCCATCAAGTCCAGAAACTGGGGACAGAGCCAGCCAGAGCCCTGGTCAGGGCCCGGAGCAGGAAGGAGAGCGGATGCCCGCCGAAGCAGCAGAATAGAGAAACGTTCGCCTCATTCAAGAGGGGGATGGGGCTCCCACACAGGGAGGCCCACCTGCCCACCCATCCAGAAAGAGGAGCTCAGACCAAAAGGCTGCCCCTGGCGCCTGAGTGTTGGCCACCCAGAGAAGCTCTAGGGTCCAGGGGAAGGGAAGATGGCCAGGGCATGGGGACCAAGGCGGGCCCTGTGTCCATGCAGCTGGAGTGAGGCTCAGGGTCAGAGGCAGTGCTGTCCCCACCTGCCTGGATTTCTCTTCCTGGAGGTGCTGTACCTCCTTGCTGAGCACGTGGGTGCGGGCCCGGTTCTCTCGGGAAGTGGTCTGCCGCTCCTGGTTGTGGTCCATGGCTTGCTCTACGGGAAAGAACCCCGTTATCCACCAAGGGGACTGCCCAGCCCCGCGGAGTGGCCAACAGTTAGCCCGGCCCAGAAGCTAGTCATCGGAGAATCCACACCGTGTCGGCAGTCTCACCCTGCAAATCAGAGTGCGCTAGGAGGCGAAGGGCTTTAGTAGGGGTAGGGATGGCGGGAACGGTGGGGCCAGCAGCCCAGAAGGCACCTGTGCAGGGGGCACGCACATGGGGAGGCAGGGGAGACACTCAGCTGCCAGAGACGGATGTTAGCCTCTGGCCCAAAGGTCAGAGTCCACTGTATGACTTTTAAGAAATGAACATCACGCTCAACTCCTGTGTTAGGGAGAGATTCAGACAGCATTGGAGAGGGGCCAGCCAAAAGTTGGGGCAGTAGAAGTCAGGGACGACGACACAGGCGGGGCAGGCCCGGCAAGAGGCGGTGGCCCCTGGGTGGCTGGCGCTACTGGTAAGACAAGTAGTCACGGGGAGTGGCAAAGCGTTCCACTGAGCTTGGCTGGGGCTGAGCTGTCGGCGTCACCAATGGGAGGGGACCATGGACCCGAGGTGCCCCACACCCACAAACTCTGGGGTGCTGGGGCACATGCCAAGAAGCCCCTTTCCAGCTGTGGCTGGGCCACCAAGGCATAAGCATGGCCCTCGGGGCAAAGCCTCAAGCCACAGTGCCTCCGCTTCTTCCTATGTACAAGAGGTGACCCCCCACCTCACGGGCCTGAGAAGTGAGTGTGCACACTGAGGAGGGCTCAGAGCAGGAGAGGGCAGAACTCCGCAAGCTCACCGCCACCATATCCCTCCCTCGACACCTTCTCCGTCTCCTTCCCGTTTCTGATTCAGGCCACCTCACAATGCCTGTGCACAGCCCTGTCTGAGCCCCTCCTGCAGAGGCTGGCCCCATCAGAGGGAATCCACTTTGTGCCCAGCTCCAAACAGCACACGCCGTCAGCGGCCCCGAGTGCCCATACCCACAGCTCTGAGGATGTCGCCTGGGACGTTATTTCCTGCCAGCTCCAGTCTCCACAGGGTTCTGTTGCGGGGGAGACAGTTCACCAGGGCCCGGCCCCCCAGGAGGCCGATGCTGTTCCAGCGCAGGTCTGGAAGGAAACCTGTTGTCACCAGATGGAATGTGCCTGCACAAGGCTGGCCCAGCCCGGGATGGTTTCTTTGGGGAAGGGTACTCCCTGTGATCCCCAACAGAGCAGGAGCCCCGCTCACCGAGCCCTCCCTACAACACCTTCCCGCCCCCTTGCTTCTGGAAGAGGACAACAGTGGCAGGAGGGCAAGCAGCAGCAGGAAGGCTAAGGGAGCAGGGGGTAGAGCCCCAGACTGCAGACCTAGAGGAGAAGGCCAGTGCAGGGAGGCCTCACCCAGCTGCTGGAGGTGGGCGTTGCGTGTCAGGGCCAAGGCCAGCTCCTCTGCGCCCTTGTGGCTGATCTGGTTGTTGCGGAGGTCGAGCTGCCGGAGAGCGCCATTGCCCGCCAGCGCCCCGCAGAAGGCAGCAAACGCATCTTCCCACGGGCCTAGGTTGTTCCACTCCAGGGTGAGACTGCACGGAAGGTGGACGTGAGGTGTGGCCCCAAGGAGCACCCTGTTGTCATAGGGGCCAGAGGAGAGGTGCAGCCTTCGGGGTCTCTGGCAGAAAGGCTGGGGCCACGTGGTAACTTGTACTGGCCAACTCCCTACCAACGGATGGGAGACACCGACAACCGGCCAGGAGACCATGCTCCCAGGCTGCAGAATGTGCCCTCTGAGCCAACCCCGAACCATTCGTGGGGGTGGGAGGGGTGCTGGGGGCTGGCGGAGAGGGCAGGGGCCAGGACGCTTCACCTCTGAATGGACTTGTTCTGTCGGAGCAGTTGTCCCAGAGCCTCAGCGCCGGCAGCCTGAAGGTTGTTGCCCTAGGTCAGGAAGGGGCAGGTTGCTTAATTCCCCATCGATACAGGCTGGGCTCCAAATGCCACGTCCACACCCCGCAGGGCCCTGGTCAGGCAGCGGATGAGGCCAGGTGGCCTGCTCTCGGCAGGCGCGGCTCCTTTCAGATATTGCTTTCCCTGACCGCAGTGGGCCTCCCGGTGCAGGCTCATGTTTGTTCATGGGAACACTCTGGAAATCACATTCCTGACCTCCAATCTCCACCCACCCACCCCCATCAAGACCATCAGAAATCGGTGTGGAGCCCTGTGTGCCGAGAGTACTTACAGACACTGTCTCTGACCACCATCCAGATCTTCACGCTGCCAGGACACTCAAACCGCCCCCCACCCACCCCCCTGTCTCAAGTAGTACGCCCCTGAGTGCAGACCCGCTCACCTTTAGATCCAGAAACCGCACAACGGTGTTGGCACACAGCCCCTGGAGCAGCAGTGTGGCCCCTGTAAGGGGTAGGGCGTCACTCTGGGCCCTTGAGCTCCTCCCTGTGGGCTCCAGTTTGGAGCAGCTCCCCAGACATAGGGGGCAGATGACTGTCCCAGTGGCCCCCAACCATCAGGATTCATGCCAGGAATGAGTTGCCCTGATCACTGCCAGGTTTCAAACATCTGTTAGGCACAGAGCCAAGCTGCTGACCTCATATGCTCACCAGCATACTGGGTCCCTCCTAAGTCAGGGGAAGGGAAGGGTCTCTGTCACAAAGAGCAATTGCCCTCCGCTGCCAGGGACGCTGCTGCTGCTTCCTTGAACTACATGCAGTACAGAACAGTAACCCCACAAAGATGAGGTCCGGTGGGATGGAAGAGCTCTCTGCCAGGGCTGTCAAGGAACGAGGACCACGTGCAGCAAACCAGGGCAAACAGAGCAAGGCCAGGCTGCCCTGAGGCAAAGGACTTGACCCCAACCCCAGCTCTGAAGTTGCAAGGGCTGCCCTTGCCCCTGCCAGCGCTCCAGTGCCCACCTTCCTCGCTCAACATGCAGTCACTCAGGATGAGCTCCGTCAGCAGTGCCTCCTTCTGCAGCAGCTTGCCCAAGGCCCTGCAGGTCTCCACAGTCAGGCTCTGGGTGGCCAGGTCCAGCCGGCCCCGCGGCAGCTCCTGCAGTTGCTGCAGGACAGTTTCCTGGGGCTCAGCCCCACTTTCCTTGCACAGCCGCCTGTAGGAGTGCTGGAACTCCTCCATGGCACGCTCCCAGAGATGGGCCTCACCATGAGCCAGCTCGGGCTGGCAGGCGGAGGGAAGCCGAGTGCTCGCTCAGGCTACCTGGCTCCTCTCCCTAATTGCAATAGGGCAGGGCCTCTCCCGTGGGGGCCTACGGCGCCGGGCAGCTCAGGATGGAGCACAAAGACTCCTAAATCCTCAGCAGCCGAGCAACGAGGGACAAACCGAGTTGGTTCTCCAGGAGGGAGACCCCATGAGGGCGGGGGAGGTGGGCAGGGGACCGCTCCGGCAGGGACCCGGGGAGGGGGGCGTCGACCAGCCGACGGGGATGAGGGCTCCTCGCAGACTGGCCCTCCCGCGGCGGGGCGGGACCCCAGGCCCCCAGCCCGCGCGCTTCGGACCCTCAGTCGCCGGCCGCGGGGCCGCGCGGACTCCGCGAAGCCTCAGTATCCAGGAAGAGCAAGGCGCGCCGGGAAGGGCGGGCGCAAACTGCAACTCCCAGGAGGCTTTGCTCTCCCCGGGCCAATAGGGACGAAGGGGCGGGCACGCACTGCGGGCCCGCGGGGCGAGGTGGGGCGGGCTTCGGAAGGCGCGCTCCGGGCTGATTGGTTGGAGGGGCGGGGGCGGGGCTCCGGAGGGCGCGCTCAGGGCGGACTGGCTGGAGGCTTCCCGGAGCTCTGGAGGGCACGCGCCCGGGCGGCTGTCATGGAAGAAACTGGTGGCGGCTTCCGGAAAGTGAGAGGGCAGGCAGGGCGGGCGGACGGGCCCCACACTTGATTCACGTTCCCAGAACCGCGCCCTCGGCCCTCCGCGGGTGGGGTCCTGCACCCGAGTCGCCGGAGGTCGAGCAGGCAGCCGGGTTTGCCGCAAGAGGGAGGGGTGTGCAGAAACCGGGCGGGGGGGGCGCGCTCCGACAGGAGCCCGGGACCCCCCACCGCCCTAACGGCCCGGTCCCCCGGGCGCCCCGGGACCCCGCAGGACAGGCTCTCAACCAGGTGGCGCGGAGGGGTCCACATGCCTGCAGATTGTCAAGCTTCCCTTTGGCCTGTTGCCTCTCTGGGGGCCCTGTGCTCGCGTCCCACCCGAGCAGGGCTGGAACTGGCCCTGCTAGTCTGGGGGCGGGGGAGGGGCTGCGCACGTGTCCTGCTGGACACCAGGCAGGCACACCTGCATGCCCTCGACATAGATTAACCCTGTTAGAATGTGGGTACTAGTACTATCCTCACTTGCCAGTGGAGAAACCGAGGCAGAGCTAGGGTTAACCTCAGGCGGTTCCCCTCCGGAGCCTCACCGTTTGCTCTGCCCTGGTGCGTGCGGTTCTGGGTGTCTGGGAGGGTATGGAGGCCCTCCGGCTTCCACGCCAGCAGGCTGGGAGTGGCTTCTGAGTCTCACTTTATGGCTGTGTGCGAAGCTTGGGAGGCCCTCAGCCCTCAGTGTCAGGCCGGTGCGCCAGGAAGGCCCACGGGCCTTGCTCCACCGCCCGGTAGGAGTTACTGCCTTACAGAGAGGCAGGGCGGGGGTTCTCTGTGCTCCCCTTCTCCTTCAGCCCCCTCTTCTCCTTTGTCACCCAGCAGGGTGGCTCGGCCCTGGCCCAGAAGTGGTTAATCACAGGCTAGGGTGACTTGGCAGAGTGGTGGTCATGAGAACCCCCCCATATTTGCTGGAGAGAGAAGCACCAACCAGCACACCTGGAGAGCCCCGGAGTCCTCACCCCAAGGGCTCTGGCCAGAGCTGGGGTTATCATTACCCTTAAGCAGGGCTGCCCCAGGTGACTGTGAGAGGGACAGCGGAGCTGTAGGGCCTGCACGCAGTGGAGCAGAGGCTGAATGTGTCCCAGGTCCTGACCTCCTCAAGTTTGAGTCACTTGTCTGTTTAGGGAACCACCACCACACACAGCTGGTGCTGACTCCTTTAGTCTCGCCAGGCCGGGTGCAGCCGCCCTGCTCTTGTCGGGCTCCCCGGGGTCCGGGAGCAGGTGGGGCAGCAGCCTTCCCCGCCTCTCCCAGCAGCTTCTCATAAGCAGCAAGAAGGACCAGCAGGTGGCGCCAAGCTCTCACAGTCAACGCCAGGAGGGCGAGGCTGTGTCTGGAGCCACCGGGGGCAAGTTCTTACCCTCCTGAGCCGTGGCCCCAATGGTGCCCACTCCCTCCCCTGCCCCTCTGCTCTGCTCCTGGGCTTTGCCAAGCTGCACTGGGTGAGGCAGCGAAACCTCCCGTGGCTACAGCTGGAGGCGTGGTCAGTCCCCAGCTCACCTTCCCTGTGTGACACCCCGTTTCTGGGCTCCTGCTGCCCTCCTCCTGCCTCCCTGCTGGCTCCTCGTTCACAGCCTCTTCTGGCTGGACCCTGCTCTCTGTAACCTCCCTTGGTCCACCCCCCAAATCCTCCTCATCCTTCGACCTTCTGGAAGGCTCTTCTCTCAGCTCCAGCCACCTACCCAGCTGCTTGGCTCGAGTGCCTCATGCCTGTCCCTCACTCAGCGTGTTCCAAGCTGAGCTCCTGGCCCCTGGAATCCATCTTTCACCCACAGCCCCCCAGCTCTGCAGAGCGGTGCTGTCCTTTAGGGGCTCAAGCCCCCACCTTGAGGCGTCTCGGCTTGGACCCACCCTTGTCTATCCGGAGGCCCCGTAGACATGCTCAGGCTCTGCCTCCCCTCCTCCCACATTCACCCTGACCGCCCGTCGCCGCAGCAGCCCAGCCTCTGCCCAGCTCTGGGCTTCCCACAGTGGCCATCCCAGGCCCTGCTCGTGGCTGACTCCAGGGAGGGCCCTTAGAGGGAGCTGACCTGGCGCCTTGACCAGGGTCTGGCACAAGCTAGACAGTGTTGGCGGTGTGGACACACCTGCCAAGGGGCCCACTCAAGGAGAGAGCCTCAGCCCCGGGGACGGGAGCGCAAGACCGCCCTGGATCCCGTGAGGACTGGAGCCCAGAGAGCAGCGGGTGGGCACCGGGGCTGCTCCCGCCTGTCCACCGCGTGTCTGACTCGTAATCCTCCTGGAGGCACTGGGGGCTCCTCACTGCCCAGTCCCCCGCCCTGGGAGAGGGGCTCGCCAGCATGTGGAACTCGGCGCCCAGGGGGTCTGTGGCAGGCAGGGTGCAGTGCCGGGCGCCTGACCCGTCCCCCTGCCCCCCAGGACCTGGTGAGCAAGCTGCTGCAGCTGCACTTCACGGACAGCAAGACCAAAGGTTCGCGGGCACCAGCTGGTGGGCAGGGCCAGACTGGGGGGCTGCCAGGCACCGTGACCCAAACTGCTGCTCTGGGGGGGCCGAGGCCTCGGGGAGGGCAGGGGGCCACCTGCATGAGGAGTTGTCAGGTCAGAAGTAGTGAGAGCAGCGGGGTGGCCGGGATGCCAGGGGAGGGCAGAGCGCGCGTTCTGTAACTCGCTCCCCTCCCCCTTGCAGTCAGCGGGGACGCGCTGTGGCTCATGGCGGAGCTGCTGACCATCTTTGTTGTGGGTGAGCCAAAGGGCCCCAGCAGTGTCCTCTGGTGCCCCACCGGGCTGGTCATGACTCTGTCCCCCTTGTGTTTTCCCACCGGGGGGACCCACACACACCTCTTACCCATCTTCCCACCAGCCCTTAAGCTCTGTGTCCACTGGCTCGGTCTTCTGAGCTGCCAGCCAGCACGGGGGTGGGGGAGGCAGCCCAAGCACCCCCACCCGGCCTCTCCAACCTCACTGTCCTCCTACGTGGTGGCAGAAACAGCCGTCCGCAGCATCCGGCAGGCCCAGGCAGAGGACCTGGCTCTCGTGGACGTGGACCAGCTGGAGAAGGTGCTGCCTCAGCTGGTAGGTGGCCTCATCCTGCGTCCTGCCCTCCCCGGAGCAGGGCTGGCACCCACGGGTTCTGAGTGCTGCTCTCCCCCACAGCTCCTGGACTTCTAGGGCCTCTACCCCTACTGCAGCCCCCGTCCAAGCCAAGGCCAGGCCCCGCGCCCGCACTTCTGTGGCCTCTGGCTTCAGACAAGGAAGGAGCCGCTGAGACTCTTCTCCAGCCCCCAAGACCCAGCGAAGTCCTGACAAAGGCCCCACTCCTCCTGGTGTCCCTCTCTGTCCTGCTGCTGACCGCCCGGACACAGCAGGTGGGAGGGTTGCTCGGGGGGGGGGGAGGTGCCTTCCCCTCACACCCACTGGTGTTGAGAGAAGCGCAGGGTCCTGGGGAGGCAGGTGCTGAGAAGCTGAGGGGGCCCACCCGCCCGCCCGAGCAGGTGGCCTATGCCGTCTACAGATAAGCAAAGCTGCACACAGGCCTGACACCCCGACATCAAAGCTCCTTGCAACCTTTTAACCATTTGATACCCCGTCAGAAGATGCTTCCCTGATGCTTTAAATTTGTTCTCACGAGGCAACGTCAATAAATCAAAGCCGCCTCTCAGGCACGCCTCCCTGTTGCCATTAATCACCCAAAGTCAAGTTGCCTCAAAGCCTCCTGGCCTGCCCCCATCCACGCTGCCGAAGGGAAGCGCAGCTCCGAGCAGGGCCAACACCAGACTGCATGTGTGAGCGCCCTGCCAAGGGCCACAGCGAGGGCCAGTGAAACCTGAGCCCTCGCACATGTGGCTGCTCACTGGGAGCACGGACGATGCTCCTGCCACGGGATCCATGGCTGTGCGGCGGCCACTGGCCCGGAAATGTCGCTGTGGGCAGAGCCTGCTGGTGGAGACCGGCTGCCGGGCCCCTAGAGCTGCATGGGACCTGTCAGGAGCTTGGTCGGGTGGTATGGATGCCCTTGGATGGCCTCACCTCCCCCCCAGCCCCACCCTCTCCACCCTGCAGCACCCACCTTGCTTTAGCTCTGACACCTGCCCAGTGACTCTGCAGTCAGGGCACACAGAGCTGCAGAATGTCCCCTGGGGAGGGACAACAGCCGCCCCACCGACCACAGGGATCGGGAGGGACCTTGGAGGACCTCCGGGGGCAGCCTCGCCCACAGCTGAGCAGGGCACGGCTGGGGAGCAAGACTGCCCTCCCAGATTTAGCCCCACTGGCTCCTTCCTGCACCCCTTCCCATGCTGGCCCCCCAACTCTCCTCTCCCACCCCTCTCCTCGGGGAGTCTCGGGGCTTCAAAGCGCTGGGGGCATGTGGAAGTGATTAGACCTGAAGGGAAGGCTGGCAAGAACCTGTGCCCCACAGCCACTGAGAAGTGTGCTCAGATCAGGGGGTGCGGGGGCACCAGCCTGCCCTCCACAGGTGTCCTCCCAGTCCTTCCGGTCCTGATGCCCTGGGCTAGGGCAGCCCTGCCTACACACAGCCAGGCGCTAACGCCTGGGGCCTTTCTCACACTTGGGTCCTCACAGGAGAAATAATTTGTGCTGTTAATTAAGTGTCCTCAGGGAGGACACCTGTGCCTTTATTCATAAGCGCGAGATCCCAGTGAGCGGCACCCCCCCAGGTCCAGACCAGCTGCAGGATCAATGGGCCCAGGGGACAGCGGGACCCCTTTCTGGAGAAAGGACGACAGGAGTATCTCGAGCAGCTCACACCTTTATTCTTGCTCAGGGTGGAGAGGGGTCCTGTGGCCGGCAGAGAGGGCACATCCAGGCTGGTGGCACTCACCTCTTGCTGGCTGCAATGCAAACACCAGGATGACCTCAGGGTCCCTGCGTCGGCAGCCCCTCCCTCTGCTGTGCCCTGCTACGGTACCTGGCAGCTTCAGCCACTTGGGCACCTTGCCCAGATCCCTCCTGACCGGCGGGGCCATCCCGGTGCTGGGTTCAGGGAGCCCCACTGCCTCAGCCTCGGCAGTTGGCTCCAACTCAAGGGGTGCAGGGTCAGGGGCTGGCATCGGGGGTGGGGTTCCAGCAGCCCTGGACATGCACCTGCGGACAGAAGGCCGGGGTCCAGGATGGCTGACGCACTCTGGCAGGGGCTCTCCCTCCCCACTGCCGGCACTCACCTGGCCACCAGCACATCAGCTGCAGATGGGGAGACCGTATGTTCCAGCAGCCGAGGCTCCAGGAAGAGGCCTGTGAGACACCGAGCCCACCCTCAGGCCATGGTGGGGACCCCCCCGCCCACTGTTGCTCTGCTCTGAGAGGGGATGGGGTCCCAGCAGGTGGCTGTCCTGGCACTAGGGTATCGGGCAGAGATCTCCCCCCAGACTGGAAGCAGCTATTCTAGGGTATATGATGAGCCAGGACATGGCCCAGGGCCGGCCAACCATGGGCAAAGAGAAGGGCCCCCACCCACCTGTTGGTTCCTCTGCTCCAAAGTGCACAAGGGCTGCAGGGAAGAGATCTGCCTATAGGGAGAACAGGAGGCAGCTCAGGGCCCCAGGCGGGCACCATGGATGGGCAAAGGACACATGGGATGGATGGGGGCGCTGCACTCCACTTTTGTGGTGGCCTTTGTGGACTGCACGTGAAGCTAGGGGCACTCACGGGGAGCAGGGCTCCACGGACGAGGGTCACAGCCCCAGCCAGGTCCCTTCAGCAAGTGCAGTCTGCTGCGCAGTGCCCCCATGAGCTGCCCCCAGCCCAGCTCTACCAGTCCACCCTCTGGCACCAATCCCAGTGCAAGCCAGGGCGGCTGGGAGACCACAAGGGACCCTCCAGGAGCCAGCCCCAAGCACCAGATAAACAGGAAGCTCCTGTACTGTGTGCACGCTGGCTTCTAATGACCTCTTCTCCTGCCTGCTCGGCTCCTAGGGGAGCCAGGCCTGCAAGCCCCCACCCTCAGCAGAGACTGCGAGAGGCCGACAGGTCAGAGATGAAAGTGGGCACAGAGAACGTGGGGAGGGGGGCCAGGGAGGTACAGAGAGGAAAAACGGGCAGTGCGGATCAAAGAACAGAGAGCGAGGGTCTGCCTGCAGGCTCAGGGCCCCTTGGCTGCCCAGGCCCAGGCGTGGGGAGTGGGGCGGCTCCTGGAGCCACAGGGCTTTGAGAGTCCTGGGCAGGGAGGTGCTACCCAGGTCAGCAACCTTGAGAGCTTGCTACCCAAGACCCCGAGAGCCCACACTGGAGTTCCCTGACTGCACTCCTGGTAGTGACGTGGTAGGGAAGAGCCAGGGCCAGGCGGTATGAAGCTCCGCCCACAGGACGAGGATTAGGGTGGTGGCGGTGTTGCCGCTGCACTGGGGACCACGCTCCCCACCCCACGAGGCCAGGAACTGCCTCTCCTGAGTCTCCTTCCCTGGCGGGAGCGGGGGAAGCAGGATTCCTGCTCAGATGTGGGTCAAGGATGGGTCCTCATGTGCCCTGGAGGCCCACCCAGCAGGGGGCTAAACTGAGCTGCAGAATCAAGGCTGCAGGCAGGGACCCCAGAGTCCACCCCTCTCGCCTCTGCACCTGAGGGGGACCATGGCCGCAAGCCCTAAAGCTGGCCAGAGGGTCCCCGTCCTCTGCCCTCAGTGGAAGGGGCAGCCACCAGGTGAACCCTTCCGCTCCGCTCTCTTGGAGGAAGCTTCAAAGGCCAAGCCCAGGAGCATGGAGACCAAGGCCGGGAACAGGGCAGATCTGAAAACCCCACACCCCATCCTGGGATCAAAGCCTCATTCAGAGGCACTGCCTGCACCAGGGCCCTGAAGGCACCAGATGCCGGGGAGCAGGAAGGGGGCACAGGGACCACAGTGCCCGACTCTCCCCGGGAGCCCCAGGTTGGCTGACCCTCCGGGCACCACAGCCACTCTCAGAGAGTACCAGAATGTTCCGCCTGGCAGGGCAGCCTGGGGGCTGCAGGGCTTCAAGCCTCGAAGGACCCCTCTCACCAGCCAGGAGTCCTCCGGGGCCCTTGGGGCACCTCCTCTGGACCCCAGACTCCCACTAGAACTACCCCACTCGCTTGCTGGCATCTTCGGGATTCCACCCAAACAAGGGGGGAGTGGCAGCACAGCAGGCCGCCGTAACCCCCAGGAAGGAGACTCTACCCCTCTGTTCAGGCAGAGAAGATCTATGCAGATTGTGGCCATCTTTAGGACCTGCTCTGGCTGACCCCTGGACCCTTCATGAGGCCGAGGACAGGGGTGTCCCTGAGGCTCAGGACAGCACCAGCAATGAAGGAAGCAGACCTGACAGGCACCGGGGGTGCCTGTGCCCACCAACTGCACCCCCACCTCCCTCCACACCCTTGTCCGCAGTCCCACCATCCCCAGCACTCCCTTTCCTGGTCCAGTGGCCAAAAGGGGCAGCTGGGCCGCCGTCCCTCACACCTACCCCAAGCTGTCACTCTCTGGGGCTCAGGACTGGCCCCCTGACAGCCTCCCGGGCAGCCAGCAGCCAGAGAACAGCCCTGCCAGGGACATGAAAGCCGGCGGCTTCCGCGCCCACGCCTGCTCACCCACACAGGGAGGAAGGCTTCCTTCCCCGAGCCCTGCCAGCTCTCTGATCGCGGGCGGGCGGGGACGCCACCCCGCGCGGGGGCCCCTGCAGCTCCAGGCGGAGCTGACAGATGAAGGGAGACAGCTGCTGGTAGCAAGGGGCAGAGTGTCCCCAGGAATCAGGCCGGTCGGGCAGGAGGACAGGCGGCACCCCAGGGCTCCTAATGGGGGGGGTGGGGCTGGGCACTGGTCCCCCTCCATCACAAAGCATCTCCTAAATTCAATGTTTATCAAAAGGCTGGCCAGCGAGGAAGGGAGGGAAGGAGGCAGGGCAGGATGGAGGAAGAGGCCCAGTGCCTCTGGGGCTCCCAGGGGCTGAGAAGGGGTAGCTCGTGGCAGGGGGGCGGGGGGGGGCAGCGCCCTGCTCCTGCCCACTCTGACTCCTTTCCTTGGTGAGCTTCCAGCCTCTGCGGGGTCTTGCCCCATGACCCCCACAATGGTGGCAGCCCCAGGCAGGAGGCAGACCCCCTCGCCCCGCTCAGACCTATGCAGGGCCCGCCAGCCAGTTAACAAGGCCCAGCCTCTGGTACTAATTAAAATATCTGAGAAGACTTTGAAGAGGAAACCATTAGGCCAGAGGGCTGGGGAGGCCCCAGGCTACCCTCCCAGGGGCAAAGGGACAGGACATTCCTCCTGGATCTGGAAGGTAGCCCCGGCAGGGCAGGGCGCCTCACCTTCACAAGCTCTGGGGGCCACAGGGAGGGTCGGGCAGAAGCAGACACCAGCTAGTGGGGGGGTGCAGCACGCATTCCCGGCAGAGGCCTCGGGGTCCGGGGAAAAGGCAGAGGGAGGGAAGTAGGCCGAGCAGCAGCCCTTGGAGCCTGGGGCCAAACTAGCCTCCAGCTGCCACCCCAGGGCCCTGCAGGCAGCCAGACACCTGCAGGTGAGGCCTCCGGGGGCCCCTCTCGCCCGGACCCCAGGCAGGGCGCTTTGCGGCCTGCGGGCCGTCTGGCTCAGGAAGGCTGGCAGCCAGCCGGGTAGGCCCCTCCCCGCCGGGGCAGGAAGCGGAGCAGGCTGGAAAGCCCCAGCATCAGCTTCAGAGGTGTTCTGCCCCCCAGCCCCCTGGGGCCACCCGGCTACAAGGCATCATTATCCTTTCGACCGAGGCACACCCTCCAGCACCTGTACCCCCGTCCCCCCGCACCCCACCAGAGTGCCGGTACCTGAAAGAGGGTCAGCGTGGGGTCATCCAGGACGATTTTTGGAGGAGTGATGACTGCAAAGAGATAACTTGTCTGGGCCAGGAAGCACCTTGCCCCCCACCCCTTGCCCACAATCCCCAGGGAAGACAGGCCTGAGGTGGAAGGGGAGGCCCAGGGCCCACAGCCTCAGCTGGGGTGTTTCCAAGGAGCCCCCTCAGCTCACAGCCCTCTGCCCACCTCTCTGCTGCTACAAAAACCCTGGCAGGGGGCTTAGGGCCTGGGACGGACAGACCCACAGGGAGCCCGGGCCCCACCCAGTTCCCTGTGCAGCCCAGGGGCCCGACTCCCTTGGAGGCGGAAGGTCCCAGGAGCCCGGGAGAGAGGAGCCAGGCTGCACACAGAGGGTGCAGGGGTGCTGAGGTGGGGCAAAAGCCAACCTCCCTTCCCAATTCCCACGGTCCGTGGACTTGTCCTCAGACACCAGCAGGACTCACATGGTTGGGACCTGCCCACCACGATGTTTCTAGGGGGAAAGCGGCTTCAAGCCCCAGCTGGGAGGGGTGGGGGTCCCTGACGCCCGGACGCCACCCGGCTGTGTGCAGCAGGCCCAGGAGAACTCACACAGGCAGAAGGGCAGCTCGGGGTTCCCCAGGTGGCTTCTCACGAAGGCGTGCAGATCCCCCACTGCAGGAGCAGGGGCCGGTAAGCAGAGCTCCGCGGACCGGCGCGGCCCCCCAGACCCACTCCAGGGCTGGCCACATTCTGGGATGGGACAAGCTGGGGCCCACCCCTGCACAAACCCCCGCTACCCTACAGGCCCGGGCCGCCCCGGGCAGCTTACCGCCTCTTAGTACAGGACAGCGCACCCACCCTCAGGCCAAATCAAGGCCCCAGGGGCAAAAATCCAAGCTTGTTCCTTCCACAGTCTTCCGAGATGCTCGGCCTGGCTAGGCCCCCACCCTGCTGCAGGAGTGTCCCTCCCTTTGCCTCTTACCCTGCCCACTATCCTATCCTGAGCTCTGCCCTAGGGAGGCCCTCGTAGTCTTGGGCACAGATCACGAAGGACCTCATTCAGGACTGACGGCACTGCCGCGTTCCTTCTGGGCTGCCACCACAAGCCTGAGACCCCTGCTGTTGGGGGGGCGGCCGGGATGGGAGAGTGTTGGGCCTACCCGTCCTCTGGGCATTCCTCTGTCTCACCTGTGCCCTGAACAGGTGGACGCATGGGGGCACCCAGCACCTGGGCTCCCCAGCCCTGTGCCCAACCCCCCGACATGCTCTGCAAGCTCACGGCCTGCCCCACAGAGACGGCAACAACCCAGAACACCCGTGACCCCCAAAGGCCAGGCAGCCGCAGTCCCGTGGTCGGGAAGAAAGAAGCCAGGAGGGGCTCAGAGAGCCCCCCACTCCAGACGCCCACGCGGGGCTGTTTACCTGTCTCGTTAGGGCGGAAGAAACCCTGCAGGATGTAGCGGTCAGGGAACAGGACCCTCAGGACCACCTGGGCCACAAGGAGGCAACGTGTCAGCACGAATGGCCAAAGCCCGGTCCCACCGTACCCCTAGGCCCACGATGGGCAGGCCCCCTGACCCAGGCCAGAAGATGCTGGGGCAGAGGGCCAGACACCACCCGGCCCCGGCCATCCCTGGCCTGCTCCCTGCCCTGCTGGACACGGGGGGCTGGTCAAGTATCGCCGGGCGCGTTTGTGAAAACACATCGTCTGTGTCTGTCATGAGACCAGGCGCACTGGTGATAACCATGGCTGCGCAGGCCTGGCGGGAAGCACAGGTACCCCAGCCAGGGGCGCGGGACGAGGCCTGCGTTCGTTGCAGGAGCCACACTCAGTCTCCCTACCTTAGGGTAGCGCTCCAGCTTCTCCCTCATCTGAGCCTCCCTGAAAGCCTTGGTCACTAAGGGTGCTTCCTCCAGGCGCTTCCTGCAGGGGCAGTGGGTTGGGGCGTGAAGGTCTGCGGTCTCCGTGGCCAACCCAAGTGGGGGCCCCCACACACCCACCCTGGGATCTGTGGGCTGCTCCCCCACACAGGGCCAGATGGGACGGGGGTACCCTGCCTAAACCCCTGTACCCCGAGATGTGCTACTGAAAACGTGGGAGCAGGGAGACGCCGACAGGGACGCTGACGGGCACACCCACCGCTCACTCTTGAGCTGGGCCAAGCGTCTCCTCACATCATCCACGGTCACTTCGAAGAACTCGTCCGGCAGCTCTGCAGGCCAGGCCTGAAGCAGCTCTTCCAGGTCGGGGTGGCACACCACGGGGTCCCGATCCACTGGCTGGGTGGGCAGAGGGCTCGGCTGACACAGGCCCCCCGGAGCCCAGGCTCCTGACTGGGGGCTGGGTCGCCCAGGCCTCACAGCTGGAGAGGCCACACAGACCCCCAAGGCCAAGCCTGTACCCTCACTGGCTGCCCCCGTCAGCCCATGGCCAGGGCCAGGTGGCCAGGACTGGAAACCCTCCTTCCATGCATACTGCTCAGCCACACAGACACAGAGACCCTCACTCCCCAGCAGGACACGGGGCCCAGAGGGCTCAGCGCAGCCAGGCCAGGCCAGCCAGGCACCCTCGCTGTTGGGGGGCTTGGGAGTGGGCTGAGGGACAGCCTGGCAGGGCCAGCCTTCACCAGCAGCTCCTGTGCTCACTTCCTGTCTCCACGGGAGTCTCCCACTAAGAGGCCTAAGGAGCTGCCTATTATCAGGGTCCCCCAAACAGAGAGCAAACTCGGAGAGCAGCACCCTGGTTGAGGCCACGTCAGGGGCTACCCAAGACGGCAGGGGAAGCAACAGCCCCCAAATTAGAGGTTTGGCAGAAACCTGCCAGCCACTAGCCCCACGGCCTGGCTGTCCCCAGTCCACCCTCTGACCATCCCCCAGGGATGCAGAAAGGGACAGCATCACTCCTAATTGGCAGTGATGAGGACGAGGAGGATGAAGGAAATTGAGAGGCAGGGCTTGCTTGGCCCAAGGCGCCTCGGGGGCGGGGGGGGGGGGGCGCGATTGCCAGCGTGAATCGCGCGACCAAGGGGATGGGACACCTCTTGGCACCATGGCTGCCGTGGGGCTGGGCCTGACCGAGATATGCAAGTTCTGGCCCAAGAGGCCCCCCTCTGCCCTCCACTGTCCACCTCCTCCTCTCTGTACCAGGCTGCGGGCCTAGCAGGCTCGGGGAGCGTCCTTCCCCAGTGGACCCTCCTACAGCCGTCCCCACAGCCCGTCCTGCTCTGCAGGCAGACTCACTGCCCTGGGGATGACACACCTGCTGGGGTCTCCAGGGCTAACTCCCCAGCCACACCCGAGGCCTGGACCGCCCACCCTGGCAGGGCTTAGGTCCCTGCGGTCCAGCGAGCGCCCAGCAGCACCAGGCCTCACAATGCAGCTCTCCCCCAGTGAAGGGAGGTGGGCTCTTGTCAGGAAGCCCCTCGGACCTGGAGGCACGGGGGCAGAGCAGCCGCAAGGGGCTGGCTGAAGCTCCAGCAGCAGGGCCTGTAGGTGGCCGGCAGAGGCCCCTGGGGGCTGCCCCTTCGAAGCCACAAGGCTCCTGCACTACTGCGGGCAGTCTACACCAGAGCTTTTTATGACAAGATGCCAGGCGCCAGGCTGCCCCCCACAGCCACGGCGCCTGCATTCCAGAAAGGCCAAGAGCTGGCCTGGGCGCCTGGGGCGGGGTGTTGGGGGAGCGAGGGCAGGACATGGATGTGCCTGACTGGGAACGGCCGTGTTCACGAGTGCCAGGCCCCCGGGCACTCAAGCACGAAGCCCGCAGGCTAACGCGCAGCTGAGGCCACCCCGTCACGGTCTCTACCTTGGAGGACCCGGCCGCGGGCGCACGAGTCGCCCTGAGAACCCAGCCAGCCAGTGGCGTGCAGTCCCTGGCACTGCACGGAGTCTGAGCGCTCAGACCTGGCTGGCGAAGCCAGTCCCAGGGAGTGCTGCCCACTAGGTTTTCGCGGTCCTCTTGGGCACTTCCAGGGCCCGGCCTGGGGTGGCCAGAGGGCTGCAGGCTGCCAGCAGTGCCGATGACCCCAAGGCCCACGGCCTGCTCCCCAGGTCATTTCCACAACAGGGGACACAGGACCCACCGTCTCCACGCTGCTCAGGGGCCATGGACTCTCGGTCAGAAAACAGAACAGACAAAATCCTTCTGGGTTTGGATCTACTTTTGACTCCTTCTCTCCTCCTGTGTCTCACTCTGTTCCAGAAACCTGTCTGTCACACAGAAGCCAAGAGCTGGGCCCCATGCAGGAACCAGAGGGCTGGGAAACAGCCACCAGCAGAGCCCGGGGTCAGACCACCTGATGTCCTGGCCCCAGGCAGGCCCTGTCCCAAAGGAACAGACCAAAGTCCGCGGCTGGGCTGCTAGAAGTACCACCCTACTGCCCAATGATGGAGGAAGAAGGCAGGCAGCTTCAAACACCTCCGCTTGGCCTTCCCCAGGAGAGCATTTCCACAGCAGAGAAGAGGGGCTGGGGTGGGGAGGGAGCTGGGGAGGTTAGAGCCAGGCAGCCGCCAGGCTGAGCCCTGGTCCTGCTCATGCCCACGCTCTGCCAGCAACCCGCCCTCTTCTGCCGTTCCTTCTCCCGCCGTTCCTGGTCCCGGCAGTCCCTACACACAGCTCCCGCCCTAGGCAGGTTTAGGGAGAAGTTTCTGGATGGAGAGCACAGCATCCGCAGAGAAAGAGAGCACATGTGGCGGCAGCCGTGAGGGAGAGCTATGGCGGAACAGAGGACAGGTGGACAGAGAGTGAGCAGGACAGGTCAACGGTCATAACGCTGTCTGCAAAGTGGGCAACACTGACCAGGAGCCCCGGGGGCATATGAGAGGGGCAGGAGCACCCTCTGTGGGTGATGACGGGCCAAGGCTGGACAGATGCTGGAAGACACACAGCCCATTCAGAGATAGGGACACGGACCCCGAGCACCGGCTGTGGCCAGCCGGCGGAAGATGCCCTGTTTCGCCACGATGGGACACGGGAGGGAAACCGCAGAGGAGGCTGTGGGGTCTTGACTGCCCTTGGCCCCACACCAGGCTTGGTGCGGCCGAAGGCAAAGCTTGGCACCGGTGTGGAGGGTCAGGAAGGCCAAGCAGGCCGGGCGCTGGGCCGACACCAGCCTGCAGCAGCCTCGCGAGTGGCCAAGCATCCAGCGGGCACCCGGGTCCCCTCCTGTCGGAAGTGGCCTCACCGCTGCTAAGGGTTCATTTTCTTGACAGTAATTTTCCGGGACGTGATGACACACAGAGAAAAAAATGTAAAAACGATTTGGGGGTGACCTCAACCCCAGATTTTCCAGCTTTCCTGTGAGGGCTCTTGTTTTTCTCCCCCGCTCCCAGCCCAGACTGTCCTCTGACAATGGTCTTTGGTCAGAGGGAATGTGAAGCGTTTCCCCTTGAGGCTTGGAGCTTAAATGAATCAGGACGCGAGGGCCGCAGGCCAAACCCTCCTACTTACTCACAGGGCCGGCGCCCGGCGCCCTCCGCAGGGCTGAGCCAGAGGGCGAGGCCAGGCCGGGTCCCGCGAACTACCGAGAACACCGAGCAGAGGAAACGGGAGAACGGGGGAGCTGAGCACAGCACAGGGCGAAGCTGAGGCCCCCACACGCCCGCGGCGTGGACGAGACACGTGAGCTCCACAAAGTACTGAAATCAGCAAGTGCGAGGTGTGGCACGGGGCCTCCTCACTCACAGGCCTGGCAACTGCCCTGAGGAGCCCAGAGAGACACACAGCATGAGGTCAGCAAGCCACGGAGGGGAGGACACCCACGTGGTGGGAACAGCCCCAGAGAGCCCTTGGGTCCAATCAGGGCGGGGGCCTGAAGACAAAGCCCTCCAGGCCCCACCGACACAAGGCCGCCTGGCCCTGCCTGGCCAGCTCTGGGCATCCAACGCACCCCACGTGCTCATTCTCCACTACGGTGTGCAGGCTGGGCACGTCTCCCCCAAATCCGGCCGGGGCAGAGACAGCTGGAGGGCACCTGCCATGTGACTCAACCAGCACCTTCCGAGCCACGACCTATCTGCCACCCGGCCTTGGTGGCATTCCGATCAAGGCCACGGCTGTGCCTCTTGGGCTGCTGGAGCCTGGGGGCAGCCATAAACACGGACCACATATGACAAGGGCCAGTTTGAAGCGTGCCCTGAGCCCACACATGGGGGACAGCAGGGCATGCTCATGGAAGGATGTTATGAGAGGTGCCCCAGGACGAGAGGAGGAGGGCAGCAAGGGGCACCGCTCACAATCTGCTCTGACCCCCAGGCCCTGGCCCCATGTGCTCTAAACCTGCTCGCAAACCAGGGAGCAGGGATGGCCAGAGGCCAGGCTGACACCTGCCTTGAGATAGAAGCACCAAGGAGGTCCCAGGCCTGTGTCTAAGGCCAAGCCCTGCAGGGTGAGGGGCAGGCAGGGGGCACTGCCGTCAGCCACCTGCCCCACTCCGGGCATCGGGGCCTTTGATCAGAGACCCCCATACCGGCTTGGGGGGGGTGGTGCCTGCTGGGATTGCGGCCCAGCCGCGCACAGAGCGCACAGGGCTGCAGGGTGGCCTCCTGGGCCGACGGAAGGACTTCAAAGGGCAGGCCAGGGGCCGCCGGGCAGCCCCAGCCTCTCCCCGCACCCGGCTCTGATGGCCAGTAAAACTACCTTCTAATAATTAATGTTTTGACATCAAAGGCAAGAGCCGCCTGGGTCTGTAAACCATCCCAGTTCTCAGCCGAGGACCTGCCTGTATTTTATCCTGTCTCTTCTGACTCTTTATTTAAACCCAAAACCACACACAGGCGAAACATTAATGGGAAACTTGGAAACTCCTTTTGATTACCAAAGTGTACCTTTGAAGTTCCCCCAAAAGTTCCGTTTTTGTTCCCTTCTTCCCTCCCCCCCAGGGCTGAAAAGGGACACAAAGCAGACACCATGTGGCCGGCGAGCCCTCCGGGTGTGGGGCTGTTAGTGACAAGAGGCACGAGGCAGGCAGGCAGGCGGGCGGGGGACGCTCCACAATCAACCAGCTGCTGGGGCGCCCAGATCAAAGGCACACGCTGCTGGCGGCCAGGCGGCCCCTCCCTGGGACCCCTCCTGCCCGGGGGCCCAGGTTCAGAGCCCGGGGAGGCACTGGGATCCTATGCCCAGATAGCAACCACCTATGAGACAGCACAAGCCCAGACCCTCCCCAAATGTCCACGGGGCTGTAGGCAGCTTGCCAAGAGATCCAGAGAGCCAGGGCCTGCCCGGGCCAGCAGGAGCCAATGGCCCACAAGCCACATGCCCTGAGTCCTCAGTGCCTTCAGGGTGGGAGAAGGGACAGCCAGCCCTGGCCCTGGGGCCCAGGCCCCAAATACAGGAATTCCCAGGAAGAGCAGGCCCGGATGGAGTCACACCCCCAGGATGGGCTCACCCCAGCACGCAGGCCTGCTTTCGGCCACTGATTCTGGGCCCAGGTCACAGAAGCCAGGACAGTGGGAACTGCGGCTGAGTTTCTGACACGGGCCACACACCAGCATGGGGGCCAGGACACCACCACCACCACCTCCCCAGGACGGACGGTCATGAGGCTCGGGACTGGCTCAGCCCCCCCGCCGCCTTCCCCACCCACCGCCCCGCCCCTCTGACAGCACGCAGGCTGTCCACGGCGGGCCTTCCCCACCCACCGCCCCGCCCCTCTGACAGCACGCAGGCTGTCCACGGCCGGGCCTTCCCCACCCACCGCCCCCGCAGGTGCCCCGACCCTCCACCCTCCCCAGACGTGCAACCTGGAAGCAAGGACCTGAGATAGACGGGATGCAAGTGGGCGTGCCCCCGCACCAAGACAGGCTGCTTTCCTCGTGAACTACAGACGCACAACGCGCAACTGAACCGTTCCCTCCGACTTACAGTGAGGCTGTTAGAGGACGTACGTCACCCAAACCGGATTGCTCCCTGGAATGCAAGGATGGCGCGATGGCGGGGGGGGGGGGGGGTCTACCCAAAACCTCACCAGCTGAATGAACTGAAGGAAAGCGGCCTGACCTGCACACCCACTAGCTAGCCGCAGGAGACCGCCAACCAGATGCAGGGACCTCAGCTCAGGAATACGGACAGCACGGGACAAGCGATGCCAAAGCGACCTTCGAGTCAAAAGCTGGTCAACAGGCTGGCCCAGGCACAAGGGTGGAGGGCGACAGCTCCGAGGCACTGCCTGGGACAGGGGCGCTCAGAGCCCACACAGACACAGGTGGGCCCTCCTGGCTGTGATTGTGCTCACAGGGACACATGAGTTCATCAAAACCCATCACACTACGTCTCAAACGATGCCTCAATGAAATTAAGACAAAACAATCACTTCCCAGAGAAGATGAACACGCACCCACCCACCTGCCACATCCCCAGGCTACCTGCGCTCAGGAGGAAGGACCCCCCCACACCCAGCCCACTCCTTACCGGCTCTGGCTCTGGCCGGGGCTCCTGGCCAGGCTTCGACTTCTTCGGCTTGGAGGGGCCTCCGGGGCTGGAGAAGGACTTGGGCAATTTGACTGAGGGCGACATCAGAGACTTGGCCAACCCGGAGGAGCCCCCCAGGCGCTGCCCCCCACCTGAGAAAGGAACAAAGGGGGCGGGGGCAGGCTCCTTGGAGATCTGCTTGGCTTGAGCGTCCACACGGCTGGCCCCGGAGATGCCGGCTTCATCCTGATGGCTCACGTCCCCCTGGCTGAGCCCTGCGGAGTCCAGTGGAAGCAGAGGGCTGCCGGCTGCCTGGTCGGCCGACAGGGAGGAGGTTGGGCTTCCTGGGGCTTTGCTCCGGGAGACCCCAGCAGAGCTGCATGGCTTCATGGCAAACCTGAGGGTGCGGATGCAGAAGGCGAGTGACCCCAACAGAGTGCCCCCCTGCCTGGGTCTCACGGCCCCTCCTCTGGCAACGACCACACCAACCGCAGCCCCCCAAAGGTGCTGCCAGCCCCTGCCCCACCAGCCAGCCACCGTGGCACAGGCCCCTGGGCAGGCTAGGGCCCCTGATCGAGGGGAGAAGGCCACGGTGGGGCACATTTCCTCTGTCACTCTTCCCTGTTTCCCTTCAGACCCCGTTTCCCCACGCAACATGAGTCCGAGGTTCCCCCACCTGATGATGGCACTGCCCCCCGTGAGGCCTAGGGACTTGAGCGTCGTGGCCTGCAAGGAGGCTCTGCCAGCCACCTGTGAGGAGGGAACAGGACACACGGCTGACCCCTCGTGGACAGCATTCCCCCACCCGGCCGCCCCGGACAAGGGCACCTCACGCTGGCTCCCTCGGCCTGAGCACGGTCACCGCTGGCCCCCGGGGTGGACACCGGCTCCTAACAGGCTCGGGTCCTGCTTCCCGCACCCCAACCTGCACCCGAGCATTTGTTGGCTGGTCTGCAGCCACCTCCCCCACTCCACTCACGGCCTGGGCGGGCACGGCTCAGGACCGAGTTAGTCACATCTGGCCCGCTGACCACCTCTGTGGGCTGACCTGACCACGATGGCCTCGATCCAGGCCCACGTGCCCCAGGCCCAGCGTCTGTCTCCTCTGGGGGAAGAGGTGTCCCGCCAGGTCCCCCCCACCAACAGCCCTGGGACCCCTGCCCCTCACAGCCCTGTGTCGGCGAACCTCGAGCAGGGATAAATAGATGGGCAGGTCCCGTCCACACCAGGGCCCCTTGGGGACAGTGGCCACCCAGGGCCAGGGAAGGGCACTTGGCCAGGGTCAAAACAAAAAGTCCCTGTGAGATAGGGGACCCAGCGCCAGGAGGGTCCCCATCACGGGCGGGCGGGTGGGGACAGGCGACGCCCGCACCGTGCTGCACTCGGTTTTGAAAAAGATCAAAACATGAGCAAAAAGCAAATATTTATTAAAATGAAACCACTTTTGTGCCTCTCAGGCTTTGAGAGACGCTGGGAAAACAAACAGGGCGTCGAGGAGGTTTGGGGAGCAGCCCGGGCAGCCCGTGGTTAGCGCCAACGGAGCCGGCACTCTGCTTTTTTCCATGAAACACATCACGCTTTCAGAGGCGGTCTCCCCGCCGCTGCTTTGAAGGCGGGTCTGAGAGAGTGAATTTTCCAGATTGGAAAGCGGGGCCGGGCCGTGTGGTGACTTGGGGGCGGGCGGTGGGGCGCGGGCCAGGCGGGCGGGGCCGGGCCGCTCACCTACCTCGTCCCTCATGTACACACAGACCGGGCTCGCCTCGCACGGCCGCTCCAGGCACTCCCTGCGGGGGGCAAGGAAACCTCACAGGCCGCTGCGGGTGCCCTCAGAGAGCACCCCCAGGGCGGCCTGGCAGGACAGCGGGGCCAGGCCCACCCTAGCCATCTCAGGGCCACCAGGAGGCAGCGGCCAGCCACTGGCGGGGAGCCACCTGCCCAAAGGGCTTGGTGTTTCCCAGCCTCGCGGCTCAGAGCGGCACCAGCCACCTCCCAGATGTGCCTGGGCTCACGGTCAAGAGCGGGGGTCAACCATGAGAAAGAAGCCCGGAGCCCTGGGATCGAGGCTTCTATCTGAAGCCATCCCCCAAGAGCACTGCTGACCGCTGCAGCGCCAGGAGCAGCTCGGGGCAGGCATCCATTACGCGGACTCCGGGGGGACAGGCTGGGTCCATGAGGCCACAAGCACAGGACACCCCGCACCCCACTGGGGCTGTGCCGGGGGCAGAGAGCACTGGTCTTCCTGAAGACCCGAGCCGCACGGGGGCATGTCGGCCTGCAGCCTGCACCCGGGGCAAGACGGGCCGTGATGCATGAGGACAGCGGTGATGCCCCTCGGGCAGCACGTCCACACGGTCGAGCAGCACAGGGCTCCCAACAGCGGCTGAAATCAGCGTCACCAGGAAGTCAAAGTAAAGGCTGTGGCAGACATGGGCGTTGGCGTGGCAGGCAGTACGCTCACACAGGCCGGGCACCAGGGCAACGCGGGGGCAGACGGACAGGAAACACCACGGATGCTCCACAAAGACGTGTCCCCATCATCCGGAGACACCACACAGACCGGATGTCCCCACGCCTCAACACCGTCATCCAGGTCACCACGGGCCATAGCACCTTCCCTCTTCTCCTGGAGGTCATGCTCGCCTCATAAGCAGGACCCCGAGACGCAAGGGAAGAGCCCCCCGGAAGCGCAGCTGGACAGGGAGGAGACCGGGTACACACACGCTCGCACACACACCTGCTCCCATACACGCCCACACAACCTGACCCCAACCCCTGATCCGTGGCCCTGTGCTGACCGTGGAGGTCACAGGGTGCAGGCCGGCTGACCCTGGCCTTGAAGCCCTTCAACTGCGGGTGCCACAGGGAGGGGACGATCACCCGTGTTTCCTAACACGTCACTGTAACATCAGCCCCCGGAAACGCCCATTCGAGACCACACCTGGAGGGCCGCATCCGGTCCCCCTCCTCCAAGCAGGGCGGACCTGAGGGGCAGGACCCACCTGAGCGGGAGGCCTGGAGTGACGTCAAGCCACGCGGCGCTGCCCCATCAGGACTCGCAGCTTAACACGCAGACGGGGCTGGGACCAGAATGCTCAGAGCTGAGCTGGTGACCAGAAGCAGCAGGGCCTCCAGCCGCACACAGATATCCTGGACAAGCGGCTGCCGGGGCCCCTCCCCCACCCCACCCCCGGGGACCCGGGAACCCAGTCCTCTGGCTCGGTTCGGCATGGTATTCCCCCGCCCCGCCCATTTGCTTGCAGGGCTTGCTTTTGCGTGCTGCCCAGAGTGGAGACCCACAATCCAGAGCTAGCTACCGGGACCCGTGGAGGAGGGGCAGCCCTGTTGCCTCCCAACACCCCCACAGGAAGGTGGGGGGGCCCGTCGGCTAACATCCCCCCGTGGAGCTCACCCCGTGCTCTCCTCACACCCACGCCTACGAAGCAGCTGCCCCCCAGACAAGGCCGCCCGCCGCGACCAGAGCCATGCAGCGGGCTGGCCATGGAAGGCATGACCTTGCGGGCACAGCGGAGCGTGGGAGCGCCCACCAAGACCCCCTGAGCCCAGGCCTCAGGAAAAGAGAGGACCCCAAAAGGGGTCCCCGGCCCTACACTCTTCTACTGAAGACCAGACAGAGGGAAGTGAAGGAACCTCAGTCAAGGGAGATGTGTCCAGCAGACAAGATCCTGGGGCCAGAGAGAAAGAGGGGGGTCCTGGAACCACCTAGACTCAGAGAGCTAGCTGAGCACACGCTGGCTGAGCTGACAGCCACCACGCTCGAGTGGCCCTCTGTGCGCTCTCAGGACCTCTGGCCGGGCGTGCTTTCTCCAAGTCCTTCTCTGGGCACCTGATACCGTGATGGGGACCACAGACCACACACCTACAGACGAGCAGACGAGCAGACGAGCAGAGCAGCGCCCGGGAAGGCCTGCCTGCCTCGGTGCCCTCCAGGCCCCTGGACATCAAACGCCAGCCCGGCTTTGATGTGCGTCTCCTCCAGAGGGATCAGATTCCCTGTGTGGGGATCTGAGGGAAGGCCTGTAAACAAGCCAGGGGAGGGGTGCCCGCAATGGCTTCCAGACCTTCCCAGCCAATGAGCAGAGCTCTCCCTCCAAGAACAGCGGACTGGGGGTGGTCCAGAGCTTCAGCCGGCCAGAGCTCCCTGCAACGGAGACCTCACCAAAGCCCCAAGACTCTTGGAGGAAGCTGGGCCAAGGGCCTCCTGAGGACGACCCCTGTGACCCGACCTGCTCCCATGGCCCAGGCTGAGCCGCAGGCGTCACTCAAGGCCGGGCCTCCTGCGGAGCCTCCGTGGGTGCCCGCCCGCCCCTCGTCAGACGTCGCCCCAAACCGGCAGGATGATGCCAGCAGACCTGCTCCTCTGGTCAGGCCCGAGGCCAGTGGGGACGCCGGGCAGGGCCGAGGTGCTGCTGCTGTCGGCTTTCCGGATGCTCTTCCCTCACCACAAACGTGCCGCCCCCACAGGCGTGAGACGTCCGTCCACCTGGGGCCAGCTCCCGGCAGGGCCGTGTGCCGGGGGGGCAAGCCAGGTATCTGGAGACCGTTCTATTTACCTCACCTATCTGGGCCCGGCCAGGACAGGCCGCTACAAACACAGGTGCTGCCTACACAAGCCTGGTGCCTCTGAGTCCCCACCCCGGAACAGAAACCAACCCAAGCAACAGAGCTGCGGCTTCAGTCTCAGCTGCCACCGGGAGGCCCAGCCCGAGGGGCCAGGCGACACGTACCCCAACACAGAGATGAGGTTACGACTGGAGGGAGCCACAGGGTCCCCTCCTCCAGGGAGGACTGAGCAGGGGCAGTTTCAAGAGGGAAGTTTCCTTTCCTTCCCAAGGAAAGATGGGGCACGGTGGCCAAGAACTCTGAGTGAACACCCTCCTCAGCGTGACCATGGGCTGGTCCCCAAGCTCACAGGCAGCCCGCTCTGCAGCCCACTGTGCCCCAGGGTCACACACCCTGAGGGAAGCACGCGGACAGCCTGCCCTTCCCAGGGACGTCCGAAGCCCTGTTTCGTCCCAGTGAGATGGATGGCGCTGAGACAGCGCGGGCTCGGCCGCGAAGCCGGGACCCCGAGCACCAAGGAAGAGCCTAGCCCGGGAGTCGCAGGCCCAGAGCCCCTCTCCCAGCGGCCCTCCCTGCAGCAGACAGCTGAGAGTCCACGTGGAGGCCAGCACCATCTGCGGCTCCCAGCCCCATGTGGGCGCTAAGCACGTGCACGGCTGCAGCCCACAGGGAGGCCGCTCCAAGGGTGAGACACGCCAGATTTCAAAGCCCTCCATCCAACAAAGAATGTAAAAATATCTCATTTTCCTGTTAATCACATTTTCAAAGCCTAACGTTTTGGACACACTGAGTCAAGTCAATCATAATCCTAAAATTAATTGCACCTGTTCTCACTGTTCTTTTGATGTGGCTACCCAAAGGTCCGAATTACCTCTGTGGCCCACACGTGGGGCACAGGCGGCATGTCCAGTGGCCACTTAGTTGATCCAGATGCTGGTGGTCAGGGCAGGGCCACCGTGCAAAGGAGCCGCCACCTGCCCAACGGTGGGCCCGGGAGGCCGTGCTCCCCTCTGACGGCTCCCTGCCAAGCACAGCACCCCCGCTGCTCTCAGACGCTTCCTGAACGCATCAGAAAAACCAGCTTCCTGCTTATCCCACTCTGCGCGGACTTGGAATTCAGAGCTGCCAGCCCCCCCCCAGCACGGGAGCCGCTGTGGGTCAGGGTGTGTCGTCCCCCCGTGAGGATCCATCTGGCCACGCACGTGTCCACATCTGCAGTGTCCCTACGGTGGCGGGCCGCCCCCGCATGGCCCCAGTGCGCATCACCAGCTCATCAGCCGTGACCCAGGGCCGAAGACGCCACCTGCCCTTCCTCGCAGGAATCCCACTGTGTGGTTGGTGAACACCAGCTCCCACGAAAAGGCGCACAACCTTTGAGATGAAACTCAGCACAGGGCCTATCTGCTGACCTTGCATTCTCCCCCTAGAATGCACCGTCGGCGGGGACTGGGAGCCCAGACAGGCAGCCGGCCAGCCTGCTCCCGCTCTCTACGGGGCAGCCCCCAACTGCCTGGAGCCGGCGGCACGGCTGAGACCGTATCCGCACACCACAGCCGCAAAGCTGCAGACAGGCGCTGGGAGGACGCGTCTAGAGAGAGCCACGCAGAGAGGACGTAAATTCCACGCCGGCACGTTTGTGGACGCCCCGTGGCCAACCACAGCTGCCCAGCCCCTCCTGGTGCAAGCCAGCTTCTCCCAGGGTTTGTCTCCACCCCGTTCGGTTCCCGACACTCCGTCAGCAGTTTCCCCAGCTGGCCGGTCCGGAAAGGCCCCTCCTGAGAGGCTCCTCAACCGTTTCCACATCTAGCTCTGTCCCCCGACTGACCAGGGACCAGGTCCTGCGCGTCGACACAGGGGACACGGATTCCTTTAGGATTTCAGTTTCCAGTGCGGCTCATTTCATTTCTACTTGTACCTACTGGTGCCCCCTCTGGAGGGAGAGGGCGTCCTCACAGCACGGCGGCCAATGCCCTGCCTCCAGGCTCATCTCACCAGCCAGGCCCAGCTTCGAGAGCAGGGGCCTGGTATGTTCCCTCCCCCAGGCAGGACTCCTGGCCTGCATTCCCATCCAGCTCCTCCTGGTGGACCCTGCCTGCCCTTTGGTGGACCCGTCTCTGCAGCTTCCTCAGAGCACAGGCAAGGGGTAAACGTGTGACTTTCCAGGCATAGAATGGCTTTGTTCCATCCTCACCTCTGATACTTTGACAAATAGATAATTCTAGAATAAACACTTCTCCTACAGTTTTTGAAGGCACTGGTCAGCCACCTTCCCGGTGCTGTGGCTGACAGCCCAAGGCCCTTCTGCGGGCCTGCCATGTTTCTGAGCGTCAGGAACAGACCCTTCAACCCCAGCCCCGGCGCTTCACGGTGGGGCAGGGATCAGTCAGCCACAGCTGTGGGTCAAGTGCCACAAGCCCAGTCGTGTGTGCTGAAGTTCACAGGTCTGAGGACCTGCTGTCCTGCTCACTTGCCTGTGGAAGCCCCGGGGGCGGCGGGGGGTTCATGCTCACGTAATCCCCCCCGTTCTTGAAACAGCACCCCCAGTCCAGAGAGCCCTGAGGCTCACCGTCCCCAGAAAACCATCTCCAGGGCCAGCAGCACCAAGCCTGAGGGGAACTAAGGCCTCCTGCCTGCTTACGCCTTATCTATCACCCATCTTCCCCCTCTTGCCTCCTTGCCCAGCCATCGCCCACCCCACCCAGATCCGGTGCGGCCACTGCCTGGGCTCTGAGTTGTATCTTCATGAAATCCTTCAGTGTCGGTCTAGCCACCTTTTCGGAGGAAGACGAATGACACACTGTACTCCGTAAATTCTTCCTGCTTCTCGTTTCCGCTGCAAGGCCTTTGCACTTGCTGTCCCCTTGGCCCAGAAGGCTCCTTCCCAGATCTTGGTACAGCCGAGACCTCCCCCGCCACCCAGAAAATGTTGCCCCATGGCCTCCCAGGGTGCCATCCCTTCTCTGTGACATCGTCTTGTAGCTCTGTACACCTGCCAATCAGCTCCTGTGCCTGGCTCGGGGAGCTCGGGGAGCTCGGGGAGCTCGGGGAGGCCAGGCCCTGGCTGCCTACTGCAGCCCCACCTGGCCTGACAGGCCCAGACGAAAGAAGGACAAACAGACCCAGCCGCTGAGGGCAGGCACTCACAGCCCTGGAGCCTGAGCTTCGAGGAGCACCTCCTCCTCCGGCTGTCCTATCCTTCTTCCGAAAATGAGGGTAACAGAAGCCCGGCCTCACCCAGCTGACGGGAGGGAAGCCCAGGTCAGACGACAGGCACCACCAGCAGCACAGGGAGGCCACCACTGCTGACGACCACCAAAGCGGGGGCTTCCACGTCCTCCCTGGGGGCGCCAGAGGAGGAAGCAGAGGCTGGCTAAAGGAGAGGCAGCCCTGGCTGCCAGGGCCCAGGCACGGGGGAGCAGAAGGGAGCCACCTGGTCTTGGCACAGCAGCCCCAACAGCCACTCATTAAAGGGACCAGCACATCAGAAACGGGAAGAGGAACCCCCAACAGGACAATTCAGGTGGGAGGGCAGGAGTCGGCTGCTGGGGCAGCAGGGGCCGTGGGCACCACGATCAGACCCGGTCAGATGTCCTATGGCGAGGCAGGAGGGCCCTACCCGGAGTCCCCTCTTCCACAAAGACAAACCTCAGGGCAGGGCCTGTTCTCAGGACTGGAGACACAGTCACTCACCCCACTCTCACATCACCCTTGGGAGGCCCACAGACAGCAGACTAGCAGCCCAGAGCCACCCAGTGACCACCACACCCTCCCACGGTCCCTTCCAGTCCGCGGGCCAAGACTTTCACAACTGGATGAAGACTTCCGTGCCAAAATGACAGACCGAAAAGAAAAGCGCTGCCATTCTGACGCCCTCAGGATTAATATTTAAACCATTAACTACCAGACAGAAACTGACACGTTAAACACCATTAAGATTTTCTTTTTAAACGTGACCTGTTTTCACAATAAGGAAGTTTTATACCTAAAGCATTGGTCCACGGAAGGAGCCCAGGGCCCCGTTCCCCCCACTGCTCACCGAGACCCCCATAATGATAGAAACACGGCTCTGCCCTTCCAGGAGACACGGCCCCACTGTCAGGACAGGAAACCCAGTAAAAAAGATGAGCTGTGGGAAGCCAGCACCTGCTGGGGGCAGCTAATGAACAAGCGGCCTCGTCTCAAACCAGTCCTCTCACCAGGATCGCAGAGCCCAAAAGCCATGGCCTCGGGCCACAGCAAACCTCAGGGCTGTGGCTCTGGACCAGCCCCACTGACCCAGCAGCATCCTCTCTACACAGCGGGGCAGGGCCCAGAACCTGCTCGCCAACGCTCACCTGGTCTGTGCAAAATGGCTGAGAAGCTCCCAGAGCGTCTGGCCCGAGCAGAAAGTGTCTTGCAACCTAGAGCCATCATCCAGCTGCAGAGCAATGCGAACCTGGGGGTGCAGGCATAGGAAACCAGGTTAGGGGGGCGCCTGGGTGCTCAGTCGTTAAGCGTCTGCCTTCAGCTCAGGGCGTGATCATAGAGTCCTGGGATCGAGCCCCGCATCGGGGTCCCTGCTCCACTGGGAAGCCTGCTTCTCCCTCTCCCACTCCCCCGCTTGTGTTCCCTCTCTCGCTGGCTGTCTCTCTCTTTGTGTCAAATAAATAAATAAAATCTTAAAAAAAAAAAAAAAAAACAACAAAACCAGGTTAGGAAGAAAAGCAGCTGTCCCACCCTGGACCCACATCCGAGTCTCAGACCACAGGGAAGAGAGCCCTGTCCTTCGGGGCTCCTGGGATCTGTGGGCACGTGGGAAGCTGGCTCCTGGGGGTGAGCACGGCCCCCTGAACACTCTGCAAATGTCTGTTTGCCGCTGTCTTGTAAGTTACCGTCCTGGGGGTTAACCCGTCAGGTAGCAGCAGTTAGCAGTGTGCTATGTCTGCTGAGCTTTCTTCACAAACGACCTGCTCTTGCAGCTTTGTGGCTAACAACTACATCCGGGAGGAGGGACTTGGGTCTATAATCCAAAAGAAAAGAAATTCCTCTCTGGTCCCTCTGCCGAGTGACAGACACACTAGGGCATGCGTGCACAGAGCCCGGAGGCGAGCGTGTGTCTGACACCTGCGAGCACCTCCCTCAGCCCCACCTGTCACAGCCAAGTGCTGGGTCCCCAGTCCCACTACACTGCCGCTCTGGCCAGACACGCGGTCAAGTGCGCATCTGCACTGAATCCCAATCACAAAGGGGGAGTGCTCTGTGTGCAGGGGTAAGAGAATCTCCCTTCGACCCTAGCAACCTCACCAATCCAAGGGAAGTCAGAGTTCCTTCCACTCGAAAGCTGGACAACCACAGGCATAAAGGAAAAGAAGGATGCTGGGGCCGGTCCCCACCGCCCGAGTCCTGGTGGGCTCCAGAGAGCTAACTGACGTCCTCGGGGCCCGAGCTTCCTCACCTCTTGACAGGGACGGAGGCCGCCCTCCCTGCGGTGTCTGCAGGACCCACACAGACACACAGAAGTGGGCTACCGGCACTGTGGTGGTCTCCACCCACGATAACCGTGGGGTCGGCCGCTCAACCTCAGAACCTAAAAGTTACTGATCTGATAGAAAGCTGCAGGCCGTGGTCAGAGACTCGGGCCATGGTCCAGGGGTGAAGCCTGAGGCCCTGGGCCACGGTCCTCCTTCCAAAACTAGGCTGCTCGACATGCCACAGAACGCTCCAGGCTCCAACCGCTTGGCGACTAGAGTCATCAGGCTGGGCAAGTGCTGCTGCCAGACACAGAACAAGTACAAACTCAGAGCAAAGACTGAAAAGGCCCATTTCCAATCCACAGCTGAGCCCCGAACAGCAGCGCGGGTGTGGGGACACGGGCCGTGCCCAGCACACTGCCCTCCATTTACCCTCACGCTCCTCTGACAGCTGCAACAGACCGTCCCCTCTGCTCAGCATGCCGACACATCCTGCAGCCCCAACAGCCTGAAGCCAGAAACTGTACCGCTGGCCACTCCCTGAGAGCCACCTACCGTGTTCTCGGGCCCCTGGCGGATCCGGGAGATGGGCACCATCTCCAGCTTGGCATTGTTGGGCAGATTGGCAAATCTCCACTGGAGAGAGAGGTCAAGCACGTTCCTCTGAAACCTGCAAAACAGGCCACAGCTCATGGGCTGCCTGCAGACCCTAACACAGTCCAGCTTCCATACAGTGCCCGGCACAGCCGTGCTAGGAGCAGGGGACAAGCCAGGTGATGTACATGTCCATGCAGCAACTCCCCAGCCAGTGCCCCCAAGGCTGCAGGAACAGAGGTACAGTCTGCAAGCTTGCAGGGACAGAGCGGGTCCCTGTCTGCAGTGGGTCTTCCAATGGAAAGAGAAATGGGCACTGACTCAGCTTTGTGCATACAAGGACAGAAAGAGAGGGAGAAACCAGAAACGGGTCACCCTCTGAGGCAGACCAAGGGACTGCCCTCCCCCCTCCCCCATGTAAAGCAGCAACAGGCTGAAATACAGGCTCAGAAAATAAACACACACTCAGGGGTGACTGACAGGTATGCACCTAGCTCTGCTCGGAAAGTTCCAAATTGCTTCTGGCAGGTGTGTGTGTTTGGGGGGGGGGGGGACAAAAAAAGCACAGGGCTCTGTAACAGCATGCCAGGGGACAGCCAGCATGGAGCACAGCCCTGGGATTCTCAGCAGCAGGGGCAAGGCCCAAGAAAGCAGTCTCCCGCACCACAGGCTCCTCTCTGTCCCTGATGTGAAGACAGCCGTACCATTAAGACATGCTGCTAAGGTGAAAAACTCCTCAGGTGGGACAGAAAGCCATACCCTACCAAGACGGGGTTCTGACCCTTTTGTTGTTTAAGACCACTTGTGAATACGGTGGAAGCCCTCTCTCTAGAAAAATGCCCACACAAGAGACCCATGCAACTTCCTCTTGCCCTGAGAGCCCCACCAGGAACTTAACACAACCAAATGCACAAAAACCCTCTGCAGAGACCCCTAAAAAGACACAGCCACATCCTAACCCCCAGAGCCCAGGAATGTGACCTTACTTGAAAATAAGGACCTTGCAGATATAACTGAGTTAGGGATCTCGAGATGAGGTCATCCTGGATTGGGGTGGGCCCCTAAATCCAATGACAAGTGTCCTTATAGGAAACAGAAGAGGAAAAGACACACAACACAGAGGAAGAAGGCCACATGAGGAGGAGGCAGAGGCTGAGGGCAGCCACAAGCCAAGGAGCCCGGGAGCCACCAGAAGCTGGGAGAGATAAGGGAGGCTTCTCGCCTACAGTCTCGCAGGGAGTGTGGCCCTGCCCACGCCTTGATTTTGGGTTTCTCTGAGAAAATGAGCGTGTGGGCTCCAGCCCCCAGGCAGGGCACTGGGGAGGCGTGGACGGACTTGGACCCGAGCAAACTCACTTCAGATCGTATTCGCTGGGGTTGAAGTCCTGTCGCCGGCATGTGTCCTCCAGAACCTAGGAGTCAGACGACAGGCCTGTGAGCCACTGGGTCCGGCCTGGTGGCTGGGTTGGCAGGCACACAGTCCATCTCTCGATGAACTAACTGGCTTTGCCAGACAGAGCTTAGTACAGACCCCACGATGGACTGTCCACTCGGCAGATCCACACACCTCGCCTGCACCTCCTCCTCGCCCTGCCTCTCCTCACTGGGCCTGCCTCGTCTGTCGCCGGCCTGCGGGACAGCCCACCACCACAGACCTCTTGCTACACGCTTTGGGAACAGAGTTCAAACTCGGGCCCCACCGCCTGTAGGGCTTCACCGTCCTCTCCACGAGCCGCCGGCACAGACGGCTCCCCGCTTCTGGGCCCGGCGAGCACACTGCTCAGTCCGCCACCGCCCCACCCTGGGGGCGCCTCCCGGCACACCCCGGCGTACCCTCCCGGTACGCGCACCCGCCCCTGGACAGCGGGGCTCGAGAAGCCTTTCTCATGCAACAGCTGTCCCGGAGAAAGTGCAGCGCGTGACTCAGCAAATCAGTTTCCAGGCGCCAAGGCCGCACACCCGGGGGACACCCGGCCGGAGGACGCCCCGGGACGGGAACACGGCTCGGGGCTCTGCCGTGGACTCCGTAAGGAGGAAGGAGGTGCCGCCCCCCGACTCCCGCCAGCCCGACCCCAGCCCCATAGGGACCCACGGAGTCCCTGAGCCAGGAGCCCGGCGCGGGAAGGGGGCGGGCCCGCCGTACCAGGAGACCGCTCATTGGCCGCCGAGGGCCCCACCCCCTCAGGTCCCGCCCCCGTGGCCCTCCGGAGCCAACCGCAGGCGCGGACTCGGCGCCGCGCCCCCACCGCAGCCCGCCCGGCCGCCGCCGCTCGCCCGGCCGCCGCCGTCGCCGCCGCCGCACCTGCAGCAGCACGGTGCTCGGCGTCACCTTCACCGTGTGGCGCCGCCCGTTCGGGGCCAGCACCGACACCGCGGAGCCACCGCCGCCAGCCGGGGCCGCCATCTTCCGCTCACGTGACCCGCCGCCGCCGGCTCGGCGTCAAACCACCTTCTCTCTAACAGCCGGGCCGCACAGCCACGCGGGGGCGGGGCGGGGCCTGGGGGCGGAGCTCGCGCGCGCTTCCGGGCCCGCCCCGGCGTCCGGACCCCGCCCCCGGCCCGGGCCCCGCCCCCACGCGTTTGCGGATCCGCAGAGCGCCAGTGGCTCGCGTGGCCGGGCGCGGACATCCCAACGAGAGCCGCGTGGCTGCGGGCCGCGAGCTCGCGAGGCCTGGGCTCCGGGTCCCCGCCGGGCCACCGCGCCTCGCCGGCCTGGGCCTCGCTTGCCCTTCACCCCCGGCTCCAGCGCCCGCCCAGCTGCCCCCCCTTTCCTGCCTGCTGTCCCTCAGTCCCCAGTGGTCACCTCCGCCTTCGGCCCTGGGGGGTGGTGTGAAGGTCAGGGACCGGCTCAGGGTAAAGGCCGGCCACAGGCTCCAGACCAGAGAGAGTGCATTCGGTGAAAGCCTGGGACCAGCGTCCACACGCTCGGTGCTGGGCTCGCTGTAACCAGCGGCTGTTCCCTGAGCCAGAACTTGTTCGCGATTCCAGCCCGCCGCAGTGGTAGTCTGTGGAAGGTCGGGAGGGAGGGGCGCGTGGGATCCGACTACCCTCCTGCGTGGGTGCTGTCTCACCTCACCTCTCGCATACCCACGTACTGGAAAACACAGACACCTGCATGCATATGGAGGGAAACGGGAAAGGCTCAGGGTAGCTGCAGCTCTAGGGACACCCTCATAGTCCGGCCTCATGGTCCAGGGTCCAGGCACCAGTGCAATGCTCAGTG
Source organism: Ursus arctos (assembly GCF_023065955.2). Lineage (NCBI taxonomy): Eukaryota > Metazoa > Chordata > Mammalia > Carnivora > Ursidae > Ursus > Ursus arctos. Next base: position 1,172,386 of record NW_026622919.1, read on the forward strand.
TGACCTGAGTGTCCCACTGAGCCCTCTCACCATCGGTGAGCCCCTCCCCTGAGGCCACAGAGCATCACAGGACATTGGAGATATCACATGGGAGGCACTTGAGAGGTCATCTGGTCAAGCCCCAATAGCAGCCACTGCCAGGTCTTCACTGGCTCAGAGATAATGCCTGCTGCCCTGTCCCTTCCTTGCTATCACCTTGTCCACTGCTGCCTGCTCACATGGGTCTCACCGTCTGTGTGTAGCTGGGCACACTGGGGCTTGGAGCAGACATTCTTGGGGCATTTGTGGTCTCTGCCAGGTCAAGGTCTCCCACCCCACCCTTCCACCCATCAGGCCCCCACAGGCAGTTCTGTGGCAGACAGGCCCCTGCACCCCAGGTTGTCCCCGGCGCAGCCATTTCGGCAGGTCGGCCTGCGCGAGTTCCCTCAGAGCCTCATCCCCACAAGGACAGGCCTTTAATGCTCGCTCACTTGTTTACTGCTCTTTCCATCCGTGGGGCCCTTTGCTGTGCCGGTACGCAGAGCAGAGTAAGCAGAACATAGCCTGGCATGGGGCAAGTGTTTGCAAACATCTGTTTGACCGTTGCTGGTACGACAAACACAGGGTCCCCCCGACTGGGTCTTCCCCTCCTGCTGCTGATTCGCACCTGGCCGAGGCCGGGTGCCCCAAACTCTGTGGGATCTGCGTTGGGACACTGGCGGTGGGAGGTGGACGAGTCAGGGCAGAAGCACCTCCCCTTCGTGGCCTGTCTGGGCTGGACCAGGACACAGTGGGGCACCTGTGGACACAGCCCAGAGACAACCACCGCATGCTGTCTTGGGGCCCTGGGGTGCTGGACCCACAGCCTGACAAGCCTCCTAAGGCAAGAAACACCCAGAAGTGGCTCCGCCTTGGACAGGGGTTGATTTCAGGCCAGAGCCAAACACGCAGATCCTGGGCGTGCCAGCTCCCCGCCATAGTGGGAAGGCCCCTCACCTGCCTTTGGTGACTGCACACCGGGCGTTGAACACACACAGTGGGACCGTGTGTTTGCTCTCCCAAGAGGCTGCTGCCCGATGCGGGCCTTCCTCGGCTCCTTTCTGCCACTCAGCATTTTCATTTCGGGCTCCATCACGTCCCGCAGGCATTTCAGACACAGCCTCGAGCTACCCAGATTCCAGGAGCATGGCTGCAGAGGCCAGCGGAGACTGGGGGGTCAAAGGTCATCTTTGGGAGGTTTGCAAGGCCAGGAAGGGGAGTCTTTACCTCGGTGCTTTGTTCAGCGTCTTTGTTCAGCGTCTTTGTGCAGCTCGCGGTTTTCTTGCCCAATCTGGTATCTCAGAAAAGGGCGGGTCTGCACATTAATGTTCACAGTGGCCTTATTTGTGTTAGCCCAAATCTGGAATGAGCCCAGATGTCCTTCAACGGTGAGTGCTTGGACACATCGTGGCACAGTCACCCCGTGGAACGCGCTCAGCAAGACAAAAGAACAAGCCACGGGTACAGCCACCTCGGTGGCTCCCCAGGGAAGTGCACCGAGGCAGAAAGAGCCAGTCCCCAGAGGCCACAGGCATGCTGCAGAGCTGCATTTCTACAGCCTACGGGAATGGCAGCATTAGAAAGGGCGCACCAATGAAGGGTTGCCAGATGTTGGCGGCAGTGGTTTGGGGGAGGGAGTGAAGCCGCTGGAGCTACAGGAGGGCAATGCCAGGGACCCTCAGGAAAACATGCAGGCGGGTACACTGTATCCAAATCACTGTCCTGGTTGTGATATTGTCCATAGTTTTGCCAAATATTAGGATTGTGGAAAAGCCGGCTCCCCATCATTTCTTACGATTCCACGTGATCACATGATTCTATAATTATCTCAACAAATTTTTCAATTAAAAAAGGGCATCTACAGGGGCGTCCTGATGGCTTTCAGAGTAGTGTGAGGCCCTGAATCTCAGGATCCTGAGTTTGAACCCCACGTTCAGTGTAGAGATTATTTAAATAAAACCTTTAGGGCACCTGGGGGGCTCAATCATTAAGCGGCTGCCTTCGGCTCAGGTCATGATCCCAGGGTCCTGGGATCGAGCCTGGCATCAGGCTCTCTGCTCAGCAGGGGAGCCTGCTTCTCCCTCTGCCTGCTGCTCCCCCAGCTTGTGTTCTCTTTCTCTCTCTTTCTGACAAATTAAAAAAAAAAAAAAAAAACTTAAAAAAATGCCTTTTAGAGAAAACTAAACTACCACTTTCCAACACTTCTCCATACTTTCTTCTAGATGACCACTGTTAATGTCTTGTCACATTTGCCTTCTCTCTGTACCCTTATATTTGCACGTGTATTTCTATTTGAAAGTCTGTTGACCATATCCTGGCACTTTCCCTCCAAATAACCCAGCCGCACCTCGTAAGAACCAGGACCTTCTCCTACTTCATTGTAACCCACCCCTGCACCCAACAAGCATACAGTCATGGATGCAGGATATTACCGAACACGCCTGACTGCAGAATTGCCCTCGTCCCAAGGGGTCCTTCCCGGCTGGTCGTCACATTGCATTTGGCCGTCACATCTGTTGTGCTCCTTTAATCTGCGACAGACCCTCCATCTTCTGTTTTGCTCGTTTTAATTTTTCATGACACTCGCATTTTCTGACGAACCCAGACCCATTTTCTGTAGACTGTTTCCGTAGCCTGGCTCTGCCTTCTGGGGCTAAGCGTTCGGAGCAGGGAAGCAGTGCTGGGGACAGCCCATCGGGAGATCCAGGGCCTGAGCTTGTCCTGCTAGCAGGGAGGGAACTCGGGACACATGGTCAGGGTGGGGTCTGCCAGATCACTCCTCGGTCCAGGTCCTTCACGGGGTGAGTAAGCCACGTGTGGGACGGTTCTTGCACACTATAAGTACGTTTCTCCAATAGCCGTTTACCCAGGAGCTTTAGCATCCGTTGAGGGTTGTTGACTGAATCCTTCATCACATTCGATTACAGAGTCATGACTTTCTAATTTTATCATTTCCTTTACATGTAACAGGCATCTTTTTGGTTGAGAAATGCTTTCCCTCCTTTTAAAAAAAAAATTCTTAAATGTTCCTAAGAACTCATAGATTCTTTTTCATGCTCAAACTGATCCAAATTTGGCCAATGAGACCCCCTTCAAGCCGGCTCCTACGCTCCCTTCATTTCGGAGAGGAGTGATTTTTATTTTTCTATCATTTCAAACTTAGAAGAAAGTTGCAAGAACAGTACCAGGAGTCCCTGGGTGTCTCTTAGACTCACCAGCTGTAACATGTTGCCCATTTACTTTATCACTTTCTCTCCATATATACACCGAGATTCTCTCTGAGCCATTTAAGAGTCAGCTGGGGACACTGCGCACCTCCACCACTCAGAACTTGTGTGTGTTTCCCAAGAGCAAAGCCATCCTCTTACACACCACTGCACTGCTGTGCGCCGTGGGGAAATCCAGCATCGATACCATCCTCAGCGAGTCTGCAGCGCCTTGCCCAGTGACATCTTTCCTGCATCCTTTCGACGTGTTTCCACTCTTCTCTGAGCACTCCTTCACTTCTGTCACTTACGATGTTTGAAGCTCACCCAGGATGTTCCCTGTCGCAGCCCTGAATCCACCATTTCTCAAGGAAGCCCCAGTCTCCCACGGAGGGGAATGGGATTTAGAAACCAAGGCTGGAGCTGAGTGAGCTCAGGGCTGCGGAGTGCCTCTGTCCTGCAGGGACACAGCCAGCATCCCAAAGGCATCGAATGCCTCAGGCTTCTTCCCCCTCCCTCGTTCCGTATTTATGTGTGGTTGAATCATAAGAAATTGCCAATATTCAACCATTTTTGTTCTAAAAAAAAAAAAAGCAAATCTACATGGTTCAAGCAAATATCCCTTCCTCCACAATGAGAATGCTCATTTTCAGTCACATCAGTATATTTACTAACATTCTCTGTTCCAAAATTCCCTCCCAACAGCGTTGGAATTACTACAGCAATCTATTAATTACAGACCTACTAAAGAAATTTCAAGATCTCTTTGTAGTTGTTTTTGTTCCCAGAATATAAACCACTAAAGAAATACAGATAATTTGGGGGCACCTAGGTGCCTCAGTTGGTTAAGTGTCTGATTCTTGATTTCAGCTCAGGTCATGATCTCACGGGTCGGGTTGTGGGAAGTGGGAAGTCAGGCTCCGCACTCCGTGGGGGGTCGGCTTGGAGATTTTCTCCCTCTGCCCCTCCCCCCACTTGCAAACTCTCTCTTTCAAATAAATCAATAAATCTTTAAAAAAGAAGAAATACAGAGACACCTGGGTGGCTCAATTGATTAAGTCTCTGCCTTCCGCTCAGGTCATGATCCCAGGGTCCTGGAAGCGAGTCTCACATCTGGTTCCCTGCTCAGTGGGGAGTCTGCTTCTCCCTCTCCCTCTGCTACTCCAGCTTTTGCGCTCCCCCCATCTCTGACAAATAAATAAAATCTTTAAATAAATAAATAATACAGGGTACTGTGTTCAAATTTTATTTGAATTAATTCTCTTTCTCTGTGTAGTTACATTCATCCGATACATAGGTTCATTTATTTCTGAATTTGGGGGTCTTTTTTTCATCTTTTTTGATTGAAGATTATACTTGGTTATGCAAAATACTTATGTGATTCAAATGTTACAAGGATAAAACAAGACAGCCAGAAAGGGTCTCTCCCTCTTGGTCCGTTCCTACGCACCCCACAGAAAACCGTCCTCTTTCAGCTCTGGGGCAGCCTTCCCGCGTGTCTTTTTGCAAAGACAAGCAAGTGCATGTATCAGACCGAGGGGACACAGGCATAACTTCTTTCTCTCCTTCCTTCTTGCACGGCGGACCCTCTTCTGTTCTCACCGTGGCCCCCATGACCGTACTCCAGGACCACCTCTACCCCCTTACACTGCACCCAGAGCACCAAGTGTCCCCAGTTGGATGCTATATGGGGTGTCTCAGCATATGGGCAGCCTGGGGCGTGGTCGGGGCATGAAGCCCTGGCTGCCTGGGTCTTGGTTCTCCAGTTATAAAAGGAGCAGCAGCAGCAGGACCCAGGAGACAGAGGCTCGGTGCTGCTGAGCCACAAAGAACATCACAGGCAGTGAGGGCCCCACACTGGGCGCCTGCTGGCCCTGAGCCTGGCCAGAAGACTAGGTTAGGGTCCTTGCCCCGGGCTGCACAGAATCTCCTCAGGCTGCACCGGCCCAACCCGAAAGCAGAGGAAGGAGGAGGTCAATGGGAGTTATCTTCCTGGGCATTGCAGATGGGGCTAAGGCTGTATTTTCCAAAGAAATGATGCCCTGAACTGTGGTTCTATTAGGACCTCAGGTCATACGTTACAGGTAAAAAGCTCCTGGCTGGCCTGGGGAGCGAAGCTCCTACTACCTCAAAGAGCAAGTGGCCAGGGGAGGCACGGCCCTGGCACGGCCCTGAAATGGCCCTGCCCCATACCATACTTACGATTCAGCAAAATGCATTTAAAAGATACATATGTGTATATGTGCGTTTACATACATATATGGATATGATTATAGTAACATTGCACTTTTGACTTACCCAGCCTAATCTACTTTCCAACACAGAACTTTCTGGAAATTACCTGTATTATCATTAAGGCAGTGACTGCCCACTGCCAAAGAGAACCACACCTTGCAGCGCTGGTCCGCTTTCTTGTTTTCTTACCTCTGACATCATGTCCTGCAGGTCCTCCAGCAGCTGGACCCTCCCTGCCCCAGAAGACAGCCTGGGGACAGGGCTCAGGGCAGGGAGCTGGGGCTGGCAGCCCCCAGGCAGGGCAGAGCCTCAGCGCTCACTAGAATGATCATGATATTGATTTCATGAAACAAGTGGAGTCTCTAGGTTCCCATCCTCCTGACCGGCAGAATGACCAGTGAGTGCTTGCTCGGCCCTCAGTGCCCTCCTCTGAGACACGGAGCGGCAGGCTAGGTGGGGGCTGGTGGTGTCTCCCAACACTGCCTCAGCCTAGCCTCTCACCAGCCCTGAGCAGCAAATGTGCACGGTCTGGGGAGGACAGGGACCGCTGCCTTCCCCGCTCCTTCTGGCCCTCGTCCTCCCTCCCAGGCGGTAGCTAGACAGCTGTTCCCAGGATCTGCTTTGAATTAAACAGTGGTGTGGCCCTTTAAGAGAAGCATCTGCCGCCCCCGCGCCCCGCTGCCCCCTTTGATGTCCCTGGCGCTGAGAGGTTCTCAGCGAGGAGATCTGAGGGTTTGTTTCTGCCTCCCCAGGGGCCACGTGCAGATCACAGGGTGGGAGGGAGGACGGGCCGAAGGTCACATGGCCGGCCTCCCGGGCCTGCAGCCACTATTGCAGGCAAGGGGACCCACAGGCCGTGGATGGGGACCAGCTGGCCCAGAGCTCATTAGGGTGCGAAGGAACCAGCAGCTGGGAGAGCTTATGAGGAGCTGTCTCTGACTCTCCCCACAAGGCCTGGGGCAGCCTGACCTCCCCGATGCCCTTCCTCACCTGTCCAGTGAGGAGCACTGGTGGGCACATTGGAGACACTCCTGTGACACCCCAAAGAGCCCCGTCACCACAGATTTTTAGGAAGCACCTCCCATCCCCATACCCTTCCTCCTCCCAGCTTTGGAATGTGGCCATTCCCAGGTGGACCCCCGACACTCCCCGGCCAGCCCAGGTCAGCTGCTGGTCAGCACGCAGGAGGGTCCTTCAGCCAGGGCCATCCACCACCAGCCGAGGCTTTGTGGGGAGAGCAGGATGGGACAGGTGTGCTGAGAGCCAGGCAGGTCCTGCCAAATGACCAGTGGGACCCAAAGGGTTGAGCTTGGGGCCAGAAAACCCTACAGGATTCCCTGTTAACTCGCATGGGGGTGGGGAGGGAAGATCAAAGCAGGATGCCTGAGCACTAGGACCCAGCTTCCTCCTGCAGTCCTGGAGGTTCTCCCCCTAAACTAGGGGGGCTCTAACTCCCGGGTGCTCTCAGTCCTAGGGTATATATGGTCCCTTCTGCCAGGTGATCCCAGCTGCTCAGGCCAGGGCTGCGAATGGCCACCTGATTCCCAGGAGAGGACGTCCCAGCAACAGACCTAGAAGTGTCCATAAGGGGCCTAGACACCGCCCCCCCACCCGCCCGCCCGCACCAAGCAAAGGGTTTTGCTAATCAAGGTCCCAGGATATGAGGCCAAGGGGGATTTCCTGCTAATGGATGGGGGTGGAGGGCTCTGGGGAAACCAAAAGGGGGTTCAAATTCCGTGATTACAGGCTCTAGCCTTGAGGTCCCTTCCCTGCCTCACAGCTGGACATGTGTTTCTGGCTGGCTGGGGAGCAGAGCCTCCTCTCAGAGCAAGCTGCTGGGGGTGGGGGGGGTTGTCTGTCCCGCTTCCCTGCCCTCTTGGGCCTCAGAGGCCAGCAGCTGGGGTGCAGAGTGGCCCAGGTGGCTGTATGAGGCCAGGCGACAGAGGCTGGCAGGCGGCAGCTGGGCCCCAGACGGCAGGCCACAGCTGGAGCTCAGAGCAGCCCTCCTGCAACTGAACCCGTCCCCGGGCCCTCAAGGGGCCCCAGGAGGGAGCCAGCCATGTGGTACAGGGCTTCCCACATCTGGGCAAGGGCACTGGGTCCGTAGCTGCTAGATGGCCTGAGGTCCCACAGGCCCAGCCCTCTGGCCAGATTATTGGTCTGAAAGGGCCTCACGCAGGGTTTCAGGTGGGATCCCCTGCACCGTGGACGGCCCTCCACCATGCCGTCCTCCCTCCCCCAAGTGCCTTCAGCCAGCCTGGGCCCTGAACCTGCCCCAACTTGGGCCCTAGCTCTTTTTTTCCTGAAATGTTCCGTCTCTGATGGCCTTTTCCCAGGAACTGAGCACATGTCCACACATGGATCTCAACCCCCATCAGTTAACTGTGTGCTCATCTGAGGTCGCTGGCTCCCTCCCCCATGTCTTCCTCCCCAGGGGCCAGCCCCCCTGCACTCCCAAACCATATCTGCTGATACCCCTCCTAAGGAAACAGAGCCCTCCTCTGGGTTCTCATTTCCCCAGCTTCCTTGCCGATCCAAGCTTAGCCAGAAGCACCTGCTGCCAACCTGAATGGAGCCAGGAAGCCAAGAGGCAGGAATAATGTGCAGTCTAGCACATGTGTCGGGGGCGGGGGGGGGGGCAGAGAAGTGCGAGCCCCATGCCCAGCATCTGTGGTGTCCCTGGTCTGCGGGCCACTGCAGCGAGGTGAGTTGGATCATTGTTCCTGCTCCTTGTCCCCAAACCTAAGTGTCTGCCCTCCAGACATTTCATGAGCCCTTTGCGCCCAGGACTTCAGTCTACCTTGGTGGCTGAGAGATGGCCATGCCCGAATAGTAACAGTGATACTCCACGTGCTTGCTGGCCTCTGCAGGTCCTGCCTCGCCTCATGCTCCCACGACCCTGGGAGGCAGGTACTGTTCTTGTCTCCGCTTCATAGATAAGAAACCTAAAGATCAGAGACCGGGCCACAGGCTGGGAAATCAGGCACGCAGTCCTGCTGCTGTATTCCCCAACATGCGGGTCCCCTGGACGTCTGTCTAACGAGCAAATGGGGGGTATGCACATCACGTGTGCGAGGAGAATTTCCAGAGCTTGAGCAGCCCGCTCTGTTCCAACTCAGGCACTCAGTTTACCCGGCAACGTCTTCAGCCACCTGGGGTCCAACCCGGTGACTACCGAGGGCCAGACTCCTTGGCGCTCTTGGGGGGGAGTTTTCAGGCAAAATTCACATAACATAAAACTAACCACTTAAAATTGTTTAGTTCATTCGCAATGTTGCACAATTACCGCCACAATCAATTTTAGAACATTTTCATCACCCCCAAAAGAAACCTTGTACCCATTAGCACTCATTTCCCATTCCTCCCTGCCCCCCCGGCAACCAGCAGTCTGCTTCCTATCTGTATGGGTTTACCTATTCCGGACATCACATCCAAGTGGAATCATAAAATATGTGGCCTTCTGTACCCGGCCTCTCCCACTCATGCGATGCTTCTAAGTCCTATCCATTTTGGAGCGAGTCACTGCCTCATTCCTTTCTACGTCTGAAGACTATTCTTTACACGTATAGACCACTTTTGTTTTATCCATTCATTTGGTGACGGATATTTGGGTTTTCCAACTTCTGACGATTGTACACAATGTTGCTGTGAACAGTCATGTACAAGCTTCTGCTGGGACCTGCTCTCAATTCTTTTGAGACTATACCTAGAAGTGGAGTCGCTAGATCGCATGGTAATTCTGTTCAACTGCTGAGAGCCACCGGACCGTCTCCCCCGGCAGCGGCCCCATTCTACGTTCCCACCGGCAGTAAGCAGGCTGCGGGCTCTCCACGCCCTCGCCAACACCTGTTCTTCTCCGTTTCTGGCCACGGCCATCCTACTGGCTGTGAGGTGGTATCCTACCCATCGCTGCTCGGCTGAGGGACTTCCCTCCTCCACCTGCCAGGGCCACAGCCGCTGCTGGACTGGGTGAGGGCAGCCTGGAAGCAGAGGCCCAGTGCCGGGCGGCTCAAAAGCCCGGCTGCCCCTGGAGGCCCCACCAGCTTTCGGGAGCTAAAGAGTCTGAGGTACAAAAGGTCAAGCGGGCCTCTGGTGGGCGGGAACGCAAGGACGGAGCCGTGTCTGAGTCCACGGGAGGACACGGGTGAGCAGCCAATAACCACGACGGAGTCAGGGCTGCGTCTCGGAAGGGGCAGCAAGGGGGAAGCTGGACAGACGGGTGGACGGGGACATTCTGGGGAAAGCTTTTTGCTTTCGCTAATTGTGTCGATCAAAGCAAAACAGGAACTCGTTTCGGTTCAGTGTGCAGGCTACGACGCACTGCGGCCGACCGCAGCAAGTACAAAGCGCGTGCTCTTCCCTCGTCCTGGGACTCCGCTGGCAGTCGTGACGGCCATCCCTGCCCCGCACCACGCTGGGCACTTTCACGTATGGGCTCCATAATCCCACCAAAGAACCTCGGATAGAGGTATGGTCATTACCCCACTTTAAAGAAGAGGAAACGGGGGCACAGAGAGAGGGCACAGGACTTGCCCTGAATCTCCCAGCCAGGAAATGGCTCAGAGCCAGGCCAGTGTGAAGCACGGCCCCACTCGGCCATGCCGTCCAGCTGCAAGTGGAGCTCCCCTGCCTGGGACTGGGAATAACAGGCTGTTAGAGGAAGAGGGCTCCTTGGGCAGGTTCTCCCCAGAGCCGAGGTCAGCCGGGGCCGGGTGGGAAGCTGGAACACCTCTGGCTGGAGCCGAAGTTTGAAGCTACCGCCTCTGGCTGGCCAGTCCCAAGCACGGCCTTTAAAGTGACCCGACAACAGGGGGACGGCCGGTGCGGGTCGCTGAACAAACAGAGCCCGTGCTCCGCTCCCCTCATCCAGAAGGTGGGCACACGGCCGCCCTGAGGGTGCCTGTGGGAGGGACCTGCCCTTGTGACACAGCCTGCCCTCTCCTTGGTTAAGTGACCCCAGCCCAGGCCAAGCTCCGGGGCACCTCAGACTCATCCTAGGGTTCAAGGGCTCTGCCACAGCATCTCACACCCCTCCAGTGCCCAAACCAGCTGTTCAGGGCCCCGCTTGGTCTTCCTGGGAGACCAGCCAGAGTTGTCTGCTGTGCGTGCAACTCAGCCCTCAGCCCCGGGCCTGGTGAGGACAGACAGCACTCAGGGCCAGCGGCAGTGGTGGTGGGGGAACCCCTGCAGCCTCGAATCTGCCCCCACGAGGGGCTTCCCAGAGCACACAGCGTCCCCATTGCCCTGAATTAGGAGAGGGGCTCAGGAAGCCCTGCCCCAGTTCTGGACCCCTGTCCCAAATGGCAAGGCCTGTCTTTAAAATGGGTGTACTGGCATCCGCTGGACTGTAGATGGGAGAGGTTAAGGAGAAAAGGTCTGCTAGAGCCGTCCATGGCACTTCGTGGGAGTGCAGGGTGAATAAATGCCTTTTTTTTCCTCCCCACCCACCCGCTAGAAGCCTCCTAAGCAAACACCTGCCCCCCCCCCACGCCCACCGTTTTGATTTCTGAGAAAGAATCTCGTTCTGTCCTCAGTGAGGTTCACGGGGAAGGTGAGGTGCTGGGGCAGATGAACCAGGTGGGGTGGAGGTCACTGAGGGGAGACCAAGCGGGGGGGTGGGGCGGGCGCTCATCATCCCGGCCCCCAACCTTCCAGGGGCGGCTGGGGCAGGGAGAGATTCTTGGGGATCCTTGGGGTGGAGCGCTCAGCCAGGGCTCACGCAGAGAGGATCCAGGAGTCCACCCGAGGCCCACCGACCTCGGTAGGCTGCAGCGCCCCACTGCTTCCCAGAGCCGCCCAGAATCTGTCCATCCCGGCGGCGGATCGGGCGACTCCCCCGTGGCGCCGTGTCGGGGCGGCCGGTGCCTCCCGCAGGTCACCGAGGGCGCCGGGGGCCCGCGCCACACCTGTCCGCTCCTCCTGGAGGCCCCGGCGCCGCTGCTGCCGGCCCCTCAGCGCGGGGCCCTGTGTCCGCCGTCGCTTTGATCCCGGGGGCCCCGCTGGATAAAAGTCCCGGGCGGCTCCGCGCCAGCGCCAGAGGGGGGAGCGCAGCCGAGCCGGCGTCCCAGCGGGCTGGCGCAGGGCGAGCGACGCCGAGGAGCTGGGGCCGCGCGGCCGGCCGCGGTGAGCGCGGGGCTCGGGCCCGTTCGGGGCGGGAGTGGGGGGTGCGGGCCGGGGTCCGGGTCGCCGGCGGGCTGCTCTGGGCCTGGGCAGCGGCATGAGAGGGGGCCCCCGGCGGCTCAGGTGAGCGCGCCCGCCCTGCGCCCCCAGCCCGTCGGGCCCGGCCGCTGCACGGCAGGCGGAGTCCCGGCGCGGAAAAGCCCGCTCCTGCCCGCGCCAGCCCCCCGCCCGCCGCCCCTTCCAGCCTCCCGGGGGCGGGGGCGGCGGCGCCGGGCCGGCCGCGGGGAATGGAGCTGCCGGGACCGCGGGGCCGCGCTGCCCCCCACGGAGCCGGGCCGGGAGCGCCTCCGGCGGCCGCGGCGGGGTAGGCCAGGCCCCTCCGTCAGGCTTGCGGTTTGGGAAGAAAAGGCGATGCCTCCGCCAAGAAAAGAGCGAGCGCGGCCCCCTCCCCCTCCGCCGAGCCGGGCGGCGGCGGCGGCACATCTAACGCCCGGGCACCCGGGCCGCCGCGGCCCCCGCAAACTACGCCCAGGCTCGGCCCCCGCCGCTTATTGGCGCGGGCCGGAGCCAGCGCACCCAGACCCTGCGCTGCCCTCGCCGGCCGCGCGCGGAGCCCGAGCTGCCCAGGCCGACGGCGCCCGGCCCCCGGAGCCTCGACGCCGAGCCGCCCGCGCTTCCTCTGCCGGGCCCAGCGCGGGGAGCCGGGCGAGCGAGCAGGCGCGGCCGGCGCCCCGCGGCCCGGCGCCCCCGGCCCGGCGCCCCCGCCGCCGCCGCCTCAAGGCCGCCCGCTCTCCGCAGGTGGCCGCGGGCCCGAGCGGCGCGGCCATGGGCCGAGGGGTGCGCGTGCTGCTGCTGCTGGGCCTGTTGCACTGGGCCGGGGGCGGCGAAGGCAGGAAGACCTGGCGGCGCCGCGGCCAGCAGCAGCCCCCGCCGCCGCCCCCGCCTCGTGCCGAGGCCGCACCCGCGGCCGTGCAGCCGGTGGAGAGCTTCCCGCTGGACTTCACCGCCGTGGAGGGCAACATGGACAGCTTCATGGCACAGGTCAAAAGCCTGGCTCAGTCCCTGTACCCCTGCTCGGCTCAGCAGCTCAACGAGGACTTGCGGCTGCACCTCTTGCTCAACACGTCGGTGACCTGCAACGACGGCAGCCCCGCGGGGTAAGGCCTGCACCCGCCCGCCGAGACCGGAGCGCCCCTGCAGGCGGCCCCACCGGGCTCCGGCCCCCCGGTCACCAGCGGCGCTCGCGCCATCCGCCTTCGTGCCCCCTCGGACGCACGGAGTCTCTGCGCTGGTCGCCCCCGGGGGAGAGGAGCCAGCCCTGGGGAGGGCCCGGCTCAGGGACACACAGCGGGGGTGGGGTGGGGTGGGGCAGCGCTCGGAGAGCTGGTGTGCAGACAGGCCGGGCACTGACCCCTCGGTCACTGGTGCCCAGCACCTCTGCTAGCGTCCTTCGGTCTCTGGGCGGGGAGATGGCAGACCTCGAGTGGCCCTGAGTCCAGCAGGAGGAGGCGACGCAGCGGGGCGGGGAGAGTCCTGATGTACCCCCACCCCCACCCCAGCTCCACTCCGACCCTGTCTGCTCCCTGCTGCTGCCTGGACTGCCTGGGATCCCAGCCAGGCAGAGGGACAGGGAAGGGGCGCAGATGGGACAGAAGGAACTGGGGTGCGGCATTCACCCCTCTCTAGCCCCGAAGTATATGAAGGAAAGATGTAAGCCTGAGGGCTGGGGAGGGGTCAGGGGCCCCCACACCCTCAGCTAGTCGACAGCCGGAGGACCAGATGTTAGGTCGGGCCCCGGTGACACCCGTGCCCTTCCACGGCCTCCTGGTGGGTCCAAGGGCCACCGCCCGACGCACACTCCTCTAGAGAGGGCGCTTTTCAGTCTCCAAGCACCACCGCGCGTCCCAGGAGATCCCGAGCCCGGCGAAGACCGCCCCCCCCTCCCGTCCGGCCTCCGGCGCCAAGGTTACAGCGGGTCCCGCGCGGGGCGGGCCGTGGGGATTTTCCACGGACCACACAGTCCCTCGCGGCCCTTCCCGCCCCACGAGCGCCACCTCCCGGGACCGGCCACAGCTGGCGGGTCCGCGCGCGCTCTGCGGGGCCTGGGCGCTGGCGCCCCCGTGCGGCCTGCGCGTGCGCCGGGCGACAGGTGGAATGACCCTTTCCTCCCCAGAGCTGGGTCCTGCAGCCCCAGCTGACCACCCGCTCCGCCCGCCCTTCCCTCCCTCCTTGCAGCTACTACCTGAAGGAATCCAAGGGCAGTCGGCGGTGGCTCCTTTTTCTGGAAGGTGCGTCCCAGGAGCCGAGGCGGCGAGGCGGGCGGAGGCCCCTGGGTGCGCGGGCCCTGACATGGTGGCTGTGCCTGCAGGTGGCTGGTACTGCTTCAACCGGGAGAACTGCGACTCCCGGTATGACACCATGCGGCGCCTCATGAGCTCCAGGGACTGGCCACGCACCCGCACAGGTCAGCAAGTCTCCAGTCTCAGACTGCCCAGGGCTCCTGCCCGGGGTAGGGCAGGCCAGTGTGGGGCTCCCAGTTCCGAGTTCTGGAAGAACTCCTGCCCTCCTCCCTTTCTAGAGCCCTGGGGAGGCCCCCACCCTGCCCACCGCCCAGTTCTCTGGCCCTCCTAAGGTCAGGGGCACCCACCTATCATCCTTCGTTCTTACTCTGCAGGTAACCTCCGGGGGTTAACCATGGCTGCTCCGTCCTCCACTCATCCCTAGGCCAAAGCAGCCAGTGGAGAGTGGGAGAGGTCCAGGGTCATATCCAAGTGACCAGCCTGGCCCACCCGCCTTGTTGTGGCCAAGTAGGATCACCCACATCCCACACCTTCCTGTAGTCCCCATGCTGCACACCCCTTCCCACCAGACAGACCGCTGCCTCTGTCCTCCCCCATGGCAGGCACAGGGATCCTGTCCTCCCAGCCAGAGGAAAACCCCCACTGGTGGAATGCCAACATGGTGTAAGAGGGAGCAGAGGAGTGCTTCCTGGGGGTCTTCTCTGTGAGGGGGTTCTTTTCTGGGGAGTTCCATGGGGGGGTCCTCCTTGGGGAGGGCCCTTATTGGGGGGGCGGAGTCCTTCCTGGGCGGTCCTGTCCTTGGGAGGGTCTTGTCCTCAGAGTGGTCCTTCCTGGGCGGTCCTGTCCTCAGGATCCTTCCTGGGGAGGGGTCCTTCCTGAGGGCCTCAGGCAGCGGAGGCATATGGTGGCCAGCTCACCCTACCTTTGTGTCACAGCTTCATCCCCTACTGCTCCAGCGATGTCTGGAGTGGGGCTTCATCCAAGTCTGAGAAGAGTGAGTCCCTTGCCTTCCTCTCTCGATTCCCTGCCCCCAAAAGTCAAGGCAGGGAGGCCGGTCTTGTAACTCCTTCTAATGCCCTGATAGTGTGTCCCAGGGTGCCTGCCCCAAGCACCCCCTGCCGGTTGTCCACGGCTGGCTTGGTCCCTGCAGGGGTCCTCACTCCTGGATGTTTCCTGGGGAGGGGCCCCTGGTGTAGCCTCGGGCACCTGACCACCTCCCTCCAGTTGACCCCAGCCCCTGCCCCGGTCCCTGGACAAGCCTCCAGACCCCCGGTTGGAACTCCTCCTCCTCCCAGACTGGAGGCAGGAGGCCTTGCTCTCTGTCCAGGCTCCCTCTTGAAGCCACCCTTCCCTCATGCAGACGAGTATGCCTTCATGGGTGCCCTCATCATCCAGGAGGTGGTCCGAGAGCTCCTGGGCAAAGGGCTGAGCGGGGCCAAGGTGCTGCTGCTGGCAGGGAGCAGGTGAGCTGGGCAGGGAGGGCATGAGTGCACAGGGGGTGTGGTGGGCGTGGGGATTGGAGGGCAAGGAGGGGCTGGGCCTGGGACTCTAGAGGGCTCCGGCCTCACCAAGCCTAGGCAGGCAGCGGGAGGTTGCAAAGGGTCAGCTCCAGAGTGCCAGAGGATGCTCGGGGCTTTGCGGCTGCTGGAAGCCAAAGAAGCCTCGGGCTGTCGTGACCCAGGCAGCCGGTGAGGGCTCAGCTGTGGACCAGAGCGCCTTCTCCAAGGGCCGGGGTCCCCGTAAGTGGGCTCACACCCGGTTGCAGCCATGCACGGGGCCCAGAGGACATCTATAGAATAGATGACAGGGCCTGAGGCCACATATAACGCCTTCATTTGGCGATAAGGAAACTGACTCAGGGAGTGAGAGAGAAGGGAAAAAGGAGTGGGAGGAAGTGGGATGGCCTGCCCCTTAGCTCGATGCCTTGGGTCAGTGCCTCTGGGACCCCAAAAGGCCTGTGGGTCTTACCCATGACATGGAGCACGTTGGCAGTTTGGAATGCATCAGGATCCCTGCCCGGCCTCGGGGCTGGGCTTGGGGCGGGGGGGAGGGGGGTGGGGGGTGGGGTCTGGGGCCATGAGTACCCGCCCCAGCCACCTGGCCTCACGTGCTGCCTTCTCTACAGCGCGGGGGGCACAGGGGTGCTGCTGAACGTGGACCGCGTGGCCGAGCAGCTGGAGGAGCTGGGCTACCCAGCCATCCAGGTGCGGGGCCTGGCGGATTCGGGCTGGTTCCTGGACAACAAGCAGTACCGCCGTACGGACTGCATCGACACGGTCACCTGTGCGCCCACGGAGGCCATACGCCGTGGCATCAGGTGCCAAACGCTGGGGTGCGGGCTGGGCTGGCCAGCTCCTGTGCTGAGCGCCTGGGGCGGGCGGGGGGCGGGGGGAGCCGGTGGGGGAGGGGCCGGGGATCGCCTGACCCACAGCATGTACCCAGGTACTGGAACGGGGTGGTTCCGGAGCGCTGTCGGCACCAGTTCAAGGATGGCGAGGAGTGGAACTGCTTCTTCGGCTACAAAGTCTACCCAACACTGCGCTGTGAGGGGCCGGCTGCGGTGGGACACACTGGCAGGCGGGGGGCAGGGAGTGTTGGTCTAGGCTTCCTTCAGCCCGGAGTCTAGAGGTCGGTCCGGAGACCGCGGCCTGCCTACATGGGAGCGGGGTACCTGAGCCATCCAGGTCTGCCTTCCTGGTCTCAGCACCTAAAGTCCACTTGGTCCCAGGCAGACCCAGACAGTTGGTCACCCTGTCCACAGTGACCATTAGGAATGAGTCCCAGTGCTGCCCTTGATGGGACCTTGGCTATCCCTCCTCCGCTCCACCCTCGAAGGGACATCATCACCAAGTTTTGGTCAAAGCGGAGACCCTGGGAGCCAGGCTGGGGGGAGGGTCACAAGGTTCTTCCTCAAACAAGGGTGCTGCGGCGGGCTGGTGGCCAGCACTCTGAGGGGAGAGCCCAGCTGGTCTGTGAGCCTACCGTGGAACTGGCTGGGACCTCAGAGGCCCTTAGCCTGGGGTGGGGGCCGAGTGCTGAGGCAAGGCCCAGCTGAGCTGTGCCCCCCAGGCCCAGTGTTTGTGGTGCAGTGGCTGTTCGATGAGGCCCAGCTGACTGTGGACAACGTGCACCTCACGGGGCAGCCTGTGCAGGAGGGACAGTGGCTGTATATCCAGAACCTGGGCCGCGAGCTCCGGAACACGCTCAAGGATGTGCCGTGAGTGTACTGGGGGCCCCGCACCCGACGCGGCCCTCTAGACGTGCAGTAAGCCATTGGGCTTAAAGGGAGTGGTCTCACAGATGGCAGAACAAGAAGCAGCCATCCAGCCATCCAGACAAGGGGTGTCAGCCAGCGCTAGAAAGAAGGGAGCCAGTCTGGAAAAGGCCACGTGGCGCACGATTCCAGCTCCGTGACGTTCGGGGGCAAAGGCAGAGCTGTGGGGCAGTAAGATCAGCTGGTACCAAGGACAGAGCTGGAAAGGGGAAGGGTGCACAGAGCACAGGGGGACTAGTCTGGGTGAGACCACGGTGGTGGCCACGTGTCACGATACGTTCGTGCAGACCCGCAGAACGCACAGCAGCGGGAGCGGGCCGCGACGCGCTGCACAGGCTCTGGGTGACAGCGGTGTGTCCGTGTGGGCTCATCAGTGGAACACACACACCGTCTGGTGGGATGTTGACGGGGGAGGCAGTGCACGGGCAATCTCCGTACCTCCCACTCAGTTTTGATGTGAACCTAAAACTGCTCTAGGAATAAAGTCTATGAAACAAAAAAAAGCAAAATACTCACATGTCCAGGTCAGTCTCCCACCACTGCCCAGCTGGCCGTGCCTGGAAGGGGTGGACTGGGAGCAGGGTTTGGAGGCAGGAAGAGACAAGGGTTAGTGGGGAGCATGTGGGCTGGCAGGGACAAGGCCCGGTCCAGAGGAGCCGCTGGCCAGGCACAGCTACAGGAGGGAGGTGGGAGCCGGGCAGAGGATAGGTTCCAAGGGGAGGAGGCCCAGGTGGTCGCTGTAAGCCAGCTGTCTCCTCCCCAACAGGGCCAGCTTCGCGCCCGCCTGCCTCTCCCACGAGATCATCATCCGAAGGTCGGTGACCCCAGGTCCTGGATGGATCGCATCCCTGGCTCGCGCTCCAAACACCCACTGCCCCACCCCCACCCCCGCTGGCCCCCTGCCTCCCGTGGCTCTGTGTAAGGGCTGTCAATGCCGCTTACACAACCAGCTCTGTGGCCAGAAAGCAGCCCCAGCCCACCTCCCACGGTAGCAATCATTGCCTGCTTTGGCCACACCGAGTGACCCCCACCTGGATTTCTGTCTGCAGCCACTGGACGGACGTCCAGGTGAAGGGGACCTCGCTGCCCCGGGCACTGCACTGCTGGGACAGAAGCCTGCACGACAGCCACAAGGCCAGCAAAGCCCCCCTGAAGGGCTGCCCTGTCCACCTGGTGGACAGCTGCCCTTGGCCACACTGCAACCCCTCCTGCCCCACCATCCGGGACCAGTTCACCGGGCAGGAGATGAATGTGGCCCAGTTCCTCATGCACATGGGGTTTGACGTGCAGACGGTGGCACAGCAGCAGGGCCTAGAGCCCAGTAAGCTGCTGGGCATGCTGAGCAGTGGGAGCTAGAGCTCCTGCCCCGGGGGCTGGCACTGCGGGCCGGCCACCGCTGTGGGCTCCCTTGCCCCGCCTAAGACACGCAGGGCCCCGGCTGTCCCCACAGCTGTCTTTCCTGCCCCTCTACCACTGCCTTCGGGAGGCCCAGGCAGAGCCCCAGCCCTGGCCTCCTGCCCGCGCCGGGGAGCCCTCAGCGCTGGGTTCCGGCCCACCAGCCCAGCAGGCCCCTGGCCCAGCCCCAGCCTCAGCCTCTCCTGGCCTTTTGTATTATTTTATAAAGTGACTTTTTTATGACTTTAATTTTTTTAAAAAGGAAAATAAGAAATATATGATTAATGATATTGTTTTGTAACATATTTTTTTTAAATAATGAAAAAAAAAAAAGACAACAAAAGAGCCTCACCCTGCAGACGTCTTTATTTGAATGGGTTGTTTGCCCACTTCCCAGCCCCTGACCCCCACCCCAGGGCAGCAGGGATGGGGGGGCAGCCACTGGACGCACAGATCCAGCTCATGGCCCCCAGCCCACCTTGTGTCCCGTTCCAGACCCTTCTTCCATTCATGCACTCGGCAAGCACGGGTCACGGGCATGGCCCAGGCCCCGACACAGTGGTCACAGCTGACTCTTCTCCATCTGGGGACACTCACGCAGCGCACGCTGAGCCACTAAGAGCGCCACGCCCTGCGCTGTGGGTCCTGCACCACCATCGGAAACCTCAGCCCAGAGAAAGGCTCCCAAGCCGGCCAACATTTTCTTAGAAGTTTGCATTGTATCTGTTCTCAGGAGGCCCCCCAGGCACATGTGAGGATGCAGATTAGGGCGAAAATCCCCTCTGGCCCAGCCCCCACTCTGCTTCCCAGACACAGGCATCCGTCTTGCTGCGGGTGGCCCTGGGGAAGGGGGCGGCGTCCAAGCACACACGTGCGCCCACACTCCGCGGGTGCACCTCTGAGTCTGCGGCCCACAGTGAGCCGCGTGTCGGCGCGATGCTCCCCGCCAGCCAGCACGGGGCTGCCCCGCCAGCAGGAGCAGGGCTTCCTGAGGGCTCCCTGCTTCGGGCACCCCCCGCGTGGCCCCTAGCGGCCCTCAGGCAGGTTTCATTAAAGCCCCAACGGACAGGTGCAGGAGCTGAGGCCTGGAGAGGCCGTGCGACAGAGGGAGGATCCTTGCCAGGTCGGCCTGGGCTCCGCACCCAGTCTCCCAGCACAGATGTCAGGAGCGGGCAGACCTGTCCACAGAACGGGGAGAATCTCAGAGACCCCACACCCTCACTCCCAGAAAGGTCAGGGACATGCCCTGGGGTCTGACCAGCTCTGCCCACACATCAGGGCCACCGTGGGCCGGAGAGGAACCTGAGCAGAACCTGAGGGTGCTGGGGCCTCCTCCCGCCCCACCTTCGGCCCCCTCGTCACCAGTGTTAGCTTCCCCAGGTGGCCCTGAGTGGCGAGTGGCCCACCTGTGGTCTCCTCCACGGGCCACTGCTCCATGGGTCCCTGTGGGAACCCATGCAGTCCCAACGGCCAAGGGCGACAGTGAGGTCAGGGATGGGGTGGCCAAAGGCTGGAGATGAAACGATGTGTAGCCAGGGGTGACTGACTGCTGGCTTGGTGGGGGGCAGCCCCTTCCTCGGCCCCCTGGAGACCCCGGGGTGGTGCACTCCCCCTGGGAAAGGGGGTGGGGAGGGCCCCAAAGGGGAGACTTCACGGGAAGGGCCCACCGCCGTCGAGCTGGGCCGGGGACTCGGGTGCTGCTCTGTGCAGAGAAGGGCGGTGCGACAGGCCAACGTCTCGCACCATCTGCGGCCGGCCCAAGGGGGCAGCGGGCAGCTCTGTGTGCCTCAGGGGCGCCAGGTCCCCTGGGCATTACACCTGTGGCTTAGCCCTGATGGGGCTTCTTCCACCAAAGGAATAAACCCTCTCTCCACGTGTCCCCAGTGCCAGACCAGTGACAAAGCGAGCCCAGGGCACGCCAGGACAGCGGCGGCCACCTAACCTGTGGGACTCGGCAAGGCCGCCCACGTGACGTGCGCGCTCTCCGCACTGAGTCCACAGCTTCTCCAGAAATGTTGCTACTTTATACTCCCCCTATCATGTGATTCCTGCAGGAGCAAAAATGCTCAGGACAGAGTTTAAAAGGAGGGGGACACCTGGGAGGGCGCAGTCTGCAAAGCATCCGACTCTTGGTTTTGGCTCAGATCATGATCCCAGGGTCCTGAGTTCGAGCCCCATCGGGCTCCACGCTGGGCATGGAGCCTGCTTAGGATTCTCTCTCTCTGTCTGCCCCTGCCCCTCCCACACCCACCCCACCCCTGCTTGCAAGCATGAGTGCACTCCCCCCCCCCTGAAAAAATGCTGTTAAAAACAAAAGATCCCACTGCCTGGGCAGGACGAACGCAGGGCTGCTGTCCCTCCCCTCCCTCTGCCATCAGAGTGGCCATGACCTCCAGGCCCCGCCCGCTGTCCTGCCTGCGCCATCGGCCCTCACACCCCAAATTCTGGCTACCTGGCCTGTGCGTCCCCTGAGCACCCAGAGCAGCCGCGGACACCTGTGCCCACACTGCCCTCCAGCTGCCTCAGTTGTCCCTGAGCTCACAGCCCCGCTGTTCCATCTTCATGGCTGCTTTCACCGACTGCCCCGAAAAGCCAAAATTCTTTCAAAATTTGTTGCTGTTTCCACACTGTGAGCAGCTAGAATCTGGGTGTTTTTCTATGGTGACCGGCTAGTGAGGGCTCGAGGACAAGCAGCCTTGCACCAAGCACTGGGGAGTCGGGGTCGGGAATCTGGAGCATGTCCCGTGTCAGGCCCCCAGGGGTCAGGCCCCCAGGGGTCCACACCACTGTCCCAGCCACGAAGCACTGGCCCAGCCTGGCCTCCATTCCCAGGGTAGGGCGGGCAAGCAGACCGTGGTGAGGACCCCGAGGCTCCCCATGGGTGCTGTGGGCAGGCAGAGCTAGAGTGGCGAAGCCCGTGCCGACACGCCATGTCCCCCCCCGCCAGCCTTCCCGCTCCATGTTTACCTGATTTCCAGGCATCTCCGTGCCGACAGCTGGAGGCCCCGGGTCTGTGCGGTGTCTGCTCTTCGGGAAGGGAGGCCCCCTCCCTCCCCACACCTGCTGCAGGGCGCCTGGGGGGCTGCCTTCTCCCTGCACGTTTGTGCGGGCCATCCCCGGGCGCCCACGGACACCCCCCAGCGCTGGCAACACTGAGCCCTGTCTTCCCGAGATGCCCAAGGTTTCAGGAGCTGCAAGCTGGACCCTTTGATGAGGGCGTGGAGGATGGTGCCCCAGCAAGCGCGTGTGTAGTTGAGAAACACGGCTCTGTTCACTGCTAGGACTTGTTGAGCGACGCACTTTGGCTGAAGCATGGCTCATGTCCGCCTGAGATAAATGAAAATTCTCCGATCGAGAGGATTTCCTTCCAGCTTGCTGTGGTGGCAAGGCAGCGGGAGCTGAAACCATCTTCCCTGCACCCCAAGCCGGAGGCCCGTGTCCCCCTCGCTCCCTTGCCCAGGGTCAGGAGCACATGCTGTGGATGCCTGGAGGCAAGAAGCAGAGAAGGTGCTGCCCAGGGACAGAGGCCCCTCCGAGTGCAGTGAGCGTCCAGGCTCCCCAGCGAGCGGGAAGAGGGCTCTCCGTGAACGGGTTGCCTTTCAAGGCCTTCCTACCCCCCTGCAGCGGCCAGACGCTATCTCAGAGGATTGAAGACTGAGAACCAACAAGAATCCCTTATTTTACAGTTATATTAACTGTTCCGGAGAAGCCGTAAACAGGCACGTCAGGTCAGATGACCGCTGCTTTTCCACTGTTAGAGGGGGTTGTGTGTGTGTGCCGAGAACACTGTCCCCAAGAGGCCCCCTCGGCTGCTGAGACCCTGGGAGGACAGCAGGAAATGGAGCCGTGGAGACGTGACCCGGGGACGTCACTCCAAGCAGACGGCCCACCTCCCACACTCTGGACTCTCCCTGTCACGATTCTCCGGACAGACCCGCCGGTTTTCCCGCCAAAAGCGTTGAGCAGAATCTAACCAGCAGGAAACAGTTGGACAGAAAAACACATTGAAAGTCGGTCTATAAAGCCACTGGCCTGGACTCTTCAAAAAGACAGTGTTGCGGGGAGGGAGAGTAGAGACTATTCCAGAATAAAGGAAACTGAAAGACATGACAGACCAATGCAACACATAATCCCAATCGGAGGCAGATACAAAGTGCGGGGCGCCTGGGTGGCTCAGCTGGTTGAGCGTCTGACACTTGATCTCAACTCAGGTCTTGATCTCTGGGTCCTGAGTTCAGGCCCCTCATTGGGCTCCATGCTAGGCTTGGAGCCTACTTAAAAAAATAATAACAAAATTAATTAATTAATTAATTAATTAAAAGGTATAAAATGTATTTTGGGGTAGATGGACAAAATTGAGTAACGACCATGTATCAGGTGATCATTCTTTTTTTTTTTTTTAAGACTTTATGTATTTATTATTTGAGAGAGCAAGAGAGAGAGAGCACAGGCCAGGGGAGCAGGAGAGGGAGAAGCAGGCTCCCCCCCGCAGCAGGGAGCCCGACACGGGACTCGATCCCAGGACCTTGGAGATCATGACTCAAGCTGAAGGCAGACCCTTAACCGACCCAGCCACCCAGACGTCCCCAGAATTAATTATTATTATTAATTATTAATAGTGTGGGGGAGAGAGAACACGAATAGGGCAAAACATTAATAATTCTTGAATCTAGGGACACCTGGGTGGCTCAGCGGGTGAAGCGTCTGCCTTCGGCTCAGGTCACGATCCGGGGCCCCAGGATCGAGCCCCGCGTCAGGCTCCTTGCAAGGGCCTGCTTGTGTGCACTCTCACTCTCTGATAAATAAATAAAATCTTTAAAAATAATAATTATTGGGGCGCCTGGGTGGCACAGTCGTTAAGCGTCTGCCTTCAGCTCAGGGCGTGATCCCGGCGTTCCGGGATCGAGTCCCACATCGGACTCCTCCGCTGGGAGCCTGCTTCTTCCTCTCTCACTCCCCTGCTGTATTACCTCCCTTGGTGGCTGTCTCTCTGCCACATAAATAAATATAATCTTTTAAAAAAATAAAATAAAATAAAAATAATAATTATTATTATTACTGAATCTAGGTAAAGGATATCTGAGTGTTCATTGTGTTATCTTGCAACTGTTCTGTAAATTTGAAATTCTCTAAATGAAAAGTCAAGAGAAATATGCAGAAGGATATATATCGTACGCACAGCATTCCCAGCAGCCCAGCTGGGCAGCAGGATTACAGGCAGTTTTCTTTGTCTTTTCCCGTGTTGACTGGGCCTTCACATGGACAACCTTTACAGTCAGAGAATTGTTTTTCATTTTCAAAATCATTTCCTATACTGTTAATATTTCAGCCTAAAGAGGGGAGAACGGAGTTTTTTCTAGGCGTTATTATAAGTTGAGGAAAGACAAGTGAAGAGTTCCTTAAGGAACCCCCAGACGATAACTACAACTCATGCCCTGGGGTCAGTCCCAGCACCTCCAGGACATGAGGCTGAGGGAGAGCCCCAGGGACTGGATGGTAGGGTCCGGAAACCATCCCAGCCCCCACTGCTCCCCTAGCCTCCCTGAGATCCTCCTCCCTCCTCAGCAGGGGTGGTCCTGGAGGCTTCTGAGCCCCCCTTCCCTCTGTGCTCCTCTCCCTCCCCCTCCCCTGCAGGCGGTGGAGCCAACTGACCGACAGAGGCAGGTGCTTCGGAGGTGGGCCGGTGCCAGCAGCCAAGGGGTTAACGGTCCTGGCAGGGGCTTGGCGGCAGGACGCAGGGGTCAGATGACCCTCAGGGATAGGGACAGACACACCCCGCTGCTATTCTGGGGCTCAAATCGTGACCACCTATTTATAGTGCTGGGGGGTGCTGGGCCTGCCGCACACGGCAGAGGCTGCCCTGCTGCAAAGTCAGGCGGCGTCACCGTCACCACCACCGTACTGCAGGCTGCCGGCACCTGTCACAGCCACCACCGCAGAGGGGCCGCGGCCGGGCAGGGCCGCCAGGGCCGCCAGGGCCGCCAGGCACCGCGTGAGGCAAGGACCAGGCCGGCCAGATGGGCAGCACCATGGAGCCCCCCGGGGGTGGGTACCTGCACCTGGGCGCTGTGACGTCCCCCGTGGGCACGGCCCGAGTACTGCAGCTGGCCTTCGGCTGCACCACCTTCAGCCTGGTGGCCCACCGGGGCGGCTTCGCGGGCGTCCAAGGAACCTTCTGCATGGCTGCGTGGGGCTTCTGCTTCGCCGTCTCTGGCCTCGTGGTGGCCTGTGAGTTCACCCGGCTGCACAGCTGCCTGCACCTGTCCTGGGGCAACTTCACGGCGGCCTTCGCCATGCTGGCCACGCTGCTGTCCGCCACGGCCGCTGTCATCTACCCCCTATACTTCACCCGGCTGGAGTGCCCCCCCGAGCCCGCGGGCTGTGCAGCCAGGGACTTCCGCCTGGCAGCCAGCGTCTTTGCCGGTCTCCTCTTCCTGGCCTACGCCGCGGAGGTGGCCCTGACCCGGGCCCGGCCAGGCCAGGTGGCCAGCTACATGGCCACGGTCTCAGGGCTCCTCAAGATCGTCCAGGCCTTCGTGGCCTGCATCATCTTTGGGGCACTCGTCTACGACAGCCGCTACGGGCGCTACGTGGCCACCCAGTGGTGTGTGGCCGTCTACAGCCTGTGCTTCCTGGCCACCGTGGCCGTGGTGGCCCTGAGTGTGACGGGCCACACGGGGGGCCTGGGCTGCCCGTTCGACCGTCTGGTTGTGGTGTACACCTTCCTGGCTGTGCTCCTCTACCTCAGTGCGGCTGTGATCTGGCCCGTCTTCTGCTTCGACCCCAAGTACGGTGAGCCCGGGCGGCCCCCCGACTGCCCTCGAGGCAGCTGCTCCTGGGACAGCCAGCTGGTGGTGGCCACCTTCACCTACGTCAACTTGCTCCTGTATGTCGCTGACCTCGCCTACTCCCAGAGGATCCGCTTCGTGCCCAGCCTGTAGCTGCCTGCTCACCAGGGCTCTCCGGGGGCTCCAGGCACCGTGAGGGTGACCCAGGTGAACCCAGACCCCCAGGGAGCAAGCTGGAGGGAGACAGCCAACAGAGCACTCCTGGATTTCTGGCCGGGCTTGGTGGGGGCAGGTGGACAGAGGGGCCGAAGTCCCTGAGCAGGACACAGGCAAGGATCCTCCTCCAGGCAGCTCCCAGCCCCCCTCTCTGTCTCTTTGTCTCTCTATCTCTCTGTGTATATCTCTTATCTCCGTCTGTATCTCTCTTTCTGTCTCTCTCCATTTCCTGGCCCTCCCTGGCTCAGTGCTACCCACTGTAACATGAGAAGCCTTTGAAACAGATGCTGTTGTGACCCACTTTATAGATGGGCACACCGAGGCTAGGGCTTGGAGGCAGCCCCATGTGCCCGTCAGTGCCTGGAGACCACATTCAGGCTGTGACCTAAGTAGAGTTGAAAAGGGGACGTTTCCCAGAGGTGTGGGAAGGTCAGCTGTCTCAGCAGGGCTCTGCTGGGGGGCTCTGTACCAGCTCAAAGAGAAGGAGCCAGGCCTGGGGACCCCACCCTGCCCACCTCCGAGTGGCTGTAAGAAGAACAGGAATCCTGGTGTGATCACACAGGACAGCTTCAGCAGGCTGGAGACAGTGCGGGGGGGGGGGGGGTCCGCAGGGGGGCCGGCAGCACCACAGTGAGTGCAGAATGCAGGGGGAAGCTGAGGGAGTGCCCACCAGGCCCCCACCATCAGCCCCAACGCAGCAGCTTCTGCAGTGCCCGCCATGGGCCCCAGGGAGGCTAGTCTGGGGCAGCCCTGACCCAGGGAGAGGGCCCAGCCTGGGGCAGCCACTGGGTGACCTCCCCAATACTTCACAGGCCCATGACCTCTACTCAAGTATCTGTTCACCTGGCCGCTGACCACCAGAGCCCACTGGGGCTGTCACCCTCCACGCCGCAGCCAGCTTCTCCTGCTCAAGAGCCCAGACTGGGGCACCCTGGATCGACCCGCTGGCCGCCCCCGAGTACATCAGCCCTGTGACCCATCCCTGGGCCTTGAGCAGGAAATAAACGCCAATGTTGTTTTGCCTCCTGGCTCTGGTGAGCAGTCTCGCCCAGGGGGCAGTGGCAACGGCACCTCCTGGGCCATCCTCCCAGGGTGAGTCAGGAGAAGGGCCGAGACTGGGCCAGACAGGGAGGAGGTACCCCTGGGGCTGAGAGGCAGCCCCCCGAGGAAGAAACAGGCATCGTCCTCTCGCTCTGTGGGCAGTGGGGGTGGGGAGATGAGGCGATCCTGAGCTTGTCTCCCCCCTTCCAGAGGTGCTCAGCATCGCCAGCACCCCACACTCCTGCGGGGGATTGCCAGGGGAGGGGCCCTGGGCATAGCTATGGGGAGAGGGGCTGCGGCACCCATGGCAGCTGAGCCTAAGCAGCTTTTAGGCGTGGGTTCCGAGGGCTCCCTTGCGCTGACGCCACGCAGAGCATGACGCGATAGGGAGGGCGCACTAACAGGGGTCCTTTATCTGCAGGGGCAGGTGTTATTGGCTCAACAGCAGATCCCCAAAGGGACGAGCAGCCAGTTTGTCCTGAGGTGTCCTGACAGCCCTCACTGGCTGGGGGAGAGCGGGGGACGGAGGTGCATGTCCAGGTGACAAGGAGCATGTGGGCCACGTCCTTCCCAGCTCACAGCGAGACCTAGATGCCCACCAGTCTTCCTCCTTTTCTAGCCAAACTTCTGAAACGGTTCTCTGTCACCCGCTGCCCAGTCTCCTCATTGTCCGGTGGCCTTGCGCCCCCAGTGGTCCACCTACCCTAAATTTCAAAGGTCCCGTGGGGGAGACAAAGGAGGGGGGATCCAGGGCTCAAGATAAACAGGGCAGAAGTCCTCCAGGAGGCTTGCATTGGGGTATTCCTGCCGACAGTCACTCCCTGGGTCAGAGGACTCTTCCTTTTTGGAGAAGAGTTATTTGTTCTTATCACTGGAAAACAGTATTTTTTAAAGGAAGGGGTTCTGTCCTTTGATTACGTCCAGTCAATCTTCAGCGCGATTGCTGGGCCTTATGCCTGTGGGCTCGCTGGCCACTTCCCAGACAGTCCGCTTTGGACAAATGGGGGGGGGGTCAGGGGCAGACGCTGGTGGGCAGGGGTCTCCCAGGGCACTCGGGTCGGGAGGTTTGAGGTTCTCCAGTTGGCACCCGGAGAAGGGCCTCTTGCCACGGCCCCTCCCTCAGAGGGTAAGGACTAAACGCTCGGATGCGCCCACGTGGCAGGCACCAGGAAATCCACCTTGCACGCACCCTCACTACACAGCGGTCCCATGGTGTTGGTGGCCACCACCGTGCCCACAAGAGCTCACAGCCCTGCTTCTGGGGCACAAACATCAGGGTAATGCTGGATCATGTTTGAGAACAGCTTGTTACCATTTAAGATGCAGAACTGAAAAAATAAAGCAGGTCACCCCTTCCCCTGGGGCAGGGCGAGGTGGGGGTGGATGGGTTGCCAATGACTATTACTTCTCACTTTGCCCTTAATCCTGTTGCTGACAGGGACCCTGGACTACCCTAAAGCCCAAATGCAGAGTCAACTCACAGGAGCCCTGAGCATGTCCTCAGGCGAAAAATGACTTTTCTCCAAATGCAGGGCCAAAAATTTCCATGGACACTGCAAACAAGATGTCAGGAGACATGGGGGTGCTCCACCGGAGCTGGGGGCACTATGGGATCTCGCCTTCCATTTACTGGTTGATCACTACCCACCCCAAACCCGTCTGGGAAGGTTTACATGGTACAGGCTTACGGCCTCCGTCACGCTTGAGCCCTGAAAAGACTTGCAGAGAGGACCCCAGTTGGGAAAAAGGGGGTCTGGATCTCAGAGGGGATTGACTTAGACCTCCCAGGTGCCCCCCGATTTTGAGATTCTGAAAAGGCTTAGGCTATCCTCTCCAGTTTTCAAGCTTCTTGATACAATAAACAAATTTTAAAGCGACAAAACACAGTATCAAAATAGTGTAATATTTCAAATGTTTCCATTTTGCAAATTGTTCTCAATTCTCCCACAAAGAAAAAGAAGAAAAGAAAAGCAAGCAAGCAAAAATATTATACTGCTTGGGCTTCTCCCAACAGTTGGATCAAGTACCAGCAGGCATCGGCCACGCGAGCGAGGACACCAGCCCTGCGTGCCCGTGTCCGCGGGGCCCACTAGCAGGCCCCGCGCGGGGAGCCTCCGCCCCGGCCGCTCCTCGGAGGCCCGCGCCAGCCGCAGCACCGGACAGCTCTGTCCCCACGCGCGGTCGCGGAGGCGCGGACCCGGGGGCGCGGGAGGCCGGGCGGAGGCGGCGGGGGGCGTGGGCGCGGGGCGAGCGGATGATGCAACCGCCCCTCGGCACCTCCCGCGCCCCTCGATTGGCCGGCGCCTGGCGGCCGCGCCGCCCATTGGCTGGAACGGCGCGGGCGGAGCCGACGAGGCTCGGGTGCCGCGTGGCGGGCGCGGCTCCGCGGATCCCGGGCGACCTGCGCGCGGTAAGTGGGTGAGTGGGAGCGGAGCTGGGGTCCAGTGTGGATGGGGGCGGTGCAGGGGGAGATGCGCATCCGCACACCGGCTCGGGCCTGGGGGTGGGGTGGAGGGCTTGGACGTGGGGGGCCTCCGGGCTCCGAGCCGTCGCCCCCCGCGGCTCTCCGAGCCCTTCCGGAGGCCGGCACGCCGCTCCCTGTGTCCTCTGTCCCGGACCGTCGGGAGCAGTCAAACTGGACAGGGAGCCTGGAGCAATCCCACGTCGGAGCTGGCGGGCGGCACTGGGGAAAGTTGGACCGGCTGGGATGGCGGTGGGAGCGAGGAGGTGGGCGCCGGGCCGGCGGCCGAGTGGCCGGGCCTGGCACTGCCCGCCCAACTTCTTGCTCTGGATCCTGCCCCATCTCGTCCCGCAGTTGCCCCTGCAGCGCCGGCGCCAGCTGTGAGGGCTGTGGGCGGGTCCTCAGACAACATGAGCGTGGGCTTTATCGGAGCTGGCCAGCTGGCCTTGGCCTTGGCCAAGGGCTTCACAGCAGCAGGTAGGCCCTGCAGCCTGGAGGGCGTGGAGTGGGCAGAGGGGTGGGCCGTTACCCTTCTGCCGGCGGGGGGGGGGGGGCGGGCGGCGGTGAAGGTTAGGGTCTGGAAAACTTACCCTGTTTGAGTCCTGTGGGAAAGGGCGGCCTTGGGACGTAAGGGGTGGGACAGGAGTTGCTGTCCTTCTCTGGGTGGTGGGATTTCCACTTACCTTCCTGGGAATGTGGGAGGGGGGAGGCCAGGACAGGCCTTGAGGAAGGATCTCTGTTACCCTCAGGCATCCTGGCTGCCCACAGGATCATGGCCAGCTCCCCAGACATGGACCTGGCCACGGTTTCTGCCCTCAGGGTAGGTGCAGGGTGGAGGGGGACAGGGAGGCAGTCCCTGAAGGGGCTAGTCAGTGTGTCTGGGGAGAGCGTGTGATAGCCTTGACCCTGAGGGCCCCAGGTGTAAAGGCCCCAGTGGGAGACACCATGTGACCAACCCCCCTCATGAGAGGAGGGACCTGGGCTGTAGCATCCCACAGACCCTGCCTCCTGGCCCGCTGGTAGCTCCCCTTGCTCGGCTCTTGGGACCTGGGTGACAGACACATGTGCAGCTGGTGGGGAGGGTGTGCTGGGACTGGAATGGGGTTCCCCAAATGGAGCCTCCACAGGGGCTGTGGGAGCCAGGCAGATGGGACCCCAGTGTGGGGGCCAGGTCAGACGCATCTGGGGACTGCACGTAGCTGTAGTTTGCCACAGCTGAATTGGGGCTCCAGGTGCAAGGATGGGTCAGGCTCCACCCACAGTACCACTCACCCCCAGAGGACTGCCGCCCACGGTGGGGTGGATCAGGGCCGTGGCACGGATACATGTCCCTTTTCTGTTTGCAAAAGGGACGTATTCCAGAGCAGAGTGCTTCTTCGACTCCGGGGTGGGAAGGGGGGCTGGGTGCTATCAGAGCTCCATGCCCCGAGCCCCCCACCCTGACTGTCCACATTCTTAGCAATCTTTGTCTTCTACACGTGGGGCTCTTAGCTTGGGGAGGATACTCGGGGGGGCAGCCAGAGACATCGGCAGGCTGAGCCCACGTTGGTGCTCCCTGCAGAAGATGGGAGTGAACCTGACACCCCACAACAAGGAAACCGTGCGGCATAGTGATGTGCTCTTCCTGGCGGTGAAACCACACATCATCCCCTTTATCCTGGACGAGATTGGTGCCGACATTGAGGGCCGGCACATCGTGGTGTCCTGCGCGGCGGGGGTCACCATCAGCTCCATCGAGAAAGTGAGCACTGGGGGTCCAAGCCAGTGGGATCTGAAGAGGGGGTGGAAGTGTGTGCTGCACACTGGTCAGGAGCTCTGACTGTGAAATGGGCACGTGGGCCCAGCCCACAGCGAGAAGCCACGAAATGCTTAGTTGGGCCAATGCATTCACACTTGTGCCCAGCACACTCTGCTGGGCAAGGGGCAGGACAGACACGCAGCTGGTTTCTCCTCCAGAAGCTGACGGCGTTCCAGCCAGCCCCCAAAGTCATCCGCTGCATGACCAATACGCCAGTCGTGGTGCGGGAGGGGGCCACCGTGTATGCCACGGGCACCCACGCCCAGGTGGAGGACGGCAGGCTCCTGGAGCAGCTCATGGGCAGCGTGGGCTTCTGCACAGAGGTGGAGGAGGACCTGATTGATGCTGTCACGGGGCTCAGTGGCAGCGGCCCAGCCTATGTGAGGACTGGGGTTGGGTGGCCGCTGGTGGAGGTGGACACTTCCCAGGACCTTGGGGTGTATCCCCCACCCTCCTCCCTGCTCTGGCTGCTGTGGGCAGAGCTGCTGGACCCACTGTTGCCTGGAGGATAAGGAGGAAGGGCCTAGGAGTGTGGCTTAGGTGCCTTCTCCCTGCAGGCATTCACAGCCCTGGAGGCCCTGGCTGACGGAGGTGTGAAGATGGGGCTTCCCAGGCGCCTGGCAGTCCGCCTCGGGGCCCAGGCTCTGCTGGTCAGTGCTTTTCCTGATCCTTTGGTGGGGGCCACTCCTTGCCGGGCCTGATGCTGTTATAGTGGGGGGTGGATGGATGGAGAACCGGGGTGGGCGGTAGCTGGGTCTGGGGGCAGTAGCCTGCAGGGAGGAGAGGGGCCCCACAGAAGTCAGCTGCTGTCTCTGGCTATAGGGGGCCTCCAAGATGCTACTGGACTCGGAAAAGCACCCAGGCCAGCTCAAGGACAATGTCTGCTCTCCTGGTGGGGCCACCATCCACGCCTTGCATGTCCTGGAGAGCGGGGGATTCCGCTCCCTTCTCATCAACGCTGTGGAGGCCTCCTGCACCCGCACACGGTGGGCCCCCAATGCTGCGTGCTCCTGGCTGTGCGCCCCAGCTCGCCAGAGCCCTCACGCATTCTGCTCTGCCGTCCCCAGAGTAGATGTTTCCTGAGGCCTGGCAGTGGTGCCCTAGGGTCGTGGCTTGTAGCACCTCTCACCAGCTGTTGTCCTGTGAGGACGGGCTGCCCTTTGGGCCCACGCTGTGCTCCCCAGTGTCACCACCTGCAGCCCACAGACCAGGGTGATCATCCAAGCTGGGGAGGCAGGCCAATGGGGGCCAGAGGCAGCCCCTGTGGGCCGGGTCACACCTTCCTCCCCGCCCTCCTCCTCCTGGGGAGATCCGGCGCATCAGCCAGCAGTGCTCCACTGTGCCCAGTGCACTCACGCCAGCTCCGTGACAGCAGAGAGGAAATCAGAGGAGGGACGGCAGGATTTGGTGGCTTGGCTTGGAGCCGTCATCCCTGCAGCTCAGGTCTGCAGGACGGACAGGCATCTCTCTCACCTCCCTGCCTGCCCCCAGTTGAAACCCAGAACGTCTCTGAGTGCCACGACAGGAGAGCAAGGCTGGGAGGCAGAGCCACCCTCCTGGCCCCACCCTGCAGGGGATACAGATGAGGCACATGGCCCCCACTTGGGGCGATGATGGGTTCAGGGGCTGGGGACTGCTAGTACATTTGGTGACCCTGAGCTGGTCTGAATGAGGTGAGAGGCAGGCAGATGGGCGTCTGGGGGAGGGGTGGCCGGCAGAAGGAGCTGAGATGGGAGTCCCAGCGCAGCAGCACCCAGGCTGGCAGGTGCTTCCTCTTCCCTGGTGGGCAGCTAGTCTCGAGGGAGGCAGAGCCTCGGAGCCAACCCTCCTCACTGACTCCCCAGGGAGCTGCAGTCCATGGCTGACCAGGAGAAGGTCTCCCCAGCCTCCATCAAGAAGACCGTCCTGGACAAGGTGAAGCTGGAGTCCTCTGCAGGGCCCTCACAGACCCCTTCTGGCCACTCCAAGCCATTCCCCCAAAGCCTGGTCCCAGCAGGCAAGGAAAACTGAGCTGTCCAACGTGCTCACCAGGCTGCTGTCCGCCACCTCCCTGCTGGCCTTGGAACGCCTGTGTTGGCTGTCCTCAGCCCCAGGCTCCACAGCAGCCCACTGCCCGTGACTCTGGTCAACTCCGGGGTCAGTGAGGGTTGTAACCAGGGAGGTGCCACGTCCCTTCTGAGTGGGAATCTGCAGTCACTGAGTGCTTCCTGGCCCAGAACAGAGATGGACTCTCCGACCTCCACGTCCCCCTTCCTCTGCCCCCAGACCAGGTCAGGACCTCTTCTTCTGGAGTTCAGGAGGTCCGGGGGTCTTAACTCCCCATGGTCAGCTGGCTTGGGGCTTGGCCTTTTCCTGAGTACAAAGGTCAAGGTTCCCCCCCTGCAACCCCACTCCCATGAAGGCCCAGCCAAGGAGGAAACCGCATCCCACCCCTGCCCCTTCTCCAATCTCTACTTGGGGGGGGGGTGCCTCTTCAGCGTGAGAAGGACCAGAGGGTCCCAAGCATCCTGAGTCCAGCAGGCAGGACCATGGCTGCCAACTCCCCCTTGTCTCCATTTGGCATCTGAGAAAAGGGCTTCTTGGAAAGTCCCAACTTTTGAGGTCGTTATCTCCCATTCCCCACCCAGCTTACAGAGCCTGTCACTTCTCTCCCCAACCCTTTAGCTGAAATACATTGGTTTGCAACCTGGTGCCTTGTTTCTAACTTCATCAGCATGTGTGGAGGGAGGGCCCCAGCGGCCCTAGAGGGTCCTTGTTGAGTGTCATCTTAGACGCTACCCCCAGCCCCACAGGTCCTGGAGCCGTTTTCCACAAGGCATTCTGGCTGCAGGGGGCTGAGTCTCAGTGAGCAAAGGCAGAAGGAGCTTCTGGGGAAGAGAGTGGTGCTTTGGGCCTCAGTCACTAGAGGCGTGACCAGAAGCTGGCACCCTAGGCTGGGCTTGGCGTGCCCTGCTGGGGGAGGGACACCGGCCTCCGTACCCTCCACACCTCCAAGCTTAGCGGGGGCAGATGTCTCCTCCAGTCGCACAGGCAGGGGCCGGTGAGGCGTCTGGGGAGGGATCTAGGGAGGTGTATTAGGGCTCTCCAGAGACACACAACCAGGAGATGTGTATGTATCTGGGCCTGGAGTGCCTGTGTCCCCCTCTTCTGTGTGGGCAGAGGTGGGCATGAGGGTGGGCAGTGAGCAGCCAGAACCACGCCCTCTCTGACTGCGGCACTGTAAGCATGAGCACAGCGTGTGGGGGAGCGGGGACCTGTTTTACGCGGGTCCAGGACAGGCCGAGCACAGAGATGGGCCTCGAGGACCGGGGCCCACAGATGCCGGCTGGGTGGCATTGCACTGCTACCATTAGGGAAGCCGTCACAGGGATCCCACTGGGGAGAGTCAGTTTGGCATGCCTTCCTGCGCTTGTCACTGTGAACTCCGACACCCACCATGCCCTGGATGTCCCCAAATGGGGCAGTGGCTGGAATGAACTTAGTGCCCTTTGCCCAGGGGGCCAGGTGAGCCTGGTGGAAGAACCAGCTACCTCTGCTTGATCCAGCTTCTGCCTCAGTTTCCTAATTGGAACTTTGCCCTAGGCTCCTGCCTGCCTAGATAGGGCCCTTGCCCTGCTTCTCTCTGCCAGTCCTTTCCTGTACCAGTGTGGAGCCTGGGCCCAGCTCGCATGGGGACTCCAGAACGAACAGGTCAGCAGCCCTTGGCCAGGCAGAGAAGGGAGAAGTCCATCCCAGGAAGGCCCTGGCATGGGCCCATCTTCCTGCCTGGACCCCCGTGGCAGCAGGGCTGGTCAGTCTCTTTGGACACCAACCACATCCTGTGTGCCCTGAACCTCCTTGCAATGTCAGGTTGGGGCCTGCTGACCTCCAGGAGAAGCCAGCGGGGTCCCCAGATCTGCCCATGACAGGTACAAGCTGAAGGGGGACATGTAGGAGGTGCCAGCAGGAGAGCAGCAGACAGCTGCAGCGGGAAGCAGTGTGCTGGAGGCCCAGAGAAGACCAGGCTGGACCAGAGAGCTGGGTCTCAGCGTCTGCCCCCAAGAGGCAGCGCTGGAAGCTGGTCATGGTGATGCTGCGTGGACCAGCGGGGATGCTGAGACCTGCGGGCCTCTTCCCTTGCAGTATCACTCCCAAGCAAGGCGGCAGTGCTGTTCGCAGGGACACATGTCCTGGACCCTGGGTGGGGGCCAGCCAGACTTAGGGCAGGCGAGACCAACCATAGACTCTCTTGGGCTCTCTAGCTGGACCCAGAGACAGATCCTGGAGGCTTGGCTGTCTTGGGTGCTTCAACATGGCGCATCCTTTCCCTGATGGCCTCCCCCAGACTTGCAAACAAACCCATACCTGTTACTCTGCAGGTGATCAGGGCAAGTTCGTGTACTCTCCCCATACCTCTGAAGAAGAGTCTGGAGTGAGGGGGCAACAAAGGAGCCTGGGTTATGTCCTGGAACATTCCCCTCCCCACAGGTCCCGGAGATTAGAAGGTGGGCAACCCTGCACCCCCATCACGTATCCAGAGGGCTGACCTTAGGGCCTGAGACTATCGCTTTGTAGGAAGCAGTCCTCCCATCCACACTCTCACCGGCCTCCAGGTGAATTGGGCTCCATTTCACTTCCCATAGATCTCTCTGGTGGCCCTGGGTGATCTCCCCTTTCTGCCTGTCCCCTCTTCCAAGATGGAAGAAGTGGCCAGGTGTGTTCCCAGTGGGGAGGAGGAGGAGGAGAACGCTTCCTGAGAGTAGGAGCCTCCTTGGGGAGAAGGAGCAGAGCAGACCCACCACTGATCCATCAGCCACTCAGTCACCTCCCGTGTATAAGTGGCAGCCACACTCCATCCTGTGAGGATTGAGGAGTCAGGGGTGTGGGGGCGTGAGGGGACTAGTCAGTGACCTTCCACCCATGGTGGCCCCCAACCCCGGGGCCGATCACCTGTGTTTCCTGATGGCGTCGTGGTTCTGGCCTGAGCTGCATGGCACCAAGTCAACCCCATGTGGCTGCCAGGGTCCTGCTGCGTGGAGTGGCTCTTGAGGCCCGGCAGTAACTCAGGCCCCACAGCCCTACCAAGTGTGACCAGGAGAACGAAGTGTGGTGATGGCCGAGGAGGCTGGAGGAGCTGAAGCCCACAGGACTGCATTTTTGCCCTCAGGAGCAAGCCTTTGTCATTCTGTATATCTAGTTGACTTTAAAAGTCATGCCCCCAGGGCACCTGGCTGGCTCAGTGGGTAGAGCATGGGATCTTGGGGTTGTGAGTTCAAGCCCCACCTTAGGTGTAAAGATGACTTACAAATCAAATCTTTATTTTTTAAAAGATTTTATTTATTTATTTGAGAGAGTGAGCAGGTGAGAGAGAGAGAGAGCACAAGCTGGGGGAGAGAGAGAGGGAGAAGCAGACTCCCTGCTGAGCAGGGAGCCGGATGCAGGGCTCAGAGCCCAGGACCCTGGGATCACGATGCGAGCCGAAGGCAGATGCTTCACAGACTGAACCGCCCAGGCGCCCCTACAAATCTTAAAAAAAAAAAAAATTGAGTCCTGCCCTAGATATATGAAGGCCCTGGAGTACAACGTCACGCCCTGCCGGTAAAGAGCACCTTGGGATAGACAACCACACACAACCCTACAAAGCAGGGTACAGTGGGATTCAGAGAGAAGTTTCTGGAGGCAGGCAGGGGGTCCTGCGGGGGCCCTTATGCCCCTGGCTTTGGGGGCCTCCGCGGACGGCCTTCATGTCAGTGGCACTGAATTCCCACAGACTCGGCTGCAGCCTGTCCCTCACGGCTCTCTCTGCGGGCCCACCTGAGTCCCACTGACCTGCCTCGCGGGGTGACGCACCCTTCTTGGCTCTACACCTGAGAAGGCAAGTCCAGGACTTGGGAGGACGAATGGGAACCCTCCAGTGCCCCTTCTTCCCCTTGGTTGCCTCTTTCCCCGGGAATTTTGAGCAGCAGCGAGAAGTCCCGACAGAAGAGGCAGGCGCAGACCAGGGCTCGTGGGAGCCGAGTCCCAGACAGATGTGGATGAAACAGGAAAGGTGCCGCGGATACATCAGCTATTCAACAGATGTTCACGGCGTGGGCACTAGAGCTGCGCCAGTGCTCGTCACTAACGTGCGGTCTGGGGCGGTGGTGAGGACACACCCCAGTCCTCGCAGGACCTTGGCGGTGGCCTTGGCCAGTCCTCACTTTGAATCCTGGACAAAGCGTCGGGCCGTCGGTGAACCAGGCCACGGCTGCCGGGCAGGGCCGAGCTTGGCTCCGCGATTACCACGAGGTAACCAACGCGCGCAGTACCCGCCATGCAGCATCGGAAGCACCTCGAGGACCCTCTCCGCGACGCACGGGGACCTTAGGGCCGCGCCGGTCCTGTGGGTCAGGAAAGCGGGAGACGGGACCCCCGGACCTCCCGGGACCCCCGGAGCACCCCCCTCGCGGCCCGGAGCTTGGCCCGTCGAGGAGCGCGCGCCCGGTCAGTCCCGCGAGACCCCGCTAGGGCAGGGCGCGGCGCGCATTGCCCGGGCGACGGCTCCGGGCGCGCAGGCGCAGTGCGGGCGCGCCCCGCCGCCGCCGCCGCGGCCGCCGCAGCCGCCGCCGCCGCCGCTCCTTCCCCTTTAAGCCCCGGCCGGCCGCGTCGCCGCTTCATGAATGGAGCCCACGTGACCAAACATCATGTGACGTCTGTGGAAGAGCGGCGGCGGCGGCGGCGGCGGCGGCGGCGGCGGCGGATCCCGAGCCTGGTCCGGCCCGGCCTTCCCAGTGTGCTCGGCCCGGCCCGCGCAGGCGGCGAGCCCCCACCCCGGGCCCGGAGCCCCCGCGCGGCCTCGGAGCGCCCGCCCGCCCGCCCCGGCCTCGGCCCGCCCGGGCCCGCAGTGTGGTGGGTGAGTGCGGCGGCGGGCCGGGCGGGCGGAGGGCAGGCTGGGGGCTCTGGGCCCAGGGTGGGGGCGGGTGGGGGCGGGCGGGGCCGCGGCTCCTCCTGGCGGGCCGGGGGCGGGGCGGGCCGCGCGCTCCTGGCTTCGGGTTTGCCCCGGCTCCTCCTGGCGGCCCGTGCCTCGGTTTCCCCGCGGGTCAGGAGCAGCTCCTGGCCCTTGCGCCGGGGGTGCTGGGGTTGGGTCGCGGGGGATGGAGGAGGGCGGGGCGGGGCGTACGCGGGGCTCGCTCGGTGGAGCCCCGGGCATCCTGGTGGGAGGGGCGGCCGTGGTGGCGGGAGGAAAGGGTGGGGTCGAGCGGGGCGTCTAGGGCTCCGCGGAAGAGCCTCGGGGCCCCGGCTTTAGCTGCTGATTCATCAGGTGTCTGTGTCCGCCTTCCCGGGCGCGGGGGTCCTCGGAGGGCTGGGGGGAGGGGGCGGCACGTGGCGGGGCCGGGAAGACCCTGCTCGCGCCGGCTTCGCTCCGTCACACGCGTGCCAGAGCCCAGAGGGAGACTTGCTGAGTCATCAGCATGAGGTCACTCGATGCTCATTCTAATGTCTGGTAGAGGGGGGATTTGAGCTGGGGGCCTGGGGTCTGAAAGGCCAGAGATAGGAGGAGGAAAACTGGGGAAGGGGCCAGGCCCCACGGCCTGGGGCACCGGTTTCAAGTTTGGACTGGTGTGTAAGTTGAAGGCAGGGTGGGCGAGAAGGTGGAGGGGCCTTGGTGCAGGTTTTCTTTTCGGGCACAATGTGAAGCCCCTGGCCTGCCCATCCCCTCCCAGGCATGATCTTCTCAGGCAGCCGGTCCCTGACCAGCGTCTGGGACAGTTCCCCAAACTGGGAAATAGTTCTCTGAGTGAGAGGAGGGGAGGAGCTTAGGGGGGCCGTGCTTGCCAGGCTGGGAAGCAGGCTTTCCCTGTGACTGGTCTGGTTGGCTAGGCTGGGCAGCCCCTGGGCGGGCAAGAGAGGGAGTCAGTGGGAGAAAGAGGGGTGCCTGTACTCAAGCCCTGGAGGACAGTGGACAGGGCAGGGGACGCAGGTGCAGCTCTACCAGGAAACGGCCCATGAGACGAAGCAGCAGGACTTTGACATCTGGGGAGTGAGGTGTCTGGTGAGCAGACCCTGCCCCTTTTGCCACCTGGCCTTGGGGTTTGGGGCGAAGCTGCAGGTGGTGGTGGCTTTGAGGGTGCTTGGCCTTTGGGGCGCAGCCAGTGGGCTGGCTTGGAAGGCATGAAGAGGAGAAATGCAGTTCCTGACCCACTTGAGGTTGGGGCTCCGTTCTGTGTGGGTGTTAACACACACTGTGGCCCTGGTGGGTGTCAGGCCTCTTGAGGGGGACAGCCTGAGAGTGGTGTGGCCTGAGCTACCTTTCCTGAACGTGTGGGTGGTTCTGGCCTCCATGGGTGGGGGTATTTTGTCTCAACCAGAGCTGACCATTCTTGCCTAGGGGCTCGTGGCTAGGTCAGGCTGGCCTTGTGGTTTGTCTTCAGGGATACCCCTTCCCCCCAGCCCACACACGCTCTTGTATGTATGCACACAGACTTAGCCTTGGGCTTATAGATGCCAGACGTTTAACACTTAAGCTGATCTTTTGCCTGGAATTTTATGCCTTAGGAAAGTGCAGATTCCTAAAGGGGGTACTTCTTTCAGTCTTCTCATTTATTCTTAGGTGGAAATTAAGTTTTCAACTTTTTTCAGAATGGCTTTCACTGGTGAGGGATTTTGGAGGCGGTGGTTCTGATGGGCAGGGTGGGAGGAAGACCAGGCTAGGCTGGGGCCGTGCTGTTGGGGAGGTTTGGCCACTGGAGTTTGCAGGCCAGGAAAAGGAGTAGGGGTTCACTGTCTTGCCTCTTGCCAAGTGTCCACATCCCAGAGTTTGGGCCCAGGTAGAGGGGATGGAGCTGTCTGAACCTGTTTTCCCTTCCCAGCTGGCTGTCAGCCTGAGTGGGGGGCCCAGGGTACCTTGGTGACTTGAGGCCCACGGAACTGTCCATGCCTTCTCTGCAAGTGGGGCTCAGCCTCTTGAGAAGGATGACCGGGCCCCAGCTCTGGCCCCGTCTTTGGGACACAGAGAAGAGGAAGCTTTTCCTTAATCCAGCCTCCTGGATACCCTCCTTCTGGCTTCTAGAGGTGCCCTGGGCGATCTCTTAACAGTCCATCCCCAAAGGCTATCACTGTCACATCTGTGTGTGTTCCCAGGTGGGCGGGCGCCAGGTCAGGAGGCGGAAGCGCTGGCTTTGCTGAGCCCTGCCCCTCCCCCACTGCATGCACATGTACACTACACCTTTGATTAGGAGGCGAGTGGCTGCACTTGTGCTGAGTTCAGGCCTTCTGCAGAGGGTGAAATCTGTCGAGGAGGCACTTTTCAGCTCCCAGCCTCCACGCTCGGCACTTTTCTGTGTGATCTCTTCAGGAAGTCACCGTTGTGCTCAGCATTTGGGGGTGGTGGGAGGATGGCTGGTGAGAAGAGCTGGTGCCAGGGCTTTTCCCTTGAGCTGACAATGGAAGGACCCAGGGGATCATCCCTGCACCCAACTCAGATGCGAGGCTGGGGGAGCCCCTGTAGCTCGGCTGTGAGATCCTGGCCCCCAGGGTGGGTTTGGGACCCTGAGGATCCTCTAACCTCTAGCTACTGTCTTCTCCATCCTCTGCTCTGGAACAATCCTGGGACTCCTGCCTCAGGGCCTGCCTGAGAGCCCTGGGTGACCTAGCTGGCTGTGGTCCGGCATGTCCCGGGGCAAGGCTGGGTGGAGTGGCAGCTTTACCCTGGAGCCACCTTGCACGGCCACCTCCCTAACCGGTGCTTTATCTTCCCGGTGAGCGTCAGAAGGCCCCCCCCCCCCCAGCCCAGAAAGCCTGCAGGGCTATGACCTCCTGCAACAGGGAGGCCGTGGTCCAACTTTCCCTCCAGCCATTAACCTTTCTGCACCGAACCTGGAAAGTAGGGGACAGAGGAGTGTCCTTGCCTGAGGGTGTGGTAGGGGCTGGATTAGGTGCACAGAAATGTCCTTGGCAGGGCTTGAGGAAGCAGACGGGCCGGTGTGGGAAGGGCAACTGAATGGGTGCGAGGGGGCCCTTTGGTCCACTCTTCCCCCAAGCCCTTTTGTTGTTGTTCCCTGCGCTATGGTCAGTGGCCCCTGGTGGGGGGCCGGAGCGGCCTGAGCAGGCCCCCCGGGTGACCAACCGGGTACTCTTAGGAAATAGCATGGATGGGGTGGGGCAGGGGCATGGGATGCCGCAATCCAAAACCACAGGAAGGTTGCTCCATCAGCGGTGGAGGTGGGCTGAGCCCAGCCTCTGCTGGAGTGCCTACCACCTGGGGGGGGGGGCTCCACCAATGCTGAAAACAGTCCAGCTCTTCAAAGTGGAAAGTCTGCTGGAGAATCAGGACTCTCCTGCATCCTCCTCTTGGCCTGAGTCCCCACTGGCCCCTAAGCCTTCGTGGGGACAAGGCCCACTAAGGGGAGGAGGCTGTAGGAGGTAGGGCCCTGGAGTACACAGGTACAGGGTCACTGGCCCCAGCCCTCACCTCCTCTTGGCCAGGCTGGCCTTTCTGGCCCCAGCAGTGCTCTGCTTAGGCTGCGGGTCCCCTGGGGCTGTGTTGGCTGGCAGCCCTGGGGAGTGCCAGGCCAGGCTGGTGAGGGAGCGGGAGCGGGAGCGATGTGCTGAGTCAGCGTGACTCGCCAGGAACAGCCACAGTCTGGGGCGCACACTGGGGTTATTTTTAAAGCTCCCGGCTTCCTTCTATGCTGGCCCTTCCTGCATCCCTCTCATCTCTTCCCAAGGCCCTTTTCTGGTCTCTGCCTTTCTAACAGCCCTTCCGTTCCCCTTCCCCGATCAGATCCACTGGGTTCCCTAGGGACCAGGTGGACAGGGAGCAGCCTAGCCGGAGGGTGGCAGGTGGTCCTCAGGGCCAGGTATTGGGAATGGTGAGGTGAGAGGCAAGGCTGGGCGCTGGGCCCCTTCGCCAGGCTCTCTGTGGCCTGGAGAGGGAGAGGGGAGTGGTCTCCGGGGTCCTGACCTCTGCTCCCTTCTCACAGAGTGCCTGCTTGCTGTGCCCCCGGGTTATGACGACCCCCAATAAAGGAAACAAGGCCTTGAAGGTGAGCGGACAGAGTGGGCCGCGTTTCGAGCTGGGGGTGGCACGGGCGGGCGGGCCCCCGCTAAGCCGTGACCTCATGCACCGTGCTGCCCCCAGGTGAAGCGGGAGCCGGGGGAGAATGGCACCAGCCTGACTGACGAGGAGCTGGTGACCATGTCGGTGCGGGAGCTGAACCAGCACCTGCGGGGCCTGTCCAAGGAGGAGATCGTCCAGCTGAAGCAGCGGCGGCGCACGCTCAAGAACCGGGGCTACGCCGCCAGCTGCCGCGTCAAGCGCGTGACGCAGAAGGAGGAGCTGGAGAAGCAGAAGGCGGAGCTGCAGCAGGAGGTGGAGAAGCTGGCCTCAGAGAACGCCAGCATGAAGCTGGAGCTCGACGCCCTGCGCTCCAAGTACGAGGCCCTGCAGAACTTCGCCAGGACCGTGGCCCGCAGCCCCGTGGCGCCGGCCCGGGGCCCCCTCGCTGCTGGCTTGGGGCCCCTTGTCCCTGGCAAGGTGGCTGCCACCAGCGTCATCACGATAGTAAAGTCCAAGACGGACGCCCGGTCGTAGGGACGCGCGCTTGCCCGGGCGGGTCTGCAAGGGGCCATTAGGCGCATGGCGAGTTTGGCAGCCCTATCCCCTTCTTTCTCCTCTCCTCTTCTTCCTCTCCTGCCTCCTCCCTTCCCTGCAAAGCACAACCTGCACCCCAGGGGCGCCGGGCTGAGCCCCTTTGATCTCGTCGTTGTCATCGTGTGTTTTGTACGTTGGGATTGGTCAGTTCGGCGGTGACGTGGGGTTGCCCCAGTCCCCTTTGTACCAAGGCCATGCAGGCTTGGAGTCCAGAGTTGGCCCTGTGGGAACAGAGAAAGATCGAATGAGCACTCTGGGGCTCGTGTGTTTGAGCAGGGAGGGCTCCAGGGCAGGAGGGGCCGCTGTGCACTCCTGGGTGGCCCACAGGCCTTGACAGCTGCTAGCTGGCAGGGGTTTGTGATTCACTCTCAGTGCGGCCAGCAGGCATCGATGGGCTCTGCTGCTATGCGTAGGGTGTCCTTGAGGGCCCTGGGTGGGCGGGCCACCAGCCTGGGCGCTACAGGCGCTGGGAGGGATGGGGCATTCCGTGGCTTTGGGGCAGGGGCCATGGAGCTCGGGCCTGACGCATTGCACTGAACAAGACCAAATCACTGGTTGTGAGCATACGTGAAGGGTGTGTCCAGTGTCCTGCGATGGTCCCGTGTCACTGTTTACATGACCTATTTGTGTGGTTACATAGCCCTTTATTTAAAAGAGAGGAGTTCCTTTTACGAAGTTATTAAATTATATGTTTAAAAGCTAAAGAAAAAAGAGCTGCAGAGTATTTATAAAACTGTCTTTTTAAAAAAAAAAAAAAAAGCAAGAACATTTGACCGTATATATGGACAAGGAAGGAAAGTATAATAGAAACTTTGCTAGTTTAACAAAAGAAAAAAAGCAAACAAAAAAAATCCCTTTCTTGTAAACTTATGGACAAGTCTTTGTGGCTGTTGGAGTTTAGTTTTTATATACACAGAGTTATCAGACGTTATTTATAAAACTTAGTTTTAAAAAAGACAAAAAA
This sequence comes from Ursus arctos, assembly GCF_023065955.2. Lineage (NCBI taxonomy): Eukaryota > Metazoa > Chordata > Mammalia > Carnivora > Ursidae > Ursus > Ursus arctos. The sequence continues at coordinate 1,215,813 of NW_026622919.1, forward strand.
AAAAAAAAAAAAGCCAAGCCGCGAGCGACCACAGGCGCATCCTGGCGTCCTCTTTGCTATCTCTCTTGCAATTGTACCGAAAGTGACTTACTCCTTTGCCCTTCCTGCTTCCGTCTCTTGCCGGTGCCGTGGTGTCGTCTGTGCCTGGTGAGGTCTTGTGCGCGTCACGTGCTGGTGCTTCTGGTGACCTTTGACCTGTGGGTGTCACTTCTTGTGTCTGTTAATCCCGTGTTTGTTTTTTGGATTTGGTTGTGTTTTTGCTTCTGCCGGCTTGCTGGGCCTGGACTGGGGCGCGGGGCAGCCCCTGCTTGGGGATCTGCCCACCAGCCCAGCTCCTTCTGCCCCGGTGCCTGACCCAGGACCCCAGAGGATCAGATACGGGGCTCTGCCGCTCTCACCTCCGCACAGCCTTGGTTTCGCATGTCTGTGTAAGGCTTGGGCTGATCCGGTGGCAGGGTAGGTGAAATGAGGAGCCATCCCAGAGCACCCCCTCTGCTTCTACGCCCACTGCCTCTGGCCATGGCCGGCGGATTTGCAGGGACCACGGAGTCACTAGGTGCCCCCAGGTGTCTTCCTTTTGGCCTCTAGTCAACACGTGTGGGCCGTGGCCTCCGACCCCAGCTTTGTTCCTGTAGGCTTCACGTGGGCCTCATCAGGGGAACCCCAGGGCCCACGTGGGAGTTTCCAGGCCTGCTGCCTCCTTATCCCAGCAGTGCTTCCATGCCGTGAAGGAATGCTTCCCAGGCAAAGCCAGGTGGTCTTGGGGCTCATCTGGGGTGTCCCCTTCTAACTCTGCCTGAGGGCCGGGGTGGGGGGTCTTCCCCCAGTGCCAGACAAGGGCTAGAGTCTGCAGGGCCAGGTCCTGTCCCTCACCTTGCCCCGAACATGCTCCAGCACTTGGCTTCGGGCCTTCCTTTGCCTCCCTTTGGGATCTGTGTCTTCCAGGGATGCACTGCTCAGCTTATGGAGGTGCTTCTCTCTGGGGCTGAGCCCGCCTCCCCATGGCCCCTCAGCAGAGGCAGCTAGTCTTCCAGACTTGGCTCCGGAAGCTCCTCCTATGCATGGGACAGGAGCTGCCTGCGGTGCCGGCCCTCAAGAGGCCACTGCCCTGTGTCTGGCCACATGGGCCTCGGCTTCTCCTGGAGGTCGCTGGTTGGCTTCTCTGGAGGCCCCGAACCCCTGTAAAGCACAGATGTGTGGGCTGGGGAAGAGAAACTCAGTGTGGCCTGACAGGGTATAACTTCGTGGGCAGCGGGGTTTTCATCCCCGAGTCTGACCCAGGGTGCCCGTGGGATAGGAGCAGGGACGTGCTGTCAATTTCTGTCGTGTTGATGGTCTTCTCTTGGCTCTAGATGCCCCACCATTCCTGGTTGTACCGGGTCGGCCTGCAGTGGAGGTTTTGACCGTTGATACTCAATACTTAGTGGCTTCCTGCCCCTCCCTGCCGTGTGGCTTTGTCTACCTAGGGTCTAGACGAAAGTTGGTGATGCTAGTTGTAGCAGCAGTGAGCTGGAATCGCATCGTAAGAACCCCTCCCTGAAGAGGGGAGAAGCCCGTGACATCCATATCCATTTACGGTCCCCACTTTGGTGCTGGCTGGGAGGTAGTCGGCCATCTGCCAGGCTGGAGACCCGGAGAGCAGAGGAAGGAGGCAGGTTTGGAAAGTGAGAGGCAAGTTGGAGGGTGGGCACAGGTAGAAGAGAAATTGCAGGTCTGGTTTAGGTAATAGGAAAAGCTTCGGAGTTAGTGAGGCCATGCTTCCTTCCATGGTTTTTGGATTTGGAGCAACTGTCCCTCGGGTCTGGGGGAACATCCCGTTCCCATCAAGCCGGCCCCTGGGGCCACTCTGCACTCTGCCCCTTTCCCCCTTCACCTTGGTTTCTTGACAGTAGAGCCTGTGTCCACACGTGACTGGTTTGGTGTCTTTCTGATTCTTGTTAATTCAGTTTTCCTACTGTGAGGGTGTGGTGTTCTTTTTTTCCTCGACTTTTCTGACACAGCGAATCGAAGGCTTTGGCGGAAGCCAAGTCTCCCAAACTTGTCCGCTAAGTAAACCATGATGTGCACCTTCCTTCCCATCTTGCCCTTGCTCACACTCCTCCCTTATCCCAACACGGACACTCAGATTTCAGAGGAGAACCCTGTGGGAACAGGTCAGCTCCTGCCCTGAGTGTGACCCCAGAGGGACCTCCCCATGGCCCTGGCTGCTGCTCTGGGTGGCACTGCTGTTTGTACAGGTGAGAAGACACGGCTGCTTAGCCGTGTGATGTGCTGGTTTCTGCTGGATGCCAGGTCTCCCCTGGAGGCTCTTCTGCTCTTGGTCCACGCTTCAGGTCTGTGTGTGCAACTCTGACCGTCAGTAGCAGGCTTTGTGGTCGGTGCCTGAGCCCATGGCTCTGACCGGCTGCAGCCTGCTTTGGGAAGGTGGTCAAGCCCCCTCCTGTGCCTGTTGCCTCCCTCTGAGGTGGCCAGTTGGCTAAAGCTCCCGTCCACAGCTGGGAAGCCCAAGCCACAGCCTGCAGCACCATTTCCGCTCTGGGATCTTGTAAGTTACTTTTTTAGGCTGTGGTTTGGTGAAAGGAACCAACACAGTAACGATTTTTTCCCCCCAGAAGCCACTGAATAATTCTTTTTGGCACGTTACTGCCTTCCTGTTGGCTGTCTAGTTTTGGAGCAGGTGGGGAGAAGTGGAGGACACACAGAGGCAGGGGTATGGCCTGTCGTGCTTCAGGCCTATGTGTTTTGAGCGTGTGCTGTTCCTTTGGGCCAGTCACGCACATTTCCGCCCCACGCTGGAGCAGCAGCCCTGGTGCGTGGGTGTCTGGCGAGCCTGAGCTGGAGTGTAGGAGAGTGTGCCCCCGATGAACTGCGAGGGGACAGCCCCTCCAGCAACCTTGTGTCCCAGCCCCTCCCTTCTCCCCATCCCCTCACTTTGCTACTCCCTGAAGCCTTTAACCAAACGGGAGTGGGTACAGAAAGCCTTCTCCTGGCATCTTAGGGCAACAGGACAAGGGCTGCCCAGTGTGTCCAGCTCTGGTGCTTTCCTGGCGCTGAGAGGCTGGGTCCAAGCAGAGTTGATCAGACCCTGCCTGTCCTGCCTAGGGCTGAAACCAGGGGGGCCGGGGAGGTTCCCTGGGACCTGCCAGGGCTGGCAGGGGTGGTTGAAGATCCAGGTGAGGACGGGCCTCCCTGGGGCGGGCCTCGGCCTCAGTGCCCACCCTGCCCTGTGCAGTATTTATTGCTAAATTATTGTCCAGGGGGGGCGGCACTGGGCCGTACCCCGGGTATTTATTGCTGTACATAGTGTATGTTTGTGATATATAAGGTTTTCTTTATTTTGTATATGATCAATAAACACCTTTTAAAGAGACTGTCAGGTGCTTCCTTTGCGCGCTGCGCAGGCGGGGCCGGAAGGGCGGGGCGGGCTCCACGCGCATGCGCTGGTACGCGGCCTGCCGGGAGGCGGAAGCGGAAGCGTGGGTCTCCCGGGAGCGATGGCAGCCGGGGGTCCCAGCCGCTCGGAGCGCAAGGCGGCGGAGCGGGTCCGGAGGCTGCGGGAGGAGCAGCAACGGGAGCGCCTCCGCCAGGTACGCCGCCGTCCGCCCCGCGCCGCGCCCTCGGCCCGCGCCGCCCTCACCGCCCGCCCCGCGCCCGCAGGTGTCGCGCATCCTGAGGAAGGCGGCGGCCGAGCGCAGCGCCGAGGAGGGCCGGCTCCTGGCCGAGAGCGAGGACCTGGTGACCGAGTTGCAGGGCCGGAGCAGGCGGCGCGAAGGCCTGAAGCGGCGGCAGGAGGAGGCGAGTCCCGCGGCGCGCCCGGGGCTTGGTCGGTGCGGGGTTCGGTCCGCGCACAGCCCGGGCCGGGCCTCTCGCCGCGCGGGGGCGGGGCTTACGACCGGCCTCGGCGTCTCGGCAGGTGTGCGACGACCCGGAGGAGCTGCGGAGGAAAGTCCGGGAGCTGGCCGGCGCCGTCCGGAACGCCAAGTACCTGGTGGTCTACACCGGCGCTGGGATCAGCACGGTAAGGCCGCCGGGCGTGGGCGGCCGCGCCCCCGCCTGGGCTCCCTGGCTGACCGCAGGCGCAGGGGGCGGACGTGGGGCGCCCCCTTCTGGGTGACTCACCCCAGGACCGAGCGGGTTCCTTTGAGTGTAGGTACTGATTCGCTAAAAACCCACCTTACGAACAGCCCTGCTGTTCGTTCTTCAAGTTACTTGTTTATTTTTTAAAGTAATTTCTACAGCCAGTATGGGGCTGGAACTCACGACCCTGAGATTAGGGTCTCACGTTCTTCCGATTGACGTGGCCAGGCGCCCCCTTAATGTTTTGGGGTTTTCTTTTCTTTTCTATTCTATTCTTCTCTTTTCTTTCTTTTTTGACTTATTTGAAAGAGAGAGAGCGTGCGGAGCCCAGGGGAGAGGGGGAGAGAATCTCAAGCGGACTGCCGGCTGAGTGCGGAGCCCGACGCCAGGCGGGGCTCGATCCCAGCACGCTGAGATCAGGACCTCAGCTGAAACCGAGAGTCTGAGGCTTAACTGTCCGTGCCACCCAGGCGTCCCTCTCCCCCAGTGTTCTCTCTTAGAGAAACTCGAAATGACTCCACTTGAAACTTCAGTGGGGAGATAAACCTTTTTAAATATTTGCAGTTTTTGTGATACCTATTTAGATACAAGAAAGGAAGAGGGATAAAACAGGACATAATACCTCAGTATTTGCGGGCACCTCCTCATTTAAAGTCAAGACAGTTCATCACTATCCCAAGGTTATGTGGGCAGAGCTGAGCCCAGAACTATCTCCTGAGTCTCCATTTATTGTGTTTTCTAAACGTTGAAAGAAAAGTAGAAAGCAAGGCAGTAAGAATTAGAGTGCAGCAGGTGAAGGAGATAAATGCGTTGGGTTTGGGCGCGTTTTATTGAGAGGCTGTCTTGGGCCGTGGAATATGGTTAGCTTTGAGAGTGTCGTTCGTCTAAGTAATGGGTGCGTATCGAGTGCGACCCATGTGTAGGCCCCGCAGAGGTGAACACTGAGGACCTCTGTCCTCAAGAAGCCCATGGGCAATGAGAATATGGCACGGAAGCAGATAGCTAAGGTAAAGCTGGCTGTGCTATGTTGCTAGACTGGAAATGCAGACACACACACCCTGGCCTCAGAGCTGGAAATCCGTCCAGTTGCCTTTGTGTGTGAGGCAGCATTGAGGCCAGGCCTTAAAAACTGAGTAAGGTTTTACAGGCAAGGGTGAGACTACGACCCTCGAAACAGGGATGAGCTCAGAGGCCCAGCAGTGACATCGTGTAAGGGGCACTGACTGCCCTGACTTGCAGACCCTGGAACCTTGGTAGTGGGGTCTCCTTCCTGCAGTCACATGTGTGTTCCTGTCGTCTGTGGGAGTGCTGTTCTGTAGTTTGCTCTGAGCATTACTGTTCGACATTTCTCTTCAATGTGATTCAGAACCACGCTGTTCAGGGTGGGCATTTTTCCGGGCTTAAGCTGCAGGGAGGAGACAGGGCTCCTCGGAAGGCAGGTCACTCACAGCCTGGGGCACGCAAGATTCCTTGATCCTGGCACACCTGTGTTCTCTCTTGGTGACTTTGTTTCACTGGGTTGAGAGCTAGAGAGATTCAGTGACGTTTATCTCATGTGGAGATATGGGCTATCTTTGTGAAGGTAGGGCAGGAAACACTATCAAGATGTAAGAATCGGTAGGGATGCTTGCTCCTACCTAGGGTTTCATCATTTGCTCACCCTTCCCTGAACACTGGCTAGGCCCTGGGGCCCACAGATGAGCCTGACCAGTCCTCTCCGTCAGTTTAGAGGACAGGTGTCGCTGCAGAGGTTCCCAGAGGCGGCAGGACTCCTTGGAACCTAGAGGGATGAGCTAGACCGGGTGGGAGCAGTTGTCCGGGCAGAGGGAAGGAGCCACTCCATCTGGGTTCAGGCAGGTTACACAAGAAGTGCTGAGCCTCTGGAACGAATAGAGGCTAGTGTACGGACAAGCCTGGAAAACATCAAGAGAAACACTTGCTTTTCACTTTTGCAAATTTTGCCAGTTCCTACGGTGATGCATTGTCACTGGGTTTATTTTCTTTCTGAACGTGCAGGCAGCCTCTATCCCAGATTACCGGGGCCCTAATGGAGTATGGACACTGCTTCAGAAAGGGAGAAGCGTTAGGTAAGCAGCCCAGGGCAGCCTTCCCACTCAGTCGAGCAGAGGCAGCATGGGCCTGACCTCACAGCTCCCCACACCTGTGCTTCCCTTCCACCTGGCAGTGCTGCTGACCTGAGTGAGGCAGAGCCAACCCTCACCCACATGAGCATCGCCCGCTTACACGAGCAAAAGCTGGTAAGAACCTGGTGTGGATAGCTAGTGTCCTTGCTGGGTCCCTGGTGCAGAACCTGGAGGGCCACCTTCTGCATCGTGCCTCTGTCAGCTACTGGACCTGTGGGATGAGCGCCCGCCGAGTGTTTTAGACTCCTGGCTTGAGTCTCTCTCGGTAATCATGTATAAGGCCTGCCTCAGACCCAGAGCTGCTGGTGGCTCTTTCCCCTCTGTGTTTCTATCACATTGTCCCCACAGATCTCAGAAGCCACCTAAGTAAAGGATAAGCTCGTGGGAAACCTCTGGAGACCCTCTGCTGAGCATTTCAGCCAAGTGGGGAAGGGTCCATCCTCCTAGTCCTTCAGTGACTTGAAACATAAAGAGCCAAGGGAGCGTCCGTCTGGGCCCCTCCCAGCTGAGAGCAAACACCTGCCCTCCTTGCTCGCCAAGTGCTTCAGAGCTGTTGTGGGCGGCCTGGGGCCCTTCCCACCCAGGGCCCTCCTGAGTCCTGCTGGGAGCGGCCTGCCCCTCTGGTTTTGCCTTTGAGGCTTCATGCAGGGTTGGAGTCGCCCCCGGTTTGGGGGCCCTGGGAAGGGTTAAGGATGGTGTCACTGCTGAACACAGTCCCCCAGAGCCTGCCCCCCTGCTGACTCGCCTTTGCCTCCCCTCCAGGTGCAGCATGTGGTGTCTCAGAACTGTGACGGGCTCCACCTGCGGAGTGGGCTGCCTCGCACGGCCATCTCGGAGCTGCATGGGAACATGTACATTGAGGTGAGCGGTCCCGCTGGGATTCGGGGGCCTGTGCGGGCCAGCGGCTCCTGCTCACAGTGCCCTCTCCTCCGCAGGTCTGTACAGCCTGCACTCCCAATAGGGAGTACGTGAGAGTGTTTGACGTGACCGAGCGCACTGCCCTGCACCGGCACCAGACAGGCCGGGCCTGCCACAAGTGTGGCGCCCAGCTCCGGGACACCATTGTGCACTTTGGCGAGAGGGGGACACTGGGGCAGCCTCTGAACTGGGAGGCAGCCACTGAGGCTGCCAGCAAAGCAGACACAATCCTGTGTTTAGGTTCCAGCTTAAAGGTACGTGAACAGCACGGCGGATGGGATGGGAGGAGAGCGAGCCTGCTAGCATCTTGCCAGTTCAGTGTTAGACCCTAGCTTCCTATTGTGCGTTTGGTCTTTCTGTCTGTCCATTCCTACAGGTTCTAAAGAAGTATCCTCGCCTGTGGTGCATGACCAAGCCCCCCAGCCGGCGGCCCAAGCTCTACATTGTGAACTTGCAGGTACGTTGTGCACTGAGAGAGACCTCCTCAGATCTGGACCTTAGAACAGGAGAACCAGAGAGTCCCTGGGACGTTTGTATCCTGAACTCATGGGCCACAGAGGTCCGGCTGAGAAAGGACCATTGGGAGGAGGTGAAGTGTCCTCACTCACCTTCCCCTGTCCCCAGTGGACCCCGAAGGATGACTGGGCTGCCCTGAAGCTTCACGGGAAGTGTGACGACGTCATGCGGCTCCTCATGGATGAGTTGGGCCTGGAGATCCCCCTCTATAGCAGGTGAGGGGGGCATGGGTGCATTCCCCCCTTTTTGCCCCTGTGTGGATGGGCCGTGTCTGTCTTTTCTCGTGAACTGAGCATAGAGAATGCTCTGAGTTGTTGCAAATGGTGTCTGAGGTGTGACTGCAGGCTGGTGGCCTCTGCAGGGAGTGGCTGAGGCATCAGCTAAGGCGCCCTGGCTGGTGTGACTCCCTGCGGGGAGAGGGAATGTGCCAGTGTGCGCCTGGAGAGCCCCCCTTCTACCTCAGACAGCCTGGACGGGAAGGTGCCTTGAAGGGACATGGTCTCGGCAATTCCAGTGAAACAGAATCTTGGCGCACTTGGTTTGGGGAGCTGGCATACTTTGGGGAAGCTTAAACTGTACCTTAATACAGAATTTGTGATAATTTAGACATGGTGTATGTATTGAGTAAAAAGTTTACACTTTCTTTCTCTGTGAATTTTCAGGGTCTTATAGGGGAAATCAATAACTTCTTTTAATCAAAGGGTTCAAGAATTAAGGATCCCTTCACCTTCTGGGCCTGGCAATTCTTGTATGTTATGTTTGTGGTGTTTTGTAATGTGGGCCTATTGTGTACTGTATTTTTTTTTTTTTACATTAACTTAGCTCATTTTATCAGTGCTTATCTGTATCTTAAGTTTATAATATGTGGTTCTACATCTCAGTCAGACACATGATCTCTTCATGGTGTAGTCTATAGGCCACACCTCCCTAGTCGGCTGGCCTCCCCCCGCCCCCCCCATCAAGTCTTGCAGTCTGGGAAGAGGGAGAGGGTCTGGTCCACCTGCCCCTGGCCATACAAGCGAAAGGTGGGACCCAGAGTTGCTAGTGATTCATCCCTCTTGGGGCTACTGCCGCCCCACCCTGGGCATACACGGCCTGCTCGATCGCCAGCAAGGACACTGAGTTCTGCGGAGGCCGAGCTAGTGTGAGTGCTGACCTTTGAGTTACTTGGGGAACTTACCCCTCTCTTGTTGTTCTGTAGCTCAGAAACAGTGGAGCTGCCACTCAGCAAAGCCTGGCCAGTTAGGCCAAGGGGGAGGGAAGCAGGGTGACCTCCTCAGTCAGCTTTCCCGCCCTGGGGCAGGTTGTGACTGAGGCTCCCAGGCATGTCTGACCTAGCTTTCCCTTTTCGGTAGGTGGCAGGACCCCATCTTCTCCCTGGCGACTCCCCTGCGTGCAGGTGAAGAAGGTAGCCACACTCGGAAGTCACTGTGCAGAAGCCAAGAGGAGCCTCCGCCTGGAGACCGGGGTGCACCACTTAGCTCAGCCCCCATCCTAGGTGGTTGGTTTGGCAGGGGCTGCACTAAACGCACAAAAAGGAGGAAAATAACGTAACCTGGTGCTGGACTAGAACGCTTGGCACTTTGCAGATGACGGAACTCTGATTCGGGGGCAAGGCCAGGACTGCCCCAGGGTCCCGTGAGCATCCTCCTGGGATGACTGCTTAGCCTTTCATCCTAGCGGAGCCCCCTTGCACTGCTGTGGCTGCCTCGGGTGTGGGCCTTTGGAGGACACCTCGCCTGTCCTCTCAGAGAGGTGGCAGCCATGCCTTTCTGCGAGAACAGAACTCGGGTTATTTCACAACTGGCCCGCCAGGAGGAAGCACACGGCTGCCTTACCTCGTTCACCGGGCTAGTCTCAGGGGCCTCAACCCTATTTCTACTGCTTCTTACTAAAACATAGTAACTTTATAGCATCCTTTTTCTGAATTGGGTTTGCGGCAGAGGGGTGGTTTTGAGCCTGGGCTCTCAGCAAGCCTTTTTATTGTTATTAAACATCTCTGCACTGTCTCGCTCGTGTCCTCGAATGACTGCCCTGCTGGCGCGGGGGCGGGAGCGAGCGCCCAGCTTAGGCTCCTCGCGGGAAGCGGGCGGAGCCCCATGTGGTCCTGCCGCGCTCCCTCGGCCAGGTGCGCGCGCGCTACTGGCCCCGCGCGCCGGGGGGCGGGGTCCCTGGGGCACGCGGTAGGCCGCCAGACGGGGAGGGGGTGGGGCTCGGCTCTGGCGGCTCACGCCATTGGCGGCGGGTGGAGGGCGGGGCTCCAGGGGCTCGCCATTGGCCGCGCGCGGCGGGTGAGGCCCGCGTGACGGCGCGTGCGCCGGGCGGGGCGGGGCGTGTTTGGGGCCGGGCGGGCGGCGGCCGCTGGGAGTCGGGGAGCCGGCCGGGCCGCGCCGCCGCTGCGGGGCCATGATCCGGAACGGGCACGGGGCGGCAGGCGGCGCAGAGCCGCCGGCTCCGGAGGGCAGGCGCGCCGTGCGAGTGTGGTGCGACGGCTGGTGAGCGCGGCGGCGGTGGGCGGCGGGCGGGGACGACCGGGCCGGGAGCCGCGAGGCCCGCTGCGCCGCCGCCCAGAGAAGCGTCGTGGACCGGCCTGCGCCCGGGGCCCCAGGGCGGCCGTGTGTCGGGAGCGGCGGCCGGCTTCCGGACGCGGGCCGGGCCTGCGGCTCCGGACCCCGGCGAGCTCCTGGGGACGCGGGCGCTCCTGCTCCGGGGTCAGCCACTGGGCCGCCCGCCTGGCCGGACCGCAGGAGTCTAGCCGGTGGTGGCGCGAGTCCCGACGAGCGGTATCACTCGTACCGGGGAAGCCGTGCGACCGGCCCGCGTCCTCCCGGCGGTCTCCGTGTCTGGCTCCCCAGCCTGCCTATCGCAAGGTCGGAGGGATTCTCCTGGGTGTCGGGGCAAGCGTTGGAGCAGGAATTGCCTCTGTCCACGACCCCCAGTGAAGCCCCCGGGCTCCTGTGTCCCTCCCAGGAGGGCCACAGTGCCCATCTGTTCTCTCCTCTGGCCAGCCAAGACCTGGAGTTGTTTCCAGATAAGTTTGGGGTTGTCAGCAGATAAGAGGAAAACTGACCTCCCACTGATAGCTTGCCACCTGTGATGCTTTCTCATACCTTCGCTCGTTGGAATCAGAGAAAGAACAGTCCTTATCTAGCTAGCTACGGCTTCAGAAGAGAGCAAGGGTGTAGAGAAGGGGGCTGCCATACCTTTGCAAGTGTGCTTGAGTCACCTTGGAGAGAGGGAGCATGGCTTCGTGTTGGTGGACTCTGACCTTGGCCCTGGTCTGGCCAGGCCCCTACCCCAGCAGGCCACCCATGGCCACAAAACCACAGTGGCTAGCATACACCCCAGACAGAGCACCACCCTGCAGTCCGAACTGTGCACCCCCAGCCCCGCCCATCCAGTGAGCTCAAGGGCCAGCCAGGCTGCTGGATTTGGACTTTCCTCTTCTCTCACCCCAGGGCCTGAACCATGTGACCACACAGGCTTGTGTGCTGGGTGTGCTGTGGTGGGAGTAACAGGTGTCAGGGAGTGGAACAGGGCCTGGGTCACCTGGAGAAGCAGGGGTACTGTCACCTCAGGAGAAAACGTTAGGCTTTGGAAGGAAACAGAGCGGGTATGGGGCTACCTTGGGGCCCTGTACGGCACACACGGGGAGCAAGTGGGTCTCTAGCTGAGAAGTTACTCCTTAATCAGGCCCAGATTTGAGAAGAAGAGCTGTAGAAGCAGCCGGCACGGTTGTTGGCCCCAGAGCGCAAAGCCTTGCTGAGTTTCTGGAGGCCATGGGGGAATGAGCAGGGTTTCCAAAGCTCATTGTCGGACTTTGTTTCTTGTTGGTCCCAAAGACTGTCCACCTGCCTCAGGGTAGCACAGAGTCCAGCCCACCCTTAAATTAATGTCAGTTTACAGATTAAAGGGCCTGTCCCCCACTGTTTGCATTTGGTGAGAGGAGGGGCTGAGGGCAGAGGGCAGAGCTCCATGGCACATGCGGGGAGCTGAGGCTGTTCTGTGTGCTCACCGGCCCTTGGGACCAGCAGGCCTTGTTCCTGGGCACAGCCCAGCCCCTGTCGTGCTTGTTAAGTGTGGCCCAGGGACCAGTGGTGTGGGGAGCGGAGTGCCCACTTCCCCTCTGAAAGCCCAGGTTCAGCCAGACCCTGAGGAGCAATTTCCGGTGGCAGCATCTCCAAAGGCTTCCTAAGGAAGCCCCAGAGGAGCAAGGCTCCACCGCCGCACACACCAGCTCCCAGCTGCTCAGTCCCACCCTCTGCACAGGGACTCACCATCCTGTCTTTTCCACAGCTATGACATGGTGCACTACGGCCACTCTAACCAGCTGCGCCAGGCACGGGCCATGGGCGACTACCTCATCGTAGGAGTGCACACCGACGGTAAGCTGGGCTGCTGCCTTGGACTGACCTTCCAGGGCCCTGCAAGGGGTTAGGCCAGGCCCAAGACCGTCCTTCCAAAGAGCACAGCTGAGCGGGTTCGCCTGCAGACCCGGCCGAGCCCACCCGGTGGGCAGCTCAGGTTGAGCAGTGCTGCCCACTTCCCCTCCCCCCACAACCTGGTTCCCGGGACCTTCGAGAATGGAGCTCCTGGTTGTCAAGGGACTTTACCTGGAATGCTGGTTGGGTGAGGGGACCATGCAGTTATCCAGCAAACACATCCCGAGCACCTGTACTGGCCCATAGAGACAGGGCGGTGTCCACGCGGGTGTGTTTCTGCCCTTGTGACAGGCCGAGGGCCCAGGGAGAGAGACAGCTGCCCGCCACGGGCTCACGTGTGGTTACAGACCCTGCCTGGTGCTGGGAGGGAACTCCTGAGGTCCTCGAGGCTGTGGTCCAGCCCTACAGAGGTCACCTGTCTTGTCCTTGCTCTCTCCTCTGGCTCTAGAGGAGATCTCCAAGCACAAGGGGCCCCCGGTGTTCACTCAGGAGGAGAGGTACAAGATGGTGCAGGCCATCAAGTGGGTGGACGAGGTGGTGCCGGCAGCCCCCTACGTTACCACGCTGGAGACGCTGGACAAGTACAGCTGCGACTTCTGTGTCCATGGCAGTGAGTGGGTGGGGCTGGGGCCCGGAGTGCCGGGGCCTCTGGGCGGGCCAGAGGGCAGTGGGGTGCCGGGGCCTCCTCACACTCTGAGGAGCGGCACCGAGCCTTTCGGGGATCTGAGAAGGCCTTGGATCCTTTTCCAGAAAGAGTCCGTGTGCACCGGGACCAGCCTGGGGTGAGGGTTGAGGGCCCCGTAGGCCTATGTGGTCTGGTGAATCCTCATTGTCACACGTGTGTCGCTCCTTAGATGACATCACGCTGACCGTAGACGGCCGCGACACCTACGAGGAAGTGAAGCAGGCCGGGAGGTACAGGTGAGCCCCATGAGGGTCCCACCTTGTCAAGGAACGGGGCTCAGAGCTCCCCCCAGGCTCTTACTGCCTGCGAGGAAAATGGGCTGAGGCCGGCTTCTAGGCCGGGACCAGAGCGGGGCGGGCGTGCCGCGGGGTGGGGCTTGGTGTGACCTAGACCCGCGCCGTCCTGTGTGGTAGTGACAGGCCACGGGTGGCTGGTGAGCGGGGTGGCTGGTGAGCGGTAAGAACGGGGGCGGGGGGGTGGTGGCCGGGGAGCAGGTCTGTGTAACTCAGAAAGCCATGGTGGCTGGCCGCTCCTGCCTGGGCCAGCGCAGCCTGGCGTTCCCCTGGCAGTGGGGGCAGCGGGGGCAGTGGGGACCAGAGCTGCTGCCGCCCTGGGTCTGGCCCGCCCACCCAGCACTGCACACCTGGGGCTTCGCAACGCTTCTCCTCTATTCTGTCATTTCCTTCAGTGGATAAAGGCTCAGCGGCCTTCCCCACGCTCCTGGTCCTGGTTTTCGGTCACGGCCGAGCGCAGCGCGGAGCCGCCTGGTGTGCACACAGCGCGGCGGGGGGCCGGCCCGCAGCAGGGCTGCCCCCAGGTGGGGTGAGCCGGAGGTGGGGACTTTGGAGTGTATCCAGGACGTGAGCCCTGACCCCACCTCTGTCCCCAGAGAGTGCAGGCGCACGCAGGGCGTGTCCACCACGGACCTCGTCGGGCGGATGTTGCTGGTGACCAAGGCCCATCACAGTGGGCACGTGAGTCTGTGGGGGACGGGGGCGGGATCCCCGAGGTCCCGGACTAAGGACACTGCGGGGAGGGAGGGAGCACCCGATCCGCCCTGTCCTTGCCTCTCTGTGGGCTCCAGGACAGCGAGTTTGGAGGCCCTGGGGTTGACCATGCCTGGGGGCGAGGCTTCTCAACGTCCTCCGCCCTTCCGTTCAGGAGATATCCTCCGAGTACCGGGAATACGCAGACAGCTTCGGCAAGGTGAGTGTTGCCCTTACTGGCCGGGCCAATACCTGATGCCCCCCACGCTGCCCCTGGGGGAAGGCTGGCGGGGACCCTCGGCCAGCTCCCTGCCTTCTGAGCACTGCTGGGGCACTGCCCACCAGGCTCGGCAAGCCGGCCAGTCACCATGGCCACTGGAGGAGGACCGAGGACGGCCTTTGAGCAGGTGGCCTCTAACCAGGTGGCCTGGTCCTCTCTCCCTTTGTAGCCCCCTCACCTGACACCCGCCAGGGAGACACTTTGCTCAGAAGGCTCCTCCCAGGTGACCAGAAGGTGGCTCACGGTGCTGGGTCCCCACAAGGGCAGTGTCCGCCTCTGGGCCCGTTGTCAGGCTTCAGTGCCCACTGTGGCCACAGGGTGGAGCCACACAACCCGCTGGTCACCGGGGCGCTCCCCAGCCTGGCCCTAATGTGGACCAGCCCCTGCTGGCTAGCCCACAGTGTCCCTGCCAGAGGGGTGTGCCTGGTAAGAGCACACAAGGGACCAAGCGAGCTGGCAGGCTGCAGCTGGGGGTTTGGAGTTCTGGTCCATCACCCCCATACCTGCTCCCAGACAAGCAGGCAGGCCTGGGCCCAGAAGAGGGGCTGTGGGGTGGGAGCAGGTCAAGGTCGTGCCTGTGAGGCATCGGTCGCTGACCAAAGCGCTCTCGGCTTCCAGTGTCCTGGGGGGCGGAACCCTTGGACGGGGGTGTCGCAGTTTCTGCAGACATCTCAGAAGATCATCCAGTTTGCTTCTGGGAAGGAACCCCAGCCAGGAGAGACAGTCATCTACGTGGCCGGCGCCTTCGACCTGTTCCGTATCCTCTGGGACCGAGTGGGAGGGTGGCCCCTGCCCTGGCCCTGTGTGCACCTCCGTCGTGGGGCCTGGAGGGGCTTCACTGACTCCTCGTGGCCCCCGGACTGGGGCAGAGCTCCAGGGAATCTGCCGGAGCCCCTGGTTCTGCGGGCCGCTCCTCCTCCTGTTACTTGCTTCTTAATGTGGGCGCAGACATTGGCCACGTGGACTTCCTGGAGAAGGTGCACGGCCTGGCAGAGAAGCCGTACGTCATCGCCGGCTTGCACTTTGACCAGGTCTCGCTCCCAGGCCTGCTGAAAGGGTGTGGGGGCCCTTGAGGGGCTCCTGGGGTTGAGGTTGGGCACCAGTGGCCCACAGGGGCAAGGCCTGGGGTGCTGATGGAGGCAGAGGAGACACACCAGGGCCTCTTCCTGGGGACCGGGGCTTCCCCACACTGCGGGGCACCCGTGAGGGGCTGTGGGGGAGATTACAGCCCCGCCTGCCTGAGGCTGCCTGCCCACGTGAGCTCACTCTGGCCCTAGGAGGTCAACCACTACAAGGGGAAGAACTACCCCATCATGAACCTGCACGAGCGGACCCTGAGCGTGCTGGCCTGCCGGGTACGTGCCGAGGCGGGTGCACTGGCTGGGGTCTCCCGCCCAGGCTGGGGGGGTTGGAGGGGGCAGGGAGGGTTAGGGTCTTCCCCCACCATCTTCTGGCCTAACAGGGTCCTGGCTAACCACCTGTGCTCCCTCTCCCCATAGTATGTGTCAGAAGTGGTGATCGGGGCCCCGTATGCAGTCACAGCAGAGCTCCTGGACCACTTTAAGGTGAGGCTCCTGGTGGGCCAGGTCGTAGGGAGGGCCCTCTGAGTGCAGGCCGCCAGGCTCCCTGACCCCTGCTCCCTCCCCAGGTGGACCTGGTATGTCACGGGAAGACGGAAATCGTGCCTGACAAGGACGGCTCAGATCCTTACCAGGTGGGTCGTGCTGGGCCTTTGCTGAGCACGACATGGTTGTGTGTGATGTTCCCCAGCCAGGTGCCCCCCCCCCCGCCCCGGGCTCACCGTGCCTGTCTGGGAGCTAGGCCGGGGTGAGGGGGTAACGGCCAGTCCAGTGGTCTCCCAGGAGGAGGAGGCGGGTTGCTAAGCAGCAGGAGTGACTGTACCGGTGTCCTGGTCCTCCTGGGGTGAGGACTCTCCAGGTCCGGGCAGCTCAGGGTCCTGAGGAGGGCCCCCACCTCCCCTACCCTCTGGCCTCCAGGAGCCCAAGAGAAGGGGCATCTTCTGCCAGATCGACAGCGGGAGTGACCTTACCACGGACCTCATCGTCCAGCGGATCATCAAGAACAGGTGGGAGGTCCTGGCTGGGCCTGGCGGGGGCACAGACGGCCACTGAGGCCCCAGGCCTGGGCACACAGCTCATCACAGCCTGGCCCCCAGGCTAGAGTATGAGGCCCGGAACCAGAAGAAAGAGGCCAAGGAGCTGGCTTTCCTGGAGGCCCGGAGGCGGCAGGAGGTACCCCGCGAGAGGGAGAGCGACTGGGACTTCTGAGCAGAGGAAGGTCACCCAGCGTGCCCACGGGCCAGCCCCCTCCCTGCTCTGCTTCCCACGCCTTGAGGGTTTGGTTTCCCTGGTTTTTAACAAAGCTGCAGTGCTCCCTCTCTACCTGGCCTGGTCTCAGAAGGGTTAGTGGAGGGTGCTGCCCCCCACCCTACCCACCAGGTGGCCTTCCCACTAAGCCACACAGAGAGGGCAGAGAAGGCGTCCGGCACAGCGGAGCGGAGCGGCCCAGGGGGTGAGAGGAGAAGTGGGCGCCTTCAGCCAGAGGGGGCGTCACCCTGCGTGCCAGCGAAGGCCCGGCTTCTGCTCCCCTCCCCCCCTGCAGACCCAGGACGCCCCCTACCGCCTGGCACTTTCTGCCTTCCCAGCCTCATTGGAAGCCAGCTTCAGGGGAGCAGTGACCTGAAGGGGCACCCCCTTTCCTCCTCAGGGCACAGACCATGCCACCTCCTTTGTGGGCTCCCTGGTGCCCTGGGCCTGGCTCTTGGGCACTGTGCCCCCCACTTCCCGAGCCAGCCTTGCTGCTCTCCCCACAGACTGTTTTCGATTTTCTATCTGACTGGCTGGTATGCAACCAAATAAACCTGGTGGGAGGTGGTCCGTGTCCGGCTCTTGGCCCTGCTCCCCGCGGTCCACACAGTGGGGAGGCCAGGGGGAAGCAGGCAGCCTGGCAGCGAGGACCTCCAGACGCTTCAAGCTGCCTCTCCTAGAGCCTCTGACGAGGGAGGGAGGGAGGGCGGCAAGAGCCCAGTGAGCTCTTGGCCCCAGAGTCTGTCACGAGGCCCGTGGGAGGCCGGTTCCCCCGGCCCTGCACAGCCTCTGCCCGGCCTCTGGGAAGGAATTGGCTCAGGCTCCCCGACTGGGTCCAGAGAATCTCAGGGTCTGCTGCACCCGAAGCAGGGCCCCCTGAGAGCAGCCCAGCAGCTGCAGGCTGCTGACCCTGGTGACCTCTTCGTTTTGGACGGGGTGGGGGCAATAGTTTGGTTGGTTTTGTCCAAAGGTGAGGACTGCGATGGGGTGTTTTCAGCCCCTGCCGTCCTTCAGCTGCTGACCCAGGTGAGGCCCTGCACCTGTAGCCGGGCCCCGCGGAAGCGGAGGGCTGGCACCCTTTTCCTCTAGTGGGTGGGCCTGTCCTTTCCTTCCTTCCGATGGAACTCCTCATGAGGCCTAACTTAAGAGCCCGTGCAGGAAACGGAAGGGAAACGACCGTGGAAGCTCAACGCGCCCCCTCCCACCCTGGGCTGGCCACCAGCTTTCCTTCCGTCCCTCCCCAAGTTGGGGTAGTAAGTTGAGAGTCACAGGGCCCTCCCTGGACCCCCACCCCACCCGGGTCCCCAGCTTCAGGGGCGCGGTGTTGTCGGGCTTTGCCACACTTCAGACTCCTGGACCCCTGGGCTGCAGGGCCCCCTGAGCAGGGGGACAAAGAGGGACCAGCCAGCCTCTGCATTGACTCAGCAGGAGGAGGACACCGGGGCAGCCAGGGGTTCCTGCTGACTCTGGAGTCAGCCCTACCCCTGCCCAGGGTCCCCTGCTGGGCGTCCTTCTAAGTGGGGACTGCAGCAGCCAGGGAGCCCGCTGGGACACGGCTGGAGGAGGCCCAGAGCCTGGGGGTCTGGGAAGTCAGTGCCCCTGGAGACAGGTCCACTCAGGTGCAATGGGATTGTGCATCCCCCTGATGGCCTCTGAGTAGAGGGCCAGTGGGTCTAACTCCCCTGGCCTCCCTGAGGCCCAGCTGGCCAGCCATTCCCCATGGGGTGGGGGACACCCCCAAGACAGGCTCCAGACCTCATTTTGCCTTCCTGCCCTCTGGAACCTAGCCCTGCCAGAGGCCCCAGTTCATGCTCTGAAGGGAACTCAAGGTCAGCCTCAGCGGGGCGGGGGGGCAGGAATGAACCCAGACTCGGACAAAGTAGGTAATTAAGCCTGAGTGTGGGGCAGGGGAGGCCACTGCGGGCGAGCCATGGTCCCTCACGGCCGCGCCTCAGCACTCATGGCTGTGGGCAGCTCCTGCTTCTTCACTGCGGTCAGAGGAGAGGTGAGTGCAGAGCTCTGGCCTCAGGAGAGGCTGTGCCCAGCCGGGGAGCAGCCCCCTGTCACCCCGGAGCCGGAGCCGGAGCCGTGTGTCTGGCTGCCTCCCGCGCCCCCATCCCTGCCTGGCCTACTCACTCCCTCCTTCACAGATGGATTCACTGCCCTGTGCCTGGGACTTTGAGGTGTTTGGGGGGACACCCAAGAGGGAGTGACCCCAGGAGCGGCCCCCCCAGTAAGGAAGAGCTTTGTCCTCAGGAAACCCCGTGAGCAAGGCAGGGCCAGAGTGGGACTCTCCCAGCCGGAGGGCCTCCTGGGGTGGGGCGGTCAGGGGCCCCTCCAAGGGCAAACATGGAACTGGCCTGGATGACCCTGGGGACCCCCGGAGCGGTGTGGACAGGCGCGGAAGCCAGACAGGAGACCACCTCTGCCCGCCCCGGGGGGCTGGGGGGCCCCAGGAGGGCAGACGGCGTGGGTGGGTTGGGGTGACCCTGTGCCGGCTGTTTCGGGAGTGTCCGGGGGCACAGGGGCTCCGGGGACTGGCGGTCCCTGCCCGCCCCGCAGCCTCTACGCGCCCCGCCCACCCCCACTCGGAGTCCAGCTGCGCTTCTCGTTTATTCAGGGAGCCGATCGGCGCGGGGGTGGGGGAGGCGCTGGGCGTGGGCGGCGGGGGCCAGGCGAGGTCGGGTCCCGGGGTCGGGGCTCAGGCGCCGCGACAGTCGGCCGCGCGGAGCGACAGGAACACGTCCGCCTGGCACGGGAAGGTGGCGCGGCCGTCGGGGAGTCGCTCGCAGCTCCGCAGCTTCGGGGACACGTCCTTGACACACGCGGCCTGGGGGCGGGAGGAGGCTGAGGGGTCGCCCCGCGCCCCGACCCCGCGCCCCGCCACCCTCCCCCCGGCCCCGCCCGCCGCACTCACGAGGCTCCGCAGGCGGGGACGCGGCTCGACGACGGCGCCCGCCCGGCCCGGGGGTCCCGCGCTCCCGGGGGGCTCGGAGCGGCGCGCGTGCGGGGACCTGCGGAAGCCGGACAGCAGCCCCGCCGCGCGGCCCACGGAGTAGGAGCTGGGCCCCGCCGCCGGCTTGTACCACGCGAGGCCGGGCGGCGCCAGCAGCAGGCACAGCGCCAGGGCGGCGGCCACCAGCGTCGCGGACCGGGCCATGGGGACGCGGGCGGCGGGCGGGCGGCGGGGCTCAGAGCCTCGGCGGCGGCCGCCTTATATCTGCGGCGCGGGGCGCGGGGGCGGGAGCAGAGCAGCCATCGGGGCCCCCCCGCCCGCAGCAAGAAGCCGTGCCTCCCGCGCGGGGGCCAGCGCCCCCACCCTCCCCGCCCCTGCCTGCTCCTTCGGGGAGGGGAGCCCGGGCCGCGCCCCCTGCCCGTCGTCCTGCCTGGAGAGGGCCTCAGTGGGAGCAGCGGGCCAGCGCGGCAGCACCGAGCCCCCAACTAGCCCAGGGCGTCCCAGCCCTAACAGTTACCCCCCAGAGGTCCTCGGTGCTCAGTGCTCAGGAGACTGGGGAGAGACGACTGTGCCCAGGGGACGCTTTCTCCTGCCCTAAAGGGAAACTGACCCCAGGGCCAGGGCTTCTTGAGGGGACATCAAAGTCTGGGCGGGCCTGGGGCCACGTTGTTTCACACCCATGGGGGAAGCTTCTACTCACAGGGCTACTACTGGTGGGGTCCTTTAGGAAGAGGAGGGCAGCAAGGCCAGGCCTGACCTCTAGAAATGGCACCAAGGGACAGCTGACAGGAACCCAGAGGCCTCTCCCACCCAGCTCGGCCCTTGGGGTGGGTGCCCTCGGGAGCCTCAGGCCTTCTCTCGGGAGCACCTGTGTTCAACAGATGAATCAGACCCAGTCCCTGACTCAAGCCACAGCCAAATGGGAAAACAGAGCTGGCCGGAGGGCAAGCAGCGCAGCCCACTGCAGGAAGATCGGGGAGCTCTGCGGGGGGGGGGGGGGGGGGGGGGGGAGCAGGGGAGTGTTTGCCAAGGCAGGTGGTGTGAGCCTGTGGGGGGGGGGGAGGAGAGCAGGCTGAGGTTCCGCAGGCCTGAGAGGACCTCGCAGGGGCCCCGAGCTTCCTGGAGGGGACAGAGGGCTGGATGCGGACAGGACCTGGTAGTCAAGTGCGTGGCCAGCTTGAGGCCAAGCAGGCCCAGGAATCAGCAGGCTGGAGCCCAGGAAACACAGTGCAAAGAGTCCAAGTGGCAGGGAAGTGTGCTCCCTAAACACCCTGGTCACAACGTGTCTTCCTTTAGGCGTGTCCTCCCCCGGACAGACACCGGCACGGGCGCCCTGGCAGCTGGGTTTCTGGACACGGGACATAGGCCCTCCAGCTTGGGGAAGGGTGGTGGTCCTCAAAGCTTCCTTCCCTCTGGGGACAACATCCAGACAGGAAGTAGAGTGCCACGGCAGTGACGGACCAGGAGGCCAGCCTGAGTGAACTCCCTGGTCTGCCCCCCCTCCGCCATGCGCTGAGGACAAGCAGTGTCAGAGTGCTCGACAGCTAGCCACCCGCGAGGCACAGGGCAGTGACCCCCAAGGGGTGTCCCTTGGGAACAGAGAGGAAAGCGCTAGTGCCAAGTGACTCCTTGCAGCTCCCAGGGACATGCCGCCTGCAGCGGTCTGTCCAGAAGTAGCCCAGACTCCCAGGGCTGGGACCATGGCCCCCAGGGCCACCCCCAACCTGGAGCTGTGGACTAACAGAGGTGTCCGAAGGAGCCTCCCACGGGCTGTTCTTCTCTAAGCAGAGGACCTCAGATACCTGGGGACACTGATGTCCCTGACGTGGCCCACACTGGGTACGTCACAGCCCAGATGCTCAAGCTGGCCTCTAGCTGGAACAAGGGAGAAGGGACTGAGACCACCGGCAGCAGGAGCGCCGAATCAGAGTCCCACGGCCTCGTCTGCGAGGCGGCCCCCAGCTTCGAGCAGGTGAGAGGCGAGATGACGGGCCCCAGGCCTTTGTGCCACTGTCGCTTCGCTTCTCCTGCTGGCAAACATGCACCTCCCAGGGTATGTGCCCCACCAGGCCTTCCAGCCCCCAAAGCCAGTCACTCTTGCCCCGGGCTCTTCTGGCTGATCCTGCGCTCCTTCTCCTCCCAGGGCTGTGACTCAGAGCCTTGGCGGCATCGCACCGAGATGTTTACTCGCGAGTTTTCCTAGCAACGCACTGCCAGGCCGCACCGGGCCCAAGAAAACAGGCAACCAGAGGCCTCCAGCAAGGTTCAGGTAATTTAATGAGTTCTACTTATTGGATAAAAGCGTCACCATTTGAAGGAAAACAAATGCAGCTCCAGTCCTCGTGTCAACCCTGTCGCGGCCCAGAGGGGGCTGTCGCCAGGGGAGAGTGCGGCCGGCCAGTCCGCGGCCGGGGCTTGGGCGCCTCACTCCTTGAACTTCCACTCCTGGCGGCACATGGGACAGTGCTGCTGCACCTGCTGCGCGTTCAGCCACTTCAGGATGCAGTGCATGTGGAAGCAGTGGGAGCACTGGCCCCACACCAGGGGGCAGTCGTCGCCCGGCACCTTGCCTGCGGGAGGGGCGAGAGCACCAGGCCGGTCACACAGAGCAAGGGACCTGCGGATGTCCGGATGTCCGGCACCTGCCCCAGCCCCCCGCGGCCCGGGGGCGGGGGGTTCCTGTCCAGAGCCTCTCACACCTTGTGCTTCAGAAAAGACAGAACTCAGGAGCACGAGCACACTGTGCAGCGTGCACGCACACACATGCACACTCACACCCACGCACGCACACGGATGCACGCACGCACACTCACACGCACACACACGGATGCATGCACGCACGTGCACACCCACCCACACACGCACACACACGTGGATGCACGCATGCACACTCACACGCACGCATGCACACGGATGCACGCACGCACTCACACGCACGCACACGGATGCATGCACACACGTGCACACCTGCATGCACACACGTGCACACCCACACGCACACACACGGATGCATGCACACACGTGCACACCCACACGCACGCACGCACACGGATGCATGCACGCACGCGCACACACACACACACATGCACGCACACCCACACGGATGCATGCGCGCACGTGCACACCCACACGCACACACACGGATGCATGCACGCACGCGCGCACACACACACACATGCACGCACACCCACACGGATGCATGCGCGCACGTGCACACCCACACGCACCCACACGGATGCATGCACACGCGTGCACACCCACACGGATGCATGCGCGCACGTGCACACCCACACGCACACACACGGATGCATGCACGCACGCGCACACACACACACATGCACGCACACCCACACGGATGCATGCGCGCACGTGCACACCCACACGCACACACACGGATGCATGCACGCACGCGCACACACACACACACATGCACGCACACCCACACGGATGCATGCGCGCACGTGCACACCCACACGCACACCCACACGGATGCATGCGCGCACGTGCACACCCACACGCACACACGCGGATGCATGCAAGCGCACGCACACTCACACACATGCCCGCGCATGCACACACACACACGCCCAGGCACACACATACACGTGCGTGCACGCAAGCGCATATGCATAGGCCTGCAATGGTGGCCCTCGCTCTGCCCTCCCCTGCGAGGGGGTGCTCGGTTGCTGGGAGGGCTCTGGCCTAGCCCACAGGCCCTGCCTCCCAGGGTCTGGGCCCGTCTACAGACACACCACAGCTCTGCCACTTCACCTGGGATACCACCGTTACAGCACGAATCTACCTAGGGACACCCCCCTGCCCCCGCCACCAAAGAGCCATCCATCTGAACAGGGAAGTATTTCTTCTGATCAAGCATAGGAGAGCCGGGGCCTTGGGACTGAGGTTTCTCTCCTAGGCGGCAGGTACGGGGAGTGGTGGTTATGACCCCACCTGTCAGCAGCCGGGAGTAAGCATGCTGCTACCTCCCACCTCTTTTTCATCTCTGGCCTGAAAGGGCCCCACGTCCAGGTCCCAGGGCACATGCTGCTAGCACTCCACTCCACATGCATGGAAATGCTACTTCTATGGATGGGTACGGGGAGACCGCCACACTGCCTGTCATCAGAAGAAAAAGGGGTCTCTGATTTCCTCTGATTCCCGAGAAGTAAGAAAATCCCACCAAACAGCTAATGCCAACAGAGCACAATGACCTCCCTCAGGCCAAGTGTCAGGGTCCCCGTGGGCACTGAGGTGCCGTGGCTTGCTGCCTCCACCCCTCCTCAGGGTGCCATCCCCCCATCGCTGACCCGGGGGTCCTCTACACGAACAGCTGTACCCAGATGTCTCTGATGCACAAACACAAGGACCAGATAGACAAGCCAGGGCCGGGACAGACAGGACACCTCGTCCTGGCAGCAGCTCTATGTCAACACACGTCCAGTTGCAAGTTGGGAGCTCATCCCAGGACAGAGACTGCCTTTAGACCCCCGTGCCCACCACCGTTCCTCGACACCAAACACAGGCTGCACGATCCTGCTAAGTAACACCACAGACAACGCCGTGCTCCCACTCGGCACCTGCTCCTCGCTGACGGAGGGGCCGGGAACCTTGCGGGGCTCTCGGCCAACCTCACCGCGCTCGGCAACCTCCACGTCACTGCTCTGCCGGACAGGAGGCCCGGGCACCTGGTGCACCAAGGCACCTGCCACTTCTGCGTGGCTTGTGTGGGCGCCAGGTCAGGAACACGCGTGGGCTCTTCAGTGTCCTTCCACGTCTACTGAAAGCGTGCAGCTCCCCAGTCCCTGAGCAGCCCCCGCCCCGCGGGGGTGCCTGAATCCCACCAGGTCACAACAGCCACCACTACGTCTTTTTATTCACTTGTTCGGGTGGTGTTTTTTGAACTTTTAAAAAATCCTTTTTGTAATAAAACATCACTGCTTTTCTGAAACTTTGATGACAAAACAACCAGAAAATTATGTACTTGGCAAATACAGAATTATTGTACTCACTTTTCTTCCCCAGCCACTGGGGGAGGGGGGAAGTGGGGGACCCTATGTCAGGAGAGCCCACTCGGTGCGGACACCTGAGATTACATCCCCCCAAGCCCCCAGGGCCTTCCTGAGCCCAGCAGAACTCAGCTTGGAATGAGTCCCCTGCAAAGAGAGGATACCCTGGTGGCCCACTGACGGTGGAGTACCCAGGCCACATGGCCTCAGAGGGGCCAGGCTTATTAGGACAAAGGAGCACATCTAGTAACATCACCTGCAGGGAGCCGCCCCCCCCCCCCCCCCAGGCTGTGATGAGCACAGAAGCAGGGACAGTGACTCAGCCAAGCGCTTGTTGTGTCTGGATGGAAACCCTTTGTAATGAAAACACCTCTCAGGAAGACACTGACTCCCAAAGCCCTCTGGGGCTGGGCTGATTACAGCCTCACTCTGGGTTGGTCCCAAGAGTCAGCTTTAGCAAGAGAAACCCGGTGTCACTTCATCCGTGTGAAGAGCACCTAGGCTTGTCACACACTTTGCACATTACGACTGGCTCTCAAACGTGACCTCGGGTCTGAACACCAGGCTCGCATCTCCTACCCTGTAGCCGGCAGGTCCCCTTCCACAGAACCGAGCACACCGGCAAACGCGGGTGCCAGCCACAGGCCCAGCCGCAGCGCCAGCAGCCGGGCGCCCGGCCCTCTCCACCACACTGCTCCCTTCCCACGGCCAGGGCAGGGCTCTCCAGCACTTCTCCTTACAGAAGGTAACAATCTGTTGCTCAAGCTGCAAGTATGTGCCCCTCCAGGCGCCCACAGCCGTGGCTGTGTCCCTAAGGATGCATTTAAGTGTGACTTAAAGCAGATTCAATAAACCCAGATCTTGAGCACTACTACTAAGTAAAACGTAACCAACTAGAACCAGTCAGTGATCTTCTAAGATTACATCCGATCTGAGTAAATCAGGATGGATGAAGTCCTGAGAGAGGAGATCTCCTTTCAGCCAAAGCAAATGTAAAGATTAAGCCTAGAATATTGGGCGCCTGGGTGGCTCAATCGGTGAAGCGTCTGCCTTCGGCTCAGGTCATGATGCCAGGGTCCTGGGATGGAGCCCCACGTCGGGCTCCCGGCTCGGCAGGGAGTCTGCTTCTCCCTCTGCCCCCACCCCGTTTGTGCGCTCCATCAAACAAATAAATAAATATAAATCTTAAAAGCTTAAACTTAGAATAAAATAGTATTTGCACTAAAATTCAATAATTTCAATTTCACTGTAAGAAGTAAAAACCCAATTATTATTCTGGGCACTCACCTGACCCCACAAAAAAGTCCTGGTCACTCACGGGACAGAGGGTCCCCTCAGCACTCCCTACGTCCCATGTTCCTCTTGGGATTGCCCCTGTTCCTTCAAGGGTCAATTTGCTTCTGTTTAAGTTCACTCGGGTTTGGCTAAAAACAAAATTCACTGGTGCAAAGACCTGTTTTTGACTTAAAAATATACTCAAAGCGTTTCTACTTCACAGAGCATACTGGGAACAAAGATGAATCAAAAACCACCACAAAGAAGAAATCTGATCAAACCTGGGGGGATCTCTGTGAGACAACCCACCAACCTTGCTAAAAGGTCAGATGCCTTGAGAAAGTTGAGAGAGAGGCGGAAGGGCTTGTTCTGTATTAATACCGAACTGCCAGGGCAGAGCAAAGCAAGCAGTCGTGGGTCCTGCTCACATCACACAGCAAAGAGACACCTACGGACACCCGGAAAAATCTGAGCAAGGACTAGGAATGGGGGTGACCCAAAGGACTCATCATCGCGTCATGTATGAGGTGACAGCCCTGCCCGTGAAAGGTCGGAGTTACGTTCAGAGACTCGACTGAGGTGGAACCAGGCGTCCTAGTTCGAGGTTACTGGAAGACACTTGAAAACCATGAAGCAAAGATGGAAAGGTCCCTTATCTGTGTGCTGGGTGAAGGGAGGGGTACCCCTACAATATTCTGGATGTTGTTCTCTCGAGAATCTCCAAACACAGAGTTCTAAATATCTCTCCGCCCCACGGACTTCACAGCGAAGTCTGACCACAATAAGAGACAACACCACTTTTTCTTATAAAACTTTTGATGAGCTCTTTATACAAACGTGGGCCCAAACACCTGGCTTTTTTCTGTCAACTTTTCTTGAGGAAAGGGACACCAAAACCCAATGACTTTGTGCAGTATTTCTGGGGAGATGCCATGGCCAGGCCAGCAGGCAAAGCTCAAGAGGGAGGGAATACAGGGGACACTCACAGTCCGGGCAGCAGCCATTAAAGGCCATCCGGCAGATGCCACAGTTCTCGTCGTTGGCCACCCAGAGCCAAGTGGCCACACCATTCCAGCACTTAATCTTCACCTTCATGGCCGCAGAGCCTACAGGTGGAGGGGAAGAGATCACCTGGCTATACTTAGTCTGCACAGCCACAGCATCTAGGCACCCAAGGGGAGCCGCTCCGAGCCCGAGGGTCAGCTCGGGGCTGGAGCTGCTGCCAGAGCTCTGAGAAATCCGGACGGACGCACACATTTGTCAGCAAGGCCGGCAGGGGCAGGGCCCCGGTGCCCTGGGAGGACAGAGCGCCCCAAGAGCTAGGCTCCTTACACATTCAGGGTATCTACAAAAGTTGCACGGTCGCCCGGCGTCCACAAAAGGGGGCACGGGCTTCCACCAATTGCAAAAACGAACCAAACGGTGCTTTTCAAAGGAATATACTAACCTAGAGTTGACAAGAGCCCCCAACCCAGCTGACTACGAGTTCACACCAGGGAACAACCACCCAGACCGCTCGGCCTGCGGCCCTTGTCAGCGAGAGCTTTGGTCGGTGCCGCCACCACCGGTCAAGAGTGCGGAGGAGGGGGGTGCGGGGCGGGACCAGGGCGCGGGGAGAGGGTGAAATGCGGGATAGGGGTGCGGTGCGGGGAAAGCGAGGAGCGCGGGGAGAGGGTGGAGTGCGCGGAAGGGATGGGGTGCGGACGCGGGGGAGGGAGGATGGGAAGAAGGCGCGGGAGAGCGGGGAGAGGGTGGGGGCGGGGCGCGGGTTCGGAGAGAGGGTGCGGGAGGGGGCGTGGCTCCGGCTTGGGGAGAAAGTGGGGCGCGGGGTGGGTGCGCGGGGGAGAAGTGCGGGTTGAAGGCAGGCGGGAAAGGGCGGGGGAGGGGCGGCGCGCCCGTCCCGCCCTAACGGCTGCGCTCCGCCCCGCGCTCTCGCACCTCCGTCGGCCTAACCGCGCGCTGCCCCGCCCGCCTTCCGTTGGCAGCGCCCGCGCGGGAAGGTATAAAAACGACCGCGGCCACTGCCCGGCACCTTACAGCAGCGCCCGCCGAACTCGCTACCTAGCGCGCACGCGTCGCCCCGCCCCCACCACCCACTCGCAGCCAATCCTCGGCCTCCCCAAGGACTCGGCACCGGAAGACACTGCGCGGCCCCGGAAGTGACGCGCCGGCGTGCTGACGCGCGGGCTCGAGCCAAGGCCGATTCGGCGCCCGCCATGGCCGACAAAATGGACATGTCTCTGGACGACATCATTAAGCTGAACCGGAGCCAGCGAGGCGGCCGCGGCGGAGGCCGGGGCCGCGGCAGGGCCGGCTCCCAGGGCGGCCGTGGCAGCGGAGCGCAGGCCGCCGCGCGAGTGAACCGAGGCGGCGGGCCCATCCGGAACCGGCCGGCCATCGCCCGCGGCGCGGCGGGCGGCGGCGGCAGGAACCGGCCGGCGCCCTACAGCCGGGTGAGTGTGGAGGCAGCGGGCCGCGGCTGGGAGGCGGGCCGGCGGGACGGAGCGCGGCAGGGAGGACGGCGGGCCGCCCTGGGCCGGTGGGCGCGGGCGCCTGCCGGGCGGGGAGGTTGCGCGCGGGCCGGGCCCGGGAGGCGGAGATCCTCCCGGCCTTTGTCTCGGCTGGTCGCCGGGCCTCGTGGCGGCGGCGGCCGAGGGGACGTTGGGCGCGGCTGCCCGGGCAGCGGGAAGTTGGTTGGAGGGAACGGAGGAGCTGCGGGACCCTGGGGTCCCGCTGGGTCGGCTGCGGCCTGACGCGGCGTGGGCGGGAAGGGGAGAGCTACCGGTCTCTGTGCGTCTCCCTCCCGGCCCGGCGGGGAGAGTGTGTTGTCCTGTCTGTGAGGGCGAGGGAGAGTCCTGAAGAGACACTCATGGGTCTGCGTCTGTTCTTGTGTTTTCTTTCTCCTCCAGCCGAAACAACTTCCTGACAAGTGGCAACATGACCTTTTCGACAGTGGATTTGGGGGTGGCGCAGGCGTCGAGACTGGTGGGAAACTGCTGGTGTCAAATCTGGATTTTGGAGTGTCCGACGCTGATATTCAGGTAAGGGCCGGGAGTTTCTTGGTGAGCAGTTTACCCTCACCAGTTGGTCCTGTTTGGGATGCGGACTTGAATCCCCTCCCACCTTAGGACAGTGAGCCCTCCCCGGCACCCAAGGGCTAGCCACTGTCCCCTCTAAGGGGTGCAGGAATGCTAAGCAGAGGTCATACTACAGTTGAAAGTCCGACAAGTAGGTCAGTGTGCTGGAAGACAGGCCCCCAGCATAGCGTGAGGAGCTGCTGCTCTCCCTAAGATGTGTTCTGTAAATGAAAACCCTCTGCCGGAGCTTTCAGTTCTTGGTGGGAAAGACGGGCCTAATGTGAGTGTTCCCTGTGTTATTGACTCCCCTGGCATGTTCGTTTTGTTTATTTTGTATTTGTTTTAATAATTTGTTGGGAGGAGAAAGATCTTTTTCTGTAGAAACCTAAAGGCAAAGCACAGAAGCAGGATGGTGCTGGGCATCTTCCGTGCTCCACTTGCCTTGAGCACCAAGATCCGTGTCTTAACGGAACTCGTGCCTTGTTTTTCCCCTGGTATTTTTAGTGGCATGATTCCCAAACTCAACTTTGGTTGAAGCTTCTTTTCTTCCTTGTTTTCTTTTTTTGTTGTTGTTTTGTTTTGGTTTTTTGTTTTGTTTTCTGTTTTTTGGGGGGGTTGTTTTTGTTTTTGTTCTTTTGGTTTTTTGTTTGAATTCCAAAGGCATATACTTGTTTTCTGATTAAGTAAAGACATCTTGGGGATCGGTCCCAGAGATGGCTGGGTCAGGGTGCTGGGCCTTCCTGGGTTCAATTTCCCGGAGCCCAGCTGTTTGTTTGACTACCGTGGGAGGACAGAGCAAGGCTGGTGAGCACTCACGGTGTCTCAACACTTTTTTTAAGGTGGTTTCTGGCATCCACTGGAAACCGCTTTTGGTGAACTCCACTTCCCGCTGTGTGCCTGCGGCCGGAGTAGCCCCACACTCTGGGTTCCCTCTCCAACTCCCAGCCTGCCTGAGGTCAGGGCAGTTTCCATGGCAGCGCTTGACTTCAGCCTTTGCGGCAGGCTTGAGTAGGAGGAGAGGGAAAGGTGAGCCAGAATCTGCCCTGGGGGAGGGGCTGGGTCAGGGCTCCCGAATCAACGGGCCCTGTGAGCTGGTCCATATGTCGGATAGCATCCCTTGCTCTGTGATCTTGGCCTTTGCTGTTTCTTGGTACAGTCCTTGGGTGTGTTGTCAGTTTTCCTCTGTTGAAGAAGATAGCGACTTAATCTTGTTCCCTTCACTGGTGGGTTCTGTGGTCCTTTACCTGCATACTGGTACAGATGTAAGGTCCCCGCACTGGCAGGAGCCCTCAGGCCCAGCTGCTCCGGGAAGTTGCTGTCCCATCTGCCCCTCCCTTCCCCCGGTTTCCACTACCACTGCCCTGTCCCCATACATGTCTGCCTCCCAGGGAAGTGACCCCAAAGCAGCTCACACTCCCAGGGACTGCCCTGGGCCACCAGAAGGGAAGCCACTTGGCTAACAGCTGCTCTTTCCGGCCTCCAGGAGCTCTTTGCTGAATTCGGAACTCTGAAGAAGGCGGCTGTGCACTACGACCGCTCCGGGCGCAGTTTAGGGACAGCTGACGTGCACTTTGAACGGAAGGCAGACGCCCTGAAAGCTATGAAACAGTACAACGGGGTCCCTCTGGATGGTGCGTCTGAGGTTGGAGCCAGGATGATAGAGGGGCTGCGTCTCGTTTGTGGAGTCTGGGGCTGGCCGCTGTCCGTGCAGGAGTATGGCTTACCCCTGTGGCTGAGGACTCTTTGCATTCGCCCCTTTGTCTCTCTCTTCCATTCTGCCACTTCTCACGCTGCCCCACACATCCGGACCAACCTCTTGTGAACCCCCATCCAGCAAGCTACATCCCTCCCCTCCTTCAGCTCCTTCCGGAAGACTCACTTCTGTGAAGCCTTCTCAGAACCGCCATAGCACACCTCTGAGTGCGGGGCTGTAGTCGTAAAGACAAAGGTACCGGTTCTTCTTCCGTCAGGCCACCCACACCTTTCCACCCATGAGCACCCCGGACACCTGGCCAGACACCCACCTAACCTGGACTGAGAAGGAGCGAGGAGGTTTTCGGTGGGGTTGTCACTGGCAGCATCTCGTTCTCCCACCAGGATCGCTCGGCCGCTCCCCTTCTTGGGAGCGTCGGAGACACGGAGCCCCTTTCCGGTGTTTGCATGGAGACCGGGCTGCGGTGCCCCCGCGGCGCGTCTCTGAGCCCTCTAACGGGGGCGCCTCTTGTATTCTCTGCCGCAGGCCGTCCCATGAACATCCAGCTCGTCACGTCACAGATTGACACGCAGCGGAGACCTGCGCAGAGGTGAGCTCGGGGCCGCGGGCGCGTGGGGGCCTGCGGCCTGGGGGCGCTCAGCCTGCAGGCCTTTCCGCGGTCCGGGAGTGAGTCCCCTCTTCCTTGCCAGTGTAAACAGAGGCGGGATGGCTAGAAGCCGTGGCTCCGGAGGTTTTGGCGGCGGTGGCACTCGGAGAGGCGCTCGCGGAGGAAGCCGGGGCCGAGGCAGAGGCACTGGCAGGAGTTCAAAGCAGCAGCTTTCTGCAGAGGAGCTGGATGCCCAGCTGGACGCTTATAACGCGAGAGTAAGTCCCAGGCGAGGGGCGGCGGCGGCTGGGGGGCGGACTGGACGCGTGGGGCCCCCTGTTGAGGGTGAATTGCTTGTGTTTCAGATGGACACCAGTTAAAGAGCACGGCAGATCCTCGAGCGGAGCAGGACCCAGATGTCTCCTCCGTGCTCCCTGCTGGGAGGGGGCGGTGGACTGGGGCTGTGCAGCCAATGATGGATTTGTTTGTTTTATGTTTTAAAATAGGATTTAAAAACTCATGTAAAGGTTTTTTTTTCTTTTCCTTTTTTTTTTTTTTTTTTTTTTAAATTCTGAAGCAGCCCTGTTTTGTACTGAGTTATTTTTGGGATAAATGTTACCGGTTGCCGTTGTGGGGAAGGTGGTGTTTTCACCTTTGCCATAATAAAACAGAGACGTGTGTGGAACTGGAGCCATGTGACTCGTCCCCTGTCGCAGTCCTTGCTTCGGCCTGACGGAGAGCATGGGGAGCAGTCCCGTCGGGCAGCTGGGGTCGGTGTTCCCGGAGGGTGATGGCTTCTGTTCCGCCAGTCCTCACATGGGGTTGGGGCACCCTATGTTGTTGCCAGATTTCAGATGATCAGGTCGGGCTCCCCCTTTCCTTCTGGTGCTCTGCTTCCCAGAAACACGGACCAGTAGTCCCGACTTCGCAACATAATCCTTTCCTGTTTTTCTCTTTCACGTCGAAGCAGGAGCAGGCCAGAAAGTGTGCCCTTAATTGTGTCCCAGGGGAAGTGCTAGGGGGAACTGTGGCAGAGTCGAGTTTGACGAGCATGGACCTGGAGGGCCTGGTAGGCAGCTGTCCCATCTGGACCCAGTCTGGGACAGAAGAGAACAGGCGAGTGGTGTCACTTGGTCACTTGCCTCTCTGCTCCGGTGCCTTGCCGTGGCTGCTCAGAAGAGGCTGAGGTGCCCGTGGGAGGCCGGGCAGGGAGACCCCACTGAAGTCCTCAGGGTTTCTCTCCCCTTCCGGAGATGGTGCCCGTGGGCTACCCAGTTGTGCGTCAAAGCCGGTGAGACCTAAGGGCCCTGGTTCTGCAGCCCACAGACACGGTCTAGGCTGCAGCAGGCGGCTGGAAGGAGCTAGCAGCTGCGGAGCAGAGACCCGGGAAGGCTGGTGGGCCGTGGAGCACAGAGGCTCGCGGCAGGGGCAGCGGGGAGGGGACGCCGTGGCAGCAGAAGGCCTCGCTAGAGCGCACCCTGTAGCTCAGGCAGCTCCCAGGTCGACCTCACGGTGGCCGTGGTGCCTCTAACGGCCGTACCAGCGCTGCTGTTACGGAGTCCACGGCCCCCACTTGAACAGCGTGCTTCACACCAGGCACTACACGGAAAGGTGACTGGCATGACCCGGCCCAGCCCTGGAGGAGCCCAGTGTCACGGGAAGGGATCGGCACATGCCCGGCCTTGGCTGCTATGGCCGCGAGAGCAGGATGGGGTTGAGGTCAGATCCAGGTGCAGTAGAGCCGTGTCCCTGGGAGGTGGTATCTGGGTAAGAGTCACGCATGGGGTGGGGGGAGGGGGGAGACTGCCGTTGGAGAGATGGTAGGCTACCCGCAGAGGACGCCTGCTGGAGGGGAAGGTGGGCCTAGGCCAGAGGCCACAGGTGCTGGGACCGACAGCTACCAGGATGGGGGGTGTGGGGGTGGCGGCTCAGAGGCGTCGGAGCCATGGCTAAGGGTGCCGTGCATGGAGAGAAAGGCCCGAGAGGAAAGCAGGGGAAGGGGCCGCGCTCAGTGTGGAATCTAGGAGGCCGGCAGAGACACCCGACGTGGACAGGCTTCTGGAGTCGGGCTCCCACGAGTGCTCGGAGCTGGACCTCGCCAGTGCAGCAACTGTCCACACGTGGATACTAGTAAAGCGGCAGGTGGTGTGGCCCAGGGAGGGTGGGAGGTGACAGGAGAAACTGGAGGGGGTGATACCGCAGGAGCTGGGGAGACCATGGGGTGGCGGTGGGGGTGACTCAGTAAGAAGACCCAGAGATCTCCAGAGTCCGGCGGGCCACGTGGAGCCACAGACCATGCAGACTCCTCATGAGCCGGGAGTGGCCTCGATAGCTTTGAACCAGAACTCCTTATTTGTGAAACAGGAAGCCTCCTCCTACTTCCAGAGCTGGAGGACCCTGTCACTCTGTCTGTGCTGGGGTGCGCCTGAGGGGGAAAAGGGCTGTCGTGTAGGCAGAGCATCCAGGATCCAAGCAAACCAGGCATCTGGCCACTGAAAGGACAGTGCCAGGTGTCCCTGCAATGGCCAGCACTCTTCGTCGCCCAAAATGCCAGTTAAATGAGTGAAAGATGAAATAATACTTGGCGGTTTTACATTCTTTGCTCAGAAGAACTGCAATTGGCCAGCACCCCTCACATCCACCCAGATGGACGGGGCTGCCTCCTTAGCCTCGACCTGGACACTGTCCAGCCCTCTTCCTGGCCGGCGGGCCGCATGGAAGCTCAATGGTGGGTCCAGAAGTGGGTACGTGATCCTCTTGACCCGTCTGAGTTACTCTGCACGTGTTGAACAGGAAGCCAGCACCGGGGAGGGGCAGCAGAAGGCCTGCAGGGAGCAGAGCCCCTGGGCCTGACTTGTCATGAGGTGGCTCCTGTGGGGAGGAGCCAGTCAGCTGCCGATCGTGTTCTCAACTGTTGGTTAGTTGAGCAAAGATGCGTGTGGTTACGGAGCAACTAAGAAGCAGCAGGCTTCTCTGCTTGCGGACTGTAGGAAACAGAGGGGCCGAGGGGCCGGATTCGATGAGTGATGGTTGCCCTTCTCCGACATCCTTTGGGGCCTCTAATCTGCCGTGTGTCTGCGCAAACCCCCGGAGTGAGGATGGTTTGTTCTTGCCTTCAGGGAGCTGACAGTCTAACACGGGAAACAAAAGGGACAATTGTGATGCAGCCTAATATATACAATAGAAGCAAGCATGGGAATGTGGTCTCAGAGCCCCTCTCGTCCCTGGTACAGAAATCCTTGACAAGTAGCCATCAAGAGCCTGTGCCTGCCTGCAGATCTCATTTATTCTCCCAGGAACCTAGTAAAGTGATCTTTCTGTTTTTGAGGTTAAAGAAAACAAAATTTATTTACTCATCCAGCAAATATGTGAGTGCCTGCCATGTGCCGGCACCATCCTTCCATGCTGGGGCCACAGCTGCGAACAAAACACAGAAATCCCTGCCTCCCCAGCGCTCTCCAGACGGATCCTGCAGGGGTTTTATTTTATTTTTTTCTAATTATTATTTTGTTGTTGTTGTTGTTATCTTGACCCCCAATGTGGGGCTCAAACTCACAACCCTGAGATAGAGAGTCACATGCTCTACACTGAGCCAGCTGGATGCCCTACAGGGCTTTTTTTAAACCACAGCTTCAGTGACACATAATTGACATACCATAAAGTTTACCCGTTTGGAATGTAAAATTTTAATTTTACAGTGACTTTACTGTATTCACAGGGTCATAATCCAACAGCACATTTAAATTCCAGAATATTTTCATCACCCCAAAAACAAACCCACTAGCAGTTACTCCCTCGTCTCCTCCCCCGGTCCCTGGCGTGTGCCAGCCCGTTTTCTGTCTGCGGATTTGTCGATCTGGGACACTGCATGTAAATGGAATCGTACCACACGTGACCTCTGCGTCTGGCTTCCTTCACTTGGCGTCATGTGTTCAAAGTTCACCCGTTTTCCAGCACAAATGGACACTTCAGTGTTTTTCTTGCCAGACCCTCTGATGATGGATGGCTTTGTTACCCGCACTGTCTGGGGACCTGCCTATGGGCTGTTCCCGCAATGCGCTGCTGGGAACGTGTACACGGTCTTCCGTGAACATATGTCCTCAGCGCTCTGGGACGGGAGGCGCTGGGCCGGAGAGCAGCGCCAGCACATGCTTCCCCGCACCCCTGCCAGCGCGACGTTCCCGGCTCGCCCTGTCTGCTCGATCTCAGCCATCCGGCAGGTGCGAAGAGGTCTCTCCCTGTGGTTTCGCTTGCACGTTCTTTTCTTTATTATCCTTATCCTTTAAAAGAAAAAAAAGTCTGGGTTGAATAATAGTCATCACGGATAAGACTCGTCTCCCTGGACTGCAGCTGGAAGCCCTCTCGGCCGGAATGCCGCTGAGCGCCCGTCCCCGGCACGCACCACGCTCCGCGAATGGGCTCACTCAGGGTGGATTTTGTCAGATGTGATGAATGTCTGTACCCCAGCGTTACAAAAAAATCACATCTCATCTCTCTTCCTATTGCCTCGTGTTACGTTCACTTTATGGAAATGGTCTCTCAGACGCGTTAAGATATTCCTGAAGTTGGTAGAGCTACCAGTTTCTAGCCGGTCTTACCCTTATCATTTCTATTAACATTGGCCTATTTCTCTGTTTAACTGTGAAGGTCCTTAGGTGTTATTTTGTACTCTGACATGCAGATTTCTAGGAAAGAAGTGAGGAAAGTCCAGGGAGCTCCCGTGGCTTCTCCCCAGATGCTGGCATATTCTGCTCTTTTAATCTGAACTGATCGAGGGTGGGTGCAGCGTGAGGCCATTTGACCCCAAATCCTTCTGTATTTCTTTAAAAACAAGGATATTCAAAAAATGAAAAATAGGGCAACCCTATCAGGACCCCTCTCACTCTTGAGAGCTTCTCCTGTATCTTCATATAATAAACTTCTATCACTTTCAATAAATAAATAAATAAATAAATAAATAAATAAATAAATAAATGCAGGGGTGCCTGGGTGGCTCAGTCGTTAAGCGTCTGCCTTCGGCTCAGGGCGTGATCCCAGCGTTCTGGGATGGAGCCTGCTTCTCCCTCTCCCACTCTCCCTGCTTGTGTTCCCTCTCTCGCTGGCTGTGTCTCTCTCTGTCAAATAAATAAAATCTTTAAAAAATAACAATAAAAATAAATAAATAATAAATACATACAATAAAAATAAGTAAATAAAAACCAAGGATATCCTTGGGGCTCTGGGGTGGCTCATTCAGTTAAGTGTCTGACTCTTGGTTTCTGCTGGGGTCATGATCAGGGTCATGAGATGGAGCCCCGAGTCAGGCTCTGCGCTCAACACGGAGTCAGCTTGAGATTCTCTCCCTGCCTCTGCCCCTCCCCTGCTCCCTCTCTTAAAAAACACAAAACAAAACAAAAGCCACAGGATACTCTTTTACATAATCAGACACTAACTATGACAGGATGCCATTATCTGACCTGCAGACCTGATTCAATTTGGCCCGTTGTCCTAACAGCCTGTGTCCTACACGCTTTTCCTGTCCACATGGAAAGGAGCGCCTGGTCCAACGACCTCAAGACGTCTGTAGTTGTCTTAAACTGGTAGCGCCTCAGCCTTTCCTTACCTTCCATGACCTTGACACTTGTGAAGGTTGACCCCATCGGGGCTTGTCTCACTTCTCCACGAGCAGACCAGCGTCACGTATAGAATACCACAGGTGCGCTGTTTCCGTCTCAGCGCATCCTGTGACGTGCGGGACAGCGGTCTGTCTGCTTACTGGTGAGGCGGCCTTGCTCACTTGGTTCAGGTGGGAGCTGCTTGGGCCTATACTGTACAGTCACTGCTCTCCACTTCGGGACCCACAATTACCTTGACGGAGACATTATGAGATGAAGTGAATACCTGTGTCTCCAGGGTGTGCCCAGTATTCTTAGCGTCCTGGTGGGAAAACATTGTCGCCATGCTGTTTAATGGTGAGTCTTTACGTTCTCATTCTTTCAACTTTTTTTCTAAAAGGTTTTATTAATTCATTGGAGAGAGAGTACGCGAAAGCAGGGGGAGTGGCAGGCAGAGGGAGAGGGAGACTCCCTGCAGAGCAGGGAGCCCAATGTGGGGCTCGATCCCAGGACTCTGGGATCATGACCTGAGCCAAAGGCAGACACCCAACCATCCAAGGCACCCAGGAGCCTCCCTTCAACTTTAATTGAAATACTTTTCTAAGCAAGACCTTTTCTAACCATTTATTTGGTTATTTATATCAGCATAGACAAGAATATTTATTTGATTGTATGAGTCATAACCTGTTAGCTGTTGTTTTGCTGTTCAGACTGTTTGGCTTCAGCCATCAGGAACCTGTTATGGTTCCTCTGTCCCCTTTGACATACCATCTCATCGCCTTAGCGTCTTCTGACTTTCTGCCCCCACGAGAGGCTCCGGGCTCACCTTCGCCTCCCCAGCTCCTTTCATGGAGATGGGGATTTAGCCACCAAGATCTGGGCGCTGCGTGCGCTCAGGGCTCCTGGGCTGTTGCTGCTTCTGGGCCTGCTCAGGACAGGGCTGGGGACTGTGCCTACGAATTCATGCATACACACATCGTATTCACCTCTGTATCTATCTAGCTGTGCAAATACATTTAAGAAAACTATGAGTTTACTGATGCCTCCGATTCCTTGCCTCCCCTTTCCTTACTGTAACTTCCTTCTCTGAACAGGAGAAACCTGCTCTCATCTGCTTACATGATGTCAGTGCTCTAAGAGCTGACCTAACTTAGGGCCGCCTGGGTGGCTCAGATGGTTGGGCGTCTGCCTTCGGCTCAGGTCATGATCCCAGAGTCCTGGGATCGAACCCCGCGTCGGGCTTCGAAGCGCCTGCTCTCCCTCTCCCTCTGCCTGCCACTCCCCCTGCTCACATTCTCTCTCTCTCTCTCTCTCTCAAATGAATAAATACAAATCTTAAAAAACAATAATTAGTGTTTACCTAACTTAGCTTCAGAACTGCTAACCAGGAGCCGTGTGACTGACTAGGCTACGGTGTGGAGGTCTCATCTTCGTGCTGAGCTGTAGAGCAGCCTGGGAAAGGGCTGCTTTCCAGAGTTGCCTAGGTGAGTCCTTTTCTTCTCTGCCCCTTTGGCGGAACTTGTACTATGGTGAGGTTCATTGGTTACATCTTTCCGGGGTGGGGGGTAACTTACGCATATTCATTGTTACGGAATTATACATGGTTGTGTAATGTTCATACGTGTTTATCTGACTTACACTGACTGGCTGTTACTATCGATGACTCACTCTGGGATCGACCGACCATTGGAGGAAAACAGCAATAAAAAATATGTACTTAAAGATTTTAGTGCAAAAACAAAACCACCGGAGTGCCAGGAAATACGCTCCTTAGTTTAAAATTTATCAACTTGTCTGTGATCGTTTAGCCTAAGCTAGGCCAGAGCCAATTTTTATGTAATCTGTGCAAGTTGTAAAAAGAAATTATCAAGTGTTTTAGCATGTTAATGAACTAACGGGAGCATGCCAGTTTTGAGTGTACAGATCCATCCCAAACAGGCCATTCGAGTCACCATTAATGATCTTACAGACTTTTACATTTCTTTCTGTTGTCGTTCCTGTCAAATAGACAAACATCCAGGTGTTCGTACTGAGACCTTTTTAAAAGATTTATTTATTTATTTATTTTAGAGAGAGAGCACGAGCTGGGGGAGGGGCAGAGGGAGAGGGAGAAGCAGACATGGGGCTCAATCCCAAGACCCTGAGATCATGACTTGAGCAAAAACCAAGAGTTGGACGCTCACCTGACTGAGCCACCCAGGGGCCCCTTGATACTTATGAGAAAAAAACCTAATGTTCATCATTGGAGGTTACTTGGGCTCTAATTTATTCTGCAAATCAGCAGATAAATGGAAAAAATCAAACACGTAACCTCTTTTTTCTATACAAACTGTATTTTGAAGGGATTAGATAGCTGATGACTCCAGGTTTTTTTTAAAGAATTCCAGCTCAGAAATGCAGAAGTATTAGGAAATGACCATTTTATGATGCCTAGTAACAACGCACGTTGAGAACAACACTTAGAGGCTGCTGAAGCCGTTGGATGAAAGGTCGACGTGCCAGCGGATGACAGGTGGGCCACCTGAGGGTCGGCTGCACCTCACTCCAGGTGGGACGAGCAGAGGGTGCCCTGAGGTGAAGCGGCGGGAAGCCCACAGCCCCTGAAAGCTGACCTGGGGCTCATCCAGCCCGAGTCGCAAGAGGGGGAGAGGAGCACGCCATGCCGCACGTGGAGGGGCCGATGAAGCAGAGGCAGAAGGGCCCGTGGGAAATTCTCCGCTAGTGTCCCGGGTTCCTCCACACCTAAGTGCCAGGAGCACAGAAGACGAGATGGAAGTGAGCGTGGTGTAAGAAATACACATTTGATCTTTGTCCGCAGGTCCTGCCACAGAGCTCCTAAATCCCCTGGAGTTTCTGGAACAATCGGGGCCCCTGGATGGTTCCAGGGTGGGGGCTGCTCACCGGAAAGACCAAGCTGGAATTAGAGGGTTGGGACCTTCAGCCCCACCCCTCCCCAACCTCTGGGGAGGGGAGAAGGGCTGGATACCGAGTTAATCATCAATGGCTGATGAATTATTCAACTGTGCCTGTTTAATGACACCTCCATAAAAACCCCTAAATGATGGGGTTTGGCTTCTGGGTTGGTGAACCCTTGGAGGTGCTGGGAGGGTGGTGCACCTGGAGAAGGGCATGAAAGTTACACCCCCTACCCCATACCTTGTCCAAGACATCTCTTGCATTTAGCTGTTCCTGAGTTGCATCCTTTATAATAAACCAGAAATTGTAAGTAAAGCATTTTCCATGAGTTCTGCTACTTGTTCTATTTTATTTTGTTTAAGATTTTATTTATTTGAGAGACAGAGAAAGAGAGAGAGAGCATGAGCATGAGCAGGGCAGAGAGAGAGAGGGACAAGCAGACTCCCAGCGGAGCAGGGTGCCCGATGCAGGGCTCGATCCCAGGACTCTGGGATCATGACCTAAGCCAAAGGCAGACACCCAACCCACTGAGCCACCCAGGCGCCCCCTCGCCGACTTGTTTTAGCAAGTTATCAAACCTGAGGAGTGGTCATGGAAACCCTTGTATTTGCAGTCTGCCAGCAAAAGCATGGGTGCCTGAGTACCCGACTTGTGTCTGGCATCTGAAGTAGGGGCAGTCTCATGGGATTGAGCCTTCAACCTGCAGGTCTGGGCTAACTCCAGATAGCACCAGAATTCACCTGAATTGTGGGGCACGAGTTGGTTTCAGACAGTTGGCACGAGAAGAAACCTCTTAGCAGCACATTGCCCAAGAGCATAGTGTTGACTCCATCTGGATCCTGATGTAGATAGACCGTCTTGAACAAGAGTTTTTGGTTTTGGTTTTGCTTTAAGATTTTATTTATTTATTTCACAGAGAGAGAGAGACAGAGAGCACAAGCAGGGGGAGCAGCAGGCAGAGGGAGAAGCAGCCTCCCCACTGAACAGGGAGCCCAAGGCAGGACTCAATCCCAGGACCCCCGGATCATGACCTGAGCTGAAGGCAGACAGACGCTTAAGAGACTGAGCCACCCAGGCGCCCTTGAACAAGAGTTTTGAGATGGAAAAATTGAACATTTAGTATTTGATGATACTAAGAAAGCATTGTTAACTTTGGTAGGTATGTTAATGGTATTGTTATACTGAAAAAATAATCCCTATTTTTGCAGGTGAAATGGAAAAAAGCAAAAGCTCAAAAAAATTAAAAACTTAGGGAAGGGAGGGCTTTTAAAAACTCATATAAATAAAAATATACCAAAAATTTAAGACAAACCAAACACTGGGAAACATGCAAGGACATGAATAGGCAGTTCAGAAAAGAAACGAGAAAATATGCCCTTTTAGGGGCGCCTGAATGGCTCGGTCAGCGGCACGTGTGATTCTTGATCTCAGGGTTGTGAGTTTGAACCCCATCTTGGGCACAGAGATTATTTAAAAATAAAATCTTTGGGGCGCTTAAGTGGCTCAGTCGGTTAAATATCTGACTTCCTCAGCTCAGGTCATGATCTCAGGGTCCTGGGATCGAGCCCCACGTCGGGCTCCACACTCAGCAGAGGGTCTGCTTCTCCCTCTCCCTCTGCCGCGCCCCCTCCTTGTGCTCTCTCGTGCTCTGCCAAATAAATAAATAAATAAAATCTTTTTAAAAAATTGATGTTGGAGTGCCCGGGTGGCTCAGACGGTTAAGCATCTGCCTTCAGCTTGGGTCATGACCCCAGGGTTCTGGATTCTCTGCTCAGTGGGGAGTCTGCTTGTTCTTCTCCCTCTAACCCTCCCAACCCTCCGCCACTTGTGTGCTCTCTCTGTCTCTCAAATAAATGATAAATAAAAATTTTTTAAAGATTTTATTTATTTGACAGATAGAGATAGCCAGCGAGAGAGGGAACACAAGCAGGGGGAGTGGGAGAGGGAGAAGCAGGCTCCTAGCGGAGGAGCCTGATGTGGGGCTCGATCCCAGAACGCCGGGATCACACCCTGAGCCGAAGGCAGACGCTTAACGACTGCACTACCCAGGCGCCCCAAGAAATAGAATTTTTAAAAAAGAAAAGGAAAGTCAAGCCATAGAAACTATTTCAAATCAGGGCTACCTGGCTGGCTCGGTAGGTGGAGCGTGTGACTCTTGATTTCAGGGTTATGAGTTCAAGCCCCATGTTGGGTGTAAAGAGGACTTAAGAATAAAATCTTAAAAATATATATATTTCCAAATCATACACCTGGTAAAAGATATCCAGGACATATAAGTACTATTACAACCGACTAAAGACAACCCAATTGAAAACTGGACAAGAGACTTGAGTGGATGTTCCAAGGAAGACTCTTCACCAAGGAAATGCAAATCAGACCCACAGTGAGACACACGTCACACTGCGCTTTTTTTTTTTTTTAAAGATTTTATTTATTTATTCGACAGAGAGAGAGAGACAGCCAGAGAGAGAGGGAACACAAGCAGGGGGAGTGGGAGAGGAAGAAGCAGGCTCATAGCGGAGGAGCCTGATGCGGGGCTCGATCCCAGAACGCCGGGATCACGCCCTGAGCCGAAGGCAGACGCTTAACCGCTGTGCCACCCAGACGCCCCCACACTGGGCTTTAATTAAAAAGACAGACAATGCCAAGAAGCATCAAGGATGTGCCTGACTGGAACCTTCTTATATTGCCGGCAGGGTTGTAAAATGGAACGTCCACCTTGGAAAACATGGGGAATTCCACTTTGGGGAGTCTACCCGAGAGAAACGAACATATGTTCACACAAGGACAAGTGCAACCGTTCACAACCGACAAAAGGGAAACTAACAGTCCCTCAATTAATGAACGAACACAAACAAAATGTGTAAACATATCCAATGAACAGCACAAACGACGCCTTCTCTGCCCTAGACGGACTGGAGCAGGGTCACTGTCGCTGAGGCTACAGGACCCCGTGGGACGGAGATGCAACGCTCAGGAAAGGCAGATCCGTGGGTACGGAAAGCGGGACAGTGGTTGCCAGCCTCTGCGAGAAGACAGGCTGCTGGGAGTAGGCCACAGGGACAAAGAGCTCAACATAAAGTTTGGAGGGATGTTTATGCAACTCTACACATTCACTAGAAAATAACTGAACTATGAACTTTGATGGGTGGATTTCGTAAATTATACTTTGGTAAAGCAGTAAAAAAATTAGTTTATGTCATTCACTATTTTTATTAGAAACATGTGAAGGTTTTAATTCACAGGGTTTTTAAATTACTGTGTATTAACGTTTATTAATTACCTCGTAGATATTCCTGTGACACAGGAGAGCACAGGGCCACGTGGTGGTCTGTCCCGCAGCCGTTCCACGCTTTTCAGATGAGTGTGATGAAAATGTTTGATGCCGTGAAAATGCTGCAGGAAACCTTGTCACCAAACCCCTGCTCACACCCATGGTGATTTCCTCAGGGTCCGTTTTTAAACGGGCCCTTGCTGGGACACGCCATCCGAACACTGGGCAGGTGTGACACCTATGTTCACGGCGTGCTCCCAGCCCCACCAGCCACCCCTGTGTCAGGTAAGGCCACGCTGTTATCCTGCGTGCTCACGTCTCTTAAGTTCTTTGCTAATTTGATAAAAATATTCAAAATAGTGTCATGGCTCCCCTGGTGATGGTGCAAAAACGATAAGGAAGCGCCATGTCACATTGAACACGGGCTGTTTCCCACGGGGCTGCTCTCCACCCCACAGAAAGGACGGGGGACAGGAACGGCTCAGCGCCTGGCTGGGGTGCTGCCCCAGGGGCTTAGCCACGGGGGGCTCTACGGAACACTACATGGCGCAGAGAGAGGGCCACCCTATCGATTAGGACCCTAGCATACAACTAACTGCAGTGCGTGAAATTTGACTCGATTCCGATTCCCCCAAAAAGTGTAAGCACTCGCAATGCAGTCAAGGAAAATACCATTTGGCTCTCTAATGATGTTTAGGACTGTTGTTACCTTTCCTGGCTGGTATTCCAAGTGAGAACTGCTCCACAAGACATTACCCGAAACTGAGTGCGAAGC
Organism: Ursus arctos; assembly: GCF_023065955.2. Taxonomy (NCBI): domain Eukaryota; kingdom Metazoa; phylum Chordata; class Mammalia; order Carnivora; family Ursidae; genus Ursus; species Ursus arctos. The sequence goes on from NW_026622919.1 coordinate 1,259,361, forward strand.
AGGCACCGTTCTGTACCACACTCACAGATCAGGTAGGGAGGGAGATGGTTTATCTGGTGCTGTGGGCCAGGGCTTCTGGGTCTGGAGCCCAGTTTTCAGATTAAGAGAAGCCACACCCCAGCCTCATTCTCACCTGCGCCCTGAGCTGAAGCCAAAATGGGATGAGACTTTTGGGGGTCCTCGAGGCAGTGTGTTTACGGGAGAGGAACGTGAGTCGTTTGATTAGATTAGAGGGACACACCTTTGCTTTTCTCCGCATTGAGAGAGGTGGAATCTAACTCTCCGCCCTTAAACCCAGGCCAGCCTGTCTTGGGCTTGACCAGTGAAAAGCTGCAGGAGTTTGGTTTCCGGCACTTCCCAGTGGTTCACACAGAGACTTACCAACAGGCGTCTCAGAACATTTGCTCTTGGAATCCAGCTGCTGAGATCCCGCAGGAGTTGTGTGGAAGGGCCTCGGGCTGGCAGCGTCAGCTGAGCACCGTCCAATGGGACCCCCGCATGGACCCGACCTCACTGCAGCTTCGGGAGAGCCCCGGGGTAGCTCACTCCGCCGGCAGAATAGCAGAGAGAGCTGTGAATCACTGCTCCAAGCCACTCCATTTTGGAGCGGTTCCTTACACAGCAGTAGGTCCCCAGACAGGGCAGATAATGGTTCTGTGGCTGTTGTTTCTCCCCAGAAAGGATCCCCTTCCTTTGAAATAAACACGTGCTGAAATATTTATGGTGGAAATCACCTCTGAGGTTTGCTTCAAACCCGCTGCGTGTATGGGGAGGCCTTCGGCTGGTAACTGCTGAGGCTGGGTGGCAGGTGCACCGGGTCCACAAAACCTTTCTACTTGGGTGCACGTGGTGGGCCACTTCCAAGGCAGGCCCAAGGGCCCCGCCTGCTGGCACTCTCATCCCCGTGGTCCCCTCCTACACTGTCCTAGGGCAGGTCTGTGTGACCAGAAGAGTGCAGAAGTGACTTTGCTTCCGAGATGTAGGCTGTGAGAGACAGTGCAGCTTTGTCTGGAGGGCTTGCTGTTTCGTGGGCTCTAGGCCTCTGTCCATCTGTCTCTGAGGCCTCACCTGGGAGAAGCCAGCTACCCTGCTATGAGCAGCCCTCCAGAGAAACCAGGGGTTGGGGGTGCAGGGTACTAAATCCTCCAGCCCACAAAGAACTGAGGCTCCAGCTCACAACATTTGCAAGAGCTTGGAATTCCTGCAGATCTTAGGGGCCACCGCTGGCTGCAGCCTCACGAGGCCAGGAGGCAGAACCTTGGCCAAGCAGCTCCCTGACCCTCAGGAACACTACAGGAACTCTCGTTTGAAGCTGGAAATGCAGGGTACGTTTGTACACAGTAGCAGGGTCCAAATAAAATGTATGTTTGAAATTTTCTACAACAGGGTTTTTTGCTTTTTGGGTTTTTTTTTTTTTTTTTAGAGATTTTATTTAGTTGACAGAGCGAGAGAGCACGAGAGCGACCGGAACTTGCGGCTCCATCCCAGGACCCTGGGACTGTGACCCCAGCCGAAGGCAGACACCCAACCATCTAAGCCATCCAGGCAGCCCTGTTTTGTTCTTTAAAAGCACTTGGGGGGGGGGGGCATCTGGGAGGCTCAGTGGGTTAAGCGTCTGCCTTCAGCTCAGGTCCTGATCCCAGGGTCCTGGGATGGAGCCCCAAGTTCTGGTGCCTCTCCCTCTGCCCTCCCCTCTGCTCATGCTCTCTCTCATTCTCTCTCTTTCAAATAAATAAATAAAATCTTCAAAAAATAAATAAAATCTCTCTAAAAAAAAAAAAAAAAAGACTTTCCCTCTACCTGCAATTCGGCAGTGCAGGCTGTGGGTTCCGGGTGTGCAATGACAGGAAGCCTCACAAGCAACCCACGGAACCGTGCTCCTTCTAAGGCTCTGCACAGAAAGCCGACGGCGCGACTCCGAAGTTACGCAAAATCCGCAAATGCTCCTCAAATATTTAAAAATCCTATTTCGCATTCAGTTCGTGGCCGAACACATCCCCCTCCACACCATGCGCCGTGTGCGGGCCTGTGCCGGACGCGATCCCCGCCAGGTCCTGCGGGTCGGGCGGAGGCCCCGGGCAGCGGTGCAGGCGGCCAGGCGCCGGGGGCCTGCTGGGGGGCCTGCGGGGGACTTGCGAGAACGTGCCGGGGGCTGTACAGTGCCCCGCGGTCTGCGCGCGGCACACGTCGGGCACCTGCCTACAGCCGGGGACTTCTATGGTAAGCGACTGGGCCGCCCGCGCTCGGGAGCCTCCGACGTCACGCGGCGAGGAGCGCCTCGGGGACAGGCTCCCCTCTAGTCGCGCTGGGACCCCAGGGCGGACCGTGGGCAGTCGGACGACAGTGGCCACTCCTCCCCGCGCCTCACAGACGCGCGTTAGGGCACCTCGGGGACAGGTCACGACGTACGGGGTGCGCACTCGAAGCCGTGACACTGCCTTGTGCCCTCGGCTGGCAACCGAACCCCGAGGACGCCCGGGACCAGAAAACACCGGCAGCAAAGCGCGCAAAACCCCAACCCGGCCCCGACCTCACGGGACGCGCCCACGAGGCCGGCTCCACAAGATGGTGGCGGCGCGCTCCCGGCAGCCCGCGCGCGCGCATGCGCCCTCCGCCTCCCGCCCGGCGCGAGCGGAAGTCGCGTGACCCCGGAAGTGGCAGGCCGGGCGCGCGCGGGCGGGGCTGCGACGTTCGTCATTCCGTGCGGGAGGGAGCGCGAGAGCGGCGCGGTCGAGCCTCCGGTGAGCGGCGGCGGCGGCGGCGACGACGGGCAGGGTGGGGTAGGGCGGGGCGGGGCCGGGGAGGGGGGCGCCGCAGGGCTGGGGGCTCCGCGTCTTTGTTCGCGCCGCTCGCAGGGGGTGGGCGCGGGCCTCCTCAGGGGCCGCCGCCCGTGTCCCGCGGCGCCCCCGCCCTCGCCGATGCGCGCTGGCCGGACTCAGGCCTGGCGCCCCCTCCCCGGGGATGGCGGGCGCGGCGCCCGGCCCGAGCGGCGTAGTCCCCGAGCACCCCACCCGCGCGGCGCGCCCGCCCGCCCAGATTGCGGAGCCCTGCGGAAGGAAGTGTGGGCCGCGGCCATCGCGCTCGGAGGAGCCTGTCGCCTGCGGCCGCACTTGGGTGGCGTCAGGGCGTGAGCCTTCTAGAGGAATTCCAGAGGAAGCGGCCGGGAGGCCTGGAAAAGCGGGCGGGCCCCACCCCACCTGTGGCGGCCGACTGGCCGACGGACTCGGGGTTCCCGGCGGCCCTTTGTGAGGTCTGGTGCTCGGAGAGCTCCAGACTGCCAGCCCGGTCCCGAGGGGACAGGCGTTGGTTATCTTTCCCGGGCAAGCTGAGGTCTAGCGTGGACTGGGCTCTTGCCCACTTCTCTCGCCGCCCAAGGACCTGAGTGGGCTTCAGCTATTCCTCAGCGATTCTAGCGGTGCGATGGGGATCCTTAACCGTAGGGAGCCCAGTGGGCTGCCCCCTGCACTGCTCCTTGCTCCCACAGCGCTGTCCCAAGCTATTCTGGGCCAGGATCCAGGAAGAGGGTCCTGAGACCATGTAGGCATTGCAGCAGTTACCAAATTCTAGGTCCCATACTCTTAAAATTGGAAAGAAGGTTGGTGGATGGTTAGGGTTCCTCCTGCCTGTCTGGTGCCCACCTGTGGGACTTAAGCTGGCCCGGTCACCTGAGCTCCATGAGAACCCTGCGTTTGCAGGATGGGGCCTTGCTTCACTGTTAGGACAGAGTCCAACGAGTATGTGTGGTCAGGGAGACCCAGGAGGAGGTGTTCCTTGGGGAGAGGGTCTGGGCATCTTCAAAAGAATAGCAGGATTTTAGAGGTGACCCCGCCCTGTCAGTTGGGACTGGGGGTGCTGTCTCCTCCCCCAGGTGTGGGAGATGTATGCTTGGTCCTTCTGGAGAGCAGGTTGCACGTCCTGCTTAGTTCTGGATGCTCTACCCAGACTTCCAGCAGGTCCCCAAGGTGGGCAGGGCTTCAGGAGTCTGTGTTTGGGACTTTCCAAAGCTCTGTCTGCAGTTGCTTTCCTCCAAAAGGCGTACATCCGCTTGGGCCCAAACATGGGGCCCGGTTACCTGCAGGGGTCTGTCACTACAGCATACGTGTGCTGGTGGTGGGGCTTGCTGAGGGGCAGGAGGGGGAGACACTGTGCTTCCCTTCAGGCTGCCACAGCCCTACCCTTGCACACAGGTGTGCCAGACCCAGGTAGAGGCGAGCATGGCTGAGCAGGAGCCCACAGCTGAGCAGCTGGCACAGATCGCGGCCGAGAACGAGGAGGATGAACACTCCGTCAACTATAAGCCCCCCGCCCAGAAGAGCATCCAGGAGATCCAGGAGCTGGACAAGGATGATGAGAGTCTGCGCAAGTACAAGGAGGCCCTGTTGGGCCGTGTAACTGTGTCTGCTGGTAAGTGGGCTGAGGCAGCACCAAGAGGGACACCTGTCACTTCTGGGTTTCTGCTGCCAGTTCCCCCCTCCCCAACGGCATGTCAGGGGTGGGGTAGAGCTCTAACCTGCTCTCACTCTGCAGACCCCAACGTCCCCAATGTTGTTGTGACCCGCCTGACCCTGGTGTGTAGCACGGCCCCGGGCCCCCTGGAGCTGGACCTGACAGGTGAGTGGCATCACTGAGGTCCTTGCCTGCTGGCACCCTGCTGTTTCTGCTGGGAAAATAGTTTCTAAGGATGCGGGTGCCCTCTTGTGGGGGGCGCGAGAAGTGCAACCAGAAAGTCTGCAGGCTCTGACTGTGGAGTGGCCTGGATCCTGGGTGGGGCTGCCTGGGGCTGTGTGGGTCAGGGTGGGAGCAGAAGGAGTGCCGTGCAGCTGCAGATGGGAGATGCTGAGGTGAGCAGCTTCCTGGAGCTGAGCCTTTTAGTACAATCTTTTTCTTGGGTGCAGGTGACCTGGAGAGCTTCAAGAAGCAGTCCTTTGTGCTGAAGGAGGGTGTGGAGTACCGGATAAAAATCTCTTTCCGAGTAAGGCAGAGGCCGTGGGAGGTGCCGGGAGGCCTTGGTCCTGGAGAGCCCCCACTGAGCTCTGCCTGGGTTCCCTCCCTGCAGGTGAACCGGGAGATTGTGTCCGGCATGAAGTATATTCAGCACACGTACCGGAAAGGCGTCAAGAGTGAGTGGGGGGGGGTTGGCGCTTGGCCCCTGCCCCTACGATGGGGTGGCCGCCCCCTGGCTGGCTGCGGGAAGGGGCAGGGTGGGGGTGGCTGCCCAAGGGCTCTGGGATCGGGAGGGAGAGGAAGAAGGCAGTGTGTGCCCTCGGCCCTGGGTGGGGTCAGGCGGCACCAGTGACCGGCGCATCTCCTGCACAGTTGACAAGACCGACTACATGGTGGGCAGCTACGGGCCTCGGGCAGAGGAGTACGAGTTTCTGACCCCCACGGAGGAGGCGCCCAAGGGTATGTTGGCTCGTGGCAGCTACAACATCAAGTCCCGGTTCACAGACGACGACAAGACTGACCACCTGTCCTGGGAGTGGAACCTTACCATCAAAAAGGAATGGAAGGACTGAGCCCTGGCCCGGGAGGCGGGCAGGCCTTCGGACAGACAGACGGACCTGTCTGACGTGCCCCACCCCTACCACCCCCGCCCCATCCCAACCCCTTACCAAAGTGCTGACGGGTCTGCCCCCCTGGCCGACCCTACCCATCCCTCCTGGCCCCGCCCCGCAGGCCCCAGCCTCCTCGGTGGTCTCGCCTTGCTGCTTCTGCCTGTGCTGGGGGGGTAGAGGGGGGAGGGAGCCTCCAGGCCAGGCCTCCACCTCCCCTTCCGTACCCCTTCGGGTTCCCCCACCCATCCTAACCCATCCTGAGGCCCTGGGTTTTCTAAGGGAATCTCATGGGGTACTCAGGTCCCTGCGGGCCTTTGCGGTTGCCCCAAATCCTGTTCTTTCTCTTCTTCCGGGGTGGGGGTGGGGGTGGGGTGGGGTGCATGATTTGAGGCCTCTTGGGGGCCAGCCACCCTCCTGCTTTCACCTGTCCCCGGTCAGTTCATTCATCGCTGTCAGTAACTGTCTAACCATGATGCCTTAACATGTGGAACGTGTGCTGTGGGGGCCGTCACTAACCTCTAACCCCCCCATGTCTGCATGAGCATGTGGTCTCCCCCAGTCCCTGCCCCATCCGCAGTCCCTGTGGCCCGGGGAGGTGTGTGGGATGTGCTGCTGCTGCTCCCCTGCCCGCCAGGGCCTAGCCAGCCCCCTCCCCTGGCCAGGGCTGCGGGGACGGCTCCCGGGGCTGGGGGAAAGCCAAATTGCCAAAACTGAACTCGCCTCCGTTCCCATCTGGGAGGCCAGGTGTCCTCACGCCTCTGCCTTCTTCGTCCCAGTGGGCAGTGCCAGAGCCCACGGCCCCAGCAGACAACCCTCGGCGGACAAAGCCAGCGGCTGAGCCTTACTTGTCCCACTGGGCCTGCCGGCCTGGAGTTGTGTGCCTGGCCTGTCAGTATTTATTGCCTCCATATGTGCCGTCCTCTGGGCCCCCTGGCCTGCCACCTCTGCCCCCAGGCTCGGTGCCACCATCCCCGGCAGGCCCTCCCCGGACCCAGCCAGGACAACTGTGGGACCAAGTGCGCACAGTCGGAGCCCTCCCCTGTGCCTCCCCTCCCTGCCTCCCCTGTTAGGCCCCGGGCCTAGAATGTTCAGGAGCCTGACCCTGCTTCTCCTTTTCTGACCGGGAAATAAACTGCCCCAAAGGAGCCAGGGTGTCTGCTGCTTGTCTCGGGAAGGGAGGGGCAGCTGGGATGCCTAGGGTGGTGCTGGGGCTTCCCCAGGCTTAGTCACCGCGCCTGTGGCCGTGGAAGGAGAACGAATTGAAGGCTTTCATACCAGTTTCATCTGGCCAGTGCTTCACTGGGTGTAGGCCTGGAGTCTCCCCAGATCGCCCAAGGTTCTTGGCCAGTGTGTTGGGGGGTGCACAGGTCTTTCTGGGGGTCTGGAGCACAGGCTCCACGGAGGAGATGCCCCAACCCTGAAGAAGGGGAACCTCATTGAAGACAGCCCTGTGCCAGAAGCAGTCCATGAAGGGAGTGGGATGAGAGGGTCCCCACGTGGTGTGCCTGGGCAGCCCTGCAGTGGGGGTGGGAGGGTGCACCGGAAGTCAGTGCTGCAGGCGGCAGGGCCCTGCAGTGCCCTGGAGGCCCTGATGGGATTGGGTCCAAAGGTGGGATGGGTGAAGTGGGGTAGATGGGAGGAGACTGGGGGACCTCACTGCTTGGAGGTGCAAAAGAGCAGCAGGGGGAGTCCCATTGACCAGCACGGCCTCTATAGGACCTTGGGGGAGGGGCGGGGGGAAGGGTGACACTGCTCACCACCCCAGGGCATCTGGCAACTACAGTGCCCCCTCCCCAGCCCCAGGGTGGTAAAAGGGGAGATGGGTAACGTAAGCCCCAGAAACCCTCTCATCTGGCCTGACACCCGTTGTGAAACTTCTCTTTCTGTGTTCTGAGTGGGTTAGAAAAGTGGTTTTGTGCTGCCCTTCGTGGGGATGGGTAGCTGCCCTCTTCGAGGCTCCGCTGGCCACACCTTTGGGAGCCTGCCCCTCCTTCCAGTGCTCACCAGGGTGTGCCCTGCCAGCAGCTTATCGCTGGCTGGGGCCAAGGTGGACCAGCGACCGCAGCCTGTGCCAGGACGGCTCCCACAGGGCTGGCCACTGCCTCGGTCCCCGCTCACCAGGGCCCCCTGCTGGACGACAAGATGAAGTGGCACGTCCTGCCCAGACAACAGGACGCAGCGGAGGTCCTGGTTCTTGATTCCACATGCCACAGGGGCAAAGAGGGGGGCTGCCCCAAGTCAGGTGGGATGGGCTCGGGCAGGAAGAGGCAGTGGGGCTGCACCGTTCCAGGCTCTGAGTCTGGGTGCCTCTCCCACTGAACTCGGACGCAGCCGCCTCTGAAACTCACCGCTGTCCCCAGAGGTATCACCAGGGAGTGGCTCCCAGCTCAGCGGGCCCAAGGCAGCTCTGGGGCCAGCCACTGCCACACCTCTCCCACGACACTTCCTTAAAGGTCCAGTGAAAATCTAAACCCAGGGTAACTGCTGTCAACAGTTCAGTGGGCCAGGGCCTTCTGAGGCTCTGTCAGGCCATGGATTTTCCCAGCTTTAGTTACACACATGAACTCGGACCCTAAGTGCCGAGCTGTACGGGGCACCCTGCCAAGAGCCAGGACTTTGCTCTGGCCCCTCCCTGGGAGAAGGGCCACAAGGGCAGTGCCTGCAGAACTTGCTGGACGTGTCTCTTGGGTCCCAAGTCTAACCTGATCCTCTTAGTTCACCCTGAACTTGTCTGTACAGTCTGGGGGCTGTGACTGTGGTCCCCTTCCATCCTGTCCTCTGTCCATGTCCCCCAGGAACCCCCAAGCTGCCCCCTCCTCATCTACTCCCAGATGGCCCTTTTCCCACTGAGGAGGTGCCAGTGGACGCCACAGGACCTCTGATGTGACTGATTAACCACCAATTACTGTGACTTATAATAGTCTTCATGGCCGGCACTGTCCCACCCCATAATCAGGACCCCCTTCCACCCCCCCCCCCGGGGACCATGCTCCCCATTGTGTCCCAGCATGCACGTGTGCAGGGCTGTGTGGCCCTGCCTGGCAGTGGGACCCTACAGTCAGGAGCTGTCCTTCAGTGGCCCAGAGAGCACTTCCTGGGGGTCCATGAGCCTGCTGTTGACTCCCTCAACACCTCCTACCCCATCACAGATTGGAAAGGAGTTTTATTCTGAGAACTCATTTAAACAAAAAAAGATTTACCTATTTGAGAGAACGCGTGCCAGCGCGAGCAGGGGGAGCAGAGGCAGAGGGAGAGGGAGCAGCAGACTCCCTGCTGAGCAAGGAGCCCGAGGTGGGACCCCTGGGATCATACGGCAGATGGTTCACTGACTGAGCTACCCAGGCGCCCCGAGAACTCTATTTTTGAGAACAGTATTTATCAAAACATCTTATCACTCGGTAGTTTACATGAGATTTAACAGGCACCTTCTCAGAAAATGAGAGATGCCTGGAGGGTGTCGAGAACCAGTGCTGCTGGTCCTGAGATGTCAGAGCCAAGGCCACAGGGGCAGGCGGGCGCTGACCTCCACGGGCACATTCCAGCTCATGACCCAGGGTACAAGGTGAACACAGCCCCATGGCCTCTCTCTGGAGCTGCTTTTGGAAGGTATGTGATCGGGTCTCAGGAAGGACGCAGATACCCTCCCCTCAAAGCTGAGGCCGGCAGAGGTGTTCAGTGAACCAGCCTGTGTTCTGGGACCAACCCCACAGAAACCGGGGATCGCAGACCTTCCCCAAACCAGGCCTTCTTCCAACTGAGAACCCCGCTTTGCTGCTCCTGCGCAGGTTGGTACATGAGGCAATTCAAGGCGAGCAGACACCTTGCGAAGGCACATCGGTGCAGCTGTGCCCCGTTCAGAGCCTTGCTTGGGCCCTGCTTTTCACAGAACGTGACTTGGCTGTGGCCGCCCGGGCCACACCGTCATCACCTCCATCAAGGTGCGTCAGCTGCAGCCACGGAGGCACAGACTCAAGAGAGTAAGGCTCACTCAGAGACGCAACTGGATCCTTGTCTGGTTGGTTCTCCCCTGGCTCCCAAAGTTCTCATCTTTTGTCAAGACTGTATGCTCTGGGGTGACGCTGCTCCGGACCACCACGAAGTAAGCAACGTCACGCTGTCTTCAATCTTTTCACTCTATCCCCAGCAGCAGCAAACACTCAAGCCCCGATATGCAGGCACCTAAACACTGGTCTCACGAGCACCTCCGAAATCTCGACAAGATGCAAATATCCCTTCTATCAGGCCCCCAATTGTGGTCTGTAAAATAAGGGTCACGGCAACCCCAAAATCGTTGGGGGAGACAGGGCAGCAGCAACTACCATCCACCCCAGAGAGCAGAGGGGACTTCGTTTCCAATTATTAGTCACGAAGAGCTGCCATTCATTAACTGACCCTGCAGGCCAGGACCCCACAGAAGTGGGGCTGGAGGCCGGCACCTGCCAGACACATGTTCATAGCCTTTCTGTGCCGGAAGTCCCAGCTCCTGGAAGACAAGAGATCACAACAGATACAACCACCTCTGCTGACCCCTGCTCTACTGGCACAGGGGAAAGGACACGGAGAACCTCAGCTTGACCTTCAGGAATTCATATTCTATATGAGGGAGCCCCACGTAGGAGATGAGAAAACATGCCCTCAAAACAACGTAGCAACAAATGCAAACTCTCAAAAGTATGAAAGCATTTTTTTTAATGTACCATTTCTGAAATGAGGATGTTATTACAGCCAACGTGTACATTTAATGTGGGCGTGTTTCTTTCCTTCCTGCCAAGTTATTAAATTGATGATGAGTCTTAAAACTAGTGGTGGTGGACTTTCGTAACAAAGGAAGTGAATACAAAGAAAGAGGAAGGTTTTCTGGAGAAAAACGGAGTGTTCAAGGAGTGGGGGTGGGGAGGGCAGCCAGGAGAAGGCGGAGGTGGTGGCAGAGGCTTTGAGCAGTCAGGGAAAGGGACAAGCTGATCGGTCTAGAGCAGTGCCAACAAAAATAAAATGTAAGCCACACCGTTATTTTAAATTTCCTAGAAGCTAGTTAAAAAAAAACAACCGGCTAAAATTGACCACTTTCATTTAACCCAATGCATTCAAACATCAATGCAACGTATCAATATAAAAAAAATCACAGGAATTCCGGTACTCAGTAAGTCCCGGCCCGTGCTCAGCAGCCTCGGGGGTAGCGCGCGGGGGCCATCAGCCTGCGGCGAGGGGTCGGCAGCCGGCGGGGACAGCGGAGCGGGACCTGCAGGGCCCCGCGTCGCCCCCCGGAGCCTTCCACCGGCCGGACGCCGAGCGGTGCTCCGGCCGCCTGCTCCGAGGCCTCAGGGCCGCTTCCCCGTTTCCGGACCCGCAGGTGGAACGGCCCAACTTCCCCCTCTTCCTGCGCCCGCTCCGGGAGGGTTTCTTGCCCGCCTTCCGGACCCAGCACGTTTGGCCTTGGTCTTCCCCGCACCACCCATGCGCCTCCCAGGCGCCCCGACCCGCCGCCGCTGAAGCCGCCGGGCCCACGCCCGCAGGCCGAGCCCCGCATGCCACCGTCCGCTTCCCCAACCACGGTCCTCGGCAGGTACCACCCGAACCTCACGCGCACCGGAAGTTGCGTTAGCCCAACTTCCGGCTCGCAGAGCTGGGGGGGCGGTGTCAGTTACAGACAAGCCGTCCAATCAGAATGCAACACGAGGGGTTTCAGAGGCGCAGGCGCAGCTCCGCCCCCACCTGGGAACTCCGCCCCACTGCCACGTTCGACGAAGGATCGCGCGGGGGTGCGCGCATCTCCTGGCCAATCAGGAGCCTCAGAGCCCGGGCCTCCAAAGGCAGCAGCCATTCCAGACCCGCAGAAGGTGTAGGAGAAAGCCACCAGTCACAAGTCGAGGAAGAGAAAGTTCTCCAGCGGAAGCCAATGAGAAGCCCGGGACGAGTGCGAGCGCGAGCTCTTCGGCCAATCCTGGGCGAGGGAGAGGGCAGCCTCCACAGCGATTCCGAATCCGGGGTCGGGGGCCAGCGCAGTTGGCCAATCAGAGAACTTTGAAGGCGGGCCTTGGAGTCCGCCAGCCAATCGGGCGCGGGCGCGGGCGGGCGCGCGCTCGGCGGCGGCCGGGCTTATAGGGGCGGGGCGGCCGGCGCGCGTTCTCGTGGCCTCGCTGTCCCGGCGGCGCCAACCGAAGCGCCGCGCCCGCTGCCGACATGCTGCGCCGCGCTCTGCTCTGCCTGGCCCTGGCCGCGTTGACGCGCGCGGGCGCCGCCGCCCCGGAGGAGGAGGACCACGTCCTGGTGCTCCACAAGGGCAACTTCGAGGAGGCGCTGGCGGCCCACAAGTACCTGCTGGTGGAGTTCTGTGAGTGCCGCCGCCCGGGCCTGGCCGCCGCGGGGCGGGGACTGGGACGGGGGGATGCAGGGGCCGCGGCGCCGGGGAACTGGGGGGCTCCAGGGCTGCCGGCATTCCGGGACCCCCACCCCACCCTCGGATGCACGGACCGCCGCCTCTGGGGAGGCTCCTCCGCGGGGCCGAGGCAGCCCACGGAGCTGCTGTCAGCGTCCCGGGAGCGCCCCTCCTGCCCGAGCCGGACCCTGGGGGTGACCGCAGGCCCACGGCCAGCTCGTGCCTTTGTGCCTGATGTCCGCATGGCAGGGTCCCTCTGTTAGGGAGAACGGGGTGGACCCGTGTTAACCGCCACAAATACAAAGGGGCACACGGGGTGCAGCCCCCGGACTGCCCTCTGCGACCCACCCCCAGAGCGCCGGGCTCCTGCCCGCGCTGCCTTCCGCCGTGTTGTCACCCAGCATCCAGAACCTTTGTAAGTGTTGACGCCCAGTCTGGGGACGGAAATCTGGAGCCTGGCGCGGCTGCTGACCTTAGCTGAGAGGCAGCTCTGCTCCGGTGTGGGGAGCCGCTGCTAAACAGGAGTCTCGGCAGGTGTGCACAGCTGCGGCTCGCGCACTCACGCCCGGTGTTGCCACGAGTCCAGGTGTCCTGGCGTTCCCAGAGGGCAGTCCCAGGGACACGACTGCCCTTGCTGCCTGCAGGTGATAGGAAAGTACCCTTCGTTAGAGTTTGTCCTGTGCTGACTGTGACAGGGCAGCAGGGGTTTGGTGTGGGCTTGTCGTTCGTGGCCTCTGTCCCGATATTGCCCAAGAGCGTCGAGCTATCAGCGATAGCTCAGCCGTGTGTGTTCACGGGGGGGGGGTTATCTTGGTGAGTAGATAAGGTTTTTATGGAAGGAAGTACGGAGGAGAAGGCAAGGGAAGCGGTGGAACTTGGTCAGTGCTGCTTTCTAGCACCCCACTTTCTTTTTCAGATGCCCCTTGGTGTGGCCACTGCAAGGCTCTGGCCCCCGAGTACGCCAAAGCCGCTGGGAAACTGAAGGCGGAGGGTTCGGAGATCAGGCTGGCAAAGGTCGATGCCACGGAAGAGTCTGACCTAGCCCAGCAGTACGGTGTCCGTGGCTACCCTACGATCAAGTTCTTCAAGAACGGAGACACAGCTGCTCCCAGGGAGTACACAGGTGTGCCTGCCACACTGCCCTTAACTGCCTGCAGGCCGTGGAACGTACCTGAAGGGCAGGGAGGGGAACCCCGTTCTCAGTCCAGTTCAGCCTCTCAGGCTCTTGTGAGGAGTCTTCTCCATCCCTGCAGAATCTCTCGGGTGGAGAGGGACAGCCATCAGGGGTAGCAAGCTGAGGCTCGTCCTAAAATGGACCAGTGAGGAGAGGAAGGCTGGGGCCCTTAGGACCACGTGGAGCAACAAGTGTAGTGATAGTTCATTCAGGTGTGCCGGCTGCCAAGCCGAGTGCCGCCAAGTGACAGGCTGGCGTCACTCACCTGTCACAGCGGAGCTCGGATGCAAGCCTGGCTCTGTGTGGCAGGAGCCCGTGTGGCCGCCTCCTGGGGGCTGGGCCCCTCTGTGGCATGGTAGGTACTGACGAGACAAGAGACTTTCGTCTATAGAACTGGTTCTGCGGCTCTCAGAGTCCTCTGGAGCAGCCTAGTTAATCCTGATGCCATTGACTCTGGTCTCCTTCCTAGGCTGCTGCTTTATTGTTCCCACGTTCACTTGTGTTCACTTGTGCAACAGGAATCTCACAGGTCCCATGATCCCATCACTGACACGTAGCTTTGGCGAATGAGATAGCTACTCCTAATTCCACCTGTAACTGATGACTCAGCTTTGAGCTGCCACTTCGGAGAATCCTTTTAAGTGTGAGCTTCCCCAGCCTTTCTCACGTTGGACCAGGCGGCCAAACTGAGGGGAAAAAGTGATTGGCCTCAGTCTCAGGAAGAGCAGGCTTCTAGCCTTTCACTCTGTCTGCCCTGGGTGGCACGCAGGTGCACCTTCACTCTCCCCTGCTAGTCCGGGAGGCATGTGCGCTGGGCTCAGGGACACCTGAGCGGCCTGGATGCTCGAGGCCAGCTGGAGCTCAGCCTGTTTTCACAGGGAAAGCTGGTGTTCAGCTGACCTACTAGCCAGACTTTTTTCTTTTCTTTTTTTAAAAATTCTACCACATCTTTAAGACGATCCTAGAGTGAAGCCATTGGGGGAAAGTGTGTGTGTGTGTTTAATGAGTTTAAACGTCAGGGAAATTCAGAGAATGCAGAGGGACCAGACAAGGAAAATGAATTGTGACCCCATTGCCCAGAGGTAGCCACTGCCTTTTCCTTGCTCTCAGCTACACTGCAGCTTCTCACGTGCACAGAAAAGCCTTTTTGGCTCTTAAGATTTGCACAGGTGTGTGGACAAGGTGGCTCTCATGTGGAAAGAGAATATCCCGCTCTGGATTTGGCAGAGAGCTCGGAGAGCGGCCGGGGGGGGCGGTGCTGGTTTTCAGAGGAACCTGCATGTGTTTGGGCGCAGCTGGCAGAGAAGCCGAGGACATCGTGAACTGGCTGAAGAAGCGCACGGGCCCTGCTGCCACCACACTGCCCGACGGGGCCGCCGCGGAGGCCTTGCTGGAGTCCAGCGAGGTGACCGTCATTGGCTTCTTCAAGGTAGAGGCTTTGGAACTTCATCTCGGGGCCTTCTTCCCCCCGCCCCCCATCGTTGTCGGAGGGTTCCCCGTGTCCTGGGCACCGTGGTCTGTCCTGCTGACCAGGCAGGGATCCTCGGGGTCAGGGCGCCTCGCCACCTCTGCTTCTTTTCCACTGTAGGACGTGGAGTCGGACTTTGCCAAGCAGTTCTTGCTGGCAGCAGAGGCCATCGATGACATACCTTTTGGGATCACATCCAACAGTGATGTGTTCTCCAAATACCAGCTGGACAAGGACGGGGTTGTGCTCTTCAAGAAGGTGAGTGGCCCTCCTGCGGCCCCGCCCCGGGTGCTGAGATGCTGTGGCGGGGGGCTGCTTTCCTTATTGCTCCCAGCGCTTGAGGACCTTGCCCGGGCGGCGCTGGGCCGCCAGCTGGACTTATCGAGGGCCCGTTTTGCAACGTCAGACTGCAGGAGCCACTTGGATGGTGGCCTTCAGACTTTGCGCTGTGGGCCCTTTGTTCCGGCTAGTGTGCCAGCTCCAGGGCTGTGTCTCATGAGAGCACAGCCACTCTGCAGGGTTAGCTGTTCTCAAAGAAACTGGTGCAACATACATAGAGCGAAGTTTGCCACTTTAACTGGTTCTGAGCACACGATTGTAAGTACGTGGCCGCTGTGCGACCTGCACTCCTGTTTCCACGACCTTTTTGTTCACCGGAAACAGAGACTGGAGTGTTGCCTCTTGGGCGAGTGTTCCCACCGCAGGCCCAGCCCGGCCCCCACGGTGTGGCAAGCACAGGTCCTGTGCCACGTGCCTTTCAGTCGCCTGCGCCGTTGCTAGGATGTGGCCAGGCTCATATGTACAGCATTACCATGGGGTCACAGGGGTTTCTTGAATTTTGTTTTAGCCAGTAGAGAGCCAGGTGGGCTGGCTGAACCCCCATGATTTTGGAGCACAGCTGCCCTGCGTTGGCCGGTGGTGTGTCCACACCATTCCAATGGCACAGGCAATGGAGAGGGAGAACAAGCCAGGAGAGTGGGGACAGGGCAGGAGGCATGTCCTCGGGGGTGGAGATAGGGCCTCGGAGTTCTGGTTTGTCCCTGTGGGAAGAGGGCAGGTTTAGAGCTCCAGCAGAGCTATATAGCGTGTGGTCAGAAGGGGCACCAGGTCTGGGCTGGGGCCCCTGTGTGTGTGCACCCCACGTGTGGGGCAGCCGGGCCACGGTCAGCTCTGTAGTAACTGCCGCGTCTGGCACCTTGCCAGGCACCATCCGTGCCCCAGAGGACCGGGGACACCCAGGCTTGGGGTGGCTTTCTTGTGGTGTCCTTGCCATTCCGCTGTTTCTGTGGTCCGTCCTTCGTCAAAGGACGCCAGCTCTCCTCACTCGGTGGAACTCCTTACAGTGCTCCGCAAAGGATGCGGCGTCGCTAGATTAGCCCGTGGTCATCGCATGGAGGCCCAGGAAGTTCCAGTTACACGTGTGATGAGCGGAGCCCGTGGGAGCCCCTGGGGGCATGGGGGGGGGGGCTCTGGGGGTGGCAAGAGTCCTGGGTCCTGAGGTTGAGGCTGACAGAGAAAGGAGTTTCTCTGAGGCCATCGAGACTTGTACACCCTCTTGTGTCCACACAGTGCTCCCCCGTCACCCTGAAGCTCTAGGGCACCAGTTTTCTTTCCTTCTTTTTTTTTTTTTTTTTAAGATTTTATTTATTCATTTGAAAGAAAGAGCACAAACGGGGAGCAGCAGGTAGAGGCAGAGGGAGAAGCAGACTCCCCGCTGAGCAGGGAGCCTGACGTGGGGCTTGATCCCAGGACCCTGGAATCATGACGTGAGCCAAAGGCAGACCCTTCACAGACGGAGCCCCCCAGGCGCCCCCAGAGCACCAGTTTCCACGCAGGACCCGTGGCGCTCACGTGTCCTTGACGGTCTGCAGAGGCTCCACGTGCAGGAGCTTGGTGGGAGGGCTGACCACCACGTGCTTCCTTCCTTTGGTCCATGCTCACTGGGCACAGCTGACCCTCTTGGGTCTGATGCCGGTTGGGGGGCAGCCTTGAGCAGAAGCTCAGCAGAGCCCTGGGACTTGGTGCTATGCAGGTCAGTGGTGGCCACAGCTGCGGTCCTGTAGGCCGCACCACGGATGAGGAGGGAGGCTCAGGTCCAGCTCCCGAGTTCCTGCCATGCCGCCTCCCGTCTTCTCCACTGTCCGGCTCATTTTCCCAGCCTTTGCTGTTCCCCTTCCTCCAGGCTATTCAGCCCAGTTCCTCAAAGTGTGCTGGGTCCTGTCTGCCCGCGGTGCTTAGGGTCGGCCTCACTGAGCTGGGTACCTCCCCAGTGGATAGGACAGGTGGGCTCCCAGGAGTGGCCAGCTGTCACTCGCTGGAGGCTTGGGTCATGGGTCACTGGCAGTTGGACCTTTGGTTTGAGCTACTTACCTGTGTCTTTGTTGTCACGGTGTTTGCTTTTTCTTTATTTTTTGAAGCTGGAGGGTTAGGAATAGCTGTGGGGCTAGGCCTCTCCTCACGGCCTGCAGCGTTGAGCCTTTTGGGGACGTTTGTCGTTGAGGCCTGATGGAGCTGGCCTCTGCCTCTGTCCCTAGCTGAATGAGGGCCGATTGTCTGCTTTTCACTAAAGTAGCCGGTGAACATAGTGGGATGTGGCACCATTACCGAAAAGACTGCGTCTCGAGCAGGTGCCTGGGGCAGCTCTGTTCCTCGGGCGTCTCGGTGTGAAATCGGGCAGACTGCTCACAGCATGGGGGTGGGGACGTGGTTCTGGAGGAGTGGGGGGGGTGCCGTGGCCTGTGTGCCTCTCCTGGGGCTCAGCAGCAGGCCTGGTGGAGTCGGGCCTCCTGGCCTCTCCGCCCCTTCCCCTCTCCTCTGTCCCAGGTTTGGGGGAGAGAAAGCAGGTGTCAGCTTTGCCTGTGGGCGGGGGGTGGGTTCCCAGTGTCCAGCCCTCGATCTGGTCTAACTTCGCAGCCACTGTCGTCAGGCTGACGCTCGGGTTCTAACGGAGCCTTGGTGGGGGCAGGGAGTGGCCAGCTGCTCTTCTAGGAGTCCCTCTGGGGAAGCGCAGCAGGAAACGACCCGGAAGAAAAGGAGACTAGTTTCCCTCGCTGGGTCTGATCTGACAGGTCAGAGGGAATGACGGCAGGCTCCCCTGTACCCTCACCTGGGCGGGCTCAGGCAGAGCACCAGCCGGTCTGTGCCCCCTCCAGAGCCAAGGCTGCGGCCTCCCACCTTCGGGCCCGAGACCCCTCAAACTCTACGTGTGATTGGGGTCCCAAGGAGCTCCTGGGGCGCAGGTTATACCTACTGATTTTTATTGAGTCAGAAATTAGAACTGAGGAATTTTTTTTTCAAATGTTTTATTTGTTTTTTTTAGAGAGAGTGCACGCGTGTGAGAGAGCAAGCGGCAGAAGGAGAGGGAGAAGCAGGCTCCCCACTAAGCGGGGAGCCCGATGCGGGACTCGATCCCAGGACCCTGGGATCATGGCAGACGCTTCATTGGCCGAGCCACCCAGGGGCCCCTGAGAAATGTTTCAAACACCTTGTTCATCCAGGGGTGCCCGGCTGGCCTAGTCAGTGGAGCGGGTGACTCTTGACCTCGGGTTTTGAGTTCCAGCCCCAAGTTGGGTGAGGAGGCAACTTAAACTTGTTCCTCTAAAATAATAACAGTTATTTGTAATAACAAGTAACAGTCTCGTGAAAGTTGGTTTTTCCCAGATGATGGCAGCTGAGCCGTAAGAGTGTTCGGTTTGTGCCAGTCCCTGGCGTCTGCCCGGTGGAGGCAGCCCTGGCTGACCTCCCTCTGTGGGGACGGCCCTCATCACTCCGCTTCCATCCAAGGGCACAGCACGCTCGGGAGACGGCGTGTTCTGAGCCGGAGCAGGACGTTGCAGCCGCTCTGAAAGGCCCACACTCTCCCCTTGGTGTCGCTGGTGCCTGGTGCCCGGAAAGTGCTGCTCTCTGCAGCCCGTTGCTCTCAAAACCCCCAGATGGGAAGGTGGCTGCCAGACTGCCAAGCCGGGGCTGCCGGGGGCTGCCTGGGGATGCGGGAGCTCCAGGGTGCTCACGGCTGTCTCTGCGTCCACAGTTTGACGAAGGCCGCAACAACTTTGAGGGGGACGTCACCAAGGACAAGTTGCTGGACTTCATCAAGCACAACCAGCTGCCGCTGGTCATTGAGTTCACGGAGCAGGTGAGGCTCTGCTGTGGGTCCTGCGCCCTGAGAGTGGGGGTGGGGTGTGCTGGAGGGTCATGAGGTCCCGGCCCCGGGGACCCCACATACGGAGTGTGGCGTCGGTGGCCTCATAGCTGCGGAGAGAATATCCTGTGTTCATGGCTCAGTTCATGACTCAGACCCAGTGACCTATGCTTATAACACAGACAGCCCCAAAGATCTTCGGAGGTGAAATCAAGACCCACATCCTGCTGTTCCTGCCCAAGAGCGTGTCTGACTACGATGGCAAACTGAGCAACTTCAAGAAGGCCGCTGAACGCTTCAAGGGGAAGGTGAGCAGCTCGCGGGCCCGCTGCTGGGCGGCCCCAGGATTCCTCCGGCGCTCGGGACTGTCCTGCAGGGGCCGCGGCAATGTGGGGAGCAGAAACCGCTTTCGGCCCCCGCCTCACCGTGCCTCTCCTCCCCCAGATCCTGTTCATCTTCATCGACAGTGACCACACTGACAACCAGCGTATCCTCGAGTTCTTCGGCCTCAAGAAGGAGGAGTGCCCCGCCGTGCGCCTCATTACCCTGGAGGAGGAGATGACCAAGTACAAGCCCGAGTCGGACGAGCTGACGGCAGAGAAGATCGAGGAGTTCTGCCACCGCTTCCTGGAGGGCAAGATCAAGGTGGGGGGGGCCGCGTCCTGGTGTGGGGCTGGCCTGAGTGTAGACTCTTGAGGACGGGGCCCCCTCTTGGTCCCCCTCTTCGGGAGCTCAGAGCAGCCCCGACCTCACGGGCACGGCCCTCTCCCAAGGCTCTGTGAGCAGTTCTAATCGTCTGAGGGCAGCCGGGTGCCCCAGCCAGGGGTTGGGGGCCCCAAGGGCCGGTGGGGCCCCCGGGCATCCGTGACCCTGCTCCGCCTGCCCTCCAGCCACACCTCATGAGCCAGGAGCTGCCTGAAGACTGGGACAAGCAGCCCGTCAAGGTGCTAGTCGGGAAAAACTTTGAAGAAGTTGCCTTTGACGAGAAAAAGAATGTCTTTGTGGAATTCTGTAAGTGAAGCCCCTCAGCTGCCCGAGTTTGTCCGCCCCATGAGGGCGTGCGCGCTGGGGGCGGGCGGAGAGTGGCTCCGGGCCCAGCACCTCAGCACGGCGCTCTTTCAGATGCCCCGTGGTGTGGGCACTGCAAACAGCTGGCTCCCATTTGGGATAAGTTGGGAGAGACGTACAAGGACCATGAAAACATCGTCATCGCCAAGATGGACTCGACGGCCAACGAGGTGGAAGCCGTGAAAGTGCACAGCTTCCCCACACTGAAGTTCTTCCCGGCCAGCGCGGACAGGACGGTGCGGCCCAGCCTGGTGGGGGGGGGGGGGGGCGGGGGGGGAAGGCCGCTTCCCAGCTCCCTGACCCTCCCCCTCCCTCTCCCTCTCCATAGGTCATTGATTACAATGGGGAGCGGACATTAGACGGTTTTAAGAAATTCTTGGAGAGTGGTGGCCAGGACGGGGCCGGGGACGATGACGTGAGTGGGGGCCGGTGGGCACCGCTGGTGGGGCATGTGTGTGTACCCGGGCCAGGCAGAGCCACTCTCCCTGAGGAACACTCCAGACCGAGCCTTTAGAAGGGTCTTAAAATGCTGATGTTTGCTCGTGGCCCCTTAGACTTGTCCCGTAAGGCTCCCTGCTAGCCGGGAGTCACATGCCCGTCCCCGGCCAGTTGGCTGAGGTGTCCCTCTGGACAGCCGCGTAGGCCTGTCCATGTCAGCTTGGGCAGCTGGGGCTCGAAGCAGAGGGTCGTCAAGTGTGCTCGGGCCAGAGTGTCTGCTGGGTGTTGGGGGGGGGGGGATCCAGAAGCAGCCGCAGGCCTGCCAAGGGAGCGTGCCCTGAAGCTGGCGGGGTCGGTCAGCGCATGCTGCTGGGGTCCTGGGCTCCCCTCCCACCCAGTCACGTCTGCTCTTGGAGACCAAAGTGGGCTGCTTCTGTCCGAATGGCCAGCTGGGTCCTGGGGTGCAGGGCGTGGGTGATGGGGCCGGGCTGTGGCACAGGCCCAACCACGCCCCTTGCACAGCCTTCCTGATGGGTTCCTTGGTGTCCTCCCTCCTCCACCCCAGGATCTGGAAGATCTGGAAGAAGCGGAAGAGCCTGACCTGGAGGAGGAGGACGGTCAGAAAGCTGTGAGAGATGAGCTGTGAGGTGGAGCGCAGACCTGGGCGCCCCAGACACGACACCCCCACGGGCAGCGCGTCCCAGCATCGCCGCCTCTGGAAGCCCGAGGACCCTCACGGGAAGGAGGGAACACCGACCGGAAATGCAGGGAATTTTTCTGAAGCAACACTTCATCCTAACACATGTGTAAATTTAGACCCGTCTCTTACTTCTTTTCAATTTTTGGAAAGGGATTTCTCTCCAGGCCAGCTCACCTTGTTGGGCCGTTTTTTTTAAATTGTGATGTACTTTTTTGTACATGGTTTTGTCCAAAGTGCTTGTTAAAATGTCTTGGAATCTCACGCAGGTGAAGTCTCCTTCCTATTAGGTTTATCACTTTAAAAAATTCCATTTGTGGGATTTTGAGACATTTCTGGACGTCAGGGTGGCTGTTTCACTGTGGCCGGGCCTCCTTGGAGACTCCTGTCCTCTGCGTGGGGAGGGGCCGGGCCAGGCTGGACGGGTCCCTCTCACCTCCCATTGGTGTTGCTGTGACGGAGCATGGGTCTCACGTTGTTGGCTTAAATGGAGACCCTGGATCTCTGTCACAGGGGAGCCTCATATGACTGGAGGGGGTGGTGGGTGCCGGCTGAGCCCAGGACAGACCCGGGCAGCTCCCCTTCCTCCCCCGAGCCAGGCTCCCCGGTGCTGTGACTTCCAGGGCCGCCTGAGGTCTGCAGCAGGCAGAATCAGAACCCTCCATTTCCAGGCTGGGAAACGGCCAAGGCTGCTTGAGCCGAACCAGGTGCAGGCCGTTCTTCAGCCATTTCTACCACGATATTGGAATTGAACACATTGGCCAAATAAAGTTGAAATTTTACTACCTTTCGTCATCTCTGCTTTACACGCTCTCCAGGCGGGTCACAGGTAGTCACCCAGCGCACGGCCTGCGAGCCTCGCCGGCCCCTTGCGGGGCTGTCTGGCTGCTTCAGCTGGAGGGTGATGAGTGTCCCCGCGCGGTCCTGGGGCATCTAGCTGCCACCGCCTGGGTGCTGCTCCACGCTGCATCGGGACACGGAGTTGTCCCACGTGGAGCCCGCCCAGCCAGCGCGGTCTGTGCCTGCCACCGCAGGGTCTGACGAGAAATGAGAACTCGGCGGTGCTTGGGAACGGGTGAACTGATAGCATTGCTATGCGTAACGCCAAGCCCTCGCAAGGCAGGGTCGCGTGTTAAGATAGCAAGTCACTGAGGTTTCACAGTGTAATTGACTTGGAGAACCTCAGCTTGCTTAGAGTTCACACAGAGCAACTGGTTTCCCAGACTGGAAGCTTAGCTGCAGTGCTGGGCGGGTGGCCCTTGTGAGCCTGACTTAGCGACCCCTCCGGGCCCCGGGGCGGAGCCCCGCACGGGGGCTGGCGGGACTCAGGTGGTTGCCTTCCGGATGGACAGCGCCACCGGGGGCTTTGCATCTGTCGCTCTCCGAGCATGTCTACAGTGGCAGGTGGGACGGGAGGGCCGCCTGCGGACATTCTGGGAGGGAATGGAAGTGGACACACAGTCCACCTTAGGTCAAGGACAGAGCACACAACGCTCAGTGTTCTGCCACTGCGGGCATCCCACCAGCCCTCCAGCCCCGACGTGCCCCCAGACCAGGAAGCACGCATGGATTGCTTGATCCCCGGCCCCCCAGCTCGGATGCCTGTGTGCCGGTCGGGGCTTCCTGGTTCCGGTGCACAGTGGGAAACACGACCCTAAAACGTGCTGTGAACGTGGCTCTCCCAGTGTTCTCCGCTCCCTCTCCCAGCCGCAGGCCCGTGTGCCTGCCCTCGCCCTTCCTACTGCCGGCGGCCCGCCCTCCTGCCTTCACAGACCCCAGCCCAGGCGAGCGGTACACAGTGTAGTGCCCTGGGCAGCACTCCTCTGGCTCCTCAGCCCTGGTCCTCGGTGGCCTGTGCCGGGGCTGCTTCCAGCTCGTCCACTCCAGTCCTGCTCCGGCCGACACAATGAGACAAGTATCCAAGGAAAGGTGAGTGCGGGCCCTTGAGCTTCTGTGGGAAGAGGATGGTAGCCCTGCCCTCCAAGTTGTGAGCCGTTCCGTTCCCCCAGGGGAACACACGGCCTCCAGCGGAGAAAACCGGCATCGGCATCGGGGATCGGCATTCAGCGAGGCCACCAGGAGCCACAGCTCCGGGGGGGGGGGGGGGAGGCTGGGCCCAATCCCGTGCTCCCCGCCCGGCGACAGGTGTGGGTGACCCTGAGGACCCAGCTGTGCCAAGCCAGGTCCTGTGCACAGAGAGCTGGGCCCAGGCGCCGCCAGCAGCGCGGTCATGCGCTCGCGGGACAGGGAGTGAGTCACCCATACCTTTCCCCTTCTGCAAAGGCAGCTGATGAGCACATTCCAGGGCCTGGCCGGGCTGGGAGGCTGCGGGGTGGAGTCCAAAACCTGGCGGGGCTGGCGGATTAGCAGGCGGCTTCACACGCTCAGGGTGGGCAGTGAAGGCTTAACAGCCTGTGACATCCCAAATCGCCCTCTCTCCCTCTCCCCCTCCCTGCTTCTCTTCTGCTTTCTCCAGGTGTCCCTGAAGTGCAACAGCCCCTTGAGGTCTTCTGGCCTCAGAACCCGCCGGCAGGGAAGGCACCAGCAAGGGGCCTGCACCCATTCTCCTAACAGGCCCTCGCGCTCCTGTTTCCTGCCGGGTGCGAAGCCTAACTAGCTGTGTTCCTCGGACTTTTCAAAGTAAGCTTTTCGGATTAAATGTCTTGGTTTGCTTTAGTCCTCTGGAAGGCAGAAGCCTAACCTGGTACAAACCAGGCCACCTCACAGGTTCACGCGGGCGTCGGGGACAAAGCTGGATGAATGCAGGTCTGGTTGTACTGGGGCTGCGTGAGAGATAGGCTTGGTCAACAGTCTCAGGTCAGACGCTCACCCCTGGCTTCTGACGAAAGGTTTCCAAAACGGGATGCCTCAGGTCATGCCCGTGGTTTAGAGGGCACTCCCGTGTCCTCGCGAGAATAAAAAGCACATTAAGTACCTCTCAGGGGGTCTGTTGTGACTGGGGGGGGGTGCTTTGGGCACCCATCCCTTCTCTGATCCAAATGGAAACGCCAAAGCCACCAACCCCCAAGCTCTCAGCTCCCTTTATTGGATGGACCAGGGGGTGCTTCACTGGGGCTGGGGCTGGCCTGTCTCCGGCCCAAAGCTGGGTCACTCTTGGGAAGGGCTGCGCCCCTGGCAGCCTCATCCAGGGTTCTGGGAGGGCAGACAGAACTTTCCACGACACCAGAAGAGGCAGTCTTCACATCAAAGGAAAGTTTTCTCCTGTAAAGAAGCCGAAGCAGCTGTACTGACTCCTCCCAAGTGACCAGAGGTTAAGATCACCTGGCACTGTCCCCTGAGCCCTGGAGTTCAGGAAACTGGGCACCAGCCCTGCACTGGGGTCCCGTGGGGCCGGGCCGGCCAGCAGGTGGGGGCTCTGAGACGGGCTGGGAACGCTCGTCAGGGCAGGGAGTCCGTCTTAGGCTGTGCCCCGTTTCCCAACAGCACCTGGCCCGAGGCTTTGCACCTAGAGGGGGTTAGAGACATTTGTTGATTCGGTTTTGTCGGATTGAAAGCAGCCTGGTGACGCAAGGCTGCTGGTAACCAGGCTGCCTGCCCCAGCCCTGTGCAGAGTGCCCGTCAAGTGCCCATCAGTCTGGGTTCTGTCCTCATTCAGGACTTGGGTGACCACCCAGGGGGATCTCACCAATGTTACGGGCTTAACTGCATCCCTCCAATATTCCTATGTTGAAATGCTCACCCCCAGGACCTCAGACTATGATCTTACTTGGAAATAGCAGGTGTCACAGATGTGATCAGTCAAGATAGGTCATGCTGGAATAGGGGGACCCTAATCCGATGACTGCTGTCCTCATAAAAAGAGGAAATTTGGACACGGACACGCACACAGGGAAAAGGCCACGCGGACATGAAGGCAGAGATGGAGTGCCATGTCTACAAGCCAGAGAACACCAAGGGCCAGCACCAGAAGCCAGGAGATGGGCATGGAACGGATTCTCCCTCTGAAGGAACCAACACTGCTGACCCCTTCATGGACTTCCGGCCTCTAGAGCCACGAGAAAATAGCGTTTAAGTCCCCAGTCCAGCACTTTGTAACAGCGGCCCTAACAAATGCAGCCAGCCCACCTCCCGCACTGCGGGCGCTGTCCCTGACCCCACAGGTATGCTTCCGGCTGTGTGCCCGCATGTCCACTGCCTCTTCTCTCCACTGAGGCCCAGGCCACCTCCAGACGTTGGGTGCTGCAGGAAGACAGCTAGCGTTGGCTCCGCATCTCCTTAGCCTTCCACTGCTTAGCTCTCCAGGTGTCCGGGCACACACCCCGCAGGATATGATGGCCCGTCCTGGTTGAGCAGACTGGATGCTCTCTTAAGCGGGAGCACGTGTGTCCTCGGCAGTAAGTGGCCGGAGCCTGGAAGCAGGGGAAGTGTGGAGGGTGCGGACATGGGGGTGGAGGGAAATAAGGGCATTGTGGGGAGGGCTTCCTGATGGGCAGCGTGGGTTGGGCAGACGGGAGCAGAGGCATTTACTTAGATTCTAACCTGGGAAGTTTCTGAGGGGGAAGCAGAGGGATACAGGCCCGACAGAAGGTGCCAAGTGACAGGGAGGGATACGGGTAGGCCTGGGCCTTCCCTGGCACGGTCAGGGCCCTGTGCCCCCTCAGCTGTGGGCAGCCCCCTTGCTTTCCAGGAGGTGGGAGCAGCCGTCCTCCCCAGACATCATGGCTTTTCCCTGAGTTTCCAGGCCTTTGGGAGACGCCTGGGCCCTCTCCGTGACCTTGGTACCCGCTCACCTTCCTCATGGGTCCTGTCCTTCTAGTGCCTTCTCCTGCCCTCTGTAAGGCACCTTCTAGGCCCAGCTGTGGGGCAGACAGCAGTGGCCAGGAAGGATCTGACCCCTCTGGCCAGGGCACAGCGACAGGTGGGCTGAAAGATGAGCTCCTGAACATGATCCTGAGCCCAGGCCGGAGCTGCTCGGTTTCGGCCCCTCCCGGCGTGAGCATGACTGCGCAGCTTTATATAGCACCGCCGGTCCTCTATAAGAGGGGCTGCTCCGTCACAGGGCAGCAGAGGAGCCGCGGTGGCGCTGGGGGACACTGCATGCGCTGTCTGATCCGGGCCGGACACGTCCCTTCCCCGAGCAGTAGGGTCCCCACAAGGTGGGCCCGCCACAGCACCCAGGATGCCCAGCAGGACCAGCCGCTATGCCCGGTACAGCCCACAGCAGCGGCGCAGACGGCTGCTGGCAGACCGCAGCGTGCGCTTCCCGAACGACGTCCTGTTCTTAGACCACATCCGCCAAGGGGACCTGGAACAGGTAGGGCGCTTTATCCGGGCTCGGAAAGTCGCCCTGGACACCATCCACCCCTCAGGTGAGTGCCTGTGGGGCCAGCGCGGGGTCTGTGCGGTGTCAGGGGAAGGTCTCAGCCTTGACCCCTCCTGCTCTGCACTGCACAGGCCTGGCCGCCCTGCACGAGGCTGTGCTCTCTGGAAACCTGGAGTGTGTGAAGCTGCTGGTCAAATACGGGGCTGATATCCACCAGCGGGACGAGACTGGCTGGACACCCCTGCATATCGCCTGCAGCGACGGATACCCGGACATAGCCAGGTGAGAGGGTCAGGCTAGGGGCTTCATCCCAACGGCTCTGGCCTCAAGTGGCCTCCAGGATGTGGTCTCCCAAAGGTGGCCCTGGTGGTACAGCTAAGAACCCTAAGAGCTTCTAGAATCTCCCTTCTGCCCTCTTGCCTTCCCTAGAGCAAACTGGCAAAGTCGGCTATTGTTTCTGGAGGGTCACGTTTCCTCCTCTTCACCCCTCCTGGAAAAATTTTAAAAAAGGTGTACCTCAGGACTCCAGCCTGCAATCCGGGGGGGTTGGGGTGAGAGCATCCTTGGGGCCACCTCCCCACTGCCGCCTTTGCACCCCAGGTACCTCATCTCCCTGGGGGCAGACAGAGAGGCAGCCAACGACGATGGAGACCTGCCCTCAGACCTCATCGACCCAGACTTCAAGGACCTGGTGGAGCTCTTCAAAGGGACCAAGATGGACTGAGCCCTGTGCTGCCCTCCCAGGGCTCTGGCCCTCCCTAGAGAAGTTGGGTGCCCACCTCCCCCAGGTGCTTGGACCTGCCCCACCGGTAGGGCCGGCAGGCGGCCAGGACCCCCGTACCTGGGCGCAACCCCATCCCCCACACTTCTGGCCTGGCTTTTTCTCCAGGTGAATTTTTTATTGTGACACTTTTTACTTTTTCAATAAACGTCATTCCCTAGCCCCTGGTGGTAGCCTGATTACTGGGGACGGGACCGTCCCAGTTCCCCCGCTTCCGGTGGTCAGCGGGCCCTGCCATCCATGCCAGGCTTGGGGGTCCAGGGGACAGCGCCAGCGCAGGGAGCCAGACTCTCGGGGGTCTCTGAGGTCTCCGGCCGCGCCAGCCCTGAACCCCCAGGACCCAGCCGTCCCCAGCCCCTCAGCTGGGCTTCCCGCGGCTCCGCAACCCCACCCGCTTCCGGACCCGCCCCGCTGGCCCCGCGCCCCCTGCCCCCGGACTCAGACCCCGCCGGCCCGGCCCACGCTCTATCCCGCAGCACCCGGGCCCAGAGCAAACCCATGCGCCGGCACCGCAATCCCCGGGCCTGAGGCCCCGCCCCCAGAGGCCCCGCCCCCGCCGTCCTGGGCGCACCGGCCGTCACGTGGCTCTCACGCTCCCCGCGCCTGCGCGCGCGGCGGTGACGTCACTTCCGGCCGGGCCCCAGCTGGCGGCGGCGGCGGTGGCCGAGCGGGCTAGGTGAGGCGGGAGCGGGGGCGGGGGTGAGGGCGGGGGTGAGGGCGGGGCGGGCGCGGCCGGGACCCGCCCTGGCGCGGCGGCTGGCTAGGGGAGGGCCCGGGCGGGGTCGCGGAGGGCCGGGAGCGGGCCCCCGGTTCGGTCTGCTGCGCCCGAGTTCCTGGGCCTGCTGGGCGGCGCGTATCCCGCCGCGGGCGGTGCGGCGAGGAGGGGGCGTGGGGACGTGGCGGGGCCGGTCCGCGGCGGTCTAGGGACCGGGCGCCCCGACATCCCGGGGAGATGGGCTCGGAAGGGGCAACCGGGGGGCCCGCCCTTTTCAGTCTTTGAAGCAGCCGCCGCCGAGGTGGACAAATGTCTCTCGCCTTCTCCATTTTCCAAAGGGAACATTTCTGAGGATGCTTCTTGGTTCTTGAAATGCATCTGGCGAGGTCCCCCGCAGTTTTTCCGGCTTTCCGTTGTCCACCCTTTCCCACAGTCCCGGCCTCCGCAGGCCAGGTGGTGCGGGGCTAGGTGCAGGGTGGCAAGGGGGGTAAGATGCGCCCGGCCCTCAGGGAGTTAGCTCACTGGGCTGCCCAGCCTGACAACGCCCTGGGGGCTGCCACACAGTTGGTGGTGGACAGAGTGCCACCGAGGAGTGCCGGGCTGGAAGCCGTGCGTGTGTGTGTGTGTGTGTGTGTCCGTCCCCCTGTGTCCTGTTTCTAATTATAAAAGCAACTCGGGTTGTGACAAAGCTCGGGGGTATGGAGGTGCAATGTCCCGTCCTCTGGCCAGCCCCAGGGAGGCTTCCAAGAAAAGGCGGTCTTTTAGCTGAATCCCAAGGATGAGTAAGACCCTATTGGGCGGAGGGGACACCTTGAGCAAGGGCCCCTGAGCTGTCATTGGGGAGCAGCCAGTGAGTTCTGGGTAGGGAACTTCTGGAGAGGAGTGGGAGTGGAGAGGAAAGGGAGCAGGGGCCACGTCCTGCAGGACATGAGCTTGAGTTGGGGTGAGCTGAGGGGGTGGCGACGTTTCTGGGTCTGGTGGTGGGGGTGCAGGCGCTCAGGGCTGTTGGTTGGGATGGGAGCTGCTGCCATCAGCCAGGAAGGAGGGTGAGGGTGCGGTGCTTAGAGGTTTTGCCCCCGTGGGTCTTCAGGGGACTGCCGCTGTTGGCATCGAGTAGAGCAGTATTCTGGCCCGTGTTTGGTTAGTAGATCATTTTCTAGAAGTCTTAATGGCTGAAACTGTTGAGTACCACAGAGACACAGAGTATCATGGGAAAATGGAATCTAAGAAAATCTGAACATCATAAATTCCCAAGGAACACAGAACGACGGCCATTTGCATCACTGATTCTAACTCTAGAATACTCATTGTCACCTTTCTGAACAACAGAGTGTCCTCTCCTCTCCTGTCCTTAGGCATATGGCTGCGTGTGGGGAAAGAGTTTGAGACTGGGGGGCTGGAAGCTGGGCTTTGGGTTCCCCCATGCCCTGCCTCCCCCCAGGAGCTCTCAGAAAGTCCTTGGTTCCCGTGCAAGAACAAGGTACAAAACTTACCCATCCGGAGAGACTCCCTTCTTGTCTCTAAGTAGAACTGTGTTGATGTCAGGGGTATCCAGGGACCTGCCACGGGCAGGTGCCAGCAAGGGCAGCAGCGGGCTCGGGGATGCTCAGGTCAGCTGAGCTGTCTGGGCCTGGCCCTGGCTGCTGTGGCCCTGGAGGCTTAGGTCCTGGGAGCCACTGGGGGTTCAGACCCTACTTTGCCCGGTGGCAACTGCTTGCTGTGGCTGGTGGCACTGCTGCCTTTTCACACGTCCTGGACATTCCTGGGCCTCCACCTCCCTATGAATGGGCTGGCTCTGCATTTGGGGTGCCCAGCACTGTCCTGGACCGTGCTTCATAGTCAGCAGTGGCCCTGCCACTCCCAGATGTGCCCAGTCAGTGTGTTCTTTCTGCGATTATCCTGTCTGTTGTGAAGCAGGAGAGCCTAGGGAGCCTCCTTGGGGGCTGCTTTGGCTTAGATGAGCACTCTGAGGCCCAGAGAGGGAAGGGATTTCCCTGGGGGCAGCAGAGCAAGGATGGATGACCTCCAGCCGCAGAATGGTTCTGGACCCTGCTGTGTGCCTAGCACGCACCACCGGCTGCCGTGAGCTCGGCAGCCACGGACAAGAGCCAAGCCCTGCAGAGTGCACAGTGGGGGGCAGCGTGCGGTTCTCTGTGGTGATGGCAGCTGGCAGAGGTGGTCTGTTACAGAGACTGTGTTCGGGGGTGGGCTGGAGCCCAGCAGTCAGACACACCTGAAGGAATAGATTGGGCCAGACTGAGGGCTTTAGAGGGCCCAGGGCTTCAGAGCAGGGAATTACTTGGGGAGGGGTGTCAGGACCAGGGTTGGGGAGAATGGTGCAGGAGGCTGTGCTGTTGTGGGGGAGGTAGTTGGATCGGGGTGGCTGCAAATGGGAAGAGGTAGCTGGAGAGCACATTGGAGCCTCTGGGAAGGATGGCCCTGGGCTTTCGGATGGTGGGATTGTGGGCCGAGGGGAGACCGTTGTTTTGTCGTTAGATCTGAGACACCAGTAGCTGAGCTGCCCCTCACATCATGGCCACCAAGATCGGAAGGAAGCTGTAAACATCAGTGTGCTAGCAATTGCCAGATGGGACCTGGTGGTGGTGGTGGTGGTGGTGGTGGTGGTGGTGGTGGTGGTGTTTTTTAAGATTTTATTTATTTATTCAACAGAGCAAGAGAGAGAGAACACAAGCAGGGGGAGCAGCAGAGGGAGAGGGAGAAGCAGACTCCCTGCTGAGCAGGGAGCCCAACGCGGGGCTGGATCCTAGGACCCCGGGATCATGACCTGAGCTGAAGGCAGACGCCTCACCGACTGAGCCCCCCAGGCGCCCCCAGAGCTAAGGAAATAATTGTGCCTCTAGTCCTTGTGAGCAGAAGAGGGAAAGCATATGAGGGAGGGATGGCGGTGGTTTGGGAAGTGGTGAAGGCCAGGTACTGTCTGATTAGGGCTCCTGCCTGCCCCTCACCTGCGTACCAAGTCCCCGTCCTAATGGACCGGAGGCTCCGTGGTCCTCCATGGCTCGGCCTGTCTTGCCAGGTGTCCTTGGCACTCCTTCAGGCTGGTGCCACTCTCCCCAGCACTCTGGTCCTTCCTGCCTCCTCCACACCTGCCTCTCTTCGTGGCCCTGCTCAGCACCTTCCCCTGGTGGTACACACACTCAGATGTCCCTCTGCTTCGTCAGACGTGCCCCGTGGCCAGCCTGGCCTCCTGCCTCCCTTCGTAGTGTTCCTCACGGACAGGCAGCCCTGGCTCACCGCCCACACCCTCCCCTCACCCCACCGAGACCGTTCCTGCTGAGGCCGTGGAGGGTTCACCGTGCGGGTCCGGCGGTCGCTTAGGTCCAGGTTGCACTGCAGCTATGCCCTAAGATGTCTCCCTGCTGATGACCTCCTGCCCTTTCTCCCGTCGGAGCCTCCGTGCTCGGCCGTCTGCCGGGGGCTGCTCCCAGCGGGCTCGTGTCCCCAGGCTTCCATCCTGGCCTTCCGGGTCAGCTGCTTCTGCTCAGCCTCAGTGCTGTGATTTGCCTGCTCTTGCGGTGGTTCTTGCTCCCAGCCGTGTCGTCTTCGTGGCAGGAGTGGGCTCGGCATATACCCCCTTCTTAGTGACTCTTCCTTCGGGGGCTTGTGAGGGGCACTTCTCTGCTTGCTCCCGTGCACCTCCCGGCGGCCGCATGGCTCTTGTCTCGGGCACGTACCCAGGACTAGAATGGCTGTCACTGTCAGGGGGTGCATTTTTTTTACTGGAAACTTTATTTGGGGTCGGGATTGGAGGTCCTGTCACTGTAGGAGGTGAGGAGGCTGAGTGAGTGGCAGGTCACTGTCTCTTCTGTCCCCAGGGGAGCAGCAGGCCTTTGGCCTCTCAGGAGGCTGCTTCTCCAGGAGAAGCCTCTCGGTGCCCCTGAGTCTCGCCAGGCGGCAGGGTCTGGTGGGGGTGGGGCCAGTACAAGAGGTTGGTGTTAAGGGCCCCGGGGAGGGGGGCTGAGCTGGAGGGAAGGCTGGGAGGGTGCAGAGGGTTCTCCGGTCTGGGAAGACAGGTTGGTTGGACACAGGCTGTAGCAGTCAGCCTGGGGGGCTGTGACCTTCTGCTGGGAACAGAAGCAGAAAGTGGCTCCTTTTTAAAGTGTCATTTTATTTGCTCCTCGAGCCCTGAGGCTGTGAGAAGCTGCTGGGTGTGTGACGCCTAGCAGAGGCTCTTCCTTACCCAGTTTGTCCAGGGTACCAGAAACCTGCACTGAAGTGGGATGTCCATACAGGAGGGCTTTGGTGACAAATGAGCAGGCCTGGGACAGGGAGCTGGTGTGACTTCACCATGCTGCTGGTTTAGTCAGGAAGCCCAGTGGGCAGCAGGGCTGGGTCCTCAGTGTGGGGACCAAGCACTCTGTGGGTCTGGGCTCAGGTCACAGGCACAGCCCCTGCAGGCCAACTGCTCTGCAGAGACAGACAGGAGCAGTGAGGTGTCCAGAGAACCCCATTGTCACATGTGTGTGTAGGCAGAGTGACGGGAGCCAAGGGGGCTGAGCACCTGAGTTAGTCTGAGAGGATGAGTAGGGACCCTAAGATGAGGTCTCAGTGCCCACAAAGACCAGATGGTCCCCAGAGGCTGCCGTTGGAGGAGAGGCCTGAAGCGGGGCAGGTGAGGTGGGGAGGGCAGGTGCCCTGCAGCAGGGGCCTCCTGCATGGAGGAGGACAAACTGTAGGAAGACTAAGGGCTCCTGGGCAGAAGGAGATGGCCTGGCTGAGGGCAGGCGGGCTGGCCGGTACTCCTGGCCCCTCCATCCTGTCGTGTAACTGGAGCTTCCCACCTTGTCCCACTGCTGACAGCCCAGTGAGTGTCCCAGGGTGTCCTTAGGCCAGAGGGGGCTTTCCCTCTACTCTGGTGTTCGGGGGGCTGACACCTGAGAAAGAGGACCTTGGGCAGTGAGACCCCTGAGTTCAGGGAAGGAGAAGTCCCTTTGTAAGGGGCTGGCCTTCTGCGGGGTGGGGTGGGGTGGGGTGGGGCGTGGGCTGCCATGTGCGCTCCAGGAAGCTGGTTTTATGCTCTTTTGTGGGTCTTGTCTTGCTCCCTGGGCTTGTGTTTACCTGTGCAGGTGTTCAAAGGCTGGGTCATTGATGACATGACTGAATAAACCAGAGAGCAAGGCCCACAGCAGCCCCCCTTTCTGGCCCTCTGGGAAGGGCTGCAGCTCCATGCTCTGGGCTCCAGGGGGGAGGGGCGCAGGGGGGCAGAGGCTCTTGTGCTCAAGAGCCCCCTCCCTCTGCCCCCAGTAGCTAGGGTTGTCTGTTCTGGGGCCAGGCCTGGGACTGGCCCTGTGTAGACAGCTTCCTTACTCTGTGCTGTGTTGTCAGCCAGAGAGAGAGGGCACCGTTCCCTGGCCAGTTTGAGACTGAGCTTAAAAATACTGACCCTGGGGACGTCTGGGGGCTCAGTCAGTGAAACGTCTGCCTTCGGCTCAGGTCATGATCCCGGGGTCCTGGGATTGAGCCCCCCGTTGGGCTCCCTGCTCAGGGGGGAGTCTGCTTCTCCCTCTGTCTGCCACTCCCCCTGCTTGTGCGCTCTCTCTCTCCCTCTCTCTCTGACAAATAAATAAATAAAACGTTAAAAAAAAAAATATCATGGGGGCGCCTGGATGACTCAGTTGGTTAAGCGTCTGCCTTCGGCTCAGGTCATGATCCCGGGGTCCTGGAATTGAGTCCCACATCGGGCTCCTTGCCCGGCGGGGAGTCTGCTTCTCCCTCTCCCCGTTGCTTGTGCTCTCTCTCTCACTATCGCTCTCTCTCTCAAATAAATAAAATCTTAAAAAAAAAAAAAAACCACCCACCCCTCCCCCCAGGCTGTAAAATCTGAGCTGCCAGGCCGTATACAGATGGCACCCTAGGGTCTCGGTGCCCAGGTCAGGCCCAGCACCTTCTTCCCAGCTCACACCTTTCCTCCAGCCCACCTGCCCTGTTGGGTCCTACCCGGGGCCCCGACTCGCTCGTGCCCTGGCCTCCAGGACCAGAAGCCGGGCGGGGTCTCTGCACCCCCGGGCCTCAGGCTCTTCTGCACTCCTTACCACGAAGCCTGTCCCTATTTTACAGATGGGAACCAGGCTCGGTGGAGACAGCACGCCAGGCCCTGCAGCAGGGAAGGCTGAGTTAGGGTTCCCTGGGGTCACTGCAGCTCTTCCCTGCAGACCCAGACTTCCTGAGAGGTGTTCTGTGGCTCTGGAAGGCCGAATCCGGGCGCTGCTGCTGGCACCATCCCAAGCTCCCTGACTGGGGGGACGGGGCTCCCTGAGTAGCGGTGGTCCAGGGGCTGTGGGCTCCCTGGAATGAACGGGCTCTGAGTTCAGGGGCACTTTGCTGGCCCCCAGCCTTCGTCTGGTTGACTCTGCCAGGATTGTGGCTGGGCTTCACCCAGCAGTTCGTCGTCAGCTTGAGGAAGAAGGTGGGCCCCACACCCCTCCCCACTCTGAAGCCCCTGTGGAGAGGGTGACTCTGTCCCACTCCCGGGGTCTGGGCTTCCCTTTTAGAGGCTGAGGGGACCCGGCAGTGGAGCGCAAGGACCAGACACCCCCGCGATGACCAGGTGGGTCCTGGGTGGTGGAGTGGCCTCCCCTGAAGGGGAGGGGATGGGCCCACTCTGTCCCCAGCCCTTCCTTACATGCTGGGCTCCCCCAGTTCCCCTGTCTCCAGAGTCGTCTACAACGGCAAGAGGAACAGTAGCCCCCGCTCTCCCACCAGCAGCAGTGAGATCTTTACCCCAGCCCATGAGGAGAATGTGCGTTTCATTTATGAAGGTACGTGGGGCACCGTACCTTCCAAGAAACTCCCCAGAGCCCCCCTCCTGCCGTTTCAGGGTGTGGGCTCTCCCCCAGCCTTCAGGGGCTGTGTCTAGTGAGGAGGCCTGGTTCTGGTCGTGGGGGGCAGGCCGCTCCGAGGGGAGGAAGCATCTGGAGCCGATCAGGTTGACTCCAGGAAAGGGAACCACTGTGGAAGACGGGACGATGGTGCGCTCCAGGAGGACCCGGGCGTGTTGAGAAGTGGTGTGGCCAGGCTGCGTGAGCACATGTGCACCCACATGTCCATGAGTGACGTGTGCCAGGATGTGGGAAAGGTGGGAAGCCTGCGTGTAGGATCAAGCGCTGATGGGCCACAGCTGTCTCTCTGAGTGCGGCCCTGGTCGTGGTAAAGACAAGGGCAGGCCTGATAGGAGCCAAGTCAGGGGCAGAGAGGAGAGAGGGGAGGCTTTTAGGACCAACCTCAGGTCAAGAGCAGGCCAGGCTGGGGGCTGAAAGCTGTGAAGTAGGGGGGCCGGGAGGGGGGCGGAGGAGCTACCAGGATGCTCTGAGGGCTGGGAAGGGTGCACTGACCACCTGGACTCTCCCTGACTACCCAGCCATGCGGGGGGCTCTTGACACCACCCCCTTGCTTTTCACAGCCTGGCAGGGCGTGGAGCGAGATCTTCGGAGCCAGATGTCAGGCAGCGAGCGGGGCCTGGTGGAGGAGTACGTGGAGAAGGTCCCGAACCCCAGTCTGAAGAGTGAGTGGAGAAGCTGACCTAGGAGGGAGGGGCCTGGCCAGGGGGCTGTGCTGCGGGGGAGGGCTGGAAGGCCCACCTCCTTCTGAGACAGTGTGGCAGAGTGGACCAGGTCCCAGGGCTTCCAGAGGCAGAAACGGGACAGGGGGCCCAGACCTGCCTCTCCGTCCGTGCCACACTGACTGCTCTGTCCCGACAGCCTTCAAGCCCATCGACCTGAGTGATCTGAAACGCCGGAACACGCCGGACGCCAAGAAGTCCTGAAGCGCCTGGTGTCCCTCCCCTGGCCTCTGGGAGACCTGGTGCCGCCTGATGTTGGTCTCCTGCGGGCTCAGCTCCTGGGAGGGGGAGGGGCCACGCACCCAGGGGGCTGTCATCCCCAGGACCAGGAGGGGCATGATTGATGGCCAAGGCCTGCCCTTCCTCCCCAAGCCCTCTCTTCTCTTCTCAGGGGGTCTCCAGCTGCCCCTGTCACTGGGGGGGTCTGGGCCCTGCCAGCCCCGACTCTCCCTGTAGTTGTGTCTCTGGAGCTGCCAGCCCCTACCCCAGGGCCTTGACTCTGACTGCTCTCCAGTTCCCATCACTTTGCCCCCCACCCTGCTGGCCCCTACGCCCCGGCCACTTCCAAGGTCAGGAGGGAGACAAGGGGGCCTCTGCTGTCTCCCAGGCTGGTGGGACTGGGCTTGTCCCTGAGGTGGCCAGGAGGCAGGACAAGGGTGGCCCCCCCATACCCGTTGTGTGTCCTCCACCAAGCCCTGCCGCTTTTCTGGCCTGGACACCTTGGGGAGCGTCTGAGTCTCACCCCACTGTCCAGTCCGGTCCCCTCCTTCCGCGCATCAGCTTCAGGATGGCACCAGCTCTCCAGGCCTGGAGGTCACCGAGCGCCCCTGCAGAGAGGGTCCTGGGTGACCAGGCCTAGCCCCTTGCTGTCTGCGGCCCTGTGGCCACAGCAGTCCCCTCGGGCAGGGGTGTGAGGCCGACCGTGGCCCTGTACCACCTGCTGGGATGGTCACCAGGGTCCCCTTTCCTTCCTGTGCCCCGCCAAAGCCAAGTGTCTGTGACTGGAGCCCAAGGACCAGTGAATAAAGGAGGGTGGCACTGGACCGGCCCCTTGGTCTGTCAGGCCCCTGTCCCAGCAGCCCACACAGGGCTGGAGATCCACGGCCATGCTCCAGGCCCCTGACACACAAATTCCATCGGGTCCCCGGGTTCCTCAGGGGGGGCCCGGGCCTCCTGGAGGGGGCAGTGGGAGGTGGAGGTGGGGGACTCATGGAGGAGAGAGGCTGAGGTGGCTCTCCTATGCCCTTTAGGGAACTATTGCCTTAGGGGTGGGGGCCCTGGAGGCAGAAGCCTCCCTCTGCAGCCCTGGACCTACACACTGGACCCCGGGGGGAGTGGCTCTTCCGCCGTTCAGATAAAGGGGTGTCCACTGGGCGTCACTGAGAGAGACCCAAGTGCACTTGACCTTCAAACCTGGTAGGCCTGGCCCAGATACACCAAGCTGGAATTTATTTTGGGAACACCCTTTCCTGGAAGAGTATTCCGGGGCCTACAGGTGACACCAGGAGGCATCTTCTTGGACGGGGGGTGCTCCCCAGGGACAAGGCACAGGAAGGACAGGTCATGTAATAAACAGCTGCCTTGGCTTGCTGCCAGTGGGCGCTGGCTGGTGCCAGGCCCCGAGCCAGGTCTCTAACCACGTGGCCGTGTTTGCTCCCCGGGGACCTGTGGGGTGTTTTGCTGAGGGGTTTGAATGCCCCCAGCTACCCTCCCTGGCCTCCTGCACTAGTGGTGATACTTGTGGGCCTATCCACCCCACCACCGCGTGTGTGTGGACCCCAGGAGGCCCCTCAAAGGCTTTTCCCTCAGTGTCCCTGCCAACTTAGCGTGTGTGAAATGGAGTCCCTCAGCCTGTGGTCTTTCTGCCAAGGACACCTCGGAGGTGGGAGTGTGCTTAAAAGGCCACATGCTAGAGCTCGGTTGGGGGCCCTGGAGGTCGAGGCTCTGGGGGCAGGGAAATGAGTGGGGGTGGAGGAGGAGCAGATGGGTGGAGGCATGCTGGCTGGGAGTGGAGCCATCCCTTCCCTAGCTTGGGTCCATGTGTCGCATTTGGAGATTTTATCTAATGGGTGAGGACTCTGCGGTCATAAAGGGGGTCTCAGAACAGGGGGAAGGGGCAGACATGGGGTAGAGGGATGCTAGCTAGTGGGGAGGTCCTCCCTGTTGGCCTGGCCCAGCTCTCAGGTGGGCACGGGCCCTCCGGTCTGAGCCCAGCCCCAGCTGTGCTGCCTCCTCCCTGTCCTAGGCGCTGGGGGTCTTCACCAGGGCTGTGTGGCTGCGCACAAGTGGTGGGAGACCCCTCGCCTCTGGTACGGTGAGGGCAGCGAGCATCTCGGTGAAACGGGTGCAACCGCTGGTTCGTCACGTGCTCTGCACACGTGCCCTCTGCACACATACATTAGTGCACATCACTAGTTCATTCAGTGTTGGCAACTCCATGGGGCAAGTTTTATGACCCTGCATTTACCTCCTTTCAGAGACTGGCCTTATTCCAATTTTTAGGCTTTTAGTTTTATCAGAATTTTGGTTTAGTAGACACTGAGTGAGTGTGCGCTCTGAGCACGTTTATGCGTACTGAGCACGAATGCTAATCCCCAAATCCTTGATACCCAGTCCGTGTTCCCCTTAACATCTCAGGATATTCTAGGTGGGTTATGGACTCAGGAGGGGAAGGCAGAGTGTATCTGCTGCATCTGTCTGCCTGACCTGTCCCTTAAGTCTTACCACCCCTGCCCCTTTTATGTATTGAAGACCCCTGGGTGCTTCAAGACGGAGTTCCCCGCATTCTGGATTTGGCTGGTCACTTCCTTCTGTCAACAGGCTCCTCCGTGCCCTGCATTTCTGTAAGCTGAAGCGAGGTACGCAGGCTGGATGGCATGTAAAATGATTGCTCTGGCTGCCATGCTGGAACAGGCTGTCGGCAGATTGAGGGTAGGAGCAGAGAGACCTATTCGGGCTACCTCGGTGAACCATAGGAAGAGGACGCCGGGTGGGGGGCACGCGAGGAGCTCTATGTAGACTGTGGAATTTGAGGGGTTGAGTGGGAAGATGAGTCTAAAGTGTGGATTTGGGAGGGTCACAGGAGCTGGAGATGAGACTGGGAAGCCATCTAGATATTGATAGTTTTCACATATCGATAAGGGAGGAGGGTGGCCCGATCCCTGGGCACTGCAGTCAAGGAGGGAAGGAGGTAGGGAAAAAAGGGACTGAGCAGTGGAAAGTGAGGTCAGAGAAAGAGCAAGCAGGGGGAGGACCTGGGGATGAGGGCTGCGGAAGTGTCCAGGAAGAGGTGGAGGTAGTTCAGAGAGTGGACCCCCTTCGTCTTCTCCCACCCCCACCTACAGACAACCATTTTCACTTCTTTAGCTGACGCTTTGTATTTCCAAGTAGCACGCGTACACGGTTCCTTCTTGGTTTTCCTATTTCGTTCTCCTCTTCCCCGCTGCCACAATACACATACGTTCTCCCCATCCACCGTGCTCCCTAGACAGTTCTCTCTTTCTCTCCTGACTTTGGTCACGTCATGTTGAGTATTTACATTATGACGTCTGTGTTTGTGTTCAGAGCTGAACCATGTGGTAAATTGTGATTGTTTTTCTTTTCTGCCCAACTTTTTGTTTTCCTTGAAGTTACTAATGGCCTTCTTTTTTCATTTGCTTAGCTTTCTATGTACTAACACTAATTAAGTCTTGAACTGTCCACCAGGTCATCTAAATTTCCCTCTCTCTGATCTCCTTGAGGGTGTCTGTCCTGGAACTTTCTGCCGTGCTTGAGGTCCCCTCACCCCAGTGTTGTGCTCTGCCTGACGCACAGCTGCCATCCTGGGGATGACCTCTCAACTCTCCTAGGTTTGATCCCTGTTTATTGTGTAGTCCGGGTTTTCCTCTTTCTCACTGTTCACACTCATTTTAGTAGTGCGTGTTACACACACATGCATGTGGGCACAGGCAAGGGAGTACCTGTGTGCTTTGGGGGAAGGGCCTAAGGTGAAGGACTGCAATGGAGATGCGGAAGAGGCAGAGGGCCTGGAGTGTGCATTTTCCTGGGCACACAGATGTGTGGGTGCTGGGCTGTGAGAAAGTGGCTTCTCCCACCACACCCCCTCCTCTCCACCTGCAGGGCTCCCTGGTCAGAAGTCAGTGTTTATTGGCTGGGCAAGTCCAGCCCCTGGCAAGCCTCTGCCTCCACCCTCAGCTCTACCGGTCTGCTCCAGTTCTCTTGGGGACAGGGACAAAGGTGAAGGAGGAGAAGGGCAGAGGGAGTCAGGATGGGGGTGCTGTCAGGCCACTAGGTGAGTGGCTCACCCCCCAAGGCGGTCACCAACCCTGAGCTCAGCTGGCGTGAAGGAGAACTTATGCTCTCCCTGTACTAACTTGTGCCCCACATAGGCTTCCAGGCCTCAAGGGCTGGCGGGGGTGCCCTGTGGGCAGGGGCTCGGGAGGGCCTGGGAAAAGAGGTAGCCTGAAGCCTCAAGGTCAGGGGCCTCAGTCTTTCCT
Organism: Ursus arctos; assembly: GCF_023065955.2. NCBI lineage: Eukaryota > Metazoa > Chordata > Mammalia > Carnivora > Ursidae > Ursus > Ursus arctos. The sequence goes on from NW_026622919.1 coordinate 1,299,133, forward strand.
ATGCCTGGCTGGCACTGCCCACCAGTCCTGCAGAGGTGCGGCCGACTGCGCCGCCTCCCTGCTCGGCACACTTCCTCCGTCACTGTGACACTGGCCACCCACCTGGACCACAAGAGAGCTCAGCCTCCCCTAACCAGCCTCCCCCTTCTTCCTCCCCACCCCTCTCACTTCCCTCTGTGCCACGTCCAGGCCTGCAGTGGGTGTGGGCAGCACAGGGTGAAGGCCCCCTCAGGAGGGCCCCAGTGCCTGGCGGGTGAGTAATTTTATTTACCTTTCCTGAGAGGCCTTCTGTCCTCTCATTTTCTCCAATTAGCCTGGCTCTGCCTGAGCGACTCCAGCCCACGTGGCCTGTGGAGGCTGTGGGCACCCCACGCCCCAGAGCTCGGTGGGTGCCTCCCACCAGCTCCTTGAAGCAGGGACACCTGGCAGGCCAGTGTAACTTGTGCTCTGTTCTGGCTCCTTCCTCCTCCCCCGACACACACCCCAACAGGCATCACAGCACCGGCTCCAGGGACACTCTAGAGGGGTGACCACAGCCCCCACACCAGTCCCTGCTCCTACACTTAGCTCCATCCTCTGCATCGGACACACCATCCCTGCGATGGCGGCTTGGACCTCAGGGCGCGTCCCCGAACACTTGGGTTCCCCGCCCCAGTGCACTGCCTGGTTCTTCCTAAACAGGACACTCCACTCTTTCCCGGAGAGCAGCAGCCCCCGCCGCCTGCCAGGCAGGGTGCCCACCCACACGCCGCGGACAGTGTCCTTCTGTGCTACCACACACCGGAGTGGAGTGGAGCGGGCCGGGCCTCTCTGCTTAGTGATCATGTCAGGACCGTGCAGAGGTCTTGGGAAAACTGCTGCTGCCATCACTCAGATCATTTCAATTTGGGGGGTTGGTTTCCCCCCATTTGATCTGCTACACAGTCTGCAAGTGGTTGTGGCTGGAGCCAGGATCGGGTAGAGGCCGGGAGAAGACATCCGGTTCCAGATCGTCCGGCGATGCCCTTATTGGGCCTGAGTCCAGCCCTGGCTGTGGCTCCAGGAGAGAGCCAGATGTATTCACGCGGGGCTGCTGGAAAGACTGCGGTGCTGCTGGCTTCCCTCAGCCATCACCCACCCCATTCACATCCCTGTGCTGGCAGAGGGTGACCCTCTTGGGGGTTGGGAGCCCAAACAAGTGGGGGACTATCCACTCTGGCCCAGGGTGTGCTGAGCCCCACTTATGCCAGCATGGGGGGGGTGACCAGAAACTGTGCCAGCGGGGCTGGGGAGGAGCACTGCCGGCCACCACTCATGCTTGGGGACCCTCTCGGGGGTTCCGGCTCCAATTCGTCTGTAAAATGGGCACTCCCAGAGGGAGCACACCAGCTCTGGGCCCATCCAAGCCTACTCCCTTGCCATGGGGAGGCCCTGGCCCAGCCTGTACCTCTTCTTCAGCTCAGCGCTCCAGGGTGTGCAAGGCAGCCACTACTCAAACTCTTTATTGTGGGACAGTACACATTTCCTGAAACACTGGGCTTGCCGCGTGCACCCCATCCCTCGCCACAGCACAGAGCAGGTGTGGAGAAGGGAGCCTCTCCCCCTCAGACCACCACACTGTGCGGGACAGGGGACGGGGAAGCCTCTGTCGGGCGTCCGGTTCCGGGCTGTCCAGCAGTGCCCTCTCTCAGCACCTGAGTCCAGCCCCAGCCAGAGCCGCGGGGGGTCCCGGGGCTTTAGAAGGGGCTCTCAGCCAACCCAGGGAGGCTGCCGACCAGGCAGCTGTCTGCAGAGGGGTCCCGGCCGGCCCCGTTGCTGCTGCCGCCACCCCTGGAGAGCAGAAGCTTCTGGCTGGGAGGGCCGCCGGTGGGCCGGGCTGAGGCCGTGTGCCCGCTGGTGCGGCGCCCCTCCTGCAGTGAGTTCCCCGCGCGCCAGCGGCGCCAGCTCCGCAGCAGCTCCGACTGCACCTGGGGCGGGGGCAGGGGGGGGGGGCTTGGGCGGGTCCCACCCACCCAGGGTCCCCTGCCTCCCAGCCCTGAAGGGCCACAAGGTGCCCTGGGTGTAGAGCAAGGCAGGCTCCGGCATGGAGCACCGGGGTCTTCGGTGCCTGGGCTCCCTTCACCGTGTGCTCCCTGAGAACCAGCCTAAGGCTGACCATCGCAGGGGTCCAGCACCCAGCATCGTGGTGACCACGGCCAATAAACGCAGGTGGATGTGAAGGGCTCCTCCCCCTGCACGGGTGAGGCCAGGGAGCCTATGATCCCTCTGACCCCAGCTGCACACCTGGTCCCAGACCTCCCCACGTACCTCCTTGTTGAGGAAACAGTACAGAACAGCCACCAGCAGGCCCTGCAGAGAGGGGTGGTCAGGGCGGCAGCCAGGCCTGGGGGGGAGCAGGTGGTTCTAGGGGGCAGGGCGGCACCTGGAAGGAGCTGAGGAAGAGGTCGAAGAAGAGCTTGGCAGAGCGCAGGGTCCCCTGGGCATGCTCGTCTGTCACGAAGGCAAACGCCACCTCGTGGACCCCCAGCAGCGGGATGAGGGTCAGCGTGGACTTCGCCAGCCTGTGGGTGGGAGCCTCAGCCGCCGGGCCTCGCGCTGCCCACGGGGCCCCAGTGTCCCCCCCCCCCCCCCCCCCGGGCCCTGCCCGGGTCTGTGCGCAGCCACACCCACCGGAACTTGTAGTCGGTGTAGCGCATCTGGCGGGCCCGCAGCTTGGCCGCGAGGATGAGAAGGACGCGGATGAAGATGCAGAAGTTGATCTGTATGTGCAGGGCACGGCTCAGGGCAACCCCGGACCCCCACTCGACCCTCCTGTGACTGGGCTGCGCGGCCACACGGGCCTGGCTCACGTGGCCCCGGGGCTGCTGGGCACCCAGCCAGGGATGGGCAGCCGAGCCCGAGGCCCAGGGCGGCGGCCAGTGTCCTGGCTGAGTGCCAGGGCCTCCCCGTCTGCCCAGGCGGGATGTCATCTGTCTCCGCAGGCCCCCCGCCCAACAAGGAAGGGGGGCCGGGGGCGGGGCAGACCCCCTGCCAGCCTCCCTACCCCTCTCCGTGGGGCCAGCAGGTGCCTCGCTTCCTTACCAGGATCGCCAGGAAGACGGGGAAGCGCAGGATCCACCAGAAACCCATGTTGTCATTGCTGGTCCAGCACCTGCAGGGGGGGGGGCAGCTCACGTCCCGCCACCCCCAGCCTCCCACCCTCTAACGTCATGGGGATCTTGGAAAGGAAGGGAGATGGTCATAAATGACCCCCAGGGCAGTCTTGCTTCCCCCCCACCAGTGCTGTCCGGCTAAACCCCACAGACCCTACCCAGCACCTTGTGGCCCGGGGGACGGGGGCGGGGCGGGGCGAGCCTCGGGTCCATCCTGCGGTCGGCTCCTACTCACTGGATGTTCTCAAACAGACACTTGACCACGGCCCAGGGGATGACGAAGAACACGGGGGCACCTGCGGGGAGAGCGCAGCTGCGGTCCGGTGGCCCCCGCCCGCCCGCCCCCCACCGCGCCCGCCGACTCACCCCAGCCGATGGCCACGTAGAGGGCGAAGCAGCTCCTCTCCGGGAAGGCGGCGAGGCCCAGCAGGCCGTGCAGGTACACGCCCTCCACCAGCAGCCAGCAGTAGTTGGCCACGACGCCATACTGCATGAACACGGCGGCCACCCGGCAGCCGGCCACCGCCTGCCGCAGGGGCAGCGTGAGCTCAGCTCACACGGCCGCCCGCCGCCCTGGGGCCGGGGTCCGGAGGCCAGGGGTGGGTGCTCACCCCGTCACTCAGCCAGACGCTCATGCTGAGGTCGTCCCCGACCTTCTGGCTGTAGCGCGTCTCGAGCAGCACGTCGATGACCAGCACGGAACTGGCCCTGAGCACGAAGGACGCGAACAGGTTGGCGTGGATGTAGTTTCGGGTGCAGTGCAGCTTGCTGCGGGGACACGGAGTCAGGGCCTGCCTGCCGCCCTGCCCGCCACGGGGGCCCGTGCGGGGGTGGGCGGGCATACCTGAGGCCCAGCAGGATGGCTAAGGCCAGGAGCAGGGCCCCCAGGGAGAGCGAGTACCCCACCGTGTACATCACCCGGAAGCTGCTGTACAGCTTGGCCACCTCCTTCTGCAAAGTGCCGGGTCCGTTCAGGGCGGGGAGCCCCTGCACCCGTCCCCCAGCCCCCGGCTCCTGCTGCCCCTGCCGCGGGCTCACCTGGACCTCGATCTCGTGGTCGTCCATCTGGCACTGTGAAGCGTTGCGCCACGACTGCCCGCCGGGCCCGCGCACCCACTGCCCGTCCGGCCCACACTTCTTGAAGACAAGGCGGTGCTGCACTGGACGGCCAGGCTCTGGTCGGCACCCAACCCGCAGCCCGGGCCCCCCCGCCACCCCCCACGTCCCCTCTGTGGTTACCTTTGTGGTGCCAAGGCAAGTACCAGGGGCAGGACGTGTTGGCCGTGGTGTTGGGAGGGGTGTCTGGCCAACAGGAGTACTTGTCGAAGGTTCTGTTACAGACTAGCTCTGTAAGGCAGGGCAGGGCTGGGCTCCTCTGAGAAGCCCCCGAGCATCGTCCTCTGCTCCCCAGCATGTACTCACCCCCAGATCTCCCCGGATGCCCCCGGCCACCTCCCCTTGCACACCTCAGGTCTCCAGCGTGCCCCAAACCCACCTGGGCTCGTCCCTGCTCCCAGTGCCCCCCTTGCAGTGCCCCCTTCTCTGGGCATGGAACCCCTATCAGGTGGCTTCCGTCCACGGTCCAGCGCAAACTCTGTGACTCAAACCCCCTCCTTCCGTCTGCCCCGCACAGGCCCTCTGTCGATCGGACAATGGCCCTCGGCCTCCTGGCTGCTACTCCTACCCTAGTCTCTTGCTGCACCCTAAGTGGTCCTCAGAACTTGTACAGAAGGGGGTGCCCCCGTCCCTGCTTGAGCCCTCCCCATGATGGCGCATCTCCCTCCCCTGCCCAGGCCTTGTGTGGTCTGGTCACTTCCGTGGGCTGTGACTTTCTGCCCACTGGCCTGGAGTTCCACAGGAGCAAACACAGTGCCCCTGAGACCAGCAGTGTGGGGGGGGGCAAAGCACCCAGTTCTGAGGCGATTCTACCATTTCTGTTCTATCCTGGTATGTGGCCTCGGAGAAGTCCCTGACTGGCCTCTTCGTGGCTCCCCCATAAATGGGGAGGGGTAGGGATGGGTGGGGGACAGGGCCTTGCCGGCACGTGAGCTCGGTGGTTGCTGGCCAGCCGAGCCCTGGACTTGGGCGGGCGGCTTGGGGCTCACCAGTGGGGGGGGGCAGCAGGCTCAAGTTGTAGAGACACTGGTCACCATAGAGTTTCCACCTCTCAAACAGGAAGTCCATCACCTGGGCAGAAGGGGCCTGCAGCTGGGGGACAGATGAAGGGACAGGTGGGACAGAGCCGCATCAGCAGGAGGGGCTGGAGGGGGACCGGGCAGGCACGCTCACCTGGCAGGCCAGCAGCAGCAGCAGCAGGACGTGGCGGGGGCGGGGGCGGTGTGGCCGGGTGGGGGGCATGCCTCTGAGCAGCCACCCCCCACATCTGGCTGGGGCTACACAGCTGGGGCGAAGGGGTCCTTGTGGGCACACACACTCCTCTGGGGACTTCCGGTCAGACCACAGGGTCTGTGGAGGGACCCCCCACAAGTGAGGAGGCCCAGCCGGGCTCTGCTGCTTCCCTAAAACCGCTCCCCGGGGCCTCCGGTCCTATTGAGGAAGTGGGAGCTGGGAGGGAGAAGACACCAGAAGTAGCCGCTCTTTGCCAGTGACGGGGCTGGGGTCTGGCCCTGTGCTGGGGGGTGCGGCCCAGGGTCCTGGAGCCCACGCGTCTCCCCCCGGGCGGAGCTGGGTTTCCCATGGCTGGCGTGGCTGTCTCTCTCGCAGCTCCGACAGCCGCAGAGCCCCACACCTACGTGCTGGTTGCACTGACCAGCCTTACGCTCCCTAGCTACCCACCTCCTCCCTCCAGCCCTTGCCATCCCCCCCACCTATTCTTAGCCCCTGGGAAAGGCAGCTTGCCAGGCCAGGGCGGAATGCCAGCGCCATCCATCACAGTGCTGTGGTTATCAAGGTGGCCCCAGGCCAGCTCCCAGCCTTGCCCAGGGGACCAGGAGTGCAGGGCCCGTGCTCAGGATGGTCCCCATCAGACGCAGCCCCCTTCCCAGGGCCGGGGTATCTAAGTGCACCCTCTGGGCCCCACGCAAGGCTCAGGCCTGGTTTCCTGGGTCCCCCTGGGGCACGTTCCTTTGACAGCATTAATGCGGGCTGCCAGGGGCCCAGGCGTGGGACCCCTGCTCTGGCCGTGCCAGTGAGAGGTCTGCCCTGGGCTTGGCCCAAGTCTGAGTGGAGATCAAGGGCAGCAGAGCCCTATCAGTTCTCCTTTCTGGCTTTCTCTGACTCGGACTGAATTCCGTGCAGGCAGCAGGGAGGGGCCCCTAAGGGCCTGGGTGTGGGCCCCGTAGGAGTGACTTGTGTGAGCCCTCCAGGCCTGTGGATAGGCCCTTCTCTGGGCGCCCTGGCAAGCAGTGAGCAAGGGAGGGATGGAGGTATGGATGGATGGACGGATGGATGGACAGATGGACAACCAGTAGGCCGGAAGACAGTGAGTGGCCAGGGGTAAGGGGGGGCAGTATGGGGTGTGGGCAGGTGGAGGGTTTCAGCCTCCTCCCATCAGAGTCCAGCTGGGCCCTTGTGGGGCCAGCTCAACCTAGGGCTCCCCTGAGATTCACTCGTCACCCGTAAGGGGACCCTGAGACACAACCATGCAGGGTGAGCTCAGTGATCCAGGCGGGCACCTAGGTCACAGCCTGTCGTGGGGTTCCTGACCCGGCCCTTGGTCATGGGTGCGGGCCAGGCCTGGCGGAGGCCTCACCCAACAGTCACTGGTCCCCAGGCCCTGGGCCAGGTGAGGAATCACCCCGGCTGCGGGCTCAGGAGAGGAGGAGCCACAGTACGGAGGACTCTTCTGGCAGGAGTCAGGCAGGTGGAGAATGAGGGGTGGTTCAGCTCTCTCCAGTTCTGGGGTCACCCAAGGGGATTTATCTCCTGATTCTCATCAGACAGCCCTGTCTGCTGCCCTGCCCCTTGCCCAGCCAGGCCACTGAGCTGGGCGGGTAAGGAACAGCCAGGAACCAGCCTCTTGCGCGCTCTGCCCAAGTGCTGCAGGAAGAGGAGAGGTGGGCGGGCAGGCTCAGGGGCGCAGGGGGGCTGAGAGGCAAGAGGCTCTGGGGGCAAGGAGGGGGACAGTGGCAACAGCTGGCTGGGGACATGGGGAGGAAGGACACGGCCCAGTAAGATGTTCCCTGCCCAGGTGCCCTGCAGGGACTGACCAGCGAGGAGCTCCAGGACCACATGGCCGCCCCTCCGCTAATCTTTTGGAAAAGCCCGAGCCCACCTTGCTGACTTTGGGCTGTGCAAGGCTGAGGGCCTCGGGGTTCAGCCTGTGGTACCGGATGTGAGGCTGGTCCTCCAGGAGCGGGCGCACGTGCCGGCCCCTTTCTGGTCCTGGGACCAAGGGTACATGATTTCACTTTTCAGAGCCTGCGTTCCTCCTACTTGTCGGGGGTGGGGGGTCCCTGCTTCCTTATCATGAGGAGGCAATGAGCTTGGCCACCTGAAGAGGAGGGTGGACTGTTTTCCAGGCGCCTCCTTTCTCTGAGCCCCGGATGAGCCAGTAAACCCGGGCGCTGCGGCGGTCAGAGGCACGGGCGCGCGCTCCCGCTCCCGCTCCTGGGGGCCTCCCGCCTGCCGCCCCTGCGCCCCAGAGCTCCAGCGTTTCCACCTTATTACCCTTGCTGGAGCCAGTGCGGTGGGGCGTGGCCTGCGGGACCCGAGCCTCCTTCCTTCATGGACGACGTGCCAGTTCCCTCCCAGGTCCTGGACTGTCCCAACACAAAGAGCAGCTCAGTGTTGGACATGTGCGCAGGGGTTCCGGTGGAGAGACAGAGTCAGGGGTCTCCGGGCTAGGAACCCCAGCCCCAGCTCACCTCCTGCCCCCTCTTTCCCAGCCCCTCCACCCTGCCCCCAGGGCTCCACCCCCCACCCCCCCAGATGCTGGGCTGGCTGGCAGGCAGTTGCCTAGCCCCAAGCCGGGCGAACACGCCACGCGTAGGTGCCCAGAGCCCCGCCGGTGTCCCACCAGTTTCCACTGGGGATCGCTGAGGGACTCCCAGACCTGGAGCTGGAGGAGGGGCCCCCAGAATGGCTGGACGGCCCATCAAACAGGCAAGGCTGCAGTGCTTACCCCCCGCTCGCCCCAAGATCTGAATGGGTGGGGTTGAGGGTTCCCAGCCTCAGATGGGTCTGAGCTGGGGCGGGGGGGGGGGGCGGTTTTTGTGAAAACAGAGCAAGTAGCAGGAAGGTCATGGCCCCAGGGCAGGATCAGGGGCCAAAGGCTGTTGACAGAGACTGGTTCCTGCTTCCTCCCCACCCCCGTGGGGCGGGGCTGACCTGGATGCCGGCCAGGGTGCAACTCCCCACCAACCCTCATCCCCCGGCACAGAAGGACCTAGAGACAGTGAGGGCCGGTCCTCGGAAGATGCGGGTGCCCAGACGTCAGGGCGTCAGGCAGTTCAGGGTGGGGACAGATACCCCGTGGCCCAGAAGTGGGAGTGGAGACCGCTGGAGAGGTGAGAGCAGGGCAGGGCAGTGACCCGACCTCCCTGCGGGTCAAAGTGACATCTGTGGGCCCCGCAGAAGGGCGGACCAGATGGGGTGCCAGGGCCACTCGCCCCCTCCCAGGGACACCCGGTGGAACGGACACTGCTGGGGGAGCCCTGGGGAGCTGGGGCCCTCCAAAGGGGACAGGCAGGGCTGCCGAGGTCCCTATGCCTCCGGGGTGTCTCCACAGTGCTACATGTGCGCCCCTTGGGGAGGGGCCATCAGGGCGGGTGCCGGTCGAGGAGCGGACTAGCTGACTGGGGCAGCAGGACAGAGCGCCTGGCAGCCCAGCCACCTTCCCCAGGGAGGGGAGGGCAGGGGAAGCACTGAGACCCCAGCCTGCCCGACGGCGCGGGACCTGGTTGACCGTCTGAGCTGGAAGGGTGCGTCCGGGGATTGGGAAGACAGGTGTCCGACGGGGATGAGGACGGCGACACCCAGGCCCCAAGACTGCCGCGCCGGGCCCACGACAGGGGTCCTGTGGGCTGCCTATTCTGAGGGCCCTGGCCGCGCCCGCCCGTCTCTCCCGACCCGCTCACCGTGTGCCGCTCGGGCTCCTGCTCTGGCTCCAGCTCCGGCCCCGGCTCCTCTGTGCCCTCCGTGCGCTCGGGTCGGCGCCAGCTCCACGCCCGCGCCAGCCGCGCGCAAACTTTCCGGCGGCGACGCTGGGTGGCGGTGGCGGCGGCGGCGGTGGCGGCGGAGGCGGAGGGGCGGGGGCGGGAGCGGCCCCGGGAGGTGGGGGGAGGAGAGCGGCAGCCAAGGGTCCCCGCCCGCCCCTCCGCACAGCGCTCCCGGACGCGCCCGGAGCCCCGTCCCCAGATTCCTGCCTGCAGATTCCTGCCCTGTGGCCCTCAACCCCGCGAACACCCAGCCCTCGAGCTCGCTATGCAGACCCCTGCCGGGTCGACCCCCACCCCTTGGAACAGGCTGCAGACAGGGTCACAACCAGTCCGCAGCTCCCCCCACGGGGACAGAACAGAGGGGGACCGTGGAGGGCATGTGGCTGGGGGCGGGAGGTGGGGGCTGTGACCGGACGCCTCCTCCTCTTGCTCCCCCCACCGCCCCGTGTGGGGATCCTCGCGGCTTCTTTCCCGGGTGTGGGTGTGGAGCTACAAGGACTGGCCCCCCACTTACCCCACTGCGGCTCCTAGGTGACATTTCTTTCCAGCACACCGCAGAGCAGGCTGGACTGGGTGGGGGAGGGCAGAGCAAGTGGGGAAGGGGGGCCCCCTGGGGTGTCCCTTTAACCCTGGGTCTGGGCGGGGGGGCCTCCAGCACCACTCACTCAATAGTCCCACTGGTGGACACCTGTCCCCAGCTGCCGGCCACTGGTCCTCCATGCTGCCCTGTGGCCAAGGGGGACGCCCTACTCCTTCTGCCCCTCCTCCTTCCCAGACTTCTGCTCCCACTCACCCTCCTGAGGATGTCCTCTCTTCCCCCGTTTCCCTCCCCCAGGTCTAAAGCCTGAATCCCAGCCCTTGCTCAATGCCCAGTGGCTTCAGGGTCACCAAGCCCCGTGGACACTTTGGGGCCTCATCTTTCCTGGCCTTTCAGCACCCTGGGACCCTGATGGTCATGTCCTCCTTGAGAGCTGTCCCGGGTGGCACTCCCTGCCTCGGCTTCTGCACTCCCCTCCCCTCCACTCTCCTCCCTCACGTGGCTCCTGGGGCCCCATCTGGAGCCCTCTCCCCTAGGCTGCACCGCCTCCACCCACTTGCCTCTGGACACCTGCCCCTTGGTTTCCGGCCCATCAGCAGCAGGGAAAACCCAGGAAGGACTCCCGTCCATCAGCTAATCTCGGTTCTCCTTCCTGTGTTTCTCTGGAATCGGCCTGGGCCTCCTCTCTGCTGTCAGCCCCTGTCCGGCCACCCACTGTCACTCACTGTCACCCAGGGCACCCTCCCCGCCCCGCCCGCAGGTCAGCTTTGTCTTTGGGGCCCTTAACCCAACTCTACGTCTGTTTTGGGGGGCACCAGTACCCATGGGCCTCCGTATCCCCTGGACCACCATTCCTGCAGCCCCGGAGCAGGGCTAATGCTGGTCCCGCTGCCCTGGGAGAGGTCGGTAGGTAGCTGGTCTTTACGGCATCTGGGCATCTGCGCAGCCTCTGTCTGAAGACTCACGAGGAGGGGCTCCCAGGGGGGAGTGTGTGTGTCCCTACGTGCTCTCCAGACCCCTGTTCTTACCGGCCCACCTGAGACCCTGCCCCCAGAGCGAGCCTTTTGGTCCTGGGAATGGGCAGAAGGCAAAGGTCAGAGGCCAAGGTCAGAAATTCGGGCTCTGCCTGCCTGGGCGCGGCCTCAGCAGGGGGTGAGGGAGGGGAGGCTTCCTAGCTTGGTGGCCGAAGACCCCCTTTCTCTCTGCCTCGCCCTCGCCATAGCCCTCGTCCAGCTCCCCACCCTTTTCTGGGGGTGGGGCACTGTGTGGGCGGCGCAGACTGGGAGGCTCCCCCTTCCATCCCCAGGGGAATCCGTGCCCTGCAGCCTTGGTTGGGTCCCAGGCTGAGTTAGAGTAAATGCCCAGCGTGTGGAGCGGGACGGGGGCAACACCTGAACCGGGTGACAAGGCAGGATGGGACAGACGGGGTGGGGGCCCTCCCCAGGCTGGGCCACCTCTATTTACAGAACTGATTCATGAGACATAAACAGAGCGGGAGCTGGGAATGGAGGGGGCTGGGCCTTCCCACGTCTGGGGGCCTGAGGGCTGAGGAAGGCGCCCGCCTGCGCTGGGTCCCCTAGGGTCCTGATGGGAGTGGCCTGTCCCCAGAGGTATGTGGGCTCCTGTGTTGTTCTGGGGAAGCCTGGGGTGGGGACTGCCCTCCCCCTGCTTCTCCTCCCTCTCCCCTGGAATGCGGGCTCCATCTGTCTGCACTGCTGGTTCTGGAGAGAACACCAGCAGGGCTTCATTCAGGCCCTTGACCCAGCTTTAGGGAGCGTTATGGACCCACGAGGCCCAGCACCTGCTTGCCTGTCTGGGAGAACCAGACAGACACCTGCCCTCCTGGTCTGGGGGGTAATGATAAGCAGCAAAGAAAAGGGTGTCCAGACTGGGCAGTGGTGGACAGAAACCCAGTGCGGAGGGACCCCGGGTTGGGAGGACGCATCAGGGCTGAGAAGGTGGAGGGAAAAGGGGTGGTGGGTGGTGGTGGTCCCCGGCCAGACGGAGCCGCTGTGGGCGACCAGGGCGGTTTCTCCCTGGCGTCGGCACGGGCCACCTACACCTGACTTTGGATAAAGTTTTATACCCAGCTTTGTACTCCTTACCACAGCCTGTCACAGCAGCGTCCCCCATGTCAGCCAGAGGCCCTGTGAGCACCCCCGTGCTTGGGAGCTCCGACCCGACAGATCTCACGCAACCATTCACAGGCCGCAGGAACCAAAAAGCAGGAAGACCCCAAGCGCATGCAGGTGGGCCCCAGGCCGTGTCCCCAGGCCGAGTCCGGCGCCTCTCTCTGAGATGGGGGCGGGAAACCAAGGGCCAGCAGCCGCCCTGGCCAGACGGAGAACCCAGGGCAAGGAGGGCGCCGGAGGAAGCAGAACAAGACGTCGAAACTGTGGGCACGCGGATTCCCCGGCAGTGACGGTAACAGGCCGGGTTGGAAAACAGAACGAGAAAGAGCCCGTGTAAAGTAAAACTATAATACCGGAAATTTTCAAAATCTAATAGAAGGGTTGAAGGGTGAGTTGAGGAAGTCTCGCAGAAGACAGAACCAAACCCCATGAGATGGACGGTGAGCGCCCGGGCTGTGAGGAGGGCCTCGGCCGCGGCAGCTTCTGATGGGCGCAGGGTAAGGGGGCCGTGTGGACACTGCCCAGTTTACATATTTCCTTTTAAAAATATGTGAGATGTCTTGAACTAAAAAGGTACAGAAAACATCAGTTGCCTGAAGAAAGAAAACGCTAGGGGCACTGGGCACGCGGCTCTGGATCTCAGGGTTGTGAGTTCGAGGCCCACGTGGGGCGTAGAGATGACGTTCAAAAACCAAGAAAGAAGGAAAGAAAATGTCAAAGGGGCTTTTGAAGTGCCCACCGTCGCCTCCACTGCCCGCGTCCCGCGGAGAGTCCCGCCGCCCTCAACCGCTTGCTCTCTGTGTCGGCGCCCCCGGCCTCTGAGTGTCCAGTTGAGGCATGGTATCAGGAGCGTGGACTGCGGGGCACGGCGTGGCCGAGTCTGCTGGCTCACCCGCTCCACGCTATGTCTCCGAGGCCCAGTCGTGTCGGTCCACGTGACGCTGGCTCATCGCTTGTCCACGTGGCTGCCTGGCCGCCGGGGTGAGGGGAAGACCCCGTTCCTGGGCCTGTGGCCGCTGGAGCCCCTCTGGGGCTCTTCCTCCCCTCTCCCTCCTCTCCTCTCCTCCCCGGCCCTGCACAAGCCTCCCGTGTGCAGGGTGGGCTGTTCTCAGCCCACAGCGCCCCGCCACTGCCCCGCGCTTTATTTTCATGTATGCGTACGCACCGGTCGCTCCCGGGAGTGGAAAGTCAGGTTTATCGAGGCCTGATTTACATACGCAGAAGCTTACCCTTGAGAAATGTACAGTTCAGTGGTTTTGACAAACACGGTCCCGTAGCCGCCGTGATCAGGATACGGAACATTTTATCGCCCCACGTCCCTCCCGAGCCCCCGGCAGCCCCCCGGGTGACTGCGTCCGGCGGGTCTGCCTCTCCGGAAATATCCTCTAAATGGACCGTGTGGCCTTTTGTGCCTGGCTTCTTTCCATGCGTCACCAAGCCTTGCAGGCTCCTCGCTGTCACGGCACATGTGGGCCGCGACTCCGCTTCTGCGCTCACCAGCCTGTGGACCCCTGAGGCTTTGGGCGCTCGGTGCCCGCGGCCTGGGGGGGGGGCCGTGCGGGTCTCTGGGTGGCCGTGCGTGGTCCTTCCTCCCCCAGGAAGCACTTTAAGAGAAACCGCTGGGGAACCCAAAGGTGGGGGGGCAGGGAGCCCGCAGAGCGTCCGACTCTTGGTTCACCTCGGGGTGATCTCAGGGTTGTTGGATCGAGCCCCACGGCGGGCTCCACGCTCAGCTCGGAGTCAGCTGGAGATTCCCTCTCCCTCTGCACGCCCCTCACGCTCACTGTCTCTGAAATAAGTAAGTAAATCTAAAATACACAAATAAATAAGAGAGAGAAGCAGCCAGACTCTTAGAGAGCGGCTGCCCGGCCCGAGGGCTGCAGCCGCCCGGGCCCTCCCTGCCGGGGTGCATTTCGGAGCCATTCTAGCGATGGGCACAGGCTCAGTGCCGGGGGCCCCGGAACGAGCGGGGCGGCGTCTCTGCACGTCTTTGATGAATCATCTCTTCAAACCTATTTCTCCTTGAAAAAACTGGCTTTTTTTGTAATCGAGTTGTAAGAGTTCCTTACACCTTCTGCACACAAGTCCCTTACCAGACACTTGGTGTGCGGGGATGTGCTTCCAGTCCGTGGCCGTCTGTCCTCCCCATCGTCGATGTCTTTCAGAGATCGGAGGCTCTTGATTCTGATGAAGTCTAAATACCAAGTTCTTCCCTGACGGCTTGTTTTTCCTGTGCCCTGTCTCAGGGATCTTCGCCTGACCCGCGGTGGCCAGGCTGCTCCCCGCTCGCCGCAGGTGTGATCACTTTGACGCCAAGCATTCGGGTCTACGATCGGTGCTAATTCTGCGTCTGGTGCAACGGGAGTTTTGTCTAGTTTGTTGGGCAGACAGGTCCAGCTGCTCCCACGCCATTTATCGAAAAGATGATCCTTTTTGGGCGGCTCAGGTCATGATCCCAGAGTCCTGGGATCGAATCCCGCCTCAGGCTCCCTGCTCAGTGGGGACTCTGCTTCTCCCTCTGCTGCTCCCCCTGCTCGTGCTCTCTGTCAATGAATAAATTAAAAATAATAATAATAATAAAATAAAAATTTTAAAAATACGTTTTTTATAAATTGACCTTGTATCCTATGACCTTGCTAAGCTCACTTACTGGTTCTGGTTACGTAGGTAGATTCTTTGGGTTTTTCTACAGAGGGGAACGTGCAGGCTGAGGAAGGGAGACACTCCTTCTCAGTCTGAGAACGTTCCGTCCACTCCTAGTTTGCTGGGAGGCTTTTCTCTTCTTCTTTCTTTCTTTCTCTGTCATGCATGGATGCTGCATTTTATCAGCCTTTTATTTTTACGAGATGATCTGATTTTTCTCAGTCTGTTGCTGTGGTGAATTACGCTGATTTTCAGACGTTGTACCAAGCTTGCGTTCTGGGTTAAATTTCATTTGGTCATAAAGTATCCTTTTTGTGTATTTCTGGATTTGATTTGCTAAGATTTTGACAAAGATTTTTGCGTCTCTACCAATTACGGATATTAGCGTGTGATTTATTTTTGTAATAAAAGTGTGTGGTTTTGGTATCAGGAAAATGCTGACCTCATAAAGTGAGCTGGAATGTGTCCCCTTCTCCTGTTTTCTGGAAGTTTCTATGGAAGAGGTGTTATCACTTCCTTAGAAGTTGGTGGAATTTACTAGCGGAGCCATCTGGGCTTGGAGCTTTTTGTGGGCGGGCTTCTGACGGACTCAGTTGCTTTGACAGCTACAGGGCTGTTTTCCTAGATATTACCACGTGGCTGTGAACGTGGTGCTGAATTTCAGCACGCCCTGTAGGACGTAGGAAGGTAAATTGAGGCACAGAGCAATTGAATAATGCAAGCGTGCCTAAGGACCCCCAGGAGGTGGGGGCAGCAGGAGCCCAGAGCCCACGTAGTTGACTGCAGGGACTCTGGGCCCTGAGACCAGGCTCTGTGGAGGGCTGTGGTCTCCGCCCCCATCTTGCAGATGGGGAGCCTGAGGCTTGGGAGGTGAAGTGGCTGGTGCAGACATGCCCACTGCCCCCAGGGCCTGTCCCGGGGGAAGAGCCCAGGCCCCGGTTTGCAGGAAGGAGGGCCAGACCAAGGAGAGTGGCATCATCCCTCCACGGCCATCGTTCTCTCCCCGAGTGACCCCCATCCTCTGGGAGGACGCCTGGGTCCTGGCCTCTGTCTCGCCGGCTGCCTCTTGCCCCGAGCCACCATCCAGGTCATTAGGCTCTGCAAAGTCACATTAGGTGTCAGCCACTGTGGCTGGATCAAATCAGGCCACTTAGAGGGACTGAGGCGGCGGGAAGGGGCCCTAGGGCCGCCAGCTCTCGGGCCAGGTTCAGGTCAGTGACAAAGCAGGGGGGCTGGGGCCGGTGCCACTGGCAGGGGAAGCCGGGGGACAGGTGGCTCGGAGGAGGCAGCAGGGCTGGTGGCCCCTAACCCAGGAGCTCAGGGTGTGGTGGGGACAGATGAGCCACAGACCCCCCAGCTGGGTCATCAGAGCCCAGGCGATTAGGACGGGAGACGGAATGGCCCCCGGGCTCCTGCCCAATGAGCCAGGCCAAGTGGCCAGGGAGGGGGGCGGGGACGAGGAGGCAGGGAGAAGCGAGACGAGGGAAGACACTGGGGGGATCAAGGCTGGCAATGCACTGGGTCGGGCTCGCCAGGAGCCACAGACTTGTGGGTCGGCCCCACTGCCCCCTAGCGCACCATGGGGCTTACAGCCTACCACGGCTCCCTGTGTCCCCGGCCTGGTCTCCCTCAGTGGGACACAGACAGCCCGCAGACTGGCCCCTGCCTTCCTCTCTCGTCTCAGAAAGGTGAATCAACACAACCTGGGGCCAGGGGGCTGGGGTTACCTGCCACTCCCGTCCCTCGTGGGTTGTGGGCAATGGGGGGGGGACAGCTGCTCACCTGGAAGGGACTGGCCTGGGCCACTGGCCACACCTCTCCAGCATTTGAGAGGTATGGGGTAGTTTTAAGGACTGGGCATTACCCGCAGGAAGCCCTGAAGCCAGCGAGTGGGAATTCGGGGCAGCAAGACCTGGAGGTGCCCTGTTAGGGCCAAGCTGAGTCCCCCCAGATGTGTGTCGAAGTCTAACCTCCAGTACCTCAGGGCGTGACCGTAATTAAGGTAATTAAGGTAAAATGAGGTCATAGGGTGGGCCCTGACGCAGTATGACCGTGTCCTTCTAAAAAGGGGTTAGAACACAGACTCACGTGGAGGGACGCCCACGTGAGGCCACAGGGACGGGCCCCCCTGGAGCCGAGGGGCGAGGCCTCGGGAGGAGCCGGCCTGGATCGCAGGCCGGGCTCTAGATGGAGAAACAAGTGTCTGCTGTGGGAGCCCCGCCGGGGCGGTTCTGGTGGCCCCGGGACGCCCGGGCAGGCCTCACGACAGGTGCTCCAGGGAGCAGGTCCTACTGGAAATCACGCCCCAGATTTGATGGAAGGTGGTGGGGCCACAAAGAGCAGCCAGTTACACCTCAGCCCGCCTCCCACACTGACGTCAGGGCCCTGAGAGCAGAGGAGACCCCACGCCCCCCCCGTGGGACAGTTGCTGGAAGCATTCGAGACCCCAGCTCTGATTCCCCGAAGCCCCCAAGCAGGCGGCCCACACGCCCTCGCTAAGGAGAACAGCCTCGCGGGTCCGGGCCCTGCAGACCTCTCCCCCGAGCCTCCCTGCCTCCCCTCTGGGCTGCGACCAGTCAGGAGGGGCAAGTCTTGCTGAGCAGTGGGGGTCCCCCACAGGCGGGGATGAATCATTATACAAGGAGCGGCAGCTAGGCCGCTGTGGTCCAGCAGCCCCAGGAGAATGCAGGCGGCCACCGAAGATCCAGGATGCTGGCGGCCTGGGAGGAATTAGGCCGGTGGGAGGAGTTCATGGATAGGAGGCACTTTCCAAACCCAGGCAAGGGTGTGCACCAAGGGTGTCGGTGGGCCTCTGGAGCGGCTCCTGGAGACGGGGGTGGAGGTGGTGGTGACCAGGGCCTGCAGGAGGCACGATGGGGAGGAGCTGAGCCAGTGCGAGAAGACTGGGAGGCGGGAGGGCTGGGTGGGTGCACTCTGAAGGATCAGAGCGCCAGCGCCTGCCGAGGTCCCCGGGAGGCCCGAGGACACGAAGAGCTGCCGCGTGAGGGGCCGTGGGGGTCGGCCGGCTCTGGACCCTCCTTAGGCCAGGGTGGGTGGTAGGTCCCGCCAGAGCTGGGGTCCCTCGTGTTCCCGTGGGATGCCAGGGCCCCAGATGGCCCAGCAGGTGGCAAGGCAGGGGTGGTGGCCAGGGGTTGTGACGCAGAGGTGTCCAGGACGCCGTGTCCTAGCAGAGTGCGTTAGTCACTGACTGCTGCCTAACAAATTATCCGAGATCCAGCCGCTTATAGCCGCCACCTACCGCCTCCCACTCTCTGTGGGCCAGGAATCTGGGTCAGGGTGTCAGCTGGGGCTGCAGGGCTGCGGGGCCCCCTCCAAGCTCCCCCACGTGGCTGTCAAAGGCCTCGGGTCCTTGCAGGCTGCTGGCCAGGGACAGTGGTTCCTTCCTGGGCGGCTTCCCCGGCAGGCAGCAAGCAAGACGGCAGCCAGCTTCCTGAGGAGCATGTGGAGAGAGGCAGGGCAGGAGCAAAGCGGGTCTCTTTACGACTGGTCGGGGAGGGGACATCCTGTCACTTCTCTCACCTCCTGTTGGTCCGAGGCAAGTCAGTGAGTCCAGTCCCTGCTCCAGGGGAGCACGTCACAGGGCACGGATGCCAGGATGGGGTCACGGAGCAGCTTAAAGACCACCACTCCAGGGAGAGACGGGTCCCGCTTGGCCTTCGCATCCCCAAAAGATCAAGAGTGGGTGACCCCCCACCAGTGTTTCCCACATGAGCCTGGCCTCGGGCAGCGAGACGCTGGGGAGGGGAGGCCCCTCAGGCCTTTCCAGGACCGTCGATAAAAGTCTGCGCCAGCCCTGGAGCGTGACCCTCAGAGTACCACGGGGCTTCCCTGCTGGGAGGGCACTGCAGACGCGGAGAGGGCTGTCCCCCTCAAAGACGGAAGACGTAAGGCAGGCTCCTCAAAACGGCAAACCTGGACTGCCTCGCGCGTGTCCCTGGAAGACGTGAGAGCAGGGCCTCAGACAGTCACGGGGGAGGACTCACAAGCGCCAAAAGGTGGGAGCAACCCAAGTGCCCGCTGATGGATGAGTGGATGAGTGGGGTCCATCCACAGGATGGAATATTATTCGGTCTGAAAAAGGAAGGCCTTTCTGGCACCTGCCACAATGTGGATGGACCTTGCGGACAGGCTCAGTGACCTCGGCCCATCACAGAACAAACACTGTGATTCCACTTACATGAGTGGACGCCTCACCTCCGTAGACACAGAAGGGCTGGGGGAGCCAGGGCTGGGGGGTCGGTGTTTATGGGGACAGAGCTCCCGATGGGAAGATGAGGCAGTCCTGGAGCTGGACGGCGGTGGCGGCGGCACAAGGGTGTGAACGTGCTCAGGGCCACTGAGCCGTCCACGTGAACACGGCACATTTCCTGGTACGTGGCTGGGGCCACGCTACGATTTTTTAAAGACTTTACGGTGCAGCATGGCGGTACCTGCCATGCCCACGCACGAAACCAGCTGCACTGCGGCCTGCCGCGCTCCCCGGAGCAGACGCTCCCGTCCTGGGAGTCCGGGCACAGCCTCCAGCTTCAGGGGCGGACCTGGCGGGTGCTCTTCTGTCCTCATGGCCAGGGAGGCAGCTCGCGCTTTCCGCAGCGGGACCGGGCGGCACAGTCACTGCTGGCCTGAGACGCCCTGCTGTCACCAACGGTCCCAGTGTTTGAAATGGGCCACATCAGGGAAGGCATTTCTGGCTTTAAGTCATTGGAAGCTCAAACTGGCGGGAAGAATGAATGCGTCCCACTGAATGGCTGAGGGCCCGGCGTCAGGATTCGCTCGATCAGGGCTGTGGTTCTGTCTCTGGGACTGTCTGCTCTGCCCGCTGCGCGTGTTGGCTTCACCCTCCGGCTGCCGCACCAGTCTTGCCATGTGACCCACAGGCCACACGCACACACAGCAAGCGCGGGTGCCTCGGCGAGACCAAGCTGCTCTTCCGGCGCCCGGTCCCCCGAGGCTTCAGCCCTGACTCACCCTGGGGAAGGAGCCCAGACCCCCCGGAACCGCTCTTCGCCCAGAAGCGTGGAGCTGTGCCCTGCCCGCGTGGGGGCTCACTAGGGAACTCTGAGCCTTCCAGGGGCAGACAGCGGGCCCCAGAGTCCTACCCGACCCTGATCCCCAGGAGGGAATGGCCCGCAGAGCCCTCAGAGGCCAGGCCTCCAGGGACCACAGGGGTCTGGGGCCAAGCCTGGGTGCTGGGACCTGTCATGGGAGGTGGGGGTCCCCGAGAACGAACCCCCCGCCCTGTCTTTGCCACCCACGTGTGGCCCCTGTAGCGGCCTTTGGGGGCAAAGCAGGCCTTAGTGGCTGGTCCTCCAATTCCCCTCATGGGGGGCCCTTGGTATAGGGTGCTAGGGAGAGAGGGAGCCCCATGGTGGTCCTGGTCTCTCCAGTAAGCCTCACGGGGTTCGGAACCGTCACTTCGAAAAGGACGCCACATTCGGTTGGCTCCCCGAGGGTCGTACACAGGGCAGGAGGGGGTGGTGCAGAGACCCCAGGGGCCCACGCTGGAACCAGCTGGGTCCCTCTCTGCACCCCTCCACTGCACCTGCCCCCAAGGCCTGCAATTACGTGGTCCTCCGCACCCTCTCCCTCCGGCCCCGCATCCCACTGGAACCCACGACCACACTCCCCAAACCATTCGCCCGAGACAGCCAGAGCCGTCCTCCACACTCTGCCCCAAACTCGGGGGTGTCCCTCCTGCTGCACACTCCCCACTGTCTCCAGCTGGAGTCTGGAGGAACAGACACGTTCCTGGCTGGACAGACAGCCTGTGTGGTCTGGCATGTCCCCCTACCTTCTTCCCCCAGGTGGGCTCCGGCCACCCAAATGTCCCTCGCCCTGCCTGTCCCCCCTTCTCAGGTGGCCTCTCTGGGGCCCGGCGCTGGCGTCTGTGTGGGAATCACTGCGGGGCCCTGGGATCCTAGCTGGGCCCCTGGATCACCTGCCCAGCATGGGCTGCCGGGGATGCGGGGGGTCCGTGGGCCGGGAGCCCACTCCCACCCTCTCCGCTCGGACACATGCCCCCCCCCCCCCCCCCCCCCGTCTGAAAGCCCGGCCCGGGTTCTGTAGTTTTGGGTTTTCCAGAACACTATTGTTCCCAGGCAAACCCGGAAATTATTCCGGTAGATTTTCCCTTTGTCTGCCCCTCTTCCATCCTGGCAGCCGCGTCCTCAGAGGCCTGTGCCCTGCCGGGAGCACCTCGCCCAGCCCACCGGCCGCACACTTCTGAGTCATGACCCCGGCCCTGGCCCGCTCCAGCTCCTGGGCCTTTCTGGCCACGGGCGCCACGTGGCTGCCACCTAGTGGCCACCTCAGGGGTGACAGGCTTTCCCCGCGGCTGCGGGCCGGCTCCGCAGACCGGCTCACCCCCACCCAGCTCCTTCTCCCACTGATTCGTTTGCCTAGCAAATGACAGTGGGCTCTGCTTAGCCAGGCCTGGTGGGCCTCATGGCTAGAGGGGCACAGCCAGAGGAAGCACTCGGTCCCACTGCTCGGGGGACCCACCTCCCGGCAGGACAGGGGCCAGAGGTGTACCAACACCACCGGGCAGCGGGCAGGTGGGATGCAGGGACAGGCTCTCCCTGCCGCTCTGCCCGGGGCCCACCTTCTCCTCCAGCCTACGGGGGTAGTGGACTCCCCAGAGGGGAGGGGAGGTGGCTGGAGGTGCGGATGGACGCAGCTGTCCTCCAGGGGCCCCAGCTCCAGCCGTCCCTCTGTCCTTCTCGAGGCCACCGGCCACGTCCTTTTGTCCTTTTTCTGTTTTTAACAGCTTTATTGGCTCACCGTCCCGTTCACGCCTTTCAAGCGCACGGTCGCTGGGTTTAGGACAGTCTCGGGGACGTGTAGCTGCCAGGTGGTCACGTTCAGAACCCACCTGCCCAGGCCCGGGCACGGCTGCACACGCTCTGTCCCCGGGCACCTGTCAGAGGGATCGGGCACCGTTCGCCTCCCGCATCTGGCTCATCCCCGGGGGGATGGCTTCACCGTCCACCCCCGCTGTTGTGTGTGTCAGGATGTCCTTCCGCGGGACAGACGGCCATGGTGTGTGTATCCATTCATCCTCTCAGGGGCATGCGGGCCCCCTTCGCTTTTTGGCTATGGTGAGTAAGGGGGCGGCGACCCCGTGGGGAGAGTTTCCCGCAGGGCCCCTCACCTCATCTCTCTGGGACGGCCCTAGAGGAGAGGAGCTGTGGGTCAGAGGGCTGCTCGGTGTTCACCTGGGGAACTGCCAGCCAGGGGAAGCCTCGTGCTCCCCTCCGGGACCCCGGCCCTCATCCAGGCCCTCCGACGGACAGCGCCTGACACGGAGCCCGGTGCTGCCGCCTGCCCGTCGCCGTGGGGCCTTGGTGTGCGCCCCGGGGCTCTGCTGGCCTCTGCCCCTTCCCCTTGCTCTCCCTCGGACTCCAGTCCAGGGTCTCCGAGCTCCTTCCCTGAACGGCTCCCAGGGCGTCGTGCAATCAGTCGGGGAACGTCCCAGCTGGAGTCTCCAGGAGGGTGAGGGCTCTGGCTTTTTTTTTTTAATTTTTATTTATTTATTTGAGGGAGAGATAGAGACAGAGACAGAGCGAGCGTGAGTGCAGGGAGGGGCAGAGGGAGAAGCAGACTCCCCATGAAGTGCAGAGCCTGAGATCATGACCTGAGCCAAAATCAAGTGTCGATGCTTGGTGGACGGAGCCGCCCAGGCGCCCCCAGCGCTCGGTGTCCTGGAGCGCAGAACAGATGCTGCAGTCACTCTCCCTCGCCTGGAGAAGAAGCTCTCCGAGGACACGATCCAGAGCTGTCTTGATGTCTCTTTCTTTCTTTCTTTCTTCTTTCCTTCCTTCTTTCGTAGTTTCAAGTTTTTATTTAAATTCTGGTTAGTTCACGTCCGGGGTAAGATTAGACGTGGGTGCCCAAAACAGTGACTCAACATTCCAGACGTCCCCGGTGCTCGTCCCGAATCCCCATCACCTGCCCCCCCACCTCCCCCTGTAACCATCAGTGTGTCCTCTGTAGTGAGGAGTCTGTTTCTCGGTTGGTCTCTCTGTTTCTTTTTCTCCGTCTACGTTCATCTGTTTTGTTTCTCAAATTCCACGTGCGGTGAGATCATACGGCATTTGTCTCGGACTGACTTCTCTCACTCAGCCTGACGCCCTCCAGCTCCGTCCACGTCACTGCAAATGGCAGGATCTCATTCCCTACGTGGCCGAGTCATGTTGCACTGCTGTTCTAGTTTCCAGGCAGGGCTGCGGTGGGCAGAGCTCTTACCTGCAGAACATTGTCCAGTCTCTCCCCACTTTTCCGTGAACAGCAGCCCCCCACTCCTGGGCTAAGGGAGCCTGGAAACTCAGCCTTGGTCGCTCAGCCTGTCCTGAGCAGCTGAGTCTGAGGTTGACTTGGGAAGGCGAATGGCTCAGGTGGGGTCTGGGAGAGGTCATCCACGTCTTCGCTCCCCCCCGCCCCGCCCCATGGGGAATCTGACCTGGTGGAATGTGGCCTCCATTTGAGGAGAGGCTGCCTGAGAAGGAAGCCATGCAGAGGAAAGCAGTACTAAGGTAGGAGAAGACGAATGGGTGAAGCGCCTGGATCAAGCCATGCCTGAAGGCTAACGCCCGGGCTTTTCAGTTATGTAAGCCACATTTTCTTTCGTACAAGTCGTTTTGAACCTTGTTTCTGTACCATGTGATCCGAAGACTCCCAGGTAACGCAAGGTGTATGACCCACAAACGATTAACACCTTAGCCTGTTTTTCTATCAGGTTTCTCGGTGTAGCGATTTGTGGGAGCAATTAGTACATGAGGAACTTCTTATCACATACTTTGCAAAAGTTGTGTCTGGTTTGCCCATCCGTTTCCTGACACTGAAGTCCTGCTGTAAGCCCAGTGTGGGCATGAGGGCTAACGTTCCGGACGTGCGGCTGACTTCAGTTTATTAACCGTTTGTCCAGGGTTCTGCCCTGCAGCTGCGAGCGCGCGTGTGCATTCTGGAGCTGAGCTCCTCCTGGCCTGTGAAGACCGGGGAGTGTCTGTTCCGGCAGCAGTCCGTGAACGTTTCGTAGGAATTCACCTATTAAGCCAGCTAGGTCCGGCGTGCCCGTGTATGCGGGCTTCCGGTCATGCAGGGGAGCGGTGCCTCTAGGCGGAGACGTCCCCACGGAGCGAGCAGGCTGTGCGCGCAGAGCTCGGGCCGCCACCGGTGCTGGGATTTTGGCGGAGACTCAGAGGCAGGCGGAGGAGGGGACAGCTCACGCTGCAAGCCTGGGTTCGGCTGGGGCGTGACCGAGGCTGTTGGTCCGGGGAAGTTGCGGGCAGCTAAGGAGACGTGCGAGCCCGTGGCCAGGGTGTGCGCTGGCTGTCTCCGCTCGGTCCCCGGGGGGAGCGGGGCAGAGGGGGAAGTTGCCGGTTCCTGACCGAGCCCTGGCCGTTGGGTCCGTTTCGCCAGGGTCCGATTGCGTGTCCCGTCCACCAGATAGAACACCATCGGCTCAGTCTTGTCTTCCACACGATCCAGCCGTGTGTCACATCTGCTTCCGAGTCCGCGCTCCAGTGTTTGAGTCTGCGCTCTCACCGAGCGCCGTGTCCTCTCCCGTGTTTCCCGTGGGTCCCGCCGGAGCTAGGATTGTTTCCTGTCTTTCTGAAGCGTCAGTTTTGAGTTCCTTTCGTTCTGGTCTTCGTACGTCCTTCCCTCTGTTCTCTCTGGGCCTCTCTCCACTCTTGCTGGAGCTGCTGGAGCCGGACGCGGCACCCGTTTCGGTTTTGTAAGCGGCGGTCTCCGGCTGGGAACTTCCCTCCCCAGGCTGTGGTGACACAGTCCGCTGTGTTGTACTTTCCTTGTGGCTCATCGGAAGTTTTCGTGGTTTCCCCTGCGATGGTCTCCTCGGCCTCGAGGTTGTTTACGAGTGTGTATTTTAGTTCTTAAGCATATGTTACTCTTGTGAAAAATCTCTCTTTTTATGCTTAAAAGAAACATTTAGTTCTAGGAGGACTTTCTCCCCCTTTTTGTAGATTCCTTGGGGTTTTCCACGTAGATAACAATGTCACGGGCAAACGGGGTAGTTTTATTTCTTCCTTTCTATGTGTGCCTTTTGCTTTGTTTTCTTGCCACTGGCGAGAACTTCCCCAGGCTGGGCCCTTCCCTGGCCTCCGGGGAAGCCCTCGGTCTCCCAGCAGCAAGTGTAATGTTAGCTGTGGGCTTTGGGGAGACGTTCTCAATTTTGTTGTTACAGTTCCTCTCATTCCTAGTTTTCAGAAAGTTTTTTTTTTTTTTTAATCACGTATAGGAGTTGAATTTCATCAAAGTTTGTCAATTCTTCTTCTTTAGTCAACGAATTACATTGACTTTTCAAACGCTGGGCCAGCTTTGTGTCCCTAGAATAAAGCCCACTTGGTCATGGTGCTGCCAAGTGCCGGGGGCTAATGTTTTGTTAAGGGTTTTCGCATCTATACTCACGAGGGATGTTGGTCCGTAGTTCTCTTGTGACGCATTGTCTCGTTATGGCGTCTGGGCAATACTAGTTTCCTAAGATGAACCGGCACAGCTTCTGGAAGAGGTTGTGTAAGGTTCTTCCAGTGTTTGGCAGAATTCTCAAGCAAAACCATCAGGACTAGAGCTTTCTTTCTTTGGAGTTTTAAAATTTTGAAATCAACGTCCTTCACATTCACAAGGCTGTTCAAGTGATCGACTTCAAGTTGGATAAGCCGTGGTCGTTTGTGCCCTTCTAGGAGCTGCTCCCTTTCATCTAAGTCGCCAAGCGTCTGTGTGTAGGGCTGTTCACTGTGTTCCCTTAATAGCCTTTCGGCGTCTGTAGGGTCTGTTGTGAGATCCCCTCTTGTCAGGCTCACTGGAAGCCTGTCAACTTTATTGACCTTTTCATAGAAACACTTTTTGTTTCTTTGATTTTCTCTGTTATTTGCTTAAAATTTCATGGATTTCTGCTATCTGTATTATTTCCTTTCCTTCTCCTTGCTTAGGGTTCATTTTTGCTCTTTTTTCCTCTAGATCTTAAAGTGGAATCTCCTTTTTTCTCGTCCAAGTGTTTAATGCTACAAGTTTCCCTCAAAGCTCTGTGTTTGTTGCAGCCACAAAGTCCTACATGTTGCACTTTCATTTTTATTCATTTTAATTTTTTTCCAGTTTTCCTTGAGATGTCCTCTTTTTTTAAAACAATATTTTATTTAGTTATTTGACAGAGAGAGACAGTGAGAGGGAACACAAGCAGGGGGAGTGTGAGAGGGAGAAGCAGACTCCCTGCTGAGCAGGGAGCCCGATGTGGGGCTTGATCCCAGGACCCCAGGACCATGACCTGAGCTGAAGGCAGACGCTTCACAGACTGAACAGCCCAGGCGCCCCTGAGATGTCCTCTTGATCCATGGATTGTTTTGAAGTGTGTAGTACAGTTTTCAAGAGCTTGGGGATTTTCTTGTTATCTTTTTTTTTTTTTTAAGGTTTTATGTATTCATTTGTCAGAGAGAGAGAGAGCAAGAGAGACAGAGCAGAAGCTGGGTGAGCAGCAGAGGCAGAGGGAGAAGCAGGCTCCCCGCTAAGTAGGGAGCCCAACACGGGACTCGATCCCAGGACCCCGGGATCATGACCTGAGCTGAAGGCAGACGCTCAACCAACTGAGCCACCCAGACTCCTGAGAGAACACTATCAGAAATGTGGAATAGAGCTGAGATCAATGTCAGAGGAAACGTGCTGTAGCCGTAAATGCAAAACTTAGAAAATGTGAACGGTTTGTAATCAGTGGAGTGACTAAAAGGGTCCTAAGAGAATATTATGAACAGCTCCATGCCAGCACATTCAACAGATTCCTTGAAAAACACAAAGTACCAAAGCTCACTGAAGACGTAGATGACCTGATAGGTCTATATCTAGCAAAGAAATAGAACTTTCATTAATTTTTTTAAAAGATTTTATTTATTTATTTGAGAGAGAGCAATCAAGAGAGGGTGAGAGCAGGTGGAGGGACAGGGGGAGGGAGGAGCAGACACCTGCTGACCAGGGGGCCCTGTGGGGGTGCGGGGCTGGACCCCAGGACCCCAGCATCATGAGCTGAGCTGAAGGCAGACACTTTTTTTTTTTTAAAGATTTTATTTATTTATTTGACAGAGATAGAGACAGCCAGCGAGAGAGGGAACACAAGCAGGGGGAGTGGGAGAGGAAGAAGCAGGCTCATAGTGGAGGGGCCTGATGTGGGGCTCGATCCCATAATGCCGGGATCACGCCCTGAGCCGAAGGCAGACGCTTAACCGCTGTGCCACCCAGGCGCCCCCGAAGGTAGACGCTTAACTGACCGCACCACCCAGGCGCCTGAAATCGAACTTTTAGTTACAAAGAAAATAATATATATACCCTGAAATAAATATATATATATACCCAAATAAATTGTTTGCTGGGGTTATGTTTTAAAAACCCAATGATAAGAAAACAGCTCAATTGTAAAAACCGGTCAAAGCATTTGAGCAAACCCCTTACTAAAGAGGACGGATGGTGGCACATGAGTGAGCACACGAGAAGGCGCTACGAGTCATTCGTTACCAGGAAAGTGCAGATTAAATCCACAATGAGGGGGCGCCTGGTGGCACAGCGGTTAAGCGTCTGCCTTCGGCTCAGGGCGTGATCCCGGCGTTATGGGATCGAGCCCCACATCGGGCTCCTCCGCTATGAGCCTGCTTCTTCCTCTCCCACTCCCCCTGCTTGTGTTTCCTCTCTCCCTGGCTGTCTCTCTCTCTGTCGAATAAATAAATAAAATGTTTAAAAAAAAATGTAAATCCACAATGAGACACCACCGCACGTCCATTAAAATGGCTGAAAGTTAAAAGACTGACAACCGAGTGTTACGAGACGGGCGGCGAGTCTCACCTCCCACCGTGGAGAACAGCGCGGCGACCTCTTCACGGCACTGACCAAGAGAGATGGAAGTATTTGTCCGCGCTGACCCCTGAACACAGATTGTCCCAGCAGCTTTATTTGTAACCGCCCCAAACCGGGAACAACGCCCACGTCCATCAATAGGGGAGCGGATAAGCAAATTGGGGTCTATCCTGCCATACGAGGGACTAGTTCTCAGCCATGAAACGTAAGGAACAACATGGACAGATCTCAAAGTCACTGTGTGAAGAAGCCGGACAAGAAAAGAGTGGGTCAGGGGCGTCTGGCCGGC
Source organism: Ursus arctos (assembly GCF_023065955.2). Taxonomy (NCBI): domain Eukaryota; kingdom Metazoa; phylum Chordata; class Mammalia; order Carnivora; family Ursidae; genus Ursus; species Ursus arctos. The sequence continues at coordinate 1,326,855 of NW_026622919.1, forward strand.
TCAGCAGGGGAACGTCCGACGCTCTGTCTCAGGGTCTGGAGCTCAAGCCCCACACTGGGCATAGAGCTTACTTAAAAAAAAAAAAAAAGAGTACATATTATATGACTTTATTTACATAAAGTTACAGAACTCTCTAGTGATGGAAGCAGACCAGCGGTTCCCCAGGGTGAGAAGGGGGAGGAGGGGCGGGGAAGTTTGGGGGGGCGGGGGGAGCTTGGGGGTGTCGGGTGTGCCCACTGTCTTGACCGGGATGATGGTTCCACGGGTGTATGGGTGTGGCCAACGTATAAAATCGTGTCCTGTGGAAGTGTGTAGTCCCTCGTGTGTCAGGGACACCTCGATGAGACTGTCCACCAACTGCAAGAGCTGAGGGGGCCTGGCCAGCTCAGTCAGAAAAGTGAGCAGCTCCTGGTCTGGGGGCCACGAGTTGGAGCCCATGTGAGGTGTGGAGATTGCTGAAAAATAATAATAAACTTAAAAACCCCACAACTTCAAGTGGTCTTCCGGAACACTCGCGTTGGGGACGGTTCCTCTCGGAAGGACGCAGTGGCCGTGGGGTGATAAACAGGAGTTACAGGAGGCCACCTGTGGGCACTCTGGTCAACAGCCCCAGGGCCTCCCAGCCCGCAGAGCGGGGCCCCCCATCCATGAGCGCCACGGTCACGACTGTCACCTCGGGCCCAGGTCCAGCAGCGGTGGGAGCACCTTGGCCGGCAGCGACGGCTGTGGAGGGGCAGGGAGGGGCGGGGAGGGGCAGGGAGGCCTCTGCTCCTGGGCGGCTGATGTCTGGCTGACCTCTGAGGGGTGCGGAGGAGCCCAGCAGCCCCCAGCCCCGCGGCACGACCCCAGGACCGGTCAGCACCTCCTCCCTTGCCATCCACCTTCTCCAGAGAGCACACCCAGGGCTGGACGGCAGGCCCGCTCGGAGGGCTGCTCCCTGCTCTGGGCCCCGATGACGCCCACAGTGGGTGCACAGGGAGCAGGAGAGAGGAGGGAAGGGGAGGGAGGGAAAGCCCTGGAAAGCCAGGGGCAGCCTGCAGAGACAGAGCGAATGCCCGATCTGGGGAAGGCACAAAGGGAGGGAGAGGGAATTGCTTCAAGGGACCACCGGCTCTCCGAGAGCAGGCAACAAAGCCGTCCAGGGGCTGAGAGAGAGGACAGCCTGAGCAGAGCAAGGGGCCCTTTCGGAGTAGCCTACTCACAGAGGGACAGCCCAGGGTGGCCCGGAACCGATGGGGGAAGGTGGATTGGTCACCCTGGGGACAGGAAGGGACGGAGATAGCAGCAAGCTGGGCACGGCGGCAGGGGTCCAGTCCAAAGACCACACAGGAGGAGGTGTTTTGGAGGGAAGCCCTTGGACTGCGGCAGGAGATGCTGTGGAAGGTGCAGCAGAAGCCGAGATCAGGGCCACGGAGGAGCTGATGCACGGGGCCACGGTATCTTGCTCCAGGAAAACTGGAGCCTATCCTGCTTGCTACTGACATTCCGGTTTGAGGAATCATTTAGACCTGGAGTCAGAAGCCAGTCTCCCCGAAGGAAGGTAACCAACAGGATCAGCATTTGCGAAGGGGTGGAGGGCACCCAGCCAGCCGTGGTTCTCGCAAAAGGCAAAGAGCAGACCCTCTTGGGCTGAAAGGCCCCGACACTTCCAGCCCCCACCCCAGCCTTTCTCTGTGACTCCCCAGCAATGAAACCCAGGCAGGTGAGAGTCTCTCTGGGGATCCCAGGGCAGAAGGCAGAGCGGGGTCTTCCAAGGCCTAGGGACACCTCCCACTGATCCCCCCGGGGGGGGGGGGCCCGAACCCGGGAGCAGCCCCCCAGGCCCATGGGAGGCAGTGGATGAGGACCCTGGAGATCTGGGGCAGGGTCAAGATGGAGCCCAACAGGGGCTGCTGGGGAGCCAGGAGCAAGCCCGTCCAGGGCAGGACAGAGGCAAGCCTCTGTTAGAGGACACACAGGAGCTGCCCTGAGGACGGACACTACAGGACGGGCTAGTCCCAGGGCTGCCTGGGCTGCGAGGAGAGGCCTCTGCCCTATCTCCCCAAAAGGGCCCCTTATGGCATCAGCAGGACAAGCTGACCCCTGGGGGCCAGTTGGTTGGGTGGTCTGGGTAGCAGCCCCCTGGGGGAGGGGGAAGGGGGCAGGTGGAGAGGAGGGGGGAGAAAAAGCACATGACTCCACTTTCCCGTTTTCCATCATCTTTCAGGAGCATCTCTTACGGAAAATACTTCCCTGACGAGTGGTTTCCCCACCGTACTTTGTCCTGCTGTTCAGCTGTCACAGTCCAGTAAAGCAGGGAAACTACTGGGGTCTGGTGGCCCGGGGTGTTTCGGGGGGTCTGGCTGGAGAAGGTGCACTGATGCGAGAAAACCCTTCCCTGCCCTGCAAGTCTGTGCTGTGGTCTGAGGCTCACTTAAAAAAAACCCAACTATTTATAAATAGACAGATGAACTCACCCCAGTTGGACGGAGCGGGGAGGGAAGAGGCGGATGACCCAGGGCCATGGGGTCACTGGCGAGGGCCTGTTGGGCTCTCTGCACACGTTTGAGCTGATTTCAGGGTTCGACCCTTGTCCCCAATGGCCCCAGACGACACCAGCCTCATTCAAGGACCCAGAGCTCCAGGAAGGGCCCGCTCAGGATGCGCACTTCTGAAGAGTGTCCACACGACAGGCTGTCCTGCTGACGCCCCCTCCCGTCCCCAGCAGCCACACCAGTGTGGCCATCAGACCCGTGCGGTGCTGCCTGCACTCATCGCTTGATATGTTCCTGGAATCAGATTTCTTTGCAGGGGCGCCCCGCTGGCTCCGTCGAAGACCGAGCGCCCCTTGATCTCGGGGTTGTGGGTTCAGGCCCCATATTTGGTGTAGAGAGGACTTAAAATCTTTAGAAGAAAATTCTCTTTTCAAGGTTCGATATAATTATCTCCCTTCTAAGCAAAATATGAAACGGACCCTTTATTTAATGTTTCCCTATAACATTAGAAACGATCACATGTTGTGGTCCCATTTTAACAGATGGCTTCCTTCCCAGGGTCACCAGCAGCACTGGTGGGGGGAGTCCATCCACCGTCCATCTGTCCATCGGACCTCTGGGCTGCGGTGGGGGCGTGGGCGCAGGCTGGAGGGTGCAGGGGGTGGGTGGGAAGCAAGACCTGGCCAGTGCTCAGGCATGGGCGGTAGCACGCCTGCCTTGTTCCAGCTGTCGACGTTCATCCCTGTTTATGGCCGAGCAATCCTGCGTCGTGCGGACACGCCACACTCTGGTGGCCTGGTCAGCAGGTGGTGGACGTGGGGTCGTTCCTGCCCAAGCGTCTGCGTGGACACATGTTTCTTAGCTGCTGTAGCAATTGGCGGATAACTGGCAGCTTCCCTCCTCTCTGCCCCGGCGTCCCCCCCAGAAGCAGCCAGAGACAGCCCATGCGGCCCTGACCCATCCCACGGGCTGCACCTGCCGCCACGCCCCCACATCCCCACGCCCCCACGTCCACTGCCCCCACGCCCACTCCTGTGGCCCCCGGCTTCCCCTCCAGTCTGCCGGAGGAGCTCAGGGCTCCCACTGGGGTGGCGTTCGTGGCTTCCCGCAAGGGTCGCAGTTCCGGCTCTGACATTCGGCTGTACGATCCATTGCCAGGTGAGGCTTGCGTCCTGCGAGCTGAGGGTCCGGCGTCACCCCGCGGCCCGCGGACGTCCAGTTGCCCAGCACCGCTGGTTGAAAGAATGTCCTCTCACCGGTGGGTGGTCTGGGCGCCCGCGTTTAAATTTCTTGACAACAAATACTTGGCATGTACCTTTTTGTAAAGTATGAAGTGTTTCTTTAAGAAAAAAAGGCCAGGGCCGACTGGCGGGAGGCCAGGTGAGATCCCTGCCCCGGGTGCAAGTAATCGGCTTGCCCCCCCCCCCCCGCCCCTCCGGGACAGCAGGTGCGGGCAGTGGCCCCCGGGGGCTGAAGGCTGGGGCTGACCCACCGCATTGCTCACACTTTCAGGCCGGCTTTGAGTGCCCACGCAGGAAGTGTGGGGCCCCTGGACCCGCCAGGCCCTCCCGCTGCCCTTCCACCCAGGAGCTCGGGCTCCAGGAAGCCGCAGCCGGTGGAGGCACCGCCTGCCACGGGTCCCAGTGCCGGGAAAGCGTCCCTCCCACCGCACCCGCCGTGCCAGCCTCACCACCGGGGTCCCTGCCAGACCAGCACTTTCTCCCCTTGGTCCTGGTAGGGACAGGCTGGACGAAGTTTGGTGAGATGCCAGCTGCCTGGATTGCCCGGGGCACGGGGACGTAGGGTGAGATGATTCCTTGCTCCAAACCAAAGCAGCTTCAAGGAGCGAGAACACGCCCCTCGGTGGCCCACACCTGCTCCCTTTATAAGGTGTCTGGGGTCTGAGAGAGGTGGCAGCCTTCCTCCCGGCCTTACTCACCCCGACCCCTCCTGTTTATTATTGGGCTGTGGTTCTAGTTGTCTCAGTGGGGGTTCTGACCTGGGCACGGGGAGTTATGTGCAAGCCCCAAACCCCAAACTGTCAGAATTGGGCCTGGCCAGGGCTCTCTTTGGATGCACCCTGGCCAGGCCCGGCGGTGCCTGCCCCCCCGCCCCCCCGTCCCCTGCTCCTAGAAGGCTCGCGTCAGCTTCTGAGATCCCAGGTGCGCGGCTGCTTTGTGCCGACCCCCAAACCAGGCCAGACCCCAACCCCCCGGCAAGGACGCAGGAAGCATGCCCCACACACCAAGTCCTCTGCTCAGAAATGGAACCTGGATCCCGCGCTATGGCAGGTTTTCAGGGGTGAAGGGGCCGAATCTGATAGTTGGCGGCAGGACCGAGCAGAGGAAGGACGGGGGAGACACCGCAGGCCGGGGCTGATTCTCAGGAAACCAGCTCTTCCAACGTGCAATTGCGGAAACTAGAGGTTAGCAAAGATGGATTCTTACCGTTTCTACATACAATGAATTACTGCTGGACTTACGTTCACATTTTTGCAAAGACTATTTTTAAGGATTTGAGATATAATCTCCAGCCGACTCTGTGCTCAGCAGAGTGTGATGTCGGGCTGGATCCCTCGCCCCCGAGATCGCGACCTGAGCTGAAACCCAGGTGCCTCTCAAAGACTATTTTTATTTATTTTTTTTAAAGATTTTATTTATTTATGTGACAGAGAGACAGCCAGTGAGAGAGGGAACACAAGCAGGGGGAGTGGGAGAGGAAGAAGCAGGCTCCCAGCGGAGGAGCCCGATGTGGGGCTGGATCCTGGAACGCCAGGATCACGCCCCGAGCCAAAGGCAGACGCTTAACGACTGCGCCACCCAGGCGCCCCTCTCAAAGACTATTTTTAGATACGCGTGCTGAAGTATTTATCTATAAATGACTCCACGTCTGGACTCTGCTTCCAAATAATCCGGTGGCGGGGCTGGTGCGTGCTCCCCGCCGTAGCTGGGGGGGGGGGGGACACGCAGGTTGCGTGCTTGCACCGGGTTTTAGCTCAGACCCGCCTAACACCATATTTTGTTGTATACTCGAAATGCTCCAGAGCCAGAGGGTCGGAGGCCCTGATGTCTGACCGAGCCGCCGAGGGGCAGCAGCAGGCCCTGGGGCAGCATCCAACCGTCCGCAACTTTGAAAGGCCTCGGGGTGGCCCCCACACCAGCTGCTGCCCCCGCCCGTCTGTCCAAGAGCGTGTGGGCTGGAGAACGGGGGTCTGCCCAGACCCTTTCTGGGCTTGCCAGACCACCGGCCAGTGCCCAAGAGCCCAGGACTCTGACCCCAAGGGCTCCTCCCACAGCCAAGAGCGGTGCGCCCAGGGCAGCTGGTCAGATCCACTGGGGACTCTCACAGCAGGGGGAGGGCCGTCTTGGAGCACCTAGGTGCCTGCTGAGAAGAGGCGGCCCCGGGCGCCCACGGTAACTTGGATCCAGAAACTCATCACTGACCAGGCCCCTGACCTGCACATCCTGCCCGCCCCCCTGCCTCACCCCTTCCCTCCCCTGGTTGCCTGTCCCCCCCAGTTCCTCTGCCCACAGGCCACCCCAATGTATCTGGTCAGGGCTGGAGCTTCTTGCTTCCTCTGGGCCTTCAGCCTTGCCCCCCAGAACCGGTGCTGAGTGGGTCTTGTGGCCCCCGGTCAGCGTCGCCGCCCACAGACCAGGCCAGCCGCCGACACACAGACAACCAGACATGGAGCACTCCGCTGTCCTTTATTAACACCTCTGCAGAGCCCCCGCTGCTGGGGGCGTGGACAGGCAGCTCCAGCAGCAGAACTCAGGGGCTGGCGTTTTGGGTCTCAGCTGTGGGGGGCCTGTGGACAGCCACCGTCAACACAGAGCGGGCCCCTGAGGACACCTTGCAGCCTGCCTCTGCCTGGGGAGCTGAGGGAGGCGTGGGCAGCGCGTGGGATACTGCCCACCCGGGAAGGCAGCAGCAGGCTCCTGGCTCCGAGAGCTGTTGGCAAAACTACTTGCGAAAGCAACAGGGGGCTGGCTGGACCTGGCGCCCGCAGGCCGTGTGCTCACCGTCCCTCCGGGACAGGCTGATTCTGCCCACGCGCCCGGGAGCTCTGGGGGCACAGCCACCCTTGAGTGTCAGGAAAGCTATGGTCCCTCTCCAGAAATAAAAGTGCACGTGCACACACCTAGTCCAGGGGGCCACGCTGGGGGTCGGTACCCCCCTCCCCCGGCTGCCACCCAGCTCCTTGACGGAAGCTGCCAGAAGATGCTGCTCAGGGCCCCAGACTCTAGAAGGCCTGGACAGCCCGCCTCCAGTGTTAACTGGCTACTCAGGGAGGGAAGAAAACCGGACCTGGGCCTGGACACCCCCCTCTGCGTCCTAAGTGTGCAGGGGGGGGGCCGCCGGAATACCAGATGGGGAGAGCCTGGGGTGGGCGGGCAGGAGGTGGAGGGGACAGGGTCACTGGAATGGGCTCCGGCCAGGAAGGCTGGGTGTGGGCAGGAGCCTGTCGGGGAAGGCCAGGGTGGGGTCCTGGCCGGTCGGAGGGAGGCTTGGGCACCGGTCCAGCGCCCAGCCCACCAACCCCCCTGGGCTCTGGAAGAACCTGGTGCTGGGGTCTGGACATGGCTCAGCCCGCTCCCCGGCCCATCAGGAAAGCACTTTGATGCCGAAGTGTTTGCGAAGCTGTTCCAGAAACACGAACGTGAGCACGGTGTGGGGCATGAGGCGGATGCCTGCAGGCACGAGGCCCTGGGCGGAGACAGGGGGACAGGAAGTGAAGAGAGCCCGGCGGGCCCGCCCCCAGCCCCGCCCCCAGCCCCAGCCCCGCCCCGCAACCACCGCCCCCCACCGCCCCCCACCGCCCCCCAGCCCCGGCAGCCCCACCCCCTCCCTAGCCCCTGCAGCTCCGCCCCAGCTCGGCCCCCTGCCCCGCCCCCTCCCCCTCTCCCTGCCCCAGACCCCGCCCCTGCCCCACCTTGTAAAAGGCCAGCGGCCCGAGCTTTGCTGTCTCTACTGCGCAGTGGAGAACACCCTGGGGAAAACACAAAATAAAGCAATAAACAAAGCTGCTTTTTACTTGCGAGGTACAAGTAACACCCTCCCCAGAACTGGCCAGTGGCCCCGTGCAGTGAGCGGCCTGGACCAGTCAGAGGTCCTGACGGCAGGAGGGGCCAGCAGGCAGGAAGGTCAAGGGCCACCCTGCCTGCTGACACAGCAAAACCAGAACAGGGACAGGTGACCCGCCGGCACCCACGCCTGCGGTAGGCTGCGGGTTCTGGGCCTGCAGACCCCTCACCGACCTTCCCTGACCACAGTGAACCCCCGGCCTCTGTGATCACACCACGGAATCAGATTTAAAAACACACATGGTGGGGGGCCCTGCTGGCTCAGTCGGTAGAGCATGCGACTCTTATCTCAGTGTCGTGAGTTCAATTCCCACGTTGGGCGTGGAGCCTACTTAAATCAAATAAAATCTTTAAAGACACACACAGGGCCAAGGGCTGCTCCAAGGCCGGCTGGGAACAGCAACTCACGGAGGGGGAAGAAAGCCTCATCCACATGCCAGGACAAGGGCACGGGGTCACCCAGCCACGGAGTTCGACAGTAGCAGCATGGGGACCCCTCCCTGGTCCCCCGTCCCAGCCCCCACTCACCTGATACTCGCCCTTGGAGTTCATCAGCCGCGTCTTCAGGACGTCCAGGGGCTGGCACAGGATCGTGGCACACCCACCCTGCGGGGGGGGGGGGCTTATCACCAATGGGGCTGCCAGGCAGAGTACGTGGGCATCCTCACCCCCCCCACAGACCCACCCCCATAGAAGGCCCTGGGTTGCACCCCCGGAGGCATCCTCGGGGCCGCTGGGGGACACTAAGAACCATGCTGGCTGGGGCAGCGGGATCTCAGCGCCCGTTTACGTACGTAGCTCGAGGGACATCCGCCACACCTGCCCACAGCCCCCTGCCTTCTGCGCCCCGGCCTCTCCCTGGGCCCCCACGGCCAGGCCAGCACTCACTGCGATGAAGCTGGCAACGAAGTGAGTGAGGACGCCATCAGACAGGTACCCGGTGCTGAGGACCAGCTGCTTGGCTTGATCGTAGCAGGACAGCTGTGGGGGTGGAGGGGACGAGAAGGACTGTGGGATGGCCCCCGGCTCCAGGCAAAGTAGACAGGGGCCCCCAGGGACACCACCAGGGCTGACCAAGCGTCTGCCCTACAGGCCCCTCCACGGCCACCGGGCCAGACAAATGGGGAGGCCCGGACCGGGAGGGGCCTCCCCACCTGCCCAGCCCCCACCTGCGGTCCGAGCCCACGGCCTTCCGCCACCACCTCTCCAGGGTGCCCCGAGAGCCCCACCGCCGGCAGAAGCCCCACCTGGCCCACGGTGACAAGCATCCCCCGACTGGATGCCATGCTCGCGCCCGAGAACAGCTTCTTCAGACCCTCTGCCGGAGAAGGGAGGTCAGGCGCCTGGCCAGATCCCGCAGGTCTCCCCCAGGTCCTGCTCAGCACCCCCCAGGCCCCACTGGCTCCTTGGGCCTCCAAACACGGGGCCTGCTCCTCTTACCTTCTCGGGCCACGCGGTACAAGCCGTCCACGGCGTGGGCGTAGCTGCCAGGGACAGACAACGGGCCTGTGTGAGGCTCTCCCTGCCCACCAGCCCCCACGGAGGGTCCTCCCCCGGGGACAGCCCTGCAGCTGTCACGGCGGCACCCCCCCGAGGCTGGCCCTGTCTGTGGGCTGTTCCTGAGGGTGCGAGGGTGGGGGCCTGCCTGACCCCCTCCACTCCATTCACTTGGTCCACTTTTGGTGGCTCACGCTCCGGCCCGAGTGGACAGTGGGCTTGCCTGGGGCCCCATTTTGCCCCTGGACTGTAGCCAGCGCCTGGCTGCTAGCTAGGGTGTCCGTCCGTCGGCAGCCTTGGAATCATCAGGATCTTAAGACTTCATAAAAAATGGTATTTTACCATTAAAAAAAAAAAAAAATCCCAGCTCCCAAACCTGTTTAAAGGCCCAAACTCACTTAAACTTGTAAAACATCTTTCCTGTGACCGAGTACAAGATACCAGAAAGGGGGGGAGTAGCCAGCCTCCGTCCCAGACCCCCCACCGGGAAAGAACCCAGAGGCCCTCGTGACTCAGGGCAGGGCCCATGGGCGCGGTGTCAGCCGGCTCTGCCTGCCCCCGGTGACGCCACAGGCAACATGGCCTGTTGGGACTCCCAGCCGTGGCCTGGCCCAGCCGCTCAGGTCCTCCTGCTCCGCACCCCGCGGCACCCCCAGAGCACAGCGTGGCCGGCTACTCACTTGCGACGCTGATGTGGGGGCAGCTTCATGTCATTCTGCATCCTGAAACAACCACACCGGCTCAGGGGGCGGCAGGGGCACCGGGGCTCCCCCTGGCCTGCCCCCCAGTGTCCAGGACCCCAAGGTCCAAGCGCTTGTTCCAGGCGGAACACACCACACACCCCAGTGAGTAAGCCCCCCGCCTGCTGGGGGTCAGGAAAGACCCTGACCTTGGGTGGGGCACACACTGACCTGACATTGACCATATCGGCGGGAGTCCCCACGAAGCCTCCAATGCAACCTGGGGTGACAGACCCCAGAGCCAACATGTGGCGACTGGCGATGCCCACCTGCACCCACCCGCCCCGGCCCAGCCGGCAGCTCACCGCTGATGGAGCCCAGCAACACCTTCTTGTAGAAAGGCAGGGGCCCCTGGCTGCCCTTGGTCACGTGGTCCCGCACGGTCTCATAGATGGCGAACCGAGTCAGGGAGTAGGTCATCTGGGGGCAGAGGGGCCCAGCTCAGAGGGTGCAGGTGGAGGCACCCTGCTGGGCATGTCGGCCCTCCCCACCCCAGCCCTTCTGGGGCACAATCATCACCAAATGGGCCATGGGGACAGGGAAGGACCCTCCCAAGGCCACACCGTGACCAAGTGACTGAGCCAACTCATAAACCCGGGGCTGGCTGAGTCCAGAGTCTCCCTCCCTGGGTTCAGTTTCCCCATCTCTAAGTAGACGCCTTGAGCCAGCTGTGAGAGCAGGGCTGGCCCCGTGGAAGGCAGAAGCACGCCCCAGGCCACCACACCCTGCCGATTCCCCAAGCCTTGTGGTTCCCTTCTCCTAACCAGCCTTAAGAAGGAAGACAAAGTAACGACCACGTCCACAGGGCACCCACAGCGCTGGGGACACGCCAGCCCTCCCCTCCACCTGCATGCGCTCTGGAACCAGGACTCAGGGAAGCCCTCGGCAGGCCCGCAGGGGGGACCCTGGGAGGCAGACGTGCCCTCCCAGCAGTCCTACCCCCCCCCCCTGTCCAGGAGGGGGCCCCCGAGGCACCTGTCTGCACAGGGAGGCACTGAGGCCGTTGTAGAGCGCCAGGATGCCGTCGGAGCGCACCACCTGCAGCGCCATGCCCGTCATGCGCAGCTTCACCTCCTGCTGTGTCTGCAGGTGCACCTGCGGGGGGGGGGGGGGTCCCACAGCTGCTCAGAACAGGCCCCGCCCCAGGGCCCACCCAGTCCAGCTCTGCTCTGAGCCCTTTCCCACCACCCACCACTGCTACACCCACATGAGGACCCCATGCGCTGAGTGCTATCAGCACCCCAGTTTAGAGATGGGAAACTGAGGCACAGGGAGACACAGAGGTCTCCTAAGGGTGTCCAGCTAGGTGTAGATGGATTCCACGTCCACACCTGGCACCAACCTCTATTCCACACTACTGTGCTTTCCAAGTGACAATACCGGCTGACACATAAGCCCACCAGGCCCGTGAGAAACAGTTCACATACGTGTCTGAGTCCTCACGGCACCGCTGCAGGAGTGGGGGTCATCAGTCCCACTTTGATGGACACTGAGGCAGGGTGTGGACCCGGCAAGGTGACTCTAGATCCCCATTTCTTAGTCATGCCACTTCTCAAGAGGGATCAAAAGTTATGGAGACTCAGAGACAGGCTGAAGAAACATGTTGGGCTTGGAAGTGATGCTTGGAGTCCCCCGGGGGAGAGGGGAAAGGACGCTCCTGGGAGGGCCAGGGCACAGCCACCCCGGAGTCTGTCCCTGTACACCCCACTCTGGGCAGGTTACAGACCCTCCTGCCTCAGTTTCCCTCAGTGTGCTATGAAGATTAAGTAGCTCAGTGGGTGTACCTTTCCCTTCCTTCTCTGTCCCTGCCCAGGGGCTTGGGTGGTGGGGCAGCAAAGGTGGGTGGGGATGGCGAGGGCTCTGTGCTCCGCTCAGCCACATCGGCCAGTTGGACAGGACAGAGGGCACTGGGCCTGGGGGCAAGGTGTCCACGCAGGGAGCAGCCCTTGTCCAGGCGAGCAGCAGCTGCAAGGACTGAGCCAGGGCATGGGGCAAAGGGAGAGATCACAGAGCTGTAAAATCATTTCTCCAGTGGCCACGCCGTCGAGAGGCAACGAGTTCAGCCAGGGCCTCCCTGTGAGGCCGCCTCCAAGGCTGTCCGCACTGCCTGCTGCACCCCCGCAGAGGGCTGATTACTCCCTGGGCCAGACAGCAGTCATCGTCCTGTGGCTGCCTGCCTCCCTTGACCCCCCCTCCCCCCGCCCCGCCTGGAAGCGTTCTGCAGCAAAACAGCACCGGGGGCGGGGGGCGGGGGAGGGCATGGGGCAATGATGCCCAAAGGAGCCTTGGACAATGGACAAGGGACTCGAGGCGGCTCCAAGGGCCCTGGAAGCTGTGCCCACCCACAATCAGACACAGAGCCTAACTCTCCAGGGCCCCACGGTGGGGGTGGCACAGGCGGCACAGTACCTGCGTGGGCATCGGAAGAGCAAACTAAAACAGACACGAGGGGGGAGGGTGCTCCTTCCCAAACCAAAAAGCACCTTTCTGTTCACTGTCACCCCTCTCTCAGGTGGTCACACCACCCTCCAGGCCTGGTCCTGCTCCCCCCCATGCCTCCCAGGCCCTGAGGCTACTAGGAGCCATGCAGGCCTCTCCCAGGACAAGCCAGGTCTCAGGTGTGCCAACGGGGCTACCACCTTAAGCCCCCACATCTGCTAATCCTGCCTTCACTGGCAGTGAGCGTTTTTTACTAAAGTCAATCCCCTTCATTTAGGACAAAAAGCTGCTCAAAGAAACGTACTCCCAGGCGGAGGAGGGGTGGGGGGGGGCCTGGCCGGAGGCTGAGGTTTGGGTCAACAGGGCCACAGATGCCAATCCCGCCCAGGGCGTGAGTACCGGGGTCAGGCTGCTTCGGGTGGGGGTAGGGACCGCCCCTGGCCCACAGGTCCCATGTGACCACAGTCCAGGTTCCCCAGGGCAGGGCCTCCTGGGCAGACCAGCCTTTGCGTCATGGGCCCTTTCTTCTTTGTTCTTTGTAGTGAGAAAGGGGCAGCAAACAACCCCCCCTTGGCTGGCCCTAGGAGACAAGAGCTCTGTGTCATACTGCCCCATAAGCATTTTTCCTAAAAAAAAGTAAAAGGAGCGTGAATGCTTCTTGCTCACCCTCACAGAGCAGGACCTGCGTGGGTGCGGGGTCTGTGGCCTCCAGGTGCCCACCCAGTCCAGGAGGAAGCAACCCAAAGCAGGGATACGCCCAGGCTGTGCACCCCATTCCCTCTTGTGTGCTGGGTACCCACCAGGCAGGGAGGCCACCTGGTCCATGCCCTGGGTGTGCCAGAGCCCACATGAACCCCACAGAACCACCCCAGCAACTCGAAACCAGGCAGAACTGTCCTCAAAACTGCGGGATGTAAATTGGCTCAGAGAGGCCAAGCGACTAGCCCAAGGTCACACAGGTAGTACTGGGCACAACCGGGGTTGGACCGCGGCCCGCGATCCCCAGCAACGGGGACCTCCACTTCGGAGTGGGCCAGGGTCTTCGGGTGGGGGTAGTGAACCATAAGGCAGCCCCAAGTCTCAGGCCCTCCCGGGCCAGTGCACCGCCACGCTGGTCTGTGCCCAGGCGTGGGCGGGCCCCGCGCCTCCCCCGCAACTCCTGGCCCCTCGCGCCCGCCCCGCCCCTCCCGCGCCGCCCTTACCTTCAGCAGGTCCAACGGGTGCGTGCAGCAGGCGGCTCCGCAGGAGGCCAGTCCCCCGAAGTACCAGCGCGACACGCGCGCCTCCGCCGCCATGGCCCGCGCCGCGGACGCCCAGGAGCGCCGGCAGCCCGCTCGCGGCTCCCGCTGCCCACAACCCAGCCCCGGCCTCCGCCCGGCCCCGATCGGACCCCGACTGCAGCCCCGGACCCCGGCCCGCACCGCCGCCCGCGCCGAGTTCAAAGCGCCACCCGCCACCCGCGCCCCGCGCAGCCAATGCGCCCGCGCGGCCCTGGGGGCGGGGCCAGGGAAGGGGGCGGGGCCCGAGAGACCCCGCCTCGAGCCGGGGGGCGGCCCGCGTGCCTTAAAGCGGCCGCGGCCGAGCCGCGGGGCCGAGTGGGCTCAGCGGAGCCGTCTGCCCCTGCGCGTGAGGGGGTAGGGCGTGGCGGGGGGCCGCACCGACCTCAGGGAGCCTGCTGGGTGGGTCTGCTCCACTTCCCCCGGAAGCCTGGCGTCCCCCCACCCCGCTCTGCTCCGGCCGCCGCAGGGTCACCCCCCACGCCTAGGGCAGGTCTCCGAAGGTCACCGCCGAGGAGCGGCCTCGGCGCTCCGCCAGCCCCAGCCACTCCCGGAGGCCGGCCTCCTGCAAGCAGTCCGCCCCAGCCGCGGCCCTGACCTTGCACCCAGTGTCCCAGCCCCGCCACGCAGGCCCTGGCCCACGTGCATCTGCAGGAGGTGGCCGAAAACCTTCTTGGAGCCAGTCTGCGGATTACAGGAAGACTAGGAGCAAAAGACACTTCGGGGAGACTAGCGGCCCTCCGGTGCTCCCAGCCAAGGCCAGCCGCAGGTGTGTTCTGACCAGGCCGCCCCAGGCAGCCATCCCGGAAGAGGACGAGGAGACGGGAAGTTCCGAGCCACTGGGGTGCAGCCTCCTGGGAGCTGGCAGGTGGGAGGCTGCCTGCCCCCAGGACAGAGCCACCTGTGTGCAGGTCCCTACTCTCATTCCACCATCCCGCAAACAGGAGGTGCAGGTGTGCTTCTAGGCCAGAGATGCACCTGCTGGGCCAGGTGGAAATCTGAACCCAGGCCACTTCGCAGCAGGGACACACAGACCCCTTCCCCCCCGGAAGAACCTCCATCTCACAGTCCCAGCTTGGCCACTGCAGCCCCCCACCTCCCAAGGGAGAAGGGTGAGGCGCACTGGGGAAAGAGCTCTGGGTCCCCCGAACCTGCCGAGCGCCCCAAGTACCAAGTGCAGCCCTGCCTCTGAGCGCCCCGCCGTTACCCCCGCTGAGTCGGAGGCGAAGTACGGGCCAGCAGCCCCGTTTGCTCAGAGCTGCCACTGGGAGACTAAGGAGACGTCTTCTAGAACCCCAGGAGGCCCCTGATCCCTGAGGTCATCAGCTGGGGAAGGGAACAGCTGCAGAGATGGTGTCTGGCCCAGAAATGCTGGGGACCCTGGGAGGTGGGGGTGTTGGCCACACAGGCATCTGAAGTGGAGGGGCAGGATCGAGAGAAAGAGACTAGCTGCAGACTAGATGGAAACACGGGTGTGAGGTGCAGGTGGGGGAGCACAGTGGGGAGGGGTCACGGCAATTCTCTAGAAGAAACCAGGATGGCTGGCTCAGTTCCAAGGGCATGTGACTCTTGATCTTGGGGTTCCGAGTTCAAGCCCCACATTGGACATAAAGCTTACTTTTAAAAAATTCAATTGTAGAGGCGCCTGGGTGGCTCAGTTGGTTAAGCGTCTGCCCTCAGCTCGGGTCCTGACCCCAGGGTCCTGGGATGCAGCCCTGCATCAGGCTCCCTGCTTAGTGGGGAGTCTGCTTCTCCCTCTGCCTCTCCTCCTGCTCGTGCTCTCTTGTCTCTCTCTCAAATGAATAAATCTTTTAAAAAATAAATCTATAAAAGCCTTTAAAAAATTCAACTGTATTTCTCTATATCAGCAATAAACAAACTGAAATTAAATTAGGAAAAACAATTCCATTAAGAAAAAAGAAAAACAGAGATGTAGGACACACGCCAAAGCTCTGCAAGGAAATGTGAAAATACGTCACCAAACTAGACGGCTTCCACACCTCAGCCCTTTGTTTAAAGAAACAGAGCTAACAGACCGGACTGGTAGGTTGCAGGGGAGTGGCCTCCTTATCCACGGTCCCAGGTGAGTAGCATCTTCAAGCACAAAAGCTGCCCAGAAGCAGGTCTCCTTCAGGATAATTCAGACTCAGCCCAAGGGCAAGGTCATCAGGTCCTGACTACAAAGAAGCTAATCTCAGAGGTGGCCAGTGGAAGGGACAGCCCAGAAAGCGAGGGCCGCCCCCTCTCTGTGGTCACGTCCTCAAGACAGGGTCCTACACCCGCAGCGGACAGGGAGGCCCCAGTGCACAGACCAGGACCTCCCCAAGTGAGCTTGGTGGATCCCAGAGGCTTCGGAGGAGAAACTGGAGATCTGGAAAGTGAAATGTGGAGAGCAGCCACGCAGCACGCTGCAACCCGCCAACTCCCTCGACCCCTGGGAACGCTCGGGGAGAGCAAAGTGTGGAGCCATCCTGGAAAATGGAAAATGCACCAAGGATGGGGCACCTTTTTTAGAAACTGGTGGCACTTTGGAAGCTGTAGGTCAGCGAACTCAAAAAGATCCGCAGCCGAATTCTCAAATGGATAACAACTGGTGCATAAACCCGAGGTCTTAAGGAGCTGAGGCGAGCTACTGAAAACAAGGCTGCCTGGCTGGGCCTCTTGGGCAGGGGCCTGTCTGCGCGGCGGCATTCCCATGTCCTCATGCTGCCTAGCGAGGACGATGGGGTCACGTGGGGGGCCAGGCGGATCCAGGGTCCCTGGGATGGGCAGGAGGCAGGGGTCAGCTCCAGATCCCCGTCTTCCATGTTTCATTAGCCTGCACAAAGACCCAGCAGGCTAACTCCTCGCAGGATCTGGCAGGCCCTGTAAGGCTTTCCCGTGGTGCCATCGGGGCAACGCAGGATGCACGCCAGACCTACTCCCCTGCTAAGCCCAGGACTCCGGGCTCACCCACCTACTGCCAGGTCGGAGACACAACTTCATTGGCCAGCGGCAGACCAGAGCAGGTCAGCACTGGAGCTGGGGGGATGGGGGTAGGACCATCAGGGCCCGTGAGGTCAGGTGGGGGGCACCAAGCGCACACCATCTGAGCACTGTCCTAGCCTGGGGTAAGGCAGACGGAACGGGGGTGGCCCGACAGCCTGATGGCCCTGGGGTGGAGCACCGCCTGCACTTTTGAGCAGCACCCCCAGTACGCCCCATCATCCCAAGAAGAGGTAAGGGGAGGGAGGCTGTCCTCATCATCACCCCAACTCCCCTGGAAAGACAAAGGGGCTCAGAGAACAGACTCTGGAGGTGACCTGAGGAAGGCCGAGGATGGTCCCTGAGTTCGGACCACTCCCCCCAGGAAAAAGCAGTTAGGTCAGCAGGACACTTGGCCAGCCATCCCTGCCCCAGGGCGCCTAGTAGTCACCTGTTGAGGGAAGGCACGCCCAGAGATCTGCTGAGGGTGAATCATTAACTCTCTAGGACGGCCAGGGCCGCAGACTTGGCCAGTAGGACTCTCTGGGTCAGGGAACAGCCTTCTTACAAGGAGTCCAGCAGGAAGCATACCCTCTGTGTGCTGGGCGTACCCCCGGGAGCACAGCAGCTCCCCAGGCCTGTCCTGAGGGGTTCTATCCCACACGCAACGTCCCCTTCTGGTCCTGCCATTCTCAGGCACATGCCTCACCTCTCACCTCAGTCTGCTAACGGCCACCCCAGGTGCCCCCTACCCACCTCCCGGGTGATGAGCTGGTATCAGCCACGGGCCAGCTGCCCGCCCCCCCCCCCTCCCCGTGTGCCGCTGCCAGCCCTGCGAGGTCAGGCCCCTGCACACAAAGGACCCAAAGATCCCCGGCCGACCCCCACACATCCCGCTGGGGAATGATGGGGGCCAGGGAGGAGCCCTGCCACCTCCAGGTGGCTGTCCTGGCCAGCTTCGCCCTGCCCACCTGGCAGCCCACCCAGACACAGCAGTCTGCACACACCACGCCCAAACAATGTATTTTTCTCAGTGGCCACCAGGGGGTGCGTGTTGACCGTGGTATGTTCTAGAGTCCGTCTCCCCAGTGCTCACACAGGTGCCGCGACCCCAGGCTCAGCAGGTCCATCTGCCCGTCCCCGAACGGAACTGGCCCAGATGTCCCGGTGCAGGAGTTCTGTGCGGAGGCCGCTTCCACCAGCGGGTCCCAGATGTTGGGGAATCGCCCAGGTCCCAGGGAGCCCTGTCCACCAGTCCTCAGAGCAGGCCTACTCCAGAACCACGGTGCCACCCACCGCCTCCAGAGCTGCCTTGATCTTCTCTGCCTCCGCCTTGGCAACATTGGCTTTGATTTCCTGGGGCAGGGACTCCACCAGCTTCTTTGCCTGCCACAGAGCAAAGTCAGAAAGGGGGCCTGGGTGGCCGTAACCCAGCTGCCCCAGAAGGGACCAGTCCCAGTACCATTCGCGTGGTAGGAACAGCAGGGAGAGGCCCGTGCAGCACACAGAGCTCACCTGGACGAGATTTATGCCCTGGATGTAGTTCTTGACCTCCTTGATCAGCTTCACTTTGTCCACGGGCTTTGCCTCTGTTAGGCGGACAGTGAAGTGTGTCTGTTCTTTTTGTGTGGGGATGTCTTCTTCTGCCTCCTGGGGGAGGGAGAGACAAAGCCCCGGGTAAAGCAGGCACATTCGCTCCTGGGCCACCCTGTCCTGTAACCCCAAAGCCAGGTTGGCAGCTCCAGCAGGAGGCGCACCAGGCCTGCTGGGCTCGGGGCTAACCGCTGGGAGCCTTCCCTCCCACACACACTCCCCAGCTGAGAGCGGGCTCCCTCGCTGGAAATGCCGCCTTCTCCCCAGAGGCTGTTCTGAATCTGCGCCCCCCCCCCCTTTGCCGGGCTCAAGTTCCCTCATCCCTTAAAAGGTGTAACTTGTGGACGGGCAGATGACACCAACAGCTCTTATCCAACAGCGTTTCAGGAAAGCAGGGCCGTTCCCATCTTCAGCCAAACCCCAAATCACGTGTGGATGACAAACCAACAGAGCCCCTGCTGTCACAGGTGAAGACGCAGCCCCCCCACAGAGCAGGGGCCACATGGCCCGGCAGCCTGGGCAGTCCTGGTTTGGATCTGCCCCCCAGTTATTAACAGTATCCCTTCCTTCTCAGAAGCGTTCCAGTTTAGACAATAAATTTCATAGCAGTTCTGTCTCTCCTTGCCCCAAATATTCCACCTGAATCTCATCAGCCTGGAAAGCTACCAGTTCGCAGCACATGGGGGCAGTGGAGCTGATGCCGGTGCAACCGCCAGACACATCTGGGACATGGGACACTCCACAGGACCTCTGACCTGGACTTCTTAGTAGGGGATGGCCAGGGAAAAGGGACTGAGGACAGGAGCCAGACTTCAGAGACCCAGTGACCAGATGCGACACACAGACCTTGTTGAGACTGAGGTAAACCAACTGCTATAAAGTCCGGAACCATTAGCTAAATCTGAACAGACTGAGCCAGAGAATCACTGTTAATTACGTCTGTCGTGCAAATGGCTCGTAGCTACACTAAGAAAACACCTCTGTGTTTAGAGATACGTGCTGGAGCACTCAGAGAAAGGACAGACCAGACACGTGCCTTAAGCTTCAAGGGACAAGCAAAGTAAACACGGCAAAACCTTAATCGTTATTGAGACTGGGTGATACACACGTGGGTCGTTCTTTGTACTTGTCGATAACTTTGGAATTCTCCCAAGAGAAATTGCAACATCCACTCACCAAACCAAAAACCAACAAGAACCACAAGTTAGTGTGTGGCTTCAGGTCAGCTGGTTTCATCGCGAAGACCCAAACCTGCCCACCCCCCCGCCCCATCTCTGCTCCAGCCCTGGGCGTGCCCCATGGCTCTCGTGCCCGCCGGCCCTTTGCTGGGAATGCCCCGCTCTCTTCCCATATTCCTCAAATCTCCCCCACAGTGTCACCTCCTTATTGTGGCCTTCCTTGAAATTGTAACTCTCCCCCCCCCTTAAGTTTCTTCTGTTTTTCCCACAGCACTTTTTATGTTCTGCTATTCAATGAAATTTTTCTTTTTCCTCTTATTTGGTTCGTCGCCAATTTCCCTCCACAAAAAACATGGTCTCCATGTGGGCAGGTCATTGGCAGGAAGGTGGTCCCAAGGAGGCTGCATGGGGCCCACAGCTAGCATACACAGCTTTGCAGGACGTGTTGGCTGATGCAGGCCCAAGATGAGGGACAATGAAAGAAATCTGGCCGCCTGGCCACGTGACACAGTGGCACCAGAGAAAAACCTTTTGCATGGAACCCTGGCCTGCGCTCACCTCGGGGGGTGCTGCTGCTGCAGGGGCCGCTCCGGGCATCGTTCCACCCATCGGCATGAGCCCAACATCCTGGATCTTCAGTGTTTTCTGCAGAGAGAAGGGAGAGCAGTCTCAGTAGCTGCCCATCAAATTCAGAAATGCCCACAGAAGCCCGGCACAGCCCTCATACGGAGGGAGCACACTTTGGACAATTTGCTATACTCCCCAAATATACCAGGAACAAGACCCAGGACTGGGCCCGTGATACCTTCAGAAGCTCGTTGAGATCTGAGATCTCCAGGAGTGTGAGGCTGGCGATGTCCTGGACCAGCTGCTGGATCTTGGGGGGGTACTCCTTGGGCGCGCTATCCAGGGGTGCACCGGCGAGGGCCTCCCCCATTCGACGGCTGCCGCATCTCATCAGCCGCACGGTGCAGACACGGGGCTCCTGTTGCCTAGCCCCCCATTCAAACAAGGCTGTCAGCCTGGCACAGACCAGGCGGGGAGGCACGATGAGCTCACGTCTAGCTCCCTGGTCCCAACCCGGGGTTCTCAGATTCCAGGGTCCACGCGGACAAAGGGATTTCCCAGCTACCTTAAAGTCTTCAATGAGCCTTAGAAATCCACCCAAGTAAGTATCTGCAGACATGCTCCC
The DNA here is from genome assembly GCF_023065955.2 of Ursus arctos. Taxonomy (NCBI): domain Eukaryota; kingdom Metazoa; phylum Chordata; class Mammalia; order Carnivora; family Ursidae; genus Ursus; species Ursus arctos. Next base: position 1,347,293 of record NW_026622919.1, read on the forward strand.
TACAACGTTAGTTTCCGGGTCGAAAAAACTATCCGCCCATGGGAGCAGAACAGTAACTTGAATGCATTTTGCTACACTAAGTTTCTCAGAATCTGGGGCCCTCGGGCGGCACAACGCCGGACCCACCGATAGAAGCCCTACCACGTCACTGGGGCTGCGGGGGAAACTGAGGCCTGGGGAGGGGCAGGGACCTGTGCACGGTCATCCGGGGCCAGGCCAGCACACTCAGCAGCCCGCGAGGGTAGGGAGTCGGAGGATGGGGAGGGGGGGGCGGCGCTCGCGACGCCCAGCTCCTCCGGGACCCGATGAGTGGGGGTGGCATCTCGCCCGCAGCACGGACGCCACCCCCAATCTGCAGCCTCAGTTGCCTGCCGAGGGCCCCGACCCTGCCACCCCTCCAGGCTTCGGCAGTCCGCGGTACCTGGCGAGACGGAGAGCAGCGCCCTGAAGCCTGAGACACGGCCCCCAAAGGGGGCGAGCAGCCACCGGCAGCATCGGTCCGCGGGCGGGAAGGTCACACGCGGCTCCCGGGAGGAGGACGCTCTAGCCGCCGGGGCCGCCGAGCATACGAGTTGAATAAGGACGCTCTAGCCGCCGGGGCGGCCGAGCATTCGAGCTGAGTGAGGACGGTCTAGCCCACGAGGGCGTCGAGGAAACGAGTTGGAGAGGACGCTCTAGCCGCACCTCGCCCTGGCTTCCTCTCGCTCCCCGAGATTACCCACAAGGCGGCGAGCCGCGCAGGCGCAGGGTCTTGTTGGTGGCGGCCGGGAGTCGGGGTCGGGGTCCGGCGCTGGGGATGGACGCTGAGCAGCTGCGGCCCTCTCCTCGCTAGGCGATCGAAGGCCAGAGAAGGCCGAGGCCCGGGGAGGCGGTCCCGGCCCCCGAGCAGTCCGGCCAGGGAGGACAGTGCAGTGACCTCTACTCCCCGACACCTGCCGAAGCCTCGCGCCGGCTGACAGCGGCTGTGGGCTCGTGACGTTTGCTCCTCTGCGGGGCGGGCACGAGGGTCCCAAGTGCCCTTTCTCAGCAGGTCCCGTGCTGGGCGCCACGCCCGCCCTGGCCGCCCGCAGCCTGAAGTCACCTAGCGCCCAGAGCTCCCGCTGCCCTCTGAGCAGCCTTCTCCTTGGTTTCCTCCTCCCCTTAAAGGGTTGATTCCCGCGCGGAGCACGTTTTCTCTTGGTCTAGGCCGCCCCGGGAACGAGGCCGCGTCCTGGGCCCGCGCGTTTCCGCGGTTGAACCGGGGATTCTCTGCTGACAGGATAGCTAAGGGTTGTGATTGAGCCTGGAAGGGTCGAGTGATGGAGTCGTGGGCGGAAGGGCTAGCGGGGGGGCTAGCCCTGGCTCTGTCCTGCTGCCTGAATCCTCTGAAATCCTGCCTTCCTTTCCGTCCGGTTCCAAGCACTCAGCATGAGGGGCGCCGTCAGCTTAGGCCCTGTAGCTGCAGCCCCAGCCCCTCTGCCAGCATCTGCCCTGAGGGGTCTGGGTCTTCGCTACTTATTGATCAGTCTCTCCTCTCCCGGCTGATAGTTTCTCCGAGCCGGGCATGGAGCAGCAGTTAATGTTACATCAAATCGAGAAGACGGAGCTGTCCTCTGCCCAGCAACCTCCTGCTGTCCTGGCCCTGCCTTTGGCCTGAGCTCAGACAGCCCCTGTTTATCAAACCAGTCCGTTTCTTCATTGAAGAGCTAATGCTGGGGTCACCTAAGAGGTATTTAGGCATGTGAAACGTTCTGAACTCCGGAGACGAGGGGGTGTGAGTCCGTACTATCTTGAAGTATTTTTTTCCACACGACGACTCTGAGTGGTGCAGAATCACATTCCATCCTCGGGCTCTGCAAGTCTGGGGGAAGTCAGGGCAGAGCAGGCCGGGTGGGGAGGACTGCTGCTGGATTCTCCAAGGGCACGGCTCCGTGGTGCGGTGTCAGGGAAGATCTGCAGCTGCTGACAGAGCAGCGCCCACCCCTGGAGATGGCTATGGAACCAGGCTGGCCCACAGGCACGTGCCTGCTCACCCCTGTCCAGAGCTGGACTTCCTGCCCACAACCTTCCCTCTGAACAGACAGTCCGACACTTGTTGAAAGACGTTTTATTATCAGTGTTCCATTCCGTCTACTCAGGGCACTGGATGAGATGGCAGCTCAGAAGCAGAGAAGCTGGAGACAAGCCCCCACCCTCCTGTGAGTGCCTGCTGACTGCAGGAGGCCACACCAGAGGGCTCGGAAGCACGCACACTAGTCAGACCACAGGCTGCGCAGTCTCCTGGGTGCAGGTGGGAGGGCCCGGGCTGCACTTCGAGGGACCCCACTCCAGCCAGCCCTTATGGGACCTGACACACTGGGCTGAAGGCTCCCTCTCGGAGAAGGTCCTTCCCTCCCACCCTCTGAGGCCCGGCCCTGGGGAAAGAAGTCTGAGACCAACTTAGGGAGATGGGGAGGAGGATGGGGCCCCAGGGGCATGAGGAGTCAGCCGGAGAGGGCAGGAAGAGGGCGGGGACCAGGGTGAAGGGCCACCCCCTGCACGCAGCAGGGACACTACATGGCAGTAAGAGGAGAGCGAGGCAGGAGGATGACGCTAGTTAGAAACGGAGACGGTGGTTCAGAGAACCGTAGTGTTGTTCTGGATGGCGCGCTCCCAGCGGGATCAGTCAAACGAGATGAGCTGGGCTTCGCTGCCCTGTGCCGGAGGGCCCTGTGCAGGCGGTGGCTGGGCTACGGGGGGCGGCTGTTGAGGGGGTCCCCCGGAGGGCGCCATCTGGGGGGAAGGCGCAGGAACCATCAGTCCTCCCACCCCAGACCCCGGCCTTCCCCCGTAATGGCTTCTTTCTAGAACACTCCACCCTGGTCTCAGCCCCAGTGTTCGGTCCCGGCAAGGCCTAGTCCGCTCCAGGCCTCCCTCCTCCCAGCTTGTGGTGGGTTCCCTGTCAGGAGTTCCCGACCAGCATCCACGGGGTTGAGTACGTGCGCGGTGTGGGCACCTGCATGCGTTGCTGCGTGCGGCCTTGTTCTGCCCTCACTGTCTGCTGGGAAGCAGTCCTGACCCGCACTGTCGCCCCCTCCCAGGACAGCCCCACCACCGTCCGTGAGCCGAGCTGGCTGGCAGCCTTGGGCGGGGCTCACCTGCTGGTACACGGGCTGCTGCCCTGCAATGTAGGGCTGCTGCGGGGGCGGCAGCGGTGCGTCCTGGCTGGGGAGGGTGCTCATGAGACTCTGAAAATGAAGCAAACCCCACATGAAGGAACCCTGTATGCCAATACGGGGCGGGGGGGGGGGGTGCTTCTGACTCGGAAAATCAAACGCCCGCCAGCGAGGAGAGCGTAACGGTGGGGAAGGGGGTGGTGGACAGGACAGGGGGCCTACCCAGCGCTCCCCCAGCTTCTTTTCCATGTGGACACCCCCCTGCAGTCTCTCACCTGCATGCTGTAAGGCTGGTAACCCATGGACACCGACTGACTCCCCATGTAGCCCATGGCGCCGGACTGTGGAGGCTGGGACATGGCCGGGAGGCTCTGTGGGGCCTGGGAGGCCACGTTCTGCAGAGGGAAGGGTATGATGGGAGAAGGGCTGCGGGCCCTTGCCCGGGAAGGGAGTGGCCCTGCCTGCCTACCTGATAGCCCTGCGTTGGAGTAGGCTGGTAGGATGAGTAGGCTGGACTGGCAGTGGGCCCGGTGGGGCCCTGGGGGGCCGCCTGTGCACCGGTGGCCCCTGCTGGGTACATGTAAGCGCTCACCATGCCGGGATCTGCGGAGGGAGAGGAGCAAGCTTACTGCCCTGCAGCACGACTTCTGCAACCAAGTTCACTCTTTACGTTCTCGCAGAAGTTAAAATCAACGAGGACGGGAGAGGAGCTCTAACGCTGCGTGCAATCAGAAGAAACAAACTAAACTGTGTTGACAGGGCATTAACAGGACAGCACGGGGTGGGGGGGGCGGTGACCAGCTCTCGCACCTTCTGAAACTCAGGGCCTAAAGACCGACAACTACAGACCTAGTGAGCCCGGTCAGGAGGGCCTCTCCCCAGTGGCTCGAGCTAGCATTCCCGAAACCACTTTCTGTGTACTCCAAGAACGAGCAGAGCAGCCAATGGGAGGATGAGAGGCGGGAGCTACAGGCGCGGACAGGGGAGGAAGCCCCGTGCTGCAGCACTGAACCCGGGTGCGCCGTTTGCAGACGAGCCTTGGGCGTGCATGCCCATGTGTGAGCACGCCCAGGCCCCAGGCGCTGAACAGCCCCCACTATCAGGACCAGGGGCTCCCTGGACAGGGGCCGCCTCCAGGGCTGAACACATGTGAGCACGGAATGTGAGTGGATGGTCCAGGAGCCGGCCACACCCGGGACCATCTGAGCAGCGAAACCAACTGTGAAATTTGCATAAAATGAGTCCACGCGGATGTGAATGATGAAAGAGTAAAGAGAAGGAAAAGTGCCTCCTTATGGTGGAAGACAACTGACCAACAGGAGAGGAATGCGGTGAGTAAGTCACTGGTTGACAAACACTGTGATAGCCTCAGACGTGACGGAGCAGGAGACACCAAAGCTACTGGGTGACAACTTAGGAAGGACAAGGATGTGTGCAAGTCTCGTCCCCACCGAAGAGTTGATTTCCACAGGCCAGCCAGCCCCTTCCTGGGGCTGTTAAGGAACCTTGACAGGCTGCCCGCACACCTCGCGGCCAGTGGCTGGCTGTGCCTTCCGGCTGGACACTCCAGCGCCCAGGACGCCTGGCCGAAACACAGCCATGGAGACCAGACACAACCCACAGAGGGGTGGTCTGCAAGACAGCAGGCCAGTGCTCTTCGGGGAGTCAGTGTCATGAACACAAAAGCGGACTAAGAACATTCTAGATCAAAGATGAAAAGCAGCCGAACAGTTAAAGACAACAGCCAGGGGGTTTCCTGTCAGCACAAGGGGTATTACTGGGACGGTGTGGGACAGCTGAACTCGGCGGTGGATGAGGTCACACCACGGCCTCTGTGGCTCCTGACCTGCATCTGTGCCCAGGCCATGAGGAGGTGTCCTGTGTTTAGGAAATACATGCTGACCGCGCTAGGAGCAAAGGGCATTGCCCCCACCACCCGCTCTAAAAAGGTTCAGGAAAAAAAGTTCACGTATATGTGCGCACACGTGAACCTATGAAAGGAGAGAGCAAATGTAATGAAAATGATAACGTTTAGAAAATCTGGAAAACCCTTTGTACTATTTAACTTTTCTGTAAATCTGAAATTATAGCAAAACAGAAACAAAAGAAGGAAAAAGTAGCGGTCTGGGGCTCATCTTGGCTGGCGGGCACCCGCGCCCGCCCCATTACCTGCTCCGGCCCCAGGCATGCTGGGGTAGGGGCTGCTGGCGGCGGGGGCCGGCTGGCTCATGTACACCGTGTGCATAGGGGAGCCCTCCACGGAGCCCGCGGGGCTGAAGGTGCCCGGGAAGCTTGTTGGGCCAGAGGGCTGGTACAACACGCCCGCGGCCGCGGGCATGGCCTGCAGCTGGGGACAGAGAGAGACGGCGGTCAGGGCAGTCCTCGGCTCCGGAGCCCGCAGCCAGGGGCGGCCCGGGGCTGGGTGCGTGCCTGGGCGTAGGGCAGGGAGAAGGCGGGCATCTGGGCGCGCATCTGGACGGTCTGCTTCTGCTGCTCCAGGCGCAGCTGCCGCTCCTTCTCCTGCTCCTGCAGGCGCTGGATGGCCAGCTGCCGCTGCACCTCCAGGTACTCCTGTGGGCCACAAGGCAGCCATCAGGGCTGTCCACGACCTCGGCACCCCCAAGCCGGGGCCGGCCACCACACCTGCTTCTTCTGCCGCATGATCTCCAGCTTCTGGGCCAGCTGGATCTGGCGCTGGCGCTCGGCCTCCTCAGCCGCCCGGCGGAGCTTCTCCCGGTGCTCCTCCCGCAGGGCGCTGAGGGCCCCCCGCGCATCGCGGATCTGCGCCAGCTTGTCCTGCAGCCCCTCGTAGTATACTGTGGGGAGAGGGCAGCGCCACGAGGGTGTGGCATGGGAGGGAAGCGATGGCTGCCCAGGTCCGGGCTGTGGCCGCCAGCCCTGCCCTCACCCAGCCAAGCGCTCGTCTGCAGGGCTGGCACGTGGGCTCCCAGGGTCAGGGCCGGGGTGGGATTCTTCCTAGAGCTGATGATTCTACGCTCAGTGGGACATTTCCCCTCGCTAGGACCACCTCCCAAGTTGCCCACAGCCCAGAGATGGACTCTGGAGGAGCTGCTGCCCACCCGAGAACCTTCCCCGCGCCCACAGCAAGCGGCCAGCACACGTGCTCACACAACACCGCGCCGGGGGGCACTGCGAGGCCTCGACAGGGTCCCCCGCGCGCCGCGGCACCTACGCCTGCGCTCGTCCAGCCGGTTGAGCAGCTCCAGCAGCTGGGGGTGCATGCTGTTGATGGACTGGAAGAGGGACAGCACGGCCGAGTCGTTGGTGATGCTGCGGCCCCGCACGTGGTTGCTCTTCATGCGGTTGACGAAGGTGGTGACGGCGTTCTGCAGGGCCTTCAGAAACTGCGCGTGGCTCTCCTCCGACTCCCCGTTCTGGTACTGCTGCTGGGGGTGCACGTGGCCTCCTGTGGAGCAGCCCCCAAGGCAGGGCAGCCCCGCCCCTTTGGGCGCTGAGCTTGGAGCCTGCCGCGCAGGACTCATTCTCTCAGCGGTGCTATGAGGGGGCACCTGAGCACCCCCTTGACAAATGTAAACACGGAGGCTCAAGGGGGCTCAACTCTTGCACTTGGCTGTGGTGCTGGCCCGGATGGAGCTGGCTGCGGCTTGGGCAGCCTGGCTCGCAGCCCCTCTGTCCCTACCCTGTAGAGGGCCTGCCTCCCTCGAAGAGGCCCCGGTCTCTTAGTCCAATGACCAACAGAGCCAAAAAGCCCCAGATAGGACGTGAACTCATCCGGGTGGTTCTAAGCTGCCCTAGAATATTCTGATCCATTCTAGGCAGCAAGTGACCAGGTTCTGGACCACAGCCAGCCCAGAGAGGTTCCTCGAGAGTGGTGGGCTGGAATGGCTTGCCCCTGGGAGGTCACTGCGGGCAGGGCTCAGCCCTGTCAGGAGAGGTGCCCGTGCGGGGCCTGTGATGGAGCCACAGCTTACCTCACCAAAGGGGCCGCTGGAAGGAGCTATGGGCTGAGAGTCTGTCTCCGTGAGGGGGGTCTGCAAGAGGCCAGAGGAGGTGAAGGAGTTGTCCAGCCTGTCTCAGGGCCCCTCGCCCCAAAAGGACGGGGGGCCGGGAGTGCTGAGAGCAGCCCACCTCCGGCGCGTTGGCGGGGGCGGCGTGCCCCTCCACAGGCGGGGCGGCGGGCTCCGTCAAAGGCGCAGGTGCAGATGGCGTAGGGCTCCTGCGGGCCTCCTCCTGCTTCCTCTCCCAGTAGTTCCGGTTGAGGTACCGGGCAAGCTATGCACACAACAAGCGTTACTCCCAAGGCCCAGGGAGCAGCAGCGGAAAGCACTGCATGTGGGGGCGCCCTCACCTCGGGGTCCATGTCCTCAGCCAGCGGCGCCGACGAGGTCTGGGGAGACACAGGCCAGAGCAGCAGTGACCCACGGGCTCAAACATGTGCCCAACAACTCCTAGGCCGTCGCCTGGGAGGCTGGGACGCCACCACAGTGACAGTGGACCCCGGGCACTGGCCAGTCTGTCCGGGGGCCCCCCGGGGCTCTGCGATTGTGAACAAGGCACAGGGCAGTATCCTGCCAGCTTTCCTTGCAACAACAACGCCAGTCCTGACAGTGGACGGCAGGGCTGTTCTTAGGCCCTCGGCCACCTGGCCCCCTCCAGAGCCCCACAGAGCTTGCCATGACTTCCTAAACCTTCTGTTCCACCTGCCACCCACCCCCTATTTACAGAGGGGGCCGAGGCTAGAAAAAGGTAGGCCACCTTTGACCTCAGGGCTTGCCCACCTCCTCTCACTCTGAGAGGTCTCCAGCCTTTCCAGGGTGCTCCTCCCCTGCAGGGGACCCCTGACCAGGAGCAGATGGCTGAGGAGGGCCCGGCTGGACCCTGACCTTCACTGGCCTGATCAGGCACCATTCTTTCTGGGGCAGCCCTCCCACCCCCTCCCACAGGAGTGTGGCCCAACCTGGGAGTGCGCTCACCACGGGCGAAGAGTACAGGCTGCCGGCAGGGGGCGCCGACGAGGCCACGGGCGCGGGCTCTGCCTTGGTGTACGTGGCAGCGGCATAAGCTGACTTCTGTCTCTGCGGGAGACGCAGGAAGAGTCCTGGCGCAGGTGGGCCGACCCGCCACACTCATCTGCCCTCCCCAAACATCTAGGGACACCCCCCACCACCAGGCGAGCCCCCCTCCGGCTCACCATCCTCTCCTTCTCCTCAGCCTCCGACTGTGACAGAGCCAGGGCCAGCTGCAGCTCCTCCTCCTCCTGCAGGGCCGTCTCATCTCGCTTGGGGGGCAGCTAGGGGCAGACGGGCCGGTGAGCAGGGCCCAGGGCGAGGTGGTGGGCGAGGCACCCCCAAGGACCCGGGGCCAGTACCTGGGATTGCTGGGACAGGGGGCTGGTCAGGTACTCCGGGGGCAGCTCCGTTGTCGATGAGGCCTTTCCTTCTGCTTTCCTGGAAGCGAGAGGGCACTGGGTGACTGAGCACCATCCCCCGGCCCCCAGCATCCCCACGGAAGGACGCCAGTAGTGCCACAGGCCACGCTCTGGAGAAAAACTGGTCGCTCAAACCAGGTCTGTTGGCTTCGGGACGCGGAACCCCAGGCAGGTCACCTGGGCCTAAGCCCCAGCCCCCTCTTCTAGAAATGAGGTTCAAACATGGGAAAAGAACTTTCCAAGGGAGCGGCCCACAGACATCACCTAACCAAAGGATGAGCTCCCATCACTGACGCTGGGAGACGGACAGACGGACAGCACGGGCCCCCAGAGTGGCGGCATGGAGAGGGACAGCCTCATCCTGGGATCACGCAGGGAGCACACAACCTGACTCTAACCACAAGACCTCAAACCCAAACCAAGGGAAGCACCACACCAGCCCAGGCCCTTCAGAAATGCACACGTCAGGACAAAGAGGCGGCCTGCAGATCTGGGTCACGGGAGCTGAAGAGGTGTGACAGCCACCTGCCATGTCCTAGGGGCCTAGGCAGGCCTGACAGGGACAAACCCACTGCAGGACATGACTGGCACTTGCTGGAACCAGACAGGGACACACAGCAGCCGTCAGCGCCAGGCTGGCACCATGTGTCCTGGGCTGGTGGCTGTGCTATGGCACTTCTTGGGAAGTGCACGTGGGAGCTTTGGGGTATGGGGATGGGGTACCCGCAGCTCACTCTCAGAAAGTCAGAATGAACACGATACGTGGGAACACCCATGCAGAGGGGGAAGGGAGACCATGCAATTAAGCCCACACGGCTGCGTCCACACCAAAAGACTCAGGAGGAGGCCGCACCCCACAGGGTCTGCTTCCCACTCCTGCATCTTTTCCCAAAGTTTTTTTTCCAAGCTAAAATGTTAAAAAGCAGACAAACCAATAAACCAAACCCAAGCAACCAGCTGGCAGGCCCCAGCCCTGCACCCGGACGGCCAGGAGACAGAAGCCCGGCTTCAGGGAGCATAGCCGGGCCCCCGGGCCCCCAGCAGGGAACTCACTTGTTCAGCTGCTCGTAGCAGGGCTCGCACACGCGCACCTCCTTCTCGATGCCGAACTTGGGGATGGTGGAGTACTTGGAGGAGCACTTGCCGCAGAAAATCTGGCCACACGCCCGGCAGTGGTGCTGTGACACAGAGAGGGTCAGCGTGCGGCGCGGTGCTGGGCTGCTGACCCCTTGCGCCCACCCTTCCCACTACCGCCTGCTGCAAAGGGCGCAAGGCTGGGCCTCCCAGGGTGGGCAGAAGGCAGGTCTGGGAGGCCACAAGGACCCTAGGGAAATGGCACGTTTCCAGGCTCTCAACTGCAGCCACTGTTTGAGGGAAAAGTCAAACTAAAAAGAACAGTGCATGCAAATCCTGTGTGAGTTGTGCTGGGAGATAAGAGGTCCTGCTGATGGTGGGCCCAGGGAGTCTGCTCAGACGCCCTGGCCTCAGCCTTCACCGTCGCGGTCTGTGCTTCAAGAGGAAGAGAAGCAGTGGCTCGAGGGCCGCAGCACACAGGCTGTTAGCCGCGAAGGGCAGCGACAGGGCCGCAGGCCCAGGCAAGACACGCCTGAGCCTCCCGCAGCCCCAAGCTTGCCGCGTTCCTGTCCCTGGGGAACGCAGCATGCCCGAGCTTCATCGGACAGCACAGACCATCGGACTCGGGACCCCTTGGTGACCCCGCTCACCATGTAGCTAGGAGCTGGATTTGCTCCATGTACCACGAGCCCACAGCCAAGAGGAAAAGGACGCGGAGTGGCTTCAGTGGCCTCACGGGGACAGTAGGGGGTGTGGGGTCGGCCCTGGGGTGGGCACACTCACCTTGCGGGTCACCACCCCGAACTGCACCCTGCAGCGGTGGCACTCTTCAGCATCCACCCAGTCGGGGGCCTGGGGGGCAGGCAGAGTCAGGGTCGCGCCGCCCCACCTTCCCAGCCACGGCCCTGCTTCCCACAAATGGGATGCGGCCCCAGTGTGGGCTCAGGGGCCGAGGGCCCGGTCTGCAGATGTAAGAAAGGAACCTACTCCAAACGGACTCTCCTTTCTAAAGGTATGACCGCGAGACTCCCCACAGCTCCGGGTCAGTATTTGTCTTAACTGTGCGAGCCCGTCAGCCACAGCGCAAAAGCACCTTGAGCTGCGTTCCAAACCGAGCCGGCACAGGCCCGGCTGCCTGTCCCACACGTGTTGTTTCAGAGACAAAACGGCAGCTGACCCACTGATGTTCCCCACCAGCAGGGACCCCAGGACCTCCCTTCTGCTTCCTCAAGGCATCCTAACTCCCGGGGCGCCCGGCTGGCTCAGTTGGAAGAGCATGTGGCTCTTGATCTTGGGGTCTTGAGTTTGAGCCCCATGTTGGGTGTACAGATTACTTAAACATTAAAAAAAAAAAAAAAAAAAAAAAAAAAAGCAGCCTAGCTCCTAGATCCCCAGCACCCTGTGAACTCACTCTCTCTGCAGCAAACATGGCATCGCTCTCCTTGAACTCTGGGAAGACGTGTCCTGGAAAAAGGAGACCACAATCACTGCCAGTGCCACGCTGGCATGCAAGGCCCTGACAGCCTCAACTGTCCTCGCCCGGTCTGCCCTGAGACCTTTAGGAGCCATGTCCCAGCTCTGGGCAGCCACCTCCCCAAGCAGACCTACAAAAGGAGGCCCAGGGCCCCTGGGGAAGCAAGTGCAATGACCCAGCAGCAGGCAAGGGCGCCCGGGTGCATGAGTGGGCCGCCCCGTCCTAGGGCATGGGGCCTGGCCTCACTCACCCCACATTGAAGCCTCACAGATCTTCCCTGGACAAGTCTGTCCGGCTCTTGGCCCCACACTCCAGCCAACTGTACCTCTCAGGACTCTTAAAACAGATTCCCAAGCTTTTTGGAGGCACAGACCCTTGAAGGTTCCATAAAGCTTTGGGTTGTCTCCCCAGGAAAGTGAATGTGAGCATATACCCACCATCCCACGTCCAAGGTCCAGGATTGAGGGCCTGAGGCCAGCTCACTGACATGGACAAAACCCTCATCACAGTCTCCATGGGGTCCGAGCCACCTGTAGCCACCAGACGCCACCCCTGCTCCCAGCCTCATTTCAGGGCCTCGGCACAGGTGGAGGCCACCCCAGCACCGACTCCCCCCCCGCCACTGCCCAGTGTGAGCACTACAGTCTGAATCCGCTGCCCTCCTCCCCAAGCCCCAGCAGATCCGTGTGGCCGCTGCAGCAGCTGAGAGGAATGCAGAGGTGGCCTTGAAAAGGTCCGCTGGCTGTCACAGCCCCGTTGCAGCCCTCCCAGGACTTCCCGCCATTCTCAGGGCACCCCAGCTTCTGCCCAAGCCGCTCCTGCAGGCTGGCACCTCCTGTGCCTCGTCCCGGGTCTGCGATGGCCCCAGGGCCTCGGACGACAGTCCACGCGGTGCTGGCTCGCTCACGCGTTCAGGTCTGGCACACGAACTGCCTGCCCTCCAGGCCTTCTCCCACCCTTCATGTTCAATCAGCCCCCAAGAGGTCACAGCCCCCAGCTCTCCTTCCTTCCTAGGATTCAACGCTCAGGAAGTAGTTCCTCTACTAAATCTTTTCACTTGTGTGTTTTCAGCCCTAACTGCACATGAGGTCGGGAAAGGCAGGGGCTCCAGGGCCCAGAGCAGGCTGCCCCATGAGGACACCCACTCTATGCTCCCACCGCTGCCAGTCCTGCCGTAAGGCGCTGTCCCCCTGCCCCGCACAGAGAGCACACACAGCTGCTCTAGGCTCTGCCTGGCGCACAGCCCAACGCACCTTCCACCTTCATAATCTGGTACGTGTCCTGGACCACTTTGTACTTGGGCTCGTTGCGGAAGGCGTGTGCCCAGGCCTGGATCAGATGCAGAATCTTGTTCCGGACGCTTCCTTCCACCTGCCTCTGCACAGGAAGGACGAGGAAGGAAGAGAATGAGGAGGGCCACGGGAGACACGAACGCCAGAGAGGTCTCAGCACGAGGAAGGAGCAGGAAGACTTCACCACTCTGAGCACGTGAGGCTGGCAGAGGCGGGGAGGGCCCCCCCTTTGTGGGGCACTGGGGCCACGCACGGACCTACTCGCCAGGCCCAGCCCGCCTCCATGAAGCCTGGTCCCTGAGGACAAACTCATCACAGCAGTGTGCCCACTCGGGGCCTGACTTTTCTTTAATGCCCTGGGAAAAGCTGCGGAATCCCCAAAGCCTGGTTCTCCAGGCCCACTGCCCTGTAACCACCTGCTTCTTCCTCCCCTGCCCCAGGAGCTTGGCTAGTGTCAGGGGCCCCTGAGTCTGTAAGCCGGTGTGGCTCTGGCAAATGCCAAACTCTAACAGGCAGTGCCCACCAGACCCGTGATGAGGGAGCACATGTGTAGCTGGCCGCCTCTCCTCAGATCATGGCCAGCCCAGGGGGGCGGGGAGCAGGGGCAGCCGCTCCAGGAGCTGCCCCACGTGCACAGCCACCACTTCCGCCAGCTTCGAGCACCATCAGTCACATTCCTAGAGCTCTCCGGGGATGCTCAGGAAGATGGAAGGATGAGAAAGCTGCTCCACGGAGATGCCAACCAGACTCACCCACTAGGCTTCGGTTCTTTCCCATAATCTGTGTCCGCTCGTTGGACCCCTCTGCCCTATTGTAAGCCTCCCTCTCCAAGGGGGGACTAACTGGCTTAGACCACATACAGCACAAACAGGACACTATCATGGGACACAAGAAGCACAGGGCGTGACCCTTCTGCTCTTTCAGCCTGGCCACAGTAAGCACTGGCTGGGTCACCGGGCAGGGCCCAGCTCAGGTCCAGATGGGCTGTCAGCCACGTGAGCTCATGGCCATCCGCACGGGTCTGGAACCTGCGGCTCCACCCACCAACAGCAGCAGAGACAGAGTCCGGGGCTATGCACCTGGCCACCGGACTGGTCGCCTCACCCCTGTGGGACAGGGGCACCGCTGTACCACCCACTCTGTGTCACACAATCTGCCAGTGTCACCACCCACATCACAATCCCGGCAGGTGGGCAGCGCAAGCCTGGGGGTCCATGGTCGGTGGCCTGTGCAGCATTCTCTCTCAGGGCTCTGGAGGACTGTCCCTCCTCTACAAATGGAGGATGTGAGACCCACTCCCCAAGGTGTCCCTGATGTGCCGTGCCCCCGACCTCCCTCCATAAATACACTGGACTCACACACCTCCCTGCTTAGAATCCTGGCTCTGCATTTGGGACCCACCCAGAAGCCCTTTGGGGCTCCCCCAGGCCTCTGCCTGCACACCCTGCTCACAGCCAGTCCCACACACACAGCTCCTTCCCCTCCTTCTCTGCCACCTAGTGAGGCTTTGAGCCCTGCCCCGGGGAAGCCTTTCCTGACCCCCCCAGGAAGGGCAGGGTCTCCTCTGTCCCCCCAGACACAGCATCCCGGTTTGCTTCTGGTGAAGCCCTGACGTCATCAAGCTGGGATTCTGGAGCTGCGGGGACTACCAACACTCCCCTTCCTGTCCTCGGTTCTGCCTGGCCCTGCTGCTGCCTCAGGTGCCAGCAAAGCCCCAGGAGAGCACCGGCACGGCCTCGGGGAAACTGTGCCCTCCCCACGGTCTGGACCTCACTGCCTCCCGCCAAGGGCGCACCTTCAGCAGCTCCTTCAGCTCCTCCATGGTCTGCTTGTTGGCCACCTCATCGTGGACCGTCTGGCCGCAGTTCTTCACCACAGACTCCATGACCTGCAGGACCCAAGGAAGGGAGCCTCGAGCCACCGGCTGGGCGAGGGACACCCGCCTTGGACAGGCCCCTCGGGCAAGCTGGCCCATCAGGAGGACCCCCACGGCCGCTCCGAGTCAGGCGGCAACCAATACTACATGTGCCCCTTCTCACTCCACTTCTTACCAGCAGGGACAGAGGCCAGACTCGACCTCAGGGCCCTGAGTCTGTCAGCTTCAGCTGCGGCACGGAGGCACTGCCCTCCATCAGGGCTGCTCCTCTCTGCCCTCCCACCCCAGGCAGGTGGGCAAGGCCCCAGGGTCAAGCTGTCTCTGCCATCTGGACACTGGGGCAGTGACTCTTCAGGTGGCCAGAGTGCAGGGGTCTAGTTACCTCCAGGGCATACAAGGCCACGTGAGGATTCTTGTCATTGACTTTCTTTTTGATGGAACTCACGGCATATTTGGCTCTGAAAGAAGAGAATATCGGTAAAAGGGAAGACAAAAAAGAAACCATCCTAGAAGCTAAGTTAAGAAAGGCTCTGCCACCCTCTGGTCCTCAAAATTCCCAAGCAAATGTTAAGTACCTCCAGCCAGTACAGGGAAAAACCTTTCCTTGTCCCCAGATCCCAAAAACCTCAGCGTGGAGACTGCTCAATTCTCCGCCTGAGGCCTAAGGTGGTTCATCAGGGCTGGTCGCTGCGGGATCCTGGAGCATCACTGGGCTCCAAGGAAGCCGGGAGCGCCATGCTGCCGCCCCCCGGCTTCTGAGCAGAGATCCTCCTCACTTACTGTGTGTCCCCCTGGCGGATGAGATCACAGATCTGGAGGATGGACTCCCAGTCCGTCTCCAGCAGAAGCTGGCTGGTCGCTTTGTCTACAGCAAAAACACACCATTACTGGGGCTGTCCTCTGTGATTCCCCGGCTGGCCCCAGAGCTCAGCAACAAAGAGAAGGGACCACCTCCTTCCCATTTAAAACATTTGGACTGAATGGAAAACCACATGAAAATCCTCTTGATGCCCAACAATCATGACAGTGCTGTCCTTTCCAGAAAGAAGGCAAACTGCTTAAAAAATACTAACAGCACACCTGCCGTGCACTTGATCCAAACACTTTATGTGATCACCGCGTTCTGACACAACCTCCTGAGCAACGTCCTATTTCCATCGTCTTTCCCGACAAAGACAACAAAGCAGAGAAGTGAGGTCACTGCCCAAAGTCACACAGCTCACCGGGCAAAGCCAGGCAGGGTTTCACACTACACTCTGCCACCTCATCCCTGAGTCCCTGGTTCTCCCCACGTTTAACCTGTCCGATGAGATCTCAGCTGGGGCAAGGCTGGAGAAGATGCAGCCTGGACTCCAGTCTTCTGCTTCAAATGTTTTGTGGGATGGAGCCAGGCACGACCTCTAGGAAGTATTCCTCCACTAACACCTTTACTCTGTGTCCGTCACAGTTGCCTCACACACACACACATGCTCTGCTCCCCCAGCCCTGCTGGCTCTCCTCCCTGGAGACACATGGGAGGTCTATTAAGGTGTCCACACATAGGATCTGGTAGTAACTTCTGGATTGATCTTTGTAGGGCTGAACCACTCCTCAGCCTGCATGGTCTCAGAACAAGGAACGTGCCTCATCTGCGGTCTCCTCCAAAACCACATTCAAGGAAAAAGCAGGGCAGGCTCAGACCCACCACTGGAGCACCCACCCCAAACACAGAGCCCACCCAGTTTCACTAAGGTGGAAGCCATGCCCGTAAACATCCATTTTCCTTTTCCTAAAACTGGTGCCCTCCAGGAAGGGCAGAAAGGATTGGCTCTCCAGCTCTGACAAACAGAAAAGCCACCTCCCTAAACACCGGGGCCTTCCCGGAGCCCCGTGGGGACAGACGGAGCTGGCCTGCTCCCCCAGGGAAGCAGCGCTCAAAGAGCCTGGCAGGTCCCGGGGACGACACTACCGGTTCCACCCTTTGGAGCCCAAGGTTTGGGGCACCCTCAGTTCCCCTCCACCCTAGGTTTTTGTGGGGGAGGGGGTCTATTGGACTAGGTCACCCGTATTCGTGACTCAGGACTTGTGGCCCGCTCAGTCAGACGCTTGTGGCTCCAGGGCCGATCATTCCCCTGAAGACCTGCCCACCCCTGGCCCAGAAGCAGAGCCCCGAGCACGGTCGCCGCGAGCGCAGGCCCAGCCTCCTCCGCGGACCCTCACCCAGTTGGGTAGGGGCCCGCGCCCAGCGCCCTGGGCTGCCAGGTCCCCGCACCGCTGGCGCTCCCACCCACACCCTGGGGGCCCAGGTCGCTCCGTGGCCGCCCCCCAGCCCCGCTCCCGGGACGCTGGCCAGCCTCGAGGGGCGGGGGCCGCGTTACCTAGGAGACGCTCGAAGGTGCCGCTGCCGCGCCCCATGGCGACCCCGGACCCCGACCCGACGCCGCTGCGCTCTCCGCGGCGAACCGGCGCGCCCCCGACTTCCGCTTCCGCCTTTTCCTCGGGCGCGCGCACGCGCGCGTCGCCGGTCCGGGCCGCGAGCCGCGAGGAGGCGGGCTTTTTCACTCGTCCCAGACGCTGTGCGCCGATTGGGCTGCAGGCTGCACGTTTTGAGGCGGTGAGAGCCGAGAACCAATGAGCAGCTCGGACGTGAGGCCTATCCAATGAGGGGGGTGGAGGGCGGGACTTGCTCCGAGCTATGGGTGCCGGGTGGAGTCCGGAGCCGTGATGTGTCTCCTGCTGGGGGCTTCGGGGGTCGGGAAGACCCTGTTGGTGAAAAGACTGCTGACTATCCTTCCGCGCTGGGCGGGTGGCTAGGAGGAGGGGGGCAGGGGACTGGTGCCGGGGTCAGGGTGCTCCCGGGGGAGCGGGGATAGGGGTCCCGGGGCGGGGTCCGGCCGCCGCCCGCCTTCTCTGCCCGGCTCGGGATCCTTGACTGCCCGCACAGCTGAGCTCCGGGGATGGGAAGGGCGACCTGGGCGATCCTCCCCCGACGCGGCCCACGGTAGGCCTCCCCTCTCCCGCGGGTTTAGCGGAAACGGGTACCCTTTACGGTTTGCAAAGCGCTTTGGGTTGTTTTAAGTGGAACCTGGAGTCCGGCGGGTCAGTGTGGTAATGCAACCCTCGCGAGGTGAGCGGGATGTCACGGGAAGGGGCCTGCCTCCCGGGACAGAGCTGTGGCGGACGTGGGTGCATGGCAGGGCCCCGAGCCGCCCGCCCCTCGCCACTCTTCACACTGCTCTCTTTGGTCGCCCCGAGGCGAATCCCACTGATGGGTGTTGGAGCTGCGGCCACAGCCGGCTCTGAGGGTTAGGGCGTGGACCTCTGGAAGCCACTTCAGCCTTCCTTCCTTAGAGTTGTGCTTTAGGGTCTAAGCCCTTGAGAATGGCCGTGTTGGTGTTTAGATCAGTGTGAAAGGTGGTGCACGTTCCTCTCCAGGAGTTCCCAGTGGGAAAGAGCTTATGTCCCTAATGCTTCCTGTTTTTCTCCACAGGTGGGCACCGACCTTACTGACATCGTGGTCCCAAGCAAGATTACCATCCGGGAGCTAGGGGGGTGCATGAGCCCCATCTGGCCCAGCTACTATGGAAATTGCCATTCTCTCTTGGTAGGTCATGATCCGGGGAACTTTTTAGACATCATCTAGTGCTGGACCTCACTCCGTACAGGCTGGAGTTTGGGTTCCTGGGCAGTTATGCTAGTCGAGGACTTCCTTTTGGGAACCCAATTTGATCCGTAGTGCTCCTGGGCCAGAGCTGAAGTGAAAGCTCCCGCGGGGCTTGCGGACAGTGTTTCTTCCCTGCCAGTAACGTGCTTGCCCTCTGCATTGTTCCCCTGCCTCTGCTCTTACGCTTATGCTTGACTTCTACATACCTTTCCCATCCTAGCAAGGCCTGTGCCCCAAATCCTAGGACCCTTCCTGAGAGAACTGATGGTCACGTGAGTAGAGAGACTTTCTGTGGGTAGAAACAAGTGACAGCAGGTCACTCTTCTGCAACTCATTTCCCTTTACTTTCGCAGACTCCAAGGACCTTTGTTTAAAAGGCATTTTCCTCCTCTGAGCCAGGTCATGATGCCCAAGGAAGGGGATTTGGAAAGGACTGTCTCCCTCACGGGGTGTCCCTGGCCTGCATTTTCTTCTTCCCTAGTTCATGGTAGACGCCGCTAACCCCACTCAGCTGTCTGCATCCTGCGTGCAACTCCTGGGTCTCCTTTCTGCAGAAGGACTCGCGGAAGCATCAGTCTTGATCCTCTTCAATAAAACGTACGGGTCTGTGATCCTGGAGGAGTGGGGGGGTGCCCCCCAAGAGGGTGGCTCCTGGGGTGGGGTACGGTGGGGGCTGGGGTGGGCTTGTGGCAGCCCACCGTGACAGGGCGCTTCTTCCGCTATAGCGATCTGCCCTGTTACATGACCGTAGAGGAGATGAAGTCTTTGATCAGGCTCCCAGACATCATCGCTTGTGCCAAGCAGAACATCAGCACAGCAGAAATCAGCGCCCACAAGGGCACCGGCTTAGCGGGGGTGCTGCATTGGCTCCAGGACACCCGCAGAACTGACAGCTGACCATCAGGAGGAGAAGCATTACTGGCCGGCTCTGGGGAGGAGGCAGAGAACGGCACTGCGTGGCCTCCAGTGATCTGTCCTCATCAGGGACAGGATGACCCAACATAAGCCTAGGGGATAGGCTTCTGGCCCAAGTTGTAGTGATGGGTAAACTGAGGAACCCCGGTTACAGAAACTCCTGACAGCTGGCCTCTGAATGAAAAGATCGTCCCCAGGGCTTAGAGAGGAGGACAGGCTTGCAGGGTGGCTGGGTGTCCTACTCCCATCCTGGGAGTATTCTTGCTCAGAGGTGTTTGGACTGCACAGCCCCATGGACTTGGTCTCTCGACTGTGATGCAGGCTGTACCTGTTGAGTTTGTGACAGGCTGACGACGTGACCCCCCACCGTATGAGAACATTGTCCTAGGAAGACCTGAGCCTGGAGTCAGAACGAGAACGGTGTTTTCATTCGTTCATTTGCTCAGTGCACGTTTATCACCAAGGAGGGCATAGGGGATCCCGCGGGCAGGTGAGAGTGAGGAGTGGGTCAGAGCGCAGGAGGTCCCGGCAAGCCCATCCCGACTTCAGCTGAGGGGCTTGCTGGAGAACAAGGGTGTGCTCGTGTGCTAGGGCCTCCATAACAAGTTGCCACAAGCGCGGGGACTTGCAACGACCCAAATTTACGCTCACAGCCCTGGAGGCCAGAAAACTGATAGCAAGGTGTCAGCAGGGTTGGAGGGGGAAGGATCTGGAGGCTCCGAGAGAGGACACGTTCCTTGCTTCTCTTCTGGCTTCCAGTGGCTCCTGGAATGCTCGATATAACTTGGCTTGTGACTTGCAGAACTAGAATCCCTGGCTCTGTCTTCATGCGGCTTTCATAGGGCCCACCCTAAATCCAGGATGATCTCGAGATCCCTAATTACATCTGCAAAGACTTTTTTGGAAAAACAGTCACGCTTGTGTGTTCCCAGGGTTACAGTGAGACGTCCGTGTGGGGCTGCTGTTCAGCTCGCTGTGGTTGGTTAAGAAGCCCTCTACTCCCGGGTGTGGTTGTGTGTTTTCTGTAAATGGCTTTCTCCGTCTCAGTGGGCAGTTGAGGCTAGTTGGTCTGTGAAGAACTGCCAGACATCTGTCGCCCCCACCCCCCACCCCCGCCGGCATGCAGAACCGAACGGCAGCCCAGGACCTCAGCGCGAGGTTTCCAGCAGTTAGCCGCGTTATTGCGGGGATGTGTGTTCACACTTGGGTTATAAATGATGCCTCATAAAAGCTCTTGCAGCGACTGCAGGGCCACAGGGGCTCCTGTCTCTTCCCCTCACCCCCACCCCATGGAAGCGCTCGTCTCTGGGAAGGTCTGGTACTGTGCACTCCTGCGCCACTGCCCCAAGTGTCCACCCCGAGGGCGCAGTCCTTACGAATTTCAGACTTCACCCAGCGTAACCGGCTTTCATCCACCCCCCATGTCAGAGAACTTAAACACAGGCTCAGGAGACAAGCACCTGGCTCCGTCTCTAGGGGTGACCCCTGGCGCGGGGTCCCTCTCAGATTTTGGCCTGGCGACATCTCATGGTAAAGCCAGCCTGAGCCAAGTTGGTGAGTTTTGGGGACACTCTGACAGGCTGAGGTGGTTTGAACCTCATTTTAAAAGGCAAACCTCCAGCCACGACCCATTTCCACCTTCCTGCTTTCATGCCACGCCTGGTGGTGTCCAGGAGCGCAGGTGTTTCTCAGGGACTGCGTTCACCCCTGGTCTTGCCGCCCTGCCCACGTCCTGGAATCCTACTGAGCACCCTGGAGCAGCCACGCTGCCCACCCCCTACCACCTGTGCTCTACCATGGCAGTGGCAGCCAGCACTCCCAGGCATCCGATGCAGGGGACAGGGCCCCCACCACACAGAAACACACCCCTGAGGTGCTAGCCTTGAACACAAACACAGCTTCAACTCAGAAGTTTTTAATTTGAAACAAACACCAAAACATTGTAGAGGATACCGAGAGGATCCCCCAGAGGCACACTACCCCACTTTCTGTAGGGCCACCCTGGCCAAGGCTGAGAAGTAGCATTTCCCGAGCTATGCGAGCCCGAGGAAGGAGCCGGGTGTTGTCCTCATGAGGACAGGAGCAGTAGGACTGTTCGACTGCTGGGAGCCCCACAGCTGAGCACACTGGTAACATCTGGGTGCTCCCTCCTGTGGCTCTGGTGGAAGGTTCACACCTCACCAGGCCCTGCGGTTGGCAGGAATTCCCCACGTAGCCCTTTTAGCCACAGGAAGGTCCTGAGCCACGGTCCTGTCCTTGCCTTTGAGCTGCCTCAGACCGGCTCCTCTTTCCCCAAAGACCTTAAGAACACAGACCTCCTCTCAAACCCACTCGGTGGGAGGTGTCCGGTTTCCACATCCCAGTGAAAGCGGGGGGGGGGGGGGGGGGGGGCTCCACCTGCCTTTGCAGGGATAAGGTGCCAGGAGCAGATCCCAGCAGCCCGACGCTGACCTCTGCCCTCCACAGCCCCCTCCAGCCCACGCTTCCAGCCGTGCTGCGCCATTGGACCACATGGAGCTTTAGTTACGGGTTCAGCTGACCAAGTCTGCAGTGTCTCCAGTGGACTGCGTCTCAGGACAGAATTACGGGATCGTCCTCCCTCCCTAAAGTGGTCCTGGGGTATCTGAGCCTGGACTCGTGTCTTCAGAACAAAGCTGCGATGGAACGATGCCAGGGGTGCTTGACTGGCTGTGTCCCAAACAGGAGCTGGCCACTCTATGGGGACTTGGGACAGACCGTGCTCCGTGTGAGACAGCCTAGCAGATGGTCACTCGCAGAAGAGCCATCTTAGGGAGAAAAAAATGAGAGCCAAGGCCCGGAGCCCTCTTCTGCGCTGGCCAGCAAGTACATAAGAGGCCTGGGAGTCCCAGCGCATGTTCCAGGCCATCTACCCGTCCTCCCCAAACCCAGCTGTGGAGGCCCTGGTCTCAAGGTCACAGACGTGTCTCTGCCTTCTTCCCGGAAGCGAGGTGCTGGGAACAGGGCGGCTGTGGTGACTGAGCCCCCTGCCGCTGCTGCTTCTTTAGCGCCCTATAGGCCTGCACGGCCCGCTCTCTCTCCTCCCCAATAATCCGCTGCCGGGCCAGCGATGTGGTCAGAGGCTGGGACACGCCAGTAGGACTCAGAAGCATCCTCAGCATCAGCGACTTCTTCCCAGGCTAAAGAACAGAGATGGAAGGTTGAGGCACAGTTCAGGAAGGAGGGGAGATAACAAAGGGCCCACGTTGGTCCAATAGCCGTATGCCCGGTGAGAATGTGGCATCCCGAGCACAGGCCCCGGACCAGGCAGCACTGGGCGACACACAGGACAGATGCCTCTGCTTACCTGGCCCCGGCTTGTGCTCGTCCTGGGCTGGGCGGTCAGCTCTGGGGGCTGCAGGGCAACCTCACCAAACTTCACCGTGTCTGGGGGGGCAGAGGAGCACAAGTGATGCCTCTGGCCACACAACCACCGCAGTCCCCACCCCCGCTGCGGCACAGGTGCCCAGGGCCAACAAGATCGTTCCAGGAAGAGCTACCTCGGAGCAGCTCCTGCTCCAGCCTTTCTGCTGCCTTCTCCTCCCTTCTCCGCCGGACTCTATCCAGTCGCCGTTTCTGAAACCTGGGGAAGAAAGCACAATGCCGTTCAGGTTCCCAAAGTCTCATCCCACGGGACTCAGAAGGCAGAGGTCACCCGTGCCCAGGAGGATGCCCCACAGCAGAGCCCAGCAAGCTGCCGTCAAGTCCCCTCTCTGGCGACCACCTGCCCCCCACAGCCATGCGCTCTGAACAGGCCTCTGGGGTTTCAAGGCCACATTCTCATTGGGGGCGACTGTGCCCCCAGAGCACATCTGACGGCGCTGGGTTGTCACAACGTGGGGGCTGCTCCTGGCACCTCGGGCAGAGGCCAGGCTGTCGCTCCACGCGCTGTGCCGCCCAGAACGGCCGCCGCCCCAGACAATCACCGGCCCCGCACGCCGACGGTGCTCCTGCATCCAGAGGGTCTTGCAGAGCAGCACTGGGTTCGGGAGACGGCTGTGGCTCCGGATGGTGTGTGGTTCGGGTCTTCTGTGATGTACTTTTCGTCACTTAGCCCCAGCAGAAGCATGAAGAGCGCTCGGATCCAGGCAGCGCCATGGGGCCGCAGACCCTCTCCAACTTCCACAGCTATGACAGAAGCTTCGGATGAAAGCTTGGATCCGCTCATCTCAAGAGCTGCAGCTGTGGCAGAAACCACCTCCCCACCCCTGCCCACAGGCCCAGGGAGGTGGCACAGGGCTTCCTTCCTTCTCCAGGGCCGGGGGGCAGGGGAGCTACAGCTGGCAGTGGGCTCCCTCCTGGTGCCGGATGCCACCCTCAGGAGCCCTGGAAGGACCTCATCCAAGCCCCCACTGGAGATGCCAGCATCCCCTCTTCACAGATGAGGCGCCAGAGCTGAAAGGTCCCAGGATTTGTGCATACGGCCCAGCGGAAGGCCCTCAAACTTCTTTCAGGGCAACGACCCCAGTCCAGGTTCTCAGGTGGAATCAGCCAGTCAGAAGCAGGGAACCCCAGAGCTGCATGGGATCCCCTACTGCCCAGCAAGCCTTCCCATCAGCCTCATCTTTCCCCCCCTCCCTATTGCAACTGGTCAGGGTGGACAACTGGCCTCTGGCTTCATCTGGCTCTTGTGCCCCCTTGATGCTTTTTCAAACAAAGGCAAAGACAAAGCTAGGCCTTCAGAGTTCCGTGGGCTCAGAGGCTCCCTGCACCCCCAGGGTTGAAAAGCTCTGATATAGAGAAAAACACTCAGCGACTGACCAGGTTTCACGTGTTTCTATGCTCCCCCTGAATCATGGGGTGGGCTAGGGCTCCCCCAGTAAGAAAACACTAGCGCTTCAGAGAACAGTCACAGGACCCCTACCCCACCCCACTCACGCTTTCTTCCGCTCCGACTTCTCCTTCTTGGGAGCCGCCTGCACCTCGGGCTGCCGGGCCACCTGGTTCTTGCTGAGGAAGAGCACGTGCTGGGCCTTCTGCTCCATTCGCTGGATGTAGGCCCCGTCAGACTCCCACTTCCTCTGCCTGAATCTGGGGACAGCGATGTCCGGCTCCACTCCCTTTGCTTCCTTCTCTAATGTCTTTCTGAAGGCCACCTGGGCTGAGGACAAAAGGAGAGGTCAGGGGGTGTGGTGCCAGGCTGGCCGCCTGCCCAGGCTCGTTTCCCTGCCCGGGGCCACAGGGAAGGAAGACCAGACTCAAGTGGGGGCAGCCCAACTACAGGAGCTAAAGATTTACGATGTCCAGCTAGGGCACCCATGGGGATGGAAGCCCCACAGCCCACTGCTGCACATCAGATGTCCACCACAGCTCAGGTGAAAAAGAAAACAGGAAAGAAACTAAATGTTATTTAATCATCAGTGCCGGACTGGCTGAGTAACCACCCTATGATCCTGTGAAGACTTGACTGCACAGACCCAGAACGTTCAGCGACGCACAGGATAAACGTGCCGCTTTTCCGTCGTAAGTATGTGGAGACCTGCAGGACGCTTCTCTGTGGCCGGCACGGCAGAAGATGGACAGCACGCTCTTTCAGGGCGGAAGAGCAGGATTCAGAGACGGGGAGGGAGGCTATGCCGCACCTCACACCTTCCACCCGATTGCTTTCCCACGTAGGTGAGTTTACGTGTTCACCAAAAACAAGAGCCAGCTCAGGGAAGCACAGTCAGACTGGGTCACCTTCCACCGGGGCCAGTGCGTCCTCCACTTCTCACCATCTCTTTGATCGCCATAGACCCCCAACGAAAAGTGTGAGGTTTACGAGAAAATTATAAAACGGCACTGATGTAAAAACAAGCTCATGTTTGGGAAAACAAATGTACATACACAAAATACCAACGTGCTGGACTCCATTCCCCAAAATGCCCCGAGTGTTGTCTCTGGCAGAGGCTGGCAGGTGGGCACCCGAGTGGGTGAGGGGTTGGAAAGTTTTTCAGGGGGGGGGTCTGACCACGTCCCTCCTCAACGCCCCCAGAGAATATCCACTTTTCTCCCCCACCGTTTCTGCACTCCCGTCCAAGAAACAGCTGTTTCTCACGTGCAAGAACTTCCCTGGCCTGCCCTGTCTGTGCCCTCAATTGTTACACGGGGATCTTTTCTCAAAGTCAGTCTGAACCCACCATCTCTTCTGCCTGATCTGCATTAATTTGGGAGGGGAATCAACAATTCTAACGGGAGGCGCCAGAGGCTCCTTTTGGAGCCTCGTCCGAAACCACACCAGCACCTGCTGCCAGCCACCTCTGGCCCTGGTGACGCCAGCCTTCGGTCAGTGCTCCACAAGCTCCTGCACCTTCAGACCACTGGGTGTCCAGGGACCTCTGCTGCCCGAAGCACGACTAACATTTAGGCAACGAAGTGGACTGGGGCACACAAAGCTGTATTGCCACCCAGCATGAACCTGCACGTTACCTTCTTTCTTCCTCTTTTTGTTACTGATGGGATTTTTCATCTCCTGGCGGCTCCTCATAA
Source organism: Ursus arctos (assembly GCF_023065955.2). NCBI lineage: Eukaryota > Metazoa > Chordata > Mammalia > Carnivora > Ursidae > Ursus > Ursus arctos. The sequence continues at coordinate 1,372,597 of NW_026622919.1, forward strand.
TCTCTCGGAGCCGGAAGGGGATTTCCTGTTCATCCTGGTTCTTGGGCTTGCAATTCACTTTCTTTTTTTCTTTGCTGGGAGCGAGAACAGGAGGGTGAGACGCGTCCTAGGTTCCGCACAAGCAGAATCAGACACAGAAAGCGAACCTGGCGGGCCACCCCGGCTGCTGAGCCTCACCGGAGACTGCCCCTGAACTGGGTTATCGCAGGAGCCCCAGGAGGGCAGGGACCGCACCCTGGAAGGTGGCCAGTGCCACGCCGGAGAGCCTCGCCGCCGCTCACCCGGCCGATCCTCCGGCGCACCCACTGCCCGGACAGAGCCGGGGGCCAGGTAGGGACTGCGGGGCGCTGAGACCCACCTGCGTGGTCCGGGCCACGGCGCTGGGAGCTGCTTCCCCCGCAGCTGCTGCTGCCGCCCCTGCGGCCGCCCAGGCCCCCCAGGCCCCGCCGACCCCGCCGGCGCAGCACCTCGGCGCCGGGGTCTCGCCATCTGCACGCCCGGCGCGCGGGGAGTAAGCCACTTCCGCCCTTCCGCACAGTCCCGCCCCATGACCGTCATTTCCGCTTCCTGCGCTCAGCTCTGCGTCCATTGGGGCGGTGCTGCTCCCTGGCGGACCAGGATTGGCCCGAGCGGCCGCCCCTCACTCCGCCTCGGGCGGGGCCCGGGGTGCGCCGCGCGTGCGCCCGGGCTGGGCCGCCGGCGATGCTGCTCCGGGGATTGGTTGGGGCGGGCCGGACGGTGGTCGCCGCTACCCGCGGTCCGGCAAGTACCAGCGGGGCGTGGGCCGGGGCGGGGTGCGTTCGGGAGGCGGGGGCCCGGCAGGGACCGGAGACTCCCGGCCCGCGCGCCGCCTGCTGTCGTTCCTGTCCTAGCCCCGGCTCCGCGGGAAAGCCGGCCCGTTCGGCAGTATCCCTTGCGCGCCGGCTGTGTGCAGCCGGTTGGGGAAGCCGCAGTGAACAAGGAGCTGATCCTCCTCGAAGGAGTTAGGCAGAGTGCATAAGTAAGGTCAGGGCCGTGGCAGTCAGTGTTGGGGGCCCCGGAGGCCGTAGATCAGGGGACAGGACCCTGGGGCCGGGGCCGGAGAAGGGAGGGAAGGCTGCCCGCCCTGCCTCTGGGGCGCTGGGGAGGAGGGCTGCCCTTGGGACCTTTGGGGGATGACCTGGTAGGAAGACAGGGATGAAGGGGCTTTGCCGTCAGTCAGGATGGTCACAAGGGAGGAGCGGGGCTGCCCTGGTTGGAGAGGGAGAAGCCCCTGTGTGGCCCCAGCTCACAAGCTTCCACCCTGCCCCCATTTCTGCCCAAGGAGGTGGGGTGCCAGGGTATCCCCCACCCCACCATCTGCTGGAGTGCGCACCCAGTGCTTGTCCCCAAACCCAGCATTTCTCCAGCCCTTATGGCCACTTCACAGAAGGGAAACTGAGTCTACAGGGGCAGTAACTTGTCTAAGGTCTCCTGAGAGATGAGGAAGCAGAGAAGCACCCGGAGCCGCCTGCCAGTGACAGGAGGCTGAAATTTCCCTGGAGCTGGGGGCCGGCAAGACCTTACCAGCATCTGTCTTTTCAGGGGCCACGTCTCTCCAGCTGGGACCGGTGGCAAAGGCTTCCTGGAGGTGACAGCGTTCTTTACGGGCCACGTGCCTGGATCCAAGTCCGTGAAGGCCACAGAGATTTCGGGAAGGACCACGTGGAGGGGGGCGCTCAGTCAGGTGCAGATCGCAGCAGGCAGCCCAAGTCGCCCTTGCCTGGCGGGGGCCCCCCAGAGCCCCCGTATCCCCCACCGCCTGAGCTCCAGCCCCCCACAAACTGCTGCATGAGTGGCTGCCCCAACTGCGTGTGGGTGGAGTACGCAGATTTGCTGCTGCAGCACTACCGGGATGGCGGTGAGCGGGCCCTGGCTGCGCTGGAGGAGCACGTGGCCGACCAGAACCTCAAGGCCTTCCTCAGGGTGGAGATCCAGCTCCGTGTGAGGAGTGGGGGCTGAGCCACTTGCCCAGCACCCACACCGGCTTCAGCCTGACAGCCCCTTCTCAGGAAGCAGCACGGAGCTTTATGTGTGGCCCTGCACGAAGCTGGTGTCAGACAGGAACAGGATTATTTATTGACTTTATCTGAGAATAAACAAGTCTGTGGTGGTTAGATGGGAAGCTTCTGCAGTTTTCTCTGTAGGGCTTGTGTTACATTGTCAAAGAAAGCAGGTACAGCTCAGCGTTGAACTTTTATTCAGAGCCTGCAGCTTTCACCAGCCTGGAAGGGTGAAGGAAAATCCATTTCTTTGCCTGCCTATGTGACGAGGACCCCAGGAGTCCCCTTCCATGTCCCAGCACCGCAGAAGTCCTGCCCCAGGGTCAGCTCTGGTTATTCTCAGTGGCAGAGGGAGGACAACCTGGGCCCATGAAGTTGCTGTTGGCAAAGCCCTTGGCAGGCACGAGCACCTGTAGGCAGCCTGGGAAGGGCCCCATTCTTCCAGCTGCAGGGCTCCTTGGGGACAAACCCATTCACCGACTAGGTAGAAAGCTGTAGATCAGCCCGCAGGGGTCTGAGCCTCCAGTCCTTCCCACCCACTTAGACACAATGATCGAGGCAATTGACCAGGGTGTAAGGACCCAGAGGCCTCTAGCATCAGCCCCAGAATCAGCCTCCCAGCACTAGCCTGGTCGTTGGCTGCATACCCAGCCGCAGGACCAGTCAGCCCGGGAAGAACTTTATGTTAGGGCCCTCACTGCCCATCCCCATCTCCTGCTCACTCCCATCATGGAAATTGCCCCACCTTATCTCCTTCCCCCAGCAGTTCCAGGCACTGATACCAGTGGCCTGGATGGGGCAGGAGTTAAAGGAACTTGTGTGTGTTTTATCTCTCCTTATTTAAAGAAAAAAAAACTAAGATTGTAGCATAAATTCACGAGGGGTTTGAGCTGATAAACAGGCCTTCCCAGGTAGGGGCCTTTAATGTAAAGCTGGCACGTCACATAGAGATGTGTGGGTGAGAGAATGGAAGCAAAACGTGGTGCCTAGTTAGACACCCGTGGTTCAGGCTATCTTTCTGGACAGCTGCGTGCCCTCCAGAAACAGTTTATGTATCTATTAGGTTGTATCTCAGAGACCATCTCATCTAACGTATCCTCATACAGATTCAAAAACATCCCAGAAAGAGAAAGGTTTTCTCCAGGGACAGCAGCACAGCAAAGCTTGGTGGGCTCCGAGGCTCTGTGAAGGGGTGGCTTATCTCAGAGACAGGTTTTCCATATTTTTTTCCAAAATTCAGATTTATAAGGGGTTTCTGTATGTACTTGGGGACATGTACATGTATACATCCCAAGGATCCTACTAAATTAGGCCTGCTGTGGAATGCAGGTGTCACAGCGCAGTCCCGTCCCCAGGGGCAGCCGCTGGCCTTGCTCCTGGCAGCGAGGCGGGCTCCTCCACGCATCCCACGGCAGTCGAGGGTGCCTGTGCGGCACCAGCAGCAGGCTCGCGAGACTCGCGCAGGTGCGGGGCTTGTCTGCTCATGCGGCCGTCTGTGACGCGTCTGGCACTGGGCTGGAAGCTGGGGTCCGGTAGAAACATCTGCTGCATTCCACCCCAGCGTGGAATGAAGAGGTTAACAGGAGCATTGTCAGGATGTGAGCAAGTCCAGCTGCAGTGAGGGCCTATGACATAGGCACCCTGGTCTCGCCCGAGGGGTCACCCTGAGGAAACGACCTGGGGCAGAGCTCTGAAGTCCCAGGAAGGGGGAGCTGAGGGAATGAGGAGAGGCGCACAGGACACCCTCAGGCAGGGCAGCAGGTGCGAAGATCCTGGGGTACAAGGGGCTGGGAGCGTGGAGAGCGCGGCGGAGGCATCGAAGGTGAGGTCAGAGAGGTAGATAGTGGCCAGACTACACAGGCTTCGGGGGCTGTGAAGGCAGATTCTTCAGAGGTCGGAGAGCTGAGAGTGGGGAGACTCAGGACCGCAGTCAGCGTGCTTTCCTCTTTGCTTCCAAGATGAGCAGCTTTGGGAGAGGGTCTTGCCCCTGCCCTGCGGTTTGTAATGGCGCATCCCATCCCTGTCCCGGCCCCGTCCCCGGGCCCGTGCCCGCCCCGAGCCCCTTCCCTCATCTCCCTGACCCCTCAGTGGTGCCCTCCCGCCCGCCCCCCCCAGCGGCCCTGACAATCTCCTTAGTGTCATGTCAGGGCAGGATCCTAATCAGCTTACCCAGAAGCAGGATAAATGCCCCGCCGGCCCCCTGCTGAGCGATGCCTGGCTGCTCACCCCCATGGCCCCCTGAGTCCTGCCCCGTGCTCCGTGAGTACTGACCTTCCCCAGTCACCTTCTTGGCAGCCACTTTCCCAGGGGTGTGGGGTATCTGCCCAGAGGGTGGGGAGTTGGCGGGCTTTTCCCCACCACACCGAGGGCTGGATCTACAGGAGTCTGTCCCCCGTCCTCGTCAGAGCGGTTCCCCAGCCAGTCATTTTCAGCTGCCCATATCAAAGGATGGTTGCAGGCAGTCCCCAAGGTCTGTGATCCACACACACTCGGCCAATTTGAGGGGTCGTCAGCCACAGACTGGACTGCGGCTGGGGCAGCTGGGAGAGCTTGGACCCTGGTTTCCACGAGGCCAGCATCTGACAGGGAGTTCCGTCCGGGTCAGGGCTGCGCACACCAGGCCCATGGCCTGGGACTGGGCAAGGGGTCTGGCTAGGCCTATGGCATCTAGGCTGAGGGGCGGGCATGATGGGCTCTGAGCAGCCAGGTCCGCTTGGACCTGTGTACGCCCCCCTGGGCTGCTGCAGGTCCCCTTGGCACAGAGGATGAATGTTAGGGGGAAAGGTCCATGGTGGGGCGCACCTGGTACCGGGCCCCACCCCCACCCCCCAGCCTGCCTCGCCCGCCAGTCGGTCTCAGCCCTGGTGCCCTAGCCAGCTGCCGGTGGTAACTGAAGGCTGGAGTCAGGCGCTGCAGCCCACAAGACGGGAGCAGCAAAGGGGGCCCACGAGGTGGTGCCTGGGGCATCCAGTGCCAGGGTCTCCTCTCTGTGTCCTGTGCTTAGCCCCAGAACCTTCCAGGCTCACAGTGGCCCTGAGAGATTAGAGTCGCCCTCTGGTGCTAATAGGCTTAGGGGAAGCCGAGCTGCCCTTGAGCTGGTTCAGTGGGGCTTAGGGCATCCAGGGAGAGGCAGAGGGGAGGTCATCCTGTGCGGTGGGTTCAGGGACACCAGCAGATGACACTGGTGCCCAGGGCAGTCTCCCAGCACAGTGAGTAGCCAGGGGATTTACCAGTAGAAGGAAGAAACTGCCTGGGGGGGGGGGGTTGCACAGCTCAGCTCGGGGCTTCTCCTGAGACAGGCCCCTCTCTACCGCACATCTTGCCCTCCATTTCTCTGTCATCCTTCGTTGCCACTGCTAGGCGCCTGGCCTGCCTCCAAGAAGGAGGCCCAGTGTCCCGACCCCCAGGGATTGAGGCGGGACACGCAGAAGGGGAGACACCTGAGGGGGGTGCACCAGGGGGCCACCGGTACTCTCATTCCCCGTCTGACCCCAGCTGGAGCCCCACGTGGTGACGGCAGGGGGCTGCTGTTGGGGTCATGCTCAGGGCCCCCTGGGTTTCCTGTTTCAGGACTTCCTCTGTTCTGCTGGGTTGAGACCTGCAAGGGGGGCGGAAGCAAGGGGGCTGACCAGGACCCCCCCGGCCTGGTGTGCCCACAGCCCACAGCGTGAGGGAGTCTAGAAGCCAGAGGTCGCCGTGGGGTCTCTGCCAGCCTGGCCATGAACCTGGAGCCACCCAAGGCCGAGATCCGGTCGGCCACCAGGGTGACTGGGGGGCCCGTCACTCCCAGAAAAGGGCCCCCCAAATTTAAGCAGCGGCAAACCAGGCAGTTCAAGAGCAAGCCCCCCAAGAAAGGCGTCCAAGGGTAAGCAGAGCTGGTGGAGGGCCCAGCCGCAGGCTACACAGGAAGGGGGGCTGCATGGTAGAACAGGGGGCACGGCCACCCATTCCTGGCTGAGGTCATTCCCAAGGGTCCCCCATTCCTCAGCACGGGGGGCGGGAGGGGTCGGGGGCTCCAGTCACCCTCTACCTGTCACTGCCACTTAGGGGCTCAGCCACAGCCCTCCCGCCAGCGTGCGTCCCTGTGCGCACACTCAGAGCACTGGCGCACCGAGGGGCCTGCACTCAAGGGCACGTATGCCCCCACGCACCCCCACCCCCCTCTTCCCAGCCACTGGCCCTGACCACTCTGTCTTGCAGGTTTGGGGATGACATCCCCGGAATGGAAGGCCTGGGAACAGGTATGGCGGCTGCCAGGGTCTTCCAGGTCCCCCCACTCTCCCACCTGTCCGTGCGCTTGGGGCCCCATCCTTCCTCCACTTTCTCCAGCCCAAGCTTACCAAGAGCGCCGCCCCAAGCCTGTCCTTCATTCTCTGCCCCAACATCAAGCTGTAGGCCTCACTGAGGTGGGGCTGCTCCATTCAGTGGGGTCACTGGGTACTGGGAAGGGTTGGAAAGCAACAAGGAGGCCTCTTTGTCTCCCTCTCTCCTCCCTGGCGTGCTGCACGCATCCTCTTCCACTCGACACCCTCAAGCTGGTGTGCCCTGGGAGGAGGCTCTGCACCCAGGACTTCCACTCTCACCACTTGGGGTGTAGACAGGAGGGCCCAGAGGGGTTGGTGGCCCTGGGGCCATGACCCTCCTGGTGCCACTGTTCTTCTCCTGCAGACATCACGGTCATCTGCCCATGGGAGGCCTTCAACCACCTGGAGCTGCACGAACTGGCCCAGTATGGCATCATCTAGCGCCAGAGCCTGACCCAGAGCCTCAGGGCCGTACCCCCTGCTGCCCGCCCCGACCCCTGCTCAGGATTCCTGTGAGGAGGCCGGCCCCCCGAGTGTATCCAGATTTCCCAGTTTGTGTCTGGAGCCCCTTGCAGGGTGGCATCCTGAGGCCCCCAGATGCCAGTTACTGGAAGCCCACCAGCTCCCTGCAGGACACCTCGGGGCCAGTCAGGCCCTGCTTAGCTTCCAGAAACACTGGCCCACACACCTTCGCTTAAGGCTGGAAAGCCAGAGCAGGGTCTCCCAGGAATGTCCCTCACACCCGCTCCCGTCCTGCGGCCTGGTGATGAGAACAAGCTCCCCTTGCTAGCCCTTCCCAGCTGCCGCCATTGGGTGGGGGGGGGGGGGAGAGTCCTGACAGCATCTGGTGGCATCCGACCGATACCCCTCCAAACCCATCACTGGCAGGAAACGCCCTTTCCAAAATGGCCCACGCTTGCTGTCCCTGTTTCAAAATAAAATTCGCATGCCCCCACTCGCTCGGCTGGAGTGGGTTGTGATGGGGGCAGGGCCCAAGAACGTGGGTCTCCGGCAGGAGCGCAGGGGTGAAGGTGCAGGGTGGTGGGGGCAGCAGGGGCCCGGCTAGTCTGAGAGGGAAGGAAACCCACTAGACACGGAGTCTGTGAGGCTGGGGTCCATGCAGCCAGGCCGGCTAGGCTGGGAGGCAGCCCCGTGCCTGCCTGGCAGGCCTCACCCAGGAGGTGGACGAGGTCCAGCGACAGCTTACGCCAGGAGGAGGGAGCGCTCGGCCCTGCCTCACAGGTGAGGAGACAGGTGCAGAGAGACCGGGGAATTCGCTTAGTGGCCTAGTCAGCCTGTCCTTAGCTGTCCACTGCCGCTGGCCAGGTGCCCACCGATGACCCTGCGGTCCACTCGCGACACCACACCCAGGGGGATCGGGTGCGCCTGTGCTCACAGGCCTGTGCTCACCCATCCGGAAGCCTGCCAAGTGTGTGTCCACGTGACCGGGTGCATTCGTGGGGCCCGTTCACACAGCCCAGACGGTGATTCTGGGGAAGGGCCCCCCTGGGATCCCATTTTACGTGAAAGCCAGAGAAAGCCACGGTCACTGAAGGCGATGAAGGCCGGTCGGGGTGCCCAGAGGGAGGACGCGAAGCAGCCTGCTGTGGCTGGCTCCTGACCTGGCCGTGGGTCCACGCGGGTTTACAGGGGGAAGAGTTCCTCACGCTGCCCACTTAAGACTGGTGCCACTTACCGTCCGAATGATACAGCTCACTACAATTTATTTCCGCCTGAGCCTCACCTTCAGCCACCACAATGTACGGGAAAGGGCCAGGCGGTGCTAAGGGAGTGGGGCCACGGGGTGGGCTTCAGAGGTGGGGTCGGAATGGAGGTCGGAGGCAGGCCTCAGAGGTGGCTGGAGGTGGAGCTGGGAGGTGATGGTCGGGGTGGGAGTTGGGGGCTTGACAGCAGGATTTCATCCAGTCCTCGGAGCTGGTACTCCCCCCACCGGCCAGGTAGCTTTGCCTGGCCTCCCCGGTAGGAGGAGGATGCTGGCCGGCAGCGCCCCGCAGGGGGCGGCTCACACAGGCCACAGGGTGTTTGCAGGGAGCAGGCAGTGCCTGGCTCCGTGGTTGAGAACAAAAGTCTCCAAAAGAGAGTGCAGTCTGGCGGTGGTACCGGGAATCGGGAATCGTTCACGGGGAAGGAGGCGGGCATTCCCGGCCTCAGGGAAAGGGGCCTCTGGGAGCGGGAGGCACAGCAGGCAGAGGCAGCCCAGGTGTCCCAGACGCGGCGCGGTTACTCTGACACCTTCCCCGGGTGTCGTCTGGGGCTGTCAGCCCTGGGCCAGTTTGGCAGGGGACCTTTGCGACCCCGCAGTTCTGGGGCTCTCCACCAGCCCCCGGTGGACAGCCAGGGCCCGTACCAGCCGGGCGGCCAACAGGAGCTCCACCCCCTGGACAACCACGACCGCGATTGCGTAGGCACCCGCCCCGCGGACCTCGGCACGCAGCCACCGTCGGAGTGCAGGGCCACAGCCCCCCAGATGCACCCGCCTCAGAGCGGCACCCTCATCCAGGCCCGGAGCTCCGAAGCCGCAGGGGTCGTTGGCAGCTGCTCCGTCTTCCCCCGGGCTGAGGCAGCAGGAGGCAGGAAGGCTGCAGGCCTGGGCCGCAGGGGAGCTGCAGTTAAAGTCCCTGTAGGGTACACCTGGGCGTCGGTCCGGAGGGCAGGGCCCACTGTTCCAGGACCCGGCGCCAAGTTAAGTGTCTCTTACCGACCCTTCACACAGCTACGGCCACGGCCTCACAGACACGCCTGCACGTACGCACACGCACACGGGAACAAAGAGCCCGTTCCCTGTAACTCGTCCCGGCGCATGGCGCCCACGGCAGCCTCTGCACATGCAGACGGAGGTCAAAGCCTCTTGGCTGGAAGGGACGGATTGGGTGAGACGGCTGGAGGGAACACAGGCATGTGATGAGGGGTGGGAATCAGACAGCCTTGCCCAACAGGGCTGCTGAGTTGGTCTGAGCGGGTAGAACTGGAGGGGAGAAGGTGCACTGAAGCCTGGGAGAGCGGGTCATCACAGGAGGGCGAGCGGCAACACTGGGCAGCCACAGGGCGAGACGGAGGGTTGTTCTCCTCATGGCCCCCAGCTCCAGACAGCCTCCAAGTGTCCCTGGCCTTTGCCTGGGGTCCTGCACCTGCCCTCCCTCACAGGCATGCTCTCGTCCCCCAGAAGAGTGGGCCTCACTAAGGCAAGGACTCAAAGGCCAGCAGGATGGGTGACCACGTGACACCACAGGGGGCTGGCGCCAATCCAAAGTCACACACAGCCCACGAATGAGAACACCCATGTGGATGCTTCTAGAATGCCTGGCACATTTCAGTGACTGCTGGATATAAGTGGCTGGTTTAAAGTCTCTGTATGACTCCATCTCTCGTGGTCAGTTGTCCTCCAGCAGAATGTAAAAGATACACTGCACGGTGTTTCTAAATAGACAACGCTTACACACACAGAGACACGCACACACACAGATACGCACGCACATGCATGCACACGCACATACACGCACACACGCACACGCCGTGGAGGGAGAACTGTGGAGTCCAGAACGATGTCCCCACTTAAGTGCAGTTGACATTGAGATGTTTTGTGTGATGTCCTCACCAAAAACACTCCCCAAAGTGACTTTCTAAGTCTGCTGGCTCAGCTTCTCCACTAAGATCCCTGTCCAACTGGTCCTGGTTGGAGGGAGCAGAAACACGCAGGGGGCCCACGTATGTGCACGGGCATGTGTGCACACACTCGTGTGTGTGTACAAGTGGGCATGTGTGCGAGTGAGTGCACCCATGTGAATGTACATGTGGTCTGGTCTGCTGGCCCCTGGGGACTCCCCCCCCACCCTGTGGGCTCCAGGACTCACAGGTTCCATGTCCAGTCCCGGTAGGAAGACACGCCACAGCACTGCAGCCCCAGCTGGACCTGGTCAATGAGGAAGTGCAGGTCCGGGTCATCCTGATAGTGGGTGATGGCTGCACGCAGGGTGGACTCCAGGCCATCCTGCAGTGGGCCCCAGAAGGCCACCAGCAGGGCACCCACCACAGCCTCCAGCGCCAGGAAGGCGATGAGACCCCCAGAAAAGCAGTGCAGCAGGCAAGCATTCTCGCAGAGCGCACCCAGGCAGCCCGCCAGGCTCACTGCACTGACCGCCAGTCCCCCCAGCACCAGTCCCAGCAAGGGGTCTTCAGGCAGGGCCGCCCCCCCACTACTCCCCAGAGACCCCTTGCCAGCCAAGCCCCAGAGCCCAATGGCCAGGGCCAGCAGACCAAGCAGAGAGAAGAGGAAGTTGAACAGGAAAGTCAGGTACTTCAGGCAGCTGCTTTCCAAGGGGAGAGAGGAGGCCGGGTCTTCCCCAGGGCCTGCCCTCCAGACCTGGTCCTCTTGGGGTGCCAGACCTGAGTGGCTGCTCCCTGGCGGGGGCTCCTCCCAGCACCCAGTGCCCTGTGGAGGAAGGAGGAACACACAGGGAGACCTCACCAGCAGGACATGATAATCAACAGGGAGGTAACCTCCTCATGGCCGGGGGTCAGAGCCTGGCAGCGGGGAAGAGGCTGGACAGTGGAGAGAGAACGGGAGGCTCGGAGACCCGAGATAGCTGGGGAGGGACGTGGCAGCATCCAAGCTTGTCGCCCGGCCAGGCAGCAGGGGGGACGGGAAGGGCCTAGCTCCTGCAGAGCGGAGGGTTGGCTACCCCCTGACAGTTCATGGTAGCAGGCGCCTGTCCTCGATCCCCTGCGTGTGATGGAGGATGTGGGTCCGGCAGCACAGGCACGTGGCAGGCATCTGTGTGGATTGGTCTGTGCAGTCGAGGGATGGGCTTCCCCACTCAGGCCAGGAGGTGGAGGCCCGCCAGGCAGAAGGGCTGGCCCAGGTGACTGCCCTTTCTGCTTCCCCCTCTCAGACCAGCCCCAGTGTCCCAGGACCCGCACAGTCTGCTCACTCTGAGCACAGACTCGGTGCTGGGCCAGCCAGGCTCCCAGGGCAGGGAGAAGTGCAGCCAGGAGACCAGGGCTCTGTGGGAGGCAGGGCCTTCCAAGGGGCCCTGTCTTGCCCTCCAGTAGGACACTCAGCCATGCTCTGGGACACTGGTCATACCAAGTGCGGAAAGTAAGGGAATGCTGACCCATCTCCCTCCCCCAGTCCTCCCACAGAGGAGTGGTTCATTGATCCTGAGGTTTGAAGAAGCAATCTCCATTTCAAGTCTGCCTGCCCCCCCCCCCCCCCCCCCGCAGGCAGGTGTGGGAGAAACTTCTGTTCTCTCCCTGCAGGGAGGAGAGGGACAGTCTGCCCTCGAAACCTGGGAGAATTAGGAAGCTGTGGCCCCACACCTAGGCAGGGTCTCCCTTCCAAACCAGGAAGAAGCTGTCCTCCACTCCCCACATCCGACTATGCATTGAAACTTCATTCACTGTGAACTTGGAGGAGAGGAAAGGAGTATTTGTCAGCCCCTCCAGATCCCAACAGTCAGTGGGAGCAAAAGGCCAGGCTGCTGGTGCCAGGCTGGGGGGGCCTGGGGCCATCAGCGGCCTTGGGCTAGGCCAGGAGGTTATCCTGCAGCTGCGCAGCCAGCCGGGAGGGGTGTCGGGATGTCGGGGTGTCGGGGTGTCAGCCTCCAGCCACTCCCGAGCCAGAGCTCACTGTCTTGCTTCCAGACCCACGGGCAGCAGTGGGGGGGGGGGGGCAACAGGGCCATAAGAAGGCCGAGAGGCTGGGGGTGGGGGTCCCAGGTGGAGGCGGATGGGCAGGACACAAGCGAGGTGCTGAAGGGCCGGTGGGCACGTCCCCTGAGTGTGTTTTCTAAGAGTGTGGATGCACTCGCTCCAGGGCAAGCACAAGGGCAAGGATAGCAAACGTTCCCGAGCCGGGGCAAGGTGCTGGGTGATCAGTAAAGGCCCCACCCTAATCTTAACTCTTCGTGGGTGTCCACCTACTGGCAAGGCTCAGGGTGGGGCCTGGGGCCAGGGTGGCTGAGAACCCGGCCCTCCCCAGGGCCTGTGGGGGCGGAGACATTTCCAGTCCGGGCAGAGGCCACCAGGGCACTGGCTTACCTGGGACAGCAGGGGGCTCCTTTCCCCCTCCTCCATTCCGCACCAGGACAGGTGTGCTGGTCCCGGTCTCTAGCTGGGACACGGAGCTGCTGCTGCCTGTGCCCTTAGCCGTCCCGTGAGCTGCGCAGCCCAGGGCCGGGTGAGCTGCCAGCGGAACCAGGACGCCTCAGTCATGACCAGATCATGTGAGGCATCACACTGTAGGGCTTAAGACAGCCTCTGCTTGTTGAGACGCAGACCCTCCTACTGGAGCGCGGGTTTTCAGCCTTGCTCTACGGATTCCCTGAAGCTCTGTGCTGGCGTGACACGGCTGGGGCTGGCACCTCGTGGCCGCCGCTCCAGGGTCCCCGTGCGGGCTTCGGCCTGGCAGGTCCAGCGGCTGCTCCCCCAGCTCAGCCAGGACATCAGACCCCTGAGAACTGGCTCACAGAAACAAGCCCGGGAGACGGGCCGGCAGTTAAATGCCAGGTTATCCCCCAATTTATTCACTGTAAGAATGAGACGGTGTCCACTGGCCAGATCACTCCTTCCTGGTTTTGAGGGACGTGGGCTCCTTCTTGCTCCCGAGGGTCTCTTCTCAGGGGCAGGACTCTGTCACAATCAGCATTGTGCCCTAGTGCTTGGAAGGACCCGAGCCACACAGCTGCCCCGCACACAGGGGCGCACAAGGCTCTCTGACCCTGCCCTGTCCTGTCCTCTCTCCTTGGCTTGCATGGCGGCGGGAAGAAAGGCTCAGAGGCATCCCCAGCACTACCGATGCTTTGAGAACACTGGCACAGAACTCTCCACGCCTCCCCTGTTCCTTTGTGATGCGGGAGGTTATGACAGTCTCTGGCTTGCAGGGACCTCTGGAGGCTGTGGGGGGGAGCACACACTGCAAGGGGACCCTCTGCACACATGTGTTCATGGTAGGAAAAGGGAGGGGCCTCCTGGGCAAGGCCACGTGCCCAGCCTGTCTTCACCGTTCTCTCTCCCCTGCTGTTTCTTGGCTTCTTTTGTTGGACATTCGTGCCCTAGCCTCTCTCCCTCACTCTTCCCACCACCTTACAATCCAGCCACACAGGCTGCTTGCTGGCCCCCAACAGCCCAGTGCTCACGTGTCCTTGGCCTTTGCCGTCCCGTGAAAACCCCTCCCTGTGTCCAGCTCCGGACCACCTCCGGCCCCACAAGCGGAAGCCTCCCCTCTTCTTTTGGGAAACCATTCACTTTATTTTGTAGTTATTTGTGTTCTTTTTTTTTTTTTTTTTTTAAGATTTTATTTATTTATTTGACAGAGAGAGAGACAGCCAGCGAGAGAGGGAACACAGGCAGGGGGAGTGGGAGAGGAAGAAGCAGACTCACAGCGGAGGAGCCTGACGTGGGGCTCGATCCCAGAACGCCGGGATCACACCCTGAACCGAAGGCAGACGCTTAACGACTGCGCCACCCAGGCGCCCCCTGTAGTTATTTGTGTTCTTGCTTCATGCTCCCCGCCCCCCATCTTCCCACACGACAACCACCCAACTGAGCCCAGTCTCGATTCCTGACCTGCAGAATCGGGAGGCTGGCAAATGGCTGTTGTGTGAAGCCACTGTTTTGAATAAGTTCACTTACAGCAGTATTGTGACAATAGATTTGCAATAGTGAACACAATTTTACAGTAGGCAACTGGGGATAATAGATCACTGATCTAAGCCAGGGAGTGTCCCGAGTCCTGGCGACACCGCAGCGGAAAAACCTGTCCACCCCTAGTCAGCAGGAGCTTACCTCTGGTGAAGAGGAGGTCATAAAGCCAGCGAGTAACTATGTGAATACATGTGATTTTATGTGGTCGTCAGAGGTGTGAAGCCCGGAAAGGAGGGTGAAGAGTCAGGGGGCGGCTCACTGTAAGGCATCTGGTTCCTAGGTATGTACCCCACAGAACTGAAAACAGGGACTCAAACAAGTACACATACACGCGCGGTCATGACAGCATGACCCACACGTGCCAAAAGGTGGAAACAACCCAGATATGAATCAACAAAGCACGGACAATCACGACGTGCTCTACGCCCCCAACGGAATATTCCTCAGCAATGAAAAGGAGCTCGGACGCCTGCCGCAACATGGACGGACCTGGAGACGTTATGCTCAGCGAAAGCAGCCAGACACTAAAGTCCACAAACACATCCTTCCACTCACGTGAAATACTCAGAATAGGTGAGTCTGTAGGTTGGTGGTTGCCGGGGGCTGGGGGAGGGGAATGGGGAGCTGCTGCTGAACGGGTGCGGGGTTTCCTTCTGGGGGGTGATGGAAATGTTTGGGAAGTAGATACAGGAGGTGGGCGTACCACACTGTGAAAGCACTGAATGCCACTGAATTGTTCACTGAAAAACGGTTGACTGCATGCTGAGTGAATTTCATCTTAATTAAAAAAAAAAAAAAAAGAGGAAGGGGAGAAACGTGGGGAGGGGAGGGAACGAGCCAGGTGGGTTTTCTCAGGTGGGGTCCCTCCGAGGGGGAGGGGTGGGGTGAAGGAGCATCCCAACCTGACCTGATTCGCCCCGTGAAGGGAGCATCAGGCTGCTGTGTGGGGGCCGTAGCTCAGGGCGAAGACGAGAGCTGCAGGTGTGATCTCATGCAGCCGAGCCTTCACTCCTCTCTCTCTCGAAGCGACAAACCCAGACCCCCTCAGTGACTGCATCCAGCTGCAAGTCCAGGCTCTCAGGGGGACGACAATCACCTCTCCAGCTCCATCTCACTCCTGTCCCGATCCTGGGCGACGCTGAATGAAGTTATAGTTAGCACCACTGTGAGGGGCTGAACTGCGTTTCCCCCAAATCCATATGTTGAGATCCCAACCCTCAGAACCTCAGAAGATGATTTGGAGAGACAGCCTGTAAAGAGGTAATCAACTTAAAACGAGGCCAGTGTTCTCATACAAAGAGGAAACTGGGACACACAGAGACACCAGGGAAGCCTGAGCACTGAGGATAAGATACAGCGGTCTGCCAGCCAAGGAGAGTGGCCTCAGAAGAACCCGAGTGGCTGTCACCATGGTCTCTGACTTCCCGCCTCTGGAACCAGGAGAAAATAAATGTAAGTGATCCCGTCTGTGCAATTTTGTTAAGGCAGTCCTAGCAAAGTGATACAACTACCAATATAACTTAAAAAAACAAGTCAGAACCTCCCTGGTACCATGGAGTAGGTTAAAAAGGCAAGCAGCAAACAGCAGATAACACGCCTGTCATCAGGCAGTGCTTGCCCACGAGTGCCCCGGGGGGACATCATGGAGAAGCCGGAGTCTTGCCCTCCTGTAAAATGAATACGTTTGGATAGAAGAAAAGCGAAAAGGTCAGAGGCCATTCTGTAAAAGAAGAAAGTAAGAGCATAAGGTTGTATGTCCGCAAAATACAGCCTAGCACCTGAGTCTTTGGGGCAATCCTATGTGCTCTCCCTCCAGTGTTTGTCTTGGATCCCACGCCTCTCAGCCTCTGTCCTCGGGGCTGTCGCAAGGCCTCGTCCCCCGGCTCCTCTTTCTGCCTCTCCACACTGTGTCTGCATTGCGCGACCCGAGAATCCTTCTGAACCGTAGCGGAGAGCATGTCTTCTTTGCTCTCATCCCTCCAAAGGCTAACATAACACACGTAGAAGAGACTCCAGAGGCCTTCCACGTGTCTCGCGGCTCTTCCCGACCCCGCTCTCCTCCGCCCTCACTCAGGTCGCTGGGCCCTACCAGCGGCTGCGCTGTTCCGGCAGCACCCAGCACCTGCCAGGCCCTGGACCTTTACACATGCTTTCCCCTCGTCCTGTTTCTCTCCCATCAGGAGCTTTGTCCGGGACCTGCTCTCCCGTCCTCAGGGAGGTCTTTCTTGACCAGGCTCTCACCCTCCGCCGCTCGGGCGCGGCTGTGTCACTGGACAGGGCTAGTCACAGGTGTGATGTGTTCACACGAGGCCTCCTGCTGGTAGGCTCCATGGGGGGGGGGAACCCTCTCCGGTTTCGCCCTCTTCCCCGCCTTAGCCGGCCACACGCAGCCGTGGAGACCCCTCGTCGATCCTCGTGGGTGGGACGAGCGGGGAGCTGAAGCAGCTGCCGACCCCGAGATGAGGCGCGGAGGTGAACACGGCTTCTGCTAACAGGGGGTAAGGGTGGGGACAGGGTCGAGCCATGGCGTCAAACCACAGATTTGGGCCTCCTAGACGTGCTGGTAACTTCCCCGCAGTCACGGGCAAGGTCGGCTACGGAACTGCAGGGCCTGCGGCGGCACGAAAGCGGGGACCCCGGTGGAAACCCGGAGAGGACGACAGGACGCGCACAGCCGAGCCGGGATCCCGGGGGCGGCGGCCCTGAGGCCGGCCCTGGGGGGTCTTCGGAGGGCCGCCATCCGGGCGCGCAGCCCTGCGCCGAGACGCTGTTCGAATCCGGCCGTTCGTCTTGCTAGAGTCGCGGAGGCGCCTTCTCTCCGTTCGCACAGCGCGACGGTGCGAGGAGCGCGTCCCGGCACGACGTCCCCGCCGGCAGCGGACCCGCAAGCCCCTGGCGCACTCCTCCCGCGATTATAACCCGGCAATGACGGTCTCCGGGCGAGGTTCGGACGCTTGCGCTTGTTTCTCCTCGGACCTTCCTGCCTCGCCCGGAATTTCGGGAAGGAGCGCGGGTCACCAACGCTGGGGCGTCCCTTCCGCCTGCGGCGCGGGACTCCGGACCCAGCTCCCCGCCCCCCCTCCCCCTCCCCCTCCCCCCTCCCCCCCCCAGCGGGCTCGGGGCCGCCCCGCCTGCGCATGCGCGGCCGTTGGAGGGCCGGAACTCCGTTTCGGGGCTTCGCGGCCGGCGGAGCGCGTTGGGCGAGGCGCCGGACGTCGCGCGGCGGTGGCGGCCGGCGGCGAAGCTGGAGCGGCGGTGGCGGCGGCGGCGGGAGGCCGGGGCCGGGGCTGAGGCCGGGGCTTCGAGGCCCGCTGGGCGGCAGGCGGCGGCGGCCCGGGGCTCGAGCCCGGAGACCGGAGCGGCCGCCATGGCCGAGAGCATCGTGAGTGCGGCGGGAGCGGGAGCGGGGCGCCGGGATGAGGCAGCAGATTTACCGGCGCGGCCTGTGGGGCGGCGGCCGGCAGCCGGCCCGCCTCCCGCCTCCCGGCCCGGGCTCGCGACCTCCCCTCCCGCCGCTCCGCGACCGCCGGTTCTGCGGGCACCGCCGGGCGCGTGCGGGGCGGCGGGGTCGGGTGCCGGGTGCCCGGGTGCGGGGCGGCGGGGTCGGGTGCCGGGCCAGTGCGGGGTGGCGGGCCAGGGGCGGGGAGCCGGGCCGGGGGCGGGCCGTCGGAGCCGGGGCGCGCGCGCTGCAGCCTGGGCTCGAGTCCCGGACGGGAGAGCTCTGTCTGGAGGGGGCGTTGTGGACTCCGGGGCTGTAAGGAGGGGAGACACGGCCGCTGACGCCTTCTGTCCCTTGGTGGCAAGGACGGTGTGACAGCTACCTGTTTGAAAAGGGAGGTTCCAAAGGTTGATCTCACTTTTACCTGAAATGAGAATTGGCATGCCCCTCCCCCGTCGCCCCTAAAGTAAAGGAAGTCAGTGAAAACGAGAAAAATAAACCCTAAAACCAAAACAGTCCTGCGTTTACTTGTGGCAAGTTTCCCTTCAGAAGTAAATGCGGCTGGGAAAAAATCAGATCAGTTGGACGGCAGAATTTTGGTTAACATTAGGGAATATTTGGGATTTCTGGGGGAAAGCAAAGCAGTACTGGGTGGCAAGTCACGTTTACGCTTTCCTCCGCGGATGGCCTCGACGCTCCCTTCTGGGTGTCTTGGATTTACGGAAGGAGCTCTGGAGTTTAAGGCTTTCTCCTCCTCCTCTTCCATCTCTTCCTTTTCCTCCTCCTCTTCCACCTCTTCCTCCCCCTCTTCCTCCTCCCCCCACTCCCCCCCTTCCCCCCTCATCCCCCCACTCCCCCCTCTTCCCCCCTCCCTCCTCCTCCCCCCCCTCCCTCCTCCTCCCCCCCCCCCCCCAGCTCTCCGGGGGCCCTGGTGTCGTGTTCCCCAGCCTGGGGATGAGCAGAGGGAGTAAATGGCCCAAGAGAAACTTAAGAGAAAGTGACTCCTTTTAAAATAAGATTTCCTAATCATTGATGACTTCTAGAAGAGAATAAGAACCTGTGTTCAAATAAATGTACTTTCGGACTTTCTCTTTACTGTAATACTTTTGATTGAAGCAGCCACGGACAAACAAGTTGTTTTAGAAAAGGCCATTTTTCTACTAGTGTGTATACAGGGCTAGGTGCTTACTGATAGCATTTGCTCTTCTCGAATTCTGTGTGTGCGTAACTGATTTTTGTCTTGCCAGTTCTTTGACTCTCCCAAGAAGTATTTTGGGCTCATTTTCTTATAAATGGTGAAAGCTAAGTTACCAGGAGGCTGCGTGTCTGTGTTGCCAGGTCTGTCTCTTCTGGAGTGTTTTATCTTGTAGCCTGTGTCAGACACCAAGTGAGAACTTCCCTCAGTACAAACTATGTTTGTCTGTTGGAGTTAACTACTGGGCTCAGTCGACAACCCTGGACTGCCATGCCCTGTTGTAGATGATCAAATAGGATGACTTCTTAAACTTCAGAACCCTCCGGAAACATGGAAGCCAGACCCTTTAGCTCCTCAAGGAGTGGAGTGTCGTGCTCTTGTTCCCAAGTAAACAAAGGAACAGTCACAAAATCTCCCACAGAGAAACTGGGCTCTTCTTACCACACCACAGTGTGGGAGACAGATTTCAGAAACGAATGGAAGTAATTGGTCAGTGCCCATGCTGTGTATTATGAAGACATTTTCTAGGTGTTGAATCCAGAGTGAAGGGTAAAAGAAGAATTTGTATTTGCGCTCCTTGCTAATGAGTGAGAAAGTTAAACAGATGTTAAGAAGCAAAAGATAGAAAATATTTTATGCCTTAACAATTGGGATTTCATAAGGATTATTCAAAACAGTTGGGAACAATATTGGGGCAAAGTATTTTCAGTCAAGTGAAAGTAGAAAATGGAAAAGTCAAACTGTTTTAGGAAAATCTAGATTAATCTTATTTTGTTTGATAGAAGTGGACAGTAGATCAAAAGCCATTGTGGCATTTTATCGTGTATCAGTGAAATCTTTTTTTTAAATTAAAACTTTTTTTTTTAAGATTTTATTTTTATGTAATCTCTACGTTCCTTGTGGGACTTGAACCCACAACCCAAAGATCGAGAGTCGCAGGCCTACTGACTGAGCCACCTGGGCACCCCAGTGCAAATCTTTTTTTAAAAACAATGGCTTGTGACATTTTTCATGTGTAAAGGGTTGTTTTTTAGTGTCGTTTTCAGTACAGCGCACAGAGCAGTAATTGCTGAGAAGAGAGACCACCATAAGTACTTGGTGGTGTATTCCTGCCTTTCTTCCTACCACTCGGTTGAAGCATCATCTGCCTTGTTTGCGGCAGGGCTAGTCTTTTCATGCTGCGTGACGAAAGCAGGAACTTGTATGGTTGGCCAGGCGTATAGTCACTCAACTTCAGAAGGACTTTGATCTGTATAAAAATGAAGTCCTAGAAGGTGATGCTCTTTGTGCAGTGTTCCGGGCCTGCTAACCATTTCAGGCTTGCCGTCAAAGTATTTTTTTTAAGTGCTTCTATGTTTACCATGGTGTTAAACACCTTTATTTCTTTTCTTTTAATCTTTCTATGAAAGGTAAATAACAAATTAGATGATATCCTATGGTTCTTTTAGATCATTCTAATTTTTGCATATAGATTGTAGAACAAAGTGAGATCTTTTTTATTTATTATTATAATTATTATTTTTAATCAGTTTTGTTCTAAAATTTTTATTTATTTTTTAAGTAATCTCTACACCCAATGTGGGACTCAAACTCACAACCCCAAGATCTGGAGTCGGATGCCTCACCGACTGAACCAGCCAGGTTCCCCCAAAGTGAGATCTTTTTTAAAGAACCCAGTCATTTATGATTCGTGGAGGTTTTTTTGTTTTGTTTTGTTTTTTTGCTGTTGTCTTGTTTTTGTAAATCTAAAGAGAAAACTGAGTGTTTCACATATATTCCTTGAAAGTAGTGGTTAAACATTTTTCTGAGTAAAATGACCAGAATCGAGAATCAGGGCAGTCCTCTCAGGATGTCTTTGCATAGGTTGGTGAATCTCCTACCTCTGCTTCATCTGTTAGAAACACTTGGGTGTTACATGGGGAAGGGTGAGGTCTGGCTCTAAGTTTCGGTGACCCAGATTCTGAAAGACTGCAGATGTTAGTCTCAGTAATAGATCAGGAACTTTGTGCTGTAACCACCTTGTTTCATTTGTGACAGATAATTCGTGTCCAGTCCCCAGATGGGGTGAAGCGGATCACAGCCACAAAGAGAGAAACAGCTGCAGCGTTTTTGAAAAAGGTAGTGGTGGCTTGGGTATTTGCATCTTCACCCTCTCCTGTTACTCCCTTCCTGTCTGTGCCTTTCCTCTCTTCCTCAGTTCCTGATTCCACCCAGTCCCTAGTTCACAGTCTCTAGCATTGCTCTTCTCTGCCATGACTGGATTGATCCAGGGTCAGATTGTGTCACAGTTGACCATGGCTTACAGCTGTGGTGGCCAAAGAGAGTCCAAAGATGCATGTAAAAATATTTCACGAGACTAGTACTTAGGAGAGTGAAAAATTGGAGAAATTATAGAGTGAAAGACTTGAATTGTCCATAAGGAGAATTGTTAAAAACATGTATAGAATAATCCCACTTTTGGGGCGCCTGGGTGGCACAGCGGTTAAGCGTCTGCCTTCAGCTCAGGGCGTGATTCCAGCGTTATGGGATCGAGCCCCACATCAGGCTCCTCCGCTATGAGCCTGCTTCTTCCTCTCCCACTCCCCCTGCTTGTGTTCCCTCTCTCGCTGGCTGTTTCTATCTCTGTCAAATAAATAAATAAAATCTTTAAAAAAAAAAAAAAAAAAAGAATAATCCCACTTTTTTTTTTTTTTTTTTTAAAGAAAATTAGAGCCACGGGGGGCACCCGGGTGGCTCAGTTGGTTAAGTGTCCAACTCTTGGTCTCAGCTCAGGTCATGATCTCAGGGTCCTGGGATCGAGCCCTATGTCAGACTCCCTGCTTAGCATGGAGTCTGCTTCTCTCCTTTTTCATCTCTTGCCTGAGTGCCTGGGTTCTGTCTCTCTCTCTCTCTCTCTCTCAAATAAGTAGAAAGAAAGGAAATGAGAGCCACATACACAGATCTGTTGTGAATTTTTACAGAATGCAATGTGAAAGAGCACAGCCAGACTTAAAAAGGGTAACGCTGGGAGGAGAGCCCTGCAGTAAGGAGTGGCTTTTGCTTTATACTTCATAGCAGAGATCAGCAAACTATGGCTCATGGGATAACCTCCTATTCTTTTTTCCCCTTGGCATACAGATTGCATTTCCCTGACCACCTTTTTTTTTTTTTTTAAGATTTTATTTATTGGGGCGCCTGGGTGGCGCAGTCGTTAAGCGTCTGCCTTTGGCTCAGGGCATGATCCCGGTGTTCTGGGATCGAGCCCCACATCAGGCTCTTCTGGGAGCCTGCTTCTTCCTCTCCCACTCCCCCTGCTTGTGTTCCCTCTCTCGCTGGCTGTCTCTCTCTGTCAAATAAATAAATAAAATCTTAAAAAAAAAAAATAAAGATTTTATTTATTTACTTAGTCGCAGGAGCAGGGGGAGGGGCAAAGAGAGGGAGAATCTCCAGCAGACTCTGAGCTAAGCCTAGAGCCCAATGTGGGGCTCGATCTCATGACCCTGAGATCATGACCTGAGCCAAAACCAAGAGTTGGTTGCTTAACCGACTCAGCCACCCAGGAGCCCCTATTTTTGTAAATAAACTTTTATCAGAACACAGCCATGCTCACCGGTTTAGTTATTGTCTGGCTGCTTTTGCACTCCAACGAGAGAGCTGAGTAGTTGTGACAGAGACTGTATGGCTTGCCAAGCCAAAAATATTTACTGTGTGGCCCTTTCCAGAAAGTTTGCCAACTATTGCTTTTTACATTCTACGTTATTTGAATCTGTTGCAAGTGGGTGTTACGTTTGTAATAATAAGTGTTCTTATTTTCTTTTTTTGTTTTTGTTTCTCATTTTCATAAGCACATATAAGCTGTATGCTTATAAACTGTCAGAGCTGGGGGAGTCCTCGGTGTCGTGGAGTCCAATCTTTTTATTTCCACAAAGGTGGAAACTGAAGGCCTAGGAAGTAAAGAGATTTGCCAAGGATCACTGGGTTGTGATCTGTTAGTGAAGCCACAACACTTACTTGGGAATTTTGGTTCCTAAAGGGTAGTTGCTATCGTGATTGCCATAGGACTGCTTGTGGGGCCATATTTATAAGAATAAGAGAAAAAAGAATTAGGTGCAGTAAACACCAGAGAGGAGAGTCTCTGAGTCTTTAAGACATTTGTAATTTCCTACTGTTTGCTTTTTGAGTAGCCACTGATCGTGGCCAGCTTGTTCCTAGAGATGGTACTAGGGTATGGCGCATGCTGGAATTCACAAGAGCTCATCCGAGACAGAGACGAAGCACCAAGTAGCTATTGCTTAGACAGTTGTGTGGTTGAGCACCAGGCATCAGAGGACTGCATGCAGTTCTTTTTTTCTCTGAGCCTTTGTGGTAGGGAAATTTTTCTTTTTTTTTTCTTTTCTTTTTGATAGGGAAATTTATTATTATTATTACTATTATTTAAGATTTTATTTATTTGAAAGAGATAGGAGAGAGCACAAGCCGGGGGAGGGACAGAGCGAGAGGGAGGAGCAGAAGGAGAGGGAGAAGCAGACTCCCCAGTGAGCAGGGAGCCTGATATGGGACTCGATCTCAGAACCCTTGGATCATGACCTGAGCCGAGGGCAGACACTTAAACGACTGAGCCACCCAGGTGCCTCTGATAGGGAAATTTCTTAAACTTAAATTTGCAGTAACCATGTAGGAATATGATATTGTTTTTAACTTGAGACTTTTGTGCTTGATATCAAATGCAGAGTTGTCAAACACATTAAATTGAGAAGGTTTCAGAGATAACCTAAAAACATGATATTATAGTTCTCGCTTTATTTTCATCAGTAGTATTCCTAAAATGCTTAGATTTCCCCCTGGATAGTTCGTGGTTGTCTCGCACAGGGAGACAGAATGATAGCCAGTCATTGGGAGGGTTGGGGTTGGGGGATGTAGTTTAGTTCTGACCACTTGGTCCCTGAAGCCATCACCAGTACTGTAATTACTGCTTAGTGGAGATTTTCTTTGAAATAATCAAAAACAAACATGTTTATTACTCTGAAATATGTTTCCCCTCAAATGAAAATCCTTTCTTCTGATTATAAGGATAATATGCATTAATTATGAAAGGCTCAAACAATTCAGAAAAGTATAAAGAAGCAAGTAAGAATCACTTGAAATTTTACCACTCAGAATAACTGTTAACATGGCATGTCTTGGGGTGCCTGGGTGGCTCAGTGGGTGAAGGGTCCTGGGATCGAGTCCCGCATCGGGCTCCTCGCTTGGCGGGGAGTCTGCTTCTCCCTCTGCCTGCCGCTCCCCCTGCTTGTGCTCTCTCTCTCTCTCTCATTCTCTCTCTCTGACAAATAAATAAATAAACTCTTTAAAAATGATAAATTAAAAAAAAAACCTGGCGTGTCGTTAGTGCTCACATGTGTGCACACACATACTTAATTCACGGACTTTGGCCAAAATGAGATTGCGCTGTACTGTTGCTGTATTTCATCAAATCTAAGACATTACTGAGTTTAAGGAGAAGTATTAATGTACAATCAGGAAAGGAGAAAATGCTTTTACACCTGCTTTCCTTTGTCATTTAGAGTTTATACTTAGAGTGTTTTTTTAGACTTATTTGGAAATTATTGTAATCATGTGTTATTCTTTTTTTTTTTTTAAAGATTTTATTTATTTATTCGACAGAGATAGAAACAGCCAGCGAGAGAGGGAACACAAGCAGGGGGAGTGGGAGAGGAAGAAGCAGGCTCATAGCGGAGGAGCCTGATGTGGGACTCGATCCCATAACGCCGGGATCACGCCCTGAGCCAAAGGCAGACGCTCAACTGCTGTGCCACCCAGGCGCCCCAAATCATGTGTTATTCTTATACATACATAAGAAGGAAAACCTAAATGAAATTAATTGGCTAGGATCTCTCTACAGGGTCACATTCAGAGTCTGGCCCTTCTGAGCCATTTGTTGATTTGGCTGTCGATGTCCCTGTTCCCCTGTAGAGGGTCATCATCCGTGCCGTCAGGAGGCTCAGTGCCAGCTGTCAACACCTGTTCTGTAGATGCTAGCACTGGATTTCTCTCTGTCTTACTAGCAGGGCTTGACAACCCAAATTCCTGTTTTTCCTTATTGATCATTAAATGGCTCGTTTGACAGAAATGTTGAACGATGACAACTGTCCGACCATGCTGCCTGGATGACACGTTGACATGAGCCCAGGTAGTCACCCGTATGCCCTGATGCCCCGCAGGCAAGAGCTGTAACACCTTGTTGTTCCTAAGATGCGTCCATGCCAAGGATGTTAAAGTCTCACTGTAGGATAATTCATAATCCTGGTTTTTTTCACTTGACGATAGGTTAAGGAATGGTTTTATGTCAATCAATGTAGATTTATATCTTTTTAAAAATTGTGTTTAAAAATAACACATAACAGGGCGGCTTGGGTGTCTCATTCGGTTAAGCATCCGACTTTTGGTTTCGGCTCAGATTATGATCTTAGGGTTGTGAGATTGAACCCTGAGTCGGGCTCTGCACTGGGTGTGGAATTGGCTTGAGATTCTCTCCCTTTCCTTCTGTCCGCCCCCCCTCCGCTTGCTCTTGCGTGCACGTGCACTCTCTCTCTTTCTCAAAAGAAAGAAATAACACACAACAGGGATGCCAGGCTGGCTTAGTCGTAGACTATGTGACTCTTGATCTCGGGATGGTGGGTTCGAGCCCCACGTTGGGTGTAGAAATTACTTAAAATCTTTTTTAAAAAATAACGTATAATGTAAAATTTGCCATCTAAACCAATTTTTTTTTATTATTTAAAGATTTTATTTATTTATTTGACACAGAGAGACAGCCAGCGAGAGAGGGAACACAAGCAGGGGGAGTGGGAGAGGAAGAAGCAGGCTCATAGCGGAGGAGCCTGATGTGGGGCTCGATCCCATAACGCTGGGATCACGCCCTGAGCCGAGGCAGACGCTTAACGACTGCGCCACCCAGGCGCCCCTTAAACCAATTTTTAAAGTAATCTCTATACCAACTGTGGGGCTTGAACTCACAACACTAAGATCAAAAGTTTCATGCTTCTCCAACTGAGCCACCGGGTGCCCCCGGTCTGAACCATTTTTAAGTCTACGGCTCAGTCATGTTAAGTACGTTCATGTTATGCAGTCATTACTACCATCCATTTCCGGAACTTCTTCATCTTGCAAATCTGAAACTGTATGCATTAAACAACAGCTCCCCTTTTTTCCCTGCCCCCAGTCCTTGGTAACTACCATCCTATTTTGTGTCTTTATGACTACTTCGGGTATCTTTGTAAGTGGATCATACTCATCTTCGATAATTAGTAATTTGGCTGTGCATATGTGCGTGAGTGGGCTTGAAGTGGCCTTCCTGTTCCCTCACAGACTTGTGTGTGGACCACTGTGAACGTGACTGGCTCCAGCTTGCTGTTGCCACATTTGATAGCCTTGATCCTGCTTTAATATGTGGCATTATGCCCTCTTAGGAGTTGCTGTTTGCAAGTATGAAGAGATGGGTGACATTGAGGATATCTCAGAATTTTAGAGTTGTTGGTTCTTTTGACACCATCTAGTGCTGTTCATTCTGTGGCTCCTCACACCATAAGCCCTTCTCACACAGTTCTTCTGTCCTGCTCAGCTCTCCCCCTCAGCTCACTCTGTCGGGCTGCTGCTGTCACTCCCCTGCTTGGGCTAAGGGATGGCTCTATCCTGTCCTAATTGACCTCCGCAGTCTGTGACCTGTGCCTTTCTCCTTATATTTAATTTTTTCTTTTTTTTTTCTCACCAAATAAAGTACATACTAAGAAATGCTTGAAAATTATGGACAGATGACTGATGGTGAAGCAAACACTTAGGTCAAGGAGGGCACAGCCGGTGCTGCAGAGTCGGTCAGCCTTCCCTACTCCCTCACCCCCTCCTGGATCGACGAGGATGGCGTCCCCCTTTTCTGTGCTGTGCTACCTCAGCGTGCATTCCTAAACCCTAAATTGTAGTTTTGCCTGGTTTTGAATGGAAATGAATGGAATCCTGCTATGTATTCTTTTTTGTTACCTTCAGTTATAAGCATATTAATTTCATTCCATACTGTGTTTCTCGTTTTATTACATCAGTTATGCACAAAGTTTACCTCAGGTGTGAATTTAACGTTTTTAAGATTTTAAAGATCTATTTATTAGAGAGAGAGAGAGTGTGTGTGTGTGTGTGTGTGTGTGTGTGGGAGGCGGGGCAGAGGGAAAGGGAGAGAATCTTAAGCAGACTCCATGGGGGCTCAGTCCCAGGACCCTGAGATCATGACCTGAGCCAAAATCAAGAGTTGGACGCTCAACTGTGCCACCCGGGTGCCCCCATTTTTGAGATTTTAATGATGCTCTTGTGAGACTCTGCTAAGATTTTTTTAAAAATGGTTCGTGCCCCTTGTTAGATTCCTGTATCTTTAAAAAACTCAAAAGTTCGTAGAAGCAGTTATGTTCATGGGAGTAGAATAAAAAAGTAATAGATCTATTTCTGTATCTCAGAAGTGGAATTCCACACGTGAAGTACTAATGCTGGCTGTCATATTTGAAAATGCAGCTGGGGGGCCTGGGTGGTAAGCAGCTCGGGTAAGCAGCTGACTCTTGGTTTTGGCTGAGGTCATGATCGCCTGGTCGTGAGATTGAGCCCTGAATTGGGCTCTGTGCTCAGTTGGGCTCTGTGCTCAGCGTGGACTCTGCTGGAGATACTGTCTCCCTTGGCCCCTTCCCCTGTGCGCTCTCTTGGTCTCTCTTGCACGCGTGCGTGCTCTCTCCCTAAGATAAATAAATAAATCTTTAAAAAAAAAAAAGGCAGCTGTATCTCAGTCCTCATAGGAAGCATAAAGCTCTGGTCATGTGGTCCCAGGGGGCTTACCTTTATACCAAGGGCTGACCCTACAACAGCCCCTGCCCCATTTTGGAAACTCCTTTTCATCCTGGGAGTAATATGGTACGCTCACACTTCTGGCAAAAGCTTTCTGGTTTTTTGGAAATAGCTTGCAGGGTGTTGGGTACAGAAAAACACAATGCATTTGCAGAATAGCTGAAATGCCACAATTGGTTGATTTCAGTTTATATCTAAGCTATTTCAGAGAAGAGTCAAAGACATTATTTTTAGTCTTTAGTCTTAACTTTTTTTGTAGTTGGGAATACAAATTTCACAGTCTTAATTTGCTGATGCTTTATTTTATTAATGCCACTTTTAGCTTGGGGAAAAAACACATTTCAGTTACTGTTTCCTGCTGTAGAATTTCCATTTAATTCCATTGTATTGTTTGTTTCTCTGCTGAGCAGACTCCCGATCTCTTCCTGTGTTTGCCTTTACTCTGATGACCCCTGAATGTTGAGCTACAACTGGACTCCTCTCCTGGCCCCAGATTCAAATGCTGACTGCCTGCTGATGCCTTCCCCGGGGTACCAGGCACCACCTCAGTCTCAGCGTTGAAGGGAAGGGGAAGGCCTGGCCTTCCCTTCAGTCTTCCTCCTCCTTCACCGTCTTCCGTGCTTCCTTACCGGTGTGGCCTTCCCCCCAGTTCCCAAGCCAGAAATCTGAACACTGCGCTGATGTCCTTCCTTTCCCTCACTCCATTCTGCCCTCCAACCCACATTAGCAAGAGCTGTTGATTGTAATAGCTGGAAAGTGTGCTCCTCCCTCCATCTCCGCTGTCCTGGCCTTGTCTGAGCCCCGTCTCCTCTGGGCTGCACAGCTGGCTCTTCTGTTTCCTCTTCCCACCTTCAGCAGAGTGTCGATGAGAAGTAAGTCTCTTGGCTTGGCCACCCCTTGCCGTCGGCCCCTGTGGCTTCCACAGCTCCTGGGCTGGAATGCAGACTCCTAGCCCACATAGTCCTGTCTACCTCTCCGTTCTTGTCTCTTACAGTTTCCTTCTTACCTGCTGGGTTCTGGCCTGACTGGCCTCTCTCTTCTCAACCCCTTCCCGCCTCTAGGCCTTTGGCTGGCTCTTCTCCCTTGCACTATTCTTTCTCAGCTCTGTGAGTAGCAGCATTAGTCTCCTCCTCTGGGGCTCTGCTCAGACGTGCTCCTCAGAGGCCTTCTCTGTCCTTTTGTCCAGAGTGGCCTCTCCCATGCTTCTCTCTTCCTTTCCTGCCTGGTGCTTACCTGCACCTGTGGTTCTCGTCTGTTAGGTTTCTCTCCCCCGTTTGATGCCGAGGGCCTTGATGGCAGGAACCTTGTCTGTTTTTATTCATTGTTAGTTCTGAGCATCCAGAATGGAGCTGGCACATGGGACTGCTTACTGTTTGTGGAGTCAGTGAGTGAATGGTCGCGGCACCTGGTGTAGTGCCCATTGTGCGTACCCTTGTCAGGACTGACTTGGTGGCACCATTCTTCACTTCTGTTTTTCTTCTCTTAGGTTTCAAAATTGGAATTTTTTTTTTTTTTTAAGATCTTATTTATTTATTTGAAAGAGAGAGCATGAGCAGGGGGAAAGTGTAGAGGAAGAAGCAGGTTCCCTGCTGAGCAAGAACCCCGATGCAGGACTTGATCCCAGGGCCCTGGGATCATGACCTGAGCCAAAGGCAGCCACTTCACCGACTGAGCCACCAGGCGCCCCCGGAATTGGGTTTTTACAATTGATTTCAAAAGTAGAAGTTAAACTTTCCAGATACAGCCATGACTTTTGCTTGCCTCAAACTCTTAAATGTGTCATATAGTCTTACCACTTTCACAGAGCTTTGCTTCTGTTTGGCCACTTTTCTCATTTTACTTGACATCTGTGTAGGCAGTTCAAATTTCCTTACAAGAGAGCAAAATCACAAGAGAAATTTGGTTCCCGAGGAGCAGTTTCTAAATTTAATGAGTGTTGTTCTAATACCATCTGATGTATATGTGGCCAGAGTAGGGAGACTCAAATATTTGTTTCAATATCTGTTTTTTGGGGCTCGTTTTAGGTCGCAAAGGAGTTTGGCTTCCAAAATAACGGCTTCTCGGTTTACATCAATAGAAACAAGACTGGAGAGATAACAGCATCGTCAACCAAATCCCTCAGTCTGCTCAAAATCCAGTAAGTGCTGTGAGGGGACGACAGGGAGTGGGAGGGGAGACTGCAGAGGCCCCGAGGCTGCTCGGTGCTTCCCGGTTTCCCCTTGACGCCGCCGTATTTCTCGTGGGTAGCCAGCAGTCACACTGGGTGTGCCGCTCCTTTTGTGCGGAGCCGAGTGACTCGCAGACTGTGACGTGTGTCACAGAGGAGAGAGAGTTATGGGTTGGGGGGGGTGTGCAGCTGCACACTCAGCTCCTTCTCTGCAGGGAGGGACCTTGAACAGAGCTGCGTGCAGTTCTGCCTTAGGACTGCTTGCAAGGTACAAGGGGCTGTTGCCCACACGATATGTCTTGGAGGCATGACCCCCTTGAGCTCCTCCAAGGTGGTCAGTCATGTCAGTGGGGTTTCGGATGTAAAGCCCTCTTCCTGCAGCCGCTGCCTGTTCTCGTGGTTTAGCTGGAGCCCAGCCACATCATTCGTCTGTGCGTGTTCCTGCCGTGAGGGTAGAGCTGAGGGATCGTGGCACAGACGGCATGGCCTGCAAAGCCGAAGATATTTACTGTTTGGCTCTTTACAGAAGATGTTTGCTGACTCCTGTCCGACCTGTCTGGGTACACCTCCTCGTGTATCAGTTCAGTCTTCAGCGAGCTCGGAGCACTCCTCTCGGCTGCAGGCAGCATGGCTGCTGTGGCCACTGCCGGGTGATTGGGCTGGGCTCTGCTGTCAGCTGACCATGTGCCTGTTTACCAGTCAGAGTAAGAGGCTATCTTGACAATTTGTGTGATCATTTTTAGGTTCACGAATTAGTACATCTAGGAAAAAATATGCAGTTAGAGCATTCATTCATTTGTTCCTCAACAAATATTTGTTGGGCACTTGCCAATTGCCTATCTCTGTAATTAGCTAAAGCTTTTCATTGTTGTTGATCTCATCCACTTCCCACGTGGCCAAGGTATATCCTTCCTTTCAGGCTGTAAAGAGCTTTTGCGTCTTGAGAATCATTTCTCACGAATGTTACGTGGCTTGTGTTCATACTCCACCGCTCAGTGCAGTGGGCCTGGGGAAGTGACTTAACCTTCCTGGGCCTCACCAGCCACGTCTGCAGGCGGGTGGTAGTGCCGCCGGCGCGTGGTTGCACGGTGCCTGCGCGTGGCAAGCTTGCAGGAAATGAGAGCTGTGTGTTAAACTATTTTTATAGCACATACAAGCAAAGGAGGCTATAGACACCCCCTGAGAGAAAGCCATCAGGCTGTGGTGTTGTCGTACTAGTGCTGTCCTGGGAGGGGACCCCAAAGCGGGGAGCCGGCTCCAACATCCCGAGGGGGCACTTGGAGGGGATGTCTTCCTCAGTCACCCTTGAGTGTATCTCTCCGGTGATAGTCCTAATGCCTATTGACCAGCTTGGGTCTAACCTTGAGTGCTGCGTCTGTCTTACCTGAAGCGTGTCTGCAGGAGGGAGTGGTGTTCCTCTCCTTGAGCTCGGCGTTGGTCTCTCCGCTTCTAGCTTCTCCGCTTGCAGTTCAGTCTGCTGTATTGTGTTGTTCACTTATAAGTGATCATTTTTTTCCCCTCTCTGGCTGCTTTTAAGATTTTCTGTTTCTGTTGGGGACCTACAGTTTCTCTCTGACTTGTCCAGGTGTGGATTCCTGGTCTGTTTGTTTAAGCTTACCTGATGAACGATGTTGTATTTTCTGTACCTGCAGATCAGGTCTGGAAAATTTGTGGCCATTATCTCTTTAAATATCACTTCTCTCCAGTTCTCTTTTTCCTGTTTCAGGAATTATATTTTTCACTTTTAAAATATTTGATTTGATTTCTTTTCAGACCAGGCTGTTAGCTCGTTGTGCTCACGGGGGCTGTGTTGCTCTCACATTGGCCCTACGGGCTTCCATTTGAGGACCGCTTGGCTGCTTGGGGCTCTGCCTTGGCCCGTCACACACGTGATGCTTCCCACTTGGGTCTCAGGGTGTCTGAGGTGGTCTGTCTCCCCCAGGTGGAATCAGGGTGGCACTGTTGTGCGAGCTGTCCGTGGATTGGCTGGCCTGACCGTATGAAGGGCTTTGGGAAGATTTACCCAAATCTGTGGCCCCTGCCACCCTGCTTCCCAGAAGCCCCTGTCGTTTTGGGTGGCCTCTTGTTGCCTGTGCTCTTTCCATCCCGTTTCCATTGAACATTCTGTAGACGTTTATATTCCATGTCTTGTAGTTTCAAATCTGAAGTCCTTGGCTGTCTAATTCTGTTACTGTTGTGTCTGCCCGCTCTTTGGAGTGGCTTTGTTCTCTTGTACATTTGGTGACCCATTTTTGAGAGCTTGTAATTGACCAGACCTGGTAGAGGGGAGTCCCTGAGGGCGGCTGGCCAGTGGCTTTCCTGTGGGGAAGCTTGCACTTGCTTCTGTTGGCACAAGGGAGCGCTGTGGACCTGGCACTCCCTCCAGTGAATTTCTGTCTTTGGGCTTCCAGAGCCAAGTAGCATCCCTAATTCCACCCTGGATGCATGGCACAGCAGGCCTGTGGTGACAGACTCTCAGAGGTGACTGTTTTTCCTACTGCATGGTGGATGCAGGAAGACAGGGTTCCTCCTTGGTTCCTATTTTCAGCTGGTTATTCTTCCCAGCTGCTGAGACACCTGGCTTTATGTGGTGTTTCGGGCTCAGCAGCCTGCCGCAAGTAGGCAGGCTCGCGGACTCGCCTCCTGTTGCCCAGAAAACGACTGTGTAAGCCAAGCCCAGGGCTCCCGTAGGGCGGTGTTCTCTCGCCCTTCCTGTCGGCACTACTGTGGGTTGTTTGGACCCGTGGCAACTCCTTACTTCCGCTAGAGCTCCGCAGTGCATTTCAGAGCATTTCTGTTAAAGCTGATACAGTGACTGAGCCAAGTAGTCTATGGCTGGAGGGTGTTTAGGAATGTCTGGTCCGTTGCTAGAAGCAGAAGTCTCTAGTTACAATTTGGCAGTTTTATCACCCCTAAATTATGGAAGGAAGAAGAGGAGCGAACAGACCTACCGAAGAGCTACAGCCAAGCCTCTTAGTGCCCTGTGTCTTCGGTGTTTGCGCTCAAGGCCTGCTGCCCCGCCCCTCCCCAGTTTGTTGGGTCAGGGCTGCAGCAGGCTGTTCCTTCCGTGTGTGTATTGTCGACAGCAGTCACGTATTTCCCAAACGGTAGTACTGCAGCTTTTCCTCCAAGACTGAGGTTGATTTTAGTGTCGTAGCCTCTCTGTCTGGGCGTGGGAGCATCTCACACCCTGGGTCTCGTTGGTCCGGCTGCGCTGACCAGGTCCTGCCGTGAGTCAGCAGTGTGAGTGAGCAAGGAAAGAGCGTGCCATACACAGAAATGACGGGAAATCAAGCAGTGCTGTTGAACTACGAATCGCAGCCTGTTTGGAAAGCAGCACATCGGTGACACCGCAGATAGCACCCTCCGTCTAGCAGGGCCACTCCTGGAGATGTGCCCTGTAGAAGTGAAACCACGCAGCTGCCTGTTCTTGGGCCTTTCCTCAAGTGCTGTTCTTGGTGGTAGAACCTGTCGGTGGTGCACGTGCCCGTCGGTGTGGGAGCACGGGCGTAAGTGGTGAGTCGGGCCCGCTGCAGGCGCTGTGCCGCCATCAGAGGCAGTGACCAGACACAGACCCTGTGTTTGGAGGGACCTGGGGCCAGGTATTGTTGAATGAGAAAAGCAAATGCAAAATGCGTGTCTTTGATAATCTCATTTTTGTCAAGCAGCATCATATGGTGTCTGAATACACGTGTGTGTGTGGGGGGGGGATGAGCGCAGAGAAAGCAGCAGAAGGCTGTGTACCAGGTAGGTGAAGTGTCGGGGTGCCGAATAGTAGACGGTAAGGAATGAACAAGGAAAAGCGGGAGCCAATCCCAGAGTGAGAAGTAGGAAGAACGCTGCCTCCAGGCCAGGTGTGTCTCTTGTGGCTGTATTTCATCTGTGTGCAGTCGCACGGGCATATGGATTTTTACAGCTGTAAAAGTAAGTCACGGTTATGAAGAACCCGCTCTGACCTTTAGAATGCTAAGGAGCATAGGGGAGGTGCAAAGGCAGGATTCTGGTCTCTTAAAGTTAGAGGCCTCATTATTCAGGCTTTCAGGGAGGTTGGCATTTGCCTCTTGGATGTCGGAGACCCTCACATGAGGGTGAGCCGCTCATCTGTGCAGCCCAGGTTGTGGGAGGATAGAAGGCAGGCCCTGCCCTGTGTTTGTCGTTTGACAGGCATGGAGATCTGCTGTTCCTGTTTCCCTCGGGCCTCGCTGGCCCCTCCTCGGAAATGGAGACGTCGGCCCCGCCAGGGCTGAAGGCCTGCGGTGCTCCCAGTGTGGTGGAGGATGAGATCGACCAGTACCTCAGCAAGCAGGACGGGAAGATTTATCGAAGCCGTGACCCACAGCTGTAAGTGTTGGTGGGGTTCCGGTCCCTGTTGTGCTGACCTGAATGGCTCAGGGAGTGAGATGTTTGTAACGCGCCCTGTTTGAGTATCTACTGAAGAAACACAAGTTTTGAGTTTGACCATCTGTTTTCAGATAAAATTTCACTTCAAGTTATTTTTCAAGCTTTTTCTTGTTGCGTGAATCTCAAAGTGTGTTCCCCATGTACTTTCAAAAGCTTTCAAGTGTTTGGAACTAAGAAATTTGGAGAAGGGAGGAAACTGAAACCCAGTCTCGACCGCGACGCACTGCTGAGTTCTTGCCCGCCACGCAGTGCATTGGGCTTCAGCAGGTGCGCCAGGGCAGGAAGGGGTGATGGCGGCCCCCCAGCAGCGCGAGGCGCTTGCTCAGCTCATCTCGTAGGATGGCAGTCGGGAAGTGTCGGCGTCACATCACAGCGCGCTCTTCCCATTCTTTTCAGTGGGTGCTTCATGTGCTCAGCATGCTGCTCCTTGGAATATTTGCCCTTCAGCTAGGGTCATATGAAACGGAAATGCTTGAGTACGTTTCTGTATTTGTGATTTTTTGCAGTTCTTTTTATTTTTTAAAACATTTAAAAAATTTTTAAAGATTCATTTATCTTAGAGCGCGCAGGCACGGTGCAGACGTGTGGGGGAGGGGCAGAGGGAGAATCTGGGGCAAACTCCCCACTGAGCGTGGAGCCAGATGTGGGGCTTGATCCCATGACCCCGCGATTGTGACCTGAGCTGAAATCCAGAGTTGGGCGCTTCACTGACTGAGCTACCTAGGCGCCCCGGCAGTTTATAAACTGGTTAGAAATACCTGCGTTTACACTCGGTGATGTGAAATGTCTGAGCGAAGGTGGTTTGTCTCTGCAGTAGAGCCTTCTGTAACTGCATCAGTCCGTAAACATGACAGGGTGCTGACATTGAGATATCGGGGTTCTAAGTGCTGCATTAGCAACTCGTTTTAGATTGAGGAGCCTCAAATGGCACTCTGCTGTGGCTGGCGTGGAGCGGCTTCACAGCATCACCGTCAGCCCGCATGCCCCTTCGTTTGTATTTCCTCCCCGGGAACCCGTGCTGGCTCCCCCTGTGATCTGTGTCTTCAGGGCTTCATTAGGGATCTTCTGGAGGGTGCTTGTGTGCGTGTGTGCGAGCATTCCGGCCTGCCATCTGTAAGAGCCGGCTGTTAGGAGACACAGGCTGTCTCTACTCTGAAGTGTAGAGTGCACGTGCATCCAGGAGTTGTGACCCCATTCAGGAAAGGATCCAGTCGAGCCCAGAGGGACGGCCCCTCTGCTTTCCCACCAGCCACCACCGCCTCCTCATCCGAGCACATTGTGCGTGTGGGGCATCGAAGGCTTCTCTGACTGCAGTCACTGAAACCCATAGAGCCAGGCGTCTTCATGCTTTTCCCAAAACGTGCAC
Source organism: Ursus arctos (assembly GCF_023065955.2). Taxonomy (NCBI): domain Eukaryota; kingdom Metazoa; phylum Chordata; class Mammalia; order Carnivora; family Ursidae; genus Ursus; species Ursus arctos. The sequence continues at coordinate 1,408,008 of NW_026622919.1, forward strand.
GAAATGGGTGTTTTCCCAACTGGAGTTACTTCTGTCCCGCTGACAAGGTGTTTTTGCCACGTCCACATCCCAGCTTCCTTAGTGTTTGCTTAACATCTGTTTAAATCTGTTTTTAGCCCATTCGCTTTTGCTTGTATTTAGTGTCATTTTAAGCAGTTGTTATCCATCGAATCACAGGTTTGACGTGGTGGGCAGTTTTTTCTAATACAAATAGAAATAAATACTAAACCATATTAAAATCAAAAATGCTCACCTACCATCTAAAATAATTCCATACGGGGGGGGGGGGTGCCTGGCGGGGCTGTCGTAGAGCATGCGACTCCTGATTCGGGCTTGTGAGTTTGAGCCCCGTGTTGGGCATTGAGTTGACTTAAAAATAAAGAAAGGAAAAATGAATAAAATAATTCACACAGGTAGGGAAATACTCTCTTAAGTATGGCGTACATTATAAATATCAAAAACTTAGGGAGGCAGCAACAGGAGAGCAGGCGTACTAATTGCTGTGTGTTTCTCTTGCCCTGTGCTCTCAGGTGCCGACACGGCCCCTTGGGGAAATGTGTGCATTGTGTTCCGCTAGAGGTGAGAGTCCGCGCAGCGTAAGTTCTGGGCTGGCGGGAGGGGCTGCTCCCGGAGCACGTCAGTACTTTCCCTGCGCCCCTGTGCTGGGTCAGAGTGGGGAAAAGAACTTACCTGTTTGTTGCCCCGGGCCTCGTGTTCCCACTAGTGCAAGCTGCTTGAGGAGGACGAGCCTTTATTTGTGGGAGTGACCTTCTGGGTGGATTACGAATGGCTGAAGCGTTTGTACGGCTGTGATGGAGGCCCCTGGACAATCGTTTTAAACCCTGACACAGAGCTGGGGCTGGCAGTTTCTGTGCTCCTCACTGCTTTGATTTACTTTCCCCTAGTCTCACGTCCTCCTCCTGATTCGTCCTGGTGAGGTTGAGAGTTACCGTAATAATGCTGACTGGTAACTGGTTAGTGCTGAATTTACGGCAGCGAGGCCAACCGGATTTTCTTCATGAGCCTCCTCTTCAGCTTATGGGCTACTTTGTTTTTCCTCAAAATCTTCTTAATATTTACTTGACCTAGAGCATTTTGTACTGTAATAGAGATTCATTTTAGTCTCGGAGAGATAACTAGCACACAAAGAAACCTTTGGTTCCGCGCTAGAATGATAAGTGAGAACCAAGCGCCTGTCCTCTTTTGTTGCCCTCCACGGGTCCTGGCTTGGTCTCTCCCTGCGTGCGGCGAAGCTTGGCTGCCCGCCTCTCCGGCCTCGAGACGCCCGCAGGTGCGTGACTGTACTGACTGTGTGTGTTTTGGCAGCCGTTTGACGAGGACTACCTGAACCATCTTGAACCTCCTGTGAAGCACATGTCCTTCCACGCCTACATCCGCAAGCTGACCGGGGGGGCCGACAAGTAAGCAACTTGAGCGGAGTTAGGCTGTGCCGGTGTGGCTTTGGCGAGCAGAAGCTCCTTTTGTGTATCTGGCAGGTGTTGCTTCAAGCCTGTGAGCATATGAATGAGAAGAGCAAAGCTCAGGGTCTGGGCACAGAGCATTCGAGTTGTGACTTTTGCCCCGATTCAAAAAAGAAACAGGGGTGGAGACTCTGACACCCTGTGGTCATCCGCGTGCCCGAGTGTGGGGCAGATGCCAGGTTGGCAGTGGCCACCGTAGAGGTCCTGGGGAACACCCCCAGGCTTCCTGCAGGCGGGTAACTTAGCCTTACGTGAGGGCGGAGGAGGTAAGGTGCGAGGGTGGTGAGAGCTCGTCCTCCTCTGCTTTTCAGAAAAACTGAACCGGCCCATGGTTATCTCGGCTCACCTATTCCACAGCCCCCATCAGCCCCTTGCCCTGGAGCCTGCCTCTTTATCAGCTTGATGGCATTGCCATCGCGGGGGCTGAAGCAACGGTGCCGGCCGCGGCTGGGCTGTCCGCGGCTGGGCCTCGGCGCCTCGATGAGAGCTGTGCAGGCTCAGGCGGGCGGTGGGGCGGCCATCTCCTGGCTCCCCGCGCAGGCTGTGACGGTGGCCGGAGAGGGCTGAGAGCACTGTGATTTCTTTTAAACCATGTCAAGTACTTCCTGAGCGACCCCTTTCTGTTGCCTGTACGACTACATGTTCACCTTCCCAGAAGGTAGTGGACTTCATACCATGATTTTATAATTCCCATCAGTGCAGCAGGAGGAGATGGCGGCTGAACCCAAGTCAGCAACATTTTGTGAAGAATGTCATGTTGGCCTGATTATAGTTTTTCTCTGACAACCTGCTGACACCCTAAAATGGCTTTTTTAAAAAAGACCACGAGAAAAAAATCCTACCAGAAACCCATTCTTGCCTGTCAGTGGGGTAAGCCATGGAACTTTCTGGATTAGGGAACGAGTAGAGCTTCGTTGTGCTGAAATCCGTCAGCCTTCTACCAGTCTGGGTCCAGGCCCCGGTATCCCATGGGGGCGCACATTGGCAGCTCTCGGTCCCCTGTAGGCTGGTGGCGGTCACTGCTTCCCAGGGGCCCATAGGCCAGTATGCTCTTGGCCTGTGAAGACAGGATCGAGTTCCTGGACCGTTCTGTCCGTGGGAAACTGGCAGAGGGCGAAGGCACCTGTGTGCACCCACCCCACGTCAGGGTGGGGCCCTGGATTCCTCGCTGGATGGTCTTTATTTCAGCCAGTAGCCGGGGAAGATGTCTTCTTGAGGTGCCCTCATCAGGGTTTCTCCCTGTGATTCAGAGTTTTTTACAAACATGTAAGTACTGGACTCATGATGTAGATGTTGCTGATAAGTTAATGAAACTTAACAACAAGCTTTGTTTCCGGTCAGCAGCTCAGGTTAGATCAATAGGGGTTTAATAGTATCCTTGAAAATCTTCATGGGTGGTAGCGACAGACATTGAAAACAGAGACTTTTATAGAGAAACACTTCTATGTTTCTGCATAGTCTCCGTGTGCAGGACAGAAGCTGGGGGCCCACGATAGCAGTTCTTCACGCGTTTCCCCTGCTGCTGCCTGCCATGTGCTTAGCTTCCTAGAACTCTGTTCTGCAGGCGTAAGACATTTGACATGCGATTTCCAGTCTCCTGCTAAAGTTTTCACTCTTGGAGTGTTGAAGTAATTAAGCTGCGTCTTCTTACTCAGGGGGAAGTTTGTTGCCCTGGAGAACATCAGTTGCAAGATTAAATCAGGGTGTGAGGGACACCTTCCGTGGCCTAACGGCATCTGTACTAAGTGCCAGCCAAGTGCCATCACGCTGAACAGACAGGTGAGTTGTTCACTGTGTCCGTCTAGACAGTGGAAGGCAGTAGATTTGTGTTCATGGCTCAGAAGCGAGCATTTGCAGAAAAGGCCCTCCTTGGAGGGAGCCGCCCCTGGCAGAGTGCGCAGTCTGTGGCAGGTCCAAGTGCACTTCCAGGTCATACGCTGGAGACGGTATTGGTGAGATGTCTAGCTGTTCCTCGCGTGGAGGGGGGAGTATTTTGTTTTCTCTTTGGTCGGCTTGCATGGAGGCAGAACTTTCTCGGGGACTATTTAAAATGCTTCGTGCTTGCACTTTGCCTTCTAAGAAACCATGGCTCTGGAAGCTGGTAACAGAGCCGTTCAGAGCACCTGTCCAGGTAAAGAAGGGAGCTGGGCTCTGGAAGGAGGAAGAGACCAGGGAAAGCTGCACGCAGTGTTTTGGCTTCTTCCCCTCTGGTCTCTGTGCCCCCCTCATCTTTTCTGCACTGCTGGCCCACGTTTGCTCTGTAGAGAGCTCTCCACTACCTTTGGGATTGCTTGGAAACTGCTTTCTTTCTCTTCTTTCTCCCTGCTCTCTCTTTTTGAAAACTACCTTTTGTGAGATTGTGAAAACCTGCACTTCAGGTGAAATCCCAGTGAGATAAATTTGAATTAACTTATTGAGGAATCCCACCCCTTACCCCACCCACCCTCTAGAATCTGAAACGGTCTTAAGGGCAGAGCACATTTTAAAATGTGTGCGGCATGTGTAAAGAGCTGGGTGGAGATTTATGAATGGCTTATACTAGAAAAATAAGTTATTTCCAATGGAGTGGATTCATTAGCCCGTTGTTTGCTCTACAGAAATACAGACACGTGGACAATATCATGTTTGAGAATCACACGGTTGCCGATCGCTTCCTTGACTTCTGGAGGAAGACGGGGAACCAGCACTTCGGCTACTTGTACGGACGGTATACGGAGCACAAAGACATCCCTCTGGGCATCAGGGCCGAGGTAGCTGCCATTTACGAGCCTCCTCAGGTAGGCGAGCTCAGGCCTCACCGGCCGCGGCCTCTGTGTTGCCCGGCTCTGAAGGCCGTGCGGGACTCTGTCTCACACTTCATTTCACTTCCTCTGCTCTGTCATTTGCCCAGTCTGTCTCCATGTCCGTCTCTGTACACACGCGCGCGGGCGCAGTGTTTATTTTCAGAATTCTTGGAGGGTAAGCTCATGGCCGCTCAATATTTCCGTGTGCATTTCTAGAGCATAAGGACGTTGTCTTACCTGATAATAAGGACTCTTGTCAATGTCAGTAAATCGGACGTTGATGCAATATTTTAATCTCTTGGCTGTGTTCCACTTCTGTTGGTTTCCCCAAAGTGCCACAAGGACTGCTCCCCCCCTTGTCATTCTCTATCTCCTTCGCCCATGTCTGTGGTCAGCTGGCCCAGAAATGATGGAGTTAGAGGATCCCGGGGTTACTCGTGTCCTTTATCCCACACCATACACGCAACTGCCTTAGAATGGCGGTACCAAAATCACTACCAGTGTAGGACTGCAAACGGTTGAAGGTGGTTTGTTTTTGTTTTTGTTTTTTGTGGAAGGAGGAGGATCTTCAGGCTGTGTCTCATGAGGGACCAGCAATCACTCTATGTTTTAAAGTCACTTGGAAGGTTTCTCTGTATGACTGTGCCATCACCTAGGTAACACATTTATATGTTCCTTTGTTTTATTTTCGGTATTTAGGGATTGATTTTATTTTTTTTTTTAAGATTTTATTTATTTGAGAGAGCGACAAGAGCACAAGCAGAGGGAACTGCAGAGGCAGAGGGAAAAGCAGGCTCCCTGCTGAGCAAGGAGCCCAGCGCCGGGCTTAATCCCAGGACCCTGTGATCTTGGAGGCAGACGCTTAACACACAGTTTCAAGATTCTGTAGGTCTGGGGTGGGGCCAAGAATTTGCATTGCTAATAGTGTTCACGTTCCTGTTGCACGTCTGGGGAATCACCCTTTTAAGAACCATGGTCCTACACAATTAACTGCCCCCATTCATAAATACATTATATCATCTACTGAGCCACCCGGGCATCCCGGGATTGATTTTTTATATATATATTTGTTGTATAATGCTATGAAATATTTAGGCAGTATGTTTCATCGTGTGTGTGTGTGTGTGTGTGTGTGTATTCTTTACAAAAGTGGAAACCATAAACATTGAATTCTAGTCCACGATGTGTGTCGTGAGGTACTTGGGAGGAGTCCTTGTGTGTGCAGTTTACTGTGAAGTGTAACAGAAAACGAAGAGGGCTTGGGGGTGACCAGAGGGGTGGATTGAGTAGAGTAAGCATTTGTGGCCGAAGCTACATAACGGGTATGTGGGTCCTCACTGCGAGATTCTTTAAACTTTGCTGTATGTTTGAAATTTGTAGGGGCGCCTGGGTGGCTCAGTCGTTAGGCATCTGCCTTCGGCCCAGGGCGTGATCCCGGGGTGCTGGGATCGAGCCCCGCGTCGGGCTCCCTGCTCTGCTGGGAGCCTGCTTCTTCCTCTCCCACTCCCCCTGCTTGTGTTCCCTCTTTCGCTGGCTGTCTCTCACTCTGTCAAATAAATAAATAAAATATTAAAAAAAAAGAGATTTGTAGTTAAAATGTTGGGAAAAAAGGCTTCCAAAGTCAGATCTACAAACAAGCCTTCATCCTATCCCTCTTTTTCTAGAATGTGTGGTGTAGGTTTTTCAAGTTTTAAGTTTTTAAAATACAAGCAAATACACAGATATTCATACCACTCTCCTTCTTTCTTTGGATGTATGCCATACTGTACTCACCGTAGTCACCTTGCACTGTGTCTGTGAGTCACCCCGTGACCAGCCGACGTCCTAAGTAAACCAGAGTGAAGCTTCAGGCCCTGTGGCTGCTGGCTCCTGGCCGGTCCGTGGCTCCTGCGCACATGCCGTTGTCTCCCTGGCTGTGTTTATGCAGAGCTGGAGTGCAGTCTACACCCCTTTGCCAGTTTCCATATTTACTGAGAGCTGCAGAGGTGGGGGGGCGGGGGGCTTCTGTGCTGGTTCATTTAAGACACTAGGTGGCGATGGAGACCCCGCCAGGGAGCGGGGATTACCTAACCGCCAGGGCTCCGTGACGCTGTGTGCTCTGTAACCAGGGAGCTGCTTGTGGAAGCACAGGATGTTCAGATTTAATTTTGTGGAAAGCGTCTTTCGTGAGGGTTTCAGCAGTCGTGTTAGGAGCGTGATTGAATAAAACACGGAAACAGGAGCCTCTGGCGACCAGATTACTAGCGGCATCACCAGAGCCCCCAATGTGGGGATCCTGAAGGTTGAAACCACTGACCTCCAGTAACCTGCAGCTCATTAGAAGTTGAAGCTCATGCTGCCACAGGTCATGAAACCGGATCCTTAGATTTGTTCTGAGTTTGCGGTGCGACCTTTGCTGCGGAGGGATTAAAGATCTCTGTATTGCTAGTACCGAGCAATAGAAAGTTCTTTTGTTGTTTTGCCAGAGTTTGACTCATTTGCAAGGATATACCTAATTAGTATAACTTGGTTTGGGATTACCTTCATTTTCCTGTTCCTGTGGTCGGGCTTTCTGCTACGTATGATACTTACTATTAATGACCCTCGAGCTGCATTTCAGGGCAGAGGAAGGATTTCGGCAAGCTTTGTCCACTGCAGGAAGTTGGGGTCCTGTGGCCGGTTTAGGCTGCATGTGAGCCAGTCAGAGTCCGGGCCCCTGTGCCGCCCCGTGCCCAGTGCTCTGCCCATCAACCAGCAGGTTGCTGAGTTCAGGTGCCTTTTCCATTCATCTCTTGTCTCGCACTCAGTACTGCCTGTGAAGCTCAGCAGTACCCCTGCAGGAGCCGCACACAGATTTTCCCAGCCCGTTTTCTGGAAACAAATGCTACCTTACAGCTGGAATCTTGCCTGATGTACCCAAACCTATTTGGAAGGAAACTCTTTATCCGAAGGAGTTTTGAAACTGACTTTCCCTGGTGAAGGAACCCACCAAAAGTATGTGTAGACAGCCTTCCTCAGTCCTGAGAGCAACCACACACTTGACAAGAAACTGTGTGATGTGAACCAGCCTGAGTGTCACCATCTTCTCGTCCCCTGAGTCTTGATTGGAAAGCACAACGCAGCCTGATAAGGGGCAAAGCCTGGAGGGCTCGGGCTGTGTTTTATCTGGATGTCAACTTTTTCTGCTGCCGTAATTCTCCTTTTTGGCAAGGGGTAGAGGGGTGCCCCTTGGGACTCCTGAGCCAGAATCGGAGTGGGATGACTGCAGGCTCCTCTGAGTCCGTCTTCTCCCTTTACTACCCTAACAGATTGGCACACAGAACAGCCTGGAGCTTCTGGAAGACCCGAAAGCTGAGGTGGTGGATGAAATTGCTGCCAAGCTTGGCCTGAGGAAGGTACTGAGGCATTCTGCTGGCCTTTGAAGGGGGGACCAGGGCTCTGTGTTGGGAACATCCAGGTGGGCGGCATGGTCAGGCCTTCTCTGGAACTGACCTCCCAGCTGGTCGAGGTCGCGCCGGGCCCGGCATGTTGTAAAGCCTGCTTGTGTTTTCTGGACGCCGTAGCTTTTATGATCCTCGGATTTGAAATAGAAAGAGAACATTTCTCTGATTTAAAGTAAAATGAAAGCAATGATCCCTATGCTGGGGCTGTTACGTTGAGATCTGTCTGTCCCACTTCCTGAGGACAGCTTCAGAGGGTGGAAGAAAGAGGCAGCAGGAGCCAGACCCCTTCTTCCTGCCCAGGAAGGAGCCTCGCTGCTGCCTGCACACCGAGGCCTGGCCTGTTTGCGGGAGCCCTCCCTTCACGTGTCCTTGCCGCCCCTTCATTTTCTGCCCCGGGCGCTTGGACCTCTGGCACTCCCTCTTCCGTCATCCCTGGATTTCCTGTTGCTAGTTCAGCTGTGTGCGCACGCGAGGTTTCCTAGTTTCACTGGGCGGTTAGAAGGCGGAAGAGCTTCTGTGTTGAGCCTGTTCATCGGGTCTGTGTCACATTCTTGGTGGAGTTCCCAGGAGCTTTACAGGAGGGCTTCTATAGGGAAATGGTGAAGGTGAATTTGAATACCTCTTAGAATTTCAATGTTCATAGCTATGTAAGTTTTATCCTTTTTCTTTTTTTTTTTAAGATTTTATTTCTTTGTTGGACAGAGAGCACAAGCAGGGGGAGCAGCAGGCAGAGGGAGAGGGGGAAGCAGACTCCCCGCTGAGCAGGGAGCCCGACATGGGGCTCCATCCCAGGACCCTGGGATTGTGACCTGAGCCGAAGGCAGATGCTTCACCCACTGAGCCACCCAGGCATCCCATAAGTTTTATCCTTTCTTTGTTAATAAACTTAGTGAAAAAATAACTCCCTACAGATAAACGGGGGAAAATAGGGAATGTGTTTGTAAGCCTAGGGGCTTATAGAGCAAAGTCATTTTAACAAAAGTTTTAAGAAAACAGTGTCCTATTGTTACTAGTAAGGAATCAGCATCTTTTTTTTTTTTTTTAAAGTAGACCCCACACCAAGTGTGGAGCCCAGTGTGGGACCAGCGTGGGGCTTGGACTCACAACCCTGAGATCATGACCTGAGCTGAGATCAAGGGTCATACACTTAACTGATGGAGCCCCCCGGGTGCCCCAGGAGTCAGCATGTTGGTTTAGGGTCATATTTTGGTTTAAATTTTTGAAGTTTCTCTTGTTCAGTATCTTTCTCTGCTGCCCTAGCTGATTTCCGCCTGGCTTTGGCTCTGCTCTACTCACTGCCTGGGCCCGTTGACACCGCAAGGTTCCATTCCTTTGCTGCATCCTCCATGGGTTTTTTGTTTGGGTATTTTTAAAGAAAATGAAGTTCTCCACGTTTGCCTGGTCTTATGTTACAGGAGATGTTGAAGCGTTCTGTATCAGGGTTCTGCTGGACAGGGTCATGGGCACCACGTCCCTTCTCCAAAGGATGTGTACTCGGGGTCCAGCCCCACTTGCAAACCTCTCAGCCCGGTTCTGGTTCAGGAGGGGCAACCGGCTGTGAGGTTCATGCGCGCAGGAAGGCTAGGGACCACAGAGCACACAGACAGGCAGCTGTCTGGGACCGGCGGGAGGGTGCCCCAATAACGGGGTTTCAGCAGCTCGTGCCTTCACTTGCTCTCTTCAGTCCTGTAGCAGAGCACAAAGGGGCCACTCGGTAAGGACTCCGTGGTGGTGGTCCTTATTTTAAATGCTTTCTGTAGGGAGTCCATTTTCTTATCTCATGGAGAAAACCTTAGCATTTGAAATAGCATTGTCTCTGCTTGCTCACTGTCTGTCTTCCTCTTTGGGGTGTAGGCATTCTGTTAATCTGGTTCACCCCTGGGGGTTCCCCCTGAAGCCAGCACAGTGCTGGGTACAGAGTTGGTGCCCTGGGGCTTCTAACAGAGAAATGAGCTCTGCTCATGCACTGTCACCTCCAGGCCAGCACCGCCAGAGGAGGGTGGCCATTTTCATCTGGGTGGCGTTTGAAAGCTCTGGTAGCTTAGCTAAGGATCTGCCTCACCTAGAAAGAACTGGGTCACAGAAGTCTCTTACGGAAATGCTCATAAGGTCTCTGTGCAGAGGCCAGAAAACTTCGTCACTTGTTTCAGGGAGAGGCTCAGAGGATACTTTCCTTTTTTGTGCAGGTTGGCTGGATATTTACAGACCTCGTCTCAGAAGACACCCGGAAAGGGACCGTCCGATACAGCCGGAATAAGGTGAGATGAGATGGGAGTGCCCAGTGTCCACTTAGCTCAGCCTGCAGCTTGGTTACAAGCCAGCTCTGGCTCACGCTGGCAGGGTGGCTCTGCACAGCTTATCCTGGCTTTTTTTTTTTTTTTTTTAAGATTTTATTCATTCATTATTTGTCAGAGAGAGAGAGAGAAAATGTGCACACACAAGCAGGGGAACGGGAGGCAGAGGGAGAAGCAGGATCCCGGCTGAGCAAGGAGCCCATGTGGGACTCCATCCCAGGACCCTGGGATCACGACCTGAGCTGAAGGCAGATGCTTCGCTGACTGTGTCACCCAGGCGTCCCTCATCCTGGTTTTTAGACCAAATTATTTTCAACACTGTGTTCTTGATAAATTAAGGCTTAGTCTGTTGATTGTGTCTTGCAGAGCAACTCCCCCGGCCTTCACCCAGCAGTGTTTTTTGGAGGTCAGCCCGTGGGGGTGGATGCCTGATGCTTCTGGCCTTCCTAGTTATTCATGGTGGGAGAGGAGGAGTCTGTGACAGCCAGGGACTGTGGGTGTTTGTTTCATGCAGTATTTGACAGGCTACGTTAAGTTCTTGATATTTTCTAAAGAAGAAATAGGAGTATGTTTCCCCATGGTGCTGTAAAACTGGAAATGCCGGCTCTCTTTTCTTAGGACACCTATTTCTTGAGTTCGGAAGAATGTATCACTGCAGGAGACTTCCAAAATAAGCACCCTAACATATGTCGACTCTCTCCAGATGGACATTTTGGGTCCAAGTTCGTCACTGCAGTGGCTACAGGTATGTGCTCTGCTCCTCTCCTGGGAGAGTTCCAGCCACAGTAGATTTCCTTAATGTGCCTGTGGGACATGATTCCTCTTTCTGTGTTATGGTAAAAATCCTGAACTTACCCGCACCACCCGCAGAACTACTAGAATCGGGGCCTCAAATAGCTCTTCTCTCATCCGCTCAGCGTTCTGAGTTGAAGTCAGCTTGATTCTGGATCTTCACTCAGGGCTGCTTTTGCTCCTTCCAGTAACCAAAGATGACTGTCTGGCTGTGTAGGAGAAAAGGATTTACTGTGGGAGTCATTTTAAGACCATTTCTGAGTGTGTGTGTGGGGGGGAGAAATGATACGTGTATAGTATTCCATGCTATGTACATCATAAGTATGTAATAAAAAATCATCACCTATGAGAAGGTAGCCAAATCTTTTATAACATGCTTAACATATGCTGTCTTAGAAAAAACACCGGTCATAGGACTGTACAGTTTAAAAAGAATGGGAATTTTAAACTTGGAGAACCAACTCATGAAAGCACATGTATCTGGTCATTTTTTTTAAAGTAAACACTAACTTGGATCCTGTGAAGACCTGGCTTCTACTCTCACTGAACGGTAACCCAGTTTGTTCATGGTAGCCATCCTTCCCCTAGTTCTGTAGAAAGAAGCACCCCTAATTTAACAAAGACAAGTTTACAAGTAGCCCAAACATGTTGGTAAGTAACTGGATCCCCTATTAATCCCAGTTGAGGGAACTGTCATGAGAACCATGGAGAAAAACACTGCTTGAATTGTTAAGATCCAGTCGGATTGACAGCACTTTCTTTTTGAAATGAACGTACTTTTGAGGAGTGAGAGGCAGTGGCAGCACTTTCACAGGCTAGTGTGAATTAACTGAGTTGATTTATTTTTCTAGGACTGTTGTTGGGCCAGGTACTTAAGGGAGTGGATGGGAGTGTTGACCAGGGTTACAGGAAAGTAGTTCCTTGGCATAGGCTCTTTCTGTGAGGACAGCTGGGGAGAGCAGCTCAGACTGCACGCCAGGGAGGGGAGCAGGGAGGAGCACCTTTTGCGCCATCTGGAATTCTGCCATGCCCGTTCTGTCTGTGCCCCGGGGGGGCAACGTGTACCTTTTCCCTCCCCACAACACACCAGGCGGATGTCCTGGGTGCCACTGCTTAAACTGCTGGTTCTCCAACCTGCCAGACACCCTTTGAAACCCCTTGTTCAGGGTACTTTGCGATACCCTTTACTGTCCAGAGAGTAACGTTCATAGATGATACACCTGTCTGAACATGTCAGTGTAACAGAGGAAGCAGAGTGACCACCCGACCATAGCACAGAGCAGCCTACTTCTGTACGCCAGTGCTCGGGGATGGAGCCAGAGCTGACGTTCGCTCTCGGGCCTCACTGGCGCCAGTGCCGTGCTTTCCTGAGATGCTCACCGGCCCTCCGTGAAGCGCTGAGCTGGGTGTGTCCCCACCCCTTGGCTAAGAGAACTCACCATGGATTAAAACTGCGTATTTCTTTTTGTGCTTATGTATATAAAAAATGGTGGATTCTTCTTCCCTTTTTTTAAAAGATTTTATTTATTTGAGAGCACGAGCAGAGGTAAAGGGATAAGCAGACTCCTCTCTGATCAGGGATCCCGATGCCCTGGGATCATGACCCGGTCCCAAGACAGACATTTAACTGACCAAGCGACCCAGGAGCCCCTTAAATACAATTGATTCTAATCTGAGATCATAAATGGGGGTTTTTGCCTATAAGAATGTGCAGGGCATATTCAAGGTCGTGTGGGATGTGGAACGGTCCTTTGTTGTATGGGATTCCCCCAAACACCAGTGAGGTGTCCCACCTCTTCCACTCCAGCTGGCAGCCCTCCCCACCCCCCCAGCCGGGTGCCCCATTGTTGAGGGCAACCAAAAATTACTTTCACGGATTCCAGAACTGCTGTCTCAGGTTTCTGTGGGCTCCCATGGTAACCTAGACCTTTTAATTACTTTGTCTGTGGGGAGTTATTCAGTGGGCCAAAGGAACTGGCACATTTTTAGGATTATAAATAGTTTCTACCTGGGGGCTGCCCGTATCTTCAATTACTGATTCATACCTCTTGTTGGGAGGTGGGAGAGTCTAGATCATCCACGGAGTTTTTCCTTCCGAATTGCCACTTAACTGAAAGGCTTCAGAACTATAGACAGTAAATAACTCATCATAAGATCTGCAGTTAGAGTCCCTTTGTTTCTCTGCTGACTTGTCCCCCTCGTTGAACACTGCAATGAGCTCAGGCTTGCAGTACTCTCCCACTCTCAGGGGCGGCCACCGGAGGGGGGGGCCATCCACAGCATCCCACACCTTGGACCCCCAGACAAAGTGTGCTGTTCCCCCGCCTCAGTGGTTCTTGACCAGGAACGTGTTGCTGCCCCATGAAGCTGTCCGAGCTGCGCTGGCCGTACTCCATCCCTGAGTCCCCGATGGGCTGGAAAGGAGCAGGCCTGTGTGTTTGTGGCCGTCTCCCAGGAGACTGACTGTTGCATCTGGGGTTTATGGTGCTTCTGCGGGCACCGTGCTCACAGTTCCCCCACAGCTGCTGCTGCAGCTGTAGGCTCCACGTTGTCTCTTCCTGCCAAGAACAGCTCTAGACTGAGACCTGTGGAGAAAGAGAGTCATGATTATACGTGGGGTTTGTGCCTTTGAACTCGAAGGATCTAGCAGAAGGAGAATGCAGCATTGAGCCTAAGTTTAAACTCCCTGCCCCGATGGTGGCCTCTCTGTCTTGGTGGGCTGGCCACCCATGTCTCTGGGCTGTAAGAGTCCCTTCCTGAGGCTGCATCCCAGGCACAGAGTTCTTCTGCCACAGGCCCTTTCCTCCCACGTGCAGGTTTCCTTGGCAGATTGACTTGAGAAGGGAATGATCCTATCGTTAGGTTGTCCCACTGCCTCTACAGCCCAGCCAGTACAGGGTTTCCGGAAAGGATAAAGAAACCCATCAGGGCTTGGTGTCTTCCTCCTCGACATGGAAAAGGGCAGTTGGCAGTCCTCTCACTGAATCTACCTTTGGAAACTATCGATTTGGATTAATTTTGCTTTTGTTTTTTTTAAATTTAGGGGCTCCTGGGTGGCTCGGTCGTTAAGTGTCTGCCTTCAGCTCAGGTCATGATCCCAGGGCTCTGGGATCAAGCCCCACGTCAGGCTCCCTGCTCGGCAGGAAGCCTGTTTCTCCCTCTCCCTCTTCCACTCCCCCTGCTTGTGTTCTCTCTCTTGCTGTCTCTCTGTCAAATAAGTAAAATCTTTAAATTTTTTTTTTTATTTGAGAGAGAGCTAGAGACCATGTGTGGGGAGGGGCAGAGGGAGAGAGAAGGAGAGAAACTCCAGCAGATTCCTTGCTGAGCTCGGAGTCTGGCTGAGGGCTAGATCTCATGACCCTGAGATCATGACCTGAGCTGAAACCAAGAATCGGACACTTAATTGCACCACCTGGGGACCCCTGGATGTTGCTTTTTTTTTTTTTTCTTAACAGCCTTCAGTTTTACAACTAATGCTTTCTCTTTCTCTGTTTCTCAAAGGCCAGATTTTTTTCTCCTATGGCCCGTCACACTTCAGTGCTCAGGCTAGAAGCCAGTGCAGGTTTACGATACCTGGAGTCAAACGAGAGCCAGAGGCACTCGCGGAGGGTGGGCGGCCCCACCGCACTCCTTCCCCACCTTGCCCGCTGCTCCTTCTAAACCATCGCGCTCATCTGTGGTACGATGATGGCACTCCTAACCCCGAGCACGCCAGAGGGTGAAGCTGCCTCGATGTTAGGGAGTGGTCACGGCCAGCTCTCCTCAGCGTGTGAGTGAGGGCCAGAGAGATGCTAGGCTCGGTTGTTGAGTGGGCCTCCGGAGCCCGTCTGTGCTTTTGGAAGCCGGCTACTGTTGGCCTCTGGTGCGTGAAGCCGAGCAGACGGCAGGCCCCTGGCTTGTCCCCTCTTAGGCTGTTCTGCAACCCCCCTTCACTTCTCTGACTATTTGGCCACCAGGTCTGGTTTCTGGTAAATGTTGGAAAGCCAGATGGAAAAAATTTCTATTCCCTAATCAGTAAATTATTTTGTTTTTGTCAAAGTAACTAAAACAGAGATGTTGAGGGTTTTAATTCTCCAAAGCTGGAAATGATAGCAGACATTAGTGTTGCCAGAGCCTGACCGGATGGCTCAAGTGCACGTGTGTGTGTCGGTGCAAGTCAGCACCCTCTGGTTGTCCCTCCTCCAAAGGCTCGGCCTGCCTTCGACAGGGGGCCCATCCTTCTCTTCAGGATCTCGTCTCAGCCAGGTCCCTGCTCCGTTTAACTCACTGGGTGCTTCCCTCTCAGCGGCTTTTGCGCTGTGTCCCTAATTTTACGTCACACTGGACAGTTGATGGCATGACGACGGAGAGGTTGGGTGAAAGGCACGCGGGCCGTGCATAGCACAGTGAGCACGGCGGCCCCGGCTCTGCCGCACTGTCCGCACCTCCCGAGTGTGGTGCTGGAAGACCGTGTGGTGGCTCTGTGGGCATCTGCAGCGCAGAGACCCCGGTGCAAACTGGCCTTGTTTCACCTTTTGTCCTGCCCATCTCCATCCCCCTGCTCTGTCCACTCGGGAACAAAAGTCTGCTGGGATGTGGGGCTCTGTCTGCCGTTCACGCCCCTGACACCTGAGGACAGCACGCACAATTAGGGCGGGTATCAGAGACCTGTCGGAGGAGCTGCGGTGGCATCTTCCTGCCCCATATGCAGGCCACGTGCTCAAGCCACTCGTCAGGTTGCCGTCAGATGCTTTTGAATTCTTACCCAAGGCAGACTCTTGAGGGTTTATTTGTTCTGTGGGTCGGAATTGACGCGTAACACATACAGACTTGGTTTGAGTCTCCTCTGGTGGATTCTCCATGAAGGGCTCTCTCTTGCAGGTGGTCCCGACAACCAGGTCCACTTTGAAGGGTACCAGGTGTCCAATCAGTGCATGGCACTGGTCCGCGACGAGTGCCTGCTGCCCTGCAAGGACGCCCCTGAGCTCGGCTACGCCAAGGAGTCCAGCAGTGAGCAGTATGTGCCCGACGTGTTCTACAAGGTAAGAACACCACGGTGTGCAGAGATCATGGATGGAGAATGGTGTGGACGCTGACCTGTGTCAGACCCCGTGGCCCTATCAGCGCTGGTCTTCTGGTGCGGTCCAGAGCCCACCTTGTGGATAACGGCATTCCAGAGCATGTTCGAGGCTTCTCACCAGTAGTAGAAATAACACACACGGGGTTGGGGATCTGTGACACCAGATCCAACCATCGTGACACAAGCACAATTTCCATTTCTGAACGTAAGACCGGATATGTCAGCGCCTCAGCAGGAGTCATCAGTGGGGCTGTGCGGTGGGTACGTGGGCTCTCCTCAGGGCATCAGACGTGAGCTAACAATGTAGACACGTCATTGTCCATTTCTAAATCTTTGTTTCTTGTGAGAGCTATAAAAGCTATTTTTATTGGAGACTGTCCTGTTTGAACGCGTGAGGAGTTAGGTGCTTCCCTCTAGGACCGGAAGTCTGTTTTCCTCCTCAGCTTGACAATTGCTCCTGCTTACAGGCCAGGCACCTCCTTGGTTCCTGATTGGGCAGACTCGGGTTTCTCTCTGGCACCGTCCTGCTGTCTGGACGGTTCCTTCAGTTCTCTCTCCGGGCGCGAGGCAGCTTTTGTCTGTCGGAAGCGTATCTTGTCTTCATGTTGAAGCTGTTTTCACCACATAAAGGATTCTGGGTTAGCAGGTTGGTTCTGCTATTACTAGATTCTGGGCGTTTCCAGTGGGGAAGCCGGCTGTTACCCTCATGGGTTCTTCCACCCATAATAGGGCTTGCCCTGCTGGCCACTTTTTATGTTCTCTCTCTTTCTCTCTCTCTCTCTTTTTAGGATTTTTGTTTATCTCACAAAGAGAGACACAAGCCAGGGGGGGCAAGAGGCAGAGGGAGAAGCAGACTCCCCACTGAGCAGGGAGCCCGATGCGGGGCTCGATCCCAGGACCCCGAGATCATGACCTGAGCCGAAGGCAGACGCGTCACCGACTGAGCCCCCAGGCGCCCCTTGTGTTCTGTCCTCATTACTGCTTTCTAGCAGCTCGGTCTTGATGTGCTTGGGCAGTTTTTCTCACGTGTCCTGCATTTAGGGTTTGTGGAGCTTCTTGGGTCTGTGAGTTGCGTCATTTTTTGGCCGTCGTCTTCATTTTGTGTTGCTGCTGTCACAAGTGGCTGTCGGTGTGGTGGCCGTAAGACCACACACGTGTGTTTGCTCACAGCCCCATGCTTGGGCTCTGGGCTGCGCTCAGCCTCAGTGGTGCTGGTTTGGCTCTGATTTTATTACCTGCAGCGTGAGGTGTTGGCAGCCCGAGCGCCTGGGCGTCCAGCCCTGCAGCAGTTCACAGCGTGGCAGTCTGCTGCTTCTCCCTGGCGGCCCGCATGAGCGTGTTCCTCTGCCCGCCTCTGCCCGCGCGCGCCCTGACAGGCTCTCGTTGTTCCTTCTGGCCCACCTAGCCTCTCCAAGGTCCTTTCCTGACTTTAAAGTCGGTGGATTAGTGACCTTAATCACACCTGCAGAATCCCCTTTGCCATGTGGGCATGAGTTCTCGTCTTACTCACAGTCTTGGGGAGGAGGCCGGAGATACTTCAGGACCATTTTTAGAATTCTGTGGGTGCCAGTCGTTCAGTATCTTTTTGGGGCTTTTTTTGGTTTTGGTGGTTTTTTGTTGTTGTTTGTTTTGGTTCCTCCCTCTCCTTCGGGGACTATTTGGCTGCTTGAAGTCATCCCACAGCTCACAGATGCTCTGTTTGCTGTATTTCAGTCTGTGTGTGTGTGTGTTTTAAGATTTTATTGATTAATTTGGGAGAACAGAGATAGCAAGAGAGCGTACAAGCACGGGGAGCAGCAGAGGGAGAAGCAGACTCCCCACTGAGCAGGGAGCCCGACGTGGGGCTCGATCCTAAGACCCTGGGATCATGACCTGAGCCGAAGGCAGACACTTCACCGACTGAACCACCCAGGCGTCTCGTCAGTCTGTTTTCTCTCTGCTTCATTTTGGGTCTGCACTGCTGATTTTTGCAGCCCGTAGTCCTGACTTGAGTGGTGTCTGGGCTGTGGCTGCTCCTGGATGGCAAACTGTGTGGCCCCGGGTGCCATGGCTGTCGCCACCGCACCTTTCACCTGGTGCTCCTCTGTCTCCACTTGACTGCATGCCCATGTGCGATGCAGTTATAATGAGCGTTTTAATGTTATCTACTAAATCTGTCTGTCATTTCTGGATCAGTTTTGATTGGCTGATTTTTTTTCCCTTCTGATTATGGGTTGTGATCCTGGTATTTTCAGACCCTGCATCCAGCATTTGTATCATCTGTGCGTTTGCAGCCGTTGTCTGTTTTTCCTTTGTATTGTCCGTCTTTTCTTTTCAGGTGTTCGGGAAGTTTTTGTTGTGTGCTGGTCACGGCGTATTAAAACCCACAGACCCTGGAGGACCTCTCCACCAGAGAGGGCTGCCCCTTCCTCTAGTGGGGAAATGGGGTGATGGGCTGTCCACTGCATGGACGCAGTACTTAGCTGGGTCACGTCTGACTCACATCTGTGTAAGAATCCATCTGCTGCTGATTCTTGCCTTTCCATAAGGTGTCGTCTTCCAGACTTTGCACTTTTGTCTCCTTGGCCCTGAAAGACTGGGAGATTTAGTTTTTGTCCTTAAGAAGTTTCCAGCTTGGCTGCTGCCTCGTGCAGTTTAAACACCCCATACACTGCAGAAATTTTGCATCATCTTGTTGGAGAATGGCCGTGTGTTTGAAACCCCAGCCCTGTGTAGAGCGGGTCTCTGTCTGCAGCAGTGGCCCTCCAGCAGGGGCGGAACCAGAGCTGCCAGCCCCTCGTGCTCTCAGGAGTGGGGAGAGCCTCAGTGTCACTCAGCACTCTGTCTGAGTTTTTGCTGCTTAGCTGTGTTGTTTCCAGGCCCTTCCTGCCGGCGGTACTTTGGGCCCCAGGTGCAGGCACGCTTCAGAGATGCTGCGGGCCCAGTTCCAGTCATCGCAATAAAGCGGATAGGGCAATAAGCGGGTCAGATGGGTGTTTTGGTTTCCAAGTACACGAAGAAGTTAAGTGTACATAGGATGATGTCTAAAAAACAGTGTGCATACCTTAATTTACAAATAGCTTATTGCTGAAAAATGTTAAGGGTCATCTGAGCTTTCAGCACGTCAGTCTTTTTGCCTGGATGTGGGTGGCTGCTGACTGATCAGGGTGGTGGCCACTGAAGGCTAGGGTGGCCGTGGCAAGGTCTTACTATGACAGCAGTGAAGTTCGCAGCATCGCTTGTTCCCTTCACGGCCCAGTCCCGGTAGCTTGTGATGCTGTCTGAGAGCAGTTGACCAGGAGAGCTTTCTTTCTGAATTGGAGTCCATCCTCTCAAACTGTGCTGCTGCCCCTTGGCAAGTCTGCGTAACATGAGAGATCCCCGTCCACGGGTCACCCCACGCATCCAACAAAGAAGGTTGAAATGAATCGCCAGAATGTGAGCAAATACTGTGGGAGAAATGGCTCATCACAGGGCTGCCACACACCTTCAGGCCGTGAAAACTCATGGTGCTTGTGAAGCACGGTACGAGGCGGTGAGACGAGGTGCGCCTGCTCCGTGCAATTGCAGGGGCTGCTCCCTGCGCGTCAGCGTTGAGCGGTGTGTCGGGGCAGCCCAGCCCACCCCGCGAGCAAGGCATCGCTGTACTGCTCCGCCACAGTGGCTCTGCACGTGCCAGTGGACGCCCGAGGGCAGCCTCCGGAGATGAGTCCTCTGCACCCTCGCCGCCCTTATGCCCACAGCTCTCTAAGAGCTTCTAAAATGCAGCTAGAGGGGCGCCCGGCTGGCTGAGTTGGTGAAGCGTCTGCCTTCGGCTCAGGTCATGATCCCAGGGTCCTGAGATCGAGTCCCACATTGGGCGCCTTGCTCAGTGGGGAGCCTGCCTCTCCCTCTGCCTGTCGCTCCACCTGCTTGTGCTCTCTCTGCCAATAAATAAAAATACTTTTTTAAAAAAGAGGACATTATCAGTGCTGTAGAAGCTCTAGGGAGCCCCCTCTGACAGGTTCATCACTCCTTGGTTTTTCTTACTTGTACTGCTTGTATGTATCATCGTGTACCCCTTTTCGTGTGTGTTTCAGTGGGGTCACCGTGGTAAAATTTCTTGTGTGACCGCCCCTCACGTTCCTCACGTGTAGAACCAGAGTGCATTTGTTTCCACCGATGAGTAAGGTGCACCCCAGCCAGCCTTGTTCTCCTTGCCAGGGCTACACTGGTGGTCTGCAGGGTTTTGCTTCTACGAGTAGCTCAGGTCTCTGAATCCTGGTGCCCATGTGGGAGCAGCTCTGGGTCCTAGAGGCCAGGCGGGTGCCGAGGCGTGGAATTGGGAGGAGGTGGGATCTGGGGCTTTCCTCTGACCAGGTGCCAGCAATCAGGCAGTGCTGCTGTCTGTGCCCTCACCCTCGCTGTGTGTGGTCAAGTATGCCTTCCGCACATACTACTTCAGTCAATAATGAGGCTAAGTATTTTTTTTTAAGATTTATTTATTTATTTGAGATAGGGAGGGAGGGAGAAAAGCAGGGGGAGGGAATCCCAAACAGACTCTGCCCTGAGTGCGGAACCTGATGCAGGGCTTGATTCCATGACCCTGAGACCACGACCTGAGCTGAAACCAAGAGTTGGATGCTCTCCCAGCTGCCACCCAGGGGCCCCGAGGCTAAACATTTTTAATGATCCCAAATTTTAGTGATTATAGCTTTTGTTATTAAGAATGGTCTCTGTGGCCACTATACCTTGTCCAAGATATCTAGGCCAAAATTTGATGATATAATTTCTTTACAGTGAATTGGTGGTTTTTCTAGCAAAAAAAAAAAAAAAAAAAAAAAAAAGATTTTATTTATTGATGAGAGAGAGAGCGTGCACAAGCAGGGGGAGCAGCAGGCAGAAGGAGAAGCAGGCCCCCACCAAGCAGAGAGTCTGATGTGGGACTCGATCCCAGGACCCCAGGATCACGACCCAAGCCGAAGGGAGACACCCAACTGACTGAGCCCACCTAGGCGTCCCTCCATCAGTTTTTAAAGAAGATTTAAGTAGTTAATTTATTTATTTATTTGAGAGAGAGAGCAGGAGGAGGGGCAGAGGGAGAGAGAGAATCTCAAGCAGATTCCCCGCTGAGTGGGGAGCTCAATGCCGGGCTCCATCCCAGGACCCCAAGACCATGACCTGAACCAAAGTCAACCGCCCAGCTGACTGAGGCACCCAGGGGCCCCTCAAGTTACATGCTTCTGTGGCTTTTCTGAGATAGAGCTCACATGCAGTACAGTCCATGCGTTGAAAGTGCAGAATTCGGTGGGTTCTAGCGCGCTCACACACACTCCTGTACCGCCGTCTGATTTTAGAACACTTCCGTCCCCCAAACAGAGACCCCGCCGCACCTAAGCTGCCCGTCCCCGAGCCTCCCATCCCAGAGCTCCTGGCAGTCCTTCATCCACTTTGTCTGTGTGTCTGCCCGACAGAATCACGCCGTGTGGGATCTCTCGTGATGGGCTTGCTTCACCACTTTCCCAACATCTTCAGGTCCAGCCGTGTCTGTAGTGTGTAGTCCTCAGTCTTTGTCTTGCTGGATCTCATTCAGTGCCAAGTGGTGGGGGGGGGGGGCGGGGGGCACGCCCAGATGCTGAGGAGCTTTGGGCCTGGCCCTGAAGAGGGACTTTTGAAGCTGGGGACGACCTCCTTTGTAACAAAGAATTCACTTCCTCACCCATCAGGGAAAAAAAGCAGAGGCTGAGTCGCTGCGTGGAATTGCATCGTCTGTGTTGGCGGGTCTGTGCTACTGGCCGCGGGGTCAGCAGGAGCACTGGGGCGGCACTCTGGAACCCTGGCTGGAAACGCGGGGCTGGCAAGCAGAGGGGTGGGTCCCAAGGCACAAGGTGCGCTCTTCCTGTCAGCCGCTCTCTGAAAGGCCTGTGCGGCACGGGACGGCGGCTCTGTTGCGCCTGCTCCTTCCAGACTGGTGCAGCTGAGGGACCGCCCGCGGGGACGCCTGTCAGGTCCGGGGGCAGTAGTGGAGCTAGTGGTGCGGGGCGCTCCTTATCAGTCTTCCGAGAAAGCGGTTCCTAGCCCGTTGCGTAGGGGTTCCTCTCCTCTCCTTCATCCCCCGTGGTGTTTAATAAAACAGTTGGGCTTGAAAGCATAGGCCTCACTCTTAGTTCCTGTTTGTGGAGCAGGTCCTTTAGTGTTAAACCATTATTAAATGTCACATCAAACCACTCCATGCTGGGAACCAATATGAGAAACAGGAGCATTAGTTACTGCCTCCCCCCCAAAGTTCGCATCTTAAAAAGATGCATTTGTGATGTGCTGTTTTGTAATGCAGAATCAGTGTTTTGACTCATTTTTAGGACCTGAGGGTGCCATGCTGAGCATTTGGACAGGAATTTCATTTAAGCCTCTTTAGGAAAGTTTATGGGTCTGTGGATGACAGCAGAACCTGGTGTCCTCATTAAAGAGCTCAGTGTGTCTTACATCTGAGGTGCCTCACCCAGGCTGTCCAGCGCCTTCAGCACCCAGCACACGCTGAGGAAACCCTTTTGTGCATAAGATGAAGGAATATTCCCTGTAGCTTAATCGGACTGCCATCTGTTTCTTTTCAGAGTTTTTAAAATTAAATATCAAGTAGATAGGAAAGATTATTTATAAAATGTGTTAAAGAGATAAAACATCACTTAATACCAAGTCTCCAATCTGGAGTTTAAGGGACCAGAACATTCCTGGGACACTCCTGTGCTTCCACCTGCTCCTCTTTCTCCAGAGGTGACCCCTGCGCAGTGTTGAGCTCCGACTTCCTGCTTCTGTCCCTGCGTCTACCTCCTGTGTTTGTTTTCTTAAACCAGGCGACTTGTGTACTGCTGTGGTTGACAGAGACTTGCTGGGCCCCCCGCCAGGACGGTCCCCCGGCCGCGTGTAGCTGTCAGCCGCCCCTCAGACTCCCACACGCTCTGTCGTTGCGTTGTAACTTGTACTGACCTGATGATGAGTGAGGGCAGACTCCTTCTTATTTGTGTGTTGGCTCTTCCTGTGTCCTGGGATGTGCGTGTTCAAGTCAGCTTCCTGGTGTTTCTCCTGGCTGGTTGTGTCTTTTGCCTTTGATTTGTAGGCGTTCTCGCAATGTTCCGTCCCCTCGCTTTGTCCGTCACACGTGTGACAGCTCTTAGCACGTCTCCTCTTTCCCACTTGTGGTGTCTTGATGCCAAAGGTTTATGTTTCATTGTGGTCAGCTTTGTGCCTCTTGTCCGTATGGTTCAGCATGTCAGGTCATAGGATAGTCTGTCATTTTGTATGAGGTTTAGGATTTTGTCTTGCACATTTGGGTTCTTAAGCCTACCCGGAATTGTTTTCAGTGTATGGAGTGAGCAGAGACCCAACTGCTTTCTTATATTTCTTTTTTTAATCTCGTGGATAATCAATTGTCTGAGCACCATTTATTGAAAAAAAGCCTCTTCTTTGACCCTGTTGAGCTGTGGGGCTTCTGCCGTCTGCTTCCCCTCACCCAGGATGTGTCTCTCTGCTCCTCTCTGCCCCATCGGCCAGTTGTCCTGAACCAGCGCCAACACCATGCGATTGCCATCAGTCTGACCGTACAGTTACCCTCGGTACCTGATCTTCTCCCGACCCTTTACTCATCCACAGAAGATTGAGAACTAGCTCGCGAGTTGCACCAAAACAAACAAGTCTTATTAGGATTTCTTCACCCCCTTTTCTGTGCTGAGTTCCCCTGCGAATGTCGGGGGTGCTGCACCTGTCCCATGTTCCCCAGTGTGTCTCAGGGAGTTAGGGTCATCTGCATAGAGGTCCTGCCTGCCATCTGTTAGATTGTTCCTAGGTACTTTATGGTTTCTACATACTATAAATTGTGTCTTTTTAAAATTACATTTTAAACTGTTGTTTGAAACCGCTAAACGTTTGGCAACTTTGCTATCTGTTATTGGTTCCCCAAATTTACATGTACATTCTTCTGGGTTTCCTTCCTTCCTCCCTTCCTCCCTTCCTCCTTTCCTTCCTTCCTTCCTTCCTTCCTTCCTTCCTTCCTTCCTTCCTTCCTTCCTTCCTCTCTCCCTCTCTCTCTCTTTCTTTCGTTCTTTCTTTTTTTTAAGGTTTCATTTATGTGAGAGAGAGAGAGGGAGAGAGCACAAGCAGGGGGAGCAGCACGCAGAGGGAAAAGCAGGCTGCCCGCTGAGCAGGGAGCCGGATATGGGACTCGATCCCAGGACCCCGGGATCATGACCTGAGCTGAAGGCAGCCCTTTAACCAACTGAGCCACCCAGGCGCCCCTATTCCTCTGGGTTTTCTGCACAGATGCGCGTATTGTCCAGGAATGGCAGTTGTCTCTCCCTTCCCGTTCATTTCAGCTCCTGCTGGTAGGGCTTCCAGAACAATGTCCAGTGACCAGCGCTGTTGTCTTATTTTTAACCGTAAAGGAAGTGCTTTCAGGATTTCATCATTAACTACGAGTTTGCTGTGGGTTTGTTTGGTGATACCCTTCATTGGGTTGGAAATTTGCTTTTTACTTCCATGTCTTGTAAATTTCTTGCTCTTAAGAAGCGAGCTTCAAGATTATATTTATTTATTTGAGAGGGAGAGAGCATGGGCAGGGGGAGGGGCAGAGAGTGAGGGGGACAGAGAGAATCTCAAGCAAACTTCCCGCTGAGCAGGGAGCCTGACGCGGGTCTCGATCCCAGGACCCTGAGATCACGACCTGAGCCAAAGTCCAACACTTAGCCAGCTGACGCCCCCGGGCCCCCCAGGAAGTGAGCTCCCCTTGTCCCAGAGCTTGTGTTGTTGCTTCAGGTATGCTGTTGTTTTCTTGGCCTGCTTACTCGCCTGTTGGTGAAAGCAGCCTGGCAGTGCTTCCCACAAGTTTTTATACTCTCGCAGGACTTGAGACACTCATTTCTCATGCGTTTTAGGAAAATCAGTTTGAACAAAGAGACCTCTAAAGGCAAACATGGAAGTAATCCTCTTGGTCGTCCTGTGGGCTGTGGCTGTGGCTGGGTTGAGGGTCAGCCTTGCGAATGGCACATGCACCGAGTTTCATCTAAGGCTACTCGTCATGTTGTCTGTGATAACAAAAATGGGAAGCAATCTAAGAGTCCAATAATGGGGCATTAAACTAGAATATATCTCTGCGGTAGAATATTATGTGGCCACTGAAGTCATGTGCTTGAAAATTATTTAAAGATCTGGGATACAAAGACACAGACATGGTGATCTGAAGGGGCACCTGCCCCCCAGTATTTATGGCAGCGATGTCCACAATAGCCAAACTATGGAAAGAGCCCAGATGTCCATCGACAGATGAATGGATAAAGAAGAGGTGTGGTCTATATGCACAATGGAATAGTACTCAGCCATCAAAACACATGAAATCTTGCCATTTGCAACGGCATGGATGGAACTAGATGGTATTATGCTAAGTGAAATCAGTCAGAAAGACAATTATATGATCTCACTCGTGTGGAATTTAAGAAACAAAACAGAAGATCACAGGGGAAGAGAGGGAAAAATAATAAAACAATACAAAATCAGAGAGGGAGACAAACCATAAGAGACTCTTCATCATAGGAAACAAACTGAGGGTTGCTGGAGGGGGTGGGAGATGGGGCAACTGAGTGATGGGCATTAAGGAGGGCGTGTGATGTAATGAGCACTGGGTGTTGTATATGACTGATGACCTCTACCTCTGAAACCAATAATATACTATATGTTAACTAATTGAATTTAAGTTTAAAAAAAAAGGTCTGGAATAAAACTCAAAAACTCACAATGTAAAACCATACATATACCTGCATATGCAGCGTGGAGATACGTGTGTGGGTGTTTACGTGCACATTCTTATGTGCGTGTGTACAGAGGACAGGCCTGGAGAGCTTGGGGGTCCGTGGGAGGGTGGTCGGTGCTTGTCTGCAGCTCTGATGTGTATGTCCCGGTGGGTACTGTGCAGCCAGCGAAGAACGGCTGGGGGAGGAGGGGAGCGGTGTAACCTAGAAACACCGTGACGCTGGAGAAGGAAGGGACGGGAGTACTGCAGTGATATCCAGGGCCTGTTGTTTGTAAAAGTAGGTGCTTTTCTTGAGTCACCGCTTGGCACGTGTATCCTGGGGGCATGCAGGGTGGAGGCGAGTGTGGTCTTTTCCTTTCTGTCTCTCTGTGCTGCTTTGCTCCACACATGGGTTCTGTTTATAATTTACAGCAAGAGTTTTCTGTGTTCGTGGTCACACACTTGATCCCTGCAGAAAGACACGAGGAAGGCCTAGTGAGCAGTAGCCACTGTTTGCGTCTGGCGTACTTCCTTCTTTCTTTCCTGTTGTTTTAGATCGGTTGTTTAGATGGTGATTGTAGGGATAAAGGAGTACGTTACTGAGCGTGTTTAACAACTGATGGCTACTTCGCTTGTTCCTGGATATCGTTAGGACTTCTGGTGTGCGTTGGTGCTCCCCATGGTGGGGTGGGTGAGGCGCGCCTGGAGGTGGGTCTGCAGGTGTGCTGTGTGTATGGTGTTCGGGGCTGTTGCCTGGATGCGATCGTCGGGGCCTAGAGCTGGAGATGAGCATCCAGGGCCAAAAGAGCCCTGGGCCTTCAACACGGACAGGGCTGCAGCAGAGACCAAGTGTGTACCCCCGGGGTGCCAGGGTACACCCGGAAGCCAAGCAGAGGAGGAGTTTCCTTGTCACGTGGTGCCGACAAGTCCAGAGTGGGGGTGCTATCACCCCGTGTGACTGTCAGGGCCCTGAGCAGCTAGTGTGGAGAAGATAGGGCTGGTTAGCACGGGTTTAAAGAAGAGACTGGGGAAGAACCGAGTCTGCTGGGAAGGCAGGTGGGGCAGTGGATGGTGCTGGTGTGGGAAGCAGGATCAAGACACTTTCTTGTATGTTTTTTTTTTTAAAACAGAGAACCCACATGTGTGTGCTATTGGCGTTGGTTCTGTGGCAAGGGGTGACTGGTGGTGGGAGAGGACCTGATGTGGGGTAGGGGCTCTGGGGCATTCAGAGACAGGAAGGGACCAGGAGGGGGTGGACATGGGCCCCGAGCTCCCGAGCTGGCGGGCAGCTGGTGGAGGGCTGGGACTGGGAGTCTTGGAGGGGCGGTTTGCTCACGGGAAGTCCGTCATCAGCTGAGAGCAAGGCAACGAGCTGGTGGAGCTGCTGGGAGCTTGGAAGTGAGCATCTCGATAGCGGGTGAAGGGATGGCCGGGGACGGGCAGCAGGACCTCGAGGGGCTCATGTCACAGTTCAGTTTCGTGTGAATCAGGAGTGGAGGTCTGTCTCTAAGTTAACGTATGGGACATTTTACTAATATGAAATCAAATGTTTGTTTATTGGGGAAAACTGAATTTTTGGTTATAGGAAAATAGGCACCCCAACACCATTCCTCACCTGCCCTTCTGTCACTCACTGAGCACACGTGGATGCAGGTGAGCTTATAATGGCGTCATCAGTGGGTCTGCAGGCTCTTCACTCAGTCCGGACCTAGAGACTATGCCAGGTGTCACACCTGGTTCCTGGGACGACAGTGGTGGGCAGGTCACATTGGTGTCTTCCTTGTAGGCTGTCTGTGGGGCAGCTGGGGAGGGTGTCCCAGTGCGGTGTGACAAGGTGCTACAGAACCTTGAGAGTGAGAGCCAGGTGGGGAAGAGCCCATCTAGGGCCCACACGTCCGGAGGGCACACTGTGTCTGGGAGCCAAGGCTCTGTGGTAGCTTCAGTGTGCTAAGATGGTGAGGTGGGTGGTGGGAAAACATGGACAGAGACGTGGAGGGTGGTTCTGGGACATTCCTGCTGGATGGGACGTGGAGGCAGGAGGATTTCGCAGCATGCAACACAAGCTTCACGTGCCAGTGGCTGGGCTGGGAGAGGGCGGCAGGAGGGACATGTGAGGTAGGCCTGCAATCAGTGTGAGACGCAGTAGGAGGGGGCTGGAAAGCAGGTTGCGGACAGGAGGTCCGTGTTGTAGAAGACCCTTCTGGGGCACAGAGTTAGGGACCCCAGTGAGAAGGCTGGTGCTATAGTGCAGGGGCATGTGTCCACTTCCTGTGGCCTTTGGGCTGAGAGCCCTGGAAGCCTCCAGGATGGCAGGGAGGAACCCAGGCTGGAGCCAGGTCTCTGGCTGGGATGAGCGGGCAGGAGCTGGAGTCAGAAACTACGATGAGTAACACACTGAGAGCCAGGGACCAGTGTTTGGTGTTTGAGGTCTGGCCTGGTGGGTCGGGAACAAAGCCAAGCAAGCCTTTTTTGGCATTACCTACATTGGAAGCCCTGGAGGAGGTGAGAAGACGGAGGTGGTGGGGCAGGAAGGTTGTGGGGAGGAAGGTACGTAGGCGGGGCTGGGGGCGCCCCTCCTTTAAGGAGCTGTCTGTTGAGGGACCCGGGCTTGGCCTAGTGCCTGGCACTTTGCGCAGTGCTTCGTGGGCTACCCCGCGCCGCGCTCTTGGTGTGTGCTCCGCATTGCTTGTCGAAGGAGAGCTGCATTTCAGGGCATGATGCGTTCTCCCAAATCTCCAAGAAGGTGGCGCAGTTCCTGCGCGCAGGCTGGGCTGCAGACCACCCTGCCCTTACCTGTGCATGGGCGCGGCGGCGCTCCCAGGACCCTGCTCTGCACCTGCGTCCTCCCAGGTCTCCTGTGTCCTTCGTGAATTGCTTTGGCGGGGGCCGCACGTAGGTATTTGTAGGCGAGTCGTTGTTTCTGCATCGTTTGTCGGGTCTTTGTATATTAACCCTTTGTCCTATGTTGCAAACACGTGCCAGGCTGTCATTTTCTTTTTGTTTTTCCTACAAAGAAGCTGAAACAGTTTCTGATCTCAAAGATCCTTTTTTGGGGCACCTGGGTGGCTCAGTTGGTGAAGCATCTGCCTTTGGCTCAGGTCATGATCTCAGGGTCCTGGGATCCAGCCCCGCATTGGGCTCTCTGCTCAGGGAGGAGTCTGCTTCTCCCTCTCCCTCTGCTCCTCTCCCTGCTTATGTGCTCTCTCTGAAATAAATAAAACCTTAAAAAAAAAAAGATCCTTTTTCACTATAATTTGTGCTTTTGTCATCACATTTAAGAAATAATTCTTTACTCCAAAACTGTATATATACCTATATTTTTTTCTAGCGTTTTTTTTTTCCCCCTAAAGATTTTATTTATTTGAGAAAAAGAGCACAAGCAGAGCGACAGAGGCAGAAGGAGAAGCAGACTCCCCGCTGAGTAGGGAGCCTGATGTGGGGCTCGATCCCAGGACCCTGAGATCATGACCTGAGCCGAAAGCAGATGCTTACCTGACTGAGCCCCCAGGCGCCCCTTCTAGTGCTTGTATCTGTTTATTGTAGTTCCATAATACATTTTTGTATTTGTCAGAGTAAGACCCTGCATTCATTCAGCTTTTTTAAACAAATGTTTTAATTACAGGAGATTATGTTTGCTACACAACGGGCATTATTCAGGACCATTTAGCAACCAAGAAATTGCCAGGGCGCCTGGGTGGCTCGGTCGGTTAAGTGTCTGCCTTCGGCTCAGGTCATGATCCCAGGGTCTTGGGATCAAGTCCCTCATCGGGGTCCTTGCTTGGCGAGGAGCCTGCTTCTCCCTCTTCCTCTGCTCCCCCTGCTTGTGCTGTCATGATGTCTCGCTCGCTCTCTCTGTCCCAAATAAATAAGTAAAATCTTTAAAAGAAAGGAAAGAAAGAGATGAAGGAAGGAAGGAAGATTGCCAATAAGAGATTCTGAACAACGTATTGGCATAATACCCCTGTCTAGGAACAAGGATTTTGTGGCACCCGTGGCACCTGTTCTTTCCCTTGAGTTGGAGGTAGCAAGTCTTGCTCAGCACGAGTGCTGTCAGGACCGGGGTCTGTGGCCACAGAGTCCCTACGGGGGGGGAGTGGGGCTGGAATGTGTGACCTCACGGCGCCAGCACTGGGTGGAGGAGGAGAGTGCCCAGTTCCGATGCTGAGCTCCTGAGTTGATGTGGGTGGACCGGGTCTCTAACCCCCTCCACCCCTACCAGGCTCTCGATCTCAGGCACATGAATCACCTGGTAGCCCTTGGTGTCCTCATGTGTTGAGGACCGGTGGTTGTAGACACATGGCTAGCCTGGACTGTTCGCCACCAGCGCCTAATGTATGTCAGCTCCTGGTTCTTTTTGCATCGAGAGACACTTTGGTGCTTATCGACAGGGTTGTTTCCTAGACAGTGATTCTTTGAGAAACTCTGTTCTGAGAATTTTGATTTTTTTCTTTGAGGTCAAATCAAGCTGCTGGCTGGCGTCACTTGTTACCCTTCTTGCCAGTTGTTTCGAAAGAAGAACAATACAGTGGGGATTCCATTAGCCTTTTCCAAGCAAGATGGCACTCCTGGTCAGTGGCGCTTGCCCTTGTCCTGGCACAAGCACAGACACGGCTCCCTGGACTTCTCCAAGATATCACGGCGGTGGCGCCGCTGTCTGCAGACACGGCCGTGGCAGGTGCCGGGGCACCGGAGACCTCAGGCTCTGCCTGTCCCACAGGCTTGCTCCCTGTGGAAACAAAACCGCTAACGCTTTGTCGGCTGCCGACCTGGGAATTAAGAGGCCCTCCTCCCCCAGCCCAACATCTGCTGATGCCCATAAAAAGTAATTGCTTTTGAGACGCTGTATTGGGACTGGCTGGCAAAAACATGGATGTGGAGGCGTGGGGGAGAGATAGAAGTTACCTCTTCCCCCCCGGGGAACAGAGGGGGGTGCAACACCTTTATTTTCTTGGGGAGCAGAAAGGTACAGTTGGGTAGTTAAATTTGAAAGAGAATAGCACGACACAGAAAAAAGAGAGAGGGGCATTTAACAAGAAAAATCCCTAGAGGGGAAGATTAAAGCGAACAGGTGCTGGAAGAATGTTTCTGCATATTAGAGCTTAATTAGATTTGAAGATGAATTCCAGATGGGCTAATTATGTATGAGTTGTTGCAGGTTAGTTCTTGTAGGGGCAAGCGTGTATTTTTGGAAGTGGTGATTTAGTTTGATTGGATTTGATTCCTGCCTCCTACCATATCTCCTTCATCGAGAAACTGCCACTTCTGGGGCCCCAGGACCCACTCAGCCAGCTTGTGTCTCGGGCTGCCGCCGTCCAAGCTGGTAGAGCCACAGAAAGCTGGGCCCAGCCTGACTGCTGCAGAAAGCAGCACGGGGCGGCCACCTGTCACATGAAAGGACACGTGACTTACCCAAATGGACTGGAAAGTAATTCCAACTTCAAAGGAAGGCAGACAGACAAAGCGGTGTGTTGTTTCCAGGAATGTGTCCTTTGATGGGGTGCTAATGCTTCCTGTGTAGCTAGCTGGTTAGACAGATTTGGACCGTTTTCTGGGAGAGCTAAGGGGCAGGTTCTGGTTGGCAGCTCTCTTAAGTTGTGAATCAAGGAAAGGTTGGGAAGGCATGGATAAACTGAGAAGTATTGCAGACCAGAAATTTTAATTTCTAAACCAAAGGATCTGGGACAAATAGGACCTCTGGACTTGCCGTTAGGATGACAGACTTGCTTCAACTGAGGAACAGCCTGTGAAGGTTGCCTCGAAAGATGGTGTGCGCCTGTGACGTCCCTGGAAAGGTGGGATGTGCTGGGGTGGCCTGGCGTCCTCCTGCAGGCCTCAGGGGCATCTGCTTGGCATCCATTCGGGTCTGAGGGCTTTAGTAAATGTAAACTTTTATGGAAGGCCCCATAATTGGAAGTTACGGCTGTATGATTTATATCTGACTCAGTAAATGATTTATATGATGTTAAGTGATGATTTAGATAGAAAATATGACCCCCTCTCACAGAATCTTTAATGAAGAGTTGGTTCTTATGAATTTATTTCTAGAGCTCTGTTTGAACTCAGCATGTTTGACATAAATCAGATATAATTGTCATTTTATGATTAATGAACATATGCTGGCCGTTTTTCCCCATAATTAAACTTTATGTTCTGTGCATCTGACAAAGCAAAACAAGTTTAGACTTTGACAGATTGGTGGTGGGGGTTTTCCACGTCTGCGTATTTGTGCGTGTGCTCATTTGCGTATGTATTTGTTTTATTAACGTACGCATATTAAGTCAGGTTTCGGGGGTGTGAGTAGGATCGTTAGGAGCCAGCGTTCAGACCCAAGACGGAGGGGCGCTTGTGCAGGACGGGGAGGCACAGGTGCAGCCTGGGGGGCAGGCGGGAGGGAGCCCCGGGCCCGTGCGTTGCTCCCACGGGGCAGCATTAAGGCCAGGCCTCGTGTGTGTGCTGGGCAGGGGCCGTAACGCACACTCCCAGCGGAGACTCCCCGTCAGCCCAAAGCACGGCTGCTGTTCATGTTATGGCCGTCATACAGAGCTCTAGGAAATGACGGAAGGTAGATACGTAGCAAAAATACGCAGAGTTTCCTCTCTGCTCTTCACACACTCCGTGAGACTTACAGTCATTGACAAGGTAAGAAAGACAAGCATGTGGGGCGCCTGGGTGGCACAGCGGTTAAGCGTCTGCCTTCGGCTCAGGGCGTGATCCTGGCGTTATGGGATCGAGCCCCACATCAGGCTCCTCCACTGTGAGCCTGCTTCTTCCTCTCCCACTCCCCCTGCTGTGTTCCCTCTCTCGCTGGCTGTCTCTATCTCTGTTAAATAAATAAATAAAATCTTAAAAAAAAAAAAAAAAAAAAGAAAGAAAAGAAAGACAAGCATGTGAAAGACGAACCACGTCACTGGTCAGCACATCTTCACTCAGCCGCTCACTTCTGTTTCCTGTTTCAGGACATAGACAAGTTTGGCAATGAGATCACCCAGCTGGCCCGGCCCCTGCCCGTGGAGTATCTGATCATAGATGTAAGTGTGCAGCGTCCACCACCAGCCTGGGCGGCCGGGTGGGGGGCTGGGTGAGGGTGGCAGCGGCAGCTTGGACAGTTGCCCCTCTGCTTGGCCCAGGACAGGCACCCAGGAACGAGATGAATCAATGAGCTCCTGTCATCCCTAAAAAGCGGGCGATTTTAAGGGCTTTTTCTTCTACTTTCAGGGTTTTTTAAATTTCCTTAAACAGCTTAGGGTTTACCTTCTCCCAAACTAAAGTGCAGCAAAGGACCACTGACCTGGCCAGGTCGCCTCTGGAGGTCAGCAAGCCCAGCGTGGTGCCGTGCGCTGCCCTGGTCACAGCTCAGCTGCCAGAGCTGGGCTCATGATGGGCCACTCCACCTGAGTCAGTCCCTGGGGCAGCCAGCCGTGACTGTCCTCGAGGGAGGTGGTAGTGTGCTTTCTGGGGGGAAACTCCAGGACCCCAGAAGGCAGCTGGCTGTGATGCGCGGTTCCGGTCTCAGCTCCTCTCTGGAGGCCCGCTCTGCTCAAGGAGGTGTGGCCCCAGGCCAAAGGGCAGCAGAGGGCTCCAACATGAATGCCCCACACATTAGCAGCAGTCAGCTCTGTCCCAAGGGGCCGGGCAGTTGCTCACTCCCTAACTGCTGCCTGCCAGGTTCTCTTCAGGCTACGTTTGGCCTCAGGAAGGGCATGTGATGCAGGCTGTAAAATATCATTGCCCGTGGAGCAGCGGGTCCCCAGGAGCCAAGCCCATCGGTGCTCCATTCCAATTGACAGCTCCCAAGAACGTATTTATTGCTTAGGCCGTAAAGGCATCTGTTTTTAGACTACCTGGGGTGTAATGAAGATGAAAACAGGTTGATGGAACATACACTTAGGAGGGGTCGGCGTGATTTAAAGCCAACTTCCTGAGGTCTTCTCTCCCCGCGGCCTCCCCACCCCTTTCTTTTTACAAAAGAGCCAAGTTCTTGCTTAGTGTGCTGTGTCAGTAGAGTTTGGTTGTGAAGGAACATTCCGCCTTGTGATTGCCAAGCTCTCCGTTGTCGTGGAATGAGGTTGGAGCAGTCCCTTGAGAGCAGGTGTCCAGAGAGGTGTGGTGTGCCCAGCCCCTCGTCGGGCCTCATGAGCGGGCCGCTGTTCAGGCGAGAGAAGGAAGGGGCCACATTCCCTGCGCTGCTGTGGAGGTGTGCGGGCGTCGGCCAGATGACCTGACACAGGCTGGGTTCTGCACGCCTTGCACCCTCCGTGGGTGCCTGGGATATTCACAGACTGCCTGGTGAACTTTGGTTCTGTCGTGCTCTAAGGGGAGGTTACAAGTCTAACAGAGACGTCTCTTAACTCCACATCTGTTGCCTGTAGGTGTTCTGTCGTTGCTGGTCCAGCACGTGTCTGCCTTCCCAAAGCAGAAGTGCTGTGCCGTCCACAGGCCTTTGTGTCTGCAGCGCAGGGAGCTCTCCTGCCATCTGTAGAGCTGTGACAGCAGCGGAGACTGGCAAGGGCTTGTGTCTGAGCCTTAGTGGCTGTAGGCACGCGGGGTCATCTTTGACGGAACAGACTGAGGCTTAGGATCCGTAGCTGACAGAGGCCACGCCCCCAGTACGTGGCACTGTGGCCGGAGTCCACACGGCTGCATGGTCTCATCGATGAAGGACCAGTGGGAGGGACGCCTGGCTCCTGGCTCAGTCACTGGAGCGTGTGACTCTTGATCTCGGGGTTGTGAGTTCAAGCCCCACCTTGGGTGTAGGGGGGACTTAGAAATAAAGTCTTTAAAAGAGCAGTGGGTTTCAGGTCTCAGAGGCTGCTGCCGGCTCAGCTCGTCCTTCAGTGTGCTGGTCACAGCGGATCCTGGGGCAGCCAGCCTGAAACGGCCCACTGCCTTCGCTGATGCAGAACACAGACCAGAACAACATTTTCATTCTTTAGAAATAGTCCCAAAGGAGCCAGAATAGCTCCCCTAAATCGGGATGAGGTGTAATCTGCTGCCACTAGTGTCACATCGTAGAGGAAAGGCTGTGTCAGCCAAAAGGTGGTTGACAGCTCACACTTGGGTGCTTTCGTGGGGAGGGGCGTCTGCGGGGGGGGAGGGGGGATGAAAAACTGTATTTGTATTGATTCGTCCACATTTACCACTGTCCCCATAGTTTGTATTGATTATGTGTTGGATTTAAAATGCCCTCTGTTGTTACTGAAGCGTGTCTGAGTCAGATGAAGGGCTTAGGTTCCCCTTTGTCACAAGCTCTTGACTCCAGCCTGTCTGACGGGGAGAGCAGGACTGCCGTGTGCCGCACCTTGGAAACGTGGGTTCTCTTGCTGCCTGGACGTGCCCTGGCTCCACGCAGTGAGGCCATACGTCCTGAGGGGCCTCAGCAAGCTCTCTGGAGGTCACTGCGTCTCTCAGACCATCATGGCTGACCCCGAGAGTTCTCCCGGCCTCGGGCATTGTGTCCCCACAGCTCACCGTCTGGCTCGTCCGCGGGCAAGGGCTGCAGTGTGAGCGGCTCGGCAGACAGAGCGCAGAGTTAGGTGTTACGGAGCCCGGCGCACCCACACTGCCCACAAACGGCGCGACCCTAACACTTGTGAACGGTAGTCCTGCAGTTTGCTTCCCAGACCAGAGTGTCAGGGTTTTCACTTCAGGGTATCATTAACGGGGGACCGTGCTGTCTACTGGGGAGCAGTTGGGACTCTTTGGCCAGAGCCTGGGGGCAGGCGCTGCGCTCAGGGCTGCTTGGGGCACCTGGGGCCGCCTTCACCCCTGTGTGCAGCACAGTTTATCAAGGGTTTGTGTTTTTGTTCATTAGATCACAACAACTTTCCCCAAGGATCCAGTTTATACTTTTTCTATTTCGCAAAATCCATTTCCTATTGAAAACCGGGATGTATTGGGTGAGACACAGGTAAGCTCTTTGTCTTTAGAAACATAATTTAGAGTAACTACTGCTTGTTTATCTAGTGTGAGTGTTGTTTTTTCAGAAAGTACCAAGCTTTCATACTCTCCTGATTGATTCTTGTGACGAAGCCCAGCTAGGACTTTTTCTGAGACACTATTGATCACCGCAACACCTCTCTGGGGCCGGGGCTGACAGATAATTGCAAAGGCGATCCCCATAAGGCCTCAGGCCTGTGGATCTGCCAGAACCATTTTCCGTTGACTTCTTTTCTTCCCCAAATGTATTTGTCACTTGTGTCCTCTCCCAACAACTTTTTTATTATTTGTTAACAAGCATCATCTCCTTATGGAGATGTGTCACTTCACTGTTTGCTCTGGCTTCCTCCCCTGTCACCCTCCCGCGTTTCTCACGCACTCTCCAGGCCGCGTGGGCCTTGTGTGGCCTCGTGTGGCCTGGCCACCTGGGCTTTCCAGCACGTGGTGCGGGTCCCACACTGCACGTCCTGTGGCCTCCGCTGCAGACTTGCCTCATGCTGCCACACGGATGGTCTGGGACACACATTTGTTCTGAGGTCCTAATTGCTAACAGGTGTTGCAGAAAAGAATATAAGGAGATTTTCTTGAGAAGTGTGGTGCTTTATTTGCAAAACCTCTCTGATGCTTTGCTCTCCTCGTGGCCCGTCTGTGCAGGGACTTGGGGTGCTTTTAGAGGTGCAGAGCCACTTCCTGGGTGGCACTCTTGAATCTCCTGTGTTTAGTTTTGCTGAAGGTGGGAGTGTTGCATCATCCCCCCCGACACACACACACACACACACACACACACACACACACACTCCTCGCTGTCTGGCTGCCCGAGGTCAACAGTGCAGCTAGACAACAAGTGCAGACAGGTCTTCTGGCCCCAAAGTGATCCCACAACCCACTCTCCACCTGGAGGGGCAGGGGGCATTTTCTGTCTTTTTGAATGTGTCTTCCAGCTGGATCAGCTGTATACACATGCTCTTACGCATGTCGATGAGTCACGTGTACTGACAGCATCTTCCTGGGGGCATAGAGCCATAGCTTATGTTGTAGCCGCATGTCGCTCTGGCCTGGGTCCCCATCAGTGCTTACAGAGCAAGATGGGGAGAGGTGTGTGTCTGCACTCTGCATTCAGCCGTGCCTCAGGAGGGGACAGATGGCTCTCTCGGCTGGGTACTGCAGCTGTCCTGGGATGCTCGTGCTCACTTGATTCCTCCTGCCTCACCCCTGTAGGACTTCCACAGTTTGGCCACCTATCTGTCCCAGAATACCTCATCCGTGTTCCTGGATACCATCTCGGATTTCCACCTCCTGCTGTTTCTGGTCACCAACGAGGTCATGCCTCTGCAGGTACAGGCCTGAGTGCGCGTGCCCGCTGAGCATCTGGCTTTGGTGGTCCCCAGGTGGGGTTTGGCTATAAACAGATGCTTCCTTTCCTCACAAGTCAGAGCGTGGCTGGGAAGCTGGGTTGAAGTCCCTCTTACTTCCTGTGGGCGGTGGCTTCTCACAAGAGGCTTACTGGTACAAGGATGGAGTCTTCCCATCTAGCATTTGGACTGAAACAGCTTCCTTAAGTGTCTGCCCCCATGCTGGAGGACAGTCCATTTGTTAGAATTCCACGGGAGCAGAGCGTCCTCTGGCGTGGAGCAAGTTATAGAATTCCTGTCCTAACAGTTCTAGAATCACAGCCTCTGCTTCTTACCGATCCCGCCCCTCTTCCTGAGTCAACGTTCGTTTTATCGCCTTGGCCCAGAAGGTTGGCTAGCATCCAGGCCCTGAGTGCACAGCTGCGTAGTTGGCACTTTGAAGACACGCTGTTGGGGAGAAGAGGCCGTGTCACTGACAGCGGCTGCTATCTGAGCAGTGTGGGAGCTATGGGTGCAGCCAGGAGGCCCTTACTTTGTGCCTTTTTTTCTGCCTGAGATCCAAGGAAACACCAGAGGGAGGGGATGAATTCTTTCTGAGCCTCTGACTTGACACGCTCCCTGAAGGTGACAGAATAGAGTGGAGAGGCCCCTCTGTCCCCACTGCTCTCTTGCATCAGGCGGCCTGTGGCTGTTTCGCTGGGTTTAGCTGGTATCTGTATTTCGTCCCCAAATGACCCACTTCCGACATTGGACATCAGGCATCCCGAGACTTCCCTCTGGCTTTGCCTGCCTTGTTAAGCCCAGAGGGTGGCCCATGGGCCCCAGGTGCAGCCCCTGCCCGTCTAGTTGGACAGGCGGCAAAAGTCTGGGCTCTTCACACCAGGGCCTCCTCGCCAGTAGATGGGTACTGCTTGGCAGTCACCTGTTAGAAAACATGTTCTGGGGAGCCCTTGAGAGCCCTCAAAGCCTTATTAGATTCTCATTATATAAGCTCTTTTAACTCTCTGCAGTTTGACCCTGGAGGCCTAGAATCTAGAGACATGGATGAGAAGATAGAGAGCCTGCAGGGAGAGCGTGAGGGTGGAGGATGGACCCCATGACCACGGGCACCTGTCCGTGCGTCCACGCCCTCAGGATAAGGGACGTGAGCTTTAGTGTCTTGGTGGTGGAGCGCACTGGTCTGCTCATGACAGAGAGCAGCACGGTCGGGCTATTTGGGAAGAACTTAAATTTAGCTCTAAAATTTAGCACTTGATTTTATAGACCTCAGCGTGTGGTGTTTTGTGTTTCATAGTGACAGCCTGTGAGATTTTGTAATTGCCCCTGAACTGTGTCTTGATGTTGGGGGAGGAGAAACTTATTAATGAGAGTGTGACCACCATCGCAAAGCAAGTGGGAGCCTTTGTTTTTGGGTTCTTGTAGGACAGTATCAGCTTGTTGCTGGAGGCCGTGAGGACCAGAAATGAGGAGCTCGCCCAGACGTGGAAGAAGTCTGAGCAGTGGGCCACCATTGAGCAGCTGTGCAGTAAGTGTCTTCCCCTTCCTCAGTCCTGGGGGTCATGCCCTCGCACTGCCATTGCCACAGCCCAGGGAGCCGGACACAGACTCT
This sequence comes from Ursus arctos, assembly GCF_023065955.2. NCBI lineage: Eukaryota > Metazoa > Chordata > Mammalia > Carnivora > Ursidae > Ursus > Ursus arctos. The sequence continues at coordinate 1,446,469 of NW_026622919.1, forward strand.
GCAAACTCAAAGGTCTTAGAAGCCTGACCCCAGATGCGTTGTGATGGGTGTCGCAGGCACTCAGACAAGGACACAGGCATTTTCGTTGCTGCAGCCTGCGTGCTGTCGGGGTCACGTGAGCACATCTCGGGTGCACAGCTCTGCACGTGCGTGGATAAAGAGGACACGCTCATCATCCAGCGTCTTAGGAGCAATTTGAAAGTCACTGTGTTAGAGAAACAGAACCTTCCATTCACCACAGTGTAGAAAGGTCACAAATCTTTGGTCTTCTCAGGCTTTTCTTTTTCCCTTCTTTTGGCCTGTCCTCAGAGCTTTCTCGAAGGATAAAAAGGAAAAATCTTACAGAATAGGTTGTCCAGGAGCCTGAGTCACCTCGCTGCCCCAGGGGGAGGCTTTGTCTTCAGTCCCAGGCAGGAGCTCCCAGTGCAGTCGCCCCGTCAGCCGGGAGCTCCGGGTGGCAGGCTGCTGGCGCCATCCCTTTCCCTTTGGCTTTGAGAACTACTGGAATGCCCTCGTCAGACAGCTTTGAAAATACATACAAAAAATGTTTGTACCATTTTCTCAGGGTAGTGGATTAGATACTAGAGCCAAAATTAGCCAAGGAAAACCTCAGTGGAACCCAAGCTGCGAGGGAGCCTAGTGGACCCTCCTTCTTCTCTCTTGATACCAGTGCCGGCGGGGGTCAGTGGTCTGCCGTGCCTCGGTACTGGTTGTGCTGCGCTTTGGGTCACGCTTCCCTTTCTGCAGTTCTGACCGAGCGGTCGTGTGGCTGGCCGGATGTGCGCTCCTGCCCTCGTGTTCTCAAGTGCTATGCAGTTATTCTAAGGCCGAGGACAAGTTCTTGCCACTAGATTCCCTAAAGCGAAGGCCCGCAGCCTCGTGTCCTCGGGTGGACAGTGGTGCGGTGCCAGCCGGTGGCGCTCAGCCCCGGTGGAAGTCTCCTGTGTGCCGGCCCCTTGGCGTCTACACACACGAACACCGGCCGCAGAAGCTGTTCTTTTGTGGGGCCGCCGGTCAGCCTGGGGAGCAGCCAGTAGTGTCGTAACAATGTGAGGTGAGGGGGCACTGTGCGCCGTATAGGACTGTCGAGTCCCTGTGCTGTACCCCCGATACTAAGAGGACATCCTGTGTCCACTATACTTGGATTAAAGTGACTCAGACCTTTCACAGAAAGAACAGCACCGCTGACCAGGGAGATGGAATGTACAGTCCGTGAGCCTGTCGCCATTCGTCTGAGCGGCTATGGGGCAGCTGGAAGCTTCGCATGCACTGCTGACAATATGAAAGCCGCCAGGAAGCCTCATAGAAACATTCACTTACTCGGGTCCAAGAAGCCCGCTTCTGGGTTTTTCGCTGAGACGTGAAAACAGGCCCACACAGAGATGTGTGCGAGCGTATTCTGGCAGCTTGTTGATGATAGCCCCAAACTGGCAGCGACCCACACGGTAGCCAGAGGTGGTGCGCTCGCTGAGAACCCACACGCAGCCCAGCAAGCCAGCAGGGTGGCGGTGGGGTTGAGTCCGTTCTGCAGACAGCGGCTCTGCGCAGAGGGTTGTGTGTGCGAGCCAGGGCCCCGCCGCAGCCGTCCTAGAGCCCCATCTGTGCCTGTGGCTGTTTGTCTCAGAGTCGCGCTGTAAGGTAGAGCTCTCGGGGAGGGGCGGAGACACTGGACGGTGACAGACGGCTTCTCTTCCCACCCACAGGTACCGTTGGAGTGCAGCTTCCGGGCCTCCATGAGTACGGCGCCGTCGGGGGCCCCACGCACGCGGCCGCGGCCGCCATGTGGGCCTGTCAGCACTGCACCTTCATGAACCAGCCGGGCACCGGCCACTGCGAGATGTGTAGCCTGCCTAGGACCTAGGGCTCCCGGCCCTGCTGGCGGGACGGGGCCTACCCCCGCCCTCTCCGAAGCCGGGACCATTGTAACCATCGCCCCGTGGGGCAGCCCTGAAGGGCTGGGCAGGGCGGCTGCCTGCGGGTCTCTGACCCACAAAGCTTCTCAGCACCGGGCTCCCCTGGAGGGAGAGCCAGGCTGGTGCTCTGCAGGCTGACACCAGCCTCCTAGTGAGGCAGCACGACGGCCCTCTGGACGCCCCGTACCATCCTCCAAGGTGGTGGAAGGATCTGGGCACCTCCGAGCCACCACCCAGGGTTGGGAGGGGCGGGGAGGGCTGACTGCCGCCATCCAGCTTTCTCTTCCCTTCCTTTTGGTTGCTTTTTGTTCTTGCCCCTCCCGTGGTTGCAGTTGGCGGTGTCTGGTGGCCGCTGTACCCTGTTGCTTTGGCCGCACCCTGCCTGTGAGGGCTACTTCTTCCCCTGCCGGTGGCCGTGTCTGGTGAAAACATGAGTGGGCCCAGGGTTGCTGGCCTCCCTTTTGCTTGCCCTGCAGGTTAATTTGCTGCCCGCCCTCCTTCTTGCTCTCACCTGACATCTAGGTGGGATTTTTAAAGTCTGCGTTGGTTGTAATAACAGTTATCAGTAATTTCTGCCCAGAAGACTTTTATTTATTTATTTCAAGATAAAAACTACATAAAGGGGAGCGAGAGAGACTAGTTCCCACTTCCTTCCCTCCCGTAGTGAGTCCCTGGGAGTGGGGGTGGGGTGGACACAGGGTGGGCAGGGGTGGACGGGGACCCACAGTCAGTTCTTGGAAGTAAACCTCAGTGCCTGAGACTTTCCTGCCAAGCCACACAGCTGCACACTCAGTGGTCCGGCCGGAGGACAGCCATCGCTCCCGCCAAGCATCGGCCCCTCCAGATGGACCAGGCTGCCTGGGGCGAGCTGGGTTGCCCAGGACCTGAAGCTCTGGCCCCTTTTGCCCTGTACACCGTTCTTCCCGTTGCCCTGCCCAGCCCCAGGGGACAGAGCCATTGCAACAGGCCTGCGTGAGAGAGTACGGGGCTTGGCCTGGTGTGAGGGTCACTGGGACTGCTGTGGGGGTCCCTGAGACAGAGGTCACAGTCAGGCCTTGCACGTGTGCTCTGGGGTCCCCAGGGAGTTGTGGGCGGCACCCCGATGCCTCTTTGCCTTAATGAGGGCCATGTCTCTGAGCTGCATGGCACCCACAGGAGAGGCTGGTCTGGACGTGGACTGTGCTGGGGACTTCATTTCTCTGCCCTGGGGGTGAGGGGAGGCCTGTGTGACCCTCCCTTACCCGTGGCACTGTGGACAGAGAACTGTGTTCTCTGTGCGTCGGCTTCTCGTGGTAGGGCTGTGCCTGGCACCTCTAGGTCTACCTGGCATCTTGTCTGCTCTCGGGGCCAGGGACCAATCAGGTTGGGTCTGGCTTCAGCAGAGCCATCGGTTGTTGGGGGAGGGGTGGGCAGGAGAGGCACGGAGTATAGACCCCTGCCAGTGTGTGGTGGCTGTCTCAGCTCGAGCTTGGCTCCCGGCCACCTGTGGAGGGGCTGTCCACGTCTCTCCAGCCCATGTCGTGTGGTCCCTGCCGTCTGGTGTGAGGCTGCAGAGGGGCCTGGTATTCCTGGGCCCCACGCTCAGCCTCTGTATCCTCCAGGTCCCTCCCTACCAGCTGTTCCCTTGTGTCGCCTTCACCCACCAAGCTGGCTCCCGTCTCTCTTCAGCCAACATTCTCCTCACTCTGAAGTTCTGGCAGATGCCTAATTCATTTCCTTTCGTCTTTTAGCTGAAGGAAAAGCGTTGTGATTTCTCTGCTTCTGGTTTTGAGTCACTCTTTGTTCAGTAACGCACTTTATTTTATTGTCCAAATAAACAGACTCTGAGCTCAGCGTGAGGGTGTGGAGGGCACCCTGCCAGAGGCCTTGGCCATGGGCAGCTCAGCCACTTCCTCCTGCACAGGGGAGGGAGGGGCCCCCCAGCCCTACCTGCATCCTGCTTGCCCTCCTGTGGACACAGCCTCTCGCCATCGGGCGAGGGGTGACTGTGCGCTCTGCTGTCCAGGTGCACACAGCTGGCTGCCTCGGCCTCCTCTGACAGTCTGCTCCTGGTGCTGCCGCTCCAGCTCCACTTGGGGCTGCAGGGGTACGTGAGCTGGGCTTGCATTAGCGCTACCTGGACTCCGGTCCCGCCGTGAAGCCAATAAAACTCCTGAAGCAACTGCTGAGCTCCCGATTGTGTTCCTGGGCCTGAGGCCATCCCTGCATGCCAAGCGCGTGTCTGCAGGCCGCGTCCCAGTCTGCTTTGTGTTGTGTGACTTCACTTTTCTCCACACGTCACTGTCCTCGCTGATGTATTTGGACCACTGAAGGATAGAGGCCCCGGCGTGTCATCGGGGTGGAAGGAGAGTGTGTCCTCCCTCGGGGGCTTTCCTGTCAGCCATGTGGCTGCTTCTGGGCCTGGCGGAGGGGGGAGCGGGGGGAGGCAGGTGCTTGCAGCAGGCAGCAGGTGAGGGATGCAGTCTGGAAGTTCCCCTGACTGTACAGCTGTGGGGGTGTGAAGCCTGGAAGGGACATGCTGCCTGTCCTGAATTACTTGCCAACGGCAGCCAGAGGCATTCCCTCTTGGTGTTTGGGTACCCCCCTGTCCTCTGACGCATTGCTCCCTGGACAAGTACATAGAAAACAGCACCTGCCGACGTCAGGGGACCCTGGGTGCCTCTGGTCCTGCCCCCAGGCCTGGCTGCTCCCAGGAGTGGTGCAGTGCACACTGCCAACCATAGTCCCCAAGTTGGGGTGACTGCCATATGTGGCCCTTAGTGCATCTCAGACTGCTGGAGCTCTGAAGTGAGCCACCCCCACCTCGGGAAACCACAGGAAGGCGGTGTGCGGCCGCCCTGCACACACCGTGGCTTCTCCCCAGCGCTGGTGGTGTCTTTTGCCCTTAGGAAGATCACACTGCCCGTAGATTAGGCATAAAGAGCACTGACAGGGGGGCGCCTGGGTGGCACAGCGGTTAGGCGTCTGCCTTCGGCTCAGGGTGTGATCCCGACGTTATGGGATCGAGCCCCACATCGGGCTCCTCTGCTATGAGCCTGCTTCTTCCTCTCCCACTCCCCCTGCTTGTGTTCCTTCTCTCGCTGGCTGTCTCTATCTCTGTCGAATAAATAAATAAAATCTTTAAAAAAAAAAAAAAAAAAAAAGCACTGACAGGAGTGCACACCTTGCACACCCACGCAGGTGGCTGCCTTACTCCACATCACCTCTCTGCTGTCCGAGCCGGCTTTCAGCCCTTTGTCAACCAGGGATCGGCGCCTAGCGCCCCGCTCTTTGTTTAGATAGACTGTTGATCATAAATCCTTCTATCACAACAAAGGGAGTAGGGAACCAACCTAACAGTGTCTGCAGGAGCATCCTGGCCAGCCAAGGGCTAAACCGGGGGGGGGGGGGGTAGGCCAGCCCGGCTCAACCCACCTCTTTCCAGATCCACTTCCTCATGTGCTCATTTTCTGCAGGATAGTCCCTTGGTGTTGGGGAGCAGCCTGGGAGGACTGAGCTGAGAGTTAGTGTGAGTGGGCAGTTCACAAGGAATGGTGGCCAGACTGGCCCAGAAGACTTGTGCCCTCTCCTAGGAGAGGAGCCTGCCACCACTTTCCAATTATGAAGGCCTAGTGGGAGTTGGTCGTCTTCATGCCTGCCCCTCCCCATCCCAGTGTTCCCAGCCCAGACTTCACCTGGGAGCAGAAGGGGTAAACAATGGACTGTAAATGCCACGTTCACAAATGTCCCTGGGAGTTCACCCCAGAAAGAGCAGTGGCTACCCACTGCCCTGTGGGCTGAGTGCCCACCTCAACGTCAACCTCTGCAAGACGGGTCAGAACCTGCCCCAGCTCGGAGTCCTGGCAGACACAGACGTGCCAGACTCCGTGATGCCAGCTACACGTCCAAGCCCAGGGGACGCTGGGCAGCACAATGTTGTGGTTCACACCCACAGATGCCTCTCTCGCTCACGGGTGTCTGGCCTTGGGAGAGTCTCCCATGGCCTTAAAGAAGGTGTACCTGACCTCTCCATCCGCAGACACGCTCAGGGACGCTTTGGGTCTCCTGACTCATCCAGAAAAGAGCTCTTGGCCCCTCTCTGGTCAGCACCTCTTTCCAAAGCCCTGGGGAATATGAGGGGGAGCCGCCAAGGTGGTGGGGAGGAGAGGTGTCTCGCTTCACCCTCACCCCCAGACTGATTGCTGTAGAGCCATCGTCCAGTCAAACCAACACACCCACGAACAGCTCGTGGCCAGGCGTGGAGGGAGGGGCCCCTCAAACCCTGGGGTGGGGCGGGCATCGCGCAGCTCAGCTGCTCAGAGGGAGGTGACCCATCCCCCGAGCAATCCAACCGCTCCCCCAAACCCCACAAAACCGCTCTAGGAGCGGGCTGTCTGCCCCGAGGAGGTGGCTTCCCGCCGGCCCCCGCTCCCCGGCTCTGGCCCAAGGGAGCCTGCGTCCAAGCAGGCCCCGGAGTCGGCCGGTTCCAGGGTGCACGAGGGAGGCGCGACGCGACTTCGGGCCCAGCCCCCAGGGCCGAGAGGCCCCGCACAGAGGTGGGAGGGGCTGCAGGCCGCGGGGGTCCCCCCCACCGACGGCGCCTGGGGCGGCGCGAAGGACGGACGGGGTCCGCGAGCGCAGGCCCTGGGGTGTCCCGCGTTTGGCTTCAAACACGTTGGCCCTCTGGCAAACCGCTGTGTCCACCCGCCTCCTCGCAGTGGCGCGGCCCCCGCCCCCCAGCCGCGGCTCTGGCCAGGACCTCAACACCGACGCTGCTGAGCCCGGCCGCCCGCCGGCCGGCCCGGCCCCGCCCCCGCCCGGGCAGCTTTACGGCGGAGGTCGCGCCGCGACGTGGGCGGCCGTAAAGCGCCCCGCCCGCGTCCCCCCGACGGAGCTTCCTCCCCGCGCCCTAGCGCCCCCCGCGCCCCCGGCCCACACCATGGACTGCCTCGCGCCGCGGGTCGACTACCTGGAGAGCTTCCGCTGCCCACTCGGGGGCCTGGCGGCGGGCAAGCCCCGCGTGCTGTGCCATGGCGCCGAGATCTTCGTGTCCACCGGGAGCGAGCTCGTCTACGTCTACGACCAGGAGGGGAGGCTGCTGACCGTGAGCGCCAGGCGAGGGCCCCGTGGCGGGGGGAAGACGGGGGACAGCGCACCCGGGCCGAGGGGTCGGGGCGGGGAGACCTGAGGGGGGGGGCCTGGTTCTTGGGGAGAAGCTCGTTTAAAGACTGGGTGCTGGGCGCTGGCTCCCGTCCGTCGTTCCCGCGGCTGGCCTGACGCTGCCTCTTCCCCGATGTCCAGGCTGTGTACAGGTTCCCTGGTCAGGTGTGGCACCTGGAGCTCTCGGCCCTCCGCAGGCTGCTCTACGTCCTGTGCGCCCAGAAAGGCATCTACTTCTTGTCGTTGGACCAGGCGAGCAGGTCAGGGGGGAACAGTGGGCAGCCCGCATGGGGGAGGCTGCCTCGGCCTCAGCTGAACTCCTCATTGTCTTTGGCCCTGGCCACACTACCCTGTTTCCTCCAACACCGGTCCTGTGCCCAGTGTGACCTATGTGTCCTGCATGGCCTGGGTCAGGTTTGCAGTGAGCACGCACCAGCCCTCACCTTCAGGGCTGGTGAGCTCAGGGCCAGCTCCGAAGGCTGGTGTGCCCCCAACCCCCAGCATCTGCATCCTCCAGCAGGCTCCTGCTCAAGGAGAATCCTTAGTAACTGCAGGGGTGCAGCGTGAGGCAGGATCCTGTCCCGTTTGGCCTGACATACCTTTTAGGTGGGTCTCTGTAGTTAGCCATCACAGCCAAAGCACCTGAACCCTGAGGCCGTAGGGGGGCCGATATTGAGGAGCTAGGTCCCTCCCATGCGCCAGTGCAGAGTCTAGACACAGGTCCGTGCTCGTTGCTGGCTCAGGACTTAAAAAGGTAGGGTGTACAATTCACAGACTAGAGCTCAGGGGTCTTACAGTTCTGCACTGATGAGAATTTTCCTCCTGAACCCCGTTTCTGGAAGCCTGGATACGTCCTGTTGTGTGTGTCCTGGGGTGACTGGTGCTGATGGCAGCAGTCCGCAGGCAGGTGGGAGGGAGGTCGTGTGGCAGGCCAGCTGCTTCCGGGTGGGCCTTCCCTACACTGCTGAAGGGCCGTAATGGGCACCAGCGTCACTCCCTGGGAAGACTCCAGGCCCAGGGTGCTCAGGGGCGCACTGTTGGGAAGAGAACTTATGCACATTCTGACCCATAGCTCCCTGGTTCTTGAAGGTCCGTGAACCAAGGTGATGGGGATGACAGGGACAGCGAGGACAGTGAGGACAACGAGCCCCCTTACGCTGTGATTCCTGTGGACCCAGATGCGTGCCTCCTCCCGGATGACACTCTGTGCACTTTCACTGTGGTCGATGACATGCTCATCACTCTGGCACAGGGCCCTGCCCAGTGGAAGTTACAGCTGTTTGAGTGCCCTTGTCCAGGGGAGGACGCCAGACCCGGAGGCCAGGTCGGCGAGGTGGAGTTGTCCACCTGCAGCCCCCTGGCTGGGGCCCTTGGGGAGCTCACAGCCCCCCACTTCCTCCCAGTGCTGTGCTGTGTGTCACCGCCAGGCAGCTGCACTCTGCACAGCTGTACGCGGGGCTCCGGGGGATTCTTCCTGGAACAGGCCCTCTTTGGGCTCCTCTTTGGAGTTGATGCCTCCCTTCTGGAATCACCTGTGATCGTCTGTGGTCTCCCTGATGGCCAGCTCTGCTGTGTGGTGTTGAAGACCCTGGTCACCTCAAGGTTGTCTCCTGTTGACCCAAAGGCCCTTGTCAAGATCCTCCATCACCTGGAGGAACCCGTTGTTTTCATTGGAGCCTTGAAGACAGAGTCATTGCCCGAGGACGCGGAGGATACACACCCTGACTGCCTGGTGGCCCTTGGTCACGGTGGCCGGATCCTGGCCATCAAGGCCAGCTGGGACGAGGCGGGCACTCTGGTGCCGGAGCTGCGGGGGTACCGGCTGCCTGGGCCTGTGCTGTGTGCAGCCTGTGGCAGAGGCGGCCGTGTATACCACAGCACTCCCTCGGAGCTCTGTGTCGTGGACCTGGCTCAGGGGGGGGCCCCCTGGAAGCCCGTGCAGCCCAGCGTGGCCCCGGGAGGCCTACCGTCTCTGCTGTGTCCAGCGGGCTTAGGCATCGGCAGCGTCGTCACTCTCTCTGTGGCATCCGAGGTGCCCGAAGGTACGAGCTGCTGTTTAAACCTGTGACGCCACAGCCTGTAGGTGGGAGGGGGTATGTGGAACTTTCCATGTGGTTCTCTTCTGCGCAGTGAACTGGCCCATCCTCATCTCCCTGCTTTGTTCCCGTCTTGTGTAACCCTGACGGGCAGGCTTCTCCCCAGCTGCCATAGGCTGGCACTTGGTGCTTGTCTCAGGGCGAGGGGGTGCCTGGTGGTGTGTGTCCTGTGTGGGCGGGGGGGGGGAGGCTGCCCCTGGGTGGCATGGGGCAAGGGCATCTCTCTGCGACAGGTGTTGTGTGGCACAGAGTCCCGGGAGGTTCAGATGGGTTTCCATCAGGCCCTGGCGTGTTTCCGAAGGCTGGGAGGCGTGCGCCCCTCTTCCTGCCACAGGCCGCTCTGCGCTGGAGCTCGCGCTGGATGCGTCTGCCCCAGACAGCGCCGGACAGGTGGAGGCCGTGTTTGCCCGGCGCACGTTCTCGTGGCAGCGGCCCACGGGGCAGTACTCGCCGCGGAGAAAGCGCTCTGAGGGGACGAGGCCAGTGTTTGTGCGGCAGGGACAGACTGCCACGTGTACTGCAGCGCCAGGCCAGCCCATGCTCTGTGCCTGACTGTTGAGCCTGCCACATCTCGGCCCGGGGCTCGGGGCCTCAGGGGCATTGGGCGTTGGGAGACAAGCAGATAGTTGCAGGAGATGGAGCCCAGGGGCGGGGACGGGGACGCAATGATGCTAGCGAGACCGCAGCCCCTGGAAAGGCCCCGGCGAGTGCGGAGCGGGAACGAGGGGTTTTGTGTGGTGCTCTTCTCTCTGCAAACCACAGAAAACCTTTGAAGGTCCAGCTGTACCTGGCTGACAAGGGGCCCACGTGGGTCCTTGTTTGGCTCCCGCTTGTCCCGTTCATGGACCCCGTCCCCACGTGGCACCGAGCTGCACCTGTGTGCCCACGTTCTCCCCCAGGGAGGGCCCTTCAGAACGTGTGATGGGATGGTCGTGGGCAGGGGCTCTCCCTGGCCCCTGGTGCGCGTCTGGGGCTCCTCAGGGCCGTCTCCGGGCCCTCTCTTTCTCACCTGGCTGCTGGCCTGCCGATGACACCTGTCCTGTGCCTCCAGCCATTTGCCCCCCCCCCCCCCCCCCCCGCCGGTTCACTGGGCCCCATGGCTGTGCGTCTCCAGGTGGCGCCAGACTCTTGGCGCTATCCGCCCGGGGCCGCCTGCTGATGTGCAGCCTGGACCTGAGCTCGGAGCTGCTGTGCCCCGCCGAAGCGACTGTGGCCAGTACTGGGCAAAAGATTAAGGAATTGTTGTCTGGAATCGGCACCGTCTCTGAGAGGTGAGCAGGGCCCACGCTGCCGGTGGCTCGGGCAGAGGCGTCCTGGGTTGTGGCGTCGGTCCAGGCCTCTGACTGCAGTGAGAGCCCCAGACGCCACGTTGCCTGGCAGAAGGCTGCCTCAGAAGGTGGAAGGGATGCCCCCCGTTTGCTAGGCCCCACCGGCACTTTTCCCTGCTTGTGCTGGTTCTTTGGCCCTCCCCCGGGGCCCCTCTCCTCGGAGGGCTCTGCCTCCCTGTCTCAGCAAGGCCCCAGTGGCGTTCTCCTCCGACCCACCAGAGAAACTGGGCTCCCCTCCGCCCTCACCTGCCCTTCTGTGTGGCGCCCCGTGGCTTAGGGCCGGTTCCCAAGTGCCTGCCGCCGTCGGGGCACTGCTGGCACTGCCGCAGAGGAGCGAAGGGGCCCGCTCAGCACATGGGCGCGAAGGCACAGGGGCAGCCAGGCCCACTGCAGGCGCCCCGGGCCCACGTGGCCCTGATGGGGTTGGCGGCGGCCGGGAGCCTGGTGAGCGAGGCCGGGCCTGCTGAGTGTGGGCTGCGTTGCCTCCATCTTCTGCCTTCCGCGGCCCCGCCGCCTGAGAGGGGGTTGGGTCAGCTCCGGAAGGGCGGTGGCACAGGCGGGACCGGAGCGCTGCTCCCCGAGGCAGCGGCCTGCTCCTCACGTGGTATAAGTCAGGGAGCAGGTTCTGGCATCTTCTGGTCCTGGGAGTAGGGGATGAGGGGCCCGCCACTGTGCCTCCTTCCCTCCCTCAGGTGCTACATTTGTTCTCCCCAGAGTGTCTTCTCTGAAGAGGGCAGTTGAGCAGCGGAACAAGGCCCTGACGTGCCTCAACGAAGCCATGAACGTGAGCTGCGTCCTGCTGGCCAGCCGGGAGGGCCCCAGGCCCATCTCGTGCACCACCACCGCCGCCTGGAGCCGCCCACAGCTGCGGGATGTGCTGACGGCCACCTGCCGGCTGGAGAACAACAGTGGCCTCGGTCTGGACCGGGGCTGGGCCCTGTGTGTGCGGGTGCTGCCCGGCGCCCCCCCCACAGACCCGGACGCGACTGGCTCGGCCACCACCTACACCGTCCCCGTGGACCGGCTGGGCCCTGGTGATCGACGGGAGGTGACGCTGCCCCTGGGCCCCGGGGAGGATGGTGCCCTGGACCTGCCCCTGACCGTGTCCTGCGCGCTCCACTACAGCCTCAGGGAGGTTGTGGGCGGGGCCCTCGCCCCCTCGGAGCCTTCTGAGGATCTCTCTCTGGATGTGTGCCCCCCCGCCGTCTTGCCTGAGCAGGACGGCATCTGCCTGCCCCTGAGCGAGCACACCGTGGACATGCTCCAGTGCCTGCGCTTTCCTGGCCTGGCCACGCCCCACACGCAGGCCCCTGGGCTGCTCAGCCCCGTGTGTGACCCTGTGGACACCTTCCTGGGAGCTCTCCTCGGACCACACAGCGAGCTGGGGGGACCCGCGTCCCTGCGGGCCAAGTTCCTTCCCCCGTCGGTGGCCACGATCAAGGTGTCCGCAGAGCTTCTGAGGGCCACTTTGCGGGACAGTCACTCAGGTTGGTGCTGTGGGCTGGCTTCACTGTGGCCTCAGGGCCTGTGGACACGGGGCTCCTCCCTCTTCCAGGCCCCACCCAAGCTCACCGTGGCGCCGCTGTCCAGCAGGCACGTCCCTGGGCTGCGCCACCCTACAGTGGCTCCTCGCCGAGAACACCGCCCTAGATGTCGTGCGGGCCCAGCGACTCTCCTCGGTCCAGGGAGTGGCCCCAGATGGCACTGACGTGCACCTCACCATCCGAGAGGCAAGCAGGGGTCAGCCGTCCGGGGAGAGGCTTCTCCGAGTGGCATCCCCGAGCCTGCTGTGTCTCTGGGCTGCTTGAGAGGAATCGGATTGTTGGTCACCACCTTGCAGAGGTTTCTGACGTGCACTGTCTGAGTCCTGGCTGTGCTGGAACAGCGTTTGCAGGGCTGTGGGGTCCCTGTGGGGACCGGCCTGCCCTTCACGTGTGGGCCCCCACCCCGTGCACTGCTGGCGTCCGTGGCCGGCTGCCCCAGCATGGCCTGGCCATGGTTTATACCCCAGGGGCAGCGCGCACCGACACCAGTCCCTGAGCACCCAAACCCCTGCCCTGTTGCAGAAGCCGCTGGGGGGGTGGGGGCGCCGAGATGCCATGGCAGACTGCCGGTGCTCTAAACCCCTTGCTCTCGCACACCCCTCCCTTCCCGAGGTGCTGCTCGTGGCCGGCCCAGGGTCATGTCCAGCAACTCTTACGACCCAGCACTGGGGACTTGCAGAGCTGCCCAGGCTGCCAGGACACGTGTCCCTGAGGTGGTGGGCTGGCCACTGGCTGCCGCACAGCCTTTCAGGCCAGGCCTGCGTGTCTAGGTTGGGGTATCCCTGGGTCCTGATTCTGGGTCCTGATGATGGCTCCACAGGCACTCTTGGCCTCATGAGCACTCACAGCCCTAATGCGCCCCAGGGTTCTGGAAGGAAGAACCGCCATTAACAGAGGCCTTCCCAAAATTTCCGGGCCCCTGGTGCCAGTCCTTGCATTCTCTGTGTGGAGAAGGAGCCGGCACGCCCTGGCCTGCGGCCTGTCTGCCAGGCTTTTATCTTCAGCGTGCTGCGGCTGGAACTACCTGGAGGGGGGCGGGGGGAGCAGGCACTTGGCCAACTGATCCCCCAGCCCACTCCCTGTTTCACATCTGAAACCCTGACCCTGCTGTTGGGTGACCCGGCATGCCCGGTGTGGGATGTAGGGGTGGTCCAGGCATGGGCTGTCCACGGTGGGGCAGGCACAGAGTCACGTGACCAGAGAGTGGGTGCTGTGGGTCTAGATTCCAAGGGAATAGGGTTCTCCTGGACCCACGTTCCCAACGAGCCGCTCTCGATTGCTGGCTGGTCTTTCTGATACAAATTAATGTGGGATGGGGAGACCCAGGCCTGGGAGCAGGGGCCCCCAGGGCCTCTTGAGGGCAGGTGGAGCTGCCCTTGGGGTGGGGCGCTGTGCATGGGCAGTGAGGCTCGTCCTGGGTTGCAGGTGGCCGTGACCCCGCTGTGCGCAGCAGGGCCCATGCAGACCGTGGAGATCCAAGTGGAGAGCTCCTCCCTGCGTAGCCTGTGCAGCACGCACCACGCGGTCATCGGGCGTCTGCAGGTACGTGGGCCTGCATGGGGAGTTGGGGATGGGGGGTGCAGGGAACATGGGACTGTGGGGACCGGGGCCGCCTGCATGGGGGTCTCAGGACCGTCCCTCCTCCTCCCCTCTGTTCCCATATGTTCGTGCTCTGCAGTGGCTGCTGTCAGCCTTACCTGGGAGCTTACAATGCACATTCCCAGGCCCCACCCCAGACCCTGAGAATCGGAGAGGCTGCAGTCTAGGCTTTTAGGCTTTGAAGAGGGCCTGGGTGCTGCTGTTCTAGACCCACCAGTGCGCCCAGGCAGGTGGGTGCCACTCAGGAGCCCGAGGCCCCCGTGGCTGCCTTGCGTGGCACCGTGATGGGCCCCGATGCGGCACACGTAGTTCAGGAATGTAGTTCCAAGTGCCTCCAGCTGTTAGAGGAGGCTCTGCCCATCAGGGACACCCAGCCCCCAGGTGGTTCCCGTTCCCTCTGCCCAGAGGGGTGCCTCTTAGACTGAGGTCTTTCCCGTCCGGCTGTCTCCAGACCCTGCCTAGCGTGGCGGCCAGGAGGCACGTGGTTAGCATGATGCTGGGGGAAGGAGCGTGTCGGCTGGACCCCCAACAGGGAGGGGGAAGTTAGTGTCCTGATGCTACCATGACATCCATAGATGGGGCACAAGCAGCAGGAATTCGGTGCTGGAGGCCGAGACCTCTCCACAGCCATCTTCTCCCCGTGTCTGCACGTAACTGTCCTCTGTGTCCTGATTGCTTGTTGTTAGACTTGGGGCCCACCCACCTGAGCTCATCCTACCTCGTTCCTGTGCAAAGACCCCGCTTCCGGGTAGAGTCAGCTGCTGGGGGCTGCACTCCCACGTGAATTTGGGTCCTAACAGGGAGGGCTGCAGATGTGCCCTTGACAGGTGTCCTCACATGGGCTGCAGACCCCGGTCTGTCCTCTATCAGCTGACGCCCTGCTCCCTTTGACGGGAGTACCTGCGAATCAGTGTGTGTTCTCCTGGCCACTCAGAGTTTGGGGGACCCTGCCAGATGTGCAGTGTCAGCCACAGAGGCCTGCGGGGGCCTCACTACCTAATCCTGTCTGGGAGCTTGGATCTGAGCCCCCAGGAGCTGCCTGGGCCTCCCCCAGAATGCGGGACAAGAAGCGGCCCCATGGTGGGCCACGCCAAGATGTGCCATGGGGGCAGTAGGCACCAGGCCTGGGATGAAGAATGGGAGATGGGGTGGCGGGAGGTGGCTCCGTGGGGGTGAGCAAGGAGGCGGGCAGCAGGGGGGCAAGAACTTAGGAGAAAGTGACTTCCAAGTCCTCCGTGGTCAAGCTAGGGCTGGAGTGGAGGACAGAGGGGCCCTTGGAGGTGGGGGCACTGTGCTGGAGGACAGGTGCCGGGAGCCCTGAGCACCAGCTCCAGGTGGCGTGGGGGGAGCATCGTTTCCAACCACCTGTCCTTTGTCCCCCGCGCCCCCGCCCCCAGAGGATGGTTGTGGAGCAGGCCGCCCAGAGCTCCAGCCCACCCGACCTCCGTGTGCAATATCTCCGCCAAATCCACGTCAACCACGAGGTGAGGCCCCTCTGGCTCCTGTCCCCGGGGCCTCCCACCAGCCTGGTCAGTGAGGACTGTGCCTGGCTGGGGTTCTCAAGGAGCCCAGCACAGTGGGGCCTGCAGCCGAGAGTCGGGGCCAGGGCAGGTGGGTGCGCCTCCTTCTGTCTCTGGCCTTCACTAGGACCCTCCTGTCACCTGGGGAGGGGGCCTGGCTGCATGTCCCTTGCACTGCTAGGTCACCTGCCACATCCCAAGTAGGATCTGTGCATAATGGGTGTCCCCCAGAGGGGCCGTGCCCAGCAGGGAGGCGAGGGCTGACCTCTTGCTGCCTGCCCCCACCGGCAGACGCTGCTGCGGGAGGTGCGGACCCTTCGAGACCGGCTGTGCACGGAGGACGAGGCCAGCTCCTGTGCTACCGCCGAGAGGCTCCTGCAGGTGTACCGGCAGCTCCGGAGCCCCAGCCTGCTCCTGGTGTGACGCCAGGTGGGCCCCGTCCTCTCTGGGTGCTCTCGGGGCCTCAGCCCCCTCCCACAAGCCAGGGGCTTTTGTGGTGTTATGGGGAGAAGCCCAGGACACGAGAGGCTATTTCCCAGCTCCGGACCCTGGCAGTGGCTGGGGGGTGGGGGGAGGCAGGTGAGCTGGGCCGCTGCAAGGCACAAGGGCACGCGACTGCCCTGGGGTGTATGTAAAGCGCATTGTTCGCACGCATCCGGGGAGGTGGGGGGGGGCGCCGGGCTCTGCCCTTGCTCCCCCGCCCGCCCACGTCATTCCTTTCCCCTCGACAGCTGCCCGTGGCTCCCCACCAAACCTGGTCGTGCCGGGCAGTCTCTGGTCTGCAGTACTGGGGCTGGAGCAGCGACATCCCTCCACCCAGAAGTCAGGCCCCGGACGCGGGCTCCGGGCCCCAGAGTGGCCTGCAGAGGCCACGGGGAGAGTTTCCGGGATTGAGACTTGTGGGTTTGTGGCTGTGGCCATTGCCCTTCCCACCGCCCTACTGCCCGCTCACGCACGCACAGACCCTCCTGGCCCCCTTGGGGCCCCTCAGCCCTGCTTCTGTGCAGCTGCTGAGGTCACCAGCTGGGACGGCGCTCCCTGTGGCTCCAGCACTCCCCAAGCAGATGCTGCTGGCCGGGGCGCCTGGCGCCCAGCACTGTGCATTGTTTTCAGGGCTGCGCAGGGGGGCTGCGGCTCAGCTCCACTCTGGTGCTGGTGGGTTTGGGGGGTGCCCCCCGTTTGGACTGGCCGTGGTGCTCTCCTGTGCGTGCGGGAGCGCGAGCTCCTCTGCTGCCGGACAAGTCTATTCTCCGTGTTGAGCTGTCTCGGCTTCCGGTGTGTGTGTGTGTGTGTGTGTGTGTGTTTGGGCAGAGCTCTGGGCTGATTTCTGGGCCTCCCCTGGGGTATGCTTAGATGCACCCTGCTTTGGTTCGCCATGGTCGGGGCCAGCAGGGAGTCCCCCAGCACTGGGGCAAAGTGCCCACCCGGCCTGCAGGGCCTACAAGTCCCTCCCAGTGAGGATGGACGCCGTTTCCAAGGAGGGAGAGGGGCTGGTGGGGAGTCCGAGTTGGGAGGGTGGGGGGCTGCCACACAGACTGCATGCTGGAGAACGGACAGTGGTGGGCACGGGGGGTGGGGGGTGGGCAGGGCGGCGCTGGAAGCACATCCCCCAGCACCAGGGTTTCGTTGGGCCGCCCCTGGACCCCACCGTCCCGCTCCCCACACAGGAAGCCACACCCCGGACCCGCCTGTGGCTCCGCTGGGCTGCTGACAAGGGTAACCCCGGAGAGGCGTGAGCGCTTATCCTCCCAGGGATGGAGACCCAGCCGTGGGTCGGGGCGTTCCCCCTGCCTGCTGGCGGGGGGGCCCCTGGTGGGGCGGGTGTGGGGGCACTCACTCCACAAGGCCCGCCACCTAGACTCCAGAAACGGAGACGCAACAAGCTGAGAAGAGAGAAAGTAGAATCCTGTGAAACCTCTATAAATTAGGGGAGATGGGCAGGGGTTGAGGACACATGGGACCCAGGCCACAGCACGGAGTTCAGCCTGGCCGGAGCTTCTCAGGGAGCCTCGTGCTGGGGTGCCCTGTCAGTGCCGCATCAGGGATGGGACGCCACACTGAGCACCAGGTGTCCCTCGCCAGCTCTGCTGCGTGTGGCTCGCCATCCCCCACACAGACCTCTGACCCGCCAGAGGTGTACTGCCAGGTACCAGAAGGTGACCCTTCACACAGGCCCAGCCTTGTCCCAGGCAGGGGCATCCTTACTGCCACCCCAGCTGGCCCCTTGGGGGACCCCCAGGCACTCTCCCCTGCCTCCCTTAACGTGGGCCCTGTGGGCTTCGCCCTGCAAAAGGCTGAGGCAAAGTGCGCTATCTGGCAGAGGTCAGCAAAGGGGAGTCGGGACGCCAGAGGGGAGCCCTCACACAGTGATGACCGGTGGCGAGCCCCGGGGGGGTGAGCCCCCAACCCTCCTACTCTGGATGCCACCAGGGGGCAGCACGGGCTGTGGTTCTGTCAGCCACCTGTTCCCTTTGCCTCCTCTGGGCTCTGGTGTCTGGTCCTTGAAAGGTTTACTCAGCCTGCTTCGGACCCCTTGGGTCCAGCCCATCTATCCTTAAGGCAGGGGGAGGGCAGTGAGGTCAGGAACAGGCCAGGCTGAGAGGGCGATGGGGGAGGCTGGAGGTCCCTGTGTCCCGCTCTGGTCAGGCACGTCCATTCTGCACGCCCTGCCTCCCACGCTTTCCCAAAGCGCCCCAGTCCTGACCGGCCCACACTGGCCCAAAACTGGAGGAGGTTTTCAGGCCTCAGGCGTGGGGAGGGGCTTGGGTTTAGGGACCGGCCATCGGATCTCATCCTCCCTCCAGGCCCTAGGCCACATGGCCGTGTCCTACCCCCCCCCCCAGCCCCCATGTTCCACATTTCCCACTCGGCTGTCCTCTGATGGCCTGGGTCACCGAGCCCATCCAAGAGGCATTGGCCTGGGTGGGGTCCCCAGGGGCTGCAGAGTGCTTGGATGCCAGCTGGCGGACCACAGACCTTGTCTTGGCATCTAGCCTGCTTGGGGCAAGGTGGGGGGGGGGGGCGAGAGCCACAAGGGGTGGCAGTGGGAGGCCTGGAGCCCCCTGTGTGTGCTGAGAGGGGCCCTCTCCCCAGGGTTGGCCACTCACACCCTGTTTGGGAGGGGTGGGGTTGCTTTTGCCTCAGTCGCGTGGGGGATTCCCTTAGACCCTGCCCCTGGGGAGGAGAACCGTGGGGGGGGGGGGGATACCTCACCCAAAGACCCTGTGAACGGCCTACCCCACCCGAGCTCCGCTTGGTCTCCGGGAGCAGCTGTGCGGCGCCCCGGGCGGGGAGGGGCGGGGGTGTTCCACCTGCTGGGCACGCACCCCTGCCCGGGGTCCCCTGCGCTGACGGGTGGGGAGGCGGAGCGGCCACGGCCCGAACCCCGCCCTCCGCGCGCAGCCCTCCCCGCGCGAGCCGCGCCACGGAGCCTGCCAGCCGCTGCGCCACAGACACGGTTTAATAGGGGGACGGGGGCCGCCTGCTCAGTACTCCCAGAGCGCGACCCCGGCCGGCGCGTCGGCGTCGGCGCGCAGCAGCCCCGAGGCGCCGCCCCGCAGGTACTTGCCGCTCCGGGCGCGGATGGCCAGGCGGCCGCGCTCGCGGAACTCGAAGACAAAGTCCTCGGCGCGCTCGCCGTCGCTGCACACGCTGCCGTGGCTGCCGGTGTACCAGAACCCGCCGCCGCGGCCTGGGGGCGAGGGCGCGGTCGGCGGCGGTCGGCCCGGCCCCTGCCCCGCAGCAGCCCCCCGCGCCATGCGTCCCGCCGCGCCCCCTGCCCCGTCCGCACCTCGGATCTGGTAGGCGCCATCGCTGAAGCTCAGGTGGAAGACGTCGTAGACGGAGCGGTTGGTGTCCAGCTGGTTGGAGCCGCGGCGGTGGCACACGAAGCCGTCCATGCCCCGCAGCACGAGGATGGGCCGGTTGATGAGCTTGAGAACGAACTCCTCGTCCTCACCTGGCGGGGAGTCAGGGGTGAGGGGCCACTGCCCGTCCCCTGCCTTCCCAGGTTGGGTGGGGCCTGGGGGCAGAAGGGGCCCTGATTCTTGGCCCTGCCACTCGTGGGCCCACATCTGCCATTGCCATGACCTCTTGTGACCTTGGCAAGAGGCCTGTCACCACTGAGCCCCAGCTTCCCCAAATATACAGTGGAGATGGGGGCTCTGGGCCATAATTGCTCCTTGATGTCCAGAGTGGTTGCTTTGACCAGCAAGTGTGACTACTGCCGAGGGCCGCCTGGGCAGTTGTACAGGGAGGAGGGAGCGATTCTTAGTAGAGGGGGGGTCTCTGGGTGGAGGGCCCAGCCCCAGTTCCCTGGGACTGGTGAGGAGTGCTCACCCACAAAATCACTGATGGCTGCCAGCTGTCCGTTCTTCTTCATGCACACATAGCGCCCATTACTGGCCTTGAGCGCCACCCGCCGGCCACGCCACTCCACCTCGAACATGGTGTTGGCAGAACTGGGAAGGTCAGGGTAAAGTCCCCTCAGAGCAGCAAGACCTTGGGAGCTCAGGGTCAGGCTCTCCCATCCCCCTCAGGTCCAGTACCAACCCCTGGGGGAGAGACAGGCACTTGCCTTCCACGGACACACCCACCACCATTAAGAGCTGCCCCTCGTCCCAGTGGGCATTCTTTCTTGGCTGGGCTGCTACAGTGGTTCTTATGGTGGAAGTGGAGGTGCTGGTGCAGATGGGAGTGACGAGGAGGTGGGGGAGAGGCATGGTGGGGGGGAGGTGTGGTGGTGGTGGCAGTGGTGACGGTGGTGGTGGAGATGGGGATGGTGCACTCACACCTGTGTGGCTGTGGCGTGGATGCCCCCGTGGGTGACGAGGGTCCAGTAGCCCCCGGTGCTGGAATAGAAGGTGCACTTCTTTGTCTCCTGGTCAATTTGCATCAGGAAGGTCTCATGATGCAGTTCTTCATCTTGGTTGGCTGAGATGTTGACCCCTGGAGGGAGGATATGGGAAGCCCCTCACGCCTCTCCCTGGGTGGGGGAGGGGAGCAGAAAGATGGGGAAAAGCGTGCTCTTGGGGCAACCCTCAAGGCAGAGAGCATCTCATCTAGAACCCTTTGGAGTTAAGATTTGGAAGGCACTTCTCGGAGGGTAGGAGGTGGGGCCCACATGGCCATGTGGGCACACTGCAGAGCCCTCCAACCAGTTCCCTAAAGGTCCTTGGCCTGGCTCCTACCGCAGCCCCGGGAGCCAGACCCTTCTGCGCCAGCAAATCCCCTGCCTCTGCTGATCAGGTAATCTGCTTGCTGCCGCCCTCTCGACCTAGGACTTACACCAGCCTCTATTTATAACTCACTCCTAAGCCACTGCGTGGGCACAGTGGGGTCCCTCTTCCCTAAGCCATGGTCCAGGGCACAGCTGGGGCCTGGGGTCCTCTCCTGGGCACCGAGTAGAGCCTGGCCCACTGTCCTCCCCCCAGCCCCCTTTTCACCTGTGTGGTCTCCCAGGAGCCCTGAGGGAGGGCAAGGCTATCTGGGGCTCTGCCTAGGGTTCTTGGAAGGGGGGAACTGGGGGTATCCATGCCCAGGGTGGGGGGCAGAGGGCAGGTACTGGAGTCTCCCTAGTATGTTCCAATTAACCACACTGTTTCCAGTGGTGTGGCAGGTCACAGAGCTCCCAACGAGGCCGGGCTCCAGCGCGTCCAGCTGGTGGAGCAAGAGGAAGTGGGGGCCTGAGGGTCGGGGCCAGATCCCGTCCAGCCCTGTCCCAGGCAGGTAGGAGACCTGCCGTCCTTCACCAGCTCCCAGGGCTGCCCCCTCCAAAGCTGCCCAGATAAGGATCTGTCCCCTTTTTGCATGGATCACCGCCATCCCCCCCCCATCAGCAGCACTGAACTAAGTGAGCGCCTGATGCCCCAGGCACGTGATCCGCGGTAACAACCCAGACGACGACGGCTGGTCCAGTGCCCACAGGTGCTGGGGCCCTGGCTGGGATGGCTCATGGAGAAGGCGACGCTGAAACAGACCAAGGAGGTGGGAGAGCCGTGTGCAGGTGCTGAGGGTGCAGGAGGCCAGGGCTCCTGAGTCTGGGGTGCACCCCTGCACCGCAGCCACTCTGAGGCCAACCCCACTGGCATCCCAGCATCGCCCCACACACCCGCTCCGCACAGATTGCAGCCGAGGGGTTTCCGACTCACACCGCTGTCTGCTGGACTGGCAGCAGACCACAAGGCCGCCAGCCCGAGTCAGAGCTGTCCCCTGTGAGCAGCTCCACGAGGTGGGGAGACTGAAGGGCTTTGAGGACGCCACTGAGCCAGCGATGGTGTCCTGCCTGGGACCTCCCCCCCCCCCCCCCGCCGTGCCTCCAGACTTCCATTTGTATGAGGTGATGTCCTCAGGGCTTGGGCCACTTGGGACTGTTCTGTGAGCTCCACTGTGTCCCTGAAGGCCAGCAGTGGGCGCCGCAGAAAGGAGCAGACTCTGGTTGACGGGGCAGCAAAGAAAGACGGTGGGTGGAGCAAACAGGCTAGCCAGGGCGCCCCCAGACACCCCCGGGGAAGAAGACAGGTTTGGGGGCTGCCTGGCCGGCAAAATTACTGGGATCAAGGCCGCTCCCGCGGCCTCCTCCCCTGGGACTGACCCGCCACATCCTGCTTCCTCCACCGCTCGAGGCCAAGTCAGCATCTGAGCGGCTCATGGGCGGCTCCGTGCCCTGGGGTTACTGCAAAGGAAGCGAGCCCGCGGATGCGGGGTCCCTGTGGCCTCTTCAGTGGCAGAGACAGTCAGATGCAGCGGGTCCAGGGAAGGACGGCACCATCCCTGACCATCAGTACCAGCGCTGTCGCTGTCAGCAGCACCCCCCCCCCCCGCCAGCGGCACCACGGCCTTGCTCGCCACCTGGACCCGTCCACTCGCTCTCGTGTCCAACACCTCCCTTGCTTCACAGAGGACACGGTCCACATGGTTGGCAGACCAACCACGGGGCCCTCCTACTGCCCAGAGAGGGGTGTAGCCAGACCGCAGGGCCTGCACCGGGAAGGACAAGGACTGATTGTCCGTCGTGCCCCAGGACCTGGCCATGTTCCAGACAGGCGTTAGGAGGTGTTTGTGGAGCCTATCGCAGTGCAGGACTGGCCTTGGGATCCCTGACTGCAGGCTGGGGGCGGGGGGGTCCCTCCTGAGTGCTCATGGCTGGGCCTCGGCCAGCGGGACTGGCGGGTGGCAGTGGGCCAGGTCAGGAGGTGTCTGGCCACTCCTGGGGGCACAGACCCAGGGACCCAAGTGGGGGGCAGCTGCGACTGCTGGCCTGGGCCCAGCTAGGGGCCACTCTGGGACCTCAGCTTCGTCTCAGGGAAGTAGGAATTGCCTGTGTTCACCTCACAGGCGTGTGATCACGTGTGGAAAGGCCCACTGGTCACACGAGGCAGGTGGTCAATGCTCCAGGATTGATGGGGAGCCAGGCTGCACCCGCCCGGCAGAGACCATGCCTTCCACCAAGAAGCCCGGGCCCCAGGGGGGGCCACCAGACCGGAGGGACCCCACTCCTGGGTTGGGTGAGGACCCTCACTGGTCAGGCAGGGCGGTGTGGGCACAAGGGCCCTGCCCACTGCACTCCTGCTGGCTCCTTGCCCTGTCCTTGGCCCTCTCCCCAATTTCCTGTAAAGTTCAGAAAATGGAGCAGAAGAGAAGGGGGGAGCAGGGGGTGGGGCGCCAGCCCAGGGTGGCGGGACCTGCCCTCCTGCCCCTCATGGCAGCAGGCCTGGGCACCGCGGTCCTGCACTCGGCAGCCGTCCAGCACACCCAGGGCTCAGTGGTCCTGAGAAGGAGCCCCTCCTCCCGACTCTGAAGCCAGCAGCCCTCTGCCAGGACCCCCGCACGTGGCCCAAGGCCACCCGCACCGTGTGCTGCCACCCGCGAGGACGCGATACCCCTTCCCCGAGTGAGCCCCCACAGCGAGGTCAGCGTGGCCGGCCCGCCGCGCCCACGTTACCTTGCCGCACAGACACGTAGCGGTGGTTGGCGGCCACGAGCACCACCTGCGGGTGACTCTCCTCCAGGTCGAAGAGCTCGTCCTTGCCCGGCCGCGTGTTGCGGCCCGCCCTGAGTGTGCCGGCGGGCCCCGCGGGCGCCAGGTAGCGGCCGTCACGGTCCTTGAAGGCCAGCTTGCCCGCCTTGAACTCGAGCGTGTAGCGGGCACAGGGCTCGGGCTCCCACACCAGGTGGCCGTCGCTGCGCAGGTAGCGGCTGTCGCAGGCCCTGAGGCAGTACTGGCGGTTCTGGAAGACGAGGGTGACGAGCGCATCCACGCCCCAGGGGGTGTCGCTGTCAGCCGCCATCTCGTCGTCCCGCGGGCACAGGTGCACATAGCGCCGGCGGCTCACGCTCAGCAGGTGCGCCTGTGGGTGGATGGCCAGGTGCACGGTCCACAGCTCGGCCGGGGAGACGGCCGTGGCGAAGCAGGACAGCCGGTCCTCGGTGCCGCCGAAGAAGCGGCCGTGCGGCTCCGACCGCAGCACCCAGCGCCCGTCGGGCTGCGGCAGGACCAGGAAGCGGCAGTCCCGGTCCGGCCGCTCCGCCTCGCAGGCCACGCGCCCGTCCTCCCCAGCGGACAGGTAGCGGCCCAGGTGGCTGCTGCGGAGCAGCACGGCGGTGCCCTGCCCCGGGTCAGGCTCCAGCACCCACATCTGCTTTCTCTTGAGGCTGGGGGCCGAGGCGTTGACCTTGAAGCCGAAGCTCTCGGCCGTCAGGTAGCGGTCCGTGTCGTTGACGAGGCCGAACTGGATCTTCAGCACCTGGTGCAGGCCGTTGGTGGGCATCTTCCGGGCTGGCCCGGCGCCCCGCGAGGGGCCTGGGGAGTGCTCTCTGTGTGCTCACGGCCCCCGAGGTCCCCCAGAGGCCTGGCCGGCGTCATGGACCCGCTGCCCTCCGACCAGTGGCTGCAGGCCCGCGGGCAGCGGAGGGCGGGTGGGAGGGCGGATCAGAGCTGTGCCGGCTTAGGGACAGCGACTGCCTTTTGTTACCCCAGCTTGGATTTCAGCCACTCACGGACTGCACCAGCGGCCGGAGCCCCAAGGCCTGCAGGGGTGGAGAGCTCCGCCCGCTGAGGGCTGACCACCTCCTTGTCCTCGCTGGCGGCTGCCTGCCGGGCCCCGCGCCCCGCCTCCTGGCCCCTGTGCCTCTTGGGCTCTCTCCTACTTGCCCCCCACGTCAGAGCCCCCAAACCCACCGCAGAGACTCACCAGCCCAGCCCAGCTCCTTCCCAGTGTGGAGAGAACTGCCTGGTGGAAAACTCTGTGGGGCCGCAACCCGATCGCAGCCCTCCACCCTCGGCAGCCGCCAGATCCAGTTACTGCCTCTCTGATTCCTGCCGCCAGGAGCCCGGCAAGGCCCCCCAACTCTGGCAGCCTGGAGCTGGACTCCCATACCGTCCCCCTCGGCCACTCCTCGGCCGAAGCCTGCAGCCCTGGGCCCAACATCTCCCCCAGGGTGGCCTGGGCTGGGAGAGTGGCAGCCAGGGTCGTGGTGCCGGGGAGCGTCCAGGTGTGCCCAGGCACCCCCATCCCGGCACCCGTGGCATCCAGGCCCAAGGCAGGGTCGCAGTCCTGTTGGGCCAGGCGGCCTGACTGTGCGGGGCCAGGAGAGGGCCCCCGGTCGACCTGGAGGACCAGGCAGCGGGGAGGTGACCCGAGAGTGTAAGCATGGAGCAGGTAACGTCCTGAAGGTGGCAGGCCAGCAGACCCGGGGTCAGAGGACCAGGCCTCGGGCTGACCCCTGTGCCGTAAGCACCTCAAGGAGCCCACAAGACTGCTTCCCCTTCCGTGGGTGAGCTATGGTGAACCCAGCCTTGCTGCGTGGGCCTGGGGACCCCTAACCGCTGTTCACGGTGCTGGGGGACTGGCCTGACTTGCAGTGTCTTCACAGGGTCTGGTCCCGGGGGTAGGGGCAAAGCCCTCTCAGCAGAGGGGTGTGGCCTGCAGGCTAGGAGAAGCCGGAAGGTGGCCAGCCCTGACCCCAGCGCCTCCCAGTCCCAGCCTCTGAGCCCATCTGGCTAGGCTCCCACCTCCCTGGGCCCAAGGGGGCCATATCTGGGGACCTGCCCGGGTCCTGCTTGGCCGCACCCTGCCTGCCTGTCTCCTGCACCTGCCTCAGGGGCTGGGAGCCAAGTAGTGAAACCAGACCTGCCCAGCCTGGGCCTGGGCCAGCCTGGGTGTCCTCTTCCGCATAGCAGTGTGTGACCCTCAGGCCTCCCTGGGGGAATGGGCCCGTGGCCACGGGCATTTCCAGCCACAGCCTTGTGGGCCCTTGATGCCACAGGCAGCACCGCTCCCACCCTCTCGAGGCGGTGACAGGGCCCCACGCTGTGGGCGTCCAGCCACGTGCAAGGGCCTTGGGCTGGATGTGCGGGCCCCAGGGGGCGGGCAGGGCAGATGAGATCAGGAGTCCTTCCTCCTTCTCCAAACCCGGGGCAGCAGCCCTACCAGGCGAGGCAGACACTGAGGAGACAGAGACCTGTCCCTTCACTGGGGTCAGAGTGGGATTCTGGGACACACCTGGCCACCGATCCCCCCAACAGCACAGTGTACGCTGCAGGTTGGCCAAGGGGGGCTGGTCTAGCGCTCCCTGACCGCTAGCATGGTCCATCTCTGCGACCCCCACACGTCGATGGGGCATCAACTGTGTGCCTGGCTGGGCTGCGTGCCAGGCGCCCACTGGCAGGGAGATGCGGTCAGGGGTAGCACCCCCTCCCCACGGAGAGTGCCCATAGAGAATCCTCCAAGTCTCAGGGGTGTAGGCTTAACCTCGATGCCAGGGAAACGTCCCTGGCTCGGGGGTACGAGCCGTGATGCCGTCCACACCTGTTTCTCACTGGATCTCACTCTCTGCACCTCCCAGGGTTGCAGGGACACCCACAGAGCAGGTGCTCGATGCACTGCTCAGTTCGTCTGTGCAGGGGGGCCTGTGGGCAGCTGTGCCCACGGTCCCCCCAACTCCCAGCTATGCTCCGAAGGAGCCCGGGATGCCCGATTAGCACGAAGGCTTCATCCGCGCTGACGGGCGCTGGCAGGGCGCTCACGGGCTTCACGTGCCCAGTGGGAGGAAGCCCAGCTGCCAGGCGCTAAGTGAGCCTGGCTCCAGGCAGCCTCTCGGTGGCAGAGCCAGACCTGGCTGTGGCCTCTCTGTGCCGGGGCCCTGCAGCCCCAGCTGGGCATAGGGTGGGGCTGCCTGGCGCTGACTCACAGGGTGACCTAAGGGGGCACTGCTTCGGCCCCAATGAGAGCTGGGTCTCCCAGCCCAGGCTTCCTTGGAGGGAGTTTGCATGGACTGCTCCCCACACGCCCCCCAGGACCCAAGATCCAAGCCCAGATGTGTGCTAGGGGTCACGGTTCTTTTCTGGATCCCCCGTAAGGCTCTGGCGCACAGTAGGTCTTGGGAACGTTCCACGCACTGAGCCTCTGCAGGGAAGTGAGGCATGTGCACGCCAGCGTGGGCGCATGTGTAAAGGTGCACACGGATGGGGTGGCACAGAGGGAGCATGGTCAGGGGCTGGGCCGGCCCTGGCCCTGGAGATGCTTCGTGGGATCCCAGCCTCAGAGCCCGCTCGTGGCTGCCCAGCAGGGCGATTAGCTTGTGAAACGCACAAGGGACTCCGCGTCAGGTACTACTCGTGAGAGCCTGTGGTGGGCTGTGTCCTCGACCGACAGGGAGCACTCCTCTCAGGGTCGCATGTGCCCCTGCCAGAGGGGGTCCACACAGCCAGCCACGTGAGGCACGCAAGGCCCGTGGCCTGTCCAGGATGCCCTCGGGGGTACCCAAAGTCACCTCACCCACTCAGCTCCCCGGACGCTGCTGGCTGAAGCTGGGCCTACAAGGCAGGGGTCGCTCCAGCTCTCTGAAGCTCCCAGCAGGCCGGGTGGGGGAGATCCTTGGCCTCCTGTCCCTCTTAGTGAGGTCCAGCTGAGGCCAGGAGCGGAGAGGGCCTTGAAGCCGCCTGGCATCAACCCTGGAGCTCTCAGGAAACTCTTCTTTCCCTGGGATGCTGGGGGATGGGCAGGCCTGGCCACCCGCCTGTCTCCCCCACACCCCGGTCAGACCCCTGGGGGGGCTACCAGGGAAAGGACTCCCAGTCGCGCATATCTACACTGCTGGCCTTGGATGCTACAGCCCAGCCCGGGCTCCTGCCCAGCACGCTGCGTGCTGCCATGGCGACTGGCGTGTGTACCCGGCTGGATGCCCGGGCAATGCTGCTGCTGGTGGTGTGAGCTGGCACGGGCCCCATGTGTATGCCGGCTGGGGGAGGGGGTGGCTCCCCACTTCTGCTGGCCTGGAGCCCTGGAAACTGGGAAACGGCCCAGGATGGAGGGACCTCCCCAGGCCACACCTGTCCCAGGGCCAGGTCTTGGCCCCCTGCTGGAGCAATGCCTGCTGGGCCCTTCCTTCCCCACAGGCCAATGAGTCTCAGAATTACTTCACACAGAGGAAATCCCCAGTGCCCCGCCCTGTTTTCCTGTGCCCCCGCCTCAGCCCCGGGCCAGCTGCGGCTCCAGTCCTCCAGTCGGCATTCCCGTCCCACTCTGCCCCAGGCACTGTGCCCTCCTGTGGCCAGGCTACTCTGACTGGCCCCCTTCTGGGCCTCTGCCCCCAGGGCTCCTCGGCCCCAACCCAGGGCGAGGCAAGGGCTTTCCTGCTGGCCCAGACACAGCTGGGCCCAGCCCAAGGCCCTGATTTGCCTGCTCCCAGGCCCAGCGTCGGTTCCCGGGGTCCAGCGTGGCCAGCACCCAGGGCCCAGCCTCCCACATTATTCCTGAAAGCAGGCCCAGGGCTTGGCTGCCTCATGATTTTTTCATGGTGGAGCTCGGCCACTCTGAAGTTCCACTTACAAGGGCAGGCGGGGCCTGGGTTGGTTTACTGGAGGCTTGCAGGAGGTTTAGGGTGACAGGCTCCCTTCTGCAGGGCAGGAAGGAGAGGGCAGTGTTGGAATGAAGAGTGTGGGGAGGGGGCTCCGCATCTCACGCTGCTGGGCGGTGCCCGGCCTGGGCCTGGTCCGTCCACGTGAAAACCCACCCCCTGCCTCTCCCCTTCCCCACCATCCGTCTCCCCTCAGATCGCTCCCTTCCCTCACCATCCCCAACCCCACTCCCATCCCCCACCACTCCTGAAGGCAGGGCAGCTCACTGAAATACTGGTTTTCATGGGCTCCTCTGCTGTGCGGCCCTCCCCCTCCCGCCTGCAGGGGTGAGCTGCTGGCTGGGAGGGGAACCCCCCCGCCCTTGGTGCTGTCTGGGTAGAAAGCCGGTATAGTCTCCTGGCTCTTGTCTCTTGTAAAATCATAAAGTCCTGAGGAAGGGGTGGTTATTTCTAGAGGGGAGGGGACACAGAGAGAGGGACCAAGGCCTCTGGGCAGGAGTCCCAGGGCCCCAGCAAGGCTGAAAGTCCCTGAAGGGCCCATGAGGGCAGGACGGGGCACCCAGCATGTCCAGACGCTCTGTGACTGTTGTGGTCATCCAACACCCAGACCCCAGGACCTTTGCATATCTCTGGAGCAAGAGGGGAGCATTCACAAGAATATCTGAGAGTAAGTCCCTGGCTGCACGGGGCTCAGAAGCAGGACCAGATCAACTCCGAGAAACTAGATGGCTATTTACCATTGACCCGGGCTTCGAGACACACCAGGCACAGAGAGTCGGGAGCCCCCAGCTCTGCAGGTGACCAGGCCGCCCCCCGCACACCCCAGCACTGTGCTGTCACGACGGAACCAGATCCCTCACACTGACCCTCACAGGCATGTACTAAGTACCGACTGCGTGCCCGAAACCTTGCTCGAGATCCAAGAGGGACTCTGGGACAAAACAGAAATGGAGCGCCTCCTCGTCCTATGGCAGCAAAGGCTGTGCACGTGCTCACCTTCCTGTGTTGGACGGCTTCCCGGGGGCCAGCGCCGAGCACCGCCCGAGGCCTCGGTGCCGGGCTACTTCCCGGGAGCATCCGCGCACCGCTAAGTGCTGCTCCGCGGTGCGCGAGTGGGAGAGAAGCCTAGGGGTGTTGCATGGGATGGTGCGTGACACCTGGGTGACACAGGTGGCCCCCGACTAAGTCAGGACAACTGCTGTCATTAACACACAGACCGCAGACGAGCAGCGTCCTGCTGAATCGCGGCATGTGGGCCGCCCCGCTGTTGTCCCGCAGGACAATGCCCCATTCTCAGGAAAAACCGCTGAGATAGGAAGGCCTGGAGGGCGGAGCGTCTGGGACCAGCTCCCAAATGGCTCCGAAGTGAAGAGACAGATAAAAAGAACAATAAGGCAAGTGTGGTAAATGTTAGAAAGTTAGTAAGTTTGAAATTATCTCAAAACAAAAGGGTTAGAAACTATAATAACTGGGATAAAAAATTCCATTGCAGGGTCAGAAGAAGTCAAAGAAATATCCCAGAAAGCTGCGGGAAAAACAGGTCAAAGAAACAGTGGCGGCATTGAAGGCCTCGTGGAAGAGATATGACACCCCATTATCAGAAAGCCCAAAGCAAAAAACAGAAAAAAAAAAACACAAAAAACAAAAAAAACCCCACCAGGAATGAAATTGAAAGAAAATGCAAGAACTGTCCCAAGAGCCGAGGGCCACCGTGTGCCCAGGGGCTGGAAGTGGTCGGGACAAGAAGGGGACTTCACCAGGAGCACAGCCGGAAACGTCAAAGCAGCAGCAGAAATGAAGAGAAGGGCCTAAAACCTCCCAGAGAAACACGAAACAATCCTGGATGTTGGATCAGGACTCAAACTGCCCATTTCCCCGAACGACAGTCTAGGCAAGAGACAGGGAGTCAGGCCTTCAGAGTCCAGGGGCCCATTTTCAGCATGGACCCCCCCCTCCCCAAACTACCCCCCACAGCATTCTGTGGCTCCCCACTGCCGGGTGTGGCACTCCAGCGCCCTCTCCCACCTGCCTGGGGCTAGCCCTGCAGCTCACAGCC
This sequence comes from Ursus arctos, assembly GCF_023065955.2. NCBI lineage: Eukaryota > Metazoa > Chordata > Mammalia > Carnivora > Ursidae > Ursus > Ursus arctos. Next base: position 1,476,522 of record NW_026622919.1, read on the forward strand.
CTGGGACAGGCCCTGGAGGAGTGCAATAAACTCAGCCCCTCTGTCCCCCCGCACCAGCCTCCCGTAGCTGGCCGGGTGAGTAGCGGCCTCTAGAGTCCCTCCGGTCTGATCCTGGCTCTGCCTTTCCTGCTGTGCGACCTGGAACCTGTCTCAGCCTCGGAGCCCCCTTTCGTCTCTCTGAATTGGTTATCAATGGCCATCTGTCTGGGGGGTCCTAGCTGCGGAAATAACTGAGTGTTCCCAGGACGCAGACCGGACAGGGCAGCTGGGACGTCCACATCCCCAGCCCCTGGGGGCCAGCCCTGTGTATTCAACAGATACATGTCAGGTCCAGGTCCGCCCGGGCTTTGGGGTGGACCAAAGGTGCCTGGTCATCAGGGTGGGCTGTCCCCGTCTGGCTGAGTCAAGGCCCCGGCCCTCCCCTCTTCCGTTGCCTGGGTGCTGGCTGACCCCAATCCCACCTTCTCTCCCTGCGTCAGCACTGGCTGAGGTCACCAGCCACTCCTATCACTCTCTGGCGGCAGTGACTCAGGGGCTGGCCAGCAGAGCCGGGCGCCTCCCCAACCCCGTCAGTGGCTGTGGGGTCCCTCCCGGCGCTGGGGAGGGCTGAGGCCATCGCCCTGGGGGGAGGGCGGCACAGACAGGTGCAGCCCGGACTCCTCGCCCAGCCCCGGGCGCCCGGCCCTGCTAGCGGGACCCACCTGGCGGCCCACCTGGGTATAGCACCGGGCCCGCTTCGCGGCTGGGCGCCATCTCCTGGCCCAGGCCGTCAAGCTCGCTGCCCCTGGGGAGTGTCCCCGTTCCCAGCCCGTGCCCAACCCAGAGAGGTGCGTGCTGAGTACGGGCCCTGCTTCCGCCTCCTCCGTCCCTAGGGGCCAGGGTGCCGCGCCTGCCCGCACCGCGCCGAGGCGGACGAGATAGGGGGTGCGGTGAGCGGGAAGGGGCTCTGGTGCCAGGTCTGAAAGCAGCTAACAGGGGGAGCGCAGAAGGACTGCGGGTGGCAGGGCCCCCATGTGGGCCTGCTCGCATCCCCAGAGATGGGGCATATCCGGACAGGCCAGGGCGCCCCAAGTCTCCGGCCCCAGTTTGCACCGCCTCTGGGGTAGCCTCTTCCGAGCTCGGCCGTCCACTGGTTTTCCGTCCGGGGTCACTAGCACTGACCTCAAAGGGCGCGGGGAAAGCTAGAGCCGTGATCCAGCTCCCGGAGGCAGGGCCCCGCGAGGGGGGGGTAGGGTGGGCGCAAGGACTGGTGACCCGGCACCGCCCCCTTACCAAATAGGGACACGTGGCCTCGGGCGCTATCTGAGCGAGGGCCTGGGGGCCCACCCACCGGGGTTCCTCCGCGCCCCCCAACAGCCGACCCGCACCCAGAGCCAGGTGGGGTGGGCGGGGCCTAGAGTAATCACGCCCACCCCTCGCCGGGCCAGCCCCCCGCGCGCCGCGAACCTTTACTGGGAAGCCTGGGCCGAGGAAGGAGGGCGCTGGAGAGCGCCCGGTGACCCGTCCGGAGCCCCGGCTCAACCCCAGCCCGGCCCCGCCTCCTCCCACTCTGCCAGCCCTCGGGACAGTGGCGGGGAGGACGGAGCGCCCAGAGCAGCGTCCTCCTGCCCGTATTCCCGCCCCGATCCGCCTCCTACTCGTCGGCGTGGCGCCAGGAGTCCTGGGGGTGGGGACACCTGCCGCGCGGGGCCCTGACCTAGTCTAAGTCAGGAGAGCTCGGCCGGCCGGGCGCGCTCCCCAAAGTCCGGGGCCAGAGAGGGAGGCACAGGGTTAGTCTGGACCTTCTCTATGCCTTGCCCCACCCCCTCAGCACTGTCCCCTGCTGCACCGAGAGCCAACCAGCGCCGGGGGAGGGGGTTGGGGGGAGAGGGTCTCAGGGGGCAGTCAGACCTTGGGGCTCCTTCCTTCTCAGCCCAAGAGACATATCCCCCTTTTTGCACACTGGAGTCAGGGTAGGGGGACAGCTGGGCCAGCCCCTCAGGGAAGGTCCCTCTAGGGCTGGGAGCCCCTCCCTTTTCATTCCTCCTGTCTCCCTCGCTTCCTGCAGTCCTGTAGGTGCCAGGCATTATTCCAGTCATGGGGGGGACACACTGGCTTCACCATTGTGCCTGGGAACCCACCCTGTGGGGCAGAGGGTGGGGACACACAGTAAATAACAAATATTCAGGTGGGGGCACTGGACCTGAGGCCGGTGCATGGCCCGGAGGCCTGCAGGGAAGAGGCAGCCAACTGGAAGAATGTTCCTGGCAGAGGAACAGCCGGGCACTAGTTTGGGGTTGGAGGGCAGTGAGCAAGGGACACAGTAGGTGAAGGGTGAGGTCAGACAGAGCCCACCGCCAGAGCTTCCGGCACCAGGAGCAGGGGGACCTGATCTGCAACATTCATTGTGGGGAAGTAGGAGGCAGGCAGCCGGCCGGACAGACTCCAGGGCAGGTGTGCTGTTGGCGGCACCCCGGTTTCCGGCTTCAGCCATGTGGAGAGGTGGGACCATGGGACCATGTGAAGCAGCTGGAGGCCTGGGCTCCTGGGTTTAACCCTTAGTTCCCTGTTGCAGATTGTGGGTGCAGCTCACCGAGAGTAAGAACTCTGCCCGGACCAGAGGTGACCTCTGGGGGAAGCGGCGGTGAGGGGGGCCGATGCCGCATCTCCGACATAATTGTTCTCGGCACTGTGTGCAGCAAAGGTGAGGAGCCGACAGACTGAGCACTACTGGATGGACCCCCGTGTCAGGGTCCGCACCCCCACCCCATGATACAGGGAGCGCATCATTCTGTCTACTGAGGCCCAGGGAAGCGAGGCCTGGAAATGTGCTGTCAGAAGCAAAGCGAGGAGCCAGCTGGCCATCAAAGGCCACCGCTCCCAGGAATCTTGGGTCTGACACACACAGGCACTGAGCGAGTGCCTCTTGACCAAAAATTGCACACGCCCGGATGTCAAAGCCAGAGGCGAGGACCTGGGGGCTGAGGGTGGCAGGGAGATTCACAAGGCTGCCCCATGGCCTCCTGTCCCTAGACCTGTCGTCCAGTGCCGGAGGACCGCCAGCCTCAGAGCCTCTGATGGGCCACAGTAACTTCACATCACTGGACCACTTCTTTAGGGAAACGGAGGCATGGGCAGGCCACAGCTGGCACAGGGCTGAGCCTGGCCCGGAAGCCAGGTCCGGACTCTTAGACACCTGCTCTTCCAGGACCCTCCTTGGTGCTTGTTACACCAGGGCGGGGAGATAAACTCCACTGGGGCCTGTCTGTGAAAAGCCTGGAACCCTCCTCTGCTGGAACAGCACCGGGGAGGGGAGGGGCCCAGGGACTCCTGGCCTGCGTTCTCTGTACACCTGACTCCTCACACCACGAGCCTGTTTCCCCACCTGCAACATGGCATAGTTTTGTGGTACCTCCCAGGCAGCAAGAAGTGAACAGCACATGGAGGCCTGGCCCAGGGCTTCCTGGCCCAGGACAAAGCTGCGGTGATGAGCCTGCAGCACCTGGCTCCACGCACAGCCCTGCATGAGACCAAATCAGCAGCCAGCATGAGGCTTCGCTTCCAGGTGTGCCTGTGTGCACAGAGCTGGCAGGTGAGCAAGCCCCTACTGGGCACGAGTCCAGACACAGAAGTCTGTGGCTCTGACCTTGCCCTTTGACTTGAAACTCGGAGGCAAGCAGGCCAAGCCAGCAGGAACCTGGCCTTGCCTACCAGCACAACCCTTGGGACCACTGTTCCAAACAGCACGGCTCAGGCCTGCCCCCTGCCCTCCCCGCGAGAGCCTGCCCAGCACCCTGCAGGCTTTAGATGGCAGGAGCATCAGCGTGTATTTCCCTGTCCACGGGTATGGAAGAGTGAGACAGTGACCTAAGGACAGAGAAACTAGTTTTCCTTGGGTTTTCTAAAACGACGTTTTTATTATGAGACAATTTTAGATTTACAGAAAAGTGGCAAAGACCGTCTGAGCTTTGCTGTAGGCTCCCTACTCAGTTTCCCAAATGTAACAACTTAGCCGGCATGGTTCACCTGTCACCAAGACCAACTTCGGCACTTGGTATTAAACTCCATACTTTCCTCGGACCTCTCCGGTTCCTCTGTTCCAGGATCCGACCCAGGGTCCCACGTTGCGTTTGGATGGAGAAGGAAAGGCATTCCAGGCGGGTGGAATGGCAGCGGCAAAGGCCAGGAGCAGTGGCCCACTACCTACCCTGACAAGTAATGACTAGTTGGGAAGGTGGCTAGAGGTGGGAGGCAAGCAGGGGTGAGGGAGAATGAGTCTGTGTGTGGGGGTGTGGGGGGGCTGGAGGCCATGCTCCCAGGTGCAGAGGTCCTGGGTGCAGGGAGGTGACAGGCTGGTGTGGGGTTGCCAGGCAGCGCCCAGAACCGGAGCACTGTCTCAGCCCCACCACAGTTACTTGCAAGGTGAGGCCACCTCCCTGCTCCGCTATTTTCCCAGCCAGTAAATGCATGGGAAAGAAAATGAGATGGAGCAAAGTCACCATAAATCCCCCAAAGTCAGCAATGAGCTAGAAAAAAAATCACATCATTTCTCTGAGGCCCAAGTTTCTGTCCTCAAGATGGAAAGGACGCACCCGCTTCTGGGCAGGACGGCAAGTGCAGACTCTCTCCCTCCTCCCCAGAGCTTCCCTGCTCGCCCGAGCCAGGGGCTGCCGCGTCCTCGCGGTCCCCTCCCCAGGGACGCCGGCGGGGTGGGGGCGGCCCCGAGCTTCCAAGAGCACAGCCCCGAGGTGACCTTGGGCGAGGCCAAGTACTGCCCAGTTGCAAAACAGAAAAATCACAGCGCAGAAGGCGGTGCTCCCCCTCCCCCTGCGCGGGGCCAGCGGGCCCGGTTCTACCTGGAGCTGGGCCCCACCGCGTCCACGTATCCCTGGCTTCCGGCGCTGCTTCCCAGAAGGGCGGCCACTCCCCTCCTCCCCAGCCAGGCATCTGGCCCCGCATCCCCCCTACCCCCTGCGGCCACCGGACCGGGGGGGGGGGGGGGGCGGCACACACAGCCCCACCCCCACCGTCGCTGCCGGGCCTGCCGCGGAGCTGCAGGGTCTTGGGGAGCGGGGGTGGGGGTGGGGGACCGCGGCTACCCCCTCCGCTCCCGCCCCGGCCGCCCGCCACCGCCCCTTTGTTCCGCCGGCCAATCGGCTGCCTCCTTGACTAAATAAGGCGAGGAGCGCGCCCAACGCCCCCCGTCCGTTACTTCCACCCCCGCCCGGCCGGTGACTCAGGGCCGGCGGCGGGCGGGACGGGGCTGCCCGGGCCGCGGCTTCCCGGGCGGCGGGCGGGGCTCCGCGGCGCCGAAATCGCCAAATATGGCCGCACCTCGTCGCGCGTGCCGCCGCCCCCCGCCGCACACCTGCGGCCGCACCTTGCCGTGCCCCCCCACCCCGCCCGCCGGTGACACACTGCGGAAGAGGAAGTAGCGCCCGCCCCTCCCCCGCAGCCCGGCGCCGCGGGGGGGGGGGGGAGGTCGGGGCTCCCGGGCCCCGCCCCACTAACCTCCGCGACCCTGGGGCTGAGCACCGGCGTCCCGCGGACTGCAAGGTGCGGACGGAGGAAGGGGGGCGGGGACACAGGTCTGTGGATGTCTGCTCCCTCCCCATCTGTTCCCAGAAGTGGCCACCCCTCCAAGCACAGCAGACAAAGGAGTGCTGGGGGAGCTGGGGTTGGAGGAGACGCAGGGGCCCCCCAGCTGGAGGCAGAGGCCTGAGTGGAATCGTGGAGTGGGTGGACACAGGACGTGGACACCTTAGTACTTGCCACCTTCCCTATGTCCTGTGTGTGACATTTTGGGACCCCCAAGTGGAAGTCATCCTCGCATCACGGACACCCCCACCTGGGGATTGAGCAGTCCATGACTGTGCCACGGGTGCTAGTGGCTGGAGTACAGATAGGTTTTACGGAGGCCCAGCCCCGGATTCTCCCATAGGTGGGGCACACACCTGACGGACAGCACCCTTGCCCTGCGCCCCTGAAAAGCCTGGGGAGTCGGGGACCCAGCTAGGCGGGGGGCATAGGTGGCCATAGACAAGCCCTTGGCGTCTGGGGGACTGCAGTCCTCAGGTGAGCTGGACAGCTGCTTTACCTGCTGGGCCCAGCGTCCTCATCCATAGATGGGCCACCAACTCACCTTGCAGGGCTCTAGGAGAGGCTGGCCCCGCCCCCCACCATCAGACACCTGCCTGGGTCAAGCTGAGCACCGAGGGGACCTTGTTTGAGTCCCTTGCCTCACTCGGCCTGGCCCCACCGCCACCACTCTTGGCCTGCGCTCTTCCCCACGCCTCCTCTGACGTTTCGTTCTGAGCACTTCCAAAAGCTTACAAATCAGCTCAAAGAAATCATAGCCTTTGGTTCCCCTCTGGGCATAACCAAAACATTGGCGCCAGCAGGTGCAGCTAGGACCCTGCTGGCGATGACAGGTCTTCCAGCTCAGGCTCTTGGGGAACAGGGCATGCCCTGGACCCGGGAAGACACAACCCTAGGACAGCCGGGGCGGGCAGGCGGGTTGACGACCCGGGGTCCGGGAGCAGTGGGGCGGTTTGGTCCTAGGGATCAGTAAACCCACTCCCACCCTGGCTCTCTCTAGTACCCTAAGCAGAGAAGACGGTGCCCACCAACTCTAGGGTAGAGTCGACCGTCCGGGCAGTCAAAACTTCCCTTTCCTGCCTCAGTTTCCTTACAATGCGCACAGGAGCTCAAAACAAAACAAAGCCCCTCCCCAGTGGATGGGGGGGTGGCCCCAAACCCCGAGTGGAGCCCGCTTCTGGGGACAATCAGGCCTGCCATTTGAGAGGCAGGAAGCCTCGGCGGTGGCTAGAATGAAGCCTGTCTCCGTACCGCCAGGGACCCCAGGCAGGGCGCCCCCTCCTCCGGCGGAAGGACCTGCGCGGTGGTGGGCCGCGATGGGGGACAGGCGGCTCCTAGCACTCGTCACGGAGACGAGGTCACGACTCCTCGGGGCTCCTCAGGGCCACGGGACCCAGAGCGCCGCAAGGGCGACCTGCAGGGACCCCCCGGCCCGCCCCTCCCCCAGCCCAGCGTCGGCCTTGGCAGCCCACGCTCCCTGCTGAGCCTCGGGGTGCAGCTCGCAGGGGGCACGCGGGGGCAAAGCCCCTCATCCGTGGGGCCGGGCCGCGGGGACACACCCCGGCTTGGGGCGCGGCCGAGCCCTGGGCCAGGCAGTTTCGGGGTGCAGCCGGGCCCTCCCCCACAGCGCAGCAGTCCCGGGGCGGGGCTGGCCATTCGGACCCGCAGCCCTGCCCGCGACCCCCGGGGGGCACCCGCCACCCCTGCCCGCGCGCGGGTCCGCGCGGGGTCTCGCGCGTGGGGTCCGGAGCGCGCGGGGGCGGCGCGGGCGGGGCCGTTGGGGGCGGTGCGGGAGGGGGGCGGGGCCGGGCGCGGGGACCCACGTGTCCCGGCCGGGCGAGCCAATGGGCGTCCGGCGTTCGGAAAGATCGCCATATATGGACATGTTCTGGGGCCGCGCGCGCCGCCGGCCCGCGCGCGCGTCCCGCTTCGCTTAAATACCGGCGGGGGAGGCCGCGCTCGGTCTCACTCGCCGCAGCCGGCCCGCGCACCGCGTTCTCCCGCCGCTCGTCTTTCGCGTCCACTACCGCCGCCTCCACCGGTAAGAGGCCGGTCTGTGCACCCCGGGCCCTGGTCCTCCAACCCGGTGCTGCGGTCCGCACCACGCCTCCTGCCCGAGGGACCCGGCCACACGGCCCCGGGATCGGCGGGGCCGGGCCTAGGCGGGGTGGACGGCCGGTGCACGGCGGGTGCGGAGTGGGGGGTGGCGGAATCTGGGTGGGGGGGCCCCCCGGGGCGGGGCCGGGCCGCAGTGCGGAGAGTCCCGGTGGCGGCGCCGCCGCCCGCGAGTGGGGGGCGTCCTGAGAAAGACCCAGGCCTGGTTCCGGGCGGTTACTCCCCTGCCGGACTCGGGGGCGGCGGGGGGGAGGCGGACCTTCTGTACCGGGGCTCGTCTGACCGGACGGGTGTTAACGCAGACCGCAATGGAAGAGGAGATCGCCGCGCTCGTTATCGACAATGGCTCCGGCATGTGCAAGGCGGGCTTTGCTGGGGATGACGCCCCCCGAGCCGTGTTTCCGTCCATCGTCGGGCGACCCCGACACCAGGGCGTGATGGTGGGTATGGGCCAGAAGGACTCGTACGTGGGCGACGAGGCCCAGAGCAAGCGCGGCATCCTGACCCTCAAGTACCCCATCGAGCACGGCATCGTCACCAACTGGGACGACATGGAGAAGATCTGGCACCATACCTTCTACAACGAGCTGCGCGTGGCCCCCGAGGAGCACCCCGTGCTGCTGACCGAGGCCCCCCTGAACCCCAAGGCCAACCGTGAGAAGATGACTCAGGTAAGTTCTGCCCCCATGGGTTGGCTGCCCATCTGTTTTCGTTAAGCCATGTTCTGCTCAGCTTTATTTTCTGAAATTCAAGTATTTCTTTCGATATTTCCAGGGTTCTGTTCCTCTCCTGGCATTTCCTCCCTGAAGTCTCAAGGTTTCTTATTTGTGTTTCTGCCTGCAACCTTTTCTTTTCTCTACACATCACATTTGTGGCATGCCAGCATGCAGTGTGTGAGCATGGGGTGGCTCTGCGTCCCTGCCTCTGACTAAGGAGCCTGTTGCCTTTTCTCCAGATCATGTTCGAGACCTTCAACACCCCAGCCATGTATGTGGCCATCCAGGCCGTGCTGTCCCTGTACGCCTCTGGCCGCACCACTGGTATTGTCATGGACTCTGGGGACGGGGTCACCCACACTGTGCCCATCTACGAGGGGTACGCCCTGCCCCACGCCATCCTGCGTCTGGACCTGGCTGGCCGGGACCTGACGGACTACCTCATGAAGATCCTCACGGAGCGTGGCTACAGCTTCACCACCACCGCCGAGCGGGAAATCGTGCGTGACATCAAAGAGAAGCTGTGCTACGTCGCCCTGGACTTCGAGCAGGAGATGGCCACGGCCGCATCGTCCTCCTCCCTGGAGAAGAGCTATGAGCTGCCCGACGGGCAGGTGATCACCATCGGCAACGAGCGGTTCCGCTGCCCAGAGGCGCTCTTCCAGCCCTCCTTCTTGGGTAGGTGTTGGGCTGGGGAGGGCGGTGCTGCTTGTGGCCTCCAAGGGGCGTGTGCCCTGACGGAGAGCTTTGTCTCTTAGGGATGGAGTCCTGTGGTATCCACGAGACCACTTTCAACTCCATCATGAAGTGTGACGTCGACATCCGCAAGGACCTCTACGCCAACACGGTGCTGTCCGGTGGGACCACCATGTACCCCGGCATCGCCGACAGGATGCAGAAGGAGATCACAGCCCTGGCGCCCAGCACGATGAAGATCAAGGTGAGTCCGGGGCTCTGGGTGGGGCTCCGAGGCCTCGCTGTTAAGACTGGGCAGTGGGCTAAACGCCGCGTTGTTGTTCACAGATCATCGCTCCTCCTGAGCGCAAGTACTCGGTGTGGATCGGGGGCTCCATCCTGGCCTCACTGTCCACCTTCCAGCAGATGTGGATCAGCAAGCAGGAGTATGACGAGTCGGGCCCCTCCATCGTCCACCGCAAATGCTTCTAAACGGACTGCGGGCAGATGCGTAGCCTTGGCTGCGTGAGTGAATTCCGGAGTCGAAGTTTGCCCTGGCAGATGTAGACGCCTCATGCTCGCCTCGTGAAACTGGAATAAGCCTTTGAAAAGAAATCTGTCCTTGAAGCTTGTATCTGATATCAGCACTGGATCGTAGAACTTGTTGCTGATCTTGACCTTGTATCCAAGTTAACTGTTCCCTTGGTGTATGTTTAATACCCTGTACATATCTTTGATTTAAACCCTTAGCACACGCGGCTCGGTCAGTTCGTGGCTGAGGTCGAGAACACGTTTATGGAAGAGAAATCCGTTGACTTGAGAATCTGCAAGACCGTGAGGTTCTGATCTGTGCAGGGTATTAATGTGTAAGAGCTGCCTATTCCTGGATTTCTCTAGAGGTTGGCAAGAGTCCTGAACCAGTTGTCATTTCTGTCTTGCCGGTCTGACAGGGTTGGGAAGGTCCGAGCCTTAGGACCCACTTTCCTTTCTTACCCGATGTTTTCCTGCCAGAACACCGTGGGTTGTTAATTGCCTTGAGTTGGAAAACGGTTTGCATTTACAACTGTAAATTTATTCATCCTTTTAATTTATGTAAGGTTTTTGTACACAATTCTCAATTCTTTAAGAGATGACAACAAAATTTTGGTTTTCTACTGTCATGTGAGAACATTAGGCCCCAGCAACGCGTCATTGTGTGAGGAAAATAAAGTGCTGCAGTAACGTGCGGTGGCTTGTGTTTGGAGGGGTGGGGGGCTTGGTGTACGCATCAGGTCTAGTGAGCAGCCTGGGACTGTGCAGTCAACTGGGGAGCCCCTCTCCCATGTAGGGGGACTTGTGTAAAGGATTCTGTGCGGCTGCTCTGAGACTAGAAGCCGGGGAGGGGGAGCCGTCTTGGGCACATGGAGGGATATGGTGCAGGGAAGCTCCTGGAGCCGCACAGGGTGGGTGCTCTCCACGTGCGAGTTGTACTGGGACTTTGGGGTTGCTTCCACAAGTGCAATGGAGCGGCCATGAAGTTGATGAAATCACTGGGTCTCTGAACCAAGGGACCCGGTCACCAGTGGTATGAGCATGACCGACTTGCCCTTCAAAACATCCTTGTTTGGGCCCCTGGGCCTCAGGTTCAGTGCTTCTAGTGGTGGCCCAGAGTTATGCAGCTTTGACAAATACCCAAATTGACTTATTTACAGGTTGGGTCAAAGAAGTTTTTGTTTTGAGAGGGTGCATGTTGTGGGTGGGGGGCAGAGGGCGAGAGAATATTCAGCAGAGGCTTGATCCCACAACCCTGAGACCTGAGCTGGAAGCAGAGCCACCCAGCCACTTAAAGGAAGTAAGATTTCTTAACTTGATTGAAAAAGCTTAGGGATTTGGAAGTACTTCTTTTTGAAATGGTTAAAGATTCCACTGTCTGACGGACCCTTTTTTGCCTTTGCTGCTGGGAAGCGTATTTCATCATTGGGGAGGACGTTGCTTCCTACATCCCATCTTGGTTGGTTGGGGAGGGGGCTCTGTTAGGCTTGAAGCACGGAGACCCGAGAGCACATGACTGAAGGCTGTGGAGAGTGAGCCCTCCCAAGCCCTGGCCTTCGGCCTGTCCTTCCCTCCTGGGACCACCCATGGGAACGTATGGAGTGATCATACTACTTTCTTACCCTGGGCGGCTTTCCACCTTCAGTTGGGACGAGGTCTGGTCTGCAGAGTGCACGGATCCCAGCAGCAGAGGAGAGAGGGCTCCATGTGTGTTGGGTAGGAAAGCAGGGGAAAACACCTCCATTAAAGAACCAGGAGAAGAAATGTGGCCACACTGTCAGCCCTATCCTGGACCGCCCGTCCTGGTGTTGGGGCCGGTGGGCCAGTCCCTCTACTGTCCCCACAGGAGAGTCATGGCTTCTCCCCATGGGTGTGAGGACACAGGCCCCCCGACACCTGAGCCAGCAAACCACCTCTGTCAGCATTTCTCAGAACCCCCGAGTCCACCAAGATGCTAAGCCTTGAGAAAGCAGATGGGGCTTGGGATGACTTTTGAAACCACCTGCTCAAACCAAAGCAACACAAGGATAGTTCCACCTGCTTCTACAAAAGAAAAGGGAGCTCTCTTCAAGGGAACACCGTCATCAACAAAGTCAGCAGACGTATTTGGGACGCAGCATCTTCTAAGTGGAGAACCAGGGATTTATCTCCAGGCTATGCAAGGACCTGTGAACCATTAAGACAGGGAAACCTGCAGAGGAGTGAGAAAGAGCATCTGAGCGGACAACTGACAGAAGATGAAACGTCAGAGGCTAATGTCTTCAATACCACTCAGTGTGATGAATGGAAGCTTCTGGAGGGGTTGCCTCCTTGGAGAAGTGTCTTATACCCCTGGGGACTCAGTGCACCCCCGCAAGGCTCCCCTTCCCCAGGGCTACCCTGGTGTCCTGACAGTGAGGCAGGGGTGAAGGATGTGCCCTGAGTGGAGCGGGAGGCTCGCGGGTGCCCAGGCTTCCTGAGGTGTGAGGAGCGTCCACACGCCCAGCAGGTGGTCAGTAACTGCTCCAACCTGGAGTCAGTGTCCCCAGGCAAGAGGTGGACATTGCGTTTATCGGATGCAGTTCCAAGTCCAAGGTCCTTTGATTTCATATGGTCAGTGTTTTAGTAGAACACAGAGACCATTTCAAGGATTCCCACTGGAAAGGCTGGTCTCGTGAGTGAGAGACTGGCTTCCAGGACCTTTTCTGGTCAGAGGCAGCAAACCTCCAACTCAGAGAGCTTCCATCTGAGAGTCGCGGGAGCTGCTGCTGCTGCAGTGGATCCCCCACGGCCTCCCACAGCTGTGCTGGCCTGCAGCCTCGCCCCCACCGACTGGTGGCCAGCCAGCTATTCTCTCCCGCAGGAAGCTTCCCCTCCCTTTCAGCTCCCGGTGGGGGCCTCTCCTAGGGGTGCCCTCCAGGGAGGCCTGTCATGGTGCAGGATTCCCAAGGGTCCTTCCACATTTGCAGGAGGGTGCCCCTCTGGAGAGTTACACCTCCCACCCCATTGATTGTGGGTTCTGCCATGGAACATGTTTTAGATAATGAAATAGCTTGAGGAACTTTAGGAACCAGTGTGGAGTGGCCCTGCTCTCTTTCCCCTCGCTCTGGGACCACAGTATTCCAGAGAGAGGCTTCTCCATCAGTCTGGAGGCTGGAGAGATGCCATCAGAGCCAACCTGGATGGACATACAGGGTGAGCAAGAAAGAAATCCTTATTGCTGGAAGTCAATGAGATTGTGGGGTCACTTGTTATGCAGCGTAATTGAGCCTCTCCTGCCTGATACAGCATCATAGTGTATGTGAGTGGTACCCTCTGGAGTTGTGCCGTGTACCACCCGTGTGGCCATCCATGGTGTCCCTGCACAGCCTGTCTGCCTCCTGTGCACCTACCCCACCATGTAGGTGCTTGCGTTTTTTGTCTCCCTCCTGGTCTTTAGGATCGATCGATCGATCGATCGATCGATCTATCTACCTACCTACCTACCTACCTATCTATCTAGGATCCATCCATCCATCCATCTTTTTTAAAAAACTGTGATAAGGGGTGCCTGGGTGGCTCAGATGGTTAAGCATCTGCCTTTGGCTCAGGTCATGATCCCAGGGTCCTGGAATCGAGTCCCACATCAGACTCCTGGCTCAGCGGGGAGCCTGCTTCTCCCTCAGCTGTTCCCCCTGCTTGTGCTCGCTCTTTCTCTCTCTCTCTGACAAATAAATACAGAAATACTTAAAAAAATAAAAAAAACTGTGATAAAATATATAACACAAAATTTATCCTTTTTATAATAGCATCAAAAAGGATAAAATACATGGGATTAACTTTACCAAGGAGATGAAAGAGTTGTACAATGAAGAATATTAAACATTCCTAAAAGAAATTTTAAAAGATATAAGTGGAAATACCCCATATTCACGAATTGTTAAACAATATTGTTAAAGTGTCAATATTATCTAAAGTGATCTACAGATTCAGTGCAATCCCTGTAAAAGTCTTACTAATGTCTTTTTACAGTAGAAAATCCACCCTAAAATTCATATGGAATCTCATAGCCCCCAAACAACCTTGAAAAAGAAGAACAAAACTGGAGGATTCCCACTTCCTGATTTCAAAATCTACTGCAGAACTATAGTAATCAAAGCAGTGTGTACTGGCATAAAGACAGACCGCAGGAATAGAACGAACAGAAATAGAGCCTCATATGTATGGTCAAGTGATTTGCAACAAGGGGGCCAGGACCTCTGAGTAGTGAAAGGACAGTCTTTTTAACAAATGGTGCTGGAACCTGGATGTCTACATGCAAAAGAATGATGCTGGATCCTTACCTCACGCCATATACAAGCATTAGCTCAATACTGACTGGGGGCCAAAATGTAAGACCTAGAAAACCAGGGAAGGAGAGCCTCACGGCATTGGCTTCGGCAGGGGTCCCCTGGGTGTGACACCAAAGTCACGAGGTGACAAAAGAAAAAAATAGACAAAAAGGACCTCACGAAAATTTTACAGTTTTGCACACCCAGAAATTCCATGTGTCTGTGGATTTGATGACTCTGGGATCTCGTGGAGGTGGACCCACGCAGCACTTGTCTTGTGTCTGCTTTTGCCACTGCACACAGCACCCTCCAGGTTCATCACGCTGTAACGGGCGTCAGGATGTCTTCGGGGAATGAAACTCCGTCTCGTCTCGGTGTAGACTGCAGTTTGTCTGTCTGCCCATCCGCAGACAGACACTGCGTGGCTGCCACCTCTTGGCTCCCGTGGATCGTGCTGCCGGAGCATGGGTGGGTAAATATCTCCTTGGGTCTGCTTCTCATACATGTGGGCACCTGCCAAGAGGTGGAATCCCGGGTCACATGGCAACGCTAACTTTCTGGGGAAACCCATCCCATCTGCACGGCAGCAGCCCGCGTCAGGTTCCCACCGGCCTGCCGTGGGACCAGTCCCTCCACACACCAAAGTACTTGCCCTTTACGGTGCTGTTGCTAGGGGCCGCCCCAGCCGGTGTGCCACAGGCCCTTTGAGGGCAACTGCCGTAGGCTCGCCAGGGTCTCCCACCCCCTCACGCACGCCTGCCAGGCAGTAAGTGCTCGGGACCTGTCCGGTATCGGAGCCAGCGGACTCGGTCCTGTCTCCAGGGCAGTAAAACAAAGCATTCAGAAGACACGTAAGCTCCGGATTCAGGGAGCAGAGCCGAAACGTGACCTTGGGCGGGACGGGGTGGGTTGGGGGGCTGGGGGCTTCAAGGGCATGGAGGTATTCAGGACAAACTGACACCCGAGGAGGGTAGAGCCCAGGACAGCGGAATTCGGGATTTGGATGTCATGTCCACCCCCGCCCACCCGCCCCGGGCCCAGGAGGGCTGGCTCCAGGGGGCGGCATCTCTCCAGCAGGACACGAGGGGCCGCACGGGCCCTGGAGGTGGGCCAGCTTTCCGCTGCCGGCCTGCCTCACTGGCTCTGGTGAAGCAACGCAGGAGGCCCCGTGCTGATACCGAGAGCCCCGTAATTCCTGGCCGCTCACTGGGAGCCCGGCCCTGCTCACCTTGCACTGGCCTCGTCAGAGCCCTGTCCTCGTCCTCATAAGGAAAAGACCCCGCGATGTTAGAGGCCTGCGCGGCCTAAATCACGAGGGAACTCTGCCTCTGGGAAACAGGCATCAATTTCCGTATTTAAAAAAGAACACATCGTGTCTGAGTGCAAAGGTAAAAGATTTGGAAAATGTAAAGGAAAACGATCCCCGTTGGTGCCAAGGAAAGCTTGTGGGCACCGTAGGAAGACCCTTTGTTTTCTCCCCTGTGCTTTGAAAAGGAAAAGACAAATTTACGTGGAATGTTCGATGCTCCCCCCGAGCAAAGCCCATCCTTCCCTGTTTCTTCTTCTCTCTGCCTTCTTTCCTTTGTTTTCTCTTTAATCAGCTTTCAATTTTGGAAGAGTTTCAGGTTTATGGAAAGCTTGCAAAGACAGCACAGAGCCCTCCCCACTCCACCGTGTCGTGCGTCCCGCCGGCGCTCTGCACGGGTCACCAATCAGGAGCCAGTCTGGGCTCGCTGCTGGGAACCGAAGTCCACACTTGGCTCAGGTTTCCTTGGTTTTCTTGTCACACCCTCTTTCTGCCCCAGTCCTCACGACTCCTCAGGCTGCCTCTGGGCTGAGCCGTCTCTCCCATCTCTGGTTTCGGGGGCCGGGCAATTCTTGGGGGGACAGGGGAGGGAGGTTCTGGGGTCGTCCCTCTGTCAGGACGTGTCTGATGTTGGGTGATGGGTCTGGGGAGGAAGACCACGGAGCTGAAGGGCCTTCTCGTCACAGAACGTCAGGTCCCTGCTCTCAATGTGACTTGTCACCAAGGATGGGACTCTGACCCCTGGCCGGGGTGTGGTCATTCTCTCCAGCTGTGGGGACGTCACTACGTGGAGCCCACACTCCGGGGGTCGGGGGTGGGGGGGTCACGCTCTACTTTCACTTCGCCGTCTTGAGCGGAGAGCTGGACGGAAACGATGTCCCCCTCTGTGTGGGAGACTCGAGTCTTCCCCTCCGGCCACTCGTTCCGTCAAGTACTTGCGTCAGTGGACATCTCGGTGTCCACAGACACGGTGGATTCTGATCCACTCCTACTTGACCTGCTTCGTTGTGTTAACGGCCCCATCCTTGGCGGCTGGGAGCGCTCCCGCATCTCTCTGAACAGGCCCAGTGGCAGGGATGTGGCCGGTTCTTCCGCATGGCAGGATCCCTGGTGCCTTCCCCGCCTCAGGCCGGTCCGCTGTTCCTCTGCCCCTTCCTTTCCTTGGAGAACGGCCTTAGCACAGTTCGGGGCCTGGGTGGGCTCATGGCCCTGGGGGGTCCTCGCCCGCCGGCCCTCTCTGGTGGCGGGGCAAGGAGATGGCACGCGCACACATGTCTGTATGTGACCCCCTGTGCTCCTGTGAAGCCGCCGTGAGCTCCCGCGGACGTCCCCTACCCACGCCGCACGGGCCCGTCTACCCTGCGCCTCGCTCCTGTCCACTCCCACTCCAACAGCGGGAAACCTGACCCCCAACACCCAGCACCCACCCCCTCAATCACTGCATCCCAGCGCGTGGGCCGTGGCTTCCGAATTGCTTCACCAACTGCCATGCAGGTCCTGGGACGCTCCTTCTGCCCTTCATCTTACAGACCCCGCTCATCTCCCGAGCGACCGGCTCAGCGCCCTCTCCCCACCCGGTCCGTCTGGGGGCTTCGGGCATGGCTCCCGCCGTCTGCTGTAAACCTCGGGGTCTGCGCAAACGCCTAGTGCCCGCACGCATCAGCACGGACGGTGTGATGACAGTGCTCCGCGCTCCGCCGTCTGAACCCCACCCCCGTAAACCTGGCGACCATCCTACATTTACTCTCCGATGTTTGCCTCTTCCAGAAGCCACAGCCGTGGGCGCAACACCACGCAGCCTTTGCACACGGGCCTGTTCTGCTTAGCGACACGCACCTCGGGTCTGTCACCTGTCCCGCCGGCTCAACAGCCCCTCGTTCTCATCGCTGCCCGGTGCTCAGTGCTCGGACATCCCTCACCTGGTTTATCCGTCCGTCTACTAAGGACATTCAGTTTGCTTCTAGCTTCTGGCGATTACTAGTGAAGGGAATACAAACATTTCTGTGGAGGTTTTTGTGTGGACAGAAGCTTCCAAGTCAGGTGGGTAAAATATCAGCGGCATAATCACTGGATTGAACGGCGACGTTATCTTTATCTCTGTGGGAAACTGCCAAATTATCTTCCAGAGTGGCTGTACCAGTTTGCATCCCTACCAGCAATGAAAGACCATTTCTGCGGCTCTACTCCTTGCCAGCAATCTGGTATTCTCATTTTTTAAAATGTGATAAAATACACATAACACAGAATTTACCATCATAACCACTTTGAAGTGTTCAGTGGTGTTAAGTACACGGTGGTACAACTGATCTTCGGAATTCCTTTCATTTTGTAAAAACTCAAACTCCGTCCCCATTAAACAATAACCCCACACCCCCCTCCGGCACCCACCATCCATTTCTGTTTCTCTGAATGACGACTCCGGGGACCTCTAGAGACTCCTCGTACAGTATCCTTTTGTGATGGCCGATTTCACTTGGTACGTCTTCAGGTTTCATCGATATTGTAGCATGTGTTAGAATTTCCCTCCTTTTAATCCATCAAAATTCTAGAGGAGAACATAGGCAGCAACCTCTACGACATCGGCCAAAGCAACCTTTTTCATGACACATCCCCAAAGGCAAGAGAAACAAAAGATAAAATGAATTTATGGGACTTCATCAAGATTAAAAGTTTCTGCACAGCCAAGGAAACACTCAGAAAAACTAAGAGGCAGCCCACGGAATGGGAGAATATATTTGCAAATGACACTACAGATAAAGGACTGGTATCCAAGATCTACAAAGAACTTCTCAAACTCAATACACGAGAAACAAATAAACAAATCAAAAAATGGGCAGAAGATATGAACAGACACTTTTCCAATGAAGACATACAAATGGCTAACAGACACATGAAAAAATGTTCAAAATCATTAGCCATCAAGGAAATTCAAATCAAAACCACACTGAGATACCACCTTACGCCAGTTAGAATGGCAAAAATAGACAAGGCAAGAAACAACAATTGTTGGAGAGGATGTGGAGAAAGGGGATCCCTCCTACATTGTTGGTGGGAATGCAAGTTGGTACAGCCACTCTGGAAAACAGTGTGGAGGTCCCTTAAAAAGTTAAAAATTGAGCTACCCTATGATCCAGCCATTGCACTACTGGGTATTTACCCCAAAGATACAGACGTAGTGAAGAGAAGGGCCATATGCACCCCAATGTTCATAGCAGCAATGTCCACAATAGCTAAATTGTGGAAGGAGCCGAGATGCCCTTCAACAGATGACTGGATTAAGAAGTTGTGGTCCATATATACAATGGAATATTACTCAGCTATCAGAAAGAACGAGTTCTCAACATTTGCTACAACATGGACAGCACTGGAGGAGATAATGCTAAGTGAAATAAGTCAAGCAGAGAAAGACAACTATCATATGATTTCTCTCATCTATGGAACATAAGAACTAGGATGATCGGTAGGGGAAGAAAGGGATAAAGAAAGGGGGGTAATCAGAAGGGGGAATGAAACATGAGAGACTATGGACTATGAGAAACAAACTGAGGACTTCAGAGGGGAGGGGGGTGGGGGAATGGGATAGACCGGTGATGGGTAGTAAGGAGGGCACGTATTGCATGGTGTACTGGGTGTTATACACAACTAATGAATCATCGAGCCTTACATCGGAAACCGGGGATGTACTGTATGGTGACTAACATAATATAATAAAAAATCATTAAAAAAAAAAATAAATAAAAAAAAAAAAGAATTTCCCTCCTTTTTAAGGATAAATAATAATCTATGTATGGAAGGACCCTATTTAGTTTGTCCATTCATTTGTTGGCGGACACTCGGGTTGCTTCACTGCTGGGTGTTGTGAATGTCGGTGTGCTCATATCTCTTTAAGACCCTGCTTTCAGTTCTTTTGGGTAAAAATCCAGAAGTGGAATTTCAGGGTTATATATATGATAATTCTGTTTTTAGTATATTTGAGGAACTCACATGTCAGGTTTTTAATTTAATTTTTAATTTTAAAAGATTTAACTTATTTATTTATTTATTTGAGAGGGAGAGAGCAGGTGCACAAGCTGGGGGGAGGGGCACAGGGGGAGGAAGAGAGAATCTCAGGCTGACTCTGTGCTGAGTGCGGATCTTGACACGGGGCTCGATCTCACAACCCTGAGATCACAACCTGAGCCAAAACCGAGGGTAAGATGCCTAATAACCAACTGAAGCACCCAGGCGCCCTGAGTTGTTGTATCCTTATTATTAGTTTTAAGAGATCTTTATATCTCCTGGCTGCAAGACCTTTATCAGATGTGTGATTTACAAATATTTTCTCTAAGTCCATCACTTATCTTTTCATTTTCTCAACAGTGTCCTTCACAGAGTAAAAATTTTAAAGTTTAATGAAGGCCAACTCACTTTTTTCTTTTGTGGACCACGATTTTGGTGTTATATCCAGGAACTCACGTCCGAGGTCCTGTAGATGTCCTTCTCTGTCTCTTCTAGAAGTCTGATGGTTTTGCATTTGACGTTTAAGCCTTGGGGTTAGGGCTTCAACACATGAATTTTCTGGAAACACAGTTCAGCCCATAAAACCAGTGTGGCTGGAGCTTTATCAAAGTTATTGAGGTTTTCAAAGAGCTAGCTTTCGGCTTCATTGATTTTTCTCTATTACTTATTCATTTCTATATCATTGATTTTTGCTATTTTCTTGGTCCTTCCTTCTCTTTTGGGTTTAATTTTCTCTTCTTTTTTTCTGTCTTAAGATAGAAGCATATACACTTGATTTTGGAGCCTTATTATTTTTTAATATCCACATTTAAAGCTATATATATACCCTCTAGCAACTGTTCTGGTTGCATCTCCAAATTTTTGAGCTATTGTTTTCCATATCATTTGGTTAAAAATATGTCCTAATTTCCCTTGTGATTCATTTTCTAATCCATGGATTACTTAGGGATATGTTGTTTACTTCCAAGTATTTTAAATTTTTCCAGAATCTTTTTGTTGTTGATTTCTACTTTAATTTTGTAGAGGTCAGAAAACATAATCCATATAATTTCAATCCTTTCGAATTTATTTTATTTTTATTTTAAAAAAAGATTTATTTATTTATTTATTTGACAGAGAGAGAGAGGCAGTGAGAGAGGGAACACAAGCAGGGGGAGTGGGAGAGGGAGAAGCGGCTTCCCGCAGAGCAGGGAGCCCGATGCGGGACTCGATCCCAGGACCCAGGGATCATGACCTGAGCCAAAGGCAGACGCTGCACTGACTGAGCCACCCAGGCGTCCCTCAACTATACTTTAAACGAATTAAAAACATAAAAAGTCTTACATTTCCCATTTTTGGCATTCTTTATGTCCATTTTATATCAATTCCCTTCAGTTTGTAGCTTTTCCTTTTTTTTTTTTTTAAGATTTTATTTCTTAAACTAATCTCTATGCCCAATGTGGGGCTCGAAGCCACAACCCTGAGATCCCGAGTTGCACACTCCACCCACTGAGCCACACAGGTGCCCCGTGGAGCGTTTTCCTTCAATATTTCTTGTAGGGCAGGTCAGCTGGCAATATACGACCTCAGCCTAGTTTGTCCGAAACGTTACGTTTTGCCTTCCCTTTTTGAGGAGCATTATGTCTGGGTACAGAATTCTAAGTTGGTAGGTTTGTTTTTTTTTCCTTTTAGCAATTTAGATACGTCATCGCATTGTCTTCTGGTTTGCATTGTTTCTTACAATAAGTCAGTAGTCATTCTTACCTTTGTTTCCCTAAATGAAAGATATCTTTTTTCCCCTCTGGATGCTTTTAAGCTTTCTCTCTTTTTACTACTAGTTTTCAGAAATTTGATTCAGATGTGTCCTGGTATGATTTTATTTATCTCTTTTTAAAGATTTTATTTATTTATTTCAGAGAGAGAAAGAGAGAGCATGAGTAGGGGAAGGGGCAGAGGGAGAAGCAGGCTCCCTGCTGAGCAGGGCGCCTGATGTGGGACTCGAACCCAGGACCCTGGGGTTGTGACCGGAGCCAAGGCAGACGCTTAGCCGACTGAGCCAGCCAGGTGCCCCTTTTTGAGGCTATTTTAAAGCCTCATTAGAGTGAGGCTGGGTTAGCCTTTACTCTGGGGTGGATTAGCCCTCAGACTAAGATGTGACTCTTCTGACTGTCCATGAAATGCCCTGGGAGCTTAGTGAGGTGTGCCAGGAGCCCAGACATGGCTCTGTCCCCCACGAGCTCTGGGACTTGCCCAGCTCTGCAGTTCTCCAGGAGCTCTTCTTTGCGGAGTCTCATGGGGTTTCCTTGAACACAGGCACAGTTTAAAAATTTACCAAAAACTTTAAGGGAACCTCTGTGTCGATTTCTGGAGCCTGCTCTCTGCATAGCTCCTTCCGGGCGGCACTCTGCCCTGCTCATTCCAACCATTCCAGCCTCTCCAAACTGCAGCCTCTGTGTCTCAAGACTTCTGTTTTCTGTGTCTCAGTGCAGAGAGTACCTCCTGGCAGAAAGGCAAGGTAATTGTAGGGTTCACATCTTTGTTCTTCTTCTCTTAGGGATCCCACGGTCCTGGCCTGTCTATTGTCCAATGACTTAAGAGTTGCTACCTGTTTTCTTTTCTTTCTAGTTTTCTAGTTGTTGATGGCAGGACGACAAATCCCATGCCAGTTATCCCACGATGACCAGAAACAGAAGTACCTTCTATACTTTGTAAGGAGCATATTAACCTATTTTTACACATAGAAGATATATTCTTCCATGATCCGACTTTTTTCTACCAACATGCTAGTGACGCCTTTCCATGTCAGTGCATTTAAATGTATCCTCTTCATGGCTGTGTTGCGTTCTGCTGCGGAAATGTGCTGTCAGAACTTGCTGATGGCTCCCGACGTGGCTCTAGGTTTCTCACTATTACCCATAACATAGTGATGGGAATTCTTATGCATGAGACTTTGTGAACTTGTCTGGGGGTGCCCACTTGCTCAAAGCTCTCGGCCAACCAACCTTGAGCTTTCTCCAAGGGCATTTACATTCTAAGACTTCTCCTAATTTTCATGGGAGAAATTTCTATTTAAACGTGGAGATGCTTCCAGGCCTTTCTGCCGGCCAAGCTAAGGCAGACAGGCCTGGGTAACTGGTTTCTTGCTTTCAGTAAAGAACCCTTGATCAGACTTTGCCGAGACAACTGCAGGGGTGTCCTGTTCGTCTCCCTTGCCCGACGGTGGAAGCGTCTCCCCAGATTACGACATATTCTCTGTGAGACGGCTGGGCCAAGATTCATGTGCTTGCCTCACCGGACAAGCCCCCTGCTGCCACGAGCTACGGCTAAACTCGGCCTTCTGTGACCCCGCGAGTGCTAGAGGCTCCGAGGCTCCCCACCACGCCCCCCGCCATCCTCCAGAGAGATCGGCCGAGGGGAGGCTCCGGAGCCACAGGGGCTGGCCGTCTGTGGGCTATCTGTACACATCGCCACTGCTTCCCAAAACCTTGGGCCAGTTGACGTCCGATAGGTCTCTCCTTCTCACCCAAGGTCCATGGCCCAGGCCCCACCACTCCGGTGCGTCCGCCTCCAGCCTTGATCCACAGCCTGAGCGGAGGCAGCGTAGGACCTGCCCACGGCAGGGGTGGCCGTGGGCCCGGTGGACGCCTGGCATGTGGCACTCGGTGTATTTTGCCGTACTGAGGTGGCCGGAGGCAGCCGCAGGATGTTAGGCTTCTAGCCAGCTACATAATTCTTGATCCTGAGCCCCCTCCCCCACTAATAATCTGTGAGCCTCCCAAAATCTTATGAAAAAAATTCCTCTTCTGGGAGTGCCTGGCTGGCTCAGGGGATTGAGCGGCCGACTCTTGGTTTCGGCTCAGGCCAGGAGCTCGGGGTCATGGGATCGAGCCCAGCATCAGGTTCTGCACTCAGCGGGGGGGGGGGGGGGGGGGGGGGGGGAGTCTGCTGGAGATTCTCTCCCCTCCGCCCCTCCCCCTGCTCATGCACGCACGTGCTCTCTCTGTCTCTGTCTCTCAAATAAATATATAAATCTTTAAAAAATCCCTCTTCCGGGACACCTGCTGGCGCAGGGGGTGGAGCTGAAGACTCTTGATCTCGGGGCTGTGAGTTCAAGCTCCGTGCTGGGTGTAGAGATGACTTAAAATCTTAAAAAAAAAAAAAAGAGATTGGTCTTCTGCTTGAATGTGCCAGAGTCTTCCCACCTGTGGCTGCATGCCTGCTGCCCGCCCAGCATTCACTCCCACTTCTGCCTGGCCTGTGGAACCATTCTTTTGTTGGGGCTGCTAAGCCCCAGGGAGATGGTGTGCTTGGCTGACTCCAACCATGGCAGCCTGGCTCCTGGCTGTCTCGGAGTCTCTCGCGTGGTGGGAGGCCCGTGGCCTGTCCTGGCCAACAAGGCCTAGGGGACAATGTGCCGCAGAGGTTTCTGGAAGAGGTTTCTCCCTTCCTAGAAAAGGGGACAGATGCAGGACGCTGGGGGGTTCAGCCGGTGAAGCCTCTGCCCTCAGCTCAGTCAGGAGCCCAGGGTCCTGGAATCGAGTCCCACATCCGGCTCCCTGCTCACCGGGGAGCCTGCTTCGCCCTCTGCCCCTTCCCCTGCACATGCGCGCTCGCTCTCTCTCTCTCAAATGAATAAGTAAAATCTTAAAAAATAACAAAAAGGGGACAGATGTGACTGGCCCCGCCTCTTCCTCCTTTGTTTTCTTCTTTTCCCCCACGCCTTGACCGTGGAGTGGGCTGTGAACTGTGGTCCAAGTTCCAGCACCCGCCTTGCGAACCGTGAAGACAAAAGCCCGGGCCGCTAGCGGTGCTGGAGCAGAAAGACGGAACGAGTGCGGTCCTGGCCGCGGACGGCCCCACCTCCAGACTGCTGGTTATATGAGAAGCACCAGCCCCTCTGCGTGTCATCCCCCGTTTGCCGGGGACTGTGCAGCCTGCAGCTGCATTTATTCCAAACGAACGTGCAGTTCCTCCCTGCACACGCCTCGGACTTCCCCTGCAGACGAATGGGCGTGTCCACCGTGCTCGCTGGCCTACGGAGGCTCTCACGCGTCGGCGCCACGTCGGGCTACGTCCTCAGCGGGGGGCCCTGGTTGTAAGCGGCAGACACCCGGCACTGGGTCACAAAATGAGACGAGACAGTTTGGGGGATGAGATGGGCAGCCCGCCGAAGTCACAGGAAGACCGAGGGCCTTTCCCAGACGGTGGACAGGAACCCAAGGAAGCAGGCGCCCAGTGCAGGTGCGCCCAGAGTGGTGGTGGCGGCGGGGAGTCTCCTGGCATTGCGCCCTCCGCTGTGGGTCCTGAACTCTCGGTGCTGCTGCTTCCCATCCAACAAATCAGAGTCTTCTCTCTCACTGCTTCCAGACACATCTATACCCTTCCAGGACCGTGTGCTGTGCTTGCGGAGGCTGGGGCAGGGCTGCGGTAGGAGGGCTCACTGGCCGTCATCGCGCATCGCGCTTCGGGAAACCGTAGGCTTCAGGCAGCGAGAGCCACGTGCACAAGGGCGTCTCTTCCGATCTCCCAGCTCCGCGCGCCCGGCCGCCCGCCTCGTGGCTGCGCTGGCTTCTCGACAGGTGGCGGAGTAACCGCAGCACCTCCGGCCCAGTGCGGCTGGAGAGGAGCCAGCGGGATGAGACCCCACGTCAGAGTGAGCCGCACCTGTTCTGACGGCCTGAGGCCTGGATTGTCTGGCCCATCGCCGGGACCGGAGGCGGCATAGGCCCCTCGACCTGGGGCTGAGGAGGGGTGCGGGGCCTGGGTGATGGGAGGGAGGGCCGCGGGAAGCCCCCAGCTCCGTGGTGTGGAGTGGAGCTTCAGAGCCAGACCTTGGGCTTTGAGTCCAGGCTTTGCCACTCGGCAGCTCTGCCCTCTTAGTGGAGCTCCTCGTCCTCGCCCCTGCACGGTGCCCAGGCGGCCTCCGGGGCACCAAGGGCCGAGGACTCGCCACCTAGTCTCAGAAGTGCCGTGGCATCGCTTCTGCCCTGTTCTCTTGGCCACACAGACCTAGGTTGGTACGGTGTGCGCGGGGACCACAGGGACCCCAATACCAGGGGTGGGGCCATCTCGGGGGTGGCCCACCATGGACGGCTGCTGCAAGGTGCCTGCCATCCAAGTATCTGCTTTAGAAGCGATTTAGCAGTTTTATTATTTCTTTTTTTTTTAAGATTTTATTTTTTTTAAGTAATCTTTACCCCTAACATGGGGCTCGAACTCATGACCCCGAGATCAAGAGTCGTCAGCCTGAGCCAGCCAGCCGCCCCAGCCACTGTCATTAGTAAGATGCCGCGAGCCCTTCCTGAAGTCCACTGGAGGAGGCTGAGGGCCGCATTTAGAGAGCAGAGTGTGGCTCTTCTGCAGGGAGTCTTCTGGAAACCGTCCTGGGACATCTCCTTCAGACTCAGATGGCCTCAGCTTGTCCGGTGTAGACAAATAATCCCCTTGGATGCTTTCCAGATTTGTTTTTGCTGAAAATATTACTTTGCTGAAAACGAATCCCTTTTTGTGAGTCCCGCAATCTTGCCTGTCTTGGTGATTTAGGCAAAAGAACGATCCAAACTGTCCCTGTAGCCTTGTCAGGCCCAAGGGAAGATCAGTGCCCCACCCCCACCCCAGTCCCGAGACCGCCTGTCCCGTCCCCCGCCCTGGGAGGCATGGACAAGAGAGGCCAGAGGCCAGGCCCTGCCGCCTGACGGGGGCCTCCTGGACTGATGGGTGTCCACCATTATGGGCAAATGAGCCAGCTGCCAGGGACAGCACAGCTCTGATGACACCGCACGGGGAATGGCCCAGAGGCAAACTATGGAGCATCAGGGAGATAGGAACGGGCCTTCAGCGCTGCAGCCCCATTACATCAGCCGTCCAGGGTCAGGAGATAATTTGTCAGCTCTCTGGCCCACGTGGCCCCTGTGGAAATCAAACAAGCAGTCTTGCCCATTTTTAGAGATAAATTAAATGCATCCATATAAAAAAGTCAGGCAGCTATGCGAAGGGGAGAGGGTGGAGAGGTGGATGGAGCTGTGATTTATCAGCTCTCTAATAAGGGTTTCTGGGGCTGCCCTGGCTGCCTCCCGCCCATCACACAGCGCCCGTGAGCCTCTCCACCGAGGTCGCGAGTGGAGCTGCCACTCCGACTTGCCACCCGCTAGCGAGTGGCGGGCCTCCTGCCAGCTGCAGTGTCGGGAGCATCAAATTCAAACTGCATTGGGAACCAGATGGGGAAGGAGTGAGGGGCGGGCAGGAAGGGGCAGTGCTGCCGGAAAGGTCTCACCAGCTACCCTGGGGCCAGATCTGTGCAGCCAAGGGTGCGGCTGAGCCCTCAGGGCCACACCCGGGTTTCAGCAGCTCTGGAGCCTAGAGGTTGCCTGAGGGCTGGACTCCCTCAGGTCCTCAGTGGGGCCACTGCCCTCCCTGCCACCAGGTGCCTTTCCCCTGCACCCACCCTGTAACGTGTGCCAGTCTGCTAGGTGAGAAATGACACCTTGTGGCTGTTTGAGGGTTCCTGTCTGAGTTTGGGGGGCTGGAGCACTGTTTTCGTTCTGCCTGGGGTCACAGTGGAAGGTCTGTTCATGGCCATGGCCTATTTTTTATTGAATGCTGCTGATTTTCCTAACAAAGACCCTCTGATGTGTTGAGAATGTTAACATTTTGTTGTGTATGTTAGACATGGCAGCCCAGTTTGTTGCTGCACACTGGTTCTGGGGTGGGGCTGGGAGGAGGGTTGGCCTTGCTCTGAAAGGTGGCCGACAGATTTATCGTGGATTTATATCACTACTTTACTGTCAACCAATACTTAGGGAGGGCCTCATGGGAACTGTGCCGGATACAGCTGGAGACACAATGGGCAGAAAGAACTCAGGTCCTAGTAGAGGGAAACAGACTTAAAGACAAGGAAACTGCAGTGTCAGGGGTGGGGGATGTGAGCTACGGAGAAAAAGCTGGGAGGGGGTTGAAAGTTTAAATAGGGACTGGAGGTAGCCTCTCTGAGAAGACAATATTTGAGCAAAGATTTGAAGGAGGAGATGGGGCACCTAGATGGAAGGGAAAAGAGACATCCCCGGAGGCACGGACAGTGCAAAGGCCCTGGGGTGAGTGCAGGTCTGGGTATATTCCAGGAAATGCAGAAAGGCCTGGAGCTTGAGTGTTTGGGGCCATGAGATGGTGGGGGCAGAGCAGGGAAGTGGTCAGATAAAACAGGGCTGTGGGTTCCTGGGAGGACTTTGGCTTCTCCTCTGAGTGGGGGTGGGCAGTCGTCAATTTTCTAGCAATGCAGTGTGGACAGCTGACCAGGATTCCCAGTTTGGGTAGAGAGCCCTGAGGCTGGGAGCTGGGTGACTTACAGAGGTTCACCTCCCCAGCCCTGGGGCCACCAGTCCCTCTGAGGACCTCCCTGTCTGCCTGCCTGCCCTTCCTCCCTGCCAGCACGTGGGACTCCTGAGGCCCATCCAGGGGAGCAGAGGCCATGCGCTGCGCCGCCCCCGCCCAACAGAGAGGAGAGGGGAAAGGGGTTGGGGTGGTGGGTGTCCCCGAAGTGTGGCCCCCATTGTGCACGGAGACGAGGTGTCATCGGCTCTGTCGCCCGTGCTCCTCCCCAAAGGGCTCTCTGCTCCAAGCTGGGCTCCCCAGAAGAGAGTAGGGGCAGCACCTCCTTGGCCCTGTCACTCAACCCATTCCCCTTCCTGGAGGCCGGGGCTGCCCCGGGGCCTCGCTCTCACTCTCCGTCAGCTGGGGCCGGATCACAGGCGGGGGGCGGGGGGCTTCTCTGCGCTGAGGCTGCGGGTCCCTACGGCCTTTGTGCAGAGCCCCGCCCCGGCCATCTGGGCAGGCCCGAGGCGGGAGCGGGGGCCGGAGGGCACGGCCGAGGGGATGCCGGATCCCCGAGAGGCCCGTCTCCCCAGGCAAGGGGCAAGGTTCTGTCCTGGAGGGGCTTTGGAACGCGGCGTAAGTTATCTCCCCGGAAGGGGCGGGGGTCCCAGGCGCCGTTGATTTCATCAGTGACTCCCTGAAGCAGAGCTGACCTAATGGAAATTCTCCCAAAGCCTTTTCTCGAAACCTCTCCGCTCGGCTTCGGGGCTGGGGCAGGGGGCGGCGAAGGGAGGCGGTCCCGGAGGAGGGGGAGGCCGGCTCGCCCTGACGGGGACGCCCGCCGCTGCGGCCTCGCGGGCCCAGGGACGCCTTTGTCTCGCAGAATGCGCGGCCAGATGTCGCCCACCGCGCTCGAGCGGGCCGTCTCGGAAATTCTGGGTCTCCTTTTTGTACCGCGGTGCCGATTCTCCTACAATAATGACATTTCCGCCGCAACACAGCGCTTCCTCCTCCCGGTCCAGGTTAGAGGGTCCGGGCGCCCCGGCCGAGGAGGGGCGGGCGAGCACCGACCCCGGGGCAGCCCGGCGAGGCCGGCGGGGGGAGGGGGGCGCACCTGCAGGACCCCTGGTTCGCGCCCCGCCAGGAGGCAGGAGCGCGCCCAGACTTGCAGCACAGGCCAGGGTCGCACTCCGCGCGAGGACCCCGGGCGCCCTGGGAACCCGGGGTCAGAGGGCGGCGGCCCCCTAGTGGCGGGGGCGGGGCCAGGGCCGGGGCCAGGGCCAGGGCCAGGACTGGGGCCGCTCGTAGGGCCCAGTGCGCAAGCGCCAGCCGCCCCGCCCATCGCGCGCTCCTATTGGGCGCCGAGCCGCCGCCCCGCGTGATTGGCCTGGGCTGCCGCCCTGTCGGCCAATGGACGCGCGGCTCCTGGCGGGCCGGGCGGCGGGGCGAGGCCGGCTGCGGGGGCTGGGCCCGCGGGTCTTCTCTGGCGAGGCGTGCGGGGCGGCGGGGCGTCTCCTCGAACGCTCGGGCTGCGGTCCTTCAGTAGGGGTGAGCCCGCGACTGAGCCTGCGATTCCCCCCGACCCCGTAACGGACCTGTGCACAGAACCGCAGTCTGCCCAACCGGAAGCCGCCGCCCCACGTTGGCCAGAGCGGCCCGGGGCGACCCACGCAGGAGGGTGTCCCAGTCGCCCCGCCACCTCTGCTTATCCCTCGCGGTCATCCTGCCGATCCCCAAACCAAGGCTTTAGAAAGCAAACAAGCCTACACTTGTCAAAACCAGCAGCATCACCAAATATCAGCGGTGGCGGGGTTGGCGGTAAAGACAAATGCTTTCTTCTCTGTCGTTTATAAATGATCTTCAATGAATAGATAATTTGTAATGAAAATGTTCGTTATTAGGGGCGCCTGGGTGGCTCAGTGGGTTGGGCGTCTGCCTTCAGGTCAGGTCATGATCCCAGGGTCCTGGGATGGAGCCCCACAGCGGGCTCCCTGCTGGAGGGGGGAGTCTGCCTCTCCCTTTCCATTTGCCCCTCCCCCTGCTTGTGTGCGCGCGCTCTCCCTCGCAGATAAATAAATAAATAAATAAATAAACAAAATATTTCTTTAAAAAAATACTACTTAAAAAAAAAAAAAGTTAACGCCACACCGTGATAAACACACGAAGAAAAGGAGCAGGTGGTGATGGGGATGTAGTGACCCGAGCCCCGTCAGCGCTGAAGACAGAATCACCGTCCACTCCCAGCTGTACGCCCCAGCCCTTGAAAGCAGGAGCTTCAACAGACCCTGGTAAGCCAGTGTTTATTGTACCACTACCACAATGCGGACGTGTCCATCCACAGAGGAAGAGGTACGCGCGAAGTGTGTCCACACAGCGGAACGTTATTCCGCCTTAGGAAGGAAGGACATTCCGACATGGTGCCGCGTGACGAAGCTTGAGGACGTTATGCCAAGTGACACACATCAGACAGGAACAGACAATATTACACGATTGCGCTTACATGACACACAGCACCGGCAAATCCATAGACCGGGAAGCAGTTGAGCGCTTACGGGGGCCGGCGGGAGGGTGGGCTGTGGAGGTACGAAGTTTCTGTTTGGGATGATGGAGCAGCTCTGGGAACGGACGGTGCAGATGGCTTCACAGCGCCGCCGATACACTTTAATGCCACTGAACTGTACACTTAGAAGCGACTTTAAAGTGGCGAGTTTAATGTCATATATATTTTACCATGATTTAAAAAAATAATGATGTAATATACCGAACCCATGGAGTTGTACCCTTCAGAGGGCTGAACTGTATCTCAGCAAAGCTGTTGAAATATTTAAAGCTGTAATATTGGAGACTGTGTCTGCCATGCCCCCTACAAGGGTGCTCTTGACCCAGGTGAGGCCAGATTTGGACGGGGGTGTAGATTACTTCCGGTGGGCTGGGACACGCTGCTTTAGCAGGTGTGCGCACCGCCTTCTGCATCGCGCCTGGCGGGCAGTGAACAGGGCCTCCCCGGAAAGCACACAGCAGAGGCCATGTCCGTTAGAGACAAGGCCTGGAGCCACACAACCGCACCTGATGGGGATAAAACTAGACCCAGCTCCCGATCTCGTGCTCCTTCCACTCTCCCCAGCCCCGCCCCGCCGCCTCGGGCATCTAGGCGGGAACCCAGCAGAGTCACCCCAAAAGGCGTCTTGCTTTTTACTCTCATAGGACAGCCTCCTTTTTGGTTCCTAAATTACCTCCCACCCAATCAGGAATACGGGCTCCGGGAGGGCGGGGGCGCTGTCCACTGGGTGTGGAGGGGTCCAGAGGCCAGATGCTGGAGAACCGCCTGCCTCCCCTCCCCGCAGGGGGTCCTGCAGGTCGGCCGCCTTCCCGGCCGCGGCCGCTGGAGGGCGCCCGCGTACCGCTCCTGCCGTCCGGCTGCCTCTCCCCGGGGAGGGCCCTCGGCGGCGCCGGAGGTTGATCTCCTGGTTCTCGCCAGGGCGGTAGGCGGAGGGTGGGAGCGGGAGGCCGCGCGATGTCTTTAGACCCGGTCCCCAGATCCGCCAGGCCACTTCCCGCCTGGAGGCTGCACCGCAGCTCGCCGGCTAGCGGCGAAAATGCAGCAAAGACTTAGCGGGCGAAGTCACCGCCATTCGTTCCTTCCAGGGCCGTGTGCCTAACTGCTTGGTACTCAGCTCCTCAGCTCCTCGCACGCAAACCTGGACGATCCCGGCCTTAGGAGGGGGCGGCTGTGTCACTTCCTCAAGACGTGATACTAGACGGCCAAAACCCGTCATCCCTCTCACCTGTCATGCCTCTTGGGTCCCTGCGGCCCACCCCCAACACCTCGGTGCCTCAAAGCTCTACCCTAGGGGCAGGTGGGGTCCTCAGCAGGTGACATGCGAGCAAGAGCCAAGAGAGTGACCCTCTCCCCGCCCCTCCCTGGCTCCCCTCCACCTGGCAGGAGCTCTGTCTGCAGAGCTGGGCCTGGAATCCAGGCTGCCTCCTCACAGTGGCCTGGCTGGGAAGGGGGCAGCATCCACACTGCTGCCCCCTGCCACGGGCCTCTTCATCGTCCAGTGAATGAGCCCAGGCTCATTCCTGGACACGGGATCCTCACCCGGCCCCTAGCCTTGCTGGTCGTTAACCCCAGCGCCCTTTCTCAGCTCCTGCTCTGTGGCTCCTGCATGCGGGCAGATGAAGGTCTCCCGCGGACCACTCTGTCCTCCGTGGCAGTTTACTGCTAAGACCCTGTCTGCTTTGGGGGGGGGGGGGTCCAGTCACAGTCACATGACATCAAGGGACAGCTGTGGTCTGACTGCTCAGGGTGACAGTGAGAGCACCACTGCAATAGCACGTGATGAGCAAGAGTCCTCCGGCAGCTGGGTGGGAGCCCCGCGCCCCCACCCCCAACAGCGCCAGGGTAAGGAGGGTGTTGAGGAGGTGGCTCCGCTGCCCTTACTGGAGTCAGGGGACTGGGTGCGGCTCGGGTAGGGGCGTGCCCCAGCAGCTGTTCGGGCTACCAAGCGGTGGCCAGCTCTGGGTCAGCTAGGTCACAGAGCAGCCAGCCCCTAGATCATTCCGGGCCTGCCCGAGGGGGAGGCTTCCACTCCAGGTGGGTGACTGGGGGCCCTAGCTATCACCTCCACAGTCTGTTTCCTCTTTCCTCTGCTGGCTCGCGGGGCCTCCTGGGGCAGTCTCCTCTCTAGGTGGGGCCTCCCAGCTTCCGGAGGCCTCCGTGGGAGAACAACAAAATGCCTCTGAAAGGAGCCCGTGGTGTTGTGAAGCTCTGGTGCCCCAAAAGTTTGTAGGGCAGGCAGCTGAGAAGCCCAGAGTGGCTGAGTCTTAGCGGGACCAACGGGTGTCCCTCAGCGCGGCGCTGCTCACCACCCGCTGAGCCTCCTCAGCAGCCCTGGCCTCTCTCCCCTCACTGTGGTCAGTGCAGCAGGCCCTTGCCCCCTAAACAGCAGGAAAGCGGTGTGTCCCACTCCCATCTGCCCCCCAAACTCTCACCAGGGAGACACCCCAAGGGACACGCGTGCTGTCCCCTTCTTCCTGTGCGCCATCCCAGCCAGCCGGATGGGGCCTGTTTAATTGATTCAATTTGTCCGACAGTAAAAACACTCTGCAGATGTCAGTCTCCCAGCACCCCACCCCCAGGGAGGCAGCAGACACCTGCCAAGGCCCTGGGGCTGGGAGTCCTTCCAGGGGCCACTACAGCCAGGCTGCGGGGGAGGCCCCTGGCTCCCATGCTGCTTGGAGGGAGCTGCAGCCAAAGAGACATCTATGGCTGAGGGGCTGCTCCAACAGTGGCACAGAGGCATTCTGGATGCCGATCAGATCAGAGTCTGTCTTTCTCAAGGAATTATGGTTTGTACGGACTCCCAGTCCCAGGCAGATGACTCCAGCTTTGGTTGAGATGCTATTCCTGGGCCAGTGTTAGGGTTCCATCTTCTCCATCAGCTAGGCTTGGGGGCTTTTCCAGGTCAATGGGGGATGGGAGGCGGGGCTGAGGATTCCCTGGGGCCTGGCTGCCCCCTTCCTAGGCACCCCCCACCCCCATTGCTTGGTGGTCTCCTTGGTTGCCACCTGGTGGAAGAAAAGGAGTTGAGCCTCTGAGTTCACAGCTGGTTGGGGACCTCAGGTTCCCCCCGCCCCCCCCATAGGAGCCCTGGGTCCACAGCCTGGGCAGTCCTGCAGCCTGTCTGCCTGTGGGGATGGGGGGGGGGGGCACTGCCCCACTGGGAAATGCTTTCTGGCAGTTTCTAGGGGGTAAGGTGGGAGCCAGGAGGGAGACTCAGACCTGAACCCCTGAACCCCTAGCCCATCCCAGAGCCCATCTTTTCCTGTGTGGGCCTCTGGCTCCTAGAGACACCACTTCCCACCCCAGAGGGGGACCACTGGAAGAGTGAGAGAGCAGGGATGATTTAGGGAGAGTTTGCACAGCTGGCCAGGCCGAGGCAGGGGCTTCTCTCTGCCCCATCCCCCACCCAGCCCCAGCTGGAACAGGATTCCTCAACCGAGATTAGGAAAGGACTGTCATCCTGAATATGGTCTCGTGAATATGTTAGCCAAGTGCAGACACCCAGCCCCCTCCTCGGCGCTCCCCTACGTGCACCCTCTCAGGAAAAATCGGGACTTTCTAGCGTTCACTTGTTAGATTTTACAAGGATCCCAAGCTCATTTTTTACGGGCTCTTCTCCACAATTCCTAGGAGACAGAGAGAAAGCAAGGGTAAGGGAACCGAGCGACAGAGAACTGAAAGGGCTTGTCCAAGGTCAGACCCTGCACAGGCCGCGTGTCAGGCGGTAGATTCCTTCTCCCGCGTGTGAACAAGTTGGGGTCTGGGGGAAGGCCGGGTCCCCCGAGCGGCCATTTTGGAGGGACGTCGGGTGGCGACCTGCGGCTCCCCACCAGCTCCCCGGCGGCCTGGGGCCCGGCTCCGGGTGGGGGTGCCAGGAGGCGGGGAGCGGGAGGTGGGGCGCGGAAGGTGGGGCGCGCAGCGCCGCGGAGGAAAGAACAAAAGGGAGCCCCGCCCCCTCCCCGGGCCTGCCCGCGGCTGCCAATCGTCGCGGCCCCTGCTGACGGCGCTCTCTGATTGGCTAAACGGCGACCAATCCGGAGCCAGAGCCGCGAGCCCGTGCGGCCCCACGTGGGGCGGTGCGCGCGGTGCTCGCGGGCCCCGGGGTGTGGGCGGGGCGTGTGGATCGGGGCCGCGCCTCCGGGATCAGACGGCGACAGCGACCAAGCCCGCGCTTCGCCCCTGGGGACCCCGCCCCAAGGCTCCCCGCGCCTCTCCTGCCTTCGCCGAGGCCCCCGAGCGCCTTGTGCACGCAAAGCGCCGTACCATCTTCTGGCTACTTTGCTGTGCGGGGCCGGGGTGGTGGCTGCCCTCGCTGCACACACGGGGGTGAAGTGACAGCCTCAAAGCCACCCAGCCTGTTAGGGATGAGGCCGCTGCTTGGCCGCGGGGTCTCCCTTTCCCTGGGAGCCTGGGCGGAGGGCTTCTTCCCCCGCCCAGCCCCCCACCTCTGTACCCCCAGGGGACCCGGGAAGGAAGGAGCCTGTCTCCGGGCCTAGCCCGGGAGGCTGAAGCAGGTGGGGTGGAGGGAAGGAAGACGTGGTATGCTGTGGGTGGTGGAGGGGCCGGGTGGGGTCGGTTCCTTCACTGATCGAGTCAGCTATTGATGCGTCCTACTATGTCCTGGGGGTACAAACGGCAGTGGCCCCAGCAGAGGCGAGGGGGCTAGCCTCCCCCTGGCTTCCGTTAATTACTCCAAACTACTCCAAAAGGAACATACAAGAATGTTCTTTGATATGAGTCATTGACATGGTCTTACATTTTTATAGCACCCTCAGACAGGGTATTTGAGTGGAGAGTTGAATAAATGGAAATCCAATGAATTAAAGGACAGACCGTGCAGTACCCAGGGCCAGCAACAAAGGGAGCTGTTACCACTCCAGACCCAGAGGGCAACGGTAGTCACAGGAGAGGCTCAGCCAGCAGGAGCTGTGACCTTGGGGAGAGGGACACATCGACCTGGCAGGAAGGAGAATGGATATACTGACCTCGCTTTCCTCCTGGCTGCTTTTCTTGTCTGCAGGCTCCTCATTGGCTAAATCCGGCCCAAGCGGGGGCAAGGGAGTCCCCACTGATACTGTGCCTACTGGACAGCCTCTGGCTACCATGCAGGGCCGCTGGGGCAGTAAGGTGTCCAGTGCCTGTTCTGAGGCGCAAGTACACTCATCCCAGAAACGTTGCTGTTTTGTTTCATGGGCAGTGGCATACAATTAAGTGAAAGCCATGTGCGTCCCATGCAGAGGTGGCCTCCAAATGGGTGGGGCAGGGCTTAGCGGAGCCCTTCTCTCCTGCAGAACCATTTGGAGCCTCTCCTGCCAAGACAGCCTGCAAATGATGAGTGCAAGGCAAGGCTAGGCGGTGGGTGAACAGTGCTCCTGTCAGTGCCAGTGAGCAATGAAGTTCAGGCGTCTCCTCCTCCAGGAGCCTTCTGGATACTCCATGTTCGTTAAACAGTTGCCGTGGGGGACTATAAATCCAGTAGGGACTGGCCTTGTTCACTGTGCCCTCTTCATGGTGCCTGTGTCTCCTGGGTGCTCAGTACACTGGAGGATGAATGGACCATGCTCTTTGCCTGGGTGAGGCCAAAGACAGATCTTCCCTCTGAAGTAGGGGCTTTTATTCACCCAGAGAAAGGGGGCCTTTCTCTGCCCAGCCAGGGCTCAGCCCCAGGGGACCCCAAGGAGTAGGGCAGTTCATGGTCCATTAGCACAGCCACACATAAGCTCGGGCTAAGGCAGCCTGAGCCAAGGACCTGGAGCGGTTCAGGCGGGAGAGGACCCCTGGCAGAACGGGGACAAGGGAAGGAGGTGGCACTTGAGATGGCTTTGAAGGGGAGGCAGGGGCAAGGAGGGAAATCGTGTGGCATCTGGGGAGCCTGATCTTTAATTCATACTGACGGAACCACCCACCTGCCCTCCGAGGCTGGGGCCTCGCTCAGCATAAGCCATGTGCTCCGTCCCACCACGGTGTCGTATTTTGTAGTCTGGGGGCACCACGGCTTATTCTCTTGGTCTGCTCTTAATGGACCTGTGGGCTCTCCCCAGAGTTGAGGAATAGTGCTGCTATGAACATTCTAGTGCGTGTCACCTGGGTTTGTGCCTGGCAGTGGGGTTGCTGGGGGGCAAATGTTCGGCTTGGGTACAGATGGACCCGTCCTCCAAGTGGCAGTGCTGACTTCCATTCCCACTGGCAGCGTGGGTGGGTCTGGTGGCCCTGTCCCTGCGCCAGCCCTTGGGATTATGTGTCTCTTACTCTGCCATTTGGGGGTGGGGGCAACACACACCACCTCTCGATCTTCCTAATGCCTCCACGGATAGGAGGCGAGGGGTATGATCCCCATTTACAGGACAGAAACTCTGGCCGACCTGCCAATGAGCCCTGGAGCTGCTTCTGGAATTCCAGCCTCAATTCTTCCAGAAAATGAAATGTGGCTGGTATGGATAGCTGGCCGGCCCTGGGGCACAGAGCTCCAGCGGGAGGTCAGGACTGGTGCAGAGCAAAGTGAGCTGGGAAGGAGATTCTGGGCTTTGGGGGAGGACGGGGGTGGGGGGAGGCTGTGGGAGCTGAGGAGGGGCGGTGGGGAGCGCAGTGGTGTCAGCAGGGTCAGTGCCCACCTGGTGGGGCTTTGCTGGGTGCACGTTTGTGCCCAGACCCCGAGCCGGGTGCAGGAACATAATGGTGAAGACACACAGGCAGGGGCCCTGCCCGCACGTTAATGGCAGTCCAGGGCAGCGGGCAATCAAGGAAATCCACAATAAATACATAATTACAGGCTGCGATGAGCGCTCTGTGCTGCGAGAGGCCTGACCCGGCCTGACATTAGGACCGAGAATGAAGTGGCCTCAGAGATCACGATGTCCCGGGGACTCTTAAAGGAGGTGTCCCAGCAGAATGGGGATGAGAGTCTGGGAGGAAGTGCAGAGGTGGACAGGGGCCCTCAGAGCCTGGGGGGGGCACTAAACCACACCCAGGCTCAGGATTCGTCTCCACAGGAACTCCAAGATACAGTGACTTCAACAAGGGAGAAGTTTCTTTCTCTTTCATGTAAAGCCTCCGGGAAAGCTTCGGAGGCTCCAGGGTCATCAGGAACCTGGGCTCCTTCTGGCCCGTTGCTCTGTTATCCTCAAGCGCGGCTTCCTCCTCGTGGTGCAGTAGGGCTGCTGCAGCCCTCCCGTGTGCGGTGAGCAGCAGGGGGGAGGAGGGACGAAGGAGAGGCACAGCCCTGACCCTGAAGGACACGTCCCACTGCACGTGCTGCTGCTGTTCACCCTCACTGGCTAGAGTGTGGTCCCGGCGAGGCATCTAGCTGCAAGGGAAGCTAGGGAATGTGACCTTGACCCTGGACAGGCAGGGGCCCAGCTACACGTTGGGATTCTGTGACAAAGGGAAAGGGGAAAGCAGATATCAGGACCGCGCAGTCTCTGCTCCTCCCAGTAACTGGAAACCAGGAGACGCTGCTGAAGGCCAGAAGTGACCAGTGGATGGGAGCCCCATCCCTCTCTGCACAAAATGTGTCCCTCGGCGCCCAGCAGCGGGGGCTGCGGGGTCACAGTGCACCCTGGAGCCCCCACCCATGCCCTGTCCTGTGGGCACATCCTTTCATCTCATTTTCAGAGATGAGGAAGCTAGGTC
The DNA here is from genome assembly GCF_023065955.2 of Ursus arctos. NCBI lineage: Eukaryota > Metazoa > Chordata > Mammalia > Carnivora > Ursidae > Ursus > Ursus arctos. The sequence goes on from NW_026622919.1 coordinate 1,514,208, forward strand.
TCAGGGGAGCAAAGGCCCCCAGCTGAGAAGCCAAGACAGGCAGGCCTGCTGAGAACTTTCCAGAACTTCTACCCATCTGGGGGGAGATTCAAGATCATGAGGTCCCCGTCACTCCCTTACCAAGATGCTCCCTCTCTCCCAATCCCTTGTGGACTGAGGCTGTCACTGCCTCCTCTTTAAGCAGGACACAGGAGTGGCCATAACCCCCCACCCCATGACCCGCCGTCTTCCCCGAGCACGGGGGGCAAGGCAGGGACAGTGATGGATGGCCAACCCTGGATGACCAGGGTGCCCTCAGCAGTGGACAGAAGCACAGGCAGAGAGGAGAAGGCCTGGGAGCTGCCCCTCTCAGTCCTGGCATGCTCCCCCGACCACCCTGCTCAGCTCTCTGTTTGGGCCCCAGGGCGGCATCCTCCCGGGCCAGAACCCGCTCTCAGATCTGAGTCATCGATGTAACTCCCTGCTGTATTCTGTCTTTACACTCACCTGAAAGTTTACAGAGGGGCACATGCTTGTAAAATAAAAGCAGACATTTCCAGGGTGCATAAGGTCCGAAGTCAGGTCCTGTTCCCCAGGTGCGCTGACGCCTCCCCCACGGGGCCCAGAGTTGATCTGGGGTGGCAGTTGCCAGACCGTGTCTACACCCGTGTTTAAGTGCCGCATGCACACACACAGATGCAGAATGGGCCATGGACACGGTCAGGCGTACACTGCCCCCTGCTCCCCTCCCCCGCTGGATGCACAGCGCCGAGCGGGGTCTGCCAGTCCGGTCGGATAGCTGCTGATGGGCAGGGGGGCTTCCGGCTTTCTGTTGGCAGTCTTGGCCTTGCAGTACTTGTGCAGTGGCTCTGGGGGGTGGGTTCCCAGAAATTCACCACCCTTTCTCCCTCATCAGGCCTCCACGGGCCCCTCCTGCCACGAGCGCGTGCTTGCAGGACCAGAGCCCAGGGGGAGGGTGTGCACTGGCAGGAGGAGCGACTGCGGGCGTCTGGCTGCTCTGGGAGAAAGGGGCGGCAGGCCAGACACCCGACCCTCAGGGCTGGCGCACCCAAGTCCCTCCAGTTACGACCGAGGGAATCCCAACGCCAAGGTGCTCAGCTGAAGGTGCCACCAGAACAGCCAGGGGCAGCCCTGGCCTCTGGGTCTCCGAACCCATCGCGGAGTTTCTCTTGTCGCCTGCCTTTGCTTCTCTCTGCATGTGGGCCAGGCCACCTGCCCCCCGTGGTTACCCAGTAGGAACACAGGGTTCTCACTGCTCGTCCAGAAAAGGGCCCCATCCCTGGGCCAGGGGTCAGGGCGCTGTGACCACCCAGGCCTGGGTTCTGAGCTCACCCCTGTGCCGGGGGCGGTTGGCAGGTCTACAGAACTGCGTGCATCTGGTGAGGGCAATTCCTGCAGGAAGCAGGGGCATCTGCTGCAGGAAGAAGTGACCAGTAAGCACACTCCGGCCCCCGGGGAAGTAACACGTTCTCCCTCCACTCACACTCACGACCCCAGGGGCCCTGCTTGGCAGAGTGCAGCTGTCTGAGGGTCGACCAAAACATTTCCTTCCCAAGAGAGGTTGACCTACGGCACGTGACCGTGGCAGTGGCAGGCGACTGGGACCACAGTCCCCCGGGGCGTGTCCACTCCCTGAGTTCTGGTGAGATTCTGCCCAGTGTCTGCAGCCTCGACTACATGCCAGAACTGCCCACCGCCAGCATGTCCAAGACCCCACAGCGGGAGGAAGGAAGAGGAAAGGAGGAGAGAATACAATGCGTCCAACCCCAGACAAGTCAAGGTGACCTCCTTTCTTCTCCCCATGGGTCACAAGCCACTATTGGTTTTCATGATCCCTCTGGGCTGACCTTCCATATTGCCCCTGCCTTTAGCCGGGGCCTCGGATGTGTGGGTTCTCCCTTCGTGGGCTCACCCAACCTTTATTGCTGAAGGGGTCGGAGCCCTTGTGCCTTTGCCCTCCTGGGATTGCAAAGGTCCCTCCCTTAACACATTAGCATGCCATGGAAGAACGTTCCTGAGGTCCCTAGTCCCACCCATGTCTTCCTGCCAACTGCAGGCCAGCCTGGTCACCCCACACCCTGTTTCCCCATTCACTCGGTGTGACCCCGGCTCCCATTTCCTGGGCTGGCCCTGTCCTCCCCTGGGTAACACACTGCAGACCAGCCCAGCTCTGAGGACAGAAAGCAGAGCCCAGGTTCGGTGGTACAACATAAGACACTGTGCCTGCTCCCCCAGCTCCTGGACATGTGTGGGGTGAACAAGAGATAGTCCTCATGTGGGTCTGTGGGCTGCACCCCCCAGCCCGAGCCCGGATGCCAGGGCAGGCATGGCATGGCGATGGTCATAGCCCTTTGCTCAGAAATGGGTTCCTTGTTTGCAGGGGCTGGGTGGGGTCTCCTGGGCAGGTCTAGGGGTTCAGAAGGCCCACGAGGACGTGCCGCGACAGAAGGGCCCAGAGTAATCAACCTGCTGCTGCACAGCTGCCGGGTCCCCTGAGACGCGGTATCACAGTTGGGGTTTGAGGTCCGTTGTTGTCCCTGACACTTGGGTATTTGTCGGTTGGCATCCAGGTCCGCCACCAGGAGGAAAGGTTCATGGTGGGGTCCTTGTGTGCACCCTTCCTGCCCATTATGTGCTCAGCATGAACGCATGAAGCAAGCCTGAGGCTGACTGGGGGAAGGGGAGCTGACGGGCAGCCCTGGGGTGGGTCACGCGCCTGCCGGACCAGGCAGGGCTCTTCGGCAGTGGACCTCTGATGACGTTCACATGGCAGGCAGATGTTCAGCCTCTGGGCACAGGCCATGATGTCTGTCCACTCTCTCCAAACTTCCTGAGTCATTTGCTCCTTCCAAGTCACTCATGCCTGGCCAGATGGCTGGACCCTACCCAGGACTCTGTGTAGACCCTGGCCTTGGACATCCAGGCCTCTGCTCAACATTCTGCCCCCACCCCCGGCAGGATTGTCCTGCGAGGCAGGGCTGTGATGGCACTGGGGTCCACTTGGGGCTGGGGCCGGCACCTCTCTACACCCCCACTGCTTCTCCCTTGGTCAGCAGATTCTGGGGCCTCGTGAGGCCATGAGTTTGCCGCAGGAGTGGCCTCCCGTGCCTTGGGGCCTGCTTGGCCTCCTCTGTGTGCACTCTTTCTGCTCCATGCTGGACACCTGCTGGTCAGGTGGGCCAGGGAGCACCCGGTTTGACAAACAGTTGGGTTTCAAGGCCAACCCAGTGTCCCACAGTAGCAAATAAACACAGGACATCGTGTAACCAAAACACAGGACATCGTGTAACCAAAAACTTTAGAGAAGGGGCGCCTGGCGGGCTCGGTCGCTAGAACCTCCGACTCTTGATCTCGAGTTCTGAGTTTGAGCTCCTCGCTGGGGGTAGAGTTTACTTAAAAAAGATTTAGATGAACCGAGTAACTTTTCGTGTAAGTACATCCCTGATACTGCACGGACCGTACTTACACCAAAAGTTATTTGCTGAGGGCAGCACCAAGCCAGGAGACCCAGGTTTCACTGGGGGTCCCCTGGGGGCGGCCTCCAGCGCAGGCACCCGGGTCCCGGCGGGTCACCTACGCGGGCGGTCGCTCGCCCCTCTCAGGCTTGCCTGAGAGCCCAGGGGCAGACCCTGATTGGCTCAGCTAGGGTCACGTGTCCACCCCCAAAGCCAATCACCTAGCCAGAGGGGATAAGACTCCCTGATTGGACTAGCCGGTGGCTGATGGCAGCCCGCGTGGCCCAGTGCGTGCAGGGCTAGTAGCAGGGCGCCTAGTGCCGGCTCCCGGGGTGCAGGGGAGGTTCTTCCCGCGGCCCGAGGGCCTTTCGGGCCTGCGGAATGGTGGCCTCGGGCAGCGTCGGAGGGCTTCGGGTGTGCGCAGGCCCGCGGGGCTGGGGCGGCGTCGTTTCCCTCCGCCTCCAGGAGCTTGTGCGGAGGCCTCGGGCAGAGGTGGTCCCTGTGTGCGCCGCTGCCTGGCGCGGGGCTCGTGTCTCGTTCCTGGGGCGCCCGCCACACCCGCTTCCAGCCCTTGTCCGGCCGGTGCCCGAAGAGGGGAGCCCCAGTGCCCCGGGTCCTCGCCCAGGAGCAGAGGGGGTGGCCGAAGGGCTCGGTGGTGAAAAATACAATTACCATGTCTGCAGTCTCCCGACACTCGGCCTGCTCGCTGCCGGCCCCCAAGTCTGTTTCTTATAAGTGAAAACAGATTTCCTGACAAGGGGCAAGATCTTAAACTTGTTCAAAGGCTCCCAAATAAAAAGGGTGGTTTTAACTTTCCCCTCTCAGCAAACCAAATTGTGAGGAGGCCCCTAAACCATTCCACCGCTGCGGGAAGGGTTCGGGTTTAGCCCACCCCCACCGCCATCTGGAGCGCTTCTTCTCACTGGAGCCCCAGCCCCCACCCCCAGGCTGGGCCAGAGCGGCTCTCCTCCAGGCCTCGGGGCCGGCCTGCCCCAGGGTCAAGGACCCAGGCCTAGGGGTGGTTTTCTGCGGCACCGTTTTCTAAGGTGACGCGGAGGACGGTGGTGCCCACCCGGCAACTCCTGTTTTCCTCTGAAAGCTGCTTCAGCTTGAATTTTGTTCTTTGGATTAAACCAGTTAAAGGAAGCAGCTGAGATGCCCCTAGAAGTGCTTTCTGCCAGGGGTAGGGTTTCCTGGGAGAGGAGCAAGACTGCTCCCTTCCTTGGGCTCCTTGACCCGGACTTGTTGGCCTGCAGCTGCTCTGTACTAATGCTCTGTACTAACTCAGCTTCTGTGCTGGCCTGCCTTCCTGCTGGGCTCTGAGCTCCTGGAAGGTGGGGACTTCCTGAATCCCCCTCAGCTCTGCATCCCAGTGCCTGGCAGAGGGTCCAGCACACAGTAGGTCTTCAGCACATACTTGTGGAAATGACAGACGGACTGTGGATGGCTGAGATGCAAACAAGTTGTGTTCCTGTTGGGAGCAGATTGCATCTGCAAGGACTAAGAAACCCCTTTTCTGATGTGTGGGTCGGCTGCTTCCACGATGTTTGCAGTATATGGGAGGCTTTGGCAGCTTCCCCCCCAGCCCTGGCTATCTGCAGCGGCTGCTTTCCTTCTCCATCGAGGGAGACAGGACTGGTGAAGGTTTTCTCTGAACCCCTGGGACGCCTAGGGTGCTGGGTCAGCCCTGGGCCTTTTCTCTCTGTGGACAGGTGCAGTCTGCCTTGGGAGCCCTGCAGAATCAGACAGGAAATGCCCACGGGAGGGAGCCGGGGACCCCCCCACCCCGACTGAAGTTGGGGCAGCATGTGATGGAGAGCACCTGAAAACTCAGTCTAGGCCACGAAGGCGGACGATGTCAGGGGAATGCGGAACCTAAGAAAACACAAATTTCCAGGTTTGCGGTGGCATCTGGTGGCTTTGTGGCGTGCGCGTTACTAGCCCTTCCCTGGGCCCCAGGCAGGGCGCTCGGTCAGCTCACCTCCAAGGCAGTAACGGGGCAAGTCTTTGCGCGCTATTCAGAGATGGCTGCGGCTTCCCACTTTGGTTGGGAGGGCTTCTCCCCTGCCGCCAGGACTTGATTGGGCTCAATGGAGTCGGATGTTGTCTGAGCTTCCCAACTGCTCCAAGTGCTGGAGAGCTTGGGCCGAAGACTCCATCCCTCAGGACCGCACCAAACACAGAGGGGGGCGTTTGCAGGCCAGCTTGTCCCCTTCTGGCCTGAACCATGCCCTCTCAGGACTCCCAAGCCTGTGGGCTGGGGATGGGAGGCTCTGCAGAGACGGGTGTCAAGACTGCAGAACAGTGGGTCAGAGATTGAACCAGCGCAGAGGGCCTGCCCCTCCCCCACAACCCAGTTACAGCCTAGATATCGCCCATGTCCTGCAGCGACCTCTGGCTGTCTTGGCCAGACTGGAGGTAAGGAGGGAGGTCCCAGGACGTCCATAGGGCCCACAATCACCCCATTCATCCGAATCCTGGGGGTCTGGTCCCTAGTAGATCTGAAGGAGACTCTTTCCCAGGGGCCCAGTCTACTCTTGGGGGTCCCATGTCCAGCTGGACACAGGAGCAGTGTGTCAGTGCTCCTGACAGGGCAAATCCCAGGAGCTGCGGCGTAGGGACGGGGCAGCCAGTATGGGGAGGAGAGGCGTTGACACCTCCCACCCCAGCTTCTGCCCAGAACCCTCCCCACTGGAGGCGTCTCTGCTCACCTGGCCTGGAAGTCTGTCTTGCTCTCGACTCTCTTCCTCGGGTCCTGTTGGTCTCAGAGCATTTGCCCCAGCAGCCCCCATGCTCCTGTCATCTTCAGGGCTAGTCAGGGAGCTGCACAGGGCATCCCAGGCTGGTGTGGAGAGGGGAGGCATGTCCCGTGGCTTTGGGACCCCTCTGGCCTCCTCCTTCACACAGGGGCGTCAGGTGGGTGCACACCTGACACGTAAGAGGTTCTGTGATCCTTTGTCAGAGAAGGGGGTGTAGCCCCTATGTGCCTACCCCTCTCCCCGAAGCCCCTGTCAGTCTCTGGACCAAGCCCCTGGGGCGGCTGTGAGGACCCTTGTTGGAGTTGCTGGGGCACCTCCCTGGGCCTCGAGGGATCGCCAGGTCGGGGAGAGCAGGGCCCCTGAACTGGGCAAGGGGTAATCCAGCTCCACTGCGTCCAGCCTGGGGCCAGGCGTGTGTCCCCACACTCTTACCTGGGGCAGTGGTATGGGGCCCAGAGAAGGCCCCGCAAGTGTGCATGTGCGCGTGCGTGCGGCTCCAGAAATCCCGTCTGCCACCTTTGGTGAACTTGACCTTAATCTCATCACATTCTTGGCGGCAAGAGTCAGGGACCCTGCTTTACAGTGGTGGACTCTGAGGCCTGGGGTGCAGCAAGGAAGAGCCAGGCTGCGCCCCACCTGCCACCTTGCCCTGCCTGCCTCCCCCAGTTCTCTGGAGGCCTGTGTCACTCGGGCCTCTCGGTGCCCCCACCAGTGGTACTCAGGCCCCGAGGGGGCACTGAGAGGATTCCTTCAGTGACCTCCGGGCCCGTCAGCCAGGAGCAGCCCTGTTTCTGTCGCTGTCCTGGGCTTAGCAGGTAGCCTGACTTTTAGAGGAGAAACAGCTTTGGAGGGGTGCTGGCAGTCACTGGGACCCCTGGGGAATGGGACGGGGTGGCGGCAAGGGGGTCTGGGGATGTGGAGTATGGAGGTCGGGACCCCTGGGGTCCTGGCAGGAGGCAAGGGAGCCTTTCAGGTCGCTCTCCTTGGTGACCTCTGTCCACTTGCTTAGCTGGCACCCAGGGCCCGAGGCAGGTCTCCTCGCAGCTGCAGACCCAGGAGGCCGTTAGGGGCCCTTCTGGTGGCCTCTGGCTGGCTGAGTGCCCAGATGCCCCTTCGCTGGCCGGGCTGCGGAGCTGACCTCTCACCCGTCCCCAGCCTGGGTCTGAGACGGGCTCCCACCCAGCCCCAGGCCGGGGCATAAACAGTTAAAGCGCCCTGTCCCCTGATTGGTTTGTGGTATTAAAAACGAATGGCGATCAGCCGGGTTGTCATTTCTACCTGATAAAACTTCACTTGTACCGATCTCGCTCACCCAGCCCATCATTTATCTTGCTTCGTGTTTCCCATAATGGCTCGTTTGTCTTGATCAAAGTGTAATCCTGCACGTTTAACCCTTGGGGCTCCGCTCGTGTCCACGCCCTTCCCTTGCCTGGGCCCTGCTCGGGGGTGGAGGTTCTGGAAGGCGGGGCCACCCTGTCTGAGTGAAGGTGGGGAGAGGGAGGGGGCAGGGGGGCACCTGGGGGGAAGGGGATGGGAGCAGGTGCAGCTGCTGGGTCCTGCTTTGGCCCCCCCTTGCTGTGTCCCTGCAGTCACCCGCCTCCCGGCTCACCCCACCTGCCCACATTCCTGGGCCCATCCGCCCCCCCCCCCCCCCCCCCCCGCGTCCTCCTCTCCGGCTTTCCCACCCTCAGCCGCCCTGGCTGCCTGGCCTGGCCCTGTGCTCCTGGCCCCACCCTGCACCCTTAGAACCGCTCTCTGGGTGCCGCCCCTTCCCCAGGTGCCGGCTGAGCCCCTCTCACCGTGGTCCAGGGGCTGCTGTGGGAGTGGTCTCAGTGGGCGTGTGGACCCTCTGGCTGGAGTCTTGGATGTGTCCTGTTGTCCTGCACACGGTGCAGACGCCACCCCAGTGGGGCCTCTGCCACACTCTAGCTCCAGGCCCCTGTGCCTCCTGGCCACCAGCAGTGTTCCTCACCTCCTTTCTGCCTGCCGTGCCCTCTTCTTCCTGCAGGACAGCCCAGCTGTCGCCTCCTCTGGGAAGCCCTCGTGGGCTGTTCCTCGCGGTGTCCTTGATGTCCCTGTCAGTCTGGCTGCAGCGGGGAGCCCAGGGCTAGAGCTAGCATCCAGCGGAGTTCCACGGGGGACACTGTCTTGGCGGCAAGGCTGTTCTGACATCCTTTCCTGTCTGCCTCTCTCAGGGTGCCCAGCGTCTAGAAGGCCGTGGCTGCTGCCTGGTGTCCCCGCCGTGGCTGGCACCAGTGTCAGTGCAATGGAGGCTTCGCACCCATGACCTGACAGCAGGAGCTTTCCCACCTGGTGGCTGGGCTGTCGTTGCTGCCCTTTCTGTGCCTCGTCGCCCATCCCACCTGGCCCCACCCCACTCTCGCCCCAGAACTTCTGCTGTGACCGCTGGTGCCCACTGTGCCCTGCCCTGCCAGGCGGGTCTTGGCGTGGGCAGAAGGTGGCGTGGTTGCAAATCCCGGCTCAAGAACCCCAGAAGTCCGAGGCAGTGGCCCCAGGCCTTCGTCCCCGACCTGGTCCCCTTCTGAACGTGCAGAAGCTACTGAGGCTGGGGTCTCCGGAGCCTCTGGCCTTGCCCTGGTCCCTCCTCCCCTGCCCGTAAGGGTCCTTAAGCCAGAAACCTAGGAGAGCAGGCTCTCCTTCTCTCAGAGCTGGTGCTCAGCCTGGCTCCCAAGGCCTCCTCTGGGCCACTCTGTGCCTCTCCCTGCCACAGCCCTTGGATACGTGGGACCGTGGGCTGCCAAGGCTGGCACCCCACCAGTTCACCTGTATAACGTGGGGGCTGCTGATTCACAGACTGAGTCCAAGGGCAAAGCTTGTCTGCCTTCAGGCACAGCTGAATCCAGGTGCTCAGACTATTTAGTCCAGGCGCCCTGACTCTACACAGCCCCAGGCCTCCTGCTCAGGGCCCCCATTCTAATCATCCTCGCTTGTGGACTCAACATCGCTGAGGGAAGACGTTTTGCCTCTCCATCCTGTCTCCACACTCAGGGCCCTGTCCCCTCTGCTCTCTCCAGCCAAGCTGGTCCAGTGGAGGAGATGAGAAAGGGGAGTGAGGTGTCAGCAGGGCTGGCTGAGGGCTGCCCCAGGGTGGGTTGGTGTGTGTGTGGATGCATACTGTGCAAACGGCCCACAGCTCCCTACACACCCGCGGAGGTGGGGGTACGTGTCTATGTCACAGCCCCACTCTCCACGCTTACCTTGTCCCCGCACACCTGCCCTAATCTGAGTCCCCTTACTGGGGTCTGTAATCCCAGCTGGGACCTCCCTCCCCAGGGATCCTGGAGGTGGAGGAAAACAGAGTGCCTCCTCCCTGGCAAGGTGCAAGGGTTCCGGAAAAACCTCAGGTCTGCAGCTTCTCTGGGCACAGCTCTCTCCAGCTAGCTGCTTGTCGGGGTGGCTTCCCAGTCCCCGATGTACCCTGCTTCCTGATCCCCTCCAACCTTGGGGGTTCAGCTCTCCATTAACAGTCTGGAGCATTGTTTATTTATTGTCCCGACACACAGCTGTCAGCTGAGAAAATGTGTGTCGAATGAATAAGATTGCTGCTCTCCTTTGAGGAGGGTGTCTGCGGTCTGGTCTGCCCAGACCCCTCCCCTAGCTGGTCACGCACTTTGGGGACCACTCTCCCCCATTGTGCCTGTGCCTTGTAGGGGCTGACCCTCCCCTCCTCTCCTCCAGGAGCACCTGCCTGGCCACATGAACGTCTGGCTCACCTCCGGTGAGATGTGTACGGAAAGGGACCCTCACCTTGGGAGGTCTTGAAGGCCAAAGCCACCCCAAACCCATTCTGGTCCCACAGTCCTCTCACCCGTGTGAGGCCGTGCCCTGAGGGGCTCCCCTCGGGCTGACTTGGGGGGCAGACCTGGCCCAGACGTGGGCACGTCGGCTGAGACCCCCCCCCAAGACGTCATGGCCTCCGGGGAGTCACCGCTGACGTGCCCACGGACACCGAGGCGCAGTCAGGATTCCGGACCACCAAACACCTGTACAGCAGTTCATATATTTATTCTTAAGCAAGTTATCAATAAAAAATTTAATACTAAAATGCCTTTACATAGAGTTTGCTGTTCATAAAACCTTTGTGTTTTTTTTGTTTGTTTGTTTTTAGTGTTTACATTGAAAAAAAAATCCAACCATCCTCTTAGTTTACACATTTACAAGAGCCGAGCTCCGCCAGGTCTAACCACGGTTAGAGGGCGGGCCGCATCGCCCACACGCACAGGTAGAGGGACGGAGGGGAGAGTCAGCACAAGGGCCAAGAAAGGGGGCTTGTCCTTCGCTCAGTGCCTGGAATTGAAAAGAGCCTTAGGCTCTAACTTTTGCGGCTGGGCTGTCCCCGCTCAGCACCTTGGCACCGGGCACGTCTTCTCCACTCTGCTTGTCCAGCCACGAGCAGGCCCTCGGGTGCCGCCTCCCAGGTGACCGCCAGGAGTGAAATATTGCACTCGTGCCGAGACAAAGGGGAGAACGGGGCGGGAGAGGTAAGCTGGGGTGCAGCGGACCCCCTCCCTGCCCCTGTACTTCCCATGGAGCCAGGAGTGGGAGGTGGGGCCGGGGTGGTTTCCCAGCCGGAAAGGAAGGGGGCGAGGAGGGGCTGGGTTCGGGTGCCGGACACCCGCCGACATCCCACGTTTCCCGGGGACCTGGGCTGCAGGTCTGTGGTCACACAAAAACTCGTCCTAAGGAACAGTGACTAACTTGGGGGCTTTCCTGGGGCTCCCAGGGGGTGTGGTGGCACACGGGGACACATGGCCCTCCCTATGTTTCCGGGACAAGGGCCGCTGGGCCACGGGTCTGGCTTGCCCTGTTTCTCTTGCCACAGGAGAAGTGAGGGGGTGACAAGTACTCTGAGACTCCTGGGGGGGTGCCGAGGGTCTGGGCCACCCACCTGAGCTGGGTGCAGGGATGAACAGCCCCCCGAGGGTGTGGGTTCGGGCAGGCAGGAGGGACCCGTGCTGGCCCACACCCCAGGCACTAGCCTGCCAACCAGGCCGTCTGCCCTGCCAAGTGGCCACAGAAAAGGTCCCGAAACCCCCCTGTGAGTTGGTGGGGGCTGGTCCCTTCCCTGCTCTGAGTGGAGGCTGGGCAAACTGGCCATCACAACGGAAATCAAAAATAACTTGGGATATTCAGGAAATAAAATCAAAACATCATTTTTTCGTATTGATACTTTAAAATATTTGTTCATATTTGTTTTGTTTTAAACAGAGGTAAGATACATATATGGCTGCTGTCACAATCCCGGGCTGGGGGGACCAGCTGATCCTGGTTTTTATTTTAGCCTCTGGAACCGCTTCTCTCCCCACGGACCCTCACGTCCACACCGTCGACCCCCCCCACTCCCCCACACCCCGCCACGCTTCTCCTAGTAGGTGGATCAAGAGGGAATAAACACCAGTGTGACTCCATCTCACACGGTCCCACGATCAGCACCGTGACCGAGGGTCCCGTCCACCCTCCTGTGACCGCCCCCACCCCAGCCGCTTCTGTTGCCACAGACGCCCCTGTCAGAACTCAGCTAGGCTGAGCAAAACAGTGCATTTTCAACGAAAACCCCCAGAACAAAGCCTACACGCACACGCACACACACGCACACACACGCACACACACGCATGCACATACACCCTCGTCACGCGTGTGGGGAAAAAATCCTTTTCCACTATTTTTTCCATAAAACTTCCCGCAGAAATACAATATTTACATAGAGGAATAAATAGACGACACACCTGATTTCTGCTTTCCCTGGTGGGAGACAGTCGGAGGTATAGGGAAAATATGGCTTGGATTCTAATCTCTCGGGAACTGCCGACGGGACGCGCAGCGCGGGTCGGCGGCAGAGCAGGACGACTTCCCGGGGAAAGGAATGCGAAGCCTGGGCCTTGCCTGGGTGGGTTTTGCATATTTGCTGACTCGCCGCTCGCTCCCCGCGGCAGGGGGGCGGCCTCGAACCCCGCCCCGCTCGGCCAGGCTCAGCACAGGATGGGCGCTCCGTCGGCCGCCACCAGGCGCCCCGTGGTGGGGTCATACGTGCCCGCCAGGTAGTAGAGGTCCCGCCGGTCCTGGCACTTCCGGCTCCGCGTCATCTGCTCGTACTGCTCCCGTCCCACGACCTGGCACTTGTGGGAGATGGTCTGCACATCGTTCTCGTCCTCATGGCACGACTGGTACAGCGCGTTCTGTCGGGGGAGGGGCAGGAGCTGGGCGGGGCCTTGGCAGGGAAGCCCCAGCCGTCTGGGACCCGCCTCTCGTTCTGGGAGGTTGGCATCAGCCTTGGAGCCCTGGCCCCGACCCTCTGGGTCCTGACAGAGCCAGAGAAATGCTCCTTTCTGCGCCCTCTGCAAACTGGGGTTCTTCCCGGGGAAGAGCAGACAGGGTGCTGGAGGCCTTCTCTGTGTGGGGTCTGCAGGGGGGGGGCAGGGAGGGGCTGCTGCGGATGGGGCCTGCTCAGCGCTACGTTGCTACGTGCCCCCCCCAAGGTGAAACCACCCCCTCTTTCACAGGGAGCCATGGAGGCACAGCCAGGGAGGGACCCCAGTGACCTGTCTCCAGCGCCTCAGCCCTCAGGGCGGAGACCTCAAGGTGTGGGGGATGGGGAGGGGTGTTCACGGGTGGGACTACTCCTCTTGTTCTGGCTGCTGCCCCGGCCACCTCCGGTGTCCCACCCCCACCTGCCCCAGGCCCCCGACCTGTCCCAGGCTCCCCCCCCCCCCCCCCCGCCCCAGGCCCCTCACGTGTTGCGGGTCCCCACCGCCCATGCTACCTCAGGTCTCACCTTCCCGTCGCTCTGCCGCTTCCCCAGCTTGGTCTCCTCCGGGTGGTAGAACCACTTGACCTTCACCACCATGTTGCTGCCCCAGGACTCCCACATGCTCTCAATGCGGCCGATGTAGGGCAGGTTGGGCCGCCCAGCCGACAGGAAGACGGCACAGTCCCCGATGCGCAGCGTCTCCTTGCCCCGGACGATGGCCTTGTAGAACAGCTTCCTGGCTTTCCCCTTCATGCCCCGCCTCTGCAGGGGAGACAGCCAGAGGCAGAGAGCAATGAGGGGGCCCGGGGCTCTTGGGCAGGCGGCAGCCGGGAGGTGCAGGAGAGGGAATGATAGAGAGGGACGGACGGCAGGACGCAGGAGGGACGGACGGACGGCACTTCTCGTGCACAAGTGCGCGTGCACGGACGCCTTCGAGGGCTGCTCAGGGCGCTACAGTAGGGGAGGGGGGCCACACCTGCCCCCGCCCTGCACCCTGGGTCATGACCTCAACGTCAGGACTGACTGAGAAGGAACGCTGGACCTGAAGGTTTGGAAGGGAAGAAGCCACGAGGTGTCCACTGCCGTGTGGTTCCCGGGGGCAGAAAGCCACGAACAACTGCGCGTCCGCCCACAGAGCGCGGGCACAGACGGCCGTGTGCGCGCAGCGGGGCAGGCCCCTCGCAGCCCTCCCAAGGCCGGGGCGTTGCGCACGGACCGCCGCACGGGAAACCGGACCCCGGGTACACGCCCTGCGGCACGCACGGCGGAGGCGGGGACTCGGAGGGGACAAGGCGGCTGTCTGCCCGGTCCCGTCTGGCGGGACCAGGCGGGAGCATTCCTTCTCCCCCAAGTCTACTTTTGTTTTTTTTAGTTGAAACGAACAGAAAAACCCCACGCAGAGAGAGAGGGTGCACGCTGGCGTCCTGGGCGGCAGGGCTCCTCCCCGGACGCGGACGCAGACGCAGACGCGCGCCCACCTACCTGCGTGGGGTTCCCCGACCACTTCCAGAGCTGCCGGGCGGGCAGGAAGGCCGAGATCTTTGGCCGGTTTTCCACGGAGGGCAGCCGCTGCCTCCGCGAAAGCTCTTTGGCTTTGGAGAAGCTCAGAGCCTCCTTGCGCTTGAGTTTGGACTTGGCGCCGCCGGGGCCCGCGCCCGCGCCCCCGCCGGCCCCCGCAGCCCTGGCCAGGAAGCAGCGCTGCGCGTGCGAGTGCGGCCCGCCCCCCTTGGAGCGCAGGGCCTCGGGCTGGGCCAGGAGGGCGGGCACTGGGTGCGTGAGGCAGGTCTGCAGCAGCAAGGCCGGGTCCTCCTCGTCGGAGCTGTAGGACGAGCCCTCGTCGTCTGAGGAGCAGAGGCTGGAGGTGGACAGGGAGCCCGAGGACGAGGAGGTGGACGAGCCCGAGGACGAGGAGGACACGGACAGGCGGGCGAGGAAGCGGGACGCCACGCCGGGGGCCAGCCCGGGCCCGTCCTCCTCATCGTCCGAGTAGGAGCTGTGACAGTCGCTGTCGCAAGGCAGCGGGAACTCGGCCTGGCCCGCGAACTTGCGCAGCGCCAGCCCCATGGGCAGAGCGTGCACGGGTGCCCGGCCCTTCCTGTCCTTGGCCACCAGGGCCGGGTGCGCGTAGCTGGGGCTGGGCAGGGGCCGCCCCAGCTTGGGCCCAGGGTCCTTGTCGCCCACGAGCAGCGCCTTGCAGTTCTTGTTCTTGGGGGAGGTCACGCCCTCGTGGTCCAGCTTGACCAGGAACTCGCTGCCCGCCCGCCGCCGCGCGCCCTTCTCGGCCTCCGCGCGCTCGGCCTTCTTGGCCCGCAGCAGCTTGTGGGCGCCCCCGGGCAGCCCCGGCCCGGCCCCGCCGACAAAGGGCGCGTAGGCGCTGGCCAGGCTGCTGAAGGAGTCGGCGCGGAAGCCGTTGCCAAACACGGGCGCCGCCACGCTGTGCACGGGGAACAGCGCCTCGCGGGCCCGCAGCTTCTTGGTGCTGCCGTTGAGCTGGAAGAGGTTGTGCAGCGCGGCCGGCCCCTTGCCGCCCGCCGCCGCCTTCCGCTTCGTCTGGGCCATGGCCGACCAGCTCAGCAGCGGGCTGCCCCGGCGGCCCAGGAAGTGGTCTGAGGCCCCTGCGGGCGGCTTGGCACCTGACGCGAGGAGCTCGGCTTTGCCTGCGGGGAGGCCAGCTAGAGTCAGAGGTGCCGCCCCCCTCGGGGCCCCCCACCCCCCGAGGTGCTTCTCCGCAGGCCCGTCGGTACCAGCTTTGTCTTTGCTGGCAGGCTTCTTCCCGGGGGTCTTCGAGGCTTCAGGGCCCTCGTGCGCCTTGGGGGACAGGCTGGGGGCGGCGGCCTCGCTGGGTGGGGGGGCCTCGAAGGAAGCTTTCTTGGTCCTCCGGCAGCTGCTGGACACCAGCAGGGCGGGCGAGGGCTCCGTGCCTGCAGAGTGGACGCTTGGCCTTAGCACTGCAGCCCGGGGTGGCCCAGCCTGCCTCCAGCCCTCGGGGCAGCGAGGGGCCCCACCCTCCCCACCCGGCCCCGGGGCTCACACTGGATTTTGAAGTCCGGAGGCAGCAGCCTGATGTTGGAGACGGCGATGTGGCCAGTGTCCCCGTCATCAAACTCCACGACCACGGAGTCCAGATCCTCCTCTTCGTCACTGCAGGTGCCTGGGGATGAGGCCCACCTGAGCCCATGGCCCCCTCTCAGGGTCCATGCGGCCCTCCCCGGCGGCCAGGTGGCCGGGACAGGAGGATGACAGGATGGGCTCCTGGCACCTCACAAATGACACTGGGAGAATTCTGTCCCCTGATCACGCTCGACCTTGGAGCTGCCACAGCCGCCAGGAAACAGACGGCCTCCCCCTCGGCCTCCTGCAGCTCGGCTGGAACAACACCGCCCTCCGTCTCCCCCTCCCTGGGGCGCACACTCAGGGACTCAGGGCCCTGACCTCCCCCCAGCCTCACACCAACTCACCCACCTGACAGACCGGGGGGCTCCACAGCCCTGCTGGGGGGTGGTCAGGAGGATTCACTCTGGGGAGCTGGTGCCCACATTACCAGTTCACGATAGGGGCTCTGGGTCTCTTCCCTGGCGGGCCACGTGGACAGCCAGAGCCGCCCACGCTGTCCCCACCCCCTGCAACCCCTCGTCTTCTCCTGGTGCCCAGGGAGCTGGTCCCATTGCCGGCTCTATCTGCTCCCCTCTGGCCTGGGAACAGGGCTAGCGGAGGCCCTCCCATCCGCTGGCGGCCTCGACGGGGGTCTTCGGCGTGGCTCACCTCGGACCACGTTGCCCGGATACAGACAACGGGACTTCTGGCTCCAGTAGGCGCAGACCCTCGTGCCTGGCGGGAGGTAGCGGCTGGACTGCGGCCGGACGTCCAGAACCTGGGGGCCGGCGGGGGCGGGGGGCAGGCTGTGAGTGGGCGGCCGGGCCCCCCCTCCCGGGGTGAGCGGGCCGCGCGGGGCCGTCCCCTCACCGCCTCCTGCAGCAGCTGCTCCAGCGAGTAGATCCTCTGCCGGTTGCCTCTCTCACCCTCGATGACGATGCTGTAGCTGCGGGCAAGGCGGAGTGTGAGGGGCCCGCCGCCCGCCGTAGTCCCTACCCCCTGCCGCCCGCCGTCGTCCCCCCCCCCCCCCGCCCACGCCCGGCCTCACATGTCGGGGGGCTGCAGGGTCCTGACGCTGCCCGCGTACAGCAGACTGTCCTCCTTGGGGATGAGCACGGGCAGCCCGTCCTGCAGGTCCTCCTTGTGGATGGTGCACGAGCGCGCTGAGGGCACAGGGTGTCAGCGCTTGCCCCGCCCCTGCCCGCCGCCGCCGCTACCTCCCGGGCGCCCAGGGCCACTCACCCAGCGCGGTGCTCTGCTCAGCGCTCAGAGGACCGCTGGCCGCGGCCGGCTCCTCCTCTGCTTCCTCCTCCTCTTCCTCCTCAAAGCTGCCGTTGTCGTCAAATGCAAAATCGTCCTCCACAGCAAAGCTCTCCAGCAGCCGACTCACGGCCCGGCCCTTGCCCTGGGGGGCCAGAGGGGTCAACTCCCTCCGGAGGTGGGGGTGGGAGAGGTCTGCACCCTGGCAGGGCCCCCGGGGGGTGGGGACGCTACCTGCTTCCCGACGGCCTTGCTTTTCACCTTGCCCACCTTCCTGCCCTTCCCCAGGATGGCCTTGGCGTTGCGTGGCGACAGGGCGATGGACAGCGCCCCGTTCTTCCGCTGTTGGGGGGTGGGGGACCGAGGTGAGGGTGGCACCAGCCTCCCGGCTCACAGCCAGCCCAGCGTGTGTTGCCGGCTGACCCCGAGTGTGAGCCCGAGTGTGAGCCCAGCGTGTGGTGCACGCCGACCCTGAGTGTGACCCCGAGTGTGAGCCCAGCGTGTAGTGCCGGCTGACCCCGAGTGTGACCCTGAGTGTGACCCCGAGTGTGAGCCCGAGCGTGAGCGCAGCGTGTGGTGCTCGCCGACCCCGAGTGTGAGTGCAGGGGTGTGGTGTGCACTGCCCCGCGGCAGGCC
This sequence comes from Ursus arctos, assembly GCF_023065955.2. Taxonomy (NCBI): domain Eukaryota; kingdom Metazoa; phylum Chordata; class Mammalia; order Carnivora; family Ursidae; genus Ursus; species Ursus arctos. Next base: position 1,531,679 of record NW_026622919.1, read on the forward strand.
GTAGTGAGCAGGGAGGGAGAGTGGGGTGAGGGCTCCTTGGGCATCTGTGCCCACCCGCCGAGCCCAGCCCTGCTGGGTGCCCAGGAGCCCGCGTCGCCCGCTGGGCCTCACCCGCAGTCCCGGCTGGAGGACGGTGCTCTTGCGTGTGGCTCTTTTGAGACGCTCGCTGGCCAGCTTGCTGCCCTCCTCACGGCAGGTGAAGGCCCGGGCGGGGCTGAAGAGGGTGTCCCTGCTGGGGGTGGCCCCCGGGTCTGCTCGCAGGCTGCCTTTGGCCTTGCCCTTGGCTTTCTTTTTGCCTGGTGCGCCCGGGGGCCTGCGCCCTGGGGCCCGCTCCAGCTTGGTGCCCACCTTGGCCTTCACTGTGCGCCTCTTGACCTTGACCTCGCTCTCTGGGCTGGACAGGCGGCAGGCCCCTGTGGGGGGAAGGCGGCTGTCACAGGGGTCCCCAATGCTGGGACCCTCACCACCAGGCTGACCTCTGGCCCACCCTTGCCTCTGGTTACCTAGCAAGCCCTGCCTCTCCTTCTTCTTCTTGGCCTTCTGGTTGGCCTCCATCTTGACCACGGAAGAGGGTGAGGGCCCCAGCACGGCCACGCTGGCCCCAGTGTGCAGCGCCAGCCCGGGCTCCTTGGGGGGTGCCTCTGTCCCCAAGAACCTCTCGCAGTTCTCACTGTCATAGCCACTGCCTGGGGGACGCAGAGGGTCCAGATGACTGGGGGTTGGAGCAGCACCACGTTGGGGAGGGGCCGGGGTGCCGATCGTCAGTGCGCATGTAGCGATGTTGGGGGGCTGTGAGGGGGGCCCTGTCACGGTCGCCCTTGGGGCTACTTTAGGGGGCAGGCACCCGGGCCAGGCATCCAGGTGACGAGGTTTGCTACAGGATGGGGAGGGGAAGGAGCCCTCTCTGACCTTCCTCTCCCTGCCTCTGTTTTCTTTTCTTACACCCCGGGCAGCAGGGCGCCCACCTTGCAGGCCTGGGGATCCCCCTCCCCAGGGCAGCCCCTTCCCCTTACTGCCCTCCTGCTTCCTGCTTCCTCTTCCCCTCCCTTTGTTCTTTCTCAGGCGAAAACTTGGTGGGGATGGGCAAGGCCTGGTGGGGAGGAAGCATCTATTTTCCCAGGCGCCTGTTTCTGGACGTGCGGGTTTGCTGGGGGCCAGATAACCTTTCAGGTCAGGCCGCCAGACGCTGCAGGAAAGCAGCCCCCAGCGGGCAGAAGGGCTATTTTTAGCCCCCTTTCCAGGATGTGTCCAGGGGCCTCCTCCTTCCGCGTGGCCCCACAGAGAGCCACTGGGCTCAGCCTCGGGACAGGGGCTCCTTCCCCAGCAGCCGCAGTGGGGCCAGCACCCTCCAGGAGCCCTGACCTGGCTCAGCCCATCGCCTTCTCCCCAGACCCCGAGGAACCACGGCTGAGGTCCAGGCTGTGGCGGTCACACCAACGACTTGCCTGCCTCCTGTGCCGTGGCCACCGCTGCCTGGGCCGGGAACTTGGGGGTCTCCCTGCCGCCGCCACTGTCCTCGTGCCGGGCTGCCCCAGGCACCTTGGTGCTCTTGGCTCGGGACAGCTTCTTCCGGATGCGCCCCCCTGGGGCGGCCTCCTTGCGCCTGAAGGGGCCGAGGCCAGCAGGCAGCCCCTTGCTCTTGACCTTTGGCTTCAGCTGGGCCACCTGGTGGGCCATGGCGGATGCCAGCTCGCCCTGTCCACTGCTCTTCTTGCACCGAACCTTGTCCTGTGAACGGGCAGGAAGGAGCTGCCCTCGTCAGGGCCCCCACCCCCAGCCACGGCCCTGCCGCCGTCAGCCTGCCCTCTGCCAATGTCGGCTCACAGTGGCACTTCCTCGGGTCCTGTCCTCTGAAGGGGCCAAGGGGGCTCCTGGCCCTGCGACACGGGGCTTGCCCCTTGGCACCTACCCTTGTGCCTGTCCCCTCCCCCACTCCACAGCACCCCCAGACTGCCCACCCGACTCAGGCTCGGGGGAGGGAGAGCACGGGCCCAGGGGTCTGTTCTGGGAGGGACCGGTGAAGTGACAACACGCCCAGCCCCGCCTCTCACCTGTCCCTCCCAGGACCCTGCAGTGGGAGGCTGGGGCAGGATGTGCCCCGCACTCGGAGGCAGGGTCCACTGGCGGTGAGAAAGCTTGCCCCGAGGGAGGCCACCACTATGCAAGGGGGTGCAGCCGGCACCGCCCACAGCACGGGCCCCCACTACTGAAGAGCCTTTCTGGAACCCAGAATACCACGCGTTCTTTTTCTCCCTGCTGGAGCATGCTGGGGTGGGGGTGCGTCCCAGCCCCAGCCACACCTGCGGGCTTGGGGGCCTCCCTCTGCCGCGAGCTACCCGGAGCTCACCGGGCCTTGGTTTCCTCATCTGGGCAGGGGGATCCCAGCTGGGGGCTGGCCCGGGGCAGGTGTGTGGCCTGCTGCTGCCTGCCCGACACCCTGAGCCCCCGAGCCCAGGGCGAGGCTGCTGTGGTGCTCACCGCGGAGGCTGGCTGCAGGCCCACATAGACGCCGGTCTCCAGTCGGTTCCGCTTCTTCGCGGGCTCGTCGCCACCCCGCAGCTCAGCACACAGCAGGGTCAGGCTGGACCGCACCGTCCTGGGGGCATAGGGGCGCAGGTGGGCACGGGCCAGATGCAAACAGACCTCAGCACCTGGGCCCCGTCCCCCCGAGGGCCTCTGTGGTGGCAGCCAAGGGACCCTGCCCCCCTCGTGTGGGCTCTGCTGCTTTCCTGGCCAAGGCTGTGTTCCTGTGCCAGGCTCCTCAGAGAACACACATGGCTGCTGGATGGCCCAGGGGGTCGAGCCTGTGCTGAGCACCCCTACCCTGCGCTCGGCACCTGCTTCCCAGCCAGGGCCTCTGCTCGCTGACCAGGGAGGGGCAGCCCAAAGCTCAGGAGCCAGGGCTATGTGGCCAGCTGGACCACTACGTGACTGAGCTGTGGCCTCAGTCTTCACACCTGGAGAACGGGGACGGTAACTACTGTGGCTCTCCGCAAGGCTGGGGTGGGGCCACTCGGGTCCCAGGCTGGCCCTCAGTGAGTGCAAGGCCAGCTGCCCCAGAGTTAGGAACAGAGAGGGTGCTAGAGAGGCTCCTGAGAGTGGGGTCCCCTCCCTCCAGCTCTGCTGCTGCCAGGAAGAGGACGGGGCACAGTGGCCAGAGAAACTCAGGTCCAGGCTCTGCCTCCCGGCCTCCAGGGACCCCCAACTGCTGGGCTCACACCCCTGTCCTTAATTCCAGGTCTGGAGGGAGGGGAACCCGCACTCCAAGGACCATGTCCCAGATGAGGTCTAGGACGCTGCTGACACCAAGTCTCAGTGTCCCCGTGCCCCACAGTTAGGGGGCCGAGAGCTTGGCTGCTTGTGGGGCTGGGGGCTGGGCCTGTCACCTGCCCTGTCCCCCACTCACACAGGGTTAATGGAAATGAGTCACAGTTAGAGGCTGAGGGTCCTGGCTTTGGGGGGCCAAGAGAGGGGGCCAGGCAGGAAGCTGGCTATGCAGTGATGCCGCCCCCATCCCCCAAACTTCCACTTCCTGCCGGGTTCCCACTGCCGGCAAACACTGCAGGGCAAGGCCTCGCAAGGGGATGGAGCGAGGGTAGAAGTCCAAGATTCAGGCGGGAGCCCCGATCCTTGGGAAGGGAGGTCCTGGACTCCGTGCCCTTCCTTGTCCTGAGGCGGCTACCCACTAGCCAGGGTCCGGCTTCGTGGGTCAGCAGAGAAAGTGGCCGCAGTGGAAGGACCAGGACGAGGCTTCCAGGGCTGGGGGCTCTGTGCCACATGGGCCCGGGGAAGCGTGGGGCGGCCTCGCCAGGACTCCCTGACAGGCCACCGGCCAGACCCTGGCCTCAGTGGGCTCCGCCTTGGCCAGCAGCCCCGATGGCCTTGGCTGGTTTACAAAGGGGAACCCTGGGGTCCCCTGCTGGGTGGCACCTGGGCGGGGGGAGGGGCGGCTGGGGGGGAGGCCTCTCCCAGTCACCACCCACAGGAGGGGCGAACTCCCCCTCCCTGTAACCTTTTCTGCATTGGCTAATGTTTTGTGACATAAAGCCCTGAGATTAATTTTTTGCCTCTGTCTTAATTGAAGAAACCATTTAGTGCCGATTTAACTATTATTACCAAATCATCAGGATTGATGCAGTGAGCACACGCGCTCGCCAATAGCGTTTGCAGGAGCTCGTTGGATTTATGCAAATGGCTCTGCCGGGAGAGGCAATTTGTAGCCGAGAAGGACAATTACGCCAGCCGGGAGCGCGCCAGTGAGGGCGCCGGGCGGTAATGGATAATCACACGGCGCCGGGAGCGTGGGCCACGCCACAGCGTGACCGGCGGTGTCAGACGGTGCGGATAAAGTGGCTGTTGGGAGGGCCGATTCCACGGCCAGGTGTGCGGACCTGGTGTAGCCATGCCCCCGGCCCGCAGTGGCTTCTGAGGAAAGAGCGAGCCTCGAGCATCTGGGCAGGACGCCTGCAGTGGGCTCTGTCCCCTGGACGCTCGCCGTGACTAGAGCTCTGGGAGGGACGTGCGGGGTCTTCGAGAGAGCGGTGAGGGGGGCGCCGGGGGGCGGGGGCGCAGAGAGGGGCCTCGAGGGCACCCTGGGCCCACGCCAGCCCCAGGCCCGTCGTGGCGGCCACGCACCCAGGACTTACTTGACTTTCTTGCCGTCGCTCCTGGGAAGCTGGCCCCCAGGACGCAGAGGGGGCAGCAGGCTGGAGTACTTGCGCTTCCTCGGCCGGCCGGGCCCTCGCCGTGCGGGGCTGCGCGAGCTCTCCTCTCTCCTGGAGGCCGCAGAGTTGCGGTCAGAGGCCGGCGCCCACCCTGACCCCCCGGCGGGGTCCAGCAGAGGGCACTGGGCTCTCGGAGGGCTGCGCCTGGGGAGCTCGGCCCTCATGCGCGGGCTGGTTTCTCTGCTTGGGCGAACACCTCATCCTTCCTCCCCCTGCGTCCGGGGCCACCCCAGACCCCGGGCCCCGGACCCCAACCTCCAGCCCAGCTTGGCACCCACGGGGGCTCCCTGACCTGGAGGCAGAGGCCGTACTGCCTGCCCCAGCGCCTGAACCACGGGCGCCTTCCCCGGCCCTGGCGGGAGCACCGCCCACCCTGCCGCCGGCCCGGCCGTACTCGTGGTCATGCCTGCGCTGCAGGCGCGCCAGCTCCCGCTGCTTCTCCTTGTAGCGTCGCTGCAGCTCCGCCAGCCGCACGCGCATCTCCACCTCCTGCGTGTCCAGCCGGTCGATGGCGGCCTTCAGTGGGCAAACCTGGTGGGCGGGGTCACAGGAGCCCGTGAGCCCGGCCGGGGCCCCACGGCAGGGGCGGCCAGCATGCGGGCTTCGAGGTCCCTAGGGTTTAGAGTGCCGGGGCAACCAGGGTCCCCCACTCACAGGCTTGGTCTTGGGGATCCAGGTGTCCTTGCGTTGTAGAATCTGCATGCGGGGGGTGAGCGTGGGAGCCCTGCAGGGGTCGGCAGCTGGGGGCTGGGCGCAGGAGGAGGGACTGTCCGGGCCAGCAGCCTCCACCAGGGACCAGGCTGAGGCCAGCGTGGCCAGGCGCCGCAGGTCGAACGCCAGCACGTCCTCTTCCTCTGCAGGGGACACGAGGGTCGGTGTGTTGTGGGTGTCGGGCACATGCTGCCCCTCAGAGAGGCTCTTGATGTCGGCCCGCATCTCAGTGTGGCCCAGACCCTCCAGGCTGCCCAGCTCCCCAAAACATGAGGACCAAGGACCAAGGACCAGGATGAGGTGGCTGGGAACCGCCAGATGGGCACAGGGGCAGGCACCTAGCTCCCTGCCTCAGCTCCGGGGAGATGGGGGGACATCTCTCTTGGCTACGGGGGGCCAGGCCAGTTGGGACGGCACAGACCTCTGGGAAGCCCCCAAACCACTTAGGTGCTAAGGGATGTGGCTTGTTATGCTGCAGGCCAAATGCCCACGTAGGGTCAGAGCTGAGCTGGTGGTGGCAGAGACGGGGGTCAAACACACAGGGACACACTGGGCCCACAAGGAGCCATGGCCAGGGAAGGGCAGCCAGCCAGGGCCAGCCTGGATGGAAGCTGTCAGGTGGCAGCTGTGACTTTCAGATCATACAGCGCTGGCCTCTGAGAGGCCCGGGAGCAGCAGCACCCCAGTGGCAACGAGCACCCCAACACCCTGACTTGGCTCCTAATACCACCCTCCCAGGAAAGGAACCGGGCTCCTCGGGGAGATGGCTGGTTCGGGGGGGGGGGGGGTGAGCCAGGAACACAGGACATGTCAGACAGTGACGGGGACATGTCGGTGCCCACATGGGCCAGCTGAGGGCCACCATCAAATTAAACAGTGACGAGTGGCAGATTACAGCCAATCAGAGACAGTAAGACGCCACGAGTCACACCCATGTAAACAGGGGAGTGCACGTAAGGACGCATGAAGGGCGGGGAGAACACCCCGCTTTAAGCATGGCCTGTGAGAGATTCGCTGTGTGCCAGGGGGAAATGCCTGGCCACGGCCACAGCCACAGCCACGGGCGTGGCCACGGAGCCGCAGGGAGGGTGAGCCTCAGCAACGGAACAGAGAAGCAAGGTAGGTGCCGTGAGCGCAAACCTCTGGACGCCAGGTCTGAGCTGCAGCGGGAGGCCCTCAGTGCAGCGGGCTGCCATGTCAGAGACGCCCCGGGCGTGGGAGCTGGAGGGGGCCTGAGGGCGCTCCCCTCCCCCCAGCAGCCAGGGCAGGGTTATTCCGAAGCCCTATTCCAGCTAGAAGTTCTACACGGTGTCCTATCTAGTGGGATCACTGTGGCGGCCAAGAAGCGTCTCTGCCCCGCCAACCCCGACCCCCCTCCTCAGACTAGGCCTGCGGAGACCACAGTCCCACGGGTGAGCCTGGGAGGGGGGGGCGGTGGGCGTGGGGAGACGGGCTAGGGGGCTCTTTGCGGCTTCAAACGACACACTGTGTGGTTCTCTAGTCCGGGGGCTGTGGAGAGATGGTGACAGCCCCACCTGGTGCCTGGAGGGTGTCTCCAGCTCCTGTCCCTGGGAAGGTCTGGGCCGGGCTACCCAGACCAGCTGTGGCTCTGCAGACACACGCGAGGTTGGGGGCTCAGGCTTCCCGCCACAGTCCCGTCAGACAGGCGGGGCCGGCAGGGCAGGGGTGAGGGTCAGCCAGTGGGGGAGGGGCATGGAGGTCAGCAGACTAGCTAAAGTGGGAACTAGGGGCAGGGTGGGATCTCGGCTCAGCCCATCAGCTGGTTTCAGGCTCACTCGGGAAGAAAGGGGCATCCACACTCCGGGAGGGATGGGGCCTGGACTTCCCAAACTCCAGGGTGCCTGGGAGGCTTGGGTGGCTCCTCCAGGAGCGGGATGTTCTGGGTGCCTCAGGGCCGGGCCCTGTGTGCAGGCCTCACCATCCACCGCCAGACAGACACAGGATCTGACTAGCAACCCCCTTTTCTGCCCCTAGGCTCGGCCTGGGGCTCAAGTCCCTGCATCTGGTATGGAGGTCTGGGGGCCAGGCCAAGGGTCCTGCTGCTGAGGCCTGCTGGGTGGGGCTGGAGGGGTTCTGAACACCCCACTAGTGAGGTGCCCATGAGCCAATGGCTTGGGGTTTGAGCCCCTGCCCCACCACAGCCCAGCTGCCAACCTGGTCCTCACCCCCACTGCCCAGGGGCCCCCTGGGGTCTTTCACCGAACGCCATGCCTGGCCTAGCGGGAGTTCATGGGGTCCCTTCTGGGGAGGAGGGGGCGGGAGGCTCTGCTGTCCCTTGGGCCCTGCTTCCTGGGACAGACTTGCCCACTTTCGCCCTCTGTGAATCTTCCTGCTCATCTGAGAACACGGCTGATCTCCTAATTCATTTCAAGCAAGGTGGTCCTGAGCTTATAGGGAACATTTCTGGATCCAAGAGAGTGTGCAGACCAGCCAATTAACTGGGACAGAGGGGTGGCTGGGGCCTGGGAGCAGCAGAAGGGGAGGGTGGGGACCTGGGGGTTCCAGGAAATGCGGGTGGGGGTCTGGGGGCTCCAGGAGGGGAGGGTGGGGGCTGGGGGCTCTAGGAGGGGAGGGTGGGGGTTGGGGGCTCCAGGAGGGGAGGGCAGAGTGGAGACCTGGCCATGGCATCTTGCTTGGTCCACACACCCTGGTGACTGGGGCGCCTGGCCTGGGCCGCAGCTGCAGCGCCCACACTGGGACACACGTGGTCTACACGTGAGCGTTCATTCAATGAATGGGCACCGGTCCAACAGGCACTCACATGCACAGACTGGGCGGCCACACGCAGCGCCCGGCATCCGCTCGGCAGGCTCTGAACCAGCCACACTCACAGGGTGGCTCCGGGCAGCACCGGCCCTACCCGGGGGCCCCCGCCTCACCCTACAGCCCCCAGCCCTAAGCGAGGCCCTCCTCGGGGTCCAGCTGGGCGCCCACGTGCAGGGGCTCCCCAGCACACTGCCCTCAGCACAGTGCCGGGCCCGTCTAGGCGGATAGGAGAGTGACACGGAGGCCTCCGGGGAATAACTCCACGAGGACATTACCTCGGAACAGCGTAAAAGGCGCCGGTGATGGGCGGCAGCGAGCTTTACGCATCAGGGAACCAAGCGAGTGAGCCGAGAGACTTTGTTGGGCGCTTTCTATAAATATCACGAGCACAGCGCCTGGCTGGGGTGCTCCCCCTGGGGTTACTGTTTGGGCTTGGAGGGGGGTTTCCAGCCTGCCTGGGGTCCCCATGGGTTCCGGGCCAGCGCTCACCGTGGGGTGGCTCTAGGTCCATGCCTGCGCCCGGGGCTTTTCCGGGTGCGGGGAGCCCAGGAGCATCTCAACCGGCAGGTCAGCCCTGGGGCAGGAAGCACCAGCCCCTCAGCCCCCAGCCTGGTGAAACTGCGGGGGACATGTGGGTCCGAGGCCTGGGGACTGTCTCAGCCTCAAGCTACCTCCCCTGGGCCTGGGTGGGAGGAGGTCAGGGCTGCATGCCGACAGAGGGGAGCACAACCCTTCCTGCTTTCCCAGGTAGCCGCCTCACCCCCCGTTGGCCTGCGCACCCTTGTAGGACACCTGCTTGTAGGACGCCTGCTTGTAGGACACCTGCGACGCCCCTGCAGGGCGCTGTGAGCATCACGACAACGGGAGGTGCTGCCCTAGAGGCCACTCCTCTGAAGCCAAGCGCCCTGCCCCCAGCCACCAGGGCCGGGGGTGGAAGGGCAGCTGTGGGGGCCGCACTGTGGGACTACGGCGCCGAAGCCCACGGTCTGGCCAGCTGACCCTGGGCCCCAGAGGGCTCCCGGAGGGTGGGGCAGTACTCACCTGGCAAAGCTGGCCCCCTCCTCTGCTGCTGGATCTCCAGGTCGGCCAGCTCACTGAGCAGGGCAATGCCGTGAGTCCCTGAGCTACAGGGCAAAGGGCCTGTGCGTGGGGGTCCCGGGGCAGCGGCCAGCTGCGGGTCCGGCGGGCCGATGCCTGGCAGGTCCCCCAGGTCGATGGTGGCTGCCACCAGGGCGTCCAGGCCCAGGAGTGCTCCGGGCAGGCGGCTGTTCTTGAAAGTTGGCCCCTGGCCCTCTTCCTCCTCCGGCTTGTCCTCCTGAGCCTCAGCCCCCTCCTCCGACTCTGCTTCCTCCGGGGCCTGCTGCTTGCCTGGCCCGGCCTCATTGAGGACGCCCAGACTCCTCTGCTGCTGCGGGGCCTGGGGGCCGGCCCCTGATGAGGGCCCTGGCCCCACCTCCCCACCCCCGTCCACCGCGGCCCCCTCCTCTGCAGCCCCTCCCTGAGTAGAATGAGCCTGGCCAATGGCCTTGGGGCCTCCTCCCTCGAGGAGGGCCCCACATCGCAGTTCTCGAAGCCCCTCCAGTGGGCTGGGGTCTGCTGCTTTCCCCAGGGGTCCCCGCTCGGCAGGGTAGGGGGTGGCGGCAAGGTCCTGGGTGGCCTCCCTGGCCCCTGAGGGCAACCCCGGCTCCTGTGGGCTCTGGGGGCTTCGGGGGGGCAGCTCCCCGGGCGGGAACGTCCTCGCTGGCTCAGGCTGGACCCTGGGGGCTGCAGTTTGCATAGTTTTGGGGTCCGAGAGGTCAGGAGAGTGCACGCTGCGGGACAGGGAGAAGCCCGAGCTGGCCATAGGACAGGCGTATCCAGGAGGCAGGTCTGCGAAAGAGCAGGTTTTGTCAGGAGGGGGCAGCTGTGGGTACGGGTGAACCTCTTCTAGATGGGGGAGGGTGGCCTCAGATCCCAGACTCACACCTGGGAGGGAGGGTCCCCGGCCCTCTGCCTTTGCCTTCGGAGCAGGTGAGACAGGAACGGGGAGCACGTTACACGACGGGGGGCCGAGACCCAAACTCCGGGCTGGGCCTAGCTCCTGCCACCGTCCCCGGCAGGCCAGGCACTTTGTCATTGGTGGCTGCCACTGCTGGGCAGTGAGCCCAACCCTCGTCCTGTCCTGTCTGCCAGGAAGTGGGGAGGAGATGGCGGGGGCCCTGAGTGCTTCCCCCATGGAAGGATTGTGGACGGGAAAGGAGAGAAAGAACAGAGGACAAGCAACAGTGCCCTGGGCCCTGCCTGGGTAGGTGAGGGCACCCCTGCAGGTGCCCAACGAGGCGGCCCGCTCACTTCAGCTCTGCACACCCAGAAGTGGGAAAAGGCCTCAGAGTGGAAGGGGGCGGGCCAAGGTCAGCCCAGCGCGGCCCACTCTCACCTGGTTCCAACGTGCTAAGGTCGGCGCCAGACCGCCGGGCCTCCCCACTCTTGTCCTCGGAGCTGGGCAGCTTGGAGCCTGGCCCGGGGCTGCCCGAGGGGCAGACGGATAAAGTGCACGGGGCGCTGGGGCGTGGTGGCGTTGTGGGGCAGCCGGTGGGGGGCTTCGGGGTAGGCGAGTGGCAGCAAGGTGACAGCTTGGCAGGGCCTACGGTGGCCAGTGAAGGGGTGCCCTTGGCTGTGGGGGTTAAGGCAACTGGCTTGTGGGTGGACTTCAGGGTCTTCTCCTGGGCGGGCTCCTCCAGCTCCGGGTGATGGTCCTCGGGCTTCCGCTGTCAGGGTGAGGGAGAGGCTCAGGGCATCGTCCCGCGGGCGGGGATTCCAGGGCCAGGCCCGGCTGGAGCATGAGGGTCGGGAGGAGCAGTGCGCTGGGTGCCACGGGGGTGGGGTGGGGGTGGGGGCTGGGGCAGGTACCTGGACGGGGGCTGCCCGCTGCTGCTGCTGCTTCTGCTGCAGGGCGTAGAGCTCTTGCTGCCGCAGGAGCTGCGACCGGGGGTACACGGGGAGCTGGCCTGGGTGCTGCACGTGGGAGGCGGGGCCCCGGCCCCCATACATGGGGGGCCACAGGGAGGCCTGGTCCATGACGTCAGCTGCGGGGAGGGCCAGAGGAGCCATCAGACCCAGCGAAACGGGACGCGGGCTGCGCCCCAGACACTTGAGTGACCCGTCTACCTCTCCCCTGCTTCCTGGGCAGCGGCCGGGGGCCTGCCTCGCTGCCCCACCCACCGCGGGCTGCTCCCTTCCTCAGACCCACTTCCCACACCCCACGTACCACAGCCTCTTACCAAGCGCGTGGGGGGCGGTGTGGGGTGTGGGCTCTGAGGGCAGAATGACTAGCTGTGCGGGGCTGTCCTGGGAGAGGGGGAAGACGGAGGGCATGGAGCCGGGCACGGAGGTGGTGAAGCCTGGGGGCAAGTTCTGGTGCAGGGCGGGGTGCCCAAGGCCTGGGGACACAAGCACAGCAGTAAGGCAGCGTGGAGCGGGGAGCCCAGGCCGGCCAGGCCCCGTGCTCTTGGGCTGGTCAGCTCCAGGCCAGCCCTGCCCATCAAGCCCGGCCAGGACACGTGCCCTGCCCCATGCCCGCCGGCTGCCCCCCGACTGCCCTCGGAGCACTGACCGTAGGAATGTCCCCCCATCCACAGGGAGGGGCTGCGGGTGCGGGGCAGCCAGGGGGGGTGGGCAGGGTGCGGGTGGGAGGCCGGGTCCCCGCCCAGCTGGCCGCTCTGCAGGGAGGAGCCGCTGGCGATCATGAGATGAGGGGCCAGGTCTCCAGGGCAGCCGCCTGCCGGGTGGACCCGGGAGAACTCTAGGCGGTCCTTGTTGTCCCTGTGGGTGACAGGGGTGAGGGTGGCTAAGGACAACCGCCAGCCACCCACCCAGCTCTTCCACCCCATCCTGTCGACATCAGCCTTGGAGGGTCACGGGGACAACCCAGGATCAGGTGGGCCTCGGTACTGGGGGCCCCCGTCCCAGCTGTGGCCCTGACAGCGGAGGGAAGTCCCCAGAGCTCCCCCCGACACGACACGGGCAGAAGCCCCAGCAAAGCCCGGGGGCGGGGGGAGTGCGCTACCCAGCCGGCGTCAGGCCACTATACCCAGGGCTGTGGCCTGGCTCCCGCCCCGGTGGCCAAAGCCCCCGCTCTTACTGCAGCCGCAGCTCCCGGCCGGCCAGCCCCAGGCGGTCCTCAGACAGGCGCACCCTTTCCTCCTCGGCCTCCAGGTCCAGTGTGTGCACAGAGCGGGGCGCACCGCCTGCTGCACGGGGAGGAGATGGTAGAAGGGTGGAGGGTCGGGGTGGCAGGGGAGCCAGCGGCTGAAGCAAGCAGGGACCCCGCTTCGAGCCATGGGGGCCAACGAACCGAGGGAGGGTCTCCTGCCTTGGCCTCAGGGGTTCTGCTGAAGGCAGGTGTGGGGAACTGGCGGCTTCGAGGGATGGGGCGGGCTGGTCAGCCCTTGGAGGGACAGGACTGCTGACGTGGGGAGGGGACGGCAGGAGCGCCCAGGGCCCATCCCTGGGAAGCTTCAGACGGGCCCATGAGGGCAGGTCAGCCACACTCCCCGCCTCCCTCCCTGCCAAGGGGCCTACCTTTGAAGGCTGGGGCTGCCCGTCCGTGCCGCCCGGCATTGGCGCTGTAGGCCGTCTCCGGCCGGCTCACCGTGTCCTTCTGCCGGGACAGGGCCACGGCGATGCCCACGGGCGGCTGCCTCACTTCCGCGTCACTATGCGGGGTGTCGTGCTCCCGGCTTCGGGCACAGTCGGGCCTCTCTGCCTCGCTGGGGGCCTGGGCTGGGCCCTTGGAGGCTGGGAACTTCATATCCTGCTGGGCACAGCTGGCCTTGAGGCCGCCCAGACCCACGAAGGGCGCCTTCTGGCTGACGACCAGGGCTTGGTTGCTGTACTTGAGTAAGTTCTTCATGGCCGAGACCTCGTCGGGCGGTGCGGGCAGGTCCTGGGGCAGGAGGGCGGCCTGCTGCAGGCTGCCGCTAAAGGGGTCCAGGTAGGTGCCAGGCTTGCGCTCCTCGCCAATGGCCATGGCAGTGCCCTGGCCGGACTGGACGCTCCACGGGGGCAGGTGGGGCCCGCCGTAGCCCAGAGAGGCCAGCTCCAGGGACTTGCGCTTGGCTTCAGCCCCGCCGCCCCCTGGCTCTGCCTCGGGGGTCACCAAGTGCTGCTGATGCCGGATCCGGGCCACCTTCTGGGCCCCAGGGGGACCTGCGGGGGTCTCCTTGCTGGCGGTCTTATCTAAAGTGCAGCAGGCCTGGGTGACCTTCCCACCCAGCGGGTCCTGGTGGCCTGGCCGGGCACAGTCCTGTGAGTGGGCGGGCAGCTCGAAGTAGCCGCTTTTGTCCAGACCGCCTTTGGGGAGCCCGGAGAAGGGGGTCTCGGGGCCTGTGCTGTTGAGATACTCCAGGCCCTTGAGCCGTGGGTTGAGTGCAGCCTCAAAGCCCCCAGGCCGCCGCTCGCCCTTGCCCTCGGCCTTCAGGTGGGCATAGGAGACCCCATAGGGCACGGCATGCTCGGGGGCCAAGGTGCCGTCGAGGTGTCGGTCTTTGCCCTCACCTGCCACGGCACAGGCCTCGGTGGCCTGGAAGGGGCGGCTCTTCTCAGCCAGGTGTCCCACGGAAGGCACGAAGGTGGGCCCGCTGGCCTTCAGGTCTCGGGGGACTTTGTCCTGCAGCGGGCAGAGCCCGTCCGGGCCCGCGTGCAGCTGCAGGCAGGGGAAGGAGCCGGCGGCCGTGCTGAGGGGCGGGGGTGGCCCGGCGGGCAGGCCGGACGGCACGGTATAGGCCACAGCATGATGCAGCATCTGCCGCCGCTCCAGGCACTCGCTGAAGGCCGGCCCGGGCTCCGCAGGGCCCGCCGCCTCCTTGGGGCAGCGTCCGGAGGCCGCGACGCCCACGCCCGGCCTCACCAGCACGCCACCCGCACAGCTGGCCAGTGCGGCCTTGCCCATCTCGCCGTTCAGCACCTTGGTGTTAAGGAGGCAGGAGGCGAGGTGCTTGGGGCGGCCCTCGCAGGCCCCACGGGGAGTGACGCCACTCTCCTTGCAGTGGCCGTCCGCCGGCATGGGCAGCACCAGCTTGTGGCGCTCCTTGCTGCCCTCCTCCTCGGCCGCCGGCCGCTCCTTGCCCTCCGCCGCCTTGCTGGCCTTCTCTCTGCCCAGGAGGAAGCGGTCGAAGTCCTTGGTGCCCTTCTGCAGGGGGCCGGCCTCGCCTCGGTCACGGCTGCAGGAGCCGATGGGGTGGCCGGGGGCAGCCCGGGCCACGCCGGGGAAGTTGTGGTTGGCAGGCAGGAGGGTGGGCTGGGGGGGCAGGTAGAAGTTATCTGCATGCCAAGAGAACCGAGGTCACTGGGTGAGCTGGGGCAGGGGCTGGAGAGGTCCGACTTCCCCAGGACTCAGGCTCTAGGAGCCTCTCCACCGCCACCAGCTGGCAGTGACCCACGGCTACCGTCTGGGAAGGTTTACAGTCGAAAAAGACATCGTGTCCAGTTCCCCATGCTCACCACGTGGAATCGTACACCCCGGAGCACGGGCACATTCACGCTGTGCGACTGTCCGTCTAGGACTCTCGGGTCATTCTAAACCACAGCGCTGTGCCCCGTCAACAGAACTCCCGCCCCTGTGAAGGGCCCAGACCCTTGCCCCGCCCGGTGCCCGGGGATGAGTGGGGGGAGCGCAGGAACAGGTGGTAGTGAGCGCTGACCAGGCATCCCCCCCCCCCCCCCATGCATCGCTGGGGGAGCGGGACCTGGGCCGGTCTTCACAAACAGCCGCAGAACCTTCAACGCCGGGGAGCTGCGGGCTGGCTAGGTGGACGGTGGCGCACATGGCCTGGGGCATGGCACGGCCACCACGCAGCAGGCGGTGCCCAGACACCCAGCCACACGGAGTGCTGCAGGAGCGCGCCTGCGGGCGGTGGGACCATGCACGGAGTACCGCTGAGGGCCAGCTCTGACCAGGCCCCGGTGAGAGCTCAGACCCCCAGGACAGCATGAGGCCCCATCTGAGGCTGGGCTGGTTGTGAAGGACCCGGGGAGGCCCCTGGCAACTCTGCATGGCCACTGTGGATGCCTCTGGCTGGGGCTCTGGCTCAGAGAAGGACGACGAGAAAGTGGCCCCAGCCGACAGTCCCTACTCCTAGCCTGCTACCGGCTTTCGACACCCTGCAGCTCGGGCCCATGTAGGCGGGTGGGGGGCGGGTGGAGCCCCGGCTCCCTGTGCTGGGCTACTGCTTGCTGTCCAGCCTGGGCCCTTGGCCCGGGGCAAGCCCTTCCCGCCCGGGGCCATGCTCTCTCTGGGGGTCCCCCGCCGGCTGTGGTGACGCCCACTGCTCCCAGAGCGAGGGCTGGGGTCCTGCCTCTGGGGACCGGGGGGCTACCCCCTACACCCAGCTGGGGTGGCAGACAGGCTGCGCGGAGGGCCTGGAGCCCAGAGGGGGCAGACGAGGGGGAACAAAGAAACATTTGGAACTTGTAAAACTGTCCTCAGTCCAGAAGTTCCTTGTCAATTTCCTGCTAATTAAAACAAGGGGGAAGAGGGTAGCCTGGGTGAACCCTAATTAGCTTGATTTCCGAAACCCAAATGTTCCTGGATGCGACTCCACCACAGTGCTGAAAGCCGAGAGGCCACCAGCGCTCCGGGATGCCAGCGACCCGCTGCTGGAGGGGTTCTGGCTCTGGTTCAGCCCTGACGAACGCTGTCCAAACAGTTGCACTTGTGGGAGTTTGGGGGACCCAGCCCGTGGCCTGTGGGGGGCTGTCCTCGGGGGAGCAGGGGCACCTGGCCCAAGCTGAAGGAAACGTGGGTTCCCTGGGAGCGTCCAGCATCTATCCATCCCCTGGGGATGGGGGTGGGGGGCTCTCTTGCCCCCCCCCCCCCCCGCAGGCCAGGTCTCATCTGCATTAATCCCAGCCGGCCAGTCCCGGGCTGGGTCAAGGCTGAGGCTTTTCCGACCTCAGCTGCCCTGCCAGGCCCAAAGTCACAAGACACACCAATGTCCTGGAGTGGGAGGCTAGTTGGGAGAAAGGGCTGGGCGGGGGGTAGGAGGACAGGAGGGTTAGCCATAGGCTCACCTCCCAGACTGCCTCGCTGCCGTCCCCTTCCTCCCCCGAGACCCCCTCTGATCTAACCACTACCTCTTGGAGCCCTGCCTGGTGTCCTGTCCATCTTCCAGACCCTGCTGGGTGTTTGGTGGGCCCCTCGTCTGCCTCCACGGAGACCCCCAGCCTCAGGGCTCCTTGGGCCCCCCCGAGCTGTGTCTGTCCTCACCCGGGGGCTCCCGTGGCACGGACCCCCACCACGTGTGTCTAGCCTCCTCCCGGATACCACTGGGAAAGCCCCTCTGTGTGGACGATGGTCCCCCCCCGAGCTGCACCCCTCCCGCAGCCTGGCCACAGACGGAGGTCATCTAGGGCCTCCTGGTCCTCGTGTCCCAATCCGTCTATACCACCTGTCATCTGAAACATGTAACCAACACAACAGTCTCCCTGCCCATCTCCTGGGCACCACCCAGACAGCCCTTTCTAAGGCCCAGATGAGATGGCACTCCACCCAAGAAAAACCTGCGAGACAGGGCCCGAAGGCCCCCCGGCCACTCCCCACAACCTGTCCTTTCTCCAGGCAGCCCCACCTCCCTCGGGCTCCTCGATGGGATCCATGCCCTGGAGGTCGGGCCTTTGCACGACAGTGTGTACGTGCACACGGGAGAGCGTGCTCGCGCGGCCCCACCAGTCCTGTCTTCTCTTCAGCAAAGCCCCGACCTCAGTGTCCCCTCTCCAGGGACGCCTCTGGAGGCCCCCTTCTGCCAGTGGAGGGAGAGCCCCTCCTCTGTGTGCTGGGACACACTGCTGCCCCGACATGGCCTGCAGCCTCTGTGTGACCCGAGGGCCTGGTACACAGTGGGGGCCTGGGACTCGTGCTGCTCAGTGAGGCCACTGGTGCCGGCTCCTGGGGGCCTCCACACCCTGCCAGATGGCATCTTCTCCCTGGGCTGCCCAGGCAGGGGGAGGGGACAGGAAATAGGTGTGCGGGGCAAGGCTGGGTGCTGAGGGAGCTGAGCGCCACCCCTCGGGACCGCGGTTACTGGAGACGCTTCCACGGGAGCCAGAGAGGTCCCGGCAGCACGGCTGTGGCTTCAGAGTGCTCACCTGGCCCCAGCGCGTAACCTGCCTCTGGCCCTGCTCCTGGGACGTTCAGCCCTCCAGGAGCCTGAGAAGCAGGCTCACTCTCCTTCAGCCCCTGCACCGCTGTGGCCGAGACCTGGGGGAAGGTCTGCCCAGGCGTGCTGCCTTTACCCAGGGCCCCAGAAGCCCCCGGCCCCGCCCTGCCCCACTCTCCGGGATGCCCTGCGCCCCAGACCCCAGCACGGCCCCAAGCCAGCACTTGCCTTTTTGGGTTCCATAGAAACGATGTTGCCCGTAGAGAACATTGCTGTTTCCATGGTGATCCAAGTGGCTCATGGGTAGGAAGGTGGATGCCAGACTCCCCGAAAATCTGGGGTACCCTGGAGCTAGAGAAGCAAGGAGACTGGCTATAGAGTCACCTCCCAGGCCGAGGCCGCGGCCGCCCCGACCCTAGGGAGGTGAGAAGCGATGGGCAGCCCGGGGGCGACGCCCCGCAGAGCCGGGTGCATAGTCCGCCGGTGGGAAATCAACCCATCAATACATCATATTAACTCTGACTCGACTAACACCATCCCTCTGGTGCGGCACAAATTGAATTGCTGATGGGCTGGGAGAGGATGGGGGACGGAGGAGGGTGCCTGTGCTTCCTCCCCCAGCAGCCCTCGGCAGCACGGGAGCTCCGGGCAGGGCAGCAAAACGGCTCTGGAGAGGCAACCTGGGAGGACACACACGCTGGACACGGGCTCGACTCCCAGCCAGCACGGCCAGGGCCAGACACCCCCTTGGCCTGCGACGTCCAAGCTACTGGGCGGCTCCGGGGTCGGGCAGCCCACGCCCTGGGGCTGGCGCAGTTGGGGTGTGGCAGAGCCCTGTCTTGCTGGAGGCGGCCGGCCCCGCGGGCTGTCCACGGGCTGGGCCTCCTCTGTGCTCTGCGATCTACAGAGGGAGCTGGCCCCCAGCCCGGAGACCCTCCCTGGCACTTCTGAGTCATGCCAGCCAGGCCCTTCTCTGTCCCCCTGGGGCCTAAACTGTCCTCCAGGCCTGGCCCTGCCCAGCACAGGAAAACCAGCCGCACCCTGCCCCCCCACCCCCCCATCCCCACCAGCCGTGGACCTTGGGGGCTCCAGCCATCTGGGACACACACACTGGCCCAGAAGGGATGAAGACGGACAGAAGTTAGCATGGCCTGGGAGGCCCGTCCAGGCCCTGGGGCCCTGGCCAGGCACAGGTGTGTCTGCTGGACGCCCAGAGCTACCAGTCACCTTGAATGTGGTTCTTCACCACCAGTAATTCCTGACCTGGCCGAGCAGGGAGCGGTGGCAGTGTGGGCCCATCGCCGGGGCCGCCGAGTGGCCAGCTGGGCTGTGGCGGGCAGGACAGTCTTACTCTAAGACTTGTGCTTTGAGCCAATGCTCTGAACTTCTTCTCCATGGAAAATGTGCTCTGTAGGAGTTTCTCTTGGGGACCCCATGATTGTCCCAAGAGCGGCCGGCTCCTGGGAGTAGCTTCCCACCCTTCTGGGCAGCCTTGGCTGCCAAGAAGGAGCAGCCATCCAGGGGTTTCCCCAGGGAGCAGGGCCACAGGGACAGGGAGAGGGAGGAGCTGCCACGGGGCCCTGTAGACAGCCGTCCCGGAAGGGCAGGCCAGGCCAGGTCCCCAGGCGAGTGCCTGTCGTAGGCATGCCGGGAGCCACACGCCTGGGGACCAGGGGCACCGGCACCCCCTCTGAGTGTGTCACAGTGGGGTCCATTCCATCTTGCTCATCAACTGTTTTCCAAACTCTATTTATGACCGAACCCTCTGCTGCCCCATTGGAACATTCCTTGTAACAGCTGGTGGCTGAGCACTCCAGAGTAACTTGTGGGAAACACCTTTCCAGAAGGGGCAGGGTCAGAACCACAGGACAGACCTCCAGGCCCCCATGTCCTCAGAGGGCCTGGGGCATTCACTCACTGCCTGAGGTGGGCCTGCCGGGATGCCGAGGCTGCCTGGGGGTCGGGGGGGAGGGTGGAGGCCGGTGGGGCCTGGCTGTATCTCAGTGTGGGGGGGCAGCTGTGGGTGCACGGGGGGGGCAGCCCGGAGCCCACTGTCATTATCAGGGGCCCTGGAGCCCCTCGCCAGGCCTGAGGCTAGGGGGGAGCTGTGCCAGCATGGGGCAGGCTGTCTCTCAGCTCAGAGGTTACGAATGGGGCTGCAGGAGCAGAGCTTGGAGTGGAACACGGCCAGCAGGGAATGGGGGTGCTCCCGGATCCCCAAAGAGCAGGCCCCCATTCCACACGGGGTGGCCTGCCACCCGATCCCAGCGGGCCCTGCGGCAGAGGCAGGCCACCCTCCAGACCCTAATGATGCCGTCTTATGTCCTCTGGCCCAGTGGGTCCGAGGTGAAGCTGTGGAGTCCCCTCCCCAAGGACCGTTCTATGCAGAATGTGTCCCAGGTCCCAGAGGCTCACAGCACCCCACTACACCGGCCCCATCTGCAGCCTCCAGGAGGCCCTAGAGGTCTCCCTGCTTTGGGCTCACACCCCTGGGCTCATCTGAGGGCTCGGGAAAGGTGCCAACGGCCGCCCTGGCCTGTCCCCTTGAGCCCCTCCTGCTGAGGGCAGGGCTGGGTCCGGAGAGCCTGGCCAGCTGGCCTGGTCCGTGTGCCGAGATGCATCTGGAACTGCTGCTCCTGAGATTAAACTCAGCTCCTGGAGGCCTTGACAAACGCTGCGAGCGGGCCGGGGACAGGAGCAGCAGGGCAGGGGGCCAGGCCTGTGTGCGCTGTATGGGGGAGCGGTGAAACCACCACAGCTATCCCCTTTTAACTGGCTGCTGTTAAATGTTTTACGGGCCTCGTTTTGGTAAACAGAAGTCTGTAAATTCCTCCTTCCCAGAACCAGTTTCCCGGGTGTGGACCCCCCCCCCCACCCCGTGACCCCCTCGGGAGGTCCAGGCCTGCAGCCCACCCGGCCTCTTGGGGAGCAGGCGCTCAGCTGGCGGGGTGGGGGCAGTGAGGGTACGGCCTGAGCTGGTGGCCGTCCAGGCCGGGGCGCAGGGGCCCCACTCCCACCTCCAGCCTCCCCCCGAGACCCCAGAGGGGATTTGGGCTGGGGGGAGGAAGTCGGGGGCCCACGGGGGGAAGAAGCAGCAGAAGGGGCATGGGCTGGGGCCTGGGGGGGCTGGAAGGGGATCTGGGGGGCCCCTAGCCCAGCCCTTTCCCCCAACATGATCATGCTCTCTGAACTGAGGAAAATAAACAAGGATTTTACAAACCGGAGCAGCTGTTCTGAGAGGGCATCGGCCAGGGCCGATGTGGCTGGGACCCCCGGCTGCTAGCCTTGAAGGGGCTGTGGCGGGGGGTGAACGTGGGGCTGCGGTCATCAGGAGGGCTCGAGGCACAGGGATCGGGGTGGGGGCTGGATATCCAGGAACCCAGGACCAGAGGTCCTCAACCCCACATTCCTGCAGGGGACAGTGTGGTCTGGGACCTCCTTCCCAGACCCTTGTATCCCTTGCAGTTGGGGCTACTGTGACCACCTTAAGGGACAGGTGGTGATTGCGTGTAAATCAATGGTCCATGGTGGGGGGCCAGGCCCCGGGCCCATCCCTGGGCTCCCACCGCCCTCGAGGCCCTGGAGGGCCTTGATGAGCTCTGAGGCAGGGCCCCGGGCCTCAGTGGGCGTCTCATGATGGACACCCTCCATCTGCCGTCGCTGCTGTGAGCTGCCAGGAGACTCAACCTAATCCCGTGACACAAGGGACAACAGGGGACAAAGGGTCAAGGCTATCACCCGGTGGCTGTAATGAAGCACAAACAGTCAGGTGCTGGGCAGGAGCAGCGCAAAACAGGTCCCTGGGCTGCTGGGGGCAAGTGACCCCACACCGTGACGCCTTCGCTGGCTCTCCGGGAAGGTCGCGGGAAGTTGGGGGTGGGCAGAGGACAGCGGGCAGCTCACCCCAGGTAGGGGCTGCTCTGAAGGCAGGTCTGAAGCACAGCAGAGATAGGAACAAAGGCAGGGACACTTTAGAGGGGACAAGGACAAGAAGACAGGGGTGCCATGGAGGGCGGGGGCTTCTCCCAACCCCAGTGAAGAGGTGGGTGCCTGGGAGGACCCAAGGCCCTCTGCAAGCCCCTGAGCCACGAGGAAGGAGGGGCGGCCCCGGCACCCCCGTGTCTGCCCTCCTCTCCCAGTGGAGCCGCTCGGCCCACCCCGCAGGACCTCCTCACGCCTGGGTCCCACTGCAGTCCTTCCCCACCCACCCCGGGCCAGACCCCAAACCTCTGCTCCACTAAGGCTGGGGGGCAGCAACCCCCCGACCCTGCCCTCCCAGGGGCCGCCTTCCTAGGGGGGCGCTGGGCACTGCTCTCGCCGTCTCTCAGGAGGCCAGGTCTGGGGGCAGGGGGTGTGGCCAGCCAAGCAGAGGACCGGGACTCTCTGGGGGAGGCTGGGGGTCCCCAGCGCAGGCCCACAGAGCTCAGTAGACTCCCGCCACCTTCCCTCCGCCAGGGTCCTGCCTTTCCGCAGCAGGCGCCCCTGTCCCCAGGCCACCTTGGCAAACAGCACTGCTATCTCCCTGGATGGGTCACCCTCCCCTATCCTGAGGCTCCAATCCCTGGACGAGCCTTGAGCTGGGGCGGCGTGCCGCCAGGAGGGTCCCAGCGTCAAACCCCGAAGGCAGCTCCCCACAACATGACCACTGGGGGCGGGCTCTGAGGAACCCGACTGCCCGTCTAGCCAATCAGAGCCCTGTCTCCTCTGGGTCAGGCCCACTCTTGGGGGGGTTCAGCAAGGGTCAGCCCCTCCAGATGCAGCCCCAGCAGACCTCGCACCCCTGCCTGCCTGCCGGCCCTCATGGATCCCACCCTGGCCCTGCCACACTCCTGTCAGTCAGGATGCTGCCACACATGGCCGGCTAGGGGTCCTGGCCCCACGCCTGACCCTAACTGGATGCTGGCTCTCTCCCACGTGACACCCCTTCCAGGATGTCAAGTGTGGGCTTCAAGTGTGGCACACAAGTCTACTAAATGACAGTGACCACCCAGAATGCTAGGTTCAGAAGGATTCTGAGGCTGTACCCACATGCCGCTGGAGTGCTGTGATTGACTAGTAATGTCTGCCCTGGGAAGGGGAGGAGCGTTGGCAGACAGCTGGCAGGACACGGGCCATCCCTGCTTTAGTATCTGAAGAGAATAAGCTTGCAACAGCCCCTCCCCATGTCCTCCCTGCTTCCGTCCAGAGGCCCCCTCACACTTGGTGGTCAGACCCGTGGGGGTCCACGCTGGGCTTTCAGAGTGAGACTCCCTCTCTGGGATGGAGTGGGCTTCGCAAGCTCAGCGCTCGGGGAGAGCCCACGCCTCAGCCTCCCACAGCTGGGGGTCGGGGCCCCGGTGTGGGCTCTTGGTGGTTTCGGTCTCATCCTATCTGTCCAAGTCCCGGTTTGGCAGCTCCATGCATACACACTGCCCCCCACTGCACAAGGTGCGGGGCCTGGCAGCCCTGGTCTCCTCCCAGGCCCAGAGGAGTGCTAAGAGCAGGGGAAGGGGACGGGCTCCTGCAGGCATCTCTGGAACAAAAGCAGTGGGCAGCCTGCCTGGGATCCGGGCAGTTCATGGACCGTCCCGGACTCCTGGCACACGCTCTGCACGGAGGAGCAAGGCTCAGGGTGCCCAGAGCACAGAGGCAGAGCTCCTCAGAGCGAGGTGGGGCAAACCGGCGTGACCCCCAAAACCTTCACTGACATCCCACAGTACAACTCTGACTGCTAGGAAGCCATCCAGGGGCGGCCACCTGCCCTCCAGAGGGCTCCAAGCCCCATGGTTAGGGTGGCCTGGCCACACGCAGGCCAACGTGCCTGGGGCCACGAGAACACCCCAACCCAGCCCCACATACGGCTGGGCCGCAGACAGGCCATCTTCCCCGAGCGGTGACACAGGGACCTCTCCCCAGCGTGGAGAGTGCTGTCCTCACACGCACTCCCTCTGCAAATGTCAGCCCAGGAAGGGGCCAAGGCTGCTGGCCCAGTGGTGGACAGCTGCCACAGGGCACAAGCCAGGACAGAGTGGTCGCCGGCAAATGCCCAGGGAGGCCTCCGCCTGGCACGGGCTGGCCAGGAGGCCATGCTTTGACTGTATCACGCTGGGTCAGAAGGGCTCTTCTGGTCAGGGCGGTGTGCAGCCGGGGCGATGGAGGCCCAGACGTGCCGTGGGCTCCCAGCCTCTCGGGCACCACTCTTGAGCAGTGATGATGACCTTTGCAAGGGGCAAGGGCCTTGGGCCTGGTCCCGCACGGTCCTGACTCCCCCTGCCCCCCACAACTGCCTGGGCACGGGGCCGCAGGCACCCTGGCTTGGGTCCCCATAGGAGCTGGAAAAGGGGGAACCTACTCCCGACACGAGGAAGGCAAAGGGAGACAGGGTTCGGGGACACCCGGGGCCTCCGAGAGAAAGGGAGCAGTGGACAGCCTCCCAGTCAGGCTCTCCGGACTCGAAGCCCACCACACACTTTCCCAAGCCTGTTTCCTCCCCTATAAAACGGGGAGCCGCCCACATACCAAGTGTTGCCCAGAGAAGTAAACAAGCCAGAGCCATCCCTGGGCCAGGGTCAGCACAAAATGTCATTATCCCGAGCACCACAGCTGTGCTCCTGGCCTGACCTAGAGCCAGGGACTGGCACTGGCCTCCCGACCTCAGGGCCACCTGTGGCCTCAGGACCCGGAGCAGCACCGGGCAGGCTGGGCCAGCAGAGTGGCCCCTGCCCAGGACTAGCCTCCCAGGGATCAGGTTGGGACCTGTGCTCCCAGCAACCAATTACACAAGTCAGGAGCCCCCTGGAGGAAGCCCAGGTCAGGCCTGCAGCTGGGGGGTGGACTGCAGGCTGGGACCCTGATGGGGACATGGACCAGGGCAGGGTACAGCCAGAGATGGGGGGCATCGGCAGGGGTCAGGGAAGGCTGGCCACACAAAAGCCCCAAGGAGGCTCTGGAGGGGGTCCGAGGTCCACAAGAGACGGGCCTCCCTGATTTCCGTGTTGGGACCCAGGGAACTTGGGCGCCTTCCCACACTCTGTCCTCAGATCGCAGAGCAGTCAGCTGTCCCCACGAGCCACCTCCTTCCTTCCAGCATGGGCAGGGGTCAGGGAGGCAGGGCGAGGGGGCCGCAGATGTGGGCGCCTCCTTCCCCGCTCAGGAGAGGGGCGCTAGGAGTCATCAGTGGTTCTGGGGGGGGCGGAGTCCCAGGAGATTTGAGCCATCAGGGAAACTGAGGCCAGGAGAAGAAGGAGCTGACAGGGCTTGGGGAGAGGGGCCGGGGTCCAGGGCGGAGACACGCCTCAGACAGCTCCTCCAGATGGTTCTGGAATACAGAGCTCCAGGAGGCAGGATGACCTCTGGGGTCACGCGGAGATGGTGGAAGCTGGGTGACACCTTGGTCCCTCACACAGCCGTGCTCCGGGCTCCCACTCCCTCCCCAGCGTTCCCATGAGGCTGAGGCCTGAGGTCCTGGAGGGGCAGCTGGCAGGATGTGGGAAACTGGGGGCTGGGCGCAGCAGGGAGCGCCCACTGGAGGCCGGCCCAGCCCCAGAGGGAGGCCCGCGGGGCCCACAGCCGGGGATGGCACGTGGGCCTGCTGCCTCCCAAGGCTTCCCCTGCAGGTGGCACAAGAGACCACGAGTAGCCCGGGCTATGGTGCGCAGCAGCTAAGGGGCCCCACCCCTCCCCAGCTGAGCCCCCAGGAACAGAATCCCCTTTCACCGGCCCTGTGGGTGGTCCCAGCCCTGGCAGCTGGGGGTGGGGTGGGGAGAGAGGGGCCAGGCTCCATGACAATGGGACCAGCTGTGCTGTGCGCCCCCCCCCCCCCCCCGCTCCAACCCACCCAGGGCAGGCGACCCACCCAGGGCAGGCGGGCTGGACACTGGCTCACCCCTGCCCTGGGACAGTTCCGCCGCCCACTCCCACCTAAGCCTCAGAGGGGAACGTCCAGCTTCCGGCAGGACCCTTCATTTGGGCGAGCCTAGGAGGCCCGGAGGCTCTGCCCCAGGCCAGATGTTCCAGGGCGGCTCCTCTAGCGCCAGGGTGCCTCCCCTGCACCCCAGCTGCTCCGCCAGGGTTGCAGGAAGCCTGGGCCCTTGCTCTGGGGGCTGCCCCCAGCTGGCGAGCTAGGTCCGCTAACAGAGAGGTGGGGAGTCCTGTCTGGAGTTGGCGGGGTGGGGTCACCTGAGTCTCTCCCCTGACCTGGCCCCCACCTGCTGCCCTGTCCTGGCCTCCTGACCCTTTAGGGGCCCAGCCCTGGGCCAACCCCAGGTCAGGGAGGGGGTGGTGCACAGGCTTTGCGGGGCACCTGCCACCCTGCCCATCCTGGGGGCGGTGGAAGGAAGCAGGACGAGGGTGAGAGCCAGACCTCTAAGCAGCCCGCCCAGGCAGCCCACCATGCCTGCCGGCCCCCACTCTCCGGCCGTGTCGCGTGCCCCCCGCCCGCCTCACCCCCCTTCTCTCCGAACACACACGGCAGAGAAACAGGCCCCGGCACGCGGGGAGCCAGCTGGCACCCAGTCAAACTAGCAGCCAGGCACGCTGCCAGGGCAGCCAGCCAGCAAGCGCTGCCACTCGCTCCGGCCCCACCCGCCCGCCGGCCTTTACGCTCCAAGCTTGCAGCGAGGCAGCCGGCACCACGTGGCCTGTCGGGGGAGCGAGGCTGCAGCAGGCAGACAGGCAGAGGGCGGAGGGCAGGGGAACCCCCGCAGGAAGGAGATCCCGAGGCGGGGCAGCTCAACGGAAGGCAGAGAAAAGGGAGATGGCGAGGGGGTAAACTGAGGCACAGGCCTGGAAGGTATATGTGGTTGCATGGACCCCAGGACACCCACACACCAGCTACCCTCAGGTAGGACCTGGCAGGTTGGGGCGGGGGGCGGGGGGTGTGCTCTCCCCTTCAGAGCCGCTGCCCCTTCCGAGGCCCATCTCGGCCTTGGACAGGCTCTGCTCCCTACACGCCCTGTGCTCCAGAGGCGGGGTGGGTGGTTAAGAGGCCACATCCTCTCTTCCGTCGTCCTCTGTCCACCTGCCCTTGCCCACTGAGCCCCTCGCCGTGGCAGGCATGCTCTCCCCCAGCAGGCTGCGGGCACGTGGAGCCCCAGGCGGTGCAGGCAGTGTTTGGGGGCTGGGTGGAGGGACAGGCCTCCGCGCTGGCCTGAGAGGGACAAATGTCCTCAGTGTGGCCTAGCCCTGACCCTCTTCCCACTCAGGCCACAGAGAAGCCTCTGGAGCACTCTGGCCAGGGTGGAGGCAGGCCCGCACAGGCTAGGGTGCCCCCCCCAGCCAGGTGGACTCCCCTGGGGCTGCAGCTCGGGGTGGCCGGGTGCCCCAAAGGCTACCAGCCGCTCGGCTGGTGCAGCCGTTGGCTCAGGGGAAGTGAGTGGCGGGAGGCCGTTGAGGGTGCTGTCTGCAGCCTGCCTCCCACCCCACCCTCCCCA
This sequence comes from Ursus arctos, assembly GCF_023065955.2. NCBI lineage: Eukaryota > Metazoa > Chordata > Mammalia > Carnivora > Ursidae > Ursus > Ursus arctos. The sequence goes on from NW_026622919.1 coordinate 1,558,445, forward strand.
CAGCCCGCAGGGGGCAGGACAGGGACACCTTCTCCCCGAACCCCAGGGCAGGTGGCACTGCCCACAAACCGCCCTCCATGCTGGCGAGGTCCCCAAGGGGGGGACAGAGGGGAAGGGGATACATGCCTCCTGAAGCAGAGCTGCCACCCCGACCACGGGCCATCCTTGCATGCAGGGGAAACTGAGTCAGCCAGCCCGGGTGCGCCCGTGTGCCTGGGGCTGGGGCTGGGGCTGGGCCCGGGTGGGGCCGTGGCCGTTATTCCGTTACTTTATTTTGAGGTGGTCCCCCCCTGGCTGTTGCAGGCCTCCCCCAGCCTGCTACCCCACACTCGGCCACCCCCCTCCCTCCCACAGACATCCTTCCCAGATGCTCCTGCCAGGGCTGGGAGCCTGCCTGGCCGACACAGAAGGCGGAAGGGCTGGAGGGGCCGGGGGGAGAGGTGCGGAGAGTCTGGGGCCCACCCACAGCCGCTTCGAAGCTCGAGCCAGGGCCCAGCCCCCTCTGCACCGGCTCTCCCCGGGGAGGCCCCTCAGCGTGCAGGGGCAGGGAGCCCGTGGGGTGGAGGTCAGTGTGGGCCGGCGATCCTGCTCTGCCTGCCCGAGGCCTCGGGCCGCCCTGGCCTCCCCACCAGGAACGAGGGCCGCTCCTTATCGCCTGCCCAACACGGGCCCTCCACACAGCGCTCAAGGCCCAGATTATTTTAACAACTGTCCCTCACTTGTCACCTGTCCTGTTTGGAAAACAGCCCCTTTCTTGTTGCACAAAGAGGTTTCTCTGGCTCTCCAGCAGCGCCGGGCGCTAATCTCCCTGCCTGGAACACGCGGCAGGCGCAGTGTGTGGGTGCGCGCTCGGCAAACTGCGGTGCCTGCCGCCCAGCAGTCACTGAGTTACGGCGGTGCCCGTGCCAGGAGCGGAGAGCCCTCTGCGCCCGCTGCCAACAGCAATTACCTCTCTGCGTGCCAGCCAGCGCCGCCGGGCTTAACCCTTCCCAAGCCGCCGGGATACCAGCAAGCGTGGGCCTAGGGCTGCTACCCACGTCGCCGCACCAGGGGGCTGAACAGACCGCAGAGAGCTGGGGACACTGCGGGGAGCTCCAGAGTCCCAGAGGGGCCTCCGGGGGCCTTCCTGCCAGCCACACAGCCTGTGAGTGCAGGGCTGCGTTCCATAGGAGGCCAGGGGCCTGGGAGGGACTCTGCTCATGTTGACAGCTCTCTCCTCCCCACCCCTCCCTCCCGGCGGGCACATCTGGAGCCCACACCTCCCCGAGTCTGGGGAGGTGGGTGCAGCCCCAGGCAGAGGGTGCAGCCCGGCCCCGGCCCGCCCAGCTGTGCTCCACATTTCCTCGGCTCCCCCAGAGCCCCCTCAGCCCCACCTCCTTCCCTCCCTCTCTGCCCATCTGTGCTGCATGTCTGGCTGGGACCACGGCCTGGTGCCCCCCCACCCTGTTTCCAACCAATTACCACCTCCGCCATGGGGGCTTCCTCCGCAGGCCACAGCAGGGGAGCCCCTCTTCTCCCCCCCGCCCCGGACTTACCTTCATGGGAGTGGGAGAACCAGATCTGGGAGGTGGCGGGGTGGGAGGCGCGGTAGGCCTGCTCCGAGGGGGCTGGGGCGGGGCCGCTGGGGTGCGTGGGGGCCGCCGAGCCCAGGCTGCCGGTGAGAAAGCTGCCCATGAAAGAGGAGGCCGGAGAGTTCCCCATCAGGCGGCTGCCGGCTGTGGACACGGGGGTGGGGGGTGGGGGGGCAAGAGTGAGTCTGGGCAGGGCAACCCCACCAGGGAGCCCTGCCCGGTGCTGACTCTCGAGCCCCCAACTCCCGGGGCTTCTGTCTTCAAATAGCCGAGGGGCCTCCGGCAGGAGAACCCGCCCGCCCTGCCCGACAGGCGCGCTCGGGGTCTGGCGCCCTCCCGTGACCGTTTGCACTTCTGCCCCCCGCCCCTCAGCAGCCAGATGCCAAGCACTGTGTCTGTGGGGAACAAGCTGGTCTGCGGGGGGGGCCTTCTCCTCTGAAGCAGAGCCCCTCTCTCCCAGGCCCCGGTCCCTCTGCCGGGGCAGACCTGCCAGACTGCTTTGCCCACACCTCCCAGAGAGCTCCAGCGTCAGCAGAGGCCCCAGCCCTGCGGGCCCTGCAGCCTCTGCCCACCCCCCTGGGCAGCACGGGGCGGGGGATGGGCCTCTCCCCACAGTGGGGTCCCCAACCTTCTCCCCCAGGTCCAACTGACGGACTCCTCTGCCCAGTCCCAGGTGAGCGAGACCGAAACGAAGGCCGCAGAGGGAAGGATGAGAGAAGCCTGAGGAGGAAGTGAGGACCCGCTTTTCACAGCCGCCGGGGTCTCTCGGGCTTGGTCCCCGATTGGGCGGACAGGCGGGCGCACACAGTCATCTGCCTCCCAGACCCTCTGCGCTTCCCCCGGTAGCCGGCCTCGCGGCCCTCCAGGTCCACCGGCACCCTCGCCACTGCCTCCTCTCTCCCCAAATCCAGTGGCCACGGCCAGGCTGAGCGAGCCTCCCTGGATTTCCATGCCAACCGGGCATCTGCGCTCACAGACCGCTCTCCGAGGAGCAGCCCCCCCGGGCCTGGGGGTGGTTTGGGGCTGCACTTCGAGGGCCCCGCTCTGCCAGCACCTTGTCACCTGTTCCACGGGCAGTGAGCCTGGCTGGGGACCATCCCAAGGGATGGGGAGCGGGGACCTGGGGGCTCACCACCCGGTCGGGCTGAGTGTAGGGGCCCGGTGGGCTTTGCAGGGGCCCTGGGGGTCCCCAGAGGCTGCAGGCCCTGCCCAAGGTGAGTCAGGGCAGCTGTTTCCCAGCCCGGGGGGGGGGGGCAGGGGGAATTTGTGAATTTGTGATTCCTCATCCAGCCTGGCGTGGCCCTGGGAGCTTCCCAGACATGGGGTGACTCAGCACAGAGGAGGCAGGGCCCAGAGCAGGGGAGAGGGAGGGGCTGCCCCGGTGGGGACCCTGTCGGCCTCCAGCCCCGCCAGTGAGTGAATGGGACATTACGGAGGAAAGGGGCCTTTCCTGGCGTAGGCCACAGACGCAGGGCTGTGAGCGCTGGCGGGAGCACTGGGCTACACGCTGACCTCTGTGGTGGGTGTCAGGCTGCACGGAGACCCTGACAGGACCCAGGGGCAGGGGATGAAGGTGCCCAGGAGCCAGGGACTTCCCGGACCGCAGGGCTGGGACTGCCATGGGCCGCGGCCAGACCACAGGCGTCCAGCCAGGGGAGGGGACTCTGGGCTGGGAAGGGAAGTGTGGGCCTCCAGGGGCCGCGGGTGGAGGGGCAGGAGTGGGAGGGCGGCCTCCGCTGGGCTCCAGGGACCCTGGGGGGGCCATGCCTGGGGGATGAGCAGGCCTTTTCCTGCCTCGCCCAGGCCGGCCGAGGCTCCCAGGGCTTCCCACCCCCGCACCCTCCCAGGGAAGTCCCTCCCACTCTGCTCCTCCCGGGACGGTGGGAAGCAACCCAGTCCAAGAGTCGGGTCTGGATAAAGGATTTCTCCAGGAGTTCGGCCTGAGAAGCCCGCACCTTGCTCTCTCCCACACCGCGGGGGCGAGGCGGCAGGCCAGGCCCCAGGCTGGGCGGGAAATGCAACTCCAAGGCCTACGGGGCCCTCTGGCCCTCTGGTGCAGAGAATCTGAGGCTTGGCAGGGGTCCCTCACAGGGTGGCCCACCCCTGGGTGCTCCCGCAGAGGTGGCAGGCAAGCTCTGAAGACCCACCACCACGGCCCCAAGGGTCACCCACCTGGGGCAGGGACAGATGGGGAGCAGGCCTGAGGCCCGGGGGGCAGTCCGAAGCTGAAATCCGGGTTGGGGAGGTCCCAGGACCTCTTGGCCCTCTCCCGGGAGACTGATCCCAGCCTTGGGTGGGGACTCTCATGGGTGCCCTGTTCTGATGCCATCCCAGAAAGGGGTCCCACTGCACAGGGGTGTGGGGGGACAGCACCTCAGCTCAGCCAGCCCCTGGTCCTGGCTCCACAGAGCAGGGGACGCACCAATGACAGGCAGTGCTTCCCGCTGTGCCAGAGCCCCTGAGCCTGCGGCCGACCTTGCCCCACACAGCCTGTCTCCTGACCCAGGAGACCTTCTTGGGGACCCTCAGAGAGCTGGTTTCTCAGAGTCCAAGGAAGGGACCCATGCCCCAGAGCGTGGGGAATGAAGGGGGTAGGACAGCGTGCCAGCCCAGCCCCTCCCCCACCCTCTGGCCTTCTGGGCCACCCCTGCTGCTCTGTGTCCAGGTCTCCAGGCCATCTACCTGGGGGCCTTCCCTCCGCTTTTTCCCTTTCACGTGGGAACAGAAGAGCCTCGTCACGCAAATACGATGTCTGCATCTCCACTGTAAAATACACACGAGGAAGGAAGTGGGGTCACTGGAGACCCCAGGCCCAAAGAGCCACCGCAGTGCCCCAGACACACATGCCTCGTCCTGACGCAGCGCCACAGGTGACATTCACCACCCCCGCTGCACACAGACGCCACCCCATGCCCTGAGCCCCCCGAGAGACTCCCTGCTAAAACCCCAGTCTGCAGCGCCAGGTCCCGCCAGGGGCTCCCACACCCCCTGACCTGCAGGCCAGTCCCCCTGGCCCGGAGCCTGTCCCCCAGGGCTCCACAATCCTTGCTCAGAAGGGTTCAGTCTCTTCCCTGCCACCCTGGCCTGGCAGCTTGGACGCAGTTGAAGGTCCTGCAGGCCTCGCCAGGTGGGCTGCGGTGCCGGGTGGCAGGGAGTGGGCTGATGGCCCCCGGAGCCTCCCCTACCGGAGCTGGCTCTCACTGTCACCTCCACCTCCAAGGAGTCTGGAGATGGCAACGTGCCTGGCCAGCAGGGGCATGGGCAGACCTGGCTGCCGCCTCCCCAGCCCCTCCCGCCAACCAGTAGCCAGCCCCAGACAGAGCGTGAGCAGAGGCGGCCTGGGCCCTGGCCAGGGCTGGAGCCTCGTGGCCAAGTCTGGCCGGGAACTGGGCTGAAGGCTTCTTTCCTCTTGGCAGGGTCTTTGCCCATGGACTGCTGCTGCAGGCACCGGCCCGGGAAGGGACAGAGGGAGCCCAGAGCAGCAGGGGAGGCCAGAGAGGTGCTCGGTGAGGATAGCCCTGCCCCCGGCTGGGAGCCCCAATCTTGGAGTCATCCGCAATGGCCCCTCTCAGACCAGAGGCTCTACAAACCTCACAGTAACTGCTTTCACGCAGTCCCGAACGGCAGGCCCGCCTCGGGGCATTGCTCGTCTGGGCTCCGTGGTCCCAAGTACCTCGGCTGGGGTTTGAATGAGGCTCGTCCACTCTGAGGCTGCCCCAGCCCTCCAGCGTGCACGGCCCAGGTGGCCGCTCCCCTGGGATTCTCGATCAGTTCTCATCACAGAGACGGCACATGTGCAGGATGACCTCAGAGAGGGGCCTGGACGCGGGGTGACGTGTCTGCGGGGCCAGACGCAGGCTGCTCTGTACTGCACATTCCGCACAGCCCCCGGTGCCTGGCCGGCCCAAGCTGGGGTTTGCACCCCCAGACACAGGGCTCCAGCACCGCCCGAGCTCTGCCTCATACCCCACAGAGGCCTGGCCTGGGCGCCGGGCTGGCTGAGAAAACCGCTCCAGAGGCCAGCGTGCCCGGGAGGGCTGGTTGACACCGCTGCCCCCCCCGCCAGGGCCTGGCTCCTCAGGCACAGCCCCGACCCCGAGCCCCATCTGACCCCAGGCCCCAAGGCCCAGAAAACCCGGACTGGGAAACAGGCCGTCCCTGGCCCCTGGCTGTGGTGGCCGCTTCCCTCACAGCTGCCCCACTGGATGGGAGCTGGGCTGGAATGCCCTGAGCACCCCGAGAATCTCAAGTGAGCGCCCAGCCCACCATTTGCTCACAGGCTTCTGTGTAGAGACGCAAGCAGGAGGCGGGCAGCACCAAGCTGCGTCGGCTCTGGCACAGGTGGCCCCACATGGCCAGGCAAAACGGAGGACAGCTGGGTCTCCCGCCACTGACCTGTTTGCCAGGCCTCCCTGCCATGGCCAAGAGCACAGGTGGGGCTGGGGGAGCCGCCAGTTTAGGGGCCACTGAGACAGACCGGCAGCAACATGGGTGGCCCTGGGCCGTGCACCTGAGTTTGGGGTGCCAGTGCACCCCAGGCCTGGGGGCCCGGGAGGTCGGGTGCCCACAGGGCCCCTGCACCACCCTCTCCATCCAGACCCCACCTCTGCACTAGGCTGTCCTACGTGGGGTCCCCAGGAAGCCTGTCTCCTCCCTGTGACCCAGGCTGAGGGCGGAGGGGGCAGAAGTGCGGAAAGATGGGCAGACAGAAGGGCCTCGGAGAGCTGGGCAGATGAGCATCTGCTTTGCCTTGAGTGAGCCACAGGGACAGCAGCCTCCCTTTCTGGAAACCGAGATGTGTTGTGAAGAAAAGGTCACGAGAAGTGAGGCCTCCCTGTGGCTTCTCGGAGCCTAGCTGACCCGGAACTCCCAGGGCTCCCACCCTCCTGCTCATACCTGCTTGGGCTCCCCACCTCCCTCAGGCCCTGCAGGGCTCACCTGGACACTGGGGACACCCGACTCCCTTGGGGCCATCCTGGGTCTCCCCCAGCACACCAGGGGCAGCTGAGACACTGGAGGGACGGGAGGTCTGCTCCCGAGTGTCCCTCCTGTGCTGAACCTGGCCTCGAGGGAGCTGTTGAGAAGAGGAGGCAGGAGGAATGCGTAGTCACTGCATGGACCTGACCACACCCCTCTCGTTCAGGACAGGGAACAAGGAAGGAGAGTGTCCTGCTGGGGTCCAGCCTTGGTCCTGATGGACGATGATGGAGAGGCCTTGGCCCAGGCTGCTGGAGAGCAGGTGGGGGAGGGGGACAAGGATGGGGAGACCGGGCCCTGGAGGGAGGGGCTGCTCTGGGACTGCCACAACAGGGACCTCAGAGGCCGTGCTACGCTGCTGCCCACAGGGCCCGCTCTGGGTGTGCTCGAGTCTGGAGGCTCGATTCCCAGATCCACCCGGGAACGGTCCCAGCTGGGCTGGACTCCACCGTTGGCCTGGGCACGAGATGCTCGCACACACACATGTGCAAGGGGCACAGAGGCGGCAGAGTGGTGGTGCGTGGGCACGTGTGGTGTGTCTGAGCGTGGCTTCGTGGCTAACAGTGTGGACACGTGGCTCTGAGCATGCACTGCGTGGCCGACCTGGCTCTCGCGGGAGGGGCCTCAAAGACCTGCTTCCCAGAGTCAGACTCCCACCAAACTGGTCCCCTTGCTGGCCCAGACCCTGGAAGAGGCTCCTGGCCTTCGGTTCTGTCTGCCCTCGGGGTGACATGGGAGCGGGCAGCAGGCTGCCCGGGTCCTGCCCGCCTCCTCCTCCAGCCTGGGAGGTGGGGGTGCATCCAGGCTCACTAGTGGTGGAAGGGAATCTTAGCCTCTAGTCTGCACCAAACTATAGCTCCAACACTCCCAACCCCTGAACCCCATGCTGCTCGGGAGTAGGCCCCCTCCCCAGGCCAGCTGCTCAGCCCCCAGCCACCTGCACCTGAAAGTAGCTCCAGGAGTCGTGTGCATGCCGGGGGACAGCTGGAAGGCCACGTGGCCAGTCCCGCCTCCCCACACGCAGCCCCCCTCCGCTGCAGCGGAGAAGCGGCTCAGACTGGCACAAAGCCCTCTCTGATAGGGGACACCCCCTGCAGGGCCAGCCTTGCTGGGCAGCCTCTCCAGGACCCCCGCATCGTCCAGACCTGGGGCAGCCCCCTCTGGCTGCAAGCTGGCAGCCCCAAGTCGTTGGCCTGTCCAGCACCATTCACTCACTCGGTCTCGCCAGACGCAGGCCCTACCCTGCCTCAAGCTAGCTGTCCACCACCGCGGCCCTAGGAGTCCCTGAGCGCTCCTCCCAACGATCCCGGCTGCAGTCCACAACTCCGAGATGGTGGCTGGACAAGACAAGGAGCCTGACACAGGCACGGGGAGAGAGGAGGGACAGAGAAACGGAGGAGGCAGGAATGTGAAGCCGTGGGGGGCCTCCTGGCCAGCCCAGCCCTAGGAGGTGGGGGCAGCCCAGGGTGAGGGGCACCCACCCAGAAACATGAGCGTGTCACGTGGGAAGCCCCTCTCCAATGGCCCAGGAGAACCTTCCAGAAGCCCGGGTTGGCCCAAAGGCAGCGGTTCTCAGGCCATAATAGGAAAATTCTGTGGTCGCTGAGCCACCCAGCCGACAAACGTGGAGGCAAGATGACAGGGGAGGCCCAACCACCAACAGCCCAGAACTAATAAAAGAAAAGGAAAATCGGATATAAGTCTGGTTCTTATTAAAAGGGTAAATTTAGTCCTTTGGCTGGGCCAAGGGGCGGCCCTCGGACTCGAGGCTGGTGGTGACTCAGAGGGCCCCTCGGCCAGGGGGTCTGGGCAGCAGCGGCTGAGGGCCGCCCCCTCTTTGCTCTCTCCTGCTCTTCACGCAGCCTTCCTTCCCTCACACTCCGCCGGCGGGCACCCAGCACCTCCCCCTCCAGGACACTCCTGAGGGCAGGCAGGTGGCTGAGGGGGTGGAGGTGAGGCGTGGGGAGGTGGGCAGGGCCGGTCACACCACCCCCGAACGCCCCAGCTGCAAGGGCGGCCTTGGCTGAAGCACGGCGCTCCCCTCCCACCATCTTGGAAGAAGCAGCCGCACGGGGGTGGACTCCGTGGGCTAGACGCTGCTCTTCTGCCCCTTGCGCCCCGGGCCCAGGCCCCCGGCCCCTCGAGCTTCCCCTGGGCATGCCCCATCTTAGCTGCGGGCAGACAGAGGGCCAGGCAGGTCTGCTCACGGGGTTTGGTCTGATGGGGTCACGCCAGCACAGGATGGACCCCGATGGAAGGCTCCATGCCTGTGGGTGCTGAGTTTGCCCTGCTGGCCAGCCCTCCCCCATCCGCCAAGAGGACCAGCCGTAGCGTCCTGCACAGTCTGACACTAGACAACCCCATGAAGACGACGTCATTGTCTGCATCGGGCAGACGCCCGAACGTTGGCACAGCGGGAGAAACTACGGGGTGGGAGGCAGGTGCTGGATGAAGGCCACCTGAGGTCAGGCTCACTACCATCTTGTGCAGCCCCCCATCCCGGGGGTCCGTCCATCCGTCCGTCCATCCATCCATCCATCCATCCATCCATCCATCCAATTATCCCTCCCTTACTGGTAGTCACAACCCCCAGACCAAGGTACACAATTAGTCCCTGTCCTGCCACCCCTCACCCCTACCTGGAGCCCACCCTCGTACGCTGGCCTGCGTGCCGGCCGTGGAGCAGAGGGCATGTGGGCTGCAGCTGCCGGGGCCCCAGCCTCTTCACCCCACCACCCAAGCGTGCTGGCACAGAGGCGCTTCCCTCGGCGCCCGGAGCCAGACGAAAGCCTCCCCGAGTCCGGCCTCTTGCTCCCGCGGGTTCATAAACCTCTCACCCCGCCTGGAGGCCGGCAGGGTAAGGGTGGGGCACTTAGAGGCACCACGTCTTCCCAGGGGGAGGACGGCTGGCAAGATCCTTCAGAGGACACCCCGCATCCCGCCCCTGGTCCAGCCACAAGGCCCAGAGGTTGGACTGGCTTGGGTGGGCGTGGAGGGATCCGAAGACCCATCCCAAAGACCCCTCACGACGCTACAGGATGAGCCAGGCACCCCGCGGGACAGGCACTGGTGTGTGTCGGTGAGCTCTGTGGTGGCGGGGCAGTGGGCAGGGACAGCTGTGCACCCTTGGGTCATGACCTCCGGCCGTGGGATCAGCTACCATGTTGGGCTGGGAGAGCTCCCCCTGGCCACTGCAAGCACTCAGGCCAGCTTCTGCTCCCTTGTGCCTGAGAAGGACCAGGGACCAAGGGCCTGACTCCCAGAACAGGGCTGGCTCCAGCTGCAGTGTCCTGGCGTGGGGTCAGGAGGGGGACCCGAGATCGCCACGGATCACTGCGTGGACCAGCCTCTGGTCTCCAGAGACCAGTACCCACTTTCTTAAGAAGTTCTGTGGGTCTCTGCTGCCAGGGCCAACTTTCTGTCCTTGTTTCCCCGACAACTCCTGCTGGTACGGTTCGATCCAGCCACACTGGGGCTCATACTCCAGGGCTGCCCCTTCCGGGAGAACACGTCCCTTCCCCACTCCTTTATCTCTCAAGGCTCAGTTTGCACCCAGCCTCCTCTATGAAACCCAGCCAGACCCTGCACAGGGCCCTCCATTCACCACCCAGCCATGCCTCCAAGCCACTAAACACCCATCTGGCCCCCACAGAAGAGGCCCAGGGTCAGGGGTGGGCCCCGGGTGAGTCCAGGGTCCCAGCAATTCAACCCGATAGAGAACAAAGCAACAGCGATGGGTTGACCTGGGTGCCCCAGAGAGCAGGGGCTGTGGGCAAAGTGTGGTGGCCAGAGGGACACCAAGATGAGGCCACCTGACCCCGACTCCCCTCGGAAGCTGGTCCTGCCTCAGGCCTGGTCAGAATGCAGCCACCGGTGGGCCCTGGCAAGGGGCCGGCTCAGGAGGGGGCCTCTCAGCTGCAGGGCTTTGCTCCTGGCCGGGGTGGTAGGCTTCCCTGAAGGAGGGCAGTCCAGCAGGAAGGGCAGAGAGTCAGGGAGCATCCCCGTGCAGGAGAGCCTGGGGACCCAGACAGAAGTCAGGATGCGCACATGAGAGCCAGCAAATGCTCTGTGGGATGTGGGAGATGACGGCGGGGGGGTGGGGGGAGAGATCGAGGAAAGGAAGGGGTCTAATTAACGAAAAATGCTGTTTATTCCTCAGTGAGATTGCATCGCTGTGCGGGGGTGGGGGGTGGGAGTGGGCAGGGAAGGGGGGCCCTGGGGCAGCCTGCCAAGCCTAAGCCCTCGGCCGCGCGGAGGCCTGTAGGTGTCCTGCCGAAAGAGCCGAGGTGACTCACCCAAGAGCCTTGAGTGAGACCAAATCCCCAGGGGGCCCGGGGAGGGAGCCTGGATCTGGGCCTGCCCAGCACCCAACACTCCTAATGGCCGGCCCGGGCCTCTCCTGGCAGAGACTTCCAGGGAGCCCGAACTTCTGACGGGACACCCCTCTGCCTTCCCCACGGCCTCTCAGTCCCCAGGGCCAGAAGCAGGAAAAGGCCTGGCTCCCCCCGGGGCTGCCACTGGCTCCTGGCGGGAGGCACAGACCCGTCTGGGCCCACGGTGCTCGGCCCACAGTGCTCGCAGGGCAGCAGGCACGCGTGGGCGCGGGATGGAGCGTGCCCTGTGGGCTGTCTGCAGCTCTGTAGCTCTTCTAACAGTGCGGCTAGCATGACAAACCGCCCCACTCCCTTAGCAGTACAGAGGGAAGGTATTCTCTCTAGAAATAGCAAGCCTAAGGAGAAGGGAAACCTCGCTTCTCAGAGGTGAAACTGTGGTGTTCCTGGAAATCTTGAGATGCGAGAAGAGCAGCTCTGGGCATGGGGGGACCACAGCTCACAGACCTGAGACCCCAGGACAGAGGAGCAGCCCTGAGGTGGGAGGGGTGGCCCCCAGAATGGGGCCAGATTGAAGGCCAGCCCAGGGGAGCCCATGGGGGATCCGGCCTGGGGCGGCTCCACAGGAATTTCCACCGGAGGGAAAACTCAGCAGTGTCTAGCCCTATGCTCCCCGGCTCCCCAAGGGCTGGGGCCTGCAAGGGGCCAGGGCTGGAGGCACTGGGGCCTGCGCTCCCACGTTGCTCGCCATGTGACCACAGGGCAAGCAAGTGGTCTCCCTGAGCTCTGCCACCTGGACCCTGTCTGCCCCAGGGGACTTGTCCCTGAGCCTAAGGGCTGATCCCCTCACCCCAATTCACAGCCTGGGCTCCGAGCAAGCGTTGTGTGCAGAAAAGACTGCTGCCGAAGGAGGGAGGGGCCTCTATGCCGGGCTATCTGGACAGGGTACGTCAGGCGCAGCCTCGGGGGGTCGAGAGGCCACAAAGGCTCCATGACCTTGGGCTACCTGTCCAGTGGCCGGCAAGTCTGTCCAGGGTCTGCCCTGGACCTGCGGTGATTCCAGGGGGGCCGGGGCGGGGTGGGGGGGACCGGGTGAGCCCAGGGCCCCTGCTGACATCCCCAGGGCAGGCGCCTGGTTCAGGAAGAGCAGGAAAAGTGCTGCCCAGACCTCACAGTGCCGCATCCCTGCCACCCAAGCCTCAGCCTGAGCCCCGGGCTCCGCCGCCCAGTGAAGCTGTAACCCGGCTCATTCATTAGACGAACAATGGCTGAGAGTGCCCGCCAAGTGCGGGGTCGCCACCCCCTCACCGCGGCCCAGCCTGGACTCGGACGAAACCACAGGCCAGGCACCCTGGCCTCCAACAATGGCCCTTGGATCTCTCAGTGACCTGCACTGTCCTCGAGGCTGTTTTGGGGCCAAGTTGCTGGCCTGCTGGTGGCACATCTTGAAGCGGACATCTCACAGGTGGTCCGAGGATGCCGCGCTCCCGCAGACAGTGCCCGGCCCGCAGGGGAGCAGGCCCACATTTGTCTGGGGCCCTCCACGGAGCAGGCAGCAGGCTTTCGGGGGGGATAAGCCAGGGTGGGGTCGCCGTGAGGAAGTGATGACAGGGTTGTGGAGCAAGGAGGGGACTGAGCAGGACAAGAGGGGACAGAGGCTGAGAGGGAGGGAGTTCTCCAGTGGCTTGGCCAGGCCCCATGCAGGGAGCCCGGGAGTGTGGGTGGGGGGGAGGGCACAACCCCCAGGGCCTCCAGCGGGCCAGCTGCTGGAGGAGAGTAGTGGGCATGCCAGGGCAGTTACAGCCTCAAGAGGGGTCCAGATTGAGTGGGGCTCCCAATGACCCCTGACCCCTGACCCCTGGTATTCATGCCTTTATGTAATCCCCTCCCCTTGAGTGTGGGCGGGATTAGACTCACTTCTACAGAACGGTAATCCCAGTCAGCCACCAGTAAGGAACCGAGGCAGCCATGTGGGGGAGCTTGGAAGGGGGGTCCCTCCACAACCGAGCCTTGAGATGCCTGCAGCCCTGGCCAACACCTTGACTCAGATTCCTGACCCACAGACAGTAGGAGATAATAATGTTTGCTGCTTTAAGCTGGCAAGTTTGGGACAATTTGTAACTAATACATGGAGAAACCATGGAATGTCGGTGGGGAGGGGTTTTGCTGCATTGACAGTGGACCCAGAGCAAAGAAGGAACCTTCAGGAAGGATGGGGGAGGGGAGTCAGCAACTCAGCACAGATCTGCTTCTGCAGAAAAGCCAGAAACCCAGGTTTATGTGGGAAGTCCCCCCAGCCCCACCCTGGCCAGATGGCAGCCTCCTGACCCCGGCGACAGAGACACACAGGTGCACCCCCGGCCCCCGCGCCCCAGAGCCAGCTTCCCTTCTAGCCCAGCCCAAGGTCACCTCAGCCCTTGCCCACCGCAGGCACCAGCAGCCGCGGAGGTCCCTGTGTGGGGTCTCGTCTTGGCCCCCTTCCCTTGCGTCTGGCATTCCAAGGACCGTCTGCCCTTCCAAGGACCGTCTGCCCATCTCCCACTCAAGGGCCCTTTGAACTTCATCATTCTGGACTTCCACTCAGTATTTGTCATCAAGTCTACAACAGGTTATGAAGGACGGGGTAGCCTCATACACGTCTTCCCAACTTTTCTCAATCTTATCTGTATTCACACACATTAAGGACTTTTTAAGAGCTGGCCTAAAGATGCATTACAACTTAATTTAGATTTAATTCTAATGTTAATTTAAAATAAATTAAAAGCTTATTTTTAGGAGACCCAAAGGGATGCAAAAAGTCTCAAAAAGGGGACTGGCTTCAGGCAAAGTGCCCACGAGTGACCTGCTGGCCGGGGTGGCTGGGGCACACAGCTGAGTGGGCAGGACGGCTGCCCCACTGGGCAGACCCGGCAAGTCCTGCGGGCACCAGAGTCCAGCTCCCCCCCCTCCCGTGCACACTGGCCAGGGACAAAGCCGTCTGCTGTCACCCACCTACAGGGTGCCACTGCTGAGGCCAGAAGGTGGGTGGGAGCCCCAGTTCCGCCCTCACCATATTCACGTCCCGCCCAGGTCCCGAACCCACCGCCTGCGGGCCGCCAGGGCCCCAGGGAGAGCTGGGGAGCAGGCGTGGGGGGTGCCCTGCGAGTGCAAGACAGCTTCTGGAGCACACGTGCAAAGGCTACGGGGGTGCAGGGACGGGGACCTGAGCAGGACCGGCACGGGAGGGTTTGTGGAGAAGGACCTCAGTGAGATGTGCAGGCTGGGGTGGAGGCAGAGGGGGTGTGAAGTCCCAGAAACCACCAGAAGCTCCAGGCTCCCCCTGAGGCAGGTGGGTGGTGGAGGAGAAGGGGAGTCCGGGATGCCCCCAGAGGACACACACCTCCCACCCACCGCCACCTGGGGCCACCACACAGCCAGGCTGGGGCGGCCAGCAGCCCCGCGGGGCCTCCCAGCAGATGTGCACGGGTCAGGTCAGCAGACAGGCTCGGCTTTGGGGCTGCCCACAGAGAGCCAGAGGAAGGAGGGACGAAGGGAAGGAAGGAAAGGAGGAAGGAGAGAGGGAGGCCGGCGCTGACCTCAAAGCTTCCGGGCCTCTGGTGCTCAGTGAAGATCTGAGCGGCAGAGGACAGAGCCAGCCCGCTGTGGGTGGGTGACCCTCCCCCTTCCGCAAGACTTCCTCCCTGGGGGTCTCCCCAGCTCCTCTGTCCTTGCTGAGCCTCACTCTCATTGGCCCAAATCCACCACAGATCTGGGCACAGGTGTCTGTCTGGGGTCAGCGTTTGGGGGTACAGACAAGGGGAAGCAGGAAGGAAGCTGGCCGGGGAGTCCCGCTCAGGCCCTGCAGGGCACATCCACGGCGGGGGAGGGCTGGGGGGCCGAGGATGAGGCGGGTGGGCCGGGACAGATGCACAGGGAGAGGAGAGACCCCAGGCCCACTCATGGCTCAGGGCCGGAGTCCTGGGACCTGTCCCGCCAGCATCCCTTCACGCTCACACAGAGAAATGAGAGGTAAGAGAGATGCTCAGAGAAGCATTACCCCCCCCCACCCCCCACTGACCCGCCCAGGGACCTGCCCCAGGTCATCTGCCCGAGGGCCCCTGGGGCCATCCTGCCTCTGGCCTTGGTCCGCTCCCTGTGGTCTCCAGAGAGAGGTGCTCAGCAGCCCCACTCCATCTGTAGGGCTTCCGGACTCTCAGGCCGCCCTGCCCAGACCCAGGGTCTCCACCTCCATCCCCATGACGTCAAACCTGGTGAGAAGCCCCAGACACATCTGCCGAGCCCCCAGGCCTACGGCCCCCAGAAGCAAAAGCCAGTAGGAGGAAGACGGCAGGACCCCAGGGCCGGGCTTCAGAAGGCAGAAACCGTTCTCTACCTCTGTGGCCAGACTAAGGTCTCAAGACCACAGGACCTCTAGACAGACACCATGGGGAAGGGCTGGGGGGACTGTGGCCCGTGAAGAAGGGCCCCCAGGAGGTGCCCCCCGTGCCTCCTTGCCTGTCCCCTGGGAAGCAGCCCTCCTGCGAGACACAGGCACCAGTCAGTTTCTCTCCA
Organism: Ursus arctos; assembly: GCF_023065955.2. Taxonomy (NCBI): domain Eukaryota; kingdom Metazoa; phylum Chordata; class Mammalia; order Carnivora; family Ursidae; genus Ursus; species Ursus arctos. Next base: position 1,573,875 of record NW_026622919.1, read on the forward strand.
GGCCTCTGGGCACATCCTGGGGCTGGGACGTGTACAGGTGTGTGTGTCCAGCCAGCTCTAATGGGCTCCTAAGGGACAGAGCAGGGGCTACCCGCTGTCAGAAGGCCTGGATAAGGCCAGTCCCGTCATGCACACCTCCCAGGCCAGGCATCGAGCCAGAGAACCAGGAGCCAGCTCCCAGGGCCCGAGGTCCAGAGGGCAAAGTGGCACAGTGTGAAGGGCCTGCCTGCCCAGGATGGAGATGCCGCGGAGGGCAAGGGGGGAGACCCACAGCGCCTGGCCTCTCCCTGCTCCCGTGTCTCTCCGGTGCCCTCACTTTCCTTTGGCTGGTGGCCCCCACCACCCCCTAATGTCACCGCTTGCACCGCCGTCCACAACCACCAGAGAGGAGAGGGGCAGCCGTCCCCAGCTTCCCTCCTCACCGGCCAGCGCCCTAGGACTCAGTGAAGCCTCTGGCTTCTGCCCCCAGCCCCTGCCACCAGGTGTGACACTAACAGGGGGACAGCTCTCTCTGCCAATCTGTTTAGCGCTGACATCTTTGAAATGTAGCGCACATGGCTTGGGAGCCTCTGCAAATGACAGAAGATGCTTCTGGAAGGTGAGGAGATGCTGGCCTGGCCCCTGGGAGGTGTCCACACAGGCTGGGGACACGCAGAGGGCACTGCCAGCATGCATGTCCCCAGGTCATGCTCAGGTTTTTCGTGAAGAGACCCAGGGTCAATGTGGACCCTGGCGCGTCTCCCACCCCTCTCTTCCTAAGTCGGTTCTCCCAGAGACGGTCCTTATCTTCCCTTTTCTCCAATGAAGGAGTGAAATTGCAGAAAAACCAAACAAGGCTCTCCTCATACCCACAGGCTCATGCATGCCACCCGAGCGTGGCACACACACCCCCTCGGGACCCCCACCATCCTGGGTGGCCCAGCTCTGGCAGGAATGAAGGGATGGAGGACGCCCCAGACTCAGGACCCTGCAGCCCCTAGGGGAAGGGCACCAACCCCACCAGCACTGGGCCGGGGAGCTGGGCCGGGGCTGCTGTGTGGCCTGGGGGCACAGGGCACCCAGGAGGTCAGGGCCGGGAAGCCACACAGCACATGGGACAGAAGATGGGGTGGAGGCCCAGGGAGGCCCTCCTGGGAAGGCGAGGTGGAGTCCGAGCAGAACGTGGGGGCACATTCAGGGCTGGGGGGCCTGGGTAGAGCTCCTCGGCAGAATCCCTGGGGGGCTCTGAGAGTCCGTGAGGCCAGGACCGGTGGGATCAGCTGCAGATCGGAGCCAGAACGTGAGAAGGTGCAGCCTGTGGGTGGCTGGGCGCCGATGCGGAGTCCTGGGAACTGTGGGAACTCCGTATGGGGAGCTCTTCCTGCAGAGGGGCCTGGGGTCTCCAGGGGTCCACAGTTCGAGAGGACACAAAGGAGCTAAAGCAAGGCGCACAGCTCATCAGGGCCAAGCCCTGCAAGTGAGGGCCCCAAGGGGGCTCCACCCTGGCATGGGCCCCCAGAGCTGCAGGACAGAGCAGGTGGCAGGAAGTGGAGACACACCAGTGGGCGCTTTCGGGCCACCGGACAGCGGGCTCTCCCAGGGGCGCTGGACCGGGATTCCTTGAAGCCTGCTTGGGGGTGAGCGTGAAGACCTGCCCGCGAGCACAGGCCAGCAGGACGCGACCTGCGTGCATGCACGGGGGCACACGTGAGCTCAGCCAGTTGATGTGCTGGCCGCGCCCGTCGGGGTCTGCAGGGGGGGCCTCCGCCTCTGCCCACGGGGGGACGGGGGTGTGCCAGGAGGCAGGGCCCGTCCGTGCCTGCGGGGGAGCCTGTCACACGGGCTGCCGGGTGGATGCAGGACGGCAGCGCAGGCCCACCCCACTCCCACCACCGCGTCCCCAGTGGGCCTTCTTCTCACCCTGCACGGCTGTGCTCCAGCACGTGTCTCTGCGATGGAAGGGCCACCCAGTGCCTGCCCCTGGAGTGGCCTATGGAAGTCCCAAGGAGGAAAGCCCCTGGCTTCCCCAAGGGCCAGGCCGAGGGGCCCAGCCAAGACCTGCCTTCCCGGGACGATGGCACGGGCAGTTCCGTCCTGATGTAATTCACCTCAGGACTCTGTCTTGGCGGGGTGCCCCAAGAAGGCACTGCTCCCAGGCCGCCCTTGGGGACCCCAGCCAGCTGCTTAGAGGCGTCTGTGGACAGCACACCGGTCCTCTCCCCTCCTCCCCCATTTCTGGAAATTTCCAGTGGAAAACCAAGTTCCTGCCCTGGGGAGGGGGAGGGGCTGCTTCATCTTTCCTTCCGGTTCCAGACACACAGTGGGTCCCCCCCACAGCCTCAAAAGCATTTGCATGTAAAGACACTGGACTCTTTGTTGGGGGGCTGGGGAGGGTGACAGGGGGAGGGAACCCAACCCACCTGTTCGTTCCCTCCTCCTCCTCCCCCCACCCCAGGTCAGAATGAAAAAAACCACTTCCTGGCTGATACCATCTGGAACCTAATCGCCCAGACAGCTGCCACGGCCCTCGATTGCCAGCCCCTGGCTCCCCGCTCGGGCGCTGGACGCCTCCCCGCTCGGGCGCTGGACGCCTCCCCGCCAGGCCCGCGCGGCCCCGCGGCCATCGCAGCGCCCCCCAGCTCCTCCAGCACGGCCCAGGTCCCCCGTGGCCTGTCCCCCGGCGGCAGCCGCTCGCAGGGCCACGGGAGGCAGTGATATTATATATGGAAACAAACAGGGGCGGCCCACTGTCAAACAGACCTGCGTGATCTAAACGGTATATTATCCCATAAAAACGTCAGCGGGCAGAGTGTCAGAACCGAGGTGGAGTGCAGCCCCACGCGTGCGGCTCTCGAGGGCCCACCTTCTCGGCGGGGCTGGGGGAGGGGGGGGCCGCAGGACAGTTTCTAGACGCCACGTCCAGGCTTTGATTTTGTTGCGATCCCCAGTCTTTGGTGTGAGAAAGGAGGCCCCAGAGGTAAATGGGGACCGGGGACCCGGGAGCTGTTCCCTGGTGGACGAGTGGGGGTGGGGGGACATCAGAGTGAGTCGCCTATTTGCCCAACAGGGTGCGAGCTGGGCACCCTGACACCCCGAGGCCACACGTGGAGAAGGTAATGTGATGCCGCAGGAGGACCTGGCGGGGCGGGGGGGGGGGGGCTGTCTCCACGGGGCACCCGGAGAGGCCACCCCTCCAGGAGGCTGCCGGCGGCCGCCGCTTTGAGAACCTTCTCTGGACAGGTGATGATGAGCCAGGCTGTCCTTCGGAGGGGCCTAGGGCGTCTGTCCCTGGGGGATGGTTTCTTCTCAGAAGCTGCCAGAAGTCTCTCCCAGGCTGCATGCAGATCAAGCTGGCTCAGGCAAGGACTGACGTGAGGCTGGGAGAAGGCACCACGCCAAAGCTGTGAAGGGTCTTCTCGTGGGACTCCCTGACAGAGACCAGCCAGGGGGCCAGGCAGGGCCCTGGCATCCCTGCCACACTGGCCCTCGAGGAGGAGACCAGGGCCCCTCTGAGAAGGCCATGCTGAAGGAAGGCCCGAACTGTGGGCTGAAATCAGGGGGAAGGGGGCTGCTGGTGGGACTCCCCAGGGACTCTGGTCACACCAATCAAGGCAGCTGCCACACAGGATCCAGGGGTGCAGGGCAGCTCCCCACTGCTGGGGCCCAGAGGCCTGTCCCAGGAGGCAAGCAAGGGGGGCTCCAAGGGGGTGGTGACCAAGGCCCCTCTCTGCCCACCTGGAAAGCACTCATTCCCAGCACCCCCGGCTGCAATTCTCTTGGTGCTTAGGAATCCCTCCCACCCCCTGGAGCTGGTCCAGGGGTATCCTGGGAAGTGTAGTCTTTCAGGAGTTAGGAGGGCCTGCAGGGATTTCCGGGGGCGGTCCACTAAGGAACAACCGAGGAAGACACCAAAGGGGATTACCCTGACCCTAATCCCTGGATGGAAACCTAACATTCCTGGAAGTGGCTGAATGTAGACATCTGCTGCCTGAAGACACCAGCCAACGCTGCAGTTCCTTCCTCGGGTCTTCCCGCAGTGGCTTCTCTAGCCAGCCGACCGAGCTCTTATTTTGGTGGGGAGACCTGGGAACTCCCTAGAGAGGAAAGACCTCCACCGAAGTGTTCCCCCCCCCCAACCTTCTCTGACCACTGACCGCAGACACCAGGAGAGAGAAGCGCCGGCCAGGGGACGGGGTGCTACCTGCCCAGCTCTCGCCGAGGCTGCCGCACATCCCGCACACTCCGGCACATTATTTATGCTCACAGCCCGCTCTGATGACACATGTAAGTTGGCAGCGAACATCCTATCAACTTGCTGGAGTGTATCTTGATTGTTAAAACACACTCTTAAAGGTGTACGATCATTTATCAAATTAAAATAGGCGCACCTAGCCTGTCTCTTTTCTGCCTCCCCTGACCGCCCCCCCCCAGCACCCTGCAGCCTCCCTCCTCCTTCAGCCTCCCGGGCATCCTGCCCTTGCACCCAGGCCCTCCTCCTGAGCAGGCACTGTCCTGAGCCTCCAGGGATCCCAGGCCCGGGGGCCCCCTCCCCACCCTGCCCCAGGCCAGGGCAAACCCACTAATCGCCAAGAAGTGACAAACGCCAGAAGCCCGGCCAATTAAATTTAAACTCATGCAAAGCTCAGTGGCCAGTAAATTATTATTTTTATTAGCTTGAACCAAGTTCCCGTAAGAGAGAAAGTCAACTTGCTCCCATGAATGGCTCTTGTATAATTTATTTAACTCTGTGCTCTTTGCCAAAGCCTGGAATATTTTTAGCTCGTTCTGTTGTTGGATTTGGCTTTTTTATGTGTGTTTCTGAGGGGTATTTTTAGCCTCATCCGTGTTATTCTAACAGACTCCTATGCGTTCGGTCCTGCCTGTGCGGGCTGTTGAACCCAGTCTCGAGGCAGAGGAGGGAGATTTCTAAGAATAACCGGGGAGCGTTTGGGGGTGCGTGTGTTTTCCAGGGGAGATGTGCTATCTGTACGAGGCCACTCCCTGCCTCGCTGGCTAATTTGTTTTATTACTCACGTGACCTGAATATTCCTATAGGAATATCCTTATAGGCGATAATCAGACATGGGCAGCACAAGCCCCACTGAGAAAAAACCCACATTCCAAAAATGGCTTCGGAGGGGCGGGCAGGGCGGCTGTGGCCGGGCTGGTCTACGCGGCCGCCGGATTCCCGGGGCTCTGCAGCAGGGCGGCCGCTTTGATGTCTGGTTTTGTCACTTCTAGAGCGGGATGGGTAGAATCTTCAGAAAGTAACTCTTTTCACACCTACTTAATGCTGTAACTGTTGCAGAAACACCGCGGTGTCATTGACTTAATGAGGTATTTACGAAAATGTATTTTTTTCTTTACAAAAAAATATCACATGATGAGGGAGGGGGAACCTTTGATGGGGTCTTTTCACACTAGGAAATTATCTTTTCTCCTCCAGTGTGTTTTGCTTTCTTTCTTTTCGAGGCTGGCGATCAGAGGCGCATGCAGCAGGGAAGAAGTTTGCTGTACTCCCAACAGAAGGGACCAGCCGCCCTGTTTATTCCCAGTGCCTGGGGCCCGCGGCACCTGGCTTCCAGGCCGGGCCACTTACGCCCCAAAAGAGACAAGAGAAGAGGCAGAGAGGAGAAGCCAACCCACAGCCAGGCTGCGGAAACCAGCTCCTCTGCCTGCCTTGGGTAGAGGCCCGGTGGTTCTCGAAGGCTCGGCCTGAGGGGGGATGGACAGAGAAGGATGGAGGACAGGAGCTGACCGGCCGGAAGAGGGGGTGGGGACCGGCTTCTCCCAGGCCGGGCCGCCTCTTTTTTAAACGCGCCCGGGAGAGGCGCGGTCCCCAACCGCTCCAGGCAGTAGTGCTGATGAAAAATCTTGGGTTGATGCGTTGTTGATTTTCCTTTTTTTTCCCCCTAGATTTCACAGCTTTGCCTCCGGACCATCTGTATTAGAGACAAAATCTAACACTGCACTAAAAATAATGATTCCAAACATTTTAATTGCACCTTGTGGTGACAAGGTTACTGGAACAGCGCTTTACCATAAAACCCTACAGCCCGGTGATAAAGCTACCCGCACTTTCATTTTTAGAAAAACAATGGAAGAAACCCTGGAGCCCAACGTCCCATCAGGGTCCTCAAGCTGACATCTTGAAAGCACTGGGTGGGGCGGCACAGGCGGGCGGGCGGGGGCAGGGAGCCCCTTGGCTCAGCCCGGGTGGGTGGGTGGCCGAGCCGGGGATGAGGAGTCCCGGGAAGCCGGGGACTCCATCCCTGGTGGCTGGATCCCACTCCCCGGTAGACCTGGACGCAGAGGAAGGAGCTTCGGAGCGATTTTTCTTTCAGCGGGGCGGTCGGAACAGGGAGGGGCGGCTGGGCTGCTGGCAGCCTTGGCCTGGCCTGCGGATCGGAGGCCATCCGCGGAAATGGGAAGAAAGTCCGCCAAACTAGCCATTTGGAAATCCGCACACAAATGGGGAAAAAATGTTTTTAACTTAATTATACTTTTTTTTCTCTCTAAACTAGATCATATATAGATACAGACCAAAGCAAAGTGATCTGGGGTATAATTCCTTTAAAAAAATTGATGTAGCTAAATTTTAAAAACCAACACAATATTCTGGCTTTCAGCAATTTCAAAAGGCTTTCAGCGGCAGACGCTTCTAGCTGGATGCCCGTTCGGCCAGCCTTTCCGGGCATTAATGGGTCGGACACCTCCAAGCACAATAGGTCTCTCTGGTCCCCCAGGGGGTGGAAATGGCCTCCAGGAACAGGGAACACGTGGCCCTTCAGCCCCCCTCTGAGGGTGCCCTGGGGACCTCCAGCGCCCTCTAGAGCACCCTGCGTATGGGGAGGAGGGCTGGGTCTAGGTCAAGGACACAGACCAGGCCAGCGCCCACCCAGTACCTCCAATCCCACCATGGCCTCTGCTCCAAGAACCACGTGGTCAAACTTGGAATGAGCAAGACAATGGTCCGGGCCACCCCGACCACATTCCCACCTGACTTGGTGGTGCCTGCATCTGGCAAAAACAGCAGGAAAGGGACATGGCGGCTGACCAAGACCTGGTTAAGCTGTGGGTGGATGAGTTGGGACAGGGGAGGCAGCGGAGCCCTGAATGACAGGGAATCCCACCTGGCTGGGCCTCCCCATTGTAGGATAGCCCTGGGGAAGCTTCAGCGTCAGGGGCCCTTCCGGACCCTTGTTTCTGCACTGCTACTACCTGCCAGGCTAGCGCACAGCGTGTGTGTGGGGGGGGGGGGGTGCAGCTGCTCCCTCCCCATCCCCCAGCCTGCAGGCTCGGCCTTCCCACCCTCTGCAGGGGCTGCAAGCCCGCAGCCAGAAGAAGGGGCTGGTAGGGGGGCTGCACTGTCCCTGCAGCCAGCAAGAGCCCGGAGCCTGGAGCAGCAGCCCCCCAGTGTAGGCTGAGTTGGGTGGGCAGCGTCTTCAAGGCAGGGGCAGGAGAGACACTGAACTTCAGGGACAGCAAGGACAGATATTTTTAAATCACCAATTTCCCAAGCAAGTACGTTTCCTCTTTCGAGTTATAAATCTAGAGAGGAGAAAAGAAAAGGACAGAAAGAGGGAACAGCAAGGAAGAGCTAAAGAAGGGCAGCCTTGCCGAGGCACCTCGCCCAGGGCTGAGTCCAAGAGAGCCGGGGAGCCCAGCCCCTCCACTCCTGCGTCCATCTAACTTTCTGAACCTCTCCGTGTTGTAAATGCTAAAAGCCCATTAGTAATTAAGCAATTTTGCATATTTTTTCTTTTTAGGAAATTTATGTTTTTCTTTCTGACTGCCCTCCCTTCTGACATTTTTCCTTCTAGCCCGAGTCTTCCATCCGTTTTAATCCACACACTAATTGTAATCCCATTAAAGCAGATATAATTTTATTAGTATTCACAGTTCATCAAGCTAGCAATAATAACTGTTACTGCCAAATTAACAAACAAACCAAAAAAAGCAGCAAACAGCATTTCTGATGTTTAGAACAAACTGTAAACAAAAGCAAGCCAGCCTTCAAGGTTGACCAGCAGGCCCCCATACCAAGCCCCAAACCTTATTACTGCAAACTCTGCGGGCTAAGGCCAGTGACCTCCAGGGTCTCCTCGAAGTAGCTACCCCTTGGCTCCCCACTACCTGGCTCTGCTTCTCCTCTGACCTTGCTCAACAGTAATATCAGAACCGCCCCAGAGGGGTTAGGGTTGCTCGGGAGGCCTGGGTCAGCCCTGCCAAGGACCAACCCTCTCCAGAAGGGGATCCGAGAGGACAGGAACGCGGGGCGGCCCCGTTCTCTCCTCTTGGAGCAAAGTCGCCGCGCACTCGCCTGCACCGAAATTCCGAGGCGGCCCCGCGCCGCCCGCAGCCAAGTCGGCGCCCCGCGCTGCCCTCCCCCAGGGCCGCGGGCCGCGGGCCCGGGCCGCGCTCTGGCCACGCTTTGTCCGGCTTTAGCAGGATACCAGAGGCACTTGTTAAAGCACATGCAGCCCCTGCAAACCCATTCTCACCCTGACACTTCAAGGCTTTATATAGAAACAGGATTTGCTCGTCTTACACCAGCAGTCCCTATTAACGCTCACCCCGCGCACACACCGCCCTAATCCGCCAGGCCACGGCGCCCCCCGCCCCCAGTCACAACAGCCGTTTTGTTCCCGCAGAAAGTGCCTCGTTGTCCCAGCCCCGGAATGTCTTAAGGATGTGAATGCAGAATGCAGAAATGAGGTTTCCGGGGAATTTAGTTTTTCTGCAGGAAGGAGTGGGGGAGGGGGGCAGGAGGGGAAAGCCTTTATTTTTAGCCGGCTCTGGGGCTGCCCTCCGAGACCCCGGGGACCCCGGGGAAGGCCGCTCTAAAGCGCGATGATCCGGCTCGGGGCCCCGCCACCGGTGCCCCGGCGGGGAAATGAAACCGAAGGCTGCTCCGCAAACGCTCCAAGGAGAGGAGGGGCGCGCGCCCATTCCCCCTGGACCGTGCCCACCTCTCGGCCGGGCCTCCTCTCCCGCGCCCGCCCCGGCCGGCACTGACCTGTGTGCGAAGCCATGGGCAGCGGCGACGGGAAGTACTTTCCGGGCTGGAAGTGAGCCGGGGGCTGAGCGGCGGGCCCGGTGGGGGCAAGGCGCGCGGCGGCAGCGGCGCTGCGGTGGCCCAGGCTCCCGCGCTCCGACAGCAGATGCGGCGGCGGCGCGAAGTCGCGGCCATCCATGCCGGGCCCCGGCCCCGGCCCCGGCCCGCCGCCGCCTCCGGGGAGCAGCGCGGCCGGGGCCCGGGGGCGGCTCGGCGCGCGCGGGCGGCGCGCGGGCGGCGCGGAGGAGGCGGCGTCCGGGGTCACCGGCGGGGTAGCGGGCCGGTCAGCACGCCGGCGGACTGGGCTTCTCGGCTGGCGGCCGCGCGCCGAGCCGGCGGCCGCCGTGTGGGTCCATAGTCTGCGGAGGCAAGCAGAAGAGACTCGGTGACTCGGGGGCTCGGCTCGCCTGGGGGGGTCCTCGCCCCGCCCGCCGGCCGGACCCGCGGCCGGGCCCGGGGGCCCGGCCCGGGGCACTCTGCGCGTCTCCCGCCGCTCGCGCGCGCGCCGGGCCACCCGGACCGCCCGGTCCCCGCGCGCACACGCACCGTCCCGGCCGCGCTCGGCCCCGAGGAGCCTGTGGGAACCCCGCTGCAGCGCTCGCCGCTTCCCCTTAGCGTCCCCGCGGGTCCCTGCGGCGAGGGCGCCGCGGCAAAAGGCTGCTGGCTCCTCTGGGTGATAAAAACCCAAATCTGCGAAGCCATCACGCACACACACACACAGACACACACACTCACACGCACACCCTCTCCCCTCCCCCGCTGCCCAGAGGTGTCTCGGAGGAAAAGGCCTGAGGTCCACGCTCGCCTTCTTCCTCTCCCCCACATTCCGAGGTCCAGCTTTTACTACATTCCGCTTAACCGAATAACCATGCTAATTAAGCGAGTAATTTTATTGATTGTAACTCAAGAGGTTTTTTTTTTTTTTATAACCTTCCTTTTCTCCACTTCTCCCATCCCCCCCCCATGCGTCTTTCGGCCCATTCTTTAGAACCCGCCGCCCCCCATCCCCAACGGGACAAGGCCCCCACCCCCAGCACCGAGCCGGGACCCCGGGCCAGCTCCCCAGAATCCCAGGAGTCTGCGTCCGCCGCCGGTGTCACCTGGGCGGCCACGCCGCAGTGCTCGGCCTGTCGTCCCCGAGCCGGGAGCTTCCCGGCGAGGCTGGAACAATTACCCCGCCCCCCAATCAAATTCGCCCAGGATCTTCCTCTGCGGACTGGGGACTTTTGGGCGGGGGGGGCGGGGGATGCTTTGAGAGTCAGAAATTGTTCTCTTTTAGCGCCCCAAATCGGCCACAGAATTTCTCCCTGCAGCGCCCGCCCCGGGTCGCCGAGCCAAGTCTGTCTCCCAGCGGCCGCGCAGCCGGGCACGCGGCTTCTGCGGCGGCGGGCTCGGCACCCCGGCCGCAGAGAGTCGTCCGGGCCCCGCGCCACCCTCGCCCCAGCTCAGGTCCCAGCAGACCCCGGGACTTAGTCATGGTTTTCCACCTCCCGGGAGAGCCACTTAAAAACACCCCCACCTCCCTTCTTTCCACCCCCACCCAACTAGGGGAGTGCACTTCCAGGCTGAGCGTGGAGCCACCAAGCAGGCGACAGAAACTGCAAGACCGTGCGCCCGCATGGACCTCTTTCACTTTGCATATTTCCCCTCATTTCCTAAATCTGCATTGTTGTAATGTTTGATCACCTCCAACAAAAGGAGATGGGGAGGATCAGAATTTTTGATTGTGAACCCTGCAGAAAACCTGATTCCTTTTTTTTTAGCCGTCCCACCGTGACAACAGAGCGACTAAGATGTTTTCCATTGCGTGAATACCATTTTAAATTGCTATATTTAATGCTACGGGTTCTACAACGTCTTATTTGCAGACTATTTTGTGTTTGATTTAATCTATAACCGAAAACATAATGTATTAAAGTGAATACATATTTGCTCAGCTGATAAGCTTTTTTAATATTTATTCGGAGAACTTTTGCATTGTAAATAAATGGGACCTAGACAGAGTTCTCTTTGTCTCTCAACTTCATACAAAGGGGTTTGGGGGTTCCCTCGCCTCTAGGGATCGCCAGCTCTCTCCCCCGGTCTAACAAATAACTCGGCTCGCGGCCGCTCGGGCCTGCAAAGCAAGCGCCAAGCCGCCGGGGCCCGGGCAGCGCCGGCGAGGGGGCTGCCCGCGCCGGGGTCAGGGGAGGAGCTGCCTGGGCCGGGGGCCTTGGGGAGGGACAAAGAGAGGGAAGGAGGGGAGGGAGGTCTGGAACCTGCGGCTTCAAAGGCGCCGAGGACCATGAGCTGCGCCCGCGGGGGTGCGAGGCTTCCCGGCGGCCTCCGGGGAGTCGTGTGTGCTATGCTTTTGTTTTGCGGGGTTTCTTTTTTCCTGTAAGAGATTTCAGAACTGTCGAGAAAGCGCGAGCTGCTCGCGATTCTCGGGACGCGGGCTCGGCTGCCAGCAGCAATTTTCATCTTCCACCCCCCGCGGGCGGATCGCCGGCTCACCATCCCGCCAGACTTTTTACGCAGACTGGGGGTGAATTACTGTCGCCCGTCTGTGCAACTGCGATTCTCACAGGGTTGGAGGGACTTTTCTTTGTGTTCTTTGCTCCGGAAGAGAGGCCTCGTAGCACCTCCAAGTCCGCCGGCGAGCGGCTCCTGGGGCCTGCGGAACCCAGGCGGAGGAAGGCGCGGGGCGGGGACGCGCGGCCGCAGCGGCCTGGGCCCTAAGCCGCGGAGCCGTCGCCCGCCAGTCCCTGGGCTCCAAGCCCCCTCCCCCCAGTTCCGGGAGAGCCCGCGGCAGAGGACCGCGCCGTGGCACAGGCCTGGCGGGTCTAGGGGAGGAAATGGAGCGAAAGCGGCAGAGGGCCGGGGGGCCTCGCGCCGGACGGAGAAATGATGACAAGGACATTTTGGAAAGAACCGAACTTCGGAACGCTGGGCTCCTCCCCGGGCTAGCGGGGCTCGGTCCCCAGAGCCACCGTCCCCATTTTGCGTGGCTCGCGCGCTCCTGAATCTGGAGCTCCTTTAGGTTTGCTTTGGTTTTAGCTAAAGGACTAAAAAAACGCACCGCCGCTTCGGCCGCCCTAGGATTACGAGCACCCCTTTCTGTCTGCCTCCTCTGGCGCCGTCTCCCAACGCGTGGGCGCCGTGGGGCCTGCAGACTGGGCTGGAGCCAGGGGCGCACCGCGGCGCGGACTGCTGGGGCGCCGCGGCAGAACCCGCTCCCTGCGAAACGGCCGCGCCCGCCCCCGCGGGAGAGGACCGAGGGCCGGGGCCGCACCGTAACCAGCGCCCCCAGGGCGCACTCGCCCACAGATCCCTCCTGGCTGGCCGTGGTCAGAGCCCCGCGCGCTGGCCTCGCTGCCCCCCTTCTTCATCCTCAGCACCCCCCACCCCCCAGGAAAAGAATTTCTGAAATGTTCTGCAATGAATTAGGCTCTGGAAAGCGAAACCCGAAGAACTCGCATTACCCCTCCCCACCCCGGCCCCTCGCCCGCACCCAGCCGGCGGCCGGAAAGCCCCTCTGGTCAGCGGCCCTGGCCGCCTAAGCCACCCCGAGCCGGCCCGTTCCCAGGGCCGCCGAAAGACCGGGCGGAGCCGACCCGGGGCTGCTCGGGGGAGGGAGCGAGGTGGGGGGCAAACAATCGGGGTTCGTTCGTGGTGCCGCCAGAGCCCGGCTCGCGTTGGCGGCATCCCGGTCCTCGCCGACTGTCCGCCCGGAGCCACCCGCGCGGTTCGCGCTGGACGCAGCCTGGCGGTCCCTGTCCTGTCGCGATTATTTATTTTTAATGCTGAGTGTCGATCGAGACAACAAGCGCTCAGAGCAAAGCAAGGACGCGTTACGGGGGGAATTTTAAACCGATCGATAAGATTTTTCAGAGGAAAAAATCGCTCTCATATATAGTCCATCTTTAAGAAAAAAAGCCTACTCGACATTATAACGGAATTTTTAAAAGGGAAGATATATATTTCTTAACATCACAATCCTGAATTTCTCTTGCTAAAAAGAAAAAAATGTAAATCCCCAAAGCCAAAATAAAAAATAAAATAATAATAAAAATACAAAAACAAAAAAATGAAAGCAATTTCAGTTACTTACTGGAGGTTGTTTCCTGGATACAATTGAATGCAATACAATTAAATCAGTAAATGTGACTTTGTTTTGTATTCCTATTGGTATTTTCAATGTGCTGACTGTTGCACTGTAAATGCACCGCTTCCACAACAACGACTCTAGCGAGCCCATCCAGAGCGGCTCTCAAACCTGCAGCCCGGCGCGGCGAGCCACGGGCCCTGCATACTAATAAGCTCGTGCCACTCAGCCCCGAGCAGCGGGCGCGCTGATTGGCCGCGCAGCCCTTCACGGCCGGGAGCTCGTGCCACTCATTCGGCGTAAACAGGCCTCCCAATAGGCTGGCGCCGGGCCAGAGAGCTGCCAATCAGGGAGCAGCAGGGCTACTACTGAGCCCAATGGCGCCTAATTCAAGCCAGGCGACTGCGCAGCTCCTCTGCGCAGATCATTGCTGCTGAATGGGAATGTGGTGGCGCAGGGCGGGAGAGGGAGCAAGGAGAGTGGGAGCGCGTGTCCGCGCATAGAGGGCGGCTTTTTCTTTTTCTTTTCTTTCTTTCTTTCTTTCCTTTTTATTTATTTATTTTTTAAATTTAATCCAGCAGGTCTAACGTTTGGCTTCTGGTGCACAGAGGCAGGAAGAAGAAACAGTAACACCGGTGAAGGCAGATGTTGTTGGTTTGTTTTTTTTTAATACCTGGGATCTGTCTGGCAGGTGGCTGAACGCTGCGCAAGTAGGCCCGAACTCCAGGCATAGAGGCCTCCTCGGGTTGCCGGCCCGTCCACCACTCCGAGACCTTTGCCTGCTCAGACCCAGCTCAGGAATGCCCGCACGCCCGACGCCTGGGCAGCGCGAGTCCCAGAATCACCTGCCGGGTTGTCTCCTTTCCCTGCCTGCGGATCAGACCTCAGGGAGAGGGTCCTGCATCTCTGGCTATCTATCTGCCAACTCTCATTTTTATCTCCCTTGGCCATACTTTGCAACGGAGCACCGATCAAAATGAAAATCGGGGAATTTATGGCTAAGAAAAAGATTGCTCTTTTCTTCATGTGCAACTAGATTTTTAAAATATGTTCACCTTGATAGGCACAATGAGAAAACCCTGCACAGTATTTCTCAATGCCACTCTTCTGCATATCCGCTAAATTCTCTCCTCAATTAAAAAGAGCCACTGAGCGATTATCTTCATCATTATCAGATGCAAAGCACTTTTTAAAATATTCTCCAAATAAATATTTCTGTTGGAGTTTGGTTTCCCAACAAAACGCTATTTATTCTCGCGGAGTCAAGGTGATGTCTCAGTAGTGATGGGTACATTATTTTTACTCCTCTTTCTCATTATGAATCTCTGCCTCCCCCTCTGGGGGACAAAAAAAAAGGATATTTAAACTAGATGCTAACAAACTCATGCACACGCATTAGAAATTCTCCGCCGGCTCATTCCAATAGGGACACGAAGGGGTTAAGCCCGAGGCCTTCTGTTGTCTCCTTCCTTTTCCCGCCCCCCCGCCCGTTCCCGCGGGACGGCCAGGATTGGCTGGCACGCAGCCAGCAAGCTGTCAATCACCGAGTGTAAACAAGGCGCTGATTGGCTGTTGTCCAGTCCGCACAGGGCCTCCTGAAAAAAGCAATTACTGGCTCCGCGGTTTCAAGGCGCCCAAGGCCGCTTGATGAAAGGAGATAAGCTGGGGACAGTTTCCAGGACCCCCACGGGCCGACCCCGGCAGCCCGGGAGCCGAGGTGCGCCGCAGAGCCCGCGGATCAAAGGAATCCGGAGAGAAAGGGGAAGCAGGCGCACGGCCCGGGCCGGCCTTCCCCCGCGGGCATCTCTGACCTGGGGTGGGGGGCTTGGGAGGCGGGCGGGGGCTCTGGGATTGGGCGCCGGCTTCGGGCGGTGAGGCCGGAGGGGCAGCTCCGGAGAGCCCGGGGCTGGCAGGGAAGCACCGGAACGCTGCGCTGGCGGGACAGGGCTCGCCGTCCCGAGGTGAGTCTCCGGCAAGGCCCCGACGCGGCGGCGGGGACAAAACCCCCGCGGCCGGAGCCCCTGGCCAGCCCCGAGGCCGACGCCTTCGGAAACGACCCCGGGCGGCGCGCGGCGACCGCGGGAGGAGAGGCGGCATGCATAAATCCATAAAGCGCCTGGAGATCCGATTAGCGCGCGGCTATTCATTAGGCCGTGGGCGATTGAATTAGGTCCCCGTTGCGGATCCGGGGGGGGCAGGGGGGGCTGCTTGGGCTTGGCGCGGCCATCGGGGCGGGGGATGGTTGACGCGGACCACCGGGCTCGGGCCGCGGCTTCCGGAGGATGGAGTCTCAGTGCCAGCTCCAGAGTGCGTTGGGGGGCCGGGGTTCCTCCGGGTCCAGCCCCCGCGGGTATGTGCGGAGGCCCACCGCTTCCCACGCACGTCCAGGAAAGCAGGCCCGGCTCCGGAGAAATCAATCTCACCCAGGGGTGGGTGAGCGGGGACGGCAGCCGGCCTGCGCTCCGGGACCGCTTGCAGGGCCAGGAGGGGCCAGAGCTCGGGCTGGGAGCGGCCTGCGGCTCGGTCCCGGAGCGCGCCGGGCTCACACAGCGCCCCGGGCTCAGGTGACCTGGTGCGCGGTGGCTTCCCGGTCCGTGCCCCTTGGGGCCCCCACCAGCTTCCCGACCTCCGGCAAAGCGCCCCTCGCTGACAGCACATTGCCTACTCTGGCTCGGAATCGGAGTTCCCCATTGCTGACATTCTCCAGTAAGCTTGTTTTCTGGCCCAGGAACCTTTTTTTTTTTTAATGTAATATTAAGTATTAAAGCTCCATTCGAAATTAAATATATACGTAAGCAAAATACATATAAGAAAAAGACTCCATCCAAGAGAGAGACCACCTTGGTGACCGGCGGAACCCTGGAATTTCTCCGAGCTCCCCGAGTGTGCGCCGCTACGGCCCGGGTGCCCAGGAGCCGGGAGGGGACTCCCGGCCTCTCACCGCCTGGTGGAGGAGACGCAAGGGCTTCCAGGTTCCAGGATCCCCCAGCGTGTGCGCGGAAGGGTGCCGGCTGGGAAATCCCCAAACCCTGTTCCCACCCCCACGGGCGGAAGATTGTCTGAAAGCCCTGGAGCTCGGTGGATGGACCCCACCCCGTCCACGACGGAGACTAGCTGGCCGCTGAGGGAAGGGACCCGCAGAGAACCGCACGGGTCTGGGACCACCCTGCCCTCCACAGGTCGCAGATCGCCTTCCCTGATTCCTTGCAGCTCACCGTCACCAGATTGCTAAT
Organism: Ursus arctos; assembly: GCF_023065955.2. NCBI lineage: Eukaryota > Metazoa > Chordata > Mammalia > Carnivora > Ursidae > Ursus > Ursus arctos. The sequence continues at coordinate 1,590,229 of NW_026622919.1, forward strand.
CCAGGGGTAGGGACTGGCTTTCGAAACCTCTGCAGGGCTGGGCCCTGCCCCTGGTGACTTTCACGGGAAGGGCTTGCGGGCCCTGGGTGTGCCTGGGCCTCACTGCTCCCTGCCCACCTAGGCTCCCACCCCCACGCCCTCCTTCTTCCCCCATCACCACTTAAAACAAATCTGGTGGGCTTCCTCCCCCCCGCAATGCTGTTTCAAAACAGTTCTTACAGCAAATAACTGCAGATGGGCCTGCGGGAGGCGGCAGGGTCTGGCAGCCCCCCAGCTCGGGCACCCGCTGCCGGGCAGCTCCCGAAGTACCACCACCATAAGGTCCCCCTGTTCCCCCTTGAGGCTGGGGCTGGGCATGTTTGGCTGGGAGCGCTATGAGCTCCGAGAAAACCTCTGGTTTCCTTTTCACTCTCCCAGCTGTCCGGAGCTAACAAATGTTTTTAATTTTAGAGAAACATGGTGTAAGGGTTCTGTAGACGCCCTTCTACCAGGGCAGGAGAGAAAACGAGGGGGCGGTCAGAGGAGAAAAGAGGGGGTCCCAACGGGGAGCTGGGTTGAGCTGGAGTGTCCGGGGCCCTGCAGTCGCCCTCAGTTTCACAGGGGAACGGGCTCCCACACCCCAGCAGCCCGCGTGCCGGCCCCAGCCAGGAACACTGCCAGAGCCGTCCTTGAGCCCCCAGCATGCTCGCTCCCTACAGGAACCTCCCCTTCCACATGGCTCTCCTGGCAAACACCACTCCTGGCTTGCCCTCTGGCCTGGGAGGAAGAGAAACAGATGCCCGAGAAGCCAGCTGTTCTCGGACACCTGGGCACGCACCCTCACAGAGCACGCTCACATCCACAGTGCGCGCACACCACCCGTGTGCCGCCTCACGCGCGCGCGCACAGACGTCACACTCAGGCACACACTCGAGCGCAGGACACTCCCGTGTGCACAAGCGCATGCACACACATCACACACCAGCACATGTGCAGCATGCATGTGTGTCAGCATTCGGGGAGCCTGCCTTCTCCCACACAGCCTAGGGGCCCTGCCACCCCAGAGCCTGTCCCCAGCCCTGGAGCCCCGTCTGTAGTGCTCCCCGCGAGTGGCAACTGATCTAGGTCTCCCGGCTCCCAAAAGACCCCGGTTCTGTTCTGTCTGAAATCACGAAATAATCATTTTTTAACACAAGGGGGTGGGGGTGTCGGGTGAGTTACATAAAATTGTGAATTAGCCCCCTGCTCCAAATAAACGCCTGCCTGGGCCAGGGGACAGCAGAGCTGCTGCTCGGTAATTGTGGGCCGGGCGTCTCTCCATTGTTCCCTGGGCCATTAGTCAAAGGGCAAATTAGGAACAATTTCTTGACAAAAATGGACTCAAATCTACACCCCCTTCCCAGGCGTAGGGGGCCAGGTCCAGAGGGCAGGCAGACCTGCCTGAAGGGGGGCCTGCATCCACAGGTTTGCACTTGCCCAGCGTCTATCGGGAGGGGGAGGAGGGGTGAGCTGAGCCGGCACCCTCTACCCTTGCTTCACAGGAGAGTGCTGCATAGCCACTCTTTCCAAGGACAGTACAAAGATTAGGAGTTTGCATCGCCCTGCCCAAGTAAGAGGGGTAACAAAACAAAACAAAACCAGACACATTGCCAGAAGTGCCCTAGCTGGACCCCAGCACCACTGAAGCTGGGACCCCCACCCCATCTCCCTGAAGGAGGTCTTCTGCCACCAGATTGGGGGGGGGGGTGATTCTTTTCATCAGGGCCTCTGGCTGGTGCATCGGAGGGAGCAGAGGTGGGGCGGGGGGAGGTCAGTGTGGGCCAGCCCCAGTCCGGACCCCAGAAGCCCTGCCCCCCACGTGGCTCCCTCACCAGGGCAGCCTGGACCCCTGTCTTCCCAGGTGCTCTCAGCCCTGGCTGTGGCTGGGGTTGGGAAGCCCCCTTGGACCCCCAGAGGTCCTCCCCAAGGTGCTGCAATAGGGACTTTGTGCCTAGACTGGGGAGTGGTCTTCTCTTTGCCTTCCTCGTTGGCGGCTTGAGCTTTGTTAGGGCAGTCCTAGTGTGGAGGGGAGAGGAAGGTGAAGATCCCCTGGACCCCTCCCCCCAGAGAAGGGGGCTGCCCACCAACCCCCCTAAAACAGTGCCTCCAGTCACAGAGGACCAGGTGACTGGGGAGAGGCAGCAGACGGAGGAAGAAGAGTTGACCCAGGAGCCAGACCAGGCTGGGAGGGTCCTTGCCACACCTCCCCCAGGAGGTCCCCCTCCAGCATCTCCAGGCCCTGTGCCCTGGGCTGAATGCCTCTCAGGTCCCAGCTCTGGCCTGCGCAAGAGGCCCACATGCCGAGGCCAGAGCCCTGCTCACTCAGAAACCTCCGGCCCCCAAGGCACAGCTGGTCCCTGCAGGCCACAGACAGGCTCCGAGACAGACTTGGGGATGTGGCTGGAAGTTTCAAAAGGCAGCAAGAGCTGCTGGGGAGGCAGACTTTGAAGTTGGACGAACAGCTTTCCCGGGCCCCTCCCTCCTGGGGGGTTAATTCTGTGGCTCGTTGGTCCAACCAGGTCAGGAGGCTGCCCAGCCCCCTCAGCTCAGGGAAGGTGCTTGTTAAACCCAGAGTCGTAATTTGTGGCTAAATATAAGCCAGTGTGTTCACACGTTAAGTATCACTCAGGGTGCTGGTTGTGCGGGGTTATCAACGGGAGACCCATCTGGGTTAAATTGAAGTGATTTTCATAAAAGGGCAGGAGCGTCCCATTGCCCCGCTTCCCCTCCCAGACATTGGATTACTGGCAGTGAGACTGTTAGTACTGCTAAAGAGGATGAAGGGGGTGGGGAGATGCCTGGGACCCCCCAGGCGTGAGGAGGACCTGAGAAGAGGGAGCCCCCCATTGCTTCCTCACTGCCCACTTCCCTCCCCCCACCTCCAGCCTCCAGGACGCTTTCTCTCGAATAAGGCTAGAAGGCAAGGGGCCCTGCGGGAAGTCTGGGAAGGGGTCAATAGCACGTGCTGGGCTGCCCTCCCCCAGAGGCCACCTGTTCCTTCCCTACTGATAATCACCCTCTAAAGCCAAAACTGGGGGCAGAGTGCATTTCAGGGGTCTCCTTGCAGGAAGCTGACCCAAACTGGGCCCTCCTCTTCCTGCCTGTGCGGAAAGACCCCAGCCCTAGCCCATGGGAATGGAGGTGGGCGGCCTGGTGGCTGGAACTGCCCTGCGAGGGGACAGAAACTCTGCTGGACCTCACGAGGGGCCAGCTACATGGTGCTTCCAGGCACACACCCCCGCAGAGACTGGCTGCACACCCTCTCTGGGAAGGACACCTGCCTCCTCCCAGACCAGCCGGAAGGAGGGCCAAGTAAGCAGTTGCTGCGGGCCGCTCCTTCACGGCTGTTCCACAGGCGTGTATGTTTGCGTGTGCTTACACATGTTGCTGTCAGGGGATGTCTGGACAGGGTCTCTGGGGCTGGACTTCCCGGGCCTGATCTCACACTGGTGGGAGGGCCCTGAGAGAAGGGGTGCAGGCTGGGTGTCAGGGTTTCCTCTGATAAAATCCAGCTGGCCCAGGCAGAGCCACAACAGACAGGCAAGGCCAGGAGCAAAACCTAAAGGATGTGTCTAGGACCAGGCTGGCCCGATCTTCAGGGGACCGAGCTGGCCACAGCTCTTCAGACCCCACCTCTAACACATGACCAACAAAGTTCTCAGGCAGCAGGAGAGCACAGACACCCCAGATGTAGGGGAAAATCGCACCTGCCCCTACCCACCCCAGCCTCCAGAGTGGGCAAGAACCTTGAAGCAAACTCCTCTCCTGGATTTGTTCACATTCCCAAAGGTGGAAGCCCCCGCCTCCCCACCCCTGCTAACTCCCCTTCCTACCTGTGTCCCAGCAGAGGGCTCCGGATGGTAAGGGGCTGCCTATTCAGACTGGCTTCTGACACACAAAACCAGAGGCCTGGACGGTTCAATTTAGCAACCCTCCTGTTCCCTTCCTGCTGCAAAGTTGTTGCTGGCCATGCTCCCCATTCACATCCCAGACCCCACCCGTGGGCCCACCCCACACCCCACACCCCACACCCTGCTCTTGCCCCTGTGGTTGAGCCACACCCTCACCCTGTCCTGCGGTCCCTAGGACTTTTATCCCAGTCTGATGGCCAAGGCTGGAGGCTCCCTCCCTGGGCTGCCTTTGGGAAAAAACCAGGGCTGGGAAGACACCAGATATGCCTGTCCTCCTCCTTATTGCTGGGGGGGTTGAGCCCTCGGCTGGTTTACCTGCAGCACAGATGAACCAAAAATAAATTATTCCCATCAAAGTTCCCATAGAGCAGCTGGGGCCTGTGGCAAAGTTCTTTCTCCTCCCATTCCTCCTAGGCAAGCAAAGGGGCTGGCCCAGGCACCGCCACAGGACCACCGCTCTGGCCTGATCTGAGCACGCCCACCGCCCCTTTTGTTAACAGGACAGTAGATCCATTCAATTAAAAATCATTCAATAGATCTGTTGTCTTTTTAAATTTTTGTTTGTTTTTGACCTGCAGAAATATATTCATGGTGCATCACTACCGGCTGCAGATGGCAACTGGGGGTGGTGACAAGCGGGGAAAGTGTCCCGAAGGGAGAATCCCCAGAAAACTTCCCCTTCCAAGCCAGGATGGGCAGAGGGGCCCGACCTGCAGCCAGCGCGGAGGCCGGCGCGGTGCCCTCAGCCCCGGAGAGCCGCTGCCGCCGGGGCCTTCCCGAGCGCAAGAGCGCGCTGCTCGGGGCCGCGGGCCTCCGGCGGGCGCTGGGCCGCGCGGACGGGATCCGTCTCCACGTGCGCACTCCCGGCCCCGGGGAACCGCAGACGCAAATCCGGGAGTTTTCTTTCCACCAGAATGCATTTTCTTGGGTTTGCACTTGTACTTTTTAATAGCGGGCATTTTTGAGGCAAAAAGACCCCACCCGAGGCGCGTGGGAGAAGAGCAGAGCCCCGACATCCGAGCTAGAAACAAAAGCCCTCCGGAAAGGGCCGCAGGGCGGGCGGCGGGCGCGGGACGGAACGGCCTGCGTCGGGAGAAGCGGCACCTACCGCTCGGCGGCTCCGGGTCCCGCTCCGGGTCGCGCTCGGGGAGCGGCTGCGGCGCCGGGCTCCACCGTCCCGACCTGCTCTCGGACCCGCCCGGTCCCCAGAGCCGGGAGGCGGCTGGAGGCGCCATAATTGCAAATTTATGGCCCGGGTGACGCGCTTCCCTCTCCCACAATGGGGCCCGGTGACACTAAACGGAAAATTGATGAGAGAGGAGCGAAATCGAATCTCGACCCTCCACGCCGGCTCTACTTTTCGAGGCGGGGGCTGCTGGACCGGACGCGGGGAGGATCGCCGCGAGGTGGTGCGCTCCGAGGCCCCGCGCCGGCTGCTTCTTCCGGAGCTCGGCCCGGTCCGCGGGCTGGGGCGGGGGGACGGAGACCCCGGCCCCCCTACCTCTCCCCCCCCTCCCCCCATATCCCCGGCCCGCCGACTCTCCGCCGCATTTCGCACCCCACTCCCACCCGCTCCGATGGGCCCCCCGCTCGCTCCCCAACTCCGAGGCCCCCCATCCGGCGAGGAGCTCCCCGCCCCCACCGCGCAGAGCCTAGCCCCCACCCGAGCAAGTGGGAGAAGAGCGAGTGACCACGCGGGGCGCGTCTGGGGTGGCTGCAGGGCTGGCCGCGAGCGCCCGCTCTCCTCCGCCCGCGGCGTGGCTCCCCCGGGGCGCGCCCGGCGCCTCCTGGCACCGACCCCGCCGTGCCGCCTTCTTAAAGGCGCCGCCCGCCCCGCCGGCCTTTGTCCGTGCGGCAGAGAAGGTCACGCCGGGGGGCGCGGGGCCGGCGGCGCGGGCCCCCCCATCCCCTCCGCCACCCCAGGGGCAAAATTCCGCAGGGGACTCCCTCTGCCCTGCTGGTGGCCTGGAGGAGGCCCACCCAGTAGCCCCTGGGCCAGGGGCCTCCTGAGACCTCCGTGCTTGGCCCAGATGCATTGTCGTGCTGGGGTACACAGTTGGGGCCAAGGGCCTGGCTTTCAACAACTGAGGGTGGGGGGTGGTCTCTGGGAGAGAGAATGAATGAGGGACCCCAGTGGGGGCTGCTTGCAGAAAGGAAGGGCCAAGTGCTCAAGAGAAAACACACCCCCACCAGCCAAGCTGGCAACCTGGAAACCTAGCTGAGCTGGGCTCTGGCCAATTAGGGGCAGTCCGGGAGACCGGCACAGTCCTGGTTGGGGTCCCAGACCATGATCCAGAGGGCAAAACTCTGGCCAATTCCACTGGTCCACCTCTCTAGCCTAGATGACTACATGAACATCTGGGTGCCAGATGGTGTCCTAGACACTCATTTAATCCTCTGGACAGCCTGCGATACAAATGGCATGGTGATCATGCCCATTGTACAGATGAGCAAATTGAGACTGGGACAGTCAGTGACTGGCCGGCCTGTGTTCTTACCCAGGTGCTGGGCAGCTGGGTCCCAGGTTCTGCAAAACCAGGACAGGGATTGACTGGCTTGTGGGTCCCGGATAGCTCCAAGACTCATGGACAGGGCAGAGTGTCTCTGACTTCTCCAAGCGCTTATGCTTGTAGACGGAGAGCAGAAAAAGGTGGGCCTTATGACCCGGCACTGTGGGCCACAGCACCCACAAGAAGGATGCCACCGGGGCCCCATTCTCCCTGGAAAGTCCCCTCTGCGGGCTCTGCCAGCCAGCCCTGTTTTTCTGAGTCACTGGGATGAAGGCACAGCGAGGCAGGTCACCATCTCTACAGCTGGGAAGAACTGCTAATATATGGGAAGAATCTGGAAGCCAGATTCCAAAAGGTCACATTGGACTGAAACCAATAAGATTATGTTTAACAGGCTGGATATGAACCTCCACTTTTAGGTTCCAAAATCAGTTGTAGCCCTGCAGGCAGTTTGCAGCTGTCTGTACCTTCCAGGCAGAACTGGCTTCCCCGTTACAGCCCAGCAGCTGAGCCTGTGCCCTTGGGGGCCCTCCCGGGGTGTCAGCTCACTGGGGGAGGGGACGCAGCTGGGCACAGGAGAGAATGGGGTCCTTGTGCTGCTATCGTCAACCCCAGGGCTGGATGAACACAGCTTTGTGTGCACCCACGCTCCCGTGGTCGCCACGGGACCGGGGATCAGCGCCTGGGGCTGGGGGCGCTTCAGAACAAGAGTGGCTCTGCTTTTTGGCCTCAGTTAACCCTTGAGTGGGTGCTGCACGCATAATTTTTCCCTGGCTCTGTGCTTGGGGGCTGGGGGCAGGCAGGAGAAGGGTAAAAATCCGTGTCAGGACACAAGTTTCAAAACAGTGTTGTGAAACGGAATGTTTTCTAGATTTAAATGGCTGCAGCTATGGGGGGAAGATGAGGGGGTGGGCCTTGGTAGGGGGCGGGGGGGATCCAGGTGGAGGTCGCTCTCAGAGGTACTCAGCCTTCCCCCACAGAATCCCCTTCCCTCCTGTACCAGGCACATTTGGGAATAGAAGCCCAACCCAATGGGACCCCACTCCTGCTCTGACTTTGGGATGCACCTCGCTTCTGGGGAGCTCTTGGTCATGCGGAGCAGGTCCCACACTGGGCATCCATCAGCCCTGACGACGGGGACACCCAGCTTCTGAGGGGAGAAGAGCCCAGACATCCTTGGCTGGAAGCCAAAGGACCTTGCAGTGACTTCAGAGCAAGCTGGGGTGGGGGTCAGTCAGAAAAGGCTTCCTGGAAGCAGGAAGGGCAGACAGAGCTCGGGAGGGGCAGAAGAGGGAGATTTGCAAGCTTCAAATTGGGAGTCTGGCCTTGAATTGCCATAGTGGGTCTGAGCTGGGAAGTGGGGTCCTCCCTGTGAGTATGCATTGTTCTCTCTTAGTAAGCAGCAGGGATGGCAAAGGGGCAGCGAGGAGCACAGAGGGCCCCAGAGAACCCCAGGGCTGCAGCATCCCCAGCCCGGCCCGTGCCTGTCTCCTGGGCAAGCAGCCTCAGGGCCCAAAGGAAGTGCACCCAGGAGGGGCAGGGTGATTCTCTTCTTTATAGTTTCCTCTCTCTCAGATTTCTCTTTTGAAATGGATTCTTTTTGTAATCAAAGAAAACTGAAGCAATAAACATCACCCCCAAACACATCTCCAGGCCCAGAGATCCCTATCCCCCCAGCCACACTGTTGGGGAGCCGTGGGTACCCTACTCCCTCTCCTGGCTGCCCTGGCTCAGTGCTCACGGTCCTCCCCAGGAGCCTCAGCCCCGTCCCTGTCCCACAGACTCCGTGATGGTTTGTAGGCCCCGGGGTGCCTCAGTTTGCCCTACACCCCGGTCCCCAGGCCCTGTGGAGACCACCAGCTGGACTCAGGGCGGATGCCACGTGCTCTGGCTCTGGTCCCTCGGTCCACAGTGTCCAGTCTGGCCCACCAGCCCCCAGAAGGCCTTGCGTCTTCCGCAAAGCTGGGCACTTGTCTCCTGAACACCCACAGTAAAGTGAGCCCTGGGCGGTCAGGCCCCTGCTCATGAGAGCCCACAGCCCCGAACATTCCACGCCATGGCTGAGGGTGCCAGCTGCCCAGCGATGGTAGGCCATATGGGGGACCCAGTCCTCTGGGGCTGAGGCCAGCCTCCTTCACGATGTCGAGGGCCCTGGGAAAAGCTCACCCAGGGGTCAGGGTCCTCCGCTGGCCGGCACACCCTTGTGTGGGGCCCCGTGGGAGGAGCCTCCTGCTGTCTCAGGTGTGGGCAAGGGTGAGCTCTCCTCCTTCTGGATCCCCAGTCGGATCCCTGTGCCCCCTGCACCCCTGCCAATGCCCCAGCCCCGTTCTGCCTGCACAGGGCTCCCAGCTGAGGCAGGCAGAGGGGCTGGAATCCCCTCACCGAGGCTGCCCTGCAGTGGGCTGCCCTGTTTTCACCACAGTGATCGCTCTGGGGGCTGCTGGGGGCTCTGCCCTGCCCCCACCCCAGGATCAAGGGCCATGGGCACAGGGGTGGGGGTGCTAGAGGGTTTCCAGCAGAGGCTGCTGGGTGAGAGGCTGGCCCCACGGAATTGCTGGCTTAGCACGCACTGGGGTGAGGGGCTGCTGGGAGTCCTGGGGGTGGACAGAGCAGGCCTAGGGCCCTCAGAACCCTGGGGAGGAGGCAGGAGAGATTCCTCAGCACAGAGTCAAAAAAATGAATCTGTGGGGACCCGGGGTGGGGGGAGGGGGGCCAAGGTGGGAAAGGAGCAATGGCAGTAGCCCCCAGCTAGGCCTTGGGGCACAGCAGCCACCAGCCACCCTCGCTGACCGCGAGGGAGAACGGCGAGCACTGAGCCTCCGTCACCAGGTAACCCCTCACCACTGGCCAAGGCCGCACAGGCAGGAGGGAGAGCAGCCAGTATTTGCACCCAGGCCATTGACCTCAGTCTGAGCTCTAGCTGCTGGCCCACCCAGCCCTGAAAATGCAGAGAAAGGCAGGATTTGGGTTCTGACGGGCAACCTCACAGAGGCCACTGCTGGCTCAGGACAGCCAGACTTGACCCAGACGTCTGCACGGTGGTTCAGCGGGTGCGGCAGCTGCTCCTGGACGCGTCTGAGCCCAGCGCGTGCGTCCCCCCCATGGCCACGAAGCACACAGCTCCCCTCGACCGCAAATGCTGGGAGCGTGGGGCAGAGGGCGCTCTTCGCGTTCCGCCTGGTTGGGCGCAGGTGCTCGGTGTTTCCTCGCCTGGAAAGGCCCCTGGGGGCACGGAGGCGGCCAGGCTGGGCTGTGGGGTCTGTGGGGAAAGGGCTGAGCCAGAGGCCAGGGCGCCTGGGACAGAACAAGGGTGAGGCCCAGCCCCAAGGTTGTGGGGACAAGTGGGGGGCCGGGCGCAACCTGTTTCTTCCTCCTGTGGGGTTGTACATCGTTCGTGAACCCAGGATACAAAGTGCAAAGGTTTGAGTGGCCTATCAGTGGCAGAATGGCTCCCCAGCCTCATGTGCCCCGTCTATTCTGGGCCACAAGAGGAGAGAGGCCACACTGGGCCTCAGCCAGTCGCATGGAAAGGAGGTGGGCCCCCTAAACCCTTCGTGTCTCTGGCAGCCTGGGCCACACGCAGCCCCACTGTGCACGGGCACCTGTGCCCCTCCCCCATCACACACCGTGCGCGGCCACACCCAGGGCCCATACCATGCCCGACACCCACAGCCCCCCCTTGTGAACTGGACCCCAGAAATGGAGCCTCTGGGGGGACTTCCGAAGTCCCCTTTCCTCCTGTTTCTAAGGGGCGGCCTAGCACCCACAGGGCCCAAGTCCCCTGGGCTTGGGGCGAGACCCCTCCCTTCCTGCAAGCTCCTGGCCCAGCTGCACCTGCTTGGCTCACCCCACGTCAGGCAGGCAAGGGCCTCCTTGGTCTCAGGAGACCCCGGCACAAACCCAGGTCGCCGTGTACTGCTGGGGTCACCTCACCTCCCTGAGCCCAATGTGCCTCCCACAGTCACGGGGAAGACCCTCTCTCAGTGGGGAAGGGACGGGTAGGATGGATGGCGGGGTGGTCCCGGGTGACACAGAGAAGCCTGGAGGCAAGTGTTCGTGCGAAGTGGTGGCCCGCGTCCCCACTGCCAGCGTTCTCCTTGGCCTAAACCGCTGTTGGGGGGCCTTCCCCCCATGGGCCTGTTCTCAGCCGGTGTTTGGGTTGAGGAGTTTGGTGACTTGTCCACAGCTCTCAGACCCCACACCCCACTTTTGCAACCACATGGCCAGGGTAACTGTGTCCCCAACACTCTGATATTTTGGGAACCCTACTGGAGTGGCTGGATGGTGGCCCCAAAAGATGACCCCACCCAGATCCCGCGGGTGTGAATGGTTCAGAAAAAGAGTCTTCTCTGCAGATGTAACTGGGGGAAAGATCTTGAGGGGACGTCATTCTGCGCTAGGTCGGGCCCTTAAACCAAGGCAAGTGTCCTTTTAAGAGAGAGGCAGAGGGAGATTTGGAGCAGCCACGTGATGACGGAGGTCAGGACCTCGTAGGGCAGGCGAGGCCCCGGGAGCCTTGGGAGGGAGCACGGCCACCGGAAGTGGGAAGAGAAGCAGGCGAGGCCCCAGGAGCCTTGGGAGGGAGCAGGGCCCCGCCCACGAGGATTTTGCGCCTCTGGCCTCCAGAGCCCAGAGAATACATTTCTGCTACGTTAAGCACCTGATCTTTGGTCATTTGTGTGACAGCCCCAGGATGCCAGCCCCCACGCTGGCCCTGCCGTGGGCAGCTCCTCCACCCCGGGGGGAAGGTGAGGATGTGAGCTCGACCCGGGAGCCGCAGGTCCTCCTCCGCACTCTCTGGACAGGGCTGAGCCGGGGGGCGCCTGCGCTGCTGGGGAGTGGCCACCAGCCCCGCAGGGGACAGGGGACGGTGAGGACCCCAAGACCCGCTCTGACAGGTGGGGAGGGAGGTCTGGGTCATGGCGATGCCTGGTTGAATTTGGAGGTCGCCAGTTTGGAATCCGGGGCAGTCAGACTGGGTTTAGGCCGCAGTTGATCTCCTCTCCGGAGAAGGGCCGTCCCTCTGCGATAGGACTTCCAGAGCTGCGCCGTCCCACCGTGCGACTGGGAGCCACGCGCACAGAACTGAAGCCTCTCTGGTCACCACAGGCCTCCATCTCCCCGTGCCTGACACTGCTTTCCAGTTACCGTGCTCACGCAGGAGCACAGAAGAGCACGCACGTTCCTACGTGCTGGCGAGGGTGGGCACACGTGCAAATGCTGGCTCGACCCCACCCCGGGCCCTCACCGGGGAGCGAGCTCTCCCCAGGAGCCGACGGAGCAGGGCCGAGCCCGCCCTTCCGTGAAGACAGAGCGTGGCCCACCCCATGGGGCGCCCCCGGGCCGGCCAGTTTTATCCCCCCACCCCGTAGGGCGTGGATTTGCCTGCTTCTGCTTTCATCTTTCGGGTCCGGCGTCCTTCAGTCCAGGTGGCTCCTGTGAGACTCCTCCGTGCGGTTGCATGTGTCCGTAGTCCTTTCTGTAGCCCCGTGACATTGCATCGCGGGAAGAAACCACAATTTGTCTATCCATTCTCCTATTGACGGGCATTTGGGTTCTTTCCAGTTTGGGGCTTGCTGAGCGACGTGCCCCACCGAGGGATGTGTCTACCAAATACCGTGAACGGGCCGTTATTTAGGAAACGATGTAATTAGTGATCTGGAGATGCGACTACCCGGATTACAGTGGGCTGTTAGCCCAATGACAAATGTCCTCATTTGAGTGGGGCAGGGTGCGTGGAGGGAGGACACAGAAGAGAGGCCACGTGGTCACAGAAGCGGAGACCGGAGTGATGGGACCACAAGCCACGGGTGCCAAGGATTGTCACAGCCACCAGAAGCCAGGAGGGAGTCACAGACAGAGGGACCGGCCCTGCCCGTAGCTTGACTTGACCCCTGTGGCCTCCCGAACTGGGACAGGGCATTTGTGTTGTTTTAAACCGGCCAGTTTGTGGTCCTCTGTTAGAGTAGCCACGGGACGCTAGTACAGGGCTCCAGGGAACAGAGAGATTTCCTATAAGGAACTGGCCACGTGATAGTGAGGCTGACAAGTCCGCAGACCTGGAGCTGGCCACCGGAAACCCGCGAAGTCTGATGTTTCAGTGTGAGTCTTGGGATGGGCAAAAAGGGGTGTCCCAGCTCCAGCAGCTGGACAGGAGGAAATTCCCTCTTCTTTTCTGGAGGGACTCCCTCTTTGTTCTCCTCAGGCCTCTAGCCCTCTGGATGGGCCTACCTGCAGCCGGGAGGGCGCACAGCAGCCTCAGAGGCTAGCGTCGTCTGGAATCGTCCTCACAGACACACTAGAATAACGTTTAACCAGCTGTCTGTGCAGCCCACGGCCCCGTATAACCGACATAAAATTAATCATCACAGGTAGATGCCTAAGAGTGGAATGACGGGTCTGGCTCAGGGGTAGGGATTGGCAGAAATCTCCAGACGGGCCTTCACTGCACGGGGAGCAGGCGCTCCAGACATCCCACAGCCTCGTTGGCAGCTACCGCTGCTGGGGTTTTTCCGTCTAGCTTTCCCGGTGGCCGTGAGGGGCTCTGTCATTGTGCTTTACGTGGTCTTTGCTCTGATGATTCAGGAAGCTGAGCTATTTTTTGTCTGCATATTGGCCGCGTGGAAATCCTAGAGGCCTGTGGAGTACCTGTTCAAGTGTTTCACCCAATTCAAAAATGGCTTGTCTGTCTTGCTTTTAATGGTTCTGTGGATGTGCTTTATCTATTCTGCACAGGAGGGTTGGTTGGACATCTAGCTATCTATCATGGTGTACAGGTGGGGGGCGCCTGGCTGGCTCAGTCCGTACAGCATGCAACTCTGGTTCTCTGGGTGTGAGTTCGAGTCCCATGTTGGGTGTAGAGATTACTTAAAAACAACATCTTTTTTTTTCTCTTAGGAAGGATACACAGATGTAAGTGGATATTGTCTCCCTGTTTGTGGTTTGCCTTTTCACTCTCTAAATGGCATCTTGATGAGCCGATGTTCTTAAATTTAATGGAGTCCTGTCTTTCATGGAGAGTGTCTTTGTGTCCTATTAAGAAATTTCTGCCAGTGACAATGTCTTGAAGAGCTTCTCTTATTTTTATTCTGGATGCTTTTTTTGGTTTTACTTTTCACATTGTGGTCTGTGATCCATTTTTAATTAATTTTTGTATACAGTGTGATGTAGGGATCAAGGGTCATTTTTCCCCATCCAATCCAACTGACATGGCGCCTTGACTGAGAAGCCCAAAATAAGGCCATCTTTTCTCCCTGCACTGCAGTGGCCTTTGTTATAAACCAGTTGATTTGAAGATGGGTTGGTGGGAGTCCTCATTCTGACCCTCTCTCCTGTTCCATTGGTCTGTTGGAGTATTTTTGTGCCAATCATCAGAGGCTTTGCTCACTGCTCAGTGAGTGCACCCGCTGGCTGGAGCAGAGGAGGCCACAAGGCTGGCCGGAGAGCTTGTCTGGAACTTCTGGACCTCGAAGTGTCTGGCCAGCTTGCTTCTCTCCACCTCAGACTGTAGCCTTTTCCTCTCCCCCACTGAGTACAGCCACCCCCACAGCAGTCTCAGCAGAGCCCAGAATTCCCAGGCCAGCAGGCGGTCCACGGCCCTGAGACCCAGCCGCAGCTCCCAGACAGTGTACTGAGGCTGAGCACGTCTTCTGGAGGTTGCTGTGGATGGGAGTGGGGGCAGCTCTCAGGGAAGGGGCATGCCAAGGTCAAGCCCACCTGCCATGCGATAGTCCTCACTCCCAATCCGCACACCATCACTCTGGACCAGGTGTAGGCCCACTGTGTGCACCCAGAGAGCTGGAACCTTGAGGAGCTGACCACTGGAGCTTATGCTGCAGTGGGGGTGGGGTGGGAGCAAGAGCATGCACCAAATAGTCAACTCTATGACGTGCTCAAAGGCAATGCACAGAGCCCAGGAGGCTGGAGGGCTGTTGCAATTTTAGACAGGGCCCTAGAGACAACATTTGAGCAAAGCAATAAAGGAAATGAACCAAGTCATGCAGGTATGTGGCAGGGGAGGTGCAAAGGCCCTGAGGCTTCTAGGAATGAAAGGAGGCCAGTTGACCATTAGTGGGGGTAGGGGGGAGAAGAGATGAGGCCGGGGCTGGGGAACCGGTGGGTGGATCCCAGAGGTCTTTGCAGGTGCTGGAAAGACTGGCATGAAAGGCCAGTGGAAAGCTTTGAGTGGGGAAAGGTTGGCTGTGGCAGCTGGAGGCCACCTGGGGGGGGGGGTGCTCGGCCAAGCACAGGGGAGGAGGCTGCAGGTCAGGGAATGGCACTCAGCCTGGGGAGGGCCAGAGTTGGATTTTGCATGAATTTTGAAACTAGGAGCTATGGGGATTTGCCATGCCTACGAGGGGCAGAGTCAAGCATGACTGCGGTCTGGGCCTGAGCCTGGAGGGATGGGCGCCCTTGGCCAAGAAAGGGTGCTGAGGCCAGCAGACTTCAAGGAAGCTCGGGGGCTCCTGTGCACTCTGCTCGGCATAAGGGAGGCCATCAGGCAGCCGGATGGGTCTGGGGTGCGTGAGAGCCACACACCGGTTTGCAGAGTCGACGGCGGAGTCCAGGTGTAGCTCAGATGGAAAGCAGAGGTGTGGATGAGGTCAGTGCAAGGGTGAGAAGAGATAGCTGGGGGGAAAGGGCAGAGAAGCAAGAGGGCCACCAGGCCAGGGAGTGTCCTGGAAGCCTGGAAAAGGAAGGTTTTACCAAGCAGGTGTCATCTCCTGGCTCAGCCAAGAGAAGGGCCAAGCACCAACCCTTGCATCTTTGGCAGTGGCCATGGGCCACGGGCCACGGGCCACCTGGACACGCCCCTGCTTCACTCCCCTCCCCCTCTCAGGCTACCTGCCAGCACACAAGACTGAACCCCACCCCACCCCAGTGTGGACCGCAGGGTCGCCTCCCTGAACTGGCCTGCTGGCCCCAACCTCTCAACTCTGCAGGGAGGCCCCAGCCCCAAGGACCACCCCCTCCGTGCCCCGTGAGCCCGGCCCTGTCCCCAGGGTGCCGGGCACCTCCTTGGTTACAGCCAGCCCTCCTGGCAGGGGAGGACTCCCTGAGGCCCTGGTCGGACCCACGCTGGGGAGAGAAGGGCCCTGCCTCCCATCCCAGTGACCCCAGCAGAGCACCTGTTCCCGCCTCACCTCGCCCCCACCCCTGGGATGGCCCTGAGTCCTGACAGGTGATGTCCTGGGTCAACCCCTCCAGTCCCAGCTGCAGGAGGGCCAAGGGGGAACCACGGGGAAGCCAGGCACGGCCCCATGTCCTGAAGGCCCCCCTCTATTGGCCCCTCACTGCTCCCAGGTATCACCGTCCCCCTGTCTGAGGCTGCCCTGGATGGCCTGGTGGAGGGAGGGCACTGTCTCCGGGTCCCGGGGCCCTGGCTTCTCAGCCCAGCCCAGCGGGCTGTGACATGCAGCCGTCAGTCTCCTGTCCACACTTTGGGCCTGGTCCTGCTTCCAAAGGAGGGTGTGCCTGAAGCCTTGGTCGGGTGTGGGCCCCCGGCCTTCCTTGCTCTCCCGGCCACTTCAGCCAGGCCCTACACCTTTGCAAGTCAGGGGTACCACTGTGGGCCTGGCCACCTCCAGAGCTAGGGGAGCACAGAGGGCAGGACAGGCCACCTGATTGTTCCTCCCGAGGCCAAATCTTGGGTGAAGTCTGGTGGCCGGACCAAATCAATCCTCACGGGCAGCCCCAGGGCCCCCAGTGGAGGGGGGCCTGCATCCACCTCCAGGTGAGGAACAGAGGTCACTTGCCAAGGCCCCAGGGCTGCAGACAGAGCCCAGGGCGGCCTGACCCCAAACACTGCATCCGGCTGGCTCCTAGGCTGTGTGTGGGCAGAGAGCCATCCTGGGAGGGGCAGCTGGGACAGGCAGTCATAGCCGCACCACCCACCCCCTTGGCCTCACTTGGGCTCTACAGCACCTGGCTCTGGTCTCAAATACACCTCAATGCTATTACTGTGGCTTTTCTTGCATGTCCCCAGCCGGGGTGTCCCGGGCCCGACGAAGGGGCCCTGGGAAGGCAGCCCAGCTGTACGGGCTTGGGTGCTGAGGGCTGTGGCCTGGCCCAGGTCCCTTTCAGGGCCATGCACCTGACTTCGTAGAGGAGGGGCCGGGCTCCAGGTCTGGGGTCCCTCCTGGTTCTGAATTACATCCCATTTTCATCCTGGACTTAGGCTGGGCCCTAAATCCAATGATAGGCATCCTCGTAATAAGAAAAAGGTGGAGACATTTCAGACTCAGACGCACAGGGAGGGAGAAGTCCAGTGAGGGGGAGACAGAGACTGGGGGGATGCCCGGGGCACCCGTGGCTGGAAGAGGCGAGGAAGCATTTCCCAGGAGCCTTTGGGGGTGCTCAGCCCCACTGACACCTTGATGCAGGACTTCTGGCCTCCACAACTGTAAGAGCAGGAATTCCTGTTGCTCTCAGGCTCCCAGTTAGTAGCAAAGTGTCATGGAGTTCCGAGGAAATCACATAATACTTAAAACAGAAGTCCAAGCAGCAGAAACGGTAGAGACAACCGAGTGAAGGGATGCTCCAGGGGCCAGGCGCCCTCCCTGCGGCCATGGGTACACGGCAGGGCGGCCCCGCCACCCTGGCCGTCCTCGGCCAGCCCCACACCCCTGCGCCTCCCCACTTAGCTCCGGAGCTTGGCCGGCCCTGCTCCAGCAGGGCTCCTGGCCGCCCGGCCGTTTTCCGAGGACTGTTCTCGTGACTCTCCAGGAGGGCTGTCCCGGGCCCACCCTCCTGGGCAAACACCAAGGGTGTCTGTCCTCCTGTCCCCAGCTGGTCCACTTCACAGGAAGGGGTGAGGAAGGGGGGCTCTGGAGCGCAGGGGGCCACGGGCCGGGTGCAGCAGGGGAGCTAGCCGGCCCTGGGGAGGCTGCGGGACGCGAGGCCATGTGGCGGGAGGCCGGCCGCGCACCACCTCCCCCGGCGGGTGATGGACGTGCAATTAACCTGCCTGTGGTTATGTTGGCAACTGGGCTGGAACAGGAAGTTCGTGTTATAAACCAGGGCCTTTCAAGTTATGACAAATTCATCAAATGAACCTGTGAGCACACAGGGCAGCGCGCCTCCCTGCGCGTCGGGAGATAAGCTCCCTCCAGCTCTGAGGCCGCAGGCGCCTTCCAGCCCTTTCCAGGCCCTTCCCTGGGCTCCAGACAGAACTGTGCACAGGGCAGGGCCGATACTAGCAGGTGTGTGAGCTTGCTTCGGGCCTCAGTTTCCCCCTCCGAAAGCGGCCGGCAAGGTTTGATTTGCCTCTGGAATTGCAGATGCCAGAGTCGGCCTGGTGCTGCCAGCGCCCGAACAGGGTCCCCGCCCACCCCTGCATGAGGGAGCAAGTTCCAGAACCCTGTTCTCTGTGGGGCCTGACTGGGCTCAGTGGCGCCTCTGGGGATCACCCCCTGCCTGACCTCTGCACACGCCCCTGGTCCCCAAAGGCCTGGGCAGCTGAAACCTTCATGCTCAGGGCTTGTGCTCGTAGGGGCAGGCCGTCTTTTAGGTTTTAGGCCCAGGATGGGTTCAAAATGGCCCTGACAGCACAGCAGATCCCAGACAGTGGTGGGAGGGGGACGCAGCACCGATGGGGATGGGGGCCTCTTGGGTGCAGCCCTCTTAGCTCACAGCTAGGATTCCGAGCCAGGGTGTTTCCAGCTCTTGCACAAGGCCACTGGTGCAGACCCCCTGGGCCAGCATGGTCTCACTGCTGCCCTGGCCCACCGAGGCCCACCCTGCCTTGTCCAGACTTGAGACCCGAAGCCACCACAGCACTGAGGCTGGAAGAATGAAGACAGGTTCCCTTTGGGGGCTTGGGGCTCAATGCTGGCTGCAGGACAGAAGGTCTCCCAGCCAACACTTCCTGGCGACAGGTGGAATCAGCGGACATCGTCCAGCGCAGGGTTCCCACATCCTGCCCACAACCACCTGCCCCTTATCTTCGGTGAGGGCCTTTTGGCATGAACTTGTTTTTTAATAGAAATAGACGTCGGGGTGTGTGGGGTGTGTTTCTGAGCTCCGTCTGCCCAAAGGGCCCAGAAACTGAAGTCCTAGCAGCAGTGAGCACACCTGGTCCCCAGACCTTGGTTTCCAAATTCCATTCTCTTCTAAAAGGAACGCGGGCTCTTTGGAGAAATGGCGGGTTCCAGAGCTGGGGCGGGGAAGGCTCCAGATGTGCCTGGAATGGCTTGTGGGGCCACAGAGGAAGGAGGGGTTCAGAGGAAGAAGGTAAGGCGTGGGAGTCAGGAAGAGGCTTGAAGGGGTTCCCACTGGCCAAGCCTGGGACCAACAGAGCAACAGAATAAAGATTGTCATGGATTGCTCTCTTTATTTATGGTAGAGACAGTTCGTGATGTAAACGAATGAACGAGTACAGAAACGGGGCAGCAAGCAGACCCTGAATGCGGAAGGGATACTGCGATTAGCGAGCGTGAGCTTGGCAGCCCGCACACCCATCACTGATTCAGGGCGGAATCCACAGCGAAGTCTCTGCTGCTCGTCGGAGAGAGGCTGCCGACACCAGGATGTTGACAGACTGAGCATATCTCCTCACAAAGTTTTTACTAATTATTGCTTATTAATTTTGTGAGTTCAGAATATGAATTAATTAACCTTATGGTGGAGAAACCTGGCAAGCATGATCTTAACCGGGTGGCAAACATTAATACCACCTGTCCTGGGGCGAACAGACGTCGTGTGCTTCCCAGTGTGACGCACCAGGAAGAAGACACCATCTCTAGGGTATTCCACCAAAAGCACAGAAGCGGGATCCAATCAGGAGGAAACATCACACAGACCCAAACGGAGGGAAATTTTACCAAGTCAGTGGCCTGTACACTTCAAAAATATCGCGGTCACGAAACATAAAGACCAATTCTGAAGTTCAAGTGGTTTTTTTTTTAAAAAAGATTTTATTTATTTATTTGAGAGAGAGAGAGCACACAAGCAGGGGGAGGAGCAGAGGGAGAGGGAGAAGCAGGCTCTCCACCACGCAGGGAGTCCGACGTGGGGCTGGATTCCAGGACCCTGGGATCATGACCTGAGCCGGAGGCAGACACTTAACCAACGGAGCCACCCAGGTGCCCCTGAAGATAAAGTTTTATTTATCACATTTTTAAAGTGATCTGTACCCCCAACATGGGGTTCGAACTCATGACCCGGAGATCAAGAGTCCCACGCTCCACCGAAGGAGAGAGCCAGGCATCCCTACGTATCACATGTAAAAAATTTTTGTTGAAACGTAGTTGACACACAATATCGTATTAGTTTCAGGTGCAGGACGTAGTGATGCCACATTGTATACGTCACGGAATGGTCCGCACACGAAGCGGCCACAGTATCCACAGCTCGTTCCTCCCGTGTTCGTCACATCCCTGTGCCTTATGTTCTCGTAGCTGCGAGGTCGTCCCTCTCCGTCCCCTCCACCCATTTTGTCCACACCCCTTCTGGTAACCACCAGTTTGTGCTCGGTGCCTGTGAGTCTGTTTCTGTTTTGTTTTGTTTCGTGTGTTTGTTTTGTTTTTTAGATTTCCGCCTTGTAAGTGAAATCATATGGTATTTGTCTTTCTCTGACTTATTTCACTCAGCATAATGCCCTCTAGCTCCATCCACATCGTTGCAAACGGCAAGATTTCATTCTTTTTTGTGGCTGAGTAATATTGCATTGTGTGTGCGTGTGCGTGTGTGTGTGCACTTGTGCTCACTGCTTCTTTATCCATTCATCTATCCGTGGATCTTTGGGTTGTTTCCCTGTCTTGGCTATTGTCAATAATGCTGCGACAGAGAGAGGAATGCATGGGTCTTTTCAAATTCGTGTTTTTGTTTTCTTTGGACGAATACCTAGACGTGGCCTTGCTGGATTGTACGGCACTTCTATTTTTTAGTTTTTTCAGGACTCTCC
The DNA here is from genome assembly GCF_023065955.2 of Ursus arctos. Taxonomy (NCBI): domain Eukaryota; kingdom Metazoa; phylum Chordata; class Mammalia; order Carnivora; family Ursidae; genus Ursus; species Ursus arctos. The sequence continues at coordinate 1,610,571 of NW_026622919.1, forward strand.
ATACTGTCCTCCATGGTGGCTGCACCAGTGCGCATCCCCACCAACAGTGCATGAGCGTCCTTTCCTCCGCACCTTTGTCAACACTTATGCATCTTGTCTATTTGAGTCTGGTCATTCCGACAGGGGTGAGGTGAGGTCTTATTGTGGTTTCGATGTGCATTTCCCTGAGGATGAGTGAAGAGCATCTTTTCATGTGCCTGTTGGCCACCTGGGTATCTTCTTTGGCACAGTGTCCATTCAGGTCTTTTGCCCATTTTTTAATTGAATTATTTGGGTTTTGGAGCACCTGGGGGGCTCAGTCGGTGAAGCGTCTGCCTTCGGCTCAGGTCATGATCTCAGGGTCCTGGGATCGAGTCCCGTATCGGGCTCCCTGCTCAGCGGGGAGTCTGCTTCTCCCTCTCCCTCTCTGCTCTCTCTCTCTCTCCCTCTTTCTCTCTCTCAAATACATGAATAAAATCTTAAAAAAATGCTAACTTGAATTATTTGGGTTCTTTTCATATTGAGTTACGTGAGTTCTTTATTCATTTTGGACGTTGACTCCTGGTCAGGTATGTCATTTACAAACAGCCTCTCTTGCTCAGTAAGTTACCTTTTCATTTTGTTAATGGTTTCCTTTGCTGGGCAGGGTTTTTTTTTTTTTTTTAGGTAATCTCTACACTCAACCTGGGACTCGAACTCATGACCCTGAGAGCAAGAGTCACATGTTCCACCGACTGAGTCAGCCGGGCGCCCCAGTGTGCAGAGCTTTTTATTTTCGTGTAGTCCCACTTGCTTGTTTTTGCTTTCCTTGTCCTTGCCTGAGGAGACAGATCCAAAAAATACCACTAAGGCCGATGTCAGAGAAATTACTAGGTTTTCTTCTAGGAGGCTTGTGGTTTCAACTCTTCCATTTAAGTCTTGAATCCATTTTGAGTTTATTTTTAGGTATGGTGTAAGAAAGTGGTCCAGGGTATCACTTTTTTAAAAAAATATTTTTAAACATTTTCTTAAATTTTTGCTTTTTATTTTCTTTAAGTAAACTCTATGCCCAGCATGGGCCTCGAACTCCCGACCCCTGGATCAAGAGTCACACGCTCCACCGACGGAGCCAGCAGGGCACCCCCCGTGTAGCACTTTTTAAATTAGATTTTGAAAAAGTGACCCTTTTGTCCTGTGACCTTCTGGGTTGCCTTATCGGCTGACAGCAACTTCCAGAGTCCCAGGGCATGTGCGGCCTTAGGGAAGGGGCTGGCGAGCTGGGGAACCCCGCTGTCTGCTAGCTGTGCCGCACTGAGCAAGCTCCTGCATTTTTCTGGCCTCAGTTTACCCATCTGCTAGACATGCTTTGCTTGTCCTGCCTTCCTCCCTGAATTCCAAAGCACCGACCCTGCCCATCGGACCAAACTGTGGCACACGAGCTTTCCCAAACCGACCGCGTGACGAAGCCGCAAAGAAACACTCGAGTTCCAGATCGAAGGAGACGGAGGAAACAGGACAACAGACCCACGTGTGGCCCGGGCGGGTTCTGGAACTCTCTAAGACTTGTTGGGGGCAATTCGTGAAAACTCCCGGGGTTTGTGGTTGAAGAGTAGTGTCGTGTCAATAGTAACGCCCCGATTCTGACTGTCAGGCCACCGCCGTGTGGGAGCCGGTCTCCGTTTGAGGAAACACGCGCTCAGCACGAAGGGGCAACGGGCATCGTGTCTGCACGCTGCTCTCATGGTTCAAAAACCTGCAAAACGCTAGAACAAGATGTTAATACTCGAGTCATCTGGGTGAACAGTAGGACTTGACTAGTCCAACAACTTTTCTGTACATTCGCAATTGTTCCAGAGGACGAAGCTGAAGAAAGCAGCCCGGCCGTCGGCCCCGCGGGCTGGAAGCGCGAACCACGGCCCGGCCGAGGGCTGGCGCCCCGGGACACGCGGTTCCCGGCTCAGCGGCGGAAAGGCGAACAGCTGGATGGGAAAGTGAGCAAAGGCGGGAGCAGACCTCTCCCCGCAGGGCCGTGCGGGTGGCAGGTAAGCCGGGAGAAAACGTTCAACCCCGTCGCTTGTCGGGGAAACGCGCTACAGCCACTGCGAGACACCAACACGTGCCTCTCGGGAGGACGCCCAGGGTGGCAGAAGCTGCGGCCGTGAGCGCCAGGTCCCGCGGCCTCTCCAGGAAGCGCCGGCCGTGTCTGTTAGGCCTGAACCTGCAACTGCCTCTGACTGTGGGGCCCCCACACTGGGGACATTGCTCAGCGGCGATCGGGGAGCCCCGGGAAGGACGTCGAGCGAAGAAAGCCAGGCCCTGAGGTCACCTACTGTGTGACCCCACTTACGTGCCACTCGCGAAACGACGAAACTACAGAAGCGGAGGCCAGGCGGGCGGTTGCAGGGGGTGAGGCCAGGAAGCCTGAAGAAGGCGGCGCGATGGGCGCTGGTGGTGACCGGGCTGCTCTGTGTATTGGCCGCGCCCAGGCCGATGTCCGGGTTGTGATGCTGCAGATCTTTCTGCACGGTGTTACCACAGGAGGAAACTGGGCGAACGGTAGGTGGGATCTCCCCGTGTTATTTCTGACAGCTGCACACAAATCCATCATTATTTCAAAATACACGTAATAACAACGCATCCTAGCTGGTATCGTGTGTGTATCTAATGTGATTTTGTACCGTTGCTTAAGATGAATCATGGTATACTATTTATCATATACATTTGCATATGCAAATAAAATTTTAAGTGTTTAGGAAGAAATGCTGTCCTGGGTCTCCTCCACAGCCTCTAAATTGGAATCCCCGATGGCCGGTGGGCAGGTCCCCACGTTGGTTCTGACGTGCACTCGGACAGAGAACCACCAGCTCTCTGGAGACAAATGTCTTCTCAAGCCCACAACCTCGGCTAAGCCACAACCCCTGTCCAGTCCACTCCTAGGATTTGTGGAGGTGCTGTGAGCAGCCCTTGGGCGAGTGCTGGGGGACAGGAAACAAGGGGGAACCCTGCCTGAGTGCAGCTCACAGGCTGCGAGGGGACAGAGGTGAGGCTGTTGCAGTGGCACCAGCAAGGCCAGGGAGCAAATGCCCCGGCTCCCATCTCTTGCCTCTCACACCTGTCGGGGACCCCTTGTTTATGCTCCCCCGCCAGGCCCAGGGCCACCCTTCCAGCACAAACCCGCCTGCTCTGGCCGGGGCTGGGCGTGGTGATCCTGACCGCTCACACTCATAGTTTGGAAAAACCCAGAGAAAATCGCCCTGATGTCTTTGAAACTGAGTTTCCCCTGGGGACCCTGCGTCAGAGTCGCCGAGGGAGCCTATTCTGTGTGCTTCCCAGGCCCCACCCTGAATCAGGAGACCAAGTTTCCTGGCCGGCAATGTGCATTTGGGGCAGGCTCTCGTGGGGCTCCTTCTGCATACGGACAGGACTCGGCAGTGAGGTTCTCCCGCCTGGGATTTCCACTCGGGCAGAGGGACAGAACCTTATCCGACATTTCCTTCTTGCAGTAGTCTGAAAACAAAAATGCTCACAAATTATTTGATATTCCTTCCATCAGTGGGTAGATCTGGGTCCCCGCAGCCCCGTCCATCAGGGCCTTGGTCAGAAAAGACCTGCAGCTTCTGCCCGATTCTGTCCCTTCAGAGGCCGAGCTGAGCTGCCAGCAGAGGCACGGCAGGCTGCCGGGGCGTGAGGCAGCCCAAACCACAGGGAGAGGCCACAGGAGAGACCCACAGCTGGTATGGACCGCCAGAAATAGGAACGCAGGTGTTTCCCGATGATTCCAGGCCCCAGGCCGTTCAAGTCACCCCCAGCCATCTTCCCAGCCGAAACCTCAGAGCTCGTGGGGCAGAGACCAGGACCTGCTGTCCTGCTCCAAATTCCAGCTCGCGGAACGTGGGAGCAGAATGAAGTGGCGGGTTTTGCCACGGAGTCTGGGGATTGTCGTGCAACATGAGTGACTGGAGCAGGGCGGATACATCCCACGGAGAAGCCGAAGCAGACCGCCCAGGGCATTCCTGCCCCCTGGATTCCAGGAGCACCCCTGCTTCTGTCCTGGGGGGCACCTGGATGTGCAGCCCTTCCCTCCAATCTGTGAGCCAACCTATACCCTTTCCAGTTAGCTGCGAGGACCCTAACTGATGCAGGGATGCTGACCCGGAGGTGGTGTGGACATCATGGAGGAGGTGGCCAGGGGTCTGGGAGGCAGGGAGGAGGCTGGAGCGCGAACCTGGCCGTTCTCAGCCCACAGTGCGGTCCTCCAGAGAAAGCGTGCAGAGAGCCCAGGGAAGAGGGTGCACGGGGCAGGTGGAGAAACAGGGAGAAGAAACAGAAGAAGGGGAGGCAGGACAGCAATCTCAGGGAAGAAAAGGCCCAGAGGTGGTGTCGAGGGAGGTGCCCAGGGAGGGAAGGGCTGGCAAGCTGTCCGGAGCCTCTGGAGGCCGCTGCCCGAGTGAGGAAGGATGGGAGCAGGGCCCACGGCGGCGGGTTCGAGACGGTGCCGGCGCTCTGCTCGAGGGCCGTGCACCAGGCCCCAGGCTGAGAGGCACCGGAGCCCAGAGTGAGCATTTGGCAACGTCCAGGGCAGGCTGGCAGGGTTCTCGAGGTCTGTGGAATCCAGCAACACAAAATTAGGACCCGCACTGTGGATGTCTTTGGGGTTTTTATTTCGTTTTTCTAGTCATTCGTTTTATTCTATTTTACAGAGGCACTGGTTCCAATGGACTGGGGAAACACCAAAACAAGACAGGAGCCTTGGCGTGGACTACTCTTTCTGGATGTTTTGCCGAGGAGAGAGGGCGTGGGATAGGGCGCAGGCTAAGGGGAAGTCCCTCTACGAGGCGGGGTTCGGGGTTCGGGGAGCTTTGTTGTTGATGACGCTGTTCTCTCTCAGGTGAGAGAAACTTGAGAGCGTTTATACACAGAGAGAAAAGCCGGTGGGGAAAGAAGGGTGACAGGACACAGCAGAGATGTCACCGTCGGAGTGAGGGCTCCTCTGCAGCTGCAGGAAGACCCCTCGGGAGGGCAGACACACACACACACACACACACACACACACACACACACACACACGGAATAGGGCGGGACCAAAAATACAAAGGCAGAGCTGGGGGTTGGTTAGTTTGTTTGACTATGACAACGTGTGGTAAACCTCAGCACCAGCACAATAAAAAAAAAAGAAATCCAGATTATTTTCTAGGAAAAAAAAAAAGCGCCTAAAATTGACTCAAGAAGAAGTAGAAATAACCACCGGAACTTGGCAAGATGATCAAGAATCTATCCATAAAAATGTCACCAGGCCCAGATGGTCTTAAGGCGGGTTTGGCCGTATTTTCACGGACAGGTAAGTCGCAGAGATGGAGACGCTTCCAAAGCGTAGAAGATAGGACTCTTCCTGACTCTTCCACGAACCCAGAGTGGAAAAACCAACAGAACCTGTTTCAACATCCCGTGTTCTTTTATGAACACAAATGCAAAACCTGTAACTAAGATGTGGGCTTTTCTTTGTTGCTTTTCATAAACTTCTCCAACTGCGAGCTGAACGTGTTCCCTCCCGGTCGTTCTTGCCTCCCAGTAATGTGCATTTTCGATTATTCCTTGGGGGTAGCTCACAGGTTTATGGTATTCTCATCGCTTCTTCATTTAGAAATAGTTCACGGTTGCTGTGCTGATGTCCTCCTTTAGCCAAGAGTTATTCAGATGTCCTTCGACGTCCAAGTGGTTAATTTTTATGTAGCCTTTTTCCTCTTAATTTCCAAATGATCTCACTGTAGTCAAGGAATGTGCACTGCGTGATTCCTGCTCTGTTAACCTATTAGGGTTGTTTTCAATTAGGTGGCTTCACGGCCAGTGTGGAGCTCAGACTCACAACCCTGAGATCAAGGGTTGAGTGTTCTGCCAACTGCCTCAGCCAGGTGCCTCAATCTATTAGAATTCTTTTAAAAATTTTATTTATTTATTTATGCATTTATTTATTTATTTTAGAGAGGGGGAGGGGCAGACAGAGAGAGAGAGAATATTAAGCAGGCTCCATGGCCAGCATGGAGCCTGGTGCCGGGCTCGATCTCATGACCCTGACATCATCACCTGAGCCAGCCGGGTGCCCCCATCTGTTAGATTTCTTTTGTGGCCCACATAAATGGACAACTTTGTGACTGGTCCGTATGTGTGAAATAATAGGGCCTCTGTTCGTGCATCACAAAGGTCTATTCCAGAGATCTGTCGGATCGCATTTGTTAATTGTGCTATTTAAAGCTGTCGCATGCTTCATTGTTTCTTGTCCGCTGGGTTTCTCAATTTCTGAGACTGGTGTGCTAAGATCTATGGGAAGATTTACGTACACTATAATTTTTTTTAAAGATTTTATTTTTGAGTAATCTCTACAGCCAGTATGGGGCCCAAACCCACAACCTTGAGATCAAGAATTGTGTGTTCCTCCAACTGAGCCAGCCAGCCGCCCCTGTGAATTTTTGCTCTCTGTGTTTTGAAGATACATTGGTTGGTTTGTAGCAGTTCACTCTTGGCGGGGCAGACTCTGTCTCCCTTGAAGACAGGGTGTCCACGTGACCTAGTCCTGACCAAGGAGATGTGGGCAGAAACCTCTGAGGACTTCTCCACCTAAAAATAAAGGGAAGCTTTGTGGAAATAAAGCTTTACTCCTTGGCCCTTCCCTTTCCTCAATTTTGGAAACAGGATGTAACTGGAGGCACAGCAGCCATCTTGCAACCATGAGGACACAAGCCACACGCTGCCCAAAGACAATCTGTGCCTCTGACGACTTCCTCAGGTAGCTCTCTGTTCATCTTGGACTTCCAACTGCTGCACTTCCTGCCGCATGAGACGACAATGTGCAGGTCACTAGTTGTTACGTTTTCCGTTTTTTGCAACTGAACAGCCACGGAATAGCTGATGTCGTTGGCACGGCTCTCTGGCGGCTGGACGTGAGATGCAGTGGGGCTGAGGGGGTCTCTCGACATGCCTTTGGCCTTGGACCCCATCTCTCTTACTATTACTCTACATATGTTCCTTTTTGTTACCATCTGAGTTAGCGTGCTTTCTCGAATCCTCTCAAGTTTTCTTTCTTTTTGTTGTGGTAAAATATACATACAAAATTCATCATTTTACCCATTTTTAAAAAAAAGATTTTACTTATTTGTCAGAGACAGCCAGTGAGAGAGGGAACACAAGCAGGGGGAGTGGGAGAGGAAGAAGCAGGCTCCCAGCGGAAGAGCCTGATGTGGGGCTCGATCCCAGAACTCCGGGATCCCGCTCTGAGCCGAAGGCAGACGCTCAACGACTGTGCCACCCAGGCGCCCCTATTTTACCCACTTTTATACAGGATTCAGTGACCTGAAGACCATTCACCACGTTGTGCAAACATCAGCTCTAGTACAGCGTTTTCACCCTGTGAACGGAAGCGCAAGATACACGTACAGACACACACCCGCGTTAAACGTGCCGTCCTACTGGGCACCTGGGTGGCACAGTCGGTTGAGTGACCAACTCTTGGTTTTGACTTAGGTCACGATCTCAGGGTCTTGAGATCAAGACCCGCAAGAGCTCTGCGCTGCTCCGAGTCTGCTTAAGACTCTCTCCCTCTACCCCCACCCCCTGCACTTTCTCTCCCTCTCTCTGAAATAAACCTTTAAAAACATGAACGTGCAGCCCTACACATTCCCACAGGGCGGCCAGCGCACAGATGGAGAAGCCGCTGTCACCTCTGGCTTTCCTTCGTTTTCTCCGCGTGTGCGGTGCTTTCTTCCGGGTGGGGCGCGGGTAGCAGAAACCGCGTCTCAGACTGGCAGCAAGAATACGGAAGCTTAACGTTTCACACGACAGAGGGGGGCAAGCACCGGAGTTGACAACGGAGGTCCAACAGTGTCTCCCAGACCTGGGCTCCTGGGCTCTGACGCGGAGACGTGGGGAGGGGCCGGTTCCGCCCCCGGGCTGGGCGAGGTGACTGGTGACGGCAGGCTTCCCACCCAAACCCAACAGGATCCAGGGCAAGAGCAGAGCATCTCCTGCGGGAGCGCGTACAGAAATGCTGAGCTTGCCCCGGAGTCCTGGAGCGCGTGGCCCACCCCGCCCGGACCGGGCTCCAGCGGCACATGGGCCTGGGCTCTTCCTGGCACCGGGGGGTCTGTGGATCCCTTCTCAGAATAAGGTTTTTAAATACAGAAAACACATAGGACTATAAAAGAAACCGATTATGTTCAAATACAAGCATCAGAGCCTGTATGATCTTTGTGTGTTTTGTTCACACGTATCAGAAAAATCGACACGTGATATTTGAGCGTCCTCATCGACACATTCCACAGCTACCAAAACGTGGAAGTATTAACGGACAGAAACGGTATCTCAAGATGCCTGCACGAAATGCCAAGCTGCAGTTGGAAACGAGAGAAAAGAAGGGTGATGACGCTGTCCCAGCCAGCCGCGTGGGCCCTGGGACTCCCTCCAGGAACCTCCTGCCTGGGCTCTTCCCACGGGCCCAGGTGGGGTGTTGGGGTCAGCCTTCCCGACAGCCTGGGTCTGGATTTGGACTTTTATGTATCCCAAGCGTCTCTGCCTTTGAATGCACGACTCTAACTTCTTCGCATTTACCGTGATCGCCGGTGTACTGAAACCCAGGCCTGTGATCTAGCGACAGCTTTCCATCTGGAGGCTTCCTGCCCCCCCACCCTGCTCCCGCCCGCATTTCCTGTTTCTGTTAGATTCAAAAGTTGTCTTTGTTCCAACTTTTTCTTCTAATGGTTTGGAAGGTTTATATCATATTTTTATTCACCTAGTGGTTACTCAAAATTTTTAGCATGCATATTTGAACTTACCTTTCCCTACCCATGTCGAGAATTAATCAGTATCCAGATTGTCCCCACGAATAAGACACACTTTCCAGCTTTATTTCCCTCCTCCTCTCCCCACCCTGCTCAGGATGAGATCATCTGGATTTTCCTCCCAGACTGTTGAAGTATTTTCCAGCACGAATTCCCTGGTAAAAATAGTTTCACTGACTCCTGTAGGCCATGTCTTCCTCTTGGATCCATTTTTCGTTTTGCGAGAGCATATAATCTAGTAATTATGTCAGATAGTATTTGTTGGAAATAAACTCTCCGAACACTTGGCATGACCCAAAAAAGTGTTTGTTTTTCCTCCCAGCTGAATGGCTGTTAGGCCTGGCAGAGAATCATAGGCTCAAATAATTCTCCCTCCACACTGTGAAGGTACCCCTGGATTGTTTGGAATCCAAAGTTGCTGATGTCTGACATCAGGCTTATCCTTTTCTTTCTTTTTTTGGAACTAACATGTTCTTTTTTTTTCCCCACTGGGAGCTTTTATTTGTTCACTCTGTCTGTGTTCCAAAGTGTTGTCATGTGTCTTCTTTAGGCCGGGGCGTTTTCCTGGACTCTTTGTTGAAGTACATAGCTTCCCTTCTGGTCTCTGTCCTTCAGAATTCCTTCTAAATAACGGATGTAGGAGACTGTAGAATTAATTTTCATGCTTCTTAAATTTTCTTCCTACATTATAACTTTTTACCTTTTATTCTGTGTTCTAGAGAATTCTCCAGCTCACTAGTTCATGGCTCAGCAGTTTCTATTCTACTCCTTGGCCTACCTATTTTTTTTTCTTTTTTTAAAGTAATCTTGGGGCGCCTGGGTGGCGCAGTCATTAAGCGTCTGCCTTCAGCTCAGGACGTGATCCCGGGGTCCTGGGATCGAGCCCCACGTCAGGCTCCTCCACTGGGAGCCTGCTTCTTCCTCTCCCACTCCCCCTGCTTGTGTTCCCTCTCTCGCTGGCTGTCTCTCTCTGTCAAATAAATAAATAAAATCTTTAAAAAAAATAAAGTAATCTCTATGCCAAACGTGGGGCTCGAACTCACCACTCTGAGATCAGAAGTCACTCACTCCACTGACTGAGCTGGCCAGGTGTCCCCAAGTATTTTCTTAAGTATTTTTTATTTCGACGCCCAAATTTTTTATGTCCCAAGATAGCTGACGTCTGGAAGGTATTTTTTTTAAACTCATTTTTATGTTTTTCACAACAAACATTTTTTTTTTCCTCTGAACATATAAATAATATACTTTTGTAAAAATTTGTATGATACATGAAATTATTAAAAAAAGAAAACAAAATCATCTGAGAGTTCATTTCCCCAGATGCTGTTTTTAGAAGATACAGTCTCTTTTCTCTCTGATGGTATGACTGCTGCTGTTTGAAACATTCTATGTGTTCTGGAAACTGGCTTCTTCGTGGGCTAACACAGCTGAGCTCATGTAACACATAGACCCCGAACGTAACTGCTCACATTAGAAGCTTCTGTTTCTCTCACAGCCCAGGGCAAGTGTTCCAGAGAGGGTAGGAGGTCCTATCTGCAACAGGTGGCTTCCTCGGTCGCCCTGACTGTCCCCGCTCTGGCCGCGGGAAGGGGGATCATGGAAAAAGGCTCCAGAGACGGCTCTGAGCTAGTCTGAAGCTGACGCACATTGCTTCTCCCACCTGCTGTTGGACAGAATGACTTCCCTGGCCACACCCATTGCAAGGAAACCAGAGAAAGGTAGTGCAGCTGGGGACTCGGGGTGGACAGCTAAGACATCTGCTGTCTGGCCTCCAGAGGTCCATGAGCACCCAGCCCTCCTCCCACGGAGAAAAGCACGTCACATCCAGGGAGATGGCCCAGCCCAAAGCCTCAGTCTCTCTCGCACACGTGCAGCCTCCCACTGGGTGCACCAGACAGCCAGGCTGTCCAGCGACCTGTCTGGCCCCCTCCCATCTGATCCTCCATCCGACCTTCGTTGCGACCCCCCCCCCCCCCGCGCTGCCTTTGGCTGAGCTGTCTTCACTGAAGCCCCTTGGGCAACAGTGGTCCGTTGTCCCACTGTTTGAGGTGTGAGCCCTGGGCTCTTCCGACCTGCGGGTCCCAGGCTCCCTGGGCCCCGCTGCCAGCCGGCCCGGCTTCCTGGTAGCGCCACGGTGAAGCAGGAGGGACCTGCCAGCACGCACTGGCGCTCGGGCCCTTGTTGATCACGGCCCCGGTTTTCCCGAATGTGTTGCCACGACAATACGAGGGAAGTGTGTTATTATTGCCAGCTCGCCATATCCGTTTCCCTGTCACCCACGAGCTGACCACAAAGCCAGCTGCACATGTCTTCAGGCTTCGTCACACCAGCTCGCTGGGAACCCGGTTCTGTATTAGGGTGGGCGTATCAGTCGCTGTTGTCACAGCAACAGTCCCGCCACAGTTCCGGGCAGAGCTGATACACTCGCAGCCCTGAGGGTCGCCGCGGGCTGGGTACAGGCCCGTCCCTTGGGCGAGGCCTCCCGTTAGCACACAGCGGTCTGCCCTCCACTCTTCCAGGGGCAGCCCTCCGATGAGCGAGGCTGACGCTGCTCACTTCACACCTGCCGACCACCTGTTGGCCAAAGGAGTCACACTGCCCAGTCCAAAGTCGGGGAGAGGACTGGATCCCACGCACCCAGGCCTGGCCTGCAGGCAGACGTGAGATTGTAGTGCGGGGGAGTGAGGAACAGAGTCGCTGGAAGCTAAATCACTCTAACACACAGACCTGGTGTGACCGCACAAGACTAGGAGAAGCTGCTTTCTCTCTGGAGAAGCAGAAAAGCTCCAGTTTGGCGGTGGCCTTAACTCCTGCTTTTGTTCAGAGACTCAGGCTGACGGCGACTCGCAGTCTCCGAAGCTTCCCGTCACTGTCACCGGGGTTGTCACCATTTAGGCCCACAGGGGGGGAGTTTGGCCAGTCATAGACGTGGCACCTGTCACGTCTTCTCAAGTTCCAGCGGACAGGGCTTGGCCTCCCGGCCACACCTACTTGCTAAGGAATTTGGGAAATGGAGTCTAGTCCGCGCTTAGGGGGAAGGGGAACCCGATCTCAGCGGACAGCTGCAGCCTCTGCCCTGCTTCAGGCTGCAGCTTACTTGTGCTGTCTGGAACTTCCCATGGGGTCGCCGACTCCGGGTCTGTGCTTCTCTTCAGATGCCAAGTGTCCTATTTGTCTATCAGCAAGTTGTCAGTGGCCTCCAGCCACTGTGTGGAGGGTCCAGCAGGCCGCCGAGGGCATCGGTGACCGCTCAGGGGACAGGGGACTCCCTGTTCCTTCCAGGTATCAGTCACCCATAGCGTCTCCTCTTCATCCACTGTCTGCTGCTCGACACAGCCAGGGGTGGAGCTGCCCCACAAGACCCCCCAGGGATTGCCCTGACGGTTGCCCTGTAGCCCCACAGCTGCGTCCCCTGAGCCACTGTCACCTGCCAGCAGTTGGTGTCTCTGCTTTTAGCTTGGTTTCTTCCCTCGGGCCAGAGCAACAGGTCCCACCACCACCCATGTCCCCAGAACCTCTTGGGATTTCTGGTCCACTGAGGGCACCCTTCCTGTGCTCCTGATTAGAGTGGAGTTTAAATTTTTCGGTCATTTCCCAGCTTCGAGGGTGGGAGTACAGAGACTGCCAGGAAGGGTCTAGACCACCACCTTTACTCAATTTCCCGTGGCATCTAAACCCGGTCAGTTCTCAGGACTCGGACGCTTCACTCCCCGGGAGCAGAATTTCCAAGGACAAGCTGATGGGGTCTGTGGGCTCCAACTGGACCCGGGTTGGCCTTCCGAACCTGCCTCAGGATCCCCTTGGCCTGGAGTGGGGAACTCCAGAGTGGAGCCTTAGACGTCACTGTCTTGTGGCCTTAGAGATGAGTTGCATGGTGACTTTGGTGACATCAGCTCCAGTGATGTGGGGACTGAGAAACCTCAGGCCAAGCCCGACGAGTCCTGGGACGGGTGTGACATGGCAGTTCCCTCTGGCAGGCAGCACCGCACTCCGGTGTCCAACTCACCCCTGGCAGGCCCTCACCCCACAGAGCAGGACAGTCCCAATCTCTATGTCCAGGGCTCTCAAAGTGAACCCCCCCTCCCCCCAGATTGCTGAGCTCAGGATTCTACTTGGGTTTATTTGTGATTTTATTTTGAGCCCAGATTTGGAAACCAGCCTCTTTTAGGCCTGGGGCCATGTGTTGTGAATTAAGACTGTGTCTTCTACTTTCAAAGAAGGTACAGGAGTGGCGTGGGCAGAAGTCCTCAGTGAATTAGGAAGCCAACGTGCTTTTTGTGTTTCCCTGCGGAAAGGAGACAAGAACGAGCAATTTGGTATCCAGACGGCTTTTCACCTTCTCCCTCCGAGAGGAGGCAACAAGCACACTGTGCAGGGCTTAGAACCTTTCTCCCTCCCACAGGGCTTGGATGAGGGCGCAGGCAGAGACCCTTCCCTAGACCAGGTCCTCCAGGTGAGCTGGAAGGAGCCCACCTGCCGGGAGGAGGAGACAAAGAGCGGCAGGTGCGCAGCCCTGGCTGTGAAGACTTGAGATCTGAGAGACTCTGGGTGCCGGTTCTTGGCGTTCTGACATTTCCCCCTCAGTATGACCCCGCTCAGGGGGACAGAGGGTCACTCCTTATCCGGGGTGAGCCTGAGAGCCGCCAGGCAGGGAGTGCGGCCAGGACTGGCATCCTGGGCCCCACTCCCACCCCAGGGGACCCAGCTGCGGGCGGAGACGCCTCTTAGCGGCACGTCCCTCGGGGGCTCCCGCTCTCAGGGTACCCTCGCTCCCTCCCGGAGTGCTGCATTTCTCTGCGAGTCCTCGGAGAGAAGCCCGGCGCCGGGCGCGCGGAGCGGCTCGGGCTGCAGGCCAGCAGCTGCTCTCGCCCAAATCCCCCAGGCCTCGGGCTCCAGGGCGCGCCGTCGTCCGGCTCCGCAGTGTCATCCGTCCCTCCGCACAGCGCAGGCGACACCGAGAGCGCAGAGAACACTGCGGGCTGCGGCCGCCGAGCCCCCGGCCTCCAACCAGCCTTCTCAACCGCGGGGGCGGGCCTGCCGGACGCCGCCCGGCGGTTCCTGGACACCAGGGCCCGGCACCGCCCCGCGCGGCCAGTCCGGCCAGCTCATTGGTCCAGACGCGCGCCTCCCGCGTGTCCGCGCAATGCCATTGGCCCGAGCCCGCGGCCCAGACAAAGGGAGCGGCGGCGGCGGGCGGTGATTGGGCCGGGGCGGAGGGGGGGCGAGGCGCGGCGGTCGGGGGCGGGGGAGCAGCGGTGACGCGGCGGAGCGCGGGGGCGAGGCGCGCGGGGGGAGGACTCCCGCGCGGAGGCGTGGCGGGGGCGGGGCGGGGTGCCCTGGAGGGCGGCGGCCGCGGGGCGCGCGGAGCCCGCCCGCCCCTCCGCCCGCCCTTCCGCCCAGCACCCCTCCCGCCCCGGGGCTCCTGCCTGGACCGCGGCCGCTGCCGCCTCCTCGTCTTCCCCGAGGGCTCCGCAGCCGTCTCCGCAGCTCGGCGGGTAACGTGGGAACGCGGAGCCCAGGCCGAGAAGGATGAGCGCGGGCCGGGGGTGGGACCTGCGGCCAGAGTCCCTGTCCGGCGGCGGGACGCGCCGCTCCCCGGCCTCGGCGCCGGGTTCCCGGCCTGCAGGGCCGCGGGGATCCTCCACCGGGACGGCGCCCTGGGAGGAGGAGCGGGCCCTGGCGCTGGAAGCTGGATGCAGCGCCCGGACAGGAAGCTCCTCGCGCTTCCTGAGGAGTTCACTCGGCGGGGTGCGTCGCTGGGGAGGGAGGGACGGGCCTTGGGGCGACCGGCCGGGCGGGGAGTGGCTTCTGGGGGCCCCCTCGCCAGCGGAGGGCCCGCGAGGCCGCCCTCGGAGCGCCTCCAGGTACGTGCGTTTCCTTGTTTCCCGCGCGCCCAGAGCGCATCCGGGTAGGGAACAAATAAAAACCCGGTTGGTGTGTAAGCGCCTTTCGCTGCAAGCGTGTCTTTCTGCAGGGCTCTGGGAGGGCCGCTAAATGCGGGGTGGACGCCGTCCCGGGTTGCGCCTGCAGTCCTTGCGGGAGGACGGTCCTCCGCTCCACCTCGGGGCTGGGAGATGGTGCCCCTTTGGAAAAGCTTGCTTTCTCCAGGTTCCGTTTAATTCGCCAATAGACCACGAGCCCTGCCTTGGCCCTAGAGCTGGGGCGACGGGGCTTTGTTCCCTGCAGTCTCTCAGTCTTATCCCCTGGAAAACCCGGATTCTTTTTAGAGCTGTGATGTTCAGTTTGGGGGAGGGTTGGAGGGAGCTCGTAACGGGGAGACCCAACCTTGGCCCCACGCTGGGCGGGCAGCTCCCCTGGTTCTGTGGTGAGCCCCTTCTAGCCCCAGGAGCCCTGCACTTGCCGGTTAGGGGAGGCCGTGGGCTTTGTTTTGGGGGGGGTTGAGAGGGGAGGCCCCGTAGCCGGCCTGGGGCGGGCTCCTTCCCCTCCCCCATGCCCACGTCAAACAAAAGAAGTCCTCTGAGGATCGTTTTGGGGGGAGAACTCTTCTGATTGTGAACCTGTAGCCCCCCCCCCCCCCGTTCTTAGGATGGGACTTAGTCTTTGCAACAAAGGGGAGGGTTGGAGAGAGTTGAAGGAAAGGGCGCGCTTTTATTTGGGGACACTTTCAGGAGGAGAATGCACCTCTTCTCCTGCCCACTTTCCCACCTGATTGATAGGGCTTTAGGTGATGTTTGGATTTGGGGTGTTTTTGTTTGGAGACTCACAAAAGGAAGAGTCCTACGTGGGAAATTGGAAATTTGGCCTCTACCTGCTGGCGGAAAATCCCCCATGGAGTGAAAATGTATTCCTTGCCGTTTGGGGAAGGCCGAAAATTAACAGATTTGATGATTAAAGCGGAGGGGGTGATTTTGTGTCCTTTCCTCCCGCCCCCCCTCCATAAATGAGAACAAAGGGCCTAGGCGAAAGGGGTGGGGGTTCGAATGGGGCACGCTATAAAAAATGCCTCACCTCCCAGTCCCCGTGGACACCCGAATATTCTTGGAGTTTGGGCTGGAAAGAAAAGGAGGCCACCACCCGGAGTCGGGTTCTGTACCAATACCTAGCCCTCGATACCCTCCTTCAGGTGGTCCCAAGTCGTGGTTACCGGGCTGGGGAGAGGGGGCCCGACGGCAGGAAAGGCCCCTCCTCTGGGCAAAATGCGCAGTTTCGGCTTCCACCTTCCCGGGACGGAGACGCGGGGCTCACGGCGCCCTCGCTGTGCGCGTCCTAGCCCGCGCCGGCGTGGCGCTCCTGGCGCCGACCCGCATCCACCAAAGCCCCGGAGTAAAACTCAACAAACCGTAACGGCTCCCGATTCCAGTAGAAAAGGCGCCGAAGATTTACGGTCCCCCGAATTCCCCACACTCTAATTATCCCTGTTTTTAGCTGACTTATGGGTGGTGACCACTAAAGTCATTTTCCATTTTAGAATTTTTTTTTTTTAAACATGAAAAATGCAAGTTTCACTCCTCTCCTACCCGCTTGGGCGGATCTTTTATCTTGCGGGAAGAAAAGAAATCCGGCCTCCCTCTGCCTCCTCTACCACCTCCGGTTGGGCTCACCCGCCGAACCCCCTCCACAAACCCCCTCCATCGCAATTTAGGGGAAAGTATTTCTTTTCCTTTCTCCCGCCGCCCAAGGGCTTTCACAGGGATTCCTCCCTAGGACTCCTGCCTGGTGGCGCGGTGGCTGCGGCTGGACTGCGCGGAGCTCTGAGGGGGTCGCGGCCCCCACCCTAACCAGTGGCGGAGGGTGAGCCGGACTGGAGAGTGAGTCCCCCAAGGTCCCGGTATGGTCACCCTGCGCCCTTCGCCTTCCTGGAGACCCACGCAGGGTACGAGCCTGGGGCGTGGAGGGGCTCCCACTGTGCTGGGGGGGACCCCGGCGGATCCCTCGACGCTGCCTAGTGGCCCCATCCCCCATCCCCCATCCTCCCTTTGTTTGCTTCTCTGGACACAGAGTTGAAAGTGGCAGGAACAAAATAATTAGATGGAAGTCAAAGATTAGGCGGGGTGCGCTGGCCGCCTCGGCGAGGCCTGGCCGACACTCCGCCGGCGCCTCGTAAATCTCGCGGGCCTGACAGAGAGCCGCGTCCTCCGGTTACCTGGGAGTTTCGAGCTTCTCGACCTCCTTGCCGTCCCCCCAACACCCCTCTCCGGGAGCGTGGGTGGAGAGTCTTTGGGGGCCCCGGCTTCTAGCCAGCGCACAATGAATGTCCCGGGCCCAAGCCTGGAGTCAGTTAATTCTCAGAAATGGATGAAGGTGTCGCAGGGGGAGGGTGTGGTCTGGACAGCGAGGGCCTGGGGCCCAGGACCCCCGTGCAAGGAAGAGCAGCAGACCCCCGCCCCGTTTGCCAAATATTGTCAGGTTGCTGCACATCCCCTACTCCGCGCTGCCGCAGGAGGGGGTGGGGTGGCGACGGGGAAGGGTTGGGGGCGGATTAACCCCTCGTGGGGGACTCCTTTGTCTGGCCCGGCCGCTGCGGCGACCGACCTACGGCGCGCTAGGCCTCAGGGCCCGGCACCAGTGCGGCAAGGAGCGAGCGCCGCTCCGAGGCCCTTGTCTGGCCCAGGTGTGCAGACTGCGGGCGGGGACGCGGGGCGTCGGTGGGGCCTGAGCCACGAGGTCCCAGCACCCGGACGGGAGGTCCGGGCGTCCGAGGTCTTCCGGGCCCACGTGCGATCCACCCGGGACCTGCGCCCTGGACACTGCAGCCACGGAGGAGCAGAGAACGTGAATTCTTGGCCCGTTCAGATTGTTTTAGAAACTCGAATTAATTGGTAAAATAGTAACCGCGCTTCCCAACACAGAGAAGAGGTTGAGGGGGGAAAGTCTTTTTTTAATTATACCCCCTTGTTGTGGCGGTTGTACCTGACCTTTTCCTACTATTAAAAGAAATGTTGCCACATTTAATTTTTGTTGCCATGAGATATGGAGAGGGTAGCCCCACATTTTGAAGTAATTTGATAAGCCTTCTAGTAGCAAATCCGAAAGGGAGGCTGGCCCCAGGTATAGTTGCCTGATAGCCTGAATTTACAATGAAAGCATTCTCCTTTATGGATATAATAGATTAGATTTCACAACTTAATTCACCGGAATGGCTCCGTTTAAGGGAGCTCCGGCTGATTTTATTACGCCAAGCCAAATTGGATGTTTGTGGTCTTAACGAAAAGCGATTGTGACATAAAATATATAATTTTTAAAGTAAAAAAACCCAGCGGGTTCGACCCTGTCCCCTCCTCTCTCCATCCTTCCTTCTCACCCCCGGTTCCCCAGTTTGGGAAATACCGAGAATTATTTGTTTGTTGATTTCTGCCCCAGAGACAGGAACTCACACCCGGGGGTGGGGGGTGGGGGTGGGGTGGGGGTGGGAGGGCGGGCGCCCGGAGCCGCCGGCCTTGTGTCCCCGGTGGCCTCTCCAGCTCTGCGCTGCCCGCCCGCCCTGCCCGGACTGCGCACTCGGTGTCCTTTCCCCGAGCAGGCTTGGGGCCGCTCCTCGGGGTCCTTCGAAACGTCGAAATTCCCAGCACTGGTTCCGGAGTCTCGGGCCCTCGGAGCATCCATGGGGGCCCGAGCATCTGCCGGGACAGCGGCCCCCCGTAGGACCCTCGGCGGGACACTGGGGACAGAGCAGCCTCCGCCGGCTACTGCGTGCGAAACGCGGGTGCTCCCGCAGGGCCTGCTCCGCGCTCTCCCCGACGACCAGGGCTCGCGGAACTCACTGCGGCCTCCACCTCTGACCCGGTGCGGCCCGTGGGGAGTGGGCGTCAACTCGAAGAACTTTCCAGGCCCAGCCGGCTCCCGCCTCTGAGCCCACCCCGGAGCCCACGCTCTCTGCGCCCAGCGGAGAAAGGTGCGTCTCGCGTGGCCCGCGGAAGACAGAGGTGCGGATAGGGGCTTGGTGGCCCAGCTCGGGCCTGGCCCGCCAGCGCCCGCGGACCTCTCTGCTGTCACTTCTGATTGAGGTCGGGCTCTGTGTTCTCGACGGCGGCGGCGGCATCCTCCTTCCCCTCCCCCATTTATTGGGTGCTTTGTTGAACACCGAGTTAGCCCCGAGCCTCCCGGCGCGCAGTCCCCCTTCCGGGGTCGGCCTCCAGGCCGCTGCGACAGCCCCGCAGGGCAGGGCCTCGCCGGAGACTCGGGCCACGACGCGGCAAGCCCGGCGCGCGCCCTGGTCCTGCGGGGCCGGAGCCGACGGGCCGCGAACCCCGCACCCCGGCAGCGAGGGCGCAGCGTGCTGGTGCGCGGCTGGCGGCCGCGGATGCCGGTGCGCGCCTTAAATTAGATCTTCGCGGCGCCTGACCTGGTTTTTTCTCGGTCCGATCGCGGCAGCAGCAGTTTTTTCCAGAATTCCTGCTGCTGGGGGAGGGGCGTTATTATTATTATTTTTTGGTTGTCACAACCTCCTGGAAAAATTCCCTGGCCTCGGAAAGTGTAACAATAGCCCAGCGGATTTCTGGAGGAAGCGCCCCCTCCCCTGCTTTCTGCAGGGACGCCTTTGGCCTCTGGCTGCTGCGGGGACCTCAGCAAAGAGTGGGGACCTCCGCCCTTGCCCCAGTCTCCTGCTGGGCTTTCAGTTCTGGCTCCGAAATCTGCCTCCGCTTTGGGGGCCCGCAGCGCTCCGAACTGGGGACATAGTAACCTTCTTCAACATCGGTGGGGCGGGATGCTGGGGGGGTGATGAGGTAGACAGAGCCTTCCGTCCTGGCCGGCACCCCTACCCCAAGACCACTTCAGGTGACCCCTAACCAGAGTGTCCCTTCCCCAGGAATCCTATTCCTGTTTGCTTTCAGGGTCAGCGCTAGCCCAGAGGCAGTTAAAAATTAATGGGCCGGGGGGCCCTGGGGCTGGGGTGGGGGGCACTGGGGATGGAGTCTGGCACAAGCGGTACCTGCTGGCTTTTGGTCTCTCTCTCAGTTGGGCACACAGTCTCGTTCAAACCCCAAGGTTGAACAGAGGGTTTAAGAGGGCCCCAGCTGTGTGTTCACCTGTCCTGCCAGGGAGGAGACGGGGGAGCTCAGTTGCCAACCAAAGCCATTACTTGGCTTTCAGCTTCACCCCTGTGGTCTCCTAGTGCAGAGTGTAGAAAGAGGAGGGGACTCTCGCCCCCCGGCCCCCTCCCATAGTGCTGCAAGAAGCCTAGGCGAGTGGCCGTGGCGGAAGAGGCCAGGGAAAGCTAGGCTAGCGCCCGGTCTCATGGAGAGCAGCTGCTCTGGGCCTCTGACAGGAGCCTTGCCAGGCCAGTCCCACCCTGCGCCCCTATGCCCTGGGGGTGGAGTGAGTGTGGGGGGGCTGCCGGCTCAGCCCCCACCGCCTCCTGCCCCAGGCCCAGAGGTCTCTCTTCCCAGGACCTGCTGACCCATCACTCAGAAGGCAAGGACTCCGCCTGTAGCCTCCGGGACCTTCCCCAAAGCCTCTGGTTCTGCCCGTAAATGTATTTGTGCTCGCGTTATGCTGCGTACGTGGATGTGACCCCAGCGTCCCCCAGCCTGCGTGGACAGCAGGAATTGAACTTCAGGCCCCGGGTGATCAAGGCCGCAGGGACTAGACTTCATGAGTGGTTGTTACGCA
Organism: Ursus arctos; assembly: GCF_023065955.2. Taxonomy (NCBI): domain Eukaryota; kingdom Metazoa; phylum Chordata; class Mammalia; order Carnivora; family Ursidae; genus Ursus; species Ursus arctos. The sequence continues at coordinate 1,630,928 of NW_026622919.1, forward strand.
ATAAAGGCGATAAAAGGGCCCCTACTTATATTTCAAAATGCAATTTATTTTAATTTACGTTTTTAAGTACTTCTGGGGTTTGGTGGGGGCAGCTAGGGCATCAGCGTGGGGGGAGGGGGGGTGCGTAGCCGCTCCACAGGAGGGACAGGAATGGCCTGGCTGAAATCGGCCTGGAGCAGAGGAAGCAGCTGCAGGCCGCGGCCTTAGGCTGGCAGAATATTCTGGGCTGCCTTTTAAAACGCGGTGAAAAGTCACTCTGAGGCCTTGCCGTCTGTTCCTGGACGCTGCAGAACGGGTTCGGGGAAGCATTCCTGAGCTGGACATCTGCAAGCTTGCTGGGCAGGACCGTCCCCCAGGGCCCTGGGGTCGTGGGCACAGCGGTCCTCCGCTCATCTCGTGGGAAGCAGAGCTGGTTCCTCAGGTCAAGAAGGAGCCTGCGGGTACCTTTAGAAGCCCCCCCAAATGTCAGGAGCCCTCCCTTGGCTCTGACCCCCTTCTCCTGGTCCTGTGTGTGGATCGCATTCCCGTTTCGGAAGCCTCTGGAGAGTCCAGTGGGCTCCTGCTGGCGCTCTGAGCAAGGCTGAGGCCTGGGGCCCCAGACAGCCCCTGAAGGTGTGTCTCCTTGGCTCCTTCTGCACCCCTCTGCCCGCTCCCTACCCCGCACCCGGACTGCAAGGCAAGGCAAGAGCCCGGACAGAGGGCCCACGAGAGGTGGGGGAGCCAAGGCTGCCAGGGCGGAACCAGGCAGTGAGGAGGAGGGGCCTGGCTTTGCACAAAAGGGAGAAAGAAAGTACATGAGGGTCCAGGACTGGACCATCGGCGGGACATCAGGAAACCTGAAACACTGTGGCTCTGGTTGTCACAGTTTCCAAGGCCACCAGCTCCTGCCGTTCAGACCTGGGGCTAAACCGTCAGTGTTGCTGTAGACTGAGAGCTGGGGCTCCCAGCCCAACCTCCCACCCCCGGCCCCCCAACACATGCGCAGACATGCACACGCACAGACACGCACATGCACACACTTCAGCAGCAATGGCCCGGAAGACCAGGACTAGGGCAGCCTTGCCCCTCCTGCCACTTGCTAGCGGCCATGGGTGGGTAGGGGCTGGGGGGGGCCTCCTAATTCCTCTGTCTGCGGCCTTCCAAGCTCCTGAGGATAATGGAGCCTACATCCGCTCCTCCCCACACCCTCACCAGGACTGTCCTGGGTCTCCGCCTGCCTCTCCCTTTTACCCTGGGCGCTTAGTTTGCGGAGTTAATTGGCAAACTTCCCCAGAAGTAAACTTGAGGATGGAAATTAATAATTTTCCTGGCGTTGAACTCACTGCTCATGATGCCATCTGGGAGTCGGGGGCCTGGGTGCACCAGGACCCCTGAAAAGCCATTAGCACGAACAAGGCCTTCTGGGGGGGGCTGGGAATCCCTAGCGCAATTTAGGGGCTGTGCGGTCCCAGTGGCCTGGTAGGGACACAGCAGGTGTGGCGCACTTTGGAAGGGCTCTAGCCACCCCTGTACCCCTCCCATCCTGGCTCTCTTGCTGTGTGACCCGGACCTAACGGGGGCTCCTGGGTGCTTCCAGCAAGGAATCTTACAGCAAGGATGTCCTTCACAAGAGAGGTGGGGGAAGGAGCCCTGACTGGATGCCCAGGCTGTGAGGGGAAGAGGCCCTTGGGAGCCCTGGAGAAGAGGCAGGAGAGGATGGCCAGGGGCCGGGGTGGGGAGCAGGGAGGGCCACCTGCCCCCATTTGCAGACAAGTGACCGTGGTCTCACTGGTCCTCTCAAGGCAGAGGGTGCCTAGTGCTTGAAGACCTTCCCCAGGACTCCCCCATCCTATAAAGAGGTCCAGCCCCTTCTCTCCCATCTTCGGGCTCCGGGCTGGACAGGCCTTGTCCTGTTGGGGTTGTGAGGGGAGTTAAGGCTCTGGCAGAGCAGGCCTCCGCTCAGGTCTCCGCAGCCCCAGGAGGGAGGTGGGCGGAGTGCCAGCAGTTGGGTCCCTAGCAGGACCTCTGCACAGCCGGTGGCCCTGCTGGTTCCTGGGCCAGCCTTCAGCGCTTTCCGAACGATGTGGCAGTGCAAGGGCCTCCGGGGTTCCCGGTGCAAACTCAGACGCCCAGGCCTTACCCTGGAGAGAGGCCTGGGAGGCGTGGGGGTGGCCAGCAAATTCTGTGGATGGCTTTGACCCGGCCAGTCCAGCTACCACCCAGGAGACCTGGATGGGCTGCAGGGTCAGTACTGGGGGCAGGGGCCTGGGATGCCGCCCAGCCCGCAGTCCAGCCCGCCCAGCACCTCCATGCTGCTGAAATGGAAACAACATGAAGCTGGAGGAGCCAGGCTAAGACTGAGGGAGAGGGGCGGAGAGGGGGCGAAGATGGGGGGAGGGCAGTGAGAACAGAGGAAGCCCTGCTTAGCCCCATGGACTAGGCTCCCAGTGGCCTGCCCCTGCTGAACAGGCCTTTCCACTCACCTGGCAGGTGCAAAGGCCACCTGTGGCCCCCTCAGCCATCCTCTGTTCACCCCAAGCAGTGCTGACCCCTCCTTGGGCTTGGTCTTCTGCTGGGCCCCCGCACTGCCAGCCCCGGGCCCCCTGAGGGGACAGCCAGAATGCCCTGTCCGGAGGCCCTGCGGCCACAGGGTGGGAGGGAGAGGAGGAGGGAGAGAGCCGGCTCTGCCTGCACCCACACCTGATGCCTTTACGGCTTTGGCACTTACATCCCCATGGCTGTGCTGCTGTGGAAATAACACTGAACTTGAAGACAAGGGGCACAGAGAGGTTCAGTCGCTTGCCCAAGGCCACACAGCAGGATTTGAAGCAGGTCTGTCTGACAGGGAAGGCTGCCTTTATCCAAGACATGGCATACTGCAGATTAATGAAGCTCGTCATGCCAGCGGGGCCCCCGATGGCCCCCCCTCCCTCCTGGGAGTGTGTCCACGGCCCTGAGCCATACGGCTGACTTGGCTTCCTGGGCTAGGCGGGCTGGGCGGGCTGCTTCTGAGGGCACTTCCTAGGACAGCACTGGGAAGGGGGTGCCACCCCTCCAGGAGCACATGTCACTGTTCACCCGGACCACTCTCTGTCCGCCGCCGGGTGCGCTGGTTAGATCAGCACAGGAGTCACCGCTGTAGCGCTGAGCCCCCCCTACCGTGACCGGGGGCCTCCGTGCACCCAGGCTGGGCCTGCCTCGGTCACTGCAGATAACGGTGTCCTGGCCTCAGGAAAGCTGGCGAGAAGTCTCTGTGGGCTTTCGGGCATTTTGCAGACACAGCCCCCCTCCTGACGACAAAGCCCTCCCCACCTGACGACACCCCCAGGCACCCTGGGGGGTTGGGTATGGCAGGAGCAGGGCAGCAGAGGGGTGCTGGCAGGGGCCCCTTCTCCCCACTGCTAACCTCTGGTTACACCAAGTCCTGCCCACCCTGCCCCCGATGTCTTGTCTCTCGCTCAAAGTCCCCTTCTCAGCCTCGTTCCTTATGTGTCACCGCCCCACCCCTGCCTCCCTGACCCAGCCTCACTCATCCTCATCCCTCCTAGGCCCACGCGTAGCTAGGAACCTTGACAAGCCACAAGCTATCCCAAGCTCCAGGCCTAGCAGGCCTCGGTCCTCCCCGACCCCATCCCAGCCCCAGGATGGCTGTCCCCACGTCACAGCACAGTAGACATTCAGAAGGGTGGTGCTGGTCGGCTGGGGAGACCCAGGAACCATGGTGGACAGCGGAATGCACTCTCCTTCCCATCGGGGCGGACCCCGACAGGTGGGTGAGTGGGCCCAGCTGGGGCCCTGGGCTCTCGGACCCCCACCCTGGGGCTTGGGAATCTGCTGTTCGGTGATGCACTCATCGAAATGGAATTTGTTCTATGCTTGTTTATCGATTCGAGTTCCTGTGGCCCGATGGGCGTGGCTTGCAGGGCGCCACGGCTCCCAAGGAGGCCTGCCATCAGGGCCACCTCCCCTGGGTGGGTGGGGCCAGGGGGAGGCCCAGGCTGGTGAGGACAGGAGGGGGTGGGCGAGGGGGTGCGCCCCTCACCCTGCTCTGGGCCACGACCTTCCCGACTCTGCTCTCCCTGGGCTCCAGGAGGGCCTCTGTCCCGGCCCTTCCTCCCCAGGAGGGTGCCGCTCCTCTGACCTCCGTCCTGCAGCAGGTGTCCCCGGGCTCTTTCGGCGGGGGGTGGGGGGGTGGGTGCTGAGGGGCCCTGGCCGATCCAAACCACACACTGACCTGATGGCCTAACACCTGCTTGGCGATGGCAAGCCCCACGTCCTTGGACAGCCAGAGACGGCAACAGGAAGGCCTTCCCAGAGGCCCTCAGAGCCCCCACACCGAACTGGCAGGGGCTCCCCTCCCCTCCAGTCTCACCACCTTTGGGACTCCATCGGAGAAGAGCTTGGGAAGTCAGTGATGCCATCCCTCTCCCAGCCTGTCTTCCCCATCCTCCTTTCTGGCAGCTGCAGAGAGAGAAATCAGGCTATTCCAGCCTTCCTCCTGGACACAGCCGGACCGGGGTCCTACTCTGCGCCCCGGGGTCCTACCCTGCGCCCCAGGGGCCCTTGGCCCACACCCTTCGGATCTTCCTTGAGACTCTGCCCAGGGAAAGGGTGTGCCGTTTCCTGTCTGGATTTCTCCTGGTGCTGCCCTGCGCCCAGCCTTCCAAGGAACCCTGAGCCCCACACCTCAGGCACTCCACCCTTCACCTCTAGCCTCCTGGGTCCCGTCTGCTCCCTGCTGGCCCCGGGACAGCTCAGAGGAGACACAACAGGTGGCACGGCAAGGAGCCCTGCCGCTGGGGCCTGGGTGTGGCAGACGGCACCCGTGGGGGGCCGCCCTGCAGCGGCAGGAGGGAGGCCGGAGGCCCTGGGGAGATGGGTGCGGCCAGGCCCCGGTGGTGGTGACCGCCTCACTCCGCCCCTCAGAACCTCAGTCCCTACCACGTGGCTCACAGTGTGGCCTGTGTGACGCCCTCGTCCAGGATGCTTAGCCTGAATCGAGCACAGGGAAGAAGGGAAACCCCAATCGAAGGACGCTCTTCCGAGCAACCACTCTGGAGCCTTTCCAAGGTCACTGGTGAAGAGGATGAGAGGTGGGGTGTCTATTCCAGGGGAAAGGCGGTTAAAGAGATGGGACAGGTAATGGCGGTGTGAGGCCCGGCAGGGTCCTGGACCCCCAGGGCTGGGGGGTCTGCTACCCGGGCTTATGGACAGAGCCATGGCTTTGGTGCGGGAGCAGAGAGGACCCGGGAGTAGCGCCCGCCGTGTCTCCTGGGCGCAGCTTCCCGGACGTCTGCTGCCCACCTGTCGGATGTCTACCTGAGACGCGGCCAAGTATTCAGCACAACGTCACGGCGTCTACAACTGACTTCCAGGTGGGTCGGAGGTTTGCTTTAAAGGGAGGAAGGGAGCAGATACGTGGGGTGGCGCCCGGCCGGCTCAGCCAGAGGAGCGCGGGACTCTTGATCTCGGGGTCGTGGGTTCGAGCCCCACAGTGTGCCTAGACGTTATTTAAAATAAATAAACTTGAAAAAAAAACCCAAAAAGCTGCTGGACAGAGTCAATACAGGCAAATACATTGTACTTGTACGTACTACCGACAGCTGTCTCCCAGGGCCTCTCCCAGCCCCAGCGGGCACACGTGGACTTCGCGGGTCCTGGTGTGTGCCCTGGTTCCTGGGGCCCAAACAGCCACTGCTCTGGCGTCTGCACTGTTCCTGGGGGGGCGGGGGTTCTGCTGCTCAAATGCACCTGAAAGGAGTGCTCCCAGCCCCCTGGACACCTGTCCTCACACCTGAGGGACAGAACGGCTTTGATGCTCCCTGGAAGGCACTCGAAGGGGAAACCACAGTTGTTACAAAGTCCTGTCTCAAATATGGACACCAGGAGTTTGCTGTTATTAACTCATTTTTATTTTTAATTATTTAATTTAATTTTTTAAAGATTTTACTTATTTATTTGTCAGAGAGTGTGTGAGAGAGCGCACAAGCAGGGGGAGCAGCAGAGGGAGAAGCAGACCCCCCACAGAGCAGGGAGCCCCACGTGGGGCTCCATCCAGGCCCCTGGTACACAGGAGACTCCCCACATCAGTGCCCAGATCCAGCTCCGCTCCCCTGCCGGGGTGGAGGCCGCTCGGGCCGCGCGAGGAGGGCTGACCCTCGGCCCTGCCCGGGGCTGCGTGTTCCTGCCTCCAGCGCGTCCGTCTGTAGCTGGCAAAGTGCAAACCGCGGAGGAGAACACGGGCTCAGAGAGGGGCTGTGGCTTGTGTGGCTGATGGGGATCCCCTGGGACCACACACACCCCGCGCTCCGCGGCCCTGGGCAGGCTCCGCTGGGCCGCTGAGGACCCGGCTGCCGTCCCTGGGAGGAAGGCGCCATCGGCCCACGGAGACGTGCTCCCCCGCCAGGGCCTTCTGCATTTTCTTGAGGCGTATTGACCTCACAGCCTCCTCGGCTGGGCTGCCGTTGCTCTTCACAGTCATCAGGACGCCTGCAGCCTGTCTTCGCCTGCTCCTTGAGCCCCAGTCAGCCTCCTCCCAGGCTGCACAAGGCCTGCAGACCCAGCTTACCTTGTTCACCTTCTCTCCTTTAGTGTGCTTTTCCTGTGCATGAGATCCTGCGAGAAGACCGTGGGCCTCGTGGGGCTGTGGGTGGGTCTGGGCAGGGACGGGGCTCTGGGTCCTGGCCCGTTCACTCTCTGCAGCCTCAGCTGTCCCTGAGGCCCGGAGCTCCAGGCAGGGGGAGGGACAGACAGCCTGTTCCTCAGAGCTCAGATAGCAGTCCCCGGCCCTCCAGGCCCAGCCGAGGATGTACGGCCATGGCTGACTGTGCAGGCCTCCCCTCTTCAGGCGTCTTCCTGGGCAGGATGTCCCCTCTGCTTCGTTCCACTCTTGGGCATGGCTCCCACGGCACCAGGCTCCCCTCAGTCCCCTGGAGCCAGCAGGCATCCCTTGGCAGTGGTCGGCAGGCTCGAGACAAGAACCCGTATTTCTCTGATGAGGGTGGGCCTGGAATCCAGGACTCTGGCTATACGTTCAGATCCCCGTGTTGCAGCAGCACCCAGGCTGGGGGCAGTGGGAGACTCGAGGCCCATGCCCACCGTCGGGTCTTGCCTCCCCTCAGGACTGCCATCGCCAGGTCACTGTGCAGCCTTAGTACAGGAGTGGAGTCCCCCGGCCACAGGGGGAGGCAGGCGGGGAGGCTTGGCATAGGACACAGCCCTCTGCACCCCAACGCCAGCAGGCACTGGCCATCTCCCACCACCCTGCTCCCCACAACAAATCCCAAGTCCTATTTCTTAGTTCCCCCAACTGCATCTGCATGGCCCTGCCGGGACCCTCTGCTCTTTGCTCTGCCAGGAATTTGTTCCTGGTCCCCAGCAACATCTCCTTTGTGAGGACTCAGCCAGCTCCGGAGAGACCGGGTGTCCTTGTGCCACAGGGCCTGGCAGGACAGGCCTCCCCTGCCGCCGCCTGGACCCTGCCCCATCCCTCCCCAGCTAACCCCAGTGCCAGCGTGGCGCCTGGGACGAATGGAGGAAGGTCATGAAGGAGGAATCAGGGCCGCTATACCTGGGTGAGGCTGATGGGTGCTCAAGGTGGTCCCCACAGGAGGGGTGCCCTGGGAGGGACAGCCCCCCACTCCTGAGTGGTCCCAGCCCCTCCACCAGGGAGGATGCGGGAAAGCTCTGACTGATCCTGACCCCTGGCCCCAGGGCCCGGACCTAGCCCTGTGCTCCAGGTGAGAGCAAGCTGTGGGGGGAGGCTCTAGGTCTCAGGGGCCTCAGGGGTCCCCTGTGAGGCTTCTTGAGCAGCTAGGCCCCGCACCACCGATGCAGAGGCCCAGAGAGCCCAGCAGCTTGCCTGAGGCCCACAGCTAACTAGAGCGGGACGAGAGCAGGGCCCCAGTCTCCAGCCCTGCCATCAGAGCGGGGGCTCCCCACCGAGGGCGGAGCCCCCCCAACCCCCCAGCCCAGCGCCTGGGACTCCGGCCTGGATCCCAGGGCCTGGGGCTGGGGAGCAGCAGCTGCAGTGTCAGTGTGCGGAAGCTGCCAGGCTGGGCTCGACCGCCCTGGCCCGAGGCCCGTGGGGGTGTGGGAGGGAGCCCGCAGCCCAGCCACACCTGTCCCGCCGCGGGCCCTGGGGTGGGGTTTCCCATCTCTGCTGGAGCCTGGTCAGGTTTCTCACTTCACCCCAGGGCAGGGTGCAGAGCAAATGGGCCCTGGCCAGCTAGGAGTCACCGCCCAGCCTGTGGCCTGCCTGCTAGGGCTCCGGACAGACAGGAAAAACCTGTGGGAAGGCTGCGAGCATCAAGGGCCCTGCAGGCGGGGAGGTGGGTGGGGGGGGCAGGCTGGGGGACTCCCTCAGGCCCCAGGGGCAGCTCCTGCCCTGCCCAGCCTCCCCCCCCCCCCCGCCCCCGCTCCTCACCCAGGCCCCTCTGTGATGGGAGAGGGGGCATGTCCCAAACCCTAGTGTCCCCCCCTCCTGTCATTTCACGGGGTTCTTTTTCACCTGATCTTGTCCCAAGCGTTCAGATCTGTGAAGTCGAGGCGTGATGAGTTGGTTTGGTTTTCTCTAACACATGTGAAAAGAAGTTACGCATTTAAAGAAACTGCAGGGCCTTCTGTGGATTATGTCAGGCAGCCCGGCCTGGGGGAAGGCCAATCCCTCCTTTGGAAATGCCGGGCCCAGAGGGGATCCAGGCAGCAGTCAGGGGGATCTGGGCACCCCCAGAGCACAGAGGCCAGGGCCTTGAGTCCAGTCTGGAGCCCCCTGCCTCACCTTTGACAGGCCGGACCCCCAGAAGCAGCCTCTCTAGGCAGCCGGGGTCCCACCCGCCCTGGCAACAGTGTGCAAGGCCAGGGCATCCCAAACAGGGGCTCCCTGTGGACCCCCCCCGACCTACACCTCCCCTGTGATCAGATCACCTGTTTGGACTGCTCCCCTCAACTCCAAGCCCCCCCCGCACCCCCCCCCCCCGGCCAACTTCCAAGCGTCTCCTCGGCCTGCTCAGGGTGAGGCAGGGGACCCCAGTGACCTCGGGCCCTGGGATCCACAGTTGGAGATCAGAGTGGCCAGACCTTCATACTGGGCTCTGCAAGTCAGGGAAGACACACACGCTGGGTGCACCCCAGGCCCAGAGCCTGCCCTTTGTGCTGGACCAAGAAAGAGGCCCCAGCCCCTCGGGGAAAAGGGAGGGCCGTGGCAGAACGCAGGGATGCCCCCTGCTGGACAGAACCGCAGGCTGCGCACCGCTGCCTCCCCTGGGCCGCAGGTCAGCCCCTCCAAGCCTGCACCCCTCTCTCCCCGGGAGGGGCCTGTGAGCCAGCAGCCCCAGGGGCAGGCAGTGAGGAAGGGAGGAGCCTGTGCCCCTCTGCTCTCCACCTTGCACTGGGCCCTCTCCAGGCTGCCAGGTCCACTTCGCCATTGGCTGTGAGCCTGGCCTTGGCCTGGGGCCTGGGGAGCAGTTTTGAGGGACATGAGCTGGACAGTGTGGGCAGGGTCCCTGAGACACCTGGGCTGGGTGCTGGAGGGGCAAGGACCATCGTCCCCAGAGGGGGCCTGTGTGTCTTGAGGCCAACGTTACCAACGTGGAACCCCGTGCCGTGCCTGCCTCCACACTCGGAACCTCCAGAGGGGTACATGCCACTTGTCACCTTGGACAGATGGGGAAACTGAGGCACAGAGTGAGGGAGTCACCACTGGGCCGGGTTGGGCAGGAGTTGAGGGGAGGGTGTCAGAGCTGGGACCGATATGCAGGCTGGTCCGGACTCCAGGCAGCCGGCGGGTCAAAGCACCTCCTTGCCTGCAGGGCCCCTGGCTGCTCAGGGCCCACTGCTGGCCTGGGCTGTGGGTGTGTGGCCTTTAAGGTCACCTCACCCACCTGTGGCAGCTTCCCGGCATCTCCCACCTTCCCAGTTTCCCGTCTGGCCCAGGAGAGCGAATGGAGAAAAAAAATCTCTTTTTTTCGAAGATTAGAAATGGGTTGAAGGAGGAAGGGGGTTTGGTAATTCCTTAAAAAGTCAAATACAGAAGGGCTCCTGGGGGGGGGGCAGTCGGTGGAGCGTCTGATTCTTGGTTTTGGCTCAGGTCATGATCTCAGGGTTGTGAAATCGAGCTGCCCCGCAGGGAGTCTGCTTGGCATTCTCTCTCCCTCTGCCCCTCCCACTGTGTGCTCTCCCCTCCCCCTTTAAAATCAATCAGTCAATCTTACAAAAGCTAAACACACAATACCATGTGATCCAGCAACACCACTTCTGGGTCTACACCCCAAAGAAGTGAATGCAAGGACGGGGACATATGTGGACACCTGTGTTCGCCGCAGCAGGGACCACAGTGGCCGAGAGGTGACACAACCAGAGTGCTCCGTGCAGGCGCTGGAACGGCTGTCGGCCGACGGAGGAAGGAAGGTCTCATGCGACAGTCTGGGCGAACGCAACGTCACGCCAAGCGGAAGAACCCAGACCGAAAAGGGACATGCAGTGTCTGATCCCGCTGGTAGGAAGTATTTAGAACAGGCGAATTCAGGGGCACCTGGGTGGCTCAGCTGGGGAGCGTCCAACTCTTGATCCAGCCTCGGGTGTCAATCGCAGGGTCGTGGGTTCGAGCCCTGCGTTGGGCTCCACGCTGGGTGTGGAGCCTACTTACAAAAATGGTTAAATGGCCGATGATATGTTATATAGGTTTTAGCACATGAAAACATTGATTTATAAAGGAAAGGGCCCCTGGGCCCTCCCCCTCCCTGCCCCATCCCTCGGAGGGTTGGAGTCCCCGCCGGCAGGCCAGCCCTGCTTACCAGGAGACGAAAGCAATTCTGTCCACTTTGTTCCTCCTCAGAGATGGATGAGGAAGGGTGACCCCATCGGCACAGACATGGGCTGGGGGTCAGCTGCGGGGTCCCACATCTGCACCTGGTTTCAGGGTGCTCTGTCATCCCACCACCACCCGAAAACCTGCCAAGGGCTGAGCTTGGCCTGTGGACCGCCGCAGGAATGTGAGCCTGAGTCCGCACCCCGTCCTGCCAGCTGGGTGGCGTTTGGGCAGGCCGCCAGCTTCCTGGGCCAAGGAGCTTGCACGGGATTGCCCCGCAGGATCTGTGTGAGCAGTACAGGTCTCCGTGCATGCAGGCCTGAGCCCCAGGCTCTGGGTGGCGCTCCCGGGGGCCCTCCTTGGGGGCGTTTGGACGCCCATGGTTGCGCACCTGCTGGGACAAAGCTGCAGTGTCCTGGGGCCTCACCGAGCCCTGCAGGAGGAGCGCAGGCCTGTCTGCTGCTTTCACGCGGCGCCGGCGCAGGGCAGGCACTGAATGTCCCGGAGCCTCGCGTCCCTCACCTCTTGAGGCGGAAAGCTTCTCCGTCCCAGAGACGTGAACATTCCTGTAGGAAAACCACTTACTAGTCTGACACCTAATACGGAACACGACCTCTCGAGCGTGGGTTCTAGGGGAGGCTGTCTCTATAAGGTGGGTTCAGCGGTAACTCCACTCCCCACCCCAAAAAAGATACATCCCCCTGGAAACTGGGAGTGTGAGCTTATTGGGAAAACAGGTCTTTGTCAGACCACCTTCAGCCAAGCCGCGGAGGGCAGATAGGTGGGGCCACGGCTCCTGCCTGGGACACACTGTTGAGCCTCACGGCTGAGCACTGGGGACCCGTGGAGGCTGTCCAGGCTCTGGGGATGGAGCCCTAGGGCCCCCCACTCCAGTCCTCTGCTTTGTCGCCTCCGCCGGAGCTCAGGGCCTGGGCTTCGGGCTCCCTTCCGAGAGGGCCTGTGTTCGGTCTGACTGGCAGGCAGTGTCAAGGTGCCAGCGACACACCCCGGCACGTCCGGGGTCCTCTGTGAGCCTCCGTCTCCTCGTTGGCTGCACGGGGGCACCCGTAGCTCACTTGAGCTTGGAGGAATCCCCCGAGTCACGCTCACTGGAAGGCCTCCGTGGCTTCGGAGGCCGATGTGTTATCACCGCCGTGAGCGCATAGCTGTTCCACGGATGGGGGAGGCCCCACGGCCGTGGTCTCACGATGGGATGCTCGGGGTGCAGAGAGCACGCTGGGGACTCCCCAGGCCCAGGCAGACCTCGGCTGACCTGGCTCCAGCCCCAGTGTGACCCCAGCTCTCTGGCCAACCCTGAGGCCTGGACGGGCTGTGACCTGAGGGGCTGGCCCCTCCGGCTCTGCCCTGCAGGGTAGGGTGGGGGTCCCAGAGAGGAGGAGCCCCTGCGGGCGCCCCCCACGGGAAGCAGGCCCTGGCGGCGGCCTTGGCCGGGGTGCCCGGGTCCGCGGGTGCGGAGCCGATTGATTCGGTAGCTTTGCCGCTGATTAGTTGCAGGTGAGTGGATGGCACGTGGTTCGTGTTGTAACAATATTTTGGGACAATTAGATTGAAACCACATTGTTGGAGGCCTGCTGGCAGCTCGCCGCAGCACTGCACTCTCTGTGCCCTTTGCGGCTCCCGGGCCGGCCGGGCCACCCCCAATCCTCCGGGGCCCCCGGGGCCTCCCATCCGCACCCCCATCCGGCTCTCGCCACTGGCCTCCAGCTGACCTCAGCCCCCAGCTGCTCCAGGAAACAACTGCTGGGAGGCTTCCAGGGGCAGGTGGGGGGCCTGGGGGGCCCTGACTGGGACTTCCAGGCTGGACGGCCACCCCCCTCCCCCAAACATTTTCTCCGTACTCCCCTGCCCCTGCCCAGGGAACAGTCCCTAAAGCACTCGTGCTCTCCGTCCCAGCCGACTGCACCCCTGGACTGCACACTCTAGGAGAGAGGTCCCAAGCCCAGGGACCCCAGAGGACGAGGGCACAGCCAAGGCCAGGTCGGCCCAGCTGCTGGGGGCGTCCTCTCTCTTGCCCCCACCCCGGTACCCTGCTGTGGGCAGAATGGCCTAGATGCCGGGTCGTCCCTCCCACGGCAGGCGGTAGGGGTGGTGCTCCCTCCACAGGCCCTTGGAAAAGGCTGAGGGCACAGGGTCCATCCTGCAAGGGGACCCCTAAAGCCAGGCTCAGACTCAGGAAGGGGGTAGTTGAGGAGGGGTGAGTGCAGTGTGGGCAGAGCGGGACCCAAGGCCTGCCCCCCACCCCAGGAACAGCCAGCAACACCCCTGGGCAGGGCCAGGGCAGCAGGGGGGACTCCTGTAGATGGGATTTTTATACCCAGACAAACCCAGTCCACCTTGAGTCTGGGGATGTGTGCAGGGTGGGAGATGATGGGGGTGGAGGCGTGGTACCTCCTGGGGCAGCATCGGGGGCTCAGACCCCTCCTTCCCTTCTAGAGAAGCTTGGGGGTCGCACTTCGGGCAACAGCCCTGGCCCAAAGCGTTCTGGGATAGCCCCTGGGTGGGGGCCAGGCTGGGACCCTGCAGTAGGGTGGGGTGGGTGAGGGGGCCCCTCAGACCGGGGTGCTCCTGGGGACAGGATCTTTCAGCCTGCTGGGCATGGGGGGGATACCCGAGGGGTCACATCCCCTTCCTGTCCTGTCTGCCAGACGCCTGGCCCAGGCACCTGCAGGCTCCCCAGGACCCTGCGGAGATGGGAGGGCGTGGGGCACCCCGGCACCAGTACAACTGTGGTAAGGAGAGAATTTGCTTTTTGCAACCAGATGACAGTGTTTAACGGGCTTCCGATTTAATCTCTGCAAGGCTCGAAGCAGCCTATGTTTCTAATGCCTCCCGAGCACTTACGAGTAACTTTTCCCGGAGTTCTGCCCCCTTACCCACTTTAGCCCCTGCTGTTCCTTCCCTGGGATCCTCAGCTCTCTCTGTCCGGCCTTCCACGCTAGCCCAGGCCGTGACATGGGCCGGTTCCAGGGACCAGAAGGAAACAGGTCCAGGGCCTGAAACTCAGGGGTGTCTGACCGTCAGCTCTCCCCTCCAGTCCCACTCTTCTGTCCCTTCTTGGCCTCCCCATGGCTCTTTCCTGGGAGGCCCAGCCTCCCTCTGGGGCTTGAGGCTTGGCGCTATGGAGGCCACTCTGCTCTCTGGGCCTTTTGCCCCATGACTGTCTCTCAGAGTGACACCGCCTGGCGTCACTGTCCTGTCTCTGTGTCTGCATACTACCAGAGCCCCTGGCCTGGCCCAGGAACGAAGAGGGGAGAGGGGATGTGAGGGTCCGGAATGGTCCTGTCCCAGGGCTGGAGCCTCTCAGGGCCTTCTGGAAGGTACAGAGACTGGCCCAGGCCTCCTCCTTCCCGGGTCTCCCCAGAGTAGATCTCCAAGGCCTTCAGCAGCCTCAGGGCCCAGCAGGGAGCACACATTCACAGGGTTCTCGAAGGGCAGAGAGACACCTGACCTGCTCCCCAGTTGCAGCCTTGAGAAGGCCTCATGGAGTTGGGGTGGGAAGTACGCAGAGAGCAGCCCTCTGAGCTGAGAAGCAGCCCAGGCTCCCAACCCCCGAAGCAAGACCCACCTTGTCACCAGACACACGGTGCTGGGGTGGGGACTGGACTCCGGCTGTGACAGCTGGGTCGGTGGTCTCCTCTTCCCTTACAGCCTGTGAACCCCAGGACCTCACGGAGTTGGGCAGGTGCACGGCCCAGGCTGGCCAATCAGAGCAGGCCACACGTGGATCGCGGGCGGGGTCCCTCACCCTGCCCGGTCTTAGGATGCGGTGGGGTTGGTCTGGGCGGCAGGCAGAGCTCCCGGCCACGCGCACTGGCCACAACCAGGGGATGCTTGCCTTCTCAGTGTGGCCCCAGGACCAGCAGCAGTGCCTGGAATGAGAAATGCAGACCGTGGGGCACAGACCTTCTTAACTGAAGCGCCGGGTGGGCCGCGGGTCTGGTGCTTGCTCGGGGGTGAGGACCCCTGGGTGGCGCGGCCGGCAGGACTTCCTGAAGCCAAGAAAGAAGGCACCCCAGAATCCTTTGTCAACACCTCGCTCACTCCCAGGGTCTAACCTACATCCCTCTTGCTGTCCTCACCCTGCTTTGTCCTGGGAAGGTGCCATCTACCTGTCCTTTGGATGCAACAGTGGCAGGTCTCCCGGGCCAGCATCCCTCCCCCGCCAGCTTGGGCTGTTTGGGGTGGGGGAAGGGATGGGAGACTTGGGCAGGGGTTGTGCTTGCATGGAGTAGGGAGTGGGGTAGGCACCAGGCAGCCCTGATGCCCAGTGTGGCCCCCACCACGTGAACCACCTCCCAAGCCCACGGCCCACGTCGGGGGCAGGCTCTGCCCCCCAGCACGGCCTCAGTGCGGGGGCTGCGGACACGGTTGCTTCCGGTAAAGCATAGAATCCGAGACTCCGGCACTCACAGAGAAAGCCCCCAGCTCGGGTGGACTCGCCCCTGTCTGGAAACCAGCCACACTTGAGGCTGGTCCAGCCCTTTCTCAGAGCTGAGATGTGCATTAGGAGGTCTCGTCCTCAGGAGGAGTGTGGATGTGGGGGACCCTCTAAGGGGAGCACCCGCGGGAGCCAGCGTGGGAAGGACACATGGGAACAAAGGGCAAGGATGTCCAAAGGAGCATGGGAGGAAGTGGAGGCAGGAGGGGTGGCCCCCCCGGGACAGGCCATCAGGAGAGGTCCCAGCAGGAGCACTGGGCAAGGGACGGAGGGCCTGGGACCCTGAGCCCGGCCCATGCGGAACACTTTAGCGCCCTTTGGAAGCGTTCAATATCAGATTATTTCCAAGAAGTTTTGTGGCCCTAGTTTTGCCTTTGTCTGCCTGGTGGGCGTGCCAGGGGTGCGGGGGGCACACTGGGTGCTCAGAGCAGGACCTAGGTTCCTGGAGAGGCAGACGCTGCTGACACCTGTCCACCCACTGAGTCCATGGGGCCATCCCAACATGACACGTGTGGACGTCTTGAACACGTGTCCACTCTGGGCTGGGGGCCGCGGGGCTCCCGGCACACAGGTGCCGCCAGTGTCCCCAAGTGTGAGCATTTGTGGGACATTTCTGACACACGTGTTTGAGGGATGTGGCCCCAGCTGCCCACGTGCCAAGCCCTGCCAGTGCACCTGCATCGGGCTTTCCTTTGTCCCCTTCTCACTCCTACATTCTGGGGTCACCTCCCGGGGGCCACGGGGCTCTTGTCTCAGGACCTGCTTTAGGCGGGCGCACAGGGAAACCCCAGCAAGGGTGCCCATCTCCCGGGGCTGCCGTGCCGGAGGACCACGGAGTCAGTGGCTTTGGACAGCAGACATCGATTCTCTCCCAGCTGCGGAGGCCACGGGGCAAGTTCTGTCTGTGCCTCTGAGGGAGAGCCCTGCCTCGCCTCTGCCCCAGTTGCTGTGGCTCTGGGCCGTTCCTGGCACCTCCTTGGCTTGTGGCTGCGTCTCCGCACGGCCTTGTCTTCTTCCATCCAGGAGGTGGATCCGGTCCTCACCTTACAAGGACGGCTGCCATTGGTTTAGGGCTCGCCTATTCCAGGAGACTCTCTTCTTGGGATCCTTGCCCTTACTCTACTCCAGGCCACATTCTGAGGCTTGGGTGGACACACCATTCAACCCACTGTAGTGAGTGACCCTGGAAACACCGGTGCCACAGTGTCAGGGAGGAGCTGGGTGGCAGCTGACCTGGGCTTGAGGGAAAGGCTCAGCAAAGCAGATGTGACAGGAGGGAGTGAGAGGAGAGGGGCTCCTCCTTGGGGGGCTGGCTGGGAGTGGGGGGGCCCGGCAGGGAAGGGGAAATAGGCCGTGGAAAAGGGTCCAGACCCCTGATTGGGCAGGACCCAAGGTGACTGTGGCTGCACCTGTGTGCCAGGAAGAAGAGGGGGCAGATGTGGGGCCCCCTGAGCCCTGGTGGAACAGGCAACCTGGACTCCCTGGTCAGGCCTGACGCGGTTTGGACCTCACTCCGTGTCCCCGCTGAGCACCTGCCTGTACCCAGCTCGCTCTCTCCAGGCCGCTCTGCCTGCCCCGCTGCTTACAGTTGTAACTCCCAGCCACCTCCACCTGGGGGTGGGGCCTGCGGTCAGAGGAGTGAGTCAGAAACTCGCAGCGCTGTGCCGATGGCAGGACAGGACCCTTGGCGTGGGTGCTGGTGTCCCTGGAGTGGGGGCCCTGATGTCCGTCTCTACGCTGCTTTCCCCCGGTGGCCCTGGTGTGGCTGAGAGGAGGGCGATGGGGGGTTTGTCAGCCCGGCTGTGGGCTCCAGCACTTTGGAAATACCTAAGAGTCAGAGGGGGTCAGCCTGAGGGGCCAGTTTCTGGGGCCTGCGGCCATTGCGGCTGGGGTCTAAAGGGAAACTGATCAAACCCAAACCACCAACAGAAAGAGAAACTTGTTACACAAAATGCTTGAAATTCCTGCACGACGAAGGCGCCATTGCTCACTGGGCAAGCGCGGATCGGAGCCACAGGAGATACAGCCGCGCAGCCCCCAGCGGAGCTGTGGACAGAGAGGAGCCGGTGGGAAGGTAGGAGGGCGCAGCCCCGTGGGGAACGCAGCGCGGCGGTGCCGGGAAAGTGCCACGCGGCACAGCCGTTCCACTCCGTGGCGTCCGTCCGGGTGAAAACATACATTCACATGCAGCCTGACATTGGAATGTTCCTTAATATCCCTGCACCGCAACAGCCCAGACGTCCAACCACGGGGACCCGCCACAAACATGGTCCATGCAG
The DNA here is from genome assembly GCF_023065955.2 of Ursus arctos. Lineage (NCBI taxonomy): Eukaryota > Metazoa > Chordata > Mammalia > Carnivora > Ursidae > Ursus > Ursus arctos. Next base: position 1,648,452 of record NW_026622919.1, read on the forward strand.
GCCGTGGTCACTACCCCGCAACAGGATACACGCCGTGAGCAACCCCAGTGGGTCTCGGAATCTCTGTGCTGAGTGTGGGAGCCAGTGCGTTCTGCACGATCCCATTTTTAAGAAATATTTTATTTATTTATTTGAGAGAGAGAGAGCACAAGCAGGGGCAGCAGCAGAGGGAGAGGGAGATGCAGGCCCCCTGCTGAGCAGGGAGCCCGACGCGGGGCTCTGTCCCAGGACCCTGGGCTCATGACCCGAGCCGAGCGGAAGGCAGACGCTTAATGGCTAAGCCACCCGGGCGCCCCTGCATGATTCCATTTATATGAAGTTCTAGAAAGGGCAAAACCATCCTGGAGGGACAGGAAGGGGATCCGTGGCTGCCGGGACTGCTGTCAGATGTGCAACCGACTGAAAAGGGTCTGCAGGGGCTGTCCTGGGAGCCGGGACATGCAGCCTTGACTGTGGTGCCCGTGACATGCCTGCGGACATTGTCCAAAATCATCGAACTGTGCACTTAAAATGGGTACATTTCACCATATCGAAGTCCTGTATTAATAATGATTAAAATAAAATAAAATAAAATAAAAATCCACTGGGACACAAGCTGTCCCCTATCAGGTGACGGGGGTCAAGGCGGTTGGGGATATCCAGCTGCGCTATGGCGCGGAGCTCACACCCTCGCGGCGGGGGGGGGGGATGTTGGCACGGCTCTGCGAGGCGACGTGGCAGAGCCATCACAACAGAAACACGCTTGCCTTTTCGCCCAGCAGTTCCTCTTCCAGGAACCCCATCTTCCAGACAGGCTTGCGCGAGGGCTCAAAGACGCGGGAGCGGAGACGCCCTCTACGCAGCATGGGGTACATTGAGGAACGAGAAGCGTCCAGCAGCAGGAGGCTGGCCGAGCACATAGACGCGGAACTTCCATCCCTGTTCCCCGAGAGTCCCGAGGCCTGGGAAAGCCCCGGTGGGAAGATGAAACAAAACCACCAAGTTGCCAGGGGTGCGGGGCCACGCATAGATGTCGCCACCGGAGACCTGGGGTGCTGGGGGGGCGCTACGTTCACTGGCTTTATAACCCATCGTGCCACTGGATTCATTTATTTTCTGTGTATGTGGATTTTATAATTAAATAATTTTTTTCTTTAGGAAATGTGACCTTGGTCTGCAGTCTGAGGCAGGTGGGTGGGGCCTCTGAATTAACAGCCCCCAGGAGGCAGGTGCAGGGTGAGGGAGGGGTCCAAGGCCGGGATGGGGAGGGGCGTCTCAAAGTCACAGTCTAGGGGACCCAGATTCCAGGGCAGTGGAGGCTGTGACCTTCTGGGCGGCCTCCCGTCCTCCGCTTCCTTCCTCTCGTTGTGAACCCCTCCGGAGGTGCCCCTCACCCCAGGACCGCCTCCCGGAAATTGGCTCGCCTGCCTGGCTGCCTTTGAACCCCTCGCCTTCAGCAGGCAGCCCCCCAGCCTCAGCCAAAACAAGGCAGCCCAGGATTGTTACACAAATTGGCTGGTGGGGCCCTGAGCCTGGCTAATTCCTGTGTCTTAATGAGTGGGAAGATGAGGTTTTTATTCATCACTGGGGCTTTAAAAATTGCAGTAAAGTGGCCCACTTTATAAAGAAAAAATCAATAGAGAAAAGAAAACAGGAGTATGTAAATGGACAGAGTGACAAAAAGCAGGCCAATTACCCCCAAAACGAGACACAGTTATGGCTCCATTAACTCAATTATATTTTCAAAAAGATTTCTTGCGAGGCCCCCACCCCAGCCCACCCCCACACGCCTGTAATTTTTACATCAACTTCAAGCCATTAAGTTGCATTAAATTATTTTGTGGGAGAGAGAGGTGTGTCTGGGGAGGGGGAGCCGTGGGCCTGTCCGGCTCCACTGGGGGGCTGGGGTCAGTGGTGAGCAGCCCAGAGACGCCCCGGGCAGGGGGATCCAGCTCTCAGTCCCTGCCAGACAGTGAAGAGGACGTGCCACAGGCTCCCCCCACCACGTGGCTGCACCAGCACCTGGGGGTCTCCCAGCCGAGGCCCCCATGCCCTGCCCCTGCGCTTGTATTCCCAGACCAGTCACTGCTCGGCACACCCTCCCCCTGCCCCGGGGGTGGCCCTGCGTGAGCCCATCCACAGTGGGCACCTGAACTCACTAGCTTCATGAGCTTTCTCTTTGTCTTGTTCGAGTTGGAAAACTTAGTTTTTTTGAGAAATAGGAAAATAAAGTATTTAAGATAAATCACCACCAAAACTGGGGACTAAACGGGGATATATTCGATGCCTGTCCTCTGGCAGCCCTTTGCACATGACATTGGGCAAGCGCTTGTCCAGCTGCAGACCGCCCTTGTGTCTGCCCAGGGGTGCCCGGACGGCCCTGGGAGCCCTGCCAGCACACCGGGGGGGGGGGGAGCTGGCCCACCCCCAGCCTCCTTTCCTGATGGGTTCGGAAGAACGGCTTCGGCTGGCTTCGTGTGGGCCCCGAGGCTCTAGGCTCGCTGGCTGTAACCTGCTTTTCTGCCCGCCGCCCCCAGGGAGCCGAGGCCTGCCCTACATAAGCTTGTCTCTGGGCCAACCGGGATCCGGCGTTTAATATCACGGATTCCAGGTGGAGACTGGAGGAGGAAGAAGGGCTGGGGCAAGGCGGGGCCGAGCAGCTGTCAGACTGGGAGTCACTAGGCAAGACGTCCAGGGACACAGGGCCAGGCCTCAGGCCAGTGCATAGAAACCTGCGGAAACTCAGGCTGAGCAGAGCGTGGGTGACCCTGAGGCACGTGCCAAGGCCCTTCTGGGGTGGCCCAGTGAAGGTTTAGACCACAATACAGGCAAAGCCCAGAAGAATCAACCCCATCTGCCTCTTGGGTTCTGAGACCCAGGCAGCAAGGGACCCACCCAGGACAGCTCTATGGTCTGGTCCCCAGAGGTTCCCTGCACTGGCCAGAGGCCGTGGGGGCCACAGCAATGGGGGAGGAGGGACCAGTCCACAGAGAGGACTTTGTGACCTGGGGGGGGGCTTCCCCGCAGGGCCAGCCATGGTGACAGCACCGTGGGGACACTTGCATGAACTCATAACCTCCGTCACCCACAAACACCCCAATTCGTGGAGCCGATGCCGCTGCAAGACAGGCCCTCACTCCCTCCCGCCCTCGGCCCCAGTCTGAGGGCCTGGGGCAAAGAGTCCACAGTGAGGGTGGGAAGGGATGCGCGCACGGGCCTGTGCGCGTGCGTGCGTGCGCGTGCGTGTGCGTGTCCCGTGCGTGCGTGCATGCGGAAGAGGCAGCATCTACCCCCGCTCCCACTGCCCGCCCCCATGCCCTGGGGAGCCTGCCGCTGGGGTGCTGTGTGCTCCTGGACCCAGAGATGCACACGCAGGTGAGGCTGCAGAATCCCCGGGGTGGAGAGTGGGTGCTTGCAGCTGGGGCCGCAGCCAGGCGCGGGAGTTCCCGGGGAGCAGACATGGGGCTGGGAGGGCAGCGTCTGGGCGATGTGCCGGCTGGGGAGGGCAGCAGGGGCCACTGAGGCCGGCAAGTGGAGGAGAGCTGGTCATTGTCGGGGCCCAGCGCCTTCCAGAGGGTAATGGGCTGACAGGGTACTGGGGGAGACCCTGCAAAAAGGAAGCACCCCATCCCCACCCACAGCCCTGCCCTGGACCAGCGCACCCCAGCATGGGGACCCTCTCTTAGCCCCCAAAGCCCTAAGGATGAAAGATGGCTCAGAGGGAGGGGCTGAGCCCAGCCTTCCCTAGCTGCCCTCCATCCCCCAGGGGCCCAGCATCCCAGGGCTCTGGGGAAGTGGGGGGGGGGGGAGACCCTCACCTCCCTTGGGACTGGATCCGGGTGTCTCCTTGCTCTGTTTTCCTTATCAGTCATCTGTCTGCTCACTGCCAGGCCACAGGCCGCCAGCCAGACCTGCCCTTGCCAGCAAGTAGCCTGAAAGGACCATTGTTCTGGAGGGGATTTGGGAAGGACAGGGAGACCCATCTGCTGTCAGCCAGCCACACAAGGTCGGACCCGAGGTCCTGGGCTGGGCCCAGGAGTCTCCCCAGGGGCTAGCTGTGCCTGGGCAGCCGGTGGGGCCCTGGGGACAGTGCCCGAGTGAGGCCTGAGCTCGGGGGCCAGCTTCCCTGTTCTCAGCCCCTTACCCTGTGTGGCGCGTCCAGGACCCCAGCCCCCTGAGCCTCTGGTCTGGCTGAGAAGTGGGGGGACTTTCCGGGGCAGTCCAGGGTTCATTATGGTGCTTAGCCCACCACCGTGTGGCCTTCATCCCCGTGTTCTCCTCCTGTGTCTCTCTCTGTCTCTGGGTATCTCCCCACCTCTGCACCCCCTTCCCACCCTGCCCCGAGCAGCCTGTCCTCCGCAGCCGTCAGTCTGCGGGACGAACAAGGGCGGAGGGGCCAGGCCCCAGCTGACCGTCTGGGCCTGCACGGTGGCCTCCCCGGCTCCCGCACGCCTGTTGGCCAAAGCCCACCTGCCACCCGGCCTTCTCCGGCTCCTGCTCGGCCTCCCCGCCACCCGGTCACCTCCCCGAGAGCCGGGCAGGCTGCTGCTCGCTCCTCCGCCGGCCTGGCCCCGCGGCTGGGGCGCTGTGTCCCCCCGAGGCTGGGGATGTCTGCAACCTTCCAGCAGCTGCTGCCGGCCGGGGTTCTGCCTGTGTTTCTCCCTGGTTCTGCTCAGGGCGAGGCCCCTCCCTTGATTCTCTTAGCTTTCCCCTCACAGCATGAGCTGGGCCCTGGGAGCTCTGTGGGGACGGTCCAGCAGCCAGAGCGGCCAGAGGGGCCGCGCAAGGCTGGGTGAGCCCCGGGGCCCTGCGGAGCCGTAGCCCAGGCTTCCCAGAACAGTGGGTGTGGGCGGCCCAGCCCCCGGAAGTGGCAGGCGGCCACGGGGCCTCCCAGGACTGGTCCCACCTCAGGGTGCTGCGGGTGCTGGGGTCACCTTGGTGGGGGTAGTGCCCCGCCATGGGGCCGCAGCCTGCCCAGGCTCTGTGTGCCCCTACTCATGTCACGTGTCCCCCCCCACCACAGAGCCCCCCAAGGTGACGAGGGCGACCTTGAGGGCTCTGGCCGTCCCACACCAAGGTCCAGGCATCAAGGTCACCGCCAGCCTGTGTTGTGGGAAGGGGGAGGGGTGACTGGAAGGTTGGGGAGGGGGAGGGAAATGAAAAGAGATGAGATTTTGTAAAAGGTCCTCTAGCTGTCTGCTGACACCGTCTCTGGTCTCCATCCGTTTTATAGCCTGACGCCCCGGCAGCTGGGCCTCCTCCGTCAGGGCTGCTTGGGGGGGGTTAGGAGCCACCCCCTCCCCCCCGGCCCAGGGTGGTCTGGTAGCTGTGCCACCTCTCCCCCTGCCTGGCCTCTGCTCAGGGGCTGCCCAGGCCATGGGAGCCCAGCCCCCGGCAGGACGAGGCCCCCCGCGCAGGCAGGACCCTGAGGATGCGGGAGGACCCGGCCCCCGGCTAGCGGCCACTATCGATGCCATCTATCCCCCCTGACAGGTCAATTTTCTCCCATGTTTTACAGAACCTTTCAGAGCAGGAAATGTGATCCTGGGCTGATTTATGTCCTTACCTGGTCTTTGTTCACAAGCTGCCCTCTGCAGGGCTGCGCGGAGTGTCCAGGCCCGGCTGGAGGACGTCTCCTCCCCGGAGGGATTCCCACCCTCTGCCCCTTCCAGGGGCGCGTGCCGACTGCGGACCTCACCTGACACACAGTGGATTGGACCGTGTTGCCCGAGACGGGCCGTCCAGGGGTGGTTTGAGTTCCTTATGGACTCGGCCCCTGCCCCTGTGGGCATCCTGGGGCTGCATCTGGGTGGGGAGGGCTTGCCCCTTGGCAGGGAGGGTGCCTGGGGGTAATCGTGTGTTTTACGTGTTAAGTCCACTTCTGTTTCTCAAACTGAGTTCTTCCTTGGTGCTGTAGCGGAGCTCTCAGGGCATACGGGGGACGAGGGGCCCTCTTTCCCGCTCTCCTCTGGAGGAGGGAGCGGTCCCTTCAGCAGCCGCCTCCTGAAATAACGAGAATCTTGTGTGTACAATCGACGAGCTTGCGGTCTTCTATAAAGCGGCCCCGGACATAGGGAACTTTCAGTGGACGTTCCAAGTGATGACCGCTCAGTGTCACGTGCCCCCGGCCCGCTCCACCTCTGCCAGTTGCTACCCCCCACCCCTCCCAAAGAGAATTCTGGGAACCTGGGACCATGGGGTCTTTCTCTGTATCCCCACTAGTTCTTCTTCTTTTTTTTTTTTTTTTAAGATTTTATTTATTTATTTGACAGAGATAGAGACAGCCAGCGAGAGAGGGAACACAAGCAGGGGGAGTGGGAGAGGAAGAAGCAGGCTCACAGCGGAGGAGCCCGATGTGGGGCTTGATCCCATAACGCCGGGATCACGCCCTGAGCCGAAGGCAGACCCTTAACGACTGAGCCAGCCAGGCGCCCCTGTATCCCCGCTAGTTCTGCACGGTTTTGTTAAGTGGGAGATGCAAACATGGCCTACTGGGGGGTGTCAGGGGGCAGGTTGCTTCCCAGCACACCCCACTCTTGAGCAGGGGACTCTGCCCCCAAGACTAGCAGGGGCCATGCACAGTTCTTGGCTGATGGAGGACCCCCCCACAGCTCTGTGGTCTCTGATCCCACAGGGAAACCCAGATGCCGGGCTCAACCTCCCTGGGAGCCAGGACACGTGTGTGACCCAGCCCTTGGCAGGCAGACTCTCCCTGGCTCTGGGTGTTGACCCCTGACCAAGCCACCAGGTGAAGGCCCAGGTGGAGTCCTCCCGGCGTAGCTGACCAGGTGTCCTATCCTGGCTGTGCCGCCTAAGGGTAGGTATCGCTCTTCTTGCTTCTCCTCTTCCCACGTCCACGTTTCACCGTGAGAGATTCCGCTACCTTTTCAACCCGATTGGTGGTGAGAACAGTGCTGGTTGCTGTCACCAAATGCTGGCTGAAAGCATTTGGCTGATACAGGACCCACCAAGATGACACTAACAAGGTTGGGACTTGAGGTTCCACTGGGGACTGTAGTCTAGGTTGTACCCATCAAGCCACCCGCCCATCTGTCCATTTATCCACTCACCCATCCTTATCTATCTATTCCTACCTCGACCCACTCACCTTCCTGAATAGGGCACTAACGATATTCCAGGCCTGGTACTAGGCACGGAGGCCACAATGGTACACGAACCCTTGCATTAGTCCTGATCTGGGGGAAGAGAGAACAACATGTAAGTCCAGGGGGCTCTGGTATGTAGAACCCAGTTGGGGGAAGGAGAGGGCCACAGAGGCTTCCAGAGGGAGACTGGAGCTTTGAGATGGGTAGGGAAGATGGACCTGCTAGGCAGTAGCCAGGAAGGTCTTGGATTCCTCAAGGTACATGGCTCTAGGAGGCCAGAGAACAGAGTAGGGGGCCAGAAGGTGGACCCGGAGCCGCCGACCTGACATGATAGGGCTCATTCCCGGTCTGTCTACAAACGGGAGAGGCATGAACAGTCTTGTGTTTTGGTGGCTGTGGCTGCTGCACTAGGGGCGGGGGGGTCTGATAGGGTGGGGCACGCCAACCAGCTAAGGCACCCCAACACCCAACACCCAACTCTAAGGGACTTTCCGAGGTCCAGTGAGGGCCCTTCCTTCGGCCCCAGGCTTTTCTTCTCCTAGCCACCCTCCCAACCCTGGAGCCACTCCTGGCATTTTAGCAAAAGTCTCCCCGGAAGCAGGGAGACGTCACAGGCAAGCGGCTGGCGGAGTTGCACGGGCCCCTTGCTCAGAAGGGCCCTGTGGTTTGTCGCTGTCTTGAAATTCTGAATAAATTCCTCTTTTAACTTGTGTTTTGTGTGCAGGACCCTGGAGCAGGTGGAGAGCAGAAGAGACAGGTACGCCGCGTGCGTCCCCCACCATGAGTCGTGGGCACAGAGTCCAAGAAGCCCCGTGAGCAGATCTGGGGGCCCATGATGCAAGAGCCCCAAAGTGAGCACAAGGTCCGTGTGTCACATGCGAGGAGGCTGGGGGGGGTCACCTACAGCCTCTGGGGGCCCACACTTTCCCTTAGAACCAGAGATCCCTTAGAACCATGGGGTGATGTGTGGTAAGAACAACCGTGACCAAGGGGCCACCACGTCCGTTCTCACTGGTGTCTGCCCCGCCCACTGAGCCCTCCCCCTGAAACTACGCCGATGCCCCGGAAGGGTCAGGACAGCCGGGCCACCAGACCCTCTCCTGGGCCCTCCCCGCCCTGTTTCCCGACGCGGATGAAGAACCAGGAAAGCAGCTGACCCAGCTCCACGCTGTCCGCGTCGCGTTGCTGGTGACGAACCCCAGGAGGCTGTACGCCTCGGGGCGCGATCGAGTGACCTCAGTGCTCCCGCCTGCACTTGGGGTGCGGGCTGGCATCGCGCAGCGTGAAGATGAGCGGGGAAAGGTGTGCCAGTAGTTTACAATGTTCTGTACTTAGAATGACGTCAAGTAGGCAATAAAAACAGCACGACAAGTGGAGGACGGTGGAGGAAGGGAAAGCTTGTGCTCTCCTACCTTTCCGGGCACCGTCCCGGCCTTTTGAACGGAGCCCGCATCCCCATGTTTGCGCTGGGCCCCGCAGGGTATGAGTGGGCCCTGCAGAGGGGGCTCGCTCCTGCCCACGGCTGGGGGGCACGTGAGGAAGGCCTGGCCTGGGCACCTCTCAGGAGTCGCCTGTTGGCGTGAGTCCCTCCCACAGTCTTGGGTGCTAGTGACTTCCATCCCGCATCAGCTGCGGAACCGAGGTGACCTTGTGGCTCAGCCCCTGGGGAGGAGCTCACCACACAAAGGGTCTCTTTCAAGACCCCCCGCTAGGGGCTGGGGGCCCCCAGGAAGGGTGGGGGCCGCTTCGTGCAGCTCCATCTTGGGACTGCCTGCCTGGGCCTCCCTCCGTGCCCCAGAACACTGGCACGGGTAGTTGGTCGTCTGCGAGGAGTGGAGGAGACAGAGGGCTGGACTGAGCCATGATAAAAGGGTGTGGAATAGCCACTGTGCACTTTGAAGCCCTGTCTCTTGAACGGGGCCCATGGCCACCCCACTGCCTGCCCGGCATGGGGGGAAGAGGCAGGGTCCTCTTTTTTCCAGACGCACCCACCTCCCACACCAGGGGGGTGGGGACAACTGGAGGGGCTTGGGCCAGGAGCCCAAGTCTGGGAGGACTTTGTCATCAGTCCCACCCCCTGGCGGGCCCTGGCTGGGCCATGGGTGAGTGAACTTGGGCTCAGCAGCCCCCCGCCTGGAATTTCATGAACCCACCCGTGTTATATGCAGATGTCATCTGTGTTCATCTGGGCACCGAAACAACAATGACAATGACACCAGCTGGCAGTGATGGTGTCCACGTCCCGAACACACATGCTGCTTCCCACGTGTGGCCTGCTTCACCTCTGACTCGGCCATGGCCGGTGCTGTGACTGCCCTCTCCATCCCCAGGGCACGAGGGCCTGTGAGCCACCAACAGTCCCGTGAGAGGAGGCTGGTCTTTCCCCTGCAGAGATGGTAGCAGCCCCCACGGCCCCTTGCCGAGGAAGGGACGGGCCATGCTGCGAGTGGGGGCCTGCGGTGCCCCAGGCCCTTTTGTGAGACGTGATTTCCTGCCTCAGCTGCGGGAGGGTGTTGGTTAGCGCCCCGTCTCAGGAGAGGAAACCGAGGCTCGGGTGGAGACCCAGGTCCAGCCTGCAGTCGGGAAGGTGGGGAGAGCCTGTGGTCTGCAGGGAGAAGAGGGCTGAGGCCTCCTCCCCCCACGCTGGGCCGGGGCGGGGGTCAGCGTCAGTGTCAGGGGCAGAGACCGCTCCCTACCACGGGAGGGAGCTGACAATACACAGTAACCCGGAACACGAACTCAGGGGCCTGGCCAGGCCCTTGCCCCCATGAAGGCCACCGTCCCCAGCCCTCCGCCCGGGGCCCCCAGGGACAGTGTGTCCCACACCTCCCACCTGTGCTGCCTGTCTCCATCTCCCCTAGGCTGTCACAGCCTCTAATTACCCGGGCTCCGGGCCTCTGCACAGCTGGGGACGCTCTCAGAAGCTCTGTCCCTCGCCTGGGCATGTCACATTCCTGCATACCTCCCCGTGGCCCACTGTCCCGCACTGCACCAGCAGGGCAGCCACGGGTGAAGGGAGCCTGGGGGGCTGCAGCTGCTAGACGGGGGATTCTGGATAAGGCCCAACTGTGCCCCAGGGCTCCCAGCTGTGTCTCCCTCACCCCCCCCATCATGGCCCATCCTCCATTCTGGCAGAGGGAAGTCAGTCATTTATCACTCGGGGGGGGGGGGCACCTGGAGGAGCTCTGGGATCCTGAGGGTGAGGGAAGGACCTCCCCAGAAGGGGATGTCCCCTGAGAGGCAGGACCATGTGACTTTTTCCAGGGTCTCCCCCCATCCACTGCGGGTCATGGCCTTCTCCGGGGCCTCGGCAGAGCCCATGGGCTTTGTGCTCTCTGGACAAGCTCTACTGGGGGCACACCTTTTAGGGGAGACGGTGACATCTCTGATCCCTAGGTCGCTGCCGTGGGGAAGGATCCGTTCGGGGAGGTGTCCCTGCTTCTGGGGCCCACCCAGGTGGACCAGTATAGAATGGGCAGCTCCCACTGAAGTGGCTGGAGAGGAAGGCAGGCAGGGACCCCCAGGACCTCCCTGTCCCTGTAGGCCACGCCTGCCCCATGGGGGCTGCCACAGCTGCTTGGCCCTTCTGGAGTGGACATGGCTGTTGCCTGCTCTGTCTCAGAGCCTTTGGGGCATCTCACCCGGGCAAGCCTGGAGAGCACATATTTCCAGAACACCCTTCCCCATCTCTGCCCGACCCCCTAGATGTAGCCTGGGGAGCAGGAGCAAGGCCTGCACCCCCTCCCTGGCCTGCCTGGCGGAGGGTCCGTGGGGCAGCAGGCAGGACAGGCTGAATGTGTGCTGGGGTCTCGGCCGTGGCTTTGTCCCAAACTACAGGAGGTGGTCGTGGGACATCCTGGCTGTCCTGGGCCTGGTGTCCTGGCTTAGGGAGGACTGAGGCCCAGAGCAGACGGGTGAAGGGGGGTGGGGAGGGGAGCTGTGTGCCTCGGTGTTAGAGGTCAGGGGCTGCTGGGGTCGGGTGCCAGCTCTTGACCTGTTTGGTGTTTCAGGAGAATAAGATCAGATGGAGAACGTGCCCAGAGATAGCTCCTGCCTTTCCTGTGCCCCCAGATCTGCCTCGGGCCCTGACAGGAAGGGAGCCTGCCTGTGCATCTCCCAGAGGCCTGCCGTGCAGACCCCGCCTGCACGGGCGCTGTGCGGATGGTGCCCCAGGCTTGTGCCCGTGACTCCCGCCGTCCGGGCGGGCGTCCCTGCACCCATGGGCCCAGGAGGCGCCACACTCATGTCTGGGATTTCAGAAAAGTGAAAACACGTGGATGGAAGCAGGTTTTCCATCGTGTTGACTCTCAGCTCCCCTCTAATTACGAGATGGCGGTGAGATGCAGGGGGCATTTGCTCCTGACGACCTGGGTTAGATTTTGCACCTGTTGTCCGCCCTGGGACTTCATGAAGTTCCCACCGCCGCGCCTGCTCAGGGCACACGCGGGAGCCCCTCCCTGACGGGACCCGGGACACACTTCCCGCTACCAGCTAGCGGACAGGGCACGGCCAAGGGCTCCTCACTCAGACGAGGGGAAGGGGAGGCCTCGGTGAGGACCAGCTCTGCAGAGGGTTACACGAGGCTCCTGAGGTTTGTACACAGGCCAGCCGGGAGGCGGGTCTGGAGTGTGTAATGGTGTCCGTTGGGCCCTCTTTCCCCAAAAGTGTCCTGAAATGTCCCCACGGGCTAGTCCCACAGGCACTGAGCTGGACTCCAGCATTAGCTGAAAGACGCTGCCCTCTTCAGCTCAGCTCCAGGGGGTGGGGAATCGGGAGCCACGGCGGCCTGCGTCCACATCTCAGCCCCACACTTACGAGTTACATGGCCTTGAGCAAGTTGCTCCGCCTCTCCGAGCCTCAGTTTCCCCATCTGTAAAGTGGAGAGGGTAACAGTTGAGGATTGCCATTGGCTGCCTCTACCAGGAAACCCCAAACAGCAGTGGCTTGAATCCCTGGCTTGCTGTGTCGGTGGAGGGTGGTGGGCTGGGCCCTGCTGCCTCTCCCACGACCTCCATCCTCCGGGTCCGAAGGTCATACATTCTTCAGCTATGCTATAGAATTTGCCTTTTTGCGGGAGACATGGTCCAGAAGCGCGCGACATGACACACAGTGGTAAATCCAAGGGCGTGTCAGAAGGCGGTAGATACTGTGGGAAGAGCCAGGGCAGGGCAGAGGGTTGGGAGGGAGGGGTCGGTGCCATTTTCATTAGGATGGGCAGAATGGCCTCCAGGGGAGGCAAGGGGTGGACAGAGTCATGGTGGTAGGAAAGCCAGCCTAGGAAGGTCTGGGGACATTGTCTAGGCAGAGGTCACAGCCGTGCAAAGGCCTGGGGAGGGGCCCAGCGGTGGGAGTGTGACTGTAGGGGAACAGCGAGGAGGGGTGCTAGGGAGCGGCTCAGCGGGGGTTGGCGGGGCGCCGACTGTGCAGACCTGTGAGGGCCTGGCCTTTACTCTGAGTGAGAAGGGGCTGAGTGGAAGCAGATGTGGTCAGACCTTCTGGCCGCTGTGTGGAAAGCAGACTGTGAGGAGACCAGAGGAGAAGCTCCCAGTGAGGAGAAGATTGTAGCAATCCAGGAGAGAGACATGATGGTAGCCTGCATCATGGTGGAAACAGAGGGAGTGGTGAGAGGTGGTTGGAAGTGAGGCTGTCTGAACATGGACTCAGCAGGCTTTCTTGACAGACCAGATGGGGGGCGTACTGAAAGGAAGAAGCCAAGGATGGCTCCATAGCGGCTGCAGGAGTTCCAGCCATCACATCTGCATTCCAGGCAGCAGGGATGAGGAAGGAGGGGGAAGGTAAAAAAGACTACTGAGAAGCCTTTCCTGAAGTCTGCTCAACCCTCAGCTAACACCGGTTAGATCTTCGTCACAGGGGCATGCCTGGCCACAAAGGGAAAAGGGGAAGAGTAATCCTTTAGCTGGGTGCCTGCTGTCAACAGTGACAGAGAGATGCAGCCATCAGGGAAAAGGGGAGTGTGGCTGCAGGTCAGGGGGCCACTCCGAGGAGCACTCAGCCCAGAGGTGGCTCCCGGTGGGCACTGGTAATGCCATGAGGACTAGTGCCCTGGGCCAGGTGGCATGCCCGATGGACAGGGCCTCTGGAGAGGGCCAGCACCGCGTATCACTCAGAGGAGAGGGAGGGAAACCGAGAGCAGGGCTGTGGGTTTGTCTCAAAAGCTGTCTAGGCGCCTGGGCATCCTGGGATGGGACACTGAGTGCCCACGCTGCCGGGTGGTTCCTACCACGTGGACCCTCTGGTCCGACCGGTCATTCCACCAATGAGAAAACCGAGGCCCCAGGAGAGCGCAGAACTTACCCAGGGTCCCTCCCTCCCTCCCAACCCTCTGCCAAGCCCTGGGTCTTCACGCAGCACCCAGGGTCCCCCCACCCCTGAACACCAGAGTCGGACAGAAGTCTCGACTCCAGGAGCAACATCGTTTCCACTCTCGGGGCTCAAAAAGGAATGAGAAATTTTGGGGGGCTTTCATTTCTGCCTTCCAACAGCTGGGAGGGAAGAGTCCTGCTTCTCCAGCGCACTGGCGCTGAGAAGCACGGTGGGGAGCGAGGCAGGTGGGCACCCCAGCCCGTCTGCTCTGTCCCGAGCAGGCCTGTCCCTTCGTGCTCCCTCCTCTCTGCATGCGAGGATGCTGGGGACACCATGGGATGATGGCCTCGGGCCCCCAAGCAGTCTCGAGGGGCTGCCTCCTCATACCCGTCCGCAGGGGCTCCGGTTGGTGCAGGCACCCCCTCCCCCGGCACCCGGACCTCCACTGGAGCAGACGCCGTGCGCTGTGCGCTGCAGACCGGAGAGCTCCGAGAACATGGGAGGCCGCCGTTGTCGACGTGGGTGCTCCAGCGCCCTCTAGGTCAAGAATTTGTTCCAGGAAAAGAGAGCCCTGCGAGGCCCTTCCCCTGGGCAAAAGGGCACTGGGGGCTCTGATCCCAGGACCTGGGGTGCTTTAGCAGGAGGGTAGCCTGGCAGGAACTCCATGCCTCCACGGGACCCGTGCCCGCTGGGCCGGCCGGTGCTACAGAGAAGGGCAGAGGGCAGGAGAGGCTGGAGAAAGCCAGGCTCCTGACAAGGGTCTCCCCAAGGGCATCACAGAGCCCGGGCTCCAGGATCAGTGGCTTTCCCGTGGGGCAGGCGGGAAAGCACAGAGGTCAGAGCCAAGGGCGAGCAGGTGAGGGGTCCGTGGTGGGCTCCTCACCTTCTTCACCTGCAGGCACCTGCCGGAATTAGGGCAGGTTTCTCCTCTGCACGTGCTTTCGTCAGACCACCCCCCGGGGTTCTCCCAAGGAAGTGCAGCCAATTAGGTGGTGCGGTGAACCGGGCCCCCGCAGGACTATACAGCTGGCTTGGACGGCCAGGGCAGCCAGGGGTAGTGAGGAGAGATGGCAGGGGAGGGGAGGGCAGAGCAGGGCCTGAAACCCGGGAGTGTCCGGAGTGGACAGCAGGCCACCGTCCTGGGGCTGCTGTAGTGAAGTTCCATACTGCGGGGGCTTCCAACCACCGAGCTCCGTTATCTGCCAGGTCTGGCGGCAGAAGTCTGAGCTCAGGTGCTGGCACTGAGTTCCTCCAGAGGGTGAAGGCGGGCCTTGTCTCCCAGCGCCGACCTTCCCGCCCACGACCCTTGCTTGCAGGTGAATCGCTCCAATCTCTGCCCATCTTCACACGTGTGCTTTCTCTGTGTCCAAACTGCTGCTTTTTTTTTTTTTTCATTACCAGTCACTGGATTAGGGCCCACCATGCTCGTCTTAAGCAATTACATCTGCAAGGACCCTATTTCCAAATAAGGCTCTTTCCGAGGTACTGGGGCTAGGACTGCACATAAGAATTTGGGGGGCCACAATCCAGCCCGTAACCTGCTGGGGACCTCACAGGCAAACCACCACTCTGACTTGCTTGTGGAAAACACCCCTTGGCCGCCCCCCACCAGGCACCCTGGGGTAATCTCCCCAGCAAGGCCCTCAGGAGGGCAGAGAGAGGGCATCGGGGCCAGGCTGTGAGGAGATGGGGGTGCCCTTCCCCAGCGAGAGGCCCCTGCTTCAGTGTCTCAGCGGATGACCAGTGTCTCGGACCCCAGGCATGCCCCAACCCCTGGCTCTCCCAGGCCCGCCCAGCCCAGGGGGCCAGAGCAGCTCTCTGGTCCTCCTCTCCCTGGAGCCCAGCCTGCCCAGCACAGCCTGGGCCTCACCACCCCCCCCCCCCCAAGAACCTGAGCCACCAGGGGGTGACCACAGTCTGAGCTCTGGGAAAAACCCTTGGGTAGCAGCTTCTGGACCTGGGGACAAGGACAGACCCCCAAAGCCAGGCCACCCAGCCCCCTGCACCCAGCCCCATCTGGGCTCTGGGTATCCCTAACCTGGGGACCCCGACAGAGGCATGCATGTTCACCCGGGGCTAGCCTGGGTCTCCCCCAACTTACAGGCCTCCCCTCCCGAAGGGGACAGGGAAAGAATCGGAGGAGGGTACGTGGGGAAGCGCCCAGGGCAAACACCCAGGGCTGGTGGAGGGGACCACATTCCATCTGCTGCTCAAACCTCACCAAGGCCCAACTGGCCCCAGCCCTGCCCTCACCCAGGAAACAAAGGCCAAGCAAGTATGCCTGTGGGGGGGGGGGGGGTTGCCTCTGGAGACTCTGTGCGCCGCCGGTCATTCTGTGAGGCTGCTGCCCCTGGGATGTGGCACTGGTCTTGCTTGGCTGTGGCAGGGGACTGGTGCATTCCAATGGCGACCCACCGAGGGGTCCTCAATGGGATCTATTCCTGTCGGGTCGGCTGGGCCTGTTGTCAGTTTTACAGCTGTGGGTTGTATACACAGCGAGAGGCAGGAACGGAGCCATCAGGCCTGGGCTTCCCCCATCCTTCCACCAGACACCTCCCTGGGTTTGGGGCCGCCTCGAGGCTCTGCTGCTGCAGGCGGTCTGAAAGGGGGAACCACCAGAGTGGGGATGGGAACTGTAGCGTCTAGACAGAGCCGCCACTGGGCTGGAGGGAACACCGAAGCCCTGCCTGCCAGGCCCCACGCAAGGCTCCCCAACAGCTGCAAGCCCAAGCCCTCCTCCCCGGGGTCCCTGACACTGACTTCTGAGGGGCCATCCCGGCCTCCCATTGTTCCTCCAGTTTGGAAGCTGGAGACAGATGAAAAAGCAGAGAATTGCCCAGTGACGACGCCGTCTGGGAGAGAAGGGCCAGTCCTCGCTGGACGTTACGTGCCCCCTCACAGGGAAGCCCAGGGTGGGGTCATCGACTCTGTTGTCCACTCACAAACACGGAGGACCGACCCTGCCCCCTGGCCCGGGCCTGCCTGCTGCCGGCTCTCCTAGAACCTTCTCCAAAGCAGCCGGAGCTTCCACGGGGACTGAACCCAGACAGGGCCCCTGAATGTCCTCGGTGAGGATCGAGGTTGGGGGAGCTGGAGGGCAGGGAGGGCAGAGAAACGCCCCTGGCGAAGTGGACCCCCCCAGCATGGGAGGGACAGGGTCCTCACCTCACCACAGACAAGTGTCAGCATCCCTCTCTTTTCGAACATGGAGGTTGGCAGCCCCCAGAGTCAGGATCCACACCCAGCCTCCTCCTTCCCCAGACAGTGCCCACAACTGTGGTCTCCAGAAACCTAATGCAGAGTTGCTGCCATTAGAACTGCCACTCTGGTGGGTGCCCCAGAGCAGGCTCAGAGAGGTTCATGAACGTGGCTGGGGTCACACAGCCGTGGTGTTCCAGAAGCCGCAGATGTCTCCCATGGGACACGGGCATCCCATCAGCCGTAGTGACTGATCTCATGTGGGGGTAGTAAGTGTGGACGGGGTGCAGGGTCAAAAATAGCCACAGCGCTTCCTTCCTCCATCCCTTCCTTTCCCTGACTTACACCTCAGTCCTTAAAGCTTTAGGTGGGGCAGGGTGAGGAGAATGTCTGTGCCAGCAGGGCTTGGGCGGTGGGGAGGCCACCCAGAACGACGTGGATGGGGCGGGGGTCCAGGTGGGGGTGGAGGCAGCCAAGGGGAGGGTATTGGAGCCCAAATGAGGTGGGAGAGCATCAACCAGGGAGTTACTAATGCAGAAAGGGGGCATCTAGGCCCTGGACCTCCAGGAGTGTCTGAAGGTTGTGCTGTGAACCTATGGCTCTCAGTCTATACAGATAGGCTGAGGCAGACATCTGGACGTGATGTGTGGTACAGACTCACCAGCCTCCTAGCATTGCCACCGAGCTGCCCAGGAGCATCGGCATCCTGTGGCTGCGAGCACACCAGGCCTCAGATCTTGGCTTCTATTGCCGTTCTCCACCAGAAGGAACCAGGGCTCCTTGGAGACATGACTGATGGCAGCAAAAGTACATGAGGAGCCGGGGACATCCTACTGAGCAAGAAAGCAAAAAAAGTGGTCGGACGATGACAGGGACACAGCGAAGGACACAGAAGCCAGCTGAAGTGGTTCTCACTGTACAGATCTGGGATCATGAGAGCATGGGGGGGGGGCGGGAACAGTGATAGTCATGGATTGTAAGCCACTGAATAAAAGAGGAAACCATGAGTCTGCACCGATATTGATAAATTGATAAATTGGAAGTTTGATAGGGACCAGGATATTTAGTTTCAAATTACCAGCTTCCAAAGCATTCCTTAATTACAAAGCAGAAAGAGATAACTTTACTGCGGAGAAGCCTATCTAATCAAGCCATCAGAGAGTGTCACCGTAATTGGACAAAGCAAAACCCTGCAGCGACAGGATTCAGTGAAAACGTGGCATCACTTCTACGACATTCCTGCCAATGAAACAACTTCAATCTCAAAATGAGCGTCGTAGGTAGAATAATGCCCTCTCCAAAGATGTGCTCCTCTTAATCCCTGGAACCTGAGACCTTGAGATGGAAAGATTATCCTGGGTTATCCGATGAGCTCAATCTAATCCCATTTCCTTAAAATTGGAAAACTTCCTGGCTGGGTCAGAGACAGGCACTGTGAGAGGGAGCTGACCCCTCCCCCCACCGCTGGCTCTGAGAGTGGAGCAAGGGGACCTGAGGTGGTCTCCAGAACCTGGGGATGGCCCTCAGTTTACAGCTGGCAAGAAAAGGGGTCTTGGTCCTACTGGCCCAAGGAGGTGAATCTGCCGGCTACTGCAGGAGCAGGAATGGATTCTCCCCTCTGGCTTCCAGAAAGGAGGCAGTCTGCCCACACCTTGACTTCAGTCGGGAGATCCTTATTGGACTTCTGACCTACAGAACTGTAAGATAAGGGATTTCCGTTGGGTCAACTGCTAAGTTCAGAGTGATTTGTTACAACAGCAATGAAAAGCTAAGGCAGCGAGGAGCCACTGGACAAACCCAAACTGAGGGACACAGGATGAGTTATTAAGCACATAGAATTCCTCAAACTTCGTAAGAATGAATATAAGCGGCTATTTAGAAAAGTGGGTAAAAATGAGCAGGCATTCCACAAAAGAAATGAGAATGGATGATAAAATGTAAGTAGGTGATTAACTTCATTTGTAATTAAGGAGGACAAAGTAAAACCACAGTGAGATTTCATTTGACTCACCAGATCGGCCACACTGATGATCCCAAACGAAGGGGACAATTTAGAGCAGGGGACCACAGTGTATAGCCCTCAGGCCGAAATGGGCTAGCCAATGCTTTTGTGAATAAAGTTTTATTGGAACACACGCACTCCTCTGAGTGTACTGGCTACAGCTGCTTTCGAGCTACAACAGCAGAACTGAATATTTGTGACCGAGACCATATGGGTTGCACAGCAGAAAATATTTGCTATCTGACTCTTTAGGGAAAAAAAAAGGATTTATTTATTTATTTGAGAGACAGAGCAAGAGAGCGAGTGAGCACACAAAGGGAGAGGAGAGGGAGAAACAGACTCCCCGCTGAGCAGGGAGCCCAACGTGGGGCTCGAGCCCAGGACCCTGGGCCGAAGGCAGACGCTTCACCGACTGAGCCACCCAGGCGTCCCGCTATCTGACTCTTTACTGAAAAAAATTCTCCAGCCTGTGATGTAAACTAGCAAGGACTCCTGTAAGTACTTTGAACCGCCGTTTGGCCGTATCTGGGAACACCAACGGTATGCGTACTCTTGAATCTACAATTCCACTTCTAGCATCTACTCTAGAGAAGCTCTGATGGAGGAAAGAGACAAGTACCATCATGTTCACTGCATCGCTGTTTATAGTGGCAAATAACAGAACAGCTCCGGTGCCCTCAGCGGAGCACAGATACACGTATTCCGGGCTATTTGAACAACAGGATTCCAGAGTGCAGCGAGAATGACTGACCCCGAGAAGCAACACGATGGTGAATCTTGCCAACAGCTGAGTGAAAAAGGAAGTTGCAAAAGAATACATATGTATAGATCCATTAGTATAAAAATAAATGCAAAAATGCTCTACCCCAACACGCTACGGACTTAGTTAGGCTATACCTTTGGTCTCATGCAGCACAGTCCAAAGTAACAATGGCTTAAACGGGGTGGTTTGTCTCTCCCTCGCGGAGCAGTATGGAGGAGGCAGTCAGGGGCTGGGCGGCGGCTCTGCTCCGTGATGGTGTCCAGGGATCCGGGCTCCTTCTAGCTTGCTGTGCACTCCCACCGCGGTCCGCATGGCCCTCATTGCGAGCAGTAGGGTGAAGCAGCTCTAGCTGCAAAGGAGGCTGGGAAGGGCGTTCTTTATCCTAGGCAGCTGTACGTGCTGGCAAAACTCAGGAGACAGAATAAATTAATACTAAAAGACAAATTGTAATGTTCCCCATAACTGTCTGGGGACATATCCACACGTGGTAAAGCTCTAAAGAAAAGTAATGGAGTGATAACGTCAGGGTAGTGATAATCCCAGGACAGCTGTGAAGAGGACAGGAAGGTGGACGTGTGGAGGGACCAAAGGGTGTATCTAAGTTTCTGTTAATATTCTTAGAGCAGAATGGTGGAGTCATGTGTATTCATTATTCCCTGTTAAAACATACCTTCAAGCTTCATATCCTATCATAAAAATTAAAAAGGTTACAGAATGTATGTATGATTTATATAAAGATGAATGAATGGCATGTACTATTTTGGCTTTGAATTAAGCACTTTTTAAAAAAAGATTTTATTTATTTATTTTATTTACAGAGCAGGGGGGAGGGGCAGAGGGAGAGGGAGAAAGAGTCTCAAGCAGACCCCCCGCGGAGTGTGGAGACCGGCCCGGGGGCTGATCCCAGGACCTTGAGGTCAGGACCTGAGCCTAAAACCAAGAGTCAGCGGCTTAACGGACTGCACCACCCAGGCGCCCCTGAATTAAGTACTCTTTACCTGGTATTCCCTCTTCTTCCCCTCGTGCCTGGGGGTGCAACAGAGCCTTCCCTACCTAGTGGCTGCCCTAAGCTGTTCTAAGACATAAGGTCCTCCATGTGTCCACAAACGTGGTCGCCTCCCGGCAGCCTTAAATTCTTCCTGTGCCGGTCCACCCTGCTTGGAATTACCTGCTCCATCCTGAGAAGGCCCTTCCTTCCCAGCCCTCCTGTGGCTGTGCGTCCATTCAGCAGACACACAGTAGTATCTGCCAGGTGTCAGGAATTCACAGATGTATCAGAGCCTTTCTCTGCTCTCTCCTCTCCCCAAACCCTTCCTCTTCCTCCTCCATTCCCATTTGTTCCTAGAGGCCCAGCCTAGAAGCCACCTCCTTCTTGAAGCCCTTCTAGATTTCTCTGGCTGGTCTCTACCCCTCCTGTCCTCTCACAGCATTTCCTTCGCTCCTTTAATGTTGGAATGTTAGATTCTCTCTTCGCACTGCTCCGCGTGCAGTTCTAAAGGGCGCGGATCCAGGGAGCAGATCCCCACGCTCTCCCCTACGAGCTGTGTGCCCTTAGCGGAGTCACCAAGTCTCTCTGTGCCTGTGCGTGTCACCCGTAAAACGTGGGTGCTAACCCCTCCAAACAGGTTAAGTGTGCAGCTCCAACAGTTAAGCAAGCCCTAGTCCCCGCGCCCAGGGTACGGAGCACACGCCCGCACATCCGTCCCAGAGTGTAATCGCTGAAAGTGAACCCTTCAAACCCGCTCTCCTCCGACAGGCGCTGCCCTTTCTCTCCTGACCTCCACTGACCTTGTCCTCCAGCCCCAGCAAGGCGAGGCTCAAGAGACCAGATCCGTGGAAAAACCAGCCTTCTCAAGCTCCAGACAGGTGCTGGACCCCGTAGCCCGGCAGGCCCCGCCCTCAGCCCCGCCCCGCCGCAGGCCCCGCCCCGGGAAGCCCGCACCCGCTTCCCATTGGTTTGAGATCCGCAGAGGCCCGCCCCGCCGGGCCAAGCCGCATCCTTACCCTCGCCAGCCCCGCAAGACCCCGGCCTGCCCTTCCAGGCCCGCCTCTCATTGGTGCGTGCCCGCGGAGCCCCGCCCCCGCGCCGTCACTTCCGGTCAGAGAAGCCTGCGGAAGGCGGAAGTGTGCGCTTAGAGGCGGTCGTGGAGACCGGCTGAGGTGGCCCTGGCAGGTCCCTGGCTGCTCTTCCGCGTCTGGAAGCGGGGACGTGGAGGCGGCCAGCGACAGCGAGTGGGGGACGATGCCATGAGGCCGCCGCAGGGCCTGGCGGGGTCTGGAGGTTGACCGTGCCTGCCGCCTTCCCGCGAGGCCGCCTCCTCCAGGCAGTCGCCCGTCCCTCTCAGGGTCTCACATCCTCCGTCCCAGCGCCTCGGCCCGGGGCTCCTGGGCCCTCGACCTCGCGCTATGACCGCGGCCGCCGCCTCCAACTGGGGGCTGATCACGAACATAGTGAACAGCATAGTAGGGGTCAGTGTGCTCACCATGCCCTTCTGCTTCAAACAGGTGAGTCCAGCGGCACAGGGGTCGCCCCTGGCCGGCCTGGGAGGCACCAGGGCTGGGCGGAGGCGGCTGGGCGGGGTCTGCGGCCGGGATCCGACAGGGTTCTGCCCGTAAGAAGCCCGCGGTGTGGGAGCCGGTGGCACCTGTCGGCTTTGGCCTGCCGGTTCGCACAGTTAATGATTTCAGACCGCGGTTCGGAAGTGGAAAGTGACCGCAGGGTTCCGTGTTATTTCTCCTTATTATTGTCGGTTTTTTTTTTTTTTTTTGAGGTTTTAAGTAATCTTTAGGCCCAACGTGGGGCTCGAACTCACGACCCCGACCGCAGGGGTCGGCTCCACCGGACTGAGCCGGCCAGGCACACCCTCTTTGTACTAATTTTTTAAAACTGACCCGACTGCACTTACTTTTGGAGCGCACAGGTCCAGCCCTGCTGGCCTTGGGACTAGGTTGGGGTGTTGGTTTCAAGGTGATCCCAGAATTTGCCGGATTGTGGGTTTTACCATATGTAAATGTTACCTTAGCTGAAAAAAATCTGAAATGTATTTTAAAAATGGGTGTCATGCAAACATCAAAGGCCACATGGAAAAAAGCCACCGTCTGTGCAGTGTGGACCCATTTGGCTTCTGTTTAATCCACAAATAAATGGGTATTTGGTGCTTTACTAAAGGGAGGTTGGTGAGATTATCAAATTGGGCAACTTCTTTCCTAAAAATGAACTCCTGGGCCTCATGTGTGCCAGAGATGGAGTTGCTGCTCCCCCTGCGCGCTGGGAAGGGCTGGCGGCTTGTGGAGGAAGAGGGGTGTGGTGCCACAGGAGGGGCAGGGGGCCGGGCAGGTGGCTGCAGGGCGCAAGGACCAGTCTTAGGCGATGAAACCAAATAGGGAATAAAATGCGCATTTTGAAACTGAAAGTGGGCACCCAAAGTATAATTTTAGATTAACAAACACTTTGCGTTTTCATACTTAGCATCTTTAGGATAAAAATAGCACACAAAATTTTTTTTTAATCTAGAGATTACTGATCCCCCACCTTGAGCCTACCAGCCTGAATTGCTTCTAAGTTCCCACGTGAGTTATTCATGACTGTGCTGGCAAACGTGTGGGCAGGAGGACAGGGACTCTGGCTGCTCTAGAGCTCCGGGGGCAGCATCTGTGACTTAGCGCTGTGAATCCCAGCGTGCATGGCCACTTGCGGGCATTTCTGGAAGGACTGCGTGTCCCAGGGTGCACTGCGTCTTGCCTGGCCTGAACTGCCTTCTGGGGCATGTGTGTGGTTGGGCCTCTGTAGGTCCAAGGCTGCCATCCTCCACGTGGGTCTGTAAAGTGCCCTGGCAGCAGGGCTCTGGTGGGACTCCTGGGAAGTACGCTTTTGGACCTGGGTGATTCAGCTGTGCACAGACACAAGTCCCAGACTGCCACGTGCCGGACACAAGTCCCCTGCCAGGCTAACATGCCCAGGAAGAGCTCATGCTTCGTGGTGGAGGCCCTCGTGCAAGTGCAGGACCACAAGGGGTCCCCCTGTCCCGAGGGCCTGGCAGAGCGGGCAGCCTCTCCTCTGGATGCAGCATCTGCTCCCTGGGGAGCCCTCAGCTGGAGCACCACTGGAGGCCAGGGGGCAGTTTGGGGATGTGTATTGTTCGTGTCAGACAGCCATGCCCTTTAAAAAAATTTTGGGTTTTGGGTTTTTCTGTTTGTTTGGTTTTAGTAACTTGGGTACTTTTCAAAAACATTAACATTTCACTGAAGTATAAGGTGCGTACAGAGACGTGTGCTCTTGGGTGTATTCTTGGCGAATTTTTGAAAAGTGAACAAACACATGGAACTAGCTCCCAAATAAAGGACCAGAGCACAGCCAGCACCCCTCGTCCCTCCTGCCGGGCCCGGCGTCCTGGCTCTAGCACCGCAGATGAGTGGTGCGTGTGTCGTAGCCCTGCGCCAGTAGACGCACAGTCTCGCGCGCCTTCTCGTGTCTACCGAGTGTCCCCTCTGTGGCCGTGCTGTGCGTTATTCCGCTGCCTTCGCTCGGCACTCGTGGCGCTTCCTGCCTGGAGCTCTGTGAACACCTGCGCACGGCTCTGACGCGAAGTGTGCGTTTCTCTGGGGTGTTTCTTGGAGCAGAGTAGCTGGATTGTGGGCTACGTGTATGCTCAGCTCCCGTAGAGGCTGGTAGGACACTTGTGTCTTCACCTTTTATTTTTCATTTTTTTTCCTGCAAATACACTTAGATTGCCCAGAGATAGAGGGAGCAAGAAGGATACAACATCTAAGGGAGTCACCCAGGAATTCTTACAAAAGTCCAGGCTGGCTGCAGCCCCCAGGACCCGAGGCACCATTGATGTTAGAAATGAACACAAAATTTTATAGAAGTCTGCTGATTGCAGCATTCAAGTCCTTGTACAAAAGGCGAGCTCTCTCTGCAGGCTCCTGACTTGTGACAGGGACCCAGGCACTCACCTGGCACGGGGGACCTGGAAGCCAGAGAAGAAAGACAGCTGGCCAAAAACACAAAGTCAAGGGAGTTCTCTACTGGCCTGCCCCACAGGGCACCAACCTTGGGTTTTTCCCTGCTCTCACCGCAATCTCAAAACCCGGTCCCAAGACCCTGTGCTTATTTTTAAAAATGCTCTAGCCCTTTAGACTCTCCCCGAGACTTCCTAGTCCCTGCCCCAAAGCTGTTTCTTCAGCTTTTAGATCATGAATGAACCTGCTATAAACACTGGCAGACAACTGTCTGCTTGAACACATGTCCGTTTCTTCCGGGTAAATAACGAGGAGTGCAATTGCTGGGTCAGGTGGTGTCTTTTTAACTCGTAAGAAAGGTGTAAATGTCATTTTTAATCTCTTCCCGCCAGAATGCGTTCACCACTCATAGCTGTTGATCCAAGTGGCTAGAAGGTGGAATAGTGGGGTGCACAGAGAGCTTGTTGGCGGTGCCTAGCTGTTCGTTAAGGCTTGGAGGGGCCACAAAGCAAGCGGCGTCCCTGGCACTCTTTCAGGGTCACAAAGCATGTGGCCACCACATGCAGCGAATTGGTCCCTTTCAGTGCTGGGAGTTGTCACCCGTAGGCAGGGAAGCGAGGCGGAGCTGGCGCCTGGCATCTGCAAGAGTCAGGGGCGGCGGAGAGGGCGCTCAGGGGCCACGCGTATGAGGCAGCAGTACCGGGTCATTTTATTTTGTCTCTTTTTTTCTTCCAACCCTCCAGTGTGGCATCGTCCTGGGGGCCCTGCTGTTGGTTTTCTGCTCTTGGATGACACACCAGTCCTGCATGTTCTTGGTGAAAGCCGCCAGCCTGAGCAAACGGAGAACCTACGCAGGCCTGGGTGAGGACGTTGGCACTCGGGGTGGCAGCTGGGCGTCCGCAAGCCCCTTTTCGGGGAGTGCAGTGTGAGATCTGGGCTCTGGGGCCTTGTTCCTTTATTTATTTACTTTCCTTCCACTTTATGCTTAAAGGGTTCCTTGAACAGCAGGTTTTCTTCCTATTTTAAGATGTAATGCTGTTTTTACAAACCGTTGCTGGGCACACGTGCTTCACGGAGGAGGTGACACTTGTTCTCCTATTTCCTGTTTATGCAAATACCCGTGGAGAGCCTCCCCTTCCAAATTCAGGCAGGACCAGCAGTCCTCAGCCCCCTGTGCACTTGCTCACTGTCTGCTCTCCGGAGCACCCAGAGCCTGCCTTTGGAGCTGCCTGCGGGGGGCCGTGACGCTTCCCCACTTGGAATGGTGTGGAGGAGACGGCCGTCTGGCCTGGGTTGGCGGCCGGGATCCAGTCCCCTGTTTCTCTAGCCCTGCTGTTTCCTGATGCTCTTGGTTGTAATTTCATTTCCTGTAGGTCTTTCTTCCTTTGAATTCGGCCAAGGGCGAGGAGGCTGCGCTTTCTGCTTCCTTTTGGTTTGGACTGTTTCCTGGGGTACTTGGCCCTGAGGGCAGGGCCCTGACATCCCCGCCGCCCTTAGGCTGCTGTGCTCTGCATTCCGTGCTGGCAAGATATGGTATGCAGGCTCTCAGGAGCTGGGGAGAATCCCTGGGCTCTGGCTGAAAGCCCTGCCACCCCCCACCCCAGCCAATGTGTGGCCGGGGCGCTGGGTCCGCTCACACTCTCACGGCGGAGAGGAGGCGGCGGGAGGAAGTGGTGTGCAGATTCCAAGGGGCCAAACAAAATAAAAACATCTGCGAGGTCCACGCGTGGGCTTTTGGCAGCGCCACCTCTGGTTCCCTTCCAGCTCGCCTGCTTTGCATTGGCACCAAGACCCTAGCATCTGTTCTGACCTCAAAGCTGAAGGAGTGCCTCCTTTTCTCCTTCCCGATGAGGATGGTGCTGTCAGGCTCTCCCTGTTGCTGGAGTCACTTGAGGAAATGACAGTTACAGGTAAACGGGCCACGCTGAGCTGACCTCATGCAGTTCGGGGTGAAGTGTGCTCCAGGTGCCCCTTCCTCCGCCTGCAGGGCTGTGGTCTCCGGGGTGATCTTTTTCTCCCCTCTGAGGGTCGACATATGGCAGGGTTCCCCTACCATGTGTCCCACAAAGTGCTCGGCCGTGCCCTGACAGAGGACAGGTGACCCTAGACTGCGGAGGTTGGTGGCTTTTGACAGCAGTCTGTCTGATTGTTCTTAGAAAGTCCCTGAGAAGGCAAACCGGTTTGGCTGGGTGTGAGAGACTGCAAGGAGAGCAGACGTGGTCACCCTCGTTGGGCTGCCTGAGGCTCCTGCCTTTAGCTGCTCGTGGTGACCGTAGCCCATCTGCTGGAAGCACAAAAGATCCCAAACCACCAGTGGTCTTCAGTTGTGCCCTCAGTCCCAAACGAGGTGGCTCAGTTGTGTGAGCCCCCACAGACCCCGTGGCCCGGTCTGCAGCGTCGGCTGCCCTGGGTCCAGCCTCGGTCCCGGGACCATCTCTCAGAAACAGAGACCTGACCACTTGGAAAGGGGTCCCAGACGGGAAGAGATGAGATTCTCCCTCCGACCCTGTGGGTCGGGGGCCCTCCCGCACCTGGACAGACTTACTGAAAGGGTCTTTCTCCTCATCCTCTGCCTTCTCCTGGGCGAGAAACCCCAGGAGAGCTTGTGCCATGTCTGGAGAGGGTAGCCTGAGAGGAGGCCCCCCCTGCATCCCGGTGCCCTGGGATCCGGGACCGACAGCCTTGGTTGGCAGAGCCTCCGGCCCCAGCACGCATCGTCTGCTGGATCCGTGGGCATCGGGCAGCGTTGGGGGCAGGGGTGTGGCCAAGATGGCCTTCGGCCACACGTGGAGACGGAGCAGGGGCGGGAGCGGCAGACGCGGCTCACACGAACTGGCTCCAGGGCAGAGGTGGGGTGTGTGGGGGGTGGTTTCACGGAGGATGTCTGCCACGCCCAGACGTGAGGGGGCTTTGCCGCGGTTCTTCGGTGACCCCAGTGCCGCCCCCTCTGCTGCGGCCGGCGCGCGGGCGCTGCGGAGGGTCAGCTCTCCCAGGCGGGAACCAGGGCGCTGCTGCAGTGTCCGTTGGCGGGACCGCTGTGTTTTGTGGTGTTCTGGTGGCTGCTCCTGGGCCGCATTGTGAAATCATCCACTTCCTACCCGCCACTCCCTCGCCCTGTGTATCCTGCTTCGCGTAGACTTCTTTTATTTTTTTATTTTTTATTTTTTTTAAAGATTTTATTTTATTTATTTATTCGACAGAGATAGAGACAGCCAGCGAGAGAGGGAACACAAGCAGGGGGAGTGGGAGAGGAAGAAGCAGGCTCCCAGCACAGGAGCCTGATGTGGGGCTCGATCCCAGAACGCCAGGATCACGCCCTGAGCCGAAGGCAGACGCTTAACCGCTGTGCCACCCAGGCGCCCCCGCGTAGACTTCTTTTAAAAGGTTTTATTTATTTATTCGAGAGAGAGATTGAGGTAGTGAGAGAGAGAGAGAGATAGCAAGAGAGAGCATAAGCAGGGGGAGGGGTAGAGGGAGAAGCAGACTCCCCGCTGAGCAGGGCACCCAATGTGGGGCTCAATCCCGGGTCTCTGGGATCATGACCTGAGCTGAAGGCAGATGCTTCACTGACTGAGCCCCCCAGGGGCCCTCGTGTCGACACTGCTAAACCTCATTTCAGAAGATAGGCACATCAGCCAGTCAGCCTCCCCCAGTGGTCTCAGTCCCCTGAGGCCACCGCAAGGCCCGGACCCCACCGTGCTGAGTGTGGCCTCTGAGCTCTCAGTTGTGAGCACTAGATGCTTCTGGCACTGTGTCTGTGGTCCTGGTGCCCTGGTCAGCCTGCTGCCCACTCCTGGGCCTGGGGTGGGGCCTGCAGATGGCCTGTCCAGCCAGTTTTCTCCCTGCCGGTCTTCGGATGTCTGACCCACCTGCGTGGATATGTGGCTTGGGCATGAGAGCTGTAAAGCCAAGCTTTCTGGTGCCCGGGGGTCTCTACACTCTCATTTATCCAACAAATGTTCTATTGTCCTCTGTGCATGTGGCACTGGGGAATGACATGCAGTCCGAGGCCTGGCTCTGGGGACGGCTGGGTTGAGGTCACCCTCCTATTTTGTTTTTGTTTTGTTTTTTTTTTTAAAGGTTTTATTTATTTATTTGACAGAGATAGAGACAGCCAGAGAGAGAGGGAACACAAGCAGGGGGAGTGGGAGAGGAAGAAGCAGGCTCATAGCAGAGGAGCCTGATGTGGGGCTCGATCCCATAACGCCGGAATCACGCCCTGAGCCGAAGGCAGACGCTTAACCGCTGTGCCACCCAGGCGCCCCAACACCCTCCTATTTTGAACAGCACGGTTTGGTGTGCGTACCTCCTTCTCTGCCGTGCTGACACTGGCCATCGGTCAGGGGGAGGCTTTGGATAGTTGCTGGAGAGAGCAGGAGTGGGGCCAGGGTCCTGCACTGAACCAGGTAGTCTAAGAGTCAGCCCTGTGTCCACAGCAGCCTTCGAGCCACAAGCCAGGCAGTGGCCCCCAGGAGGGGAAGCTGCTGTCTGGCCTCCCAGGGAAAGACTGGGAGAGCCCTCCTGACGCCAGTCCTCGCTTTGCACAAGAGCACTGGTTAGACTGGTATGAGGCCACACCTACTCCTAGTCCCCGTGCAGCCTGGCCTGCTGGCTGCAGAGTGCCTGTCACAGGGAGAGGCGTGCTTGCTCAGAACCCCTTTTACAGACACCTGCCGGCCTGCTGGGGCAGGTCCATCACTGTGGTTCCTCCCCCGAGAGACAGTCCCGGGCCCCCTCTGCCCTTCCAGTGCCGTGCCAGGGGGGAGGCTAAGGGCAGGGGGCTGCTGGGCATTTCTGTTTAAGACTCAGGATCTCCACTTGAAGTGGGGGGTGGGGGAGCTCAGGTAAAGAAAGGGGTGAGTGGGGAGGCCAGAAACTGGGACAGCCCCCTAGATGTTCTGGGTGTCTGGGTGAAGAGTGCCGCCTCCCGCCTTGGTCCCCTGACTTGCTGAATACCTTCCATTACCTCCGCGTCCAGGATGCTCGTGTGTTCTGGAATTTTTTCTGGCAGCTGCTCCAAGCATTTGGAAGGCACCGTAGCTATTCAGCTTCTCGTAGAGAAGGGACGGCCGGGAGCGGGGCTGCCTCTGTGGGGCACTGGGTTATGTGTCCTGTCTAGAGGCGTGCTGCCCAGCGGCTGTCCTTGGGGGCCTTGGAGCGCCTCCCTTGGGTGACAGCAGGCCTTGGGCTGCTGGCTGCTGTCTGGAGTCCTTAGTTTGTGAAGGTCTCAGCTGGGCCTTGAGTCTGTGGCAAGGAGTCAGACAAACTGGGGAGGCCGGCATGACCCTCAAGGCAGGGCCTGTGCTGCTCACCAGCCTTCTGCCCATTCGTGGCCTCTGTCCCTTGTGTCATGTGCCAAGCTCCCCTGCATTTGGCAACACTGTACCTCTTCCTAAGTCATTGAGAAGTGATGAGTGTTGTTTGGACTCATTCACACCAACTGGCTGCATGTTTCCTTCTCTCCGGGTCTCCTCGGAGCAGGAAGCTGGGCTGTGTTGTCACGCGCACCCCTTTCTGGTCGCTCCTGGGAGATGGGAACTTCCCTAGAGGGTGGAGGGATGCAGGGTTCCCGGGGGCCACAGTGAAGTCCTGGGAGGGGCCCTGCCGAGCCAGCTCTTACTCTCATCTGCTCAGAGCAGTTCTGCTGTCAGGAAGGAAGGACAGGCAGCTCCTCTCCGCTGTAGGAAACGCTGCTCACAAGCCCGGCTCCTCGGTTGTCTACCTCCAGGGGGGCAGTCCTAAGACCTCTTGTCCCCTCGCCCCCCAAAGTGCCCCACTAGAAAGGATTCTCCAAGTTTTCCTCTGGAATCACAGAGGGTGAACCTAAAGCCCTTAGCCAAGGCCCTTTGGTGCGGGTGGCGGAAATGTGGAACCCGGCCGCACTGTCCCCGCCCTCGCCTGGCCCGGGTGCACGCACAGCATCGGTCTCGGGCGCACCTCCTCCGTGGGGACAGTGGGGAGACTGCCACTTCACGGGCACAGTTCTCTTTCGTGTTTTTAATAAAAAAAATCAATTGCCTGTGTCTTTCTCTCCTTTTTGTTCTTTTTTCTATGGTTTCCATTTGTTGATGGTAGACCTGAAAAAACCATGGGTCCAGAATCTTAGTGTTCTCTTCGCACCCTTGAAATGCAGGACCAGCAGGTTTTTGTCAGATTGCCCTTCCCAGCTTCCCTCGGTGGTGTCTTTACTGGTGTGCTTTTCATGCTGTGGATTGACTGCCAGTTCTCTCTCTTTGCACTAGCGCTGCACGCCTACGGAAAGGCTGGGAAGATGCTGGTGGAGACCAGGTACGTGGTGGCTGCTCGCTGGCCTCACCCCCTCTGTCCTTCTTCACCCGCCCCGAGGAGAAGCCCGAGGGCCGTTTCACACTGAGCCACACGTCTCGGATGCGGACTGCTTTACAAGGTGGTACTTTTCTCCAGCGTCACTTATGAAACAGTTGAAAGTTCAGTTTGTTGTTACCCTTAAAATGATTTGTGTCAAGGGCGAAAGTCCCATTTAAGTCTGACTAAGAAAGATGTGAAAATGGGGAACTCGGGGGAACTCAGCACTGCTCCCGAAACCAATGCACCCTAAGCCCCACGCACGGTCGCCTTGAGGCAGCACGAACCTGGAAGTGTCCTCTCTTTGTCCCTTCGGAGTCAAGTGTCATGAGGTGAAAACGTTGCTGGGAAATTGCACTTCAGGCTTGTCAGTCAGGAAGTCGCGAGCGCAGAGGAGCAGCCCTGTGAAGGCAGTCGAATATCTTGTAATGGTGTAGCAGCCCGCCGCATTTCGGGAGCCCCGGGAGGAGCTCACACGGCCTCCTGCGTAGAGAAAAGCTTCGTTATTCGGTGTTCGTTCCGCGCGAACGAGCGAACCGTGCCGGGCACAGCCCAGGCTTGCAGGCTGGCGGTCGCCACACACCGCATCTCAGCGGGCCGCCGTCGGGTGGTCCCAGGCCAGCCGCGTGGGCGGGGACGGGTCTCGGCGAGGGGGCGCGGCGGCAGACTCCTGCCAGGGTGGGGCCTTTTCAGCCGACCTCGTTCTCCGCAGCATGATCGGGCTGATGCTGGGGACCTGCATGGCCTTCTACGTCGTGATCGGCGACTTGGGGTCCAACTTCTTCGCTCGGCTCTTTGGGTTTCAGGTGAGAACACACTCAGGGGCCCGGGGCATTGGCATGCTGGCGGTGGCTCCCGTCGCGGCTGCCTGTGACGCCCCCGCGGGCTGCCTCTCAGCCCCGTGGGGACCGGGGGGGGCAGGGTGAGGCTGGCAGCGGAGGTCGGTTAGAAGAAGCGTCCGCGTGCTCTGGGGTTCGTCCCAGGCCTGTGGGTTGGAAACTCGGGGGGTCCACTGGGGTGATGCTGGACAGCGTGCTCGGCTCCCCCCAGGTGACAGGCACGTTCCGCGTGTTCCTGCTCTTCGCCGTGTCTCTGTGCATCGTGCTGCCGCTCAGCCTGCAGAGGAACATGATGGCGTCCATCCAGTCCTTCAGCGCCATGGCCCTCGTGTTCTACGGCGTGTTCATGTTCGTGGTGAGCGCCGCGCGCTGCCTGGGGCCGACGGAGGGTGCTGGCAAGCCCGGGGACGTTAGCGTCGTCCTCCTCGTCTACGGAAGGATGTTGCCTGTCAGGAGTCGTGACGCCAGCGCCTCGTCACCGGGGCGGCTGGTTTTCTAGACGAACGTTCGCAGCGGGCCCGTTCTGGGTGGGGGGCGGTGTGCAGCGTGTGCTCAGATGGCTCGTTTCCTGCCGCGCGCCTGGAGGCCTCGGGGTGGGAGCCTCTGGGGCCTGAGTGCGGGCCTGCCCATTCATAGTGGGGGTCAGACATGCTCGCTCCTGAGCGAACGCACTGGAAATCTTTGCTCTAGGTTTTCCTTAGAGAACGGAGCACCGGGTGGCCGTTCCCAGCATCTCCCGGTTTTGAAGGCCACCCAGGGACTGTTGTGCTACTCTCCAGACAGGCCTGTCCTCTGGGGGTTTGTCTTTTAAAATGTGTGTGTGGGGGGGTGCCTGG
This sequence comes from Ursus arctos, assembly GCF_023065955.2. NCBI lineage: Eukaryota > Metazoa > Chordata > Mammalia > Carnivora > Ursidae > Ursus > Ursus arctos. The sequence goes on from NW_026622919.1 coordinate 1,680,785, forward strand.
CTGGCTCAGTCGGTGAAGCGTCAACTCTTGATCTCAGGGTCGCGAGTTCGAGCCCCACGTTGGGTGTAGAGCCTACTTAAAAAAAAAAAAAAGGGACGCCTGGGTGGCTCAGTCGGTGAAGCATCTGCCTTCGGCTCAGGTCATGATCCCTGGGTCCTGGGATCGAGTCCCACATCAGGCTCCTTGCTCCGTGGGGAACCTGCTTCTCCCTCTGATGCTCCCCCTGCTTGTCCTCGCTCTCTCTCTCTGACAAATAAATAAATAAAATCTTTAAAAGAAAAAAAAAGAAGAGGAAAGTGTCCGGATGGGCCTGGGAAGGGCCTGCCCGGTTTGTAGGGACTGCCCCATCCCTGTGGCAACTGAGGTGGGCATGGCGGGCAGGCCTCACTGTGCCCCGTCTGCTGTATGCGTTCAGAGCACGGGCAGCTGCCTCGAGTGCGAGGAAGGCCCTGCAGCAGGAGCTCCTGCTGGCTGTGTGCGTCCAGCTCATGGCACAGCAAACTGGGGGTGTGGGACCCCCGACCCCCAGCCGGCAGCACCAGGTCTGGCTACAGGGGAGCATGCGGCCGAGCTGCATGTCTTTCGGTGGCGCGGCCCCGGCAGCGTCAGTACCCCACCTGTCCCAGCCCGGGGGTCCCGAGTCCTGCCTCATGGGCTGGTCCATCCTGAGCGCTCCTTTCTCGTCCTTGTGCAGATCGTGCTCTCCTCCCTCAAGCACGGCCTGTTCGGGGGGCAGTGGCTGCAGCGGATCAGCTACGTGCGCTGGGAGGGTGTCTTCCGCTGCATCCCCATCTTTGGCATGTCCTTCGCCTGCCAGTCGTAAGTACTGTCTGCTCCCCAGGGGCCCGAGGCGCGGGTGTGTTCCCCGGGGCGAGAGTCCGATGCCAGGAGGGGGGCGTCATCTGTTCTCTGTAGCTGGTGATGCAGGCCACCAACATGTAATGTCTTGTTCTATTGTGACTTGTCTCCCTCCAAGTTGAGGGAGAGAGCTGTGTGTATTTTTATCGAGAGAGAACTCGACTTTGTTTCTGAGATGTGCTGCCGGCAGTACTGGGGACAGTGCCCAGTGCGCCCCCCTCCCCCCAGAAGAGTTGGCTGCGGGGAACACAGAGCAGCCCAAAACCATCTGATTCACACAGTCCCAAGCATTTTGCCAGAATTGAGCTGTTCGTGTGAGAATATTTAAGAGGAAATTGCACAAACATTGACTTCCGACTGCCGCCGGGTGCCTTCAGAGGGGTGCGCGCGTGCGCGGCTGTGCTTTCTCTCTGGCACGCAGAGCTCTGTGAATGCGGATCAGGCCATTTCCATAATTCCAGCAGCATTACCTTCGCCACCGAATGACAGGAGCCAGTGATTCATGCCCGGTCGGAACGGTAACCCGCTCAAAAGAGAGGCGTAAATCCAGCACGGACGGGAAAAGACCATCAGTGCAGGGGGGGCTGGCAGACCCGGCCCCCCGTAGCTCCAGTGGGCATGTATTGTGCCAATCGTAAACTAACGTGGCAGATAAAATTTGCTCGTGCTGCTGTGTTTACACCCACATGCGAGATCCAGATCGTCATTTCCCACTTCCTGTCTCTCTCGGCAGCGCGGTTCCCACCAGAACTGCTCTGCTCTCGCTGTCTAACGTCCCTATTATAACTGGCGACAGAAGCTACATTCTCGTACGGCGTACCTTGTTACCAGTTGTCCTTTTCGTCTGGGAGTTTGCTTTTTAAAAAATAAACCCGTGGTTGGGCTTTTTTGGTGGTGGCCACGGAGTAGCCAGCGCACATCTGTTGGTTTTGGTTCTTAGGTCAAATTATAGGTTCTCGAAGGGCTGTGAGCCCAGAGCTGCTGCTTCTGCTCAGAGAACGTCAGCCCTATGGATAACGCCCACGTTCTCCCCAGTGAGCGGCTGGCAAGGGGGTCCACGGAGCTTGGAGTGACCTGTTCACTGACCTCTCCACCCTTAAGAACATTTGCATTTGCCAAAGGCAGAGACAGAGCTCTCCCCTCCCACTGCATCTCTGCACCAGAGTTCGTGAGAGACATGCTTGCCTGGTGACCGCCAGGTGACTGCCAGGCGCTGCCTGCGTGACTGGTGTCCTTTCTGCAGGGATGGGCCAGGCCTGTGCCTTCTCTTGCTGTCTGGCCCTTTCCGGTGTTACTTCCTAGTAAATGAGTACTTGGTAGTGCAGACCCACTAGGCTCTGTGGCCCAGAGAAGCAGCCCGGACAGTGCTGAGCACGGAGGGGCCTGGTCCACGCGGACGCCTGGGTCTGTGCACTGGGGCCGCATGTAGAAAGCTCCATCTGACCTGGGTAGATGAGTCTTGGAGGCCGCGCGGCAAGGTGGGCAGTCTGGGAACGCTCTGTGGAGTGCCGAGGTGGGTCGTAATGGACGTCTGTGGCTCCCACCAGCGGGTTCCTGGAGCACAGGCAGGTTTGGGGGGGCCGCTGCCTTGACCTTTTGGTACTTGTTCTTGCCTCCGTGTCAGGCACCCCCCCCCCCCCCCACAGCACCTGCAGCTCCCGGTGTGTGCTGGGGCCAGGGGATGGAAATCCCCATCCTGGGGTCTGACTCCGCTCCCGCAGGTTGGCACTCGCTGGCGTGGACCCTGTCCCAGCCCGAGGAGCTGCTCGGCACCGAGGTGTTGGTGCCATTTCTCCTTCAGGCCCTCTGCCATCGGCTTGGGCTGCATGGGCAGGTGCTGCCTGGAGCCGTCCAGCCAGGCCGAGGGGAGGGCAGCTGTCTGGGGCACCCCCTGCCCACCGTGGGTGCCCCGATGGGACCGCCTGCCTGAGCTGGGAAGCACAGGCGTCAGCTTCTGCCAGCCGGTCCTTCCCACCGGTTCCTGTTAGCTTTTCAGTGATGTCTCCTCTCACTTTCTCGAAGGTGGTTTTGGGGTTTGGCTCCACTGACTGTTATGCTTGTCCATTTGTTGGCAACAGTATTCTGCATCCTGACGCACCCCTGCCAGCTGGCATCCCGCATGCATGACCACTGGCCATGGCTCTCTCTGCCCCAGCCACTGGGACGCCACAGTAGGGAGGGAGAGTGGCTGCCTCTGTGTCTGGACACCCCTAACTGAGCTGCCCTTCCCAGGTCTGCACACGGACCTTCCCTGCCCCCCCACCCCGCCCACCTACTCCGGTCAGGGACTGTCTGCTATTTGCAGAGAGCCCGGTGGCCGTGTACCTTCCAGCACCCGGCAGCACTGCGCTGCCGGCCCTGGCCGTGCACGGGACAGAAGCTGCTCTCTGTCCCTGTGGGCTCTGAGCGGCAGTGCTGAGGCGAGGGCAGGTGGCCCGGCCCTGCTTATGTTTGTTGAACTTCCTGTTCTCGTGACGGCAATGCTCTGAACCGCTTCCTGCCTGCCCTGTGAACACGTGCTGCTTCCGTGCTGCCCAGCACTCCGTGCGGGGGTCACACTCCTGCTTCAGTGGGACAAATGGCCTTTCATCCTGTGGCACTTCTGAAGTGTTTACTGAGAGCTCGTTGTGGGGTGCTGCGGCCATGTGCGGCTGCACTCCGCCGTCCAGACCTCAGCCGCTGCCCTGAGCTACCGTGGGGTGGGTGTGGTTGGAAGAAGGTGCTGGAGACTCGGCTGGGGACTGGGGACCTGGGAACTAGGGCGGGCAGAGGGCGTGTCTTTCTCCGGATTCCACCTGGTGAAGCCGCTCCTCGTTACACAGCCAGGTTCTGCCCACGTACGACAGCCTGGACGAGCCGTCGGTGAAGACCATGGGCTCCATATTCGCCTGCTCTCTCAACGTGGTCACCGCCTTCTACGTCACGGTAGGAGCCCTTCACGCCGCCCCTCCTCTCCTGCGTCCGGAGCCGGCTTGGCTCTCGACCCCCCTGCGGGCTTGCCCTTCGCTCCTTTCCCTTCCAGGGACCCGGTGGCCATGGGGCAGCCCTGCTCCTTGGCTCCGCTCCCGTCCCGCTCTGCTCTGGGCGGCGTCAGTATCTCTCCCATCCCGGGGCCGTGCGGGCACCTCAGCACGCCTGCTCACACGTCACACGGGCTGGGAGTCTCTTCTTTTTTTTCTTTTTGTTGTTGTTTGTTTATCATCTCTTTATTAAAGAGCTAAATGTTTTAATGTTTTGTACATTTTGGGAGTCTCTTCTGACTTCTTCTCCGAGACCTTGCTCATCTGCTGTGGAAAGGGGCACATCTATTTACAGAAACTAGAAAGTGTAAAATAGTGGGGGAAGAAAATTACCTTCGATTCCGGCCCACGGTGCAATTACACTTCACGTTTTGGTGGATTTTTCTTCCGGTCCTCACGTTCCCGTTTGTTCTGTTTCTCTGCACCACAAATAAAACGAGCAGTGCGCGGAGATTCTAGCTTGTTTCTCTGAGCTCCGTGGCATCCGCGGTCTTGTTGGTGTCTACAGATGGTCCGCGCACATTGTTGTCCACGTGGTGTGGCCGTCCACGGGGAGCACGGTTTGCCCCGTGGTCCCCGGGTGTGGATGTTGCCCCCCAGGAAGGTCGGCCGCTCTGCGGGGCTCATGGGGCATCCTGAGACTTCCTTTCCATGCGGTAGCTCACCGCCCTGGCACCTGCTGTCCGCGTAGGAGGCGTTCTGGACCCTCCCCGACAGCGGAGCCTTCTGTTTATGGGCGTGCGGTTTACGGGCCGGGAGTCCCACGGGGAGTGTGGTCTTGCTGGCGAGGCTCGTGGGCTGTCTCCGGGACCGTGTGCCCCCCGCTGTCGCCCCCCGCAGGTCGGCTGCTTTGGCTACGTGAGCTTCACCGAGGCCACCGCAGGCAATGTGCTCATGCACTTCCCCTCCAACCTGGTGACGGAGATGATGCGAGTGGGTTTCGTGATGTCAGTGGCCGTAGGCTTCCCCATGATGATCCTGCCGTGTCGACAGGCCTTGAACACGCTGCTTTTCGAGCAGCAGGTAAGGTTCTCGAGGGCATTCGGGCAACACTTTGCCGGGAAAATGGTACTTTGCTGATCTTAATTACGTTCTCTTCTGTTGGCTTGTGCTAGTTCTTCAGTCTTCTGGGCTGTGGCGGGGGAGCTTTTCCTAGTTAAAAATGGAAACGCTTTGGTTAAAGTGAAATCTTTTAATAGGGATTTTTTTTAAAACTAACTTTGGAGGAAAGAGACTGTGCCCAAACACACAGGGATCTGTCCACGTGGGAGGCGTGGTGCCGTGTCCAGGGTCCGAGCAGGTCAGGCCCCTGTCCCCTGACTCCCCGGCCCCCTGGCTGTCATCCCCAAATCAGAGATGGAGCAGGAAACCTGGAGGGGTGAGGAGTGACTGGGGAACGCGGAAGAGCCGGCTTCACAGGCAGGCGCTGACCACAGCCAGGTCGGCAGAGGGGCACGGGGGTCGGCGCACTTTGCTTTTTATGTTTGTGTAACTGATCGTTTTCACAGTTTGACCAGAGACACTGGGCGAGGCTGAGTTCCATTCAGTCTCATGTGTGCGGTCACGGCACTGCTTAGTCCTTAAGGAGAAGTTTTCAAAAGAAGAGGTTGGAACTATAGCTTCTTCTTGGCTCTCTCACTGTTGCCAAGTTAAAAACAAAAGGTCCGTGTGTAATGGCTTGTGCCCCAAGACGTGGGGTGAACCCGCGCCTATCTTGGGAGCCCACAGACCTGCCCGCAGCTTTTCTCCCTGGTGGTATCTTGTACCTCTGGCTGGAGGTCCTTGAGTGTGGTCTGCAGTGGCTGCCAGGACTCCTGGTGGCCACACACGTTAAACTGCTGAGGCCACGGGGTGGGTGGTGGGGGCAGCTGGGGGTCTCAGAACTCCAGGACACGGTGAGTCCAGTAGCCAGACTGGGAAGGTGGGCACCTGGGCCTTCCGAGCAGCTAGAACTGGGCTTGCTGTCCACGGGGTTGGCACGTCCTCAAGGCAGCTTCCTGCCTATGTTGCCGCCGGAGACAGCACCTTGTGGTGGAGGCCGAGCCCTGAAGGACTGCCCGTCCTTCCCCTCCGGTTCGACCCCTCATCCCCCACCCCGTTAGCTGGGCAGGCACCTGGGCGCCAAGCGTGGCATGATTCAGGTCTTTGTTCCTTGGGGGCAGCCGTGGGGTCAGCCCCCTGGCCCGCCTCTGCACTGTGAGCCGCCCGCTGCTGTCTTTCCCGGTTTGATGCAGACACGCGCTTCGTGTATAAACAGCATTTGTCTTGCTGTATATAACGTTTGTATCATTTAAAAAACAAAGTCCACAGTGGCATTAGAGGCACTGTTAAATCAGGAAAGAAAATTCACCTACGTCCCCCCGTCCTCCCACAGATGACGTGGCGTGTGTGTGCCTCTCTTTAGAGTCCTTTCACTGAGCGTTCTCCTGTCTTCGCTGGGTGTCTCCATGGAAACCTGTGGCACTGCTGTGCTCTTGCCCTTCCAGCTCTGTGGGATGCTCTGGTTGTCGTGGGTCCTTCATGCTTGACCTCTCGTGGGTAACTCTCTCCTGACCTTCACACGTAGAGCTTCCCCCTTCTCCCTCTCCTCTTGGAGTATTGGGTAGATTTCTAGGCAGGAGTTCCTGGGTCAAAAGGTGTAGCCCTAACACCCCTCCTTGCCAGACCCAGTGCCAGCTGTCATCCTAAGGTCAGTCAGAAATTTGGGCTGCAGCCCCTCAGTCCATCATGAGAAAGCCACTTGTGTAAAGGTCGTTGTGGAAATGGGGTGATTTGAAATCCTAGTTACAGAACTTCGCTCCTGCTGTCTGGAAGATGCTTCTGGTGCATGGGCCTTGGAGGAGGAGTAACTTTGGTTTTGGTTATGCTAGGTCGTATCCTCTTTCCTTCTCGGAAGCACCGGGAAATGAGGACCAACGGCACGTGGGTGTGCGTGGGCGTGTGTCCCCCTGGGGGCTTCTGCTGCACGTGGAAACCATCAGCCTGGCTCTGTGGGGCTGGGACTGGCTGCTGGTGGCCGCATACCCACGTGGTCCTGTTTTTAATCTCTTGTGCATTGCTCTGATGGAAAATGGAAAGACTTGCTGCTAACATTTCAAAACAAAGTTGTAAAATTGACGTTCCGGGCCTGATGTGAGGAGCAGCCTGTGCCTTCCTGGAGTTTTGCCGGGTTGGGTTACGGCTTCACATTAACGTGTGTCTGGAGTCACCGGCTGGCCTTCCACGCACACCCACCTGGGGCACCGGCAGAGCCCTTTAAGGGCATCCTTGCTAGAGAGCGGAGAAGAATCAGTCATTTCAAAACCTTTTTGTTTTTGTTTTCTTTCACCCAGCAAAAAGATGGGACCTTTGCTGCTGGAGGCTACATGCCCCCTCTGCGGTTTAAAGTGCTCACCCTCTCAGTCGTGTTTGGAACCATGGTGGGTGGAATCATGATCCCCAACGGTAAGTGGGAGGGCTGCTCTGGGCACTGGTTTCCTGCCAGCTCTGTGCTCTCCTCTGTCTTCCCTCCTTGCGGTGACGTGGAGGGACCCCAGGGCTGTCGCTGCCTGGGGTCTCTGTGTTTAGCCGAGACACCCAGAGTCTCACGTCACTCTCTCTAGTCTCCTAAAAAAAATCTAGAGACTCTCTGCAGATCTTTCCTTTGGCCCCCTGGGAAAGGTATGGGACAGTGTAGCCTCCTCAGGGAGCCACAAGCGTGTGGAAACCTGAGCAGGTGACCCCCGGGTTGACCCCCGGGTGGGGACTGACGTGCTGGGGCGCCAGTGAAATCAGTGGTGATAGTTTGTTGACTCCTGATTTTGATGGCACATCACCAAGGGAGGGGAAGGGCCTGAGCAAGATTCACATCGTCAGACGCTTACTCGCAGACCCACAGAGCTTACATCATCAGATACCGAGTGGAGCCCGCGTGAGCTCCCCCCAGCTAACCAGCCAGGCGCCCACACTCCACGCTCCTGGCTTCTGCACATGGCCTGGGACCCGTCCTGCTCCATCACTCACTGAGCACGGTGGACAGGGTTGTAGTTTAAGATGAGCCATCTGAGAAGCCCCCGCTGGGTGTCCCGATGCTCTGTGAGGAGCCAGCGCGGTGCTGTAGGCCTCGCTCTGTGCTGGGCCCCGCAGGAGGACGCCGTTCCTCCTCCTCACTGAGGCTCACACGATCAAGGGAGGGAGCCACGTTGCCTGCATTTCACTGGCCAGGAAACTGAGGTGTAGCAGGGAGTAGGGAGCTTGCCTGAGACTCCTGGCTAGGAAGGTGTGGCCCCCGGTTCTCCCGGGGCTGCTGATCCCGCACTGCCCTCTGTCTGTGGCATAGACCGGATACGCTTCAGTGTGCTTGTGGGCACAGAAGGCCGCGCCTCTGCTCCCGCTGGCGCTCTGGAGGTGTGCGTGCATAGGCCTTGTGGCGGGGCTGGCTTGCCCGCCTGTGCTTGCTGAAAGCCTTCGTTCGGTTCCTTGCCGGAGCCCCCGGTGCTCACCCCCTCCTGTTGCCTCTTGTTCCCAGTGGAGACGATTCTGGGCCTCACGGGCGCAACGATGGGAAGTCTCATCTGCTTCATCTGCCCGGCTCTGATCTATAAGAAAATCCACAAGAACACCCTTTCCTCCCAGGTGAGCGCTGCTCAGCCCCACCCAGGGCTGCTCTGGGGTCATGTTCTCAGATGAGCCTTTCTTAGTATGCAAGGTACTTGGTTCCGAAGGTCTGGGAGACGCAGGGCTAGGCCAGGCCGCTACCACTGTACAGAGGAGGCTCCCAGGGGCCCGGGGCGTGTGCGTGAGTGTGCGCGTGAGTGTGTGTGCGCGAGTGAGTGTGCGTGAGTGTGCGCGTGAGTGAGTGCGTGAGTTTGTGTGTGTTGCACCAGTTACTTCATCTGAGCGTCGAAGGCTGAACCGCTTTTCCCCAGACATGTGTCTGTACGGTGACTGGATTATCCGTGTGTGCGTGTGCTGTGCACTCCTGCCCCTCCCCCGTTCCCACCCCCCACCGTCTCACTAGGGGACTGTCTGGCGGGGTCGCCTCTGCCGTGCTCTGCCGTCACGGAGAAAGCTATGATGATGCCCCGTGTACGCGAGTGTTGGGATGTCTTTGAGAACGTGTCTGTAGGAAGTCTTCTGGAAAAGGAATCCCTGTGTCTGAGAGAATGAGCCTGTGTAACCGGGGTGGCTTTCACACACGGCCCACGCAGAGGTCAGCGCGGTCACTCCGTGGCCGAGCCCAGGCCCCTTCCCCCAGCAGCCTGCAGGGCCGTCGGGCGCCTTTCCGCGTGTTTACTGCATCTCTTTCTGTGAACCGTCCGTGCGTTTTGCTCTCCTTTATGGACTACTGAGCTTTCCCTTTTTGGGGTGTTTTGGTAATGGTCTCCGGAGTGCCATCGAGGAAGCATACAGCAAAGCACCTCGTTCTCCATGCAGCGTGGTGGCTGCTTGCGGGGTGAGCCTGGCCGCGGAGCCACCGTCCGGGGCAGGTTTAGAGCATTCCAGCACCAGAGCTTCCCGGGGCGTCTCCGTTCTTTCCCCTCCAGAGCTTACTGCTCCTCCGTCTTCTAACGCTCGGGAATAATTTTGCTTGTCCTTGCAGTTGGTGTAAACGGAGTCTCACAATACGTGTTTGTGTGTGTCTGGCCTCCTTCCTCAAGCGTCACGTCTGAGGTCAGCCGTGGCACTGTGACGTGGGGCAGCCTGCCCGTTGTCGCTGCTGCGGGACACTGCGCGGTCCCCCCGGAGCACAGTGGGGCTCGCCGCGCGCCTCGTCTGTGATGTGTGTCTGGTGTGTGGGCCCCTCACCGAGGCAGGGTTTTTGGGTCCTGGGGTTACGTCTGTCCAGCTTTAGGAGATTTTGCCGAACGTTTTCCAGTTCTCGGAAGTGGTCCTCGGCACCGTGTTAGAATTCCCACCACGTTGGCCGGCGCTGACCCTCTCACGCACGCTGGCCCTTCCGAGGGCCGTTGCGGGTACTTCACCGGCCATTCCCAGATGACGAGTGATGCTGAGCACCCTTTCACATGCTTACCAGCCGTGTGAGCGCCTTCCTTGGTGAAAGTCTTTCACATCTTGCCCCATTTTACCTACTGGCTTGTCTTTTTCTTAATGATTTATGGACGTTTTTAAAAGATTCTAGATCTAGATCTTTTTTCAGAAATGCAAATAGCAACTGTTTTCTTTCATCCTCGGCTACCTTCTTCATGATACTTTTTCACCAACAGGTGTTCTTCATTTTATTAATTTAGTTTTATTTATTTATTTATTTATTTATTTATTTATTTTTAAAGATTTTTTATTTATTTATTCGACAGAGAGAGAGACAGCCAGCGAGAGAGGGAACACAAGCAGGGGGAGTGGGAGAGGAAGAAGCAGGCTCATAGCGGAGGAGCCTGATGTGGGGCTCAATCCCAGAACACCGGGATCACGCCCTGAGCCGAAGGCAGACGCTTAACGACTGCGCCACCCAGGCGCCCCTTTTCTTGTTTTTTAATGCTGTCATAAATGAGATTTTTTTTTTCTTTATTTCTTTTTCAGGTATTTCATTATTAGTACATAGAAAGGCAGCTGTTTTTCATTTGTTTTTTGTTTTTGTTTTTTTTTTTTTTAAGATTTTTATTTATTTATTTATTCGACAGAGATAGAGACAGCCAGCGAGAGAGGGAACACAAGCAGGGGGAGTGGGAGAGGGAGAAGCAGGCTCATAGCAGAGGAGCCTGATGTGGGGCTCGATCCCATAACGCCGGGATCACGCCCTGAGCCAAAGGCAGACGCTTAACCGCTGTGCCACCCAGGCGCCCCTAGTTTTATTTTTTTAAAGGTTTGTGTATTCTAGAGAGAGCGTGCATGCAAGCGTGTGCAGCGGGGAGGGGCAGGGAGGAGGGGGTGAGAACCTCAAGCACACTCTGCGCTGAGCTTGGAGTCCGACCTGGGGCTCGATCTCCCGGCGCTCAAATCACGACCTGAGCTGAAACCAAGAGTCGGACGCCCAACTGACTAAGCCACCAGGCACCTCAGGTGTCTTCATTTTAGTGTAGCTCGGTTTGTCACCTTTCTCTTTGGCTGGGTGCTTTTTATGTGCTGCCCATGACAAGGTCCTGCAGGTAGCCTCGTAGGTTACGTTCTAGATGCTCTTTATTGTCCACGTTCAGATGGATGCTCCGTCTGGGGGCACCTGGGTGGCACAACGGTTAAGCGTCTGCCTTCGGCTCAGGGTGTGATCCCGGCGTTCTGGGATTGAGCCCCACATCAGGTTCCTCCGCTAGGGGCCTGCTTCTTCCTCTCCCACTCCCCCTGCTTGTGTTCCCTCTCTCGCTGGCTGTCTCTCTGTCACATAAATAAATAAAATCTTAAAAAAAAAAAAAAAGATGCATGTTCCGTCTGGAATGGATGGGGAGGTGGGGTGAGGCTCTTAGCTGATAGCACCCTGGCACTGCGGTGGCACTGCTGTCATCAGCCCCAGGGGAGCACTGGGGACACCTCTGTTGCTGGTCTGTTGGTCTTCCTTGTCCTCATGCGGCCCTGCTCCGAGTGCTGTGGCTTGACAGTGAGTCTCCACAGTGAGCGGTAGGCGCCCTCGACCTTCATTCTTCTCCCAGAGGGTCTGTCCGGCACCGGCCCTTAGTGTCGGCAGCTGAGGCTGCTTGCCGGCCTCCTCCCGCAGAGCTGCGTTGCGTTTTGACGGGGTTGTACCACACCGTGCTGAGGGACTGACCCCACCCTTCAAGTCACAGCATTCCCCGGTTTTCTTTACGTCTCCTTTTGCCCTTGGCTTCTTTAGATGTCCAGACTTCGGGGGATTTCCTTGTAATCTCTTGTACCGATTTCTAGCACGATCCCGTTGTGGTTGGAGAACACACACTGAAGAATTTGAATTTCAGTCCTTTGACATTTTTGAGACTTGCTTTGAGGCCCAGCATATGGTTTGCTCTGATGGATGCTCAGTGGGCTGTGATGGTTAGATCAGGTTTACTAACTGTGATTGTCAGATTTCATGTGTTCTTGCTGTTTGTTTAATCTTGTTTATCAGTTATGGGAAAGATATGACAAGTTCACTGTGATTGTAGGTTTGTTTGTTTCTCCTTTCCGCTGTATCAGTCTTTGCTTTTTATCCGGAAGCCATGTTATTAGGAGCACACTGTTTTAGGACAGTTATGTCTTGTTAAACTGACCCTTTTCCCTGTGAAATGTCTCTTTTTATCTTTGGAAATGCTTCTGTCCTTAATGCTGGCCTTGTCTGATGTAGTGTGACTGACCCAGCTTTGTTTTGGACTTATATTTACACAATACAGGGTTTTGATCTTTCTATGCCTTGATATTTACGGTGTGTCTCAGATAACAGCACACAGTTGGCTTCTGTTTTGTTTTTATCAAGTTTGTTAATAGGAGTACTTAAGATTCTTTATAATGAATGTAATTACTGATTTTGGGGGGATTGAAGCTTCTGTCTTACTCTGTTTTTTACTTGTCCCATCTGTTCTTTTTTGTTTGTTTCTTTCTTGCTGACTTTTGGGTAAATCAAGCATTTTAAGTATTCATTTTTTATTTCTCTGTTAGCTGGAGCTGCACATTCTGTGCTAATGGTTATACAAGGCAGTTTAATACGGATTCTTGGTTTATTAGAGTTGATCATAAGTGGTTTTTACCACTTCTTGGACAAGGCAAGTATCCCGTGATCTTTTGCCTACATTTACCTTCCTCTGGCCTTGGTGCTATTGTTTCTGTGTATTTTAACTTTATGTGTAAAACGTTGCAAGACATTATGATTGTTTTAAATTGTCAACATTAATTTATATTGAGCCTTTGCAGCCTCTTGGTTTTCTTTCACCTGGTCCTGTCTTCTGGTGTGCTTGGTAGTTTGTGGTCATTGGGTTTGAGAAACGGTAGAGGTCTGGATGGTGCTGTCTTCTAGGAGACAGAGGATGGGCAGAAGTCCTGTGTTTGGTTAAGGGGACTCTGTCCCTGTTTGCCTCACTCCTAGGGCACAGTCCTTCCAGGGTCTCAGCTAAACACCCTTGCCCTCACATGGCTAAATTCTTTGCTTAGCTTCAGTTGTCTTGGCAGTTGCTCTGTGCACCGCTCTGCGTAGCTGGCATGTACCTTAAGGGAGAATTGCACACAGAATGCGGGTGCCCTTCTTTGAGGGTGGTGGCTGCCTCAGTTCTGCCTGCTAGAGAGTCCTCACCCCTCACCCCTCACCCTGGCACCTGCCCAAGTGTCATGCAAGCCCCAGGCTGCCACTTTCTTGCCTGGTGTGTAGCCTGACCTCGTGGGGCCTCCATGCTTACCTCCATCCTCTGAGGTTTCGCCGGCAGTCTGGGTGGCCAAGTTGTCTGCCAGTGTCTTCAATTGGGTGATTTTAGTGAGTTTGGGGAACTCCTGATGGCACGAGGAAATTAACCAGCCCACTGCCACCAGATTGCAAATGTTTCTCCATTTGTCAAGTCCCAGAGTCTTAGTCCCTTGGACTCTTAGGGGAAGAAAGTCATTGTTAGAAAGGCCCTTCCTCTTCAGTATTATTTTTCAAGATTCTTTCCTCAGTTCCAGTGCTTTCATGACTTCATTTTTTCGTTTAAATCTTTGCTCATCTGTGTGTTACTTTGGGGTAAGAAACAAGGCAGGCTCCGTAGATGGTAGGTCCCTGGGGCTCTGTCACTGCTGCGCAGCGCTCCCACTCCCACGCACTGAAGCTTGCACGGGCTTGGGCCTAGTTTGGGACTTGGCCTTTGTCCACGTGGCTTGCCGCCGTGGCTGTGGTAGCGCCCCCTGCTCTGGGATGCATCACTCTGGAAACTTTTTCTTTTTTTATTTGGATCCAACTTTTTTTTTTTTTCTCTAAGTTTATTGATTTATTTTCAGTGATCCCTACATCCAGGGTGGGGCTTGAACTCACGACCCTGAGGTCAAGAGTTGCACGCTTACTGACTGAGCCAGCCAGGTGCCCAGCTCGGGAAACATTTTAATTCTGACCCCCCTTCCTCACTTTTATTAATGACATTTCTGGATATGCTTGCCTGTTCATTTTTCATGTGAATGTTTGAATTAGCCGATCTGACTGTTGACAAAACTAAGTCCCCCTTTTTGTTTTTTTAGTCTCATTGGAATTCTTTGAAGCTCTCAATTAATTTAGAAAGTGTCGTTGTCTGTGCTCTGGCGAACCTGCAGTGTATCCTTTGCAGCCCCCCGCCCCCGTGCCGTCGTGGGGTGTGGGGTCCAGCCCACATTTCCCAGACTGCCGGACGGCCGCATCACTGCCTTTGCGATCCCCCAATCCCCGATCCCGGGAGCCCCTCTTCCACCAGCTTCTCCCCTTGCCCGGTTCCCGTATTAACTCTTTACCCCCCCCCCCCATTACACTCTAACCACTCCTCCTTCCCAGTTGTTCGCACTTCTCTGTCCTCATCTGTGTGTCCTGCCCTCTGGCCGCGGTGTCGGCAGCGTGCGGGGCCACTCACCGTCTCCTGACTGGGCCGCGGGAGCTCCCGGTGTTTAACTGTTGAGCCTGGTGTGGCCGTGGCGTCGTGTATGCGAGCGAATGTGCGTGTTCACGTACCTGCACACCCGTACACGTGAGCACACGTGGAATTGTGGTACGGAAGCGCCCATCTGTGCCTGCTTCACTGTGGTTTTTAAATCCAGAAGGCACGCCGAATCGCATTTACCATTTGTGAAGGTGGTGAAGTTTCTCTCTCTGACTTAGCCCCCTGCTGACTTGTGTATCACAAGTCAGTTCTGGAATGTGCCATACTGTTCGTATGTGTTGCTGTGTTTTATTTCCAAACATGTAGCTTTAGTGTTTTGAGGAAAATGAGTCTTGCAAGGGACAGACTTGGCCAGGTGGCTGCAGTTTGGTGCACACAGACCTTGGGTCTGGACGGCATCTGCTTGGCTCCTTTCTCCTTTCTGCTCCCGGAGCTCTGGCTGTTGCTCCTGTGGAGGGCGTGGACCCAGCATCAGGCCCGGGGTCCGCGTTCCCCGGCTCACCCAAGGGCTCGTTGAACACAGGCCTAGAGAAGAGCTGGACCGGGGTGCGTGGGTGATGGGCGTGTCAGGACTGGGCTGCGGAAGGTCTCAAGAGGAGGAGTGTCCTGGGAAGCGTCTTTGTAGGAGCAGCAAGGACTGTGGACACACAATGTGCCCTTAGTGAATCGAAAAGGAACTTTCTCTGCCATCATAAGTTCATTTTTTATCTTGAGAATCAGAGAAGTTGGAGGGTCTCTCCAGTCTGGACCTGGGTGGAGGTGTGGGGAATTGAAACGCCCTGCGGCCGGGAGGCCAGCAGGGGGAGCACGAGCTGCCCGAGGGCCCCTCCCCCCCGAGGAGAGAGCAGGGGGCTGCCGTGGTCACAGGCCGGCAGTGTGCTCCTGGAAGGCTGTAAGTAAGGGAATGTGTAACACTGAGACTCGGAGACAAGTGAGCCACCCACGGGTCGCTGTCTGACCTCCACCAGAGCACGGCACCCACGGCCTTCCAGCTGGGATCCGTGGGCTGGGCCAGGGTACACAACGACCTGGAGACCAGGATCGGGGTGTGGCCGCAAGGCAGCCGGAGCCCCTTTCTCCAGGTGTGTTTCTTCAAGAGGTGCAGAATTTGAAACCAGGTGTTGTTCAGACAGGCTTACCTGTAAGTAGTGAAAGTGAACGCTTCATCCCCTCATAGGTGCTTTTTTGTTTTTGAATTGGGGACCTCAGCAGATCTGGGGGCTACAGGTCATGGCTTGAGGGGTGCTCTGGGACACCGTGGCACATCTGGCCCCCAGGCCAAGCCCCGGGTTTTGCCAAGCTTGGGCTAAGCCCTCAGAATGTGCTGTGTTTCTCCTCCTGGGGCCCTGCTGGGGGACTGTGGAGTCAGAAGGTTGGCACACTGGACACACCACCCTCATCCTGTTGGACTCCTGTGGCCCGGAAGGGACTGGGCTTGGGACTTCGGAGGTAAGGCTGAGCTCCAGGCACAGCCGACCCCCTGCCCCTGTCCTGAGGCCACGGCACCCCTGGACCCCAGGCTGCCTCCACTGGGGCTCCCCATCGTCTGTCCGCTGCGGGCCCAGATGGCAGAGAACTTGGCTCCTTCCCCCAGGAGCAGTATCCCTTATTCGGGATTTTTGAGAACCCGTGATCGTTCTTTTTGGCACACATTCCACAGCCAGTCTCCCAAACTTCAGTGGCAGAGCGGGGGCCCTGGGAGCTCTGGCCTCTTGTGAGATCCTGGGGCCTCATAGAACTCAGGTCTGTGCCAGTGGTCAGCATGTAGTTGTCACGGTGCCTCGGGGGACTTGGACGGCACCTGTGCCCTTTCCCAGTGTCCGCCCCACCTGGAGCGCCTGCACTGCTCTGAGGCCGTGTCCCTGCTCCCACCCTGGCTCTGGCTGACTCTCGCCTCCAACCCGTGCCTGCTGGCAGACGGTAGTCTGGTCACTGCGTCAGTCATCACCCCGTGGACCAAGACTTGCTTGGTGTCTGGTGTGGCCCCACTGTGTCCTTGCCGATACCTGCGTGGCATTCGTCTCACAGCTGTGCTCAAGCCGGAGCGGCTCTGGCTTCCCTGCCCGGGGGTTCGTGGACCTGTGGTGTTTCTTCAGAGGAAAGGTGAGGGTGGCAAGCTGGGAGGAGTGACCCGTTACAGAGGCTCTGGCTGGCCCTGCAGGCTGCTCGTGCTCTGGACCATGGTCAGCTGGCGAGTGCCCTGCAGAGCCCAGGGCTGGCTGGTGGGCCCGGGGTGTCGGGAGACGAGTGGTGTCTCAGCAGAGGGGGCGTGGGGACTGCCGCCGGTTGGGGGACTGGGGATGGGGCCGAAGGACGCAGTCCGCAAGAGGGGACACGGGGTGTCCGGGCAGGTGGCAAGGGCAGGTGTGTGCGTGAGGCCCCGTAGAGCTGGTTCCTTTTCTGGAACTTCCTGGCTCCACGCAGGCCCTTCTTTGTAAACCAGCCTCACGTTAATGTGCTCTTGGTCTTCTTCAGGAAGCTCGCTGTCTCCCAGTGTTGACGGAGTTCATGTTTTTTATTCTACGTGTGATGTTTTTGTTTTTAGCCCAGAAAGCCGAGGGTTAAAATAAATCATTCCGAGTCATGGGTGAAATGTTGCCATTCCAGTCTCCCGTGGGAATGCTCAGCGATGTGCCACAAAAATAGCCCAACGTATAGTGACCGACCAAACGGCTTCTGCTTTGTGTCCCCAGCGTTCCAGGGGGGCCCCATGCGGGCGCCGGGCTCGGGCCGTCCTGGAGCAGTCTCCTCGCAGAGCGGCCGGCCCTGCCGGCAGAGCGGTTCGTCCTTCTCTTTGAGCCCTAGGGGCTCCTGCCCACTGCTGGCCGTTGTCCTGTCCGTGCGGTGGGGTCCAGGTTAGGAGAGGGACCTCTGTTGTTGCTTCTCGGCACGGTCGTTTCTGCTGTTGTCTGGGGAGGTACAAATACAAAATGCAAGGGATTTAAAGTGTCCTTCTGTTTAAACTTTTAAAAGTGACCTTGGTCACTTCTGGACACCATCACTGCCCCATGAATCTTACCTTCCTGGGAAGAAGATGTCCTCTGCTGAAGCTGAGCGTACTCACACTTTTAGGAAAATGACCTGTGGCGGGGGCGGGGGGGCGCGTGACCCCAAGCTGCGTATTGTGGAGTCTGCGGGTGCTCTGGCTTCCCAGATCTTGGCGCGTACCTTGCGTAGCCCTGTTGCACCTGGCCATGACAGGCGGGTTTGGGGGGGGGTCAGCCCAGGGCCTCTGGGAGTCCACAGACCTCCCTGACCCATGGCTGACCTTGGGAGCACGGCCTGCCCTTGGCCTCTGAGCCCCGAAGCGGGAATGTTTGTGGAGTGCCGCGCAGAAACGACCAGTCCTGGAGGCTTCCTCCGGCCGGTCTCGCCCGCCTTTGTGAGCAGAGGCCCTTCCTCCGAGGAGCGCCCCTTCTCCAGCTGTGTTGGACCCAGGTATGGCTCACTGGTTTTTTTGAACTGGTACATTTGAAAGTCAAATGACACTGAGAGAAACGTTTGAATCCTGGTTCCGAGACTGTAGAGAGGTGAGCGGCCGGGTCTCCCTGGCTCTTGGGGCAGGTCGCCTCGCGGGCTCCTCTCCTGCAGACTTGGCAGGACCAGGAGTCCCTGCTCCCCGGGGAGAGCCTGGTGAGCCAGGCGCACGAAGGGCAGAAACAGCTGCGTCGTCCAGAGCGCTTGTCCGGCGTGTGCGCGTCTTAAAATCGGCGCTGCGGGGGAGACGGCGCTCCGTCAGGCAGGGCTGCTCGTACTGAATTGCTCATTGGCCCATCCCCAGAGGGATGGGGTCGGGGACGAGGACCCTCGGCCGTCAGTGGCGTGTCCATCACGGCTCAGTGAGCAGCCCCGATGGGCACCCAGTGTTGAAGGGGGGCTCCGAGCCGCCTCCTCCATGGCTTCCACCCCATCTGTGCCAGCGGCTCGGGGCGTGTCCCCCTCCGTGGCTGACATGGCAGGCAGGCTGATCGCACGCTGGGCGCTCTGCACGGCTTGGGTGAGGCGTGGGATGCCAGAGTGCCCCCTCAGGGGCAGGCAGGTGCCCGGAGATTCTGGGCACCCGGCCTCTGCGGCCATAGGTGCAGGCGGCTCTGGCCCTGCTCCCCAGGAGGCCTGGTCGGTGGGCTGGGGGTCTGCACTCTGCAGGCTGCCCTCACGCCGCCCCCAGCCCGCCCCTTCTTCCACGGCCAGCCCGGCTCTAGCAGGTTTGTCTGACGAGTCAGTCACATTCACCAGTTAGGGACCACTGTCTCCTAGCGGCCAGCGCGAGCGGCAGGCAGGCCAGCGGGGCCACGCCTGAGAGCGCTGTGCTCCCCAGCCCTTCCTGTGCACTGTGCCCACAGGCCCCCTCCTCCCCTGTGCGGGGCAGGGGTGCAGGGACTGCCTGACCCCTTTCGTCCTTGGGTCTTTGTCTTGTGCAGGTGGTGCTCTGGGTTGGCCTGGGCATCCTGGTGGTCAGCACACACACTACCCTGTCCGTGAGCGAGGAGGCCCCTGTGGACTCGGCCGAGGAAGCCCTGGCTGGCCGGCTCGAAGAGGCCGAGGGCGTCAGGAAGGCAGAGGCGGCTCGGCTCCCAGGTACGCAATCTCCAGGTACGCACACGGCCCCCCGGCCCCGTAGCCTTCTCAGGGCATCCCCGTAGCCTCACCTCAGGGTCGTGGCGCGCAGGTGGCACTTCCAGGCTGTCTCACCCGCCCCAGTCCCGTTTGGGTGGTAGAGTAGGGCGGGGCCTCCAGGGGCCGGGTACCGCCGCCTGCCTGCAGGGCGTAGCAGGAGGGAGAGCTCAGTGCTCTCCGTTCAGCCGCTGACAGGTTCGCAGGAGCGTGGCTGTTGTCACGTGTGCTTGCTCTGATTTGGGGATGAGGGTTCAAGCCGGTCAGTGGTGCCCCATGGCTTCGTTCGATGTCTCCCCTTGCTGTTGGCCCACTGGGCCGTGGGAGGGGATGACCCACGCAGCCTTCTCCAGCTACAGGCCTGCCTTGGAAGGCTCTGTGACCCCACCCGTGGCCACGCCTGTCTGGGTGCAGAGTGGTTTCTGAGTGTGACTTTCTGGGCTACAAAAGGGGCTCCATCGTGTCCAGAGTTGGTTCAGGGACAAGAGTTTTCTTGGAGCTTCTGGCCATCCCAGGCATAGATGGGAGGGGTGCAGGGAGAGCTTCCTCCGTGCCAGTCCCTCATCCCCCAGCAGCTCTGAGTGGCACCAGGCTTGGGTACTAGGGTGGGGGGTGTGCTTCATGCTGGAGGCTTCTGCTCTGATGATGGGGGGGTTTCAGGCATTCACACTAATAATGTGTCCATACGTTCTGACTCCCCTCCCCTGCAGATAGACCCCCACTTGGACTGAGATTTGCCAGGCTGCGTGCCTGGCATGCCCTTCAGGGGGAGGCCCCTCGAGGGGATCAGTGCTGTTTGCCTGTGGGTTGCAGGTGCCTTTTGACGGCGATGGCCAAGGGGTGTCTGCCCCAGGTAGGAGCCCCGGTCTCCCCACCTACGATGATCAACAAAAGAAAAGGTCCCAAAAGGCCCGCAAGAGGGTTGAACATGCCCTGGGTCCTTGTCGGGCCAGCCTGCTGGCGGTGGAAGGTGCGTGGCCCTTAGATTATTGCTGTCTCTGTCTCTGGGCTTGGAAAGCCCCTGGCTGGCGTCCGTGCCCCCCACAAACCCCCGTGGGAGCACAGTCTCTCCAGGGGCTCAGAGGAACGGGCCATGCTCTCTCCTGCCTTCTTGGGGTGACGAGGGCTGGCAGAAAGAGTCCCCTTTCGGGGTCCCTGTCGAGAGGGCCCTGGGGAATGGCGGGGTTCACCAGAGCAGCAGATCAGAGTGGTCAGAAGCCGCCTGAGTGTCTGGTGCTGAGTTGCACGGATTCAGCAGTTCGGATGGAGAAGGTCCGCTTCAGGAGGGAAGCGGGTAGTCTGCCTGTGCCGCTGTCAGCCCCGCTGGGTCCCTTACCACCGGGCATCTTGGCCTTGTGTGCTTTGGGGATGGCCGTGGCCGAGCTGGATGCGGGCACCGGTGAGCCCGTCTCAGCCGGCCATGGATCTTCCGGCATCCGTCGGCACCGGGCTGCCTGTCACCGTGGCACCGCACCGCCGCGCTCCGCGGCCTGTGTTGGCAGCTGCATCCTGTGGCCGAGGTCGGCCGCGGGCTCACCTGGAGCCCGCCGAGGCCACATCTGGTTTCCATTGCTTCCATGAGCCCATAACAAAACACATGGCCCCCCTCAGAACCACATGCCGTTCGTTTCTAGCGCGTTCTCTGTGTTTCTCGCCCCTGGCCTCCCCCATGATTGATGGGTTGCCTCGCTGAAGCAGAGCTGGGACCGTGGGGGCCTGCGCCGTGTGCGCACCCTGTCGGACTTCTGCCCGTCAGCCTGGAGTGGGCTTTGATTGGTCTCTTTGATGTTGTGGAGGCCAGAACGGTGCCGGCTTTCCTCGGAGCCCCGCACTGGCCCCGGGACAGATGATGGCGGTCCTGCCCTACTGGGGACCCGTGGGACTGGGACCCTTGGCCCGGCACTCTTGGAGAGCGGAGCCCGGGCCACACACTGGTGTGGTGAGCCCCAAGTGTGGAGGAAAGAGGTTGCCGGGCCCTGCGAGGCAATTATCTGTTAAAAAGGCTAATTAGGCCATTTATCTCCTATCTGATAGCGCCCCAGAGGGTCTGGCAGGTCAGGTCGAATTCTGTAACATGTCTGGCTCCCTCCTCTGAATGCGGCCGCGTCCCCTGTCCTCCCTCCCCTCCCAGCGTCCCCACCCTGTGTCATGGTGTCGGAGCACCCCTGGTGCACTCACTCCCCTGCCACCACCCCGCGGGGCTTCTGCTCTGTGGGGAGAAACACCAAGGGCCAGAATGGGTGTTCTGGGTGTCAGGCCGGGCAGCAGGCTAAAGCCTGGGGGGCAGCATAGCTGCTGTGGATGCAAGTGGCAGAGGGTGACCACAGGCCCGCGTGGGAGCTCGCAACAGGGTCCCCTTCCCCCGTAATCTCTCTCCTGAGGACTCCGCCCCTACATGCGGGCGGGAACGTGTCCACGATGAGATGCCAGGGCGTGTGTGAGGGACACGTGGCTCTGCGTGTGTCCATTCTCTCCCCTCAGCTGGGCCAGCTTGGTCCCACCACAGCCCCCCTGATCCCTGGCGAGAGGGGCTTTTGTTGGCCACCGTGCTGTGGCACCTGCCCCCACTGCCCGCGTGTCACTCATGCCCTCCAGGGTGACTCCGCCAGCCCAGCCGCACTGCATTTTGAGGGGCCCCTGGGGCAGGGAGGGCACTGCCTCCCATGGGCAGCCCTGAGTGACCTGGACCTGCCCTCGGAGGCCCTCGGGGAGTGGCTCACCCACCTCCATCCGCTGCCCGTGGGTAGACCTGCTGCTCGAGGGGACAGTGAGGAGTGAGGCTTGGGCCACTGTGGCCCTGTGGCTGGGACGCTCGGGTCTGAGGAGCCATGGCGACTCCTGCACACTTAGAAAGATGAGAGAATGCAGAGGTCGAGACTGCTTCTGCCAGCCACGCCAAGAAGAGTGGGCTTCGGAAATCCGCGCTCCCCAGCCCGCTCTCACTGTTGTCTCGAGGGCAGGCGCTTCCGAGCAGCGCCGGAAACTGGTCTCCAGAAAGTTACCTGTCAACACGGGGCCTGCCTCTCTGCTCTTCTTGCCTTACGAGTGCATGGCCCTGGGGTCCCACGTGTCTCCTTAATCGGGGTCCCTCCCGGTTGACAGGGACTCCATCTGTGGGCTCAGGTGTGGTTGGAGTGGCCCTTTATTTTGGTGCTTGCTGTCTGAGGTGATTGCCTTCCGTCTTAACTGACCCCCGGGTCTCCGGAGAGAGGCTGGTCGAGGCCGGCCACCAGAGCAGGCTCCCCAACCCAGGCGCTCGAGTGCAGACTTCCTTGGTGCCCTGGGCAGGGCTGCTGTCGAGGTTGTGCCCCCCATGCTGCAGCCCCAATTCCGTCTTCAGAGCCCCGAGTGCGGTTTCCATCCTCCTGAGCTGGCATTACAGACTTGATACCCACGCTGGACCCTGGAAAGGAAAGCCTGGCGGGTAACTGTCCATCGGCCTGTCTCGGGGGCCCCCCGCCTGCAGCACCGCAGGAGGGTCAGCAGGTCCCTCGTCACGGTGCGGTGCATGTCCTCTGAGAGCCAGGCTGTCCCGGGCAGCGCGGGGTCTACCGCTGTCTGGCATAATGAGGCATAGACACGGAATTGTCCTGGGTCTGTCCTGGGTCATCAGTGGTTGCTGGGTCCTGGCGACGACCCTGAGGGCGAGTGAGGTGGCCGCTGACTGCTGGGGGTCCGAGGTGCCCGCCGCTCACAGGGCCGTGTGCTGTCTACGCGACCCCAGCCCCCGGCAAGCGTGGGCAGCTCTTCAGTCACTCGTTCTGGGGGTTTGTGTTTGGTTCGTTGTGCCAGGGGCATCGCTGGCTGACTATCCGTTACGGAGAGCCCGGCTCCAGCTTAGGGCGCACAGGTCCTTGCTGTGGTCAGTGATGCCAGAGGCCGGGGCCAGTGGCTCCAGGGGTGCAGAAGCCCCAAGGCGCCTTGGTCTTGCCATGCAGCTGGGTGTTCCCCGCGGGTGGTTGAGAGCGCGCCCCCACGGCGGTGCTTGAGGGCCCTGGCAGAAGACTCTGTCCTGCCGCCCGCGTGGGGTTCCCCCCCAGCCCAGCGCACCAGCCTGCACCTGCTCTCACGGCGGACTTGCCTTGGTCCCTGCGGGACAGGACCATGCACAGGCGACTTGGTCCTGTGATAGCTCGGCAGTTTCCTTTGTTTTCTTGTGTTTTTCCTTCCCCTTCCAGCTCTTTTTCTTTTATTTTTTTAAAGATTTATTCATCAGAGTGAGAGAGCACAAGCAGGGGGAGGGGCAGAGGGAGAGGGAGAAGCAGGCTTCTCGCTGAGCAGGGAGCCCAACACGGGGTTCGATCCCAGGACCCTAAGATCATGACCCGAGCAGAAGGCAGATGTTTCACCCACTGAGCCATGCAGGCGTCCCTTCCGGCCCTTTTTCTTAACTTTGTGATCCATTAGACAGACACCTTGATATGGTGATTCCTGTTTGAGCACAGGGCCTCTGGGAAGGGGTTAATTGTGTGATGGAGACCAGGACGTTCACATGCGTACTGTTATCAGCCAGTTGGTTCAACTGTAGAGTCCAGAGTCTGCTTACTGCTGGCTCGTCCCCACCACCTGGCAGGGCCCCATCCCTGCCCTGGTCTGGGGAGGGCGCTGTCCACAGCTGCCACCTGGCGCCCATATGTGTGAGGGCACCGCCCCGGGCTCGCGGGTCCCATCAACCTGGGTAGTTTCCTCTCCTTCAGGACCGGCAGGGCCCCGTCCAAACAGGACCGCTGCAACACCCCAGCCTCCTTGCCTCGGGCTAGCAGCACTGCTGCCCATGGAGGACGTTAGTCTCCCCTTCTTTGGGCAGCTTGTGTCCTGCGATGGGGAGCAGAGGGTGCTTCCAGCCTCTGGGGTAAAATGACGGTTTTTTAAAGTTTCTTTTCCCACGATGTTTGGTTTTTGCCACATTTGCCAACTTTTTAATGGTGACCGTTTCCTAACAGGCTGCGTTTTGGGCCTGGTCTCCGGCGCCACGGTTACTGTGCAGCCCAGCCGAGCAGTCGCACAGGACGGCTGTGTGGGGACAGGGGTGGTGCTTGGGGGCGGGGGAGGCGCCGCTTTGCAGGCTGTGCCTGTGGCTCTCGTCTTCCTCGCTGCTCATCCTCAGCGTCTGCAGTAAAACGCCCACAGCATCACACATCGGTTTTCCCAGCGGCATTCTCCTCGCGCACCTCGCAGCCCCCGCCCCCAGGCCTGTAGCATGGGGTTGAGTTGTGGCAGGGCGGTTGTCCTGGAGAAGGGGGACCGTAGGCAGATGCAGGCCCCAGGCTGCCGCCCCCGTCCTGCAGCAAACCGCGGGTTCGTGCTGCCATCTGGTGGTGACGGCCAGTATTCCGTGGCGCCTGGCTCTTCTGCACCCAGTTAGGTGTAAATTGCATTTTGACATATTTTTGTTATGAATACACATGAAAAATGACAGTTTTCTGTGTTACTTAGCTGCTAATGATTGAACAGGAAAAAAATAACTGCTTAGGCTCTGCCATTCGACTAGGAAATGTGATTACAATCTAGGGAAAACCGCCCAGTCCCCGTGCTGACGGGCGGTGTAGCCATGTGGAAACACTGCTCAATTAGCTGTGCCGTGCTTGCAGGCCAGAATCCAATTGTGGAGGTGGCCGAGGACGGCCGAGATAAGCCGAAGCTGCCAAATGAGAAAGATGAGATGGAGCAGGCCCAGATTAAGGGCCCCGTGAACGTGCCCCAGAGGGAAGGCGCCAAGGAGAAGCAGGAGGAGGCGCAGTTGGACCGCCCCGGCCAAGGTGGGGGGTGCGCAGTGGGGGAGGGTGGGGGGGGCCTGCCTAAGTTCTGGTCCTTTCTGCCTCCTTCCTGCTGTGACTCAGATGCACGCTCTCCCCCGGCCCCCACCAGCTGGCGTGCAGCTGCCCCTTTTGTACTTCTCTAGAGGTGGTATCCGTGCTCTGATCTGTGAGAGGTGGCACTTGCCAGCCTGTGTCGCAGTGTCAGGCCCTGGGACTCAGTTCACTGTCACTCCTGGGAAGGGGGCCGGGCCACCCTCTCCTGCCTGCCCCCTGACATGTGTCTCCTTCCAGGTGTCGCGGTACCTATGGGCGAGGCCCACCGCCACGAGCCCCCTGTCCCTCATGACAAGGTGGTGGTGGATGAAGGTCAAGACCAAGAAGAACCGGATGGGAATGAACATCCGTCCAAGCACGTGGATGAAAAGGTTCCGGGGGGCAAGGCTCAGATGGCACCACCTCTGTCAGATTCAGAAAGAGAGAGGCCCAGACAGGACCAGGTCTTGGAGGTAGCAGGTGGTCTCCCTGAAGATCCCCAGAAGGTTCCAGAAGACAATGGTCAGCCAGTCATCGAGCCCGTGAAGGAGGACCAGGGGCCAGGCGACAGGGGTCCACAGCCAGGGCCCCAGGCGGTGCCACCCCAGGGGCAGGACGCCCCGGCAGCTGGTGCAGGGGAGAGAGCAGGCGGAGTCCCGCTGCCGGGCCGGGCCGCAGGGGCCGCGGGCAAGCTGGCGGAGAAGAGTGAGCCCGGTGGGTGTCAGCTGTGCTTGTCTTGGCAAACTCCTCTCCCTGAGACGATCCTCCGGTGGGGTACCGGGAGAGGCCAGCAGGGGCAGTGGGAATTGAATACCCCTCCTTCTGCCCCCACTCCCACTTGGCTCCCAAGATCAGCACGTGAGTGCGTGAGAGCAGCAGCCCCTTCCGCAGCTGCTGGGGAAGCCGGGCGTCTGCTGACGTGACAGCTCCCGTGGTATCTGTCACACACTTGTTTGCCGGACCACTAAGCGTCAGGTGCCGCGCTGTTCCTGTGCGTCTGGGCCCTCACGGGCGACGCGCGGGGAGCGCTTGACAGGTACCACGTGGTTAAGTGCTGTCTCGGCGCTGGTTAGGACGGTTCTCGCATGTTAATTGGTGAAGGTAGTTAACGCTGGCTCGCTGCCACGAGCTCATGAGATTGTTAAATATGTTTTTATTACTTCCCTGGTAATCATCAGGTTGGATGTAAACTGCCGACAGAGGGAGGGGCGATGAGGAGGGTGGTTTTAGGAAGCCTCTTCCCCCCCCTCCCGCCCCTCCCCTCCCGCCTTCAGCCCCCACCTCCCCCACCCGCCGCTTCCTTCGGAGTTCTTTGCGGACCTCTTGACTCTCCATGTGTGCAGGTGGGAAGGCTCCCCTCCTGGTGAAGCCGGCCCCTGGGGCCGGGCCGCAGGCAGAGCCGCGAGAGCAGAGGAACGCGGAGGGCCAGGGCGGAGGCCCCGCTGGCAGCAAGCTGGAGGGTAAGGCCTTTGCTTCCTTGCTGCACCCTCCCCGGGGCCCAGAGCCATCTGCCCCTTCCTTCCAGACCCACAGCGATGACAGGGAAGGAGCCGCAGATGCCTGTCCTCCCCTGGGGGACGTTCGAGTCCCCCCCCCAGCCTCCGTACTTCCTAGCTTCCGACTGAAGAAAGACCTGAAGTAGTCTCCCTTGCCCACCAGCTGCTTGCTCTGGGTTTCCCCGCCCCCCGGCACAGTTTTGTCTCTCTTAAAAAAACATCTCTTGTCCTGTCACGTGGTTTTCCGTTCGCCTTCGTGGCGCTCTCGGAGCAGCCATGTCAGTGTTCCTCACTGAGTGGTGTTCGGCACCGCCAGGGCAGGGGCGCTCCTGCCTCCAGACACTGCTTATTTTCAGGAGGTGCCTTCGTGGCCCAGGTGGGAGGGCAGGTGGCTGTTGCTGCCCACCTCACCTCAGCCTCCGAGTGTCCCCCCATAGCTCGGGGACGCTTGTGCCTATCTGCGGTGAAGACCCAGCTCCTGTCCCGAAACAAAAGCTTGTCACACCCTTTGTCTCCAGCAGTTAATCCTCCTTCAGACCTTCATGCCTGTTTTGGGGTGACCCCCCCCAACCATGTGGCCCAGCCGTGTTGGGCGGTGGCTCTGTAGTGTGGGTGGTGGCAGCCTTCCCGGCGGAGATCTCCTGTTCTCATTTCATTGGTGACCAGGTGACCTCTGCACACCTGCCCCCCAGTTAGAACCCCACCCACCTCCCGGCATTGCCGAGTTTGTCCGCAGAGCAGCCCCGTGAGCTGTGCAAGGGTGCTTCTCGCTGAGCCCCCCGGGGTCTGGGCATGTGGATCTCAGGGGAGCAGCTCTGGGGGCCGTTGCGAGACACACATGGCCCGTGGCACCCCCCAGCTGCCCCCCAGCAGGTCCTGCGGGGACAGCCCGCCCGGAGCACTGGGCTTGGGGCTGCGTGGAGAACCCGTGGGCAGCAGAGGCCTGAGCCAGGAGGCCCTGGAGGTGTTCTGGAGTTCGGTGGCTGCTCCGGGGGCTTCATGTGCGGTGTTTCCTGTCTGGTTTGTCTCCCTGTGTTCACTGATTCCAGTGCTTATACTCTGTTACTTAAACCTGTTTGATTCTTTCAATTTTTTTTCTTTCTGAAAAGACAATTTTCACGGTTTCCTACTCTGCCTTTCTTCCGTACGCCTCTCAATGGGATGAGCAGCCGAAATCAAAAAGATAGTAGCAGGTACGGATCCAGAGAAGCGCGCTCCCGTAGAAGGCCTGCTCGGGGTCTGAGATGCGAGGGCAGAGAAGGCGCAGGCTTGCCGTCCGCACGGCCCCGCCTGGGGCCACCCACGTAGCCTGCCCCCCGGGCTTGGCTCCAGCCCCTCAGCGGGGCTCCCCCGATGCCCTGACTCCTTTCCACAACACCCTGGTCCTGGAGGACGGTGGGTGCTCTCTGTATGCGCTGCCTGCTTCAGGCCTCCCCTCGAGGACCAGAGCCTGCGTGGAACTTCTGCCACGAGCGTGGCCCGATATTCATGAGTTCTGCACGTGTATTAACATCCATCTGTGGCCTGGCGGGCTGGGCTCTGCCCGTGGGCACGGCTTGTCACCACTCTGGTCCACATCTGCCGCATGTCGCTTCTGGCCGGACATGACGTGGCACCACTTCCCCTCCTCCTCCAGCCTCGGTCCCGGGCTGGTCCCCCAAGGCGCCGGGCAGGCTGGGGCCCGCTCCTCCAGCACTTGCCCTGGGGACGGGCAGTTTTGGCAGCACGTGGGGCTGTCCTTGTCCTGTTGACTGTTACGTGGCCATGAGCCATGTGTACCCAGGGTGACAGCGAGGCTCATGGCCGAGGTGGCTGGTCTAGAGCCCTGGGGGGACGGCATGGCGCGCTTCCCTCATACGGAGCCCCAATCCAGCCCACAGGATGTGGCCTTTCTCAGGCAGGTGTCTTTGTGACCTTAGGGTGTCTAGATGAGGGCTGGGTGGGGAGTGGGGACTGCTGCACGGGGGCCCGTCCTCTGCGTGCCTCATCCGTCCTTCCGTCTGGCTCAGTATATTCCTCACGGGCCTCTGGGGTGGGGGGAAGCCGACCCTGTGGTACCGTGGCAGGCCACAAGTCACCGTTGGGGAGGACGGGCCAGCACGTCTGTGTGTGCCCAGCATCTGAGGCCTCGCCAGGATGTGTGCTGTTACCACTCCCAGAACATCCTTCCTTCTGAACTTGCCCACCCCCAGCCCTGACTGCTCACGTCCTCTTTCACAGTCTCCTGTTTAAAGACATACGTGTTGTAGCCGGTACATAAGCCAGGGCTGCTCGCGGGAGGTAGCTGACCTGGTGCCGAAGCGTTCGTAGTGAAAGGCGAGCTCCCCTGTGCTCCCCCAGGCGGCTGCTGCTGGCTCCGGGCGCTCAGACTCGGGGCCTCTTTCGGGCCCACGTTCTGGGTTGGGGGTGTGGAGAGAGCGGGGCGGGTCCTCTGACACACACCTGCTGTGCTGCCCCTGCCCCCTGTGCCAGCCTGCAGTCCGTCTCCCGGGTGGCGGTCAGGAGCAGTGTCAGGACCCCTTTGTGTGTCAGCAGCGGCCTCTGCTTCACCAAGGCCCCAGTTCTGGTCTCTGCTGGAAAGAAAGACAGTTCTGTTTGTCTTAAATTCTCACCTTGGAGGAAACTTCCTCAGAGCGCTGGCTTCTGTTTCTCGAGCAGTTTGTAGCGTAGCCCACCCGGCCCAGGACACCGCCATCATGGCCACGGCGGCTCAGACCTGTGTGGCTTCTCAGCGTTTATTCCCGGGCAGCAGTCTGAGCAGCTGGGCCCCTGCTGGGCACATCTAAACCACAGGCCCACGTGAGCCCGTGCGAGCGAAGGGTGTCCCGGGGAGGGTCCCGCAGGCGACCTGGGCCGTCGCCACGCGTCACACCACCCTTGGCCCGGCACGGCGCCTGTGCAGACGGGGCGGGCTCTGACTGTGTTCTCCCCACGCCAGAAGCCGGCCGGGCGGAGATGCTGGACCACGCCGTCCTGCTGCAGGTGATCAAGGAGCAGCAGGTGCAGCAGAAGCGGCTGCTGGACCAGCAGGAGAAGCTGCTCGCGGTGATTGAGGAGCAGCACAAGGAGATCCACCAGCAGAGGCAGGACAGCGAGGAGGGTAAGTCGGGGCAGGGGATCGTGACAAGGCGTGACCGCCCGCGGTGTCTCCTGGTGACCACGTGTGGCTGGATCCGTGGCTCCGGGGCCTAGAGTCCCTCTAGGCAAAGTTCTGATTCGTGTTTAATTGCTGGCGAGTTCACCTTTCTAGTCCCTGTGCTGGTGGCTTGTGCTCATTTCCGCGGTTACACTGGTGACTTTCTTCTCTTGCAGCTGAAGTGCAGCCCGAGCCTGGGGAGGCCGTGCCCCGAGGTAAGGAGCAGGAGGCTCACGACGGGGGCGCAGCGGGACATCGCCCCCAGCAGCCTTTGGGACCTGCACTCGGAGCTCCCGGGCATCCCCCCGCTCCACTCCGGGGACATGGCCAGCGGTCTGCGGAGGAGCCCGAGGGGGCTGCAGGCAGAGCTCCAGCCGGTCCTCCTGGTGCCGCCGACACGGAGCCCCGGGCAGCCCAGGCTGAGCCGAGGAAAGGCCAGCAGGGCGCTGCGCCCGAGGCCGCCGGTGCTGGCGTGCCAGACCCTGCCCAGGCGCCCAGGAGCCCCGAGAAGCTCGTCGCTGGCGAATTCCCCGAGCAGGGTCAGGACACTTTTGTCAGAGGCTCCCATGAAAGGAAGAAATCCAGAAAAGAGGTGGCCACCGGTGCCAACGTTCAGGAGGCAGATGTGCCAGGGACGAGAGAGATTGGGGACCCTCCCGTGAGGTCCCAGCCAGTGAGCCGAGACCGGGGCCCTGTAGGCCTGTCCAGCAGGTCGGGAGGGGCAGCTCCTGGGGCCCAGGCTGAGATTCATCAGCTGCAACACCGGGCCGTTTCTCCTGGGCAGCAGGGCGGGCAGCAGGGTGGTCACCTGGAGGCCAGAAAGGAGGCCGTCGGTGGGGACCGTGTGCCTGCTCCGGGGGAGGACACTGCCGTCCAAGAACCAGAACGGAGGCGGGACCCTGATCCGGGGCCCAAACCAGCTCTCCCTGGGGCTCAGAAGCCAGACCATGCCAAACCCAACCGAGACCTCAAAGTCCAGGCTGGTTCTGACCTCAGGAGGAGACGGCGGGATGCGGCTCCTGCGGCAGGGGGGGACCTGGCCCCAAGGGACAGGGTCATCATCAGCTTTAACCCTCTCCCAGATGTGCAGGTCAACGACCTCCGCAGCGCACTAGAGACCCAGCTCCACCAGGCCGCGGGGGGCGCTTTACGGGTGGTCCACGGCCGCCAGGTGAAGCAGCTGGCTGGGGCCCCAGAGGAACCCTGAGCAGCCACTAGCGACCGCCGTCCTCCTGGTCAGCGGGTCTCACGCAGCCACGCTGGGGCCACGTGGGCACGGAGTTAGAGGTCACACTGTGGCTGGGGGCCTGAAAGGCCTCTCAGCATGGCCTCACTGTCCAGACGGCCTGTGCCTTCTCCATCCCGCATCTTAAACTTGTCCGAGTGACTGAGCTCACCAGGACTCAGACGATGCAGCGTCCGGTTGGACCTTGGGAGCGGCTGGCCGGGGAGCGCGGCCCCGACGCGGACGCGGGCCACCGTGAGGGCCCACCATGCACCAGACTCCCGCTCTCTCTAAACGGTCGTTGTGAATGTGATGCCCCGAGCGTCGCGGAGAACCGTAATGAACTGCCTCCACGCAGCGGCTTGGTGGACGCACTTTCGTGTCTGCGGGGCATGGGGCCGGGGCTGCGGGCGTCCCGGGGGTCAGAAGGCTGCCCGAGTGTGCACCCGCCTCTTCCCTTGTCACGCTCCCTCTGCTTTCCCAAACTATAAAGTTGTTTTACGAGTCAGAAACGTCACGCTGTCTGGTCCGTGCAGCCAGTGTGGAGCTGTGCCGGTGGTCGTGAAAGGACGTCTGCTGACCAGACCTCAGGGTGGCCCCGAAAAGACCCTGTGAGCAGCTGGGTGGCGTTTGTGGTGTTCTGTTTTCAAGGAACAGGAGAGCCGGTGGTCACCCCCTGGCCCCCGGGCCGGTGGGCAGGTGTAACCGTGGTGGGCTGCCCATCTGCAAGCCCAGGGCTCATGCCAGCTCTGTTCCCGAGCTCTGAGGGCGGGTGTGCGCCAGACCCTGCCGCCAGGGGCCCTGGGCGTGGCTGCTGGCGGACCGCTGGCCAGAGGTGCCCGGGCACGTGAAGGACCACAGCTGCCGTCACGGCAGCTCCAGCCATGGCGTCTGGCCTCGACTTCCCCTGTGCCTTTGAAATTACATTTATTGTTTATCGTATTTCCTGCGTCCTCAGACGGCCTGACGACTAGAAACGAGTAACGAAAGGCAGAGCTGGTTTCTCCTGACCCCAGGGGCCGGTGCTGGGGGGACAGGAGCAGACGGGCACTGCTCCTGCAGCGGAAAGCCCCTGAGAAAGGAGGATGGGTCTTGGGGTGCTTCCTGTGCTTAAGTAAAAACAATTCCAAACAAACCATACTCAGTGGGAAAACGCCTTCTGGACATTTCCCTAGACTGGAACTCCGTTTGTTAATAAATTTTTAGAGTGGGTTCTATTTCTGGGTGTATTTACTTGGGTGTCTTACCTTGACCCAAGTTTCAGGTCTTCCGGAGGTCAGGGCATCCTCCTGCCATCTGCAAGGTCATGTCCTCCTCAGAACGGGGCACCCAGTCCCGCTCCCCCAAACACTCGGGGTCCTCGTCCCAGTTCACACACTCCCAGCCTCCCCAGCCTGCAGCCCCTCAGGGAACCCGGGACTTCGGGGTGGGGTCACCTTGCCAGAACCACAGGTGGTTTGGCTTCTGACCACAGACTTCTGGCGCCAAGACCGGCAGGTGCAGTGAGCGGTCCAGCTGGAGCCGCAGCAAGCACGGCCGTCCGCGGGCGACCTTCCTTGTGGGCAGCTGCCCTGGGCGACTGGGCTAGGATCTTACCTACGAGGGCTCCCGTTCTAGGGCAGGGTCGGGAAGCCCGGACGGGCCGGTGGGAGCCAGGCCCCGAGAGTCCAGATGCTGCCCGAGGACTGAGGTGACGATCCAGAGGCACGTGAGGGTTGTATGTGATGGTGCAGCTGCAGGAACGGCCACATCCAGACACCAGTTCTGGGGCATTTCCCTCAGAAACGTGGTCTTGAAGATGGCGTGAGTTTGGGGAAGCCCGAAAGCAAGGATAAAGGCCAAGGAACTTGGAAGGGAGTTTGGTGTGTGGCCCGAAGGGGAGGGACACAGGAGGCTGGAGAACTGGGAAGGGGCCTGGAGCCATTGTGCCCAGCAGAGACCCACCGAGGCTGCCGAAAAAAGAGTGGAGAGACTGAGGGTCTGGAGAAGCCACCCTTGGAGCTGGGTGAGGGAGGAGCATCGGGGTGAAGAGCGCTCGGCTCCCAGGCCTGCCCTTTCCTGCTCCGGCCCTTGGTGTGTGTGGGGTCAGGGTGCAGACCGCCCCCCCATCACTGCATGGATGCTGGACTCTGGCAGGCCGGGGTGACCACGTCCCTCGGAGGGGCTCCTGGAGCACTGTCCCCAAGTGTCCAGCGGGCGGCGCTCCAGACCTGAGGACTCCTTGAGCTGTGCACACACCTGTGTATGTGTATGTGTGCACGGGCAAGATGCTGCATCCGATTTCATTCTCAGGTCGAGGGGCTGGGGTGGGGGACAGGGAAAGTCAGGAGGGCTTGGGCTCTGACCTGAGGGGGCGGCAGAAGGGCAGGTGCCCCACAGTGTCACTACCGCTGGGCTCCTCAGCCAGACCCTCCCTGGGCCGGCTGGTGCCTCTAGAAGGGCAGCCCCCTCCTTTCTTGCCTTTAAGTCTAGAAAAACCACCTGAGGTGGCTCCCCTACCCGTGGCTCTTTTTCTCGTGGCTCTGGTACATCCTGTAAACTGCTAGCTACGTCTGGTGGCTCTGTTAAGTTCAGATAAGCTATTCTGGATGAAAATTCTTTAAAAGGTGAGAATCCTGAGCAGCGTGTCGGAGCGCGGCCGGCACACACTCTGCATACAACACAACGGGGCTCTTGCGTGGTCTGTCACGGTCTTTATTGTCGCTTCATTGTGTCTTACTCTAACCCAAATCGTCACACACACACGATGCACGAAAACCAACTCGCCCTCTGCCCACAACTCGCCCTGACATGCCCTCTGTCCTTTCAGCTCTAAAACCCTCAGATGTTTTAGACGTTTGTCCTTGGGGCCGTCAGCACCAGGCGCCTGGCTCTGCTCCCTCGGGCACGTGCTGCGCTGGCTCGTCCATCCTAAAGGCCTCCCCTCAGGGTCTTCTTGGCCTGGAAGAGAAAGGATTTGGTATGAACGAGTAAAGTTAGATGAGACCGCAGAACAAGACCACCCCACCAAATGCTGCCTGGCAGCAAACGCCTTACCGAGAGTCTGGCCACGGACGCCAGCCGGCATGGATGCGTGGCAGGGGGCTCGGCTCCTCGACGCTGCCACAGGCCAAGGGGCTCTATCTGCTCCGCGGCAGTGTGCCCCCGAAGCCGCACCCCCCTGGACCAAGCACTGCAGACAAACCCCCCAACACGCACACGCACACCACGCTCGGTGGTCGAGAGGCAGAGGGCACTTCTCATAGAGAACACTGCGGTGAAGCACCGAAACACCTGTTCCCCGGGACAGCTGGCTGGACAGGAGCCCATCGCCCTTTCTGCCTCCTCACGGACTCCCCACAAGTGCCGTGGACTACAGCAGAACAGGCAAAAACGCGCTCCTCCATGCAAGTCCTCGTGGTGAGAAACACTCAAGCACCTAGTTCCCGGGCCGCAGTTCAGTCGTCTTCCGTGAACAGCTCCAGCACGCGGGGCGCACACCGTGGGGACGTCTTTATGTGATCGCCGCAAAGGCGAGTAAAGATGCCTGTTGACAGGTAACTCCTAACCACAAAACGTGGTACAGAAAGACCTGTGTGTAACTGACACGTCTGGTCCATGTCTTACACGTAAATTCTTCCAAGCGGTAACCCCTCGTCCCCCGGGGAGGGCTGTAAAACAAGGAAGCCGCCCAGAGGACAGCTGCGACCCTGGGTGAACGGCCCAAGTCAGACTGGAGGCTGGTGACGAGGGATGACTGGCGGCGGGGGCAGGACGAGGCCAGAGTGTCTCGGCCGTTGTAATCACCAGGGAGCTCGTGTGCCCGCGTGTGTCGGATGCGGGTGGCGGCCGTGGCGGGCGCACAGAAGCGCCCTATAAGTCCGAGGGGGAAGGCCGCTCGTGCACTGTCCTCTCCCTGGAGAAGCAGCCAAGCCACAGCCAGCCACTCCACTCAGGATGATCGCGGAACGTCAGGGAATGGCCTCAGGTTCCCTGATTGCTGCCGAGCTCACCCAGCTGCCCAGTCTGCTATCCAGTTCTCTGCACCAGCAGCTCCGGAGAACACATCTGGTCACTGGCGTCACGGCCCAACCCAGACCCACTGGATCAGGGCACCAGGCCAGGACCTGCATCGCAGGCAGTCCCCTCCTCATGCCACCTGGAACCCCCATCCAGGTTCCCTGGGCGTGTCTGCATCTCCTCCAAACCCACTTGCTCCATACACTGTGATTCTTCACTTCTGCTGGGGCTGGCGATATGCACAGACTTTCACTGGCTCGGCATCCGATCCGACGGGGATCAGAATCTGATGCCTCAGAAACAGAAGGGAGCGGTGAGAGTCCGACCGTTCCCACCACGGCCCACTCCGGGGCCAGCGAGGGCTGACCAGCCCAGGAGAGGGACCTGCTGATTCCCCTCCCACCCTCGCGGCGGTCGGGGGTGCCCTCAGGCCCGGGGCTGTCACCGCGCGCACAGCACACCCGAGGGGCCCTAATCACCCGGGAAGCTAAGACCGCAGGTGCCGAGGCGCCCGGGGTTCGTCTGGACACTACGGCCCGGCCACGGCACCATACGGACTTATAGGGCGGTTCCGCGCGCCCGCCACGGCCGCCACCCGCATCCGACACACGCGAGCTCCGCGGCGCCCGGCACCGAACGCACGGCAAGGGAAAGCAGGCCGGCGGTCCAGCGCGGGTCCCGCTGTCCCTCCCTAAGGTGGGGCTGGCAAGGGAGAGAGCAGGGGAGGCGCACACCTACCGCCGCAGCGAAGCAGCTCCGCAGGGCCTCGAACTCCTGCGCACAGAGGTCCTTCGTCAGGCGGCCGCCTGGGGTCGTGGACGCCTGCACGCACCTGCCGTAGGCTGCTGCCTGGGGGCGGGTGTGGAAGGCGAGGATCGCGGCGGCCCCCGCGCCCGCCGGCCACCCGGGGCAGACCCCGCCCGCGCCCCGCCCCGTCGGTCACCGCCCCACCCGCGCAGGCCCTTCCTGTCCCGTAGGCACTGCCCCGCCCGGCAACTCCTCACCTCGGCCCCACAGGCCGCTAGGCGTTCGGGGAAGGCGCGGAGGCGGCCTCGCACGCGCCCCCACACCGCTCCGTTCCCCGACATGAGAGGCTCCTCCTGGCACCCATGGGCGCCGCCATCTTAGGTCCATCCTCTTCCGGCGCCCTGCGGCTCGATAGGCGCTTCTTCCGCCCGCGGCCTTCCCTGCGCTTCTTGACTGGCCAGGCTTCCCCAGCCCCCGCCCCTCTTCCGGGACGGTGCCCGATCTCCCCGAGCTCTGCAAGTGGCTCCTGGATTTGTCTGTCTTGGATCTGAGACTTCGGATTGGCTCAGGCTCAAGTTGTTTGTCGAAGTCGGCGCCGGGACCCGCCCCACGCGAGCGATTGGCCATCCGGGCCAGGCGCGCTCGGTGATTGGAGGGGGTTCGGGGCCGCGCCCGCGGGCGGGGCCGGAAGGTGACCGGTATCATGGCGGCCACGCCGCCGCTGCGGGACCGTCTGAGCTTCCTGCACCGGGTGAGTGCGGGCGGCCGCGGCCCCACCCAGCGCCCGCTCGGCCCCTGCCGGGGTTTTCTCCCGGGCTCGGCAACTCTGCCGTCCCCCACCGGCCCTCTCCGTCCCCAGGGACGCGGCGTGGACAGGTCACGCCGACCGTGCGTCTGACCCACCGGGGGCAGTGCGGCCCCGGGGACGGAACCCGAACTGGAAAGGCAGCTGGGAGCCCCGGTTTCTGGTTTCTTGCCCAGCCCAAAGCAGCTTTGCAGAAAAACACAGCCCCGGAGAATGTCCCAGATAAACCTAGCCGGACACCCGGGACGTCCCTAGCCCGGGGGAAAGCGCTGAGCTCGGGTCCAGTCCGTGCCAGGAGCACCGAGGGAG
Source organism: Ursus arctos (assembly GCF_023065955.2). Classification (NCBI taxonomy): domain Eukaryota; kingdom Metazoa; phylum Chordata; class Mammalia; order Carnivora; family Ursidae; genus Ursus; species Ursus arctos. The sequence continues at coordinate 1,717,249 of NW_026622919.1, forward strand.
GAGTGGGGCTGGGCAGCGTCCGGGCAACTCAGCAGTTGTGTGTGGGTTAGGGTCCCATCCCCGCGCCGGCCGGAGGCGGGCCCTGTCCTTCCTAATCCTTAGCTTCCAGGGGCCTTCAGTCCCTTGAGAAAGACCTCCTGACTTGTAGGAGACCCGGGTTCACAATCGTGAGCCTTTCTCAGGAAGTGCTTCAAGAAGCGGAGGACGGGGCCTGTCGTTGGTGTGCCCAGGACACAAGCGGGTTCTGCTGGCGGCCTTGAGCTCTCTCAGGCAGGTGTTCACGGGGCTGGCCCCTCAGTTCTGTCAGTGCAGAACCTCTACTCTGTGCCGAGGGTTCTACGAGTCTCTCCAGCTCCCTTTTGGGTCTTGGTGGACAAATAGCGCGAGTAGGGCACGTACGCAGCCTCACACGACTTCCAGGCACCTGTCCTTGGGACCCCGGACAGCTGTGATTCAAACTGTAGTCCACAGTAAGCGCCTCAGGGAGTCCACGTGTCCCTGACGTTGTGCGTCCAGCGTCCTCACCGAGATTCACGCTCCCCCCGGTGCGGAACAAGGTGGGAATGGGTGTCTCGGTTTTTAGCCCGGTAATGCTCACTTCTCAGGACTCTCGCTCGCTCCCTTTCAGCTCCCGATTCTCCTGAAGGGAACATCAGATGATGATGTCCCGTGTCCGGGCTACTTGTTTGAGGAGATCGCCAGTATCCTTCGTCGTTACCCACGTGCAGGGCCCTGGAGCAGCTTCTCCTGTCCGGAGGAGGTCCACAGCTCCTTTACTGTAGAGACCAAGTGTGGGTGGGTCCAGAAGCCTCATTACTGACCTTGCAGGGCCCAGGAGGCCCTGGAAGCCCCAAGCTCTGGAAACCGGGACCTGGGGTGGGTGTTTGCGGGAGGACTCATGAGAAGTCCAGTGGCAGGGAGGCCTGGTTCTCTCCCCAGCCAGGCCCTAGTGTGACCTGGGGTCAGCTCGCTCCTTCCCTAACCCAAGCGCCTACCAGAAATCTCCCACGAGTCCCTGGGCAGCAGTCAGTGCCTCCTGGAGTACCTTTTGAACCGTCTGCACAGTGGCTCTGGCCGAGTGAAGCTCAAGGTGAGTCCCTGCACGGCCCCCGCAGACCCTCCCCTGGGTTGGGGCCCCGGCTCCCGCCGGTGGCTGGCAAAGCAGGAGGACGCAGCGAGTGGGTGTAGGCTGCCCTCTGGGCTGTGCTGCCCTGTGTGACTGTCCCCCAGGTGCTGAAGATCCTGCTCCACCTGTGTGGTCACGGCTCCTCGTCTTCCCTGCTCATCCTCAAACGCAACCCCGCCTTCATCCAGGAAGCTGCAGGTACCGGGCACAGGGGAGAGAGCAGCCAGGGTCCCTCAGCCGACCGCCAGAGGCACCCCCCCGCAGCTCCGGTCTTCTCCCCAGCACCCCATACTCCAGCCGCCACCTTCTCTGACCTGCGCCTTCCCCTTTTGGCCCTTGCTGCACCTGCCGCATGGGGCAGAGTGGCTTGTTTCTGCCTGTGTGCCCTGCCAGGCCTTGGCGGCCGAGACCTGTCCTGCCTGTTCTAGTACCTGGCATACCAGAGGCACTCTGCAGGCCTCTGTGCCGTCTCCCATGTCACAGGCTCTGTCTCCTTACCAGGGCTGCTCCTCAGGGCCCGAGACAGGGAGCGCTACGAGCTTCTGCTTCAGAAGGTCTGTGGGAGGCCATCAGGAGGGGTGGGGCTCTGGCCTGTCGTGGTCTAACTCCGTGTCTCACCCCCACCTGCACTCAGGCCAGGGGCTGTCATACATCTTTCTCCCTGACTAGGACTTGGGGGGATGTAGCCTGAGGCCTTCCCCTCAGGTAAAGCAGGAGTTCTGGCCGCTGGTGGTCTCGGGGGCACAGCACCCACAGACCCCACCACACGCAGGGCTTGGCCTTCAGGCAAGAACTGTGCCCACTGAGCTGTCCCTGAGAAGGGAGCACTAGGGAGGGGGACTGAGTGGCTCTTGGCACCTGGTGCTCACCAGGGACCCTCCACAGTTATGCAGCACATCCCACCCACCAGGTGCTGGGATACCTCCCACACCCCGAGACCACTGTTGGCCCTTCATGGAGGGCAGGGCTGAATGAGGGTAGGCACTCAGGGCCCGGGAGAGCATTACCGCACAAAACCCAGACGCTGCCCCAGGTGTCTGCCGGGGCTTGTGTTTGCCCCAGTGGGCTCCCCAAAACTTGTGCACGGAAACAGCATGCTCGTTGATCTTCGCCGACCAGTGGGTCTCGGCGGGGCCAGCGGCGGCCCGTGCGAGTCATCACGTCTGTCCCCGCCCCTGGAGCGTGGGTGGAGCGGCACAGGACGCGGCAGACAGCGGTTCTCTGTCGGCACCAAAGCCTCTCTCACCATAGGGCGACTACCAGTGAGCAGTCTCAGTCCGCTGTGCTCTGAGTGCCGACCCCGGGAGACCGTGCCACCGGCCGTGGGGAGGTGGGGCTGTGACAACAGGTGGCTCTGGGGCAGGAGGCCCTGCCGAGGACTGCCTCGGCTCACGCAGGAGGGGCCAGGTGCCCTCCCTTGTCCATTGCTGGTTCAGCTTCCGGCCACCAGTCCTGGCTGGGCCCAAGGGCTGATGTGTGCGCACGCTGGGCCATCTGCCAGGGTGGAGACGGGACAGCGCTGGGGGTGGGATGTGACACACGAGACACGTGTGTGACAGAGGAGACAGAGAGAGCCTAGGGTCATTTAATCCTTTCTGAGAAAATCTCATTTGCCACAACTCACAGTTTTTGAAAGATGGAACTTGAAGGCCGTGATAAAGAACGGGGGTCTAATCATCAAGTCCCTGGGAACCGGGGTTTGAATTGGACGAGATTCACTTGTGTCCCCTCTGGGTGGAGAGTGAGTTGAGGGAGGTAGTTAGGCTGCCAGTGCAGGAACTCAGCTGAGAGAGATAGCAGTGGGGTCGGGGAGAGGGGCCCCTCGTCACACTCTGCAGGTTGAATCACAGGCCTGGCTGCCGTGCGCGTGAGCAAGGGGGCAGCCAGGGGCTGTGGGGGTGCGGCCTCCATGGGCCAGGACGGTGGTGTGGCTCTGAGAAGCAGCCTGGGACAGTGGGATGAGGGGATCTAGGGGCTCCCCAGGCTTTGGCCAAGGAGCAGAGGTGTTTTGGGGAGCGGCAGGTCCCCCAGGCTGGTGGCTGCCATAGGAACTTAGACCGGGAAGTGATGTCATGTGGGGGGTTTGAGATCAGACCTGTGCTTCAGGATGTTTACCCGGACCCTGGGCATGCCGGGGTCACCTGCCAGGGGTCAGAGCTCTAGGGGCGCATGGGGGTCTAGGCTGGGATGGGCTGCAGCTCAGCACCCCTGGGGGGTCAGCAGCACGTACTCAGTTCTGTCTCTCTGGCTCTGCCCACAGTGTTCTCAGGGCCTCCAGATCCTCTCCATGGAAACAGCTTGTACCAGAAGGTGCGGGCGGCCGCCCAGGTGAGTCCAGGATTCAGGTCAGTCCCAGGACAGCGACGAACATTTGTCCTTCTCCCGCCACCCCGGGACCCTGGCTCTGCTCCTGCTGCGGGACCAGTTTCCCCGAGCCTGGTCCTCAGAGAACCATGGGGACGGGGGGACAGCAGCCAGACGGCATGCGCTGAGCGTCCTTCTCCTCCTCGTCTAGGACTTGGGGAGCGCCCTGTTCTCTGACAGCTTGTCGCCTCCACCTCCCTCCCAGCTGCCTAGGGCCCTGCCTCCCACAGGTACGTGACCTTGTCTGTCCCTGCCACCGAGTTGTCCCTCTGGGCAGGGCTCGGGGTCCCTTCTCCCCACCTGCCGTCCTTGGCCAGCACGCTGCTCTGTGCAGGGCTGAGGATGGTTGGCCACGCTTGTGGCTGACGTGGGCCTTGCCCGCAGGCATGGGCTCGCAGTCCAGACCCCAGAGCGCTCTCCAGGGCTTCGGCTACAGCAAGGAACGGGGCCACACGGGTGAGTGCTGCGGGGTCTCCCGGGTGCAGGGCTGAGGGAGGGCCTGGCAGCTCAGGCCTGCCAAGGCGTGGAGGGCCGTCTGGCCAGGCTGGTGTGCCTGGCGCCTGCGGTCTTCTCTGCCCGGGCCTGCGGGACAACAAGGCAGGGCGAGTCTCCTTCACCAGCAGGAGAGAAGCCGGGCTGAGCTTCAGCTGCACATGTGGGCGCGCAGCCCCTGGCTCCCTGAAGGGCTGGAGGGCAGAGGGTGCTGGGCCTGGCTGGGACGGAGCAACTTCGAGCGGGCGCGGTGCTGGTCGCGGGTGGAAGCAGCCGGCTCTGTGTGCGGGGCGTGTGCTCGAGGCCTGCCGCGGTGGCCTGTGTGCTACCCGTTCTTGTCACAGCTCTCAGACCCCCCAGTGCTTGGGGAGCACTGACTCCTAAAGCAGGTCTGGCTCAGAGGCCTCGCCTCTTCCTAACACGGGGGTGACGGTGGTTGGTCCCTGTAGGGCACTCGTGGGAAAGGGCATGAGCTGCCGAGGGGATTGAGCTCCAGCGCAAGTGTCACCTCACAAGGTCCCCTGCTCCCACACGGGGCGAGGGGACCGGGGGCATGGTTTCGCCGTAAGCTGTGGAGCGCCCAGGCTCCGTCAGGCCTGGGGATATACCGAAGCAGGATTTCTTGGGAAAGCTTCTGGAAGGACCCAGATCCCTCCTATGGTCTCTGTTCTGAACTACAGCTCAGTTGTCTTCTGGAAAGACCCAGATCCCCCTCATGGTCTCTGCTCTGAACTACAGTTCAGCTCTCCACCTTTCGGGCCCTGAGTGGGAGCAGTGTCTCCTCCTGGGAGATACGGGAGAGCATGGGGACGGGACCAAAGAGGGCTGTCACCCTCTCCCTGTGGCGCAGGTTCTGCGGGCGAAGCCTTCCTCTCCACCATCCAGAAGGCTGCAGAGGTGGTGGCCAATGCTGTGCGCCCCGGGCCTGAGAGCCCTGGCACCCAGAGGTCCCTCCCGCGGGGCGATGCCTACCAGCCTGCCATGACGCCTTCAACCAGCCGTGGTGGCCTGGTTGTTGGGAAGCCGCTGTCCGGAGCCCTCCCAGGTGCCCGAGGAAGTGGTGAGACTCTTCTGGGGGCTCTGGCTTTCCCTGCCAGGGTTTGGGTGCGCAGCCCCTCCCTGTTCTCTGCTGAGGGGAGGGGGACGGTGGGGAGGGAGGGGCAAGACTCCTTTAGTAGCAAGAGCCGCAGGCTCCTGGCTCAGGGAGGGAGCCATCGAGACGCGGGGGAGGAAGGCAGCGTGCCTTGCATGGGGTCGGGGAGCCCCGCTCTGCTGGTCCAGCCACGCCTCAGAGGCGGCATGCTTTCCCATGCTCCCTTGGCCGCGTGGCGCCCCACAGAGCCTTTCACCGACTTGGTGCACGTTTACCGTGGCCTCTACGGTGGTTTCCTTGTCCTATAAAGGTTACGTGCAGCATATGGACTCTGCTTTGCCAGCTTCTTGCCAGTTGCTTGGGGTAGAAACGCAGGTGTGACAGTCCCAAAGGCTCCCTGTGCTCAGATACAGATCTGGGACCCCAGCCCAGCTGCTGCTGGTTCAGCCAGGACAGCAGTGACTCCGGGGCCAGGGCCAGCCCCCACAGCACGCACATCCCACGGGGGGCAGCAGACAGCAGCACAGGTAGATCACAGAGCCGGGTGTGTGGCAAGGAAGGACAGCGGGATGGGCGTCAGGGTGATCTGTGCCTCTGCCTCTAGCAGAGGCTTCTGGGAGTTCGGCTGGTGTGAAGGAAGAACAGCAGGACTTCCTGAGAATTGAGTGCTACCCGGTCAGGCCCTGCACCTCCTGCCACGGGCCGGCACCCCCCTGGCCTTTGGTGCCCGGTGCTGCTGGGTCTGCATGGGCTGGCCTGAGGGCAGGCGTGTCCCGGGCCAGCGGTCCCTGCCCTGAGCCATCCGTGTGAGGGGTGCCCTGCTCTGTCCCTTGTCACCTTGTGCCTGGTGTCTTTCTGGAGCTCAGGCCCTTCCCTGGGTTTCCTGGTCCAGGTGCCCTGGGGAGGGCGGTATGAGGTGGGTCAGAGCCCCCCCTCCCTGCGATCTCACCCCCGGTCTTGTCTCTCACAGTCCTGAGACCCCAGCCTGGCCAGGCTGGAGGGGGCTGGGACGAGACAGACAGCAGCTCCAGCTCCCAGACTTCCTCCCAGGAGAATGGTGACCCGAGCAAGGCCTCGGACTCGGGCAGTCGGTCGGGCAGTGACAGCCCCTCAGCGGCCAGCCAGGCACCCAGTGACCTGGCAGAGCGGTGAGTGGGCACCATAGGGCGTCTTCCTGGTCCTTTTTCGGGTCCCAGCCTGGGTGGAGGCCTGATATGGAGGAGTCTTTCTCCAGCCCTGACCACTGTGTCTCCAGCAGGGTTGAGGCCATGACCCTGAGTGACTGCCAGCAGGAGCAGAGCCTGGTCCAGACCGTGACACGTGGGCCACGTGCCTTTCTGAGCCGAGAGGAGGCACAGTGTTTCATCAAAGAGTGAGTCCCCCACCACCCCCGCTCTGGGCCCCCGGCACCCACGCCCGCGCCCCCCTCATGGCTGCCCCTCCTGCAGGTGTGGATTGCTCAACTGCGAGGCCGTGCTGGAGCTGCTGACCCGCCACCTGGACGGGCCCAGCGAGTGCATGCAGATGGTGAGGCCCGGCCCATGGGGCGGGTGCGTGCGGGGGCAGGGGAGTCGGCCGCCGTGGCTAGTGGCCTCCTCAGTGGGGGTCTGCCCTGGGCAGGAGGGGGAGTGAGTATGGGATTCCAGGGGGCCTGCCCCGGGGCTTCCCCAGCTTGGGGCTGCCGTTGGGCCGAGAGGAGGAGGGGAGCTGGTCAAAGGGGCCTCCCTCCTGGGTGGACCCTGCTGACCTTCTGTGTGCCTGGCAGAGAGCCCTGGGCGCCATTGCATCCCTGGGGCGCACCGACCTGCTCTCCCAGGAGCACATCCTGCTTCTCACCCGGCCACGGCTACAGCAGCTCAGTGCAGGCAGTCCCGGACCTGTGACCAACAAGGCCACCAAGGTGGGCAGCAGCCAGGGCACAGACGAGTGGATGAGGGGATGTGTCAGGAGTCCCACATCTGTTCCGTCCAGGCTTTTCCAGCCTTTCCCAGACGTACCTGTACAGCCCTGCTCCTTGCTGTGCGGGACAACTCGCGCCCTTAGAACAGCAGCTGGGGTCCCCGGCTCATGGCATTCCAGGCTCGCTGGCCTCTTTCAGTTCCTGGAACCTGCCAGTTCACCTGCCTTACTGCTCAGTGGCTCTGCTCTGCATGCAGCTCCTCCCCACTTGGCTCAGCTCACAGGCAGCCTCCTGCGGGAAGCCCTCCTTGCTTGCTCAGGTGGACTTATCTTTCTCTTCTCCACCCTGGGTCACAATTCATGGGTCTGTGCTTGGCTCCCAGATCCCTTTCTGGCTCCTGGAGGGTAGCAATGGTTTTGTTCCTCCAGAGTCCCTTTTCCACTCCGCCTGAATGGCGTACAGGCCACCTGACTCTCACTGGGGACCGTCTGGGCAGCGCCCCGCAGCTGGGTCCCGGCACCTCTGCTGTCGGCATCTCTGGCTTCTCCGTTCCTCTGTGGCCACAGAAAACTCAGCTCCTTAGTTGCTCGTCTTTCAGTTGTCCTTCTTCAAAGAATTAGTGACCCAGTGACATATGAGCCCCAGTCATAGTGGGATTTCTGGGGACGAGAAAGCGGGAGGAAGCCTTGTGTGCAGCAGTGGGGAAGGACCAGAGGGTTTAAGGCCCCTTCCTTCCCTCGGCATCTGTGCCAGGTGCTGGCGTGGCACCCGACAAGGGACCATCTCTCCCCAAGCCGGCTCGTCGTGCAGCCAGGTTCACCGACACGCAGACGTCGGCTGTGTAACAGCAGGCGTGGCCGTGGGCGGGTGCAGAGGGCATGGCCAGTGTTGAAGCAGGTGGGGGGATGACAGGAGGGAGGAGGTCTAGGCGGGCAGCCGAGCCGCCTGCTTTCTGGGCAGGGGTGCTTGGGAGGGGGGTGTCTCTGTGTCCCCAGGGGCGCACTGGAACCCTCAAGTCAGTCCTCTTTCCTTCCATGTCCAGATCCTGAGGCACTTTGAAGCTTCCTGCCGACAGCGGACCCCCGCCCGGAGGCCCCCGGCTGAGCCGGGCCCGGCTGCTCTCCACATGGGCCCCTCAGACCTGCTGACCGACGCCATGCCTTTCGCCGGGGGCCAAGCCTTCCTGCAGCCTCTGAATCCCACGCTCTTCTCGCTCCAGGGCTCTGCACTCCCCCCTCCCCTGGATGGCTCTTCCCTCTCAGTCCCCAGGGATGCTGAGGAGGCAGAGACCAGACTGGTGGGTTCCAGAGAGCAGGGGGCCCCATCTGAGTGGAGCCCGTTGGGCACAGGCTCCCCAAAAGGAGCACCAGAACGTAGCCCAGGGCCCAGCAGCTGCCTGCAGAGCCCGGCAGCCAGTAGCGGCCGCAGCTCTTTGTTCGCTGGAATGGAGCTGGTGGCTTGTCCCCGCCTGGTGGGGGCCGGGACTGCCACAGAAGAGGCCCCCCAGCCCCCCTGGACGTTGTCACAGAAGGTGGCAGCCAGAGAGCCTCCTGGCCCAGAGCCGTCAGCTTTCCCATTTTTAAACTCATGACCTGGCCAGCCTGAGCCACGCGTGGAGTCCTCGTGGCCTCCGGCCTGTAACTCCCAGGACCCCATGACTTTGTGCTGTTCCGTTTGCCCACAGCCCCCATGTCCCACCAAGGAGTGGTTCCCCTTGGGCATCTGTGGCGGCCCTGCTCTCCCTCCAGCTGCTACCCTTCGCTCACAGAGGACGAGGTGCAGGCCGCTCACCGAGCTGATGGAACAGCCACTCGTCAAGCGTGGGTGATAGGCCAGGAGTCTGCGAGGTAGATGGAGCCAGGTGGCACTGTGCAGAGGAGTCTACGGGGGCCAGCTCCCAACCCAAAGACAGGCTCCCTGTTCTCCTGCAGGAGAAGATGGACCCCCTCACACTGGGCCCTCCTTGTGGGTGTGGTGGCCGCGCAGGGAGAGCCGTGCTGGTTTCTAGGCAGAATTAGGAGCTGGGCGGCTTGTTCAGATAGGCAGCTGGGGGCCTGGACTGCTGGGTCTTCTGCCACGCAGCCGTATGTGTGGCCCCATCTGCAAACAGGCCCCTCTCCCCGTGGCCAGGGGGATGGGCAGGGGGAGCCGTGGGGCAGAAGGCACAGCATGTCCTGCCTGGAGGGGACAGGAGGGGAGGCCTGGCTCCTCAGAGCACACTCACGGGTACCAGGGAGAGGGGCGTCCAGCTCCTCTGTGGGGGACGGGTCAGGAGGAGGCTGAGCCATGGCCATGGCCCTTGCCAAGCTGCTCCCGTTTCCAGGTGACCACCGAGAGGAGGCTGTGGAGCTGCCTCAGTGTCCGCCCCCCCCCCCCCCCCCCCCCCCCGTGTCTCCCTTACCAGAGGCTAGCTGTTTGGACTTGAATCCCTGTAGAGCAGGCAGGCTGACAGCAGGGCCTTGGCAGTGTGGACCTCAGGGTCCTCTGGAGACCCACTCCTGCCTCGCAGAAACAAGGCTTTGTGTGGATTTGGAACCGCTGCCTGGGTCTTTGTTTTTGAGCTCAGATCGCTGCCCCCCTGGGGGTATAAGCAGCCGAGCCTCTGCGGTGCAGATGACTGAACGAGCCACGTGTGGCCCCCGGAGCTGTGGCTGCTTCCTGCAGACTGCCCGGGGCTCTCACACCACCTGAACGTCCTGAATAAACACGAGTGTTTGCACGGACGCTGTTTTTCTTTCCTGTGTGTGCGCGCGTTTCGGTGAAAACAGCATTAACGAGGGGCGCACCAAGAGGACTTTCTGACAGTAGGACAGGTATGGTTTCTTCCTTAAATGCTGGGGAGAACGCCCCAGTGGGGTCGTCTGGTCCTTTAATGTTAACTGTGAGGTTTTAATTGTGAAATTAAGTGTCTTAAGCAGGTGCAGGGCTCTTCAAGTTTTCTCATCCCACATGACTGTCAGGAATTTGTCTTGCAAGGACTTAGTCCATTCCACAGAAGCCTGCTGTCTGCATGGTCTGTAACAATACTCCATCCTTCATTTCTCACGTTGATGACTTTTTCCCACTCTTTCTTGGTTAGTCTGATGAGAAGTTTGTTAATATTTTTTTCAAAGAACTAAAGCTTTGGTTTTATTTATTTATTTTACTGTTTTTATGTTTTGTATTTTATTGCTGTCTTTTATTATTCCTACTGTTTTGGGGTTATTTTTTCCCTTTTTTTTCCTAGTTTCTTTAAGGTGGAAGCTTCGATTATTGATTGAAACCTTCGATTATTGATTTGAGACCTTTCTTATTCTTTTTCTTTTTTTTTTTAAGATTGTATTTATTTATTTGACAGAGAGAGAGAGACAGCCAGCGAGAGAGGGAACACAAGCAGGGGGAGTGGGAGAGGAAGAAGCAGGCTCCCAGTGGAGGAGCCTGATGTGGGGCTCGATCCCAGGATTCTGGGATCATGCTCTGAGCCGAAGGCAGACGCTTAACGACTGTGCCACCCAGGCGCCCCTGAGACCTTTATTTTTCTAACATTAAAATTTTAATGTTGTGAGTTTCTCTCCAGACAGTGCTTTGATTGCATCTGTTGAATTTTGATAGTTTTATTTTTTTTAATTTTTATTTATTTATTTTAGACATACAGCAAGGGGAGGAGCAGAGAGAGAGGGACAAGCAGACTCTGTGCTCAGTCCCACAACCCTGAGATCATGACCTAAGCCGAAATCAAGAGTCAGTTAACTGACTGAGCAACCCAGGCACCCCGATGATAGTTTTATTTTTATTTAGTTCAGAATATTTTCTAATTTCCCTTGCGATGTCCTTTTGTCTAATGGGTTATTATATGTGTCTTTTTATGTTATTACCCTTTTAATTCTGATTTAATAAGAACATGTTTTCTATAACTTCAGTTCTATTGTTCAAGATTTAAAACTTTTGTTGAAGTTTGTTTTATGGCCCAGAATATATAGGCTATCTTGGGGAATATTCCATGTGCATGTGGTCTAGAGAACTACAGACCAGTATCCTTCATGAGCATAGGTTTGGTGGGTTTTTTTTTTTTTATCCTCAACAAAATATTAGCAAAATGAATCCAACAATATATAAAAAGGTTAATATGTCACCGTAAGTGGAGTTTATCCCCGGGATGTAAGGCTGGTTCAACCTCTGAGTATCAGTATAATTCATCAAATTAACACACTTATGAAGAAAAATCATGTTTTATGCAGAAAACACAAGAGACAAAATTCAGCATTTCATTCATGAAAAATCTTTGCGATGAGAAATACAATTTCTTTCACCTGGTTCCAGAGCTAACATCATACTTAATGGTGTAGGACTGAATGCTTTCCCCCCAAGATTGAGAACAAGGCAGTTGTATCCATTCTACTTCTGTTCAGCATTGTACTGGAAGCCCTGGCCAGTTCAATGAAACAGGAAGAAAGGGGGGGCAAATACATTGGAAGGGGAGCTGTTATTCACAGATGGTACTGTCTATAAACTCCCATAGAATCTACAAAAATGCCTAAGACTGATAGTGGGTTTAGAAAGGGCACAGGCTATGGGGTGAATTATACTACCAACTGTATTTTTCCATACTAGTAATAACACCATATACTGAAAGAAGTCAATGAAGGCCTAAATAAACCGAGAGGTATACCATGATCATGGATTGAAAAACTTCATATTATTAAGATGTCGATTCTCCCCAAATTCATCTACAGATTTAACATAATTGTCATTGAGGGATGTCTGGGTGGCTTAGTGGGTTAAGCGACTGCCTTCGGCTCAGGTCATGATACCGGGGTCCTGGGATTGAGCCCCACGTGGGGCTTCCTGCTCAGCGGAGAGTCTGCTGCTCTCTGCCCGCTGCTCCCTCTGCTTGTGCACTCGCTCTTTCTCTCTCTGACAAATAAATAAATATATAAAATCTTACAAAACAAAACATAATCCTCATCAAAATTCCAGCTGGGTTTTTTTGGTAGATGGTAACAAGCTGATACTAAATTTATAGGAAAAGTCAAAATAAATTGAATAGCCAAGGTAATTTTGGAAAAGAAGAACAAAGAGGACACCCACTACCTGATTTGGAGATTTACTGTCAAGCAGCACTGACTGTGGTGTTGGTGAAAGTTCAGACACAGATCACCAGGCCAGTATAGACAGTTCAGAAATGGACCCATACAAATATGGTCAATTGATTTTTCACAAAAGTGTGGAGGTAATTCAATGGAGAGAGGAGAACCTTCTAACAGGTGGTACTGGGATAATTCAACATCCATGCACAGCCCCCCCCCCCCACGCCCAAAATCCCATACTTCACACCTCATACTGAGATTTTCTCAGTTGAACCATAGACCTAGATAGGAAACCACCGGATGGTCTTGAAAGATGAGGGGCGGTGGGCCTCGGGTGCAGGGTCGGTGACCAGGCCCTGGGACAGGGCTGCCTGAGGAAGGGCACCAACGGGCCCCTGGGACCTGCAGGTGTCAGCCCTAAATGGAGCTTTGCCTGGAGGGGAGTGCAGCAGGACCCACGTGTCCAGACGGGCCTCAGACAGGAGGGAGCCTGGAATCCCGTGTGTAACCGGGGACCGCGTGGGACTCCGCGGGACGGCGTCGGCGACCAGAGATTGTTGGGGCCCGGGGCCGCCTGGGTGTCAGCGCAGGCCGGCTTGGTCTGGGGGAACTCTGCCCAGAGCGCCACGCCGCCCACCCCACGCCGGCTCCTTCTCCTCCCTGAGGCTCCGCCCAGGTCCCGCCCCACACTAGCCGAGGCCCCGCCTCCTCCGGCTGCTCCAATCGACGGCCCGCTGCGCCTGGCGGGGTTGGGGCTCAGCCCTTCGCGGCTCCTCCCACGCCTCAACGTCCCGAAGGACAGCCCAGGGGCCCAATGAGCTCTCCGGACGGCCGGAGCGGGCAGCCGGCCGGCCAATCCGGAGGCGGCGCGGGCAGGAAAGGCGGGCCGCCGTGACGAACGGGGGAGGAGGTGCCAGGCTGGTTGCTGGTTGCTAGCTGCCGCCGCTCGCCCTACGGCCCGGCCGCTTCATTGTCACCTGGGCCTCGGAGCCAGCGCCGGGGCGCGAGGTCGCTCGCCCAAAGCCTGAGCCCCGGGCATCCCACCTGGGAGGGCCTAGCACATCCCCCCGCCGGCCGGCCCCGCAGGCTCCGCGCCCCAGGCCCGGCTCGCGCAGGTGAGGGGGTTTCCGCGCAGGTGAGGGGCCCGGCCCGCGCAGGTGAGGAGGGCTCGCGCGGATGCGGGTGTGCGGGGCCCGCGCGGGTGAAGGCTTCCCCCACCCCTTCTCCCCCGTGCAGGGGCGGGCGGGGGTCTGCACGAGGGAGCGGAGTCCAGTCGGCCGTCTCCGTCCCACCACCTTGAGCTAAGTCCTTGGGGGACTGAGAGCTGCTCGGTGGAGAAGCTGCCGGGGGTCCTGCGTCAGCCCGTGTTGAGGGGCCTGGGCAGAGGCTCGGGTGCTGGGACAGACATCTTTGTGTGCAAGGCGAGGTCTGGCCTGGAGGTTTCCAGGGAGAGGCTGTGTTTACCATCCCAGAGCCACGCGTGCTGCTGCTGCCCCAGCGGCTCAGCCGGCCAGCCTGGGTCCAGCCAGCCTGGGTCCCGCTGGGCGTGGCCAGTGCCCTGGGGAGAGGAAGGTGTTAAAATCACCCACACAACCGGAAATGCATGAGTGGGGACACCGGCCCAGTGAGGGACCGTTCTGTGCTCCGCGCTAGAGCTCAGGGGCCCTCCACTATGTGCGTGTGGAGGAGGCCACAGCACTGACCTGCGATGGTCATGGTGTGTGCTTGCTGGCCCACCACCGTTCTCCGTGGCAGGGAGGGCTGTGCTCCTTCCTCCGTGGTCATTCCTGGTGCTGCCGGTTCATGCACTCGTCCACGTCTGTTGCTTGAGTGCCTGCCACGTGCCGGGGGCCGGGCTACGTGGTCCCTGTCCTCGTGGCACTGATGTTCTTACAAGGAGTCAGGCAGTGCAGACCAATGGCCACACACTGACCTGTGTGGCCAGGTGAAGAAAAATACAGCAGGAGAAGGAAGCAACGTGATGGCGACCGGTGGCTCTGTGAGTGACGTCCCAGGGGAAGAGGCCCCAGGCAGAGGGGCCGGCAGGTGCAGAGGCTTGCAATGGAAACAGACTGGCCCAGTTTGAGGAGCAGCAGGATGGCTGGTTTGGCTGAAGCAGAGTTAGGGGCAACGGGTGGGGGGCAGTGAGGAGGTCACAGAGAGAGCAGAGTCAGATCTGAGGGGTATTGAGTGTTTAGATTTTGTTCTCTGTGCCGGGGGGCTCTTGGAAGGTGTTGGGCAGGTTCGCAGTGTGATCTGAGACCTGGTGGACAAAGCTCAGCTCTGGCTGCCGCGTGGGGAGGGGCCGGAGGAGGGGCTGCCGGGCTTGTCCAGGTTCTAGGAGAGGCTGTGGAGGGAAGGGGTGTGTGGGGAGAGGGCAGCGGCAGCAGGTGTGGTGGGGAAGGGGAAGATGTCAGCATGAGATCCAAGTCCTTGGCCTGAGCCAGTTACAGAACGTGACCCCTGGGGAGGGGACAGCTAGAGGCGGACGTCTGTTTTGGTCTTTGGGGGGCTGACGCGCCAGACGCCCGGCTGGTCCTGAGTCAGGAATTAGGGAATGGGTGGGGGCGGCAGGAACCTTCAGCCTCTGTTTGAAGCCTGGGCGCCAGACGTGGGCCCCCAGGTGAGAGGCTGGGTGGAGGCGAGGCCAGGGCTGAGCCTGGGGACCTTCTGCCTTGAGGGTTTGGGAAGAGGAAGGGACAGCCAGGGAGATGGAAGCGTGGCTGGTGCTGGGGGGTGCTGGAAGGGAGGGAGCAGCTGCCACAGCCAGGGTGCTTGGGGGTGTTCCTGGGGGCCCTGAGGAAGCGCAGGGGCTCTGCGGCCAGGGGAGTTGGTTATGGACCCTGGGTCGGGCAGCATGAATCAGACCAAGTCCGGGTTAGAACGCCTGTCATGGAGCGTCCTGCGTGCCAGCCTCACAGCCGCCTTGTCCAAACCTCAGGACAACCCCAGGAAGAGGCACTTTGTGACACTGTCTTACAGATGAAGGAGGGGCGGCTCAGACAGCTGGAGAACCTGTCCTGGGGTGGGGGGTCAGTGCTGCCCCCGGCCACCCTCGGGCAGGGTCCCTCCAGAGAGTTGTCACCTCGGCCCGGAGTCCTGCTCTGACAGGGACCCCCACACACCCCGCGAGGATGTGGCTGGGTGGCGGCGGGCTCCCTGACCTGGCGGGAGGTGGTACGTGGGGAGGCCTGGCTCCTCAGAGGGCGTCCCACTGCATTTCTTGCCTGCTCAGGGCCTGCTCAGCCTCCATGAAGGGCTCCCGGGCCAGCAGTGGTCCCTCCGGCGCCCCCGAGGGCAGCTCAGAAGGTGTGGACCTGAGCCTGACGGGCCTCCCTCCACCTGTGTCCTGGCGCCCCAGCAGTGCTTCCACCGCCAAGCCCATCGCCCGCTCCCTCTCCGTGGTCACAGGCAGTGAACCAAGGAGGAAGGCGCTGGTGAGTGCTGGGGCCGGGGGTGTGCGGGCGTCCCTGCATCACCCCCCCTCCTGAAGAGTCACCCCACCCCTCCGCAGGCACCTCCTGTCTGTTGTCTGCCTGAGGCTGTCGCAGGCTCAGGAAGGACTCCTGCTGGTAGACCAGAGACCTAACTCACAAAGGGGTCAAGGCCAGGGTCGGTCAAGGGTCGGCCGGCCTGAGGCAGAGCCTAAATCCTGCTGGCACCCATCTCCCGGTCCCTCTTGCTCCGCCAATATTGGATTTATTTGCGTCCTCAAGGAGCAGGGCAACCCGTGGGGGAGGAGATGAGCTCCCGGCGGCCTTGAAGACAGCCTGGTGGGCAGGCCGGCAGCAGGTGCTTGGCGGGAGTGAGCCGGCCATGCTGCTCGGGTACCGGATGATGTGAGGGGCAGGCCGGGCAGCCGTTGCCAGAGCCTCCGGGCCAGGCCCCACGCGTTTCCTCCCGGACCCTCACCAGTCAGGGACGAAGGGTTCCCGCGTTGTTCAAGGAAGATGGGGCTTTGAGAGGCTGAGGACCTGGCCTAGCCCAGTGGGCCCTGCCCAGGACCCCACGCTGTTCTTGTTCAAAGAATCAGGAGACCCCTCTCCTCTCCCTAAATCCGTTCTCCGAGGGCTGGCGTGGCGTGCGGTGAACTGGCGAGTGTCTGAAGTCTTCACCTCGGGGTTGCTGATTTCTTCCTTTTACAGGAGGGGACCGGAGGTTCCGGAGCCATCAACAACCTTCGCAGATCTAACAGCACCACGCAGGTCCGCCAGCCGCCAGCCAGCCAGGCCTGGACCAGCCCCCTCAGGTAGCCCCCCCCCCCCCACGGGCCTCTCCTGCCTCTGTCAGCCCCCCTTCCAGCCTCACCAGGTTGGGCCCGGGCTGGCCACCAGGGCCTGATGTGAGCTGTCCGCGGGCCAGCCCTGTGGTGGGGGGTGGGGGGCAGGCGGGATGCATCTTGACCCATCTCCGTGAGTAGGGATGCGGACCCCCAGGCCAGCATCCCCCCGCCAGCTTCTCTCTCTCTGTCCTTGCTGTGCTCTTATCATGGGTGTCGGGGTGGCCGCAGTTCAGGTGGGAGCATCTCCTTCAGGTGTGCTTCTCAGATTATAGCTAAGCAACAGTGCACCAGGCTGTGGGCTTGGGGCAGAATTACGCAGTGGTGACCAGGTGCCTCCCGTCCCCTCGGAAGACCTGCCCGTCTGCGCTCCTGGAGCTGGCCTCCCCAGACTGACTGTCCCTGCTTGGCATCCTCTCTCCTGACCCAGGCCGGCCGAGCGCCCCCACTCCCTGACCCTCATCGAGGGCAGCTCCGGTGGGAAAAAGCGGCTGGCTGGGCTGAGCAAAGCTCCCAGTGAGAAGGGAGCCACGTGGAATGTCCTGGTAAGTGCCAGCGGCTGAGTCTAAGTGTCCCTGCGACAGTGACGCCTGCTTCCTGCCTTGTGCTGGCCGCACCTGCGGGCGGGGCTGGCGGTGGGGAGGGAGTCAGTGTTAGCCGACTTCGGTCACAGCGTGACAAGTGGAGCAGGGGCACGGACGCTCCCAGCCCCTGGGCCATCCCGCCTGCGGGTGAGGCTGTGGGGACACGCCAGGGGCTTGGGGTCAGTGGCCTTCGGAGCACATCGTGGTCTGAGGTGGCTACTGTGTCACCGACAGGACGACCAGCCCAGGGCCTTCACCTCGCCACCGGACTGCCGGAGTCCGAGCACCGTGGACATGCCGGTGGGCCCACGGAGGAGAGAGTGCACTGTCCCCCTGGCCCCCAGCTTCACTGCCAACAACAGGTGAGACCGCCTGTGGGTACTCTCCGTGGCCCCGGCCACCTGGAGCCCCTGCAGGGGGCGCTGTGTGTCTTATTCGTTGGGGGACCTGCGTGCTCTGGAATGAGTGAACGCGTGAATGAATGAATGAATGAGGGAATGAGGGGCTGGCTTTCTCCACCCAAGGTCCCAGGGAAGGAGGCTGCAGGGAGGCATCTTGCACATAAGGCAGGGGCTCTTCTGGCCTGGGGGGCTCAGACGGGGCACACTCCCGCAGGCCCCACCCGCCCTCTCCCCTGCGGGGCAGCTTGCCTCCAGACGACCCGAGACGTCCGGCTTTGCCCCTGAAGAGGTCGGGCCTGGCGAGGCTCACGTGGGGCCGTGGGCCACTGTATAAGGCTCAGCAGAGGGAGGGGCAGACCGTGTTCCCTGCGGCCATACCTGCCCGCTGCATGCCAACAGTGGGGCTGCGTGCAGGCCATGGTGGTCCCTGGTCAGCCGTGCCGCCCACGGCAGCACGGAACCAGGCACATGCAGAGCGACGGCCAACATGGTGGGGTGTGCAGAGGGCCGGGCAGGCTGCGGCCTCGGCAGATGGGGCTGCCGGCCAGGAGTTTTCGGGGTGGGCGGGTGGCCTGGAGAAGCCTTGGAGGAAAGCGGGCTCGGCACGGCCGCCCTGGGCTCTCAGGGGTGCTGGTCCCCCTCGCTCTTGGCCTCGGGGGCGCCCCTGGGCAGAGGGACAAGGAGATACGTTTGCCTTGGCACGGAAAGAACTTCCCAATGCGGCAACCCTTTCCGGAAGGAACAGTCTTTGAGAGAGGTGCTCTGGATGCGAGAATTTAAATGAAAATGTGCTTGTAATTTCTCTCAGTGACACCTGCACGCAGCTAAGATGTGGAGCTGGACCACAGACCTAAGAGGGAAACTAGCAGACCCGCTGCCCCTCCCCTCCCCCCCGGCGTCCTGCTCCCCAGAGCGAGCTGCTGCTTCTCGTGTTTTCTAGGAAGCATTTATCCAGGTTACACCAGTGTCGCTCATCGCTGACTGTCTTCCATGTGGAGGGTGGGGTTTCCACGCAGGGACCAGCACAGCTCTGCCTGGTCCGAATTCTGGTTTCCCATGGTTTTTTGCTGTGGGACTTGGGGCAGGTTACTTAACCTCCCTGGGCCCCAGGATCCTCATTTAGGCTAAGGGGTCATGCTTGTGTTTGCCCCACAGAGTCAGGAGGATGCAGTGGGGAAGACGTGAGCCTCTTAGAGCAGCGCTGTGCTCGAAGAGGGCTGTCGACATCTGGGACAGGCTGTTGTCTTTCCCAGAATTAAAGAGGGTCTTTTTTCCCACATGGTTGTCTGTGTCCCGGCCACGTGTCCCAGACTCGACAGCAGGGGCCCTCCCTGTCCACGTTCCTCTGGATAAACCCCTTGGAGCCTGGCTTTTCCCACCTGGGTCGGATGACTGCCCTCCCTGCGGGCCCCACGCTCGTGCCCACGGGCCACCCCCGGCTGCCCCCGCCTTCGGTGTGGGCCCTCCGTTCCCCCGTCTTCTGGGAGCACACCCTCCTGCAGACGCCCAGCGAGGATGCCGAGGTGCACGTGTGCCTAAAAATGCCGTGACCCTCAGCTCACTTGGAGTTTGGCTGGCAGAGCCCCAGGTCAGAACACCTTCCCGACACCTGGAAGCCGTCACTCCGGCTCCACGGACAGCTGCCCAGGAGTCCTCTGCCGTGCCGATCCCCAGTCCTTTTCCAGGTCCTGCGTTCTCTCTAGAAGCACTTTGTGTCTCCCCCTCGCTTTCCCACGTGGAATCTTGAGGTGCCGCCCTCTGCCCTGGGTCTTCCCCACTCGCCTGCTGGCCTCGGGGGTCCCCCGTCCTGGACACTCGTGCTGCTCAGTCCCGGCAGATGTCATCCTGAGGTTCCCTTGGCGGTTTTCTTCCCTTTCTTTGCTCCGCCCCCCGTGACTGCGTTGCTGGGCCGGCGGGCCCCCCGGATGGATTCTCGTTGGCCCCACCCCGTCGTGCCCTCTGCCTTTAGCTTTGGGACCCCAGGGGCCCCTGTACCCCTGTGCGGCAAGCCTGCTCTTGTCTCCATCTCTGCGTGGCCGAGCTGCGTGGCCCTCAGTCCCACAAGCTCCTCCTGTTCCCGAGGGCGGTTCTCACGCCGTTTCGTCAGCCACGTGGGCAATATTGAAATTGGCAAACCCTGCAAATAAGAGCTTTTCCCGCAGAGAACAGGCTGTTAAACATGTGTTGGCACAGCCTGGTCGCTGGGATGGGTTCTTGGAGACACCCTGTCCCCTGCTGAGCCTCGTCTCTGCCCGCCCTGTTTGTCGGCCCTTCGCATGTGTGTCTGTCCTCGGGTGTCTGGAATACGGGCTCCGCCAGCGCGCAGAGCCGTGTGGTGGCTCACATCGGGGCAACCGGGCAGGGGCCAGGCTGCTGTCCTGGGGGTCCGCGCCTGCCAGCGTCTGGGGCTCTTCTCTGGGCTGCTCAGTCTTTCCAGGGAGGGATTCTCTGGTCTCCCGACTTGGGGTTTGATTCCTGCCCGCCACTGCTGTGCGCCCCGTGGGAGAGGGGATGTGGGCGTCCTGCTCGGCACACGCTTCACTTCGTGGGCAGAGCCAGCCTCCCGTCTGGAGCACACGGATGGGCTTGGTGCCGGGGTGCCGACGGGGGGAAGGGATCTGGGGTACACCGTTGCTTTAGAAGAGCCAGGCGCCTGCGTCCTGCACCTCCGTGGGGCCCTAGGGGGCAGAGCAGCCACTCCCATGATCCCATGGCCCCACGGCCCTGGGCGTCTCCTCCCTCCCTCCCCGTATCACTTACCACTGGCCCTTCTGTTTCTCATCCTGTAAAACGCTGTGGTCATGTGTTCGTGGCTGTCTCCTCCACATTCCCCTTGTCCTTGTCTGTCTATACCATGTGTATTCCTTCCGGTGGGTTTGAGAGGGGCAGAGAGAGGACTGTGTCTCTCGCCCTGTTTCACCGGCACAGAAAGGCCCATCCTCCGTGGACTGACAGTCTATGACCGGCCTCTCCCCAGCAGGCGTGTCTGCTGTCCGGGGCCTGGGTTTTCACAGCCTGCCTCGGGTTCTGCCCAGTGGAACGCCACGAGTGGAGCTCTCCTGGGTCCCAAGAAGCCCCCACTGTCGGTGTGGTGGCCGTGGAGGGGCCCCCAGGGACACTTGGATGATGCCGTGGTGAGCCCATGTCGGGGGTCCGTGCGGCCTCCCAGAGCCTGACGCCGCTCCCATCTCTTCCGGTAGGAGCAACAAGGGCGCCGTGGGGAACTGCGTCACCAGCATGGTGCACAACCACTACGCCCCCTCGGGGAAGGTGCCGCCCCCCAAGAGCTCCAACCACACGGCTCCCTCCCTCAAGTAAGGCCTGGCTCTGGGCCGGGGCGGGTGTGGGAGCTGGTGCGCCGGGAACAGCCCTCGCCGGGGCCCCGTGAGGTCTGGTGCTGCACCCGTGAGGGCACCAGGGAGACCACGTTCAGACCAGACCTGGGCGGGCAGTCGGGCCGGCCTGGGGCGCACCCCCAGCGTGCAGTCCTGCTGAGGAGGCCGCAGCCCCTCCTGGAGTCTCCAGCCCCCTGGCTGAGTCTGGAGCAGCCCCGCACGTGTCCCGGCACGCTCCCTGCACAGTGCGCTCAGAGTCGGGGAGTGCCCGTGGCCACCGTCTGGCTCCGGGATCCTGCGACTCTTGAGACCTCTTTGCATTTTTGAATGGAAAGAGCCTGTTAACCCTGGGTGCCACCAAAGGGGCCCTGTGGGGGGATCGACCAGCATTCGGGACCGGGGAGCAGGTGGTGCCCCCTCCTCGTGTCCTGTGGGTGCCTCCTTCCATCCCCAAGGCCCCCTGAGATGAAGCCGGGGTCACCCCCTCTGCTCTCAGGCAGAGCCGACTGCCCGGGCTGTGAGGGGGCCTGGGTGGGCCGCTGCGACCCTTTTCTGCCCTTTCCCGTTAGCAATATCCTCAAGGCGGCCACCGGTGAGGGGGAGAGCAGCTCCGCGAAGCCGCACAGGAACTTGGCCAGCAGCAACCACGTGGCCCAGAGCAACGCCGGGGTCACCCCGGGCCCGCTCAGACGGAAGGAGGTGACAGAGGAGGAGGCTGAGAGGTGACCAGGGCTGGGGGCCGGGAGGGGGCCTGAAGCTCCCATGATAGGAATTGCCACTTGAATAATTGTTTTGAAACACGGATGCTGACGAGCGCACATGTCGTGTGGGCCCGTTTGTACTAAATGTGAAAAAGAGGGATGCTGATGGGGCGGGGGGTCCCTTCCGGGATGATGGAAATGTTCTAACTGTTCTAAACCTGGGTCACACTGGCGGTCACACACGTCTGTCAGTTTATGCAAAATTATCGAACTGTGTACTTAAGATGGATACGTTTTACAGCGGGTCAATTACAACTCACTAAAGCTCTTAATCCAAGAAGCATTAAGTGGAAGGGAGATAAAAAACAAAAAACCACCAACAATCTTACGGCGGTTTCGGAGGCGGCCTCCGGTCCACAGCGTTGCTCATGGTCGGGAAGCTGCGGGCGATCCGAGGGTGGACTTCTCAGAGCCTCCACCGGCGGGCGGTCACTGCCACCATCCCGCAGGCTCCTGGGGGAGCCGGGTGAGGCCGGGAGCCCGCCGCTGCGTGCACCCCGCCCAGCCGTGCGTCAGCTGCACGGGCTCCTCTGTGCGCCTGTCCTGGGGCCAGTGACCACCTGTGACCAGGATGTTCCGTGAGGGCCTTTAAATGGTCCCGAGAGCCGAGGGGAAGACTTGATAGTTTATGCAGCTTTACTGACCCGAATCTGGCAAAGTAAGACTCACCGTATAGCGAGACGGGTGGTGTGGGGAGTTTGGGCGGCCGTGCCCACCTGTGTTGTCTCAGATGCAGCCACAAGACACAGGATGTCTGTCACCCCCGCCCCCAGGCCTTTTATCCACCTTCTCCAGGCCCGACCCTGGCCGCGCCCAGCTGTCCCCTTAGGGCTTTGCCTCTTCTAGAACGCTCTGTGGCTGGAGCGCGTGGCCTGGGGCGTGGCTGTCTGTCCAGGACTAGCACCCACCATCAGGGCTGCAGCGTTACCCGCAGCCAAGCCGCGGGCCTTTGGGTCGTTTCCGTGACGGTGATGAGCGTTGGCGGAGGGGCGTTTTCGTTTCTGCGGGAACGTGTTGGCTTCTCCGCCACCCTGGGCGTTCGGGGGGACACGGCGGGGAGAGGCCATCGCTCAGCCGCCTGGTTCCACGGGGGCCCGGCCTCCGTCTGAGCACTGCTCCACCCCCACCCCGCAGGTTTATCCACCAGGTGAACCAGGCTGCTGTCACCATCCAGCGATGGTACCGCCAGCAGGTGCAGCGCCGAGCCAGAGCCGCCCGCCTAGAGCCCCCGCTAACATCCAAGCAAGAGGTCAGCGAGGTCAGCGTGGCGTGTGAGCCGTGCCCTGAGGACGCAGGCCAGAATCCCAGGGCTCCCAGCTGCATACAGTGGGGTTTCTGGGACTGATGGGATTGCAACCTGGGATTGTCCTGTGGGTCCACGTGCTGTCTGGGGGCCCCGTGTCCTTCCTGCCCTGAGTCAGGGCCCGGGCGTCAGGACATGCCTGTCAGCGGCACCCTGGGCTGAGCAGTCCGAGCGGGTCTCTGGCTGCAGGGTCCCTGCTCCAGATGCAGAGCTGTCCCCACCTAGGGGAGCCGCTGGCTGCCTGGAGGGAGACTTGTCTTCTCTGGGGCAGAGAAGTGGCATGTCGGCGGGCCCTGGGATCCCATGGAAACCCAGGCCTGGATTGGGCAACTCCATGTTCCCAGTCAAAGCAGCTATGGCTGTGGCTTTCACAGAAACAGCGGCGGCAGCTGGGAGAGGGGCTCCTAGGCCTGCACCAGCAGAAGGAGGCGGCCAGGAGGAAGGTCCGGGAGGAGAAGGCACGCCAGGCCAGGCGAGCGGCCATTCAGGTGCCCGGGGTGACCAAGGCAGCAAACGCTTGCTGGGTCCACCCCCTGTGCCCCCGGGGGACCCCTGCCTGCTGCCTTCCCCGAGCCCTCCTTCCCCAAGCCCCTGGACGTTGGGCCTCAGGGCAGCTGGGCACGGGGAGGACGGGGGGCCTGGCCAGGTTGCTCAGAGGTGCTCCTCACGGCAGGAGCTGCAGCAGAAGCGAGCCCAGAAGGCAGGTGGCCCTGAGTTTGGGCTGCTGAAGGAGGCCCGGGAGACGGAGAAGCCCCGGCCGGCCCAGGAGCCACCCCCGAGGCCGGGGGGCACCACTCACGCCCAGCAGACCCACAAGGCCAACAATGCCGGTGAACCACCTGCCCCAGCTCTGCGGACCCTCAAGGGCATCACCCAGCCCGAACCCCGCACGGACACCCCTGCCCCCTCCCCCTGGGAGTGCTGTGGCCTCTGCTGACGCCCCTGGCCCCTGGAGCCCCTGCTCTGCTGTGCAGCAGACCCTTAGGCCTTGCCCTTCTGCTCCTGCCCCTCTTCTTCCAGAGCTAGACACAGGGAGGCCAGGAGTTCTGGGGTCGCAGTGGTTCCCCTGACTCTTCACCTCAGAAGGCCGGGGCTCCCGAAAGTTCCCTGTGTTCCCCGAGGTCTTCCGTGGCACCTGCTGTCACATGCTCCACCTCCCCTGTGGGTGGCCTCTTCCCAAGGGCTCCCCCAGATTGGCTGCCCCCAGCCAGGGCGATGCCCGGGGGGGCCAATGCTGTGCTGTGCTGTGCAGGGGCTGGCTTCCGAACCACAGGCCCAGAGGACCCCCGCCAGTCTGCCTCCAACTCCTCCCCAGAGCTCCGGCAGTTTCCAGACGACAAGCCTCAGGTGTCTGTACGGTTCCTCCTATCCGCCCTCCCTGGCTTCAGATTCAGGGTGCATCCATGCCTGGGTGACCCAAGCCTGCCCCTCTGTGGCCGTGGGGTCACTCGTGCCAGGAAAGGCTGCCCAGAATGGGTCCCATTGCTCCACTGTGGGGATGGGGTCTCGTGGGTTGCTCTGGAATCCCGTTGGGTTTTCGCAGCTGCTCCGGGGTGGGGCTCCGTGTGCCTACAGAGGGAGCAGAAAGCTCAGAGGTTGGGGCGAGGAGGCCAGGCCCAGGTGCGTCCCACCCGGCCACCCTGGAGGTCGGTCGGGGCGAGCCTGGTCCACGTGGTTACGTGGGCACGAGCCTGTGCCGAGGAGGCCTCTCCTCTCCCGGCCCCCCCGTCTCCCCCCAGCCTCCCCCCACGGCCCTCTGGGGGTCTCTGATGGCCTCAGTGGTTCTTTCTCCTCTGTGTCCACTGCAGGACACCAACTCCCAGGATGTGGCCAGTGAGGATCTGGAGGTGGTGGGCCCTGCCAGGGCCAGGGCCAAGTCTAGGGCGACCCTGGATGAGCTGCTCGACACGCTCAGGCTGCTGGAGGAGGAGCCCGAGCCGCTGCCCTGCCCCAGGGCCTACCACAAGGACAAATACTCCTGGACCGACGAGGTGACCATGGGCTGTGTCCGCGCAGGTCACGGGGGCCCCTGCCTGCTTCTGTCGGGACCTGAATGAGGGCCAGATGGGGCTTTGTGGGATCCCCCACTCATTCGAGGGCTCACTGAGATTTAGGACGCTCAGAATAACCCTGGGGTGGGGAGTGGATGCTGCCTATCTGCCCGTGGTGCCCCTGAGAGGCCCCCCCAGACTAGGTCCCCCCGCCTTCCCCAGCTGCCCCTGCACTCGCTCCGCCCCCTCCTCCCCTGCCCTGGGGGTCCCTGAGTGGCTTCTGGAGACCCAGCCCAGCATCCTCGGCCGCCCCAACAGCCCCTGCTGCTGTGCCCCCTCCCCTGTAGGAGGACGATGCCAGCTCCCTGACAGCCGACAACCTGGAGAAATTTGGGAAGCTCAGCACGTGCGTTGGTCCCCCTGAGGACGGAACTCTGCTGTCCGAGGCCAAGCTGCGGAGTATCATGAGCTTTCTGCACGAGATGGAGACGTCAGGGCAGGACCGGCCAGCCTCAGCCCCCCAGGTGCGCAGCGGCCGCAGGGAGGGACGGCAGGTTCTCACCAGGTGACCGGGCCTGCCTGACACACGCTGCCTTCCCAGGGGCTGGTGCCGGAGGAGGGGCGCCTGGAGCCCATGTCCACGGTGAGCGCGTCTGTGCTGCGGCTGAAGCTGGAGGTGGAGGAGAAGAAGCAGGCGGTGGGGCTGCTGCAGAGAGCGCTGGTAACGCCCCGCCACCCCTGCCCGGCAGAGCCTCACGCACTGCAGGGGGCCATGACCATTCGGGCCCTGCTCCCCAGCCTGGGTGTGTCCTGCCAGCGCTGCTCCCTGCGAGGGTCTCGCCCCCGTCTCCTCCTGGCGCTGTCTGCCCAGTCACTCCCCCGGCGCCCCTTACAGGTGCAGCAGCGGGACCTGACCGTCCGGCGGGTCAAGGAGACGGAGAAGGAGCTGGGCCGGCAGCTGAGGCAGCAGAGGGACCACTACGAGGCCACTATCCAGCGGCACCTGTCCTTCATTGACCAGGTACCACCGCCTGGGCAGTGGGGCTCCAGGGGAGAGGGGTCAGGACCTGCTGGGTCCGCCGGGTTATCGGGTGCCAGCCTGGCTCATCCTCAAGGACAATTCGAGACCCACGGGCCTTCTGCACCGGGCCTCCTCCCTTCTGTGGAAATGGGCAGCATCCTCCCCGTGGGAACTGCTGGACGGGCTCGTCCAGGGCATCCCTGGGTGCTCCCCCCCGCAGCCGTGACCCGCCCCCACCCCATGGCTGTGTACCCCAGCCACGGCCCAGTCAACAGGCATACCTGCCCTCCTGGCCCCTGGGGTCCCCCGCAAGCTCCTGGTAGTCTGTGGTGCCTGGGGCGGGGTCCCCTCAGGGCAGCAGCTGTAGCCCCAGCCCTTGATTGCAGCTGATTGAGGACAAGAAGGCCCTGGCGGAGAGGTGTGAGGCTGTGGTTGCAGAGCTGAAGCAGGGGGACCAGAGGCGCAAGGACAGGGAGGCCCAGGTGCAGGAGCAGCACGAGCTGGTGAGCCCCTTGGGCCGGTGGCTGTGGCCGGAGTGGCCGGCTCTCCACCACTGTCCCTGTAGCCTGCCTCCAGCCCCACTGTGCTCTGAGCCCCTGTGGGAGGGGGGTCCCTGCCTGGCCACCCCAGAACAGGGCAGCCTTGGAGCATGAGAGTGTCGGGGGCTCGTGAACGAGACCGCAGGGCCCAGCATGCAGCCCCGGAGCCAGGAGCGCACACGGCGGAGCCTCGGGCCTGAGCCCCGCGCCCAGGGCGCCAGCCAGCGGGCCAGGTGGGGGGGGGGGTGCCGCCCCGGCACCAGTCTCGGTCCTCTCCTGCCACTGGCGGTGCTTCCCCCTGGGCCGCTGGGTGCCAGACCCTGGGGCAGGGGCCGAGGGACTCACAGGACCCTCTTGTGTCCCATACGAGGAGGGAGGTCCGTGAGGGGCCGCTGCCTGCCCACCCGCAGTGCTGGCCGTGTGGGAACCTGAGCTGCCCCAGCTCTGGGCCCCTGGGCAGAGGGACTGCACTCGTGTTCCCTGGTTTTGTCAGCCAAGGACTGGACCCGGCCTCATCCAGCTTTGCTGGCAGCCGCCGTTCAAAGGCTGCTTCCCCCCAGCCGCACCTCCCACAGTGTGGGTGCCGGTGGTCGCCAGGCCCCGGGCTGACTCTGGGAGGGCGGTGGCACCAGCATTTGTCTTTAAAGATGTGTTTATTAGAGCGTGTGCGCACACAAGCGGGAGGGGCGGAGGCTGAGGGAGCCTCTCGAGCGGACTCCCCGCTGAGTGGGGATCCACACACAGGGCTCCGTCCCACGACCCTGAGATCATGCCCTGAGCCGAAACCAAGAGCCAGACGCTTCACTGACTGCGCCCCCCCAGATGCCCCTGCATCAGCATTTTTAAAGTCCCCCAGCCACTGCAGGGGACAGCCAGGGTTGGGACCTGGGTACCCCAGTGAGGCCTCTGCAGCCCGATTACTTCCCCCCACCGCAGGCCTCCAGACTGGACCCTGCCTCCACGAGGAGGGCAGAATAGGATCACTGGCGTGGGCAGGGGAGGGGTGGCCAAGGGCGGGGGTCTCTCTGCATCTTCCACTTCCTCACAGCTGCTCTGTGGACTCTGTTTCCTCGCTGGCAGGAGATTAAGAAACTCAAAGAACTAATGAGCGCCACTGAGAAAGTCCGCAGGGAGAAGTGGATCAATGAGAAAACCCGAAAAATCAAGGAGATTACAGTCCGAGGTGGGGACCGGCCGCCCCCGGAAGCTGGTCAGAGGCTGACAGGCCACACGGCCCAGAGGCAGCCACAGGGTGTCTTTGAGCAAGGACAGCAGTGTCAGTCATAGCCACGGTAGCCCTCAGGGGATGTCCAGCCGGCTTGGCGGCAGGGAGGGGGCCGGCCACAGGCCCAGGACCCAGGACAAAGGGCGGGTCCAAGAGGATGGGCCTTGTCTTCCCTCTGTCCCCTGACCTCCCCCATCGCCCAGGGGAGCATACCGGGTGGGAGCATGGGGGGCGCCCCGGGTTCCCTGCCGCCTGGGACTGTCACTGCTCCCTGCTTAGAGAGTGGGTCTGAGGGCTGACGGAGCTCCCCAGCTGTGGCTGCTAATGCCTGGCCCCGCCCTCCTGCCCCAGACACCCTCTTCCCCAGTGATCCCTCCTCCAGGGGGCCCTGCACCAGGGGGAGCCCTGGGGCAGAGAGGGACGGTGGGCCCAAGGGGACTCAGCTGTGCTTTGGGCTGGAGCCTCTGGGGTGGCCGGGGTGGGGGATCCCCTGGCGGGACTGCGGCCCTGGTGTCACAGTGGGGGAGAACTGGGAGTCCCCTGCAGCACCGGGGCAAGGGTCAGGGGTCCCCGGCCGCCCAGGGCCGAGGGGCAGGCCCCTGCAATGCGGTGCCCTCCCTCCAGGCCTGGAGCCCGAGGTCCAGAAGCTGATCGCCAAGCACAAGCAGGAGGTGAAGAAGCTCAAGTGCCTGCACGAGGCGGAGCTGCTGCAGGCGGACACGCGGGCGGCC
The DNA here is from genome assembly GCF_023065955.2 of Ursus arctos. Lineage (NCBI taxonomy): Eukaryota > Metazoa > Chordata > Mammalia > Carnivora > Ursidae > Ursus > Ursus arctos. The sequence continues at coordinate 1,745,460 of NW_026622919.1, forward strand.
CAGCGCTTCGGGCACCAGCTGGAGCAGCTGCGGGAGCACCTGGAGCGGGAGAAGGAGGCGCTGGGCCAGCAGGAGCGGGAGCGCGCCCAGCAGCGGTGCGTGTCCCCACCCGAGGCCCGAGCAGAGCTGGGATGTGCCCGGACCCTGCGGGAGGGGACCACGGACGCGGCCGGCACAGAGGCTGGTGCCAGGGCAGGAAACCCAGGGGCCGGGACACACCGCTGACCGCGGCCTCCCCAGGAGCCCCGTGAGGCTGCAGCTTGCGCCGGGCGCTGCCGGGCGATACAGGGGTGGGTGGGCGCCGTGGCGGAGCCGCGCACAGAGCCTCTGCTCCTGCAGCTTCGAGCAGCACGTGGAGCAGGAGCAGCGGGCCCTGCAGCAGCAGCGGCGGCGGCTCTACAGCGAGGTGGCCGAGGAGAAGGAGCGGCTGGGCCAGCAGGCAGCCAGGTGCCACCGGGAGGGGGGTGTGGCCACCGCCTGCCGCCCCGTGCTGCCCACGCACGTGCTGACATCTCGCCTGCCCACAGGCAGCGGGCGGAGCTGGAGGAACTGCGGCAGCAGCTGGAGGAGAGCAGCGCGGCGGAGGGCCGGGCTCTCAGGGCTGAGTTTGAGAAGGGGAGAGAGGAACAGGAGCGGCGGCACCAGGTGGGCGTGCCTCCGTCCCCGCCCCTCCCGGCACCTGCGCTGTGGGGAGCGCCCGTTCTGGGGGTGGCGGCTCCCCTGCAGACCCTCCGCCTGGGACGTGCGGGGCGGGGTGGGGGGGGTCGTGGCCTGCTCTCACGGTGCTGCCCGCCCCCCAGATGGAGATGAAGGCTCTGAAGGAGCAGCTGGAGGCAGAACGACAGATGTGGGAGGCCAACTGCGCCAAGAAGGAGGTGCGGCCTGGGAAGCAGCCTTCTCCCTCCTGCCCAGCACCCCAGGCCTTGAAACAGGCCACGTGTGGGTTCCCCTTATGTGGCCTCCCTGTGGGCACGGTCCTGGGCTTCACGGTCTGGCTGCTCGGGGCCTGGTGGTTGTGTTCTTGCCTGCGCTCTAGGCCCTTCTCAGAGGGGGGCTCTGGGAGAGACGGCAGCGTTCCTCAGCCTCCCTTCGCCCGGGGGGCTGCCCTCACAATGAACTGACTCTCAGCCTGCATGGGGAATACCTAGGAGGAGACTCCCTCCTCATCTTCTGGTGCCTTCCACACAAAGCACCAGCCCACACTGCCAGGCGCTTCTGCAAAGAGGCCGTGGTGGACAGGTGCACAGGGCCACACGTGAGGCCAGGGCCCATTGGCCTGGTCACGGAGCCTCAGCAGTGGCCAAGCAGCCTCCCTGTCTGCCCCGGAACTGTGCACGGGGGTCGCTGTATTTGTGGGATATGTTTGCACACGCAGGGCAGCGGGGTCAAAGCGTGTGGTGTGAAGCCTGATGGGAGTTTCCAGATTGCCTTCCGAGAGCCTGCCCCATTTGGGCCCTCACCCACCCCGGGCTTGGAGATGTCCAACTCTGCCCTCAGACCCAGGACAGCAGCCCGAGGCAGTGCTTCTGGTGCTTGCTCTCTGTCCCACCCTGGGTCCTGACCAAAGAGCTGACGGGGCCCAGGGCAGGGCTTGGTCCTGCCACCCGGTGTCCTGCGGCCGACCCTGCACCAGTCCCACTGAGCCCCGTGCGCCCCCCCCAGGAAGCGTGGCTGCTGAACCGGGAACGGGAGCTGAGGGAAGAAGTCCGGAGAGACCGGGATAAGGAGATCGAGCTGGTCATCCACCGGCTGGAGGCCGATATGACGCACGCCAGGGAGGAGAGCGAGAGGGCCGCGGAGAGCCGGTGAGGCCTTCTCCCACCGGCGCCCGGTACGGCCCCGAGTCCCTGGAGCCCCCTGACCCTGCCCCTGTCCGCCAGCGTCCAGCGCATCCGGGACAAGTACGACACGGAGCTCTCGGAGCTGGAGCAGTCGGAGCGGACGCTGCAGCAGCGGTGCGCCGAGCTCAAGGGGCGCCTCGGGGAGGCGGAGGGGGAGAGCGTGCGTCTGCAGGGCTTGGTGCGGCAGAAGGAGAAGGAGCTGGCCCACCTGACGGCGGTGAGCAGGGCGGGAGGGGCCGACGGCAGCTCCAGCCCGCCCCGGCCCCCCGCTTACTCGCACCCCGTGCCGGCGCAGGTGAACGAGCAGCTGGTCAGCGAGAGGAGTGGCCTGGCCGAGGTGCTCCGCCAGGAGTTCGCCGACCGGCTGGCAGCCTCCGACGAGGAGACCCGGCAGGTCAGGGCTGAGCTGGCCGAGCTGCAGGCCCGCCAGCGGCTGGAGCTGGAGCAGCTCACGCGGGAGAAGCAGGCGGAGCTGGAGGAGGTGCACGGGAGGTGGGCTGGGGCCGGAGCCCGGGGGGAGGTGGGGGGGAGGACGCTGGATCTGAGAAAGGGAAGGGGCTGCGGTCAGCCTCACAGCGCATGCAGAGCCGGGCCGTCAGCCGCCGCTGGGGCTCCACGCGGCGCGTGGCCCTGGGGCCTGGCTGGCTAACACCAGGCATCCCAGCAGGACCGGCCGGCTCCCCGGCTCCCTGGCCTGGGTGAAGCGGGAGGAGTCGGAGCCCCGAGGGGTCAGCAGTGGGCAGCTCCCCCAGCCCCGCGGGGCCCCTTAGTTCTTCCAGAGAGGTGGACGTGGGCTGGGAGTTTTCTCTTCTCAGCGGGCAGCCCTCCCGGCACGAGTCAGGATCCCCACCCTGGGCTCTGACTCACTGAGGCTGGTCCTGTGGGCAGTGGCCACGGGGGTCACAGCTCGACACCAACTCCCCCAGACAGCCCCGTGCCCGCGGTCAGCAAGGCTGGGATGGGGTGGGCAGCCCTGCCGCACTCGGCCACATGCTGGCCGCGGGGTGTGGGGTGCGCTGCCCGAAGCCTACCACGTGCCCCCCCCCCGCCCCCGCAGGGTGAAGCTGGCTCTGGCAAAGAAGGAGGAGGCCGTGCGCAGCCTCCGGAAACAGCATGAGGTGGGTCCCCGAGGCCGGGCCTTCCCCGGGGCGGGGGGCGGGGGGGGGGTGACCCGGGCCTGACCGCAGGTGGACGGCACGTTGCAGGCTGCGGTGAAGCGGGCCGACCACCTGGAAGAGCTGTTGGAGCAGCGCAGGTGGCCGTTGCCAAGCGCCAAGTGACCGCTGCTGCCCACGGCCCAGACGGGGTCGGCAGCAGCTGGGCCGAGGGCACCTGGTAGCGAGGTCGACCCCAGCCCGGCCCCACCACCCCCTTCCATCCCTCTGCCCTGGGCTCCATCATCCTGACGTTAGAGCGCCATGGCTGCGTTTCAACAGTAAAGAGGTGTTTTTAATACTTTGTGTGACCCCTGCCTCGTCTCTCTTTCTCCTAGGCCGGGGTCCGGGGTGGTGGGGGCTGGAGGCCAGGCGTGGGGTGTCTCAGCCTGACAGCCTGTGCTCTGTGCCTGCTGCAGGCACTGGGGTTGGGTTGCGGTTCCCCAGCAGAGAGCATGGCTCCCTGGCTGGCCCGCCGCGCCCCCACAAGGGGCTTGGGGGCTCTTCCCATCCTCTCCAGGTGCCCTGGCCGCTGTCGTGCTCCCCTGATGGCTGGAGACAACGTAGTGCTCTCAGGAGACCCTCGTTTTCCTTCCCCCACTTGAGGACTCCCCCCCCCCCCGAAGTGTGACAGGCAGGAGCCCCCGAGGAGTGGGCACTGGACAGGCCCTGCCCATGAGGAGGGTGGAGGCCCACCCGAGTCAGGGTGGGGGGGTGAGAGGGGAGAGCCGAGGGGGCTCCTTCTTGAGGACGTGCCTCCCTTCTGCAGGTGCTCTGTCCTGGCTGCTGGGGGAGCCTGCGCTGGCCAGGAAGGCCCTGCGGCTCACGGGGGCGTCTCACTGCATCTCCCTGGGGGAGGCCAAGCCCCTCAGACGCACGAGGGCTGAGGCTTGCTGGGCGCTCACCTGTGTGGCCTTCCCCTGTCACTGCCGTCCCCTGCCTTGGCATGTGTCCAGCTTCTGTGTCCTTACCTGCACAAGGGTGTCTTTTCCCTCTTTGGTGCCCGAGCTGGACGCAGCAGGGAGACACGCCGGGTCCCTCTGGCCTGACAGCTCCCCGGGGCAGGAGCCCTGGTCTGGCCCCCCGGGCAGCATGAATGAGCCCCGTGCGTGTCCCCTCCTCACAGGGCTATCTCGTCCTGTTAGATTCCTGGGTGGGGAGAAGGTCTCGTGGTCGTCCATCGATGCGTGCCTGGGGCGCCCAGTTCTGGGGCTTGAGGTGAGGAGGGTGGCCTTTGTCTCCACAGAGCTCCCGGGCCCGCTTCCTCCCCGCAGGACCACTGTTGCCCTGGAGCTCACCCTCTCTGCCCGCTGTTCAAAGATCCAGGCTGGCCTTTGGGTACCTTCGTCTCAAGTCCCGAGAAGGGCGGGTGGCTGGCCCCTGGGCATGGGGCTCCTTGAGGGGAGGGGCAGCGGGCACCAGCTCAAACTCCTCCCTGGGCTGCGGCTGCACCAGAAGGAGCTGGAGGCTCACGGCCCTCGGCCGGGCTCCCAGGGGCACGGCCAGGACCACACAGGGGAAGACTGGTCTTTCTCTCGAGGCTCCGACCCCTCTCCGCCCACCAGAAAAGGTATTTTTGTCTGAAGCTGTTACTAGGAGTTCCCTGGGGGAAGTGGCTGTAAATTACTCAACTATGTATTTTTGCAAGTAAGGTATTCAGCAGATGAGAAGACAGGGTGGTGTCCAGAAAGCGGGGCAGGCAGGGAAGCCAGGAGACCTGTAGAGATGGGCAGAGGTGATGCTCCCACCAGGGGCGGGCCTGACTTCCCAGCCTAGGCAGGACTGGACGCCACCCAGCAGGAGCACCCCAAAGCCTCCTGTGGACAGCATGGGGGGACACCCTGAGTTTCTGGCACGGTCCCTTCCCTGGATGGCTGTGGGTTATAGGGGTGGCTGGGGGAATCTCTGACATCACCCCACCTGGACCCCCTCCCCAAGACCCACGGCACTCCTGCCCTCTGACAGAGCCTGTCTCTTACCCACTATCCTTTTGGGAGACGAGTGACAGCACAAACAAATCCTTGAAATTCCTGTTAGATCTGTGCTGGGCAGGACTGTGAGCCAAACAGACCAACAGCCTGCCCTGTCAGGTGTGACCTCCAGCAGGGGGCAGGCCAGGGAGCACTGGCCTTGACCTTTCAGAATTCCTCTACTTCCCTCCCTCCCCTTTAAACCGAGTTTTCCTTTCTTTCTCTGACTTCTCAGCAAGTGCTCTTAAACCACTGATGTCGGCCCTTCCCTTCCAAGTCCATGCAGCAGACACTGAATTTTCCTCCATGCAATGCGAGGTTTTGGTTTATTGTAGTTTCGTTATTCAAAATATTTTCTAATTTCCATGGTGGTTTCTGTGAACTGTGGGTTGTTTCCCACTGCATTGCCTTTTTTATCTTTTCGGTTTATGGTTTCTAATTTGACTTACCTATGATCAGAAAATACATTCCATGTTATTTCAACTCTCTGATTCGTTTGAGATTTGCTTTATGGCCAGCCTGTGGTCAATTTTGGTAAACGCTCTGTTGATTTAAAGAGAACGCAGTCGTTGGACGCAGAGTTGATCTTTATCATTTGGGTTGAGTTAACTCGTTTCTAGTCTTCTGTATCCTTACTGATTTTTTTCCTCCTTGCTCTGTCAGTTCCCAAGAGAAATGCTAAAATCTGCCACTGTGATGGCGCATCGTCTTTCTCGTTCTAGTTCGTTCATTTTTGCTTTACAAATTCTGAGGCTATGTTAGTGGGTGCGTACACATTTAGGGTTTGTGTTTTCCTAGTGAACTGATCCTTCATCTTTATGAAACGGCCTTCTTTGTCTAGCAGTACCTCTTGCCTTATGGTCTCTTTCACCTGATAGTAGTAGCTGGACCAGCTTTCTCACCATAGTGCTTGTGTGGTGTATCTCTGCGATTATTTTTACTTTCAGGCTTTCCGCGGCATTCCAGTTAAGCATAGCTTGAAAACAGCCACGTAATACGCATATAAACGGGCACGGCCAGGTCTGGCCTGCGTTGAGCTGCATTTGGTCCCTGGTCCAGGGGGACTGCTTCTGCTCTGAGGGGCAGTGAGGGGAACTGGGCTAGCTGAGGCCAGATTCCAGTCTCTGTGAGGACTGGCCTGGTTCTCCTGTCTTCACTCCTCACTTCTAGCCCCTTAGAGTCCCAAGTCAAGCCCTTCCTCCTCCTCCCTGGCAGATACCAAACACCCAAGAGGCCGCTGGGTGCCCTCCTCAGCTGCTCAGCCTCTTGGCCACAGTTACCAACGCCTGATGGGGAACCTGTGACAACATCAGTTTCACCTCTCAAAGCTTTTCTTCCCTGGGATCTCAGACCCATGTCCTTGATGCTTTTCTTGCTCATAATAAACATAATAAATAAATGCGTATTATAGTATGTCAGGGGATGGTGAGAACTGTGAGGAGCGATGCCAGGCCAAGGAGACACAGAACACGTGGGGAGGGCAAGTGTGCTGTGCAATAGGGTGGGTTCGGATCAACTTCTTTGGGGTGTGACATTCGAGGAAACTTTGAAGGAGACAAGGAAGTTAGTTGTGCAGATATAAATCTAGGGAAGAACACGCCAGGCAGGCACGGCCGTGCAAAGGGAGCAGAGAGGGAGCAATGTGGCTGAAGTCGGGGCATGGAGGGGAACAGGACATGTGGGCATTCCGAGGACTTGGCTTGACAGGGGAGCCTCTAGAGGGTTCTGAGTGGAGCGATGGATCTGACTTTTTTTTTAAAGTAAGTTCTATGCCCACCATGGGGCTTGAACTCACAATCCTGAGATCGAGGGTCACGTGCTCTACTGACTGAGCCAGCCAGGCGCCCCAGATCTGACTTCTATTTTTAAAGGACCTCTCCACTGCTGTGTTGAGAACCGACTGTCAGAGGGTAGAGGCAGGGAGGCCGATCTGGGGGCTGTGGTCGTCCCCCAGGCAGAGGGGGTGGGGGCCAGGGTGGCGGCAGGGAGGGAGGGGGGCTCCGGATGGTTTCTGAGGGCGGAGCTGCTGGGATCCCCACAAAGGTGGGTGAGGAGGGGAGGGGAGGGTGGTCTGTGAGTTAGGCCCTCACTCTGGCCATGGCCCAGCAAGGGTGCTTGTGAGGGGCAGCGCCTTTATCTCCGGGGTGGTCCAGCCATCTTTAGCCCCTCTCTCCTAGAGGGTGTAGGGTCCCATGGAGCAGCTGGAAGATGAAACCCACTCCCACCACGAGTGACATATGTTCCTCTGCTCACCCCCCACTTGTGGACACGGGGGTGCTGGGAAGGGGGCCCAGGGCTCTCCCCCGGACCAGTCCGCAGGATGGAGGGGGGTGCGGCCAACACTCTGCATGTGGCCGCAAAGCTCCTGGCTGGATCGGCCCCAGGAATGATGGGGCGCTAACAGGAAGACGCAGGTGGCCGCCGGACTTCATGGAGGCCGAATCGGAGCTCAGCCTTGCGCTCTAAGTTTGAGATGCCTTTTTCACATGAAACAGGGCGTCAGGAAGCCCAGATAGGCAGAGTCGGGAGCACGGGAGAGAGGTGGGATGGGAGCCCTGGTCCACACGTGGTACATAAACCAAGGGATGGGAGCCCCCCAGGAGGGCAAGTTATGGGGGGGAGCAGAGGCCCCAGCTGGGGGAGGGAGAAATGGGGCGTCAAGTGGAGGAAGGAGAAGGCAAGGGACTGACCGGGTGTGCACGGCCCAGGGCACATGCCAGGGCCCCCTTGGGGTCACAGGTATCCCCGCTCTGTGTTCACGGGGCTGCTGTGTGAAGCCAGGGCAGCCTAGCAGAACCCGGCTGGGGAAGGGGGTCCTGCAGGGGTCTAGGCACAGAGAGCACTGTGCTGGGAGGGGCAAGAGCTGGTGGCTGGGTACCCCCCTCCCCGCAGGTGCTCGCCGTGATGTGGGGACAAGGCGGAGGCAGAGGGGGTAGGGCTGGATGCATCCACCCGCCTAGCCTCCCATTTCCCCCCGTGCACCCCACACACCTGCCCTGCTCCCACCCCCGCTCACGCACTGCCCCCAAGAAACACTCAGGCAGCACTGTTCATTTAATGACTCCATTCTTCCATTTTCCTGGCACGTGCTGCGTCCACCCCCATCGCCTCCTTGGTCGGCTGCGTAGATGTCCCACGATGCCCCGTAGGGTACCCTCCCCCGGCCCAGGGCTGGGCGTGGCTCTACTTCTTCTTTGGCATTTTCTCCTTTTTGATCAATTCAGAAAATTCTAGAATAGGAGACAGATTTCTAGCAAATAATCCCCTTGCTTTGTGCCTCTCAAGTGCTGAAGACCCAACGGGGAGGCATGCCCCACTTGATGCGGGGGGTCTCACGGTGTAGGGGACCCCATATCCTGCCCTCCTGGTCCCGGGGAGCAGCATTGACCAGAGCTGTGGGCCCCGTGCCCCCACCCACGGCCCACTTGGTGGAGGTGCGGCAACCGCCTTTGGGGGTTCATGACGGACTGGGTCTCTGCGGGGACCCTCAGGAATTCCTTCAGAGCTGAGATCGTGGGTGGGGGAAACTGAGGCACAGAGAGGCTGGGGCACCGAGTTCTGGGCCGACCCCTCAGCCAGGCTGCCCTTCCGCGAAGTCCTATGGCTACCCCACAAGGCAGGGTTTGCTGGCCCAGAGGTGAGGACAGGCTCCCAGCGGGCAGTGCGGTCTGGAGGCCCGTCCGTCTGGGGTGCTGAGCCTCGCTCGACTCTTCTCAGGACCACCTTGCTGCCCTCTGCCTTCTGGCCCCAGGGCCAGCAACTGGGGACGGGGTCTAGAAGATGGCCAGACCCCAGGGTAGCCATGGAGGGCCTCAAACCTCCCTCCCCACCTCAAAGCGCTCCCTCCGTCCAGTGCGCCTCGGACCCCAGCTGCCGTCCAGCTGAGCCTCCCCACAGCCCTCTCAGCCCACCTCTCCCCGACTCAGACACCCGCAGCGGCTCCCCTCCGCCAACGCTTGGTTTCCCGTCTGCGGTGGGGACGGTGGCCGTGAACCTCGTGCCTGGGGTGGGGGAGCCTACTCGGTATTGTGCCCAGATGGGCACCTGATGTGAAGTGGGGTCCCGGAGGGGCGGGCCAGGAAGGGCCTGAGAGGTTCCTGTGGCCCCGTGGTCCGTGCTGACCCACCTTCGAAGTCAATCCTCCCGTCCCCATCCGTGTCGGCCACCTGGATCATGGCCTCTGCCTCCTCATCTGTCAGTGGGGCAGTGGGCCCGCTGCTTGGGACGGTGGAGAGGATGTACCTGGGGCCAGGGGTGGGCTCAGGTCAGAGCTGAGGGGGTGTCCGGCTGGTGCCCAGTGGTTTGTGACGTGCTCACTCCCCCTTTTACAGGTAGGGAAACTGAGGCCCAGCTGGAGACGGCTCTCTGGGCCCGGCCCCAGTGCTGTGGACCTAGACTGTTTCCCGCCAGCCCCACCCCCGCAAGGCCAGCTGGGGCCCGCTGGGGCGGTGCCAGTTCTCCCACTGGGGTGGGCTTGGGCGTCACTACCCCTATCCCCAGCCACTGGCGCTTACTTGATCTCATTCCACTCGATGAAGCCGCTCTTGTCCTTGTCCAGGGTCTGGAAGGCCTGGCGGATGGCACTGTCCAGCTGCCCCGAGGCCTGGAACTTCTGCATGTGCTCCAGGAACTTGAGGTAGTTGAAGGAGCCTGGGACAGCCAGGCGCAGGTCACGGGGGCCCAGAGGGAGGCTTCTGCCCTGGGGTGGGGACTGCCGTGGCCGCTCTTCACCCTCCCCCCACCCTGCGTGTCCTGGGCCACTCAGCCCAGGGAACGGGGAGCTCGCACATGGGCTCCTGTGTCCACAGCTTCCTTGGCCATGGCTGGGCCGGGCCCGGGGCGGGGAGGCCGTGCTGGGGACCGGGGGAGTGCTGTACCGTGATGCCTCATGTCCGTGGGCAGCAGCTCTATGTCCTTGTCCGACAGGGACGTGCCCATAGCCAAGGCCATCTTCTTCATCTGAGAGGAGAAGTCCTCGTCCATCCTGGCCCTGTGGTGGACGGGGAGCCAGCTCGGTGGGCGCAAGCGGGCGAGTGGGGGCGCTCGGCTCAGACCAAAGCAGACGCGGTCCCTGCATGGCGCCAGCTCCTGCCTCCTGAGCAGGGTCCCCAGGGGCAGCTGCCCTTGGCTGCAGAGGCCCGTGGGGCGCCCGGCTTTGCAGGGACTCGGGCGTCCAGGGCCCTGGAAGAAGATGCACCCAAGGCCCCACCTCTGGCAGGCTGGCCACCCGAGGGTCACTTCCATCTCACAGAAGAGGCTGAGGCCCCCAGAGAACAAGTGGTGAGTACAGGGTCCCTCACTCTGCTGGGAAGAGGTGGTGGCCACCACCCGACCCCTCGACGCCTCCAGGGAGCTTCCCTCTGTCCTTCCAGGCCCGTGTCAGAGCCGCCTCGCCTGGGAAGCCTTCTTGGTTACCCGAAGCCCCACCTCCTTCCACCATGACTCGGGGCGCACAGCCTGGGCCTCGCTCTCCCAGACCCCAGACCGGCAGGCCGTGGGCATCCCGGCTGGCTGCTGACCGCCCACAGCAAGTTGGCTCTGGATTGAGCAATGCCCAGATGCTCCGAGCAGGGAGGACCACGGCCCCCTTTCCACGCATCTGCCCACAGGCCCCGTGGACATGTGCGTGTCACTGTCCTCAGGTCACGGAGAGTCTGTGGCAAGCGGGAGCCACCGGGGCAGGCCAGGACTCTAGCCAGGCGGGTGGGGGTCTGGTCACAGGCTGAGGGGCCAACAGGTGGGGACCAGGCTGTCCTGTGGCCCTCAAGGCAGTGCCTTGTGACCTGCTGGGCTCTCGGGTTGCTGTCCCCAGAGGGGGTTGGGTTCTGGGGCTTGTGGCAAATAGCTATTTCAGAGGCTCCTTGGCCCTCTCAAAAGTTCATGGGGTGGCAGAACTTTCTGGAACATACTCCATGGCCAGGAAGGGCAGCCCAGTGCCCCGTGCATCCTGAGTGGGGCTGGGCAGTGGCCGGGGGAGTCTCTACTCTCTTCCCAAAAGAGAAGCCACGGGTCAAAGGTCACAGCTTAAGCCTGGCAGCCTGGGGGCGCAGGGAGTGGTGGGTAGAGCCCCAGGACCATCACCTCCTTCCTGACCCTGGCCGTGCCCCACAGCTATTCTGGGCCTCAGGGTCCTCATCTGTGAAATGGGGAGACCCCTGCCCATCCTGCCCCTTCTCGGGGTCATGTGAGGAGCCAGGAGGGAAGGGAGATGCTGGGGAAAGGGCTTTGGGGCCTGAAGTGGGCTTGGAGCTGGGTCCCCTGTGCATCATGCCTGAAAGCCAGCTCCCCGGGGGCTGGCCTGGGAGGTGGGTTGGGGGCGGTCAGTGGCCAGCCAGGGCCGACCTGGGCCACAGAGGCCCACAGGACAGGCCCCACCACCCCACATCCTGAGCCAAGCCCCTGCTTCCCCTCTCCCATGCCGGAATCTCAGAACTCCATTCGGAAGGACAGAATGCCCCGCCTGCCCCTTGGGGCCCCCGCTAGAGCCGGTGTCCCACGCTTTATGAAGGAGGGGCTGGGCCAAATTCCAGGCCAGGTCTGGCTGACCCTGGGGTCGACATCCTGTCTGCAGAGCACGCTGGGCTGTGTTCATTCACCACCCAGTCGCACTCCACTGCTCTCTGGGGGAGGGTCCCCCCACAGGAAGGCAGGAGAGCCTGAGATCAGAGCTGGCGCGGGGGCAGGGCCTGGGGCCTTGGGCTGCTGGCGGTTTATTTATAGCCCTGATCCGGGGCCTGGGATGGCGTCTCACTCACCCCCAGAGGGAAGCCGACATGTCCCGCCAGAGCTGCGGGGTGGGAACTGCGGGCACCACACAAAGCCAACCCTTTGGTGCCCTGTGGCCCCCTGCCCAGCCTCCTGGGCTGCTCCCACTTTGTCCTCCTCGGACAGGACTGCTCCCTCCCTCCCACCTCACCTTCCACAGCCAAAGCAGGACTGGAGCTCTAAAGCCTGGCTAAGACCCCCAGACCCTGACCTGTCCCCAGCGTTGCTGTGCCCTGAACACCCTTGCAAGGCTGGCAGGGACCTCGCCCCACCCCAGACCACTGTGGACGGCCCGCGTAGCCTTCCTGGGGGCTGCGTTCTGCTTCTAGCATCTGCCAGTGAGTCACCAAATTCAGAGGCTGACATGAGAAAAAGTGCTGCATGGGCTGGGGGGGCAGGAGGGCAGGGTAACCGAGACGGGGCCCCAGCAGTGGCGACTAGGTCCCAGGGTTCCGGAGCTGACGTCGTGTGCCCGCCAGAGTCGGTGGGTCTGTTGGCCTTGGACGTCTGCCTGCCAGGCTCCCTGGCCCCCCACTCAGCACCTGGGGCCGGGAGGTCAGTGAGCAGGTCCCAGCCTCCCCACCCTGTTCCCCAGCTTCCAGCACTCTCTCAGAGGCCCACGTAAGCGCATGTGTGCCCACGCGCCCACCTCTGCAGACCCAGACACACGCGGCCGCCTCTAGACTGGGGCTCCCTGTGCTGCCCCTCCCCTTCCGCCTCCTTTTCCTGCCTCCCCTGGACCTCCCTGGGGTTCCCGCAGCCCCTTGGGCCTCCACTTGTGCCGCAGCTTCGGCTGGGCAGCGTTGGTGGCTCTGGCCGGGCCCAGAGCCCGTACCCCCGCCCCCCACCCTGGGCAGGGCTCACCTCTGCCTGGTTTCCCTCGAGGGTTCTGGGGAAGCAGGTCAGGCTGGGGGTTCTGAGAGTCTGTGGGGGCTCCAGCTTTTATACCTGCAAGCACTGGGCCTATTTACAGCTTGGGCTGCACCTGTCCTCCCCGCCCCCCACCCCTCCCGGGCTCTCCAGCCTGGCACGGGCCTCCCCCAGGGGCTCGCTGGCACTTGGCACATCCACGCCAGGCAGGGCAGACTGACAGTCAGCAGTGCCGGCCTCCCCGAGCCCAGGGTGGGGGTGGGGGGAGCGGACAGCCCCGGGGGGCAGGGGAGTTTCTGTCTGTTGATTAGGTCCCACCCTGCCCGCTGGCCTTACAGGGTGAGGGGCATATGCTGGGCCGGGAGAGGGCTGGCTGGGCCTGCTAGGGTCACCCAGGGCGTGCAGGCTGGCCAGCATATCTGACAAGACACCGGAAGCCACTGGACAAGGGGACCTCCTCTGGTGAGCAGCCGGGCCGGGCAGTTGTCCTTTGTCCCTGGGTCACTGTAGGGGACTGGGGAGCCATGTCAGGGCTGGCCATAAAGGTGAGGAGAGGAGAGCAAGTCTGTCAGGCCACGCTGCCTCCCGCAGTCATGGGGAGCAGGGCTGTGTGACCCTAGGCAGGGCTGGCCTCTCTCCCTGGGCAGGGCCCTCGAAGGACAGTCGCCAGGTTGAGAATGGGGAGACCAGAGACGGATGCACCCCATAGCCCCTCCCAGTGGTTCCTGGGACCCCTCACGTCCACTGGTTTTCACGAACGGTCCCACACCCCAGTAATAGAGTAAACCCTGGCGTGCAGCACCTTCCCGCCCCCGACCACTGCTTCCTCTGTGCGGGTTTCCCTGGTCATTCTGCACAGCGTGGATGCGGCTCTGAGATCTCCCTTTTCGGTGAGAGTCACTCACGCATCACGGGGAAATTCATATAACATTCTGTGCACTACCTTGTGTCCCAGCTACATGGGAGGCCGGCGAGCTGAGGATGTTCCAGAAACTTCCACCACCGGCCATCTGCTGCTGGACCCTGAACAGATCCCAGCATTTTGCTCAGAGATGCTATTTCAATGTGTGTCTGTCCAGGGGAGTGTCTCCTGCTCCTTGGCCGCGTTCACAAAAGTGGGATGATGGGGATGACAAACGGTGGAAGTGTCCACGTTCTTCCCCCGACGCTTCCCAGCACACCCGTGTGCCCCGTGCGCCCGTGTGGGACGTAGGCCTGTGGGTCCGCAAGTGCACTGAGGCCCCCAGCAGGCAGCACTGACGCCATGCGATGCACACGTCCCTGCAGCCGAAGGCTTTTCTGCACAAAAGGAATGACCCATAGGCCACAATGTGGATGAATCTGACGCCTTACGTTGAGGGGAAGAAGCCGTCTCAGAGGACCGCAGGGCACCTGGCCCCACCTGTACGCAGTACCCAGAGCCGGCAAAGCCATTCAGACAGAAGGCAGCGGGTGGCTGCCGCCGAGGGCTGGAGGGGAGGAGTGAGGAGCTCATGTTGGGGTTTTGCAGTGGGGAGAATGTTCTAGAACTGAATAGAGGTTATGGTTGCACATTCTGAGTGTGCTAAATGCCATTGAATTGTTCATGTTAAAATGGTTTTTGGGGCGCCTGGGTGGCTCAGTCCGTGAAGTGTCCGCCTTCAGCTCAGGTCATGATCCCGGGGTCCTGAGATCGAGCCCTACGTCGGGCTCCCTGCTCAGCGGGGAGCCTGCTTCTCCTTGTGCTGCTCCCCCTGCTTGTGTGCTCGCTCTCTGACAAATAAATAAATAAAATCTTTAAAAAAATTTTACCTCGATTAAAAAAAAAGAACTATGTGGAATGAGAAACGATGCTTGAGTAAGCGTAAGTCAAATAAGAAACATGAACAAGCAACACTGAGGGGTCTTGCGGTGGGACTGGCCCAGCGTCGAGCCCCCTCCGCCTGGTCCTGCAGGGCAGGCATCTTCTGGAAGGCCCGGTCTGTGTCCACCTCTGCCCGGGCCGCACATGAGGGGTGCGGAGCCTGGTGTGAGTTTCAGGCCCCTGGAACCGGCACCTGCCCTGAGCTGACAGATGGCCGGCTCCTGGCGGCCCCGCTGGTTTCATTTCTGTCCCGAGTCGGGCCACACCTCTGCACCCGCGGCCCCGGCCCCCACTCTGAGATGAGCTGGCCTGGAGGGGCAACGGGACCACCTTGCGGCTCTGGGGACACTCTGCCCCTCCCACTGACTCCAGCCCTGCCAAGCCCAAGGAGTGAACACCAATTAGCCCTTCCTCTCCAGCGAGCCATGTCGACATAAGGACAAGGCTCCTTCGAGCCTCTGCCTCCTCCCAGGTCCTGGCTTGTCCCCCTGGGGGCGCTGGGGGCGCATGGCTGGCTCTGAGCACTGGCACCCTCGGTGGCTGTCCCCTGCCCTCTGAAGCCTCTTTGGCAAATGCCAGGACCCCTCTCATCGTCACCCTACCAAGCACGGCTGTGGTGGGCAGGCCTGTGGAGGAGAGTTCTGGGGGCGGGAGACAGGCCCATCCCCTTCTCAGTAGCACCCATGGCCGATGGGGGGGGGAAACGGGGCTGTGAGGACAATAGGAGCACCTGACCCCACCCCTACCCCCAGGCTGTGGCCACATTCCTGGTGTAGCAGGTATGGGGGTGTGGGTGTGCTGACCCCCGGGGATGGGTCACTACAGTCAGCATGGGGTCACTACAGTTAGCGTGGGGCCGTACAGTTAGCGTGGGGTCACTACAGTCAGCATGGGGTCACTACAGTCAGCGTGGGGTCAGTACAGTCAGCGTGGGGTCACTACAGTCAGCGTGGGGCTGTACAGTCAGCGTGGGGCCACTACAGTCAGCGTGGGGCCACTACAGTCAGCGTGGGGCCACTACAGTCAGCGTGGGGCCGTACAGTCAGCGTGGGGTCACTACTGTCAGCGTGGGGTCACTACTGTCAGCGTGGGGTCACTACAGTCAGCGTGGGGTCACTATAGTCAGCGTGGGGCCGTACAGTCAGCGTGGGGTCAGTACAGTCAGCGTGGGGTCACTACAGTCAGCGTGGGGCCGTACAGTCAGCGTGGGGTCAGTATAGTCAGCGTGGGGTCGTACAGTCAGCGTGGGGTCAGTACAGTCAGCGTGGGGTCAGTACAGTCAGCGTGGGGTCAGTACAGTCAGCGTGGGGTCGTACAGTCAGCGTGGGGCCACTATAGTCAGCGTGGGGTCAGTACAGTCAGCGTGGGGCCATACAGTCAGCGTGGGGTCACTACAGTCAGCGTGGGGCCACTACAGTCAGCGTGGGGTCACTACAGTCAGCGTGGGGTCACTACAGTCAGCGTGGGGTCACTACCATTAGCGTGGGGTCACTACAGTCAGTGTGGGGCCGTACAGTCAGCGTGGGGTCACTACTGTCAGCGTAGGGTCAGTACAGTCAGCGTGGGGTCACTACAGTCAGTGTGGGGTCACTATAGTCAGCGTGGGGTCGTACAGTCAGCGTGGGGTCACTACAGTCAGTGTGGGATCACTACAGTCAGCATGGGGCCATACTAGATAGGGCTGGGCCCTCAATCCACTGGCTGGCTCCTTATGAGAACCAGAGAGACCCAAAGAATGGAGTGACATGGCCACAAGCCAGGGGCCACCCGGGCCAGCAGGAGCTGGAAGAGGCTGGAGACACTGCCCCCGACCCCCCAGCGTGCGGGCTTGCTGACAGCTCAGACTGGACTTGACTTGCGAGAGTCCATTTCTGCTGTTTTAAGGCCCTGGTTCACGGTCATTTGTCAGGGTGACCGCAGGACACTCACCAAGGCCCCCTCCCGGACCCCCTCGTGCTCTCTGCTTCCTGCTCCCGCTGCCACCCCAGGCCTGTCCCTTATTGTGACCCTCTCCCCAAGCCTCAGGTGAGGACCGGGCAGAACGCACTGCAGGGACCCTTTTACTGGGGAGGCAGAGGTCCCTGGGGAGGCACAAGGAGGCGGCCACCCCCAGGCTGGCCAGGCTCCTGGGCTCCCGGTGCCCGGCATGGGCAGATCAGGCTGCGCGTCTGGGGTGTGGATTTAAGGGGTGCTAGGCCGACAGGCAAACAGTCCCGGGGCTTCCGCTCGCCTCAGGCCCCCAGGCGGCTCTGCTCCGGCCGCCGCGTGGGTCAGGATTGGGGTGCGCTGCTCATCGCGGCCTTCCTCAGTGCTTCTGACTCTAACATGACGCGTTAGGATATTGGTTACCGATTACGGAGTTCAACAGCATTATTGAGATGTAATTCACACACCGTAAAGCTCCCTGCTCAGAACGCACAGTTCCGGGTGTCGTAAGGGTACCCAGGGTTGTACAACCATCACCCCTAACTGCAGAGCACTTTCATCACCCCAGAAAGAGGCCCCGCGCCCCTTCGCAGGCACTGCCCATCCCCCCGCCGCGTCCCTACGATTGCGGGGCCCCCCTGGTGCCTCCCTCATGTCGCACCCCTGGCCCCACACCGCTCCTGCATGTGAGAGACCTCCCCTTTCCTGCATCTCCTCCAGCCCCCAACTCCCTTCTGCAGACACCCTGCCCAGCTAGGCCTGTCCCCTCGAATCCTTCCAGGGAACAGTGCCCTCCCCCCACCGCCCCAGGCGTGGGGCGGGCAGGACTTGTGCTGGACACTGTCTGCCCTACATGCCTCTGTGATCATAGGCCCAGAGGCATCTTGCCCGTGACCTCGGTCTCCGTGGGCCTAGGGCTTACTCCATGTCCTATGCACCTTGTGACAGGCCAGCCCCTTGGGCAGTGGTCACTCAGGTATGTTGACACCCCTGCCCCCCCTTTGTTAGGCACAGCCCCTGCTCTGGCTGTGGAGGGCTCTGGGGCCTCCTGCCTCTCCCCAGGTCCAGGAAGGAGGGGGCATGTTTTCAGGAACCTTTGGCCATCCCAGGATTGGCAGAAGCCACCCCTGCGGGAACCCTGGGGTGCGCTGGCCACCGGTCAGCCCCAGGTTGGCAGGTCTGCCCCTGCCCGCCCTCACCCCTGCCTCCCCTATACACTGGGACCGGTCTCTCACTGCCCCTGCCCCTGCCACTGGACAAGCAAGGCCCTGTAACTCTGGGCCCGCAGACTTGCATCTTCCTGCTGGTGTGCGGGTCCTTTGCCGGACTTGTCTTTTCTCAGAGGTTGGGGAACTGGACCTCCAGCACGGAGGCCAAGGAAAGAGTCCCCGGCAGCCTGGCCGGCCCGAGCAGCTCCGCTCTGCCCTCCACAGGGCTGACGTGCCTTGTCCTGCCCAGTCAGCCTCATCATGCCAGCCGAGGGGCAGGCTTATGCTGGCCTGGGGGCCTTGGGCTCGGGAGCTCCCGGAAGGACCACAGTTCCTGTCTCTGCCTCTGGGAAGCACACATACAGACCCTCCCCTGAATTGCAGCGCTTGCTGGCTGCCCTCCCATGGGAAACACTGACCCAAGGAACCGACTAATGGTGGGGGGACCTGGAACGTACCTAGTTCAATGGTCACCATGCCCAGGGAGTAGCAGGGCTCCTGGTTCCAGAAAAACCTCAGAGGACCCTGGTTCCCTGCAGGGGGGCGGGGGGCAGGTGTGGGGTGTGGGGGAGGAGTGTCACTACGGTCAAATGGGGTGTTGCACCTAGAGCCCCTGGGTCTTCCCCTGCCCTGCCTGGACCCCAGAGGAGGATTCGGAGCCCCAGAGCTCTGAGATCTGACCCACCCTCTGCCTGAGGCTTCCGCTCCAGGCGGCCTCTGAGTGTTGGGAGTGTGTGTGCACACGTGTGTTCACTTGCAGACCGTGGCACAGAGAACTATCTTCTGACCCTGGTCACTGAGGCCAGTCACAGTGGTGCAGAGGCTCTGGACAGACTCAGCTTAAGGCCGCTGGCCATCTCCCCTGGGTGTCCCCAAGGAGTCTGCCCGGATTGGTTGGGGTCCAGGTATGTGGGACACCTGCTTGGGTGGGAGGGAAGGTCCTCGACTGTGGACCCAGCCCCCTTTCCCTGGGGACACTCCTAGATCACAGCCCTCAGCCACCTCCACCCTTGGTGGCCTCTGACCCTCCTGGCTCCTGGGATCTGAGCACCTTCCACAGACCAGGCCCTCTACTGGCCACTTGACCTGTGGCTCCTTCATCCTCCACCGTGGCCTGGGGGCAAAGCTGCTTAGAGCAGCAGCCATACAATCAGGGCTGGTAAGAAGGTTCTGGATACCCTGTTCTCCACAGGCCTGTGGTGGGGTGGGACTGCCCCTTCAGGGGACCCGTAAGGTCTGAAGGGAAAGGACGGGACCATTCCTTTGCCCTTTGGACACTTTCTATACAAGGGGCCCCCTTAGAAGGAGAAGGTCACGTTCCAGCACATTCTCCCTAAGGGGCCGACTCCTCTGCCAGGAGCATTGAGCCTTGCTCTCCCCAAAGCCTTCTGGGCCCTGGGCCCTGCAGGTGTAGATGCCTCCTCCTGCTCCCACAACACCCCTGCCCCCCAGACGGGCCCTGCCAAGGGGTCGTGCTCATCGCGCCAGGGAATGAATGGACGGATGAACGAGCGTGACCCAAGTTACATAAAACCCAGATCCCGGCTACCCTGTAACTCCCCCGGCTCCCACAAGGAGGAGGGACGTGGGCCTCAACCCCCCCCCCCCCGCCGGCCGCCCGCACCCCACGGGCCCCCCTGCAGCGGGCGCCGCAGCGGTGCAAGATGGCGCGGCGTGGGGGGGACGGTCCCTCGGTGCCCGGCGCCGCCGCGCCCGCCCCAAGCGCCCGGCGCTGTGCACTCCCGGGCGGGGGCGGCCGCCTCCTTCTCCCCGGTCGTCGCGGCGTGGCACAGGCGGGGGTGGCTAGTGCAAAAATACCGGCCCCCCTCCCCCGCGCGGGCGCCGCCCCAAGGGCGCGGAGGCCGGACCCCGAGCCGCCTCCGAAACCTGCGTGTGCGGGCCGCGTTCCAGGCCCCGAGCCCCGTGCGCGTGGCCCCCCGCGCGCCTCCGGGCCCCCCTGCGCGCGCTTTCGTATTCCTCCTGCGTGCCACGGTGCCCACCCCCGCGTGTGCCGCCGTGCCCTCTCCCG
The DNA here is from genome assembly GCF_023065955.2 of Ursus arctos. NCBI lineage: Eukaryota > Metazoa > Chordata > Mammalia > Carnivora > Ursidae > Ursus > Ursus arctos. The sequence goes on from NW_026622919.1 coordinate 1,765,066, forward strand.
CGTCTCGGGGCCCCCTCCTGCCTCCGTGTCCCCATCCTCCGTGCCTCCCCCGCGTCTCCAGGTCTCCCATCCTGCGTCTCTCTGTCCCCCCTGCCCGTGCCTCCGTGCCTCTTCCCCCCCCCGCCCGTCTCCGTGCCCCCCAGCCTCCTGGTCCCCCCTCCGCGCGTCTCCGTGCCCCCCCCAAGCCGGGGAGGGAGCCCCCCCCCCCCCCGTGCGCGCTCCCGCCAGTGTTTTCGGACTGCACCAGCCCCGGAGCCCCGCGGCGCCGCGGCCGGCCGGGCGGAGGCTCCTCGTCCGCCGCCGCCGCCCGCGCCCGCGCCCGCACCGCACCCGCCCGGCCCCGCACCCGTGCCCGCCCCGGGCCCGCGGCTGCGGCTGCGGCGGTGGGCGCTCGGCCGGCCGGCGGGCAGGGCGCGCCCCGCACCTGCGGCGGCCGCTCGGGCGATGGCGCGGCGCGGCGCGGGCCGGGGCCCCGGGCGTCCTGAGCGCAGCGTCAGCCCGGGGATGCCCGCCGCGCTGCTGGCCCTGGCCATGTCGTCGTCCTTCTTCAACCCCAGCTTCGCCTTCAGCTCGCACTTCGACCCCGGTGAGTCCGCTGGCCGCGCCCCTGGGCCAGCCCTCTGCCCGCTGCAGCTGCCCCCAAACTGCGGGTGCTGCCCCCCCCCAGTCCCCCCACTGCGGACATGATGCTTCCTGAGCGGCGGTTTCCTCTTTTGCATGGAAATTAACCCTTTCCCCACCCGGAGCAGAGCCGGCAGAAGGAGCTCCTGACAGGAAGGACCCCTAGAGACCCCGCTTGGTGGAGGTGGGCAGGCCTTGGTGCTGGCACTGGCACTGAAGCTTCTGGCAGGGGGGTGGGCAGTGGAGCTGCGGGCCACTGTCTCTGTGGATGCCTCCGGCTCTGGTAACTGGGGCAGGGGGGCCTGCATTGGCCCCAGGTGTCCGGGGGAGGAAGTGGCCAGGACCTGGAAGAGGTGGGACTGTTGCCTTTGGGTCCCAGGCCACCATGCCCCTTTGCCTGTCCATGGTCTTAGTGTGGGAAGCCCCTCTCCATGCTGGGAGCCAGTTCTAGGGAGCCTCTGCATGGGGAGGTGGGAGCAGCGGCCGCCCACAGGACAGAGTCCACTGGGCAGAGGCTTGGAGGAGATGGGCCTCAGTGGGTGTCCAGGCCTCCTGGATGGCGGGGGAGGCCCAGGTGGCACCGCCTAGCTGGCTGCGGGGGACCCAGGGCCCGGCGTCTTACTCTGCCAGACTGACGGCACCAGCCACATGTTTACCCGAGGCTGCCTGGCCGCCTGGCCGTGGTGGGCAGCTGCGGTGGGCGCAGGGGTCAGGGGTAGCTAGGGGCCGGCGTCTGGTACCGGGAGGTGGTAGGCTTTCTTCCCTGGGTCTTGGCCACCTCCAGCCCTCCTTCACCAGTGTGGGAGAGAAATCCCTGCCCTGGAGCCACGGCCCAGGGGCCAGAGTCCCACCCACATGTCACTGGAGCTCTGGCACAGGCTAATCCAGCCAAAACAAAGCCATTCGCACATGTGACGGGCTCCCCTGGGTCTCCCTGCCTGGAGCAGGGCCCAGTGTGTGCAGCCATGCGCAGGGTCCCCTGGGCACGGCCCCATCTGAAGGCATTTGTTCCTGGGGGAGGGAGCTGACGTGAGGTCTCTCTGTTGGATTTAGGGTGTGGGTGTCAATCGCTCAGAAAAGACTTCCCGGGCAACCAGCTCCCAGGGCTTGGAGAACACGCTGTCGCCAGTAGATGGCCCAGAGTCTGGGCAGCAGCAGCCCTGGCTGGCCCGGGGGCTGGAGGGCAGCAGCCCCAGACCCGGACAACCTTTAGGGACAGGCCTCCAGGCGGCTCCAGGCCAGTGCTCCAGGCAGCCTGCAGGCTGGGAGCTGGGGGTCCAGCCTTAGGATGCGGCCTTGGAGCTATTGGCAGGGTTGCAGTGTGTGTGTGTGTGTGTGCACACGCACGTGCCAGGAGTGACCCCGGCATGGAGGCCCTACCCCATGCCCGGCCTCTTGCACTCTTTGCAGAGCCCAGACTTGCCCTGCGTGGGGTTCAGCACCCTCCTCCCTACACTCGGGTGTGTCCTGGGCACCAGACCCTTCCCCCCTTCAGAGAAACAACAGAGCTTTGCGTGCCTTGCAAGTGTTTGTGTGAACAGCTGCGATCAGTGTAATTATCACGTGTCACTTTAATGACTTACAGGGAAAGACGTTGTCAGGAGGGCACGGGGAGGTCTCGTCAGCAGGGCCGTTGAAGGGCAGAGCTGTGTCCCCCCCGTGGGAGGGACAGCCCTGGCTGGAGGCGGGGGGTAACCGGCTGGTCCCCACGTGGGTGTTGGGGAGGGGAAAGGAGGGATCCCCTGGCCTCCTGATAAACGCCTGGCATTCGGAGCCCAGCTCCCACCCGTCTCTCTGACGCTGTCTTCTCATCTGTAAAATGGGACAGCAACGCCTGCCCTCCTCGTGCTCGTTCAGTGCCTGGGGGAGCTTGGCCCTCCGCGCACAGAGATGCGCTTCAGGGGGGGGGTGGCAAACACGCCGCAGCTCTGTGGCGTCTCCCCAGCCCCAGGGGGACACAGGTGGTTCTTGGCTGCTTGTGGGGCGGGGGGGGGGACCCCGCTGGGGGCCATCAAGCCCAGAGGGCAGGGAAGACCCATGTCCTTGGCCATCTGGAAGTTTGTTTCTGTGGTTGCTCCACAGTCAGGGGTGGACAGAGAGGCCGGGCCCAGGCAGGGGGTCCTCACAACGTCATCAGGCGAGGCCATGCATCCTTCTTGGGATTCTGCGGTCGCCCCCGTGAGGGGGAGGCAGTGATGGTGGCGGTTATATTGAGAAGGGGACTGAGTTTGAGCCTCAAGTGAGGCCCGGGGCTGGGTGTCCCTCACCTAAACCAGTGCCCGTCTGGGCCACCACCAGCTCTCAGAGATTGGCAGGACCGGGGTGCCATGAGGGGCCAGGCCCGAATGCATGCTCTTGGGGCAACGTGGGCCGGTGCAGGCTGCACTTCTGGGGTCCGGCTCTTTCCCAGGATGTGGGTGGCCGTGTGGGATTTCTTGGTGTCACAGCTGCATGACCTCAGTGCTGTGTGGCCTTGGGCTGATAACTCAACCTCTCTGAGACTCAACCTCACATAGGTGACACCTGACCCTGGGGAGACTAAGTGGGCAAGGTGTGGGAGCCAAGAACTGAGGAATGCTGGGGGGTGCCACGTGGCTGGTCGGGAGCAGTTGGGCCGGGCTGGGAGGAGGGCATGGTACGGCCTTGAGGGAGTGGGGTCACCTCAGTCGGTGTCTGGCGGGGGTAGGCCTTGCTCAGGCTGTGGTTTCTGGGCAGGCCTCGAGTCCCTGACCCTGGGGGGCCTGGAACTATCGGAGGGGCTGCCCCCCGGGGTCCCCGGCAGTGGGTGGTGGACCCACCTCTCCCTGGCCCAGTGGCCCTGTGTCTGCTGCCTCAGTTTCCTGACCTGTAAGGTGGGAGCCAGTGCGGTGCTCACCTCTGAGGGTCACGTGAGGGTCAGCAGGGTCGGTGGCGCAGCGAGCGAGCGAAGCGAGTAGTCAGGCTGTGGGGCCGCAGCTGACTGGCTGCTGGGACAGGGAGCTCGGGACAGTCGGCAGACCAGGCAGCCCCTGGCCCTTCCCCCAGCCCCTTCCCCCAGCCCCTCTGCTCACGTCGCAACCCCACCCCACCCCCGGTCCAGGAGGGGCTCGTGCACGCCTGTGACTTGTGCCCCGCGGCTGGCCCGGGGCTGGGCACGCATCCATGGGGAGAGGTGCCCCTGGGGGGCCCTCGGGGGACGGGCTAGGAGCCCTGCTCCCAGGCTGGCAAACGCACCTGGCAGCGGTCTCAACCCCGGTGGCTTCTGCTCACGGCCTGCTGCCGTGGGGCCTGGCTGGAGGCAGACGCTGCCCAGGCCCCCCCCAGACCCACTCAGGCTCGGGGGGCCCAGAGCCGGCCCTTCGGCCAGTGTTGCTTGCTTTCCTCGTGCCCTGGAAGGGCTGGGCGGGTCTGTGTGGTGCGGGCCATCGAGGGGAGGCATGCCCCTCTGGGCGGGGGGCGGGGGGGCATGCCTTCGCTTCGGGCACATTCTCCAGGAATCCGGGCTCTGCCCTTCCCTCAGGGGGCTGCTTCTCTGCCACAGGGCCCTGCACCCACGCAAGCAGGTACGCACACAGGTCACACACGCGAGCACACGCGTGAACACCCACACGCACACACGCGTGTGCAGGTGACCGTGGCATGTGCGCACCCGCACACGTATCTCTTCACAGGGAGCACACGCTCCGCGAGCAGCTGGAGCACCGCTGCGGGGCACAGCTGGTGGGTTCAAACACGTGGTCCCCTCCTTGGGGGCGGAGGGGGTGTCTTGGGCGAATTCACCCTGAGCGTGGTCTCCTGGGCCGCCGGCTGCCGGTGTCCCCTGCCTGCCATGGGAGCCTCTTACGCCTCCATCAGCCAGAGCCTGGACCTGGGCCTGGCCGGGACCCTCTCCCCGGACTGTCTTCTAGGCCTTGGGTGACCTTGAATGAGGCACGTTGCTTCCCCTGGTTTTTGTGTGTGGATTTTCTCGCCCCCACGTCCATGGGGGTCCCGGCCCGTGAGGCCTACTCAGCCCCGACCAGGGCCTGTTGCACCCATGGCCCTGACCTCCTGGGTGTCACAGCCACAGCCCCGTTCTGCTGTTGACTTCCGCTGGCCTGGGAGGGGGGCACTAGGGCTTCCTGGGCAGGGGTCCTGGCTGAGGGGAGAGCCAGATCCCACCTCCCCGCTTTGGGCCCCAGACCCCACCACTGCTCTCACTTCAGTCCTGTGGACAGAGCCGTCTGTCCTGGTGGCTGGTCCTCAAAGGCTACCCTCTGCTGTCTCCCGGTCACGGAGCTTTTCCCAGGGTGGGCTGAGCCCGGCCTCTCCCGGCAGCCATTGCCTCGGGATGCACGCGCCCCTCCTTTATCTGGGAAACTCCTCCATGGACCCCATCTTCCCCGCCTCAGTGGGCTCCTGGATATTAGTGTCCCCCCCAAATTCCTGCCCCCCCAGAGCCTCGGGATGGTACTGGTTCAGAAGGAGTCTCTGTGGCTCTTAGGAGTTCAGGTGAGGTCATGCCGTTCAGGGTGGGCCTACATGCAGTGGCCGAGGTCCTGACGGGAGAAAGTAGAGGGGGTTTGGGAGAGCAAGAGGCCCCGGGTGCCTCCAGAGGCAGGGAGAGGCCGGCAGGATCTAGAAGGAGTGTGGTCCTGATGGAGGGCTTCTGGCCGCCGGTGCTGAGACCCTGCAGGCCTGTCGTTGCTCCCCCACCCCACAGTGATTTGTTCTGGCAGCGCCGGGTCCCTCCCCGGCGGGCCCCAGCCAGCCTCACCTCGGTACACGTGGTGGCCATACCCACCTGGAGGAGTCTCGAAAACTGAGGGAACCCATGTGCGGGCGGCCTTGGGACCCGCGTGTCCACGGGGCCCGGCCTGCCTCTCGCACAGGAACGGGCGCCAGCAGGACGGCAGCTGGAGGCCTCCCCGCCCCCGGCAGAGGAAGCCGCAGAGGAAGCGAGGGCAGGGGACGCCGGGCCGGAGCCAGTCCCCAGGCGGCCTGTCTGGGCTGTGTCCACACCAAGCCCCCTGGCTTCCTCCGCCAGGGCCGGGGCCGAGGCCGGGCGCCTGGGTGCCCGGAGTGGGGTAGGGGGTCTCCGGACGGTCACCCTGGGGTTAGACCAGCGGTAGGAGCCACGCGGGAGCGGCTCCTCGAGCCGGGTACGTGGGGGTTTCTGGGAGGATGTGGGCCACTGTCTCCCCCACCGGCCCCGGGGGGCGGGGGCTTGTAGTCATGAGGCCGCAGCCCCGGCTCCAGCTCTGGCGGAGGAAGTGGCAGGACAGGAATGGGCAGGGCTAGTGTGGTGGCTGGTTCTGGGCAGCCTGGGGTCCCTCACCTGTCACAGGGTGTGTGGGGTGAGGCAGTGGGGTCCTGGCGACTGGAGGACTGGGTGGGACCCACAGGTCACCTCTCATGGCGGGATGTGGCTGGGCCTGGCCTTGTTGACCCCTGGCGAGGGTGTGGTGTGTCCCCTCCTTCCCCACAAGGAGGGGGCCCTGCAGCTGCCGCCCACCTGCTGGCCTGGGCACATGGCCTCGGGCAGCCCCGACAGCTGGCCTTGGGCTGGCCAGGGAGACAAGCTGCCATCCGTGTGAGCCAGGCCAGGAGCAGGGGAGCCAGGGCCCCAGACCCGGCCTCTGCTGGGGTCTCCCGTGTGCTGAGGCTGGCGTGAGAGATGGGCAGCAGGATGGTGCTGAGGACACTGTCCTGCATCGAGGAGTCCTTGCTGGGCTTCCAGCTCTGGGGAGGGTCCTGCAGGGCTTCACGCCCTGTTCTGGCCACACTAAAATTCTTAACAGTTTTGAACAAGGGGTCCCGGGGCTCCATTTTGCCCCAGGCCCTGCAGATTCCGCGGCCAGTGCCGCTCGGGGCCCCTGGCCAGCTGCCGGCCCCCCAGGAGGGATGTGGTGACTTTGTAATGCTGGACACCTGCGCGGGCTGCCCGGCGCCACCTGTGGTCCCCAGGAAGCGGCGGGGGTGCTGGCGGGGAGACCCGCCAGCCCCAGGAAGAAGGAATTCGACTTTCCACGGGACGTGGGAGCCAGTGTCCCGCGGGCTCTTGCTCAGCCTCTCGCTGGGGGGCGCTCGGGGGGGCGGGGGTGAGGGTGGGGGTTGCACCTCGCGTGCCTCGCTCGCTCTGCGGACAGTGCTCTCCCGGGGACACAGCGCGGTGCGTTCACAGGCCCCGCTATGGACGGTCGTCGCCGCTTCTCTTTCACAGTTTTGTTGACTGTGATTCACGTTCCCAAGGACTCCCCCCTTTAAAGCATGTGCTTCAGTGGTGTTTATCAGCCTCGCGGGGTTGTGCAACCGTCACCACCAATTTTAGAGCGCTTCTGTCCCCGAGGACAAACCCCACACGCCCTGCCAGTCCAGCTCTGTTCCCTGACCGCCCCCCCCCCCACGCAGGCGAGGACACGTCATAGCAGCAAACCGTGCAACACGGAGTCTTCGTTGTGTCCCTGGACTCGCGAGTCGGGGCTTGCTCCCAGCGCTTGGCGTCCGGCTTCTCACCGCGGCCGATCTGGGGCGCAGCGGCCTGACTGCCTGAGCCCTCCCATCTCCCCCGCGAACGCCCCTCTGAGCCTTCCCCTTATCACTCTGGGGCATATTTACATATTCTGCGACCGAGGCCTCAGGCAGATAGCTGTGTCGTGGCTCGGATCGCACTTGGTTGCGGGCCGCGTGTCCGCCGCGGAGCGTGCCAGCGTGCGAGCGCGTCTTTCCCGATTCCGAGCTCAGGGGCGCCACGCTGGTCGCCCGACGGGCCACCGAGGGAGAGGCAAATGCGCCCCCTCGAGACCTTCCCCCTCTCTCTTCCTTTTTTCCAAAAAGCTCGTTGTGAAGCATTTGGACCATCCTGTTTATTCTGGGAGGGTGCCTGAAGCCGTACTGGTGGGAAGCAGCCCCCCACCCCCTCCAAGAGGCAGTTTCTGTCCTAGAGGAATGGCGCTCCGGCTTCTCAAAGCCACTTAGCCTCTGAGGGAGCTGTCCTGGCTCCTCGGTGGGGCCTACCCCGGGCAGGCGGACCTTGGGCTCCTTTTGCCAGGCCCACGGGCACATTGCTCCCTGTGGCTGAGGCCACCCCCGGCATGGACAATGCTCCTGCCGCCCCCCTTCCTTAGCCGACCTCGCCCCAACTCTGCCCTGCATGGGGTCCAGGCAGAAAGTTGGAGCCAAGGATGGCAAGAAATCTGGGGCTTGGGCGATTCTGAGCCTGGTGGCCCCTTGGCCTCTACCAAGCTGCTGTCCCCCAGCGCCCCCCGCCCTGGCCATGCTCAGGAGAGGGACTCATCTATCCAGCTCAGGTCCCTTGGGATGACCTGGTGCCCAGCACGTGTCAGGGCAGGTCCCCAGATGAACAAAATGGCCAAGGCTATCTTCCCGGGGTGTCACTCACAGGCCCCCAGGGGGAGTGGGAGCCCCTAGGCGTGCATCTCTCAGGACAGGTGGACGAGGCTGGGGGCCAAATGGGAGGAGCATTCGTGCCGAGCCCGTGTGTCGGTCAGAGGGGAATGTGAGGCAGCACTTGAGTTACTCGTGCTCACCCCAAGCCCTGCAGCCTGGGACCGGCCACAGGGGTGGGGCCCACGGTGCGGGGGGGCCTCTGGTGTCAGTGGTGGCCAGGCCTGGGTTTCTCACGTGTCACTGGACAGTGCGGAGTTGCGGAACTTCCTTCCGTCTCTGTGTGTGTGACAAGCGGGCCTGATGCGGGGCGGGGCCCTGCTGTGGGGTCCTGGGGCGGGATCCTGACGGAGCCCCTGGGGCTGGGCCACCCCCAGACGGCCAGTGCGTGCTGCTGGGAGTGTGTGTCTGGGTGTACGAGTGTGTGTCTGCGTCCCTGTGTGTCCGTGCCCACGCACGTGCCACGTGGTTGAGTGAGGACGTGGAAAAGTGTGTGGGTGTGCATGGGTGGGAGTGTGTGAACACATTGAACGTGTGAGTGGGAACAAACATATATGTATCAGTGTGCGTGTGTGCACACGTGCGTTTGAGCGCCAGTGCTCAGTGTGTCCCCCTCCCCCATTCTCCGGAAGGAAGGCCCCCAGGCCTCCTTGGTGCTCTCCTGCCCCTGGCGAGTTAGAGGCCGAGAGCCCCCCTCGTGGTCTCTAGGCAGGGCTTAGCTCCTGACCCACACTGGCCGCAGGCAGGAGGGCTGACACCGCTGCCCTCAGCAGGTCTGTGGTCTGGGCTCTGGGAAGGAGCCCTCCGGGTGAGCGGCTGCCATGACCCCACGTGGCCCACAGCCACCGCTGCCCCAGCAGGCCCTGTGCACCCAGCGGGGCGGCCCGGGTGGGGCCTTTGAGCTTCGTGTTCGCATCAGGGGGCTGGCGGGCTCCAGGCCTGTCGCTCCAGGCTTGCGCCTTAGCTGGCGCTTAGCCGTGGGGCCCTCGTGCGTCCCTCTCAGCTCCACTCCTCTGTCTTTGGGGTGCACTGTCCAGATCACCGGCTTCCCACCACCCCCCGTGCTCTCTTAGCGCCAGCCTCGGCCCTGCCCACCTCCCGCACCCTCTGTTCTGCACGCAGCAGGTGTCTGGGGAGTGGAGCCTGGGCAGCTGTGGAGGTGGGGTCTGGCTGCTCCCCGGCCAAGTCAGAAACCGAGGGTGGGCCTCAGTTTCCCCACCTGGCTGTGGTCAGAAGAGCCTGGCATGGTCCACGGTGGTTCTGGGTTCAGTGCCAGCTCTTGGGGTGGGTGGGGTGAGTCCTGCTGGTGTGGCTTTCAGCACGGGAGGCTGGGGGCGGGGGAGGCAGGTGTGCTGGGGCCTGGGGGCCAGGAGGCAGGTGTGTCTGAGCCCGTGTGTGGGCACGTGTGCTGCGGCCACTGCTCCCAGCCCTGCACCGGGGGCCTCCCTTGCAGACAAGCTAGGGCTCCGGTTTCATTCCCTGGTCTGTCCTTTTACTTGTCTGGCTGGCCTCTGAGATTTGGGGGAAGTGAGGAAAAAGAGGGGCCTGGGTCCTGCGTGTGAGGCACCCGGCCACACAAGCCCTGGTGGAGGGCTGCCGTGTCCCTGCTCGGGACTCCCTTCCTCTTGGAAGAAACTCCCAGGTCTGGGCCCACAGACAAACCTTTGTGGAGAGCCTCTGGCCCCCAATCCCCCGCCCCAGATCTGCCCACAGGATCCTGCTTGCCCCCCGCCCTGCCCTAGGAACCCCAGAATCCTGCCAAATCCTGCTGCTTGCTCCCGCCGGGGGCTGGGAGGTGGGGGTGTCGGAGACAGACGATGGGCCTCTCCGGGCTTCCCCAGGACCTCGGCCCCTGACGCCCTGGGCAGGCGGACCGCCACCCTGAGTGCCGTTCGCTGGCCTCATCCTGTTAACTCAGCGGAACGCCCTCCTGGCCGAGGTTCCTTCCTGTGCAGGACCCCGTTTGCGTCACCAGGCGGGCATGGGGGCAGGCGGACTGGTGCCAGGATGTCCTCAGATGCCTGGCCGAGGCCCCGCCCCAGGCCTGTGGCTGACCCTGGAGCCTGAGTCCCCGTGGGCCGGGCAGCTGGGGCACCTCCCGGACGGAGCCCAGGGCTCCCTGACTGGGCCAGGCTGGGGGCCCCACAGGAAGAGTGAGCTCCCCGTGGTGCGAGCAGCCAGGGCGTTGGGCCGCGATGGGCAGGACTCCTGTTGTGGATGTGGCCCGTGTCCCAGGAGGGTTTGGGCAGCTCCGTGAGGGGACAGGGTGAGACGGGAGGCTGTGGGCACCTGGCGGCAGAAGAGTGAGCCAGCCAGGGGTGGGGGTGCGTTGGGGGCTCTGGGGGTCGGGCAGACCCTGACCCGGCCTCCACGGGTGCGGAGTGCTCACTACACACTTTCTTAAATTGAAGTGAAACGCACAGAACATAAAGTGAACCATGTCCGGGTGAACAGTGGGGCATTTCATGTGTTCCCAGTTCCAGAACATTCTCCTTACCCCATAGAGACCCAGCGTGCCACGCACACCCCCCGGCCCCTGGCAGCCGCACACCTGCCCCTCACCATGTGGCCGCACAGCACTGCTCGGAGCAGCCGCCACTGTCCCACAGCGTCACTCGCGGGGGACGCGGCTTCCCACTGTCCACATCCTCGCCACGCTGACTTCCCATGACAAAAATCGTGGCCATCTTAGTGGGTCAGATCGCTGTCTTGTTCTTTGGGGCAGCCGCCAGGCAGATGGCAGGGTGTGGTCCCTCCGGGGAACACTGGGGAAACCGAGGCCCTTGGCGTCGAAGCTGGAGGGGTTGACTGGCCCTGCCCTCGCTCCGTCAAAGTGGCTCCTGAGTGCTGTGTGTCTCAGGCCCCCTGGGATGTTCCCTCAGGCTGAAGGGACGGCCAGGGGGATGGCCAGCCCGTGGGCAAGTGGGGGTCTGCGTGGAGGGCTCGGAGGGGGCGTTGGGGGTTGGTGATTCGACGATGGCTCTGGTCCTGGGTGAGGAAGGACCAGGGAGCTGCAGACCCCCAAAGTTTGGGCAGGGTCCTGGCTGTGCTGGTGGCAGCCAGTGGCCTGGGGAGAGGCAAGAGGAGTCCGGGGGCAGTTGGGGTGTCTGGTTTGGGGAGTGGCCGGGCATGGGTCCAGGGAGCAGGTCTGTGATGCTCACTATGCCGGAGGGAAGGGCCAGGCCCAGGTGCCTATGGGGGTCTGGAGCCCCAGAGGAAGTGCTGGGACCGCAGTGGGGTCAGGAAGGTGGTGGAGGCCCAGCCTGGGCCCACTTGGGGGTGGGGAGGAGGGTCCAGGTCAGGACAGCGAGGTGGGTGCTGAGAGGGGAGGGCATGGTGGATCGGCCCTGGGGCCCAGAATGCGGCCCAGCTCACTGTCCTTTCTGCGCGCTGGAGACGTGGCCGAAACTCAAGTCCCGGCATGGTTGGAGCCAGGATCTCTGCCCCTTCTCCTGCCATCCATGTCCCCATCACGTCCCCGGGGAGACCTCACCGACCTCGGGCTATGTGGCTCCGGGGGGTGGGGTTTGAGCAGGGGGTGGGGGGCGGACCCTGGGACTCGCTGACGTCAGGGCTTCATGGTGTGTGTGCTGGGCTGTGGGGGTCTTAAAGATGGAACGATGGGATGGAATGTGAGCCACGATCACATAAAATGGTACACGTTTGGTTGTAGGAGGACCGCGTGCTTGTCGTAGGAGACGCAACGTGCAGACGACCTGAAGGACTCTGCCGTCCGGACGAGCGCTGCTCGCGTTTCGGGATCTTTCCTTCCAGGTGGTTTTTGTTTGTTCACATAGTCGTGACCCGGATTTGTAAATGGTTCTGCAATCCTGCCTCTGGTCTCAGCTCCATCAGGGTAGAACTGAAACAGAGTAAATGGCGGGGGGGATCTCAAGCCGACTCCATGTGAGCGCGGAGCCCGACGTGGGGCTTGATCCCACCACCCTGAGATCACGACCTGAGCCAAAATCAAGAGCGACGCTCAACCCCCCAGCCTCCCAGGCCCTTCGACGGTGTGTATTTGCAGTCTGCCCTCTGGGAGGCCTGGTGCGTATGTTTGGAGGACCCCGAGCCTGTGGCCCCACAGTCACGTGACTGACGCCTGGCGCCCAAACGTGTCCTCGCGGCCTTGCCGCTTCTAAGTAGTTCGATGCGGAGCTTTCCTTGTTCACAACTTCTCTTTCGACTCTTTTTACGGCTCCCGTTGCAGACGTACCTGTGGGTTGTTTTAATCCTTCAGCTTTGGGGGCATCGTCTGGGCTCTTTTTGTTATAAACGTCACCGCAAAGTTCACCGCGTGCGTGCGAGACGTGCTCTGTCTGTACTGGAAACGCACTCATTCCCGGGTTCGCGTTTGTTCTGGGTTCGTGTGTCCTCCAGGTCAGTCCCTCGGTGTCAGTGCCCAGACAGGAATCACTTGGCCAACGAGAGGGCCGACTCCAAGGCGCGGCTCTGCGGACGGCCCCCCGCTTGCCCGCTGCTGCTGGGATGCCTGGGCCGGGGGCCTGGTGGCGGGGTCTGGAGCGCGGGCTGCGGCCGGGGACGCCCTCCCTCTGGAAGCAGACGTGGTGCTGGGGGTCGGTCGTGGTTCTTTGATTATGGACGAGGCTGGACGTCTTCTTGCGGGCTTCCTTAGTTGTCTTGTCCATGCTGGGGGGTCTCAAGGTGATTTCTTAGTTTTTGCTGATCGTGGGCCCTCTGTAGTCAGGACACCAGTCTTTTGATGTACGTTCTGTAAGTGGTTTTTCCTGGTGTGCTACTTGCCTTTCATCCGGGGCTTGGATGGAACACTCGTTTTTATGGAGCCAGATCCATCGATATTTTGTGACTCCCTCCACTACTTTGAGCGTAAACATCCTCCAGGAAGAAGCCCGCTGTCCACCTCCCTCTTCTGCGCCCCTGTGATCTGGCTTCGACGTCAGTCTGAGGTTACTCTGGTGTGCGGTGAGGCGCGGTTCCCCTGCACGGCCTGTCACTCCCACCGCGGCCAGCCTGGCCCTCAGCCCCTGGCGTCCCGCGTCTTCCCAGAGACACTGAGCGTGCTTTTAATGATTGCACTTTCTCATGTGTGACCAGCTCCAGGCCAGGGCCCTCCCTCTGCTCGATTTGGCTTCCTTCTGGGGTCACAGGACAGGTGCTTCAAGAGGGGACGGGGGAGGGCAGGACCCCGTCATGTGACAGCCCTGCCCGGCCACCACTCACCTGATGGCAGACACAGGTCCTATTTTCCTTTTATGGGAAGCCCAGCCAGGCACCTGGTTCTGTTCTGAACTGTCTCTCCCCCCCCCCCCAGTGCCCCCCAAGCTCCCCGGACATGCTCCGTCCCCTTCACAACCTGGAAGGGAGACCTCGGTACACAGCAGGTGCCCAATAAGGGTGAGGTGCTGTTCCTAGTCCTGGCTGTGCAGCTTTACGGAAGGTTGTGCCCTGTTTGAGATGACAGCAGCGGTCAGGCCACCAGGCCGTGGAGAGCGGCGGCCGGGCCCGCGGGGGCTGTGCTGTGTCTGTCACCATCCGTGTTGCTTCTGCGGTGGGTACAGTAACTGGCGAGACAGGGTCCGCTGCCGCAGACCGTCCCACGCAGGCGCCTCCGCGGGGACGGGACCTGGCATGGAGGGCGGCTGGGGACGCTGGGCGGTTCTGGCGGGCAGAGCGATGACACGGTTGGCGGTGGGGGCGGCGCTGGGGAGCGCGGGCGGGTCGGCGAGCACGGTAGCTTTTGCTGTTACCTGTCACGGGTGTTTAATTTAATGAACGTGTTGACTTTGACAACTTGTGTTTTCACACGAAGGAGCTGCGCTCTGGTCCCTTCTGTGTGGGTTCACCTAATTGTGGCCGAAGGCTTAATAGCAGCGGAGGAGAAGCCTCTTGTGCCACAAGTGTGACCCGCCCAGCCCGCAAGGCTCTGGGGGTGGCAGGGGTGGGCTCTAGTGGCTGCTCCAGGGAGCCCCTTTGGGGTTTTCCTCCAGAACCCCCAGCCCAGCCCCCTGCTTCCTGCAGCTGCCCCCCCGGGCTATGGTGGCCCCTCAAAGGGTTTGGGCCCAGGGTGCCTGAGGCTGAGGCTGGAGGCCAAGGGCAGGGGCTGAGGGTGGAGGCTGAGTCTGGAGGCCAAGGGCAGGGGCTGAGGGTGGAGGCTGAGGCTGGGCCTCCTGAGAGCTCCTCTTCCCTGTGTGTGGGTGTGGGGAATGGGCTTGGAGACCTGAGCAGGAGCCCAGGCTGTGCTTGCCATCTTTCTAAGCCTTTGGGCTCACACTGCCTCCAGGCAGCCCTCCAAGATATCACATTAGCTTGCAGCCCTGGCTTCCTATGTGAGTGCAGAAGGTATGGGAGCAGAAGCACGTCAGTCAGAGGTCAGCTGTGCCTCCTTAGGCAGGCTCCTTGCTCTCGTTGAGCATTCATTTCTTCCTGTCCAGCGGGGACAGGCCTGGGGTCACCTCAGTGGCTGGTTAGGATCCCGTGAGGCCTTGCTGAGACCAGGTCTGAGCTGATGTGATGGGCCTGGTGTGGCAGGTGTGCTGGGTTGGGTGGTGGGGTCTTGAGCGGTCAGCCACTGGGGGCTGAGGGGTGGGATGCTTGGTGGGCCGGCAGAAAACCTCCAGGGGCCAGACAGAGGTCTTTGGGGCAGGGCATGCCCTGGAGCCAGTGTGACAGGACAGGAGGGGCAGGCCTGCCTCTGTCGAGGGGACACCTGGGCTGTCCCGTGGGCACAGATGAGCCGGGCTTCCCGAAGCCCTGGCTCAGCTGGGGAGTGGGGTAGCCCAGAGCCCTAACTCGGGGGCCATCCTTATGTGTCGGGGGGCTGTGTCATGTTATCTGGGCACCTCCGTTCCCGCATCTGGTGAGGGCTAGCCGTGTGGGGGCTCTTGTGGACTCGGTGATGCAGAAGGGGAGGTCACCACTGTTCCCAGGACAGAAACAGCACCGGGGGCCCTTGGTGGCACTTCAGCAAGAGGGTAACTTGGAAACGCCAGGCTGAATGCAGGAACTCTGCACCCAGCCAGTGTGGGCCGCCTTCTTGGGGACAGTGGGGTCCTCGTGCCTCAGAGGACAGACAGTCCTCCTATCTCAGGGCGCTGCCCCCCGGCTGCACAGAGCCTGGCAGGTGGCCAGCCCCAACACCTCCCCCCTCAGCGGGGCCCGAGTCTCCGTCCCGGCCCCTCGGGATTCTTGCAGGGTTACCCCGCTCCGAGCTTTTACAAGGTGACCGCCCCTGGACAAAGCACCAGAGAGGGGAGGCAGGTGACCAGTCTGGAAGAGACATGGAGGGCAATTTCCCATAGCTCCGAGACCCTGACCTCATGGAGGGGTGTCCATGAACCCCCCGGGATTGGGACCTGGGAAGGCTCCCGCTGCTTGGACAACCCCTTAGCCTCTGGGTGAGGCCAGAGCGGCGCCCAGTGGCCATTCAGGGGACTGCAGGCTCGGGCCTGGTGACTGGGCCCGTGGGTGGCCAGGGTGGTGGGGCTGCAAGAAGGGCCAGGGCGCTGGGGCTCAGGCCTCTGTAAGTGGGGGTGGGCTGGGGAGTCAGGGGTTTGGCTGGCCCCTGAGTGCAGCTGCTGGGACCGGGTGAGCGTGGGGGGCAGGTCCATGGAGGCTGCCCTGTAACTCCTTCTCCCTCGGCAGACGGCGCCCCCCTCAGCGAGCTCTCCTGGTCGTCCTCTCTGGCTGTGGTGGCC
This sequence comes from Ursus arctos, assembly GCF_023065955.2. Classification (NCBI taxonomy): domain Eukaryota; kingdom Metazoa; phylum Chordata; class Mammalia; order Carnivora; family Ursidae; genus Ursus; species Ursus arctos. Next base: position 1,780,728 of record NW_026622919.1, read on the forward strand.
GTGTCCTTCTCCGGGCTCTTCACTGTCATCGCCCTCATGCTGGCCTGTCTGTGTTGTAAGAAGGGTGGCATCGGGTTCAAGGTGAGGGCTGGGGTGTCCGAGGGGGATGTGGACGGATCCCAAGAGTCAGGCCTTCTTGTGCCGGCTCTGTGCTGAGCTTCCCTCCTTCCCGGGGTCACCTGCACCCCTCTCCCCTGGGGGCCGCGGCAGGAGAGGCCTGGAGGCTCTCAGGAACCCCAGCCCACCCTCTCCCCCATTTTGGGTCCCCTCTGTGTGGGCGTGGCCTCTGAGTGCTGTGCGCAGGTCAGGCGCCCCGGGACAGTGAGGATGGGCCTTCCTGCAGGGCCCCCCAGGGGCTCCTGAGCCGGCGTGAGAGGGGCTTGCCTCCCCAGAGGTCCCTGACTTCCTGGTGGTGGAAGTGCCCGGGTCATCTGAACCAGCAGCCGCCCGGACCCACTGTCCCCGCACCCAGACGGCCTTGCCAGCTGGGATCACTCTCCTTTGGGCGTCGTTTACCCCCCAGGGAGGGCGCTGGGTGCTGGTGCTAGAAACCAGGGTGGCCACGCACAACAGTAGGGGTCATCGCTGTTTATAGAGCGTGGGTGAAATGCACGGCCCTGTCTTCACTAAGGCCGCCCCCGGACTCCGCTCCCCAGGGCCGTGGGCTGGATTCTGGGGCTGAGGTCCTCTCCTGAGTTGGCGGCTGAGGGGCATTCCAGGGCAGCTGCCCCCCAACGTCCAGTTGCAGCTCTGAGTAGGGAGCACCAGGGGAGAAGCTGGCCACTGAGAACCCGACCAGAGGCTCCGCCCATGTGGGCTGAGTTCTCGGCAACTTAGAGAACAGCGCGCGGGCCTGTGGTCATTCCCCGTGCCCCCTCCCTGCCCTTAGCTGGGGGGCAGATGGCCGGGCCTGGAGAGTGTAGGAGGGGTGGGGCTGTCCTGTGGCCCCCATCGACGTCCACACTGAGTGGCCCACGCCCCAGCCGTGCCCCAGTTCGGAGGACCAGCCCCCCTGCTCTGGTACGCCGTGTCACAGGGGGGTCTGCAGGGGCTGCTCCCCGCCCAGCGCCCAGCGAGGACGAGGAATGTGCCTTTTACAGGGGCCGCCCTCCCAGATTCCTCAGTGCCTCCGCGGGGGGGCTGTGGCCCTGGAGGCTGCGGGGTCCGTGCTCGTGCCTACCTTCCCTGCACCCCGCCCGGGGGAGGCCGTCTTCCTGACCCGCGGGCACACCGTAGCACGGCCCCGCAGGATCCGGGGCCAGAGCCGCAAAGTCATGGGGGCAGACGTGGGGGACCGAGGTCAGCCCCTCCTCAGGGTGCTGAGAGAACAAGGCCCCAAACAAAGGCTGGCCTCGGCCCCTCCTACCCGTGCCCTCCTCACCTCCTGGAGAACATGGTGCCCAGAACATTCCAGCCCCAGCGCGCCTGGGTGGGCGGGCCTGCCTGCATCGGGGGCCCCAGCCTGGTCTCTGGGGGCCCAGGGCTGGGCACCTCCGTGGAGCTTGCTGGGCGAAGGGGCCAGGCGGCCATGCTCACGCTGTCCTACTTGATCGCCCGCTCTGCTGGCGCGATCCGGCAGGCTGCCCGGCGGCACCGTCAGGTACGGGCCGGGGCCAGGGCTGGTGGGAGCGGATGGAGCTGCAGCTGCTGCGAGTACCCCAGGGCCCCAAGGGTGGGATCCGCGGCCATGGGGAGGGGAGCCATCACAGCCACCAGTCCCTTCCCCCGTCCCCTTGCCCCTCTCTGGGTAGGGACCAGGACTGGGCCACAGGGACGCAGACAGAGGGCTTCCAGGCGGAAGGAGGGTCCCCGGGGCACGCAGGGCCAAGGGAAGAACCTAGGCCCCCTGGCTCCTGGTCCAGCCACCTGTCCACATTGGGGTGGGGGTGGGGGCTCTGGGCCTCAGTTTCCCCACCTGGGCAGTGGGCTTGGGGGCTCCAGGGATGGGAGCTGCTCTTGTTTTAGTAGGAGAGGATTTCTGAGACTTCGGCTCTTTTCTGGAGTATGCTCTGGACCTGGGAGGAGGGATCTTCCCCATAGACAGGTGTAGGGCCACATTCCAAAATGCGGGCCAGGTAGGGCCCAGCCCCAGGCTGCAGGGCCAGGCTCTTAAGGAGCCCTGGGTCAAGGCAGGTGGCTCTGGATGGTGGCGGGTTGCCTGGCCGAGGGGTGGAGATCTGGGGCGGGGGGCTCCCTGTTCTGGGCACTCAGGAATGCTCCTTGTCTGGAAGGGGCAGGCTGGGGGTTGTGATGGAGCCCCTGTCCCCACTTCCCAGCCCTGACTCTGAGGTTGGGATCACAGGCTGCTGGGGGAGGGGTGGCAAAGAGGAGTTGGGGGCAGACAGGATGGGCCTCTTGGTTTCCTGCCTCCGGCCTCACCCCTGCCAATGTGGGGCCAGCGTTGCCCGCTGGTGGGGGTGGACTGGGCTGGGCAAGGTGCTGCTGACCTGGGGCTCGTGGCCCCCACACTTGAGGCCCCCCTCCCTGTGCCTTTGGGAGGGCGGTCACCCTCTCCTACAACCAAAAAGACAAACACCAGCTCTCTGGCCCTTCGGGCAGCTGGAGTCTCTGGGGGGAGAGCGGGTGTGTTCTCTGCCCTGAGCAGCGAGAAGAGGGGTGGGAGGGGCGACTAGCAGGTGCCCCAACTCCGGGGCAGGCCCCCAGCCTGCTCCACCCCCAGTTCCAGAAGAGGTGAGAGCTCGGTCCTTTCTGAGGCTGGCCTGCACCCCTTGACCTTGCCCTGCCCCCCCATCCCTGGAGCCCTGGAGTCACCGCCAGCTGGGCGCCCACCTACAGGAGTTTGAGAATGCCGAGGGGGAAGAATACGCCGCCGGCTTCTCAGCACAGGGCTCCCCTGCGACGGGGGCTCAGAACGGGCCAGACGTGTATGTCCTGCCACTCACTGAGGTCTCCCTGCCCATGGCCAAGCAGCCGGGTCGCTCAGGTGAGTGAACCCCCCAGAGAGGACTGGGGGGTGTGCACAAGGGGTGACTCAGGGTCCGGCCCAGCCTCTGGACTCAGCAGCCGGTGCTCCTGGGGAGGGGGAGGCCAAGGGCTGGTGGGTGCCCCCTTCTGATGGGAGCTGGGGCACTGTGGACGGTCTTGGGTCAGACTTCTGCCTGCCACCTCCCCCACCTGGGGCTGCTGTGCAAAGGGACAGCTCCGGGCACCAGGGACAAGGGACTTGTTGCCCTGGTCCTGGGATGGGCTACCCATGTGCTGAGAGGAGGGGACCCTCTGCTGTCCCTGGACACTTGGCCCCAGACAACCTCCGCAGCGCCGACAGGCCACGCAGGGACATGGGCTCCATTGTGCCCAGTGGGCGGGACCCACCTACTCAGGGAGGAAGGGCTCTTTCGCGCCCCCCTCTGTGGGCAGGGCCCTGAATGGGCCTTTGACTCAGGCCTTGGGGTTGGGGCAGCAGAAGGCAGGGGTCTCTTCCCATGGCTTCCTTGCCCTGTCTTCCATCCGTTCCCCATCCTGCCCCCCTCTGCCCCTGCCCCGGATCAGGGTGACCACCTGCAGGACATATGTGGGTCCAAGCTTGAGAGGTTAGAGGTCAGTGTCTGAGCTGGCCTTTGAACCCGTCTGCCTGAGGCTCGTGCTGTGGGAGCCTCTAGCTGTCTGGGGCCTGTGGGGGTGGTTCCTGGTGTCGGTCTGCTCCCATGGCAGCCTAATCTCAGGTCCCCTCCCTGGAAGCTCTGCGGCAAGGCCCGTGCCCACCCCCAGCTCCTCTGGGGGCACCGAGGGAAGGGGGTCAGGCCCTCCAGGCCTGTGGTGGTGGGCAGGCCCATCCCGCCTGCTCTGCTCCAGGCCTTGCCGGGCCCATGTCCTCGCCGCTGCCCACTCTGAAGCCCACACTTCATCAGGGCACTGGTCTGGGTCCTCAGAGCAGCCCCGGGGCCACCAGGTTGTCACTCCCCACCCCCGTCAGTGTCTCCTGGGGGAGACGTCAGCGGTTATGCAGGAACCAGGGCCTGGGGCTCGAAGGCATGTGCACATCTCTTGACTGACCTGAAAGAGCTGCCCGTAAGCCCCTGAAGGGAGCACGCTGCAGTAGGAGGCCCCCGGACCTTCCTGGAGGCCCGTGGGGGTCTCTGAGCCCATGCTGACCCTGGACAGTGGTCACTAGTGGGGAGCCAGGGGTCGTCCCAGGGGACACCGCCCCCCCCCCCAGGCCCGTGGCCCGCAGGCAGTGTCTGGGACCCTGGCTTCTCCCACCCCTCGGGGGACTGTCCCTGAGGGTGGGGCCCCTGGGCCAGGAGATAGCAGCAACTGCGTGCTTTGTCCATTTCTGTCGCTCGAATCGCAGATCTGTAGGGTACCCTGTTTCTGGGGAGGGGAGAGATCTCATGTGATGCAGGGGGTAGCCCACGTGGAGGTCAAGGGTTAAAAACCTGAACGCCAAGTGCCCTGGAGACTGTGGGGGACGGTACAGCCCGCGGGCAGGGCCCAGGGGACAAAGCCCCTCAATGCTGCTCAGCACCAAGGTCAGCATTCCCCAGGAGCAGACCCCCACCCCCTGGGCGCTCCTGGCATTCTAGGCCCAGCCCTGTCCCCCTGCGGCCTCAGGGCGGTTGGCGTGGGAGCAGAATTCGGGGAATCCCTGGGCATGGGGCGTGAGCGGACTCAGCAGCCCTGGCCCTTCCTCCAGGGCCCTCACTGACCCTTCGTCCCTGCTGACCTCACCCAGCCAGGCTGCAGGAGAATGGGCCCAGTGTGTCCCGTACAGGGCTGTGCCAAGCGGCCGCCGACAAAGGAGCCTTTGGTGAGCCTGGGGCTGGAATGCCAGCCTGCGGCAGGGGTGAGGGGACGGGCCGCTCCAGTGCCCTCCTCCCCACGGGCCTGGCCCCGGCCATACTGCCTGCCCGGCATTGCCGGTGCACTAGTCTTGGCTCCAGGCCCCGCCGTCTTCAGCCCGGCGTGTCCCTGTCATTTGGGGACTAGCCTTCTCAGACTCGCCCAGAAAGATGCCCAGATGCGGCCGGTAGGCCCCCAGCTCCCGGGGCAGCAGGCACCCTGCTCCTGATGGCAGCCCCCAGCCGAGGCCCCACTCTGGGGGGCTTAGGGCAGCTCCCCAGACAGGCTGAGTGGGCAGCCCCTGGAGGGGCTTGGGAAGGGCAGATGGGGACAGCGACAGCCCGAGCGGGGGTCCCACTCTGTTACAGTGCAGCTGCTCCAGTCCACGGACCTGGGCCGGCACAGCCTCTTGTACCTGGAGGAGGTGGGCCACGGCTGGTTCGGGAAGGTGAGTTGCTGACCCTGGGTGGGGGGAGTGGGGGGCGCTGACACCGTGGGCCCCTCTCTTGCCTGGCAGGCAGAGGGGCAGGGTGGAGACCTGCTTGTCCTAGAGCCACCCCAGCCCTGGGGTCCCCTTTCCTGCCGGTCCCCTCCCTAGGGCGTTCCGAAGCTGGGAGGCACCTCTGAGAGGGCTGGGTTGGGGGGCCGCGTCTTGGCCCGGGCTTCTTGCTGATCCCCAGCCTGGGGAGCCCCTCTTCCTCGCGGCAGACCCCCTGAGAGAGCTGAGAACAGCTGGGGCCTCGGGATGACCACACAGGAGAGAATGTTACGGCCGGGAGGGTTCACCCAGGAGGGGTCCAGAGCCCCTCTCGCAGACGAGTAAAGCAAGGCTTCCAGGTTCAGGGGGTGGGGGCGCGAGGAAGAGCAGCGACTGGCAGCTGCGCCTGGGGAGGCCGTGGTGACGCCCACCCCCACAGGTGTTCCTGGGGGAGGTGAACTCGGGCCTCAGCAGCACGCAGGTGGTGGTGAAGGAGCTGAAGGCCAGCGCCAGCGTGCAGGAGCAGATGCACTTCCTGGAGGAGGCTCGGCCCTACAGGTGGGTGGGCCCCGGGCCAGGCGGGCGGGGGGCTGCTGGGCACGGGGCCCTGGGGACAAAGGCAAGCCCTGTGCCGTCCCTGCTCCCCCCTCCGCCTGCAGAGCCAGCCCCCCTCCCCGCCCGCCCGCCCCCTCCTGCCCTGAGTTCGAGTCAGGGGGGCAGCCTGTTGGCTCCCGCAGGGCCCTTCAGCACGGCAACCTGCTCCAGTGCCTGGCGCAGTGCGCGGAGGTGACGCCCTACCTGCTGGTGATGGAGTTCTGCCCCATGGTGAGTGGCCGTGCCCCACACCGCCCCTGCAGCCCCTGTGCCCCGAGCTCCTGTCCAGGGTGTTCAGAAGGAGGGCTCAGCTGCCCCCCCGGAGGCAAAGCTGCTGTGGCGGGGACCCCTCATCGCCATCCTGTGGGCCTTACGTTCCCCCTGCAGTGGGATCTGGGGGCACGCCCCACCGCCTCCCCGAGGCGGTCTGTGGGGAGGCGGCGATCCCACGTGGCTAGGGAGGGCGGCGGCTGCGTCTGGGGCCCCACCGCACGCTGGCTGCAGGTCCTGCGCAGAGTTAGGACGCTCTCCTGGGAGCCGCTTACCTCCGCTTCCTTGGCCTCCCGTGAGGCCTGTTTTACTCATGGGGCGGACACGGCCTGTAAGATGCCCCCGGGGCCCCTTCCCCGCTCTCTCACGGCTCCAGACCTGCTCGGAGCTGCCCATGGCAGACATGGGGCGCTGCGGCATGCAGGCCCCCACTGTCTGGGTTCTGGACTCCTGGCGATAGCTGTGACCTCCTGGGGCTTCGCCAGAGTGGCTGGGCCCTTTCTGGAGCCGGGCGGTGTCCACAGATCAGGGATTCGCTGGCTGACCCTCTGGTCACCCGTCCCGTGCTCCCACCGGGCTCGGCGTTGCCGCTCACGTGGCCCGTCTGCTGGTTGCCAGCAGTGAGGTGGCAGGCACAGGGGCCTGGGGGTTCTGTACCCAGCACGTGGTCCTGGAGGCCCGCAGGCTTGCCGGGTCTGAGGGAGCTCAGAGAACGCGCCCTGTGCCTGTGGGGTTGTCCTACTGAGGGCCGGCCACTGGGGGGCAGACTCGGCAGCGGCTCTGTCGGCTGCGCAGGGGAGGGGACGGGGGGTGGGGGAGGGGGGTGCTCCCTGGCTGTTAGCAGCCCCTATGTGGGGGGGGGGGGGCTGGGCGGCAGGCTTGCCAGGGTCCCTGCCCCCCACCGACAGGTGATGATGTCGCCGCTCTTGGCAGGGCGACCTCAAGGGCTATCTGCGAAGCTGCCGGGTGGCGGAGTCCATGGCGCCTGACCCCCTAACCCTGCAGCGCATGGCCTGCGAACTGGCCTGTGGGGTCCTGCACCTGCATCGCCACAACTACGTGCACAGGTGAGGGCGGGGCGCGGCTGCTGGCTCTTTGGGGTCCCCGCGAGCTCTCTGCGGCTTCTGCCCCTGCACAAAGGGGCACCGGCTTCCCGCCTTAGGGGCTGTGTGAGGGTTAGCTGGGTTCGTCATTATCCAGCCTTTAGGGACCGTGATGCAAATGCGTCTGGTTAAATAAAAGACAGACGGGAGGGAGTGTGGGGGTGGGGGAGTACCTGCTTCTGCCTCCCATCAGGCTGGCCGGGGCAAGCACACAGCAGGGCCCCAGGCCCAGCTTCTGTCCCTGGGGTGGCCAGAGACACCCGGGGGCCCCACACTGGCCCCTCCTCGCCTCTGTGTCCCATAGCCTCCCCGGGGGGAGGGTTGGCTCTGTCCTGCCTCCCACCCTGGCCCTGGAGTCAGAAAGATGGACCAGGGTGCCCCGCATAGGGGGACGAGCCAGAAGAAGTGGCGATGGACCAGCGGCCCCCCCAACCCCGGACGCTGCACAGGCCGCCCTCCCCAACCATGTCCTGGTGCTCCCGGACGCCGCACGGGCCGTCCTCCCCAACAATATCCTGGTGCTGAGTGGTGACACATGCAACTCCAGCATCAGTGATTTTGTTGAAGAGGGCAGCTGCCAGCCTCCCGACCTGCCCGCCGGGCCCAATCAGCCCCGAGTGCAGGCCCGTCTGCGGCCCCTGGTGGATGTGCACGGACCCCACGTTTGCCGTAGTGCCCTGGGCCCCCGGACACCCCTGTGGCCGCCGAGCAGGCAGGGGAGAAGCCCGCAGCCCAGGGCCAGCCACTGGGCTGGAGGCAGTGGTGGGCTAACTCCCCACCCCTCCCCTGCCCTGGGCCAGGAGGGAGGCCCAGCCCTGGGTGAGCCGGGCAGGGGCAGGGTCAGGACCCTCTGGGAGACTTGGGATCTCAGTGTCCCCATTGCTGAGGGTGAGGGGGTCGTGGGCAGGAAGAAAGACTGCAGTGTTCCTGGCTGGCTCACCCCCGAGGGGTGGCTCCGTGGGTTGGTGGGAAAGAAGTTGGGCCACAGCTGGGGTCAGGAGGGGGGTCCAGCAATGGCCAAGCCGTGCCTTCCCAGAGGGCCCCGTGGCATGCTCGAGCCTTTTCTGGGCCTCAGTTTCCTCGTCTGCACTGTAACATTTGAGGCCCTGTCCACGTGGGCCCTCCAGCACGCCCGGTGCCGGGCGAGGGACCGGGGCCTGGGGCCGCGGGGTGTGGGCTGCTGATTAGACGCCCCTTCCCACCCGCTCACGACAATGCGGTCAGCGACAAGCGGTCTGGCCCCTCTGGGCCCTGGATGCCCCCAGCCTGGCCCCACCACTGACCCCCCCTCCCGCCCTCCAGCGACCTGGCCCTGAGGAACTGCCTGCTCGCCGCCGACCTGACAGTGAAAATCGGCGACTACGGCCTGTCCCATGGCAAATACAGGGTAAGACCGCGCGGCCGTGCCGGGGATCAGGGCCAGCCGCCCGGCCCCCCGCAGTAGCCCTGTCCCCTGTGCCCGCAGGAAGACTACTTCGTGACTGCCGACCAGCTGTGGGTGCCGCTGCGCTGGATTGCGCCCGAGCTGGTGGACGAGGTGCACTGCAACCTGCTGGTGGTGGACCAGACCAAGGCCAGCAACGTGTGGTGAGTGGGGCCGGGGGGCGCTGCGAGCACATGCCCACGGGACGCCTTGCCTTGGTTCTCGTCCGTTGTTGTTGTGGTGGGGCCTTGTGGCTGCCAGGCCTGGTGTGCAGGTGTGTGTCCGGCGAGGACCCAGGGCCCGCCAGGCAGCCGGCAACCGAGTCCCGCCCGCCTTACACAACCGATGACATGCTTATCTGTCCAACCTCATCGCTCTGTGGGAGGTGGTCGCTTCTGGCCCCAGGGGAGGTCGTGGGGCTGCTGGGGATGCCTGCAGCTGCCCGGCGCCAGTGGCCCATGGGCCTGCCCCTCCTGGGATCTCCTGACACCCAAAGTCGCCGGGGTCCGAGCCCACGTTCAAGTTGGAAAACCCACTGGGAGTGGAACAGGCTCTCTGGGTGAGACGCGGGGCCTCGGCGTGGCACCTGCTCTCTGCGCAGGGGGCTGGAGGCGCCCCCCATCCTGAGCACCCAGCACCGAGCAGGGCACAGAGGGGGCACTGAGACCCAGTACCCAGCCTCCAGGGCTCCACCACGGTGGTCTCTGTCCCTGACCGGCCTCTCCTCCCCACCCTGCTGGCCCCCCAGCTCCCCAGGACTGTCTGGCCTCCCTCTGCTCCCAGTGAGCCCTCAGATCCTGGATTCGCGGAGCTCCCCCCATCCCCGACTTCCTGAGCATGCCGGAGGCCTTTACGCACAGTCCATCCCCACCCCATCCCCTCACTTCCCCCACCGACCCGCCCTGCTGCACGCTAATGGGGGTCCTCCAGACGGCTCTGCTCTAGGCCGTCTGAGTCCTGTGCTGCTGTATTTGCTCTGTTCCTCACGCTCCCGGACTCCCGGGACAGCCTGGGCTCTCAGGGACTGCGTGAAGTCCTGGAAGGAGCCCAGTTGCCTTCTCCCAGCCCTGCGTGCTCCGGCCGCCCCTGCACATTCCCCGGGTCCACCCTCCCTCAGCCTCACGGCTTGGCACCTTGGTACCCCAGGCCTGGGAGCCCCACCGCAGTAGCTCGGACCCCTGCTACCATGTCCGGCCTTCACCGCGGCTGGGGAATGAACGCACGAACGAGTGAATGGACTTGGGTTTGCGAAAAGGCCTGAGTGGTTTTTATTTGCCTAGATGACTTGGGCACAGACTTGGGCCTGGCCGGGTGGCGTGTCCTGCCAGTTTACTGAGGAAGGTGTTGTCCTTTGGAAGGGGCGTCCCTAGGATGCCGGTGTGATGACAGGAGCTGCCCTGTGGTGGCCGAGGTTCTGAGACCCTCTGCAGCCACGCCACCCCCCTGATGGCGGTCACCTCCACAGGTCCCTGGGCGTGAGCATCTGGGAGCTCTTTGAGCTGGGTGCACAGCCCTACCCGCACCACTCCGACCGGCAGGTGCTGGCCTACGCCGTCCGGGAGCAGCAGCTCAAGCTCCCCAAGCCCCAGCTGCAGCTAACTCTGTCTGACCGCTGGTGAGGACCTGTGATGCCAGGCTGGGGGAGTGTCCCCAGTGGGAAGGGCAAGACTGGGGCAGGGGTTGCTCTGAGTCTGACAGCCTGAGTTTCCAGCTCATACTGGCTCCCCTCTGGCCAGCAGTGACCTTTGGGCCTTATCCTGTGTCCACAATGGAAGTGGTCTCTTTACCCAAAACGCAAACTCACCTGCAGCCAGGGTGGAGACGAGCTAAGGGAAAGGTGCCTCCGCCCACTACGGGCCCCCAACCCTCTGGGCTCACCTTGGAGGATTTGGGGTCTCCTGTAATGAAGTTGCAGGGTCTCTTCCCTGTCTTTACAGGATTCTGAGTAGAAGGAGAGGCCCCCAGACCTTCCTGCAGAGGGCAGATCTGCTCATCCTTCTGGGGACTGGGGTCCCGCCCCGGGGCGTGGGGTGGGGGGTGGGCGGGGCCCGGCGGGCAGGGGCTGAGCCCTGGGCCTCCCCCTGCAGGTACGAGGTGATGCAGTTCTGCTGGCTGCAGCCTGAGCAGCGGCCCACGGCCGAGGAGGTGCACCTGCTGCTGTCCTACCTCTGTGCCAAGGGCGCCACTGAGGCAGAGGAAGAGTTCGAGCGGCGCTGGCGCTCGCTGCGGCCGGGCAGGGGTGGCGCGGGCCCCGGGCTGGCAGGCCTGGCTCTGGGGGGCGCGGGCGAGCTCGCGGCCGCCTCGTCCTTCCCGCTGCTGGAGCAGTTCGCGGGCGACGGCTTCCACGCGGATGGGGATGATGTGCTGACGGTGACTGAGACGAGCCGGGGCCTCAACTTCGAGTACAAGTGGGAAGCCGGCCGCGGTGCTGAGGCCTTCCCACCGCCAGGGGGTGCAGCAAGCCCCAGCCGCGCGGCACGCCTGCCGGAGCTCTGTGCCCCCGACGGCGCGCCCCCGGGCGTGGTGCCCGTGCTCAGCGCGCACAGCCCCTCGGTGGGCAGCGAGTACTTCATCCGGCTGGAGGAGCCCACGCCCGCCGCTGGCCATGATCCTGACTGCGCCGGCTGCACCCCCAGCCCCCACACTGTGGACCTGCTACCCGACGGCGGTGATCAGGACAATGACTCGGAGGGCAGCGCGGCCGCTTCGCTGGCCATGGAGCCGCTGCTGGGCCATGTGCCACCCCCAGAGGGGTCCTGGGGCCACTGTGACTACTACCTGCACGGGAGCCATGCCTGGGACCCGCCTGGCCCCCTGGGCTCGCCTTCGCCGGGGACCCTCATGCGGGTGGAGCCCAGGGAGGAGGACAGCGACTGGGGCACAGCTGCTTTCTGCCCACCCTTCTTGGAGGACCCACTGGGCACGTCCCCCTCAGGGAGCTCTGGGGCCCGGCCGTCCCCGGGTGGGGAGGAGATGGGGGAGGCCGAGGCATGCAGGGCTGCCCAGCACAGACACTGGAGTTCCAACATGTCCGCCAACAACAACAGTGGCGACCGAGCGCCAGGTTCCTGGGACCCGGGATATGTGGGCGGCTGCATGGGCTGCTGTCCGAGCACAGAACACACCCTGCAGGCCGGCCCTGAGTTGGGCCGGCCCCTGGCCCTGGAGGACACCAGACAGCCTCTCCTTGGGCCACAAGGGGCCTCCTCTGGCCAGGAACTAGGCCGCTGCCTTGGCCTCCCTCATCTGTGTACTGACGGGGGCCTGGCACCTGCCACTTGCCCTGTGCCATCCTCTCGGACACAGGCGGCCGTTAGCTGGGGTGACAGCCCCCAGACAGAGCCCAGGCTTGCTGAGGAGGCTGAAGGCTCTGCCAGACCTCAACGATCCCTTCCCTCCATCCCAGCCCCATCCCAAGAGGGAGCCCTGCTTCCTGCCGAGGAGGCCAGTGCCCCGGCCCCCCCGCCTGCCTTGGCCATGCCTGCTGGCAGCTGGGAGACTGCCCCGGAGGTAGCCCAGGGCCTGGACAGCTGCGCTGCTTCCCGCGAGCTGGAGGCGCCAGTCTGTGAGGACGAGGACATGGCAGAGGCCACTTCCGGCCTCCTCACGGATTTGTCCAGTGATGGCCCGCCAGGGGAGAAGCCGGACGTGACAGTGGCCTTCCGCTCCCTGCAGAAGCAGGGGGGGACCCCCGACTCCGTGGACTCCCTGGATATCCCATCTTCTGCCAGCGATGGTGGTGGCTGCGAGGTCTTCAGCCCATCAGTTACTGGCACTCCTGGCGGGCAGCCCCGAGCCCTGGACAGTGGCTATGACACGGAGAACTACGAGTCCCCCGAGTTTGTGCTCAAGGAAGCACACGAACCATGTGAGCCTGAGGCCTTTGGGGAGCTGGTCTCCGAGGGTGAGAGCCCCGGGCCTGAGACTCAGCTCTCCACCGCCCTTGGAGGCCTCGGCGAGAAGAACCCCTACCGTGACTCAGCCTACTTTTCAGACCTCGATGCAGAGCCTGATTCCACCTCGGGCCCCCAGGAGAAGGGAGGAGGTGCCCTGGCCTCCAGGCTAGAGCTGGACCTGGAGAGCCCTGGGCTGCAGTCTGCACAGCCCTCCCCTGAGTCTGGGGTGCCTGGGGGGGCACAGGGCACTGGCCCCAGGGAGGTGCCACCGCTGCTGCTGCCACCGCCAGAGGACTCTCCCCCAGAGCCCAGCAGCACCCGCCCTGAGAGCCCCAGGCTGGAGCCTCCCTGGCCCCAAGGGCCTCCAGGGCCCAGCCCGGAGCGCTTGGAGGTTTTCCTGCTGACCCCGGTCCCACCGAGCTCGGAAAGCCGCGGCCCTGACCTCCAGGAGGCCCCGGCACTGCCCTCGGGGTCCGCCCAGAAGGAACGGACAGGGGGCCCCGGCGCCCCCAGAGCCCCACTCTGCCTGGCCTTGCCCGCACAGCCCGCAGCCGCGGAGGGCCGGCTGGAGGAGGAGGAGGAGGACAGCGAGGACAGCGATGAGTCGGACGAGGAGCTGCGCTGCTACAGCCTCCAGGAGCCCAGCGAGGAGAGCGAGGAGGAGGCGCCTCCCGTGCCCGTGGTGGTGGCCGAGAGCCAGAGCGCACGCAACCTGCGCAGCTTGCTCAAGATGCCCAGCCTGCTGGCCGAGGCCTTCTGCGACGACCTGGAGCGCAAGAAGAAGGCCGTGTCCTTCTTCGACGACGTCACCGTCTACCTCTTCGACCAGGTGGGCAGCGCCCCGCGCTCTGCGCGGGTGGGGGAGTCCCCCAGGGGATGGGGAGCCGTGGGAGCGGCCGCCGCGGGTGACCCGAGCCACGTGCTGCTCTGACCCTCCAGGAAAGCCCCACCCGGGAGCTCGGGGAACCCTTCCCCGGAGCCAAGGAGTCACCCCCCGTGTTCCTGGCGGGCGGCCCCCACGCCCCTGGCGACCCCGGCCGGCCGCGGGGGGCGGACCGCTCCCAGGACGGCTCCGCGGCCTCCGCGGCGGAAGATGGTGAGCTGGGATTGGGACGTGCTGGGGTCGTGCCGTCACGGGCGGGCGTGACGTCATGGCGGGGGGGTGCCGGGGCCGTGCCGTCACGGGCGGGCGGGCGGGCGTGAGGTCAGGGTGGGCGTGGCCTGCCGGGAGGGTGTGACGTCAGGACGGGGGCGGGCATGTTGGGCGGGATCGTGATGTCAGACGGTGCCCTGCCTTGCAGACCGAGGGTTCACGTGGGACGAAGGCTTCCCGCCGACTCCGGCCCCTGAGGCCGCTTTGTCCGCCCCCGTCGCGTCCCCCAAGCCGGCCGCGCCCGGCCCCTTCTCGCGCTTCACCGTGTCGCCCGCGCCCGCATCCCGCTTCTCCATTACGCAAGTCTCGGACTCGGACGCCGGGTCCGTGGGAGGTGAGGTTGCGGCTGGGCTGGCGGGAGGGGACACCGAGGCGGGGCAGTGGGGAGGGCCGCGGGGAGGTCACCTGCTGGGAGCCAAGGCCCCGCGCTCATTATTTCTCATCTGGACAAGCACGGTTTTCAGACGGGGAAACTGAGGCACGGAGAGGTCGGGTCACGCCCAGGCCTGTCTGTCCTGGCCGCCTTCTGGGGAGATGCTGTGTCCTCCCCCATTCCCCCCCTCCCAGCGCTGGCCCAGCACCTGTCTGGACCCTGGGGCCTAGATGGGACTCTACCTGGCCCTTAGACCTCACCCTCTTCTCCCTCCCCTGGAGGCACCCCGACTCTGCTCTCTGACAGACCTTAGCCCCCCCGCCCCCAAACCTGCAGCAGCCTCTGCTGGTCCGCTCGTCTGCTGCCCGACCTGGCACGTCTCTGACCCCATGGCCCCTGCCTGGACACACAGGCCGTGCTGGGTGAGGTGCCCAGCTCACCCCTCCCTCCCCGCTCCACTCCCCTGTGAGCCTCAGACCAAGCGGGTGCAGCCCCGCCAGGCTGCCCCCCACCACGTGCCTGACACCGGTGCCTTTGAGGCTTCTCTGGAAGCCCACTCAGAGCAAGATAGCTCTGTCCCCAGGTGGACTGTGGCTGCAGCCTCCAGCGAAGGGCCTGTCCGCTCATCACTGGCACACAGCGTGCCCTTAGTGGACGCGTGAACGGACAAGCAGGTCACCAGGAGGCTTGTTCGTGGCCAGCCTCGTCCTGTTTGGGTCTCAGTTTCCCCACCTGTAAAAGGAGGACTCAGAGGGCGTTTGCTGGGCTTTGTTGGGCCTGAGGGACAGGTCTGGGCTCTGGTGATGTGCTAGGGAGGGAAATGGGTGCGACTTCACCAAGAGAGACAGGCAGGCCCACTGCCGTGAGGCCCGAGGGCTGCAGCCCCAGCTGGTCATTTGGCCCCTTGGCCAAGGACGGAGGTCGGGTGGGAGTCCTGGGACAGGACTCTCTCTGTCCCACTCATGGCACTTCCCGTTTGCCAGGCCCTGTAGCAGGTGCTGGGGGCAGCTGTAAAGAGGCTTGAGGCCAGGTGGGCCCCCTTGGAGCCCCTGCCGGTCCTGCTCCCAGCAGCAGCAAGGATGGCGACCGAGAGTGGCGACCTTGGCCTTGGTGGTCGGCAGCAGCTTCCAGCGCCTTGGTGCCCCACGCAGCACTCCGGAGAAGCAGGGCAGGACAACAGGCCCCCTGTAGCCCTGGATGGTGGAGCAGGCCTGCACGCCAGTCCCGTGCTGCCCTAGGGGCAGGACTGATCCTGGACACTCGGGTTTGTTGCTGGCTGCTGGGGATGCCCTATGGCCTCCGGCCTGAGCAGCTCCTTGCCCTACAGCTGTGTCCTCCACCCTGACCCTGCTCAGGGGCTGCCCGGCTTTTGAGGCCAGGGGACCTGCTCTCGGCTGGGGGGCCTTGCACGCCCTGCCCACCAGTTCCTGCGGTGACTGACAGGACACAGTCCTTGCCCCAGGTGAGAGAATGGGCGCAGGCCTGCCGGGACAGCCCCTCCCGGCCCCCCCGCCCCTTCTGCCTGGTTCTGGGTTTGCTCAGCGCAAGAAGAGGACCCTGGGCTTGTGTGTCCCCCCCCCTTACCTCAAAGTCTGTGGCTGTATTTCCCTTCAGTGACTCAGCTAGACCCATAAACTCTCCCTCTCTGCGTGGTCTGGGCCAGCTGCTATCTGAGCCCACCACTGGAGCCCGGGCAGGTGGGGCAAGGTGGGCAGCCTGAAAGACGGGGGGCTTCCCATCTTCTAGAGGTGCCTGCGGCTGGCTGGCATGTCCAGCTCCCCTCTGCAGGGCACTGCCTAGACCGGCCCAGCTGCAAAAGGAAAGTGGGGGCTGCACCCCCACCATGTCAGGAGTTCCTGCCTGCAGGGATGGGGACATGGGAAGGGGTGGAACTGGGAGGGAAGTGGGGGGCAGGGCAGCACAGGGAATATTTTTGTAACTGCTGTTGTCTGAGCGAATGGAAACGGGATGATTTTAAGTTATTGTTGCCAAAGAGATGTAAAGTTTATTGTTGCTTTGGGGGTGTGGGTGGGGGACTTGTTTTGGGTTCGTGTTTTTTGTTTTTTATTAGTTTGAGGCTTAGGATGCTGGTGCAATGATTTTCTTGTTCCTTTTTTGTTTGTTTTTTAAAAGAAACCAAACTAAGAAAAAAAAAGCCTTCATGCTAAATGTGTGTTTTCTTTTGTGGTTTGCATATAAGGCCCTGGGCAGGAGGGGGTGCCGAGGCAGGGACTCTGCTGCCAGCTCTGCCCCCAGGGCACAGTAGTCCCTCCTGACCACGGTGGGGGGGTGCGAGAGGGAGGGCGGCTACCCCTTCCCCCCAAGCTGCCCTGGCACACCTCGGTGGAGGGGGGCAGTGACTTGGGGAGGGGACAGACCGCACCAGCCCTCGCTTCCTGTCCTGTGAGGGGGGCCCCCACAGACCTCCCCAGGACGTTCTCCCCCTTGCCTTTCCAAAGCACGGGGGTGGGGGCAGGGTGGATGGCCGGCAAGAGGGTTTTTGAGGAGTCTGGGCCTCTGTGCATCTCTACCCCAAACGTCCTCCCTCAGACCCCGCCCGGCCCATCCCCAGCTCCTGCGAGGCCAGACGCCCGTGTCCGCACCTGCCCTACCCGTGGCCCCCTTTGCCTCTCTTCCTGGGCTGTGGACAGGCTTCAGTCAGGTCAGGGCTGTAGAACCCCTCCTTCAAGAGCCTGGCAGGAGGGGTGACTGCCGCCTGCAACGTGTCCTCAGATGGGGATCGCTGGTCACCACGGGTGTATTTCAGCCACAAATACTGTGGAAGCAGCTGGGGTGGGGGTGGGGTGCCCACGCCCACCCCCCCAGCAGCACCCACCATTCACTCCAGGGACACGGAGGAGAGCTGGGGGTCCAGCAGCCAGTTCTGGAGGGCAGCTGGAGCCGGGCGGGGCGGGGCAGAGAGGCCCCCCGGGCCTGCCCGCAGGGGTGCAGAGGAGCGGGGCGGGGCGGGGCAGCGAGGCCCCCGGGCCTGCCCGCAGGGGTGCAGAGGTTCAGCAAAGCCCGAGTCAAGGGCTCTAATACGTTCATCTTCCAGAGAAAGGGGACGGTCTCCTCCCTTTCTCTGCCCCAGGCCTCCCGCCCCCTCAGGCCAACAGACCACAGGCAGGCACAGCTGGGACAGCCTGTTTATTGACCAGACACTTGGGGGCTGTGAGCGGTGTGGGAGCTGTGCCCCCCTTCCAGCTACAGGCTGGCCAAACATCCTTCCCTGCACCTGGGGGGCCACGACCCACATAGCTGGGGGGGCCTGCCTGAGAGGCTGGCCGTACCGCCCAGAGGACAGCTCCCAGCTCTGGGGCCGGCCCCACTCTCTCCCCTCGGCCACGGCCCAGGGGCCACCTCCGAAGAAATGGCCGGGGTCCAGCCCAGGCCAGACTGAAGTGGGGGCAGAGCCAGGCAGGTGAAGGGCATGGAAGGAAGAGAAAATTCTCTAGACAGGGACCACACAGACTGTTACAAAAGAGGTGTGTGTGTGGGTGGGGCAGGAGGGGCCCAGAGGGCAGCGGTGGGGACTTGGCCGTCAGCTGAGGAGGGGGGCAGACCTGTCATTGGTCACTGTCGGCTTCAGCTGGACGTTGGCGAAGGGATTCCTGAGGAGAGAAGAGAAGAGTGGTTTTAACGTAGGAGGGACACTGTGTCACCTGGGCTGCCCTACGCCCCGGGGTCCCCCCAGCCCTAAGGAAGGCCCGGCCTCTGAGCCCGGAGCAGGGCGGCGATGGAACCCGCCGGGGACAGCCGGGGCAGGGTGCTGTCCGCGGGGCCGGCTGCCGCCGTCAGCCCTCCTGGGGCAGGGCGGGTGGGGGTGCGCCAGGAGCCGGTTCTTCCCCAAACCCTGAGGCGGTGCTGAATGGGCCTGCATCCAGGTTTGGTGAGCCGCCCCTCAAGGCTCGGGAGGCACCTGCCAGCTGCCCAGGAGCCGTACAGGCCTCTTTTTAAAGACGCGCCATCGCCACACACAGCTCAGCAGCTCGCACAAACCCGGCCCATGCATCCCGGGGGCCCGCTGGGTGGCTGGGTGCAGACACGGGGCCTCGGCCCGCCCCACGCCAACACAACACACACGGGGTGCACGTACATGGCAGCAATGGGGCTCAGCCCCCTGTCACCCCACCCCCGCGGGCCTGAGGCCACAGCTGACGGACAGACGGACCGGCCAGACAAGAGGCTGAGATGGGACGGACGACATGCGCACAGCAGAGGCCGGCACCCAGCCTGGTCCTCGCGGAAGCCTCTCCTCGGAGTCCCCACCGGGCTCGGGAGGACCTGCCTGGGCAGGGACAGCAGAGGACAGCGGGCTGGGAGTCGTCGGGCAGCCCCAGGGGTGACAGCACACATGGAATGTGGGACACGGAGGGCTCAGCACGGACAGGACGCACTCCTGGCAACGCGCGTGGCTCTCGTCGAGCCGTTACCTGGGGCGGGAGTCGCCTCTGGCACAGCGGGGCTGGTGTCTGCAGGAGCTGGGAGGGCGCGCGCTCTGTCCAGGGCCCAGTGAGAGCACGTGGGGGCGGGGGCACCTGCCTGTGTTTTCTAAAACGCGGAGACGTTTCGGACTGAATTTTTAAAAGGACAAACTAGGGAGAAGAGCCGACTTATTGGCTCACGGCTTCTGCATCTGCCGCTGACGACCGAGAGTCCCGCGTGGGTGCACCGCTTGTGAACGTCTTCTGGTCCAGAGTGCTAAGACCCCGGGCTTAAGGCCACCTCCAGCCCTGCGTCCAGTCCTCTCTCTGGCTGACATGTGCAGACGAGCTCAGCTTCGACGGTCAGGGGCAGCGGCTGCCTCAAGGCTCCCCAGGCCGAGGCTGCTGCGACCAGGGACATCTGCCCCCAGGACAGAGGGCGGAGGGTGGCCCATGCCCTGCCTGCTACCTTGACTAGACTCTGGTTCTAGAGGAAGGCTCCAGGCCCTTGGCTGTCCCCGGCCAGGGTCAAGGCGGGATGTCATGGGGAGCTGGAACAGGGCCAGTTTGTTCATCTGGAGTTGGGGACGGAGCAGAGGAAAGAGCGCAGGCCCTGTGGCCGAGAGGGAGGACAGCTCCTGTGTTGAGCAGAGCCGGAACAGAAGGGCCGAGTGGCTTTGGGCGGCACACACCGGCCTCCTGCCCTGGGCACACTGAATCCTCATCAGAAAGGATGGGCAGCAAAACAGCATCATCTGCTAGGGCTGGAAGGGAAGCAGCAGGGCCAGAGAGGCCCCACCCCTAGAGAGAGTGTCCGGCCTCTGACCCCCACTGTCCTAGTCTCCTTCCCCAAAACAACGTGACCGTGAGCGCAGTACCCTCTACGCTGCAGGCGCAGAGGGAACGGGCAGGGGCTGAACATGCCCCCCAGCCTGGCCAGAGACCCCTGGCTGGGGCGCGCCCGCCCCGCAGCACCACAGGAAGGGTGCAGCCCTCTGGGGGTCCTACCACCTCCTGGGGAAAAACGGGCCCCCGAGCTACCCGAGGGCAGGCATCTGTGTGACCCTGAGCGGGTCCACACCGACCTGACGCAACAGGACGGAATTCAGACCCGAGGCCCACTGCACAGTCTCTGGTCCCGGGGACACCGGTCACTGCTTGGGGGGAGTGTGCCAGGGGCAGAGGCCTCCTCCCAACAGCGCTGTTGGCAGACACTTGACCACAAACCACCAAGATACAAAGGAGCTCAAGTCCTGCCGGCGAGGGGCAGTCGGCAGGAGGCGTCTGAGCACCGCAGGCCGGAATGGCAGGGTCCGCTCCAAGTCAGGAGCCTGCAGGCTCCTCCCGTGGGGGCGGCTGTGTCCCCCCCTCCCCGAGAGCACCCCCCGCGGGGACTCCGGAGCAGGCCCTGGGATAGGGCATGGATTTACTGAACTCAGCACAGCAGGCCCGCGGACGCTGGCACGGCTAGCTCCTGAGCTGGGACTGCTCCCGGGGGCGGATCCAGTACTGGGTTCCTTCGGGGAGCTGCGGGGCCCCTGCCTGCAGACCTACAGCCTGAGGGGGGCTGAGCGCCGCAGCCCAGCACCTTTCCATTCCAATCTCTCGCCGCGGCGTTAGTCGCCTGTAACGTTCTTGAGTCCGCTACGTGAGTGCGAGGGAGACACAGGTAACCTGAAGACGGCCGAGTGGTTTTGGAGTGCAGTTTCCGTCCTTCCGTGATTCTGGAGCAGAGCGAGCAGGGAGCAGCCGGGGACAGATTTCCACTTTCTCTGGGACTTTCTCCTCTGAGGCACAAGTGGTTCCCACGGCCTCCAGGACGCTGGCCCTCCTGGGGTTGCGTCCACCTCGTTCTGCGCCCTCCAGGACCACACCTCAGAAGGTGGGCACAGCTCGGCAGAGCGGGCCGGGTGCCTCAACCAACCCTGGGTGCTTCTGACACCTCACCCCCTGGTGAATCTCCAATCTCAGGGCCAGGCCGATTCTGTGTTGGGGAAGTCAGCTGGTGGCACTGCGTGGATGCCCACGGTGCCCCCGGGGGGTAGGGGCGGCCCTACACCTGGTGATGAGGGCTCAGGAAGAGGCCAGGCTGGCCTGCAGAGCGATGGGGGCTGCAGGGGCAGCGGGGGTGGGAGGTGCAGGCCTCCTCGGGCCTCTTGGAAGAGGAGGAATCTAGAGGCGGGGAAAGCCTTTCCACCCTGTCCCCAAATGTCAGGAGCGTTTGTCTCCAGAACTTTCCAGAAGTTCCTCATGCTGCAGCTCAGACACAGTGAAAGGAGAGTGAGTCCAGGACCTGTTGGGGCAGTCACTGCCCTCGGCAAGGACCACATCGCTGGGATGCTCCGTGGGGTAGAGAGGACGCAGATGCCAACTTCACGGGGCAAACTTCTCGGTGACTGGGCTGGATGGGCACACGGCAGCAGCGCCCCCGTCCCAGGCACAGGGGCCCAGAGTGCTGGGCTTCCCCTCGCTCGCGGTCGGTGCCTGCTTTCCCAGGGCCGAGTGCAAGGGACCATCACAGGATGGGCCGCAGAAGGCTGTGGCGGCCGAGCGCCTGGTCTGGAAAGCCTGGCCTTGTGGAGCCATGTCAGGGCAGATGCGAGGCGAGTCTAGGCAGAGCGGGCGCAGAGTCCTGTGTGCACCCGCTCCGGTGTGCCCGAGACACCCACGCTGGCACGAGCCACGGAGCTGTCCCCAAGACCACCCCTGGTCTCCCCGGCCCCCCGCGGGGCTGCAGTACTCACCAACCAGAGAGCCGGCCAGGCCGGGCTCAGACCCACACCCACAGGGGCCGGTCCGAGGGGACACTCAGCCAGAGGAGCCGAAAGCTGGCCTCCCGGCCGATCACTGGGCTTCACCCTGATTGTGGCTGAAGCGCCCCACAGAGGCAGGAGAGAGATCCAGGCAGAGGGCCGGGCCCAGACCACGCCCAGCGGTGCAGGGAGGGGCCGTGGGCATGGGGGGCGCAGTGGGCGCAGGGGGAGCAGCCAGTCAGGCCCACAGGCTTCCAGGCAGAGGGAGGAAATCCCAGAGCCCGAGCAGCAATCCAAGGGGAAGCGAAAGCCCAGAGCCCAGAGCAGAGGCAGGCTCGGCAGACCCTTGCGCCGCGTCCCCACCTGCCAGGGCCGAGGCCAGAGGGTCTGCAGAGCCACTGGGAAGGCAGACTGACCAGCATGAGAAAACCAGGGCAACTTACTAACTCTAGTCAGGGGCAGCTCAAAATCTGGCCACTTCCACATCGGCACTGCAAGGAAACACAAGGGCTGCGTTGGTGCAGGTGGGTGGGGGGAGGGGCCCGAGTCCCCCGCTGAGGGGGTGCGGGGGAGGATGGGGTACCCCGCCAGGGGCACGCGGCCCCACCACGGGGTAGCCGCAGCGAGGAACAGGAAGGGGCCGCTCGTGGCAGGCGTGTCTGATCGGCCCACGCGGCCCGGCCCCCCCAGAGGACAGCGACCGCGCCGACCGTCTGCGCACCTCGGGCCCCGCACGGAGGCTGGCTCGCTGAGGCGGCCCGGGTCTACACAGCGGGCCTGGAAGGAGGCGCCACACCCAGCTCAGTGCAATAAATAAAACTTTTATTCAAACGACTGCAGTACAGGGCACAATTCAGATTAAAAAAAAAAAAGAGGAAAGGAAACAGGAAAATATTATGAGCACTTTACATCTTCATACAAGTGTCGCGGTTTTGTGTCTACATTCATCCATTGAGCATGGAATCCCCTGGATTTGAGATCTTTTAGCAAAATTAGAACACCAACACGGAAGGCCCTTTGTACATGGGTCCACGTTCTGGCTTTGTGTTTTCTTTAAATATAAAACGGGTCTGTGTCTTGAGCCGCTTCTCTCACGAACACTCCAGCCACGTCCTAGTCCACGGGAGAGCGGGCAGACGGCTTTGTCAGATCACATCAGAGAAAGGAGCGTCCACGGCTTCACGGGGGCTCCCGTGGCGGGAGGGGCCTGGCGGGGCCGTGCCCTGGCTCCCTCCCCAGATTCAGGGGGTGAAGAGGCAAAACCAGCAGCCGCGGAGTCCAGCACGTGTTTCGGAAGTCACCAAGACACACAGAAAGACGAGTGTTTAGGGAGGACAGGGGGCAGGGATTGCCTGCTGCCCCCTGGGCGGCGGGCCCAAAGCGCCCTCCCCAGGGCCAACCCCAGGCGGCCAGGGGCCGCGGTTCCCTCACAAGGCCGGGCACCGGTTTCCAGAACACGTGGGGGGTGGTCTCTGGAGCTCCTTGGAAGGTCCGCGGGAGGCCGCGCCTGCCCCGCCCCCGCCCCACGCGGGGTCCCACGGCCCCGGGGACGCGCCCCCGCATTGTGCTCTGAACACCCGCCCACGGCGGCCGCGGAGAAGGAAGCGCTCAGGGGCCCGGCCTGCTGGGCCGGCACCGGGGCCGTGGCCTCCCTCACAGGAGCAGCCAGCTTCCTCAGGAGGCCCCCCGGCTTGGCACGAGCCCCTCTGTCGGTGCGGCCCTCGGAGGGCGCCTGCGGGGCCGCCAGCCTCCCCTTTCCTGACGGAGATGCCAGCGCCCGCTGGGGGGTCGGATGCAGGAGTTACAGTGCGCACACCGGAGTCCATGCAGATCTGCTTTTGTTTTTCAGGAAAGAAAAGTCCTTTTCCTGTTTTGCTTTTCTTTTCTTTTTTTTTTCTTTTCTTTTTTTCTTTTTTTTTTTTTTTTTAAGATTTTTCTTTTTCTTCAAACTTTAGGCCTGGCTCGCGGTGAGCCTTCGAAGAGGGACGGTGCGTCATGAACACGGCAGCCACGGAGCAGAGGCGAGGATGCCCGCCCCCGCTGCCCCGCCGGCAGCTCCCGCCTGGCGGACACATGGGGTTGGGGGCGTGTAAACACAGGGAGCAGAGATGGGGCAGCACCATGGACCCTGGGGGATCTCAGAGTCTGGGGTCACCAACCAAAAGGCGGGACAGGGCAGGTGAGAAAGAAAGATAACCCGAGAACAAACCAACGAGAGTGGAGGAGGGAACCGATGGAGGCCAGACAGATGGGGGGGCTCTTCGAGCAGCGGCTGCCCATGATCAGCGTCCTCACACAGTGGACACCAGCGTGCCGCTGCCGCTGTGAAACGAAGCACAGGTCGCTGCGGGGCCACACGCCTCTCCTGCAGCGGCTCGGGGTCAGCCGGCTGCCCGGCCCCAGAGGACGGATGGAAGCAGCCCCTCACCCCCCGAGCCGGCACCAGGGCCGAGCCCCGGGTGGGGGGTGGCAGGAGCAGCAGCTCCAACCATCCGTGCCAGCCGCGGCTGGGTCTGGGGCAGGTGGCCCCCTGCTGGCCGACACAGGCCTGGCCACCAGTAAAGAAGAGCAGGGAGAGACCAGGCTGAGGGGCTTCCTGGAGAGCCGGGAGTCCCAGCGGCCGTGGCGGGCACAGGACCAGGCTGGACTCCCACGGTCGAGGGCCTGCTCCCACCCACCCAGGGTCAGAGCATGGAGGCAGCTCTCCAGACCCACTCAGCAATATCCTGGGATCGTGGGCTCCCGCCCTAAACACTCGGAGAAGTGAGGGATGGAGAGAACAGGCACCTTGGGCCCCGCCTGCTCTGACCCAGAGTGGAGCCCCCCCAGTCTCCAGCCTTGAAGGGTCTGTGAGAGGGGCCGGCCCTACCCAC
The DNA here is from genome assembly GCF_023065955.2 of Ursus arctos. NCBI lineage: Eukaryota > Metazoa > Chordata > Mammalia > Carnivora > Ursidae > Ursus > Ursus arctos. Next base: position 1,804,868 of record NW_026622919.1, read on the forward strand.
CCATGGCTCCCAAGGAGAAGCGTGAAAGCCCCTACCTGCTCACGGCCCGTGCTCCGTAGTCATCTAGACCCTGGAGAGGAAAGGCAAAACACAGGTCAGGCGGGGGTCCTGGGGGCGAGGTGGGCTCTGCAGAACAAGAGGAGGCTGGGCGCACTGCCCTTGATCCCAGAGTGTGTGTGCAGTACCGCCAGAAGCCGCACTGCCCTTGATCCCAGAGTGTGTGTGCAGTACCGCCAGAAGCCGCACTGCCCTTGATCCCAGAGTGTGTGTGCAGTACCGCCAGAAGCCAAGGGCATGCAGGGCCCCTCCACGTGCATAGCAGTGACATCCCAAATTCATGGGGGCATCTCCCCATCAGGCTAGTGACAGACCATGGATGGTATGAGCTCACACTCACAGGCACACACAAGACAGATCCCCCGGTTACCCCTCCACACACATGTCCCGTGCTGAGTGAGCAGGGGCCTGAGAACACCTGCTGGTTACCTGATAAGAACACTAAGGCAGGTGAGCTGGGGGTTACCTGGCAAGTCCCGGGGTCGGTAGGGGGCCTCCCTGGGAACCACTGATACTTGCAGAGAGGGGGTAATGGCCGGGCGGGGAAGCCAGCCTGGGCCAGTCCCTGGGCTGAGCCTATGTCTGCACCCCAAGACGCCAGCTGCAGCGCCCCAGCCGTGGTGCTGAGGGAGGGGCTGTGGACGCCACCACAGCTCTGCCAGCCTGGCCTAGGGCCATCAAGGGCTGTTGGGACACCCTCCTCAGCTGTCTCAGAGCCAAAACCAAACCTGGACACTGGGAAGTGGGAGCAGCGTGCAGTGGCCAGGCCCGCCTAGGCTCAGCCAGCTGTGTCCTGGGGCCAGGCGGGGCTGGACGGGGCTGGAGCATCTCCAGCCCAGCAGGCTGGCCCTGTGACCCCAAAGTTCCACGCCTCTCCCAAACTGGATCGGCCTCCCCCCTGCTGCTGCCCTGAGCACAGCTCCGGCCTCATTTTCTCCGGAAGGTTCCATCCCAGGGCCTTAGCATAACCTCCCCAGTCTGGTCCTTCTCACCACAGAATGTCCCAACCTTCGTGTTCGCGCTGTCTGGCTGTAAGCTCCTCGAAGACAGCTCCCTCTTGCAGCTCATGCCCGTTACGCCCACCTCACAGGAAGGCCAGGGGCAAGGCTGCTCAGGGGGCCCTTCCTGGACCTCACCCAGCTACACCACCACTCACCACAGCCCCGGGCTGGCTGGAACTTTGGCGGTAGCCTCTGTTGCCCACATCTTAGAGAACCTCTTCTCCCCCCTTCCAAGGGTTAGGGGGCTGACCCTTGAGTCGGGACCCAGTCCTGAAGACAGGAACCAAGAGCAAAGCTGCTGGCCCTACTCCCATCACGGCCACAGCAGACAAACATTCCAGAAACCTTGGGCTCCTTCAGCCCATGAACCTTCCCACAAAGAGCCGAACCATCCACACACACCCTGGCCCCACCTAGACTTCAAAACCACCATCACGCACTCCAGGGGCTCTGCGGGGACTGGGACCCAGGCCTTGACCTCCTGCCTCTGGCCACTTGGTACTGGGTGACCTGGGCATGGGTGCCTAGCCTTGCTGCCCAAGGCCCAGAGACACACCAACAAGAAGGTTCTGGCCACCTCCCAGGCCTGGAATGCAAGTGCTCACGTCCACGCTCAGACCAGCCTCGGGGAAGGGGCTCCTGGACACGAAGTCCTCCCTGATGCCCAGGCTTCCCGAGAGGTGGGAGGCCTGGAGGCCACCGATGCCCCAGCCGGAGGGAAGGCCAGGCAGAGGGGCCACTGTGCCTTCAATGGAGCTCCCTCTGGCCCAGGCCCCTTCCGTGGACCACGGGGTCCGTCCGTGGTGCTCACCTGGGAGAAGGCAGGCACAGCCACGCTGTAGGGCCTCTGCTTGAAGGTGCCGGCTGTCTGGGCGGGGAAGGCGCGGGACGATGTGCCGTAGTCTGGGGGCGGGAGGGCCAGCTCCTCCTTGTCCAGGAGGTTCCCCGTGCTGCTGCTCTTCCCCTGCTGCAGACTGTGGGGGCGGGGGTTATGGGCTGGCTCAACTCAGGCCCCCAGCCGGCCCTCCACCTTCCCCATGCCTCCCTCGGACCCTTCGAGAAGGCCTAACAAGGGACTGCAGCCTCACTGAGCTGGCGGGACGGGCCAGAAGGTGTGGCGGGAGGAAGTTCCTAAAGCCCGTGCGCCCAACAGCGGCCCCAGCCCTCCCGGGGCCCCCATACCCTGCCCAAGGGAGCTGACAGCAGGGGTGTGCCCCCACCCCATGGAGCACCTGGTGGCCTCACAAAATGCCCTGCACCCACACACTCCAGGAGCCTCGGCACACAGCATGCCGGGCAGGGAGGGGACCAGAGCCCACTAAGCCGTTTAAGCAGTGAGGGCCGCTCGCAGACCCCACAGTGCCCTGCTCTCGTGGCAGCCTCTCCAGAGCAAAGGGCCAGCGGCCAGGGTCAGCAAGCTCACCTCATGTGCAACCTGTCGTTGCCATCGGTGTCCAGAACCCGGGTGTAGGAGAAGGGAAACCAGCCCCGCCTGGAAGACAGGACCCAGGTGAGAGGGTGCCAGGGTCCAGGCGCCCCCGGTTCCCTGGCCTGGCTGCAGCCGTCTGTGCGGGAAACACGAGCAACCCTCCGGGAGACAGCCGACCCCAGCCTGCACCCCAGGCACGCAACCGCCCTAGACGGGAGGCTGGGCATGGCCAGCAGAGCGCCCGCGTCTATGCATCCGCAGCAGCCAGGGCTGGCTTCTGGCTGCACCAAGCAAGGCGGTGACAGCAGAGACGCTGTCCGCAGAGAAGGCAGGGAAGGCATCCTAGTGAACTCCGGGCTCCTCGTCACCCCCTCCCAAGACGGTGGCCGCCTGGGGGGCGGAGCAAGGCCGTGTGCAGCCCCTCCTCCCTGGCCTCCTCCCTGACCTCACCACCAGCCACACCCAGAGGACAGTGGTGGTGGGGGGAGGGGTGGCTGTGACCAGGGCAGCCCCACGGTGGAGCAGGAACGAGAGGCTGGCAGAGCCTCGGGACCACAGGTGCTAAATCAAGCTGAGAAGACACGGCTCCTGTGACTCAACGCCCCAGCACACAGGCTGTTCAGGGCAGACTCGGGGCAGCAGAAGACCTTGCGGTGGACGGCCGGCCTCTGCCGACCAGGAAGCCGCACACCCGACAGCAGGGAAGGTGCCAGAGGGGCCGCGGTGTGTGCCTGTGGGGCTCTGGGCCATGTGGGTGACGCGGGCAGTGAGGGTGACGGGCTGGTGAGAGTCGGCGAGGCTGTGGTTCTGACAAAGTGGTCACATCTGTGCCGAGACTTTAGGACTGAAAATACACGGCGGGATGCTCAGTCTGGAAAGGAGCCCGAGCCGCCAGGACACATGAAGGCCACAGGGTCAGGAGGCTGGTGTCCCGAGCACAGGGCAGGCTGCCCAGCCCCAGGCTCCCCGACGGCCGGCTGGGAGGGTGCGGCCTGCAGACACTTACATTTTGGTCTTCTCGCTCTCCCCGTAGTGCCAGCCGTCGCGGGCCTCAGGCACCAGCAGGGTGATGAGGTCTCCCTCCTTGAAGCTCAGCAGGGTGCTGTTGTCCCCGGCCGCGTGGGAGAAGATGGCTTTCACTCGCATGCGGCCGTTGCGCTCCAGGCCGGCCGCCATGGAGCTGGAGCGCGGCAGGGTCTTGTTCTCAGCTGTCGGGACGACAGGGTGGGAATGAGGGGATGTGATCGTCCTGTCAGCTCAGCCGCCTGACGGGAAGATGCTAGAAGGCCCCGGGGGGGCCCGGAGGGGTCACTCGTTTGGGTAGAGATGCTGGAGGAACCCAGATGGAGACCTCCCGCTCACCGTTGCGGGGATTTCTGAGTCTGAACTCGGCTTTCCCAGCTGCTATCAGCAGACCCACATGGGCTGCTGGGGGAAGAAGTAAGGCGCCGTCCATGGGACGGGACAGCAGAGCCGAGGGGGCTGGGCCAGGGGAGAGGGGCCGTCCCCCTGTCCGCTAGAACCCTGCCAAGCATCCCCTGCATGCTCCTGTCACAGGCTGAGCCCAGATGTCCTGGCACAGCCCCACCCTATCATGTGTGAGTTGAGGAGAGCCAGGCAAAGCCTGAGGGTCCAGGACAGAAATCTCAGAGGGGGCCCAAGGTTGCCATACAAGGGCACGCACACGCTCGGGGCTCTGGAGGCCTCCCCAACCTCCCCTCGGGTACGGCGTGACAGCTGGGGGCTGGGGGCACGCCCGAGCCCTTACTGGCCGCGTAGCTGTTCTTCGGAGCCACGCTCTTGCGCACGGGGAGCGTGTTGGAGTACGAGTCGCTCAGCTTGCTCTGTGACTGTGGAGGAGACGAGGTCTTGGGCTGGGCGGCCTTGCGGTCGGCCCAGGGGTTGTAGTCCTCGCCGTCTGGGCCCGAGACGCCATTCATGACGGGCGTGCTCTCCTGGGCAGACAGCCGCTGTGGAGAAGAGGCGGGGGGTGGGGGGGGTGCGGCGTCGTGGGAGGGCCTGGTCAGGCGAGGCCCGCATGGAGACCCCTCACCCCAGCCACCCCGGTGCAAGGGCGGGGGCCATCCTTGCACACCCACAAAGCGTGCTGGAGGCTGCGGACTCACCCCCACAAACGGGGCCAGCTCGGGGGGCACCGGCAGGGGCTTGGCCCCCGGGATGGGGTCTGAGATGACCAGGCTGGACTTGGAGGCCGACAGGGCGCTGGGGAGGACGGAGCCGTTGCTGCTGGCCATCTGCTGCATGAGCTGCACGGCGCGCTCCGGGATCTTGTTGGGGTCGGCGCAGGCCTGCTGCCACAGTGGCAGCTTCTGTGCCAGCAGCTCCTTGCCCTGCAGCGGGGAAGCAGGACAGGGCGGGTCAGGGCTGGCCGCAGGCCCCGCGGCTGGCCACACGGCAGGGGGACCTCCCCGCTGGGCCACAGGAGCCTGCAGCGCTGCTGACCTCACCAAGCTCACCTGGGCCCCTGCCTGGCCCCGGAGACCGTCCCCCACTCAGGAGAGGCACACCTGTCTAAGGCTGACGGCTGCTCTGCGCCGGGGGGTGACTCACAGCCAGAGAGGCCCCCTGAGAGCCCTGACCCCCGACCTGGGAAAGAGACGGGTTGCTGCAGGGAGCCATGCAGTCATGGAGGCCACCAGGGCTGAGACAAAACCAAGGTCCAACCCGGGCGGGGCCGCCAAAGAAGGAAAAGGGGACAGTGGTTTACTAGCTCTGCAACGGTTAGACGCTCCGCAGGGAACCATGAGGTCCTGGGGAGAGCGTCATCCTGGGGTCCCCAGCCGCGGTCAGGTCAAGCCGCAGGAGCGTGCAGGAAGGCGAGACCCCATCAGGTGGTACTCAGTAGATGCAAGGTGCTAACTGTCCCTGCCCCCAACCCTAGGGGCTCAAGAGCCCAGCTGTCCCTCTGGTGAGCTCTGGGGCGTGCCCAGGGCACAGCCTGCCGGACGAGCGTGGGGCCTAACAAAGGATGACGAAGCCACAGGTCTGGTGAGGAGTCCCAGCACGATGGGCAGCCGGGTGGGGTGCCAGCCTGAGGTGCCCTCTGCATGGGCCTGTCCAGGGCCTGGGGGCAGCCGTGCCTTCCCTCCTCCTGTTCGTCTGGCCAAAGTGGCTACCTGACCTGTAGCAGATGACGTCATCTATCCCACCGCAGAGCCTGGAGCTCCTGCGGGTGGAGGGCTCCCTAACTCAGGGCAGTCACTGTCTCCAGGACCTCTGAAGGGGCTGTCTGGCCCTCACTGCTTCTCCCCGCTTCTGACCTGTGTCTGCGCAAGAATGGGATGTCTGTGTGGGAAACGCGGGAGAAACTAGAAAAAGGCCTTGTGAGCCGGCCATGCCCTCCTCTGCCTGCTGGTCAAGACCAGCAGCCAGCAAACCATGGCCTGAGGCCTGGCCGCCTGCTTTGTAAATAAAGTGCGACCGGAACCCAGCTGTACTTGTTCTCCCACACATCTGCGGCTGCTTCTCCGTGCTACAGCCCAAACCCAGAATGTTACCTGGACCCTGGTTGAGATAATCGGTTGACAGGTCCGGGTGGTGGTGACAAGGCAGGCCCCCAGCGACCCGGTACCAAACGGGGTAAACCCCGGGGTTAGGGCATGGCCCTCGGAAGGGCTCCACAGCTGGGGTGGCCGGGCAGCCCAGGGCTCCCACCTGGTGATGAAACCCGTCTGTGGGGCTGGGGCCCACCCGCCAGGGAGATGCCTGGGTCCTGCCCTGGTGCCCCGGCCCCCGTGCCTCTCTAAATCCACTTGGGAGGGCTGCGTCCAGCTCCGTGAGAGGTCAGCTGTCACCTCTCACGCAGGGGGGCAGTGCCTGGAGACAATGGCTTTCCTGCCTTCCGTCCCGCCTACAGCACCCAAGAGCCTGCACTCTCCCTGACCTGCCAGGGGGCCCGGCTGCCGCCAGAGGGAGCCACCGCCCGCCGCCCGCCAGCTGGAGCTGTGTGGGCTGTGCAGGGCCCCTGCTCTGCAGCTCACAGCAAGCCCTCACCCAGCCGCAGGCAGAGGCCCAGCTGCTGGCACGGCGGCTCCGCTGCCCCAGGGAAGCCTCCCAGCTCCCACAGGGGACGCAGGTCCTTCACTGTCCTTGCCTTGCACCTGTGAACGGGCCCTCGGGCAGGCCTGGTGGGCAGAGCCTCTCTGTGAAGGGAGGGCATCTCCTACAGAGCCCAGGCTGTGGGGACCAGAGAACGAATCTCATATCGAGCCCACGTGTATGAACGTGTGTGTTTACCCTCCTGAGCCGCAGACCCCTTTGTGGAAAAACGACGTGAACCTGGCTGCGTAGCCTCACCTGCTAAGCTCCTGGAATGTTCTGGAATGTTCCAGCAGACAGATCCTGCTCCCTCCCCGTCTCCTGACTATGGACTTAGAGTCCACATGGGCTCCTCTGAAGCCGCCTGTCCCTGCAGGGGGAGCCGGTGTCAAACCTCTGGATCTCGCGGCCCCTACGATGGGTTCCCTGGCACTGCAGCCCTGCCTGAGGAGCCAGCCTCCTGCCACCGTCCTCAAGGAGCAGCTGGCAATTTCTAACCAAAGCCTCAAAGATGTCGGCAGTGTCTGACCTGGTGACTCTCCTACCAGAACGCGGTCCCTGGGGGAATCTGAAACACACGGTGTTCCTTTCCACACAGCTCAACGTGGACACACCCCCGACGGCCACCAGGGAGCCAGTCCCTTCTGCCAGCAGGCCTCACCTTGGAGTGGTAGGCGGCAGAGTTCTTGGCCACGGCGCACTGCTTCTCCACCAGGAAGCAGAACCTCCTTCTCTCCTCGGTCAAGGCCGTCTTGTAGCCGTCGGACACATAGTTCTCCAGCTCGCCCTGCTTGTTGCTGATTGCATCGATGTACTGGGCGGGGAGAGCATGGGGGACATACATGAGCTGCTGACCGGACAACAGAGGGTCACGCCCAGCTCTGGGCGGTCCCACCAGGGGCAGAGTGCCCCTCTGGCTGGCCCACTGGTGGGGCTTGGCCACAACCCCCTTGGGCCAAGAGGGTATGCGGGCAGAGTGACAGCAGGGCAACCCCACGCCCCCGTGCTCGTCTCCTAGGAGCTCGTGTCCCCCGACCCCTGCCCCCTCTGCGCCCCAGCAGCCACATGTGTGGACCGTGCTGGCAGATTATATGGTGAGGCCTGGTGGCATCGTGGCACTCCCCGTGGATCCTGATTCCAGGCATCTGAAACCACCCTGCCGGAGGACCGGGAAAGCTCGCCCGGCACGATGCGTTTGAGAATGACTAATTCACACCCAAATCCTGCGGGGGTGGGCAGAGAACGCAGGGGACACTGCTTGATGCTGGGGCATGCCGGAACATTCTGATTCTGCAGGCTGGAAACTTTTGGTAACAAAGCACCCTCAAGACTGTAGGCAGCCGTCACAGGGAGGCAGGAGCCCCCAGACGCACGGCGTTGGGGTCTGCAGGGCCCATCAGTGTGTGTGTGATGGGGTCCGTGGGGTCCTGGCCACTGCTGAAGGGAGACCCTTCCCTCTGCGCCCCGGGCCACCGCCCACACGGGGAGGCACTGATGCCCAGTGCTGGTCTTTGTGGCCTCGGGGTCTTCCCTGCCTCGAGGGGCGCCTCCCCCATGGGCTCTGACTCAGCGTGGGGGCGGTGCTGAGCTGAGGGGGGCGCAGGAGGAGGCGTGGGGACAGGCTGTTCCTGCCGCCTCCCTTCCCAGCAGTGCTCAGCTGGGGGGCAAGGGCCAGCCTGTGGGTGACGCTTGTCCCCCAGCACGGCCACCGGTGCAGGGGCTCAGCCGGCGTGAAGTAGCCAGGCTACCCCAAGGCAAGGCCTGCCCAGCCCTGCCGCCAAAACCCAGGGGCCCCCTCCCACTGCCCCCGCAGACCACCCACCCCACCACACTGAGTCCACGGCCCCCCTCGGAGAGAGCAGCTTAACTGGGGCTCCAAAGAGCCCGCCCATCACCCACAGCCTCAAGGAGTAGGCCCTGGGCCTCGCGGGCAGCCGTGGGCTCTGCCGCCGGTGTGCCTGAGGGGACCCAGGATGCCTCTTGGGGAGCAAACCCCCCCAACCTGGGAGAAAAGTCAGAGGACAGGTAAGAGGCCCCCCTGGCGGGCTCTCTGCTCTGCTCCCCCAGCCCTGCTGTCTCCTCCCCCCCCCGCCCTGTTCCCCTGCGTTGCCTAAGCCCTTCTCCCGGTTATGAAATGTGCGCCTACCAGTACCTCCCCTGCACTGCAGCTCTTCCAGGAAGTGGGAGAGCAAGCCGGAGACTGGCGGTGCCCCTGGGGAACCTTGGAGGGCAATGCTGAGCTTCACGGGGAGGATTCCAGCAGTGGCCGTGGAAGAGGGGACCACTCACACCCACACCCCTTCCAAAAGCCCCGCGAGATGCCTGGGAGGGCAGGAGAGCAGAGGCCCAGGACAGAACACCCTCTGGATGGAAGGGCCTGGAAGGGGCACGTGCACCCCCAGGGCATGCATGCCCCCAGGGCCCCAGTGCCAATACACACCGATCCGTGGCCATCCAACCCTCCCCCAGGGGTCTGTCAGGGACACTGCTGTGGCCCACAGCAAAGGCTCCTTCCTCAATGCCACGCACGGGCTCAGCTCGGTGCCCAAGAGCCCCCTAAGGAGATGTTTCTGCAAGGTTCCAGAAGATTAGGGTTTAACCCCCCCCCCAGGGAGACCCCCAATCCACCCTCTCCTTGTGCCACCACCTGCCCCTGTCCCTAGGGGTTGTTCTAGCAACTGCACCCACTCAGCGGTGGCCAGGCCTGGGAGGTGGTGGGCTGGGGGTGGGCTGGGTATGCGGAGACCACAAGCCTGGGCGGGAGTTAATACATGGAGATCAGGCCACGGGTTTGTGCAGGGAGTTCATGCAGAGTGAAGGCCTCCACACCAACTGTCACCTAGCAGGGACTCCGAAGGAGTGGGGCCACTGTGAGCTGTTAGCACAGGGCAGGGTGGAAACCAGGACGCGGGGCCCCCTGGGTCCGCTCGCCCTGAGCACGCCGCTGAGGACAGCTCTTTCCAAAGCACAGCCCCCGAGCCAGCCCCGAGGTCTGACCTGCACGTGGTTTCTGGGTTTTTAGGCTGTGGCACATCTTTCGCAGCCGCGTTCCGCACTCCCAGGAGTGGAGAGAAAGCAGTGCCGGACGCCGTGGTGCAGGGCGCTGGCCTCATTAGCAGGGTCTGGCAGCCTCGCGCGCCAGGGGAGGGAGTGGGGTTTTATTTTAAGATTTCCATTTATTAGCACAAGCGCCGAGCACGGCTGGGGGCAGCGCAAGTCTGGGGGGGGGGACTGAGGTGGAGAGCACGGCCCTGGCAGAAGCTGGTGGGGGGTGCACCCAGACACCCCGGGGACCATGCCTTCTGGGGAGCGGGCAGGAGAGCCTTCTGAGCTACGCCCCGGGGCAGCCGGCCCTCGGTGGGGCGTGATGACCGGGGGCAGCTGACAGCTTGAGCACAGGCCCCTGGGCTGTCCAGCTGCCCCGAGCACTCCAGCCAGGGCAGAGCGCTTGTCAGCTGGGACACGTGGCTGCCACCTCTGTCGAGGAATGACAACCGGCTTTCCCGACCTCCTTTTCCCGGATGCAACCCCTTGTGGAGCGAGACCACAACCGCACTGGGCAGATCCTGGAAATCTGGGCCGACCGGGGAACTTCACCCCTCCAGGGGGACCGGGACTGGAGGACGCCCCACCCACAGTGTCCAGGCCATGCTGGCTTACTCTGTGGGCAAGGACACCCACACCCCCAAACGTGGAGGAGTGTTCGAGCTCTCTGGACAAGTGCAGAGGACAGAACACGGCCCGGCCCTACACCTCCAATGACTTAGCTGCTGGAAACGGCCCCAAGCCTGTCCCCGCCGCTGGCAGGCAGGGAGGTGGGCGCTGTGGCCAGCTCCCCACTCCCGCCCCTCCGCCGCCTTTCCTGCTCCTGGCTCAGCGGTGCTATGGAGACAGCACTATAGAAACACCCCGCAGAAAGCATCTAAGACCACAGAACGCTCCCACTGAGTCACCCTGGGCTGAACAGCCCTGTAATCCGAGAAGACAAAAGTGATCAGAACATATGTCTCCTCTCCAGAGCAAGCGGTGACTCAGGCGGGGGAGGGGCGTCCGAGAACAAACGGGAGGCTCTGCTTTAACTCATCTGATATGGCCGCTGCGGTGGCTTTCCCACGTTTCTCAAAGACCCCACGCTGCCCCTTCAGGTCCCCACGGCTCATGAATGAGAGCGTAATTCCTGGCCCTCAGCTGTCACCGCTGGAAACAATCACTCCCCGGAGGCAGCGAAGGAACCCCACCAGCTGTGATGCTCAGGGAGGAACGGCAAAAATCGGACACCCACGCTGCGTTTGGTGACGGGGTGCCTGCTGACCAGCCCGCGTCCCCTCCCTGGTGGGATGGACCCTGCACCCAGCCACAGAACAGGAAGGCCGCCACAGCCAACCTCAGTCCACGGGGCCACGGGTGTGGGGGGGGGCTGCGGGCGTGGCAGGGGGGCTGCCACAGCAGTTTAGTGGATTTCATTTAAACCTGAGGCCTGAGCAAGACTCAGGGCTGGGGCAACCGTGCCATCTTGCCCACAGGCATGTGGGTGGGAGAGCTGGCCATTCAGTAACTTGAGCCCCAGGGTTCCTGTTTTCTGGCAAAAGGGCCCAGAACTGTCATCAGATCGGCAAAGGGTCTGTGACCAGCAGACCCCAGCTGATGTCCTGCCCGAGTACCCTTACATGCCCAGTGTTCCATGTGCCCAGAGGCCCAGGAAATAGCGGGGGGCCGCTTGGGTCCACACCATGGGGCCAGATGCCCTGACAAAGGTTTAAGGCCCACAGATCAGCATGTCCCCAAGACCCCAGGGGATGGCGGGTGTCAGCAAACCTGAGCTGAGGCCCTGGGTGGCTGGCAGGGAGCATGCCAGCACTCACAGACCCACACCACCCAGGGCTGGGATGAGCTCCGCCCCTCAGGCCTGGAGGAAGTCAGAAGCTGGGTTTTAGCACCCACTTTGCCAGGTGACCCCTGCTGAGCTACGAAGGCCTCTGGGTCTCCGTTCTTCTGGAAAGCAGAGGGGCTGAGCTACATTGCCCACACCGGCACGGCCTGGCATGGCGGCCCTTGCCTCCCGCCGCCATTCAGGTTCTGCAGTTCAAAATCCACGCCTGATTTTACAGACTTAACGGGAAAAGAACACGACACATCTCACTAACACTTTCCACGGTAAGTATGTGTCGAAGCAACGTTCCAGACGTGTTCAAATAGAGTACGTTATTCAAAAACTATTAAGTTATCACAACAAACGTCATTAAAACCACCGGCTACTTTTTACATTTCCCCCGTGGCCAGGCCTGGGTGTGAGATGGCGGGGCACGTGCCCGACACTGCCCCCGAAGGCTCCTCCAGCTCCGACACCTGAAGACGCCCCAAATCACTAACGGGCCCGTGCAAGTCAGCACGGAGGCTGCAGCCCGCGGCTCGGCTCCATCTGGAGAAGCAGGGGCCGAGAGGGCCCACGTGCCCGACCCGCTCCAAGGGGCTGAGTGTCCTCCCCAGCTGCTCTGTTCTGGGAACCCTGTGCCCCCCGGGGCCACCGCTAGACACACAGGCTCTGAGAGGGCGCAGCGGACTCTGGCTTGTCACCCCCGCAGCTGCGCCTCCAGGCGGGAGAGGGTCCGCGCTGCAGCCGCGTGGCGGACTTGACCACAGACCACCTTCGGTGTCGAAGAGCTTTTTAAGTACGAGGACAGGAAGCGCAAAAAGGGCTTGAACTACCAGCACCGCGTCAAACTCCACACGTTAACGGGACCAGCCTCTGCCATGATCTTTTTCGAAGTTCTAAATTATGGTTATTTTGTTTTTGTTTTGTTACTTACACATCCCTTTAAATAGAATAAATTTCCCCCTTTCTCGGACTGAGATCTGGATATGTGTACCTTCTGGAGCAAGCGGACCAGGGAGTGGGAACAGAGTGCCTGCAGGCCCCAACGAGAGCTTGTGTGCCGCCATGGGCAGGCCTGCCCCACGGCCTCTCAGGAGGCCCGGTGGCTGGCACCATGCTCAGAAACCCACCGGACCTCTCTCCTCCAGCACTACCAGCCAGCCGGGGCTGTGTGCCTGGGAGGAGGGAACAGAAGGGGGACCTGGGCCTGGCCGGGCGCTTCCTGCACCTCAGAGTACCCTGGCAGCCTTGGCCCCCAGCACTGTCTGCCCCTCCCAACAGCTGGACCCTGCCCGGATCAGGGCCTCCAAGGGCTAAGCTGCCGAGAACCCCAGATGCCCACTGTGCTCGGGCCAGCAGGTTGGGCCCACACCCGGCTGACCCTGGGCAGGGGTCCACCCCTCTGCCTCTGGGCCCTGACACTGCTTGGGGTCTTGGCTGCCCCTCTCTCAGCATATGGAGCCTGCATACAGGTTGGGAGGGACGCACTGCTTCCTTTGACCCCAACCCATCACACACCCAACACGCACCCCTGAATTTGGAGGGTGAGTTCCCTGCCTGTGCACAGTCCTGTTCTGGTTAGAGCTGGGTCAGGGCTGGGGACAAACGAAATAGAAAGACGCAATATGGTCGCCCGGGCCCTACAGGATTTGCAGAGAAGATACGCCACTTCTCCAGCAGTCAGAAGCCCTGGGACCATCAGTGGCCCAGCGGCACTGGCTGCCCTTCCGAACCCACAGAAGCTCTGAGAACCGTCACCCAGGCCCAGTGTAACTGTTCCTGGGGAGTAGGACGCAGGCTCTGCGGAGACGCCGAGGGCCAAAGGGACAGGGTTACCAAATGGGCTGGCCACCACACCGCGCCAGGCACACAGCACGTCCTCCACAGAGCGCCTGCCCTACGGGGCCCTCCACACGGACGGGCCCTTCCGTAGGCGCAGAGCTGGAGGTCTGGGGACAGCACGTGGTGCCTTCCCTACTTTCAGACGTAACCCTCGTCCTAGTTAGTGCCCCAAATGCCTCTGAGCACCTGTTCCCTGACCTATAATCAAAATCAGTTCTCTTCATGGAAATCCCAAAACACAGTCTCAATTACCAGCAATTCTTGAAAATGGCCGGCTCTGACCCAGTCAGGTTCACAGGGAACCCACTGCTGACAGACAGATGGACACTCGTGGTCTTCTGCTCTCCCTGGTGCAGGTCTGATCAACTTTACCTTCCTCCACCCCAAACAGCTCCACTCCATGGGCAGGCCCCCTGGCCAGACAGGTCAGAAGCCTTGGGGCAGGACAAAGTGTGTGGGGGCCCTTGACCAGGCAGCCTCTCTGGAGGGCACGGAGCTGCCCGAGGAGCCCCGGGGGTTGGCCCCTGCCTGGTGGGCAGCCTCACCACTCTCCCCAGCAAGTGCTCTGCACACACGAAGCTCAAGTCTGAGAGGAAGGGCGTGGAGCTGGCAGCCCTAGAAAACACACGGGGGTCGAGCAACTGAGTCTCGTGAAAGACCAACCACCTCTCCACGGCACCGAGCAAACCCACACCTGAGACCACACACCAGAGCCTCGTGGCCATAGCGCCCACCCCGGAGAAAGCCGGTCTGAGGCTCGGCAATTGGGCATGCCGCCTGCCACCTGCTGAGCCAGGAGGGCCGTCAGGGAAGAGGCTTTGGTGCAGCCTGAGGCCCCCGGGGAAGGGCCCCGGTATGAGTAACAGGCCTCGGGACCCGCGTCCACCTGCACACACAGCCCACTGGGCGGCATACGGCCCAGCCCCTCCCCCCGGCCCCGGGTGAGGGGCCTTGCGGAGAGCAGAGCCCCCAGGAGTGGAGCAGGGGAAAGGCCGTCAGCTGTGTTTGGGGCCCAGGTCACTCCCCCTCCCTGGGGTCATTACTCTCCTCCTCATCGGCCCAAGGGCATAGCCTCAGGAGCCCACACAGCTCAGAGCCCCACCCCCCAGCCTGCAGCACTGTGTGGGCCCATCTGCCCCACCCCCCGGCCTGCAGCACTGTGTGGGCCCATCTGCCTCTCCCAGCTCTTCCTCAGGGTTGGGGACAATCGCTAAAGCCCCCTGCAAACCGTGCAGGGGGCACGCACAGGAGTGAAGAGCTCGGAGCACATGGTGCTTCAGCCACGGGGATGGCCTGAGGGACTTCGGGAGAGCTGGGGTCAGGCGTCAGGCTCTCCGGAAAACCATGAAGGCGACAGCAAGAGGAGGGCCTCACCCTTCCTCATAGAAGGGTCTCCAACAGGCCCTCAGCCCCAGGGCAAAATCTGCTTCCGGCAGGCTCAGTGCCCCTACCCCAGGGAGCAATGGGGAAGGAGGCGGCCACGCCAAAAGGCTCCTGTGGCCGTCCCAGGCCGGCAGCCGCACCACCAAGCGGAAGTCAGACCCCGCTCCCGGCCAGCTCTGCAAGGATGGCAGCACGGACAGCCTCACGTGCCAAGGGGCCTGCAGGCGCCTGGGCCAGCGGGCATCTCACCAAGGTCACCAGGCGGGTCCGAGACGCCCCCCCCCCCAGGCAGATGGCTGGTGTCCCTCCTGCCAGCTCAGAGTGCACCACGGAGCCCAACCGACCCAGCACAGACCCAGGCGCGGGGCTCTGAGGACGTCCTGCCGGGCTTCCCAAAGTTCTACACGCTGGTTCGATTGCTCCTTTGCTTCCGCCCTCAAGAAAGGAGACTGAAATCACTGGGCACATCCTGGCTGTCACCGTGTGGCCACCCCAGGCTGGGCGCCTCATGGGACTTGTGTGCAGTATGGGACCCAGCCCTCTCTGGAAGGCACTCAGTGACTTGGAGAAGATCACAATGAAACCCTTGGATAGTTATGGATCTGAGAGAGAAGGAAGATGGGTTTGGAGAAGCAAAAGACCGAACGGTGGCCAGGACGAGCCGGGAGCCGCCGTGACCACACCCCTCGTAAGGGGCAGAGCCAGGGTGTGAATCCAGATCCGACTGCCAGAGCCTCAAGGCAGGGCCAGCCCAGGGTATCCACAAGCCACACCATGGGTGACGAGGTGCTGCTGCACAGTGGGAGGCCGAGGAGGAGGAGGGGACATGACCCGGCCGTGCTGGGGGTACTGGGGGGGGCCTTGGCCAGGGGTGACCCTCAGATGTGTAAGAAAAGTCAGTCGCACGTCTCTGAGAAGGAGCCCCAGGAGGCCAGGTGGAGGTGCTCAGCTCACCAAGCTGGGGCCCTGCTGGGAGACCCCGTGCAGGCAGAAAAGGGCCCCCAACCTTCCAGCACAGCAAGACTAGGGCATGAGGTGCCCCTGCCGTGTCCCTTCCAGTCCTGCAGCTAAAGCAGCAAATCCCACCCTCTGGCTCTGCAGGCCTGGGGTCCAGAGCAGAGCAGGGAGCACCGACGGGGGTGGGGGGCTGGGAGACAGATGCAGCAGTGTCTCCAGACCCCTCAGAAACGGGATCTCAGGCTCCCTGTGGAGTAGGAGTGAACGCTAGCAAGGCGTCCACCCAGCCTGCCCGCCCCAGACCCCGGGGCACAGGACCTGCCGGCCAGTGTCCTGCTGTGACCTCTACGCTCCAGGTGCAAATGCTCACGATGGCTCCTGGCAGGCTGGTCACGAGGCAGGTCAGGTGGTCCAGGGCCCAGGCCCTGCTCAGTACGAGCCTCCACGTTTACGGCCATAAAAAGGAAGAGAGTTCTGGCACAGTCCACAGTATGGGTGAACCTCGAGAACACTGAGTGTGGGGGGCCACACGCAGGAGGCCACGCAATGGTGACTCCGTTCACACATGAAGCCCAGACCGGGCCGAGACACGCACAGACAGTAGGTCGCTGGCTGCCTGGGGGGGGACGGGTGCCCGCTGATGGGCAAAGACTTCCTTTCTGGGGTGCTAGAAATCCTCTAAAATGGAGAATGGGGACAGCAGCACAGCCGTGTGCATGGGTCACACTCAAAGCCGCCCACTGTCCCTTCCGTGGCATGTAAAGCATATCTCAAAGCTGACATCTCTGAATAAAGCACCTCGAGAGGGGGTGTGCAGGCTCCAGGCCCCTCCTGGCAGGCGGCTGAACCCTGGATGAGCCAGCCTCAGTGTCCCCAGAGCCCCACCGGCGCCAAACACATCCCGGTGGGGGTGGTGGGGGCACGAAACAGAGACGTCCAGCGAAGGGTGGCTCTCTCCACCCCTCAGCCTCAGCCCACTCCTAGATCTGACTGCGTCTGCACGTGCCTCCACCAGACAGCCTCGGGGGGGACAGGCCTTTGGTGTGCTGATGGCTTAGGGGCAGTCACTGGAGATGGTGGAGGCAAGAGCGTGGCGCGAGGACATGCGCCCAACGCAGGAAAGGCGCACTGAGAACAGCAGGCGCTGTCTTGCCGCTGCCCCAGGCGACAGGCCCCCGGGCCCCCCCTCACTAGGCTGTGCTGCTCTGCACACGGGGTGACGGTTCTCACCTGCTGCCGCCAGCCCCGTGCACCCCGCCACGCGGGTCTGCTCGCCTGCACCATGCGCAGGGAGGGTGCGGGCCGTGTACTCCACGGGCGCCACCAACCTCTCGGTGCCCGCGTGCGGCCGAGGCACTCCTAGGCAGACGGAGTGCCTAGGCAGACACGGGGGCCGAGAGCAGGGCTGCACGGCGCACCTCAAGGCTTGCCAACCTGACAGCCGGCACGAAGGGTGGGGCCTCGGGAGGTGAGGGGTTAATGCTCATGCCGACCCCAGGGGGCTTCCCCTGGAAGTGGCTGGGGAGAAGCTTTCTCAATGTTTCCTTCGGAAACAACTGGCGTCCTGTTTTGTCTTTCCTCCTTATGGGAGTTGCATGTGGCCTCAGGCAGTGGGTATTCTGGGCCTGGTCTGTGCCAACTGGCCACGGAGTTCCGGTAAACCAGGTGTATTGGGGCCATGCCCATCACGGACCACACTTTCCTAAATCCCTGGCCTGCGCCACACACAGTGCCTGCAATGCTGGGCGTAACGGGGAGTGAAGCCGCACCAGGCCGGGACCCTCTCGTGCCGTCCAGCGCCATCTGCCTTAAGTGGCGAGGCTGCTGAGACACTTGACCAGCCAGCGTCCACCCGCGGAGGCTCTGGGCCCAGTTCTGGGGGTGGGCAAGCACAAGCTGATTAGAGTAACAGTCTGAGGTCTTTCTCAGAGACAGAATTCAGAGGAACAGAGCAGGAAGCTGTCCTTAGGGTTTCTGCTCCTCTGGCGGCGAGCCTTCTGGCACCCCGCTGAGGCTACGAGAGCAGGGCAGGGGGGCCGCAGCACCACTCCGGCCATCTGCCAGCTCTAGGACGGGAGGTACTTGCTGCCCCAAACCCACCAGGAGAATGGGGCCCGGCTCTGCCCAGCTCCACCAAGACGGCTCAAGAGGGAAGTGCTTCCTCGGCACTGCTTGCTAAGGGGCCGCCGCCTGGCCACAGCCGGGCTCCAGGTGCCCCTGCAGCACCAGCCACCTGTCCCACCTGCAGCCCCCGCAGGCCAGCCACCTGTCCCACCTGCAGCTCCTTGTCCGAGTACTTCTGTGGGTTTTTGCTGCCCTGGCTCTTCTTGCGCAGTTTCTTCAGCTCCGCCTGGCACTTGTCCAGCGCGTCACCCTTGCTCCTTTGCTCCGTCTGGTACTTCTTCAACGCGGCCTGAGAGTCAAAGACGGCATACAGACCCCGGTGAGCCGACGGCACTTTCTGCTCTCCGCGCAGCGGCAGCCAGACCGGCCCCGAGGGCAGCAGGCTGGGGGGGCGGGGAGCACGGCTGACCCAGGCCTCCCCCTCCCGCTCCCGCGGCAGCACACAGCCCCAGCGACGAAAACTGGGCCCCACCCCTCCCGTGTCGAGGGCCAGGGCACCTCCCGTGGACTCAGGTCACGCGCCCCGACACAGCCCAGCACCTCAGGGCCCCTCTGCCCCTGGGGAGAGGAGAGGGCACAGGGATGGGGCACCAAGGCCTCCAGGTCAGACAAGGAGTCTGCAGGCTCCGCAGGGCGGGAGTGCTGTGGCATTGTCGCTACGGAAAGCAGTGAGCTGCGGGGCGCCAGAACGGCCTGCATGGGGCATCAGATGAGCCGGCTTCCCCTGCGCGCTGTGCTCAGTCCCAGACGGGCGGGCACAGGGAGGGCCACGGGGACCCTGCAGGGTGGGAGGCTTGCGGCAAGCTGACAGCCTTGAAGATGTGGCGCGTGGGGGAGCAGCGCGGGCGACCCGACAGGTGTTGGCTACTTACGCTCAGGTACCTGGAGTCAAGCTCCACCTTCTGCTCCAGCTGCGTGAGCAGCTCGTTGTGGAAAGACTTCAGCTAGACACAGAGAGGACACACGTGGGCAGTGAGCACGACGCAGGCAGGGGGAGAGGTGGGCGGCGGTGGGGGGGCTCCCAGGAGAGGCGGATGGTCACCACAGTGCCCTGAACATGGGCCACCCCGAGGGGCAAGGGGCCCGTCTGATCCCTGAGGCAACGAGCCCGCACAGACAGGCAGGGCCCGGGGAGCCGGGAGGCTCCGGGAACAAACGCTGAACGGGAGTCGGGACATCAGATCATCCTGGCCTTGGATGCCCTTGGGGCCTCTGCTTCCCAGGGCGAACACAGGAACCGCTCCCCACCATCCCTCCTCTGCTCTCCAGTGGGGAGGAGTTACTCAAGCTGACATAAGCAAACTAGGAGGGGCCCGAGCATGCCCTCCTTGTAGACCCCCTGGGTCCTAGCTGGGCATGGAATCTGGGTGCACATGTGTTCCCCAGGCCCGGAACCCTGTGTCCCCGCTGGGCCCCTGTAACCAGCTGAGTGTGAGGTCCTGTGTGGCTTGGGCCCTTCCTCCTGGATTTTTCTCTATGTCCTCGGCTCCCGCGGTGAGCCACCTCCCCACTATGTGACTTCCGTCCTGGTCCTAAGATTTGTCCCCATCTTTCTGGGTGCAGCCCCATGGCGATGCAATGTTCCCAAATGGACACATGGCCAAAGCACACAGCCAGCTCTTTCCCTCACCTCTGACCGACCTGCCCCCCCTGCATCTGCCCCTTCCTCCCCAGGAGACTCACCATCTCTTCCAACTGATTCTGAATCTGCCGGTGGACTTCAGCCATCTGAAAGAGAACGTCTCCTGGAAAGGCAGGAAAGCGGGGAAGAGAGGAAAGAGAAAAGTTAAATACCCTTCGCTATGGCCGCTCCAGCCTCCTGTGGCTGGGAAGCAGGGAGCAGGCGGCCCGGTGCAGGGGCAGGGGAAAGGGCAGTTTCTGCTGGTGGCACCGAGACGAAACGGAAGATTCTACAACAGCAAGGGATGCCGCAGGGCGACTTTGGGGGTGGGGGGTAAGAGTCCTTGAGCATCCGCATCAGAGCTGGGGTTCACGTCAAAATCCACAAGCTGGGAGCCCCTCCGTTTGCACATCTCAAGCCCATGAGCGAGCTCGTGAGCACATGCGCACCTTAACCTGGGTCCTGCTCCCACGCGTAGCCGCCAACAGCCGCCAGCCTACCCACTCCGGGCCCAGGCGTCACTGGGACCCAACAAACCCGCCGCCCATGCCCCCGTGCGAGTTACGTGGGGCCAAGATGAGACCTGGCTGCAGGCCCCAGAGATGAGGGGCCCTAGGAAGCTCCTGAGGTGCACGGCGCCAAGGTGGCCTCGCCGAGGGCCTCTGGGGACCGTGGGAGCGTGGCACAGCTCTGCAAGCATCTTTACAGAGTAAGGGCGGGGGGAGGGCTCAGCCTCCTTCTTCCTCCTCCCAAAGCTCCGGAAGGTTCCACACAGCTGCCATCCTGAAGCGTGGTCACTGGGACCAGCAGGTGCGCAGCCCTTCAGCGTTTCAGGTCGTGGCCATTGGAGGGGGGGTCCGCCACACAGCCCACGACACAAGCATGGTCACCAGAGCCCCAGGGCCCACCCCCAAGTCAGGGTCCATAGAACAGAAGCTCTAGGCCGGAGGCCACTCAAGGGCACCCACCCCCCCGACACCCTCAGGGTTGCCCAGCGGCCCCGTAGCACTGGTGTGAAGGGCTTCCTCCCTAGGGCAAACCGCTGTTTCCTTGCACGCAGAGGGAAGAGTCGGAATGGGCAGCACGGCTGCACTCATCTGAAAGGTTATATTCGCTTGGTGCCGTTCACGGAGCAAATGTCGTCCACGTGCTGCGGACACAATGGACCAGGGGGCTCACTCTGCCCTCAAGGGTGGTCACTTCTGACAAACCCCGTCCCTGCGGTGCTGCCAACACCAGCACACCCTCCCGGCTCACGCCGGGGCCACAGGACCCAACCCTTTCGGGGGGCAGCCACGGGGGGTACCCTGGCCCCCAGCAAGGCCAGCTAGAAATGGAAACCAGTTTCCAGGGCCCCTGCACCCTGATGGGGTGGCCCTGCCTGCCAGCCGCACGCATGGCCCCACCAGAGTCACTTTCCCTCCCAGAAGCACAACGGGGCTCTGGGGAGGTCTGCTTCCCCGGTCACTGGCTGTTCCGTGATGCCCAAGGGGCACACCGAATCCCGGCTGTGACCAGGACCCGGACAGACAGACCTGTCAGGTCAGCACGGCCTTGAGGTCCGCCAGGCTCCACCTGAGCCAGTGGGACCCCACCCTGCAGCCCCGGAGCTCTGCCGTCTGAGTCTCAGTGCCACTGGACGTGTCCCTAAACACTTGCTCTGCCCCAGAGAGACACACAGATTTCTGTCGCGGGGGGAAGGGAAAGGGACTCAGCACATCCCAAGAAGCTGACTCACCTGGCAGCAGGGACCCTGCTGTCCCGCCGCAGGTCGTGAAAGACTGACACGTCCCTCCTCTTCAGCCAGCCTTGAGCCCCACTGGTGCAAAGACCCTTCATGCCTGCCACTCGGGAAAGCACAGACCCCTGGGGCCTGGCCTGCGGGTGGGTTGCGAGCGAGTGTGTGCGAGCACGCGCCCCCCTCAGGCAGCCCCGGCGTGCTGCTACGGCCCTGTGGACACAGGCAGCTCGGAGGCTGGGCTGCGTCCCACCCGGTCTGTCTCTAGGACAGAGTGAGGAAGGGGGGACACACACGAGCAGGGGCAGACCCCAGGAGATCCTGGCGCAGACGCCTAGTTCCACGCACGTGCCTCTCATGGTGATATGACCACAGATGCCAGCGCCAGAACCGCGGGGGGACGCCCATCGGCGCCCCGAGCTCCTGGAAGCTACCCCCGCTCCTGCTCCAAATGCAGGCCCGCCCTCGGGCCCGGCAGCGCAGCAGGACAGGCAGCGCGGCAGGACAGGGCAGCGCAGACGCCCTCGGGCCCGGCAGCGCGGCAGGACAGGCAGCACAGACGGCCTCGGGGAGGAGGCCCGGCCTCTGCCGTGGCTTCCCGGTGTCAGTGGTCAACCACACGCAGGGTGGGGATGAGCTGACCAGCCCCTGCAGGAGAGGTCGAGTCTCCCCCAGCCTCTCCTGGCTGTGACCCTCCTCCTACCCAGTGCTGACTCTGGGGGTCTGATGTATCAGGCAAGCGGCCAAGAATGACAGAGGACAGAAGGTGACGTGAAAGGGCCTGGTCCCCAGCCTTGGCAGACGGGAAGCCACTGAGACAAGGAGGAGCGAGTGGGCATTGGCCAGGGCAGTCCCGGGGATGAGGCCAGGCTGCTGCCACCCTGCCTGTGACAGGCCCTGAGCCCCATTAGCACCTGTATGGGGTGAGTCAGCTGGGTATTGCCCTCGGCCTTTCTGCACCCCTGACCTGGTGTGTGCGGTGGGGATGCATCCCGTGTAGCCAGAGTGGCGCCCACAGCAGACTCAGACCCACGGGTCCGACCTTCAGGTGCTCAGAATCCGTCTAAGACCTAAGAGGGGCAGCTCCAGGTTGATGCTGCCTGTCTGTGCTTTTGGCATTTTGGAACTTTCCAAGACAAACTCCTAGCACTCTGAAATGGGGAAAACACTGGGGGTCTTGTTTGTGACACGGGGGTCTTCCTGTGTCGGGGGCCTGGATCCACCTTCTGGCTCTCTGTCCGCGGACAACTGGGAAACAGTTAAACCACGGCCAAGGGGCATAGTGCCCACGTGGCACAAGGTCTGGCCAGTGTGGGGAAGAGCCCCAGAACGGGGCCTGGTGGGCACCGCCCTCTCACACCCACTCTCTGCCCCCACAGCCCTCGCAAGGGCCATCAAGTCCGTGAGTCAGACACAAAGCAAACCGCGGTCCAGCACAGTCTCCCCGCAGAAGCGGCCCCCACGGCATTGGCCAGGCTTTGGGCCCCAAAACAGTTAACATCAAGATCAAATGAAAAACACGTATTTCCTGAAAACTCTGGATACAACTCGTGCAAGGAGAACGTTCAAAACCAGTAAGAACTCTGGTGAAGAGCAACTCCTTTAGGAAAGGAGTTCCTGACGTCCAGAAAGGTGCGTGAAGCTTCGTGAGGCTCTGTGGCCACTGCTCCCCCAGCTGCCGACACGCTCAGAAGCGCCCCGGCATCTCCTCCGGCCGCTGCCCGCACCGACAGGCCCGCCTGCCCCCCAGGCCCATGGCTGTGCTGTCTGTCACAGGGCCCGTGCGCATACTCCGCTCTAAGCGGCAACCCCGTGGCTGCATAAGCAGCCCACACAGTCAATTTTTAAACTGCGTTTCACAAGCAGCTGCTAGAAGCCATATGCTCACAAAACGCACAAGGTGGTGGTAGGAGGGTGAGCGAGCCACCGCCAGGCACTGGAGCCCTGGAGTGCAGCTGGGTGCACTGAGCTGGCTGCAGGGGACAAGGGCAGGGCTGCGCCCCAAGCCAGGCTCCCAGAGAAACACAGAGAGCCCCAGGCATCCCACTCACGCTCACTTGTCCCCTTCTCTGCTGTGCTTTCCGGGTCCCGAAGGCAAGCTCGGGAAGGTTCTGAGCGCCAGTGAGCAGTGTCTGGGGTGTGTCTGATTTTTGGGTTCCATGACTCTCTCCACCCCATCTCCCCCATGTGAGGGACAGCACGTAGTGGAGACACCCTCCCAGGAAGGAGACCGCAGGCTGTCCCTGGGCCTCCTCTGAGTGCAGATGCGTGGGCCCCGGAGAATCCATGTCCTGGGTTCATACCTCAGGCGGGTCCTAAGCTTGAAAAACCGGGTTTAAAATAGCAGCTCAGCCCCAGCCTTGCCCGAGCAAACAGCAGACGGGCGGGATAACTCTGACCTGAGAACCACCCCCTGGAGGAACCGCCAGGGCTCCACAGAGTGTCAACAGAGGGGGGCGGGCGGCAGGTGCCCACGCCCAGGGCGCAGCGGGCAGTGGGAAGGCAGCCCCTGCCGCACCCGGAGCTGGTGAGTCAGCAAACCCTAAGGCCTGGTGGCCAGGCTGGAGCCGGGGACCACACAGGCCCAAGAGCTCACAGGTGTGGAGCAGGATTTGCGGATGAGGAAGTGGCAAAAGGCCACTGGGAGCACGGACAAGAGAAGAGACGAGGCCCACGTGGGCGCCGCAGGCTTCACGCAGGACCAGTGCCCATAACACGAGGCGTCTGAATTGGAGGCAACGTCCTTGCCAGCCCTCCTGCCGAGCATTTACCCCGCCGGTCAAGCAGCCAGGTCAGCAGTCACCCCCACTGCACACCCCTCAGCTCGGAGTTTTAGCATCTCAGGCACTCTCTGTAACCACAAACATCTCTAGTGCACACACAGCAACGCCTGTCCCCCAGGGAAGCAGGGGCTGGGGCAGCCGGCACACGCACGTATGTGCATCCATGTACACACAAAACACGCATGTAGGCATATGCGTGCACACACAGGTGCACCCCACGCACATACGTGCACACAGGCACACACATGCTCGGGCATGCACACACGCATGCAAACACAGGTACACACATGCACACACAGGCACACGTGCACACAGGCTCAGGCATGCACACGTGCATACACATGCACACAGTCACACGAGTGCACACATGCGAACACACATATACACACATGCACACAGTCACACGAGTGCACACATGCGAACACACATATACACACATGCACACAGTCACATGAGTGCACACATGCGAACACACATATACACACATGCACACAGTCACATGAGTGCACACATGCGAACACACATATACACACATGCACACAAGGCACACGTGTGCACACACGCGAGGAATGTACTCAAGCGCACACACATGCAAACAGAGGTGCGCACACGCACGTGCACAGTGCACACACATGCAAACACAGGTACACATGCACACACACACATGCAAACAGGTGAAGACCGAAGGTACCCACCAAGGAGAGAAAAGGGCAGAAACAAGAGACCCCAGCCACAAGGAAGGAGCGTGGTGGGGCACAAAAGTGGAGAGCCTGGCCGCAGACATGGGAGGTGCAGGTGAAGGGGGCCCCTGCCAGGGAGGACAGCTGGGCAGGACAAAGGCTCCCCAGAGGGCCCCCGAGAGCCAGAGAGAGGAGCCGCTCCCTCCTGGCACTCGAGGCAAGGACAGGACCAGGGGAAGGACAGTGCCTGCCGGCATAGCGCCGTGTCCTGTGAGCAGGTGCCACAGAAGCATCGGCCACGCACCCCAGGGTGCTTTCGGAGCCAGCAGAAGGACAGCGTGGAGGCGTGCGCTGCCAGCAACACAGAACGGGATGCGCTGAGCTGCCTTACATGCGTGCAGGGTCGTAGGACCACACCCGTGACCAATCTTAGAACCAGGAACACCTTTGAATGTTTCCCCAAACTAGGCTCTTTGAAAAAAGAGAAAAGATTCCACAAAACGAGAAAAAGCACACGTACCCAATTTTTTAAAGGTACGGACTCTACAGAGTACCGGCCAGTGTCTGCAGATGAGAACGGCTGCGCGGTGGAGGTGACCAGCTCACGGTCTGGGGTGCTTGCTCAACCTTCGTGCTCTGCGGCCAGGACCCACAGCTGTTCAGTGAGCACCGCTGTGTGCCGGGCGCTGCTCCAGGGGACACAGTGAACACCGGCCCTCCTCATGGCGCCCCTACACTCTCCTGGGAGACACATACAGATGATGGGCCCCGCAGAATTGGGAAAGAGAGCCGCCAGGACAGCAGGGCCGCTGAGCGTGCTCAGAGAAGGCCAAGAAAGTCTGCAGGGCTGGCAGTGGATGTGGACACGGCCTCGTGGTCCCAGAGCTCCTGATGGCCGCACGGAGCAGGGAGACCATGAGCTCAGTGAGCGGCTGGCAGCAGGGAGACCCTTCCGGCAGCTTCTCTGAACCCGAGACTGGCACAGGAGCAGACCCGCCTCCCATGGGAACCAGAGGTGCGAGGCAGGCCCCTGCCGCAGCTGGCTGGCACCCAGGACTCCCATGTGGGCTGCAAGATGGCCTGGGGGCACGTCTGAGGCTGGTTCCACAGCCGCACCCAGACGTTTCCACTGGTGGTCCTGGGTAAACACACTGCCGGGCCATCAAAAGGGCCATGAATCATGGTATCGAGTGAGTCCGTTCTTCCCTGTGGCTTAGAGCACAGTACACATTCTCCTCCCAGCCCGACCTTGCAAACCTTCCGAAGGTTGCAAGAATCACAAATGCCCGCCCACCTGCCACCTAGATCCCCTGGTCCTCAGTGTTTTGCTGAATGTGCTTTAGCGGTCTACTTTGCCGTATACGTGCACATGTGCACACGTGCACACACGCATCCTGCTGAACCCTGTGGGACGTGGCCCCAGCACGCTAGCTTGCATGCTCTGAAAGCAGGGCCTGCTGCTGCTGCAGGTGTGCTGCACCCCCCCCCCCCAATGAGGAAAGCGGCCACGGGTACAGGCCCTCCTCCACTCGACAGCCCACACGGCGCACCCAGAACGCGGGCAGGCTGTCTGCGAGCTTCTCTCGACCCGGGACCGCACGCCCATCTCTGGTTTCTCTCCATCAGGAGCTCTGCATTCTGTCTGAACACGGCTTCAAGCACTCAGAACCACACAGGCAGGTGGTCCTTCACAGGCAGGTGCCCGGGCACACACGTGGCACGGGGCTGGAATTCGTGCCTCGCTCCTCGGGCGCCGGGGTCTTTGTCTGGATCTGCACAGCCCTCCCACGCCTTCACGACGCTGACATTTGTGAAAATTCAGGCTGGCTTTTTTTCTTTTTCTTTTTGCAGAAGATACGACGTGTTCTTATAATCCTCAAATGACAAGAAACTAAGAGGGAGCGAGAATCTGGCAGAATGGCGAAAAGACCGGGGGGGGGGGGGTAGGGCCCAGGCCCGGGGGGGGCGCTCACTCGTGCGCAGGCCGGTGCCCAGACGGCGTTCCATCCGTACCCGCGATGGTGGGGTGGGGACCGGAATCCTCCTGAGAGCCCTTCCAGGGCCACCCTGCCGGGGCCTAAGCCCCAAGCAGCAAGGATGGCATTTCACCAGGGTGTGAGTGAATGCCCCAGTGAGGCTTAAAAAGGAACACGCTTTTGCCAGCGCCACACAGGCCTAAGGACACCAGCTTGGGGACGGCTCCCACGAAGAAGGCCTGTGGCCTGAGCTGACCCCACGGTGAAGGTGAGCAGCTCAGTGCGGAGAAGCGGCTGCCAGAAACCGGGGCTGGGTGTGCCCCTGGAAAGCCGGCTGAGCATCACCCCCACACTGACAGGTCCAGAGGCAACCCAGCATGGACTGTGTAAAACCTCATTAACCCAAGATTCAGAGAGGAAGCGGGGACCCCAAGTGGAGGCTGCCAAGGAGGTCAGTTTCTTTCTTCCCTTTCATCCTGGTTAGTTAACGTCCGCTGTAAGATTGGACTTGGGTGTACGAAACAGTGACTCAACACTCCCAGACGTCCCCTGGTGCTCGTCCCGACAAGCGCCCCCCCCGAATCCCCATCACCTGCCCCCCCACCCCCCGTAACCATCAGTGTGTCCCCTGTAGTGAGGAGTCTGCTTCTTGGTTAGTCTCTCTCTTCTGTTTCCTTGTTCGCTTTGTTTCTTAAATCCCACATATGAGTGAGATCGTACGGTATCTGTCTCTGGCTGACACGTTTCACTCAGCAACACCCTCCAGCTCCGTCCGCGTCGTGGCAAATGGCAGGATCTCATTCTTTTTGATGACTGAGTAATACTCCATCACCGGTGGCTAACACGTCCTTCTCCGTTCGCCGGGGCTGCCGCCGTGACCCGGCTCCCGTAGACAGTGCTGCACAGATGTCGGGGAGCGGGTGCCCCTCTGAATGAGCAGTTTTGTATTCTCTGGGTTGAGTCCTAGATCGTAGGGCAATTCTATTGTTCACTTTTGGAGGCCCCTCAGGGAAGGCAGAGGCTGGCTGAGCCCCGACTCGGGGGCAGGGAGAAAGGGTCCAACACTGACCTGGGCCTCCAGAACCCACTGCCGCATGCAGTGGGATCACGCCCCGGAGGCAGAGACCAGCTCCCGCTCTGGGGCCTGTCTACAGACCAGACGGCGTTCATCCGCGGGGTGCCTGGCCCCCCTGGTGCAGGCGCCTGCGGACGGGGGCTCCAGGACGGCTGCTCGGGGCTGCACTCATCTTCTCATGGGTGAAGCACGGATGTCTGTGCCCGGCGTCCTGATTAATCAGTAAGACCACGCATCTCCTGATGGGGGGGCTGGGCCAGCCAGCCACGCGGCACAGCCCCTGCCCCAGGGACAGAGCCGGGCATGCGCTCACCTCCGTGAGCAACACTGACAATGACAGCACAGGATCTGGCTGCAGAACCCTCCACGCACACCCTCCCCCCTCAAGCAGAAAAATGATGGTGGTTGAAGCTGTTAAGGAAATGGGAAAAGCCCCCGCCTGGGGGCTGACGTGCAGTTCCTGTGGAGCCAGGCCTGTGCCTACAGGAGGGCCACCACGCACTCGTGGTCAATAGGTGGGCACCATGGGTGGCCTCTTCTCTCCCACCCTTGACGCCCCTCATTCCCAGTGACAAAGTTAGGCCTGGAAAGGAGTTTCAAGCAGCAGGTGCCTTCTTGCTATGCCTGCCTGTGTCCTTCCCATGGCGGGAAGTGGCCACGCTCGTCTGACCCTGGCTGTTACAACCGCACAGGACCCTGTGGACGGGAGGGGCTGTGTACGGGGGGGGGGCATGCACAAAGGCACAGTGTCAGGGGGAACCAAAGCTACAAGGAAGGGGGTATCTTCATCAGTGCTACAAATGGGGGAGAGTGACGGGGCCAGGGGTCTGGCCCACTGGCCCGTCAGGAAGATCAGCGCTCTCAGACCACGCTGGAGGCTCAGAGAAAGCACAGGGCTTCCAGGAGGGGGCATCCAGCGATACACAGGCCCTGCACACGTGAGCCCTGGATCCCTGGGGACCTGAGTCAGGCCTCATCTAGTCTGAGGGTCTCCCTGGGGCTGCCACAAGCCCTCCATTTGAATCCTATAACCTGCGAGCCTGCAGCCAAGGACAGTCAAGCCTGGCACCCGACACAGCCGGACTCTCTCAGACCAGACAGGCCCCCAGCAGCAACTGGGACTGCTGCTCGCGGAGCGCTCTGCACACACCTGACGCCCCCTTCCAGGGCACAGGAGCCTGCCATGTGAGGCTTGAGAGGAGATGTCTGCCACCTGCCAAGGCCCCCACCCCAATCTCAAGAGGCCGACATACCTCCCTCCCGGGGGTTAAACTGTGTGCCAGATTGGGGGTGGCCATGCCCCGGGGCAGCTGGATGTGACCACGGGGCAGAGGCAGGAAGGCCCCTGGGCTGCAGGCGCTGAAGGCCTCCCGGGCCCGGGGGTTACAGCCCCCAGGATTCTTCAAGGCAGGGGCTGGGGTGGCCTGGGTGGGACTGGGAGCAGAATGCCTGTGCTGTCATACAGGGGTGGCTGGCGCTTCTTGGCACTGAGGCCACACTGACCAGCACGGGGTCACGTGAAGCAGGAGTGACCCCAAGAACCCCGGGCCCACAAGGTATGATTAGAGAGACGCGCCCTCTGATCAAGAGCAGTGTGGCCAGGCCAGAGCCACCCAGGCCTCCCTGAGGGAACCTGAGACCAGGGAGGGGGTGAGGGCGTGGACCACTGTGAGCCCACAGGGTGGGAGCCCTCGGAAGAAGGGAGCGTTGTTTGCCAGTCAGGCTGCTGAATCCTGTGATTCGGCTGGGCTCTCGGGGGGCTGGGACCCAGAGTCCAGGAGAGGACTGTGGCGGCCACAGGCCCGCCGGGAGCCCCGACCCTGCCTGGGCACTGCCACTAGACATGTGGCGACCAGCCCTGGAGAAGCAGAGCTGAGACCGACACGGTTACGACTCTGCGGCCGTGGCACGGCGTGTGTGCACGCACGTCACGCTGGGGCGGGTGGGCTTCACTGATGGTCTCTGCCTCCTCCTTGGGGAGAGCCACGCCCCAGAAGAGCCCTCAGAGCCCCAGACAGTGCCGGGACGTGCAGAGAAGCCAGCTGACTTCCCTCTGGTGACGCGACCTCCAGCCTGGTCTTCCTGGGGCTGGACGGAGCTGGTGGGAGGGACACACTATCGCTACCCAGAGATCACGGCGTTGCTTGTGATCGCTAGTGACCACCAAGGACGGCGAAAGCTCACGTCTTTGATATTTATTATTTGAGAAAGGGCTCTGAGCCAAGGGGTCAGCTGCTCACACTTGGCTGGGAGCACGCACCACCTTCTGGAGACTTCTGAAGCAAGTATCCATAATGCTCAATTATTCCGGTGGCTTCCAGAGTGGAAGGCGTCTCCGGAGCTAATTAGCATATGCCTGAACGAGACACAAATACAGAGCTCTCTTACGGGGAAGACAGACAGCGGAGAGGCTGATGGGGCGTGGCACCGTGAGGGCCACCAGGATGGGATACGGAGCTCAGACAGCACCAAGGGGACCTGGCCCCCTGCCTGGATCCGCGGCCAACACCACCCCCTCGAAGCCGCCAGCTCCTCCCTGGGAGAAGTGGGTTCTTCTTCCGCTCACAAAAAAGGAAGGCAGTTGGGTGGGGGGGGGGGAGGGCAAGAGAAAAATCGATGGCTGTGTTGCTATGGTGATGACAGCAGACAGCGATCCTCACCAGCGTGCTCTTCTGAGGCACAGCGAGACCGCAGGGCCCCTTCCAACAGTCGACGCCTGGGCCCGGGGCCTTCGTGGCAGAGGCGGAGGCGAAGCCGACCCACGTGGCCACGTCTCCCCTCCCCGCTGAGCCCCAAGCCGACCTGCTCCAGGTCAGGTCTTGGGCGGGTGTCGCCTGCGCCTGGGAGTCTGATCGGATCTCAGAATCTCCGCGGCCGCAGGCCTTCTGGTGCCAAATCCTCAGGTGTGTCCTACAGGCACGTGACAGGGGGTGGGGTGCCCGGGTCACCTGTCCAGGACGGCAGAGCTGCCGCCTCAAAGGGACCTGCCGAGGCGGGGGACGCGGAGGCACGAACCCGTGGCGGTGCACAGAGGTGGGCACAAGGCTCGTGGGGGCACCGAGTCCATCACCTTCTCCCCTTGGACCCCATGGCATGGGCACAGGGAGACATCTGCGGCCACTGCAGGGATGAGAGGGGACAGCACCCCGCACAGCCTCTCCCCACCTCACGCATCCACCGGGGCCCATCTCCAGCAGGCTCGCCACCCACCAGCCTCGTCTTTCACTCTGCCTGGTGTGACTTGCCAGGAGACGCGCAGTGTGAACACAGTGGAGGTTTTCTTCCTCCGTTTCTCCCCAAAGCAGACACCAGTGACCCAGGTCACCTGGGGGAGTGAATCCCGACACCAGGCCACAGGAGGCCACCTGGACGTCATCAGGAGTGGACAGAGCGAGGCCCAAGGCCCAAGGGCACAGACGCACCCAGCAGCACCCCCAGCCCAGCATGGAGCAGAGGAGAGGGGAGGCGCCGCGGTCAGCTGCTCACCGGGTCCCACCGAGGACCCTCCTCCGTGAGTGATGGCAGCTCTCCATGAACCTGCCCGTCGTGCTCAGTTAACCGTGCAAGCGGGTGTCGGCTCTCCGGACAGCAGCTTCTCAAGCACCAACATGCTCCCACTCTTGCGAGACACAGGCAGGGACCAAGGCCACCCGGAGAGAGCTAGTCATCCCTACACCAGGTCACCACAGTCAGGGTGTCACACTGACCCTGGCATGCCCACCCTCTGCCAATGCCAGGGATTCCAGGGACCTGCACCCCCCGAGGGGCTGGCACCCCAGGGGAAAGGTGGAGACCTACCTCTGAGGCTCCGGAGCCAGCACCATGCCAGCCCCGGGGCCACCACCCTGTGGAAACCAGCTCCGGCCCGAGGGAGAAAGTGAGGGAGCTGTTCTCCTCCTCAGACACTCTCCGTGGGGCACTGCCCAGCACAGTGCACGTGGTCTGCAGCGCCTCGACTCGGGGCTGATGCGGTGGGGTCATGGGACAAAGTCTCAGGGCCAGACTGGCCACCGTGGGAGAGCGCTGGGCCCTGGGGCTGGCCCGGGCATGCCGCTGCAGGGTGGGGTTTACGAGGCCTCTGTGAGCCTCCTGCGGCATGCCAGGACATGGGACAGGTCACACGCTCCCTGTCAGAGCAGGAACCAGCTGCCAGCAGAGGCCCCGGGCCAGGTCCTCACAGACCCTGCCCTGCCCATGTCACCTCCGCAAACAGGCTCAGGACAGAACTATGGCTGAAGGCTCCTCTTTGCCCCTTCCAAGCAGGAACTCTGGTAACCAGGCGAGAGGCCCCTCGGTCCCCAGCCTGTGCTCAGGATGAGACCCAGCCATGGACCGTTGTGCCCTGTTGACATTTCCGCCCCAGAGCAGGCCCTTGGATGCCAAGCGACATCAAAACATGCTGGAAGACCTCTGCTGCTCTCAGCAAAGCTGCCGCTGAGAAGACGGGGCTCCGATTAAAACATCTGCTAGCGTCTCCTGACAAAAGTCTCACTCTGGCCCCTGACACTCTCATCGGGGCGGCCAAGCTGGTACACGGGAGGCCCCCGGCTGGTAGTCTGAGCCAAGGGGGCCCCAAGAGGGGGCCCCCTAGACCATCCCAGCCCCTTCCGTGTTCAGCCCCAAGGCCTGGGCTGCCACGCGGGGCCAAGGGAATGCAGTCCAAGGCAGCAAGGCCGTTCCACCAGCTCCCAGGCTGGCTGCGACCGTCCGCGTCCACACAAAGCTGAGCAGGACGACAGAGTCCGTGAAGAGCTGTCTTGTGTCAAAGCCCCGACAGGTCCCTGTGGCCCAGGGAGACCAGAAGAGCGTGGTCCTGATCTCTGGGATCCAGTGACTGCTTCTGCCCCAGCCACTTCTTCACGGGCCAGTGTGAGAAGCCTTGGTGTCATGTGCTGGGAAGGGGAGGTGAAGGCAGGATCCAGGGGTGATGGGGCCGAGGTGCTGGGCAACATGGGGGCTCTGAGTCAGGCCCCTCAGGGATGTGAAACAGCCCCACGGCATGGATCTGATCAAGCCTCCAAAAGGCAGGAGGGTTGAACAAAGGTGGTTTCTACTGTTGGGGTCTGACAGCAAGTGGCACATCAGACCGACTGCCGTCAGGTACCAGGGGAGGCAGGGACACACTTGAGCTCCTTGGCCAGGTGTGTGGTCAGCGCTGCCAGGCACGGACAGGGACACGGGAGGGAGTGGTGCAACCAGACCACGTCTCGGCCTCAAGAGAGCGCAGGAGCCCGAGCAGGCGGGCAGCCTCCGGTACCATTCAGAACCACCTCCGCCTTCTGGGGCCCTGCGGCCAGAGTGTCAAGGTCGCTGGGGCCACACTGCCAAGCGCACGCCCTTGTCCTGGGCCCCCTGCATTCCAGCCACACCACGGCCAGGCCACCCATGCCTCTAAGCAAGAGGCTAAGTTTGAGAAAAGTCAGCTCCGAGGGCGGGACTGAGAAGAGGCACCCAAATCGCACAGGGGGTTCTCCGCGGGTGGCGTGGGAGTGCTGGCCTGGGTTCACTCGGGCAACCACAGGTGGGGAGCAGCCCAAGGCAGGGCAGTGTTCAGGCCACACCTTCCTTAATCCAGTGACTCAGGGGCCAAAGCAGGCGGGTTTCAGGCCGCCTCCCAGCCTCAAGCGTCCCGCTCCGAGGCCACGCCCAGCACGCAGCTCTGGCCGCTCTCGCCCTGCGGTGTGGGCCGATGGCCCTGCAGGCACACACATGCCCCGGATCACCAACAAGCGGCCGCTTCAAAGGTGGAGAACAGACACAAAACGGCCGTGCATACAGATTAGACAACTGGAACAGGCTGTGGACGGGACAGGGCGGGCTGGGTGGGAAGTGTGGCCATGCGCAGGGGACACGGAGGCTCAGCGGAGGCTCTGCCCCGCTCGCCGTCACCACCGCTTCTCTTTCAGCAGAGCCCCCTTCACGAAAACTCCAGAACCCTCCAAAAGGCTTCCCTGCAAAGGCAGGGAAGGCCAAAGGGCAAGCGACGTGAACCTTTTCTGCCGAGTGATTGCAGCACGAAAAGCCTGAGTCCCTTCGCATGTGTACCAGGAGCCCAGGTCCCACTGGGACTCTGGCCCCCGCCTCCTGCTCCCTCCTTGGGCTCCGCCCGGCTCCATGCACACAGTCACCCTGCGGAGAAGAGCCAGGGCTGTGGCTGCAGGCCTGTCCAGCCGATGGGATGTGCTAGGGGATGCCGCACCCTGGGGGCACCGCAGACGACAGCAGCCTCCCCTGCACAGAGGCCCAGAGCAGCGGCTGGCTCCCCCAGGAGCCAATGCTGGGGAAAACAGTACGTGTGACAGCACAGACCAGAGCCGGAGCCACGGCCCATCCTCCAGTGGCCACGACAGTGCCACAGCAGGCCCAGGAGCCAGCCCTTCCACACCTGGTCAGGGGACACACACAGCCAAGGCTGCACGTGACTGGTACATATGGAGCCGGACCAGAGGAGAATCGAGGCACTGTCAGGCACTCCCAGGGAGAGGAGCAGCGGGGCAGACCAGACGACACCAGGGACTCTTCCACTGTTCTTCCTGCTTCTCCCTGAACTGAAACGTCCAATCACTTAAAGCTTAAAGTAGCGGAGAGCCTGGAGGGGCCCCGGCCGCCACTGTGAGTCTCCCTTGGCTCAGCCCTCCGCAGGGCAGGTGCTGGGACGGCGCGTGCCCCCACCTAGCCATGGAAACACCAGCCTCCTTTAGGTCAAAGAGAACCTGTCCCGCTCCCCTGTGGGAGCCTTCTGGAAACATCTGCAGCTCTGTGCTGTGCTCCTACATCAGGCTGACGGCATTTCTAACTGCTCATGATCAGGACGGACCAGGAAGAGGTCAGAGCACGGGGCCTCCTGCCCACCCTCCAAGGGACTCAGACGGAGGGAGTCACGGGCGGAAGGGCTACAGCCACTCTAAGATCTGGCAGGTCCCCCAACCCCCTGCAAGGCCCTGGGACAGGCACACGGTGGGGGTGCCGTTCCTCAGGCCACACGCCGGGGACTAGCCTGGAGCCTCGGACACGGGCTGGCACGCGCATCGCCGGCCGCGGTCAGCCCAAGCCTGAGCAAGCACGGGAACCATGGGGACGCCGAGCAGAGCAGGGCCTTGGAAGAGCCGCGGGAGTGCGTGCAGATCAGAGGCCGGACGGGCTCTGTAATTACCCAGAGCGGGGCGGGAGGTGGCACTGAGGCGTGCCTCAGCAGAGCCGTGAGGGTGGAGGTCTGCAAGCCTCAAGGCAGCTGCACACGGTCCAGCGTGGGTGGCTGCCGGAGAGGGGGTGAGAGGCGCTGCGAGAAGCTTCTGAACGCGGTCGTCCCGTACTCCCCGACTAAGCCGCCTGCGGTATCAAAGTGACGGCCTGACAGTCTTCGCTGCGGGGGGGGGGTGAAGGTCCGAGTGAAGCAGAGACGGGGTGTCCTCTGCGAGCTCTGGAGCTGGGGGCACGGAGACCAAAGGCAGAGCAGCGGCTGCTTACTGTGCAGGGGAGAGGCAGCGCCAGGGGCGGCCCTCCCCCCCCCCCCCCCCAGCACAAAGGACGGCTTCAGGGCCAGGCTCTCACTCGGAAGTGGAAAGCGATAGCACAGAAGCCTCTCCACTCCCACAACTTTGGGGTTTACCTGGAGGGGCGTGTGCTGCTGAAGACACCCACTGTGGGCGGGAAGGGTGCATGGGGCTCTGCAGGGGAGCGGCTGGGGTGCAGTCAGAGGAGGGTCTGTGCACACCATCCTCACAGGGGACAGGAGGGATCAGGACACAAAAGGGAGTGGCCAGGGTCTCTGACCCTCTAGCCCCTGGAGGGGGCCACACTGGAGACTCAGGCAGGAAGTCAGCAACCAGAAAGAGCAGATGAAGCCCCACTTGCTTCCGAAACAAGATGACGTTTCTGAAAACAACGTCCGGTGGCTCCCTCCCTGCGCCTGGGAAGCCCCTCACCCCTCAACCGGGCCATTTGCCCCCTGAGGCTAGTGTACTCCCAGGACAGCAGGACTCACAGCTCTCCCCTCCCGTCCTGGGACGAAAGGTCTGCCGGGAGGAAATGATCAGAAACAGCAAGTCCGTGGGGGCCGTGGACGGGAAGAGGAGCAGGAAACCCGAGTCAGCACCAAACAAAGGGACACAGAAGGTCACCACGTGGTGACAAGGTTCAGCTCCTCGGGAACATGTGGCCGCACCACGTGTAGTTTGCACACTCAGCGTCACACCCCACCACCAGACAAAGCCAGAACCACATGGGAAACCGACAGGCCCGTCGTCCTGGGGGCCGAGGCGCACGCCTCGTCGACTCACTGATCAGTACGGGAAACTCTCGAGATTGGAACATAACACAGAACCCGCACCTGTCATCGGGGTACACACAGCACACACCACACACACCGGGCCCCGGGCCAGACAGAACAGCCTGTCAGCGAGCGCCCAAGATGCGGGACCATCCGGGAACCTGCGTGGGCCCCTCACCTGGGGTCCAGACCAGCCTGCAGGGAGGGGTGGGGAAGGGAGGGGAGTCCGTACCGATGCCCCTGGCACCCGCCGACTGATGGAATCAAGGAACGGAGGGACCAGGACAGAGCATCTCCTCTGCGGGTGACCTCAATACCTATAACCCCAAAGACATTGTTCCATGGGGACAGTGGCCAAAACGTGCCACCGAACCCCAACCTGTCCACAATTACCCAAGAGCAAAGGATCCCAAATGTGAAATTTCCACCAGGGCCTTGAGGCGGGGAGCAGAGGCAAGAGGCTCACAAGGGCCCAGAAGACCTGGCCTCTGTCAGCAGGTCACCGTGTGGGACAAACCCAGGGCAGGTGTCCCCCTAGGCGGCATCACTGGCCCTTGGTATGTTGGCACCTCGGACGCTCCAAGTTGTAACAAACTGAAAACAACTGCCTCTTGGCGTCCGAGAGGCCTCCAGCCTCAGAGCCGGGCTGGCTAAGCTGGCCGGTAGCCGCAGCGTCTGGCCCAGGGGTCTGGGAGGCTGGGCTGGCGGGGCGGGGGGGTGTCCTGCCCTCGCAGATGTGGCATGAGAGCGTGAGAAGAGAACGTGGCTGTGCTAAGCCTCACTCAGAGGGGAGCCCTGCCAAGACTCACAGAAGCCTCACAAGCCGGGCACAAGTCCACACGCAAGCCCACGTGCTCACTCCTGTCCCCGAGAACGACGGCAGGTCAGCAAGGAGCGCCCGGGGCCGCCGGCCCAGCAACCCTGGTGCCATGGCTGAGGCGGCCTAGCAGGGCAGCGCCGTGGAAGGTCACCATGGGGCAGGGCTCAGCATCACGGTCCTGTGGATGTATTCACTCAGAGCAGCAAAACCCACTCAGAATAACCCAACTGCTGATGAGAGAGGAGAGAAACACGGTGTTCATGGTGTGTCCATGGAACGTTCTAGAGCAGCCAACACGTGCACCTGCGGCTGGGGACGGCACGGGGGCGTCCTCATAAGGCACAAATCCATCCTCCCAGACCCCGCCTGTTCCAAGCCCCTAGCAGCCTCACCTCCCTCCTCCGTTCCAGACTGTTCCCACTTCGCCAGAACACTTCGTTTGTGCCCCTTGCTCCTGTCCTCTGCACCCGGGTCACAGCCGAACACCCGCCCCTGGTCACCCTGCCCGTGGCCCCGAGGCCGCACACCTTGTCCACCACTCGGGGATGCTGTGATCTCCAGCCCCGCCCACACCCTTCCCACAACACACACACACACACACACACACACACACACACACACACACACACACGGGCCCAGAGTCGGGAGATCTGCAACAGCCTGGGAACAAAGATCTCAAATGCTTCCAGAAAGAAAAAACAAAACACACCCAAAACTAAACACCTACATGGAAGAAAGCAACAGAGCAACGCTGGAGCCAGAGGACGGCGGGTGGTGCCTCCCAACCCTGCGGCAAGACCGCATCCCACCTGCAGTTCTAAGCCAGCCAAGCCTTTCGCCAAGCAGACACAGATGCAGGAGACAGGGGCTCAGGTACTTGCCCGTGTACACGCCGAGGAAGCGTTAAAAGCCCCGCAACCGAGGGAGAAACAGGACCCAGAGCACACAGTCCCGGGACCGACAAGGGATGCCTGGTGCACAGGGGAGTGTGGGCGGGCGGGATGCGAGCGGGGCTAGGGGCGCGCTCCTGAGGGGGAAGAAACAGCTGGACTAACGCGGACCGTGTCCGAGGGCCTGGGAATAAATCAGCAGAGAACGAAGCAGATGAAAAAAAAAGCAAAGACGGAAATCATAACCACAGTCACAACAGTGACAAAATCCGTGAGGAAAAAAATCAATCAACCAACTTCACTGAAATCGAACGCGTTTGTTCTTCTAAAAACACCGTCCAGAAATGAAAGGCGAACGAGATTGGGAGAAAACGTCTGGGAGACGCGCGCCCGACAGAGAACTTCCATCCGGGACACGGGATGTTTACAACTCCGTCACGGGACAAAACCCACCAAAAGAAGAGAAGGACGCGAGCACACACTCAGCCTCGGAAGAGAAACAAGCACACGAAAGATGCTCAGCCTGCCCTCGGTTCACGAGCAAGCTGCCACCTGCAAGTGCCCAAACTGGAAACAGTCCCGACACGGCTCAGCACGAGGCAGGACAGGCCGGCGCCTCCATCCAGCGGGAAGCCCTCTGCGCCACGGCAAGAGGGGCCGCCGGCACGCGCAGAGACGCGGATGACTTTCCCAACAATGTTGCAGATAAAAGCAGCCAGGCCAGGGGCGCCTGGGTGGCTCAGCCGTGAAGCGTCCGACTTCGGCTGAGGGCGTGATCCCAGCGTTCTGGGATCGAGCCGCGTATCTGGCTCCCTGCTCAGCGGGAAGCCTGCTTCCTCCTCTCCCACTCACCCTGCTTGTGTTCCCTCTCTTGCTGCCTCTCTGTCAAATAAATAAATAAAAATCTTAAAAAAAAAAAAAGCAGCCAGGCCAAAACAGTACAGTACACGCCACACGATCCCACCGACACTCGAGGCCAGCAAACACACGCTAACTTCCCATGCAAAAAGAGGCCAGACTCCAAGGTCACGAACGGTCACCGCCCGACATCCGGAGCCGCTAAATGCACAGAGGAGGACAGCGGATGACTGGCTTCCAAGGGCTGGAGGGAGGGGGACGGGGAGGGAGGGCCACTGCCGTCGGGGTCCTCTGGCTGGAGTGGGTGAGGGATGCGCTTCGGAAGCAGACGCTGCTGAGGGCTGTGCAGCCCTGTGAACATACTAGAAACCACCGGACTGTCCACCTTCAATGGGCGAGTTTCCGACACGTGCAGCACGTCTCAATAGAGCTATTACCAAAAGAAGAGATTTGCGTGCCGAAGTGGGGCTGTCACCAGAAGAAATCCTTTCTTTTTTTTTTTTTTAAGATTTTATTTATTTATTCAACAGAGATAGAGACAGCCAGCAAGAGAGGGAACACAAGCAGGGAGAGTGGGAGAGGAAGAAGCAGGCTCATAGCAGAGGAGCCCGATGTGGGGCTCGATCCCATTACGCCGGGATCACGCCCTGAGCCGAAGGCAGACGCTTAACCGCTGTGCCACCCAGGCGCCCCACCAGAAGAAATCCTCACGGTTGTGCCCCCGGGTCCTGACACAGAGCCCTAAATCCCTTGGGAGCCCGTGAGTGACAGGGACATCTTTCAGCCTAATGTGGTGACTCTGAGGGGGCTCCCAGATGGAGCTGGTCACCAGGAAGGCCCCTGACGACCAGAAGCTGGACTTTCAGCCACACCCCATCCTCTGGGGACAAGAGGGGCTGGAGACTGAGGCACTGGCCGTGCGCACAGGATGATGCCTCCATGAAAATGCGTAAACCACGGGGTTCTGAGAGCTTTCAGGTGGGGGACACACCCACCTGCTAGGGGGAGTGCCCCAATTCTGGGGGGACAGAAGCACCTGTGCTCGGGGCCCTCCCAGATCCCACCCAACATTTCTCTCCATCTGGCTGTTCAACTGTACCCTTCGTTGTACCCTTTCCAGTAAACTGGTCAACGTAAGCAAGCATTCCCCAGAGAGCTCTGAGCTGTTCTAGCAAACTACCCAACCTAAAAGGGGGTCATGGGAACCCCTGATTTGTAGCCAAGTCCAACAGAAGTGTGGCTCACTGAGGACACACTGCTCCAAGCAGACGGTGGCAGAGCAGACCCGAACTGTGGGTTCTCAGAAAGCAGGAGAACTGGCTGACCGAGGGAGCCCCACGTGTGTTGCCCGAGCTACGCTGAGAGGACATAGGTCTCAGTTTGCCTGGCACCTCTGTGGACGCACAAGAGGAAATTCCCACCTGGCGCCGGACCCCATGCTCCACATAAGCCTCAGGAGAGGTTCCGAAAACCCACAAAAGCAAGCCAGAAGCTCCCGGATTCCAGCTGGAGCCAGGCTGGGCCCCCGGAGCAGTGAGGGGCCGTCCCTCCCCCAGCGTGCTCCCTGCCCCGCCACCCTGCTCCACGGCACAAGGCCGTCCAGCCGTGCACCGGGCACGCCGGAGGGCAGCACCCCGGACGCCAGCACCCGGAAGCTCTAGGACCTCACTGCAGTTTCTCACATGCCCGCCTTCATCCTGGGGCCACGGAGACATGCTTTTTCCCACGCACAGACCCTTGCCCTCCCGTGAGTGCGACCACAGGGCCTGGTCCCCATGGCAGACACGTGACTAACTCCCACAATCAAATGCCCCTTCTGCAGACGGGAGCCTGTGTGCAAACTCACGCGGGTCACGCACAACAACAACGCCCCTCCGAGGGGTTGGGGGCCCAGACCGCAGCCACAAGAGCTGCAGCCAGGAGGCCCAGGAATACCGAGCCGGCCCACGTGTGGCCTCTGCGTCCCTGAGCCGGCCGGTCCACAAGCATCCCTTGTGGCAAAGGAGTGCCGGCCTCCGAAGCCTAAGTGTCCTGAACGTCACCAGCGAGGCCTCACCTGCACGCCTCACCCGCTCGGCACCCCTTAGCCCCCCCACGTTCTCCCACGTCTGCGAGGGGCAGGTCAGCTCGGTGTGCGTGGGGGCCAGACGGCTTCCTCCAGAGCCACGGAGCAGCACAGCCTTTCAGACGCCGGACAGAGGCCCACCCGCCACCTGCACAAACAGAGCCCGGCCTGCGTGTGGGGTCTGGCCCTGGTCACACATTCCGCCCGGCACGTTGCCCCCGGCCCCAAAAGTCTCCATAGCTGCGTCTGTGAGCACAGCAGCGGCGTTTTCACACCAGTCTGGGCGCCGCGGTGGCTCTCCCGGCGCGACAATCACTGGCCACACGGCTCATGCCTGGCGAGCCTGCTGTGGACAGGCCTCACATGTGGCACGGGACAGTGTGAAAGGGCAGAGGGCAGTGGGGGCACCGAGGGAGGGAGAAGGCCTGCTCTGGGAGCTGCAAGTATGCACGTGGACAGCCTGGTGCCCCACACCTGCCGGCACGAGCAGGGCCTCTGGGCACGTGAGGGACACCGTCCACGCTTCACTCTGTGCGCCTGGGTTAAGAGCGAGCTGATCTCACGGTATGAAATTCACAAAACAGCGAGAGCACAGAGACCATAACCCGCCCTAGGAGCGCCACCTGCTACACTCCCGGGCCTTTTCCTCAGTTTATCACGCGATATGCACGCACACCCATGCGTCCTTTCCCAAAACCGGGTCACCCACGCGATGGGTTGGCCTCCCGTCTCCCAATCACACCAGGAATCTCCCCGTCACCTCAGTCCTGCTTCCACACAGTGCCCCACACCAGCCACGCGGTTCTGTACGAACGCCTGTCCATCTGGATCTGCCGCTGTCCTCACCCCATGCTGTGCTTCTTGGGGGGGACCGACCCACCCGTGTGCTCTCTGAGCAGCACCCCGAAGCTGCCCAGCACACCCCGCTTGCAGCCAGGCGTGTACCTCACAGCCCTCGCCAGCTCTGAGGTCACGGTTCTCTCAGAGAAGCTTCTTGTGTGACAAGGAGACCCTGGTCCCCAGTGGAAGCAGAACCAGACAGGGGACGGGACCCCAGACCCGCCCGGGCACGTGTGACAACCTGACAGCCATCGGGGGTCTCCGCTGCACTGGGGGTCTTACCGAGTTCTTTGGAGCCCTGGCTCTCGCTGGCTAGCTCACCCATCTTCACAAGGGCGTCAAAGTAGCCTTTGGCAGCATAGGTCACACCTGAGAGGAGAGAAGGGACGGTTACTGTCCATCCTGAGGACGGACGAGACCATCAGCACCCATGCAGTGGTCGCGGTGCATGCCAGCCCCCTGTGCTCCGCGGCCCTTCCGCCTGGGCTGAGCGCACCCATTCCTGGTTGATGTTCTTCTCTTGCTGCAAACGTGAGAGCTGCTTTTCTTTCTAAGAACTTGGTGCCCAGTCAGGCCCAGAGCTACTCCAGTCAAACCGCTGGGTGCCGTCGCCAGCACCCCAGATCTGGGGAGGGGCAGCAGGGCCCACCAAGTACATGTCACGAGACAAGACCCCGCCAGGCAGGAGATGGCAGGAAGCTGTGCGCGCGGAGACCCCCAGCCAGCATCGGACAGCGCCCCGCACCTCTCCGAGCTGAGGCCACACCACGGGCCCGCCCCACACCCCATGGCGACTGCGGCTGCACTGGACGCGCACCTAGAGTCCCAGGGAGGAGCCCACTGCCCGTCGACCCTGGGTGGGCCTGCAAACGCTTCGTCTGCCCGGAGGCCCGCACTGCTGGCTGGCGGGAGGATAGGGCGCTGAGAGCAGCACCAACTGCGGGACAGCAACATCTAGGCCGCTCCCTCCAGAACCCAGGCCGGGGTGTCTAACCGGGCACTTCATCACATTTATTTAGGTGGTTTCCAACGAAGCGCACGCCCAGGAGCGCGCTTGGCGCGCCCACCGGCTGGACCGTGTCTGCCGCCGGGGGATGGGGGGGGCTCCTCAAAGCTGATCAGAGAAAAGCCACGCCTGGCACAAGGGTGGCACGGGGGAGGCCGAGTGCAGCTGAGGGGACGGTGGTGATGTGGCCGGCTGAGCTCGGTGCCACAGGCCAGTCCAGGAAAACGGGCAGCGGAGGAGCTCTGTGATTCTGCACACACGGCCCCCGCAGAGCCTCACGGGGATCCCCAGTAGGTGCAGAAAGGCCCGGAAGGAAACCTGGCCTCACATCAAAGGGGAGAGTGTGGCGTGGCCTTGACCAGGACTGACTGGGAGTGAGGTGACATCCCCCCATGAGGACGCCAGGTGAGGGTGAGAAGAGTCCTACGGACGGCAGCTCCAGAAAAGGAACCCCCGTCAGCCACGTGCAAGGCTCCCGCATGCATGGTACACAAGAAAAGTCAACCCCAGTCAGGAAGAGATCAGAGCCCGGTCCTGCTCCATGGGCACCGCGAGGGGCTTTGTTCGGAGCACCCGAGACCCGGGACCGCCCCCCCGCCTCTTCCCCCCACCAGCTTACGGACTGAGTGCCTGTCCTGCATGCAGAGCATTTTGGGGCAACAGCCCCAACAGGGCACGTTTGCCAGGAGGCTGAGCCGGCTCTCAACTCCTGGCAGGCACAGAGGTCACCACCATGGCCTGGGACCTGCCATTACCATTAAGACCCTACAGGCTGGCTTGACAAAGGGACAGAACCTGTCCGACGAGCAGCTGTGCCTCCTTTTTTGCGGGAGACCGGGTGACCGGCAGGCTCCCGGGGCAGTGTCCCTGTGCGCAGGGCTGCAGTGCAGGGACAGGGTGGAGGGAGGGCAGCTCGGGAAAGCCTGCAGGGTGTTAGAACACTGTGTGGAACCCCAAAACCAAAAGGCAGCGTAAGGCCCCGCCCCTCCATGCCCACATGGAGACTGGGAGACGGCCAGGGGCTGCTGGTCAGTGCCATCGACCCCCACAGAGCAAGAACAGAGGAGCACTGCCCCACACTCCTGGCCTGGTCTGTGTGTGACATCAAGGCCATTCTCCTGCAAAAAGGGTCAACGTGCAGCAGCATCCCCTAGAAGGAAGGACCAGGGCTATGACGGAGAGCTACGCGGCAGACCAGCTTATGACCGGAGGTCCTCCCTGCCCCCAAGACGTGATGAGCGGGCAGGACTGCGGCCAGACGCCTCTGGCTGCAGACCAGCAAGACTACTGTCCAGGAACAGACTGGTTCCACCGGGTGCTCTGTCCCCAGGTGACCACAGAGACAGAAAAGAACGGGGGCGGCCCAGCGCTGCTCTCTCCTTGCTGCCTCCAACCTGAAGTCCCCTCCAACAAAGTCCCCACGGGGCCTGGACACCCCAGGGCAGCTGTCAGACACTGGTGTATGCTCTCCAGACACAGCCTCCTTGCTGGGGGTAGGGGCTCTGCTCACAAGGGTGCCGCAGTTAGAGCGACAGCCTGACACCTACCCTGCAGAGACACGGTCAAGGGTGGGGGAGAGCAGCACCAGTCCCCGAGAACTGGGCTCCCTGACCGCAGAGTGACTCAGCCGGCCCCCGCTGGGATGGAGGGGCCCAGACACACCCGCAGCCCGTGCTGGCACCAACGTCCCCTCCTTGAGCGAGACTGGGCAGAGCTGCCCGCGCCCCCAGCACCCAGAGTCCCACGTCTTCGTCAGGTGCAGGGTGCCCACCTACCAGGGAGCGGTGCAGGTCCCAAGCCCCAAGCCCAATCCTGC
The DNA here is from genome assembly GCF_023065955.2 of Ursus arctos. Lineage (NCBI taxonomy): Eukaryota > Metazoa > Chordata > Mammalia > Carnivora > Ursidae > Ursus > Ursus arctos. The sequence continues at coordinate 1,849,030 of NW_026622919.1, forward strand.
AGCTTCAAGACGAAGGTTCTGAGGACAGAACTCCACACCCACCATCTTTAGGTGCTGTGGGCTGACACTGAGCCCAGACCCCAGGATAAGGCCGAGGACACGGCCATCCCCACGACAGTGGGTGCAGATTCCAGGGCTCACAGGCCTCCGAGGTGCGGCCCCACAGACTCGCTCCTTCCAATCTAATCTCCAAGAGCTGTGCACCTGCTGCGAGAGCAATGCTCCCACCCCGAGGCCTCCTTACCTGCCAGAGCTTTCTCATAGTTCTTCCCCATGGCAATGAAGTTCCGGAGGCTGGGGTTGAACTGCTCCATGATGGTCTGCGAAAAGCAAGAAGAGAAAGGGCATGAGTGACCCAGGTGACCTGGGGACCCCGGGAGTGTCCCAACAGGAGGCGAAAATCCATAGGTGGAGACCACAGAGCCCCAGTCAGGCTTCTGGACTCCAAACCCCAGCCCCGCCCTCGGGCAGACCCCCCAGGCCTCATTCCACTGCCTAGGAGGGCGGAGGCAAGGACGTGCTCTCCGGATCGAATAAGCAAATATACAAAGTGTGCGCCTGGCATACAACCGGCGCTCAGAAACGCTGCTGCTGAGGTGCCGTCACCCCGTCTGGAGGGGCTGAGTCAGCCGAGGAAAACCCTCCTGCCGGCCACACACAGCGGCTCGGCCTGCCCAGCATCCCCTCCCGCAGAAGTCTTCACTCAGCACATCAATTACCAAACGTCAGCTCCGATTAGAGGGACCCACAGCCTGATGTGCAAACACCAGGCTGTGAATAAGCCAGCAGGCAGGGTCTGCTTGCCCAATGGACGGCAGGTCTTTGTCGGAAGAAATTAGATTTTCACCACGAAGGCCAAATAAAGGTTTTAATTTCAAAGCGTAAAAACAGGCACCCGAACCCCAGCGGAAGGCGAGTTGCGCCGGGCAGCAAGGGCCGAGGCCGAGAGCCAGCCCAGACAGCAAGCACGCCGCACGGAACGCTCAAAGCAAACCCGTCTCATCCTACGTCTTCAGGTCCATGATTACAGCAGCCGTCTGTCTGATCTTTCCTGAGGATAAGAGAGAACAGGAGACCTGGAGGGGAAACCGCCTGACCCTCCCACAGACCACGGAGCCCCAGACGCTTCTCTGAACCGAAGCTGGGTGCCCTCATCCCCAGCCCCGATCTGTATGCAGCTCCAGCCCTAGGAACGCCCCTCCTGCCCCTCTCCTTGCCCTCGGCCAGTGGGAAGGGCTCTGCGAGCTGCCATCCACCCACCCCGGGGTGCAGCCAGGGGTGTCAGCACAAAGGGACGGAGACCCGCACTCACAGGGGATGAGGCCCTGCATCGGAGCTCCCACCTACTCACATACGGGGCTGGGCCCCAGGCTCGTTGAAGGGGTGCCCACCAGGCTCCACACCACGTGGGGAACAAGGAAAGGAAACACACGCAGCCCGATCCACAGGGTAGGTGTGCCTTCCTGTCTGGAGGCAGCAAAGGCACAGGCCTGCTCCACGCAGCACCACAGCTGAGAGATGCAGGGGGACACAGCAGTGACCTCGCCAAAGTCCACCCCCCCCGCCGCGGCTGACAGCCTGAGAGCAAAAGCACACCCACACCACACAGCGGGCAGTAAGTGCCCTGAGCTGGCAGAGAGCACGACAGCGGGACACGGGCTCACACAGGCGGGAAGGCAGGGGAGTGGGGCTGCGGGCAGGCGACGGCAGGGCAGAGGCCCAGGGCCCAGCCACTGGGTATACCAGGAACAGCAGAACAGCATGCAGGCTGAAAGGTCGGCAAGGAGGTGAGAACAGGCCAGCCCACCGCCCCATAGCCTCACAGCCTCACCGCCCGCGTGGGGAAGGCCCTGCTTTCCGGAGCCAGATGGGAGGGTCTGAGCAGAGCCATGCGGTCCAACTACATTCCAACTCCGGGAGACTCTCGCTGATGGCCCCAACGGATGCGGGGACCCCTGTTGGAGCTGCTCTGGGATCTAAGAAGTGGGGCCCTTGGGAGATGGGGCCAGGCCCATGTATCCCATACACATGGCACGGTGATATGGGGACAGATGGGGCATGCGGGGCAGCGAGGGAGGCAGGCGGGATGCAGGTGCCTGGTCTGGGGACCCAGGAATCTGGACACAACAAATCCAGGGAGTGCCTGGGAGCTGGAATCAGGACGTCCTAACAGGCAGCAGGGCCAGGCATCCGGGGAGGATCCTGAGCAGGAAGCCAGGTTTGGGGGCGTCACCAGCCAGGGGTGAATGCAGGGCCTGTGGCAATTCAAGTTGCCTACAGACCTCAGGGCAGAGAAGCGCTCAAGATTCATGTGTAGCTGCTCTTTGTCTTTTCTCTTTTTAAAGATTTTTATTTATTCATGAGAGAGAAAGACAGAAACACAGAGAGAGTACAAGGATTCAGGGGGAGGGGCAGAGGCAGAGGGAGAAGCAGACTCCCTGCTGAGCAGGGAGCCCACGTGGGGCTCGATCCCAGGACCCCGAGATCATGACCTGAGCCGAAGGCAGATGCTTCACCGACTGAGCCCCCCAGGCACCCCACGTGTGTCTGTTCTGTGAAGAGTTCAGGGTGGGGTGGGGCCCTGAGTCCGGGATTCCAGGGTGCCTGCAGATGGGCAGGGGACCGTGTGCTCACGCGTGTGCGCACGCAAGTCCACATGTGCACAGAATTTCAGCATAAAACATGTTTCTCACTGTGGTGCTGGGCATAGGCGTGAGACACTGCTCCAGCGGGCACAGTCAAAACACACCTCGCCTTCCCGGGGCCACGGCCACCCCGGCCCCCAGGTGGCACCCCAGCCTCCTGGCCAGAAGAGGACACTCTGTCCAAGCTCACCCTCTGAGCCCCATCAACACCCTGAGTGACAGCAGGAAACAGGCCAGGAAACGCCCAGGCCAAGCGAGGGGATCGCCGTGGCAGCCCGCCCACACCCTCCCAGTGACACACGGGGACAGCCGCCAGGTTTCGCTCCCTCAGCACGGCGGCTGAGCTCATGCACAAGGAATGCGGGAATGAGTGGGCAGGCGGGATGGGCACTGGGGTGCCAGTCAGGCCACCTGGGCTGGGCAGGGCCTCCGATCCGCTGAGAAGGGCAGGCGGCCAGGACACCAGGCCTGGTCACACAGGGGCCACTGTCACACCTGGAGGCGGTGGCAGAGGCAGAACTGCCCTCTTCCTTGTGGCACTGTGCAGATGCCCACTCCCCGGCCTGAAAAGCAGGCCTCCTGCGGCAGCCTGAGGTGGACACACCGCCCACAGTCACCCACCTGCCTCCCAATCATTGGACGTCCCGGAACCCTGGGTCAGAGGCCTGGCACGGGGCTCCCCTGCCCTTCCGGCACAGCCCGCAGTGCGAGCACCATCGACAGCTGCCCCACCACTGGCTCCCTCGACCAGGACGTAGGAGGGGCCCCAGAACCCACGGAGGCAGGAGCGTCACGGGCTTCCCGCGGTTATCACACGGGGGAGGAGCATTCCGTGGGCTGTCGCTGGCCAGCCTGTACTGCTTCCCAGAAGGGAAGGGATATTGCGATCCTTTCGTGGGCTCTGCATGGAGGGAGCCGAGATCCGAACACCCAAACCCTCCAGTGAGGGGTCTGTTTATGCGGCGACGGGAAGGGAGCTGCTTTTCCTCGAGGCCGGCCTCACACTTGTCCTGAGACGCAGGGGCCCCGGAGAGCCTCAGGGTGCCAGAGGCGCCCCACCACCCCATGCTCCAGGGCCACGTTCCCCGAGCCAGGACACGGTCCCACATCGGGATCAATGACCAGCGTCTCCTTCCAGCTCTGACCCCCGTGCTATGTAAACAAGAGTCCCAAATCGGCTCGGACGCTGCCGTTGAACTCGGAGGCTGCGTGTTTATGCCCCCCCCCCCCCCGGCAGAATACACACTGAGAAAGGGTTGGAGTGACGAGGGATCTCTGCCGGACACACTCACCAGCTCAGGCGTGCTGTGCAGTCACCCTCCTGCCGGGACATCCCACAGCTGGATGCTGCGGCCCTCCCTGGAGTCTACGTGAACCTCCACAGCAGGGGTGCCCCCAGGGACCCCAGCCATGCATTTCTGTAAGAGCAAAAGGGGGGACCGGTGCCCCGCACAGGCACTGTCGGCAGGACCCCAGCATGCTGGGAGCCCCAGGAGCCCTCCCACCTGGGTGGCTCCGGGACACTCCCAGCCTGCCTGGACACTCACGGGCATTTTGATTTCCTTTGTGGTCACAGGTCTGCCTGGCCAGTGAGGAGAAAGAGCAGTGAGACACCCCTGTCTCCACTTGGGGGAATGAGGAGAGGGGCCAGCACATTTCTAGGAAGGCGCTCTGCTAAGGGACTTTGCTCCAGCCTGCTCCTGGGCCGCGTCCGGGTCTGCTGCTTGCAGCTCAGGAATTCTGTTTATGCCTCAGCTCTGGTTCCTAATGACCGCCCGCCAGCACCTTCCTGGCAGGGCAGTCGCGAAGAGCAGAGTTTCTCTGCTGACAGAGGGGAAGTGACATGCCTTCTGCTTCCCCTCCAGCCCCTCACTCGCAGCGAAAGACGGACGGGGTGGCCGTGGTTGCCTGTGTGCTGTGCACACACGCACACACGGTGTGTGACTGAGCCAGGCTTCCTTTCTCTCTGCGCACTCGACCCCTGGAAGAACAACTCTAGAAGACAAGATGGCGCTGGGACCCCACCTGGCCTTTAACCCCCATCACCCTGCGCCCTCGCCCAATGATCCTTAAGCACCGCTGCCCCATTTTACAGACGGACAGAGAGAGGCCCGGGAAGGTTAAGAGCCTGCCCACCAGCTCTGGGCGGAGCCAGCTGTGGCTTCAAGCGCGGGCTGGCCACACAGCTGAGCGCACCCCTCGCCGCACACGGGCCTCCCTGCTACCCCGATGGCTGCCCCAGGTGCCGTCCGTGCGACTCCATCTGCCCTGGGCTGCTTAGGAGCCCTGGCCAGCAACACCGGCACGAGGCAAGGGCCGAGGTGACTTGCACCTGCTCCGCGACCCCACGAGAGGACTGATGTCAGGGTGCCCGTCCCCTCTGCTTACCCAGGACACACGGCCTCCAGCCATGGAGGCGCCCAGCGCCTGGCTGCCCGGGACCACCTGCCCTCACGTCCCACCCCTCACCACTGCAGGGTAAGCAGGCACCAGCCTCCGGGCCAGCAGCCCCAGTCTACTGTGGCAGCCCGCTGTCCAGGAGCTGCTGGGGAGGTGGTGGCCACCCTCCAAGGGGAGGCCTGCCTGCCGCAGCCTCCAAGAAGAGCACTGACTCATTGGGGCCCCGGGTGGAGGGCCCGGCTCACAGTGCAAGACTTCTGCCTGGGGATGGGGGCAGATGGAAGGTCCTGTCCCCCTTTAAAAATAGGAACATCTATCCTGGAGGTCCTTTTTGAAGGAATAAAACCAGCTTGGGGCGTTCAGGGAGTGCTCGGGGAGGGGGGCTTCCTGGAGGAGGCAGATCTCAAGCTGGATCTCACTGGGTTAGAGCAGAGGAAGTAAGACTGTGTTCATACTTGCTCAGAGAATGACTGGATGCGGTGAAGCTTCCAGAACAAAACAGCCACAGGGGTGATGTTGGGAGAGTGGCCAGCAGAGAACAGAGAACCCCCCCGCCCCCCGGGAGCAGGGACAAACCGAGCAGCTCTCCACACGCACCAACTACCCTTTAGGAGCACCAGGACCCCCTCCCCACACCCTCCATGGGACTCCCCCATGGGCCACGAGCCCCACAGCCCACGAGCTCCCCTCAGGTCCCAACTCTCTGCCATGGGCACGTGTGGCCTCAGCCCCACAGCCGCCCACAGAGATGAGGGCCGCACAGGGGCACGGGGAGGCCAACCTGGCCGCAGCCTCCCAAGGAGGAAGCATGACAAGGAGGAAGCATGGCGAGCTGGCACTAGGAAACAAGGCACTGGACTGTTCCAGAACACAGAGGGCTAGACTTCCTGCCCCTCCCCCCACCCTGGGAGGGCGGCCACAGGTGGCCTCGCCCCAGGTGAGGGAGGCTGAGAAGCTGCCCAGCAGGGAGGACGTGGCTCGTGCCTCCATCAGCTTTCTGACGAGCCACCAACTTACAATCAAGTCACAATTCATGTCTTTGGCATGGCACGTGGGGGGTCAGGGGGCCTGAGGCCCCAGGAGCAGGGATGGCCTGAGCCACTGGCAGAGCAGCACAGGGACAAGGGACACGATTCTGTGCCCTGTGTAGTCCTGGCCCCCCGCAGGGATGGGCGACGGCCGGCACAAGAACGGGGAGCAGCCGGGCCGCCAGCTCCCCCACTCCCCTTCCAGGGGTCTCGGAGCACCACCATTTCCTTGCTTGGACACCCCCCACCCTCCGGGAACCAGACACACCCTGCAGTAGGGTCCAAGGCCCCCGATAGCCTGGCCACCCATCTCCTGTCTGGGAGACACACGCCCCCCACGCTGACTTCAGTGGGGCTCAGCCCCTAACGGCACCCACGGCAGTCACCTTCCAGGGGCAGCATACTTGCCCCCGAGCGCTGGGCCCCGCGCCAGGGGACCCATGTGCTCAGGATGCTCTCGGTCTGCGCTCAGCACTGAGCCGAAGCCCATGCTCCCAGCCAGCCGCCTTTGGGATAAAATCGCAGTGTGCTCCTGGCGACCTCTTCGCGTCGCCAGAGCCCGAGGACGGTCATTGGCTCAAGGCTGGAGAGAAACCATCACGGCCCCACACATGACCAGCCTGGAACCCTGTCACTCCGATTCGGACACAGGGCACCCAGGACGCCCTGCCGACCATACCCGCGCACTGCTCCTGGGGGTGGGGGCCCAGTGCACACCTGCTAGGGGCTGATCAGTCCCCTGAACACGCGTGAGCTGAAGTCCCAGCCCCCAGCACCTCAGAGTGCGGCTGTACGTGGAAAGAGACTGGACAGAACGGATTAGGTTGAAGGAGGTCATCAGGGTGGGCCCCAGTGCAGTCTCACTACTGTCCTCCTAAGAAGGGATCAGGACACAGACACACAGAGGGACAACCGTGCGGGGACTCGGACACAAGCGGCCGTCTGCCCGCCCAGGAGAGAGGCCTCGGGAGAACCAGCCCTTCCCATGCCTGGCTCTAGGACTCCCAGCCCCCACCACCGTCAGAAATTGGTGTCTTGAGGAAGCCACCGCCTACGGCGCTGTGTCACGGTAGCCGGAGCACCCGGAGACACTGGGCCAGCCCCCAGTCGCCGCATGAAGGCCCAACGCTGACAGCGAAACTAAGTCTGGTTCCTGCTTGCCCGGTTAGAACATTCCCCTGGCCTGTCCTTGTGCCTGCGAAGGCTCTGACCTGAGTTTCACAGGCTGGGCTCCCTGGATGAGAAACCACCAGCGAGCGAGCAGGGAGGCCGCCTGGGCAGGCTGGGGAGCCGCCCCCTCCCGCTGCCCTCCGGTGCCGCAGGACGCCCGGCCCGAGGGCGCCGCTGGGAGCCCAAGTCAGACAGCAGCACCGAGGCCTCTGCCTTGGCCTTCCCGCCCTGCCGCCGACCTCCTGCCCCCTGCAGAACTCCGCACTCTGAAAGCTAATGACGACAGCCACCACGCACCCAACGCATTCCCTGTGCCAGGAACTCTTCCGTGGGCCCGCTTACTCGTTGACGAGAAAATGGTGGCACAGAAGCTGAAAAACTTGCCTGAAGTGTGTGGGACTCCCGAACGGAACGACAGACGGCTCCAGGCTTCAGCAGGCCTGTTCCAGCCCCACTCAGCCATGGACCAGCTGACGGCCTTGGAACACGCTGCTTCACCTCATAAGGCTCCCCTGCCAGCCGGGGACAGCCAGGGCCCCCGTTGAGAAGCTGAGGGATAAAGGAGGTCGCGTGCACAGCTCTCAGCACGGCGCCTGGCCCATGGCCATCGAGGTTACTCATGACTACCAGCAGGCTGGAAGGCCCAGCGGCCCACGACCGATGCTTGGCCCACCCCCGTCCCCAAGCAGAGCCAGAGAGAGACAGCGTGACACACCGACTTCACAGCCCCCTCCCCAGGACTCCTGCTGCTGGCTTGACCATAGCCCCTGGCCGAGAGGTGCCTCCAAGCCACCCCAGCCTGGGGCCAGCAAGGCCCTGGATTCCCAAGGGTAAGATGGCCATGGCCTGAGTGCCATCAGTCTCTGGACTGGAAACGACATGGCTTCTCTGGGCAGGCAGGAGAGAATGAAGGGGGGACAGACAACAGGCCTCTTCTGCCAGACAGTATCTCCCAGGGCAGGGGCTTGACCAGCCCCACAGTGCGCTCAGGGGGCGGCAGACGGGCCCTAGGTCTATTTCCCTCGGGAGTAGCCCTTCTGCCTCTGTCACAACCCTTTCATTTCTTTTTCAGATTTTATTTATTTGAGGAGGAGAGAGCGAGAGAGCATGGGGGGGAGGGGAAGAGCAGAGGGAAAAGCAGACTCCTCACTGAGCAGGGAGCCTGACGCAGGGCTTGATCCCAGGACCCTGAGATCATGGCCTGAGCTGAAGGCCGACGCATCACTGAGCCACCCAAGCGCCCCACAACCCTTTTTTTTAAGAGCCCCGCCAGAAGCGGCAAGGCCACTCTGTCCCAGCAGGTCAGCTGTGACCGTGCATGGGCCCCGGGTGCTGGACAGTGGTCTAGCTCTGGAACGGGGGCACCTGTCCTACACCCCTACTCCCTCCTCACCCCCAATTCCAACAGCAAGATGTTAATTTCTTTTGCAGGGCGGACAGCTATGACATCCCGGTTCATTTCATGGTCTGCTACCTGTGTCATCACCTGGCCCAGGCCTACCCGTGACTGTCCCTGACGTGGCTGGGCAGGGGCAAACCTGGACATTACGTCCACAAACCATTAACAACTCAGAAGGAACAGGGGTCCTGGCTGGTGTCTGAAAGCCTTCTTTGATGGAGAAACAAAAAAGGGTGGGCACAAACAGCAGGAGGGTGTCAAGGCTTGGAAGAACATTCCAGGGACTCGCTCGGGAAAACTGGCCACTGATACCCGATGGCCCAGGCGCCAGCGCTGGGGACACCGGGACACTGAGGGCTATGAGCCGAAACGAAGCTCAGAAGAACCAGACTCTGAATGTGAAACAGTTTCAAAAAATCCCTACCAATTTATTTCACATGTATTTAAGACAAACATTTCTAAAAATTCTTGAAATAATTCTAAAAAACTGTCCCTGTAAGCAGGAAATTAAAATCCCAAACACGAAGAAAGCACTCCATTCTGACCCGTGGCGTTGTTTCCTCCTGGTGGCCCACACTGGCCACGGCTCCTCTCCGATTCAGGTGCGGGATCCAGTGACGCACGTCCAGACCCCTTATGTGCTCTCCCCCAGGGTGTGCGGTGGCGCCCTGAGGACGTTCCTCTCCTAGCGGAAGACGTCCAGACTGGCCCGCCAGCCCCCAGATGGGCACTGGAGCAGGAAGGGGCACCTGCGGGGACCTGGGAGCATCCTGGCCATCGTGCACCTGCAGAAGGACTGAGACCGTTGGGCCACAGAGCCAGAGAAAGGCCAGGCGAGCCTCCTCCCCACCAGCCTGCAGGAGCCCGAGGGCCAGACAGGTTTCTGGGACAGATGGAGTACAAGTCTGTAGGAGGAGCTGAAGGCAGGACGAGGGATCCTGCAGACGGTGTGGGCACAGATCCCCTGGCCCCCGTCCCCAAGGTCACCTCTTAGAGACGGGCTTGGTCTGGCTCCAGGTCCCGCCTTCCCACCCCAGCCCCTCTCTTCACAGGCCCAAGTGTCCGCCCTCTGTGGGGACCAACACCAAGGCCCCAGGAGGCTGCAGGACCAACTGTGCCCCAGCCAACACTCAGCCTGCCCATGGGCCCCGAGAAAGAGGGACGCGTTGTGCGTGGGGACAAAGACCTGCCACGGCCTCCAGAACCGTGGGGGACTGCGCCACTGCTCTCAGAGCAAACAGCTAGGAGGGCAGACCCCGGCTGTTTTATCCCAAGCCCTGATGCCCCCGTGCTGGCCATAGTCGGGCAGCCACGCTGGTCCTGACTCACCACACGTGGGTCTCAGGGGAAGGCTGGGTTTACTCGGCAGCACATCGCGTGAAGACAAAACATTTTGCCCTTTAAGAGAAGCCCAGGCACCCACCTCCCTTCAGGCCACTGGCTGGAGTCATCTGTGCCCACTGGGCTGGGGCCCTGACAGCTACCTCCCGTTGTGTAGCACGCTCAGTGCCAGGAGGGGATTGGCTCAGTCCGTGCCATCCGTAACTACCACGGCTGTCATCAGTGGGTGTTAGCACAGCCCCGACAGCCCCGATGGTGCCCTGGTGCTGCGTAACAAGGGGACACAGGTCTGCGCCATGATGAGGACAGCCTCCCCATCCTGAGTGGCCAGGAAGGTGACATAGGGCAGGCCCTGGCTCGGTGCACCTGGGGGCAAGAAAAGAGGACAGGAGCCAGCCTGGCTGGCAGCCCAGGGCACCCCCACACTGGACTGACGGGTCAGGTGTCCCCACTGGAGGATGACAGCACAGGCAATGTCCAGGGTGCCAGGCCAAGCTCAGTGGGGACAAGTAAGCAGGAAGGCCAGCCCTGCCTGTGGCCCACCCAGTCCAGCGGTGACACTACAGGGCTCTCCGGACCAGGACCCAGACCTGCAAACTTAGGAGGAGTGCCAGCCTGCTTCCCTGAGGCCAGGGGTAGGGGACCAGGCCCTCTCACTCAGCAGCTAGTCCTCCCACGAAAGGCTGCCTGTCCTAGGCAGCCCAGCCAACACTTCCATGCCAGGGGAGGTGGGAACAGGGCTGGCCCTAAGGGAGCTCCACCGCAAACCAGGGGGCCTCATCACAAACCAGGTGGCGTCACCGCAAACCAGGCAGAAACAAGACGTGCTCCTGTGGCACCACCAGCGCCTCTCCCTGCTGACAGTATCCCAAAAGCCCAGGGCCAGCACCAGCCACCACTGTGACCTGGAGCCTCAGGTGCCCACGGGTCAGTCCCACGAACCGAGCCAACCTCCAAACACAGGACATGTGTTCAGAGCAAGACCCACAGGGACAGTGCAGGCAAGACACTTGCTCAGAACTCTGGGCCCAAGTGCCTCCAGGCTGCCCTGGTACATTCATCGGCCATACACCAGGCACCCCACGAGCCAGCAAGGGTCCTGTGCCATGGTGCCAACAATCTCTGGGACGACTTGGGTACAAGGAGCTGCCCCAGCCAGACAGCTCAGAGATCAGGGCAACAGAGAAACTGCACTTCACTGCCCTAGCTACTCCAGAAAGGGGGTGGGAGGTGCACCCCTAAAATGCTGCTGAGGGGGGCGGATGGACGCCACGTAGCACACCCAGGAGAAGAGAAGCTCAGACACAGTCGGTCGGTGACAGCAGGCCCTGCTACCTTATCAGAAGATAGGAACCCAACGGGGCACCCCTGAAAGTACCTTTAAAGCAAACAAGCCGCACACGTGTGCATGCACACGTACTCGCGTCCACACTCACACATACACGGCATATACACTCGCATGCACACGTGTTCATCCATGCAAGCACACACACGCATGCGCGTGCACACAAGTGCGCACGGTGCTGTGACTCCTTGCCTCCTTCCCCCAGCAGGCACTAGCTCTGCTCCTCCCAGCAGGCATTTCCGTTGCCAAGGAAGTGCCTCCCAGGGTCCACTGCACTTTCTCCAACCGGGGGCCCACCGAGCTCCATCCACGCCGGACGCCAGGCTTCTGATGACAGCAAACGCTTTGGGGGGACTGCCCAGTCGTGGGTGAGGGGAAAGCGGGTCTCAGGTCAGCGGCACAGAGCTCCCAGAGCTCCCCCAAACTCCCACCTGGAGGAGTGGGTGGGACACAGGGGAGGGTAGCCGGCAGCATCTGGGCAGCCAGGCCACTGTGGGAAAAGCCAGCAGTGGGCTCTCACCTGCCCAGGTCGGCTCCCTCCCGCCAGCGCCAACACCCCCACCCAGCGCAAGCCCTGACCAACGGCACCGGGGTGTCAGGCCTGACCAACTCCCAGCTCCAGGAACCCCACGTCACCCACCACCCATAGGGCAGCCGTGGCACGGCCAGGCCAGCTTCCCCACAGCAGTTATGGGGTGAGGACGACCAGACAGCCTCTAGTTACCAGCCTAGCCCTGTTGACCAAGCCCCAAAGCCACACCACCATAAACCAGCACACCCAAGGCTCTCTGAGGGAGTCATTCTCCTTAGGCGGCCCCCAGCTTCCCACACCCTCGGCACAAGCACTGCTGCTATTCCTGGGGAAGCCGCCAGAGCTGCTGCCCCAAAGGCTCATAGGTCGGCAGAGAGCCCCAGCTTCTCTTGGTAGGTAAGGCCCTGAGAGACACCAACCCGACGGCTGCTCCCCAACCCATCCCCCCAACTGGGGAAGGGAGGTCAGCTACTGTAGAAGCCTCTTTCCGGCACGTAGGGTCACTCAGGGGTCTCTCCCAGGAGGGCTGTGGCTTGGGCTTAATCCTGAGCAGTAGATGCCTGCCCCCGTGCCCCTCTGTCCCTCGCTCCAGGCAACCCCCAGGCTAGGTCTCGGATGCCAGGCTCTGGTCTCTGCACCTCCAGCACCTGAAGCCCCCCCCCCCCACGCTTCTGGGCCCTCCCTAGAAGGCTTCGGTGCGTGTCCCCCTGCCCCACGTCAGAAGGGGAGCTCTCAGGGGACACACGGAAGCCGTTCCGCTTCTCTCTCTGCACCTCTCGTGACGTTCCCCGAGGACGCGGCTCCCACAGGGGCTGGGCCACCAGGAAAGAGGTACAAGTCCGTGTGGCTGATTCTTCCAGGCACGAGTACATTCTATTCTCACAGTTCTAATCAGCAAGGCCAAGGACGAGCGTCCCTGCTGGTCCCTTCTCTGCCAAGGCAAACAGCGCTCAGAACTGCAGCTGGAACGGTGCAGGGCCAAAGCAAACAGCTGGGCTGCTGCGCAGGGGACACCGAGCGGGGCCACGGCCCGACCACGCTTCCGTAAGCCCCCGACCCAGGCGCAGAGGCAGCACGGCCCCCCGGAGAGGACAGAGGACCAGCCAGGTCCACCACCGGCGGCTCCAGCGGTGCCCCGACTGTGCCTCGGTGTGGCCGGTTTCCGCCGGGCCAGGGTGCCCACGCTGCCCCACCCGTGCCACCCCGGCAGCAGAACACTGAGCTCCCCGGGGACGGAACACAAAAGGGTAAGAGAGCGCCGGCACTCGAAGACTTGGCAGTCGGGCCACAGAGCGTCAGAGAGAGCACCGCCTGCAGAGCCCACCTGGCGGCGTTGTAGCGCGGGCGCACTGTGACCAGAAGTGGCTGCGGGGGGGGGGGGGGGGGGGCACGGCCCTGCGGACACCGGACACGAAGGCCTGCCGTGGCCAGCCTTGCAGAGCTCGGGGCTCTTCGCCACACTTCCCCCACGTGAGCTCACGAATCAGCTGCTCCACAGGCACAAAGCACAGGCTCGCCTGTTGAATGTGTACACCCGACACCCTCCAGCCGGGTTCCAGAGGGGTTCACGGTCCTCACACCCAGACCCTACTAGCTTCCCGCTGCCAGCCTGCCAGCAGATCTCACTTCGGTTCTCCAGAGAATTCACAGCTCCACCTCGAAGATGCTCAGCCGTAACCGCACGCCTCACTGCCCAGTTTATAAGACTTTTCGTAAGGACGATCCTGGGGCTCCCCAGAGTGAAGCCACGCCATGCACCCCTCGAGATTCTCACCGCGAAAGTTCCTGTTTAATGGTTTCATGGCAGAAGCAGGGAAAATAGGAAAGAGATCCTCTGGCCAGCACTTCCCTTCCACCCCCTGCAATAATGAGCAAACGGTTATGGAACTAATGACTAATAATTTAATAAACCTCCCTTCCCTAACAGCGTTTGCAGAGCAACACCAGCAGAAACGTATGCCGCGGATTCTCTGTGACACCAAACACAAAACCCCAGAGGCTGTTCCTTTTACGTGCTGACTCCTCATAAGCCTCTGACTCGTGTTTACCGGCAGCTCTAACATGGCTCCAGAGCTGACTTAGTCCAGCCCGACCGGCTCAAAATTCTTCCCGTGATCTAGCTGTAACTTTAAAATCTCAAGTAGAAGCTGTATTAGAGGACAGTCTGCCACCTGAAATCCAGCTGAAAGCAAAGGGGCCCCTCAGGAAGTCTTGCTGCAGCTGTCCAGAGCCTGAGCGAGCTTATGGGGACGGCTTCACAGGCCACTGGCTAAAAAGGCACGGCCATAATTGTTTAATACAATTAGAAACTGTTGCTCCGCCAGTGCCTCGCAATCCCGCTTAGTGGCGGTGAACCAGCAACTACCACGCAAACACCAAGCACCTCAATCTCCCAGCCCACCCATTAACCTTCAGACACGGTTTTGAAATCAAGCACAGCCTTGTAAGAAGCCTGCTGTGGACGCCCAAGGCATGAGTCCCCCTCTTGAGAACACGCCCGCGTGGGGCTGCAGAGGGCCTTGAGCCCCAGGAAGCCTGGGTCTGTTGTCCCTGGGGTGAGGGTGCACACTGACACAATGGATGCTGGAGAGAAACCCAAGCGCCTGTTCATGTGGACAAGGCACAGAATGACCAGGGAGGGGGCCCCGGAGGGGGTCTCCCGCCAGGGCTCTGCAGCCCTCAGATGTGACAGTGTGCAGAGGAGGACGCGAACCCCTCTTCACACACATCAGAAGCAGAGGCAGGCGCGCCAGCCTCCTACACAATTAGTCTACTCCTCCGCGGTTACATAAGATGATGGATTATCTGTCCACCCATCCAACCTGCCCGCGCGCGACCTCCCACCTGGGGCCCTGTCCATGACTGCCCGGGAAGGAGTTGTGCAAAGGGAAAGCCTGTTGACAAGAAAGTGCCCAAGGGCTTGCGTAACCGCGCCTGGAGGGGCCACCACGGGACCCCCACGCCACCCGGGGCGCAGGGCGACGGGCGGCGCGGCACGCGGAACCCCTGGATCCCCGGGGGCCCCCGCCCCGCTCCACTCCTGTCCGAGGGCCCCGTCCCCCGGACGCCGGGGCGGACGCGCAGAGGGGCGCGCGGGGGCAGCGCGGGGCTGTCGGAGCGGGGGCGCCCGCGCCCACCTGTGACCGACTGACTGGCGCCGGGTCTCCGCGGCCGCTCAGAAGACCCCCGAGGCCCCGGGGCCGGCCGGGTCGGCCCCGAGCGCGCGGGCGGCGCGGGACTCACCTTGTAGACATTTTCCGTGAGCCGATGCATCTCCTCTGTGCGCGACAGCGACATGGTGCTGGTCCGGCGGCACCGCGGAGCGGAGCGGGGGCGCGGGCAGCGGCGGCAGCAGCGGGCGGCGGCGGGCGGCGGCGGGCGGCGGCGGCGGGCGGCGCGACGGGCGCGGCAGGAACGAGCAAACAGCGCGCGGAACCGGACCAGAAACGCGGCGCCCCGTCGGCGACCGCTTTTATAACCGTCCAGGCCCCGCCCCCTCAGGCCCCGCCTCCCGCGCTCGGATCACCGCCCCCGGCCGCCCGCCCGCCCCCGCCCGGCCGCACCGCTGCCAGGCAACCGGCAGGCCCCGCCCCCGCACCGCCCTTCCCATTGGTGGGTTCGGGAGACGGGGGAGGGGGTGGAGCCCGCGGGCCGGTTGCAGGCAGCGATTGGCCGGCAGCGCTGTCGATCGCAGGGGAGGAGGTGGAGGCGCTTCGCGGGCCGCGGCCCTGGGAACAGCCTGGGGGCCGGGCGACAGCCGGGCTGGGGGCGGGGCGGCGTGGGCCGGAGGCGCTGGAGGAGGGGAGCGGAAGGTGGGGGAGCGGGGGCGCTGCGGCGAGCGCGCGTGGGGGCGGCTCTTCGCGAGTTGCGAGTCCGGGCGGTCCTCGGGCGCCTCTTCCTGCAGGCGGCGGGGGTAGCGGGCTCGCGCCGGGCGGGGGTGGGTCCCTGGGCGGCCGGCTGCCGGCCGTGCGGGCGCAAGGACGGATGGGGAGAGGCCGGCATGCTGCCCCAGGGTCCGGCTCGGACCCGGAGTTTCGGGAGGTGAGTGCGCGGGCCGGCGGAGTCTCGGGCGGGGCGGAGGATGGGTGGGCGGCCCTTGGGGGGTGGGCCCTGGGGAGGATCCTGAGAGGGGAGGATCCTGGGGGTGGATCCTAAGAGGGGTGGACCCTGCGGAGGATCCTGGGAGGGTGGGCTGTGGGAGGGATGGACCAGGGGTGGGGTTGCGTCCTGGAGGAAGACCCTGGGAGGGGAGGACCCCGGGAGGGGAGGACCCTCGAGGGGAGGACCCTGGGAGGGGTGACTACGCGGGTGGGGTGAGCCCTGGGGAAGATCCTGGAGAGGGGAGTGTCCTGGGGGACGGAGAGGAGAATTTGCCAGGAGGGCGGATGGGGGGTAGGGACAGCACCCTGTGGAGGGTCTGCGGGGGACCCCCAGGGGAGGAGAGGATCCTGCGATGGCAGACGACCCTCTTTGGGGAGGGAGAACCTCCCTTGAGGGATGGAGGGGTCAGACAGAACTGCTGGTTTTGAAGGCCTTTCCTGGGAGGTTCCACAGGAAAGCTGACCAAGCTGGCACACGGGGCTCCCAGTACCATTGCTTTAGAAAAATATTTACATGAATTAGAGTTACATAGAGGGATTATTTGCTTTATGCTGTAAAACAGCAGATCTGAGTGTTTCCGTCTAATGAAGCCTGACACTCTCTGCCAGCCTCCCATCCAGGACAGTCGCTCACGCCCCTCCTCCAGAGCAGCTGCCCAGGGAGACACAGACCCACCGGATGGCTGTGGACAGAGCGGGACCAAGGCAAGTCCTGAAGTCACAGCGCCCCGGACCCAAACGTACCTCGCTCCGCTTGGTAGGAGCGGTGCTGAGAAAGGAAAGCGACGGACGTTCGGGAAGAGGCCGCCTGCCCCACCTGCGAGCCTTCCATCACAGGCAGATCCTTTTTGGTTGAATCTCTTTCCTGATTCCAGCTATGGCTTCCTTTTTTCTTTTATCGCTTGCAGTGTTTTCAGATGGATTCCTGTGTCTATAGATTCTGGGATTCTTTTGGTGGCAAGTGACAGAAAGCCGATTCAGATTTGCTCTAACGACTGGGATACTTATCTGCTTGCGCAGCTGACGTTGGGACTTTTTCCCCTTCTTTCCCATTTCTCCAGGCCAGCTTGGTGCCGGGCACGCTTCCATGCAGCTGACCCCTAGGACTAACATCCGTTGACCTGACTGGGGTCAAGGGCGGAGGTGGGGCTTGTGGGTGGAGGGTAGAGCTGCTGCCTGCCCGAAGGGAAGTGACGTGGTTGGGACCAGAAGAATGACAGGTGGAGGCTGGCGGGAAAACCGGGGAGGGGGGCTCTCGTCACTGTGGGAGGGGAATCAGCCTGGAGAACTTCGAGCTGTCTGCTCCCATCAGTTTCCAGACAGTAGAGGGAGGAGAGGGCTGTCTCCAGAGAAGCATCTGTAGTCCCAAGCACAGCCCTCTAGAAGCTTCCGCTCCTGACTTTCGGCGTCCTGCCCGAGCATGCTCACTGTGGTAGTGGCTGGGGTAGGGGACCCACTGAGAGCCCGGCCTGCCTTCCCTGTGTACTGATGGCCCTGCAGCCCGTGCTGGGGAGGGAGCCCATCGGTCAGCACCTGCCCCCGGTGAAAGTGAAGGAGTGTTGCATCTAGCGTCACCGAGGACACCGGCAGGGCTGATGGCAGGCGCAGAGTGAGATGTGGGCGAGGCCATCGTAGCAAGGTCTGGAGACCTGCACCCTGCCTGGTGGCCTCACTGAGCCACCAGACTCCAGAAAGATCTCCAGCACAGGCGTGTCCGCTCCTTCAGCTGTGAAGGAGTCTTCAGCGGGGCTCTGAGCCCCTGCCTGGGAGACACCAGTGTTCTCTGAGGGGTTTCTTCCTTGCGTGGAAGCCCTTTCAAGTGGTGAAGATGTCTGGGGCGGGGCTAGGGCCAAGGGTAAAGGCCCAGGGCCCGAACAGTGGGCAAGGCGAGATAGTGGGCTAGGTGCTGAGAGAGCAGCCCCAGCGCCAGCCCCCCGGAGTTCAGGGGGTACCCTTTTTCGACAACTTTTTATTTTGGAGGTATTCAGAGCCCTTTATAAAGCCCACCTCGTTCCATCTCCCGTTAACTCAGAGTGTGTGGGGGGCTATGGGATTGAATGCGTTGCCTGGAGGTTGGCGGTCTGTGCATCTGGGAAATCACTAGACTTGGGGTCTGGCCCGCCCCCTCCAAGACCAGCAAGAGGAAGGCGCTGTCACGATGGAGGAGTCTGAGAGGATTAGCAAGAGGGCCAGTGCCAGCCGAGATGGGCAGCACGCCCCAGACCAAGGTGGTGTTTATCCCGCACTCGGGCCAGAGCTGGGGGACAGTTCAGGGGTCCCTGAGAAGGCAGGTATTCTGGCACCCTGTGGCCACCAGCTTCGCTGTCACTTCTGATTGTCGGGCCTCAGCTCTGCGGTCTGCGTGACCGGGGAGGTGCGTAGCCATGTGGACCTCCAGCACCCAGCTCTGAACCAGGGGGTGCACCGGACCTGGGCCCTGATGCGTGCGGGCTGCTGGGCTGCAGTCGGAGGCGAGGACCCGAGCATGAGGGGCTGCCAACGCTGAGCCTGGCTCATCAGACCCCAGCCTGGGCGGCCCAGGAGTAAAGGGCTGGGAGCAGGGAGAATGAAAGTGCGTCTCTTCATCAGCTTATTTTTAGGCGTGTTATATAAGTGGCTTCATCTCAGCGTCACGTAGGGAGGGGGGTCTCAGATTTAATTACAGGATGACAGCCTTTGCTTTTCAAGCAAGCTGTTCTCCTGGCAGGCAGGCACAAGGATTTGTGAATTTTTGCTAAACAGGAGCCCTTTCTGAGGTGGCCGCCCAGCAAAACTTTGAAGGGCTTTCACCTCTGTGTCTCTTTTTGCCTAACCTGGTTTCTGCTGAGCTTGGTCTAAGGGGCGGCCATTCGGCTCAGATCACAGGGACATGTGTGCTTGCTTGGCAAGGGGGCCGTTTCTCTCTCCCTCCGCCTTCCTCCTTCCTCCTTCCTCCCGGCTTTCAGAGAAGGAGCCAGCCAATCCAGACTCCTCCTCCTTTTCTCCTTCCTGGATTAAAGCACTTTTAATCGGTAACTAGAAAGTTCCAGGGCCAGAGGGATGGGCATATCTAGCAGGACCTCACCTTTCCCATCCGACCTGGCCTGCACTGCTGACCCCGTCCACAGCAGATGCACCAGGCGACTGGCCTGGGCCAGGGTTATGGCACAACTGTTCGAATGGTGTCCGGAGGACTGTTTTCTGGGTCCTGGCCAGGCCCATGTTTTCCGTGACCATCCGCAGTATCAGCAAGAAAGCTTGGAGACGCCTTGAGCTGGCGGAGTCCTGCCTCCTACCAGCAGGAAGGTCACCTCAGTGGCCTCAAGCACACCGCGGCTTTGTCCGGCACAAAAGGACAGCCGTGTCCTGCCTCTGGGTGAGGTCTGGTGTCTGCCAGCTGGATGTGCTGTTGAGGGAGTGGATGCAGAGTGGTGGAAGAACTGGTTACCAGGAGCCAGTCACCGGCACAGCCCAGTGGGGCCTGGGCGCTTCCCCGGCCTCTGCGGGCCCCACCCTGGGGGAGGTGGGCAGGGGCACCTGCCGCAGAGTCTCGGGAGATCAGAGGTGCAAACAGCAGGAAAAACCCCGAGAACTGTGCCTGGCATGTGATGAACCTTCAGATGTTTTAGAGATTATCGTCAATACCCTTAGACGGACGTTTCTAGAAAGCACCCAGATGCCGTGTAGAAAAGCACATGAGAAGCTGCCCTTTAAAAAGTGGGGGTTCCTCAAGAAGACTCCCCAGCCCTTACATGTGGGCCGTGCGTGGCCACTGCCTTCCAGGGAGAGCGGGAGAAGAGCTTTGCTGGGAGACGCTGGCCAGCACCCCTCAGCCAGGGAGCCAGCTCACACCACGGTGACCCCATGTGGCCCTGACGTGAGAAGGCCCTTCAGCTCTGTGGCCTTTCGTCCAGAACCTATCACCCAGTGTAACAGCCATAGAAACGTCACACATCCCGATGGAGGGACGGCCCCAGCACCCCGTCTGGCACCCCCAGAACTGCCGGGCCCCCCAAAACCAAGGGACATGAGAGACAGCTCAGCCCAGAGGTGCCTGGGGAGACGAGACAACCGGGGCAGAGAGACAGAGGACAGGAAAACCAAGGAAAGCTGAACAAAGCGTGGACTTCTGTTCACAACAGCCAGGCTGGTTCCTGAGTTGTGACCGGCCCGCACGCGGGCAGGACGGGCCGATGATGGGAAACGCGGGTGGTGTATCTTTGCGATAACTGTGAATGTTCAAAACTGCCTGAAACTAAAAGTTTATCAAAGAGGGGACACCAGCATCTTTGGCGCCAGCCTCTATGCGGCCTGCACCCCCCCAAACCCCACCTCTGTGGGGCCAGCAGGTAGAGCAGTCGGCCGGTCCCGGCAGAGGGTGCCCAGGTCTGTGGATGGCAGCGCGGCTCTGTGCTGGAGGGTGGCCCCATGTGAGGCCGCAGCCTCACAGGGAGGCCAGGGTGGGGCGGCCCAGGCCGATCTGCCGCCCCAGATGAGAGCCGTCTCCCTCCCTGCTCCCCAGCTGTTTCCCTGCATTTGCACTTTTCCCAAAATCTGCTCATCCTTGACCCGAACTCGGTTTAAAGGCTTTCTCCTCTGTAGTAAAAACGTTGGCCCTAGACGGGACAGATTCAGCCTGCGCCTGGAGGGATCTGTGCCCTTACCTTGTCTGTCCCCCAGGGAGCACAGACGTGGGAGCACAGGGCATGCCTGGAAGGGAGGTCTGAGCTGAGCCCTGCCTGGGAAGGGACGCTGTCTCTAAGGCCAGGAGCTGGCTTGGCTGTCCCACACAGAGGAAGACGGAGGACCGCGGGACAGGATCAGGTGTGGCCTCCCGGCCCCTCCTGGCCGATAGTTACTGGGGGCGAAGCGTCAGTTCTCCTAGCCTGGCAGCCTGGAGCATTCCCCCAGCTTCCCTGCTGGCCAGGCTGGCGGGAGGGCCGGAGAGGGTCCTCACAGGTGGAGGAGCCAGGAGGTGCTGGCCGCGTGGCAGGGCTGGGTGGGAGAGGTTCCCCAGCAACCGGCCCCCTTACATAATCCTCGCGCCTCGGCGTGACTCCAGGGGCCGTGGGAGGCGGCGCGGGGGTGAGCGCTGGGGCGCGAAGAGGCTCCGACTTTCTCTCGGGGCTCCTCCCCCCTCTGCATGTCCGCGTCATCCCGCGTCTGCCAGCTCAGGCACCCACCTACTGGTGGGGACGCGGTAGCTGACAGTGGGGATTTAAATCGCCCCGCCCCTGGGCCTCCGTGTGCCCAGGTGGGGCGGGAGGGCAGGGGGCCCCCGGGGGGGCCCCCTTCTGTGCAAGGGGGGGCGGTCAGGGGGGGTTGGGGCCCTCGGGGGGCCGCTGAGGCCACGAGGCCCTGGGTGCACGGGCGGTGGTCACTCTGAGGCCCGGGAGGGACGGGAAGACGCGGGCTGCCCCATGCTCGCTCCCCCTCCGCCCCAAGCCGGGTTTCTCTCTTGTCAGCGGACTTGAGCGGCCGACGGTGATAGGAAAGGGGGTTTGGCGCAGAGAGGAGGGGACGTGTTCTCTGGAGCCGGGGGGCTCGGGGGACGCCCTGGAAAACAGGGCCCGGCCTGTCCCGGCGGCCCTCCCCGTCCAGGCGCCCCCCGCCCCTGGGCGCTGCCGGAGACTGCAGACGGCGCTGCCTGGCGCACACAGATGGCTCCCCGGCCCGGGGCCGCTGCTTCTAATTTCAGCTGCCGGAGGCTCCGCTCGCTCTTTTTTTATTCCATGTTTATTTAAAGCCAGATTTTAAAATGTTGTCTTCAGCCCTGAAATCTGACTTTTTCTCCTCGCTGCAGATCCTGAAACCCCCCGGGGGAGTGTTGAGGCCCACTCAGGCTGGGCCTGTGGGTCACCCGCCAGGGGGGACAAAGCTGACCTGCTGTCTGGCATGGACATGGACGTCTGCCAAGACTGGCCCAGCAGCATGTCCCTGGTTCCCAACTGTGGCCGCCCAGCCGTCTCCCTATCTGGGGTGGCTCCTAATGTGGGGGCCTGTCCAGGGCCAGGTGTGTCCCCTGGACGTGGCACAGGGACCAGTGGGCGGCTTCTGCCTGAGGCAGCACCAGCTTCTCTTCCTGGCACTCAGGCCTCCCCCCTTCTCATGTGCTCGGGAACCAGGGACGTTGTCCTCGCTGTGTGAACGTGATGCTGGGCCAGTCTGGCAGCTGTCCGTGTGCACGTGCCGGACGGCGGGGCAGCTTTGTCCCCTCAGCGGGACGACCACAGGCCTAGCCCGAGTGGGTGACAGGCACTCAAGAGATGTGAAGTCCCGTCCCCTTGGGTAGCACATAAGTATTGTTATCCCCTGCTGTGGCTCACCCTAGAATGTGCTAGAATACCCATGATAGAACCGGCCAGGCAGTGAGCAGAGCTGGCCGAGGAGCCATGCTGGCTAAGGGGACCGGGGGTGTGCAGGTGGACACCCGTGGGGGACAGAGGGTATTTGGCTATGAGCTCCTGGAGCAAATGGTAGGGAATTCGGGAAGAGGAGGCTGGGGTCTTGGGGAGAGCAATGCCCATAGTCCAGGTCCACAGGGCAGCCAGACCAAGAAGCCACAGAAGTGCCTGGGCTGGGGGGGCAGCGGGCTGGGGACACCGAGCCAGTCCCTTCTGCAGCCCCTCCGGGACCCAGGCTGCAGCGGGGCCGGAGCAGCTGGGGCCGGCACAGGGCTCCACGTGTGGGGGGAGCCAGGCCACCACCAGGCTTTCAGGTCCCAAAGAAGTGTGACCTGCTTCCCTGGCAGGTCTGGTCAGAAGGTGGCATGACTTTGAGAAAAATCATTCTAGTGTCTAGATTGAGAATATGATTTACCCCATTAGGCTTTTCTCTCTTTCTCTCTTTCAAAAGTTGGAAGAAACAGACATCTTTCAGAGGCTCCTGGAAACTGTGGCTGTTGCCTGGATGTCCATATGAAGAGAACATTCCATCTGTGGGGAGAAACAACTTAAACAGCTCCGGGGTGACATTTAACCCCCTGGCCGACCATGTGGCCTTTGCAGAGTGTTGCTCTGTGGGGACAGAAGTGCGGCCCCCGCGGAGGTCTGGCAGCTCGCCTGTTAATTCACACCCAGATTCGGAGACTTTCGCTTCGAGGCAGGCACCAGCAGTCCTTTGTGCGGTCTCAGGGGCTGGTGTAGTAATTTTCCTTTATTCTTTGGCTTGAAGAGTTCCTGCTGGGAAACGTCAGTGACCTTGATTCTGCATCAGGAGAGTAAAAGCCGAGACTCTTCCCACAGGGACACAGGCTCCTTGCTGGAGAGCCGAGGTGGGATTTCAGTGCAGCGTGGCTGGGAAGTTGAGCTGGTAATTTGCAGGCGGCTGGGACAGGTCCGGTCTGAGAGTGTCAGTCCAAGGACAGCCCTGTGGGGGCTTTGTGGGACGGGCACCCCACTGTCGTCTGAGGGGGGTATAGAGGCCGAGGGCGCAGGTGCGTTTATGTCGAGCTCCGCCTGCAGGAGCAGGGGCCCAGCATCCGGGCCCCCTGGTCTGCAGAGAGGACGAGGGGCACTGGCCTGGACAGGTGGACAGGGACTCCGCATCGGGGAGCCTTCACCGCCACCTGGTGGACAGCCCAGAAAGGTGATGGGGACACGTGGCGGGTGCAGAGAGAGGTGGCCCGGGCAAAGCAGGGCCCTGTCTGGAACGTGCAGGGTGTCCTCGAGTACAGCCAGGTGGACAGGCTGCAGGAGTGGGTGGGATGGTGACAGGGACGGGGCAGCCACAGGCTCCGGTCGTGGCAGTCCTCGTGCTTGTCCCTGAATGGGCAGTGGCAGGTGGCCGCCTCCGGGTCTGAGGGACTAGAAATTCTCCGATGTTCAAGGCCCATCGAGGAAGGAAAGGTCATACGTGTGAGAGGCGGCTCAGTGTGGCACAGACATGGCCTGGAATCCGTGCAGGACGGGGTCACCCCCCCGGCAGCTCTGGCTGCGTGAGGAATCGTGCGCTATAATCTGTGTTTTCAGAAGCCCCTGTGACATCTTGTTTTAAGATTGAGGCGAAAGTCACGTCACAGAGGAAACTTAAAGTATGCAGTTCAGTCCACCTTAGAGGCCCCTGGTGCCTTCACGGTGCTGTGCCTCCTTGCTCTAGTTCCGGAACACGGTCACCAGCGCCAAGGGAGCCCCGTCCCTGTCGTCGGGCGCCTGCTCCTCTCCGCCGATGGCTGGCACCCAGCAGCCTGCTCTGGGCCCGTGGGCTTCTCGTCAGGGGAATCCTACACCGGGAGACCTTTTGCATTGGCTCCTTTCTTGGGGGCCCGCCTGTGGGGTGGCAGGTGTCAGCTCCTCGTTCCTCTTCACAGTGCGTCCCTTCCTAGCGGGCCCCGGGGGAACGTCCGCGCCTTCGGGGCCGTGCCAACACTCACACGCACGCTTCTGTTTGGACGCCCGTTCTCAGGCCCACGGCGTGCGTCTCCAGGGGTGGGACTGCCGGGTCACGTGGTGACTATGTTTAGCTGTCTGAGGAACCACCCAGCTGTTCCTCCTACTGACTCACGACTGCACGTCCCCACCAGCAATGCGCCAGGGCTCTGATTTCTCCGTTCCTCACCAGCCCTGCTTGTTTGTTTTTTGATTCTGGCCGTCCTGGTGGATGGGAGCTGGTGTCTCATTGTGGTTTGGTTTGCGTTCCCTGGTGCCTGACGACAATGGGCACCTTGGCGTGTGCATGGCACTTTTCTTAGAGGAGCCAGACTTCTCCAGAATTTCATAGCTTTATTTCAGAACTCCATCAGGGAAGTGAGACCTGGAGGCCAGACAGCTGCTCTCAGAGACTTCTGGCCCTAACTTGCTCCCCCCCCCCCCCCCCCCGCTAACAAAGGGACTCCCTGGACCCAGTTCAACTGCGTCCTGCAGCTCAGGCAGAGCCCAGAAGCAGCAAGGACCATCGGCCACTGTGAGCTGAGCAATTCCTGGGTGCCTTCCAGATGGAGCCCCCGGGCCTGAAAAGGGTCCCGGGCTGTCCAGTACCTGATGTCTGGGAGGCCCTGCAGCCCCTCCCCTGCCCAGTCCTCTCAGGAAGAAACAGGACAGCTGCCCTGAGACATGCACAGTGAATGGAAGTCCTGACCTGTTGCCTGCGGACAGTTTGAGTGGGAGCCCAGACCATCTGCGGCCCTGGCAGGACCAGGCGGCCAGGTGGTGGCCAGGAGCCAGGGAGCCGGGCTCCAGCAACCTGCCCCAGGCATCTGACCACCAGCCCCCAGGACAGGTGAGGTGGGACCAGGCTTCAGTCTTCTCACACAGGGCCAGGACCTGGGAGGGGCTTTCCCTGGGCCACGAGACCTCACCCCAGGGCTCTGGGCTGCTGCACCTGCCAGTCCTGGCGGTCAGGAGCCTCGGGCTTGAACAGAAAAGGGCTTTGTCAGGAGATCGGGTAGGTGACTGGGGACCTGGAGAACTACCTGGTCTATCACATGGCAGCCCCCGACCCCGGGGTCATGCTGCCACTGCACCACACCCTCCCTGCCTGCCCAGACCTCTCCCATCCCGGCCCAGCCCTCCCTGTTCTCTGGCGGACCATCTTGCCCAGCTGTGGTGAGGAACCCTGGCTGGGAAGGGGGATCTGACAGCACACACGGTCTTCCAGCAGAAGGGTTTAAACCATAGAGCCACTGGAGTCCCCTTCTCAGTACGCCCCATTGAAGGGGGCCTGTCGGAAGCTTCCTCACCAGGCCCTGCAAAGAGCTGCCAATATTGAAGGCCCATGAATCAGCTTTTCTCAGAGCAGGCACAAGCAACGCTCCCTGACGGCAGCTCTCAGATGCCCCAACAGGGTGAGCTCTGTGTTTTGTCCTTTTCCTAGTTCGTAGTGGGCGCCCTGGCCTGCTGCCTGCTACTCGCTCCTGGCCGGTGGGAGTCCGTTTCTGGAGTCTAAAATTCTAATTTGTTTCCAGTAGTTCATTGCTAGTAAACAGAAATGCGTATGGAATTTGTGCAGTGACCTGGTGGTCTGTGACCTCACTAAGCCTGCTGGTTAGTTCTCACAGATTCCCCGTAGGTCCCTTCGGGGGTTTTTGCGTCCACAGTCATCTTACTCTTCCTCCTTCCCAACATGGGTGCATCTGATTTCTCTCTTGATGATGCTGACTAGGACCCCCAATGTGATGTTGAATAGAAGGGGTCAGAGGAGTCCCCTTGCCTGGTCCCCGATGTTATGGGGGAAGTGCATTCAGCCCGTTGCCATGAAGCATGCTGTTAACTGTAGGGTTTTGCAGATGCCTTTAATAGAGAAGTTCCCTCTTTCCCTAGTTTGCTAGGTTTTGTTTTTTTTTTTTTTTTTTGATGGATGTTGAATTTTGTCAAATGCTTTTCTTGCATCTACTGAGATGTCAGACTTTCTTCTTTAGTCTGTTGATATTGTGAATTACACGGATTGACATCTGTATGCTGAATTGACCTTCCGTTTCCAGGATAAACCCCAGTTGATTGATCTGAGAATCAAGTTATTCCCAGATAAAGACCCTTCTTACACATTGCTCGAGCCCGTCTGCTCCTGTTTTGCTGAGGATCTCGCGTCTGTGTTCGTGGCGGGTGCGGGTAGAGCATGTTGGGAAGCACTCTCTCATCGGCCTCGCCGGAGTTCATGCAGAATTGCTGACGTGTCCCCTCGGGGTCTGGCAGACACGGGTGCGCAGCCCGTCCGTGCAGCCTTGACTAGCTGCCTGGTGCGTGGCTTTCAAGAAGTTGTCCATTTCTCGTAGACTGATGAATTTACAGGCACAGAACTAATGTTTCCTTAACGTCCTTTTAACGTTTATAGGGTCTGTGGTGATGGTTCCCTTCCATCCCTGATGCTGTAATTTGTGCCTCCTTTGTCCCGGTCAGTCTGGCTCAGGCTTGTCAAACTGACTGCTTTCCAAATAACTGCATTTTGCTGTCATTGATTTTTCTTTCATGTTTTTGTCTTCATTGATTTCTGCTATTATTTCCCTTGGTCTGATTACTTTGGATTTAATTTGCCCTTTATCTAATTAAGGTGAAAGTTTAGCTCATTGATTACAAAGTTTCCTTTAAAAAAAAAAGCATTTAGGATTATGAGTTTCCCTTAGAGGAAAAGCACTGCTCTAGCCACAGTCCACAAATGCTAATGTTTTCGTTTTCATTCAAAATATTTTCTAATTTCTCTTGTGAATTCCTCTTTACCCCATTAATTGTTCAGTATCTGTGGCTCTTTCAGAGATCTGTCATTAGTTTCCAGAGTCGTTACATTATGGTCTGAAAACATACTTTGTGGGATTTCAATTTTTTTTTTATTTGTTCGGGTTTATGGCACGGCCCAGAACACCACGCGTGCTGGCGAGTGTCCCGTGTGCGCGTGAACGGAAGGTGGGCTCTGCTGTGGGCGAGGCGGTCCGGCTGGCCTCCATCCTGGAGGGCTGGCCTCTCACCTCCAAGAGACGGTCAGTCCTCCGGTTCTGCCGGGTTTTGCTTCTTGTGCGTTGAAGTCCTGTGGTTCTGTGGGTACTCGTCTTGGACTGCGACGCCTTCCTTCATCGCGTCACGTCCCCATCGCTGGCGATCTTCACCTTGAAATCCCCACTGTCTGATGCTGATGTGGCCATGCCGGCTTTCCTGTGACTTGTGTCTCCAAGATACATTTCCCCATCTTTTTACTTTCTACCTGCCTTTATGTTAAAGTGGGCTTCTTAGAGATAGCATAGTCAGACTTTTGTTTTTTATTCCAGCTCGACAATGTCTTTAATTGGTGTGTTCAGACTGTTTGTATTTAATGTAGTTAAGAACTGAATTTAGATCTACCACTTTATCGTTGTTTGTCCGTCTGTTCCCCCTTCCTGCCTCCTTTCAGATTATTTGAAAATCTTCTTAGTATTCCACTTTACCTCCGGACTTTCTGGCTGTGTGTGTGTGTGTTCTCTGGCTCACACTGGGGACTCCAGCTACATGCCCATCCTTTTGCAAGGGGTTTGGAGTTAACTGTAGGCGCCTTACCTCCTCCCTTCATGTCACAGTTGTGTGCATGTGCAGCTGTTGAAAACCCCACCATATTCAGATTTTTGCTTTCAGTAGTTAACATATATTTTTTAAAACGTAAGAGGGAAAATTATCTTTTCTATTTACTCAGATATTGACCATTTCTGTTGTTCTTCCCCCATTCCTGAAGACACCCATCTCCATGTGGCATCGTTTCCTGGCGGTCTGAAGAGCGTCTTCTGCAGCCCCTTTAGGGCAGGCCCGCACCGCCAGCCCTTTCCTTTCCCTTTGCCTAAGAGCGTCTTCATCTTTCCTTCTTCCCAAAGCATGTTTTCGTTAGACACTCAACTCTGGGCTGACTGTTGCCTTCTGGCACTTTTTTTTTTTTTTTAAGATTTTATTTATTTGACAGAGAGAGACAGCCAGCGAGAGAGGGAACACAGGCAGGGGGAGTGGGAGAGGAAGAAGCAGGCTCCCCACTGAGC
Source organism: Ursus arctos (assembly GCF_023065955.2). Lineage (NCBI taxonomy): Eukaryota > Metazoa > Chordata > Mammalia > Carnivora > Ursidae > Ursus > Ursus arctos. Next base: position 1,877,393 of record NW_026622919.1, read on the forward strand.
AGGGAGCCCGATGCGATGCGGGGCTCGATCCCAGGACCCTGGGACCACGCCCTGGGCTGCAGGCAGACACTTGACGCCTGAGTCCCCCAGGCTCCCCACTTCCGGCACTTTCAAGATCCTGTTTCCCCATCTTCTGGCCTCTGTGGTTTCTGATCCCAAGTGCTTGTTCGGATCGTCGTTCCTCGGTACAGTTTCTGTTGCTACCTAGAGCCTTCCAGATTCTTTTTCTTCGCCTTCAGTGTTAGCAGTGTAACTATGATATGTCAGGCACGGCTTTCCTTGGATTTGCCCTGTTTGGGGGTCACTGCAGTTCTCAGGTCTGTGAGTTGAAGCCTTTCCTCAAATGTAATTTTCTGCCAGTCTTTCTCCAAAAAATTTTTTTCTCTGCTATCATGTTTCTCCTCTTGGGATTTTTTTTTTTAAGATTTTTATTGATTTATTCGACAGAGAGACAGCCAGCGAGGGAACACAAGCAGGGGGAGTGGGAGAGGAAGAAGCAGGCTCATAGCGGAAGAGCCTGATGTGGGGCTTGATCCCATAACGCCGGGATCACGCCCTGAGCCGAAGGCAGACGCTTAACCGCTGTGCCACCCAGGCGCCCCTCCTCTTGGGATTTTAATAACACAACGCTGGATCCTCTCATCCTGTCTCACCGGTCCCCGAGGCATGGACTTGCCCCCAAACTTCCATCTCTTCTCCAGACCAGATGATTTTTGTTGGCCAATCGTCCAGCTCACAGTCTTTCCTTGGATACCTCCTTTCTGCGATTGAACTTGTTAATTTTGGGGGGTTTCGGTGTATTTTTCAGTCCTGAAATTTGCATTTTGTTCTTTTGTATTCTCTCTACTACTCAGCTGAGATCTTTCCATCTGTTTCCAGTAACTTTACCTTCTGTGACATAGTTGCGGTAATTGCTTTCCACCTGGCTCTGAGTTGGCATCTGCGATTGTCTTTCCCCTTGGAAACTGGTCACGTTTTCACAATTCTTTGCACGGTGAGTAATTCGGGATTGTAAATCGGCACCTTGGCTGCTGTGCTGTCGACTTTGGGTCTGTCATGTTCCTCTGGAGAATGGTAATTGCTGTTCCGGCCGCCGACAGCCTGGCTGGTTCAGACAGGTTCTGCTGGCCTCCAGTGGCCACTTTGAGCTTCGAGTGTTCTTGTGCACGTGGACGTGGACGGGGTGGCAGGGCCTCCGTCCTGAGTTTGTAGCCAGGGAGTGACCATGGAGAAGAGCCGGCACCACCAGGCGCCCATGTGTTGTCAGGACAACACCCCACGCTCTGCCTGATGCCCCCTACTTCTCTCCCTGGGTAGGGCAGGGTTTCAAGGAGACCCTCTGGGGTGGCTGTAGGTGGGGAGGGGGCAAATGCCTCCCCAGGGCAGGGCACACACGTGGCCCAGGGGGCCCCATCCATCCCCAGCAGCCCCCATCCCATAACTGGGTGCCAGACGTCATCCTGGGTGGTGCCCCCATCTCTTTCTGGGTGCCCTCTCCTCCCAGTTCCCCATCCCTTGCTTTTAAACTTTCATGCTGCTTGTACTGGGGACAAATGTGCACCAAAAATGGTCCCAGTGCCCAGTCCTCACCCCCACTTCCTGTCCCAGGCCTGTGCCAGCTCCCCAGGGAGTCCTCTCTAGTCTGATGGCTCCGTGGCCCCCCCATAAGCCTCTCCCACCTGTTCTCCTAGCCCCCACTGATCTGGGGCAGGATAGCAGCTCGGCCACCGGGGGTTTGAACTCAGTTCTGACTTGTCTGTAGTGTCCTGAGTCCTGTGTCCTGTAGGCTAGAACGAAGGGGGTCAGGGTCATGTAGCTGGTGTTTTAGGACCAGGGTTCAGTGCTGGGCAGGATCAGTGTGAGGCTCATCCCAGCCCCTACACGCATGCATGCACGCGCGCACACATATACACACACGCACATACACACGCACATACACACATATGCGCACGCACACACGCACACATACACGCGCACACATACACGCACATACACACATATGCGCACGCACACACGCACACATACACGCGCACACGCGCACACACACATACACACACGCGCGCACACGTGCACGCACACACACATGCACACACGGTGGGGGGGGTGGGGCTGGCAAGCCAGGCAACGTCCGGGGCCAGAGCCTAGGGGTCAGCTCAAGGTCATGCAGGGTTTCAGGGCAAAGCCTCCTGAGGTGAACAGAATAAACGTGTAAAAAGAGAAAAGGTGATTAATTCATACATAAGATGTAATTTCTTGGACAGTGAGAGAGGACGAGTTTCCCTCCCCAACTTCCAGGCTATTTCAGGAGATGAGGGTGCCCCTCGCCCGGGTCAGGATGACGCCCAGGGTACTTACTGTGCTCCCCATGCCAGGAAGCGGGCCGTGCAGACCCAGGCGGGTTCTGCAGGCGCTCACAAGGTGGGCAGCTGGAGCCCTGACATCGCACGGCGCAGCCCCCGTGGTGAAACCCTCAAGGAGGCCAGCCAGTGACTGCAAAGGGCAGGCTTTGCAGACAAGCCCGAGCTCCGGGGTCCACCCTGCCGGGGGGGTCTGCACCTCCCCCAACCGGGCCATCCATTCCCTCCATGCCCTTGGCCGGGCAGCTGCAGAGCGGGACAGGGTCACTGGAAGGAAAGGCAGCCTGCTCCTTCTTGTCTATCAGAACTGCCCTTAGGGCCATTGTGCAGTCTTAGGGCCAGGTGGCTGTGTTACCAGAAACAAATGGGTGGGGCCCAGCAGCCAGACTGGCACCGGCAATGCCAGTTTCCTGCAAAATCCTCCAAATTAGCTGGCAGAGAGCCCCCTCCTGGCTGAGGCCAGCATTACACCTCCAGATCCAGGTTTTCATCTCCTGTCACCGCCCCTGGCAACTTGGCTACATCCCATCATGCCCTCTGAGTGAAGGGCACGGAAGCCCCCGTAAGTGGGACACCCCCCCCAAGCTTCTCCTTGCTATGGCCTGCTCACTCCCTGGGGCATCTGACTTCCCACCTGGGCACTGGGACTCCAAACCAGCCCTCCCGCTGGAGGTACCCAACTGACGAGCCTCCCTCACCCCGAGGGGTCTGAGGCCAGCCTCAGTGATTGACACTGCCGGTGTCTGTTCCACTGCAGGGGAACCAGGACCCTCCCCTGCACCTTGCTACAGGCAGCCGCCCAGAGGGGATGGCCTGAGCACAGGGCGTCCTCCGTGCTGGAGCCCCTCGGTGCACTGAGGACCTTCACCAGCCCCCGCACCCTCAGCCCCCACGTGGGGCTGCCAAGGCAGGTGCCCTCAAGTGAATGCCCTCGGAGGGGCAAGGGACCGTGTTTCAGGGACACTAGAGGAGAGGAGCCACACTTGAACCCACCCAGGTGCTCCCATGGACCCCACTCCACGAGGCAGCAGACCATGCAGGCATCAACTTTAATATGGGGCTGACCTGTTGGGGGGCTGGGAGGTCCTCTTTCTGTTCTTGCTGGGAGGGAGATGTCATCGGGATTGTCTAATACCAGAATGAACCGTCAACTTGAAAGCCGCGCCCACCCCCCACGGCTTCCGCCTGGCAGCCGACAGCTCAGAGACGGCGGGTCGGAGAGCCCCGGGGGCCCAGCCAGTTCCCAGGCAACAGGGGTCGCACGTGCCGAGCAGGCCCCGTCAGCACCTCCGGGAACCCCAGGGAGACCGCTGGCTCTGCGGGAATGTCCCTTTGCAGTGGGGCCGAGCTCCCACTGGTGACAAGCACTGGTCGGGGCTCCTGCAGTCACCAAGCCAGCAAGGGTGTGTCCACCTGCACGGCCCGACACCCCCGAACACCGACACAGAAGAGGAGAGGTTTCCAGCCCTGAACCGACATGGAAACTGGGCAGGTCAGGAAGCCAGGCCAAGGCAGGGACTCCGTAACTGAAGCCGCCCGCCGGCTGATGGGAGCAGCAGGGAGAAGTGAGGAAAGGGCAGGCAAGAAGCTAGCTTCGACGCGCCCTCCAAAGAAGGGAGCAAGCTGCGGAGAAGGTGGCCTGTGGAGCCTTGCGGGGCCGGGGACAGGAGTGTGGCCAGCACCAGGAGCGTCGGGCCTGCCTGTGGCCGCGTGGGAACCACGGCGTCAGAAGCTGTGTATGGCCGGAGGGTCTGAATGTTGCCATCTAATCCAGAAATGAGAGCAAGACAGCAGCACCAGGGAAATGCTCCATAGAGTCATCTTGGTATCAAGCCCTGTGCGCGCCACGCTGCTCCATCAGCACCTGACCGGCCTGGCCTGGCACCGGCCCCCTGGGAGCCAGGTCAGGGCTGGCCACGCACCCAAACTCTGTGGGCCCCAGTCGCCGGGGAGTCCCCGCCAGTCCCACGAGAGGAGGCCAGGTTACGAAGCTGCCACCAGCTCCACCTGCTTGGGCCTGGCCTCGCTGGGGACTTTTTCTGTGGAGGAAAGAAAGAGGTGTTTGTCGAGTAGAGAAGACCCCAGAGGCAGAAACATCCAGAGAAGAGGGGAGGCGGCAAGGGGCCAGGTTCCAGGGTGACGTGCTCTGGGCAGGGCCTGCGGGGCTGACGGGCCGAGGCGCAAGCACTCGGGCCTGGCGTGAAGGAGGAACGGGGAGAGGGGCAGAAACGCTGAGGGACCACCAGCCTCGCAGGGCCCCGGCGGCGAATGGCACCACAGGGCTGTTCTATTTAGAGGACGGCTCGTCCTGGGCTGGACACGGCCTTTTCCCAGCTCTGCCTATGGGCTGCGCCTCTCTGAATGGGGTTAGGCTCCAAGGTCGCCCCCATCCCAGAGAGCCAGGCCCCAGCCCAGAGCGAGGCCTGTGCTCCTCCCGAGCTGGCCTCGGCAAGCTCAGCGGCCCGGCTGGGGAGACAGGAACCCACTTCCAGCAAGCGGGAAGGGAAGGCCCTCGTGGCCCGGGCACCTTGCTTCGTTCTAGAACTCAACTGTTCTCCGAAGGACAGAACAAGCGCGTACCTGGTTTCTTTTTGGGAAGGGGCTCTGCAGGAACCTCTGGGAGCTCCATTTGCTCCTACGAGAAACAGAGGGTGGAGGCTGTAGGACACCGTCTGAGCAAGAAGCTCTCACACCAGAGCTCCAGAGCGCGGCCTCCGCAGCGCCCGGCACCGCTGACACTTGAATCGCCCCGTGGGGCTTCCCTGGGGACTCCGGTTCAGACCCTGGCGGTGCAGGCGCGCGGGCCGGGGAACACGCGCGCACACGGGTTCCGGAGCTGCAGAGGCGCCCCCGCTGTGCTCGCTCTGGGGCAGGTCTGTGGCGGAGCTGGCCGTCCCCAGGGGCAACACATGGTCCACCCCCCAGCTGGCTCCCCTGGCCACTCAGGGGGCACTCAGGTCCTCGGGAGGAAGGACATCCGGAGGCAGGTGCCCACGGGACACTGAAGGGCAGAGAGCAGCGACACTAACCAGCTGGCCCCCTTGCGGGTACGGGGAGCGGCAGGTGGGGTCACAGGGAGAATGTGGCGGCCTGGAGCAGTGACCCAGAGGCGGAGATCGCCCAGTCAGGGGGCGGACACAGGCCTTGGGGCCTGCATGGGACAACGTTAGCAGCGTTCAGGGCCACGTGTACAGTGAGTGACCAGGCCACCAAAGGGAAAGAACACCCACGTGATCGCAAAGCCACACTCTGTCCCCCAGAGGGTGCCGAGGGAGCGAGGAGTCAGCACTGCGGTGCTGTCCAGGCACGCCTGGCTACAGGCTGCTCCAGCAGCGGCAGCATTCTGGGGTGCACAACCCAGGAAACCGTTCTCTTCGGCGTTTCTCCCTGCTGTCAGCCAGCTACACGAGGAGAATGGGCTTCAGCGTAGCACAAATTCTAGTCGTTTTAGGGACACCAGGTGCAAAACCAGGATTGTGTGCCCATGACCCAAGGCCAAAGACCACGATGGGCAGAGGCCTCCTGGGGGGTCCCGTCACCCGAGTGACTGCGCTCAGTCCTGGGGGGTCCCGTCACCCGAGTGACTGCGCTCAGTCCTGGGGGTGGGGTCCCGTCACCCGAGTGACTGCGCTCAGTCCTGGGGGGGGGGTCCCGTCACCCGAGTGACTGCGCTCAGTCCTGGGGGGGGTCCCGTCACCCGAGTGACTGCGCTCAGTCCTGGGGGGGGGTCCCGTCACCCGAGTGACTGCGCTCAGTCCTGGGGGGGGGTCCCGTCACCGAGTGACTGCGCTCAGTCCTGGGGGGGGGGTCCCGTCACCCGAGTGACTGCGCTCAGTCCTGGGGGGGGTCCCGTCACCCGAGTGACTGTGCTCAGTCCTGGGGGGTCCCGTTACCTCAGTGATTGCATTGAGCTCCTCTAGGATGGCATCTTCATCCTCCTGAGTGAAGCTTCCTGCCAACAGCTCATCTATTTGCTGCAAAAGAGCAGAAATGAGGACCACGGCCAGGCTGGGGCAGGGGGTAAGGTGGCCCCTTGTGGAGGAAGGAGACAGCCCGTGGCTCAAGGCCCCCCTCACTTGAGAGAACGTGACCACCACAAGCACGGGCCGGCACGGCCCTCGAGGGCGGCCACGAGGCACTCACGCGGGCTGCAGGTGCACTTGCGGGCTGGTGGAAGGTGGGGTCCCTGTGACCCGGCGATACCTACCCGCTGGTACTCCACGGCCTCCTGGGTCTCCTCCAGTATCCGCTCCACTTCTTCTATGGACATCACCTAATCAGTTCAGAGTTAGTCTCATCAGTGAGGCACGTAACAGAAGCCCTTGCGGTAAGGCCACCTGGACCGGCAGGGCACAAGTCAGGCCACGCAGGACACGACACAGTTCTGGGGGTTTCTGCCGCGGGCTGGGCCCACACACAGAGGCTCAGGTCTCTGAAAAGGCCCATCTCTTCAGAAGCCTTGAGGGCACTGCTCGGACTCCTGGCCCTTTGCCCCAGACCTTCGGGCACCGCAAGCAGCCCTCGGGGGTCCAGGGAGAAATCAGTAAAAAGGTGTCAATGCTTTTCTGGGCCGCTGACATGATTCGTGTGGGCTCAGAGAAGGGCCTTTTCTGGACTGGCAGGTACAGCACCAGATGGCCGGTCAGAGAAGCTGGCTGGCTGTGGCGCTCTGGGGTGCTGTCCACTCATCAGGAGATGGGGTCAGCTGGGGCACGGCCTCTCTGAGCCTCACCCCTCCTTTTGCCACCCACCTCTATGCCGCTTCCTACGAGGCCGTGTTCGCCTCCTCCAGGAAGCCCTCCCAATTAGTTCACCACACCCTTCCTGCACCCTCCTGGACTTCTGTTCCAGTCACTTGAGCATCTGTGGACCCAATTCATAGTCTGTGCCCCTCCCCCCATGATCAGGTCAATCCCCTGAGTCTGTCCACCACTAACACCGTCACCCTCTCCCGGTAGCAACTGCTTCCCCACATTCCCAGCTGGCACCAGCAGCTCCTGGCCAATGACGTGGGCACAACTGTGGCCTCCAGAACAAGCCCCGCCCCCTCGTTCACCCGCTCCCCTTCCTCTCTGCTCCCAACCCTGCAAGGACCTACCTGGTGCATCTTTTTCAGACACTCGTTTCCAACCTGCAGCCCTTCGACTACCTTCATCTCAATCTGGGTGAACTCGATGCTCTGGACCTGAGGTGGAAGTCGAAGCCAACCAGGCGGTCAGGGGCCTGCCTTCCCCACCTCCATCTCCCCCCACAGCCCACTCCGCCTACCATCGTCTCCAGGCTGGTGATCTGGTTTTCCGTCTTGTCCAGAAGCTGCTCCCGGTACCGCTTCTTCCTGAGCAGTAGCTTGGCCCGTCTGCAGAGGGGACCATGCAGTGAGCCGGCAGCCGTGCCCGCCGGCCGGCCTTGCCTAGGCCGGGCCCACCCCTGCCCGGGGCCCCACTCACTCCTTCTTCCCGTCCCGCAGGAGCTGCCTGGCGATCTCCCGCTCCCGCTCCAGCTGCTGAGTGACCCTCTTCTGGTACTGCTTCAGCTTGTCCCGCTGCTGCTTCAGTTGCTGCGAGAGAGCAGGCCTGGGTCAACAGCACGCCCTCACTGCCCTGGGCCCTGCGCGGGCCACCCAGCCCCTGGCGAGGCCAGCCTGGAGGCTGCCCTCACGGCCGCCCCTGGCAGCACACCCTCTGAGACACAGTTCTCTGTGGAGACAAAGGGCACAGAGGGCAACGTCTGGAGACACTGGCGGCTGTCGCCACTGGGGGGGGGGGCATGCTCCTGGCACCAGTGGGTGGAGGCCAGGGGCGCTGCTCAGCACCCTGCAATGCCTGGGCCGCCCCACACAGAGGGGGAGCCAGCCCCGGTGTCCACAGCGCTGAGGTGGAAAGCCTGCTCTCAAATGCACCACTGCCAGCAGGGCTGTGGGTGTTGCGGGGCAGGCCAGAGTGTCGCCCTGCCTCAGAGGTTCAGAGACAACACAGGCCCCAGAGAGCCACCATCCCACCGCAGCCACAGCGAGGAGTTGGGGCCTTCCATCCGGGCTTTGCTCTGCCGGCTTCAGACGTGTTCTTGATGTGTTTAGCTCTCCTGCTCTTGTCCCTTATCACCATAACCGAGTTGACAACAGACGGCACATCTGGATGAAATGTTTGGTGATCTTGCCAAGCACCTGGGACCCCCGAGTACTGTCCCAGAAAGGATGCACAGTCACTTACACGTCAGTTCATTCTACCGTATTTTAGGCCATGCACATTTCTTCCAGATTTCACCATTTCCGAGGCTACGGTGAGCAGCTGCAGGCACAGGGCATTTCCCATCCGTAGCATTCTACCTTTAGGGTCAACTGCTGTGAGTTAATTAAGTCAAAAGGTTGGTACCTCTTTAAGACTCAGTATAGTGAGAAATCATCCACCAGTGTAGACGTGTCTGCAGGGGTCTGTTTCATGGCTCCCTCCACAGCACATTCTCCTAGGCGCCTGCCCCAGGACACCACATGGCCCATGGGTCAGGCTCGCGATGGCTGCACACACTCCCCTTGCTGCAATGAAAGGTGCCTGCTATCCTGGCCCCATGGCCCAGAGACGCCGTGGCCAGCCTATGTCGTGCCCAGTCTTCTCAGTTCTCGCTGCAGTTCTTCCCCAGGAGCTGGGCGCCCGCCCCTGCCCCTCGGGCCATTGTCCAAGCGGGGTGTGTACAAAGTACTGAAGACGAGCCCATAAAAGCAGGTGTGGCCAGATGGCCTCCTTTGTCAAATGAGGGGCGTCAGTAGAGGGCCACAGGACAGACAGCACACTGGGGCCCGGAGCTTCCAGCTCAGCTTTACATCCTAGGAAAACATCAGGCAGTAACTTGGTTTATTGTGTGCAGACCGCGTCGGTCCAGTCTGGGCCACGGCCACACCAAACAATTCCTGGAAAGTAGAAAGGCCTCCCGGAAGAGAAACCAAAAGGTGAGTCTGGCCTGGAGAAGAGAAGAGAATCGCCTTGGGGGCTTCCCTCCGGCGGGAGAAGCCATCAGACAGACGCGCCCCTGCCTCCCCAGAGCTAAGTGCTCCTCTTCCCAGGCCGCACGGCACCCACCGCCGCCGGTCAGATTCTCCCTAGGGACAGACGGGGCTGATTCTCCTTCATCTGGGGAACTTCAGTCAAGAACGTCTTATAACATAGGGTCTCTGAAGCCAAGGTGGAAAAACCATCTGTCATTTGAATTTGTTTCTCTCTTAGTACAAAAATAACGTGTGTTTGTTGCTGACAGTTTTGAAAAGAAATCAGGAGCAAAGGCAAGCTCTGCCCAGATTTTGGACCACCTCCTTCCTGGCACACTTCTTACAAAAACGGGTTACTCCCGACATGCCGTTTCGCTTAACCCGTCACACAGTTAGTTCCTCCCACAGAAACTAACTTTCCTCCCGCAGCTCCCCCGAATCTGCAGCAGGAACAGCAACACCACGGGAACAGCAGTGCGGGGTGCTGGCAGCCCAGCACTCTCGCCGGGCCCGGCCGCCTTAGGGGAACCAAGAGGCTCGCAGACCCGGGCGAGGCTGGCGCGGCCGGAATCTCGACCCCGCGCCGCGGTTGGGGCCGCGACCCCCCGTCCCGGGCGCGGGGCGCGTCACCCGGCGGTACAGGTCCCCCCTCCCCGGCCCCGGGTCGTGGGGCGCGCGCTCGCCTGCAGACCAGGTGTACTACGGCCCTCCGCGCCGCCCCCGACACCGCGGCGCCGTCTGCCCTCGCTCGGGTCGCCAGCAGCCCGCCAGGGGCCGCGCCTCGGGGCTCGGGACGCCCGCCGCCACCCGGTCCGGCGCCGCCACCCGGCTGCGGGAAGCCCGCCCGGCGGAGCGGCAGGCCCTCCCGGGCCCTGGCAACCCTGCCCCAGTCTGCGCCCCGTCGCCGCGGGCCCGGCTCTTACCAGCACCGCCTTGTCTTGCTCGGTGACCCGGCTCTGCTTCTTGCGGCCGAACAGGTTGCCCATGGCGCCCCGGCCCGCCGCCCCGCCCGCCGCGCCCCCTCACCGCCGCCGCCGCGGCCCTCGCGGCCTCCGTAGCCTGGCCCCGCCCCCTACGGCGGCCGCGCGGGGCCAGGCGCCTCAGAAGGCGAAGCGCGTGCGGGCCAGCGGCCGGCGGTCCACGGGTTCGAATCCGCCCCCGTAGGGCTCCGCGACAGTGGCACGACGACACTGCCGGCCTGGCCTGCGCAGTCCTAAATGACGCGTTTCGCGTGTACTTCCAGAATGCCCCCCGGCTGTGCAGATGAAGACGAAAAGTTCCAATCTCCTGTTTGGGCGGGATCCTTGCAAGGTAACCTGTGGACAGTATCCTCAGGTGGTCAGAAATCTTGTGCCCGGGCCACTGCCCCCTGGCTGGTGCTGACCACAAAATGCTGTGTTTAGTGATGTTATATTCAACCTGCAGGCTTCCAGGTGTCTCCTGAGAGCTACCTGGACAGTCCACCCAGCCCTGTGCCCCGGTGACTCTGGATGCGCCTGGCCTGTGGCTCAGTGCCCGGACCTGCCCAGCATTGCCCATCTCCACTCTTGTTCCATGTGCCCTGGCAGAAGCCTCCAGCCCTTGGGGATGAAAGCCTGCACGGGGCTTTGGAGTGGGGAGCCACTCACACGTGCAGCCCTGGTTCCCACCTGTATGTCCTGGCCGTGAGTCCCTGGTTGGGAGGGCACACTGCGTCTCACAGGACAGCGCCCAGCCCTGCTCGGTCACCCCAGCTGATCCTTCTGCAATGGGCCGGGCCACCGTCCTAACGGCCCAGCGGCTGGTGGGCAGCGGGTGTCTGAGATGAGCAATCCCAGGGCATGAGCCCCTGCCTCACCTCCTTCTGCGAAATGACCTCCTTGGTCAGAAGCGCCGTTGTGTGGGCCCTGTGCTGGCCATCCTCCAAGCGCACACGCGTGCTGCTCCAGCAGAGATCCCCGCAGGTGAGAAGGGAAATCCGTATCCGGAGGGAGTGTCTACGCAGCGAGGACAAGTCACTGCCCCACGATGGGAACATCCTGGTCAGCCGAGCTGCTCTCCGGTGGCTGGCTGGTCCCCTAGGGAGTGGTGCTATTCTGGGGGCTCGGTGCCGTTGAGTGGCCGGCACTCCACGGTTGTGGTGGGCAGGCGGGCCTTGGTTGGGGGAAGCCTGTGTTGCTGAGCCCAGTAGCCTCTATCCCTGCTGCCACAGCCACTTTGTGAGCGCTGGGAGGCAGGGGGAAAGCCGTCACAGTGGTGGCTCACGTCGGGTTTTGGCCTCAAGGCCTAGAGCTCTGCGTCTGTTCCACAAGGCAGGCACTATTCTAGGTGGCTGCCTATGTGTTTCCTTCCGGACACCCCGATTAGCCAGAGATCCCTGTGAGAGAGCACTCTGCGTATCAGCGTGTCCCCGCCGCCTGTGAGGGTAAGGTCCAGCCTTGGCTGGAGACGGCGTGGCCGCTGTGGGACCATGCAGCCTGCTGGGGGCAAAGAAATGTTTCAGAGGCTGAGAACCAGAGCTGGTCTGCAGGAGAGCCCACCACTTGTCTGGGAAACTCACTAGAGGTCCCATGGGGGCCACAGAAGCAGCCCACCAGGGCTGAGAATCTTGCTGGGCTCAGGACAGGCTGGAGGAGGTCCTCCAGAAGCAGCCGCAGGTGGAGGGGAAACTCACTGAAGAGCCTTCTGCTTGCTGGCCCGCTGGCAGAAGCAGCTGGAGACAGAAAGGGAGCGCCTTCCTCTGCCTGGCCTAGCTGTGCTGCTCGAGCGTCCTGGACTATCAAGCTAGCTGGCGGAGGAGAAATGTCTGCAGGTCTGGCTCCTCTATCACAAGCTGGCCAAAGAGAGTGAGTCCCCGTCTGTGGCTCCCCGGCGTGAGTCAGCCAGATCTTGGTATTCTTGGGGTGGGGTCCTGAGGAGAATCAGCCCCCCCTTAGCAAGTGTCGGCCTCGGTGCGGTCCCCAGGGGAGGGGCTGTCTCAGACAGGGAGGAGGGTCACCTGTGCTGGGCCAGGCTGGATGGGATTAGCTCGGGGGCCGGGCGAGGTTCTTGCACGCCACTGTCTCCATCCTCACAGCCCTCCGTTCTCCCTTCTGGACCTGGCGGGGCGGAGAACCCGCTGTGGTGGAATCCTGCCAGCCCCAGGATGAAGCTGGAGGGATGACTTCCAGGTACAACGGTCCTGCCCCAAGAAATCAGATCTTCCTTTATAGCAGTCCAACAGATTCCCGATTCTCTGGTTCTACCCTGGAACTGAGAATTTAAAGCGCCTTGCTTGTCCTCTTGAAAATGTAGTCTTCGCCGGGGAAGTCAGAACCGCCAGCCCGCCCCACCGTCCCCCCTGAACACCGCTTTGCAGCCGCTTCTCGGGCTCCCAGAACCCGGCTTTCAGGAAACGCTTGCGGCCAGGCCATCAGACACTGTTCTGACGCCGCTCGCCTCAGACACCCGTCCGGTCTTTCACAGGCCGCGTTAGTCTGCTCGGGCTGCTGGGACACATTGCCACAGAGCCGCCGGCGGAAGCAGCAGAAACGCAAGGTCTCTCAGTCTGAAGGCTGAAGTCGAGGTGTGGGCAGGATGACGTCCTCCGGAGGCTCTGAGGAGACTCTGCTCCCGGCCTCGCCCAGCCACCGGCACTCTGCCGGCACCTTCCGCCTTCCTCGGCTTGTCTCTGCCGCCATTGGCACCTGCCCCCTGTGTGTGTCTGTGTCCAGGTTTTCCCTTTTTATAAGGTCCCAGCCCAATGGGATCAGGGCCCGGCCTAGTGACCTCATTTTATCTTACTTACCTCTGTAGAGACCCTACTTCCAAATTAGATCACATTCAGAGGAACCGGGGCTTAGGACTTCAATATCTGAATTTTGAGGGGACACAGTTCAACCCACCACGCGATAATGAGATCGTGACTTCCTGTAACCTACTGTGGACTTCTGCCTTCAGGGCTCTCTGCTGGAATGACTTGTGATACGAACCCCAGCCTCACCCACCTTTGCTCGGGGCACCTCTCTGGGCATTTCAAGCCACAACTGTTTAATACAGAGATCCGGCGCTTCTAAACCACCCATGGGGTGGCAGGAATGAAGGTGGGGGGGGTCCCATCCCTGGATCTTGGGGGGTACAGAGACTCCGCAGCTTGCGCCAAGTGTGTGGTGCTAGTGACCGCGGCCTCCAGCCCCGGGCTGCTGCACCGTCTCACCTGCCAAAGCCCCCAGGTGGCCTGTAGCTTCCAGGGGGCTCAGGAGACTCCTCTGGTGGGTGGAAAGTAGCCCGGGATCCCGATGCGGCTTCCAGGGAAGGTGTCAATGTGGAGGTGGCATTTGGGGGGCCATTCCACGACGCGCAGACCCAGGGGATGTTGGTATGAAAACATGGCCCTTGTGGGAGGCCACCATCAACAGGGCCACTGGAGGCCTGGTAGGGTGCTGGCAGCCCGCTTGGAGAGACCCCAGTGACTTCCGTCTGGTGCAGATGACGTAAGCTGCCCTTGAGACAAATGGGGAGTTGGCTGCACGGCGCCAGCACAGGAAGCCATCTGGGACTCGAGGTCTCTTCCTCTGTCCACCTGCTCTCCATCCTCCTATCCTAGCTCCCCGACAAGGGCTCTGATTGGCCTCCCTCCCCGGGCCAATCGGCTGTGGCCATGGGGGGAAGGGAGGCTGATTGGCTGAGCCTGGTGGCGTGCGCGCAGCTGAGCCAATCCGCAGAGGGGAGGGCGGGGCCCACAGGAGGCGGGCACTCCCACTCACGTGCCCTGAGCGGAGGGACTTTCCTTCTTGGGGCCCCGACGCCAGTTGTCCCGTGACGGGCTTGCGTGGGGGCTGTGGGTCCTGCTGACGCCCGGCTCGGCCAGGACACCCCGACGGAGGCCGAGCTGGGGGCTGGCTGCTGGGGTACAGGTGCAGTTCTGACACAGTGCCATACGGTGTGTTAAGAGTTTTCAGGGGTCCTGGGGGTCAGACTAAGGAGGCACTAACAGAAACAGAAGAGAATGTGGGTTGAGCCAAAGAACATTCTGGAAGAAGTCAGAAGAATCCGGGCAAATTTCACACCAGGGATTGCGTGTGAGCTCAGGAAATGGTGTTGAAGACACAGGTGAGGGTGTCGGCCCCACCCACTGTGTGGACACTACCGTGGACACTGGAGCAGCCCCGGGGGGTGGGCCTTGGGAGCCTACAGGGCAGGCATCCTTGGGAGGGTGGGGGAAGGGAGGCAGCTCTGAGAGGTTGGGGCTGCAGGGGGGAGGCTTGGGAGGGACTGCAGGGGGAGGGCCAGGGCAGGCTGCAGAGGGGAGGGCCAGGGGAGGCTGCAGAGGGAAGGCCTGGGAGGGACTGCAGGGGGAGGGCCAGGAGGGGCTGCAGCGGGGAGGGCCAGGGCAGGCTGCAGGGGGGAGGCTGGGGAGGGACTGTAGGGGGAGGGCCAGGAGGGGCTGCAGGGGGGAGGGCCAGGGCAGGCTGTGGAGGGAAGGCCTGGGAGGGACTGCAGGGGGGAGGGTCAGGGCAGGCTGCAGAGGGAAGGCCTGGGAGGGACTGCAGGGGGGAGGGTCAGGGCTGGCTGCAGAGGGAAGGCCTGGGAGGGACTGCAGGGGTAGGGCCAGGGCAGGCTGCAGAGGGAAGGGCCAGGGGAGGCTGCAGAGGGAAGGCCTGGGAGGGACTGCAGGGGGGACGGCCAGGGCAGGCTGCAGGGGGGAGGCTGGGGAAGGACTGCAGGGGGAGGGCCATGGAAGGCCACACAGAGGTTCGGTTTGCCGGCGACCGTTGCAGGCTCCACGGGCGTGGAGACACCGGACTACAGCAGGTCAAGTGTTGAGACACGTCTTTTAGGGCCTTGAGAGAGGAACAGACGCGGGACCAGGGGTGGCCGCGCGGGGCCACAGGGGCACCCACATCCTTCCTGGAAGCCTCCGGTGCGACGCTGTCGGGGCTGCTGTCGGGTAGCGGTGAGTCTCGCGGCGGCCACGCGGTGGCGCCGCAGGACAGCCTAGCGGCGGTGCCTGGAAACCATAAGCTCCCCGCAGAGACCCTGCCCCGGGCACCTGCACCCAGTGACCCTGCCCTGTATCCCAGCATCTCAGCACGTGGCCCGTCACACCCCAGCACCTGGCACCCAGCAGGCCGTGGCTCCTGGGGGTCCTCGCAGGAAGGTGGGTCCGAGAAGCCCGCGGTAGGGTAGAGAGCTTCCCAGACCCGGCTCTGCCCTGGGTCTGCCGGGCTAGGAGATGTCATCATCTGTCCGCTTATCAGCGGTTCACGTGCTCGTTCAGTCATCCATCTTCCACGCACGCATTCGGTGCCTACTGTGTGCAGGCCCTGCTCTGGCTGCTGCCATGGGTTTGCCTCAGGCATGGGGTCATGGGATGGCATGGTGTCCTGATGGGGATGTGGCATCCGGTCTCAAAAGCACCCCAGACAGACGGACAGTGGGGGCACAGTGTGGGAGCGGGGACAGGGCCCTCTGGGAGGCTCCTGGCCCGACCTGGGGAGGGCTGACCTCACCTGATTTCTAAAGGTGGCTCAGGCTGCTCCCCCGTGGGAGACGGGGTGGTGGTGGGAAACGGCCCTGGAGGCCATGCGGGGCCGTCCTGGTGAGCCCAGGTGGAGGGGGCAGGTGCTAGGGAGAGGACAGGAGGCACGGACCAGCAGCTGGGGGCGGCCCTTTTGGAGAGAATCACCGCAGACGCACACCGGTCCACACCACTCCCTGTGAGGGGGCAACAGGAGCAGCGCACTGACTCTGAGCCCCTGGCCTCCGTGGGAGGGCGGATGCGGGAGCAATGAGGCCTGGACAGGGCCGTGAGGAGCAGACGGACATGTGCCTAGCGGGTGCTGCCTGTGGGGTGTGAGCAGGGAGGGGTGGCGAGGTGCTCCGAGGTGCTCTGCTCATGCTGCACCCAGGTGCGGTGGTCCCAGACCCAGGAAGGGTGTCTGGGAGTGGGAGAGTAGAGAAGGGGCCTGCGGGACGGGGGACCATGGGTGTGGGCGCAGAGGCCCAGGGGTAGGGGGCAAGGGCTGGGCGGGGCTGTCCCTCAGCTGTGCTATTGCAGGAGCTGCAGGGGTGGACAGGTCCAGAAGGGCCCTTGGGCCTCCCCTCCCACACGGTGCCAGTGCCGCTCTGAGTGACCGTGGACTGCCTGGCGCTTCTGAGACTAGGTCATAAAAGCATGGGCCTTGTCCTGGCCGACAGTTTGATGCAACCCCACAGAGGGAGCTCGGAGCCAGGACCACCCGCGTGGCCGCTCGGCACCCTGACCCTCCCACGCGGAGGTGACGATGGGCTTGCGGTGAGTGGCTGAGCTGGGCTCTTTGTCACACGGCAGGGGATAGCAGGTGCACGGCAACAACCTGCCCCTGAACTCGGCGCTCAGAGGCCACTTAGCTGCCTGCCAGGGATCTTGGGGCCCCCTCCCAAGCTGGCCTGTGGCTGTTGGTGGGAGGGCTGACCACAGGGCCGCCCTTCGAGCTGGTGGTTTCTAGGGCCTGGTGCCAGGGCTACAGGCTTCGTGCCCCCTACAGAGGCAGGGCCTGAGATGCCTCCGGGCCCTTCATGGCCCCAAGTCCCAGCCTTGCCCTGCGAGTCCCTGCAGCCCGCCCTCCCTCTTGATGTGCTGGACGTAGGAGAGTTTCCGTTTCCTGCAAGCGCAGCCCGGATTCAAACCCGGACCAGCCCAAAGCCCCGCTCTGGAGCCACACTCTCGCCTCTGTGTCTGGGCGTTTTGTGTATTGAGGTGACATTCACGTCACATACAACTCACCATTTTAAAGTGAACAGTACATTTAGCGCCTTCACAACGTCATGCAACCACTACCTCTATGTAGTTCTAGAACATTCTCATCACCCCAGGAACGCGCTCCGTTAAGTAATTACTCCGTTAAGTAATCACATCCCCCAGCCCCTGGTAACCACTGGTCTTTCCATTTCTGTGGACTTGCCGACTCCGGATAGTTCGGAACAGAAGTACACGGTGCGTGGCTTTCTGTGTCTGTCCTCTTTCCATGTCCGTCCACGTTGAGGCCGCTGTCGGCACTTGCTTTCGAGAGCCGAGTAATAAATACTCCGTTGTGTGCGGACACCCTCGTCTGTGGTGAATGGCGCTGCTCGGGCACGGGCTCCCGTGCGGCCGCCTGTTCGTTTCTCTGGGGAACATAGCTCGGAGTGGAGTCGCCGAGCGGCGCGGTGACCGTAGGCTCAGCAGCGCCTGCGCGGGGCCCGCAGCTTCACTCCCTCCGCCTCCCGCTGCACCAGCCGCGGCCCGTCTTTGGGATTTTGGCCGGTGCCGCGGGGGTGGGGTGGCCACTCACGGTGGTTTTGATTCCGCAGTCCAATAACTAGTGACGCCGAGCTTCCTTCCGTCCGCCCGCTGGCCATCCGTGGGTCTTCTTTGGAAGAGTGGTCAGGGTCTTTCCCACTTTGGAATCGGGTTGTCTGTCTCTTGGTTGTTGAGTTGTAAGAGGTCTTTGTGTGTTCTGGACATTAAACCTTATCAGGCATACGATTTGCAAATATCTTCTCTGGAGACGTTTTCCACACTCTTGGTAAATGTCTGATGCACAAAATGTGTCCTTTTTAGGAAGTCCAACTACCTTTTCTTTTGTTGCAGATGTCCCCGTGTCAAACCCGAGGTCATGAAGACTTACTCTGTGTTTTTCCCTAGGAGTCCTACGGTTTCGGTTCTTAGATTCATGCCGTCGACCCACTGGAGTTCGTGTTCGCGTGCGGTGTGAGCTGAGAGCCCACCTTCGATCCCGGGCATGCGCGCGGCCCGCGGTCCCAGCCATGTGCTGCGAGACCGTTCGCCCCGAGGAGGGGTCCATTCGCCTTGTTGAAAGGCAGCTGTGGGAGATGTTCGTGTCCGTTCCCGGGCTCTCCATCTCGCTTCCCTGGCCGGGCAGCCCACCCTCGGCCCAGCACCGCCGTGTGGATCACTGTGGTTTTGTAGTCAGTTTTGAAACAGGGAAATACAAACCCTCCTGGCTTTTTCATGACTGTTCTGGCTATTTGGGGGCATTGCAATTCCATATGCATTTGAGGGTTGGCCTTCCCATTTCTGCAAAAAGGCGACAGGGGTTTTATTTGCAATGAGATCGCCGTGGAGCACTGCCACTGATGGCCACTGGGCCTTTGTGCCCCTGGGCCCACAGCGACGGTGTGCTGGGCCGGTCCGCCTTCCGCCGCGCGCTGCGGTCCTCCAAGAAGTCTCCATCTTCTCTGTTACATCTGTTCCAAGGTATCCTGTCCTTTTTGTAAATGGAATTGGTGTCTTCGTTTTCTTTTCGGGCTGCTCCTTGTTGGGGCGCCATTTGCTTTTTCCCGCAGTCTGGAAAGTTCTGGTACATAGCAAAAAAGAAAGAAAAACCCATGTGGGGTCCGCTCTGCCCTGGGTTGTAGTTGTTGCTGGCCTCTGCCCCCTTCCCTGGGGAGCCCAGGGGTGCACAGCTGGGGTTTCCTCAGAGCTGGCCGGGGGGCCGGAAGTGCCTGGTCTGGGCCTGGCTCCTACCGGCCTCCCCCCCAGCCCCTTCCCACCACGGTCGGGGGCCGCTCTGGGAGGCCCCAGTCTGGACTCCCGCGCGGAGGGCTGGCGCACCGGGCCGGCTCTGCTGCCCACCTGGATCAGTGCTCCTGTCCGGGGTGGCGGCTTGTCCCCCTTAACGCTCCTTTCGCAACTTCTTCTGCACAGCGGGCAGCGCCTGGGTCGTTCATCTGCATCCTTGGCTGCCTGTCCTGCTAGGACTGGTGCTGTGACCAGCTGGCCAGTCCTCCAGGGAGACCCCTTGGGCTGAGGCTCCTGGGTGAAGCCTCCTTGCACCGCCTCTCCCCTGCTGTGAACAGCACCTCCCAGCGCGGGGGTCGGGGAGACAAGCACTGTCAAGGGAAGGCCTGGGAGAGATTCCTGCGAAGCCACGGGGTGGGCCTCTGCCTCCTGACCCCGGGGCCAGGCTGTGCGGCTGGGCAGGCCGCTCACTGGTACAGGTGGGTGGCTTCGTGCCAGCTGGGGCATGGCAGGCGGGGGCCTCGGGGGCAGCTCTGACCCAGGATGTTCTGGCTGGAGAGGTGGGTGGGGAGCGCAGCGCACGCCCTTGGGCCTGTCCTGGAGGCATGAAGCCCACCCCTCACGCGTGGCTGAAGGCCCTGTCCCTCAGGTGGACCGAAGGGGCTGTAATTGATTTCCAAGGGGCTTTCCCTCTTCCAGCTGATGCTGCCAAGGAGGGGAAATCGATTGAGCGCCGCCAGGGTCACCCGGAAACCAATTAGCTGAGGAACGGACAACAGACAGTAATTTAAACTCTCTTGAAGCTCCATCCTAACCCCCGAGGCCGGGCCACCTGCCAGGCTGGGCAGGGCTGGGGAGGGGTCTCCCACGCCCTCCAGAAGAAGGAGCTGATGGCCCCAGTTTCTAGCAAAGCCCCTGGTTAAAAACTCGGAGAAGAATGGGTCCGTGGGGGCTGTCCTCCTGCTCGCTGTAAATCGTAGGCGGCAGGGCTGCCCCCAGCCCTGTCCGTAATGAATCCCCAAACCAGAGCTTCCCACACTCTCCCTGCAGGGCCTTCCGTCCTGAGACGGGGATCAGCCCTGCACGCAAGCATGCCCGCACATGTATGCGCGCTGTGTCCCCGCGGGGACAGGTGTGTGCGTGTCTCTGCTGTGGGGGCCTCTGCGCCTGGGGCGCGCTGATGTGCGTGGTCAGCACCGAGAGGACACCTGCGGATGCTCCTCACGCGTCCCCAGGCCCAAATCCGACACAGGACAGAACTTCGGGCCACAGCTAACCTGCGCGGTGGCTCCAGGTGGCCCAGCAGGACGACGCCACGCGATGCCACTGCCCCGGGAAGCTCCCGTCCTCCCCTGCGGGGCGGCGGGCCTGGGGGCCTGGGAGGGTCGGGGGAGGCGCGCTAGTCCCCTGGCGGGACCCTGGCGCCCCCCCGTGGCCAACTCCTGCCGTGCACCCGTCGTCCGCTTTTACCAGCACCGGGTTTGCACTCAAGTCGACGAGAAAAATCGATGTTGATAGGAAGATATTACTTTCTCTGCGGAAGCACGGGCGCGGAAAGGCTGGGTGTCCTTCTTGCAGAAAACAAACGTCACCCGCTTCAGGAGCTGCAGCCCTCAGACCCCCGGGTTTCCATGGCAACAGCCACCCTCCCCACCTGTGCCCTGAGCAGAGCAGGTGCTGCGTCGGGGTCCAGCCTCTGCCCCGTGGAGGCGCGGCCACTCCCGGGGCTGACGCCCCTCCCCACCCATTTCCCCCACTGAGGGCAGGACAGACGCTTTCCTTCCCATTCCAGCGGCCACCCACCCCCTCTTGGCAGAAGGCCCCCCGCATTTGGGGGCTCTGCTTGGTGAGGGTCTTTTCCCTGGGGCTTGTAGACAGAGGGAGTGGTCGGCAGACTAAAGCCCCTTAAGGATGTCCGCGTCCTACTCTGGGGGCTGTGACTCCAGGGGATGTGGGCTAAGGGGATGTTGCACATGGCCCTGAGGCCGGGCGGCAGCTGCCTGTGACGTGGGGAGACTGTCCCCCAGGATCTTTAAAAGTGGAACACGGGGCAGAGAGTCCGAGTCCGAGCCACGTGACAAGAACGGCTCCTGGAGATAGAGATGCGGCAGACCCTGTCGCGGGGAAAGGCGGGAAAATGGAGTGCCCCCCTGGAAGTTTGTGAAGAGGCCTTGCTCACCCCTTGGTTTTGGCCCAGGAGGCGGCCGGGGCCTCTCCAGAACCAGTAGTGTCTGTGGTTCCAGCAGCCGGCTGTGGCGGTCTGCTGCAGCAGCCACGGGAGGCTAGCACAGGGGTGTCATCAATCTGGGGGGCTCACAGTGCTGCTCCCAAGGCCCGGCTGCTTTCTTTCCCAGCTGCCCCTTGCTGCAGCCCACAGCCGGCTGCGCGGAGGACCCACGTCTGTTGTTGCTGGGGCCCAGGTGCCTGTGCTGCGAGGGTGTGAGCATTCCTTCTAGAATAAGGACCCAGAGTCCCCCAGAACCCCTCACCCCGGCAGAACCCACCAGTGCTTAGTGGGCGCTGATTCCTCCAGGGAGGCGGCCAGCTCCTCCCCGGGACGCCCACAGCGGTGGTGATGGTGACCTAGCAGCCCCGGAATCACGTGGCCCCTTGTCTGCCAAGGCCGAAGCAGGGCTAGTGGCTCTGCCGGCCGCAGCGTGACCCGAGTGCAGTGGCGCCTCCTCTCACTGCACCCCTGTGCATCCACACCTCCCCATCGCCCCCTCCTTGGGGGCTGGTGTGCGTAACTCACCGGACCTGGGGTGCACCGCTGCCCCACGCAGCACCCCCACCCTTGGTGGTGAAGGTCTTCAAGCGTGCCTTGGGGTGAAGATAGCCCAGTTCTGCCACCACCCAGTGGACGTGGCTTTGGGCGAGTTACTTAATTCCTGACCCCACTTCCTGTCCCGGGGTGACAGGAACCGGTCCGCAAGCGGCGTCTAGGAAGCCATACCCACGGAAGAAGGATCCAGGACCCTTCATCGGGGTCCCACTCACTCTGCAGCCCGCCAACTCGCGTCTTCAGACTCCGGAGAGCGTCGGGTGGGCGACGGGGCTTCGCAGGGCTGACGCCCCCACGTGGGAGGCAACCCCGGACCGCCGGGTGGACCGCGTCATCACGGGGTTACGCGGGCCAGGGTCGGAGGGCGGGGAGGCGGACTTGGCCTCCGAGCCTCCGGAAGGAACCCGGGCAGCAGCCGGCGCACCGCCCGTGTCCACCTCCCGCTGCAAGGCGGCAAGTTGTGTCGTTTAAAACTGCCGGCGGGAAGGGGCCCGGGCTCGCCCACTCCCAGCGGCTTGGCTCTCGCCACACCCGGGCTGGAGCCGGTTCGGGAGGCCTGTTCCGGGACCGCCTGCGAGCGCCTGTGGGCGCGGAGCCTTCGGGGAGGAGAGGCCCCGCCCCCGCCAGCCCCGCCCCTCGGCCACACCCCGAGCCCACAAGGACCCCGCCCCGCCGAGCACCCCCGCCAGCCCCGCCCCCACAAGCTACAAGGCTGCAGACGGTCACCTCTGCACTTGTTTATTGTCATGAACAGTTGTCTTCTGCTCTCACGTTCACTCTGCAATTCTCGTTTGGTAAAATAAATAGAGATAAACGAACCTTCAGGGCGTGCTCTGTGGAGCCCCGGTTAACTCCATGATTGGATTTTCGCGTGGGACCCGAGAAGACCCAGCCGGCCGGCGCGTGGGCGGTTCCGTGTCCGCACAGATGGCCGGGCTCCGCGGCCTGGAGTCCACGGCTCCCGACCCAGCCGGTGGGCCAGCTGCCGGGGGCGGACAGGTGCCAGGTGCCGGCAGCCCGGGAGCCCGGGAGCCCGTGCGGACCCCGTCCCGGAGCCGGCTCCCGGGGTGCACATGCGTCCTCCCGGCCGCGGAGCCCGGCGCCGCCCGGCGCCCGGGGCACGGCCCTGGTGTTGGCACAGCGCCGGCCGCAGCACGAGGGCACTCGCATTCCCACTATTATGGCCTCGTAGTGGCAGAATTAGTTAAGCTAGCTCACTCCTCTATCTGAATAATCTTGATTCCCAAGGAAAATGGAAAAAATGCCTTTCAGAATATCATCATTGTGGTTTTGTTTTTCAAGCGCTGTTTGTCATTGCTTAGTTCTCTGTTGTGCTTCCTGGGGCTAAACCATCCCCGTGGCTCCGAGGTCCTGCACGGACGCGTGAAGACACACACGCACGCCTGTGTGTGACATGCACAGACGCCCTGACCCATGCCGAAGCAATCACCAAGAAACTTTTTTGCGTTACTCGCTGCAAGACACAAACTTCTGTTGCACCAGCGAGAGGCGTCCAAGATGGGCCACTGCTGACCCACAGACGCCCTTGGGGCTCCAGCTGCCCTGCACTGTGCATGCGTGTGATGCCCGTGCAAGCGAGGAGGCTGCGGGACTGCACAAGTGTGTACTCATGTGTCGGCTCGGGTGTGCAGACCACGGGCCCTGCACATGCGTGTACAGCCGTGTGGGAGGCCACAGGTGGGTGGCTGTCACCGCACCTGTCTGGGGAACAGCAGCAACTTGAGAGAAACAGGCCCTGTGGCCCAAGGCGGTGGCTGAACGGCCAAGGACCTGCCTAACCTGTCCAAAGCCACAGGCCCCTCCTGTTAGCGGGTCTGTGGTGAGAGAGGCCTGTGCTGGGAAGGTGGCCTGCGTGGCAGAGGGGCACTGCCAGTCCTTGCACCGTCTGGCCACGAAGGCCCCCAGTGGGTGAGGACTGGCGGTGGGCAGGAGGCTTGGGCTGTCTCCTACATGTGCCGGCTCTGTCTCTTGAATGCCCCCCTCTCCCAGCCTGCTTGGAAATGCCCCCAGGAGCGCGTGCGCAGAAAACGGCCCGGGCTAGCTTGCAGCCAGGGGGATGCAGCCCAGGCTGGTTCATGGCCAAGCGGCGGCCCAGAGACCCAGGTTGAGCCCTCGTGCTCCCTTGTCCACCAGGGTGGCTGAGCCCTGGGGAGCTGGCTTCTGTCTCGGAGCTTTTGTAGAGCCAATGCTCGGGTCCCTTGCAAAATAGAACAAGTGTGTTTCCCCCTTAAAAAATCTCAGAAGCAAAACAGGATGGGAAGGGTGCTGGGATGTCTGTGACTGTCCTCGGGCTGTCACACGGCAGGACTCCACCAGAGGCCCCTTCCCTGGGCTCCTGGGCGTGACAGCGGCCACAGACGGACAGACAGACGGTGAGGGGCCTCCCAGAGGCCTCGGCAGCAGGTCAGGACCAGTGTTCAGGGCGGCGTGGTGGATGCACTATGTACACGGAGGCCTGGCGGGGGGGCGCCCGCTATCTGGTGCGCTTCTCCACCGAGTACACGGAGATGAAGTAGTCGTTGCTCCCCACGGCCAGGTGAGGCTGCAGAGGAGAGCAGGGCGGGTGAGCGGGCAGGTGGCGGGCACGGCGCCATGCGGCTTCCTCGCCCCCACCCTGCTGCGGCTCTCGGCAGAGGCCCCGCACCCCGCCACAGGGACACGGGGGCTCCCCACAGCTCCCTGCAGGGATGGTCTGGGGACCCAGTGCCGCGCACCCGGGCGGACAGCCCCGTGCTGCACGGGGGCCTCTGGCGGAGCCCACGGACGCGTGAGCAACCGCAAGGGATGGGCTGCCCCTCCCCAGGGAGCACAGGCTGGGCGAGGACGCCCCGGCACCCGCCTCACTGCACGGCTTCTGCAGGGATGGCATCAGGACAGGGGCCAAAGGTGAGAGGAAGAGGGGGGCTGTCTCATGTCTGTGTACCCCACGACTCCCTGCCTGACGGGGGAATCTGGTGCTGCTTTTGGAGGCAGTGTGGGGGTCACGACCCTTGGAGACCCTGGGACCTGACAAGATCTTATTTCGTGCCGTTCTTGGACACAGGGCAGGAGAAGCAAGCCGGCCGCCTGTGGTGTGGGGCGGGGCCTGGCTGTGGCCCCACCTGCCCGTCCCCCCCCCCCCGTGTCCCGGGCGTGGGGAGACACAGACCCAGTGCGGGTGGAAGGCCAGGCAGCTGATGGCCCCGACGCGCTGGCCCATAAACCCGTCGTAGTACTTGATGTGGTTTATGAGCTCCCCGCTCCCGCTGTAGATGGCCGTGAACTGGTTCATGGAGCCACTGCACACGAGAAGGTCTGGCGTGAGCCCTCCTGCCCGGCTGCGAGAGTGCCGGCCCAGGGCCGAAGCATGGGGGGCGGCAGGTGCGTCCACCGGGAGAGGGGCCCCCTCCGCTCTCACACAGGCACCGTCCCAGACACGGGGCTGACCTGCCCGCCCATCAGCCAGGCATGAGGGGTCCCACAATTATGTGGCTCCAAAGAGCTCTCCTTCCCAGGCATGGGGGGGTAGCGCCTGCTGTCTACACGGAGACCCGAGGCAGACTCTGGGTGCTCTGAGATGCTCGGGACAGGAAAGGCCCCTCATTTTCTTTTAGGGTTGGCACCTACCAGGCGATCAGGTTTGCCTGGGGGTGGATGTCGAGGGCCGTGAGCCCCTTCACGATCTGAAGGACGTTCACAGACTCCGGCATCCGAGGGTCGAAGAAGCGCACGTCCCCGTTGACACTGCCGGGAAAGGGTCGCTGCTGGTGAGGCCGGGGCGTGTCGGCCTCCGAGGGCTGGCTGCGTGCAGTTTGGGCCCACGCGCACACGTGCTGCTCGAGGCCAAGGCTGGCTGGCCCCCGAGTGCCCAGGAAGGCCCCTGAGGCACAGCAGGAGCCCACCCCACGGCCCCGGCAGCCAGGATGGGCACCAAGCCCCCGGACTCCTCCCCAGAGCCAGGACAGGCCCTGCCTCCGAGGCATGAAGCAGCGGTAGGCGACGACACAGGGGGGATGTGAGTTATTGGTTTCATTTCCAGCCTGGAGATTAGATTTTGTGCAGCCCGGGCTGCAGTTACAAGATGGGAGGGAGGGGAGGTGGGGAGGCTGGGAGGCCGGGAGGACACACGTTGCCCCTGGAGGCCTCCTTTCCTGCCCTTGGTCTCTGGTGGGTG
Source organism: Ursus arctos (assembly GCF_023065955.2). Classification (NCBI taxonomy): domain Eukaryota; kingdom Metazoa; phylum Chordata; class Mammalia; order Carnivora; family Ursidae; genus Ursus; species Ursus arctos. The sequence goes on from NW_026622919.1 coordinate 1,903,148, forward strand.
TCGTTCTAAGAGCTATGTTGGGTTTTTATACTACAAACAAGGAGAGAGCATCTCTTTGAAGAAATGGTGGCTTTGTGACAGTAAACTACATTTTGCTGTCCTTTTAACGGGCAAATAAATACTCGCTGCTCTCAGCACGGGATTTACCGGGCGGCAGAAAGGGACTTACGGGCAGACGACGCCCCCACGCAGCGGTCCCACAGTGAAAGGCTGGAAGACGCCCGCCCCGCTCCCGCGCACACCCGCCCGCCGCCACGGAGCCTCCCCTTCCAGCGGGCAAGGCTCTCCCGTGGGAGGGCGAGTGTGGCCCTGGCCTCTCACTGGCCCTGACCTTTCTGGCCAGTTCCAGAGTGGAGGTTAATTACTGCCCAGAAATGCCATCCTTTCCCGGCTGTTTAAATACCAAGGACATATTTGAAATGGAGGAGAAAATAATGTTTTTACAGCAAACGGCTCGTGAATATTCCGTGCTCATTACCTCACGCTCATGATGTGGCCCTCGGGGTGCTTCTGGAGGTAGGCCTTCACCACCCAGGCCGTGTGCTCCCGGTACGTCATGACGCGGCTGCAGGGGAGGGGGACGGGGTCAGAGCCTGGAGGGCTGCAGGCCGCTGGCGCAGGCAGCACCGGAGCAGGCTGGGGAGCCGCTGTGACTTCGCGGGAGCGTTCACTTAAAGCCGTCAGGGTCTGCTCCGTCTCGGGGTCGGTGGCCTCCACCCACCGCTCACCATGATGTGGGGCCGCGGTGAGGCCCCCTGCGAGCACAGCAGTGCTGCCCCAGAGCCCCCCGGACAGGGCTTCACGCCGCGCAGCTCCCGTCCCGCGACTCAGGGTCAGGAATGAGAACCCCAACCGAGCAGCTGCTGAAGCAGAGACCCCTGGCGCAGAGGACACAAACCACGGGTCACAGCTGGGGTGCGCGGGTGCCCAGCGTCACCGCCCTCAGCGCCAGGAGGCCCCAGCCGCACCCTCGGGGCCGCGCCATGACCCTCGGCTCTGCGACTTCACTGCCTGCTCAGGGTGGCTTTTCAAAACGATGGCTTGAGGGAGAGAAGACTCACCCGTTCAAAGCGCACCGTGCATGGGTTTCGGTCGCACACAGCGTGTGAGGCACTTCCCCAGCCCAGAGAGAAACCCCGCTCCCCACCCTCACGACGGCGGCTTTCTGGGGTGCTGCCCGTTCTCTGTGGGGACCCTCCTGCAGAGAGCCTGCAGGGCGCGCGTAGGCCCACCCGGCACCGGCCCGGCCTCAGGTCTGTACTGGGAGACCCCCACCTGACGTGGCCTGACAGGGCCTCTGCAGCAAACAGCCCGCCCAGTGGCTCATCCCACGGAGTCCCCTCAGCCCACGGCCACGTACCTGCCCACTTGCCCCTCCCTTGCCCCTGAAGGCCAGGCTGGATTTTCCGGGACAAGGTGGGTGTTAAGCACATGGCCCCAGGGGCCCCAGGAGACTGTGCTGTCCTTTACCAGCCGTGGGGCTCGGGCGAGTGACCGCCAGCTGGACCTCAGCTCCTCACCTGCCCACAGGTAACAGCACTTGCCCCCCAGTGCCTGGCCCCACCTGGCCCCTGGCCTAGGACTTGCCCCCAGTGCCCAGAGCAGTCATGACACGCACGTCGCTCAGTGCTGCGTGGTGCCCTGGGAGGTAGGGCGGTACTTGCCAGGCCCCCTGCCCTGCTAGTTTTCCCCTCCACGTGCCATGGGAACGTGGCCTCTGTGGGGGGTGCCCAGTGGGCTTTGGGATGCTCACTCTGTCTGGGCCCAGAAGCCTGGCGGCAACATGACCACCTTGTCTGGAGGGTGCTGGTGTTGGGGGGGGTGCAGATTACCATTCACTGAGCGCCATCCTCCGGTCGTAGACACGGATGGAGCCGTCGCCGAGGCCAGCCACAATGAGGGAGCGGTGGGAGTCGCAGGACAGGCTGGTCACGCAGCTGTCAGCGCCCGTGGGGATGTCCTGGGGCCAGGCACAGGGACTGTGGTGAGGCCCCCCCCCAGTGGCCAGGCACACCATCACCCCTGGTCTGGGACCCCTGCCTTCTTCTCCACTAGGGAAGGCACCGAAGGCCCAGGGAGCTCAAGGGACCCGCAGGGGACCGGAGTTGAGTCAGGCTCACACCCGCCTGAGACCCCATCCCCTGTCCCCAGGGCTGCAGCCAGCACACAACTCTGGGGATGGGATTTTGGTGCCAATTAAACTTTCCAGTGTCTCCCTCTTTCCTAAAAAGGAAGACAAAGCACATTTTGGTAGGGACGGATCCTCCTAATTAGCTCAGGAAAGGGTCCAGGGAGTTCTGCCTCCATAAGCCGCCTCCTCGCCACTCCTCCTGGCGGCCGTAAATGCCGCAGAAGGGCAGGGGTGATGAATGCCTGGTAGGAAACAGCAGGACACAACAGGGGCCACAAGAGGGAAAGCACTTTCCCATCATCAGGGGTTTGCTGCTCTCGGGCACACGGGGAAGAAATCCAGTATGGAGTCCGATCCGTTTAAGACGCAACAAGACGAGGGGCTGCAGCCAGCCCTCCAGGACACACCACCTGCTGAGAGGACTTGCAGGCAGGAGGGGGCCGGGGACAAGACCAGGGAGCCGAGCTGAAGACAAGCTCTGGGGACACGTTCTCCCGAGTAAGGGCTGCGAGCATCGGGTGTCCACGCTGCACCGGAGGGATGCAGGGACTGGCCAGCCCTGGGCCCCAGAAAGGACATGTGACAAAGGCTGACTGTGCCATTGCAGGACCTGAGCACAGGGCAGAGGGAGGTCACCTGTGCCCGGGCGGTGGGAGCTTGGACAACTGTGCCCCAGCCTCACGTCGGCTCCCCATCCCCAGCCCTCCCAGTTCAGCCTGGAGCCCACCTTCCTCCACTGGGTTCCTGTGTAACGGACGGCCTGGCGGGAGGCCCAGGGCCGGGGAGGCCAGTAGGCCAGAGCTCCTGGGCCTCAAGCCACAGCCAGCACCATCACCTGAAATCTCGGTAGTCCCGAGCTGTCTGCAGCCCTACTGCCCCTTCCAGCATGTCTCTGTCAAAACCAATTCCCTCCTCACTCTGCTGATTACAACTGGAAATGAAAGATGCTTTAAGAAGCACACAGATAATTCACCATTCCAGTTTAAAATTGTTCACCCTGCTGCTTTCTGATACTCCCTAATTTGCATGGATAAAATAATTTTGGGAAATAATTAGGATCAGCATAGGCTTAATCACGCTGCGATGCAGGGTCAAGTGTCACAATAAACGTGCATCAGGAGACAGCTAGCTCCCGCACACTCCCTCCCCGGCGTGACCCCTACTCCTGCTTCTCCTTGACAAGGGCCTGTTTGGCGGGGGAGCGGAGCTGGGAAGCCGGGCGGGGTGCTGTGGTTACCTGCACCTTCATCTCACGGTCTGTGTCCCAGATCCGGACGATCCGCACGTCCCCGGAGCTCATGAGGAGGCCAGTCTCCTGCTCCCAGTCCACCACCATCCCGGCTCCTGGAGAGACACAGACCACTCCAGCGTCACCATGGGAGCCTGTCCTGGGCAGCCACGCAGCACCAAGGAGTGCCACACCACCCACAGCCACGGCTGGATCTCCAACCCCACGGGAGCTCCAGGCTCCCGGTCTGGGTCAGGGCAGCAATTCGGAGTCTTCCCCGGATCCCTGCTCTGCCCAGGGGTCTGCCGGCGGGACAGCACCATCCTAGGGCTGTTTGTTCAAAATGCCCGTCTTCCAAAACCCCAGGGCACAGGGGGCAGCCCTGCAGCTTCAGAGCGGGCATGGAGACGCTTCTCTGGGCCACATCAAGGCTCAAGGACGCGGTTTCTCGGGGCTGAGCAGGAGCTCTGCAGAGGCCGAGCGGAGCGCACCGGGGGTGGGGTCCACGCTGGCACTGCAGCGTTCCTAAGAAGGCATTAAACCTCACGGGAGGGGCTCTACCTAAAACCAGGTTACGTTTTAAACATTCAGGAGAGATCCCATAGCCACCACCCAGATCTAACAGTGACTGGCGTTTCCTTCTTTTTGTTCTTTTGTAAAGAAGCAAGATTTTAGACCCGCGAAAGCCTCACTTGCCCACTCTGATCCTGGCTGAACCGTCCGAAGGCCGAGGGCATCTTCCCAAGCTGGGCCGTGTCCATCCCCCACCCAGGCGCACCTGTCCACACACGAGGACAGCTTCTGCTACCACCAATCTCACATGGGGCATTTTCTAGGAACCTGTGTTCCTCTTCCAGGTCATGTTGTGAGGACTCATCCTGCCCAGTAGGTTGGGGTCTGATTGACCCATTTATTTATCTGTTCTCTGACTCTGCAAACCGCGGCTGGAGTGGCCTCACATGGAGGGAGTCACCCAGGCGGGGGGCGCGCCCCACGGTCCCTAGGCAAGGCCGCATCTGCAGCCGTGGCAGAGACCCACACGGCAGGTTCCCCCAGACCCTGCGGTCGCTGGCGTTTACGGTACTCTACCTCCGCCAGACGCATGCGCTGCGACCTGCATCGTGATGCCAGGAGCTCTTCCTGGCCAGGGACACACCGAGGGTCCGGGCATGGCCAGCAGCAGGGAAAGGCAGACGAGTCGGGGCGGGGGGTGTTCATGATGCGGGGGGGAGATGGCACAGGAAGCTCTCTGACCCAGAAAGGAGAGAGGTGGGTGGGTGCCGAGGGTCCCCGTCCCTGGGAAAGGGGGCTCTGAAGCCCCACTGTTTCAGACCCATTTTTACTGGACTTGATATATTTGGAAACATTGAGGACGGAGTGCCGACTTCTAACCTGGGCCCTTTGCGGCTCATGTCAGTCACGTGCCCCTCAGCACGTCACTTCTGAAGTCAAAACCCCAAACCAGCGCCAGGGGTGGTCCATACACATCACTCAACATGGGCTGCAGCCCTTCAGGAACCAGTTCAGAGACCGGAGAGTGGCCCTGGGCCAGCACCTGCTAGGACGCCCATGTGGCCTGCTCCAGCCCGTGTCCCAGGAACCACTGCCTCACGGGCCAGGTTAGGGAGGGAAATGGACCCCGCCCGCCTGTGAGCCTTCTGTCTGGGGCCCCTCACATGACGGGGCCCGACGCCCTCACGCAGTGGAGAACCAAGAGCACGTGATGAGCGGTGGATGGCCTTGCATCACGGCGCAGGGACGGCCATACAGCCGGGCAGCGCACAGCCTCGTATGGTAGGGGATGCACGACCTTCTACGACAGGGAACAGACAGGACTCAAAGGGAAGCTTGTCGAAGGCCCCAAAGACCCAAGTCTAAATGGGGCTAGAAGGTCAGGTGTGACCTGAGAGAAGGATGAAGCTGGACAGGCATGAGTTGATCACACGGTGGGGGGGGCGGGCAGTTCGTCTGTCTGTGTCCAACTGGCCTCGGGCAAACCTACATGCTCTCTGGCCCCCAGGTCAAGGTGGGGCCTGGGTTTTCTGCAAAGGCTCCAGCTTCAAGAAGCATTCTTTGTAAAATTTGTAAAACTAAAAGTCGTTTGCTTTGTATAAACTCTGTGAGGGGTTTTAAAGAACACGCGAATTCCCAAGTCCGAAAGCACTGTGGTTGGACCACAGGCGCTGGGCGTCAGCCTGTAGGCCGCTGCCCTGGGGGAGGAGTGGAGGGGAGCATGGCGGGTTGGTGCCGGGCCACCTCTGCGCCCACCTGACAGCAGCACTCCCAGTCTGTCCCGGGAACAGAGCTTGGAGAGGCCGCTGCTAAGGCTTCTCTCCTGGCGGGATGGGCCTTTTGTCCCACACAGCCGCAGAGCACGCAGGCCCCTGAGGGAGGACATGCGGCGTGGCCGACGTGGCAGAGAGCACACCGCCTGTGTGTTCAGACATCCTTGGCCGGCCCCTGGTGCTCGGTGTCCATGTAGTCAGTGAGGATCTGGAACAGTCTGGGGTCACGGGGACAAGCGGAGAGGGTATGGGGTGGGGAGGGTGACCCAAGGACGTGAGGCAAGAGTCGCAGCTGCTCTGCGCCGGGGGTGTGAGAAGCCGGCTTGCTCTGTTCTGTTCTGTACGGCCGACCCAGGCTTGAGGGAAGGGGTGGAGGGCAGCTTCCTTCCTGACGCATCTTCTTCCTGGTGGATTCAACAAGGTGGGTCAGGGCCCACTCTGACGCTCTTGTTCTGACTTAATGGCCTCTCTGAAGACCCTCTCAGGTGCGGTGAGCTGGGTGCTGACACCCCGGGCCTCGGCATCTCCATCTGGCGCAGCGGCTCGGGGAGTGTGTCCGCTCCCACTGTGAGCAGAGGGAGTGATCGCGTGAGCTCTGGATCCCTGTGAACTCCAGACTCTGTGATGCCAAGCGGGTTCTGGGTAAAGTAGCAGGGAGCAAGTGTTGCAGTCAGCGGACTAGAAAGCTGTCTGTGCGCTGCATGCGGCTGGGTTTTCCTGAGTCCTGTGCACCATGTCGGGGAGGCAGACGCCGTGCATGTGAGACAAATCTGACCCTAGATAGGACGCTCAAGTGCCGGAAACGTGGTGAAAGCCGTATTCTCTGACCCTGTGACCCTGAGACACACAGCACAGAGGGACAGCCCTGGACATGGAGCCCCCATCGCCAGGAAAGCCACTGCCCCCCCTCAACGCTGGTTTCCTGATCAGAAACACAGGCACATGGCGGTCCTGTCCCACAGGAGGGCCACAGAGGGTACAGATGGGATACCCACGAGCCCCAGTCTTCTGCACGGGATGCTTCCTACACAGGGGCCCCGGGACCCTCAGCCAGCCTGCAGGGCGCGTCCCCTCGGGGCCCAGGGACCTCGGCCAGCCTGCAGGCCGCATCTTTCCACCATCCCCGTTGCAGTCAAGGACCTAAACTGTTTGGTAACTTTCAGAAAAGCAAACAAAAGGGAAGTGAGGTGGAGCCAGGACCCCAAATGAGCCCCCCCGTATTACTGCCTGGTTCTTCCCGTGGGGCCATGCCACCTCTGCCAGACAGCATGGAAACACAGAAGAATTCGACAACTCAGCTGTTTGCTCTCTTCTAAACGGATAGTGTCCTCAAAACTGGCCTCTGAGATGTGCACGATAGCCAGTGAATGGCCAGAGCCTCTTGCTGCCAGAATACCTGCACAGCGCTGGCCCGCTGGGGCCCTGGACCCCAGGCACGGCACACCCCTGTCCTTGAGAAGCCACGGCACAGCCTAGGGGAGGCAGGGGAGGCCCTGTACGGGTGGGGGCACAGCCCAGACCGGGAGGCTGCCCCAGGGCCGTGGTGCTCTAAGGGGAGGTGTGAGAAACTCCCGCTGCTGGGACGCAGCTGGTGTGTTAGCTCGCAGGGTCAGAGCAACCTGTGCGGAAACAAACCTCCTGAGAGAGCCGGAATGCGGTTTGGGGGCCTTAGAGCCTAACCGCTCCGCTATGTTGGACTGTTTGCAGGTGCCCCTCACCTAAGACAGCGAGGCTCCTGTCTGGAAGGGAGTCTCTCAGAGCTATACGCGACTGCGGGGACGAACGCAGGGCTCGACTCTGCACCCTGACCCTCCTCCACAGAAGGCCCTCCTGCTTCCGCCCGGCCTCCTCTTGTTTCCCGTGGGTCCGGAGTCCCAACCATGTCTCGCTCCCCAGAAATGGAGCGTGGCCACTGGCGTTCTCACCGACACCTCTTCCAGCCAGCCCCGCGTCTCCACTTCCACGCGGCGGGAGAAGCAGAAGGAACAAAGGTGCTGGCTGCGTTTTAAGTGACACTCCTAAGATTCATCTTGCCCTCGAATGAAGTGCACCTCACTCCTGTAGGTCACTACCGCTGCAGGGGGCCTCCTCCTTTCTCTGGGCACCCTCACCTCTCCTGCCAGTGTCCTCCTGGGGTGGGTTGGCTTTCTGCGTTTCTGGGAGCGAGCAGGCTGCTGTGGGCTCCCCTTGCAAAAGGCCACCGCTGGCTCGCTCCCTGGCGGGGGGGGGGGGGGGGGTGGCGGTGTGCTGCAGGCTGGCCGGTACAGGCTCTGTGTACGGCCGGGACCCCGCTTTCTGCCCCTGGGCGGGGGGGGAGTGCTGCAGGCTGGCCGGTGCACACTCTGTGTACAGCTGAGACCCCACTTTCTGGCCCTGGTGGGGGGAGTGCTGCAGGCTGGCCAGTGCATGCTGTGTGCAGCTGAGACCCCGCTTTCTGGCCCTGGTGGGGGGAGTGCTGCAGGCTGGCTGGTGCAGGCTCTGTGTGCGGCTGGGACCCTGCTTTCTGGCCCTGGGAGGGGGGGGGGCGGTGTGCTGCAGGCTGGCCGGTGCAGGCTCTGTGTACGGCTGGGACCCCGCTTTCTGGCCCTGGTGGGGTGTGTGCTGCAGGCTGGCTGGTGCAGGCTCTGTGTATGGCTGGGACCCCGCTTTCTGGCCCTGGGCGGGGGGGCGGTGTGCTGCAGGCTGGCCGGTGTAGGCTCTGTGTACGGCCGGGACCCCGCTTTCTGGCCCTGGTGGGGGGAGTGCTGCAGGCTGGCCAGTGCAGGCTCTGTGTACGGCCGGGACCCCGCTTTCTGGCCCTGGTGGGGGGAGTGCTGCAGGCTGGCCAGTGCAGGCTCTGTGTACGGCCGGGACCCCGCTTTCTGGCCCTGGTGGGGGGAGTGCTGCAGGCTGGCCGGTGCAGGCTCTGTGTACGGCCGGGACCCCGCTTTCTGGCCCTGGTAGGGGGAGTGTTGCAGGCTGGCCAGTGCAGGCTGTGTATGGCCGGGACCCCGCTTTCTGGCCCTGGTGGGGGGAGTGCTGCAGGCTGGCCGGTGCAGGCTCTGTGTACGGCCGGGACCCCGCTTTCTGGCCCTGGTGGGGTGTGTGCTGCAGGCTGGCTGGTGCAGGCTCTGTGTATGGCTGGGACCCCGCTTTCTGGCCCTGGGGTGGGGGTGCTGCAGGCTGGCCGGTGCAGGCTCTGTGTGCAGCCGCATGGAGGTTTTTAAAAAGCTGAGGACTCCGGCCAGCGCAGCAAACTACAATACCCGAGCACACGCGACCACATTCCATGTTCCTGGGATGGCTGATCTCCCTGCCCACGGTGGGGTGTGGTGGGCGCTACCCGAGATGCAGACTCCTAACCCTGCCTGATTCTATCCTGGGGACAGGCTCTGGATGTACCACCCAATCTGAAACCCGCCAAAGAGGGGACTTCTTCCTCACAACGTAGATCCGTGGGGCAGAGATGGGTTAGGGTACCTGGAACGTGTGGTTCCATGACCCAGGAGCATCCAGGCCCAGCAGACAGTGGAAACGGACAAACACATTTTAGAGTCTGGATCTCTGTAACACCACGGTCGGCCCTCCGGACCCAGCGGCCAGTCCAGACTGCCCTCCAAGGACCCTGTCATGTGAGGCTGACCCCTGGGGGCCCGCCACCCCCAACCTGAGGCAGACCCAGGGGAGCTGTGGTTCTGAACTCTGAGGAGGAGGGGCCAGTCCCCCTGGCTCTGGTGAGAACCACAGGCCGGCGGCCAGGTGGTCCCCACTCTCCTGCGGGACGTCGATGCAGAGCTTCCCTCTGGCATCAGGCCCTGTGAACACCTGCCAGGGGGGCTGCCCTTCCACGTCCCGCTCATTCTCGATTCTAGATCAGCTGCGGTTTCTGGAGGAACAGGAGCCGCCATCAGCGCCTGCTCTGGCGCACACCGAGTACAGGCTGGCCAGCAGCTCCAGAAGTGCCCGGCTTGATGCCACTTTGCCTGGGCCACCACGGCTCTTCCGTGGCCCTCAGCCTGCCTGCTTCCGAGCTGCTCCTGTTGGTGAGTAGTCACAGTTAACCAAAGGCCTGAGTCGCTGCTCACACGCACCAGGCTGGACGATGTGTTCTTGGCTCTCTGGGGCTGCCGAGGTGCAGGAGAGCCCGGGCCCTGTCCTGGGCTCCGTCCCACAGTACTGACCCCGACGAACCACCAAGCAGCTGAAACGACTAAACCAGGTGCCGTCCGGCCTCTTGCCTTCTCCAGGCCTCATCTATGGAAGATGGTCCTCTGGGTTTTCTCGAGGTTTTCAGACACTGACCCTGTCGTGTCTCTGAGAAGCTCAAGTGGGCTCTTTCTGGAAGAGCAGAAGCCCATCTCCTGGTCTGTTTGGTTTTCCCTCTCTCGAGCTTACACGCAGAGAATGAGCTTCCGGAATGGTTCTTCACAAAACACTGAACAGCAAGTCCATGAGATCTGAAGGGACTTGAGCTCCTTGACCCTTGTTGTGGTGGCTCGGGGACCCCAGACCCACAGCCTCGCCTGCCCTCCTGTGGAGAAAGCCACCAGCTCTTGCAGTGGGCTGCCGGGCACAGGCCAGGACGAAGGCTCGTGCTCTAAACCTGACCTGTAAATCACAGGTCGGCGTCACGTGTGCTGTCTGGGTCCGCGAGCCCCATCTCGTCACGAGGTACCACATGTAGAAATTACAAGAGAAAGACGACGCATCTGGATCGTTGCGGGTTTTGTGTTTGCCAGCCCAGTTCTACAGTTGTGTATCCAAAGGGCTGCGTGTGGGGCTTCTGGGGACTTCTAAGCTTATATATGGATTTTTCAGATGGAGACAGATGCCGTAAGAAACTTTAGATTAAATTCTAAAAAGGACTATTTTTCAAAACTTGAGGTGGAAAAACCAGTCTTGATCTGGAATGCCTTCTCTGCTCTAATGAAACAGAAACGCCCCTCCTGGTGTCTGGCCTGCAGCTGGGCCGTCCAATTTGTCTGGGGGTCTGTGGCCATAACCTCCCTCCAGGGGGTGTCGTCCGGGTCCTCTTCCATCCCTACCCGAGGCCGCGCGAGTGCGGTGTGCAGACGAGTCTCCGTGAGAGCTGCAGGAACCCCACGGGAAGGCAACGCAGCAGAGGGAGGGGCAAGGTCCTCAACCCACAGGACGCGAGTCCCCGTGTTCGGGATAAGAGGGCCCAGGAGGTGCAACCACGAGTCTCAGACCCCAGGGAGATTCCTCTCGATGGCTTTCTTTCAGATTTCTTCCCAGAGCCTTACACAGCTCTCTCTCCGTAACACCTGAGTGCCCGCTGGCTGACGATCTTTCGTATGCGAGGGGACGGTGTGGATGGACAGATATGCAGAGTCACAGCCCTGGCCCTCTGCCGCCCGAAGAGCACCGCGGGCGTAAGAACAGATGCCACCAGCGGAGGAGGAGGGGGCCGGGCTCCCGCCCCACCGCCAGGGCAGTCCCTGGGAAGAGAGAAGGCACTCCTGTCCCTGCTCACTGTTGTCGAGACAGACTGAGGCCTTTCGGGCCCGACCTCCGAGGACACAGAGCTCATGGGTTTCCCGTGGGGCTGAGTTGGCCAGAGCAGTTACCAAAGTCAAACAAGCCCAAAGGGCTGGAAGAGCACAAGTAGAAAGAAGCAGGAGAGGGCGGCAGGTGGGGGCTGCCAAGGCCACAGCGTGCCACAGTCCAGACCAAAGGGGCTGACCTCGCCAAAAACGGACCTGACAGCTGTGGAAACTCAGGTACCAGGGTTTTTGGTCCAAACATAAAGTCTCTCCCTAGGCGGGAAACCGGAAAGGGCTGTATTACATCGTGAAAGCCAACCAAACGTGCCATCGGCACTTCCAAGTGCCCGAGTGTGTCATTGCACTGTGGCCGGTCAAGGGAGGCCTCTGAGTGCGGAGAAGGCGCCGTCCGCACGGCAGCTCGGTGGCCAGAAGGGCACGGGGTTGGTGCGGCCCAGCTGCCCGAGCTGCCCCGGCGGCCACGCCACAGCAGGGACAGGGTGGCGGGGAGCACTGGGGGGGGCCCGTCTGTGGTTCTACCTCAGAACACGTGCACGTGAGTGCCCGTGTGCGTGTGCACGACTGTGTGCATGTGCACACACATCAGCCGGAGGTACTTCTGGCTGACGGCGCACGGACCCTGCTCGCAGTTCACGAGACTCCCTGTGAGTAACGGTGCCTTCTCCTCCGTCCCAGACCGCGGACTCGGACCTCCTCCAACGAGCTGCCAGACGGCGGCCTGGTGCCTGGATTCCTGCTGCAGAGAGCCGAGTGAAGGGCTTCCCGGCCAGTGGTGCTCTAGCCACCTGGTCACCCCGAGTTCTCTGAGTGTGCGGATGTTCTCAGGGGACGAGCCCCGCCCACAAGTTCTGCAGCTGGCGGGCGGGGGCCAGCGTGTCTCCTCCTGCACAGACAGCTTGCAGGGCCGGCTGGAGCCCCTGTGCGGGTGACCTGGAGCGGGGAAGGTCCCCCAGACCACAACCAGAACTCGGAAGGGTCCTGCCTTGGGCTGCAGGGGGTGCCCCAGATGCTGGAAAGCAATGGCCATGGGAGTGGCTCTCGGCGTCCTCACTCTGTGTCTCTGTAGGTGTCTCCCTAGGGTGGCAGCCCAGACCTCTGCTGACTGTCACATCAGAAGCCAGGACTGGTTCAGGGCCAGGCTGGGGGAAGGAAGGCAGGAGCTGATGGGCAGAAGGTGACCAGTGTTTGGCACAAGGGACAGAATTCCACCAGACCTGACCGTTGGCTACGGAGTTCAGATCCTGAAACGGGAGTTACAATCGGGGAGGCTGTGTGGGCTGCAGGGAGTGGGGCAGAGAGGCGGGCAGATGCAAAACTAATCGACAACCAGTGTATCCCGAGCCGTCGCTGGGCTCCTGGCTTTCCCATCCTCTGTCCTGGCCCCGAGCCCCTGCCGTGCCTGCATAGGGGTCTCTGGCCCTGCGTGCGGGGGCTGGCGGGGTGGCTGGGGCCTGGGGTGTGTCACTTCTAGATAGTGGCAGGAAGTGAAGGACCAAAAACCTCATCTTCAGGCCCACCACCTGCAGGGTGGGCTGCAAGCACGAGTGCCTGGGTCAGGGCAGGGCGTCATGGGGCGTCAGTGCTGCCAGCATGGCCGGGGTGGTGGGGTCTGTGGGGCAGACAAGCCTTTGCTCTCATCCGAGAAAACCGAGACAGAGGCGGAAGGACACGGTGACTGTCAGTTCATCATCCCCGTCAGCACGTGACCTGGCCTGAAGGGGCCCAGGCAACACAGAGGAGGCCGTGTTGGGGCCTTAGGTGGCAGAGATAGACATGGGTGACTATTTTATTCCTAAGATAATTAAAAAATACAGTGACATTTTAAAGCACCCACAGAGACAGTGTGCCCGGAGCCGCCCGTGCTGGGGCTGGGCAGCCTCTACTGCACGAGGTCACCTACCAAGGTTGGCGACTCCCCAGGGCAGGCGCTCAGACAGAGGGGAGAGAAGGAGCCACAGCAATGACTGGCCGTGAAGAGCATGGCCACCCAATGACGGGACACAGACAAGGCCACATGGGAAGTGGACGGAGTCGCAGCAAGGCCAGGCTGGCAGGGCAGGGGCAGGAGGACTGAGCCGCTTTCCCTGTCCTTTCAGTGGCAAGACCACGCACGACCCCCACGGCTGGGTGTCTCGGGAACCCAGACCTGACAGACTGTCGACGTGCAGCGGCAACACAGCGGGCCCATGAGCGGAGAAGAGCCCGCCACCAGGGCGGCTCCCGCCCTGGCCCCTGAAGGACCGGCCTGCGGGATGGCGGCTGTGCCCACCCCACAGGCAGCAGGCAGAGCCAGCCGGCCGCGCCGCAGCCACACCAGCTCAGCTCCGAGGGCACCTCTGTTGGCCCCGCGAGGGCCCGGCGAGCGTCCTCGGCCTCCACCATCCAGACAGGCACACCTGTGTGCCGCGACGCTCTCCTTGCCCACAGGGAGTTAGTCTGGGCACAAAGAGCACAGAACACAGGTTCCCTAGGCCCCCAGCGGCGCGTCCTTTCCCAGCCACAGAGGCTGCGAGCTAAGGGGAGGCTGGGGCAGGTGCACGCCTCAGACGGACCCCGTCTCCTGATGGGGAAGCACTTCATGGCAAGCGGGAGAAGGTAGCCGGCTGGCTTACGGTTCGGGGAGTCTGAAGGCGGCCTGGGGGGAGCCACCTCTAAGGGGGATGCGGGTGGCTGGGCCCGGCAGCCTGGGGCTGTGCCACTCCCGGGGAGGACCCACCTCTGGTTGTGGGCAGCATGTCCGAGAGCCCCTGCCAAGCAGTCACCATCTCTGGGTTCTTTTCCAAATCTGCGAAGTTCTTCCAGACTCTGATGGCACCATCATCTTGGGGAGAGAAGGGCAGGAGGTGAGAACGCAGGCCTGGCTGCTGGGGCACACGGAGGAAGGCCCCGGGTGACAGGTGACGGTGCCACGAGACAGGAGACTCTGCACGTCTCCCGTGAGGTGGCCCAGTGTAGGAGCAGTGGGGCCGGTTCCTGGGAGGCCCATGTCCACCCAGGCAACCTCAGACTCTGGTCCGCAGGGGACGCCGCAACAGGGACACAGTGGGACCTGCCGCTACCCTCGACCTCTGACCTCAGGTGGCCGCCCTTCCCTCCAGTGACTCAGTCGTGCCAAGTCAGGCCTTCGGCCGCACCCCTTCCTGTCTCTGCCCCGCACAGGTGGGCCCTCAGCTTGTGGCCTCGCAGGCTCCCCACAGCAGGAGGCAGGCTGGCCGCCCCTCCCTGCGCTGACACTCAGCCCAGGGCCTTTGCGCTCTTCCGCATGCCTGAGTGGCGTGAGCGTGCAGCTCTACCCCGTGTCCTTCCTCCTGGCATTGCTCACAGCCACCCCAGACCCCGCTCTCCGACTCACCAGCCCCTCATGTGTGGCCCTGAGGTGACTCCCGCCTGGGGATGGCACCTGCCTCATACCAGGGAGGGAGGACAAGGTCACTCGAATGTCTGCAGGGCTGCATCCCCACCTATGCCCGTCCCGTCCCTGGTCTCTGTGACGGTGAACTTTCCCTTCTCTGGAACCCAAGCCCTTGTGTTCCTCCATCGGGACCCCCTGGGGACCCTCTCCTGTGCCCGCTGTGCCGGGAAATCACCCTCTCCCCACCTCCTCGGCGCTCAGAGGTGCTCAGTGTGACCTGTCCTACAGCCTCCACCGAGACGCCCTGGCTTCCCCCTCCCCCACTGCCCCGGGTGCTCGTCCGCCCCTCCGCCCGGATGCCTGCAGCGGAAGGAACGGCTGTGGCTCAACTTCATCTGGTCCTGAGGTGGCACTGCCTGGGAGGGAGGCTGCCAGCAGGACCTTTCCCCACGGGCACAGCCTTCACAGTGGGGGCCAGGAACCCTCTGAAGGAAGGGGGAGGCAGCGTTCCAAGTACAGTCAGCTCAACTATGTCGATGGCTCAGAAGCTCAGGCCTAACACGGGCCAGGCCAGGCCAGGCCATGATGGGAACATGCCCAGGACAGGACGGGACAGACCCAGGACAGGGCAGGGACAGGGCAAGCCATGACGGGAACATGCCCAGGACAGGACGGGACAGACCCAGGACAGGGCAGGCCATGATGGGAACATGCCCAGGCCAGGCCAGGGACAGACCCAGGATAGGACAGGACAGGACAGGGCAGGCCCAGGATAGGATAGGGACAGACCCAGGACAGGACAGGGACAGGCCCAGGACAGGGCAGGGACAGACCCAGGAAAGGACAGGACAGGGCAGGCCCAGGATAGGACAGGGACAGGGACAGGATAGGACAGGACAGGGACAGACCCAGGAAAGGACAGGACAGGGCAGGCCCAGGATAGGACAGGGACAGGGACAGGATAGGACAGGACAGGGACAGGCCCAGGATAGGACAGGACAGGACTGGGGTAATGCAGGGAGCCAGCCTGCATGCCTACCTTGGCACTCCTCTCCCTCTTGCCTTGTGCACCCCCTTCGCCTGCCTGCCTGTCCCACCCCAGGCCTGTCATCCCTGAAGGAGGTGCAGTTCGACCAACAGTGACTTCTCATCACCCACAAACAGTGGGATCTCTTCTTAAAACAGCTAAAGGAGCCGGCTGTCACCCGGGCTGGCTCACTGGGAAACCCATTGCCGGGAGGGGTAAACTGGTGACATTTCAGACCCAGAAAGCGAGCACGAGGCCCAGCACTGGCAGTGACCTGCCAGGGCGCAGAAGCCTGGCCTGAAGAGGAGCTGGATGCGTGGTAACCAGCCGGCAGTGAGGGCGGGAGACCCCGCAGGGGCCGAGGCAGCACCTGCCTCCCTCACCCTCTGTGCTCCAGGACCACCCCCCCGCCCCTGCCTTGCCTCCAAGGGCATCACAGGGGCCACAGGGACAGAGGCTGACAGGGCCTTTCCTGGTCAGCAGAGGCCTGGGCCCCAGAGGAGGCACTGGTCACCTGCTTGCCTTGCTGTCTGTGGGGAAGCCTGTTCCCCAGGAAACCTCCTGCCTTTGCTGTGAGCAGTGCCCTTTGCCCGAGGAACCATCAGGGTCAGCTGTGTGTGAGTATGTGCCCCGGCCCCGCATGCCCCACTCACCCGTGGCCGTGAGCAGCAGCGAGCAGTCCTGGCCGTTCAGGTACTCCATGGCGGTGACCCTGGTGTACCGAGGGTTTCCGTTGTGGAAGTAATCCAGCTTCTCCCCTTTCTCCCAGTCCCAAAAACTTTGGGGAAGGAGAGAGGAAGGTCGGTCATCAGGGAAATGCAAACAAAAGCCACAGGGCGATCCCCCCTCACACCTGCCAGGGTGGCCACTAGCAAACCCACGGAGAGCCACGAGCTCTGGGAGGATGTGGAAAAACAGCCCACGTGCACGGCTGCTGGGCGTCGGTACGGGGGCCCCCAGGGGGTCGGTCACGGCGGTCCCACCGCTGGGTGTGCTGAGACATCAGTCCATCCACGTCACAGCAGTCTGGTTCACAGCCGCCAATGGGACGGCCATGATAAAGACATGGGCGCAAAGCAACAAAGAGGACACAGCGCTGTGTCTGGGAGACACGGAGCGAATGAACGATATCCCTCAGCACTGTTATAATTTTAATTATTAAGAATACATGACCGTCTACAGAATCTTTAATAAACATTTCTCTTTCTATTTTAAAGGGAGCTGTTAAAAATACAAATGGGTGGGTGGCACGGAGCAAATTAGAATCTGAGATAAAGTTCAGCTCCTTCGGTATTGAACAGAAGCTGTTCGAGGGCAGACCTCAAAGACTCCGTCCTCCATGCTGATTTTTGCTTTGTGGCTTCCTTTTCTAACAAAATCAAACCCAATAAATCACCAAGCCAGACTTTATTCTACTTTATGTTTTGCCTTCCTCTGAGTTAAAAATGGACATATGTTTTACAAAATAAAAAAAAAGGCTGACCATACGAACATACTGAAAGAACAAATGTGGAAATGACCCACGTGTCCATTGCTGGATGGACTTTAGATAAAGCGTGGTCCATCCACACACGGGGCTGTCACCGGCCTGCATGGGGGGACATCCTGACACCTGCCACAACGTGGCCGGACCTCGAGGGCACTGTGTTCAGTGCGAGGGGCCAGACACACAAGGGCAGGTGAGGTCCCTGGGGCCTCAGATCCGGAGACAGACAGTGGATGGCGGGCGCCGGGGGCTGGGGGAGCAGAAGGCGGAGTAAGTGACGAATGGCGACAGACTGTCGGTCTTACAAGACAGAAAGAGCTCTGGAGGCGGACGGCGGTGGCGGCCGTGCAGCAGGGTGAATGTGCCTGGTGCCCCGGAACAGCGCACTTACACACGGTTACGGTGCTAAATTTTGTGTGTATTTTGCCAGGATAAAGAAAAGAGGAAGAAGAAACAAAGGGGGGGAACACCCCTGATCTCCTCCCCCACGAAGTGGGTACGTTCTCCATGGCAAAAGGGCAACGCCTGTCACAAATTAAACTTGGTGCCTTACTGCTAGTTTCTTCACAGGTGGTAACAAGGGCTCAGCCCTCGTGCGTGCATCTCCAGCACGGTGCAGTTTCGAGGAGCCCACCGTGGGTACTGGCGCCAACGCCCCAAGCTCCTGTCACCACCCCGCCCATTTCTCCGTGTGTTCCCGAGCCCTGCCCCCCGCAGCGGCCCGGAGGGCTCGCGGCGTGTGGCTGTCCCCAGCTGAGACACAAGCGCCCTGCGTACCAGATGCTGTCTTTGTCAGCCACGGCCACACATGGTGTAAAGGGGTGGAACTTGACCACGGAGGGGACACCGGGATTCCTGTTGAGAAATATCTGGTCGTCCAGTTTGGCGATACCTGCCCAAAGAGACACACAGCGATGGGCCTCAACGTACAGCACCCGGGATGACGTCGTGCTAGCACGGCCGAAGCCGCGCCTCCCGTTTGGGGACCTGGGAGGGCACGGGGGCACACAGGCCAAGCAGGTGTCGGACGAGGGCCTGGCTCCCCGACCGCAGCGTCCCCGCCCCCCCACAGCTCCCAGCACGAGGCGGATACGCGGCAAGTTTTCAGCCAGGGCCTATCAAGTCTACACACGACGACGCACGAGCCGAGCTCAGACAAGTGCGATGCGGTAGGAGTTTATGAAGACAGCGGAAGGGCCGCCATTTCCAGCTCAGCCCCAGGTGGCAGCATGGGGCACACACGCAGCTGAAGTCCTGGTGGGCCCCTCGGAAGGGTGGTCCCTAGTCTCCACAGATCGCAGGGGAGCTGAATGGGGATTTACTCACTGGGCCCCAAACAGCAGCACCAGGAAAGAGGCCCCTCGGGGCTCTGAAGGAGTTTGTTTTAGAAAAACTATTAAAAGAGGCTAAAAAGGCCAAGAGACCAAGACAGGGTTAGATGCGTTTTTGGTGACGAACACGTGGCTGATCCTGAACAGCCAGGGGCACAGGGCCCTGCAGTGTCGTGGCCTTGGGCGCCGGCCTGGCCCCAGGGACCCTGGAGGGTGCTGGCACTGGCCTCACAGTGATCCTGGTCCTTCACAGCTGCCCCCTCCCTGCTGAAACAGCAAACACTGAAAACCACCTGAGGACAAGGTTGAGGGCCCCAGAGGTGGTGCCCACGGCGGCGGTGACATGCTCTTACCCAGAGACGCCCTCACCCTTGGCCGCGGGTGTCTGTGGAGGGGCCCAGACCGCGGGCTGCTGGGAGACACTGGGGACACCCGGCTCCCAAGTCAGGGTGCACTGCGCGTATGTGACAACATGGTCCTGCTGGCTGAGGCGGCCGGGGCGATGCTGGGCACAGGTCACAGGGCTAATCTACGGGCATCATTTCCCTTTCTCATCGGTGCCCCGCGGCTCTCAGAAAGAACACTGCACACTGACTGCGGACAACGCACGGGCGGCTGAGCGGGAGAGTGGTGTCACCAGTGTCCCCTTCTCTGGTGGCCGGGTCCACCGCACAGACCTCTGCATCTCGAAGTCCCACTGGCTGACATCTCCAGTGGCTGCGTCCAGGAGCTCCCCCTACTCTGTTCTAACAAGGAGGCATCTCTTTCCCGCAAAGACCGGAAAAGAGAACCCCTGACCCTGGTTTACAAAGACAGTCATTTGCTTTTGTCCAGAGAACCCAGCTGTTTCTCAAGAGCCCCCAGCTCTGGTCCGGCCCCCAGCCCTGAGTGTGGCTTTGCTCTTGTGGCCAGTCTGCCTCCAGATGCCTAAGCGTGGGTGGCAGACTCGGCTTCCCTGTGGCCCGTGGAACCAGGGTCCTGAGGAACAGCAGACTCTCGAGAAGACAGTCTCCCGATGCCCTAATTCCCAGAGTGCCCGTCAGGCTCTGGCGGCTCTGTTCTCTCCTCGAGAAGAAAGCCATGGGGCATGGCAGGCCCTGGCTGCGTGTGTTCGGGTGCTGACGGCCAGGCCAGCAGATGCCGAGTTCCGGAACACCAGAGCGCTTTAAATCCAGCTGTCGACAGCCCCGTCACGGAGGCACAGAGCTACGAGCAGCCGAGACTGGCTTTCAGCAGAAGGGACTGTACGCACTAATGAAACACGGCCCCGAGGCAATTTACGGGACAGCGCTGAACACAGGGACAGCTGTGCACGGAAGCGGCCTCTAGAGCGGCCGCCTGTGCGCCTGCCCAGCCGAGCACGTCTGCAGGACAGCCTGTCTCATGGGCCCTTACCCCCGACTTGAAAAAGGAACCCATCACAATCATCACAATTTTAGAGAAGAGAAAGGCAAGGTCAAACAGTCAACAGAATGGCCGAGAGTCCGTGACCTCCCTCTGTGTGGGGACCCGGGCAGCTTCGGTCCACCGTCTGGTCGGCCCAGTGACTAGGGCTGCGCTGGCTCCTCAGAAGACGTAAGCTCACCCCACGTCTCTGTGCACCCGGAACCAGGGACCGAGGCGGCCCAGAAGCCAGGCCTTTATGGCTGCCCACCCCCCAGAGAGAGGGGGGAGGAGAAAGGCTGCCTGGCGTGCCCGTCCCCATCCCCGCCCCGACCACACACGGGGGCCTGAGGCCGCCCCTCCCTCCCTGCCTCATGCCCAGGGCGTGTGGCTCAGCCCTGCCCGCAGCCCCTCCGTGGCCGCTTCAGCGCGGGTGAGGCTGGGGGCACGCAGGGGGCGGTTTGGCATCTCTTGGCAAATCTGGTAAAGGTTTGGTAAAATGTGACTCAATACAGCTTCGGTTGACAAAGAGTGATTATCCTAAGGACAGGTGGGGGCCAGCTAGACACAAATGGGGCCTCCTGTTTGTCTTGTGTCCCCAGAGAGAGTGCAGGGCTGGGGAGTGGTGGGGGGGCTTGCTCCTTCCCCTCTGGAAATGGCAAAGTGCACAAGCCATGAGCCTGAGAGAAGCTGCCAGCCAGCTGGGGGCAGAGGGCTTTGGGGGGCTTCTGGGGCCCAGGGTACGCCCCCAGCCTCAGGACTCCCAACCCCCCACCTCTCCTTGAGGAGGGCCTGCACCCCGTCTACACCCCACCAGCCCCGTACCACGGTTGGCGGGGCATCCGCCTCACCGAGGGCCCTCGGAGGCCCTCGCCCTCGCGAATTGAGGAGGCTTACCCTTCTGGATGAGCTGTCGCGCCTGCTGTCTGACGCGCGTGTTGCGAAGAAATCGCCACTCCCGCTCCTTGCGGATCTGACTCTCCAGGTCATGTTCTTCTGGGATCTTCAACAATAAAAACACCGCGTGAGCTTCGGCGGTGAACAGACAGTTACAGCCACCTTGTTTTATCGCATCTCAAAGACGCTGCGTTTCTCCCTAACGGGAGATCTGCGGCCGCCCTGCGCCCAGCACGCCCGTGGGCACCATCGTCCCAGCAGCGCCTGCTCACTTCGTGTCTCCGTCACGCTTCGGTGACTCTCACATCTCACACTGTTCGTTATCAGTGCATTTGCAATGGTGACCTGCGGTCAGTGATCACGACTCTGAAAGTCCGCATGACGGAAAGCATTTTACAGCCATGAAGAATCTGTTAATTAGGGCCCACATGCTGTTTTTTCAGACATGGTGCCCCTGCACGCTCAGCGGGCCACAGTGCAGGGCGAGGGTGACTTTGATACACACCCGGAAAGCAACGCACATGCCGACTCGTTCACTGTGGTGCCCTGGACCTAAACCTGCAGTGTCTCCAAGCACCAACCAGACAGAAAGGACCCTGTCCCCGAAGAAAAGTCTGGGTTCTCGGGTCTGGTCAGAGCGCCTGCTGCCCCGCCGGCAGGTGCACAGTACGACCAGCGGGGGCCGCCGCACAGTCAGA
The DNA here is from genome assembly GCF_023065955.2 of Ursus arctos. Taxonomy (NCBI): domain Eukaryota; kingdom Metazoa; phylum Chordata; class Mammalia; order Carnivora; family Ursidae; genus Ursus; species Ursus arctos. Next base: position 1,924,470 of record NW_026622919.1, read on the forward strand.
AAGAAGCGTGGGACCTCTCTCCCTCGGTGGGGGCTGCTGCGTCTGGAGGCTGAGAGGGCCACCAGTGAGGGCGGCTGCAGGATGGCAGCCGAGACTCAGGGATACCCCAACCCTGGAGGGACATGCGCTGCCCTGCTCCTAGGAGCCCAGCACCCTGACGGGCAGCAGGGCGGTCATCTCTAAAGCAGACATGGAGCTTTAGGGAGAAGGAGCTGATGGGATTCTGCAGGAGGGACCTGTGGGCCTGAGCCAGGCCAGCTGGAGGCTGACAGCACATTGAAAAGAAGGTGGGTGTGCTCAGGGACTTTTGTCTTTTTTTCTCTCTCTGACACCATAGAACTGGGGCTTTTCGCTTGAAGAGAAAGGGGCTTGGGACAGCGACACAGGGGGAAGCCGGCCGGGCCCCTCGCGGGTGTTGTCAGGAAGGCGCCGAACTGCTCAGTTCACACGAGCTCCCAAGCACCCTGCACTCTCCCCACCGAGCCACAGCTTCAGGGACTGAGCTGCGCGCACCAGTCTGCTCTCTGACCCTTGAGCAGAAAGACCCGTGTGTGCACGTGGGTGTCTATGAGAGGCCTGCCTCTGGCCATGAAGCCGGCACTGAAGTCTCCTTGTGCAATAAAGGTCTATTTCCTTAATCCTCACACGTCGTCAAGTAAACTGGATTGACTCGGACTCCCTGCTTGAAAACGCGGGGCTGTGAAGTCCCGAAATACGAAAGAAATGAAACAAACAAGAAATAACCCTACTTACTCCTGGCTGAGCCAAGCAGCTGAGCGGACGGTCGGCGAGAAAACAGCGCACGGGCACAAACAGCCCACACTCGGTATTTACACACTGTTTCCTCTGCTGGAGAAAGCACCGGATGACAAACAGCGAGTGTGGCCACATGCAGGTTCTCCTGCACAGGCACGGCCGCGAAACGAGAGATCTGCACGCGCACAGGAGCCCCGGTCCTGCTCTGGGCGGCTGCGACATGAACGTCTGTGCCGGGAACGCTCCACGCCATCCGATTACGAAACAAACCACCCGACCTCACTTCTGGGGCCCACGGGTCTCTCCTGCCAGCATTTCCTTGCTCTGCTCCTTTTTTTCCTTAAAAATCACAACCCCACACCTAACAAAATAGCAACAGCTGCAACAAGGACGTCCAAACATGGAGATGACATGAAAAGATGGTGTCAGCCTCCACAGAACACTTGGTGGTTTGGAGATAACCCCCCCAGGGGCAGACGGAGTAGATAGCGGGTTTCTAACAGCTGATTTTGCTTGTGACAACCTGGAGCTTTTATTAGAAAAGAATGGCCAATGGCCAGTAATGTTGAGCGACAAGAACAGCCCCAACAGACAGAAGGCCCCTGCAGGGCCAAGACATGGCCCTCTGATGCAGTCTGGTTTCCGTGGGAACGCACCAGGGGAAGCACAGAAGGTGCTCTGAGCAGGAGGGGCAGGATAGGATGGGCACGGAGCTCCTGGATGCACGTGCCCCAGGGCCCAGGCACCCCCTCGCGCAGGCAAAGGACCAGGGGCCCAGGGACAGACCTGGGGACTCCAAAGGACACAAAGCAGCAGCTGTAAGGATAGGTAAGAAGGTGTGTGGACGTGCAGGACCCATAGCAGCCCGACCGATGGATGCGTGGCCCAGGGCTCCTGCCTCGGCCGGGGGCTGTTATGTCCCCGTGCTTTTCTGACAGGAGCATGGTGCTCCCACGGCAGCGTCCGCCGGAGTCCACTGTGTCTGCCCCCACGGGCATGCTGAGTCACCCAAGGACAGTCACAGCTGACCTGCACACGGCTCCGCAAGCATGGCAGGCATCCGTCTGCGGACAGTCTGCTAAGACCCACCGGGATGAAGCAGCAGGATGGGGAAGTGTGGGTGTGGAGCAGTCTGCACGATGAGGGCCATGACACCTCGGTCCCAGCAGCTCCTGGATTTTACACAGAATCCAATTTCCACCCTGAAGCTTCCCGGGGATGCAGGGCCGGGCCTCAGGCCTGGCTTGTTCCTGGAACTGGGGGCAGGGATCAGTGGGTCCCCCAAAGGCAAAAGGGGGATAGACCCTGGGAAAGGCTCGGTAACTTATGCTAAATGCTCAGACCCCAAGCTCCCTGTTTCTACCCACAAACAAGGCCTGTTCTGACAACACAACCCAGTGCCTCTGGACCTGCTTTTCACGATGTTCTGATTTTTCCGGTTGTGTGACAACAAGCCCCCCATCCCCGCCACAAACAAGGACGTGGGCTCTGGCGCACAGAGAGGTGGTGGGTGCTGGCAGCAGGCGTGTGGGTGACACGGCATCCTCTGATTCGGCCAGGCCTGCTCTGTGCTGGCGCCCTGTGGCCACTGGCAGGAGAAACTCTGAGGCTCGGCTTGGGTGCCCTGTGCGCACTGGGGCGCAGACGTGGGCACCTTCGCCGTCCGACAGCACTTCCTGAGAAGCGTCGGGTCGACGGAGGTGGAGTCCACGTGCAGGACACCCACCCTCTCCCAGTGGAGAACAGAGCCTGGCCCTGCTCCATGGCTCCTCTGTGGTCGGCCTGCCCCAGCCCACGCCTGGCACCTGCCCTGCTGTTCTGGCTTGGCTTTTCTGGAATGTTAGGTAAATGGCTCTCACGGTGTGTAGTCTTTGTATCTGGCTTTTTCAACGGGCCTAACGCTCGAGGTTCATCTGTGTTGTGCGTGTACCCGTTTATTTGGAAAACCTTCTCAGGTGACTGGTATTTCTCTGTACGAGCCCATCACAGCTCATGCGCCAGATGAAGGACATCTGGCTTCCGTCTCATTTTCAGCGAGGATGAATAAAGCCACTATAAACGGGCACACACGGGTTGTCATTTCTCCCAGGGGATGTCCGTCCAGCAGGGGTGCTGGGCTGTACGGTAAGTGTGTGTTCAGTTTTATAGGAAACAGCCAAACGTCTCCAGGGCGTCCGTGACACTCGTCCTCTGCACATGGGGTGACAGTCTCAGCTGCTCTGCGCCCTTTGTCAGCACTTGCCACTGACAGACTGAGACGTAAGCCATCGTCTGGAAGCACGCTCGTGTCTCCCGTGGCAGCTTGAGCCCCCAGTGACCACCTGCCTTAACGTCCCACACCTTCTCCGTGCTCCTTGCTGTCTGCAGACCTTTTTGGTAACCGTTTGTCCATTGTTTTTAATTGTGTTGTGTCCTTCCGTATGGAATTTTGGGAGTTCTTTCTGTACACCAGATGCGAGATTTTTTTATCAGATATGCACTTTACAGTATTTTTCTCCAGGCTGGGGCTTGTGTTTTCATGTTCTTAACAGGGACGTTCACAAAGCAGTTAATACGATGAAATCCACTTACCATTTTTTTTCTCGTGTGGCTTGTGCTTCTTGTGCTTCTCAAAGACCCACTGCCTAACAGGCCAGAAGGGGCTTCTAGAAGTTTCCTAGCTGTAGGCTTCACAGCAGGAAGAGATGCTCTTGGAGTTGGTTTCTGAATATGGTGTGGGAGATGCAGTGACGTTCTTTTTCTGGGCAAATGGCTGTCCAGTCCCTGCAGCACCACTTGCTGAAAGACGGCCCTCCGTCCGTAGCTTTGTGGAAGATCGGTGGGATGTGCCGCGGTTCCGTCTCAGGACTCCGTCCTGCCCCCCTCCCCCGTCCCTGCGTCTGCCCTCCCCATTCCACTCCTGCCTGACGTCACGGTGACTCTTGAAATCACAGGAGTCCTCCGACTGTGCTCTATGACAAAACTTCTTTGGCTATTTTAGTTTCTTTGGTTTTTCCCATAAGTTTTAGAACAGGCCTGTCGATTAAATCAAAACCTGTTGGGCTGTTGAGTCGGGTGGCGTCGACGTGTGCGCCAGGTTAGGGAGACCCGACACCTTCACGTCACTGAGCCCTCCGGCCCACCAGCGCACCTCCCCTGGTCAGGTCTCCGTGAATTTCTTTCGGTGGTGCTTTGTATTTTTCAGCATTCGGGTCTCGCATCTATTTTTTGTTTTTTAAAAATTTATAGCTAAGTATTTAATGTTTTGGGGGGTGCTATTACAAGTAGTTTAATTTCAATTTCAGTGGTTCATGTAGAAATACAATCAGTGTTGGCATAATGACCGCGTATCCCGCTGTCTTGCTGACTCCTCTATTCTAGCCTCATGTAGACTATGTGGATTCCTGAGTACACGGCGGTGCCGTGTGAGCAGGGACAGTTTTATTCCCCCTTTCCGCCTGCACGCCTCGTCCTCTGGTAGGATGACGAACAGGAGCGGTGAGGTCAGAGCCTTGCCTTCGTCCTGGGTTTCTCTAAACACCCCGTCTTCTGCAGTGGGATGGACAGCCGTGGGTTCTCAGGCGGGTACGAGGGTAAGGAAGCTTACTTCTGGTCCTCGTTAGTAGAGAGTTTTATCATGAAGAGTTGCTGAATCTGTCAAACCCTCTTATTGCGGCTACTGGGATGCTGGGAGTTTTTCTTCAGTCTGCTGATATGTTCAATCACACGATTAACTTAAAACATTTCAAACACCGATCGAACTTTGTGTTCATGAGACATAATCCAGTTGGTCAGTGGTGTCTTGTCCATTTTATACTTTGCCGTATTTGGTCTGTTAATACGACGATGGGGGTTTTGACGCCACGTTCACGAAGGACGTTGGTTTGTTGTGTTTTATTCCTGTAAAGTCTGACTGGTTTTGGTATCACAGTAATGCTGCCTTCACACAACGAATTGAAACTATTCGCTCCTTTTATTTTCTGTGACAGACTGTGTAGAACTGGTATTTTTTTCCCTTACATGTCGGCAGAATCTGCCAGCGAAACTTCTGGAGCTGGCGCGGTCTTTTCTTTGCTGGATGCTTTAACTGCAAACGCGTCTCCCTTCACAGATGCAGGACTAGCCGCGTTCTCTGCTTCACGTGGAGTGAGTGCTGGTGGCTGGTGTCTGTCACGGACTGTGTCTACTTCCGCCAAGTCGTGGCGTCAGTGGCTGTAACGTCGCGAGGCTACTCTCTGTGTGCCTGTCCTCAGCCAGCTCCATCCCGTCCCCGTTCCCGCAGCTCCGCAGCAGGGTTTGAAATCGGGAAGCTCGAGCTGGTTATTTGGTCTGTCCTTTACAACGTTCTTTGTCCTCAGCGCTGTTCTGGGCCTCCTGCGTTTCCATCTACTCTTAGTCTCAGCTTGTCCGTTTCTGCACAAAAATGGCAGCTGGGTTCCTTCATGTCACAAGAGAGCCTGCTCCAGAACATAGTTCTTCCTGGCCATGCAGACCCGAACAAAATCAGATGGTGAAGTGACAAAAAGCCAAAACGGTCCTGGCTGCCACGTGGCGGGGGACCCGGTCCCCCCAGGCCCGAGCTGCACTATGGCTGCGTGCTGTCACGTGGGGGATAGCTTGTTCTCTGGTGAGTATCTCAGTCTCCTTTACGGACCTGTGAGGCCGCTTAGGGCTCTGGCTTCCGAGGTACAAGCCTGGCTTTGAGCTACTCTTACTTTACGTGTGAAACAGGCGAAGAAAGCTCCGAACGCGTTTGCTGCACGCAGACCATTAGATGATGAATTAAATTAATAAAAGGACACCCTTGTGAATAGCAGCTGGAAAAAGTAGAACAATTTTTAAAAAATTACAATGAGATAAAAATGCATCCTCTTCTAACGTTCAGAAACGGTCTCTAATTAACGTAAGAGAGGTCACTCAGGCCCTCACGCACCCTCACGTCTTAGCTGCCGTCAGGAGCTGCAGACAAAACCCAGCACAACAGAGCCTCACTTCCGACCGCGATGCCCAGCGCTCGTCATTTGGGGCCACAACCGCGTGAGAGTCTGTCAGAGTGAGGCAGCTGCTTACTTATTCAACCACTTCCTGACCGCCTCCCGTGGGCTACGCGGGAAAAGCCCGGAATGACAGCTGCGAGGACCCTCCTTCCCCAGGCCCACTGCAGCGTCCACGCTCCAGGTGCCGCCACGATCCCTGCTGGTGACGCACGGGACCCTCCCCGGGGGGAACTCCCGACACACTCCAGGTGCACAAAGAGGGCACGCAGGCAGTGGACCTGTGGCGACACGGGAAAGGGGGTGCTGGCTCCGGGCGTATGCGTGGGCCGCACAGGAGCAAAACCGCAGGCCTGCGCTCGGGAAGCTGCGTGTGCCGACCGCGCTCCCGGGAGGGAGTTTTGATGGCGGCCCAAGTACCCGCACTGACGAGAGGACACCTGACCCTGGGAGGACCACACTCTCTTTCAGGCTTCAGAGGAAGGAGCATGGTGACCGTCAACGCGCACGGCTGGAACGGGCAGTTCTCAGACGTCAAGGAGAGCCGCTTATCACGCCAGGAGCCCCCGTAACTTACAGGCGGTGCCACTTCCGCCAGAGGCACAGCAGCCCCCACAGGGCTCTGGCCACCTGGCCTCGCTCGCGGGAGACGGTCAGGGCGACCGAGCTTCTGCAGATCCTGAACAAGCCCCCAGTTCCCTCAGAGCAGCCGTGCCCGAGTGCCAAGGGTGGCTTGCCGCCCCCAGAGGCCAATTCCAGCACGTGCTCACTCTTCCTTTCTTAGCGAGGGCCCGGGGGCGGCCTGGGCGCCCACCTGGCGGCAGAGGGCAGGGTGCCGGAAGCCCTGAAGGTAAGCAAGGCCTCCGCCGCCTCTTGCGCTTACCGCTTTCGTACTTTTGTCCTGACCGTACAGGTACTTGGTGCTGAGTGTGAGTAACACAGAGGAGACAGAAACGGATACACACGCGCGCTGCCCGAGACCCGCCACGGCCGCGTAAGTGCTCTGTGCGCAGGTGTGCGCACGGCGTTTCCAACAAGGACCCCTCTGTAGCCAATTTACGTCCCGCTTTCTTCCCTTTCTAAAAGTTCAAGCACGAGCATTTCCTTAAGATACTCATTTTCAAGCTTAATTTTTTAATAACAATAAAACATTGTATCAAATATTTCGTCATTGCTAAGCCCTCTTTCCCGTGACGGGCCTTCGGGCGGATGCTAGTTTTCGCTACATAAATAACACGCAGACCATCCGCAACTCTGATTCTTAGCTTGAGTCGATCATCTCAGCAAATGAACTACCGCGTCGAAGGGCGCGGCTGCTCACGGCCTCTCACGCTCACTGCCCACTGCTTTCTGGGAGTCAGGGTCAGTTAAAAACGGAAGGGGGATCTCCCGCTGTCAGCAAAGGGGCTCGGTAAACTACAACTCTGTCGTCTGCCTCAGGTCCCGACAACAACCGTCTGCTGTTCCTACAGACTCACTGGGGGACAAGGAGAGGACAAAAGCTGTCACAAAGGGTCCAAGTAGTCCTCAAGGAAACTGCTCAGAAGTGTCGCTTGCCACGCGATTAATAACAGGCTGCAGTTTTCAACGTTCTTTATGAGGGAGAAAGAACTTTCTAAGAATGTGCTTCACGGGAAACTCTGCGCCAAAGCCCCTGTGGCACTCCCGGGGAAAGAGAGCAGGACACAGCGCTGCCCGCCCCACCCGCCCCCTGGACGCAAGGCTCCGATCTGTGGCGACGGGACACCTCTCGTCGGGGCCGTGGTGGAAAGACACCGGGGGCCAGCTTCCCGCAGTCAGCCTGGACGTGTCAGAACCGTCCCCGGGGTCGGGTCTTCGAGCCAAGCCTGCTCCTCAGTGCAGCAGCCCAGAGCCCGAGCCTCAGGCTGCCCTCACCAGGAGGCCTCAGAGGGCCCGAGGCCCTGCTGAGCAGGACAACGCGATGCACTTGTCCGGGCAGCTCAGACAGGGCAGGCTGGCTTGGTTTTTCTGAGAAGACAGGAAGGTAAATGAAGTCTGTCCCTTTTGCTGTTCTGACTGTTCCCATCAGCACCATCACGACAGTTTGGGGGCGCCCTTCAGCAGCCATAAATGGGATGGGACGGGAGCCCCAGAGGGTCAGCGGCTGGGCTGGCGGGAGCCACGGCAAGTGGCCAGCTGGGCTTGGCATCAAGCAGGCCTGGCAGGGTCAGCCGTTGGCTCGGGGCAGAGGGCCCAGACCGCTGAGGCCAGAGGCAGGGGTTCTCGGGGAAGGAAGGAGGGCAAGAAGGCAGCCGAGAGCGGGGCTCTGACTGACCCCAGCATCTGCGTGAGGACACAGATGGGACGCCCACTTTGCACCCGGAGTGGATGCGCACGCTACCTTCATGACAGGCTGGGCGAAGTACCGGGCACTCCAGTCACAGAAGCCGGTCTGCGTCGTGGCCGAGACGAAGCTTCTGTGTCCTGCAGTGTCATCCGCGTCGTCGGTGGTCTTCGGGGGCATTGCGGGGGGGAAGGGGGGAGAGAAAATAGAAGAGTAATCATATACTCCACACACCTCTTTGTGGGCTCCAGGGGATTGGAAAGGAGACAAAAGGCAGTGGTCTGGCTGCTAAGAACGTTTTTCTGCGGGCCTCACTTCTGCGTGCTGGTGGCAGGAGACCCTGACTGTGTGGCCAGGGCCCCGGGGAACCTGTGTTAGGGAGGGCCACGGAGTCTGTGCTCAGGGGACTGTCCCCCCGGGGCCAGCCTCGGTGGCTTGGCCTGCACAGCCTGTCACTCTTATCCTGGATGCACAGTGCAGGCACTGAGGTCAGCAAGGCTCCCGTGGTCTCTATGCTCTGGTAGGGCAGGGGCTGCCGGCAACGTGGCACCCAACCGCACAGAGGGGCTCCAGCACAGGAAGGACACGCAAGGACCGAGACTTAAACTGCTTGTTGCTGCTTTACTGGACGACGCGTTTGTTTCCCACGGCAGGGCCCACGGTGGCTGGGCTGGTGGGACTGAAGGCGCTCCTCAGAGAGGAGCCCCCCGTATCCGGGGGAGCCTCGCCCGGGGGAAAGTCCCACGGCTGGGACGTGGGGATAGGGTCTCATCCCCTGCCTGCTGCAGGAAGCCGCGCTGCTCTGCTGGACCAGGGCCCTGGGCTTGTGGCCCCAAGGACAGTGAGCGCTCCTGGGCCCAGCTGCTCGCGTCAGGGTCTGTGTCGGGGTCCCGCCAGAAGGACGAGCCTCCCACTGGGCGCTGGTGGCCATATTTGTTCCACGAAGTACAGCAGGAGGCCTTGAAAGTCAGGGTGGGCGTGGGGCCCGGGGAACATGTGGAAACCTTTCTCCCCATATGTGCCTTTGCTCCAGTCTCCCTGCAGGCTGCTGGGAGCTCCTTGTTAAAACTGTGGGTCACAGTGCGCTGCGACACGCGGCTGACGTGGCGTCCCCAGCAGCCCGACTCCCTTGCCGCGTCCTCAACAACCTCTCCAGACTGTGTCTTTGATACAGCAGCAGACCGTCGCATGAGAGGGCTGAGGCCCCAGCTTACGTGTTCACAGCACCCAGACAAATGGAGACACCGATTCCTCCCGCTCCTGAAATCTCATTTTCAGCTTAGAGGCAGAGACCACAGCTCCTTACGTGGCATAACGGAGTGTTTATGGAGAAAGAGAACAGCCCACTCAAAACAGGCACTTCTGTGGGCAGCTGCCACGGCCAGTGGAGGAAAATGCTACTCACCCACGAGGGGTGAAAGCAAATTAGCTCCATGTGCTTATCTGCCTACGTGGAAGGTGCCGGAACAGTGAGCCGACAACAAAAGGCCACAGGAGCGAGGACCCCGAGACATCTGCAAAGCTGTGACGACAGTCCAAACCGAGACACAGCTGGGGCGGAGGGTCTCAGGAGTCTTGGCTCCCACCAAGGGGCTCAGCGCTCAGCACCAACACTCGCTAGAATAGGCATCAGGGAACGGTCCAACGGTACCTGGTCTGGGCCCTTGTCGAACATCTTCCGCGTACGGGGGAACTGCTGGGAGTGGGGTGTGTACTGCACCCCTGTGGGGCCTGGGGCGCCAGGGCGGGCCGCGGGCAGGTCTCGGCCGACTGGCTGCTTCGTGACGTCGTTGGTCAGGCTGGAGCTGCTGGCGCTGGATGTCGGGGGGGAGCCCCTGCCGTTGGGAGAAGAAACGTTGCGCTTTACCCAAACACGGAACGCCCTGTCCTCACACCGCCCACCTAGAAGCTGCCCGTGGGCCTGGCGCCAGGAGCCCAAAACATCCTCACTTGCCCAACACGTCCCCATGCCAGACGCCAGCTGCCGAAGCCGACGACCCTTCCAGGACCTGCCTGCAAGTTCTAGTAGCTGTCTCTCCGGAAAGTGGGGGGAGCCCCCGGCAAGCCGCACCCAGCTAAGCAAACCAGCCGGGGCCCTGGCAGGTGCAGCAGCATGCGTCTGCTCGCAGCTTCTTGCCTGTGGGTGCTGGTGTAAGAGGGGGCTCCGCCTGCTGGGGGCCGAACGGCAGGGTACAGACCCTCGCTTATGAACTTCTGAGGGGCGACGGAAGTCAGGCTCAGGTCAGAGGAAGGCAGTGAAGAGTTCCAGCCAGGGGCCCACGTGAGAGACGCAGGCCACTTACCCTGCCTGGTGGATGTGGATGCCCTTGTTGGTGGGGCTGGCGGGAGCTGACTGGGTGAGCGAGGACGTGGTGAGGATGCGCTGGGGCCGGGCGTTCACTGTGGCCTGCGAGAGCAAAGGGACAAGTGGTGTGGACGGTCAGCTGCCGGTGACCTCTGAGGCCACGGGCAGCTGCAGGGGTGGTGGCTTCACGACTGCAGAAGAGGCCTCTCGGCTGAGGAGGTGGTGCTTGCCGATGGGAGGGCCGTGCAGGTAAAACTGGGGTCTTCCGCTTTTCTAGAAGTCACCTGCTGGGCTCCGTGAGGCCTGAGGGCTGGCCCTCCTGGACCCGCAGCCAGGAGACCGCGCCAGGGTCACGGTGAGTCGGGGCCCTGGCACCTTGACCCGGGACAGCTGAGAACGCCACCCCAGGCTTCGCTTTCCGTTTTCCCACTGCAGGGGCTCACACCGCGTCCCTGGACGCAGTACTTCGTGGATGGAGGCGAGGAAGCAGGTTCCGGAAGCTTCCTTGACAAGCACGTGCAGTGTTTGACAGTTCACTGCAGAAAAGGATTTGTGCCAGCCTGAGATGAGCATTCAGGGGAAGTCGTTTAGTTCTGATTTTCTGAAGTAGGGTTTGTGTGGCTCGGGAAACCAGACGTCTGCTGGGGGAACACGTGATGAGGAGACGCAAGCAAACGAGGGCGTTTACCACTCGCTGACAGCAGACCCACCATCTGCCAGGTTCTCTCCTGGGCGTTTTGCTCCGGGCGCCCAGGGCGGCTGGGCGGGCCCCTCTGGCTCCGGACACCCCAGGTGAGAGGGCTCCGAGGGTGGACGCTGCCGCCCAGGGGGCGCTCGGGACAGGTGGCGGTTGAGGCGGCCCTCTGGGCTCGCTGAGCGCGGCTGGTGCCAGACTTGGTGAGAAGGCCAGCCGCGGCCAGGCTAAACAACCTCGACCTTCGTGGGGGACGATGTAGGGCCGCCCTACTTAGGGGACCCCCGTGTGCTCTGACCCTCCCTCAGCAGTGGGGACGCTGCACTTCCTGCGTTCAGCCAACAGGCAGAAACTTGCAGACAACAAAACAACCACAAGACTGTTCATTTGCAGAACATCGGCGTTGCCCTGATAACCCACCACTCCCCAGAACAGCAAGAAAACTGAACTACAATCAACCTTCAAACAGCATTAAAATTTTTTTTTTGAATTATAAAAGTTATATTGTTTGTGAACTTGCTTTTGCTTTGTATTTAAATTATCTGGCCAGCTCCCTCCCCCCCAAAACCCAAGAGCCAAACGACACTGGAAGTGGTCTGAGGAGAGTGAAGAATGTAAGCTAAGAACGGGCAACTTCCATGTCTCCCAAAACTTCCAGAGACGGGGGTGGTGGCGGGGAAGACAGAGATGCAGGCCTTAGCAGAACCCCCCCCACCCCGCAGCACCCCGAGACCCTCCCACCTGCCTCTCCTGGGCCTGCTGCCAGCCCGCTGCCCCTCAGGAGGCCCCGCAGACTAACTGGGCCCTGATCCCTCTGCTGGGGCGTCTGGGACAGGGTGTCCACAGCCCCGTGTCTACACTGTCCACACCCACGGCTGCCACACGGTTCTCCTTCCGTGTCTATGTTAGAAATCCTGCAGGGTGGGCATACCGGCAGCCTTTGCACTGGTGATCACAGGGTTTCAGGCTTCAAGGAAGCTTTTTTTTTTTAGCCCAACGGCTCTGATCTACTCAACACACTTTGACTCGGCCTTGATCACGTGAGCGGTATAGGCCTGCAGGGATGAGCACGAGGGGACCCGCCTGTCTGCAGACTTGGTTTGGGGACACAGGGCACGGGGGCAGGGTGGCGAGCAGGGGAGCCGCACAGGCCGTCCGGAGTGGCTCCTTCCTGTGCTGGTCGCAGCCGTCGGTTCACACAGAGAGCACACTGCCAGAGAAGGTCAGCAGAAGGGCAACAGGACTTCTAGGCTCTGAACTGAGGACTGGGCCCAGCCGTGAGTCCTGGCCCGCCATGCACACACTCCACCTTTGCTGGTCCTTCTCGTGGTGAAGACTCCCTGTTGTTCTCTGCTCCCGGACGCGGCCCTGAAACCACTAGAGGGGCAGGCTGCCCTCCCTGATAGGTGGTGGAGTTGACGAGCAAAGTCCACAAGGAGGGATGGTCATGGCTACAGACAGGTCAAGCTCTCAGCAGGGGGAGCCGTTACTTTGTTACAAGCTGACTTCTCAGGTCAGATGTATCCTCTGGGCCCAATGCAAACACAGAAACGGTTCACACGGACACGCGCAGGTACACACACACGTACACACACGAGCCCCTCTGCTCTCTACCCTGTGCAGCTACCGGGGGCGTCTGGAGCGGGAGCCTGGGGCTGTGGAGGGCCCCCTGTCTCCAGCTCCCCTTACTCTCTGGTTCTCCCACCAGAACACGTCACCTCACAAGGGCACACGAAGTCTGATCCAGTGTGGAGAAAAAGGCCCGAAAGCAGCGCGGATGACGCTGGACAGCGGATTTCCCGACTGGGCCGGACAGAGTCAGGATTAGGACGCTGGCACAGGCTTCCGGCGGCTCCTTCCTCGGAGGAGTGTGGTACCTGTAGAGCCGTGCTGCCCACTGCGTGTCAAGGATCTGGACTCACGTGTAAGAAGGTGCTTCCCACAAGGATCATCGGAGGTAATCGGGGGCAGGTATGACGCACAGCCCGCGGGCTGCTGGACCGCTGAGAAGACACCTACAAAGGCACGAGTCTGTTGATCCAAGTAGTTTTTCTACAAACTGCAGTTCATAGATAAAGGACGTAGCTCTCCCTCTGGAAGGCGGAGTCCCAGGGAGTGTTCCGCGGCAACAGCGATGCTGACCAGGAGTGGCCCACGGTCACGATGGGCGTCGGAAAAGCCTCAGTCCGTGGCCCCCCAGGAAGAGAAGCCTGCGGGGCCGAGGCTGGGGAGTCTCACGGGCCCCTTTCCAGGACCAGCGCACCTCGGAGCAGCAGCATGTGCAGAGTAAGGGGGACAGAGAGACGGGAGGAGACACTGGTATCTCGCTTTGTTCACGGGGTTACTGCGTTTACTATCACGCAGGGCCTAGGATGAGCCCAACTCCTAAGAAAGAGCTAGGGGACCGGAAGCAATGGGCTGAAGGCTGATGGCGCTAGAACGGGACCCACCCAGGCTATGTTTGTGCAGGACATGCACGACGGCCCAGGGAACAGTCTCTGTGAAACAGATCCCCAGCGGCTGCCCCAGAGCCACTGCGTCTGAATCCCTGAGGGGACCAGCTCTCCTGGGGCTCTTCCTGCACCCGGCCTGGCAGGGCCCACGGGCCAGTGACTCCCCATACGGCAGCACTTACTTCAGTAAGCTAAGCCAGTCTGAGTGATGCCGCCGTCACCTCTGGGTTTGCAGGGAGGTGGGAACGGGCAGGTGCACAAGAGGTTCAAACTATGCACGCGGAAGCCTCTCAGTACAAACAGTTCGCTAGGACTGCGCTGGTCTGACGGTTCTCGGGGTCCTCCTCCTGGTGGAGGCGGCAGGAAGCAGTGGGGCAGGGGAGGCCAGGGGGCACGTGGGGCGGAGGCCCGGGACAGGCGCAGAGGGCACTGGCACCTCTGAATCATGGGGTGGGGGGCAGCTGAGGGCCTTCCGGGGAGGAGGTGCTGAACGGGGAGCCCAGGGCCGTCAAACAACAGAGGGACGGTTCCAGGGGGAAAACGCCAACACAGAGCCTCCATCTCTGGGAGCTGAAGGCCGTCTGACTTGCGTGAAAAGAAGTCAGGACGCTTACTCAGACCACGGGGCCTGCGGAAAGATGCAGAGGTGCCTGGGAGGGGTCCCACATCAGGCGCTCTGCGTGTCGCTGGCCTGGACGCTAGCTGCAGACTCGCTGGATGAAATTGGATTCTGGATGAGCACAGCAGGTTCCCCGGGTGCTAGCTGAGGCTGCTAACTTGGAGGAGGACAGCGTCACTGCGCGATGACAGGATTTTAAAAGAAACATAAGAAGCTGACTCTATGAAAGCGTGAGCTGGGTTTTGGTCACGGTTTTTGTGGTACTTTGGAATGTGCTGTTTTGGGGGTGATCTCAACCTTCGTAGTGTTTCTCGGTCGCTCAGGCCTTCAGTCTATAAGAAAGGTGTTCAGCCTCGAACCGTGCACGCTGACCTCTGATCCCCATCGCACCCGGCTTCGCGGGTCCCACAGCAGGCACAGCGATCGCATTCTCACTCCTTGGGTGTGGAGTTGCTAGTGGACTATTTTTAGGTGAGTTTTTGTGCTTACAAGTTTTCTCATAAATATTAAAAGTAGTGATTATTATTACACGTGACCCTGACATTTGAACACCTGTAGCTTGAAATTTCCTTCTCGGTGTTATCCCCAAACCACAGATGGCAGCAGTGGTGTGAGGGAGGCTTGGGGCCGACGCGGTTCCCGGGGGTTGTCATGGTCTTCTTTGTACTTGTACGTGGTTTGAAATTTTCCATAATAAAAACTACAGGCAAAACGCAAACCCCAAGCCTGTGTGGAAAGGGGATATAAATACTTGAAATGAGGCCAGAGCTCTTGAGCTGTGTGGGTTCCTGAGCTGGTAGCAATTTCTATATTTGAATACAGAATTCTATGGGGTATTCCGGAGTAATAAGGCTATTTCGACTACGATGAACAAAAATCTGCCTTCAGAGCTGAGTATCAAAAATAGGTCCATTTCTCTGTAAACTGAAATGTAATCCCCTCATTAGTTACTAGAGTAGAAAGTAAGACATTTTTTGAAATTAAATTGAAGACAAGAAAATGTTTTCTTCATCTTTATGCTTCCAGATCCTTCAGTAGCAGTGTTTCCTCTTAAAAATAAACACACACAGACACACATACACGCACATTCAGACTCTCACACACAGGCTGCATTGTGCCCGGGCAAGGCTTCCAGGAAGCATGGACTCGACAGGAGGCCCATTCGGATCTCTGTATCTCCACTTGGGCGTGCCAGGCGTGTGCACTGGACGAGCGTGTCAGTCTAGATCAGCACAGCAGGCAGAAAGCCACCGGCCACTTCTAAGCATCCACTGCAGAGTGCTGTTCTAAAGGCATGGAAGGCTAGGTTTCTGGTTGCTGCAATCCGCTAGCGTGGCTCTGCCTGCTAGGAATGTTATGCATACGGTGTTTAATTACCATAAAGTGGGATGAGGGGTCTCCGGCTCACGGCTACACACTTGACACATAATCCAAAAAGGCATGGAGACGTGGTTTCTATGCCTTACAGGCTAGAGAGAGATTTCTAAGAGGAATGTATTTGACGTCCTGACATCAGGTCTACTGCGATGAATTTATAGTCATTACATTTTAAGATTAGTCACTCAGATTATATTTTTAAATAATTCAGATTGATTTTTAGTAAAGTTAAATACATAAAATGCAGTGAAAAATAAAAATCTAAGCTAAATACTGGTTTCATCATGACCAGATAACCAAGGGTGGGGGGTAGGATGACTGGGGAACCTGATGGACATGCTGGCCATGGCTGTGCTGCCCACAGCTAGGGGGCCATCCTATGCCTCAGAGAGAAAACTCGAGGCACCTCTGTGTGTCACATGCTTTCATGCAAAGGTAATAACCTCAGCTTCCATCTGAAGAGGCTGGAATCAGAGGAGCAAGCTATACTCAGAATAAATAAAAGGGACAGGATAACGAAGATAAAAAGAAGTATCGATAAAACAGATCGTAAAAAGCAACAAAGAAAGAGTAACGAAACCAAAAGCTGGTTCTTTGAGGTTTCCTGTAGCCAGAACTGTTGTGAGTGAGAGGAGTCATAAGTCAGTGGTACTGGGAATGAAAGGGGACATCACTACAGACCACACAGACCCTGACTGGATCACAAGGGTAACGGCAGCCTTTACCTAATGTCCTAGTGCCCCGATGCCACTAAGTCAAAGCAGGACGGCGCCCCAACTGAAGGTACCCGTAAACAGAGGTCAGGGTATGCTGTGAGGTGCTTGTCGGAAGTCTGTCCACCACGGTGTAGACCTGACCGCATCTGGGGTTCCCCACATGAATATCTACAACTAAGACCAGGAACTCTCGAGCTTCACCGGGAACACCGTCACTCATACCTTGTAGGCAATGCTGTTGAGCACCTTCATGGCCAAGTCGGAAACATCTGGATAGGGGTCTGCAGCCAGATGCAGTAAAACTCTCCAAATCTGAGTGTAAACACTGTTAAAGGAAACTCCTAGGAAAGAGAAATGGGATGTTTTAGTAATAAAATAGCTGCCCGTGTGCTTGGCCAGCTTCTGAAGACTTAGCTGCTGCCAGGAACGGACACTTTAAAGAGCTCGTGTTTTGTTGTCTGGTCAGGGCCCCAGAAATTCAGGAATCCCAGCTGGTAAACAGGCTTGATGACTTCATCTCCTGAGACTGGATCTTTCTAGAAGGAAAAGCAAGTTAGAAAAGGCTGGCCTTCCTTGAAGCCCTGGCTGACTGGACAGCACTACCTAGCTCCCGCGAACCATTTGATTTCATGCCTAGGTTTCAGGCGCCGTCACGGCCTACATGAGCTGCAAGTGTTGGAGTGATGGATAGGAGTCCCGTGTACACCTTTCTTGCATTCAGGCTGTGTTCTGGGCTGTGACTCACTGAGTCTTGTCCACACACCACATGCAGTACTAGCCTGAGTTCCCAGGAAATCACAAAGGGTGTGCATGACATGACCCAAGCCCTCCCGGTCCCCACCAGGCCACACAAGGTCCTGTCCACAAGGCTGGACACGACGGCAGATGAGGCAGGACATAAACCCAGACAGGGTGCATCATAGACACGAAGGAAGGGATGTCACCGAGGGCCTTACCCGCGGGTCTGTTCAGCCCTATTTAACCCTCACGATCTCAGCCGCTGCCACTATCTGGGCGTCACAGAGGGATAGTGAGGCCTAGTGTCCGAAGGATGAAGGATTCAAATGCCCACCTGTCTGACGTTTGGGCCAATGCTGTGTCTACAGCACCGCTGTGGCACCTGACCATTCAAATCAAAGGCGGGTTGGAGGAGGCGCAGGGTGACGCTCCCTAGCATCCCTCAGCCTACAGCCGCTCCCCAGGAGGCAGAGGCGGCACCGTCTCATGCCCGCACAGCCGCACACCCTTCGCCGCAGGGATGGAGAAAGCCCCGCCCCTCTTGAAGTGGCCTTGCGGCGACCACGGCTGCGCTGCCCGGGAGGGGAGGTGGCGTCGCGTCAGGTGCGCGCCGTCAGCGGCCTGCTCTAGGGCCTGCGTGTGTGCAGGCGGCGGCTCATGTGGGCTTCGTGGCCCTGGGGATCAGACAGGGCTCCCCTCCGGGGACCAGGGCTCCGTATGAATCCGGACTTTGGTTGGTGAGATGTCAGCTGAACACACTCTTGCTTGGAGGGGAGCCTGAGTCAGGGTGAGTGACCCACGTGCGGACATGTTCCCCGCACACTTTAATTTAGAGACAGGTACGGATGAACACCTTTGACCCTGACTCAACGGCTGTGGGACGGCCAACCAGATTTATGACCAAAGTCTGAGGAAGCTGTTCGGTAAAATCAGCCCAGAGACTCCGGCAGCATTTCCTAAAATCCACTTTTGTATGGTGGCATGGTGCCTGCCAGCAGGAAGTGCGCCCCGCACGACCTAAGGACTGTTTCCACAAAGACGTGGCTCCCATGTCAACTGCGCAAGAGCCGCGGGATCATGACCTACAGGGACCGTGCGGTCACTTTCACGGAGGCAGCCTGCTCAGAAGGGAAAGGAGAACAGTCCCCAAGGGGGCGAGGGTCCTCGTCATCACCACTGACCCGGAGGCTCTTGGGAAGGCCCCTCAAACTCATCATAGCCAATGTGTGAAAGTCTACCCCCTCCGTTAGTTTTGGGCTCAGCTTCCCCAAAGCGTGGCCACCATGGGACAGAGAGCGGCAAGGGGGCGCGCTGCAGATGCCAGACCCCCGCCACAGCCTCAAGCACCCGGGGTGGGGAGGACGGGGACGCAGTGCTGAGGAGCCTTGTTACCCGTGTGCCGATACAACAGCAGACGCCCGACCAACCAGACCCTCGCTTGGCGGTGCCTTTGGCGCAAACACGAGGAGGGGTACGGGGCTGTGGCGGCACAAGACCAGCCCCAGTGGGCGAGGCGCACCATGCACCCAGGAAGGGTGGGGACCCGCTGGCTGCTGCCATCCATCGTGAACTTCGGTTTTCATCACTGTTGTGGCCTTCCTCGCAAAAGATTTCGACTTTGATACGACAGTTGTGATTCGACAGAGAATGAAAAGGCTCTAATTTTTGCCAGGGTCTTTGGCCGCACGAATGGTGTAAGTACTTGCTGGTGAAAACATGAGACTGGCAGAGAAGTGCTCGGTGCGTTTTACCCCGTCCCTCAGCGCGGCCCCCACGTCCTCGGCCTCCCCGCGCCCCGTCCCTCCGCACGGCCCCCGCGTCCTCGGCCTCCCCGCGCCCCGTCCCTCAGCGCGGCCCCCGTGCTCCCTTGGCCTCCCTGCTGCACAGCCGTCCTGCTCCTGAGCCTGCTGCTAACCCAGCCCAAGGCTGTGAAGGAGCGCAGCAGAGGCTGGAGCCCCAGGGGTGCCGCAGGACGCGAGTCGGCCCTCCGGGAGCAAGGAGTCCTCCGGGCTGTGAAATGCTCAGAAAGGGCGCCTGCGTCTGGCACTCACTCAAAACTGCTTCCTCACGAGCGCGGAGAGCTATTTCCACGTCTAGACCAAAAGTAATAAAAGATCCTAACTAATGGCTTTACATTTATTTTTCAGAGCAACAGCTACAACTTTCCAAACAGCGTAAGATGTAGGAAAACTTGCTTGGAGCTCTGTGGCCAACTCTGGATCCCAGAAGTCCCCTGGGCTGGCTGAGCCGCTCGGGGAAAGGAGAAGCTGGAGCTTGCCACTTGTTCCCTGGGTCTCAAGGGTCCCCGACGCGAATGCTCTAGGGGCCACCATGGGCCGAGAGCCTCTGCCCCATCCAGCAACCGGCACCCAAGGCCTGGGGCCAGTACCCTCGTCCTTTCTGTGACGCGCCCCCATCGCTGGGCTCCCCCTGGTGATGGAGTCCCTTCAGGAGCTCCCTCGCTTCCTCCCTCTGCCCACGGGAGGCGTGAGCATCCTGGCCCGAGGCCCCAGGATGGAGCCCTGCCTAGACCGGGCAGCCACCCTGTCGGCATAATCCTGTCCGTGATGTTCCTCAGGGTCCCTACAAGACACACGTAATAATGGCCTTTAATCAAGGGTTGTGGCCATAAAAATATAAATGATGTTGTGCCGTCAGAAAACAACGCCGTTCGCTCTCTCACCGCCGTTCCCCGGCAGCAAGAAATCAAACTAATGGGCTGTAAAACCTTCCCTGGGATAGTGCTTGGCTCCGCTGGCGACAACCGCACTCCCCCTCCTCCTGGCTGATGGGGCCCTGCACTCTCCCGGCCCCTCTGCTCTCCGTGCTCAGAGCTTGTGGCTGTGGGGTCCCGGGGTTACTGGGGGCTTACGAAGGCCTCCTCTGTTAGGACTTCTCGAGGTCGTGGGGAGACGCAGAGAGAGAGGGAGGAGATGCTACTTTCTGGCCAGTCATGATACAACAGGGACAAGTGGCCTCAGGCTGAGCAGGGCCCCCAGGGCCAGTGGGAAGCCGGCCCTGCTCACCAGGCCTCCTCCTCCAGGGGTGTGGGCAGTGCCCGTGGCTCCGACTCTGTCCTTCTGCTCTTCTCTGTTCCCCAAGGGCAGCGGCCATGACCCTGGGTTCTGAGCAGGAACTTGGGCCCAGCACTAGGCACACAGCCAGGTGGGGGCAGGCTCCGGGCCGGTGAGAGCTTGAATCCTGGCTCTACCCTCCCAGCCCAGCTCCGGCTCGGATTCGTCACTATGGGAAGACACTTCAGGTGGCATCAACGGTCACAAAATTTCAAGGAGGTGCGATCGCTCCACCTTGGCCAGTGCTCTGATCTACAACTAGCAAGCCCTTCAGGGGTGAGAGTGCTCATGGGCGCCGCAGTCTGGTCCCAAATCCCCGGAACAGAAATGACCCCACCTCACTCCCTCCAGGCTGTGACCCACTCCCGCAAAGAAGCAGAGTGACCGTCCCTGCCCCCCAGGACCCGGGGCGTGGAGCAGGATGACTGATGGGGCTAGGGCGGGAGGACGGCCCCGGGGCAAGCACGAGGGGCCCTCTCTCCCCACCCTTCCCACTGCCACCTCTGGGCACTCTCCAAGGGTAAGACTCAGAGCCGGAGGGGCACGCAGGGCTGCCTGCAGCACGTGGGATCAAGAAACGGCAGCTTCGCCAAAACCGAGTAATAAAGATGGCGAAGTCACATTGTGGTGAGTCAGGGACCCCCTCCCCCCTCCCCTCGTGGGGACACAGAATATCGCCGGCAGGGAGGACCAGACGCTGCTGGTTTGGAGAGGCATGCGGTGAAGTCAGAGAGGTTGTCCGCACCTCGCTCAGGGACCAGTGTCCAGCCTGCGGGCGGAGGACAGCAGTGGGCGCAGGGGAGGGCTGATGATGACAGTGGGGGCTGTTTGCAGGAGGAGCAAGTGCGATTTTCACGGGGGCTTCTGTGTTTGGCTGCCATTGGACAAGCCTGGCAGTGTGTAGACATGTGGGTAAGATCTGAGGGGGGTCCTGGCATGCAGTGTGCTGAGACCGGCCCTGGGGTGGGGGGGGGCCAGAAATGGGGAGGACCAACAAGGGGCCCACGTGGGAGTCAGGCCAGATGGCTGGTGAGTCAGAGACACGTGGGGTTCCAGAGGTGGGGGACACGGAGCCCGGGTCCCAGCACAACCCTACAAACATCAGGCTGGCATGCTTCAGGAGGTGGAGATCCCGGCGGGGTCAAGGGAAGCCCAGGCCCCTTCTGGGGAATTTGTTCCGGGACACACTGCACAGCAAGCAAGACAATGGGGAGTACTTGCAGCGACAGAGCAGGGAGGGGGCTGGGAGGGGACCCGGAGGGGCTGGCGTTTCGGGAAAAGGTGGGAATAAATGGATGTCCTTAGGTTGCCATGGTTTTGAGAATCTCTTGCAATATTCAGTGAGAGGCTAGAGAGATTGCCGTCCTTTGGTTGAAATGAAAAAAAAAAAATGTCTTTAAGCAGGCGAGAGCTGCAAGCAACGGGACTGGGTGGGTGACGCATTCTACGTGCGTGGCGGACGGGAGCGCTATCTCATGGAATATGCATGAGGTGGCCCGACAACTCCAGCTCATTTTAGAACTTTTCCACTCAAGTTCCCAAAGATTTGACTGATATGCAGATAACACTCAGCTTTCTCCGGGAATCAGAATTTGTGAGCAAAAAGGTAGGGGTGATAGGACTGCCAGCTCTCTGGAGGAAGACAGCAGGCAGGGCAGCGGCGGGAGGGGCTGCGCCATGCGGGCTGGAGACCGACAGTACCTGCCTCTTCCCTGGCAGCTGCCGTGTTCTCCGGCCTGACGTGGCCTCCGATGACATTCTTCATCCTTACACCGCCAAGTCCTGCTTCCCCCGCCAACACCCAGGACAAGATGGTGTCCACTCGTCAGAGAGCAGCACTGTGTTCCAGGCAGGAGTCCCACCTCAGGCACGTAGCATGAGCTCCACACTTGCCCCGCGATGTGGCCCAAACACTGCGGCCGGCACCTGCTGTTGCCTCTGCCAGCATGTGTGGTCTTTAACACCCCGGAGAAGGGGACGTGCCGTAGACAACGGGGACCTTCTGACGAAAGCTCTCAAGGGTCCCCTGGCGACAAGTGACTTCAATCCTTTTTGCGACTTCAATACTCCTCATGTTTCTGTGAGTTCAAAAGCCAGGTGTGACCGTTTTGACAATTTCTTCTCTTGACGGCCAGCCATGTGTGTGATCAGGGGGCCGCAGAGTGGACTCGCACCCTTGAGCACAGGCTGTACTGGACGGCAGGACGACAAGGCACCTGGACGCGTGCTGCATGGCAGGACGCGGTCGGGAGGAGGCCCCGAGGAAGGCAACAGGGAGGCCGGTCAGGAGGACCCTGCAGGAGCTGGTGCAGGGGGTTGCTGGCCTGGGTGGTGAGGCCAGGATGCAGGGGTGAGGGACAGAGGAGTTACGGATGACACCTGGCTCTGGGCCAAGGACCCGCGTCTGCTGTGGTCCCTGCAGTGGAGGTGGGGTGGGAGTGGAGATGCCCAGTGTGTGGACCATCTTCAAGGTCTGTGGCGTTTCTGCGTTTCTTCTTCCATGGTGGCGTGATAAAAAGCAAAATAATGTTTTGTGACTTGTGACTATTTCATGAAATTTGCATTTCAGTTGAGAAGTAAAGGCTGATTGGAACACGGCCAGATTCATTCGTTCACCTGCCACCTGTGGCTACTTCTGCGCCATCTGCAAGGCTGAAAATGCGCACGATCTGGCCTTCCGCAGAGAATGTCTGCCGATCCCTGCTCTGGCGAGAGGGTGGGAGGCGGAGTCGCCCTGACTCGGGCGGGGAGGTGTGGCGGCCGAGCTCACCTGGCTGGCGGGTCAGAGCCACCACGTGGTGCATTTCTGTCTCTCTGAGTTTCCCCCGTTACTTCATATTTTTCACTGTAGACATATACACAAAAATACTAATTCAGATTCATATCGATCTGGGTTTTAAAAGAGTCCTGGGGGGCCAGCCTGGGAACTTAGCCACCACACACGTTAATTCTGTTAAAAGAACCTGTTCTAGTTCAAAACAGACACCTCGCAAGTGACACTCGGATTGTCAGCAGAACCCGCCTTCATGCCGAGCTCGGCCCGTGCCTTCTGTGCACTTGGGATATTTTAGCAAACAACAAAACACACAAATCTGTGATGTTATTTCTCAATTTAGATGGATAATTCAAGTTGGTATTTTTGAGCTAAGTTCTTGGTGGGTGGGTGTGTTTGGCAAGCAGAGATCCCCTTCTGGTTCCTGCCACCCTGGGGGGTGCGGTGGCCACGTCTGGAACCCATGGCCCGTCCAGGCCACGGTGGGACACTACATGGACTCGACCTGCAGGAACTACGGCAAACGTTCCAAGGCTTGTTCCAGCAGAGGGGCAGACTGGTGTGGTTCACGCAGGACCCATGGCCTTGCCCCCTCCAGATCATGGCCAAAGTCAGAAATACCACCATCACCACGTGGTGTGGACAGCATTAAGCACTAGGGCATAGGGTTCACCATGGAAATAAGCCAATGACTTAGAACGGACACGAGGGGCCGACGAGGGGCAGACGGGGAAATCACAGATGTGAATGCTGACGCTGGAATGCAGGAAAAGGTGTCAGTGCACGAGCTCTTTCTATTGTCAACTCCAGAAATGAAAACGAACCACAGGGAAAAGCAAAAGAAAAGACAAGGGAATAACGGAACAAAGTTATCGGAACAAAACATATAGATGTAATGAAAAAATCGACAAAGCAAAAGTTGGGACTTGTAAACACCAGGGAAATGAACAAATGTTTTGCGGGGTGAACCGTGAACAAGGAGCAGAAGCACACAGCAACAGGAGTACAAGGGACCCGCGTCCAGAGACAAGAGAGGCCACAAAGTCAGGAGAACGCTCCGCACAGCTCCACGGAGCGAGAACATTCAACGGAAGCCGGCAACTTAGAACAACGTGAGATGCCGAAGCTAGCCCAGAAGAACCAGCCCCAACCATGCTGTGACGGCTAGAGGGAGGACTCACGGTTGGCCCTCCGCTGACAGAACGGGTAAGTCAACCCTGGCGGACGGGGAGGGGCTGGCGGAGCAGTGGAAGGGAGCCCGGCACAGAGAGAAACTCACGGGAAGGAGCCGAAGGACAGGGTTCCTGCGAAGTCTGCGGCCTGTAAGGGGCACTGAGTGCTTTGGGGGTTCACAGACAGTAAGAGAGCATGGACCCCGTGGACAAGCTCTGGGGATTCGGCTCTATTTGTGATTCCTTACGTGAGGAACGAAACACACAGGGGGGCTGTACGCTAGTGTCCCTACATTTTTACATATAGAGTGTTTCTTAACATTAACTGAAACTCCAGCTGAGGCCTGGGACACCATGCTGGGCGGTCGGCGTGGAAAAGACCTGCCGGGCTGGGTCTGGCCCTCGTTGCCAGCGCCGTCAGACGCACAGTCACACGGCCAGGAAGTGGGGTGGACGCCCACCTCCCCGTGAGGAGGGAAGAGCATGCTCTAGGTGGGACGTCACCCTGCCCGTTAGGCGTGGACGTCCCTGCTCTGTGCCTCAACAGATGAGGTGTCTCCCGGGCAGAATCAGCGCACCAACGGCCACTGGGCTGCACAGACAGAAGGTTCTGGCAGCCTTCCCACACAAGCCCAGAACGGCCTGTAGCTATCACAGAGCAAAGTTAAAGCGACGGAAACTTCCGTCTGCCCGCAGCACACATCCCTCTCACCTCCACACTCCAGTTAATGCTTGTTCTCCAACTGGGATGGTCCCCATGTCCCGCGACCTGGCGTGCACTGAGGGCGAGCCCTGGGTGCCAAGACGGCGGGTGGGGGCAGGCGGGGGACGGGCGCCGCACTCACCGATGAGGGAGTTGAGGGCAGAGTAGGAGCTGACGCGGCGCATCTTATCGATGGTCTCGAAGGACAGGATGTACTCCTCGTTCTCGGGGCTGCCCAAGGTGCTGCTGGCGCTGCTGCTCGTGCTGAGGTTTCCGGGCGAGAACGCCACCGAGCTGCCCGCTGCCCAGACAGCACGGCGGGGGGTCGTCAGGGTGGGCGCCCAGGGCGACATGTGCGCCTCCCACACGGTCCGCCCCACCCCCAGCTGCATCTGCAGTGGCGCCACGGTCAGACCTCAGGGCCAGCAGATGGGACAGCGTGACTCGCGGTCAGGGCAGAGAAACGGGTGGGGCCCCGGTGTAAGTAAAGGTTCAGAAAATCAAACCCACGACTGTCCCAACCCAAGGACCCGATTTCCAGCATCTCACATTCTTCTGTCAAGCTCAGATTCTGCAAAGATTTGTTCAGGCTTCTGGCGGTGGTGACGGCACGAATGTTTCCGTAGGAGCTCACGGAGCGGAGTCTGGGGGTGCACGGGCTGTCCCGCACGGGGGTCAAACTCCCACCCTCTGGGAGAGAGAAGAAGAAAGAGTTAATGGTGGGCTTTGGGGGGGCAGTGCACCCCGTTAGCCGCGGGGGGGGGGGGGTGCTGCAACAGCACGTGACAGAAGCTCGCACCCAGACCAGCAGGCCCATACTCAGGAAGGGCCTCTGACACACGTGTGTCCAGTCAGCTGGACAAAGCTGGACACGTGCACGCCGGGCGAGGAGCGGAGCGTATGGAGCAGACGACCCGAGCCCATGCCTGCTGTTTTGCGGGGTTGTCGTTAGACCTTTCAGAGCAGGACCGGCGACCGGGGCCGCCCTGAGGGCAGCGCCAGGCGCTCTGTGGCTCCGCCGTGGGCCGCTGCCCTACAGACAACCGCAGAGCGGCGGCTGGCTCAGTGCTGCAGGCCCTCCCCTCCGCGGCCCCTGTGCCCTCCTCCAGCACACCAGCTGTTTCACTGGGCAAGTTCATTTTCATTTCCCTTCTCTGATGTTCTAAAAGCAGTAATGCTTGTGTTATTGATCACGAGCCCTCTTTCCTGCAGAGAAGGCTGCGTTCTGGGGGAGGGGGCAACCCAACACGAAGAAATAGAAATCCAGCAAAAAGGACAAATGGGAGAAAAGGAGCTGCCTAACGTGACTCATGAGCAGGAAACCGGCAACAGCTCATCACAGGAAGAGCTGACGTGCGTGTCCGTGAGCCCCCACGGCACACGTTCCGCTACCCTTCAACATCTCCATGAGTCGGATTTCCAAACATGGTAAAAGGAAGGAAAAGAGCCAGAGGGTCGGTGTGGCCCCTCCTGCTGCCTTTCTACTCTGCTAAGTGCCTGGCAGGACGGGAGTCACAGGGGCCACTCGGAGTGGCGGTGAGCTCAGGCCCTGGCCCAAGGCAGGGCAGCTGTGGTCCTGACCTGGGGTCCCCGCAGGCCACCGTACCTGTGGTTGCCGGAGAAGGCAAGGGGTAGTTCTTCTCCTCCTCCATGAACTGCAAGGCCACCGTGCAGAAATTGCTTTCATATTGAACGACAAGATGACTCAGAGCCACCACCAGCTCCTGCCGAGAGGGACAAGGACAATAACGCTTACTGGCGGCTGGCAGACGATTGTGGGAAAGCAGGGAGGCTGAGAGTTCACGCCGAGTGCTCAAGTCACCACAGAAAAAAGAAAGGTTAAGATACACTCTGCACTCAATGTTGGCAGTGGGGACTGGCCCTTCCAGGGATGCACTCGGGAGTGTCCAGAGGGAGCTGGAGCCTCCGGACAAGCAGTGCGGGCGGGATCACTACACGCCAGCGGCACAGAGCAGGTGTCCTAGGGACACAGGTGTGAATGACACCCTCTGGGGGGGAAGGGCAGATCAATCCTGGGACCCTATGTGTTGATTGGACCCTGCCGCTGGGTGAGCCGTTTGAATTCTGGGTGTGTTAAAGCAGAGCACATCTGACAAGCCAGGGCATGCTCTTTTTATTAAATGCAAAACTTGCAAAGATACATTAGTTTCCGGTCCCCGAAAGGCAAGGAAGTTCCACATGACCCTCAGGCCTGACTGCCCAAGGAGATAAGCACAGTAGGTCTGTCGCATGACGGCCTGAGGACCCCTGGTTTGCATGTAGCTCCCTGCAGCCCCATGCTGGGGGAGTTCTGCCCACGTGCCCGGCTCTGCATGGGGCCTGGGACCCCCTTGGCGGCTGCCCCCTCCTCTCCTGCACGGGTCTCTCTCACCTTAACCCCACACAGCCCTTCACCTCCCTCCTGTCACGTCTGTGCACTGCACTGCTCCCAAACCCACCGCCAGCATCCCCCCTCCCTTTAAGCTCCAAGCTGGCCCTTCCTGCATTGGCATAGCATCTTTGCCTAAGTGCTCCCGTGACCCCAATCTCAGTGTGCCCCACAGTCTGCCAGCACCACCCCTTCCCATTCAGCCCCCCACTGGGGACTCCTCGGCTCACGCCCACAGAACTGTGAACGCCCAACCCACCTCCCACCCAATCTGCCCAGAGTCTGACTGCACTGAGTCCCCCGTGAGTCTGCTCATGCCCACTGGGGACACCTCATCTGGCACTCACTGCGGCGCCTAATGCTGGCCCACTCCCCCTGCAAACCAGAGCACATGCCCGGTGGGGTTGCCCGCTGGCCCCTCCCAGCAAACACGTAGCCTGTACTGTCTTTGAAGAGCACTGACTCCCCTTCACTCTGATGCGGGGCGAGAAAAGCCTGTGCTGGGCCCTGGAACATTAACTTGCACCCAGGTCCCTCACCCTCTGATGCAGGGAATGCCACCCAAAGTCAAACACTGAGTGCGCTGCCCATGCCAGTGGCTCTGGACCAAGCACATCCTGCTGGGGTGGCGGCCACTCAAGGTGGCTACTGCTGGCCACGGATTCCTGGTGTACATCTGACCACAAAATACAGATGCGTGGGTAGTGCTGGCAAGAGTGCGCAGGCTGGGGCAGAGGCCAGGGCATTCTCAGCTTCTGGAAGTGGTTCAACAGGGGCACCCTGGCACCCCCGAGGCACATGGCCCAGCCCCCCCCGGTACTCCCAGACATGTGGCCCAGCTCCCCCTGGCACCCCTGAGACATGCGGCCCAGCCCCCGTGGCCAGCAGCACCTCTCAGCCTCATATGGCAGGGTCAGTCCCACCTTCTTCCCAACCTCCTGCCTGCTCACACACAGAACAACAAAAGGCCTTGCCTGCCTGGGTCCTGGCCACCCCTGCCCCTCGTGCCCACCACCCTCGTCTTAGCACGGATCCTTGAAGGTGCCACCACTCTGGCTCCGGGTCTGAATA
This sequence comes from Ursus arctos, assembly GCF_023065955.2. Taxonomy (NCBI): domain Eukaryota; kingdom Metazoa; phylum Chordata; class Mammalia; order Carnivora; family Ursidae; genus Ursus; species Ursus arctos. The sequence goes on from NW_026622919.1 coordinate 1,952,588, forward strand.
TTTGCGTTCCCTTGGCCTGGACAAGCCTCACCAGGCGTCCCCAGCCCACCCCATGTCTCCTTCAGGCCTCTGCTCAGACGCCTCCCTGAGTGCCCCACGTTTGTCCAGGGCTCCCCCAGAGTCACACTCCACCTTCGCCCTGCTTTCCCTCCCTCAGAGCACGGTCGCCCCCTGCCATGTCACACATGGATCTGTTCAGTCTCCAGCCCGCCCCACCTCCAGGTGCAAGCTCTGGGGAGAAGAGCCAGTTCAGTTCCCTGCTGGGTCATCACAGCCTGGCCACCCAAGGCCCAGCACACCGGTGCCTAACGAGTATAAGCCGAATGAACGGAGCCTCTCCCTTCTCATACATTCTAATCCTTAGCCTGGGGCTCACTTTACGGAGCTGTCACAGGATTCAGGGACATCACGCCTGGGCACCTGAACTGCCCCAAGGGAAGTCCGGCTAATGCTCATTTGGTTGCGCGGAAGGTCGGACCACGTCCTGGGGGCCTCCCAAGGCCTCCTGCTTCCTCTTGCCACCTCCTTGCTTCCTCCCCTGAGGGCCGTCCTCGCCGCATGTCTCCAACGACAAATTACTGGCTGACCTCTGGGGGCCCATGGTCACGGTGTGTCAGCCTCGGCCCCATAACGACAGTAAGACAGAGCAGTGTTCAGGGAGCATGTTCACTCCAACATTACACCCTCCAGGCTCGCGTCCGGGAGAAGGTGCTCTGGCCCGGGCAGCTTGTCCCCCTTTATCTCTAACAGGGACCTGCGTCTTGGGGCACCGATGGGGAAACAGCCTCTGAGGCTTTTCAACAGTCTTGTGCTGGGTCAGACGTGCAGGCAAGGGAGGTGGACGCTGGGGGCTGGTCCTCTGTGGGGCTGTGGTTACAACTACAAACAAAACTAAAAACACAGGGCTGCTAAGGCGGACGGTGGCGAGGAAGCCGGGAGCGCGGACCTGTGGCTGGATGGGTGACATACTTGCACCCCCCGCCTGGCCCTTCAGAGGAGGAGGGGGCGCTGGCGGACTGGACATGCTGCACTTTGTCCTTCACGACAGGTTCACGACCAGAGTGATCTGGGAGGCGACACTCTGCTATCAAACGCCTCGTCTAGGAAAGGATACGCGCTATGATAAACGGAAGTCTGCTCGTCCATATCGAATGCACGTGACTTTATGAAAATCCCGCCACACATCCCTGTGTCTCTCCTGTGCTGCAAGCAGGAGCGTACCAGTGGCTGGCGGCCCACATGACCACTGCCCTAGCCGCAGGTCACAGCCAGTGACCCTGACCGGGGCCCCGAGCGGGGTCTCCCGGACCAGCAGGATGGGCCCGTACTCCCTCAGGGTGCCGTGCGCCATGCCAGTCCTGCCGCGTGGCTCTGGACAAGGAGAGAACCAAGCAGCCGGCGGCGTGGGGGTTCTGCAGACAATGAGGGGCCCTGTTCTGAGCCGGCGCCACCCCCTCCTCAAGGCCTTCCCCGCCGTCCCCGCCCAGCCTGCGTCGTCTCTGTAACTGCTGCCCTCCTCCCCAAACCTCTGTGCCCCCACGTTCCCATAGCAAACATCGCCTTGTTGACTTACTTCATAGATCTGCTGGGGGCTGTCTCTCTCCCCTGTCAGAGCGAAAACTTCCTGAACGCGGGGCAGGGTCCCAAGGCCTCCCCTAGTACCTGGAGTGAGGCACTCAAGCATTTGCTAGAAGAATGAAGTTCTTCATTGCTGTGAGTGCAGGCACGGCCCTCGCACACAGGGCCTAGAGACGATGAGCCACCGCCCTCCCCCTCATCCCCTCGCTGCCCCTCGTGCCACTCGCTGCCACAGCCACCCGAACGGCAAGCAGCCCCCGGGCACACCACGGTCCCTCATACCCCTGGGCCTCCTCACATACTCCGCCTGCCCTACTTGCTCTCTCTGCCCCTCATGTCCCTGGGTCCCGGATGCTCAGGGACGAGCTCCCACCTGGGGAAGCCTTCCTCACCCCACTTCCCCGGCGAGGCAGGGTATGCGCCACTCTGACCTGTTCCAGAGAGCTCTGCACCCACCTCGGAGGGCCTGCATATTTACGGGCACTCTCTAGCCCCACTGCTCGTTCCCGTGTCTGCCCCTCGAAGGCAGGCTCGTCGTCCACTCTGCACACCAGGGCCTGGCACGCACGAGCTTGCACGCTGAGCCCAGGATGCGGGAGCACGTGGGAAGAAGAGCCGTCCTCCGCCTCCAGATGGGGCACACCCCTCATCGGTGGGTTGGGCTCGGACATGCAGCCACCCCCCTGGGATGCAGCCCCCAGGCGAGGCAGACAGCAACGTGTCCTCAGGAGAGACCTGGCTACACCTGGCACAGCGAGTAGAGTTCAGCCAGGACCGGGACCCCAGGGGCCACATCAAGGTACTCGGGGATGTGCTCGAAAGCACAGCAGGCCCAGGCATTCCCATGGCTTTGCTGGCCACTGTCCTGACACTGGAAACTGAAAGGGACATTCTTCCAATTTTTATTAACGTTATTTTTAAGATTTTCTGGAAAGAAGGAAAAAAGCGTTCCTTCTTTAAAAGGGATTTTAATGGACAATTAAAGAAACCACTACTTTGCTGCTCTGATCAGCGGCTCCGAGGAGAGGTGCTTTGCTGGCGGGGCTGCAGGAAAGGAGCCTGTAATCGAGAACGCGCAGCCCAGTAAAACAGGGTTGACGTCAGGGCCGCGTGTCACGGTCCTAGTGGGATACTAGGTAATCGGCACATGAGCAACGGGCTAACCACCCCCTGAAGGGAACGCGAGACAGATTGAGTCCTCCCCTGTGTCGAGTCTGGCTGACATGAACTTGCCCACACTGTGTCCCTCCCAGGAAATCCAGTGGGGTCCAAATGTGCAGAAGGCCCCAGGCCACACCCCGGCCTCCCTCTCCCCGTGCGGTGGTCTCGGCCCGGCACCTGCTTGGTGCCGTGTGAACGCGTGCCGCCCACGGGAAAACCGGCTCTGCTGCACGGGCAGCCTTCCAAGCTCGCAGAAAGCCTCGCGGGTCCCGGGGCGCCTCTGCCTGGGGGCGGGGGGCGGGGGGCATCTAGCTGCGCCGGCCAGCTTTGGACAGGGGCGTGAGGTCTCGGACGGGAATCCGTGACATTGCTACATCTGAACAGACAAGTAAACGTTTTCAACTTTATCAAAGTGTTTCGTTCAGCCGCTGACAAACACGGGGGCGGGGAGGGGAATACACTACACAAACCTTTCCGTCTGTCTGTGGGTGTCTACTGCTCTTTTGAGTCTCCATCATGTGTGTAAGTGTTGCTCCCAGGCAGGAAGGAGCCTATTCTACAAGCTGCCGGGAGGCGCAGCCCTGTTAAATGCCTTTAAATGAAGCAAACACACGAGTATCTGGTGAAGAAACGCATTTTGTAGAGAATTAAACAAACATTTAAAGGTCTGCTCTCTAAAGGGTGCGCGCCAGTGGGAGATGAGGGCTCGCGGCTGCGGTCAGGGTCGCTGGCTCAGACCCCCGGGCGCCGCGGGAGACCGGCCGCGAGGCACTCGGCGGCTGCCTGCAGACCTGGGGCCACGCACCTTGCGGACCACGGGGCTCCCGTCATTGATCAGCTGGGCCAGCATCATGGCCACGTTGTGGTCGATGGTGGTCGAGTGGTCGGTCCTCTCTGCAGAGTTGCCCACAAACGTGCCAAGGGCGAAGACCGCTGCACAGCGCACCTGCAAGATGGGCCGGGTCGCGGTCAGGCCAGAGTGGGCGGCTGGGGTCCAACCCCTGCACGGTACCACTTGCCCTGACAGGGCAGCAGGGGCTGCAGAAGCAGCAACGCAGCAAACCGGGCACGGAGTGAGCCACCAGGGAGTGAGGGACCCGGGAGCCAGGCTGTGCGGCATGGTCTCCGGCCCTCTCCAGGTCACCCTTCCTCTGCACGTGGCGCCTGGGCTGGCTGGCTGGCACCCTGGCCTCAGCTGGCCTGGACACACTGGCGGTGGCGGGCTCACCTCAGGGATGGGGTCAGAGAGGAGGCTGCACAGTTTCTCGTGCGCGCTGTCCCTCACGCCACACCACCTGGCCGAGTCAAAGTTCTGCCAGATGCGTCCCAGGCAGATGGCCACCCACTGGCGCAGCAGGGGGTGGGGATCGTTGAGCTGCTCCAGGCAGATGGCGATCAAGTTTCCCTGGAGGCAGGCTTCCTGCGAGAGGGCAGACAACACCCGGAGGTCACCCCCGGCAGGGATCACAGCCTCGTGGCTCGGGGATACTCCACACTGCAACTTACGTTCAGTTTTCCTTATTCCGGATCCCGCCGACCTCAACTTACCCTGCCAACAACGGGCTACACAAAAGCCCCCGCCCCCTCCACGGTGCCCCCTTCCGAGGGAGACTGTCTCACAGACATTCAGATGGAACGGGGCAGCTGGGCCAGGCCCCTGCAGTGCCCAGGAGGCCCTGGGGGGGGGTGGCCATGACACTCACCTGTCCGGTGTTGTAGCTGTTGACAATCACGGCGAGGATGAAAGCCGTCATGGTCCGGTGCTCAGCCTGGAAGACAGAAGTCGGCCTGGTTTTGCTCTCTCCCCACGGTGGAGGCCCACCCTTCCCCGAGCACAGCAGAGCTACCCTTTCTGAGCCTTTGTGCTGAGCCTGGTGCGCGGTCAGCTCTGCTGCCTTTCGACTGGAGTCTACAGACAAGAAAAGCCCTGTGAAGAGGCTCCGGCGGCTTCAGGCTTCCAGCCAGCCTCTGAGCTCAGGTTCCCTGAGGTGCGGATGCCACAGGCCGGGACACGTCCGACCGCTCACCCCTCACCCTTGTTCAAGCCTGTGGAAGCACGCTGCTCTCCCTGAGTGCGCTGGCGGGAGACACGGGAACCCTGCATCCTAACTCAGTTCCCGGCCTTCTCCTTCCCGGTCTTCCATCGCGTGGGTCGTCTCCATCCTGCCCCTTCCTCTGTGGCCCTCCTGCCAGGGGGACCAGCCAGCCTATTTCGATGGTTTCACGGGGCCCAATGTGTTTAATGTGCACCTTGAGCGGAGTCTGAAATCGGTCCTTCTCGCTCTCACCCTCAGAATTGTCAAGGCCACTGCGGTGCCGATCCCGGCCTTCCTCTTCCAGCCTTAACCCTTCAGGGTCATGACGGCTGTTGTCTGTTCCCACAACCGACACGTTTGCTGACGCAGTCTTGTGCTGCTGCCAGCGTCCCCGTGGGTTCGATTCCCGCGTGAAGCGTGGTCTTCGTAAGCGTCAGCCCTGGGGGTCCGAATGTGGTGGGCTTGGAGTCTCTGACTACGTGTCCTGAATGGCACGTGAGGTGGCGGAGGGTCCCGGGGTGACAGTCCGTTTCCTCTAGCCCCAGCGTCCATCATCCGCGGAAGCCATCCGCTTCTGTGCAAAGGCCCTCTTCTGTTCTGGTTACTTTTAAGATTTTTCCCTTTTGCTCTGAGATGTTCTACTTCCATCAGGATGAGTCTCTGTCTGGATCTGTTTTTATTTAGCCTTTACAAGATTCACTGTGCTTTTTAAAACTGAAAACTCATTCCTTTCTTCATACGGGGAAAATTCTCAGCTGTGGGCGTGCTCGCGTCCTGCTTCTCCCCAGTGCCCTGACGGCGCACTCTGGCCTCGGGCTGGGAGCACTGGGACCCCTCCTCACAGGCCTCTGGGCCTCCTTCATGCCTTCTGTTGGCTCCGTTCCGTGTGACTTCTCCGCGAATTCTCTCTCACGGTGCTGGTCTGTGGTCACTCCGTCCACGGAGCTTTGAGCGGCAGTGACTGCGTCGTCCGCTAGAGGATCTCCCCTCGAATCTGCCTACTTACCAAGAGAATCTAGTTGGTCATTTTTTTTAAAGATTTTATTTATTTGACAGAGAGACAGCAAGAGAGGGAGAGCACAAGCAGGGGGAGAGGCAAAGGGTCGGGAGAAGCAGACTCCCCGCTGAGCAGAGAGCCCCACATGGGGCTCGATCCCAGGACCTGGGATCACGACCCGAGCTGAAGGCAGACACTCCAATGACTGAGCCCCCCAGGCGCCCCACTAGTTGGTCATTTTTGAGGATGAGTAAAAAGGAAAGAATAGATCATTTTCTTCTAACAGGGACAAAAGTACTTCTGAGGAAACAACACAATGGTGTATTTCTGGACATAACTAAATTGTTTCCCTCACTCGTCTCACACACACTTACACATACGGTTGTACAGTCTTTTTCAGAGAGCTCTGTTACTTCCAGTTCTCGGGGCTGACCTCCCGTTTGCCGGCTCTGCCGCTCTCCTCCCTGCTGGCTCGCTCGCCTGGGCTGAGGGTCTCAGGCTCTGGGCTGTGCAAGTGCCGGTGGAAAGTTCTGCCTTTGCTTCCCGGCCCCTGAAGATCGGGCTGCTGTCTCAGCCCGGACGTGGACACCTGGGAGCGGCGTTTCTGAGCCCTTCCCGCGGCTGGGCTGGGGCAGGCCTCGTAGCCTCCCGGCTATCAGTAGGGGTCTGTTCCTGAGCTGCTGCCGCTCAGGCCCCATCCTGGGTGCAGACACGGGTCTGCTGGGCAGGGGACCCCAGGGTTGGTGCTCCCTTCCCACCGTGGCTCTCCTTGGACTCCTTGCTTCAGTTTTTGGCATCTGGCAATCTTCTCTTTCGAATTTCACTATGGGCTCAAAACGTCAATGTGTCTGCAGCCGAAGTGGGGCCCACCCGTGCCGGCTCGGCTCACCGCTCAGCCATGATCACCACGCAGGGTCCTTTTCCATTCGGTTGACCGTATTCTCGCTCACCCGAAAAGCAGGGAAGCAGCTATGTGCAGTCTTGTGGAGTGCCAACTTTCGTGCCTAGGACGACGCTCCATTATCACACTTACGTCAAACCCGCGGGCACTATTCGCCTTTTATGTAACAATCCTGTTTTTAATGTCTTCTGGATTTTCTGTGGTAATCAGCATTAACACCAAGACTGTGAAAATGAGCTCTGACACTTTAAATATGCTGGCAAAACTCAGTCATATCCAGGAGCGACTCAGGACATCTGTTTTGTTCTCTCTGCCATGCTAAGAACTGCAGGGAGGGGATCTAGGGAGTAATTACAACACATTTGTAGGAGCCGCTGTAAGTGCTGCCCCTAGATGACTATTGTGGAAGCGCTTTAATAAAACAAAATAATTTGAAACTTAAACATTCACTCTCTTCTTTCTTGCCCTCGTTCCCTTCCTTCCTGATTCATAAGGCACATCAACAACTTGTCCTGTTCCAGAACCTTCACTAGGCATGTGAGCTGTCATATCATAGACGTGCAAGTACTCATTAATCTAATTCTGTTGCCAGGATGTGAGAGAGAGTGGATTCCACTCTCCTGCAAAGACACGCCAGAAAAACAGACGAATGTAAACAAGGGAACCCACCAGCTCAGAGGCAGAGAGGAAGCAGCTCTGCAGTCAGGTGCCCCTAAGCAAAGGCACATCGCCTGCCCACACCCCGACGTGGCCCCCCACCCGCAGGGAGCCCCTCGCCACAGGAACCCCAGAGCGTGACACACGAGCAGAGACAAATGACACAGATCTCGAGACGGTCCAAGGAGAAGTGAGGGTCGTCTTACTGGCATGTAAGGGTCTGCCAAGACCGACAGGAAGTATTTGTGACCGTTGTCCTTCACCAGGTCAGCTTGGCATGACTGGGGAGAGAAAGAGACAGGGAGAAACCGTGAGTGCAGGTACCCGGAGGGGCTCCTCGCTTCCTGGGATGTGCGAATAATGGACGTGCAGTGACTGCTTCACGCCTTCAGGATTTCCTCAAGTCCAGGGCTCGTTTGGAAGAACAGCTACAATGCAGACACACCGTCCTTGGCTGCGGGACAGGGGCGGCACCTCACGCACGCTCAGCAGTGCGGCAGCTCGAAGACGTTCCCCGAACACCTCCTGGCACCCACTGGGAGGGGGTCCGGGCCGTGGGACCGGCCCCCCTGAAGGCCCCCTCCACCTCTGTGGCCCGCGCCCACACCCTCCCTTCAACATTCCCTTCCTCCCGCCCTCCAAGGGGGAGGCACCCAACACGCAACCCTCCCTGGTTTCTGCAGACTCCAGTCCCTGCCGAAGCTTTCCTTAGGGTTTTGCTTAGACTTACAAAACCCTGGAAAAGGATAATCTGTGTGAGTACAGTCGTTGTGGACCGTTTGTGCCACATGTTTCAACAGGTGCTTCCTGGAGTAGAGGCCCAACTCCTTACCCCAAAGGAAGAGCCCTGAGGTGGGGCGTATAAGTGAACGGTCAGGTGTGCGGCTCTTCCCGACTCTCCAGGCCACGCTATACCAGCACGCACCTGCATGGCTGTGGGTTCGTGAGCTCAGCACACGGCTCGGCCCTGGACACAGACATGACCCACGCCGTGCCCACAGTCTCTGGAAGAGACAACTGTGTGTGCATGATGGCACAGCAGGGAGACCCCGGGCACGTGGGGGCTCAGGGAAAGGAGGGGGGCGCCTACACTGAGGGACAGCTGGGATCTTCTGCAGACTTGGGATGGAGGTGAAGGTGAGCCTATGCTGTGGGATGCGGGATGCAGGTGGCACGGGGCTTCAGATGCTGTGTGGAGGCCCTGAGGAGGCCTGCAGGCGCTGGAACCTGGGACAGTCGAGGCAGTGGGTCTGCGGGACTGCAGTGGAGGGTGAGCCGGACTGGAGGGGGGTGGCAGGTGCAGCAAGGGCAGAGGGGATGGGGATGACCCCGAGAGGCGAGGAAGACTGTACTGGCAGGATCGGAAGCAGGAGGTGGTGGGAGGCCCAACTACCTGGCAAGATCACTGAAGAGGTGGGGAGCCAGTCACAGGCCCTCCGAGGAGGAGGAGTTCTATTTGGGGGCCGATGCGTTTGAGGTTCCTCTGAGACTCGAGCAGAGCCGTCAGGAGGAAGGGTGCACGTACGCACTCCCAATAGCGGAGTGTGATCCAAGCTGACCTTCTAGATTGGAAGCCACACTCGCATTGGGTGGGAACCCAGCAACACAGAGGGGGAAGAGGGTGCTCTGGGCCATGGAGGACGGGGCCCTGGAGGACACAGGGAACAGGTGCTCGGGACTGAGGAGTCGGAATCCTGGAGAAGGGAGCCTGGCTCGGAGGCGGTGGCCATGTTACCAGAAGCCCTGATGTCACACCAGGCTGGCAGGTTTGGAGGCATTTTGCAAGTGCTGGTACTTCGAGGGGCTCAGAGGATGATGCCTTGGACACTCAGGGTTCAGGGGCACAGCGCCGAGAGAAAGGTTTCTGTTTGCGCGGAGGAGAGGAAAAGGCAGAACTGGAAACAAGCAGGTGGGTCTTGTACCAGCCTGTCCCTCTCGCTAGCTGTGGGGACCCCAGTTTAGACTCTGCTCGACTTGTGGGGTCGAAGGTAAGCACGCAGCACATCCAAGAGCATCTGAGAGTGACACACGCATCCGAGATGCTCTTATTCTGGAGGGAGGGACCCTTGGAACGTGGGTTCAGTGTTACACGGGCTCCTGGACTGACATCCAGAAAAACTGATTAGTGGCATCTGGGGTAACACGTCCAAAGAGATGATGAATTTCAACTGCTCCCTCCAGAGGACAAAGGCCATTAAAGAAGAAGTAAGCTTCTGACAACAAAGGGAGAAGGGCCGCGTGCTCCCCCTCCACGGGCGTGGGGCTGTCTCCCACGTGCAGCCCCCCCAGCTCTGCAGACAGAGCCCCCGCCCCCCCCCGGCCCCGCGCCTCCTCCACACCGTCTGCTTCTCGGGGGCTGATAATCAGGTGTTTCTGCCTCGCACCAGTAAACCGACAGGGCACCACCGACCCGGCCGTGTAAGTGGGAGCTAAGCAGGGTGGGGTGTGGGTCAGGAAGCATGGGCGCCCGGGACTCAGGTCAGCAGGCTGATTCCCGCAGAGCCAGGAAGCCAATCAAGTGCGAGTTTCCAAGTAATCCCGCGGGGACGCCCTGCTCTGAACAAAGGCGGTGACAGAAGATCTAAGAAGGCATCAACATGACGTCCTCTCGGTAGAGACGACGTCCAGAGGGGACCGGGAGAGAGCAGTGCCAGCGCCCCTGGGAACAGCGGCCTGGTGCCCGATTCCGAGAACAAAGGCCCCTTTCTTTATTTAAACCAGAGGTTCGACAAGTCAGATCGAGGCCCACGCGTCCCAGCGAAGCTCCTGCAGCACGCCTCACCATAGTAGCACGGGGCCGCTACTTCCACCCGACTCACTCCGAACCAAGGCGTGTGCGTCAGAGTGCCTTCGGTGCAGAGCCCGCTCTGATGAGGAGGTCGTGCCAGGAGGGGCCGCACGAGCGCCGTCTCTGCGGGCCTGCCTGCCCTTCCAGCCTCAGCCGGAGTCGCTTACCAACTGGCTTAGAGCTTGCTCAGATTTTCACCAGCTCGGCTGCCCCATCCCTGCCCTCTGTCCACACCGCAGGCAGGGACCTGGGACACGCGTACCCTGGCCAAGTGCCGCATCAGAAGGAAGGGAACTACAGAGGCACAGAAATGCAGTGCACAGACACACACTTCCCACGAGCTCCGGGGAGCGCCTTCCGCGGGGCGTCGGGGGCTCTGGCAGCCAAGAAGCCTCGGCGACAGCTGCGTCCCCCACATCTAGCTGCAGGTATGACAGATTAGGGCCGGAGGAAAGGCAAGGGCATGAATACAAAATGGTCTTTCCTAAATAGGCCCCTGTCCCACCACATGTTAAAACCAGCTCTGACGTGCTTCTAATTCCCTGCTACGGCTCTGGTTCTTGTCTCTCGGAACTTCAGGGAATTGTGCTTTTAAAACGAGGGACAGGGAGGTGAGGAAGTGAAGTGCAGAGGGGGAAGGGAGCACAGATTTCACTGTGGCACCGACCGAAGACGCAGTGTGCAGACAGATACCAGGACAGAGCAGAGAGCAGGAGGGATGGTTTCTGCGAGGCTCAGTTCACGAGGCCAGGCCCATGGCAGAACCTGGCAGAACACACTTCCTTCTCCTCCACGCGACGACAGTCTGTTACGGGGGGGCTGGGACGTTGGTGGGACAGTCCTGAGTACCAGTGAGCACGGCCGCTCGTGACCTACTGTGAACTCGGAGAAACTCACACAGTGGGATAGTCATGTTTCCCGTCGTGTGATTCCCAGAGTTCAGATCTCAATGAGAGAAAAGGAGACCCTGAGTGGGCTGCGGGGTGGCTGTTCCCAGAGTGATGGGTGCCAGCGGAGATGGCAGGATGGTGTCGAGATGTGCACGCACCCAGTTTTAGCAACAGTGTGAGGTCAAAACCAGCAGTGCCTGAGAAAACGAGACCAGGGCAGGATTTCCGCTTAATGGTCACAAGAGCTCACGGCCCCTCACAAATTCCGCAGCAAGTTCACTGGGCACGTCCACTTTCCTCCACACGCCTCAGGTCCTGGCGTGATGGACTTCCCACCCACCAAGTGCAGAAGATACTTAAAATATTCACAGCGCCTGGACAGTGCAGTCGGAGAAGGTCGCAACCCTTAATCTCGGGGTGGTGAGTTCGAGCCCCACGTTGGGCGTAGAGATGACTTAAAACAATAAATGAACATTAAAAAAACATTCTCGCATCAGACGCTCTCGTGTCAAAAGTAAGCTTCGGAATGAAAACACACCACGGATGTTGTGAATAACCGGGATCAATGGGAAAATCACTGGCACGTACGGATGCTTTTATGCGTTCAATCTACTTTTTCGTACGCGTTCCAAAACTAGTAAGTATATTTAAAAGTTCAAGGATCGAAATGCTACAGAAAGGCACCGATGGGGAAGGCGGCTTCTCGCCTCTGTCCCTGCAGGGCTGCCGAGGCGGCACGATTACACCTGAACGTGGAAAAGTGACATCGGGATATAAAAGGAAAATAAATGTTAAATAAAATGCAAGTTAAAGCCCCCCTCCACCACTACTGTAAGTGCTTTGTTAGTTTCTTACTGATTCTCCTGATGTTTCTTTATGCAAACCTAAGAAACAGGAACACAGAGACTGAGCCATCCTTTTCGTAAATGAGAGGACCACTCGCTCTATGTGAGGCGACCCTGCCACGCGGAGAGCGTCCTCTCTTCACGGCAAACGCGCAGCAGCCCGTCAGGAGGAGAGCGTGGCTTGTTCAGACCCACGCAGGGAAAGCTGTAAGTTCCCGCAAGTGACACGGCCCCATCACAGGACAAATGCATTTGCAGTCTAGACACTTTGCGCCCTAGCCACACAGCCTGTGGTAAGACAGCTGAGCGCTCTCCCATCTGAGAGGTGAAAACCCATATTCGGCGCCGTCCTACTGTGCACATCCCTTAGCACGGAAAGGACTGAGCACCTCCCCTACGCGTAAATAAGGGCCATTTGTATTTCTCTTTCTGGGAACTGCTAGATCATTCCCATCTTCTGACCATTTCCCTGCTGGATTGTCAGTGTTGTTTTTGAGTTCTTGGAGCTCTTCACATATCATGAAAGCTGGTCTTCCACCTGGGAGAGGAATTTTAAATACCACCCCCCATTCTTTCAGACTTTGTTCATGTATTTTCCCCCCATGCCAATGTTTTATTGCTCTGCAACCAGATCTATTAATTTTCAAAGATATCTAGACTTTAAGTCATGGTTAAAAAGGCTTTCATCACTCTAAGGTTAAAACAGAATTTACCTGGGTTTTCTTTTAGTGCTTTTATGGTTTCATTCTTTATATTTAAATAATTTTTTAAAAGTCAATTCTGGGGACACCTGGGTGGCTCAGTCGGTGAAGCGTCCGCCTTCGGCTCAGGTCATGATCCCAGGGTCCTGGGACTGAACCCCGCGTTGGGCTCCTTGCTCAACGGAGAGCCTGCCTCTCCCTCTCCCTCTGCTGCTCCCCCTGCTTGTGCTCTCTCTCTTTCTCGCTCTGTCAAATAAATACAATTTTTAAAAAAATAAAAAATAAAGTCAATTCCGGTGTTTGGGATGCACAGTTGGACAGCTAGCTACCCTAACACCAGAAATTCAGGAGCCCGTCATGCTTACTGAGCGGATATGAGCTGCTGACTCGACACTGCACAACACCCTGTGTACTCCGAGGCCCGTCTCTGCTGTGCCCGTTTGTCAGCCTGTCTGTCCGTGATCCAGCCCCACAACGCTTTTTATTCCTGAGGCTTTGTTGTAAGTTCTGATATCTGGCAGGTTAGTTCCTCGCCATTTTCGTTCCTATTCAGAGTCTCCCTGGCGATTTCTATTTATTTCTCCATAGGAAGCATAGAGCATGTCAGTCTATTTCTAGAAAAGAGGGAGGGAAAAAAGAGCCTGCTGGTAGTTTTATTGGGATTGTATTAAAGTATTAAAGTTTAAATTAATTTAGGGAACACTGACATACTGCTGACGACAAGTCCTTCTGTAAATAAACAGCGTACGTTTTTATTTGTTCTGGTGGATTTCTGTGTTCTTCGCGCTGCTTTACAGTCTTCTTCTCAGAGTGTTTTCACGTCTCAGGTCAGGTCTATGCCCAGATTTAGGGCTCTCTTGTCCATGGGGTGCACGTATCTTCACTGGTTGTTCCTGTGATTTCTGTTCGTTTATCGTGAGTCCCCCTTCCTCTAACATCTCTCATTAGCAGCCTGGCACTGACTGCCCTGGCACTTCCAGGGGCATCGAGTGCCAACCGTAGTGGTTTGCTCCTACTCTTCTAGTTTCTGTGCCTTTACTTTTGGGCTCTGTCTGTTAGCGGAGAGTGACTGTGGCTTCCCATTCTCGCTTGTTGCTCTCAGTGTCTCCCCACTAAGTCCGACGCTGGCTTCTGGGCTTAAATGTTAGAGGAGCAGCTGATGACGCGATCGTATTGTGCAGTTTTCTCCCCTCACGAGAAGATCGACGTCGGCCTTCTTCTACTGAGCAATGTCATCACCGTGACGGCTCGGCTTCTTGGGGGCTGATGTGGAACCAACCCCCACCCCAGGAGAAGCCCGTTCGGCAGCGCGCTGCTGTCCCTTCCATGTTCTGCTGGGTTATTTCCAAACACAGTATGGATGCAATGCGGTTTGCCTTTTTGTGTGACCTTTTCCCATTTTGTGTGTGGTGATGTATATAAAACATAAAATTTACCATTTTATCGTTATGTAAAGCATATGGCTTGGTGGCATTAAGGACATTCACACGGTTGTGCTTTTTAGGTTCTCCCATCAATGTTATAGTTGTCCCATAAACAGAACGGTGACGTTTGCCTTCATTTCACTGCTCTGGAGGGTTAGACGCTGCTGGAGCTCTCTGCCCCGGGAGCGCCGGGTGCGGTGGGTTCTGCCAAACGCCCTTCCCTGTTCCTTCTAGGGAAACAGGTGTGTCTGAGCCTTCTACTTCTTCTGGAGTCCATTTGATAAGTTGTATTTTCTGGAAATACAAGTTTGCTATATTCAAGTTATCGTTGCATTTTCAGAGAAGTGCAAAATAATCTCACGAACAACGTGTCCTCCTTCCTGTAGCTCTTCCTCACTGGTCCCAGTCCTGACCAAGCTTTGTCCTCTCCATCAGGTGAGCTGATTCTTCCCCAGTGAAACGGCTTTTTATTTACTGTTGAATTTTTGTATTTTTGCTTGCGAACTTGGAGAAAGTCCTTCTTGGATCTTTATCGAGCAGCCTTTCTCTGCATGCCTGGAGCTCCTGGGTTCCAGTGCCGTCCTAGCTGGTGGCTTACCCACTCTGCTTCTCTGTCGGGGGACGCAGGGAGTGAAGGTTGCCAAGGCTTCTCTGAATGTGGCTTTAGCTATATTCCATGGGTCGGAGGTGCAGTATTTTCATTATCTGTACTTTTGGAAACTACAACTTTGTTTTGTATTTTTCCTTTGACCCAAGATCGAAGGCAATTGTTTAAAAAAAATTTTTTTTTCTAGTTGGAAGGCCCACTTCGTTTTCTGATACTGTTATTCACCTCTGGTCCTACTATGCACAACGTCTGTAGTATTTCTACTTTTTGGAAATTCTTCAAGTTTCTTTTGTGGCCTAATATATGGTCAGATCTTGTACACAGAAATAGCGTTTATAACCAGCACACAGCGTTCCGTGCGTGTGGTCTGCCTTACTTGGAAGCCTACGTTATTCTTAACAAAAGCAGCAACAAGAGTTCCCGAATCACTGCCTCTGGGTTAGCTCTTTACACTCACCCCTGCTTTGCTACGCTCTCAGCTCTCTGAGGCCAAGGACCCTGTATGAGTACTCTTTATGGCCCCCGAATGTAGCACAGCCTGGTTCCTATCAGAGGCCCACTAAGTGTTTGCTGAATGAATAAAAAAGCCGATGTGTGCACAGAGAAGCATTATGACTCCTAATCATGGATGCTGATCACACCCTGTAACTGCTTCCAGTGTGGACGAGTCCATCCAGCCACCTGTGAAGGGAGGAGGCAACGAGCAGCCTAGCCAGGATGCCGAGGCCCAGCCTCTCCCTGCCGTGCCCTGCGGGCTTCCACCCAGACCCTGGAGCCCAGGTCACTGCCAGGTGCCACTCAGGTCCCGGGTGGCACCGGTGTCTACGCTGGTGCTTCCTGCAAGTTGCACTAACTCAGCCTTGACTTCAGGCTCCACACAGCAAAACTGTGGTTGCCCTTTTCCTGAAACACATGAGACTGGAGTCCTGCTCGCTGTGCTCTCGGGGTGCCCAGCATCCCTGTCCTCATCCTCGCTCTGATCAGCTCTGTAGAGCCAGCAATTCAGCCCAGCCTAACAATGAATCATGGGCCCCTGAGTCATTACCCAGAAAAACAGCCTCTCTCAATTGCCCTTGGCATCGGGCTGACGCTTCATGTCCTCTCACCAGGAAGTCCCCTGCAGCCTGAGTCACTGAGCCCATTCATGCTGCAACAGGGTGATCTGTCACCTCCCCACCCGCACCCAGTCCTGTCTGCCCGCAGGGGCCTGACGGCCTGATGGGGAGCAGCAGTGACAGCCCCCTGCTTCCTCCTTCTGCTTTTCATTTCACTCCTGGAAATCCAGAGCCACCTGAAAACAACGGTCTCCCTCCTGCCAGGACAGACAGACAGACTCACGACAGGGCCTTGTCCTGGGCAGATGGCCTCCAGGACCTCAGCCAGTGCTGGAAGGGGCAGCCCTGGCTCCTGTGACGTGAGGGTGGGGGATCTGCTCTCTGGCTCCTCGAGGGTGGCCCTGGATCTCCCCCAGAGCAAAGCCCACTCTGAGGGCCTCTGAAATGCAGATGCCTCATTAACCAGGATGATGGCAAGGAAGAGACCATTCTGCAGGACAATAAAAACAGCACCTCGAATCCACTTAGACAGCACCTCCTTGCTGACTACAGCTTCTCCGTGAGACGTGCAAACATGTGCTCCCTGATGCCGAGATTTCTTTTCTGCACTTTATAACCTATAGCTTGGAAATTAAGTGGACCACCGAAGCAATTCGATTATTGATACCAAAATGAGCAGGCAGGAAGGACAGGTAACATTCATCAAGCACCGACAGCAAGCCACACATGGGGCTGGGGCTTTCCTGTGGACCCGGCCTTCGCTGCCCGAGCACCTGCTGTGACAGCAAAGCCACGGGCTCGCCTGCCTGCAGGGGGGCGAGTTGCAGGGCAGGTGGCGGGTGCAGCAGGGAAACCGAGAGAGAGAGGTACACAGAATCCTGGGAATGCAAAAACAAAAAAAAACTCCAACACCAAACCTTATCAAATAAGCCTAAGCCAGTAATGAGGGAGAGAAGAAGAATGATACTCAGATTTAAAAAAAAATTAATGAAAGTGAATAAAGGAATCGTGGTTGACCTGGGACACAAAGCAGGTCATGTAACACAAATCCCAGTGAACCACAGTGACCTTCATTCCAGAGGAACGGGATGGAAGCGGAGGACGGGGTAACACCTGGAGATACCGGCAAACACACCCCAGGCAGGCAGGTGGTTGGGGTCCCATACTCGGTGATGAATCAACCTTGAGAGCAGGGATCCCTGCCGTGAGGTGACAAGAAGGCCCTTCAGCTCTGCGGTCTTCCTCCCTGAACCCATCACCCAACATCAGACATATCCTGACAGAGGGACGGCCCCAGAAACCGTCCCCAGAACTGCTGTCCCCCAAATCAGGGACGTGAGTGACAGCTCAGCCCAGAGTTGCCTGGGGAGACATGAGGACCCGACAGAGAGGAGAACCAAAGAAAGCTGAACAGAGTGTGGACTTTGGCCAATAATGACAGTGTGTCAACACGGATTCCTTAAGATGCTAACAACAGGGGAAGTGGGTGTGGGCTCTGCGGGGGCTTTCCTTACTATCTTTGGTTTTCTATAAATATAACCTGTTCTCAAAATCAGTTTCTTAAGACAAAACCCGTAGTAACAAGGCATTCAGAGACAGAGACAGACAAGCTGCTAGCATAGGAGTGACGTCTGCCCTGGTCCCGAGCGGGCCAGCCCCTCACGGGCACCGGGCCGTCAAGACAGCAGGTTCGGGACTGCAAACTCTCTGGCCGTCCTGGTCACACTCGGATCCCGGTGACGCGAGTCATCACAGGATGGATGAGAAAGCTAAACCCGCTCATTCTGTCAATTGAGTTTTGTGTGTGAGCCTGGAGGGGGCGGTGGGAAGGGGGGGCGCAGGTGCAGGAAGAGAGGCTGGTGGCGTCAGAGCCGAGGCGCGGAGACGGGATTACTGTGCAGAGAAATCAGCATGAGTGCTGGGACAGGGCAGGGGAACTCGCACAGGCTCGGGGGGCAGAAAGAAGACCCCGCTCCTCTCTGACCCGCTTCCGCTCACAGTGCGTTCTCTCCGGGCCTCACAACAGCATCACACATACTGAAGCCCCCGTACCCCCAAATGTGGACTGACTTCCTAAGTATGGCGCAGAACGTTCCAAATTCACGGACATTGTGCCCTCGACCCCCTGGCGACTCTGTAAATAACCTGTATTAACTGTAACTTGAACTGCATAGTAACGGTGTGTGTGAAGAAACCCCAGTTAGCGGCAACCTAGCTTACAGGAATCTTTAAGTGACAAAGGATAAGGGGGGTCTGAGGGACTGACTAGAGCTACCGGCACCCTCCCGCAGGTTCGGGCACATTCTACGCACTTTCCCATCCTGCCGCGATCGCACTCTTGACGTGGGACCCCAGCCCACAGCCTGGAGGACAATTTAAATGAGCATTCTGCAGCGTGTGCGCTCTCCCTCTCCCGCCCCTGTGCTTGTCTGCACTTCCGGACAGTTGCAGATGGCATGACGCTTCGCCTGGAGACTTTCCTAAGAAAAGGGACATTCTCTTACATAACCACAAAACCACGATCGCTCTCAAGAAATGGAGCTTTGATACCGCACTGTCACCCGATATTCAGTCCATATTCAAATTTCTCCCAACTGTCCCAACAGGGTCCTTTGCAGCTCTTGGTCTGGGGTCTGGGATCCAGACCAGCACTCACTGTCGTGCATCGTGAGTCTTCATCTGGAATAGTCTCCCCACATTCTGTTGTCTTTCTTGGGTTGAAAATCTAGAAGGACAGTACAGTTGTCCCCAGACTGTTCTACAATTTGAAATTCTTATCAGCTCTACTGAGGTCAAAGCGATATTCGACAACTGTGCACATTTACAAGCACAGGTTTTGGTAACTGTGGATATACGTGCACGCCCGTGAAGCCACGTTACAGTCAACCACGGGAGCTCTGCCCTCAAGTTTCCTTGACGCTTGGGAATCCCCCCTCCCCAGGCAGCAACTAACCTGCTTTCTGTGACTATAGTCTGCACTTTCTAGAACTTTATGTAAATGGAGTCGTACAGTATACACGCTCCTTTTCCTGGTTTCTTTCACTCAGCATAACCATCTCGGGGCTGGTGTAGTCTTTCTTCCCGCAGAGCAATGTTTCGCAGCAGGGACAGATCACTGCTGACGCGCTCACTCACAAGTGGACGGTCACTTGGGCTGTTCCCAGCGTTCAGCTACCACAGATAAAGCTGCTGTAAACACTGTGTACGATTTTTCATGGACATGTGGAACATAGCCGCGTTCCTCTGAAGCTGTGCCCACACAGGACGGTCTTCTCGTTTCGGACACTCGAACCGCGGTGTGCTGGCGTCTCACTGGTTTCACCTGCCATTTGCAGAACAATGTGCGGCATTTTTTTCTGGTGCTTCTTTGACGGCAAGCTACTTCCTTAGCGAAGTGTCTGTTCAAACCCTTGGCGCATTTTTTGGTCTGTGTGTTTGTTCTCATATTGAGTTCTGAGAGTTCTATGATCTCACTATGAGTTTTTATCAGATAAATGATTTGCAAATATTTTCCCATTTTGAGCTAATTTTTAATGTGGTACCAGGTGCAGACTGCAGCTCACTTTTTTGCATATGGATGTCCAACCCTCCCAGCACCGCGGGGTGAAAAGATCTGAGTGGTCTGCACCTTTGTTGAAACTCAGTTGACCCTGTATGTGCGGGTCTACCTCCTGACCGCTCACTGGGTTCCATGGGTTTATCCATCCATTTTGATGCTGCTTTCGGTCCTACTATAGACGTAGGTAAGTCTTGAAATCAGGTGGTACTAGTCCTTTACCTTTGTTCTTCCTTCCTTCCTTTCTTTTTTTTAAAGAAAGTTGTTTTGGCTATTCTAGGTCCTTTGCATTGCCTTGTGGATTTCAGAGTCAGGACCCGTGATGACGGGATCTCTGTTTATCCAGATTTTCTGTAATTTCTCTCGTCAGTGGTTAGTGGCTTTAAGTATACAAATCTT
This sequence comes from Ursus arctos, assembly GCF_023065955.2. Lineage (NCBI taxonomy): Eukaryota > Metazoa > Chordata > Mammalia > Carnivora > Ursidae > Ursus > Ursus arctos. The sequence goes on from NW_026622919.1 coordinate 1,972,183, forward strand.
GTGTCTCTTTTCCTGGGATTCATCCCTAAGTATTTCATATTTTTGATACCGTTGTAAATGTTTTTTATTTTAATTTCAACTTTTCAAGGTTGATTAATAATAAACATAAATAAAATAGAGTTTTGTGTGTTGACCTTGTAACCTGCAACTTTACTAACTTCACTCATTAGTGGTACTAGGTTTGTGGGTTTCGTTTTTTCTGTTTTTTTGTTTTTAATAGATTCAACCAGGTTTCTACAAAGAGAATCATGTTGATTGAAAAGAAAGACAGTTATGCTTTTTCCTTTCCAACCTGGACGCCTTTATTTCTCTTGTACTGTGTGCGGCTTCCAGTACCGCCGGAGAGAGGTGACGAGGGTGGCACCTCGTCCTGCTCCTGATCTTAGCGTTCAGACTCGCACGTGTGATGCTGGCTGCAGCAGTTTCTGCAGACGCTGCTCGTCATGCTGAGGAAGTGCCCCTCCGCGACTGGTTTGCTGAGAGCATTTGAAAAAAGTCTGAAACAGGTTTCAGGTTGTGTCACATGCTTTCTTTGTGTCATCTCTGAGAACGAGAACATGGGTTTAACTGTTGTTAATAAGGTAAATTACAGTGAGTTTTCCAGTCGTTCAACTGCCTTACATTCCTGAAATAAGTCCCGCTAGGTCATGAGTTATCAGCCTTCCTAGATGTGGCTGAATTTGATTTACTGAAGTTGCGTTTGGAATGTCTGCGTCGGTCCTCACGAGGGACGCTGTCTGGATGTGGCATCGGGATACTCACTGCTGGTCTCACACGACGACACGGGACGGTGCTTCTCTGCCAGCCATTTCCTCAGCGAAGTGCCAGAACCCACCAGTGAAGCCACCTGACCTGGAGCTTCTCTGCAGGAAAGTTTGAAACGACAGGTCCAATTTCCTTAATAGACTCACTTCCTAAGTGAGAAGCTCTTGTCATTCAAGAATGTACTTGAATGTCCCGGCACTGAGACGTTCATAATAGTCACTTCCTGTTCCTTTAATGTCTCTAGAACCTTCCGGGATGCCACCTCTCATTCCTGATTTGGGAAGTGGTGTTTGTTTCTCTTTCTGTGCAGCCACTCAGGGAACAGGATGGAGGTACCTCAAAATATTAAAAGCAGAGCGGCCCTCCGGCCCAGCAATCGCACGGGGTGTGTAACCAGAGGAAAGGAAGCCTGGACCTGGGTGGCGGCGTTACTCATTTTATTGACCTGCTCTAAGAACCAGCTTTTGGTGGGATAGATTTTCTCTGCTTTTCTGCTTTCTTTTGCATTGATCGCCACTGTGATTTTTATTTCTTTTCTTTTACTTCTTTTGGGTTTAATCTGCTTTTCTTTTACCAACAGCTCAAGGTTGAAGCTGAGCCCAATAATTTAAAACCTTCCCTCTTCACCAACACCTACACATAGAACTGTAAGTTTCCCTCTCACGCTGCTCAGCTGTGCCCCACAAATCCTGATATGCTGTTCTCAGTTCCCTTCCATTCAAGGTATTTTGTATTTCCCTTCAGGCCCTTCTGAAAAATATTTACTAAACAAATTTTATTTCACTGATTTAATTTTTTCATATAAATGTTCATGTAACAAATTGTAATAAAGTATATCAGTATAAATTATATGTTGCATTATAGGCACATAAATATTCTTTCTAGCTTTGATTGATAATGGACAAGCAAATACACACGATTTTTGTATATTCAATATAATAGTGTGATACACACCCATGCTGTGAAATGATCACCACAATCAAGTTCTTTGTTTTTTGGTGCGATAAGAACACTAAAGACCTACCCTCGGCATCTTTCGAGTGCACAACTCAGTACTGTTACTACAGTCGGCACGCTGTACGTCAGCTCCCCGGACCGACAGAGACCTGCAAGTCTATACTCTTCTGCCCACGTCTCCCCATTTCCGCCACCTGCGGCCCCGGAAACCACGGTCTCCCTCTCTGGCTCTGTCAGTTGGACTGTTTTAGATTCCACAAATGAATGAGGTCAGGCGGTATTTGTCTTTCTCTGTCTGGCTTACGTCACTTACCACGGTGCCCTCCAGGTTCAACCATCTGGTCACAAACGGCAGGATTCTCTTCATTTTTAGGGCTGAGTAGTATTCCAGTGTGTGTACTTTCTTTATCCATCACCTGTTGATGGACACTCCAGTTGCTTCCATGCTTGGCCACCCTGAATGACGCTGCCGTGAACATGGGGGTGCAAGTCTCTTGTCGAGGGAGGATTGCATTTCCTCTGCTTCAATGCCCAGCAGTGCGAATGCTGGGTTGATCAGCGGTTCCAGTCTGAGTTTTCTGAGGAAGCTCCACACTGTCTTCCACGGTGGCTGCCCCAGGTCACGCTCCCACCAACAGTGCTTGTCTTGTCCCCTTTTCTCCACCTCCTTGCCAACTCGCTAACTCCTGTCTTTCTGATGGTGGCCAACCGGACCGGTGTGAGGTGGTGTCTCACTGGGTTTTGATGTGCATGTCCCTGGTGACGAGTGATGCTGGGCATCTGTTCATGTGCCTGTTGGCCATCTGGATGTCTTCTTTGGAAAAATGTCTATTCAGGTCTTCTGCCCATTTCAAATTGGATTGTTTGGGTTTTTGCAATTAAGTCGTATGCGTTCCTTATATATTTTGGATATTAACCCCGTCAGACAGATGGTTTGAAAGTATTTTCTCCCATTTCACAGGTTGCCTTTTTATTTAGTGAACTGTTTCTTTTGCTATGCAGAAGTTTTTAGTTTGAAGTCCCATTTGTGTATTTTATAAATATTTAAACCTACACATATTATCTTACATAAATATTTATATTACTTATATAATTTATTTATATAACACCTATATTTTTCAATATTAAATATTCTATATATTTTATACTTACATTACATATTAAAATTTTATTTTAGAATTTAATCATTTAAAATGATTTATTTGAAAGTGTGCTGCTTAGTCTCTGAGTGTTTGGAAGTTTTCCTATTACCCATTGTTGACTGTTTGACTCCACTGTGGCTGCAGGACACGCCGTAGGATTTCACTCACCTAACTTCGAGGAGGTCTGTTCCACAGCCACGCTGCGGTCCACGCTCCTGGCGCCCGGAGAGGGTGTGTGTTCGGCCACCGCCACGTGGGGCATTCTGCACAGTCAGCTTTGGTCTTGGGGCCACGGGCTCCCTCCTCACTCCTTCCCTCCTGCCTGCTGTGCTGTTTACTGAGAAAGGAGCCTTGACTTCTCCGAGTACGACGGTGGGTCCTCTACTCCTCCCGGCAGCCCCGCTGGGTTTCCTTTCCTGTGTTCAGAGACGCTGCCATTACGTGGATCAGTACTTAGGACGGTCCTGCTCTTGGTGCGTGGGGTCCGTGAGCACTGTGTGTGATGACGTTCTTTACCCCCTGCGATGCTCTCTGCTCCCAAACCTGCTTTGGTATCAACACGGGCATCCCGGCCGTCTTCACTCAGTGGGAACATGGAACGTCTTCTGCTTTTACCCCAGTTGTGTCTTGATATTGGACGTGCACGTCTCGCAGGCGGCACACGGTTTGTTCTTGCTTTTTAGGCCAGTCTGACCATCTCTGCTTGTACCTGGGTCATTAGACGAGTTACACTGTGATGCAGATATGGTGACATGCACGCCCATCAGCTGTGTTTCTATCTGTCCCATCTAGTCTCTTACCTTCTTTCCTCTGTGTTACTTGTACATACTTACGACGTCAGGTTCTGGCTTGTGCTGGCTAGCTGGCCGTCTACGTACCCGTATAAGTAAAACCGTGATGGCGCGAAGGCGCGCGCACTCCTCCTCCTCACGCTCTCCTCCGGTGGCAGCACTTCACATGAAGCCTCAGAAGCTGACAAGAGCATTTCTCTAATTTCTTCCCCACCCGTTTTGCTACTGTGACCACACACGTTGCAGACCCCACAGTGCACAGCGATTACGGGTGGCGCGTCCCTTCAGTGTTGCACGCCTTACAAAGTCCTTACTCTGCCCCCGCTTTTAGAGACACTCTCACCGGGCACAGTAGGCCAGGCCGGCGGCTTCTCTTTGGGGATGTTAGGGCGCCAGCCCACCGTCCCCTCCTGGCATCGTTCCTGGCCCGTAACCCACCGTCTTCCTTCTCTTCGCTCCTTTGTTCTCCTTTATTGGCTGCTTCCGAGTTCTTAAATTTATCCTGTTGTTAAGCAATTAGATTATGACTTGGGGTGGTTTTCTTCATGTTCCTTGTACGTGGGGTTCACAGTGCTTCCCGGGTCTGTGGGTTTGTTGTTTCCATCAAACTGGGACATTTGGACATTTCTTAGCCACCATTTCTTCAAATATTTTTCCTGCTGGGCCCTGCAGGGGCTCTGAACGCACTTACGTTACGTCACTGGCAGCTGTCCCACGGCTCAATGATGCCCCTTAGTTTTGTAAAAATTCTCTGTCCTCGCGGTGCTGCGTTTGGGCCGCTGTGGTTGCTAACTTTCTTCTGCGATGTTTAGTGGGCTGTCGATCCCATCCAGCATGTTTTCCAGGTCACGCTGGGGCTGACCTTTGCAGTACGTTCAGTGGGCCCCTTGACGCCTTCTGTGTCTCAGCAGAACTTTTTATGCAGAGCAGACTTCTAGCAACCATTTCCATGTCCTTGTCGGCTACTTGTAACACCATGAGGCGCCACAGTGGGTTCCGGTGGGCGTCTTCTCCTTGTTGTGGGTCAGTCCTCCCACTTCAGCACATGTCTGGTCCTTTCTGCTTGGGAGCAGCAGGTGCAAGGTAACGTGGCACACAGGTGATCTGGAAAGAGAGCCTTCTGGGGCCAGACTCCTTGGGGACAACAGGAAGGGCCTCCTCGTTGTGCCTTCTGTCCCATCAGTGTCCCCACAGTGTGCACTACCCTCGGTCAAACGGCACAGACCTGTCCAACCCTGTTTCTCTTCCTGGAATCCCTCTCCCTCCTTCTTCCCAGATACATCCTGCCTTCCTTAAGCCCAAAGTGATTCTTGACTCTCCCTGAGTCCTTCAGGGACCCCTCTCAGGATGGCACAGTGTGTACTCAACACATGCCTGTGACTTAAGGGGGGGCCCTGGGCTTGCCCCTCAGCTGGGGTCCAGCCTGAGTGGGCCACCCCACCCTCAACCCCCGGGACGTGCCCCGAGGGCGAGGCGGGGCCCGGCGCACCGCAGACCTCAGTCTGTGCTCTGCGCAGGCTTTGATCCTAAGCGTGGGCATTCTGTGTGGAAACACCGTGCACTCTGACCCCCCTGGTGGCCATGCCAACGACTCAGGGGGCTCTGCACACAGCACAAGAGCCACAGAGGCCGGCAGCGACCCAGCATGACGTCCAGCCAGATGTCAAGAAGGGAGGGGAACAACTCCCCAAAAGCACACGGAACTTTAGTTTCTGGAAAACTACCTGAGTGATCATGAAAAGGAAGGGTGAGGTAGACGGCCCTCAGTCTCAACCAGAAATATGTCAAAATGTCTCTCAGTGGGATGACTGCCTTTAAATAAATCGGGGCAACAAGCTGGTTAAGAAACGAGCTCGCTGACAGGTCCCTGGCGCCTGCAGGCGTCGACAAGACCACTGCAGGCGAGGGCATTTCCGGCGGCTGCAGGAGCAGCTCCGCAAGCATTATGAAACGTGCAATTCATCAGCACCGTGCAAACAGAAAATGCACGGCCCTGACATGTTCGTACAGCCGGGGCGCGAGGGAGCGGCAGCAGGTGTGCTCGCGGCTGAGCGCTCGCATCCGGGCACCAGAGACGAGCAGGCCCCTGGAGACGGATGGGCCCGGGAGGCGGTTTCTAGCGGATTCCTTATGCCAAAGTACGATGACCACTTAGATCCCAAGAGAACACGGCAGAGAGGTGCAGCTCAGAAGGGCTTTTCACATACAGAACAAACACTGAAGTAAGAATAGATACTCCTAGGACTAAAAATAAACAGTCTGGTTCCAGGTACGAAAGGTCCTAAATATCTGGTAAGGACAACAACATGGTGACTTTCCCGCACTCCGGCAGCGCTCGTGGCCCAGTGGCGGGGAGGCGGGCTCGGGTGGCACCCTCTTCTGCCCCTCTCTTTCGATGGGCTTTGGTCTGAGCTGGGCCTTCCATGCACCCAGGAACTGAGTAACAGTATCGATACGTTTCCAAAGGTGCCGTACAGAAGACAAGGCACTGGCAGAGAGAAAGTTTCCGAGTAACTCTCTGGAAGAGCCCTCTGTTCACATAGTTGGCTCTTTGGCGAAACGTGAAGGGCAAAACAGAAACGACCAAAAGGCACAGCCTCCTCACCCACAACGACAAGCTTTCGGATCAGCAAGAACAGGCTTCCGTGTATCCGATACCAGCCGGGCAGATGCGAGACTTACACTTTCATTCCTTTCATTCTAGAATTTCCAGGGCAGCTTTCCAGGTCATGCCTCTCATCTTGGTCCCACGCTGCTGGAAGCACGGCGGCAACAATTTTACAGAGGGGCAGGCGACGGGAAGTGAAAGCTCGCCCAAGTCAACGAGGGCAGCAGGACTCAGACTCAGTTTTTTAACTCTTAAATCTAGTGTTTTGGTCAATCTTTCAAAGAGGTCATCGCTTATCTGAAGTTAGTTCAATGGAAAGAAAGGTAAATATTTTGTCAGAACATACAATGTTCTGAACATCATCGTGAAGCTGACAAGCAACGGAACATTCTGTGGACACAGCTGTGTGCAGGACACCGAGCCCAAGAAGCATCAGGGCTGAACGGAGGTCAAGATTAGCCTGGGAGGCACCGACGGGGAGGGAGGGCGCTCACAGCACCAAGAAGGCCGTGGCGCCCAAGCACACCCAAGGTGCGCGGATCACCACGTCGGATCAACAGCGTGCGTGAGTCCTGGCTGGTACCCCTAGACCAGGAAACGTCCCGACGCATGCGGACAGAGCCACCTTGCTGGCCTTGTCTGCAGCAGTATGACTGAGTGTGCAGAAAGGCCAAGAGAACCTACCATCCACGGCCAGAACTGCAAGATTCAACGGCTGCCACTCGAGATCGATACACGAAAACAGGCTCCTTTACATCAGCAATAACCGAATGCAGCGTGACAGGGGACCGCCACCACCCGGAAGTGCCTATGAGGTGACACGTTTGCTGGGCACGCCCGCGACACACGCATCCTCGTGCAGCCGTCACCCAAGGCTTGGGCCTCACAGCAAAGCTCTGGCTGCCTCGGGGTGTGTGGGTGGCCGCAGCACCCAGGTGAGAGAGGACCCAGTCCCACGGCAGCCTGGAGCTGCAGGGCCTTGTTCACCGGACAGCAGAAGGTGTCGTGAACAGAGAACAGCATGCAGGACCGAGAGTGAGAGCCCGAGAAGGCCACCTGGCCGTGCCCAGACCTCGAATGCCCAACGGGTGTGGCCAGGGAGGGGGCTGGCTGGGTTGGCTCTGGTGACCAGCAGGAGGGCTGGCAGGGTAGGAGCCCACTCCCCTCCCCGCCCACTGAACCCCTCAAGCAAGCGACCATCTGGCCATCTGCACTTCCTCCCCATCTCCACATCTACGGTTCTTTTCAAGCTGACTGCCCCGTGTCATGGCCTCTTCTGGGGGTCTCTGCTCCCCGCCCAGCACCCACCTTCACTCTGGAACCCCCTCAGGGTTCTGACTCAGACCTCCAGCCTCGGGAACCTTCCTTCACTCTCCTTTTGTGGCTCTTCTCTCTCCATTTCCCTACCGCGGTGGGGGGTGGGGAGGGCATGCCAGCAAGGTCACCGGGCACAAGAGGTTCCCCATCTCCACCCCTCAGGCGTGGGTCCTCCTCACCTGGGGTCTCCGGAACAATCACCCCATCACATCCGCCCCTCTCCCAACCCTGGCCCCCCTGCCCAGCGGCCCCCTCCTCAGGTGACCTACAATCTCCTCTAGACAGAGGCCAGACATTTAAAAACCACAGCTTGGATCCTGCTGGATCTTTGCTCCCGAGTCTTCAATGGCTCCTCTCGGGGGCTGAAGGGAGTGGGGCACCTTCCACTTCGAAGGCTTCTGGTACGTGCCTCCAGCACCTCAGCCCAGTGGGGCCATCTGCCCTCCCTGTCCCTCTGTCCCTCCTGCAAACTGTCTCTCCCACGTCTACACCCATTGATGCCCCTCGAGCTAAGGGTTCCCAGGTCCCCCACCTTCATGGCACAGCCTCCCGTGGCACAGCGGCTTCCTGATTGCAGCAGGTGGGGAAGACCTACTGGCCGTGAGCCTGTCCAGGACCACTGCCCTCTGTGTCCCCTACAGCCTTCAGTATGGTCCGGCCCAGCCCTCCGTGGGGTAGAGTCGTGACTGCAGCCCTGCAGGCATGAGGACAGGGAGGGGGATGGCTCCTGGAGGGCAGAGCTGCAGGAAACTGTCCCTGAGGTCAGGGCAGGGGAGGGAAAAGCACAGGCTGGACACAGAGGGCCTGGTGAGGTCCAGGCAAGGCAGGGCCGAGTTTCAAGAGGGAAGTGGTCGGGGTCATATCCTACTGGAGGACTGGAGGGGATGGGGAGGAGGCAGCGTGCAGCTCAGGTGACCAGGACTGGGCCGCAGGGGGAGGCACCTCCCTTATTCTGGAAGGAGGTGGGGACCAGCAGTGCGTGGAGAAGGGGTGGGGGGAAGGGAATGGCACCGAAGGCAGAGGCTTGGGTGAAGGCAGGACAAGAAATGCGGGGTCGTCGCGGGGGGCGAGAGGACGCAGTATCAAGGCAGGTAAACGAGCCGCACTCGGCACCTCCGTGAGCCCGCCGCTCCCCACAGCCGCTGCCCATGCCCGGCCGGCGAACCCGAGGAGACCATCTGGCGCCAGAGCGCAGGACGCAGACTACTCACACTGTCCACGGCCAGGATCTTGGCCCAGATGAACACCAGCAGGGGCCGCAGCTCTCTGGCTGAGCTCTGGAGCAGTTTCAGCACGTAGGGGAAAATGCCCACAGACAAGGCCTGCGGAGAGAAGAGAGTGTGAGCGCGCCAGCTCCCGGGCGGCCGAGCGGCACAGGCGGCAGACGGCACGGCTCGGGACACCGCGTGGCTCTGCCTTCAGCGTGTGTGGGAACGTGAGCCGAGGGGCCTCCTCTGGACCTGCTCATCTCTGCATGCTGAGACGCTGCAGTGTTTTTCCAGCCCTGCCTGGTCTAGAGCCCACAGTTCATCTTGTGAGGAACACAGGGCTTCCCACCTGGGATCCCCTGGCCTCACCCTCGGCCGGCCTTGTTTGCTCTTGGCGGCAAAGCAGAGGGCCCCTTAATTGTGATCCTCACACTTCAAATCACAACACTCCTGCCCCGTTGGCTCCAACCTTCACATCTACCCTTCAGATCGACCTTCAGAGAAGGACTTGAGCCTTGGGATAGGCCAGTTTGCTAGTTAAGACAGGGAGCAGCTGCGGGTGTCCCTGGGGCCCAGATTCTGGAGGTGCATCACTCCGGAGGGGGGGCCTCTCTGATCTCAGGGCGGTGAGACAGAAGGTGGCTATCTCACAAGGACAGCTGGGCAGAGCCCAGTCAAGTCGGTCATCTCAGTACAGGTGCTCTGTCCTTATCTCCAATTTGTTGGAGTTCCGGAGATATGGCCAAGGGGTCCCCCTCCCCGATGGGTGGAGGGGTGTGACCCAGGCCAGAGGCCACTGGCGGGGCCTGTGTCCTTTTCTTTTGAAAGGCCTGTTTAACGAGAGACAAGCATCCTGTCTCTGGTTCGAGGAACAAGCATCCTGTCTCTGGTTCGGGCAGGTGGGTCCTCCTGGAAGGCCCAACCCATACCTGTTGCAACACCTCATCTGTCTAACACCTGTTACACTATCAAAATTTCCAATTAGCATAATCTTAGCTCTTTAAAAGGCCAAAATTCGCTTTTTGAAAGTTTACCGTATAGATAAAAATCTCTCTAAAATGTTATTACTACATGCTTCCCTGTCTTCTTAAAGAGCGTACGTGGTACACTGTGAGCCCTTCCACGATGACCGAGTGACACGGATTCGCACAAGTGGACACGCGCAGCCCACGCAGCTCGGGAGTCACACGAGACCCTCCCGGTGATCGACACGCTCTAAGTCATTTGCGGCCCAGACCCCCCAAGTGCGAACCGTCCAATGGTGGGTGAACGAGTCTTCCTAATTCTTAGGCCTTTCTTATCCTCCTTCAACCTTGGACGATCAATTCTCACTCTGTCGACATTATACAATGAAAAAACTTGAATATACACAAATGGAGCGACAATGATATGCTGCCCTCCCATGTGCTGGTCACTTGGGTTCAGTGACATGAACCCGACGGCAGGGCGCTGGCGTGCCCGCCCACGTGTCCTCCTGGAACACCTGCAGCACATCGTGCAGGCCACACACTTTCCTGTGTAAACACAGTCTTTACATCTGAAAAATACAGTCTCTTATAAAAGAACCACCACGTGCTGTTACACCTAAAAAATGAAGTTACCCTTTAATAACAAAACACTCAGTTCATGTAAACTTTCTAACTGTTTCATGAATGTTAATTTTCGAACTTTGACTCCCAAGCGTTGATTTGCCCACAGAACCAAGACCGTCCACATACTGCAGCTGGGGCAGGGCTCTCGAACTTCCCACCACCTGTAGGTTCCCTATCGATACCGCCTTTCCTGGTGATGTAGTTGCTGGAAAATGGGCCACTGTTTGATCTTACTTCCGTCAGTGTTTTCTGTTTTAGATGGCTGTTTCCACTCTTTTGCAGAACGAGTCAGCAGAAAGGTGCTTCCCGAGAGTGCTGAGCACCAGTGTAAAGTCGGCGCGTGGCTGTGTGCCCGCCACTCGGCCAACTCAGGGGCACCCCGCTTCTTGGCTCAGGCTGGGGTGAGCAGGGGGCAACACTTTCTGTCTGCAGAGGTGAAGCCTCATGGCGGACGGGAACAGAGGGCAGAGCAAACCCTGGCACGCTGCAGGGACGGAGGCTGCATGGCGTGTGTTCCTCGAGGGCCCCGCGGGCTGGCCGGCCGACCCACCCCACACACAGTCCCCCTCGACGGCCGGTGGCGGTCACTCCTGGGTTGTGAGGCACGTCCTCGGCCGCACCTGGGAGTCTTGTCGGCCCCGCCCTCCCCCAGGTCCGTGCCGGACTCACGTACCAGGCTCACCGCCCAGGGGCCCAGGTCCAGGAATCGTCCCAGCAAATCCAGGGCTCTCAGCCGGTGCACCTGGCTCAGCAGCACCTGAGGAAGAAGAATAAGGCGGCGTCACCGCAGAGCCGGGGCACCACGTGCCAGGCCACGGGGCCGGCCGAGCAAGCTCACACCTGCCCCTGGCTTCGCGTCCTCATGCACCTGCGGCAGGGGCTCCTTTCTCTGCAGTTCTGCTTTTCTCATTAACAGCTAAAATATGTGCCCTGTTGAAAGTATTAGAACAAATACTTTTTAGCTGCGTTTAACCTAGACGATGATGATCCATTACAGCATTTCTCCTCCCTTTCTTACACTAAAGCAAATACCGTGGTTTTGCGTCTGCATCACCCCGTGCACACCTCCGCAGCGTTTGCTTTTTCAACTCCTACCCAGTTGTTGCTATCATCAACCGTGCTGTGATACATGTCCTAACAGGCATCTTTCTGCACATTTACATGGTTCTTCCCCGGGACAAACCCAAGGGTCGGAGCTGTATACGCTTTTTATTACTGCATTATCCCTTGGTTGAATCAGCTTGACCCCCAGTGAGACGCAGGTGGGCGCTCTCTCCCTGGGTCTTTGTGGATCACAGGACACAGGATGAGCTTGCCGTGCGCGCTCTGGTGATGTGACCTTGGGCAAATTACTTGACTTCTCTGAACCTGAATTTCTTAATTCTAAGAAAGGACAACACAAAGAGGAACCCTGGAGGTTTAACAGATACCAGATTAAGAGCTCCTGGGCACCAGAAGCCCATGCCAATACAGCAGGTAAAAATTGCCCTTGAATCTGAATTACCTCAGCTGCAAGTGAGGCTGATTATCTTCCGTCACGGGGTAAGTGGCTATTTCTCTAGTAAACTGACCATGTGTGTCCTTACTTTCCTACTTAAAAGTTTGGCTTTTCCTTACTGACGTGAAAGAGTTCTGTATAAAGAGTGTCTTTTTCTCTTGTTTTCTTTGTTACATCAGAGTTTTAGATTCCTTTTTTTTTTTTTTAAAGATTTATTTATTTATTTATTCGACAGAGATAGAGACAGCCAGCGAGAGAGGGAACACAAGCAGGGGGAGTGGGAGAGGAAGAAGCAGGCTTCCAGCAGAGGAGCCTGATGTGGGGCTCGATCCCGTAATGCCGGGATCATGCTCTGAGCCGAAGGCAGACGCTTAACGACTGTGCCACCCAGGCGCCCCTAGATTTCTAATGGGGTCACTTATGTTGACTTCTCCCTCATGGTCTTTACATTCGAGGCCACGGAGACCCCCAAAGGGATTCTTCTGTCTGCTGCTGCTCCCAGCCACCCAACGTGCATTCACGGGGCGCAAGAGGGGACAGCGGGGAGCCCCCTCCCCCATCAATCAGCTGCAGAGACAGACAGCCACACTGCAACAATCCTGTGATGGTGGGCACAGCTGTGAATCACAAGAGCCCCCACCCTCCCCGGGGTGCAGCCAGATCCCAGAGGGGAGGAGAAAGCTTGGGGTGTCTGATGACGGGCCCCGGCTGGGGATTTCCTAAGAGGAGCAGCAGTGAGCTGTCCGATGTGGTCGCTGAGGGGATGGATTGGCTGGAGGCTGGATGGAGAGGGGAACGGGGTGGACGTGACCTCGACTGATGGGGAGGAAGAGACCCAAGACGGCCGGGGACATGCCCATGGAAGCTGTTGGCCGAGGGAGAAGGCAGGTCGGAGGAGGAGGCTCTGGAAGAGAAGATGTGGAATGAGGCCAGAGAAGGACAAGCAGACAGGCCAGAGAGGCGAGGGTAGGTGGCCATCATGGGGTGGCACCCCTGGGGGTGGGGGAGTGGGGTAGAGGGATTGGCAAGGGAGGGAAGGCTCCGCTGGTGTCACCTGCTCCAGCAGGTTGGTAGCAGGACCCGAGAAGACAACCCCGGGGTACAGGGTGTGGATAGTGTTGGGGTCGGTAGGAGGGCACAGAGCAGAGTGGGATGGAACGGGGGTGAGGAAATGGGGCAGCCAGGGCTCCCGTGAGGGGCAAACATGGGCTGGAGGGAGAGGCAGGGAGGGGTCCTGACAGCATCAGGTCCCGAGAAGGACAGGCAGCCCAGGGGCTGGGAAGGGCAGGAGGAGAAGCAGCTGCTGGACATGGCCCCTGGAATGCTGTCTCACCTCAGTCGGCCCCTGCTCCAGACCCACGTCCACATCTCTGCCTCCAGACGGGCGCGGGCATTTGGGGGATGTTGAGTTCCTGATTAGGAACAGGGGAGGTGATGGGGGACCTAATCCCTCTCCCACTGAACTCGTGGCTAGCACCTGCCACTGCCGCCTGAGACTGGGGTCAGCAGGGCACAGTCGGCGGGAAGGTGAGTTTGGGGCCGCGCAGGCCTGGCTTCCGTCCTGTCATTTCCTGACAGTGCAGCTTGGAGCTTGTAACCTCTGGGGACCTCCGTGTCCTCAGCCAGAGGGGGCAGGCGATGACCTACGACTTGGGCTCATTTTCAAAGCTGAATGAGACAAGGTCCATGGAAGCACCTGGCGCGTGCCGTCCACCTCGAGGGCGCGTCCTGGACGCTGACTGCATGGCATGGGCCTGCAGCGCAGGACACCGCCTCTTCCACAAGCCACTCATCGACTGTCTTTGCTCTAAGCAAACAAAGCTGTCCGCGTGAGCCGCGCCTGGAGCCTAGGCTGTGAGTGCAGCTGCGGTCTGTCAACAGACGGCGGCCGCGAACGCTGGCGAAGCCTGCGATCTGGTTCCCTTTGTTATCTAAAACACCAACCGTGTCTTCCAGGGTAAACATTAGAGCGATGTGCGGTGGAAGGACAGGCAGCACAGGCCGGGAGACCTGGCGGCCAGCGGTGCGAGGCCCCACCGTGGCGGCGTCCCGGCAAACCCGCAGCGAGCCGGGAGCCCCGCTCACAGCGACGGCCGTGACACGATCTGCTGCCCCTCTGCTGTCCGTGCTGATGACACGTGGCTCGGCCTCCGGCAAGGCGGGACTTTGTGCTGTGACGATTCATGTTTTATGGGAAAATGAACACCGTCAATAAAGAGTCCCGGGGAAAATGTCAGGTGTTACATCGTTTTTCGGATTCCTTCTGTTCGTTTATATTTAAATAACTGACAGCTAATATAAATTAGAACTTATGTTAAAATAAGGACTGGCTTCTGTTTGTACTTTTTATTACTATCATTCCTGTTTGAGACGGGCCCGGGATCTGCGGACACCAGAGACAACTGGTGAACGGAGCGTTTCCATCTGTGGAGGCCCGAACTAAAGCTAAACTGCGGTGGCGCGAGCGCAGCTGTGGCCACAGCTCGTGAGTCTTGTGCACAGACGGCGCTCAGGCTCCCAGCCGAGGCTTCTCGGCGGGGCCGCGTCTTACGAAAGCAGATTCTCCAGCCCCAGCCCTGGCGGACCGTGGGGGACCCTGCGGGCCGGGAGCCTGCTGACCAGCTTCCGGAGCCAACGATGTATATAATACGTGTAACAATGACACCCTGTTACTTTCCTGCTGTCACCTGAGAACGACCCTCGCTTTCAGACCAAAAATTCTGTCTGTAAATAAAAGGAGATAGTGAAAGCAAACAGGGCTTCCCGACAAAGTGCCCGGACTGACTCTCGAGGTCCGAGGTACTAACACTGTCCTGCGAAACCCCTCCTCTCTCCCTCCGACAACATGTGGGTCCTTCCCTCCCGGTCTGGGGCTTCTTTGCCCCCCGGCCACCAGAGGGAGGGCAGAGAGCAATGTCACGTCCACTGCGAGACTGAGAGCACTGCCCTGCAGTGCTGCGGGCATCGAGAGACTTCCTTCCTACTCCTGTTTATTCTTCTGAAAGGCAAGAAAAGACCCTGGGGCTGGTCAGGGAAGTTACTTCCAAGCTTACACTCACAGGAGGGACTGCAAATCAGCTGGCCTGAGAAGACATTTCGTTTGACCCTGAAGGTCATCTGCTAAAGCCTCTGAGTCTTCAGGCACAGAAAATTCTCTCCGGCTCGTGGGAAAAGTAGCAGGAATTGGAAAAGCCACAAAGTCTGCTTTAAAATTCTCCTTTCCTTAAGCAATACTTTCTGACTTGCCAAGGCCCTGGAGGATAATTTCTGGGTAACGGGGTCCAGGCTTTGGCAAAAATAAACTTTAAGAGAAAGCAGAGTGAAGTTAACTGAACTAATGAGAAAGAGGCCGACCCCGTGGGTTACAGCACATGAAGCTGGTGCTCGTCCACACCCGGCCTTCCCTGCTTGTTAAGTAAAGGTTCCCGCATTGATCCAGGCTGGGCACAGCCCAGGAGACAGCCCGCCGGGATGACGAAGAGCCCGCTGCTTATGGCTGTTTGAGAGATCACACGCACAGCATCTCCCCTCCGTTCTCTCAGAACCCTGTCCCTCACTTCGGCATCAGGAAGTTGGCTCTATTAGGGCCTCTCTTTCCCCGAGGGAGTGTGGATTGTAAATGGAACATTAAAAAGAAACACCGATAGCAGGCCACGGACAGCAGGACTGTTTGCCAGACCCCGAAGACCTGATTCCGCGAGCGCGGCATCGCACTCACGCTTTGGAAAGGACAGATATCACTCGGTCACACCGTTGAAATCACAGGAAGGTCAGCGGGACCCTCACAAGTGAACATGCTGGTGACCCAGAAGGAGCGACGTGCCTAGCACGTCCCACCTGCACCACAACATCCCTGCAAATCTGCCCGTTCACCCCTGGCCACCGCGTGCACGCGCTGAGGGAGGGAGAACCGGCGGCTGCCATGCGGTCAGCTGTGTTTCGTCCTTATTACCGATTCTCTTTCTTTTTATTTGTTTTCGCTTCAAAAATGTGTTTGTTTACAGCTCGCCCTCCGAACTCGGGATAGCCCTAAACTAATCTGGAAGCTAACAATCTCTATGCTCTATTTGCAACCTCAGTCGTGGTACACAAGACACGTCCGGGGAGACGCTGCAGCCGTGGCTACTCCACCCCCCCCCCCCCCCCCCGCCGGTCATCTCTGCGGCATGTCTACCACATTTCCAGCACCCGTCCTCCCCAGCCTCCTTCGCCGTCTGAGGGTCCTGGCACACTCGCCTGAGCCAGGTGAAACCTCCGGTTCTGTGGCCAGCGAATGGACCCAGAGGCAGTCGAACCTGCCTTTCCCACAAACACACCTTCGCTGACACAAAAGTTCCATGACAGCTTTCTCATCTCCCCACCTGTGAGGAACGCTGGTACTCCGCCATCCCACCCCATCTGATCTCATTAGCCAAATAAATTAGCTGAGCGAGACCCACAACACTGAGCTTCCCACCCACTAGCGGGGCCCAGTCTTCGTGTGAGCACTGACACGGCCACGTGATGGGCTGGCATGTGCTCTCCATGGAAGGGAAGGCAGGGCTTCGGGTCCCGTCTGCCTGCCACCCAGTCAATCACCCGCAGTCCTCGGACGCCTGGCGAGGAGCCACGAGGGCCGTCTGCGATGTGCTCATTGCTCCTGTCCCTTTCCTCCCGGGGGGATTTGCAGCTCATGTCCTTCCAAACAGAAGGGCCTGATGCCACGGAGCACATTTGCTGCAGCGTTCCGTGGGTCCCCCAGAAAGGGCAGCTGACTACAACCCAAATTAGTATTTATGAGAGAGGGGAAGGGAACTCTGACGTCTCTAGGAAAGCCCTTCTGGAATAAGTCTGCGGTGGGACCCAGTGACTTCTGAGGGATCTGATGTCTCCCGAGAGCCACCTGGCTGAGGACACAGCCACGGCGTCACACACCTGCAGACACGTCCCTGGCTCCAGCTCCTTCCCTGGAACGTGCTCAGCCAACCCTGCCGATTGGAAGAAACTCACCTGCAGAACAATGGGAAGTTGCTCGGGTGGGTTCCTGTTCTCCACGCCCATCGTGAGCCACACCTGGAATGCGGTCAGCTGCTCAGCAAAGAACGGACTGTGCTGTGGGACAGGCAGGGGGCATTAGTTAGGGACCCCCGTTCCTTCTCAGCTCTGCCCTGACGCACCCACCCCTCTTCAGTGCAGCCCCCACGTCTACCCGAGGCCGCGACGGTCCAGGTGAGGGAGGTCAGGGTGACAAGGGCAGAGCAGGGGGCGTGTGGAGCAGACTGCACAGGGGCAGCACAACATGATCGAGGCCCAAGACAGCTCTGGGGCGGGGCCCCAGGAAGGGGGTTCCCTGGGCTGAGCTGGGAAAGGAACGGAGAGACGAGTGTTTCAGGGAGAATGTGGGGAATCCTGCCTTGGGCGTGTTGAGTTTGAGAAGCCTACTGGACACCCTGTGGGCACTGGGCTGAGCCCACAGGGCAGGACAGACGTCTGCACGGGAGGCGCAAACTCAGAGAGAAGTGAGGAGGAACGGGGGCCTGGGCTGAGCCCGGAGGCCAAGGGTGGGAAGTGGGGAAGGAGCAAGGGGTGGCGGGCAGGCGGGACAGAGCCTGGTTCTGCCGTGACCCGCTGAGCAGCGCGGAGGCGCTGGAGACGGAGGCGCAGCCTCGGGCACAGTGGAGTGCACTCAGGGTGAAAGGGAAGGTGATCTGGAGACTCCAGTGTAGACGGTCTGTGAAGGGACCTGGCTGCAAAGGGGAAGGACAGAAGTGGAGTGGGCTGGAGGGGACAGGGGCCACCTGGCCGGGAACTCTGGCTTAACGGTGGGAGGGTGAGGGCGCGTCTGTACGCGGATGAAGCGGTACCGGCAGGGTGGCTGCCGCAACACAAGCTGGGGCGGGCTCTCCGGGGGGCAGGGGACAGGGAGGCAGACGGGCCCGGATGCAGGGATGAGGGCAGACATGGCAAGGCTTGCAGGGGTCTCTCCATCACTTCTATTTCTCAGTGAGATGGGAAGGGAGGAGGCAGTCGAGCAGAAAGCATGGGAAGAAACTCTGTGGTGACCTCAGCAGGGTCACAGGGGTTCCGAGTCCTGCCTGTGTGCAGGTCCAGGTGGACAGGACAGGCATAGAGTCACCCAGAGTTGTGATTTACTCAGGGGCCCTGGAGTGGGGGGCAAGGCAGCAGAGGGTCCGTGAGGATGCCCTGGGGTCAGTGGAGGGAGGGGCCAGCAGGTGGCAGGGCTGCCAGACCACACACTGAGGTCACATTCAGAGTGATGGTGGGGGGGGACAAGCTGCACAGACAGCAGTGGGGGCGTGGAGGTGGTCTGTCCTTACTGGCCTGGCAGAGGGGACGCCTTTACCCACAGTGACAGGGACTGGGTAAAGCACAGAAGGAGTCTTGGCTCAGGCCAGGGGGCAGGGGAGGACCTGGCCATGGGAAGGTGCGGGAACCGAGAAGCTGGGCAGCAGCAGGATGGCTGGGTTTTTCACTCAGACACAATCATTTTCACCTAACACACAGTTCTGCTGTCCCGAGCCCCAAACAAAAATCCCAAGTTATAACTCTCTTCCTCCCATCCCCATCCTCCCTGCCCCATCTTCTCTGTTTTCTCCAAGGGGGAGAGTGGGCTGCATTTCAGAGGTGTGTCTGTGTGTAAGGAAGGGGAGCGGGAAAGTGGAAATGTGGCTGTGGCCCCGGGTTCTGGTGAGTGTGAACCTGTGTGGACACATGTCCGTGGAGGACCCTGGTGGTCAGAGCCACAGTGCTCCCTTAGAAAAGTCTGTCACGTGAGAAGCCAGCAGAGAACACATGCCACCCAGGAATCCGTGTTCCTGCTAAGTCAGCTTGCACCACGTGAACCAAATCTGGAGGACAACTTGTGAATTGGGATGGAGCCCCAGACTGTCTTTCCTGTTTCTAAGTGTGAACTATTCATTGATTGATTAAAAACAGCAGCCTCGTTAAGCTCTCCCTCCCCACACATGGGAGACCTCTGGTCCCCGAGGGCAGCTCAGGTAATTCACGTCATTCCAGCTCTTTTCCCTTCCTTCCAAGTTAGTTTTTGAATTATGGACGTTCGCATGTTGCTAATTGCTGGAAAAACCGTTCCACGCAGAAAGGAGGACAAGCATTCCTCACCTCTTCACCCAAAACTGTCAAAGGGAAAGCCTCTGCCATCAAAACACGCAGTGAGGCTTGCCGTGCTCCCTACAGTGTGGGGAAGCGGACAGACGGGGCAGCCTCCCAGCACAGGCGGGGCTCAGCGTTTTAGATAACGCTCCACAGAACACCCTGAGAGCTGCCCCATGTGCATCTAACAATGACACAGAGCCGGGGTTTTGGGCCAGACCTCCAAGACTACCTCCATCTCGTCAGAGCTGCTGTGCAGATTTCGGGGAAATAGGAGCTCAGGAGGGGTGTTCTGGAGGACAGCTCACACAGGCCTGGGCGGAGGCTCTGAGTCATGGGGCTGCATGTCTAGGACCTCCCAGGACAATTCTGAGGCCAGGCGGGCTGCTCTGCGGTCAGCCCATGGGTCAGATGGCCCAGGGGCCTGCAAACAGGTGCAAGGGGAAAGGACAGAAAGCGGGAGGGGCAGATGGGCACAAAGAGCCATGCTTGACCACTGGGGGACCCAGAAAGCCTTTTGCTGTTGTTGTTGTGAGAAAGGAAGTGGTTAATCTCAACACCCTTCCTCTTCTTCCTGCTTGTCACCCCTGGCCCACATATACCTACACTGGCTGGTGCCGTCCTGACCATGCAGTGACCTACTCGCTCCTCAGGACGACCTCACCACTTAGAGGAGACAAAAGAAAACCGCAGTGGCCAGGAGCGTTCGGATTCCAGCCCCCCTGTCAGAGCTCAGTCTGCAGAAGGGCTCTCTTTAAGCCCCTCAAGAAAGTCCATTATCCACGTTTCCCACTGCGTGCAATGCTCCTCCCCCTCCTATATCAGCAAATGCCGGTTCTCATCAGGCTCCTTTCCATTGTTGACTAAAATCTGTCTTCCCAACTACTGACTTTGGAAGAGTGACATACATGCTGGGCTTTGTTCTGGGGTATCTGACAGTGAGGTTTTAAGATGAAGCCAGTAATTTATAGGAAAATTATTAGAACAAAGTAGTGAATTTAGTAAAGCTGCTGCACAAATCACCTATAAGCCCTACGTATACAAAGAAAACAGTAAATGGCATTTACGAAGATACCATTTGCAGTCATGTTGACGGACGGGAAGACTCAACATTGTAGAGACGCCCCCAAGTCCACCTACGGAGCTGTGTAATTCCTATCAAAAGTGCTTTCATAATCAAGCGTGCTCAGTACCTGTGCGAGGACAAAGTGACCCACGGGGCAGAGCACAGAACCCAGAAGCAGCCCCACCAAGATGGTCGCCTGATTCGATGTAAATAGCACTGGATGAACTGAACATCTACGTGTGGAAGAGCGTATCTTGGGCCCTACCGACACTGTCCATATGAGTAAATCCCAGATGGGCTGCAGGTCTAAGGGTAAAAGTAAAACAATCCAGCTTTCAGAAGAAAAAGAGGAGAACACCTTCTCAGGGATGTTCATCTTAACAGGGTACCAAAAGTCTTAAGTATGAGAAAAAAAACTGGCAAACTGGATTATGTTAAAACAAGAAACTTCTGTTCAAGGAAAAAAAAAAACACTGAAAAAGTGAAAATAAAGTCCAGAGTAAAAAAAAAAAAAATCACAATGAGTGACAAAGGATTGTATTCAGAAGATATATACAATCACTACAAATCAATAGGAAACACATAACATAAAAGAAAAATCAAAAGACTTGATCAGGCAGCTCACAAAAGAGGATATGCAAATGGCCAATGAGAATACAAAACAGTGCTCAACACTATTGACCACCAGGAAGATATAAGGTAAAATCTCAGTGAAATGCCTCTTCACACTGAACCAGAATAGCCAAATAAGGGGGAAAAGGGTAGAACATACCAAGTAGGAATGAGGATACCGGGCGACTAAAACACTCGTGCGCTGTGGGTAGGAGTGAACACTGATTCGGTCACTTTGGCAAACTGCCTGGCAGCTTCTACTAACACTGACCACGTGCCTGCCTGGTGACCAGAAACTTCACTCCCAGGGTGCACCCCTGACATAGGTGCACCAAAGGCAAGTAAGAAATTAGCAGCACCCACGCTAGGCTGGGGCCAGGCTGCAGCAAGGGGGGCATACACCCCAGGAACAAAATTTAAGGGGGCACCAAAAAAACCCAGTAAGTGAGATTTAAAAATACTTTAATGCAATATTAAAAAAATAAAGCAAAAATCCATAATGAACAAAATATCAAAATTTAAGTAAAGACAGCCTCAGAATTACTGATTTCTCCTTGGCCTCAGGCTCCAATGACTTGGCCTGGGCCTGGCCGGTACTGTTTGTGGGGACTGCAACCTGGAAACTCAAAATGCTACTGGCCAGGGGAGGGGCACGTGAGCTCTGGAGAACCCCACACTGGGATAAGAGCTGCGCCCACGGGAGCAGACGTAATGCTGGGTGAAAGCAGTCAGACACAAAGGCTACCTCCTGCAGGATTCTGTGTATCCAAGTGCACAAAACCGGGCAAGAAAGTAGTGGCCCTTGGGGAAAGCAGAGAGAAGGGAGCAGGAAGGGGCTTCTGTGGGCTTCTAACGTGTAGCCGCTTGATTCGGGTCCTGGTCGCTCGAGTGGGTTCATCTCATAAAAACTCCTCAAGCCACACATTCATGGCGTGCAATTTTCTCTACGTACGTTCTGCTCCCAAAGAAGTGAAAACAAAATAAAAAAGCCAGCATGTGGTCTACATTGGTTACCCCTCCCTGCCACAATTTGGGGAAATGATTCCCACATGCAGAATACGGATTCCAGCAGATTAGAAATGAGGTATTGAGATCCTTGGAAACATACCTGGCACTGAAGCAGAAGGGTAATGATACAGACACTGTGTTATCTTACACGCAAGTATATAGTTCTGATCCCCTAAGGGTATAAAGTAAAACCATACACCATACAAAAAGCCGAAAGCGTATTAGGGTTTCCGAACACGTGCTTGTGGCCCTGGCCTCCTCTGGCGAGCTGAGGCACTGGGGAGGGCTACCCAGCTGCGGTGGAGGGGAGGCCAGGGCTGTCCCCACGGAGTCCTGTGACTATGCTCGAGCCCGGTCCCTGCCCAGAGCTTGGGTCCAATGGGAAGGGGACCCTCGGCTGACACCAAGCACACTGGTGAGAGCCGAGGGAAGGCTCTGCCAGCCTCCTCTTCAGGGTTTAAAATGCAAGGCAGTCTGTGATGTAACTTGTGAGTGTGTTAAAAAAAAAAGGCAGCTGGAGAGAGGAATGGATACGCTCCAGCAAGCGCGGCCGATGCTGGTGGCAGGACTGAGCGGTGGGCACACAGGTGCTCACTGTACAATCCTCTCAACGGCGCTGTAGGTTTGCAAGTTTTCATAATAAAATGTGAAAAACGTCAAGTAACAAAGGAGGAGGAAATAGGAGATAAAAAAGAGAGGGAGGCCTCTTAGCTCATCACCCCCACCAGGGGCATTGAGTTCATCTGAGGAGTTACGGGGACACACACACACCACACAGATATGCACGCACACACGTGCACCCACACGAGCACACACGTACACAGACATCCCACACTGGTGTGAAGTACGCACACACTTCACACGTGCACATGCGTACAGGTACCCCACACGCCCCATGCCTGACCTGAGCACTCAGCCTGTATGAACTCCTTCAGTCTTCCTGTGCCCCTTCAACTGCATACCACCCTGATTCCCCTGTAGAAGAGGAAACTAGGACACAGGGGAGCGAGCGTGCCACTGTAGTCTTGGGTGGGGTCAGAGACGAAGGTGTGGGTAGGGAAGGCCAGTGGCTCTGACCCTCCAGCTCCACCCTTCATGGCCTCGACCACCCACTTTGCTCTGCTGCCCCGGCTCTCCCAGACCTGGAAGGTTCCCTGATCCTTGAGGGTCAGAGGGCACATGTGCACAGACATGAGTGACCCTCCTCCCTCCTCAGGGCTCTCCAGGGAGGGGCTGGGTCTGGTGCACACACACTCAGACTCGATACATGAATCCTGAATGAAAACCCGGAGGCCGTGCAGCAGACAAGGGGCTGTGCGACCCCTGGTGAGTCAGTCCCCTGGGCGGCCTGGGGACCAGATGTTCCCTCAGGGCTGAGCTTTACACCCTCAGGTTCCAGTCAGGAGTCTCAGGGAAACCATAATCCATTCTGGTTAAAAGGCAGAGCCTAGAACACGGGGTCAGGGAGCATGCATTAAGAAAAGCAGATTGACAAGAACATCATTCTAAGAGAAGACATTTCTTGAGAGCTCGCTGTTTCAAAATCTTTAACCCCTGGTTGATACAATCTTTCAAACTTCCGCTAACGGCACCTTCTCCCAGGCGGGCGAAAGAAATCTGACAACCCAGCGCTCCGGGCGCCACACCTGCGCTGGGGGCTCTGCAGACCACGTGCCCAGGGACGGAGCCCCCCGATGGACCACGCAGATACACTTCGCGGGACTTACCCGAAATGCGGTGCCTTCCTCGATGATGGTGGGCAGCTGAGAGAGGCAAATGTCGACTGCAAGGTCCCAGGCTTGCCTGCGGAGAGAACAGAGGGACACCCACAGGCCTTACTGACCGCTTCTCCGGGAGGGGCCCTGGCCATGTCTGGGCAGAGCCATGGCCGCGGATCCTCAGGAGAATCAGGAAGACATCTGACAGCCCGCCAGAACCATTTTGTTTGTTAACATCGGTTCTCTTCGAAATCAGACGAGAAGAGCCTGGGAACAGTAAAGGGACTCGCCTCACTTCCCACTGTAGCTTCAGCCCCGCACTTGATCACGATAGCCTGTCCACGCCCACAGAGCAGCCGTGGCATGGGTACACAAATGCCCCACGGGGCTTCATCAGAAACGGCCACTGTGGCACCAGAAGGTGGGTCCGTCTGTGGGTCCCCTGTCCCGCCCAGAGTCAGGACTGGCCTTGCGCCACCACCCTGCCCAACACAGGAGTCTGGGCCTGTGCCAACGTGAGCCACTCGGGGACAAGGCAGGCGGTGCCTGTTGGAGGGGACAGCAAGTCTCTCCCATGTGTGACCCTGGCCACCTTCCACCGACTTCTCAAGGCATCAGGACCTGGCTCAAAACATGTACAAAATGGTGAGCGCCCCGCCAGCCTGGCTCCAGGGTCCAGCGCACGTGGCTCCAGCTCCCCAGAGTCTGTTTCCCCGTCTGTAAGGAGTAACGATCGTGCCTGCTCGCAGGGTCCTTGGGAGACGTGGGTAGCAGGCGCGCTGGCGGGGGCACCGACGGGCGAGGGACGCTCACAGCATTCGCTGTTGGTTCTAAACTGACGTAGAGAATCACCTCCCTTTCTCTACAGACACAGATGGACGCGTGGATGCCGGGGACACAGGGGTTCCTGCGCCCCTGCTCTGCCCCTTCCCTTCCTCATGGAGACAAAGTGGGAATCAGCACACGGATCAGGTTTTCAGTGTGGCCACCTCTCTTCCCAGGGAAGTTCCTGAGAGGCGGGATTCCACCTGCTGTTTATGAGACTCACGGCCCTGTTTCTCCACGTCCCCAGAGACGACCACACCGGGAAGGAAAAATGTAAACAGCCAGAAACACAGGAAACGTGTAAGACAAACAAAAGCCTAGCAGGCCCTCCATCGTTATGGAAATACATGGAATATAGTCCAGCTTTCCAAACCAGCCCCTCTGAACAAGCGTGCCCTTCCCCCGCCAATCTAATTAAGAGGCAATCAGCGCGTAATCAAAAGTGCCTCAAAGAACAGGCAATAAATAGTTCCCATATGCTCGATAAGTGCCCAGGCTGCAGGCGAAATGGTTCTTCAGCCGCGCTGAGGGAGATATCTGCTCTTTGTTAGAAGCAGAGTCAATTACTGCAATTAAACTCTATAAAAATTCCTTGACTTTAGTCAAATAAAAACTTTGAACTTGGAGTTGGAAGAAAGTGTGTACAAGGTGGGGGCAGGGGAAGGTGTGAGGTGGGCGCTGGGGGCATCCAGGGCGCTGGCCGTGAAGCCTGGCTCTGGGCCCCAGGAGTCAGCTACAGCTGCTACGGGCACACCCGGGAACCAAGCCCACAGCAGAGCCAGGGCCACACCCTCTCAGCCCCCAGCTCATCAAGATCAGGAGGCGAGAAGCCTACTGTGACACGGCGCCCCCCCCCCCCCCGCCCCCGCCCCGGCAGCTGTCCATGGTCCTGGCTGGGTGCTCTGCACAGAGTACTGGGGAAACCAGGCTGCACTGGGAGAGGCCATCAGGTGGTCTCCTGAAGCCCGCACAGACCCTCCAAAGCCTGAAAGCCCCATAGAGCCCCATCAGGGCCGGCGGGGCAACACTCCTTCCGATAGTGTGCTCCGAGTCAGCACCGGCTGGCCTGACAGCGCCGGAAGGCAAGGGCTTCCCTCCGGGGCTGAGTCCTCAAGCAGCCCAGGGTGTTTCCTTTGTGCACAGGGACTCTGGGGGCTGTGAACATGGCAGGGATCCCTGGACCAGGGGAGCTGCCGAGCTTGCTGGGAGCAAGGAAGAGAAGCTGCTCAGGGCCATGGGCAGAGGGACACAGCTGTCTGAGTGAGAGAGAAAAGGGACTGGGCCCACGGTGCTGAAGATGCCAGCACTCGGGAGAACATCTAAGACCTACGGAAACCTGACGGGCAAGCGTGCTGACCGGCACGCGTGGAGCTGCAGCAGGCCGCTGACCTCTCCAGGCCTTGGGCTATTGGTGCTTACGAGGGGAAAGGACCACTCAGGGGACCTGAGCTCCCACGAAAGCCCAGCAGCACAAGAGTGCTGCTCTCTGCCAGCGTCGTATCAGTTGGCTAAAACTGGCTGCATTTTCTAGGGTAAGATCAAAATGAACTTGGGAGTCTTAATTCGGGTTCTCACTCAGGGAGAGTGGGAACGTGAGTTCTGGGAAGTCTGAGGCCCTGGCGGTGGGCTGCTGGGCTCGGTGTGCTCTGGCACCCAGGCAAGCGCCAACCTGGGAGGGTGTCTGCGTTCGCACTTCCCACAGCCCGCGAAGGGGCCGCACTGCAGCGGGAGGGGGCGCGGTGACAGCCTGACCAGCTGATCCGATCCTGGCGGTGTGGAGCAGAGGCTCCCCGCGCGGTGGGCTGCTCGATGAGTCACTGCCTGGAAAACGTGCCACGCAGGCAAGAGCTCGGGTTTTCAGGAAACGGGCCTCTGATGGCAGCTGCCCAAGGAGTGGGCTGGGAGGAGAGCCTTCCAAGAGCGCGCGGCCTCCATCTGCAGCGATCGCTCAGCGGGAGAGGCGCCCTCGACGGGAACAGAAAGCACAGGTCATTACTGTGGAGAGAGGCGAGGTTTCAGGACCTGCAGAAATCGAAAATGAAGGAGAACGAGTCCCTGATGGCTTCACATCAAACATTAAACAGGAGCCGGCCGAACGTTTTGTCATTAGTGCCCCGCCTGGAGCAAAGTGCAAATGCAGATTACTTTGTGTTTTAACCTCAATTTCTGTTCGGCTTTGTTCCCTTCCTCCCCCTGCTCAGAATTCAACCTCTCCATCACCACCCAAGGGCTGTAGTAACGAGACGGCATGTTCTTTATTCCAGGTGCTCTCTCCCACAACACTGGCTGTGGGCTCCCTGGGGATGCACAAGCTCTGGCCTATTTACAAGCAGGGGGAGAAAGAGCAAGGGGGACTGTTTTCATGTGTTTTGTCACCAAACCAGGTCTGCCGCGAGCCCACGCAAGCAGCGAGCACCCAGTCGCCTCAGCAGAACCTGAGCGCGGCTGAGCACGACCTTCTCGGTGTCTGCACCGGATCCCACCGCCTGTTCCCCCACTTGGTGTGTGGACAGGAATGTGAGATGGACACCTGCCACCCGGGAACTGCCACGTTCCCAGCCTCCCTGGGTGAGGTGTATGAGACAGCCACGGGCAACAGCAGAAACGAGTGGGGCCCGAGCGGCCAGCCGCTGCGGGGCGGCCGGAGCCCGGGTCCTGGCGGCTCACGTCAGGCTACATGGAAAGAGAAACAGACTCTCCTTCGGGAAGCCACTGGATTCTGCATTACCAACTAACCTGTATTTCAACCACTACCTCTATCCACCGGCAGGGGAAGGGGAGGCGGCTTCCCACTGGAGCCGAATCAGTGTATCAGCAGGGGTGAGGCTGCAGGCCCCACATCATTGCCTGACCCGGTATTTATACCCAGTTTTTCTGACCTCTGACTTTGATTTTATGAAGAAATAAAGATGACCACCATCTCAGGTGGCTCTCTCCTCCACAGATGTACAACACGGCTGTGCGGCTGCACTCGAAGCCTTCCTGCTAAACCCAGCTGGGGCACCAGGACAGGCTGGGAAGCACGGCTGTGCCTCTGTGAGCACCTACTTGGAAACCATCTCAGCAAACGCAGGAACCACAGCCAAACGGGGCTGACACCCAATGTCTAGGAAATGCAAGTGCAAATAAACCCTTCCCCCAAACCCTGGAAGGAGAGTGGCAACATGCAAGCATGCCCTTCATGCTCTCCTCCGACCTTTATGCTTGTCTGTTTTCTTCGTGTGTGGGCGAGTGTGTATGGGACCAGGACTGTGTCACCACAGACACTCCCCTGGGAAGCAAAGACCGTTTACGTGGGTCTCCTAGTCGCCCCTGGGTGTGAACGGAGAGCAAGCTCGTCCAAGGTGAACCCCTAGGGGAAGTCACAGGTGGACATTAAAGCCGGTCAATGCAAGGTGACTAGGACTTCAGTCACTTTTGACAGAGATCATGGGAAAAGCATTTTAAAAACTGGGATCACTCGTAATGTGGGTGGTGGTGGGGTCTGTTTACCACCGAATGAATCCCCCTGAATTCTCTGTATGCTCAAGAAGCTTGCCCTGGCTGGAAACCCCCGTGTCCACATGCTTTGGTGGCAGCAACGGGAGGGAGCGGCCGTAGGAGTGCCAGCGTGGCAGGTCCCGCAGCAGGCCGGCTCCTCGTCTAGGAGCTGGGACCACGGGGCTGCCTCAGCGCAGAGGCTGGGCCGGGAGGGCCTGCGCTGCCACAGCGACACGGAAGACAATGGATCAACCAGACGACGTTTCTGGCCATGACTGCTTCATTATGTTCCTACGAGCATCTATCTCCTTCTTGAAACCTAAAACCTGATTTCACATTCAACTCCTGACCAAAGTCGGTTAATGGTATAATTTTCGATATTTAGTGGGATTGACTAATGTTTACTCTTTGGCCACAGACTCATGCTGGCACTGTCGTTAGGAAAGTCCTATCCGGAGAAAACGTGTGTTACATGCACATGATTTTCCTCCATGGAAATCTCATCACCACTGATTTCTGTAAGAGAACCCTGTAGTTTTACTTACATGGCATTTCTCAGCATATTGGGATAGGAAGCCATGACATCAAGCCTTTCAAAAAAAGATCCCAACTGGAGAGGACCCTTGGAAGCGCAGTGAAGCAGGACAGGCTCACGGAAGGAGAGCCCAGGCCACCGTGCCAAGACGTGGGTGGGCAGCACCACCGTGGACGCCTCCCCGCTGCATGGCTACCAGGCTCCAAGGGCCCAGGGGGCACCGAGGCACTGAATTCCACTTCCACCCCAAGGGCATCCATGGTTACGGTCTCCTGCAGAGTCCCTAGCAGGCTGTAATGGGCCCCCCAAGGGTTTGGTTTGGCCCTCAAAAAGTTTTTTGAAAGTACTGTATTGACTATTAACACATGTGTGTAAGTAAGTATGTATTTAGATTTACTTACTTATCTGAGATAGAGAACGCACATGTGCAGGGGGCAGGGGAGAGGGACAGAAAATCCCAAGCACACTCCCCGCTGAACACAGAGCCCACCATGGGGCTCGATCTCACGACCCTGAGATCATGACCTGAGCTGACATCAAGAGCTGGACACTTAACTGAGCCACGCAGGCGCCCCTGGCTATCTACATTTTAAAATAGGAAAGTTGTAAGTGAATACATGAATTTATGGCTACTCTTTAAAAATCTACTGTGGGCTCAAACTGCCATCAGGAGCAGCACTGGAACTGAGTGCCAACGATGCAGGCCTGCTGTCGACGCCTGGCCTGACCAATGGGCCCTCCCGGCCCTCCTCACCCCTCGCCAACCCCTCATCTGTGCTCCCGCAGGACTGACAGACACCCTGCAGGGTCCGCCACCAGAGCAGACGGGGCACAAGGAGACTCCTGCTGCCTGAAACCCTTCAAGGCTCACTGCTCCCGAATTCTGCCCAAACAGAGAATGCACTTTCGGGTGTGGGGCCACTCTGTGCCCTGCTGCACATTTCCTGAAAAGCCATCCTTTTATGGTCCACGCCCCTGACGGTGGTCTCCTCCCACAGGTGGCGGCTGCCACACCAGGACCCCACGCAGTGCCAGGGCCGGCCCATTCGACCCAGAGTCTATGTGTGCTGCTGGTGCGAGGGGCCCTGTGCAAGGGCCTGACACGAACCTGGGAAAGCCACGTTCCCTCTCTCGACACGGCCCGACGGGTCACTCACCCACAGTCCCCTGTCCTGCACCGCCCGCGCTGTGGCTTCTCATCCCACCACATGCACGTGCAGAGGAGCCCCCGCTTCGGAGACGCCAAGTCTTCCCTCTTGGGCAGGAAGGGACAGTGGTTCCAGACACACCACACCTGCTGACCAAGCCTGTTCCCACGCACACTGAGCTGAGCTGAGAATGTCACCAGGCTGTCGAGGAGTAGTAAGATAATGCAGCTAAGCTCTTCGTAGGTGCTCAATCAACAGCAACCATTCACACTGTCATCAACACGTCCGTCAGCTGCCCTGAACCTCCACACTTCTGGGGTCTGCTGGATGCGCGCCTGGCAGGCTCACCGGGGAGCTCACTCCGGCCCCTCCTGCAGCCCATGCACCTGCCCTCGGGGCTGGTCACGGGCAGCACCCCCGACTCAGCTTTCCAGGCAGAGCCCTGGAGAGGTCCCACTGTCCAGCCTGTCCTTCATACCCTGGATGTAATTGGTCACCAAGCCCTGTCCATCTCAGCAGATAAAACACTCCGAAATCCGGTTCCTCACATCAAGCCACACTGCCACTGCCGGGACCCCAGCACGACATGCTACTCAAACCCAGCCGCTTCCGACTCGGTGCCTTCCGCATTACCAGCTGGGGTCCCTGGCTCCCGGCCCACTCTGCTCGCCCAAGCACGAGGCCCCTTGTCTGCAGCTCTGCCCACAGCCATAGCCCTGCCCCCTGCTCCAGGGGGTTCCACTTCTCGGCTCTCTGACCACACCCCTCCTCTCGCCGGCAGGATGTGGCCCAGAACCACACCCTCTGCAGGTCCTCCTGGTTCTGTGAGCCGTGGGCGCTCTTTCCTTGTAGCGAACGCGCTGTGTACAACCCCCTTCTCCAGGCTTCAAACCCCTCGTGGCGAGACCTCATTTTTGATGTTTAGGTGTCTCCACACCTAGACCCGGCGCACCGTGGGGCTTTGCCCGCCTCTGCCACCTCGGGCTCAGACAGGACAGCCACACTCACGCCGGACACAGGCCGCTCGACCACGCCAGGACGTTTACAGGTACAGGGAGGTGACTCAGGACTCAGAGCTCCCAGGCAGGGCCGGTGCGAGCGGGCCCGCAGCTTTGTCGGGAAGCGGTCTTGCCCTGGTGCTGGGAGCCTCTCGGGATCTGCTGACCGCACAGAGCCAAGGAGGCCCGAGCCTCTTTCTGACCAGGGCCTGTGCCCTCACAGAAAGGCTTTTCTTTACGAGTGCCCCTCAGCTGCGTTCCAGGTCCACGACGACAGGGGCTGTGCTGGGCTCTCCCAGGCTGGGTCCCCGGGACCTGACAGTCAATACACAGTTGGCATTATTTTACACTTCTCTAGAATGGTTTCTTATAACCTTTATAAGGCCCACCCAGTGCCCTGTGCTTGGCAGGGGTGCAAGGTATCCCCACAACGGGCTGTTTCAAGGACAGTCCTATTTGCTGTACAAATTCGGGACTGAGTCTAATGTGTGTGAATAATTTCCAACTTGGAATTTTAATGAGCTCTTGTCACAACATTTGAAACGTACCAAGTGAGACCAAATCCCGGCACCAAACCTTACAGGATTCTACTAGTCACAAATGTTTTGTGCAAAGAAGTACTCAACAATTTCTTCTGTCTCCAGTTTTGTATTTTGACAAATAATGCCTTAATCATAATGACTCAATCATTAAAAAAATAGCTTTTGGTGTCTCAAAAGCTTAAAAGAAATCTACATGCAGACTTTAAATTACAAAAGCAGTATCTGCCGACTTTTAAAATGGAGAGCCTGCCCTCAGCTCCACGGCCCAGCCGCCCACGCCACTCGCCCCGGGTCACCGCTCTGTTCTGCCTCTCAGCACGTAACACGTATCATAGGATAGATGGGATTCTGTTGTTGCCGCAGCTTGGGTCGGCTCTTGACACATAACACATTTGCCTAGCAGTAAATAATCTTCACAAATATAATTTTAAGATTGCTTATACTCTTGCAAGTGCACGCATCTCAATTACACACCTGCTCTGTTAGATACCAGGGGTAGTCCCATTTCTCCCTTTTACAGCTAAAATTCTGACAAATGGCTTTATGTGTCAAAATCTTTCAGAATGTCTCACGTTCCCTCCTGAGCTGGGACAGGAGGATGCAAAGTGGATGGCGCAGGCAGGGACAGGGATCAGGGAGCCTGAGGCCGGCAAGGCCACGGCGGAGGACAGAGGTGCAGGGTAGGGTGGTTCCACGGCATTCACGGGGAGGACACGGCAAGATAAACCAGATTCCAGAGTGGTTGCTAATGTCCGGCCATTTCCACGTCCAGCTGAAGGGAGACCCAGGGCTCTGTCCCTGCAGGTGAGGCTGGCTGAACGCTGGCACGGGAGGGGATGCAACGGAACAGAACGGATCTGGGCGGCAAGGTCCTTCCAGTGGAATCCATGCCACCCTGTGTCACCCAGCCCGGCGCAGGGCCACTCCTCCATCATGGTGTCTGATCAGACGTGTTCCCAGACACCACACGAGCTTCCTGACAGGTGACAGAGATGCTGCAACCTGGTGTCTATGCGTGTCCCCTCTCACACATCGAGAGGCCTGCGTACACGCACATAGGTACTGACGAGTCCAGCACCGCCGTCTGGGGCTGCACCGCCCCGCTGTGGCCGGGCCCTGCCGTGTGGCCACTCACTCACCTCCCTGCACCTCATGTGCTCACCTGCAAAATGGGGCTGTTGGCAACAACACCTGTCACGAGGGGAACGACTCAGTCCACGGAAAGCACGTATGACACATGAACCGCAGGAGGTCCTTAATAAATAAGTCACTGCTGTGCTTATTTTTATAGTCAGCACCTTCGGATCACTTGCTGTGACTTGCCTATACCTCTGTCTCAGTGAAGACCACGGCTCACCATCTCTCAGCTGCCCATGCCTGGCCTTCTGTGCACAGTTCCCACTGACTTTCCAGCTGTCTGCCTTTAGCAAGACGCTGCTCGTGGTGCAGACCCTGACGGTGGCCTCCCGGGCGGCCCCTTGGACGGACCTGGGACTGACTTCCAACAGAATTTGGCAAAGGGGACGCTGTCCCTGATGCTATGTCACACCGTGTAAGACCGCCATGCCCTTGCTTGCTGAAGAGGCTCGAGGCACACGAGGGACCCCACACGGCAGGGATTGTGGGTCCCTGCAGCCTGGTGAGACCCCCAGCAGACCAGCCCCCCGCCCCACAGAAACTGCATAACTGTGTGTGCTTTAAGCCACTCAATGTGCGGGAAGATGGTCGTTCAGCAACAGGTAATGAATATATTCCTTGATTCTTCTTCAGACTGCAGGATTTCTATTTCTAAATAGAAGAACACATCCGTCGGAAAAACAGCCAATGGGCTTTCTTATAACATGAATTTAGTTTGTCGGCTGGTTTCCGTGTTTCCTTTCATTTTGGCACAAGGGTTCTGGCTTTCAGTCACCCTTCCTGTGCTAAGCCTGGGTTCGGTGGGAGCTACCGACACCTCACTTGTCCCTTCCCACCAGGTGGAGAACCGACAAAATGGCTTCTTCGCTTTCATGTGAAATGCCAGAATGGCACACAAGATACATACCTAAGGTTCAGGTTCAGAAAGAAAAAGAAAAAGAAAAAATCCAAAGCACATAACTTCCTTTGGCCATGAAAGTAAAACCAAGCCCATCAGTCTCAGCCAGTCCACACGCTGCCACCCCAGGGGGCCCAGAACTGCTGGCGCGAGACAGTCAGGCCCATCCTCACGTCTACGGCAGCTGCCGAGGAGTGCCTACGCTTCTCCTCCCCGAGCTTACTTTTACCGTAAATCTTTCCTCCAAAATGTCCATCGAACTACATTATGGAAACAGACTGGAGAGTAAGGAGGAGGGAGGGTTGGGAGTGGAGGTGTATTTCTATCCCCTCCTGCTTTTCCTGCTGGAGGGACTCCTTCAACGGGACCATCATGAGGCAGCAGGGCGGAATCTTTGTCCTCAGCTTGGGAGCACTGAAATGGCACTGTCACAGTCTGACTTCTAAGGACACGCTCATGTGAACAAAATTCACTCCCAGCAGCTGGCGGGAGCTGGACCGTCCTGCGGTCCCTGTGACGGACCTTGGAGGGTCTGGTGACAAGCTCCACAGAACCAACTGGAAAGAGGCTCACCTTTCTGGCTGAGGAAAGAAAATGTGCTTCAAGGAAATAGGCTGGACAGGAGTCAGGAAGTTGGACGCCTCGAGGAGACCCAAATCCACTTCATGCTTCCAACTCTCAGAAAGGTCCCTTGGAGTGACAGTAAGCCCATAAGATAGCGGGAGCCCAGCACAGCGGCCTGGTCCTCTCAGGATGACAAGAACTGTTGTGAAGGGTCACCCCACCCTCAGAGCCGCACAGAGTCGAGGGTTGACTGAACGGGGCTGCTGAGACCGTATGGCTGGTTGACCTTCCTCTCTGCCCAACCCTGCTGCCTCCCGTGCCCAGGTCTGGTCTGGGAGCACTCTCCAACAGCACCTGGTGCCAAGCGCCAGCTCCGGTACGAGTCCAACCTGCAAGAACTGGAATCCACCTGACAGGGAGCAGGGAGGGCAGCAGGCCAGATGGCGCTCTGCACGATCAGGGACCATGAAGGCTGAGTGAGCTGACGAGACCCCAGTCTTCAGGGTACGTTCTAGCCACACAGGGGCCCTGAAGTGCTCAGGGAGGCCAGACCAAGAAAGGAGGACGGCCCGGGTGTATACAGATGGCTGCTAGCCATTCCCCGAGCCTCAGAGTACTGTGAGGCTCTCCCCACGTTCAGCTGGGCCTCTGTGGATTGCTGGATCATTCACGCTTCTGTGCACAGCACACAGATACACTTGCAGATTTGCTTTATGAGATTCACAGGAGTCAGCTTCGCATGAGAGAGGGCCACCTTCGCAGCCTTTGGCGCCGGTAAGAAAAGGTACCCTTACCAGTGACGGTGGGATCACAAGGTGCTGCTGTCACATCTAGACTCTGGACCTCAAGCAGTTCTTACACAAACTCCAGAGTTCAGAAACATTCTAAGAGGCCAATCCTGGGGAAAGGCGTCTGGGAAGACGAGTGGAGGCTGCCGTCTGTACCTGGCTCCTTCCCTGGCTGCCCTGGCTCCCGCCCCATCTGTCTTCTCTGCTCGCTGCCCTGGCCCCGTCTGTCCTGTCACGCAGAAGGGGACAGGAGGGTGTAAGCCACTTTCCTCTGACAGTCGGTGCCTCGTGCCCACTCCCGTCTCCATCTCACGAGGAACCTGCTCGGCCCGTGGAGCCCTGTGGTCTGGAAGGCGTGTCACCGGGCAGCTGGTGTGGTGCCCATTTCCTATGGTTTACCCAGGTATCCTCCCAAGACGACACACAGCACTGACCCCACGTGGTTTTCTCCCCATTTCTTCCCTTTTTAAAAATAACACATGTTTTATAAAAGCCTGGTTCACAAGAAAGACACAGGATTTAAGAAATCACTTTTCTTAAAGGAGAAGGCTGTTTTGAGGATCCAATCTTCCAGAAACGTTGGTCTTCACTTTAGTGATTCACTTTAAGTACCAGGAAGGGCTTTGGACACCCTCCCGGTTCTGGCCCCGTGAGCAGCGGGAGCAGAGCTGTGCGCCCCCATTCGGTGCGCACACAACCTCTTTGCCGCGCCGCGACTTGCTCGGCCCGTGCTCCCGCGGCGGCGCTGCTTTACCCTGTGAACTCCAGGAGCGCGTGCGGCCGACGCATGTTCTAACTCTCTGTGTACAGTCCGCCACTGGGGCTGGCACAGCTCACCCCAACTCTCCTCATGCAGAATACTCCTTCCTGATTTCCCTTCAGTGGATGAGGGCAGTGAGTCCACAAACCCGGCCTCGGTTCTCCGGGTTTTCAGGGTCAGGGGAAAGTGGTCGTGCACATATTAAAGAAAACTCACTAACGGAAATAAGCCTGGTCATGAAAATACACCACGAGCGAAGTGCTGTTTTTAAATATCTGCATGAGGGCTTCTCCCACGACGGACACAACTCAGACTCACTTCTTTGCTAGCACCCCATTTTCGTACTGCCCCAAACTCTGCTCATGGTGCAAAAGCAAGGAAACAGGGAGAAACCAGTGCCTTCTGATACAAGATGTGAATTAAAGACAACTCACGGTAGTATCCTTGTTACTACTACTGCTAGCAGCGTAAGTAGCAACAGTCCCATTTGGGGAACTATGTTCAATGGTCATTAAGACCTCACCCGTGGGCGCTGTGTGCGCGTGTGTGCGTGTGTGTACGTGCGTGTGATTCTGTGACATAAGCATACCCATGAATTGGTCCACGAATCCAACGGTCTTAATCTGGCGGAGCAATCTGACGCACTTTGCAACCCGCCAGCAGTCTCTCCCCTCAGTACTGGTCCCTGCAGAGTCAGAAGCTTCTGTGCGAGCCTCTCCCGCGCCAAGTTACAGGATCCGAGGTGCTGGAGGTGCTGGTCCCGCTCTGGCTTCAAAGACCCTCCACGGCGCATGCCCCCGTGCAGGAGACTCGCACTTCCCATTCGCAGAGAGCTTTAGGTGGGACTTTGCCTACTTGTTAACGACACTTGGGTCTCCAAGTCAGTGGCCTGTCCTCCTACTTTGCTTCCCATAATTCCATTAAGCTTGTCCTACCGTAGAAACGGACAGAAACCGAGCCACTCAGAGAAAGTCACACCGTGGGGTGCGGTGGCTGGACACTTACCACATGGCGTGCATGTAAGTGGGGGGCAGGCGTGGGCTGCTGACGGGGGTGCAGTTGTAGGACCGCATGATCCTTTCTGCCAGGAGAAAATTCCGAAACAGACTAGCCACCAACAGGTCCTGTCTGAAGAGCTTTTGGAAGAGATCTGAGGGCAGATAAAACAGAAGAAGGTATCTTCAGTGACTCATGTCCAACATTTAAAGCCAAATACACAAATTTACCTCCATCAGAATGTTTTACAAGCAGGTTGGCACTAACAGACACATTTCCCATTGGTGAGACACACACACACTCACTTGCGTAAGTACAAACACCAAATCCCAGCCTGTCACTATGAAACAATACAAACAAGTCTTATAATAGCTGGTTTTAAGAAATCTGGTTTTAAAAAATCTAGATCATGCCAATTTTTACGAAGAAAATGAGTCCTGAGTCCACCTAGAAAATAGCACGCTAATGTTGGAGCAAAGCTCACGGGTGCTCAGTGCCCACCGCTGTTCTGGTGCTTGACCCACGGTGACTCACGGAAACCTCCAGAGGCTCTTGCCTCCTCCTCCGGCCCCCTCAGCTTTCCTCACTGACAAGACCTTGATTCTATTTCTCCTTCCTCATTCCAAGAGCCACCGTCTCCTGACTGCGAGGCAGCAGCAGCCCTCCCCTGTCCCTAGCTGATCGGCCGGGCAGCCTCACCCCGAGGGAGCACATTCCACGCGATGGTGTCTGTGATTGCCGTGAAGATCCAGTTCAGTTCTCCCAGAGGGGTCCTCCGGTCATTTAGCCGGCCGGGAATCCTAGGAGACACAGTGTGCGTTCATTAGTGACTGTCCAGAGACTCCTGCTACTGCAGAGTGGTGGAGAGAGGAGATGGTGGGAAGAAGAGAGGCGAGGGAGACAGAAAGCTCGGAGCAGAGGCAGGGCAGGCTCACCACGCTGGGAGAACGGCCTCGCCTCTTGGGAGCGCAGGCTCCATCCTCACCTCCCTCCCCTCGGGCACCCCCGATGTATGGAACAGATCCAGTGGCTCCACACACCACTCCTGTGGTTTCCTCATACAAGAGATGGGCCGTGGACGGGCCCAAAGGGCAGCCTGTGGCATCTGCTACAGAGGAGCCCGGGCCATGTTCTTCCATTCCACGTCCCATCCCGGCCCCGTGGCTCCAGGCTGCAGAAGTACACTTTCAACCCAACCGCTGGGGAAGGAGAGCTTGTCCTCTGAGGTCAAGCTACCTTCCATTCACTCATCAAGTATCTGAGCGCCTAGTCCAGGGCCAAGTGCTGTTCTAGCGCTGGGCTGTGGGGGGAGGGCTCGCAGTCTGCCAGGAGGACAGATGAGAAGCCAGTGACCGAGTACAGCTGTAACGCACGGAGACAAAGCCCATAGAGCGCGGGGTGGGAGGGGCAGGGTTCAGGGCGCGAGCCGGCCGAGGTGAGAGAGGGCCTCGCTGAGAAGGTGACACTGCAGCATGGGCCAGCACTGGAGGAAGTGAGGGAGCGGGCCGAGTCGACACCCAGAGGGAGACCGAGTCAGGCAGAGCCCAGAGGGGTGCTTGTGCCTGTGGTGCAGGGGCCCCGGCTCTGCCGTGTAACACGTTTAATTAGATCTGACAGGAAACTCTTGTTTTTTCTCCCAAAAGGAAAATGTTCATAGCAATTTGGCTCAGAGACTAAAGTGTGATTCCTGATATTTATAAGAGTTGACAGATTATTAGTTTCCATCATAGTAGCCCATTTGGTGGCACCATCTTTGCACGAGTGACGTTCAAAGCGGCCGGCCTCAGTAACGGGCACCGCCGAGCAGCACGAGCTTCCTCGTGTGACGGCGGCATGTGTGTTCCTTCCTTCCACCAAATGCCTTTCCTTCAGGAATAAAAAATCCTTATTTCCTCAAGCAGGCGTAGTGATAGGACAGGAAAAAAAAAAGAGGAGGGATCAGTAAAATACTTGAAAACAGCATTATTGCTCAAATAGCCTGAACTCTTGAAGCCCCCCCCCAAAAAATTGTATGTCAAGAGGAAGACTCCAGTTTGTTTAAACTGAAAGGCTTTTGCAAACACAGTCAAACGAGTGGCCATGGCATGCCTGACTTAGAAAGCAGGGTTTGTGTGAGCGGGGGCAGAGGGAGAGAATTTTTTTTAAATTAGATTTTACTTATTTTAGACAGAGGGAGAGAGTGGGGAGGGGGAGAGGATGAGGGTAGAGGGAAAGAAAGAATCTCAAGCAGACTCTGTGTGGGGCTCAATCCCAGGACCCTGAGATCATGACCTGAGTGGAAACCAAGAGTCAGAGGCTCCACCGGCAGAGCCCCCCAAGGGCCCCCAGAGCAGTCTTTCCTGGCTGTGTGTGTTGGGCATCTAAGGATTCCCACAACTTAAAAGACAGCAAGGTCTCCAGGTGAACACTTGGCACAAGGACAACAGGACTGTCTCCCTTTCTGCACCCCACACTCTTCCAAAAGGAGAGCATGTGCTGGGTGAGCCAGGTGGCCTGCCCTCGCCCTGGAGAGGAAGGCAAGGGTCCGTGAACAGCACAGCACAGCAAACACCCCCACCCCTCAAGAGGCGGCACCAGAGCCTCCCCTGCAGCAGCTAGGTGAGCACGGGGCGCACCTGCAGGAGAAAGCATTTACGAAATCCGAGCCAACAGTCCAGGGAGGCCTTGGACCGGCGTCCTCATTCTCAGCCTGCAAGTGCCAGTGCAGACGCCTGGGTTGCTGCCCCAGAAGGAACATGGCACTAGGGGATGATGGGGAGGAGGGGGCTTTAACAGGGCCAGAGGGTGGGCGTGGAGCCGGGACGCATAAGCTTGTGGCTTGGGTCCTGCATCTGGGGAGGAGGAACTCATGCACCAAAACTGTTTTGAATAAGATTATTCACAAGCTCACCAGCAACAAAATTCAGCAATAACACTGCACCTTCCACTGTGTAAGGACTCTTGCTGAAGGCACCGCCTGCCCTCTCTACGGGGTGGTTCGGGGACAGAATGCGGCGCACCAGGGGAGCCACATTCCGAGGCTGAAGCCCACTGTCCAGGACCAGCAGATGCACGACAGCTGATGTGTGCAGGGATCTAGCACGTCAGAAAACGGTGACCTTTGATGTCTCGTCACAGGTTCTCTGTTATTCAGAGGTAGCCAGACTGCGCGGTGAGAGGGCACGCCCCCAACTCTGACACCAAGCGCAAGTTCCGCAGGTTCCCGGAACCATGAAGGGCTGTCAGAACTCAGCGAAAGCTGTTACACTCATGGTCACAGTTTATTAGAGAGAAATACAGAGAGACATCGGGGCCAGTTCAGAGAGACATGCGCAGGGCAGAGTCCAGGAAAAGTACCAAAGGTGGGGGCTTCCATGTCCCCTCCCGGCATCCACATGTGACAGCACGCATGACGATCTGCCAACCAGGGGGGGCCTTGGTGTCCACCTCGGAGCCCTGGTTGGCTGCCTGGCTGCCCACGAGTTGGATCTCAGCCTCGAGCTGGACAGACCCCACACTCAAACCCCCGGCTGAAGTCACACGGTTGCCCTCTCCAGTGGAGTGGGCCCCCATCCTGAGATGACTGGGTGTGGCCTACCCCGCCCCGAAAGATGACGCTCCTTCAGGAAGGGTACAGGCCCTCTCTCTGTGCTGGCCAAGCTCCTGACTACACACAGTAGTCTGTGCAGTGTCAAAAGCGAACCTATTCAGGACTCGTTTTCAGATTCTGGACTCACATGCTGTTCCGGGTGCAGCAGCTTCGCTGGACTAAAGCCCCAGAGGTGCGTCCCTCGGAGGCTGAGCCGTGTCACGTACACAGGCCTTCCAGCAAGGCGGCCTGAGGAGCTGGCCTGCATCCTCCATGTGGATGACAACCCGACCACTGGACGGCACGCGTCACGGATGCGCCAGCCCCTGGACGATGCTCTGGGCGTGCTGCCAGCACCGCCTGTCTGGAAAGGACAGACCTACGAAGGCCAGAGGACGCCAGCATCCCTCACCTCAGCAAGTCTGCTTCTGGGAGTCAACCCCAAACTGGACACAAGGAATGGGGATGCGAGACATGCCGTGTTTTATTTACAGGGGTGAAAAATCAGAAAGTAGGAATGTTACTACAATGAGAGAAATGAGTAAGTAAATTACAAAACCACCATGTGAAATTACTACAAGCTCGTAGACCGTTGCTTATGAATATTTCAACAATACGGGAAAACGTGTGCTTCGTAACCTAAAGTAAGGAAGCAAGACAAACACCGGTAAGTCATCACCACACAGGATGCGCGGGCAGGGAGAACAGAAGACAAAGCGTCGAGACACGACCGTGGGGAGGCTCTTCCCGCCTCCCGTGTGAGCGCAGTCAACATCTGCTGCACAGGTGTACCCCGCTCGCGCAATGGGGAGCAAGCCAAACCCCCATTCCCTCGCCTCCCCGCCCCGAGTCCCTGATGCTCACGCCGGGGGGACAGGCAGCTGGTGGGCGACGGGACAGCGCTCTCGGAACAGTCTGACCAAGGTCTATTTCCAAACCTGACCCGAGTGCATCACTGACATGAGCCAGTTCGTCCTGAATCAAGACGAGGTGGCTCAGCACGAGCTGGCTCCTCGCGGTCTGACCTCTTGGGTAAAGGAACGATGTATTCCCAGCGGCATGGAGCTGCTGCTGAGATTCCTGTCTCGGTGGGCGGGCGGCCAAGCCACTGGGACGAACAGAGGCCAACCCTTGTCAGGCTAGGGTCAATGCGTATTTAGGTGTTTAAAAAAATCTGCAGCTTGTGACAATCCCCAGCAGGTAGTGCAGAAGTGGGGTCCCACTACCATCACCTGGATCCCCTCGATCTCCTTCACTAAAGCTCATTATGAAACCAGAGTCAAAGCTGTCTCAGACCTAGGGATCTTTCAAACCGACCCATCCACCCATGAGTCCAAGAAGCGTCTTCTCCACGCAGTAGACAGGGGTGCATACTTGGGATGGCAGAGTGGGACTGAGTCAACTTCCCTCACTTGTCATGTCGCTTAGAATTAAATCACTTCAGAAACTTCTTGTTTCTGTTTTCCTTTCCATATCAGAGACTAGTACAGAATGTCGAAACCCAGGGCACTCCAGAGGCCATCTGGATCGCGAGTGTGATCAGGTCACCCCCCTTTACAAAATGGCCCCACACTGGCGGCTGAGGTCCTTATGGGTTGTGTGGCTGACATGCAGCCACTCCGCCCAGACCGCTCCAGAAGTCCTGGCTGCTGGAGGCCATCTGGATCGCAGATGGCGGACACGGGGCCATGGGAGGTCAAAACCAAGACCACATTTCATTACAGAGTTCCTTTGAAACCTGGGCAGGGAGGAGGGTGGCATCGGGCACCCAGGGCCCATCGCAGCTTTCAGGAAGGGGTCTCCCAGGCTCGGTGTGGTCTTCCCCAGTCCGCGGCACCTCCAGAGAGTGACCCATGCTCCACAGTCAGCACAGGGCTGGTCTGTACCACGGCCGGTTTCCTCCCCTGCCCCTCCCCCCATTACCCCCACAAATCTGCATTCCCCACAGATGTGTAGTGTCTGCACCCCACAACCAACCAGCACAGGGGCCTGTGGGAGGTTTTGTGTCTGGCTTGTATTTACCCTTCTCGGGCTACTTTGTTTCTCCTGAGCTTTCTTTTTCACTAAATATGCCACATTCCAGCCATGTGGAACTTGCTGTTAGCCCCCAAACCTGTGCAGACCACCCTCTGCTCTCCTGGCTTAGAGAGCACCGAGCAGTCCTCCAGTCGACCTGCTCGCAGAGAGCATCCCAGGGGGTGCCTCCCATCCCAAGGGGCCCCCCAGGCCTGGGGACTGCTGCTGACACTCCCACGGAACTTCGCAGACGCCTCTGCCGGACACGGAAGCTGCCACCCAGCCTGTCCTCAACCAGGCAGGAGCCGTCGGAGCGCGGCTTCACCATGCTCACCCAGTGCTCCGCACCAGCCGTAATGTACAACAGGTGCTCCATCCATATTTGATGAGCGAAGGAATGAATCCCTCCCGAGTGATCGCAAGCTCTGTGTAAATAAAATGTTAAGTGAAAAACTATGGTTTCCAAGAAAATGATACAAACTCACTAAAAATACTCAAGTGATAGGAAGATAACACAAATCATGCCAAATTCTATCACGTAAGAACCAGTGGAAACATCTGCTGGCTATCCTCTCTTGATGCACAAAATCAGGTAATTTTGCATGCACTGAAATAACACTGTACAGGGATGCTGCATTTGTGTTAAAAATACCCACAAAAACACTTAGAAAAAAAGGCCTGGAAGGGCAAATATGCACCAGAGCACTAACAGTGATGATCTTAGTATGGTGGAGATTATAATGATTCAGATTCTCTTTGCTTATCTGTGTTTAATAATATATCTGTGCTGAAAACATGCTACTTGCATAATGAAGAAAAAGAAAACTCTCGTTTTCTTTAGTAAGAATAAGTCTACAGCGAGTTTTCCTGAAAATGGAAGAGATTTTAAAACTGTATTATCTTCTAAATTTACATCATCTCACATTCAACTCAAATAAAGCAGAACTTCCTCTACTTTAAGCGACCTCATGAAAACGACGGTGTAGAGAGCCGTGGGCTGTTATTTCCTACAAGTGATCTGCTGTAGGAACGCTCCACGACTAAGAAAACGGGACCGTGAACCCAGCACTTTCTCTTCTGAATACCAGGTCGGTACCCTGCAGCCAGATATTTGGAGGGACAGAGCCACAGCCACAAAGCTGCGGCTCCTGGCCTGTGGTGTGGCGGGAGGGGGCGCCCCGAGTGTGTGTGTCTTGTGTGTAAGCCTTCCTCCAACACTGAGGGCTTGGGGGAAAACAAAGTCACACATATCCACAAGACATACACGTACACACCCTCAGCCGTTATAAAAATACAACTGAGTGGGACAGAACACTCCGTGGCATGAAGGCTGGGAACCACTGCTCTGGACAGTACATTTTGTGCGGGTATTTTCTGCATGCTGACATTCTCCTGAACCAAATCAAGCCACATATCTACAATATTCTTTTCCAATCTCTCCTGCCTTAGAATTGTGTACAATTCAATGCTCTAATATCATCTGATTTCTTTATAAAGTGCCATTTGTGCTAGCCATTCGTAGACCTCAAGTGACCCACTCGTGTCCACGAAACCTGCGGTTTTGAGCGTGATCTCTGGGACCAGTCTGAAAGTGTGCAGTTTCATAGCCAGAAGAGAAGTCTTCTTTTCACCTGGGCTGCAGGACCGTGTCCGCGCCGGCAGAAGGAAAGGAAGGAGATGGGACGTGGGAAGAAAGCCTGGCTGGGAACGGAACCACGCTTGTTTAAACACAGAAAGCCTGGATGTAGAGCTGCGTCCTCCACATGGGCCAGCCGGTGAGCCGCGCGGCCTCCGTGGTGCTGCCTGAGGGGCTGAGTCAGCCAGGCCCCAAACCACATCTGCAAACCTGGGCTGTGCGGCTCCGTTCTTCGCCCAGGGTTTGGGTGACGTCACGAGTTCTCTCCCTGGCAACGGCAGCAGGTTAGGTGACTCACGTCCCCCTACCGATAACAGCTAGCGGGCTGCACGTGTGTGGTGGGGAGTCTTCCGGAAGGCAAAGGAAGGCTGGCAGCCTGTGGGGAATCATGGGGCCAAGACCGGAGAGGGAAGCCCAAGGCATCAACTGGCATTTGGGGCTAGCTCTCTCTGAGGCATCTGGTGATCCCACAGCAGGATGGAGGGGCAGGACCCCGAGCCGAGTGTGGTACCCAGGGGGATGGAGGGCAGATGCTGGGGCTGAGGGCCGTAAGGAGGTGGAGCGCTGACAGAACCCCCAAGGCGCTAAGCTGGGACCCCAAGGATGAACTGGAAGCAACCCAGACCTCACAGCCCCGAAGCACCCAAACCCCGCACATTTTCCACTTCCAGTTTGCAGCGTTCGATCAGAAGTAACCAGGCGCGTACTGGGAAACGAAATTGACGCCTGAAACCCAGAAAGACAACTGCTAAGGGAAGGAGCTGCACAGGATTGGCCCAGCGGTGACGTCAGACACAAACATCACGATAATTTTGCCTACATGTTCTAGAAATTAAAGGACAAAGGAAGTCTTGGCAGAGAACCAGAAACCATAACATAAAGCCTGGAAATTCTAGAACTTCAGGAACTTGAAAACATATTATATTAGTCACTCGATAGATGGGCTGAAAAGCAGATAAGACAACACTGAAGAAAGGAATGAAAGATGGGTCAGAAAAAATACTCAGAATTAGGCATAAAGAGATAAAAGGTTGGGACGTAAGAAATACAGTGGATATCATGAAAAGATCTGAAATAACCTGCTGGGGTCCCAAAAGGAGAGAGCAGAGGGAATGGGACAGAAGCAACCTTCAAAGGGCATTTTTTGCAGCTGATGAAGGATGCTGAGGCACAGTGTCCTGGTCTGCACGGGCCGCTGGAACAAGACTCCAGACCGGCCTCACCAACTCATTCTCACACAGCTCTGCAGACTCTAAGTCCAAGGTCGGGGCGCCAGCGTGGGCAGTCCTGGCGAGGACCCTCTTCCCGGCTTACGGCCTGCGGCCTTCTTGCTGTGTCCTCAACATGGCGGGGAGTCAGCGCTCTGGCGTCTCTTCCTCCTGGCACAGGGCACTAATCCCATCATGACCTCATCTCCCACAGGCCCATCCCCAAATACTATCACGTTGGGAGTTAGAGTTTCAATATGGGGATTTTGGGGGAATCACAAGTCAGTCCATAGCACTCAGGCTCCAGAAACGCTCTAGTCGTAAAGCAGGATAAATACCAAGAACGCCCAGATAAACACAACAAAACAAAACTGCCAAAATCCAAGAAAAGGAAAAAATTTACAATAAAGCGATGATAATCAAGATGGTGTGGTACTGGCATAAAGATCGATTTAACAGCAC
The DNA here is from genome assembly GCF_023065955.2 of Ursus arctos. NCBI lineage: Eukaryota > Metazoa > Chordata > Mammalia > Carnivora > Ursidae > Ursus > Ursus arctos. The sequence continues at coordinate 2,017,139 of NW_026622919.1, forward strand.
AGGGCAACAGAGCTTTACAACTATGGCCAAAAGCTTTCTGTCCAAGGCACCATTTCAATGGGGAGAAGACCGTCTTTCTACAGCAGTGCTGGAACAACTGGACACCCAAATGGGAAAAGTGACCCTTGCCTCTCACTGCACATCACGTGCAAAAATTAACTTGAAATGGACCATAAACTTACCCGTAAAAGTTAAAACTATAAAAGTCTTAGAAAAAATAGAAAATCATCACAAGCCTGGGGTAGGCAAAGCTTTCTTAGGTGCAACACAGAAAGTATATAAATTTGAAAGAAAAAAGTATTAAATCTGATTTTATCAAAATGAAATGCTTCTGCTCCTAGAATACTGTTGTGAAAATGAAAACACAAGCCAGACTGACCAAAGACAGAGAGAGCTGACAATGACATATATCCAACATATTTAAAGGGCTCTTGAAGACAAACAGCACAATTAAAACACTGGCAAGAAACATGAATATACATTTTATTAAAGAATATAAATTAATGGCCAACAGCACATGGAAAGCTGCTCAGCATCATTAGTCGTTAGGCGAATGCAAATTAAAACCACAGGCCTGGGGCGCCTGGGTGGCTCAATCACTTAAAGCATCTGCCTTCAGCTCGGGTCATGATCCTGGGGTCCTGGGACCGAGTCCCATGTTGGGCTCCCTGCTCAGCGGGGAGTCTGCCTCTCCCTCTGCCCCTCCCTCCCTCCACTTATGCGCTCTCACTCTCTCTCAAATCAATACAATTTTAAAACAAACAAGCAGGATACAGCACTACGCATCCACTGTGAATACCAAGTGTAGCTGTGAAGGTCGAGCGCCTGGCACACTCGCGCATTCCCGGTGGGAACGTGAACTGGCAGATCACTGTGGAAAACGGCTGAGAAGTTTCTGGGAAAGTTTAACGCACATCTGCTAGGTGACCCAGCCATTCCACACCCACGTATTTATCCTGGGGAAACGAATACACAGTCACGCACAAGGACCAGCACATGAATATCTGTAGCAGGTCTGCTCATCATAGCGACCAAAATGGAAACAGCCGACTGTCCATCAGCAGGCGGATGGATAAAGGGCTGTGACACATACAACGGAGTACTGCTTACAGTAAAAGGGAGCGAATCACCGATACACCCAGCATGGGAAAGTCTCAAAAGCACTGTACTGAGGAGGAAGAGCTAGACACGAGAGAATGCATTATAGTTTTCTATTTATATGAAGATCTAGAAAAGACAAATCTAAGGTATGAAAAGGAAGAGATTAGTGGTTGCCTGGGCTTGGGAGCTAGGCTGGAGGACTGACTGGGACAAGAGAAATTCTGGGATACGTTTCGAGTGATGGTGGATTCATGGGCGTGTAAATCTGCCAAAACTCATCAAACTGTATGGAATGTAAGCGGTATTTTAACAATGATCATTTTAAAATGAAAAATCAAACGAAGGGGAAATTATGGCATTTTCAAACAATAAAAACAGAATTTTTCACTGGCAAACCTGCACTAAAGGGAGTTGTTTAGGTAAAGAGAAATGATCTCAGATTGAGATGCAGGACGGAGTGGAGGGCAACGGAAGGTGTAAATATCAGTGAGTCTTAACTACAGAATATTAGTAACATTTGTGGAGATGATATACGGAGAAGGAAAATATGTGACAATAATTGTACACAAGTCAGGAAGTGAGTAAATGGAGTTCATGTGCACTCGGGTCCTCATATCACCTGGGAAATGGTAAAAGTACTAATTTAGATTTGAGTTTAATAAGCTGGGGGTTGCCAAGACTATGGTCTGAGGGCCAAATCCAGCCAGCGGCTTGTATTTTTTGTTTGTTTTTTGTTAGCCCATGAGCTAATAATGCTCTTTACGATTTTAAAGATGACACTAAGAATACACGACAGAGACTTTACGTGGCTTGCAAAGCCTGATGCATGTACCGTCTGGCCCCAACAGAGAACGTAAGTAGGCCACTGTTCTGGAGTAGCTGTTCGTGTGCTGGAAAAGAACACAGAGCTGACAAGCCAACAGAGGGGGAGAAAGGAATAAAACTGCTAAATGAAACCAAAAGAGGGGAGTGGAGGAGGAGAAATCAAGATGGAAAAAAAGAAATGGGGGAAAACAAGAAAGTGAACAGATTTCAACTCAAGTATGCCAATTATTACACTAACTATAAAAAGACTAGATACTTCAATTAAAGTCAGCAATTTTCAGTCTAAATCAGTCTAAGTCTAAAACCAAAAGTCAGCTATGTCCTGCTAAAAAGAGATACACCTTAAATACATACAAGATTTAGAAACATGTATATTAGAATACATGCTTAAATATATATAAGGAAGAAAAACACACATTCTTGCAAATGCTAATCGAAAGACAGCTGCACAACTATCCCGTGAAGTGGACTTTATGGCAAAGGCATTATCAGAGATGAAGGGTGACATTCTCAAAGAGTCCATTCATGCCAGCAGGAACGGGGAATCACTTATGGCTAATTTGTCCTTCTGTAGTTTTGAAGGGCAAAGCGTGTGGTCAACAGGGGGAACGGGCTTTTAATTTAAAGTAAAATGGCAATAAATGGTCAAAATTTGTTTCTTAATGAGAGGAAGAAGTTGAGATACATGTATCAGCAACTTCTCTAGCAACGGGACGGGTCACAGGAAAACCTAGCAGGGCATCAGGGAGTGGCAGAACAGGGGTCTGGGACTGCAAACAGAAAGGGGTGATCTCAGTAACACTGAGGACGACCCAAAGTTGGACAATTAAGGATCAGTGTGTCCAGGTCCCCAATAAACAGTAGAGGCTTTCAGACTGTAAAACCACTCCCAGTAAGAAATGTATTTTGCGCAGTAATCTAACACACACACAGGTAAATACGTATCCAATATTCACATACAATAGAAGTAAAGAACTTTTCTGTTACTGGGAAAACAAGAATATTTTCTATCTTTTTTTTTTCTTTTTTAATGGAGGCTGTGGCCCACCAAACTGATTTCATAGCTACTAATAAACCATGACCTGCAGCTTAAAAATAAGGATTTTAAATGAAGCTCTTGTTAATTTCCCCAGGACGCTATCAGCTCAGGGTTATCAAAATGGTTTGATGGTGAACATAGCTCCCCAGGGATCTCAGAGATTAGAAAACCACACAATTCTACCTCTAAATCAAATAGTTTATGGGTGCAATGCTGCTGCCCTCAGCCCCTTTCATCCTGCGCTTAGTAGCTCCCACAGATTAGAAACCCGCTAATCTTTACTTGGGAAGCAAATGGCATTGAAGAAAAACGTATTTTAAAATTCTGGAGGAAAAGGAGTGACGGTTTCCACAGCTCAGTGGTGAGCAGAGTTACTGCAACCCTGGAGATAATCTGCCGTTTACTGAATTCATCACAGAATGGTAAACTACTTAAACTGCCGCCCGTCCCTGGTGCAGCCGGCAACACGAGTCCCTCTGGAGGCTGCAGACGAAAATCAGAGGGAGACACAGGGTCAAACCGAGCAAAGGAGCAGTTCGCTTGTTCAACATGCTTATGACACAATGAAAACAGGCTGCTTTTTATTAGATAGTGCAGGTTCCAAAACTCTTAAGAAATCAATCTGAGCCTAAGTTTATTTTTGAAGCATTTCTGAAAAAGCTGATTTTCTTTGGACATCCTAGTGTCAAGACTGATCTTCAGACAGACCCTTTCCTGAGAGCTAGAGTTATGGGAGCCAAGCAGAATTCTCTGGGAAGCTGCTAAAAAGCCAGTCATGTTTGGGAAAGTCAGCTTCTAAATGGGTAGGGTGGGGGGTGCGCCTGGGTGGCTCAGTCGGTGAAGCACCTGCCTTCAGCTCAGGTCATGATCTCAGGGTCCTGGGATCAAGCCCCATGTGGGGCTCCCTGCTCAGTGGGGAGTCTGCTTCTCCCTCTGCGCGCTCTCTCTCTAATAAGTAAAATCTTTAAAAATAAATAAATAAAATGAGGGACAGAATGCAGATGAGCCCCGGGGAATACTCCCCCCTGATCCAGACCAATCCCAGAGAGCACATCCCTCTGATCCAGATGAATCCGGGGAGCACTACCCCCTGGAGGCGCTCAGCTACTAGCAGGCTGTCTCTCCAGAAGTCTCTTCTAGAATATGCTGAGGCACCCTCACCAGTGAGCTTCTTTGTAAAAATCTGGTCTAAAGAAGGTGGACAGAGAGGAGGGTGGGTGAGTATGGAGTGGGGGGCGGACCTCACCTCCTCAGGAGGAAACTTGGACGTGATACCTCTTCCGCTTAACAGAGATGCTACCAGCCTCCCCTGGTGGTTCCTCAGCCGGCCAGAATCTTTCCAGTCTATGTAGGGACCTAAATGCCAAGGTTATTGCAAGCTTGTCCTGAGCAGGACCACTGGTAGCCTTGTTTAAATTCTGTCTCTTCCTGTGAATTTATCAAAATACCACAAAAACAACAGTTTCCAAACACAGTCCGACTCTATATGTTCTTGATCTTCCAGGCCAGCTTTCCTCTGAGGCTTTCCTGGCAGAGCCGCACCGAACAGACGTGAGCTCCGGCTCCTCCGCCTCCCAGGTCCCCGGCGCCCTGGCTGAACTGACCGGTCACTCCTTCCACCCCACAGACAGCCCCTCATTTCGTTTGTCCATGTCTAATCTGCCCTTGGAGACCAGACACCTTGACGTATAAAACTCACACCACCTCCCTTGTAAGACCTTTCTTCATATGTCCCCAACCAAGATTTCCCTTTCCTGCCTCTGAAACAGCTGCGCACGAACGTACAGAACACCAGGCGGCTCTTCAACGCTTCACGTAGCACAGAGACAGGGGGAGGGGACCGGACAGACCCAGGTGTGACCCTCCAGGCTCTGGCACACGTAGCTGTGTGACTTCAGGCATGTTATTTGACCTCCCTGTGACTCAGTCACCTCATGGATACCACTGAAATCTACAGGGAGACAGAAAAGTGCCATGAATCAATACTTAACAAGTTAGCACCGAACCCAGAACACAGTAAGGGCCCCGGAAATACAGCTGCTCCTACTTACTTATTACAAACCCCCCCCCCCCACATTTTAAAGTAAGTCAAACCCAAAACGCTGGAACTGCCCCAGTAGACTGAACTCCTAAGGTTAATATAAAACACATGACAATTTTATGAGCAATGGAGGTTACCTGTAGCGCATCTGCACATGTGTAACTTAAGCGGTGGCCTCAGGGAGGACAGCTGCAGGTCACACGTCTGAGAAGAATGGAATCTGAAGCACACGAGGACCTCAGACCCTTCCAGCTCAGTGAGAAGACGACCCCCCACAGGCCGGAGACGGACAGACATGATGGCAAGTGGGCACGTGCGAAGACGCTCGCCCTGGTGACATGCCCATCACAACCACAGAGAGACCCGTGCCACACCCACAACAACAGTGACGGTCGCGGGCCGATGACGACGAACGGGGCGAGGACACAGAGAAACAGCACGTAAATGGCACCGCTCTGGAAGACACCAGCGATTTCTTAGGAGTTAAACATAAACGTACCATCTGCCTCGGCACCGCTACCCCCGGGTGTCTACCCAGGAGACATGAAAACGCGTGTGCACAGAAAGGCTTGCACGTGGGTGTTCACAGCCACACCATTCCCCAGGGTCAATGAATGACAGGTGACGCAGACGGACAGATCAGTGATGTGGGACACCAGTCAACAACACAACAACACTGACGTGAGCCATAATGTGAAGGGACTCTGAACACAGTTTACTAAGTAAAAATAAAACAAAAAGCTGGATACAAAAGACTATATTGTATGCTTCCATTTCTATGAACTGTCTGGAGCTGGGGGTGGGTAGGAGACCAACTGTGAACGGGCATGAGGGGCCCTATTAGAGTGATGGACACCCAGCTGCAACGGGGTTGTGGCAGTGGCGGCACGGGCGGGAAGACCTACCAGACACCACTGAACACTTAGGTGGGTATGTAAATCACACCCTGATAAAGCTGTTGAAAAAACACAGAAAACAACACCCCAAAAAGTCTGGATTGGATACATAAATGAGGCTATAACCTATTTAACCACTGTGTACGTCTCAGTTTCTTCTTGAAATGTCATGGTTTCTGCATCAACTCGATGAACAGGCGGTGGGGGAGAGAACTGTCTTCTTCATTCTGAGTCAAACTCAATTACAGTCCTAGGTTTTAGTACATGTAGGAGTCTCTCCCTTCCCCTTGGGTTCCCCTAATAAATCAGTGCATTTTTCCCCACTTGGAAACTCAGGGATTTCTCACTTCTCCCAGTGTTACAAAGACCCATGCTGCTTGGGCGGGAGGAACCCGCAACACCACCTGTGGCCCAGCCCCGCCCTGGCCTGGCATGCGCCTTGCTTCCCATGGCCTGGTTCGGCGGGGGGCTCTGATCCCCAGGGCTGCTTCATTGCGCTCAGACCGCTGTCCCTGAAGCTTCCGCCAGTGGCCCTGGTGCAGGCACCTGGTGCCCTGCAGAAATGTGTGACTCATTGGCAATTTCTCGACTCTCGATGATCTGAAAACAGCTCCCATGTCATCCAGGGTCTTCTTCCCTCCAGGCTAAACATCCCGGCCCCCTGAGGTGCTCCTCACCCAACGCATATTCTGTGTCCTGCACGTCCCCATCAGTCAAGAGAGGGGCCGTCCCCTCCCTCCTCTAGACGTTTTCTGGTTTTGGAACAGTCGTTTGGCAGAGTTGAATCCAGCTCAGTTTACGAACCTGACTTTGTCCACGGGGGCGAGTTCTGTTGAATCTCCCTAATCCCATGCCTGTACGTGTGATTTCTGAGGACAGCTCTGAGGTTTATACACAGAATTCTGACCGTTTGCCTTTAGCTACTCAGCCTGTCAAAACCTGTTTATATTCTGGTATTGGGTCCATGAGCAAACTCTCATGGTCTCTCAGTACTTCAAGTAACAGTATCATTATCGTTTACCTGCATTTCTGACAGCTTCTGCACCATTCTGCTGCACTTCCATGGTCAACTCTGAAACGGATCTTTGTTAGAGCAGGAGAACGGTACTGTCACGAAGACCCTGCAGAGGTGAGGTGGGTGGCTGGTGTCACATGCTACATGGGCTCCTGCAGAGGCAGCGTGGTGCAGCCACCAGACCGCGTGGGGCTGGTGGACTTGGGGCAGATGTGGGCTCTGCCACTTGTGAGTGACTCTGGGCAAGTCCACATCCCTCTCTCTTAGTGTCCAGAGTCTAACTCCCTGGACGACTGTGCAGACCAGAGCAGCGAATACCCACTGGGGCTTCCCACAGGGCTGGGCACTGTGAGCCCCGTGGGGGGTCTCACCGTGACCCCGTGTGGGCTGGCCATGCAGACTCGAGAGGCCCCACGGCGCCGCATCCTGTGTCAGAGGTGCACCTCCAGGAGTGCTGCTTAGCACTAAGGTGTCTCCGCTCTGACCGACGGTATAGTGCTAGTGGCCATGAGGCAAGGGTGGGGGTGCCGCCCAAGAGCAGGGACTCAGGTGGCCAGTGCTCGGAGAAAGGCTAAGGGCAAGAGCGGGCGAACAAAGGAGGGGTGTGTGCCCGCGTGAACGTGCACAGAAACGGCCCGACGCACTGGCTGGGCAGAAGCCCATGCCTCCTCCTCCTCCTCCCCCGTGCTGCCCGTCGCCTGGCTTCCCCCAGGCACCACGCCCACCCTCGGTGGAGGAGAGCCGCAGGCAGGGCCAGCTGCATCCCCGGATCCCGGCTCTCGAGGGCATCCATCAGAGACTGGCAGACACGCATTTCCTTTAGAACACTGGAGGGCACTGGGGTGCCAGGTGGTGAAGACAGGAAATTGGCACCTAAGACCTTCAGGGCACCACGCTGGTTGGTTTGTCTGATGACAAAGCCCAGGATGCTGGCGCCACAGCGAAGGAAATGGAACCCCTGTGCGTGCTACGCGGACGCCCCAGGGAGGCCTCGGAAGCTGCTCCCGTCCCCCGCTTGGCGGCTCAGCACAATCTCATCTCGGCGTCCGTCCTCCGTCAGGCCAGTTACACGGGGACCCAGCGCCCCTGGTTCTCCCTTCTGGCCCCGGGGGTCTCTGAGGGTGAGCCCCCCGGCGGTGCTCTGGGGCGCGGCTGACTCATGCTCCGCTGGGCACCAGGACCTGCGGCTCTTACTTCGCGGCAGCCCCGCACTTTGCCACTTACTCACATTCTCCCCACCGCGCCGGTCTCCTGGGGCTCTTTCCCACTCCGTCTCTAAATTAGCTTCCAGTGAGTCATCACTCATCCTCTCCGTGACTGGCAGGCGTTCATGAATTACTGATTTTTCACCTTCAACCAGCTGATACCATAGATTTATGTTGGAGAGAAAGGTAGTTTTTGAATGAAGACTGGTATCTTTTGATAGCTTTCCTTTCAAACATAACACATGTGTACGATTGCGACCTCACAGCGGAGTAAATTCTAATCACAGCTACCAGGCCCGTAGAGTAAGCGTGGGTGGCCGCAGGCCCCTGCAGACCCTCTGCCCCTGTGGCTCTTGGAGGACGCTGGTCTGAGGTCCCGCAGTGCACGCTGTCAGCTGGAGTGATGGAGTAGGTCAGCGCACGGGCTGCAGGCAGGCGGCCTGGCTAAGCCCTGCTCCCACTCATACCTGCAGTGAGACACTGGGCGCCTCATGCCTCAGTTTCCCCATCATTAGAGTGCAGATAATGACAGTGCTTCCTTTAGAGGGTTCTAGCAAGGAATGCATGAGTTAATATGTGGATAGCCCTTAATACAGCACCTGGCACCCAGCAGGTGCTCCGTAAACGACACCTGCTATTCTTCTTCCTGACTCTCAACCAGGAGGACCAGGGGCTACCTTGTGTTCACAGGCAACAGCTCATGCCCTCCTATGTTCTCCTCCTCGTCCCCCCAGGGCACGGCCGAGACCGGGGCTCTGACACGTCTGAGACCGCAGCTAAGTTAACCAAACGCTCATGGATTCAAAGCAAAAACAACCCCTGGATCCAAGCTTCCGCTTCAGCCTGCCACCCCGGGCTCAGCGGTGGTCACGCCACGTGAGCGATGGAGGGAGCAGGGCACAGCAACTCACTTTATCCCAGACACAGGGCTGTTAGCTCCTTAAAATATGCTGTTGACACAATAGATGTTAATTATGAATAATTTTCGGTACACCCTGCGCCTCCAGTGATCGGAATGCTAATGAACAGCCTTGTGGCAGAGGCTCGCCGGCTCCCTGACTCCCCAGCGCTTTCTGAGCGCCCTAATATTTCTAGCGCTGTTGAAGCGTTTCATTACTTTGTTTCGGGGCTGAAAAATGTCCCTTAATTTCCAAGCACGGATCTGACTGCCACTGTCTCCGAGGACTCGGAATGTAAACACGCACCACAGCGGCAACATGCTTATTCATCAGGCTGCTGGGTTCGCGCAGATAATTAGAAATCAGGGGTGCGCAAAGAAGGTTCGCTCTAATTTACTTCCCGACGCAGCAGCTTAATTAGAAAACAAATTCCTTCCCCGGCTTTCAACATTGCTAAGTAATTATAAGCCCCCCACACCGCCCGTATCTTCCCTCTGGCCTTGTGTTGAGACTGCAAACAACATGTGTTATACACATCTGACGAAGGTGGCAGAAGCTGGGAAGGGGTTAACACTCGCATCCTGGGGAAGCTTATGCCGAGCAGTCGCACGGTGGCAGCTGCTGGAAAGGAATCACATTTATTACTGAATTACCACGCAGCGATTTCAAGTACAAAACCTTCCATCAATCTCTCCGGTGATGGCAAAGAAGACCACGACTCACTCAGGCTGGGTTTCTGACTGGCGGCGGCCAGGGAAGGCGCTGGCCCCCCGTCGTGACAGTGGCAGGAAAGGCCGGTCTCGCGGGTGAGGCATGGTGCTCCCTCCAGCCCCCACGCCTGCCACTCCAGGTTCCGAAGCCGTCCCCGGCTCCTGAGACAAGCAGTCACCGCTGTCCAGCCGCAGGGCAGGATGGCTCATCAGCCCTGGAGACCTCGGCTCACTCAGAGCTGCACATGGAGCAAGGACAGCTTCCAAGGAGCAGCAGGCGAGGGCGTGTGGGCACAGGACCCATGCCTGCCAGCTTGGTCCGCACATGCCAGGCACGGCTACACGCCAGACCTGTGCCAGGACCATCCTTCAACACAGAGCAAGGGCCCCGGGAGGGAAAGAAGGGGCAGAGACAGACATCAGTCTTATTTTTTTTCAGGTCATTAAATTAAGGAAACAAACCCCAATAACCCAGGCCTGTATTCTCCACTTCATGTCTGCATTATGACTCGTCCCTCCCATCAGATGGCTACAGTGACCAGAGTCACTGTCACACTTAGAGCGATGGAGAGGTTCTCAAGTACAAGCACTACCATGTGTTGAGGAGAAACGAGAGAACAAAACCGGATGCAAAATGAAGGGCTCAGAATCCTTGAGGAGTGAGCAACATTGATAATGTCGAGTTCCAGCTCGGCTGACCACATCTTTGTGTCTGGCCAGGAGACCACGACGCGTCACGTCCACGCGGCTCACACCATGCAGGTAGCACATATGCTGCCTTCCGCGCTCCCCTGCCAGGGGGCTTCCTCCCTCCACCCCAGCACTCCACAGGTTTATGATGTTGTTCAGCATGAACGGCTAAAGAATAAGGGACAGGGCCAAGGAACTCAACAAAAGAGCCAATTCCTGGTTGGTCTTATAACTGCAATTAAAAATAAGTTACCTCGCCAGTTAACCTGGACCCACGACCAGTCACCCATGAGCTGCACGGGATGCCCACGCAGCGACCTCACAGGGCGGCGGTGGCGGCCACACGCATCCCACATGGGAGAGACGGGGACAGGGATGTGCTCTGCCAGCTTTAATGCAGACGTGACCCCAGGGCCCCCGACCCCCATGGCTCCCAAAGAGGAGAGCCGGTCACAGGAAACAGGGACACACGGGCGCGCTGCCCAGCAGGGCACCCAGATCTCCCAGGTCTCACCCGGCGACCACCCCACCAGCTTCGGCCACACTGTGTAACTGGTTTATGAAAAGCTCCCAAACTATTAAAAATGTATATATTTTGAAATATTCTGTGGCTTCTCCAAACATAAGCCACTTATGGATTAAAAAAATCTGAAACACGGTCCCACCTGAGGCAGAGGCCAGGAGGGACGACGCCTGTGTCCCCACCTTGCCCGGTCACATGGTGGCAAACGGGAATGCGGGGGTGGACGACTGCCGCAGGATGCTGCCTGGAAGCCCCCCGCCCGCAGGACAGTCTGGGGGGGGGCATGGCTCTGAAAGTAGGAAAGCCGACCTGCTGAACCTGAGGCAGGGGACGGGCATCAACACTCCACCGAGTCTGAAGAGTGACTCAAACCCACTGACTGACCCACACGAGCCGGAGCACTGAACTAACTGCTCGCGACTCCATCTTAGGAACGTTTGGAAAAACATGACAAAAAACCCCCCAAGACTCAAAAGGGTTTTTACCAATTAGTTGTAGCCCCAGGAGTGTGGTATGTGCATGCTGGGAGCACGGGAAGAAGGAACGTGGGTGCCGTGGGCGCAGGCCTTGCTTTCAGAGACTACTCTCCAGGCTTGTGTCAGGGAGGGGACGCCACTCCCCCGCGGCACACTGGTGACAACTCTGTCCCGGAACGTGCGCAGAGCCTCGACCTTTGCACAAGGCACAGCTGGCCCCAGGCCACGGTGAGGTTGGTGGGGACGGCACGTGGGAGCCCGGGTGGGCTGGAGCTTCTGGAACAATCACACCAGCCAGAGGCCTGCAGGGTCCCTCGCACGCGTGGCCTGTGTCTGCATGGCCAGGCCCGCCTGGCGCAGCAGGAGAGGCGGCCCCAGGTTGTACCACGTCAGCAGTGCTCATCATCTGCCCCCCTCCACAGCCTGGGATCCATCTCCTATACAATCTTTCATGTCCTGATGAAGGATTTCACCTTGTACTCGAATTAAAACACAACACAAAACAGAAGCCCAGTCTGAGTCTGGACTGCTGTTTTTAGCTGCATGACCACAGATAATATCACTTCCTGTTCTAAAGGCTCGGGGGCAGGCAAATCTGGCGAAGATGCACCCTGGCCACGAAAGCACCACTGGGGTCTCGATGAGACACTCAGCACCTTGCAGGCGAGTTCCAGGCCAAGCACCCATGATGGGTGGGACCCGTGCAGAGGAAGGGTGTCTGAATGGCTAACGGACATTTGACGTGTCTGACAGTGGCGACTGCGTGAGCACATGGTTGACAAGGAGGAGAGGGCAGCGTTTGCCTCAAGTGCCGGCCGCAGAGGCATAAACCGTTCACCGTGCTGCGCACCTCATGTCATCTGTTCAGCTCTGAGCCATTGGACAGGACAACCATGCGTGCGACATGCCTTCGTGGACAGGGGGGTTAAAATTACCTCGAGTCAACAGCACGAGTGGGGCCCCAAGCCCAGCAGGACGGGCGGAGATGGGCACGGCCCCGAGAGCGGGAGCCGGATAGCCACCAATATCAAGAGCTGCCCAGGGTGAGAAGAATCCAACGAGACACTCTTTCCAGGAAAGTTCTCGGAATACCGGAGCTACAGTGGTCTGGACAGCTCGATTAAACACAGATGTGCCACGCGCCTGCCTTGCCTGCTAACTGCAAGCTCAAATCTCCGTATCCAAAGGGCTTCTTACAGACTGCAAGCACCACTGGGGAAAAATCTAAACACTAAAAAAATAGGTTAACAGCATTTTCTTGTATATGGAAAAAACTTGGGACACCTGGGTGGCTCAGTCGATAAAGCATCTGCCTTCGGCTCCGGCCATGATCTCGGGGTCCTGGGATCGAGTCCCACGTCAGGCTCCCTGCTCCATGGAGAGTCTGCTTCTCCCTCTGCCTCTGCCCTTCCCCTGTGCTCGTTCTCTCTCTCTCTTTCAGGCTTCCATTCTCTCAAAAAAAAATCTTTAAAAAACAAGCAAACCTGTATTTCCTCAGAAACAGATCTGACAGTTACTACGGCCAGATCTCTGGGCGCTTCATGCCCAGACTCTGTCCTGGTGCTCGGTGATTCTGAAGCCTGGAATCCATCCTGGCACAAGCACAGGAGCACAACCCGGCACTCACAGTCGACATCGCCTCTGCCGAGTGACGAGGGAGAGCCGTCAGGCACTGTCTCAGACCAGGCGTGCTGGAGGGTGTGTCTCCGCTCAACTTTGGGGACTTGCACCCAGAGAGAATGACTCAGGCCCAAATCAACTCCCGGCCAAGTCACTGCAGTAAAGACCTGACGTTTCTAAACGACCTGCTCTTACCTCTTCCGCCCACCACGACCCCAAGGGAAGCTCCAACCCCGACGGCCTGAAGGAGAAGTGGGGCTCATGCCATAGCCCATCCCAGTTAATCTGGACAGTGAGCAGACCTCCCTGAAACCAGGATGGCTTCTTCTCAACTGCAGACGCGGGCCGTGAATACAGAATTCTCCCAAAGTCACGTGGCGGCACCCAGCTGATGGCGAACGGGATAGGTGCGTGAGGACATTGTCCCCCCCACCCCCCCCCCCGTCTTTATCTGAAATCCGGATGAGCTTTAGTAATATAACCGTCCATCCTGCCACTCCGAGGAGGGCCGTTAGGGGACAGGCATTTGAGGGGTGGCCTAGCACCCGCTGAGAGCCGCCAGTACCAGTGAGCCCCTGGTCAGGCCCGCACGGCGCCCCGCTTCAGGATGAGGAAGACACGGAGGCGACAGAGCTGTCCTGCGAGCGTAGCTCCTGAGTGCTGGGCCTGGACTCGGGCCGCGGCCAACCGCTCCAGGTCCATGTTCTTTCCAGCCCCCGTCTGTGCGCAGGAAGCACTGTGAAAAGTGCTGCTGTCCACATTTACTATGTTTTCTTTTTACATTAAAAAGAAGAATCACCCATGCCAGCTCCCCGCATCTGACCAACCGTGTAGCATCCCTGGGCGCAGGAGGGAGGTGGAGAAGGGGACAGGGCGGTGCCGGCCCACGGAGGCGAACGTGTACATGCACGCCCTTAGCGCTGGGCAGACACAAACCTAAGTGTTTCTGGGAAAGACACCGGCTGCCGCAAACCCTGATGTCATGAATTAGGAAAATAATGCTTGACGAAAAATACTACCATCTTAACGTGTAAGGGTGCTTCCGTCTATTTCGCAATCCTCACGAACCAGTCTTCACAATGAGAGTGAAGCTGCTTCCCATGAAACAACGGGCACCTTTCATGGAAGAGCCACTTCCTCTCCAAATCCTGGCTTCAGTTTCCTTCCACCCCAGCTCTCCAGCCAGGCTGTTCCTGCTGTGCCTTACCGGAGGCATTCTGACCTGTGCTCCCTTACACAGTATCTCACTTCCCCACATTACCTATTGTTTTCTGCATCGTCATGTAGTAAACTGGCTTTTTTGGGTGTGCGGTTCCCTGATTTTAGCATGTGCAGACCTGCGTGGCCACCCTCACAACCAGGACAGTGAACATCCCTTCACCCCACACTCCCTCCCACTCCCGTCTCTGACCCGAGAGTTGTGTCTTCTCCAGAATGTCCTGTGAATGCAACCAGACCAGGTGTCTCCCCTGGAGCTGCTGGCCGTCACTCCACACGGTGCTTCTGGGGCCACCATGTGATCATGTGTCAAATGTCCCGCCATTTCCTGCAGGCTGTGCCCCCTAGACGAAACATCTTCTGCTTCTTCGTTCACCCCAAGGACGTTCTGGTGTTTCCAGTTTTAGGTGGTGATGAACAAACCTACACAAACACCCCCCACGTGTTCTCATGCAGATGGTTCATTCCTGTCGGACGAGTGCCTTCAAGTGGGCCCACGGTGTGGCCTTCCCATGACGCGGCTGTCTTACATGGCCGCCCCCCCCACGTGTTCTCATGCGGACAGTTCATTCCTGTCGGACGAGTGCCTGCAAGTGGGCCCACGGTGTGGCCTTCCCATGACGTGGCTGTCTCACATGGCTGCCCCCCCACGGGTTCTCATGCGGACGGTTCATTCCTGTCGGACGAGTGCCTATGAGTGGGCCCACCGTGTGGCCTTCCCATGACGCGGCTGTCTCACATGGCCGCCCCCCCACGGGTTCTCATGCGGACGGTTCATTCCTGTCGGACGAGTGCCTGCAAGTGGGCCCACAGTGTGGCCTTCCCACAGCGTGGCTGTCCCACGTGGCTGCCCCCCCCCCCCCGCAGCAGGGGCTGGTGGGAGTGCTGGCCGCCCTGCACCCTCGGCAGCCTTGTTTTATTGACCCACCTTGTGGGTGTGAAGCGGCTTGGTGTGGTTTGGGTCCGCGTTCCCCTAATGCCTGAAGGTCTTGAGCACCTTTCCTGGGCTTACTGGCCATTCTTAAATTCTCTTTGGTAAAGTATCTCTTTAGGTCTTTTTCCATTTTTGAATTGTTTTTTTTTTTCTTATTTTTTCCTTTGAGATATCTTTATATACTCTGGACACAGTCCTCTGTCGGCTCTGTGGTTTGCAAATATTTTCCCCAAGTCTGCAGCTTGTCTCATTGTCTGAGCAGTGTCTTTCAGAGAGTAAACATGTTAAATTTTGATGAAGTCCAATCTCACAAGTTTCTTCTTTCGCGGGTCGTGCTTAGGCTGTCGAGCCGCTGCGCACATTCTACATCTGGGGGGCTGACAGGGTGGGAGCCGGCTGTCCTGACACAGTCCGGGTGAGGGGAGCAGAGTCCCCGGAGGCCTGGCTGCCCCGCCAGCCCTGCCATGGGTGCAAGATGCCATCAGGAAGCACAGCCGAATCGAATGCCAGGTTCCTCTCCATACAATCAGAAGGTTTAACGAAGTAACTGAAAAAATACATATTTCTCATTTATGTGATTTTTAATAGCTCCTTTTACTCTGGAGAACTCAGAACACGTGGTGCTGTTGTTCCCGTGTGGCTCAGCGAGCACAGGTGGTGTTCGATTGGGAGCGGCCACAACCGTGCTGAGGGACTGGGACGGGACAGGGCAGCACACAGACACGGGGGCAGTGGCTGGGTTCCCGCCCTGCCTGGTGGGGGAGGGGCACACGAGTCTGCCCCGGGCACAGGCAGGTGGGAAGCAGAACAACAAGAAAAGGTAAAGCAAGACCTCTCTGGACAGGTCACCAGGCGTGACCTCGCCATGATGAAATGTGCCTCTGCACCACCTCCCCGGTCTGTATACTGGTCTGTATATGGTGATGGGAGCACAGGCGATGGAGGGAAATGGGCCCAAGAGCGCCTGCGGAGCTCCCCGGGGCAGCCAGCTCTGCAATCTCTGCGATCCCGACAAGGAACCCAAGCAAGCCCACTGGCTGACTGGACCTAGTCTTCTATTATTTTTAAAAGTTTTCTCCACATCAGTTTCTCCAGGCTTACACTGTTTGTTTAGCATTCGTAAACGGTTTTCTGGGTCATCGCCCCTGGAGGTGAAAGTGGCTTAGAATTTGGAGGAGCAGCCGGAGGGTGAGTGGAGGAGCCCCGAGCCCACAGGCCGCCGGCAGGGCAGAGCGAGACTGACCAGGGCGCGGGCGACACGGGGGAGGAAGGGCTCCACGTGCGCCCTCCCTCCCCCGTGTCGCCCAGCCCGTGTGCACCACAGTGCAGCCCCCGCTTCCGGACCGCGAGCGTGGACAGCAGGCAGGGACCACACAGCGCAGATAGGGAGGGGAGCACGCGCCGAGCGGGCTCGGGCACCGTCACTAGAGCGGGTCATCACTGTCTGCCGGCGGACTGTAGCGCGGCCCGCAATCTGAGCCGCGGCTGCGCGGTGCTGCGCTGAACAGTGGTAACGGAGGAAGGCAGACGGCCGGCTTGCCTGTGTGCGGTCCGCTACACCCAACCCCGAGGCTTGCGCCCTGGCTGACCCCTGCAAGCCAACACCTGCCTGCAGTCCCTGCTTCTGACCGCTGTGTCTGTCCCTGACCGACAGAACACGTCTGGCTCCCCTGCCTGCCGCCTCCCCTGGTTCTCCCGCTCCAGTGATTCCTGCTCGCCTGCACCTCACCTGTCAGCACACCTCACCCCCGCTCCCCTGCCTTGGCCTTTCTAACCTAGTGCAGCACCGACCAATGTCACGGCAATCCCTGCCACCATAACCCACCTTGCTTGTGAACAAAAGCACCCTGAAGTAGACCAGTCACATGATTTCCTTAGACAGTTACTCAAAATTTGAGAGTAATTATACTCAGTGAATTGTTTGCAGGTGCCCTAGTTATAGTTTCTTGATTCTTTATTTTACAGGCATCCCATGTGTCTCTATTCTCATAGAAAAATTTAAAAGACGAAAAGAAACCTATGTCATTTAACACAGCTCCTCCCCCTGTACTCTCCCACTCAGAGTGAACAACGGACCCACCGTTTCATGTCTGTTTCACCTGTATGCACACACGCAGAGGCATGCGTGGTGTAAACATACTCGTGGCAGCCTCCTGTGTGTACTGGTCTCTGTCTGCTTTGCCCACTAGCAGCACGCCAGATGGACCGTTCTGCGCCACGCCGAGCGGAGCGGCCACAGAGCACGCAGTCCTTGGCAGGACCTCTCCCCTTGTGCCCGCAATGGTGGACACTTAGGTGTAACCTTCTTGTCTATTTCCGTGACACACAGGCAAGGAGTTTTCCAGGAGAGAAACCCAGAAGTATATTTGCTTTTTCCTACCTGATTTAATTAAATTCAGGCCTTAGCGGTTCTCACCCACGATTTTGTGTATCAAGACTTAGAAAACTATTATCTTGTATGTTAATCCCAGAAGAAACGGTGTCCAGGGCAGAGGGTTTAAGAATAACTACCTAGATGAACCAGGATGAGTCAAGGTGAGTGTCACAAACACACACACGCACATACACGCACACACGTGCACACACACACCCGTGATGCAGGTCAAGTCTGGAGCCACAGAGTAGTTCGGACCCAAGGAGGTCCACAACAGGAGGCAGCCGGCCGCGCATCAACCTGGAAGGACGAGGAGAGGCCACACCACCACAGTGCACCACGAAGGACACGGCTGGACTGGGCCGTGACATTTGCCCTGAGACAGAACACAGAACAGGGGCGGGGGGCGTGCAGAATATCACCAGGCGAGCTGGGGGAAATTGGGTAGGTGCTAGGCTATGACCCAGCTATGGCAGTCGGGCAGCAGAGACAGCCTCTGTGTGCAGCCGTACGTTTGCTTTGACTTAGTGTTGGGAGTATTGGTCAATGTTCAGAAGTATTCAGCTTTCATTCTCGTTCTTTTAACATGGCCACGCGTGGAGCCGCGTCCTACACTGATCACCAGTGCAGCAGCCACAACACGGCCTTCGCCAGAGAACGGAAGTACACACCCACACACAGGGAAACATCCCCACGCTGACCGGAAGTGCCCCTGGGAACCAAGGGCGCCTGCAGACCCCGAAAGCCACACAGCTTAAAAATCTTACTTACTTTTCTATTAAATCCAGTGTGACCCCAGGCACCAGACTAACGCATTTCTGCATGCAAAACCTGCAGAGAAAGGAGAGAAAGTGAATCACACTGAGGGGCCATTTAACAGGAAATACAACAGTCCCCCAGGGACACGAGGGCCTACAGGTGGGGCGGGGGTTTCTTTATCCTGGCAGCTTTCCCACTTATGAAGAAAACCCGACTGCCAGCCTGTCCCTGGAGGGAGAGAAATCTGACATAGGGTCTCTGGGGAGGGGCCCCGGCGAGACAGGAAAGGAAGCGTCTGCCCAAATAAAGGACACACTGCTTCTCTTCCCTTTTTTCCTTCTTAAGAAAGCAAGCTGAGGAGGGTGTCGGCAGGATGGGCGAGCATGAATGACTTTCCGGCACACAAAGAAAAATGTGGGAGGAAACACAAAACAGCGAATTCGATGATATCACTTGCTTATCACACACCTGACTGCATCGTCACACTGAGCCTGGACTCCCGCAAGGCACACGGCCGGACAGCGAGCGCCCTAACGGGGGGGCAGGGAGCCACCCCTCTGCCTCCTGCCCGGGCTACTGGCACACAGCAGGGAAGAAGCAACTGTAACACCGAGTAAAAAGGCAACTTACAGCTTTTAGTGGGAGAAATGTGAAACATTTAATTCACCTGCTTCACAGATGACGCTCAAATAACCCCCTCCAACCACCCAGTAGGCCCACAGCGGGTATGCACACCTACAGGACTGTGCGTCACTAGTGGGACACGAGAAGTGGAGGACGGTCGGAGAAGGCCAGGGGGCCCACGGGGAGGGGACGGGTACAAGCACCAGGCCACCTTTGGGGAGACAAGGTGTGACACGTGCGAGGTGGTCGGGTAGGCTGGGTGACAGACCAGGAGGGATGGCAGTTGTGAGGACACGCGGCTCCCGAGGGCAGCCTCCAGGGTGGGGGGATGTGGAGCTGGCTGCCAGGACCCCCCATGCACCGCCATCCCGCTGCCCCCGCGGCACCAGGGCACACGCAGCTCCTCTGGCGGGTTCAGGTAAGTCTCTCGGTGGATAAAAATGGTCTTCAGGAAAGGAATTTTCCAGTGTAATTCTGGGTCCTACACAAACTGTGCCCCTTTGTCATTTGTCTTAAAATCTGTAACGTACTCATCCACTGGCACTTCTGGATTCCAATGATGATAGGATAATTTGTATCAGACGAGTCCCTTTATCAATAATAATAATCAGTTCTGGACAAAATACAAAAACAACCATGTAAAAGCACCAAGAAGCCAATGGATACTGGCAGACACAGAAGGGAAGTGACCCCAGAACAACTCTGGGCAAGTCCACCACTACTCAGCGAGTCCCGCGGGCACGCCCCAATCCACACAGCACGCGGGGGCCATGCTCAACCGGAAAGCAGTCACCTCACTGGCGGAGCATCTCCTGGAGTCCCCGGCTGACCGCTGCCCTGCACACGCAAGGGGGAGACTCCTGGGGCCCCCGAAGAGACAGTAACCGGAAGGCCGCACTGAGACAGTCAACACCCGCTCCCAGGGAGCGCACCAGCAGGGAGAGCTGGCCCGCCACGTTGAAGGAGCCTGATCCACACCTGGCCTTCCACTGACCTCCCAGGGAGGGGGCACCGTGCTTTCGTTACAACCATGCTCCAGGACTCAGAGCCACACGCCAGCACTACGAGCAAAGCCAAAGGACACCAGTCCTGCCACCAAACCACCTGCAAGCACAGAGCCAGACACTCCATGGAGCCTCTTGTTGTAGCTCCCACAGTGGAGTCTCCTCTCTAAAATCAAGAAGAAAAACAGGTAAAAGAACCAGATTCATAGTTGACCAGATTTTGGAATCAGCAAAGACTTAAAAATTATAAAAAATAACTTAATTATTATTTGGGAAATAGGCATTTTAAGCAATCTGCTGAAAATATAAAGTTCTATCAAACAGAAAATTAAAAACAGGGACAGCATGCGTTAAAGGACTCAGGGTAGTTGTACGCAGAGCAGCGTGGACAGATCAGTCACTGATGCCCCACGGATTTTGCTTCAGCCGGTAATATTGATCGCTTTTGCACCAGGATTGTTGACAACTGGTTTCTCTCTCCTCCCCCTGCTGAGAGCGTTACTGGCCACGAGAGAGGCCAAAGAGCAGGCAAAATCAGAGGTGGTGGAAGATCAGATACGATCACCGTAACAACAAACACGACAGGTGGCGCTATTCTGTCTGCGCTACCTGGTGGTGGGTGGAGCTCATGAAGAGGCTCGGGCCCTTCCGACTCCTCTTTGTCAGACACGCCCATTCCAAGCAGTTTCACGGCACCTGAGCCCTGCTCACCTCCCATGTGCTGATCCCCCAGGCCGGGGTGTCTGGCCGGGCACATGGACACCTGAGGCTGGATCTCTGTCAGGGAGCAGCATCCTAGCTTTGGCCCACAAGATGCCAGCACACCCCGACCCCAGCTGTGATGACCAAAGATGTGTCCCCGTGTTGCTGAATGTTCTCTCAGGGGCAGGATCACCACCGTCGAGAGCCACAGCCCTACACCAAGCAGCAGTATCTCTCACATTTTCCAGAACGGTCTCTCTGCTTCCACTCCTGCCTGCTCGGCCTACCCCTCTACCCAACAGCCAGAGCGAGGCTTTTAAGGAGTAATGTTAAGAAAAAAATGTTGAAATAAGTCATTCCATCTGGCTAAAACCCTCGAGAGGCCTCCTGCCACTCAGAATGAAATACCAAGTCCTCACCTGGGCCTACCACGGAAGGCCCTGCAGGATCCGGCTCCCAACCACTACTGACTTCACATCCTCATGCTCACCCTTCCTCACCCTGCTCCATTCACCCTGACGGTCCCTCCAACACACCAAGCAGAGACCGCCTTCAGGGCCTTTGCACTTGCTGTTCCCGTGGCCTGCAGTATCCTTGAACCAGGAAACTAAGATTTCCTTTTTTATTGTATCTAGATTTCGACCTCCTCTGACCAGCCTAAGGAAAACAACACCTCCATTCTCTATCCCCTCACTCTGCTTTTTAACGCTAGCATTTCTCATCCCCTGATGTGTTATTACACAGCTATTTGTATCTAGTCTTTACCATGGAAGGTAAGTTCGGGGGGTAAAAGTACTTCTCTCATCTTCTTGATCACTACAACTCGTGTCTAGGATGGTACCTGACACATTGTTCTGCTATCTGATAAATACACGTGAGCAACTGAATACAGTACGAAATTGATGTGGTCATTTTTATGGGTTTCTTATATTTCACCCATATTCTTGTTTTCCTGTCACTCTTGAAAGCAAGTAGCTTCAAGATTTTATGAACAAGTTATTTAATGTTAAAAAAAAAAAACCCCAGCTCTGTAACCTCATAAAGTATCTTGTAACTGCTCGATGTTGTGTCTAAAAATGGAAAGACATTAAATATATTTTCCTAACTAAAAACACAACACGCATTTACCATAAAAAATTAGAGGTACAGAACATTACACGTGAAAATTACCCCAAATCCTAAGACAACTGTTACAAAACACTGGATCATTCCGAATGATTTCTAGGATAAAAGAAAATCCCCGTCCCTGTAAACCCCAACAGTACGGACGTGGATGCGGGGGAAGCATAAGTCTGCACCACTGCACACATGTGGCCACTGCTTCCACACGTGCTCCTGGAGACAACCAGTATCGACACTTGGGTTCTTGTTTCTTTCCATAAGACTGCCATACACATTATAGCTATTTTTCTAAACATTTTCCCCCCAATATTTTCAAACACTCAACAAAGTTGGAAGAATTTTACAGGAAAGGCCTGTGTCCCAGCACCTGGGCTCCACCACAACCATGTGACTACACTGGCTTTGTCACGGCTCTGTCTCTCCCGCCACGAATCCACTTTCCTTTTGGTGCAACTGGCGATACTGTACACTCCCCTCTAGATTCTTCAGCACGCATGCCGACGTCGCAATACTGGCTTATTGCTTTTGTCCTTGATGCAAAACCACACACGATACAGTGCACACATCTTTACCACACATTTGTCGACTTCTGACGACGTGCAACCCAGACCCCTACAGCGACCACTACTGACATCCCAGAATGTTTCCTCTTGTCTTTCCCAGCCAATTCCTACTTCCTACCATTGCCCCCAGGGGCAAAATCTGTTCTCATTCCTCCCCCAACTCACTCCTCTGTTCTAGAATTTCACAGAAGCAGAGCTGTCCAGTGTGCACTGTTATACGAGGCCATGTCCAGCCAGTGTGATGTTTCCGAAGTTCATCCAGGGCCGTGTCTGTATCATGGGTTGATTCTGTTTGACCGCTAACTAGCACTCTGTCACATGAATACCCTGCACTTTACGATGCTGTTTTGTACCTTGTCCTTGTACACCTCGGACGGTATAAACGCTGATACACACAACGTCACTCTCTCAATGTGTGAGCACTGTACGAACACCAAGTCTGTTGTCCTCAGGATGTGTTCTTAGAAGCGGACTTGCCTGACAGATGGTTACACCTGGGTTGAATTACTCCTCATTGTCCGATGGCTTTCCAGAAAAGAATTGTCATTTACTGTCACATTAAGGCTGAAATACCCATTTTTTCACTTCTTGCCAATACCGGGTTTGTCATCATAAAAAACGAAACCACCGTCTGCCCGACTGACAGGTGTGAAATGACATGTCATTTGACTTTCTTTGATTAGTCTTGAGGTTAAACGCCAGTTAATAACTTTCGGGTTCTTTGTATTTTTCTTTTGCTTGTTGCCTGTTCATGCCCTTATTAGCATTTTTATACTGGGGTACTCATCATCTTACTGATTTTTAACAGTGTTTTATACATTAACAGAATCAACATTTTGTTACGTGTTACAAAATTTTTCTCAACTTATAATTTTACAGTTGACCCCAAACCATCACAGGAGTGAGGGGTGCCAACCCCTCCGGCAGACGAAATCTGCGTGTAACTTCTGACTCCCCCAAAACTTAACGACTAACAGCTTCTGGAAGCCTCACCGATAAGTTAATTAGAACGTATTTTGTACGTGTACATATACTACATTCTGACAATAAAGTAAACTAGAAAAAAGTGTTAAGAAAATCATCAGAGCAAAGGCAAGAGAAACAAAAGATAAAATGAACTTGTGGGACTTCATCAAGATAAAAAGCTTCTGCACAGCCAAGGAAACAGTCAGAAAAACTAAGAGGCACCCACGGAATGGGAGAAGATATTTGCAAATGACACTACAGATAAAGGACTGGTATCCAAGATCTACAAAGAGCTTCTCAAACTCAATATGTGAGAAACAAATAAACAAATCAAAAAATGGGCAGAAGATATGAACACTTTCCCAATGAAGACATACAAATGGCTAACAGACACATGAAAAAATGTTCAAAATCATTAGCCATCAGGGAAATTCAAATCAAAACCACACTGAGATACCACCTTACGCCAGTTAGAATGGCAAAAATAGACAAGGCAAGAAACAACAATTGTTGGAGAGGATGTGGAGAAAGGGGATCCCTCCTACATTGTTGGTGGAAATGCAAGTTGGTACAGCCACTTTGGAAGACAGTGTGGAGGTCCCTTAAAAAGTTAAAAATTGAGCTACCCTTTGACCCAGCCATTGCAATACTGGGTGTCTACCCCAAAGATACAGACGTAGTGAAGAGAAGGGCCGTATGCACCCCAATGTTCATAGCAGCAATGTCCACAATAGCTAAATCGTGGAAGGAGCTGAGATGCCCTTCAACAGATGACTGGATTAAGAAGTTGTGGTCCATATATACAATGGAATATTACTCAGCTATCAGAAAAAACGAATTCTCAACATTTGCTGCAACATGGACGGCACTGGAGGAGATAATGCTAAGTGAAATAAGTCAAGCAGAGAAAGACAATTATCATATGATTTCTCTTATCTATGGAACATAAGAACTAGGAAGATCGGTAGGGGAAGAAAGGGATAAAGAAAGGGGGGGTAATCAGAAGGGGGAATGAAACATGAGAGACTATGGACTATGAGAAACAAACTGAGGGCCTCAGAGGGGAGGGGGTGGGGGAATGGGATAGACCGGTGATGGGTAGTAAGGAGGGCACGTATTGCATGGTGCACTGGGTGTTATACAAAACTAATGAATCATCGAGCCTTACATCGGAAACCGGGGATGTACTGTATGGTGACTAACATAATATAATAAAAAATCATTAAAAAAAAAAAGAAAAGAAAATCATCAGAGAAAGCACATTTACAGAACTGTCCCGTGTTTACTGAAAAAACTCCGCATCTAAGTGGATACGTGCAGTTCAATCCCATGTTGCCCAAAGGTCAACTGTATTTTAAGTTTTGTTTACTGTTTTCCTTGCCGTACAAAACTTAAATCTGTGTTTAATAAAATCTATCACTCCCTTTATGGCTTTTTAATTGTCTCAGCTGATCATTTTCCCAGTATTTTTGTGTTTTCCCTTTCACATCTGAGTCTTTGTTATATTTGGAATTTATTTTATTATGTTAAGAGGAAGGGATTTAAAAACTTCAAATGGTGAGCCATGTGCCCCAAATACTAGATACTGAGCAATTCATTCTTTTTCCGAATTATACATTCGGATACATACAGACTCTGTTTTTGGAACGAGATCTCAATTCTGTTCCATTGACGTGAAGGTCCACACTCTCAACTGTACCTTCAAAATGCACTGGTAACTGGTAGGATGAGTTTGCTTTCACAAATCTTTCTTTCTTTTTAAATTTTCATGGCGATTCTCAAACATTCGTTCTTCCAGTTGACCCTCAAAATCAATTTGTCAATACTGTGTTGAATTTATGGTTTAATTTAAGGAGAATTTATATCCTTAATTTACTGGGTCTCACCATGTAATTGTGTGGCCAAGCCCTCCTTTTATTCAATTTCCTTTCATTTCAATCAGCAAAGTTTTATGGGATTTTTCTATCTATGCATGCAATGCGTTCTGAGCCAGTTCATGTTCCTGTCACTGTCTGTTACTGTCGCTGTTATAAATCAGATTCCTTTCCTTCCCAGTATTTCCTTGCTGGCTATTTTTAAATACAGAAAAGGGAACACGTTTTAAACGATTATTGTGAAAAATACCATAGGTGAAGAGCATAAAACATGGACGTGATAAAGTCAGTACAAGCAGCGCCCAGATGAAGAAATGTGCGCCCGCAGGGCTCCACGGCCCCAGGCACCCGCCGCACCCTCAGGAGGCAGCACTCGCCCGTGTGCCGTCCATGCGTGTGCTCGGTCAGCAGCCGGCTACTGCCGGTAGGCTCCCATGTGTTTTAATTTGTTATTTTTTTGCAAAGCTGAGGTTCAGATCACACACAAATAATGCGACTTAGCCTTCTCCTTAGAAGATGTACACTTTTCACGTTGATTTCTCATCTCAGGATGATACTGACTCACGTTTCCAGAACAATGTGCTGGATGAACTAGAGTCAGTCCACACCCTTCTCTGGGTTCTAACAGCACTGACGGAGACACAGAGTGATGACAGCGGCTGGTGTGGAAGAGATTCTCTCACACAAAGCAAGGAGCCTTCTATTTTTGTTACAAGTTTTTATTAAAATTCATTTTTAATTTTATCAAATAATGTTTCTCCTTTCACCCATTAATATGATGAATTATGTTAATAGGCAGCCTAATGGCAAGTTGTCAAAGCCATCCTGGAATGGATCTCACGGCGGAAGCTCACTCTTCTCTTCCTGCACCGCAGGTCCTAGTCGCTAACAGTTTATTCTGAGCTCAACGGTAGCGGCTGTGTGTGTGTGCGCGCCTGCACACGTGTGTGTGTGTGTGTGAGTGTGGGTATGTGTATGTGTGTGCCTGTGTATGTGCATGTGTGAGGCTGTGTTTGTGTGTGTGCATACGTGTACGTGTCTGTGTTGCTGTGTGTATGAGCCTGTGTGTGTGTAGTGCGCACACACGTGTGCCTCTGTCTGACGGTGTGTGCACACACGTACGTGTCTGTGTTGCTGTGTGTATGAGCCTGTGTGTGTGTAGTGTGCACACATGTGTGCCTGTGTGACGGTGTGTGCACACATGTACGTGTCTGTGTTGCTGTGTGTATGAGCCTGTGTGTGTGTAGTGTGCACACATGTGTGCCTGTGTGACGGTGTGTGCACACATGTACGTGTCTGTGTTGCTGTATGAGCCTGTGTGTCTGTACGTGCGCACACATGTGTGCCTCTGTGTACCTGTGTGTGTATGCGTGTACGTGTCTGTGTTGTGATGCGTATGAGCCTGTGTGTCCGTGTGTGTGTAGTGCGCGCACACGTGTGCCTGTGTGCCTGTGTGTACACACGTGTACGTGTCTGTCTTGCTGTGTGTGCACGTACACACGTGTGCCTGTGTGACTGTGTGCACACGTGCGCACATACCAGATGTGTCACGGTTGCTGCGCCCACCGTGGTAACCTCTGGAACAGGACACAGACGCGCGCCTGTGGTAAAGTGCGCTGTGTGCCCACACGCCGCTGTGTTACCATCTGCTCCCTTCTGTATTTCAAGAACAATTACCTGTATGTTGAATCTTCATTCTTCTCCTTGTCATGCTGCTCATTTTTTATTGCTTTCCATTTCCTGTAACACCTACTCACCGGTACCTGATTTTAAGGTCACTTAAATTTTAGAATTAAATTTTATTTCTTAAACCTTTTCCTTCCCTTTGCTAGTTCTCTTTTTATCTCGATGTATTATTTTGTCATCTTAATATTTATCGTTTTGTTCCACAGAGATGGTTTTTATATAATTTCATGGACGGCACAAAGCACATGTTGCCTCCACTGCCCGGCACAGGACGGCCTCTGGTGATTCACAGGTCCCTTCTGGCCACAGCCGAGGCCACGCGGACGCGGGGACGTGGGGTGGGGGCCACTCACCAGAAAGACCCAACACTGGACAGAGGGGGGCACTTTTGGCCCCACACAGAACCTCCACCCTCCGGGGGGTGGGGATGGGGCTGGAGACCGAGTGCCCTAAAACCGTTGAAGCAGCAGATGGGAGAGCTTGCAAGTTTGGGAGGACACCAGTGCCTCCGCCCTCCCCCGCGAGCAGGAGCCGCACTCCTCTAGAAGACGTGCTTCCTGGAGGTCTTGCTCTCAACGCCCCGTGCCACCCCCGCACGCGGCCTGCCCCTGGTCACAGCTGGCAGACGGAGGAAGGACCTGAAGAGCTCAGGCCCACAGCAGCTTGTGGTTCAGTCTGACGTGCGCTCCAGGTTCCGACGGGAGGTTGTGTTTGGCGGGAGATGGGCCAGGCATTGTCTTCCCGGGCGGCACACGGTGCCTCCCGGAGCCCCCGGCCCAGAGGCCAGGGAGCTTTCACATTCTGGACTGTTTGCTCCAAGGCGTCCCCCACAAGAAGCACCCTGCCAGAGACGCCAGGCTTTGAATATTCCCTTTTTAAAAGGAACTTGGGGGGACAGCTCAAAAGAGCAACAAACACACTTAAAACAAGCAAATTCTTTGGTATTTCATTTAATCCAGCAGGTTTCAAAAAACAAAACCCCACATGAAACCGGTGTGTCAATCAGCTGGTATTTGTAACTAAATTAAAAGTCTGCCATTTGGTATCATTAGGTCCTAATTTACTAACTTTAAATAGCTGCCCTTCTAGAGACACAGGGCGGCCTACTCTCCCGCGGGGCGTCCAGGCCGGAACGAGGACAAGCCGTGAGTGCAGCTCAGGAGTGGCTATTTCGGGGCTGCCCTGCTTCCGAAGCGAGGCCACTGAAAGCAAAGCCGATTGTTCCATCGGTCAGAGGAGCACGACACCCCTTCATCTCAGCTTTCTGCCCTGCGAGGCAGTGAGCTGGCCCCGACGGTCTCCTGGCCACAGCCTGGGGGCCAGGCACTGACGGGGGGGGCCCCTTTGCCCCCAGAAGAGCCCGCCTGGTGAGTGAGCCTGGCCGCCATTGGACGCAGCTTTCAGGGGAGCAGGGTGAACTTCACGAGGGTTCTGTCTTTTTAGTTTAGAAGAGAGTAAAATGTCAAGACAATTGTGGTTAAAAGGAAAATGTCTTTAAAAAATGCGTAAATATTTGGGGGTAAACATCATGTCTGTAAGTTACTAAAAATAGCCATAAACACAAAACAATGAAGCAAATAACAACTGAAAAATGGGGGCAATGAGCACACGGGGGTTCATTTTATTATTCTCTCCACTGTTCTTTAGAGCGGCTAGAAATTACCCTGTAATAAAGAGTCAACAGAGAAAGAGACGGAGAGTCCGCACACACCCTCCTACACTGATGAGTCAATAGCAGGAAAACATTTAAGGGGAAGATCTAATTGTTCAAAACCTGGGCAGTGTGTTTCCATTTTTGAAGAATGTCAAATTCCGAGGGAGGCCCCAGCCTCTCCCACCTCGGCTCGCCCCCGTGCTTGTGAGCAGCTGGTTCTGCCCGGGAAGCACCGCGCTAGGCTGCAAAAGCAGGACACCAGTGCCCTTCCCTGGAAAGCCGACCTCGCCGTGCAGGTGACTCTCACGACCGACCAAGGGAAGGAGACCCGAGACACACAGTAAGCTTCAGTGGACCTCTCCCACGCGGTCTGGGGCCCGCTCCTGTGGAGGCACCTCGCGAACTGAGAATCCCACTTATCGGAGGCCACCTGAGTCCCCAGGCTCCTCAGCCTGGTTCAGATCTTACCTGAGAATCAAAACAGAACACCACCCACCACCACAGATGGGAAGTGAACAGACACCAACCTGCCTGGAGGAAGTTGGCTTGAGTCAGAAAGGGGCCGCCTCGGAGGACAGGCACCCAGGGCTCCGACCCGCTCGCCCAGGGGCCCCACAAGAACCCTGCTACACAGCTGATTTAGGGGGTTTCTTCCTACGCCCTGGAAAGCCGGCCAGAGGTGCAGAGAGAGGGTGAAGGGACTCCGGCTGCGGCTGCAATCCCCCGGGAGCCCCGAGCATCAGGAGAACGCAGCACGCGGGGGGGCGAGAGGGAAGGTTTTCTACGAGATGCACCTGTTTGTGTTCACACACAGCAGCTGGGCCTTAATTCATCTTTTCCAGGATAAAGGGTGGCCTGCGGCAGATGCACAAAGTTAAATGTAGGTAAACATTAAGGGATTCTTTTCCATCGAAGAACCAGACCTTTAAATTATAATCGTCTACCATGTTTATTCTTAACTTATTTCTTTTGGGCCCTCTGAGGTGCTCTTTCCGTATTAAGAAACTACACCCTTGACCCGTCTGTCCTCTGCATCCAAAAGTCCCTCTGGGGCCCGTCGGGGCCTGTGTCCACAGGCAGAGAGGAGATACAGGCCGCTCCGCCTCAGTGAGTAAGGACGGGAGGGTGCCGTGCAGCACGACTCCTTCCCACTTCCCATCCCAGTGACAGCTTCCCAAGAGCTGACCCTATTTAAACTCACAAGCCTCTGATATGCGGAGACAAGCAGAGCTCGCGAGCTACATAGGCGGCTCTCGCACGGATCACTTTAGAGTCAGTCAGTCCCTATTATGGGGACTGAAACTGATGTCACCGCACACCTCTGAAATCGCGGCACGTCTGGTGGCCCCATGCCAGGCCTGAGTCTACTCCTGAACACATGTGACAGAAGAAACGAGGGGAAGGAATTTTAAACAGGACTGGAGACCAGGGCAGGATGTGCAATACTTAGCTTCTTCTGCAAGTGAGACCAACACAAGCCCCCCAGTGCATCACAGAGGCCTGACCCGAGTCACGCGCACCTGAATCTCTCCCTTCCCTAAGCCGAAACACCTGTCCCCGTAACGACAGCTGGGGGTCGGGTCAGAAGCCCCATCCATCCCCTGGCTGTCCAGGCCCTGGCAGCATGGAGCCACTCTCCAGATTTCTGCCACGGACAAGGCTGCTCCACGTCTCGTAGGGAAAGCCAAACTTCCCGGGTGCTGTCCAGCTCCCACCCGAGACTGCGCAGGGCAAAATTTACTCCTGAGATACCCACAGGGGAGGCTCTTTTGAGTACGTTCCCTGCATTTTAGGCCTGCCAAGTTCTTCCTATTAAAAAATGTGAGTACTTTTCAGCGGCACCAGGTTTAGCTCGTGGGGAGGGGTGCGTGGGGTGGGGACGAGGGAAAGTGCTTGTGGATTCACGGCGGGAGCCGTGAGCTGATGGGCAGCCACGCGACGACAGACAAACTGCAGTGCACTCCTCGGGAGGGCGCACACTGCTCCAGCGGGCCACCCTGCCAAGGTCTACAGGACGGGGGCCGCGACAGCACCACGTCCTACGTGGCTCCTGTGGCCCGCTCACATGCTTGCCATTATCATCACAGTTCCCAGGGGAGAAGGCTGAGCTTCAGAAGGTCCTGAAATCATCCAGCCAGCTAGTTGGCTGACCTGAGCACCCTCCTCCGGACCCACATGGCAGGTGCGCCCACGTGGGCCAACACGACTGGACCCAAACTCAAAAATAGCATTCGCTGATTCCTTGTGCCCATCAGAGAACGTTCAACACATCACTTCAGACTCCATCAAGGAAAGCGGGAAAAACGAGGAAAGAGGAGGACGGTGGCAGCTTGTGACAGAGGACCCTGGGCTGCACGAGGGAGGCCCGCAGGCTGGGCTGGGAGCTGCCGGGAGGGCCGATGGGACCCGAGGCTGCACGGAGGCAGCGGAACCAGGAAAGAAACGAAAAGTGTGCCCATCCCATTCGTCTTTGCCAAGAGCCGTGCAGGACGCCACATCCTAGCCTGGATCCCGGCTGACACACCAGCTGGTCAACAGCTGTGCACCAGGCCGCACACCACCGTCAACAGGGCTGCCTTCCTCTGGACGGAGAGCGCAGTGGCTCTCGTGCCTGTATTTAAGATGAACCCCCCAACACTGCAGCTCTCCCTACGAGTTGCCCTCCACGCGAGCCTCCAGTTATATTCAAGGAAAGCAGAGGGCCCGGAATATGTTTCCAAACATTAAAGCACCAACATGATTTTAATTTCTTGTGAGAGAAACATTTATCAATTGAGTGGCCTGATAAGTACCAGATACTTCAGCTGCGTTATGAACCGTGAGTCTGTGTCTATTAACTTAATAGAAGCAGACGGACATGACGGTAACATTGCTGGGGCTGTGGCGGGGGGGAGTCAAGTCAGTGGCACGTGTAGCTTACACCAAAGAGCGAGTTCTCTACGGCAGACAAGAGCTGGAGAGACATCAGGCCAAGCCAAGGAAACGAAGTCCGGGTGCCCCAACCACTTCTCCGCGCTCATGACCCTCAGAGCCAGCAGGAAAGCGTTCTGGGGGGCAAGGGCGAGGAAGAGCGCTGCTGAGAACCGGAGCTCATTCCTGGCATTCTGGTGGCCAACAAGTGCGACTGTGTTGATCTTCTGTTACCCTGTGTCGCTCAACAGGCTGGATACATAGTCTGTCCTTGAGCTCCTTAACCAGGGAGGAGGCTTGGAAATTACACCCAGGGTGGTCACTGTGCCACAACTGCTGATTTTACCCGTTGTGCTCCTGGTCTAAGCTTTACAGAGCGTTAGGTCAGCGGCCTTGGGACCTCACCCTCCGAACCCATCCCGACGGCGTCCACCATCAGGAAGGGGCGGCGTCTGAGCCCACAGGACTTCAAACTCCTTTGTTCCCGTAGGAAAATCCTGATGGCATCAGAATGACATCCCCCTTTGTCCACCCACAACCACAGAGGCACCAAGGAAGAATGAATGAACACAGACGCGGCCCCTCCGACGAGTCTCCCTTCAGGGCAGCCAGAAAGCCAAGTGTAGGTCCGCTCACCACAAGACAGAGCACGTCTGCTCCCCTGGCTGTGAGAACAAGACACCAGACGAGCTGAGGACATCACGGTGTCCTGTGATCTAGCGTCACTAATGTTTGTGCATAATTTTGTATTTTTATAGGAAGAAGTTTACATCGACGAATGGAAAGCCCGTTCACCACAGCACACACGTGCAAACAGGACTGCAAGCGGCTCTGCCTGGCCCCGTGCGGTCACTCAGGCTGCAGCCTGGGCAGGGGCTGGCTGGCGGTGGCCATGGGGATGAAACCTGTGTCCCCACATAAACCCATGACCCTGCTTCTCCAGAGACTGCGGCAGGGCAACGTGGAAGGCTCGGTTTTGTCCTGAGGTACGAGAACGTGGCCCAAGCCGTGGACAGCGGCCAATACAAGGTTGGAACACCGCGGTCTGGTTCTTGCCGAAGATGACGGAGAGCAGCGCGCTGACCTGCCTCATGAGCTGCGCACACTTCAGGTTTCAGCTCCTATTCCCCTCCTTCCCTCAAGTCCTAATCTTGAACGAACATTCTCTTCACCGTTTGCATTACGTGGAGAAAAACCAGCACAGGAACGTTAAGATCGGTGAAAGGACACGTTCAAAAGGTGTTCTCTCTGTGATTTCTCTAACGGCTGCTTCCCCACGAGCTGGGGAGGTTGTGACCCCCAGGAGGCACCAGGCACACAAGGGCCCGCGACGCACCTGCTCTGGATGCCTGGGTCACACGGTCCACCTGGGAAGCTCGTTCCCGTCATCTGAGGAAGGCTGATTTTCTGAAACCAATTTTCACCTGCCAGTAAAAACAGGATCCTAATAGCGACTCCCAGTAGAAATCGCAGAGAAGTGGCTGGCCCTGACATCCTGGGGCACGGAAAAAGTGTGACTGTGGTTCTGCAAGTACATTGGCAATTGGATTAATCCACAGAGAAAACATATTTTTCAGACTTGTTACATGATCATCGTATGAAAACTGCAAACGTTTATGGAGGAGGACAAAGGGCATCAGGTTCGGTCTTCTCCCAGGGTGATGAACTGAACAATGACTTAGTATCTTCAATTCCTACACAGCAGGCTAGCCCCAGCCAGAATCTAGACCAAGCAAGGCCCTCTGCAGAAGAGAATTTACCTTTTCTTTACACAATTCCAAAGGGATTCCAGTAATGTGCCTGCCACGCCTGCAGGAGGCGTTCTCAGCATCAAAGTCAGACTCGGAGTCCAAGGTAAGCTCCTTTAGGACGTCATCATCCCATCTACAAAAATTAACTCGAAATGGATAAAAGACCTAAATGTAACTCTCAGAAGGAAATACGGGTGTATAAACCTTCATGACTTTGGAATATGACATCAAAAGTATAAGCAACAAGAGAAAAAAAGCAGGTAGGATGGAGAACTTTTCTGCATCGAAGGACACTATTGAGAAAATGGAAAGATGACCCACAGAATGGGAGAAAATATTTGCAAGTATGATTTGCAAAGCATATGTCTGATATGGGTCTAGGACCTAGAATATATAAAGAACCCCTACAACTCAACAAGAAAAAAGACAACACAGTGAAAAAGCACATACAAGATCTGGATGCGTAACGCGGGATCTCAAGGACGTTTGTGCGCTGCTGGTTTGGACGTGAAGCCGGGCAGCTGATGGGGAAAAGTCTGGCAGTCCGTCAAGGAGCCACCATGTGACCAGAATATCTGTGCAAAGTAAGGAACACGTTCTCTCTGAAAATAAAATTAAGACTGCGCTGAAATGGCATTTCCACGTATGCGAGATCTGGGGCGGCATAAATTAGTCCAACATTTTGGTGAAGAAGTTTGGCAACTGACATCACAAACTCTACGCTTTGACCTACTGACCCCATTCCCAGAAATGAGTCTAAGAAACAGTCCAAACGAGGCAAAAGCTCGGTGGTGCACTGAAGGATGAACGGGGGAAAACACCTGCAAATACTTGAGTTTTACAGTGACAGGGAAATGCTTTAAATAATATCGTCCATAAATGCAATGGAGTATTACAGTTGAGAATAGAACACTGGCTAACAACGTAGAATGATAATCTGGAAATTAAAAAATAAAATACAAAATATGTGTAACCGGGAAATCAGGTGCACATAAAGACAAGAAGTATGAAGGAAAACAGAAAAATAAAAACAGTTAATTTGCGAGGTGAGTGGCATTCCGGGTGATTTTTCTTCGTCTCCTGCCTTTCGCTGTGTGCACTGTAAGGCTGTGCACGCAGGAGACCCGAGGGAACACAGGCCCACCCCAGCGCTCTCGCACCGACGCGCATTTCTGGGCCGTGCAGTCTGCAGAGCGAACGTGGGGGCAGTGCGGACCCCAGCGCTCTCAAACAGGCAACGCTGAGGGCAGGCGGAGCACAGATGTGTTCTGCCCTGTTTCTGCTGCAGAAAAGGGCTCCTCTCCTCTGAAGAGGCAGGGAAGGAAAAGACAGCGCTGGCGGCCTCAATCGAGGTGCAGAAAACAGGAGACTAAGAGCAGGCCGATGGGAATAGAAACAAGAAGGAATGTGAAAAAGTGCAGCGAAATGGCTGAAAACAGAGAAGGAAATAGAAGGCCTGAGCCCAGGCGATTGTTTCCTGGTCTCCCACGCCTCCCCTGTGCCAGACCGGAGCCCGTGGCGGGGCGGCACAGTTCCCTGGCACGGCTGGGGGTGGGGCACACAGAGGGAGAAGCCCCATCATGCCGCTGGCAGATGGGCACCGCGGGGGCACACGCAGCAAGAAGGCAGCGGGCGCTGGTCCGTGAGCAAGTGTGAGGACAGGCCGAGTGACCCCGACAGAGAGGGACGGAGCGCACAGGAGGGTTTGGTCAAGGAAAGCTGAATCTGAAAGCGTGTGACTTAAGGACCTGCCAACTTCCCAGGGCGGTGGGGAGAGGAGGGGTGTCGCGACGCCCTGCAGACACAACGTCTGAGTCCTCCTTGATTTCTCTGGGGCACCTTCATCCCCTGCCACCGAACACATGTCCCACAGCTCCACAAGGACACACGCTGTTCCGCCAGCTACCGGAAGGTCTGCAAGGTCCCCAGAGGAGAGCTGGTTCTTAGGTGAACTGTGGAACACTGTCGATTACAATGACACCGTGCAGCAACATCGCCTCAAGTGCCTGAAGCAGGCGGGGGTGGGGCCGTGGCTAGAACATAGGGTTTGGGATCGGAGGAGCCGTACGTCCATTTAGGTCTGCTATGAATGAGGCTGTAAGCCCGGCAGCCACACGCTGAGCATCGGTTCCTTATCAGTAACACGGCCATGCTCATGCATCTTTGGTCCTCGGGCTATTAGCAAAAACAACGGTGAAGCCGTACGGGAAGGCACGTCACAGGTTACAGAGCGCTCTGCAATTAACATTATAAAGTTCACACACGCAGAAGCGCTCAGCCACGGTCTCACCTGTCATCTCTATGACAAGGGAAGGAGAATATGGTCACCGCACGTTGGGTCTTTCAGAACACTGCGCTTACAAACGGGGACGGACAGGACCAGAACGGTCTTCAGGGTCCCAGAGCCCCTGGTTTCTTAGGATATCCTGGTGTCCTACAACACCAACGGGATAGAAGCCCTTCTAAAACTTCAGGTGTTTCCAATAAATGCAACATCAGCACTCCTTTGAGCAGACAGGCAGAAGAACTCAGGCTACAGCCTGACGTGCCCCCAAGAAGAGCCCCTGTACCTGCTTGGGACTGGCCGCGTCACTGGCCCGTGTGGCAGGAGAGGGAACCGCTACACCAACAGCCCTGCCTTCCGCCATGGCTGCCTGGAGGGGCCCGGCGAAGGCACACAGTCCAAAGACAGGACCGCTGCATGACGGCGCACACGACGGGCAGCGAGCTGCCGCACATCTGGCTTCCAGGAAGAACAACTTCGTGGCAGCCCCATGGTGACAACATGCCCCCGACAAGCCCTGTCTGCTTGGAGCACCCACGAGGAAGGGTGGCCAGTGCCGGGGAAGCAAAACCAAGTCAGCAGCGGCCGACCCAGGATGGGGCAGCGTGAGCTTCGTGGGCACAGCAGACTCCTGGCCGGGCATTGGCCACCGTTCCAGTAATATCCTCCCTGTACAGAGTACCTCTGGGGGCAGGGCTTGAGCAAAGCACAGGCAGAAATCAAAATAAAGGGAGGCCCTTTCCAGCAAGCTTCAAGCTCAACAATTGGCCAGGGAGTGAGAAAGAACAAGAAAAACTGAGCCATAAAAAGAAGAGATATTTGAAATGACTGCTTCTCCTGCATTCACAGAATATACTGTGTTGACAACCAGCCCACATATTAAACCCCACACCAGGAGACACTATTTACCGCGGCATAATTCAGGTGCCACTGTGGCACGCCAGCACACTGCCCACTTTCCCGCACAGCCCGTGGGGGGCGGGGGGGGGGGCGGCAGGGCGCTGGCGGAGCTCCCATTCCGGAGCAATCAACAGTGTCTATGCCGGCCTGTCCAGGTGCGGCTGCGAGGAGCACTGTCCAGACCACTGCCTCGGCCTCCCGCGCTGCTGGGCCACCGCCTCCATGCCCCAGCACCCGTGATGGGGGCGTTCTACCATAAAGACTCTTGCAGAGAGTCTGATTTCGAGACCCGCATTTTTGAAGCCCCCGACGGGTGACCAGGGAGAGCAGGATGGGAATAAAGAACACCCTCGGACAGCGCACCCCGGGCCCTGACGGCAGCTCTGCCGCACGCAGGCCGTGCCCGTCTGGGGAGGGGTTTACCTTCTCCACCCCTAGCTGTTCTCACACAGCAGACGAGGACGCCCCACGCGTGTCCTGATGGCGGCCCCTGTGCTCACTCCCTGCAGCCTCCGTCCCTCCGCCCTTGTCTTCTGTTTTCTACTTCGTTTCTGGGGAGCACATGGAAATGAAGATACGAGGGACAGCTGATGAGGGCGCATCTTCTTGCTCGATACCATGGTAGTGCCTGAAACCACCCAAAGCCCCGTCTGGTGCGCACCCCACACAGGAAGGATGCACACGTGCCCGCGTGTCCAATGTCCTCCTGCGGGCTCCATGTGTCTGATGGCTTGATGCCAGCTGTGCACGGGCCTAACCAGAGAGACTGCGTTCACAAGGGACGGTGTGTCATCCTCAAACAACAGTGGGGGTGACAAAAATGCCCGAATCCCTCATCTTATAATTAATTTTAGCAAAAGCTTAGATTTGCAGCAGAACATCTACCAGTAGCGAGTTATGGGGCAGTGTGAGGTCAGAAAGGGACAGCAGCCCTGCAGCGCCGCCCCTGTGTCTGTCCAGGCTCGCTATGCCCTTCGAGGCGGGCACATGCCCCGCTCCCAAGGCACTAAAGCTGTGTGCTAATGCACGCTCAATGGCTTCCTCCCCACACAACAGCCACCTTCCTGCCTACAAGTGCACCCAAAACAGCTAACAAGCCTCACGACCCTGTCTCTCAATCTCACGTCTGCCTCTCCCCCGTTTCTACTCGACTTCCATTAAAGCAGCCTTGTCTGGTCTCAAGTCGACCTGCCACGTTCTGACGGCAGCTCCAAAAGCCCCTCTAGAACTGGCACGGGGACCGGTGACTCCCTGTCAACTGAAGTGGCCTCTCAGGCCGAGGGGTCCGCCCCCTGGTCTCTGACGGCCCTGCTCTCCAGGCGCACAGCCCGCGGCTCCTCCTCTCTGACGGCCTTCCTCCCTGCCCATAGGATGCGCTCCCACCTTCACTTGTGCTCTCCCTGCCAGTCATCCCAGCCCGTCTACACAGTGGTACTGAATCTGGCTGAACAGCACCCCCGGCCCTGCCCCAGCAGAAACCTCCCCTTCCTCCTGTCATACTCACCTACACAGCCTCTCATGCCTAAAACAGCAAACTCGCATGACCCAGAGATGACCTATAGATGACCCAGCCTGCCACGTGATCTGGTGAGTCCGACACCCTCCCTTTCCCTCCTCTAGACTTAGCTAAAAGTCTGCAGCCTCCTGCTACCTCCTGCTAGGTGCTCAGACCTTCTCCCATGTCTAACACCCCATCCCACCCGGTCCCCTGTGAGTAATGTAGCTATTCCCTAGCTGTGTGTTCTTAACGAGAGGAGGGCATCAGAATGACTGGGAGAGCCTGTGAGTTACACCCGCAAACTCTGTGCCCTCCACTGACCGCGGACGGGGCTGCGGAGGGCCAGCTGGGAGCCCCCTCAGGTCATGGCCACTCGAGTCGTGTCCACACTGAGGGGGCTGCCTGTGCCCAAGCACCTGTGCACATTCCCAGCAGGACCTACACCATGCGATTGGTGGGGTATGTGCTTGTCTTCTGAGTCAGGCTGTGTCCCTGGCTCTGGAGACCAGACCCCGGAGCAGCAGCGCACCTCACAGAGCAGATGTCTCCAGAACAGGACCTGCTCCCGAGCTTCCTGTTCGTGTCCTTCACCCTCCTTGTTGGTCACAGTCACCATATCCCTTCCCTCAGACTTCAGGGGCTCCGCCACACTGGGCTGTCCACCATCACCCAAACAGTAGTCCCAGCCTACGAGCCAGACAGGATTGTCTGCTCAGAACGCCGTGTCCACCTTCTCCCTGAGTGGTGGGATTTTACTCATCCCCGGAGCTTCAGAAGTGACAACACCCAGCACAGACGACGCTGCCTGCCTCTGAGGCAAGCAGAAGGAAGCGGGTCACTGTCCTCTCAGTTCCAGGAGCAGCATGATAAGCGTGCGTGTCTCCCTAGAGGACAGGGACTCTGTCTCACAAATCTTTACACTGCAAGTACGTCTAAGGCTACCTGGAACAGAACAGGCAATCCAAAGAAGCTGTTAGTACAACGGCAGAATAAGCAAACATCAGGCTGTTCCAACGACCAGCTGACAGCACTGAACACGTCACAGGGACTCAACGTGGCCACTGCATCTGGTTTGAACGGCTGCACACCAAGTCTGCAAACAGGAGGGGCACGAGCGACAAGGAGCAAGAACACCAAAGAAGCTGACGCCCCGTGGCTTTGTTGACTGACACATCTGTAAACAACTGGGGACACCATGCCGCCATCTGCGTGGGTTGCACACGGCCACGTGACTCTGGAATTCAAGAAGATGCATTCAGGAGGGACCATCAATCCCATCTTAGCACAAAAAAAAAAAAAATGAGAAAGAAATGGTTTTCAAAGTAAACCAATCAAATGATTGCTGTTTGGTGTCCATAAGGTTCACGAATGTTCACTATAAAATACGCAGCTGTGTGTGTTTACGCTTTTGAGAGCGATGCGGCTTTGTATTACTGATTACACGTGGAGGGGCGTGCACACTTAGGCACACAGATCAGATAACAAGTCAAAGCACCATTAAAATGCCCAGAAGTTGAGTAAGAAGATACGCAAAGGCAAATAAATAGTTAACATGTCACTGTTTTATCAAATGTGATGTAATTCAGCTGCTCTGCAGGTAGGACTTCAAACAGAGATTAAAACTAATTTGGAACACGGTGATGACGGTATCCAAACACCAGAGGACAAACGGCTTTCCTCCCATTGGCCAAGGACAACCAGGAGGACTAGGTGGGGTGGGGAGTGGGCCTAGCGGGGGCAGACGCTATTTTAGGAGTACCATCTCAGCCAACCTTGATGTCCTGGAATTACATTCATAACTCAGTGGCTGTGAGAGCCCCACTGTGAGCTGAGCTGCACAAAATCTTTATTCTCCTGTGAACATTCCTGGTATGTTAAAAAATATTCCGTTCATGCCTGTTACCCTGCGTCTTCCATCCACACTACATACCGATGCATTCAAACTCTCAGAAAAGACTCTCAGAGTCACTAAACTGCCTGCAAGATCCCGTCTGAGATCACGCATTCCCTGGCTCTCTTGTTAGATAAACATTGGAGGAGAAGAGTGGATGTGAGCCAACAGTAGATTACTACAAGTTAAATAAGCTCCAACACGAACCTGTATTAAAAAGGCAACCTGCCCTTTAAAAAAATGTATTTAAGAAAATACTTTTCTTAGGGAAATAAGCTGATTTTCCAAAGGCCCCACGTGCCTGAAATTTGGTCTAACAGGTCATCTAAGCAGTAACTCTATAAACATGATTTCTCAGCTTTCAGCATTATCGCTGACGCTGAGTCTTGGGCAGCACTTTAATGTGGTCAGCTGAGATTAAAGAGAAACAGGAGGAGACATGATTTTAAAGTACAGGCATTTCACAGAGGGCCGTCCACCCAGTGTGTGACATGTGTGACCCCACGCTGTTACGAACGGCTCATTTCTTTTTATTGGTAAGAGGTCATATGTTGTGGGGATGGAGCACAATTTGATTATCTGTTCACCTGCTGATGGGCATTTGGGTTTGTTCAGGTTTGGGATATCCTCAACAGAGCTGCTAGGAACATTCACGTGCACATCTTTCTGTGAACAGAGGTTTTCTTCTCTCGGGTAAATACACAGGTATGGAATTGACGGGCCGTACTTAACGTCACTAGAGATGGCCAGCCGATCCCTGACGTGGCTGTACTATTCTGCGTTCCCACTGGCAATGTATGAGAGCTCCGGACGGTCCACTCTCCACCACACACTGCACACCTTTCAGGTGTCTATCAGTCGTGCACGTGTCTTTTTTTGTAAAGTATCTCTTCTAATCATTTGGCCATTTATTTAAAATTTGGGTGGTCTTCTTGACTTTGAAAAAGGTCTTTCTATATTCTCTGTACAGGTCTTTGTCAGACACACGTATTGTAAATCTTTCCAACAGGTGTCTTAACGGTGTCTATCAAACAGAAGTTTTTAGTTTTGATGAACTTCAATGGATCAATGTTTTTAATGGTTTGTGTTGTTTGGGTCATGCCTAAAAAATTATCAACAATTTCTCTTATGTTTTCACCTACAAATTTTATAATTTTAACCTGTATAAGATCAGAAGTTAATTTTTCTGTAGAGTATAAAATAAGGGGGAGGGTTTTTGTTTCTCCTGAATGAACAGCCAATTATTCTAGTAGCATTTGTTAAAAAGACCATCCTTTCTCCATCAGATTTCCTTGGTACCTCTGTCCAAAACCAACTGGGCATACACGTGTGGGTCTACATCTGCGCTCTGTGTTCTGGTCCACGGATTTCTATGGCCGTCCCTATGCCAATGCCACAAGGCATGATTACTAACTATATGAAGTCTCGAGATAAACCAATGTGCCTCTTTTTCAAAATTGTTCTTTTGCATTTCTATATAGG
Source organism: Ursus arctos (assembly GCF_023065955.2). Classification (NCBI taxonomy): domain Eukaryota; kingdom Metazoa; phylum Chordata; class Mammalia; order Carnivora; family Ursidae; genus Ursus; species Ursus arctos. The sequence continues at coordinate 2,058,375 of NW_026622919.1, forward strand.
ATTAAAGTTCAACTTGTCAATTTCTTTTAAAAAATAGGATTAAAAAAGAGGATTCTAACTGGGATTGAACTGGATCTATAGATCAAGTTGGGTAGATTTAAAATAGTGTTTCATTCCTAAGTACAGTGTAATTCTCCGCGTACACATGTCTTTCTCTGCGATATTCTGTATGTCGTGGGCACAGGTCTGGTACAGGTTTTGTTACGTTCATCCCAAGTACTTCAGAATTTTGATGCCACAGCCAATCATATTTTTAAATTTCAATTTCCAACTGTTTGTCATTACTATACCGAAATGCAACTGATGTGGGGGTATCGATCTTATACCTTAGAACCTTGGTACAATAAATTAGTAATTCCAGAAACGTTTTTGCAGACCTCTCGTGATTTTCTAGGTAGACAACCATGTTGTCTACGAATAAGCAGTTTATTTCTTTGCCAATCTGCAGGCCCTTTTATTTTCTTCTAGCTTTACTGCACCAGCCAGAACTTCTGGTACAATACTGAACAGTAATGGTGAGAGTGAACTCTTAGTCTTGTTTCCAGCCTTCCAGGACCAACGCTTAACCTTTCACCATTCCGTACAGTGTTAGCTACAGGCTTTTCCTACATGCCTTCTAGGGATTGAGAATGTGTGCTTCCATTCCTAGTTTCTGAATTGGTTTGTCATGAATGGGTGTCAAATTTTGTCAAATGCTTTTTATGCATCTATTGGTTTTTCTCTTTTATTCCGGAAAAGGACCGTGAATCCATCCATAATATCATGTACATTACAATGAATTGAGTGTACTGATTTGTACTTGCTAAACAAACCTTCCATTCCTAAGATAAACCTTGCTTGATCCTAACACTTTATTATCCCTTCCATATACTCACAGATTTTATTTGCTAATATTTTGTTAAGGATTTTTATACCTGTGTTAATGAGAAATTCTGGCCTGTAAATTCTTGTTTTCCCCCCTTGTATAGTCTTTGTCTGACTTTGATGTTCAGGGAAAGTTAGCCTCCAGAATGGGATAGAAAATGATCCCCTTCCTCTGTTTTCTGAAAGAGTTTGTATAACATTTGAGAATTCATCAGTATCGACATCTGGGCCCGGAGTTTTCTTTGTGAGGCTTTTAACCGTAATTTAGTTTTTTTCTGAGATACAAACTCTCCAGATTTTCTTTTTCCTCTTGTGCCAGATTTGGTAATTTGTGTCTTTCACAGAATTCATCCATTTCATCCAAGATGTAGAATTATTGGAATAAAGTCCTTATACTTAAAAGGATTCCCTTATAACCCTTTTAATGCTTGTGGGGTTTGTGGGGATGGCCCCGTTTTTATTTCTGATATAGGTAATCTGTGTCTCCTTTGTGGTCTTGACCATTCCAAACAATTTTATTGAACTTTTCAAAAATTATCATCTAGTTTCATGGGTTTCTAGATTTTTCTGGTACATTTTCTGTTTATTTTTGCCCTTTTACAAAAAATTTCTTTTCTTCTACTTATAGTTTAATGAGTTTTTCTTTTTTTGGTCTTACAGATAAAGACCATACAATTTAGACTTTTCAAATTAAAACCTATAAATACGATTATGATTTTGAGATCAGTTATGTGTGTGTGTGTAGATATAGATACCTGGTACATACAAACCTCGTTCACCAATTCTACCTGCTGCTTACCTGATATTTTACCCACGATTCCCCAGCAACGTCAGTTTCTCTCACATACAGGGCGAAGAGAAAGGTCATCATGTGTGTCTCTCAGGGGACCTTTGCATGTACCACTAGGAGAGAAAGGGTGCTGCCAACTAAACAGACATGTAATTTACTGTAAGAGGGCGCTGGATCTTGGAGGTGCTCACCGTGACAGCGTGCATCCTGGAATCGATGGAATACGAGAGATGGTCCACGCTGTAGAGGTAACTACACGTTTTTGTGTTTTCTGTTGCTTACTTGTCCTACTGATGGCCAGCACTTCTAGTCCTGCAGCAGTGCCAGACAGAATCCTCGCCTTGTTCCCAGCCTCAAAGGGAAGGTGTCGCAAGTTTTTCCACCAAGCATGTTTGCTGAAGAGCTTGATAGAGCCTTTCTCAAGTTAGGTGAGCCGCTAAGACCTTTACTTAAACATGGATCTCAACTCCCACCGTATCGCCACCAAAGTGAAAGAAAAGGAGCAAGACAAGAAAGACCACTGGGGACAAAATTATAGCAAAGGAGAGAGGCGGGGCACCTGGGTGGCATAGTCGGTTAAGTGTCTGACTCTTTTCGGCTCAGGTTGTGATCTCAGGGTCATGAGACCGAGCCCCGTGTCGGGCCCTGCACTCACGTGGAGTCTGCTTGAGATTGTCTCTACCTCTCCCTCTGCCCGTCTTGCACATGCTTGCTCTCTTGCTCTCTCTCTCTCTCAATAAATCAAAAAATCTTAAAAAAAAAAAAAAAAAAAGAAGAAGAAGAAGAAGAGAGGCAGTCACCAGGCAGGCAGAGCCCGCACCGGCGTCTGGCGTCCACCCGGGTGTGAGTCCTGGCTCGGGCAGTTACTACTGGAGGTGCCCCCCGCCCCCCAGGCCCGCCGTAGGAGTGACCGAGCTGATCCGTGCGGCGGCACCGATGATGCCTGGTCCGTGCGAGCCGCTCTCATCACCGAGATGTTAGCGCTTCGGCCAACGAGAAGAATGAGTCGGGCCAGTCGTAATGACTCAGCAGGAGAGAGAGGGCTGAAACCGTCATCCGGACCGGGGAAAGGCCAGAGAGAGGTCAGCGCTCAGAGCGCAACGCCGGAAGGCGGGAAGCAGGCACCAGGCTCGCTTGAAAGAGGAGCTGCCAATGAGAGTGTGGGTCTGACTTTGTATGGGGAGGGGCGGGAGCCCCGAGATTCCCCTGCCTGTCGTGGAATTTTGGGGAGTTCCCCAGACCTGCCGGGGTGGTGGACACCAAACAGCAATGGGCTGCCTCTCCCTGAAGGGTCTTCTTTCTGCGTATTACGGCATTTCCCCCAGCTCCGTAAAGGGGAACACCTTGCCTTTCTTCAACATTAATCCTTGTGTTCTGACTACACGTACTCATCTGAGCCCGCTTTAGCCATGTCCCACAGCTAAGAAGAGCTCCGCTACCGCCCCATCCAGCTTAGAGTAGTTCACAGTATTTTTAAAGTACTTCCTCTTTAACGGTTTTCAGAATAAGATTTTTAGTTTTCGGAACTTTTTTTCAAGCTCTTTTTCCGTGACTGAGCTCCAACTTCATTGCATGGTGGTCTGAGAACAGAGGGGACACGACAGCGACGCCCCGCAGTTAGGACAGCTTGCTCTGCAGCCCAGCACATGGCGTATTTCTGTGGACTGGCCACGTGTGCTAAAAACGTGCATGCGTGTTTGGGGCCTGTACGGTCCTCTATGCCACTAAGCTCCCTGTTCGTTAATCCTCGTACTGAAATCTTACCGACTTTGCTACTTGCCACCTCCCTGGCACCGCCGCATCTTCACTCCTCGTTTGTCCGTGGCTCCTTCCGTCCCTGTCAGAGTTCACGGCCATACTGCCAGGTGTGCAGAGAGTCGTGTTGGCGTGTCTTCCTGGTCTCCTGCACTTTCTCAGCGTAAAACACTCTTCTTTGTCCCTCTCATGTCCTGTCTCGGGCTCTGCTCGGACTCGTTAAAACTCCGGCTCTCTCTCAGTTCGTATTTGCTTCTTTGCAAATCCTGTGATTTGAGCCTTTCAGATGTTTCATTTGCCGTATCGCAGTGAATCTTCTCCGACCTGAGAATCACTGTCCTCTGAGAGATGAATTCAACTCACTCACAGTTAGATCATCACTTTATTTCAAAACTGATTTTGGCTGCCTTATTTCACATTTTCTATTTACCATGCTTTTCTTTTCTCTTTTTCTGCCTTCTTTTAGGGAAAATTTTCTCTCCTTCTGTGAAAATTACACCTTCTATTTTCATTGTTTTGGTGGTTTTGTCTAACATCTCGGACTGATCCGACAGACAGTTTCCATAACTGATACCTTCACTATCTTTGATTTCCGACGTTCACTCGGTCCTTCTGGTCTCTCCCTCTTCCCGTCTGTCTCATTGGTGGGATCTCCGGCCCTGCTTCCAGCACTCTCTGTCCTCCGCCGAGCCCACAGTGCTGCTTGTCAGCGCACCTGCTGCGTTCCTTACTCTGTCAGTTATATTCCTCATGCTCCCTATGTCCTGCCTCTTCCTCACATTCACGGTAGTCTCCTCTGTCATCACGTTGTCGTTCATCCTCTCTAAATTCTTCCTCTGCCTTCTAGAGACGCAGGCTAGGGTCACCTTCTTTCTCTCCTTCTCTCCCTCCTTCCTCTGTACCCATCCAGGACCGTGGGGGGAGCAGCCACACAGCCAGGAGGCCCACGCCCAGACTGCCCTCGCCCGCGCCCTCGAGTGCTCGCGCTCCCTGCCGTCTCTGCCTCGGCTTCCTCTCCCCTTCCCCAGTCGTCTCAGCCGTCCCCAAAGGTCCCCACATCTCTGGCTCGTGGATGAATGGATTCCCAGAAGGATCCATCAGTGTTGCTGCCCGTGGCAGCCTGAGGAGTAGGTCTAGGATCGGGGAGCCAGGGAGTGCTCATAGGGGTCAGAGGTCAGCAGCCCTGCCATCTCTGCTCCCTTAGCTCTCTTTCCTAGCAGCGTTCGGCAGATTTCTGCACATGGCCTTTCTTTAAAGGAGCTCTGTCATGTACATTATGGTACTCACCCTGACGAATGTATGTCAACAGCCTGCAATAGTGAGCACACACGGTCTGGTCTGGAGGAAATGCCTTCCTCAGCGTGGGCACGTGACCCATCACATAACCAGAAAGACTCCGGAAGCTCCCATGGGGCCCATGCAGCAGGACCAGAGTGTGGCTGAGGCCTTATTGTGAAGACCTCCAGAGAGGAAAACCATTTAAATAAATTCCGAATTAAAGTTCCCTCTACTAAGGCCTAAAACACAAAGTGGGACATTATGACAAAGTCCTGGTAGGACAGGTTTGTTGTCTGGTGTGTCTGGATTGCCTCATTCTCTGGGAGGGTCCCTGAGCGTCTCTACCTTCAAGCGTTTCAAGTAAGGCAGAGGCATTTTACTCAGCGTTTCAGACGAAGCTACAAAGTTCCTACCACAGAGAGCACTGAACGGTAGAAAATTTGTTCTCTAGCAAAGAAGCTCTGTTGTAGAAAATGCTACAGAGAACAGTTGACCCCATCATCAAAAACCAGCAGGAATTTATGTCTGTAAAGGTAATTCTGATGGAGTCTTGGCTGAGTCTTCAAGAAAAACAGAAAGCAAGGGGCGCCTGGGTGGCACAGTTGGTTGAGTGTCCAACTCTTGATTTTGACTTGGGTCATGATCTCAGGGTCATGAGATAGAGCCCTGTATCGGGCTCCGCACTCAGTGTGGAGTCTGCTTGAGATTCTCTCTCCCTCTCCCTCTGCTCCCCCCATCCCCCACTCATGCACACTTGTGCACGAGCCTTTCTCTCTCTCTCAAGTAAATTAATTAAATCTTTAAAAAAGGAGAAAGAAAGAAAGAAAGAAAGAAAGAAAGAAAGAAAGAAAGAAAGAAAGAAAGGAAGAAAGGAAAAAGAAAGAAAGAAAGGAAGGAAGGAAGGAGGAAGGAAGGGGGAAGGAAGGAGGAAGGAAAGTACAAAGCAAATGTCACAGCCAGTGCTGGGCTGAGGTAAGCATGCACTCACGGCCAGATACACGACCGCAGCCTGGTGCCTGCCCCCCGCCTTCCGGCGTTGCGCTCTGAGCGCTGACCTCTCTCTGGCCTTTCCCCGGTCCGGGGTGACGGTTTCAGCCCTCTCTCTCCTGCTGAGTCATTACGACTGGCCCGACTCATTCTTCTCGTTGGCCGAAGCGCTAACATCTCGGTGATGAGAGCGGCTCGCACGGACCAGGCATCATCGGTGCCGCCGCACGGATCAGCTCGGTCACTCCTACGGCGGGCCTGGGGGGCGGGGGGCACCTCCAGTAGTAACTGCCCGAGCCAGGACTCACACCCGGGTGGACGCCAGACGCCGGTGCGGGCTCTGCCTGCCTGGTGACTGCCTCTCTCGTTCGCCTCTCTCGCTGGGTAAACACGAGGGTGAGACTTCCCATGTGGACAAATCTACATTAATCCTGCATCATTAACATTTAAACTCCTTGAAATTCCTCAATTTAATTGAAAGGAAGGAACCAGTTTCTTGACCTCTCTTCAATCAAAAATACTGTCTATCATTCTCTTTAATAAACAATACGATTCCATGCCGGGCATCAATGTGTTTTATAGCGAGTCCCACAGCAAATTAGGTAGCCATAATATTCAGTAGTACACAACATGCCCGAGATAAATTCAAGATGGCATTCTGCCACCAATCCGAGAATGAAAACAGGCCAAGGAAAACATACACTTTAGACCCTTACACCGCACTGACATACAGTGTGAGCAAGGAAGTCACTCCTTAGGGAACAACGTACTTGCTCATTTCAGAATTACTGAAATTATCAGTTTCTGAAAATAAGACAGATGAAGAGAAAATCAGAAAACAACATTTTCCAGCTACTGCTTCATCCTCACAGAAGATTCATAAATATTTACGCTTGCCACCAAATGTGCACACACACATCTCGTACGTAGAAAGCAAGACTATCGTATGTGTATACAGCATACGACAGTCCCCACAGCTGAACCTGTGTAATGAGCACGGTGTCGTTAAGGAGAAGGGAGGAGGGAGGAGGGAGGAGGAAGGAGGGAGGAGGAAGGAGGGAGGAGGCCTGTTTTTAGGTTATTTCCTGAGCAGTAGATGAGGACAGCAGTCGTCTGCAGATAAAATCCTGGTTTCATTTTCTAAAGTACCGGCCGGCAAGGCAGGACCCACTGCCTGTTTTCACAAATAAGTTTTACCGCAACACAGCTCCACTCATCTGCACACATACTGCACATGGCTCTTCTGTGCCGCATCAGCAGAGCTGGGACCCTCGGGCCCACGGTGCCCAAACGACTTGCTATCTGGCCCTTTACAGAAGGTGTGGGCACACCCCTACCCTAGAGTTAGTCAGAGCTCCCCAACCTTTATTTACCGGAATCCTAAATCCTAAAGTCCTAGGCTCTGGTTAAATAAAACACAAAACATCAATACAGTGAAGTCTTATGCAGCCCCACGACCTCGCACAGAGATGCACGCGCAGACAGTCCCACGACCTCGCACAGAGATGCACGCGCAGACAGCCCCACGACCTCGCACAGAGATGCACGCGCAGACAGCCCCACGACCTCGCACAGAGATGTACGCGCAGACAGTCCCACGACCTCGCACAGAGATGCACGCGCAGACAGTCCCACGACCTCGCACAGAGATGCACGCGCAGAGAGCCCCACGACCTCGCACAGAGATGCACGCGCAGACAGCCCCACGACCTCGTACGGAGATGCACGCGCGGAGAGCCGCACGACCTCGCACGGAGATGCACGCGCGGACAGCCCCACGACCTCGCACAGAGATGCACGCGCAGACAGCCCCACGACCTCGCACGGATTTGCACGCGCAGACAGCCCCACGACCTCGCACAGAGATGCACGCGCGGACAGCCCCACGACCTCGCACGGATTTGCACGCGCAGACAGTCCCACGACCTCGCACGGAGATGCACGCGCAGAGAGCCCCACGACCTCGCACGGAGATGCACGCGCAGAGAGCCCCACGACCTCGCACGGAGATGCACGCGCAGAGAGCCCCACGACCTCGCACGGAGATGCACGCGCAGAGAGCCCCACGACCTCGCACGGAGATGCACGCGCAGAGAGCCCCACGACCTCGCACAGAGATGCACGGCAGAGAAAAGACTGATGGAAAAAACACCAATGAGTTAACACTCATTGTGTTAAAGATGGTAAAATCTTGAATAATCTTTCCTTCTTTTTTGCTTTTTAGTTGATTTCTACAAAGAATGTATATTCCACTTTAAGTTGGAAGATACTGACTTTTTAGAGGAAAAAACAAAACCTTACCCCTAAAAGTATAAATGAGCACTACCTACCAGTTTTCCTTTCTCCATTTAAAAAAAGCTGGTGGTTTTTAACTTGGCTATTGTAGACAAGTGCACGTTTCACCCGACGAGTCTTCTGATAACATGGTTTACGGCCATCATAAGGACAGTCCTGTGGCACAGACTGGTTTACTGTAAGAGGTCCTCCCACTTGGGAGAGAGCCTCGTTGTTGTGACAGTGGTCATCTGATGACCGTCCCCTGCAGCTGTGACCTACTGATTCCAACGTCCATCTGATGGTCACCAAGTGAGTTTGAGTTGTTTTTCACAGTGCTTGCTACTAAATGCTTACTTTTACAAGTTTTAATCATATCCTAACTCTAAAAAAGATCTCAGGTCACTCCTGAGATAATGCATCATGTCGTGGCAGGGTGAAAGCCTACGCTCCGGTCGGAGGGCAGGGACCCACTCTAGAATTTGCATAGGCCGAATGGCGTCTGAGTGACAGCAGCTTCCCTAGTGAACGCCAAGTCCTTCCTGACCAAGATGGAAAGGAGATTGCTGGAGACACGGGCAGAAGAACATCCACTCACTGAGCTGGCGGCAGGTGTGCTGGGGGCAAGGATGGAGCGGGGGGGGGGGGGGGGGCACAGATTCCCTTCCAGGCTCCTCGTGCCTTCTCTCTTCCCACCCTTCCTACATCTCCATCACCTGCCCGAAAACCTGCAAGTGCCCTGTGAGAGTCCCATCAAATCAGCCACAGCCGGGGGTGGGGGAGGCACGTGCTCCCTGAGCACCCCTGGCTCACAGCAGGCACTCTAGTCGGGGTGCACAGAGGCAGGAAGGGCAGGAAATCCTGGAGGGAGGGGCGGGAAAGTGAGTGGAAACGAGACCTGCTCCCCAGGAGATTTCAAGGCCCATCTGCAGGGGCTCCTGCCCACAGATTCCCACCTTCCTGCTGACGCCTTCGACCAGATCGGGACCAGATTGGGACTGGATCGGGCTGTGGGAAGGCCCGAGTGTGGCCCTGCCTCCCCATCATTCCATGGATCGTCTCCCTACAGCACTATTCTTACTAAGTCATGTTCCCACAGAAACACCATCCGGACTCTCCCGGCCAGTCCTCCAAGCCCAGGTCTGTGGCTCAGTGTTCAAAGCATCCCCAGCCGATGCGGACCACCGTCAACTACACCCCTCCCCACACCTTCCCATGTAACTAGGCCAATGCACGTGCTCACTCTCCTCAGACACGCGTGCCAGCCCTGGCAACGGCCACCCCACTGGGCGTTATCTCCTCTATGGGTCTCGCTGGCCCTCAGATGGCTGTATCCCTGGGAACGCGAGAGCCCCTGGTGCATGCGTGCATTCAGTCCTGACCCTGTGCTGCCTGCAACACTCAGATGCCCTCTGCCTTGCGTCAAGCTCCCACGTCCATCGTTAGTTTTCAGGCCAGAGCTTGTCTCCTCGGCTGGAATCTTGAATCTGTGAGGGCAACATGCTTCTCTGCATCTCCTACAGTGCTCAGTGTAGGACTGAAGTACACCGTGGGATTTATAAATTCTTTTTTAGATGATGAAAAGAATGAATGGACTCCTGAGTCATCTGGACCAGAGATCTTCCTGCGGTCACGTCACACGGCCTATAATCTTTCCTGGCAGCCACCAAACAGTACAGTTACAGAGAAAACCTCATAAACCACCTCATGAGCGAAGACCCACATCCAGAGAGCCGCACCTGCAGGCAGGGAGCCGACAGGTGGAGCCCGCCTATCCTCTTGGTGGGCGGGTGCGTCCGCCTCTTCCCCATGTCCTGGGGTCGTGGCCGTGTTACCCTCCGGAAGCCGCACCGCTGCCAACCTCTCCCTGCAGGTGGGAGCATCCATCTCTCTCTGTGCCGCCTGCCCTTCTGGCCTGTTCTCTGTCCCTCCCGGCTGCTGCCCTGAGCTCCTCAATGTCCCCTTCCAGCCGATGCAGGCTGCAGCCGCCCTCCCCTGCCACGAACCCCATCCCCTGTGTTCCTTCTTCCTGTCTCCACTGGGCATGTTTTTATATTCCTGCTTTGCAGTCCCGCCTCCTGCTTCTAGCGTCTTCCTTCATTTCCCCGTCACATGCTGGTGGGTGTTCGACAGCTTTTTTCCGTGCTGGCCGTGCCCCGCGGTGTTGATTTCTGCTTCTCGGGGCGCACTGGGGAACGTCCCTAGGCAGACCCTGGTCCGTGTCAGCTGGGGGATGAGCCCGGGCCGCTGAGGGGCACTGTGGGTCACCCTTTTGCCGGGCCCTCTGGGCAGCTCCTCCCCACTTACTGCTCAGGGGTGAGTCATCCTACAGGAGGCTCTCCCTGGGATTTGGGGGCAAGGGTGAGGGTGGCAGAGGGGCGCTGCTCAGCCAGCCCTGCACTGTTAACGTCTGTCTGGGGGTGCTGGACTGACGGGGACACTGCTACAGAGGCAAAGACGCAAGTCCACGCAAGCAGCTTGGGCCCTCAGAGGTCTCCCCAGGGGCTGCTCGCTGTGCTATCGAGCCCCGGGGTCTACACGTGTTTCGCTGCTTCTTTAGACCTGTGGTCTGTGCGTCTCCTGGCAGAAAGCCCTGGAAAGCGCCCCCAGAGCGCAGGCAACAGCACCCAGCCGCGTGCTTCTCCTGCGCCTCCTGACGCGGGCTCGTCCCCCGGCTGCGCAACAGGTGCTACACGGAAGCTTCTCAGCGAAACATGAAACGGAACAGGGGGGAATAAAGGAGCAGCAGGTGGTTGGCGGCAGAGCCCGATTTGGAGACCAGAGCCCACACGTCCCATGGTGGGCCCCACAGTGACACGGGGTCTTTAACACAGGTTCTACTGTTGGGAGTGTCCCACCCACGTCCACCCGTGTCCTCGGTCGTGTTCTCGAGCACACTGGACCGCGACAAAGAGCACAGTAGGAAAGGATCATGATTCGGTGTACGGCCAGGAATCACCTGAAAGGTCCTGCTTCCACTCTACCTCGGGACCAACCAGCTCTCCTCATCACGACAACCTGAGTTCCAGAACGACCACGATGCTGCTGAGAACACTCCCACAGCTGACCGGTACGCGGAGGGTGCGCTCGGGCACCACAAAGCAACAAACTGCACGCACCTCTGACCCGTGAGGAAAGCCCGAGCCTCGGGTGGCTGTTTACGCCCGTTGCTGGCGTCTGTGAAACCCAGGCAGATCCCTGGGATCCGCGTCACCCGGGTCCCCGGGGGAAGCCCAGGTCACAGCGGGAGCCACTTACCAGCGCAGGGCGATTTTGATGGGGGTGGTGAGGCAGGACGTGAAGAGGTCGGCCGGGAGGTCGGGGATCATGGGCAGCAGCTCGCTGGCCTCGCAGGCAGCCAGCTGGATGCAGTTCTTCATGGACGGGGGCAGGGGCATCTGCGCCAGCGGGTGGTTCGGGTTAATGGCCGCGACCTGCAGGGCAGAGCATTAAGGGAAAGAGCGGCTCAGTGGTCGTGGACAACGACAGCGTCGGCTGGAAACATGGCCCCGAAGGAAAGACTCACAAGGCAGCCCCGGAGAGGCCGTGGTGGGGGCCCTCCCGTAGCACGTGGCCTCAAGCCCCTTACCAAGGGCCTTTCACCCACTGACACCACCAGGCAGGTGTCTGGGAAATAAGTTCTCTACGGTTTTCTGAGCTAAGGGCCCTCCTTACGCTGCGATTATCCCAACGTTCACGCGAATTGCCCTCCGGGCCTCGCATGGTGTCTTTAGTGTTGATTTTAAAATCCGCTCTTTAATCCGGCATCCTTATTTTGGTATGTTTACCGACACAGGATGATGTTCAGCCTACAGCAAGTGACCACCACCACCGGCACACAGCAGATGGCAGGGTGTGAGTATAGGCGCGCCCCCGCCGGGGAGGCCACGGACACAGAAGCTCACCGCGGCCGCCCAGCTGGTTCCGTGTCTGCGAGCTTCACCTGACATCTCAAATGTCCTGCTAACAAGTGTGTACTGACTCTGTAACCAGGGAGTGGGGCTCTTCTGTTTCGTTTTGTTGTGACGTAGAATTTCATTTCTCTTTGAAGCAGGGACAGTAGTTCCTGCTTGAGATTTCCTCCATCGAGACTTTGGTCGGCGGGGCCCTGGAAGTGAAGCCTGGAGCACACCCACGTCGTGGGAGGAAAAGCACCACGCGAGTTACTGTGGACTGAGGGGGCAGCCTCGTGAAAAACAGCAGAATTCACCAAAATCGGGGACCCTCAGACAACCGAACCACTTCCGCCAGCGCGCGGCCTGGGACCCCTCCTCCACTATCCACATGGCTGCGCTGCACTCGCGTGGCAATCCGGTCCTCCGGTCCTCCCCCGCGAGCTCCTGGGAAGGGCTTCCGTGGCGGGGCGGCGGGCACGGTGTGGCATGGAAGCAGAGGGCGGCCCTCCCAGCAGCTGGGCACAGCGCGGTGGCACAGCAGAGGGCAAGCGGACAAAACCGCACGGGGCCGAAGGGGCTTCGCACTTCCCGCACGCCAGCTGCCTGCGGGGTGACAGGTCACTAACATAATGAAAATTAAAACCCAGAAAATGCCGGTTGTGAGGGGTGCGCACAATGTCCAGGACCTCATCGCCCACTCACCTACAAATAGCCACGAGCTGCCTGGAACAAAAACTATTCGCTGCGGCGAACGCAGGTGGTCCCCACCGCCAGAAGGGCAGCACGGCCACAGCACCCCTCCCCTGCACCACAAGGCCCGAGGCCCCAGCACAGTGAGGTTCCAGAGCACAGGCAAGCGGGCAGGGGGGGCGAGGGGTCCTTGGGTTCCAAGCACCAGAGTGGCAGGACTCCTTCCCCTCCCTATGGACCATCATGGCTCCGCGAGGGACAGGAGGCACCGTGGCTAGTCATCGCCGGCCACAGCTGAGTGCTGCGTGGACCGGGCTGGGCGTGACTGTGTCTGCTGCTCACAGACCAGCCCTCTGTCTGCACAGCTGTCGACATTTCTCCAAGTTCTTTCCCAGTTACTATTTCATGTGCTTGTGAAAACAGCCCCATAAGGTAAGTTTTATTTCCATTCTTAGAGATCTTTCATGATGAGGCAGCGGAGCCCCCAAGGAATGGCATGTGCGACCTGTCCCTCAGTTGGTGCTGGGGTCACGCAAGTATGAGGCTGCTCCGGGGTCCGGGCTGCACGGGCCCCTCTGGACCCTGCTGAAACCCCCCGCCCGGGACACAGGTGGGCACTTGGCGGGCTCTGCCCACCAGGCCCCCAGTTCTGTGCAGCACACTGGTGACGACACACGGCGGCGTGACTCCTGCTGAGCAGACCTTGTTCTTAACCTCAAACCTCTCAAACGGAAGGTAGTAAAGCCATTCTGCAACAAGAGCACTGTGCCCAGAACACCAAACACTTCTATACCGAATACTTAAAAAATTTAAACTTTTTAATAAAAAATACAACTTTTAGATCAATGGGTTTAATGGTGGTAAAATACAGATAACATGAAGTCTGAGTGTATGATTTGGCGGCACTGAATTCATTCACACTGTGCAGCCCTCAGCAGAGACTGTATTTTTAAAGTAAACAGGGGCACCTGGGTGGCTCAGTCGGTCAAGCATCCAACTCTTGGTTTCAGCTCAGGTTGTGATCTCAGCATCGTGGGATCGAGCCCCATGTCAGGCTCTGCACTGGGCACAGAGTCTGCTTAAGATTCTCTCTGCTGGGGGCACCTGGGTGGCTCCGTTGGTGAAGGGTCTGCCTTCGGCTCAGGTCATGATCCCAGGGTCCTGGGATTGAGCCCCACACTGGGCTCCCTGATCAGCGGGGAGCCTGCTTCTCCCTCTCCTTCTCTCTGCCTCTCTGCCTACTTGTGCTCTGTCAAATAAATAAATAAAATCTTTCAAAAAATTAAATTAAAAAAAACATGTTTGCCCTCCTGCCCCCACTCTCATAATAAATAAATAATAAAGCAGAGAGAAAAGAGACGGCAGAGTCACACCCGAAATCCTCTCCTCGAGTCCCACTCTCAGCTCAGACAGCCAGCAGAGCATCTGCTCCCCACAGGAAACTGGCTCCCAGGGCTGCTGTGACGGCCCCATCCAGAAGGACGTGGGTAGAATGAACGAGCTCCTGAGTCATCCGGACCAGAGATCTTCCATACCAGGTGGGTCTGTGGCCCATCAGGCCCAAGTCACACAGCAACACTGGGAGGCGGCAGGTGTGTCAGAGGGCCAGGGCAGGGATGAGGGAACACTCTGGGCCCTGGAACTGGGTGCAAGTGCCCCCTCCCTAGCCCCAGAACTGGGCTGCCAGGCTCGGGCAGGCCTGGCAAACCTCCGTGGAGCCTGGTGGGGATCCCTGGCAGGCCGCAGGCTTCCAAGAGTGCCAGTGCGCACATGGAGAAGCACAAACAGGGCTGGACTTCAGGGCGGAGACACAGCCATTATGTACGAAGCAGATTCCACATTCTTAGTTTCCTTTTCAGAGAGAGGTCTATTTTCACAGCAGGAATCCTGGAGGTTCCCTGGTTTGGGCTTTCTGGTTTATGATTTGCTTCCACGTTAAACTTCCTCTCTGATGGAGCTGAGAACGGAAGAGCAGGCCCTCCGGCCACAAGCACGGACACTGCGGCTCTTACACCTTTGCGTCTTCACTGAGTGTCTGAAATCTCACGCCCCCCGGGACTGGAGCACCCCCGTGTTGTGCACCGGCCCCGCAGGGAGGTAAAGAGGCGGGCGGTTTGCATGCTGGAGGTTAGCATGTTGGCCGCCACGGTGGAGCTCGCTGCGTTTGATGAGGCCTCCCCAGGTGTGCAGAAGCCTGCCCTGTCTGGTCCACAGGCAGTGCTCCCGCGGCGCTGACGGCGGCGAGGCTGCGCGGTCTGCAGCGTGGGCCTCACTGGCATTTGGCCCAAAGCCTCCACAGTCCTGGGGACAGGGGGTACTCCGTGGATGCCGAAGAAGGAAATGACAGGTACATGGAGAAATGTCGTTATTCCAAATATGTCTACTAGAAATTAAATTTCCCAATTCAAAATTAGGCATTGACAGAAAGCCCACAAGCCCCTCGCAGCTGTGGCGTAAACGGGAGAAGGTGGTAGGTGCATCTGCAGTGACCGGGCACCACCTGTTCAGCGGAAGTGCTCCGTCACGGTCCCTGCCTCCCACCACACCGCCCAGCACGCAGAAGGCACAAGAAAGCGGTGCTTTAGGGATCATTACGATGGTGACATTTAAAAAAAAAAAAGACATTCAAGGTGAAGGATTCCACTAACGAATCACTGTTTTTCAGGCTCCCTAACCTAGGAAGACAAACATCTATCTTAATGGATGATTATTTCTCACACATTGTTTTGGTTTTGTATTCATCTAAGATATTGACCTTTTCATCGAACCTACTCTTTGGAAACAGCCTGCATGTATGGTAACCACCAGCGACTCAGAGAACTCTGAAAAGCCGCCCAGAACAGACACGAACGGCACCAGCTGGGAGCTAACACGCACCCCGAAGGGCATGCCCAACACGCACCTTCACCCACGGGGGTTTCTCCCGGGGAATCCAGAGACTCAAACACATGGTGAGGGCCACGCGGAGCTGGTGCGGGCCAGGAAGCACTCATCCCAGAAGCACTGCAGCTGGGGCTGCTGGGGGCACGCCTGCATCTCTCATTTCCTCGATGAACTCTGACATCGTGCTGCTTCTTTTTCCCATGGACACACACACATGCACGAGACACTCTTTCATAAAGAGATGAAAGCACTGATAACTTCAGGGGCCTTTAACAGGTGCATCTGTGAGAGTAACATCTACCTGGTACTAACTCGGATTCTAGCAGCTTCTATACTCAACTCACCAAGGCCTGCTTTACTGTGGACATCTTGCAAAATGCAGACAGACCGAGATCTGTAAAGGACTCCGTGTACTGCTGACCCAGCTCCTTCCAGAAAGTGATGCAGCCTCTATCACGTGACAGACAACTGTACTAAAACCAGCAGCTAAAAGCAGCAGTAATTTCTCATAAATAACTTACATAAGTTTCTATCAAATGCTAAGTAGCAACTTAACAGCTCCGTGGTACCCACGGCTGGGGACGATCTGCTGTCCAGGAGGGCAGGACTTATTCTTGTTGGACGAAGGCCTCCCTGATGCCCAGGAACTCACAGAGCCGCCCATCACAGGGCAGAAAAGAGCCCGTTTATAGCGAGATTGTCAGGATCACCCGGAGAGCGCCCCCGAATGGGCCGTGCACTGTGTGAAGCCTTTGCTGTTGGCGACTGAACAGTTAATAGCGTGCTCTAGAATCATTCCATACCCCAGTGAGGATGCCTGGTTCAAACCTGCAACCAAATCCCACCCCCAATGACTCCTACACGGCCACCAAGGGAAGGACAGGAGGCACCGAGGAATTCTGCAGCCTTCCACTTCAAGAAGAGAATTCCCATTTTTTGGCTTTGCGAATAGTGCTGCTATGAACACGTGTGCGCACGTTTCTGTGTGAACATATGTTTTCAATTCTCTTGGGTACAAGCCAGGAGTGGAATCACTGGGTCGCACAGCGGCTCTGAGTCTCACAGGTGAGGAACCGGCAGGCCGTTTTCCAAGTGGCCACACTGCCTTACGTTCCTGCCAGCGTGTGAGGGCTCTGAGTCTGCCACGATCTTGCCAGCTCTGAGAGTCACCCGCCGGTTCTATTTTTGCCATCTTGGTGCGTGAAGCGTGCCTCGCTGATTTTGATGTCATCTCCCAGGTGAGGGCTGATGTCCTTCTCCTGCGTCAGGTGCCGGCCAGGACTGCCAGCACTGTGTGCAGTGAGAACGGGGGGGGGGGGGGGGGGGGAGGGGGACAGCCCTGCCCCGTTTCGATCTCAGTCTCCTACCGTAAGCATGAGGACGGCAACAGGCTCTTCAGAGACGCTCTTCATCTAGCTGAAGAAGGTCCGCCCTTTCCCTGGTTTGCCAAGAGGTATTGTTCTTAACATGAAAGTGTGCTGGATTTTGTCAAATCCTTTTTTGCGTCAACTGACTGGGTCATACGGTCTTTCTTCTCTACTCCGTCGGAGGGATGGATCCCATTCATTGATTTTTTAACTATTAAGCCAGACTTGGATAGCTGGAATAATCCCACTCAGTCAGCGAGCATAATTCCTTTTAGAGATCGCTAGAACTGATCTGCTATTACTTGCTTGAGGATTTCTGCATCTAGGTGTGTGAGAGACAGTGGTTTGTGGTGTTTTACTTTTTCCTTTTGTCCTGTGTGTCCCAGGGTTAACAAAGTCCCCTCCCTTTCCATCTGCCGGACGAGCTTCGTGCACACCTGGTGTGGATGCTTCTCCAGATGTTGGTGGGGCTCTCCAGTGAAGCCGCCTGCGCCTGAAGACTTCCTTTCCAGGGACCTTTAAATTACAAATTCAACTTCTTTAGTGGTTATCGAACTAGTCACATCATCTATTTCATCCTGGTTGGGGGTTTGGCAATTTGTGGTTCTGGAGGAACTGGTCCGTTGTGGGAAGTGGTCAAATGCCTGAGGTACGAAGGTGTCTGCGGTATTCCCTTCTTGTTCTCTCGATGGCTGCAGGATCTGGATTCTTCCCTCCTCCCGTGTGCTGGTCTATGCTATTGAGCATTCCTGAGAAGCAGCTTTCTGAGTCATGGGTTTTCTTTCTCTGCTTTCAATCCCAGCGATTTCTGCTCTTACAGCCACCCTGGTCTTTCTTCTGGTCGCTCTGGGTCCATCTGGTTCTCCTTTTGTAGCTTCCTGACATGGTGCTGTGGCCTGAAAGTGTGAGCCCCACCCCAGCGTGATGGCGTTGGGAGGTGGGCTCTGGGGGGGTGGCGCCACCAGGAGTGGGGCCCACGCCCATCTCAGAGAAGCCCCTGCCACCGTGCGAGGACACAGGGAGAGGGCCCGGCAAAGAAGGCCTTCATCTTGGGCTCCAGCCTCCAGAGCTGTGAGAAGTGCATTTCTGTCACTCTTGAGCCCCCCAGCCTGTGCTGTTCTGTTACGAAGCCCAAATGGACTGAGGCAGGTAGGAACTTCTGACCCATGATTTATGTGTTGTTAATTTTTGTCTTGACATTTTTCTGTTGTCTTTCTATCACGGACTTCTAGTTGATTCTACTGTGGTTAAAGAAAATACTCTGGGATTTCAAGTATATCATATTTGTCGAGACCTGCTTTATGACCCAGGATATGCTATATGTCAACGAATGCTCCAGGGACACCTGCCACTGGGGGCAGTGTTCAGTAAGTGTCAGTTAGATCCTTAAGCCTGACATTTCAACACAGATCATGGTTTTGTCTCCAAAAAGAGCCAGCCTCATTTCCTCCTGTGCAGTCCGCACACCTTCCGCTTCTTCCCTGAGCAGTGAGAGTGAGCACGTCTTCCCGGCCTCCAAGCTGTGTGTGCAGACATGGGGGGGCTGGCAGCCTCCTCCAGGATGGCCCCACGTTTACCTGCTTTGTGCAGCTGGAGAAACAGCTGCCCCAGAGGCTCCGCTGCCCTGTGCCACTGGGGTCTCTGCAAGAGAGCGTGTCTGGCCGTTACCTCAGTGGACTCCGGCTCCAGGCTGGGAAAGCAGCAGGGAACCCCCCCCCTCCGTGAGAGCAAACGAGCCAGGCAGAGGGGCTGGAACCACAGCCCGGGGCTCTGACCGGGATCTGTGCTCCACAATACTGAGCAATTCCTGGCATGTTCTAAAACAGATAAAATTAGATAAAATGATTAAACTCTAGATTTACCTTCGGAGAAGCTCCCAGTTTTGTGATGGCTGCAAATAGTATATTATATTCATGAATCTAGAGTAATCATTTTTTCTTTGTTTCTTTTAACATTTCATGAAGTCAAGCAAAGACCAAACATATTCGATGAATCATGGAACATCAAAAGAAGACAACTAAAGGTAGTTTATTTAGATGTGAACATACTTAGAAGACCACACCTGTAAATATTTTCTGAACATCTACCTCAAGCGAGGCGTCCCTGACAAGTGTACACAGCCGCTCTGAATTACAGCCGACCGCACGAGAAGAGATTCCGCAAGACAACATACACCTAACTGTCAAATTACCCGCTGACACCCGGCCACGTGCAGGACACTGAGGACACGTGCAGACCCTGGGAAGTGTCTGCGAAGGAAGCAGAGGTGCAGTGACACCCCAAAAGCTGAGCAACTACGACACACGCTGCTCGCCTGCGCGTGCACCCAAATCCGTCAGCCGTGAGGGCTCCAGAACTGGTCACGCAGAGAAATCGCTTCTCCTTCTCCCCAAGCCGTCAGGTTACAGGCGGGGAACTAACGGCGGCTGGCGGTCTCCGCAGTGTCCCATACGGCCCACAGGAGGGAGAGCGCGCGGGCACCCAGGCCAGCAGAGTTCGGGGGCTGGTCAGGTTCTTTCCACTACACAGACGGACGATGGGATGCAACATAAAATGCTCTGCAAACAGAACATGCGGCACAAGGAAGGGAGGCGGTACCCTTCAGCTAAGTCGTGCCGGCAGCTGCGGCCCCTGCGTGGGGAGCCCAGCTCTGCTCTCCACCTCCCCTGATGCCACCTTCCCCCCCGCCCCCGGCTCTGTCTCCCGGCGCCCACTTGCAGTGACGGTCCCAATGCTCTCGAGGCTGCTTTCTCACCCCGGCTTTTCCATGAGCCGTTCTGCTTTCTGGTCAGCACAGCAGCCCCCCAAAGCCCCTGGGGACCAGCCTGCCCCACTGGACCCTTTCTGTCCATAAAAGATGGCTTTCTTCTCTCCAGCCAGGTGCGGCTGGATCCCAATTAAAGGGGTTTCTGCTGTATTTGTTTTTACATTAAACTCACATTCTCTCCTATAAACAGTTGAAGTGGTAGCATTTCTTCTTAAATTACAAATGAAACTCTCTTTTGTTTTGTGTGTGAATGAGAATGTCTAGTACATTATACATTTCTTATCACTATTAGTTTTGAAAACCTTTGCTATTATCAATTCTTACTGCTTACTATATAGAAAGTATAAGGTATAGAGAGGTGAATGAGCCCAGCCTTTATTAAAAGGAGGGCAGGAAACTGTCTAGAGCGGGTGCAGAGAAGCAAGAGGCGAAGGGGGATCACCGGCCACAGCCTGCAGTGGCATGGGCTGGAAGACTGGGGTCACCTGAACATCTGTCACCAGATAGCCCACGGCCCACCTGTGTGCCTGGAGCCAGGTGTCCCGCCACCACCCTTGCCACTCCTCCCGGGAAAGCACTCGGGGTTTTTTCGCTAAAGCGTTACTGATGGCAAAGCAGGGCAGCTAGTGAGGTGGTTGGCGTCCCAGGAAAGTCACAGCCCTGCATGGTGACTACGCCCACAGCCAGCCAGCCCCCCGCCGCGACACGGTTCTAGTTGCAGGCAGTAATTTTTGGTGCGCCTTCTGAGAGTGGGGGTGGGGGACACCTCCTGGTCCTGCACGGAGGCGGTGGGTGCCACAGAGAAGATGAAAGCCGTCAGCCACCCCTGCAAACATCCGCCCCCCACGCCTGTGCTAGTTTATGCCCTGGGGGTTCTCCGGGCCGAGTGACGATCTTCGTGCACGCCGTGCAATCACTTTCAGCCTCTAATCTTTAATGTCGGCACAGACCCTCTCACCTGCCAACTTCTTTCAGCGCCCACGTCATCGCTGACCCAGTGAAGCCGTTACAATGTATTATAAGTTGGCAAAGAATGTGACCAACTGTAGAGCGAGTAAGAATTACGTAGAAGAACAAAGCTAAGAGGCTACACAGGATTTCTGTTTGTACAGCACACCACAAAATGACTAAAACAAACATGAAGATATTAGCTGGGAGCCAATTTTATCATTTTAATTTCCGCTGTTTATGCAAGAGACCAACTGAACAATAGCCAATCATAGTAAGTGTGATGACAAAACACAAGACTTATCTACACTGTAATTAAAAAAAAAGAAGGAAAATAAACGTCAGAGCTAATTATAAAACACATGGTGTAACTTTGCACGCCGTCTACTTGCCACTTCAGATAACGTATTTCTCATTTGCTCTCCCCCACGAGGAATTAGTCAATTAAACCTTTTTTTCCCAAAAAAGATGCACGGAAATCTTTTTTGTTGCGCTCCCCAAAATGAACAGTTTCCGAGGCTGAGGAAGGCTTGGCGATACGCGGGGAGCACGAAGTGGTGACGGCGCAGACCCACTGTGTGCTGGAAAGTCGGCGCTCAGGCCTTCCGCGGGGCACAAGGGGAGAGGTCGCGGCCACCGCGCTGCGATCCACGGAGATACTGTCTTTCCCTCACCACCCTGAAGCTCATGAACCGGGATAAAAATCAGGCAGCATTCTTTGGCATTCATTTACATATTTTAAATGTAAAAAGAAAAACCTTTTTTGCAATATTTATTACTTGATGTGAGGAAAGGCAAATCACCTCTAGGTGCTCTGAGGCTTTAGTGCTTGTTAGATAACCTGTCCCTTGGGTAAACGTGGATGAAATGCCTAAAAGCAAGGTAATAATCAGATGATACAAAATGTGGTCTTCCCCTTCTCTTGTTACAGGATGCAAAAATCATGCCTCGTTAGAGCTGGGCTCCATTTCCAAGGATAAAGGGCACCGTATTTACCAGTCACTCTTACGCAATGTTCTGCACAGGGACTTCATTTATAAACATAAAATATTAAACTGCATGACATGTTAATTTTAAATTCTACCACACAGAATTTCAAATTTGATTGCTGATTGTTTCAGCCACATCCTCTGATGAAACATGAAGAGCACAACAATACATTAAAATTGAATAGACCCAAAAAGGCTTGAGGAAACATGTACTCAGGACCATTTTTGTTCCGGAATTGAGAATTTCCTGCACTGCCACCATCGGAATTCATGATCCCCTCGAGGCTGCAGAATATTTTATTCCCACGCTCTCACACAGACCACAGGATGGAGGTCTCTTAATTGAAAATGCCTCTACAATTTCTCTTCAGAATTCACTGTTTGGTTCAAACATCAAATATTAACTAAAACAACCGAGTGAAATGTCTCTTCGTGAGCAGGACGCGGCCCTGGCTCTCCAGCTCCTCAAACAGAAGTGACTGATGGCAAATGTTTGAGTTTGTTTCTGTACTTAGCTTAGTGGGTGTTTTCAACACACGCACGCGCACACACGCGTGACAGCGACAGTAACAAAGATGTAGAATTGATGGCTATGCCCAGATATGGGTTTGTTTCTCCTAAAATCGATGTGTCTGCTTTATTTTAACATTTATCTCAGAGGCAGAGACCACTGGAGCGCAAATCAACTCTGTTAATGTTATCACTTAATTAATGTCTAGATTAAAAATGACACTGAGTAAAATGAGATGTAAAAACGCGCCCGAGGCTCGGGCCGAGTGCCTCTGACGCTCTCTGTCACCAGATCCACCGCGGCACCCCAAGCGCTCTGAGACAACGGAGTCGGCCCTCCCCCCAGCCTGGGGGAAACAGGACAGTCAGCACCAGTCCTGGGGCGCGAGGGCCTCACCTCCAGCTCCTGCTCCCTCTGCAAAGCGAACTGTTTGAAGGACTTGACGATCAAGCCGGCGTTGGAGCAGTCGTAGACGAATATCGATGGGCTGCCCATCCACGTCTGCAGGTCATATATAGACAGAGGGATGTACTGAGTGTAGTTCTGGAAGACAAAACACAGTGCACGCGTGACTCACGCTCCCTGGACAGGACCACCAACCAGCCCCTGTACGACAAGAAAGGGACAGCACACCAGGCCTGGTGGCACCGAGGGCCGAGTCACTGCTCGTACACACGGTAAATCACAGCAGACTAGGCCCTGCGCCATGTGCCCGAGAGCCGCTGTACCCATATGTGTGAGTGCCGGACGGCGGCCCCAGTCCCATCCCCGGACCCAGAGCTCCTCGGCAGCGGCTGGCTGTCTCCTGGGAACACGGGCCCCTGCCCAGAGCGTGATTTCCCTCCGCGTGTCCTACCAGCAGGGCTTCACCGTTTACCTTCCTCTCCCACCCCCGGGAACCACACCACAGCCCCCTCTTACACACGTAAAGGATACGCATGTGCCCCTTTCCCTGCTCGCCATCTTCCTCTGTGATTTGTGTGAGCTCCTAGAATGTGCCATGCACCTCACTCACCAGGGAGATGCTCTGAGGAGCTGCCTAGGCCCTCCAATTCGCATGTTTTCCCCACTGCACCTTGTATTTCAGAGACACCCATAAGCACTTAATCCTCCAGATGACTTGGAAATGACACTTAAGGGATACGAGTGGATCTGGCACTCTGATTTTCCCATACCACAGAACAGAAACTTATTAACATGAATCCACTAAGTGCGCTGTTTTGCTGGACACACTGTATTGTTCAGCACTTGCAAACACTCAGGGATGACTGGTAACTGTAGAGCGGGATGTTCTGGCCTCACTAGAGAAATGACGACGACCCTCACTCGGAGGCGACAGTCGGCAGCGGCCCTCCCTCACCTCCCCCTCCTCGCACCGACCGTGCCTGGCGAGGCCGGCCGAGCCCAACGCTGCGCGCGTGCAGTGACGGGGGCTGTGTTTCCCACAGCTGCGCCGCCACCGCTGCCTCTGGTGTTGCCACGAGGGCTGCGTGAGCGCGCCGGGGAAACAGGGCAGGAGACGAGAGGACCCAGCAGCGCCGGGAAGTCCATGACCGAGGCCGAGGCTTTCTCGAAACTCACAGCGAAGCACAAGGTCTAAGTCAACCCAGACAGAATGAGGCCACGTCCGGGTGGCCAGCTGTGCACGTGAGGGAGTGGACACTGATAGCCCGAGAGGGACCCCACTGCTGACGCCTTGCTGGCCTGCGTCCTGCGGCTGGCTGGTCGTCACTGCTAGGAACGAGAACGCTTGGAAACGCCGTCCTGAGCACGCTCACCGGAGGCTTCCGCAGATGGCAATGCTGCTAAAGGGGTCTATCGAGTCAGCGCATGCCCAGAGTACCAAGAGGAGTTTTCTTTAATGCAACTTGACAAGCCGATTGTAAAGTTAGTGCGGAAGAGAAATGCACAAGAACAGCGCAAAAACCCCCCACAAACCCATTTTTAAATCAAGAATAATGAGTAAGGACCCGCACTACCAGATATTAAATATACTATAAATCCATGGTAATTACAGGATGGTATTAGGGAGGGCGAGAAAAACAAATCAGCAGAAGAGAACATCCAGAAATAGACCCACATATATAATTATAATGAACGTGGCATTTTAACTCAGGGAAGGAAGAAGAACAACTCAGTAAATGACACTATAAGATCTAACTAGCCTTCAACATTGCTGAGATTCTCCATACAGAAAAATCAGGGTAGATTTTAAAACTAGATATAAAAACAGAAAAAAAGATTTTTATTTATTTTGGCGCAAAAGAGTCCTCTTAAAAAATTCACAAAACTCAGAAGTCTTAAAGAGAAATATAATAACATAAAAATTATATAATTCTGACCAAACACATATCAATGACAAGCAATTCAAGAACAAACTGGGCACAACACACGAGTTTTAGAGTGTCCACGGGTCTATGAGCTTCTGCTCAGACCAACAACAAGAAACACAAAAACAGGCAAAGGATACAAACACACAACTTTCAGAAGCAGCAGGAATGATGCTTAGAAAAAGTTTCATGCTCTAGTGAATCGTGGAAACACAGATTACAATGAGAACCATCCATCTATGCATCTGTCTTCATCCCACAAAGTGGAAAGAAATACAGACGGTGAAGAGACAGGATGCATTCAACAAAGCACCAGTTTATCCTTGGTAGGCATGTAAATAAGGAAGCTTTTTAATTTTTCTCTTTTTTTCTATTTTGAGAGAGAGAGAAAGAGAGCACGCGTGCGCATGTGTGGAGGAGGGGCAGAGGGAGAGAGAAAATCTCAAGCCAACTCCCTGCTGAGCGCTGAGCATGGAACCCAAGGCAGGGCTTGATCTCACAACCCTGAGATCATCACCTGAGCCAAAATCAAGAGTCAGACAGACGCTCAACCGACTGAGCCCCAGACCCAGAAAGAGCTTTTAGAAGGCAATTTGGTAGTACGTACAGGTTTTAACGTACATGCCTTTGACTTCTAGGTGTCCGTCCTACAGAAACACTGGCATCTGCATGCAGAAATGTATGTACAAGGATGTAGGACACTCCAGCTGGCGAAATCCTGTCAGCTATCTAAATGCCACCAGGAAGAGGCGCTCATCTGGTCTGTCTATCCTTCCCCTGCTTCACCGATGTGAGTTCCCGCTGAGCACATTTCCCAGCTTCCTCTGCACCTTAGTCTGGTCTTGCAGCCAAACGCTGGCCAATGGGACATGACCAGAGGCCGTGTGTCCAAATTATCAGTGCCACCCTCCTGCTCACCTCTCTCCCTCCCCTGTGTGGACAGGGTGAGACATCTCCGACCACGCAGAGGACAAGAGCAGAGGGAGACAAGGGGAGTGCTGGATGGAAGGGGCCAGGGCCCCACGTCCCGAGGAGGCCACAGCAAGCGCCAGCGACCCTGGTGGACCATCACAGCTCACCCTGGATCCTCGCACCTCCAGCGTGAAGGACCGTTAAGCACAGGAACACCCGTACATCCACACATGGAACACCAGGCAGCCCTAAAAAGACTGGGCTTACTGACAGGTGGTGACAAGGAAAGATATCCAAGGCTTGTTATGATTTAAAAAGTGCAAGTCTTAGACCATCGCACAGACGACGCACAGCCAGCGCACAGGCTGTGTGTGAGGCATGCGCGCCTGGGCTCTGCTCTGCAACGGGAACTCAGAAGCGTCCATCACAGACACGGGACGGCAGGGAGGAGCATCGAACCACTGAGGGCGGGGACGTAAAGGTGTGCATTTCGGCAGAGGTGTGCTACCCGTTTCCTTTCACACTTCTGTTCTCTTGCAATCTTTTATAACAGAAATTACTTGTACTTTCTAAAAAGACAAAAATCACGCAAACTACTAAAAGGAAGGAGGAAAGGGTCATCTCCAGGGCTGACTATCATGTACCACATTCCTCTAACATTTTAGAGCAAACAGGCATCACACATCACCCGTAAAAGCTGGAAGGCTTCGGTAAGCACTGCGCCAGAGCGGGACGTGGCTAGAGGTCTCTGCGCCCACTCGCCAGCACCTCCCTGCACCCTCCCAGCCTGGCACTGGGGGCGTTCGGGCCGATCACTGGGTGCGCCCCCCCCCCCAGGCACTGCGTGATGTTTGGCAGCGCCCCTGCCCACCTGTGGACCAAGAAGGTCTCTGGACATGGCCAGTGTGCCCTGAGGGGATCCCCTCCTGCTGAGAACCTCTGCCTTTGAGGAGAGGCCATCTGATCTCAAACCGCCGCTGTGCGTGTTCAGCTGAGTGAGGCCGCAGACGCGTGGGAGTCTGGACCCGCTGGGAAGGACAAAATCAACTCTATTAAACCACACGGAGGAAAATGACCTTTGAGCACAAATTCGTATTAGGACACGAGCATGTAGCTCTCATGTCCCATCTCAGAGAGACCCTGGGCAGTCTGCCAGGCTTCAGGCCAGAATCGCAGCCCCGCACACGGGCCTGCAGAGGCAGGAGCAGAGAGCAGAACCAACGTCCAAAGCACAGCTGTTTCTCCCACGTCACCTCAGGGGAGCCAGCTGCACGGGCCGGACGAGGGCAGGGCCCCTCCGTGCGGGAGGCCGCTGCACACCCCACGGCCCTTTGGGCAGAGGTTTGGTTTCTGCCCTGCCAAAGCGCCACGTTCAGAGGATTCCTCACCAAAGCATCTCTCCTTTCTCTTGAAAAACATACTCAAGGCCATGTTTTCGTTTCAAACAAAGAAACTGAAATGGGTTTTAGATAATTTATTCATTACAATCCACTTCATCTGTCAGGTTATATTAAACATGAAAGAGAAAAGTCCCCTCGCTTCATCAGACTGTCCTCCAGGGGCAGCGGTGCCAGGACAGGAGGCGGGGAGAGCGGCCCTTGGCTCCCAGGGGAAGCAGTGCACCTCGGAAGAAGCACCTCCCCATACCTGAGAAGACTCTGAGTGCACCTTCGGCCAAAAACGTCCAACTGTGTGTCGGAAGTCTCAGCCACAGTCACGCAGCCTCCTCCTGAGGGCTTTCCAGGAGAGCCGCCCGGAGTGGTGAGCTTCCTTCCGACCTCGTGCGTCACCCCGCGTCCCCTGTTCTGCGAAGGGGTTTGCACGTGGCCATTCTGCAAGGAGAGCACGTAGCCGAAGACACATCTTCTTTCCAAAGGGTGTTCTCTGAACACATCACCCACTAGCGGCAGGTGACAGCCCAGAAATGTCAGGTGTCGAAGAGCCGGGCTCCTGGACCAAGTGTGGCCATCAATGACTCCAGAGTGGGAGCCACAAGCAAGGCTCGGTCCCTCAAAATCCTCGAGGCTAAAGCCTCACTGGCTTTGTGGACCCTTCTTCTGCCTTTCCTTTATTATAGTTAAATAACCATTTACTCCACAAGTAATTCTAAATAAATATTATTAAATAATAGAATTTATTGGTTTTGAAAACCGCATTCTCTATCAAATAGTGACATTCTTGTTCTCATTCTTCTCTAGTATACAGTTCGTTACTGAAATCGTTGAAAGATGGAGCAGAGGTTTTTAAGTGCAAAGTTGTAAAAGCATATACTTGTAATTTTAAAGAGCAATGTTTGTGCCAGATCCTATTTATCATTTGCTGTAAGTCTTACTTTATCCATATTGAGAGTACAGCAGGGTCCAAAAAAAAAAAAAGCTGTTAACTTTATTGTAAACTTGACTTTTCTTTTCTGAGGATTTCTGGGACTTGGGGTTTGTCTGCAAGAGTTGAAGGAAGACCATCAGTAAGAGTCTATTTCTTCAGGAGAAGTGCTGGAAAACTTGGGACTATTTTTTTTTTTTTATAAGAGCTTCAAAATTAAAAAAAAATATATGATTCCCCTGGGTAAGAGATAAGACCCTAACCGATTTCTCCGATGTCTTATCCTATTTGAGAACCAGATTTATAGAGCAGAAGTTCTCAAACCCGCAGGCATCAGCATGGCGGGGGGTGGGGGTGGGGGGGCCGTTAAACGCAGACCTCGGGGCCCCTCCCCTGGTGGGTTTCTGTCATCGTGGGCGGGGTCAAACCACCTGCATTTCTCCTAAGTTCCGAGACCTTGCTGCT
The DNA here is from genome assembly GCF_023065955.2 of Ursus arctos. Taxonomy (NCBI): domain Eukaryota; kingdom Metazoa; phylum Chordata; class Mammalia; order Carnivora; family Ursidae; genus Ursus; species Ursus arctos. Next base: position 2,086,403 of record NW_026622919.1, read on the forward strand.
GCCGCTGGTGTGGGACCCGCCTGAGGGTCCCCAGCGTGGGCGGGCGAGGGTGCAGGACAGACTCAGGACACTGGCTCCTCAGCTCCAGCACCAACTGCATGCCTCATGCTTTATGAAGAACACTTCCCAAATGCCTTTTTTCCATTTATGATTTAACAGTTTACATATACTGATCAGGAAACAGTCTGCTGGTAAGATAATTTTTAAAGAAAAATATCCACTCTTCCACAAGTCAACCTGTAAGACTTTTAACTACGAATTCAAAGTCTCTGATACAGGGCTACTCAGGTTTTCTATTTCACTCTGGGTCACTCTGGGCAAGCTGTATGTTTTAAGGCATTTCCCATCTAATTTGTTAAATTTATTGGTATAAAATATTAATCTGTCCTCCTCTTTTCTACGTACATCTACAGGATACGTGGTGATGTCCACTCTTTCTTTCCAAATGTGGACCCTGTCTTTTCTTTTCCTCTTGATCTGTCCAGCTAGAGACTCATCAGCTTAGAAAAATAATGTTAGCGGTCAGCTCTCTACTGCCTGTGCTCTGTCACTGAGTTGTGCTCTTTGTTACCTCTCTCTTTCTACTTGCTTTGAGCTTAGTGGGCCCATCATTTCCTAGTTTCTTAGGGTAGAAACTGAGATTTTTAATTTCAAACCTTTATGCCTTTCTGTATAAAGATTTAAGGGTATACCTCTCCAAGCAAGCACTGCATTAACTGCATCCACAAATTTTGGCAAGTCCTAAGTATTCTCATTGTTTAGTCTGAATTATCTTTACTTTCCTTTGTGATACCTTTCTTCACACATGTTATTCGATTTTCAAATATCTGAGGATTTTCCAGATATCCTACAATTCCAAATTCTGTGGTCGGAGAATGTAGTCTATATGCTGCTCCTCCAAGACCTTACGGAGACGTGTGTGTGTGTGTCCCGCCCAGGGCCCATCTCGGGGACGCCCCGCCCGTGCCGGAGGACGTGTGTGTGTGTGTGTGTGTGTGTGTGTGTGTGTGTCCCGCCCGGGGCCCATCTCGGGGACGCCCCACCTGTGCCAGAGGACGTGTGTGTGTGTGTGTGTGTGTGTGTGACCCGCCCGGGGCCCATCTCGGGGGGGGGGGGGGGGGGGGCGACACGCCCCGCCCATGCCAGAGGACGTGTGTGTGTGTGTGTGTGTGTGTGTGTGTGTGAGAGAGAGAGAGAGAGAGAGAGAGAGACCCGCCTGGGGCCCATCTCGGGGACGCCCCGCCCGTGCTGGAGGACGTGTGTGTGTGTGTGTGTGTGTGTGTGTGTGTGTATGTGTGTGTGTGTGTGTGTGAGAGAGACCCCCCCCCAGGGCCCATCTCGGGGGAACGCCCCGCCCATGCCAGAGGACGTGTGTGTGTGTGTGTGTGTATGTGTGTGTGTGTGTGTGAGAGAGACCCCCCCCCAGGGCCCATCTCGGGGGAACGCCCCGCCCATGCCAGAGGACGTGTGTGTGTGTGTGTGTGTGTGTGTGTGTGTGTGTGTGTGAAAGACCTGCCCGGGGCCCATGGGGGGATGCCCCGCCCATGCCGGAGGATGTGTGTGTGTGTGTGTGTGTGTGTGTGTGTGTGTGTGTGTGACCCGCCTGGGGCCCATCTCAGGGATACCCCGCCCATGCTGGAGGATGTGTGTGTGTGTGTGTGTGTGTGTGTGTGTGTGTGTGAGAGAGACCCGCCTGGGGCCCATCTCAGGGATGCCCCACCCCTGCCGGAGGACGTGTGTGTGTGTGTGTGTGTGTGTGTGTGTGTGTGACCCGCCCGGGGCCCATCTCGGGGACGCCCCACCCGTGCCGGAGGACGTACGTGTGTGTGTGTGTGTGTGTGTGTGTGTGTGTGTGAGACCCGCCAGGGGCCCATCTCGGGGGACACCCCGCCCATGCCAGAGGGCGTGCACCTCCTGCCGTGGCCGGGCGAGTTTCGTGTTCACTGTACAGAGCGGCCGATGGCACTGTTCCAATCTTTTTCAGTAGTAACTGATTTCTTTCTAACTAGAAAAAAACATACTATGTCTGGAGGTCTTTTTGTGAGGAAGTTTCTAATTATCAGTCTTATCTGTAATTCAGTTTTAACCTACTGATTATGGACCGACGGTCCTTCAACACCCCCGCCAGGATTATGGATTTGTTGCTTCCTCTCTGGTTCCCGCACCCTGGGCACTCCTGCTCTGTGCGCGTTGAACTCTCCCACCAGGTATATACACACTCAGGGCGGGCTACCCGACCATGTGTCATCGTGAAATGTTCCTCTTCACCTCTGGCAACACTCGTGTCTCAAAGTTCATTTCCTGATTAGTAACAGGGCCACCCTCGCTCTCTTACACCTAGTACCTGCATGATACAGCTGTCGTGTCCAACCTGTGTCCCTGTATTTACAGTACATCCCTGCAGCTGGCATGAAGTCCTATCTTGCTTTCAGTCCGGTCTGATGAAAACTTTTGAAAAACAAATTAACTTAGAACGTGGGACATTCTGGAGAATAACTGGTCTGGATTCATCAGAAAGTCAACGCACACTGTTGAGTGAATGAAAACGCAAGTCACAGACAGGGAGGGAGGATTTACAGAACACACATCTGATAAAGGACTTGTATCCAAAATATAGAAAGAATTCCAAAAAGTGAGTAAGAAAACAACCCTATTTAAAAGTGGGCAGAACAGGGGCACCACGGTGGCTCAGCTGCCTGAGCATCTGACTCTTGATCTCAGCTCAGGTCTTGATCTTGGGGTTGTGATTTAGGCCGCACATGGGGCTCCATGGCCTGGAGCTTACTTAAAAAGTCGGTAAAGATATGGACACCCCACCAAAGAAGGTATACAGATGGCAATAAGCAGATGAAAAGACACTCCACACCATGTCATTAAGGAATTGAAAATGAAAACCACGAGACACCACTGTGTGCGTAATTAGAAGAGCTACACTCCAGAACACCGGCAACGAGCGCTCAGCAGGACGGGGGCCAGGGGGTCTCGTCACTGCCGCCAGGAAGGCGAACCGACGCAGCCCCTTTGGAGGGCAGTTTGGCAGCTGCTCAGAAAGCTAAACATACCATTTGATGTAGCAATGCACTCCTAGGTATGTACCCAAATTAGTAAAAACCTTATGTCTACCCAAAAACCTGCATTCACAATAGCCAAAAAACCCCAGAAGCAACCAAGCTGTCCTTCAATAGGGGTCCATCCAGGCAGGGAAATGTTACTCCGTGGTTAAAAGAGGGAGCCATCAAGACACAAAAACACGTGGAACAACCTTAAATGCGTACTCCCAGCTGAAAAAAGCCAGTCTGAGAAGACCACAGACTACGATCCCAGCTAACTGGTGCTCTGGAAAAGGTACAACGGTGAGTGTCCGCAGCTACTGTTGGGGGGGGGCGGCTTGGAGGCTGGCGGGATGAAGGGCACTCAAACTGTCCTGTATGACACGGTAATGGCAGACTCAAGACATCATCCATCTGGCAAAACCCACAGAGCGTGCAGCTCGAGAGAGGGTCCGCATGGAGCTAATGACACTGGGTCAGTGCGGATCATGAACTGCAGCGAGCGCCCACGCCAACACCAGCGAGGACGGGGGAGGCACAGAGTGCATGGTGCAATGCTTCTAGAAAACTAACACTGCTCAAAATCTAAACTCTATTAGTAATAATAATTTTTTAAAAGACCGATGTGTAGGAGCTCCTGGGTGGCTTAGTCAGTTAAGCATCCGACTCTTGATTTCAGCTCAGGTCATGATCTCACCAAGGTCGTGAGATCAAGCCCTGTGTCAGACTCCGTCCATGCTTAGCCCAGAGTCTGCCTGGGATTCTTTCCTTCTTCCTCTCCCTTCCCGTCTGCCCCTCCCCCCACTCACACTCTCTCAAAAATAAATAAATTCTTTAAATAAAAATTTAAAAAATAAGGGGTGCCTGTGTGGCACAATCAGTTACCATGCCCGGCTCTTGATTTGGACTCAGGTCATGATCTCATGGTCTTGCGATCGAGCCCCATGTCAGGCTCCGCTCCCTCTGCCCCGCCCCTTCCTGCCACACACACGTGCTTGCACTCTCTAATTTTCTTCAATAAAAATTTTTAAAAAGACCGACGTGTACCTACAGTAACTCACTACAAAAAGATAATTAGATAATATCACTTAAAAAAATGTTAACATTGTACTGTATGATAACATAATACAATAAAAAATTATTATAAAAAAATGTTAACATCAATAATGGAAAAAAGGCAGAGACTGATCTATATTCACAGACACCAAAAACGATGATGACAAGTGCAGTGCGCAAACCTGGACTGGATCCTGGGCCTGCAGAGAATCGACAAAAACTGCTTATGGGAACAGAGTTTCGACAGGCGGGAAAGCGTATGAGCCCTACGGCAAATGACACTACAGAACCGATGTCCCACTTCTTGAACAATATTCTATTTTATAACCTACCAAAGAGTCCACTAAAACGAAAGAAGCGTGTACAGATAAATTATGAGCAACGATAAGAGCAAAACTGGTAAACATAAAATAAATGTACAAAAATCAACTGCCTTTCCATACAGCTTGGTAAAAACTTAAAAAAATATAATATTATAGTACACATTTATAACAACACCAAAAATATGACCCAGGAACATATCTAACAAATGGTGCAAACTTCTGTGAAATTACGAAATACTATGATACTTAAAAAGAGCATAGTTTGGTCGACTCATCACTGTAAAGATGCTGAGTCTCCCCACCATTAATCAACTGATTGACAAGTTGATTCACTAGTTTAGGGAGATCTAAGGACCAAAAACAGCCAAGAAGAACTGTAGAAGAACAAAGGGGGGAATCTGCTTCCCTAAACACCAAGAATCACTGGAAACCTACACTCGTTCGTTTCCCGACACAGAGGCAGACCCATAGGACAGAGCGCTCAGAAACATGCCCACACACTGTGGAAACTGACTTTGCTCCAAGTTGGCATTAAACAGTAATGGAACAGGTAGCTATCCATTGGAGGGGGAACAACAAACAGAGTATGACCCCCACCTAACGGGATGTTTGAAACCTGTTTCAGGTAGATTAAGGACCTACATGTAATGGACAGGAATACAACCTTTTTGTAAGAACATACAGTGCGATCCTTTTGCAGCCTTGATAAGGGAGGACTTCTTAAAGAAGACACAAAATGTCCGCACCATAAAGGAAGACTGACCAAGATGACCACGTGAAAATAAAGAACTGCTGTCCAGGAGGGGACACCATTCAGGGAGCAGAAGCAAACCAACCATCCAAGCCATAAATTCAGAGAGGACACCCGCAATTCATAAAAATGATAAAGGGGTGCTGTCCAGAATACGAAGAATTCTTCCGAATCAATGAGAAGATGACACACCAACCCAAGTGAAACATGGACAGGAGCGTGTACTTCAAGAAGAGGAAGCTCCACGGCCAAGAACGGGTCAGAAGGCGGTCAACGTCACAGCCCAGGGGAGACCCGCTTAGCCCCCACACTGTGCAGAAAAACCAAGTCCTGACCACAGTCCCAAGAAGGAAGATGGGCAGTTTCGGAAACAACGGGAACCACTCAGACGTCTGCCTGCACAGAAGGTGCCGAGCAGGTCCTAGGATGTCCTCACACCTGGCACCAAAGCAGCAGGGACGGATCTTCAGAGAGTAACACGGAGAGGGAGAAGCAGGCCCAGAAGGCTCCCAATCTCGTCAACCGGAAAAATCACCCAAACCCCAACACTCCTGGACAGCCACACAAAAGTGGGGGTGCTGTAAAGGAAGGCAACGTAGTGATAAACTCGAAATCCGAGTGCCGGTGACCCTGGTGGGGAGGAGGGCGACTGCACCACGGGAGGGGCACAGGGGCTGCAAAAGCGCGTTTTCTCACCTGGCCGGCAGTCACGTGGAGCTGAATACTGCACACCTCCAGGTACCGCCTCTCACACTGTGTATACTGAGAACGCGTGGCCACAGCTCTGAGGGACCCACGTGCCCACACCATAGGGTAGGGGCGGAACTCGCCATTCCCGGTCAGAAAGATGGCAGGAGGGTATCGCCGAGCCCTCACTTTCACCCACCGTCCTTAGTTAGGGAGCTGCAGGAGGCCGGCAGCACGGCCTTGGGGAGAGCAGGGCCGAAGCTGCATGTGCAGGTGGCCTGGTGTGAGCTCCTTGGAATCTGTGCACCATTTTCTTTCCGAAGGAAACCATTGATTCTCAAAGGAACTCTAACTGAACTGAGGAACCTGGTCACTGTGCGACCCACACGGCAGAAGCACAGGCAAATCCTGCCTGAGGTGGGAAGAGTGCACGTGGCACCCCACCGCGGGCACCCCACCATGGCCTCAGATGGTTGCTCCCCGGCCATCCTCTTCGTGCCTGTCCCAGCCCTCATCGCTGAGACAGGGATGATCCCACAGCTCCCCGCCACGCGGCTGGCCCACGGCGCCGGTCCGGCCTCACTGTGTCTGGCTCTGTGGAAGCGGAGTGACCAGCCACGGAGCCGTGGGCAAACGGGACCGTGGCCAACCACCCACACTTACTGGTTGTTGGGCAGCAAGAGAGACGGGCTGGGTTCACACGAACCCCTGACAGTGCTCCTACCTTGTTGAAGACCCAGATCTCCCCATTCACGGTGGGCCTGGGCACCCCGTGGCCGTTGTAGTGGAAGAGGACCCGCTCCTCCTTGGCATTGCGGCGCAAGGACGTGCACAGCTTCTTCACTTCGTCCACGGTTGGGTCGAGGCTCTGCTTGTACCGGGCCTGTTGTGGGACAAGAGATGGGGAAACTCACCGTGGATTCAGGGGAATACCCGGGTACACGCCCCCTTCCTTACACTGAGAGCGTTGAACAGCTGCGTGACCCTGGACAAGTGACCCCGAGCTTCTCCACCTGTAAACCTGGGATGATGACTCCTTCGGAAGAGGCTTTGGAACTGCATCCCCCCAACAAATATTCCTGGGGAACCACGTAAAGATCACGTGAGATGAATGAGTGAAGCCTGCCGCACGGCCACACCGAGCGACAGGTACAGCCATGGTGAAAACCAAAGTATTTCTCAGAAACACTGAAGTCTTCTGAGAAAAAACATCTGGACCGTGGAAGAGATAATCTGCTTAAATGCGGGAAGCTGCAGGCCGCCACGGCAACAGCAGCACAGAGAGAAAGCGCCAGACAGAGGAAGGCAGCTTCACGCGCCCTCATCCTCACCACGCTGGCCCTGCTGAGCCCCCACCGGCTCTTGCCTGGACTCTCGCTGACAAATGGAAGGAATTCACTGAATGAGCAGGACCTAAACTTAACTCACGGACATCGACAGCGTGAACACACAGCAACAGTAAGCGGCTGGAGGACGTTAACATAAGGAGCGCCGATTCTAAAGCAACGAAGAGGATTAAGAGCACAGACGTGAACGTGACATGAAATGTAAAAAACCCAGAAAAGGAACCTTTTAAAAATTCTTCTGGAAAATGCGAAGGAGACTTGAAACATGGAAAAATGTGCCCGCTCAGGTACATGCGTCAACATTCTTTTTTTAAGTAAGCTCTACGCCCGACGTGGCGCCCGGACTCACGACCCCAAGCCCAGGGGTGGAACCAGGGCGGCCCCGGCACCAACATTCCTAAGAGGTCTGTTCTGCCGGAGGTAACCGGCAGACCCGACGTGCTCCCCATAAATGTAAGTCTGTGCTCTCTGACGCACCGGCACAGCTGCCACAAGTTCACATGGACACAGCCTCGCGCAAGGGCTGGGACACACTGAACAAGGAACACCACGAGGGCCCAGCCCTCCCGCACCCCCACACCTCCTCCGGGACCTGTCTCATTGAAGCGGGGAGGTCCAGGGGCGCGGGGGGCTCCCCCACAAAGTCTACAGTTAGACCCAAACACACATTTCTGGGCTTTCTGATTTTATTTCATCAAAACCTGTTCTGACTTCCAGCTGATCTGAGCATGGAGGGCAGGCGCGTGTGGAGGGGAGGCTCCTGGGTGGGGGGCACGTGGGGCTCATCAGAGGAGTCTATGTTCATTTCAGTGGTAGGTTCCCAGGAAAAAATAGCTGGAAAAGTAAGCCTATAGTCATACAGGATGACGGAGCAGAACTGATGCGTACAGAAGCACTAAAGCCACACCAGGACGTTAATAAAAATGCCCCAAACTGATAAATCAACAAAAAGCAGCATCGACACATTCTGTTAAAATACAGCCATATCTACTAGAAAAACACAGCTAAAAGGGTTTGCCTCTAGGTGGGGACTAAGTTCTGATTTAAAAATAATGTAATGTTTATTACCTAAATGAACTTTTAAAACTTTCTTTAAAAAGCTAGATAAAAACTAAACGCAATGCCATGATGTCACTGGAAGAAAGCAGTGGTAAGAGCAAGGAGCGTGTGCAGCAGCCGGGCCGTGCCGGGGCCCTCAGAGCCTGCACAGGGCCCAGTGTCCGCACTGGCTGCTGAGCAGAGGCTGGCCCGGCGGACGAGCAGAGACGGAAAGCAGCTGGAAGGCCGGAGGGCCACACACTGCTTCCAGGGACAAAAGGCATCCTGACCTTTCAAAGGAAAACGTGGAGTCGGACGTGAAGAAAGCAGCAGGGAAACGGGGCCCATCGCACACAGGAGCAGCCTACAGTCCACTACTACACAAGCCTGTTGGTGACAGACGTTACCAGCGGACGTACGGATACGAAAGCTTTACGAGCATGAGATGCAAAAACTAGATTTTTCAGATTCCCCATGTTTTCTGCACCTGTAAGCAAACTAACCCAAGGGGAGCAACGCTGTCCTTCCGCAGGACAGTTTTAGAAGCCTGTGCTGAGGCGGCAGGTCTGGGTCTAGCAACGTGGTCTTCCCTCCCTGTGTCTTCTCCAAACGGGCCAGACGCTGCCTGTAAAAGGAGGTGCCGCACCGGAGGCTGGACAGCATGTGCACATGTATGTGAGGTGCCAAGGTCACTCTCACCGGCACGGCAGCGTGCATCCATCTGACGCTGACAGAGGCTGTGGGTCCCCCACGCGGGGGCTCTGAAGGTCCGGGTCGAAGCGGGTTCAGCACACGAGCGTGGCATCTCAACCACATGTTGTGGAGGCACCGAGCTCTGGGGCACGGCTCCTCCCCGGACCCTCGGGCAGGACCACCTTCTCTTTCTCTGGCTGACACACAGCTTCGTTCTGTGTCCACGTGTGACCGAGTAAGTCCCACTGACACCGTGAGTCCGACGAAGGCAGACCCAGTTAACAGTTCGGGTGTGCCCTCAGCACTGGCTCTGTTTTCACATCCTTCCCACAGCTTCACCATGTGCTCGGTCCGGCAAACAGCTGCCGAGTGACAGACGACAACACTCAGTAATGAGACGAGGAAAAGGATGAGTCCTATCTGACGCTAAAGCGACACGAGTAACTCTCAGCGTCGTATGAGCGAGTGGCCCACAGACATCGCCGGGTGTGGGCAGCAGGCACTTACCTGCTCGTCTGGAGTCCCGCGGAGCAGACAGTGAGGAAAACAACACCTGCCAGCACTCCTGACTCCTCGCTGGCAAACCGTGTGTCTGTGCTCCGCGCGGGACCGAGCCAGGGCACGGAGTCCCAGCGCTCTGAACAGCTGAATTCTGGTGAACCCCATGAAACCAGGTGAGGGTGGCTGATAAATGACAATCTAGTACTGGGGCAGAGAGGGGACACACGTCCTCCAAAACCACACCGCACAAGCACGCCGTGAAACCAGGAAATGAGTTAGAAGAGAAGGCCCCAAGAGAAGGCCCAGATACCGGGGAGCCTCCTGGTTTCACGAACCCTTCTACACTGGCTTTCTTGCTCCTCAGGCACAGAAACCCCAACATACAGCGGTGAAGAGTCACTCACAGGCAAGGCACCCTGAAATACGCACGGGCCACACCATTTCCCAGGAGCAGCAGGCTGTCCACTCCGTGGGGCCTGCACTCACTTCACGGTCCCAGGCCACCGGGCACCTTTCGGACATGACAAGGCCCTCACTCCTGTGGCTCGCACACAGCTGTTCTCAGTTTGCCCTCCTTCGTGTGGCAAATGAACTGGGTCTGCAAACCCCCAGCTCCAGGGAAGGACCGTCCACCTCCCTGCCGAGGTTAGTCCAAAGGGGCGTGTTGTTCATCCAAATCACACGCAAGGCCGCGGGCGGACATCCCTCAGACATCAGTAAAAGGGGAGAGCCATTACTGCTGACCTTGCCCCACCAAGGTCTTCTCCGGCGGGGTTGCAAAAAAATGATTTAGCCTCACTTTCCCACCTACTGCACAAAAAGGACCATTATGGACGAGCATGAAAGGCGCCACAGACATGAATAATATGCCTCCCGGGGTTTTATGGGAATTAATTAATATTTCTAAGGGCTTTGAAATGAGAAGCACTAAATTAAATGTCACCACGCCATGTTCTGTTTGGCTTTGAAACTACGATGCCCGGATCCTGGCTCCACGGTGTAAGGGATGCGGCGGCGGAGGAAGCGCCGAGCCCCTTGGGGGACCCGTGACCGTTTTCGCGGCATAAGCAAAGACACAGCAGTCTCTCAAACACGGCCCGTGGTGCCCGGCACTCGGCTCCAAGCCCGAACCTCAAGAAGTGGTCAGGCACGTGTGTGGAACCTGTGCAGGAGGCAACAGGGGGAGACCAAGGCCGCTACTCGGCTGCATGAACGAAAGCGTGGCCCCCAAGGCTCCTGTCCTCATGACGGCCGCCGGCCCCTCGGTGACACCTGGCAACCTTCTGCATGAGGGAGGCCCGAGCAGGGCGGCTGCAGCCAGCTTCTGCGTCCCCTGGGCAGCTGTACTTCTCCTCAGGCTCCCTGTGCAAGGACAGATTCCAGGGGCCGGACAGCATGGTGGCCGCTCGTGGTCAGGTGGGGCTGCGCAGGAGGCCACTAGCATGCCCGGGGCACAGGGAGCCGGGGGCTGTGCTCGAGGGTCTTCTCTCTGGGCAGACCCCATAGCGAGGAGGCCTGGGTGGCAGCGGCACTGCCTTATGCTTCCCCGGGGTGTCGAGTGAAGACCACCGTCGCCTCGCCCAGCTGGGCCAGTGATCTCATTTCCACCCTTCCATCCTTCCTCAGCAATGGATGACATCTCCAGCTTAGACTCAAGAAGGGAAATGCCTCAGAGATTTTCTCAGGACCGTCCAGGAGGAATGAATGTAATGTTAGAATTTGGGCCAGTTTTGCCCCTGGTCTGGGGACTTGAAAACGTTTCACTCTCTGCCCTTTCCTAAGCAAGAAGGAAGGACTTCCAGGGAAATGCTGGCCAGAGAGGAAGGTCAGGTCTGCTCAAGGGATACCTGTCCTAGATGGTAGCCCCCGTAGGGAAAGCTCTGGGCTCTGGCAGTTCAGGGACTTTACACCCCTGCCCCTCAAAAAGCACTTACTGTTGTGCAGCTCTTTGCATTCTATTTAAACCACCTAGGCCAAGCCAGGGCAGATACCACCACCGCCACTGCCGTCACCATGATCACCAGCATCCTACCATCATCCTCACCATGACTACCACCACCACCAACATCCTCACCTCTGACACCATCATCATCCTCACCACCACCATCCTCACCCCTGACACCATCATCACCACCACCACCATCCTCACCCCTGACGCCATCAACATCCTCACCACTCCATCACCACCACCACCACCACCTATCTCTTAGATTACCACGACTTCTCCAGTAACCTGCCAGTCTTATTTTGCGTTATCCAAATCCATTCTTCAACACTCAGTATGTCTCACTTGCTGAAAACCCCTGGATGGCTTCCCACTGACCCACTGCAAGCTCTTTAGAATAGCCCGAGTCCCTACAAAACCCTGTCTCTACAGCCTCTGAGAGTCCATGCTCCAACCACAAGGAAGTATCGTTCAAGTCTATCTTCTTACCTACCTTCTAGCCCTCTGCCACACCCTCTTCCTACTTCATCCTCAATTCCTAGTCCCAATTCCAAGTCTTGCCTGGACATTTCCTCTTCCTTCTTCAAATATCAGGTAAACTGTCACTTCTCCAGAACTCACTCTCTGGTGGCCCCAGAAACTGAATTAGGTACCCCATGCCAAATGCTCCCATAGCTCATCTAGCTCCCCAACTACAGCATTGACTCCATCGGCTCATTACCCATCTGGCGGCCCTCCCTCCACCTTCCTCCTGGCCTGACTAAAGTCCCGTGAAGGCAGGGATCGATTTCCCTGGTCACTATGGCTACTTTCGGCAAGTGCAATGCCTGGCACATAGTTGGCTCTCAGTAACTATCCGTGGATGAACAAAAGATGGACCATTCAGACTTCCTTCTAGAGTTCGCAGCCCAGCGAGCCGCTTCAAAAAGAGCTGTTATACTGGAGTATTACAGTTTCTGTACTGTTTGATTAAGATTTCAAAAAATTCAGTTCTGCTGGGATGGAGTGCAGCGGTAAAGCAAGCAGTCCTGTGGCAGACGACTTCCTGCAGCTCAAACAAGCGGGCAGCGGACGCAGCTCACGTAGTGCAGGGAGACGCAGCTGACACTCGCTGCAAGCAGGCTCTCCTGGGTGGACAGGTAACCCTCCCATGGGCCCAGCCGTCTGTCTGGCGTGAAAAACCAGGAGCGCCGTCTGCGAGCAGAGACCGAAGGAAAGAAGATTTACTTTGTCACTGGCAAATATATGTGTCTTTCAAGGTTTGTAACGGTGTGAAAAGTAATGAGAACACATTTCGCGTCTCAGGACAGCTCCTTGGAGACGAGGGGACGGAGCCGCAGTAGCGCACCCGCCGGGCCCCCAGAGTCAGACTGCAAGGGGTCCTCCAGTGGCAAAGACTACAGGGAAAGGAGCACACAAACGTCAAATACTGACAGGGCAGAAAGAGCGGGGTGGGCGGCTGGCTGGCCGAGTCCCGCTCCTCCCCCTCGGCTGGAGGACCAGTGTGAGCAAGAGCAGGGCACCACGCACGGGCAGCCGTGTGCGCGGGCTGATGGCCCTCTGTGCGGATGAGGTCATGAACCTCTCCTTCTCAAGCCATTCCAACAGTCACTGCTGTTCCTAGACTGTCCTGTAGGGTCACCAGGTCTTCACGGCCAAGTGCTCTGAGGTTCCTGCCACCAGGCAGGTCTCCAGGGGCCCACGCGGCCCCTTGCTCTCCTGAGGGCCAATCCTGTGCCTCCTCCCTCAGACTGTTCAGACTTCTGTCCCCCCACCTCTCCCTGGTCCAGCCTCCTCCCTCAAACCTCAGGCATGGCTGAGACTCAGGCTTGTCTCTCACTCTGCATGCTCGCCCTGGGCGGCACCTTGGAGCGCAAACCCACGATGCTATTCCTTGTCTTGCTCCACGCGGGCCCACCCCTCTGGGCTCCCTACCTTAATCTCTGGCATCTGCAATTCTGAGTCGCCCAGACCACACACCTCGAGTTCATCCGTCACTCTGCTCTCCCTCTAATGTGCTCTTCGTCCAGGGAGTCTCCAGGCCTGGCTCACGTGTGGCATGTCGCTCACACATGGCTGCCCCGCCTCTGCCTCCATCTGGAGTCAAATGCCCCCAAGTGTCCTCAGGCCTCCAGACCAGCCTCTCTTCAACTCTGTCCAGTCTGGTAGACCTTTCCTTTCCAACCACAAGATCAGGCCACTTGCCTTCTAAAAGCAAATCCTTGGTGGGGATGTCCACTGCCCCCAAGGAACACGGCCATGCCCAGGCATGGCACACAGCCCCCTCGAACACGCGCCCCCTACAGGCCCTCCGCAGGTCTGGTTATGCCGTGCCCCTTCATGATTTGGGACCTCTGCTCACATGCTCCCCTGCCTGGGCTGCCCTGTCTCCCTGACCAGGCCTCGCAAGCTCCTGCCTCCTGCCGCAGCTCCTTGCAGCTTTTGTTGGCCCACAGGGGCCATTTCTCAACTTCTCCACGTGAACGACACAGGATTGGGATCCTTCCATACAGATCTGCCTTTCCTTCCAGACAACAAGCTGGTGAGGACAGAACCCTCTCAAGTTCCCCGAGTCCTGATCTCTGGACGCACAGAAGTCACACAGGAAAAGCGTGGTGCATGAATTCATGGGTGTGTGTCTCAACGACACTGACTTTATTAACACATCGTTTCCCTAAAATTGACTGCAGTGGACCCCCACTATCCCAAGATAACCCTGCAGGGCCCAACCTGGACCTCAGAGCCAGTCTGTCAGCAGGAAGGCTGCTATGTAGTGTAAATTCAATGTCCCTATCTGTCTGCATATTTTTCTCTCTGTCACTGTTTCCACTGTTTCACAGTAAGATGCTATCTGTGTAATTTTTTCCTTATATTATTATAACATTGGGTTTTCCCCAAAATCCCTTAATTGAAAAAAAAAAAAGAAACAAACAAACAAAAGCAAGCTACCACTTATCTTCCGAGTTTCAACGAACACCTGAATCCTTGAAGTATAAACAGGAGGCAAGACGCAGTGTGTCAGCCAATAACCCTCCCTGAGAGTCTATGCTGCCCTGAAAGACTCACTCCCGGGGCTCAAGCCGCTGGCGGACGTGGCGCTGGCTCCAAGCACCCACACGGACACAGCTGCCGTCTGCACCTGAAACGTAACCAGTATCTCTGCAAACTCAGCACCGAAAGATAGATCTTAGACTACTTAAAGCCATCTCACAAAAACCAAACAAAAACAAGGCAGCCAGAGCCCACGGCAGGGTGGAGAACAGAGTGGTCCTGAACACCGGCCCGGCCATGCAGGCAGCAGCCACGTCCTGTCCTTCTTGCCTGAGAGGTGCGCCCGGGCAAGCTGTGTCCTGGTCACCCACGTGGGCACAGCGGAGCTCATTTGTTTTTCAGAAGCAGAAAGGGTGAACGTCAGGAGAAGTCCAGAAACACAGAAATCACAGATCACTTTCCAGCTATGTCTAGTACCTTTTCATATTATTCTGGAGTTTCAGCCAACAGAAGCGGAATGCATAAGGTCATTCACTACGTTTCATTTACAACGACCTCTCAGGAGGAGCCGGCTCTGCGAGCGGCCACCCCGCCTGCACGGGTCGGCGCTCTAGTAAAGGGCTGTTCATCCTCACGCCTCGCTGCACTCCATCTGCACCCATAATCCCGGGCCCCCTTCTACGGCTCAGTACTAAATTATCTCGAAGCCATATTTTTGGTCCTTCAAAGACTCCCTCCTCTTGGTTCACAAGGCACTATCGACGCTCCAGCAGGCCCCGGACTAGCTCCCCCTGCTTCAGAGTTAGCTTAGCCGCCCACGCAAATATTTTCAGGTTTCCCATCCCGCACGCCCCACCAAGATCTGCCCAGGGCAGTGGCGTCTCTGATGAGGCTCCGACTGGCTTGCGACGAGTGCCTGCACTGCCTCGTGGCAGCCCCCCACTGAAGCAAGATCCAAGTCGCTTTCAGGGGTGGACGGTGGGCTGCTCGCTGTAACCGCCACAGCACACACCTGGAGAGGCTATAAGCAAGCCCAGTTTCAGTAAGGCCCCTCTGGGGAGTCTCCCCTCCCCCTCCCTCTGCACCCGGGTGGCAGCTCTGCCAGGGGTTCCTCACCCCTTGGGCACCGTCCCTGTTGGGCCCCCAGACCATGCTGCTTGATGCTGGACAGGAGCTGCAGTGGGAGGGTCCACTGTGCCCACCGGTGAGTCCCTCCCCTCTACTACAGTTAGGTCCCCGAGATGGAAGTCTTGGGATTCAGCCCCAGATCGGTGAGTTACCAGCCATTCAACCTGGGAAAGTTTAGGAACCAAACCAAAGCTCAACTCCCTCCTCCTAAAATAGCAAACACCATCCCGCCCTGTGCACCTCACAGGCTGGGAGGACGACATGAGCAAATGCACGGAGCAAGAAGAGGACGGCAGAGGTCGCACTCACGCTGCACACAGGACGCGCCAGCGACCGTCCTGAGCCCTCCCTTACATCCACTCACCTACCTGCACAAGCACTGCGCAAAGCAGGCGGCAGGAGCACCCCCGTTTTATAGACGGGGAGCTGAGACGCAAGGAGGCTCAGTGACCACCACGGGCACACAACCGGTGTGTAGGCAGGGTCCGTTTCTAAGCCAGAATCCACGGTTTTAGTACTCAGAACCCTCAGGACATCAGTGGAGACATGGGAGATTACCGGTGAGCTCTCTCACATACTCACAAACTGGGGACAAGCAGGAACCAGGAAGACACAGGGCTAGGTCTGGCCATCCCAGTGTGACGATCCTGTCCTGGTTGAACATGGCCTCTGGGCTCCAGCACAGACCCAGCAGGGAATTCCGCCCATCTCGGGAGGATGGGAAACCTTAATGGAGCCTGAGAGCCTGTCCTGACTGGGCGACAGAGCCAAGAACCACAAGCAGGCCAGCAAGGCTCTCAAGGAGCTACGGGAACACAGCAGCCAAAATCTCTCCCTGTTACTGATTTTTGCCAATTTCCATATAGCACATTAGCACTGAAAACACTGCTCCCACCTAACATTAATGCCAGACTACCTCCAAGCCAGATCAGCAACTGCTAGTTACCTAGAACACTTGGTATTTACAGAGCTGCCTGGTGGGGGGCAGGCAGGGAGACTGGGCCCCGGGGCCCCATGACACAGGCATCTGGGGGACACGGGGACACGGGCATCCCAGGTCTGCAGCCTGTCTGTACCACTGCTACAGCTGGCAGAGGGCTTCTGAAAACAGCCCTCACGCCACAGTAGGCCATGTCATCTCCAACAGTAACAAAATGAGTAAGGAAACAAATAAACATCGAGTGCTGAGATGCCTCACACTGAGTAGGAAATAGGTATTTGCTAAATGGCTGCCAGACCAGGCCAGCAAAGCAGTCTAGGGCCTTGCTCCCAGGCATGCCCATCACCTTGAACTGTGCTCAGATTCATCCAAAGAAACAGCCGCCACAGTGATTCAGGACACAGTGATAGCTGCCTGATGCTTTGACCACCCAAGTCCACTCTGAGCAAAGCCCCAAAGAGGGCTGCCTGCAGGCCCAGCAGCCGCCAGCAGGAGAGCCAGACTGGCAGCGTCCATCGTCCTCTGGCTACAGCTATAAACCCAAATCTTCAGCGGTCACAGAAGCATGCTTGCTGATCCCATTTATTTACTTTTCAAAGAAATTTCCCATTTCCTGGTAGGTGCCTGTGTTCACGATGATGCTCTCTGTCGGCACTAATCCGACTTCCGTGTGGAGCATCAGAAATCTGGGAGTGACGTGCGCAGCTGTGGGCTCCGCGGCTGCTCCCGGCTGCACCCCCACCCCCGGCCTCCGTGCTCCATGCTGGCAGAGTCCACATTCCAGGCTTGTGCTCGTCCACTCCACCCATGGTTTCAAGGATGCTACTTGGGACAGTTTCACCGGCCTTTGGCAAGATGCCCTGGCTCCTTCCCGTGGCTGCCCAACCATCCAGCTGGACTGTGGGGACAGCAGGGCGGCTGTGCAGCAAGGAATCATGAGGCCCTTCACGCACTGCAAATGTGAACCGCGGCTCAAGGCCGAAGTCACTCCTCAGGTTTTCAACACACATCTTCCCAGTAAGAGCAGTTTTACATAAAACTTACAAAACCCTTGCCTCTCTTTGTTTTGTGTTATTCAGTAACAATCCTTCCTCCCTTCCTTAATATGTTAAAGACACAGGAGAGAACCACAAGAGCTGGTGGTCAAAAGCCAAAACCAGAAGCCAGAGCTTCTAGATGGGGTCTGAGTCCACTTCTGAAACAAAGGGGCTCATGTGGTCTCTGCAGAGACCTGAGAACATGCCGCCCGCGGCAGGGAGCGTTCTGCCCCCGGAGAAGTTTGGTGAGGTCCAGAAGCGGCCGTGGCGGACAGAAGGTGGGGAGGGGGCTCCTGGCACTTGACAGAAATGCCAGGGAAGCGGCTAAACATCCCACAACTATCCTCACAGCACGGGGGACACTATCGTCACAAAGATGACGTTTCTGGCCCAAAAGGTCAACAGTGCCTATTCGGGAAACCCTGCTTTCAAGGAAAAAATGAAGTTTTAATTCTAATGAGGACACGCTGGTTCTAATCTAAAAAGGTGAAAAAAGCAAGGTGGAGAAAAATGTGTATAGTATACTACTATTTTTCTAAGAAAGAAGCAAATAAACGTGTGTGTGTTCACATCCACACATGTACATACACAGACGTCGTGAAAATGTTTACGTGGTTGCTAAGGAAGCGAGACACAGGATGAAGAGGACAGGACGGGGCGCCTGCGTGGCTCAGTCGGCTAAGGGTCCAACTCTTAATCTCAGCTCGGGTCATGATCGCAGGGTCGTGAGTTCAAGCCCCACACTGGGCTCCATGCTGGGTGTGGAGCCTACTTAAAAAAAAAAAAAAAAAAAGACGAAGAAGAGGACAGGAATAGAAGCCAGACTCCTTTGAATATACCTTGTTTTGTGTCTTTGACTTGGGGTCCACTAAGTATTTTATGTAACTATAAAGCAAAAGTAAAATTTTTATAAAAGCAGGCCTTAAAAACCGTCAGTAAAACAAAACAAATGAACTTAACTGTGCATCCGGTTGGCTGTGCTACTGGACAGAGAGGGACTCCTCCATGTGACTTTAAAATAGGGTGACCTGATGCTCCCTCGATGACCCGACGCCAGAAAACTGCAAATACCTTGTGAACAGCTTTCAGTAAAAACACTGCTGCTAGTGTTGGTGTTGCTTTCTGAAAGTGCTGAGTGTGGTGTGGGATAAAAGAAATGACTAATCATGTTGATGCCCGTGAAAAATCCGAATGCTCAGTGAGGGAGAGAGCAGATACGGTTATAAGACCCATGGGATTAGGTGAAAACCTTGCAGCCCTGGAACTGAATCAGTAAGAGCTCATAATGCATTCTATCTTTAAACAGAAAAGCAGGGGGGGGAGAGAGAGGGTCTGAGTGTGAGCAGTGAGCACCCCTGGGGACCAGATTAAGCTCTCTCAATACCATCCCCACTGAAAGAAGCCAGGACTCCTCAGAGACGTGGCTCATCACAGGCCTAGAGCAGAAAATGGATAAAGTGAGTACGGAACATCCTGCCTGGTCATATCGGACAGGAAAGAAGCGATCAGAGACTCCTAGATCTGCATCGAAAAGATTCAGGAGCCACGTTTGAGAGGCCGCCACCGGCCCAAGATGAAACAACGTGCGAACCGACAGTTAACAGATGCAATAGGTAAGCTTTTACTGTGCGCTAAGACAAACACACGCCCCACACCGGCTACCTGTGGGAGAAGCCCACTCTGATTCTGAAATCTGCTAAATAAAAGAAAGTACGTATCGATACTGGCTCTCCTAGATGGGTTACACCTCGAGATACTAGGTAACTGGTGAGAAGTCGTTTTTCTTCACGGAGAGACACCCTAGTTAACAGACCAGGGGTGACAGAATTACGTCACCGCTGCGTTGCGATCTCTGACGGACAGATCGGTAATGAGCATCTATGGCTGCTAACCTCGCTGAAAGGACACAACCAGTCCTTATGTGCATCCTGGAGGGAGCACACACCACCACCCACGAAACACTGTGGCCCCGGGCACCCCTCCAATTTCACCGAATCTGCTGAAGCCGCTAGATTTACGTATCACGTAGAGGAGAGTCAAGGGCAGGCTGGCTTGCCTAGAGCAAGGTGGGGAGAAGCCATGGGCAAAATCTACCGCAAGGACTCCACAGGAGCACAGGGTCTGGTTTCTTCAACCAGGAAATCGCAGGAAGACACAGACACATGGAGCAGGACGGGAGCACGTGACAGACTTTCGGGGTGTTCTATGGATTAACAAGGTAGGTCAACCCCCCACAAGGTATTCACCTTACTCGCATCCTGGTTCAAATGAACAAACTCTGCACGAGCATGTGTGTGAGCGTGTGTGAGCATGTGTGAGCGTGTACATGTGAACGTGTGTGTGAGCGTGTGCGTGAGCGTGTGTGAGCGTGTGCGTGAGCGCGCGTGTGCCTGTGTATCTTCTGAAGTCCTGATTATCTTTCGAGATACACTGAAATATTTACAGATGGAATTATATGATGTCTGGAATTTGCTTTAAAATAAGCCAAGGGAGTGGGTGGGAGAGGGGAGTGGGTGGCGGCAGAGATGAAAGAAGACTGGGAACAGGGTGATAACTATCGAAGACAGATGATGGGTAGATGTGGGAATTTTCCATAATAAAAAGTTAAAAAGCACACAAAAACAAATAAAGAGACAAAAACAAAGAGGCAAACAAGCAAACGGCATTTCAAAATGTTTCCATGGTTAAAACAAACTCCCCTAGAATCACTTACATACAACTTAATGGTGACGCCAAAATGGGCCATTTATGACTAAAATTTGTTTATATGAAGCATTTGTCCAAGGCTTGGCCAGGCACTTTAAGGAGGTGTCCAGACAGGGAAAATCTGAAGTGTGTCTTTAAACACAGGTAAGATATACATACCAATAATCTGAGAGATTAACACATCTGGAAAAAATATGTTTCGTGAATGTAACACATACTGATACACCTCAGAAAAACCTCAAGCCTGATACATGCAAGAAAGCATAATAATAACGAGAGATATATTCAGCTTACTCTTAACTAGGAAGCCTGTCTCCAGTCAAGTGTTTTGATTTCTCACTGCGGGTCACTGCCTTTTCACACCCCTAGCTAAAGTAAGGAGAGCCTTACTGTGCAGCCAGCTCCTCTGAATGAGGAACCTTCGGGGCTTCTAAAGCACGCTGACCACATGATCTTCCCTGAGCGCATGAGAAAAGCACTGACGGTCTGCACCAGAGGCCAGACTGGGCCAAGGAGGCCGCTGAGTCCTGCTCCACCTGCTCGCGGCTCGAGGCTCCAGCTCTGCCTTGGGGGAGACAGAAGGCGGGGGCAGAGCCCTGCTCCCGCTCCAGGTGCGTCTCTTCCCACCAGGCAGATCCATGGTTTCTATGAGTAAATAAATGATTTATCGAGCAGACCGAGAGATGCGCTCAACTTCTCTAAGAATAACACTGCCGTGGGGAACGCGGACGTCAACATGCTCACCTGCCCACCAGCCTCTGCTGCTTGGGAGCCACCGGAGCGTCGACCAGCCTCGCAAGGGGCTCCTGCTCGCACGTAAAGACTCCAGAATACGAAATAATCTGATAACAATTTCGAAACGTTTGAAGTAACATTTCTAAGCAAAGTCCGATCCAAATAAAAAATGCCCCTTTCTGGTACTTCACTATCTTGCAATCCCGCAGAACTGCTACAGGCCGGCCACCGTTTTGCATAAGAGGCCACCCCAGGGCCAGTCCCAGCCCTCAAGGTGCCACTGTGTCACCCACCAGAGCTCAAGGCCAGGGGGCAGAGGCTAGACCTCCGCACTCGGCACTGGTGGGCCCCAGGCAGGCTGCAGCCCGAGGGGGGCGAGGCCCCAGTCCGTTCTTGCCACTGCCCTGGAGATACATCTAGTCTCAGTAACAGAGAGAGCAAAACTAATTGTAAAAATGGGGGTGTCTCCCATGCCTGTTGATCCCTCCCGCAGAGCTCACCCGGCAGCAAGCCTGACCAGACAGACTCACAGCAAGCCAGCGGAAGACTCGAAGGACAGTGTTCTTCTTGATAAAAAGAGAATGGCTATCTCTCCTTCTTTCTCTTTGAACACAACTCTAAGGATGTGACGTTTGGACCTGCAGCAGCTATCCAGCCATCACGAGAGCAGACTCAAGAAAACAGAGAATCATCCAGAAGCCTAATGATACTAAAGTGTATAACCAGTCCTGGAACCATTTACCTTTAGACTTCATGATGAACTTGTAATTGTTGAGCTAGAGAAAAAGCACAGTAAGACAGCTGAGAGCAAGAACTCTGGGGCAGACAGAGCCCAGGTTATCCCAGGCTTGTGACCATGGCAGATCACTTCCCCACGCCCCTGCTCCTTCAACTTCAACTCCGTAAAACGGAGGGGCCAGAGGGAGTGCCCACCTCACAGTCTTTGTGCACACTGAATGGCTTCACAGAGAAAAGTGCTTAGAATAGTGCCCAGCACAAAGCACCCACCACGCAGCGGTAGTACCCAGCACAAAGCACCCACCACGCAGCGGTAGTACCCAGCACAAAGCACCCGCCACGCAGCGGTTACTACTACCATCTAGCACATCTCCCAGTACTTGTCGCCAGAAGCAATCCCCAGCAACGCATGTCCTCCTCCCAGCCCGACACAGGCCCTCAGCCCTCCATACGCGCTCTGCCCTCGAGACCAGCATCCCCAGCCTCTCCTCCCAGGCACCTGCGCGGCACGCCACGCCTGCACGTCGCATCCTCCTAACTGCCCCGTCACGCATGCTTCTTCCGGGCTGAACACACCGACTCACGCCCTCAGCAGCCGCTTCACGTGAAACACATGTAAACGATCGAGTACTGTTGGCTACTTATACGTCAGTAAAATCCTAAAACATCTGCAATTTTCCATAAAATTGAAACTTTCAAATGGCCAATGTTTAGGACCAAAAGCATAACGAAGAATGGAAACCGTAAATCTGACCCACACACTCCTGGTCCAGCCAATCTGGCCAGTATGTATCGAACCCTATGCTTGAGCTCCGGGCACTGACGGGGCCCCAGGGTGGAGACGGGCTGCCAAGTCGGGGGGTGAGTGTGTGGGATCCAAAGCAAACAGCACAGAAGGCGAGGCCTCGGGAAGCCATGATGCGAAGCCAGGCGCACCTGGGAGGAGGCCGGGCCCTTCCAGGAAACCAGCTGCGGTGGACGCGGAGGGGCTGGAGATAGTGCACACCTCCCGTTTCTGAGCTTCCTAGAATTCACTGTTAACCTCTTACGCTGTGAGGCTCGTCCTTCGTTCTAGTGAAGGGATGCCCTAAAACAAGAAACAGTCAGGACTTAGCCACACGAGCCATGGGGCCTCTCCTGACCACTGACAACTTTGTGGCTATGCTGTGGGGACTCATCTGCACAGTTCTCACAGAGGCACAAACACCCGTGACTGAGCGTCTCCTGAGTGCACGGTGCTGTGTGGGCACGGGGGCCAGAGAGGAGGGTTGGGCCTGCGGCCTGCCCGACACTGGACTGTGAACCCCATGCGTGCTGATGCACTGTGCTTAGGGAAGACACAGACAGGCAGACCCACTCCCTGGGGACCGATGTGACAAAACAGCAGGGGGCCATCAGCTCTAACTAGAATTGATCCATTCAATATGCCATCTGACTTTAACCCTCACAGCCTCCACTTTTAAGGCTCCCGTTGAAACGAATCTCACTCAAGATTCAAAATAAAATACATCTAAGGGTCCAAAGTAGAATGGCCCACGTCCAGACTGAAGCCGCTCAGGATCACCCACCACGGGTCCTCTCGAGCATCCGATTCTGTAGAAGCCAGACATACCTCTGCTAGAGGACGGTGCTCGAGCCAGCAGCCTCATTAGCAGAGAATCGCGGTCCCCCGCCTCCCCGGGAGGAGCACTTTCCAGGAGACTGATTCACTGCAGAGAATCTGAATCATGCAAATGATTCTGGAAAGAAACCTGGGGAGTCGAATTTTTTCTCTTCGGTTCTTGATGTTACAGGAGCAGGAGGGCAGACCCACGCCGGGTGAGGTGGCCTGCGGGCTGTCTCCTGTCTGCCCCCAGGCACCGCTGTGGGAGCCTCGAGCCCAGGCACTAGTGCTCCACGGCCACCACGCCACCCTCCAGCCACCTGGAGACACAGGATCTCAGAAAGAAGCCGCACAGACAGCTCAGGTGACCTGACAGCACTCCGAGGTTTGACTCTTTCTAGGAAACCCTGATCAACAGTGTCCCGCCAACGTTCACCTCTCTCCTGGAGCAGGACAACCCTGCCCTACCCGTCCCCGAAGAGCACTGACTGGAGAGTCCTCCCACACGCAGAGAAGCGTGCTCCCTGCGGGTGACCTCATCCTGCTCTCCAGGACAACCCTGTTGGTCTACCTTCCCTCGCTAGAATGGATCCGGCGGCCAAAGGCAACAGGTGATTCACAGGGCAGACCAGCTGGCATCCGTCAAATGAAACATTATGGAAATAAAACATATTCTGTGAGAAAAATGAGCAAAAGACTTGAAAAATCCACAGCCAAAGACTTGGAGATGGCCATTAAAGATATGAAATGGCTCAACTTCACTTAAAATAACAGATAAAACCAGCATCCCCCACCTACCAGGCCACACACAGTGGCAAATGTTAGCAAGCACCACCAGGCGCTCCACGGTCAGGCGCTTTCGCGTGTTGCCAGTGGGGACACAAAATGGTACGCAAGCCTCATGAGAGGGAACTTGCCAACAACCAAGAAAGGGCCACCCGGGCATTCATGCGACCAGGGACGCCATTACTAGGAATTCTCCTTGAAGATACATCCTTAACAGTACAAAACACATCCGAACAAGGATATTGGGCACAGCATGGTCTGTGGTTACCACGTCACAAGCAATCTGACTGCGTTTGCAGGAGACTGGATAAAGTCCGGCGCGTCCACAAACTGGAGGTGACGCAGCTCTGAAAACCATCAGAAAGGTCCCAGCAACAGAGACGGCGTGATGGCCAGGATATACTATGACGTAGGAAAAAGACAAAGAAAGGAGTGTAAGTCCCTCTATGATACCTTTTGTGGACAAAAGAACAGGAAACAAGAAAATAAATGCAGATCTCCCCACTTAAAAAAGAGCCATAAGAAAGATAAGCCTGAAGTTGGAATCCGGTGCCCACGGCAGGCGGACGGACCGCGGTGGGCACGTGACACCACACGAGGCCCCACTTTTCATATAGTCCTGACTTGGAGAATTATGTTCATATCTTACACACTCAAAAAATAAAATAAAAAATACCAAGATGAGGGAGCCCCAGCAGGGAGTACAAACAAAAACAAATGAACTCAATGTCCTGCCAAAGCCCATCGGAAGGCGCTGCAGGACAGAAAGAATCAGCCCAGCGCATTCTGGACACAGAGTTCTGAGGGCAGGCCCTTGCGCACAAACCCCGAGGTCGGGTTGGAGAGCTTGCTCTTCCCGACTCAGGCGGCAACGCTGAAACCACTTCCTCTGCGCTGGGGTCATGGGGCTGGGGGCACTGAGCCCACGACAGCCTGGGCCCTGGCTCCCAAGGGCTCGCCAGGGAAGCACAACGCAAGCCTGCTACATCTCGTTGTGCCAGGCAGCAAGGAAGGGCACGTGCGCGACACGAGAGCACGCTGCAAGGGCCAGCAGCAGCCAGATCCGGGGCAAACGGAGCCTCAGACACCAACCAGAGCAGAGTGTTCTCAGAACCAAGGAAGAGCTGTTTGCTCTGTGTTGGCCTGAAAGAACGAACGAATGCATGAATGAATGAATGGGGGTGAAAAGAAAGCTTTCCTCACAGTAGAACCCCAACAAATATAGAAGGAAGGACGGAATTAGAAAATCTGCATTTGGCAACCATCACAGCAACGACCAACTCGGGGAAGAACGATCATTGGAAGCAAAGCCAGCACAAGGAACAGGGTATTTACACAGCCTCCAAGGATTCCCCACAGTGACTTCCTACTTACAAAGGGAAAAATCATAACTAGACACCGAAGGAACTGCAGACACTGTCTTCATCAGGTGGTCGAACCTCACGTCAGCAACAATGGGACGAGGGACGGCAGGCGCCTCATGCAGGTGCCTGAGGGCAAGACCACCCCTGCTGCGCCCCTCCCGCCACCAACGCTCAGCCCAGTGCTAACCCTGGAAAAGCCACAGGAAAACGTGGACGGAGCGGCAAGACCAGAGTGCCCAGGGCATGAGAGAACGACGGGAGAAGAGTGAGCAGCAACAGAGGCCGTGCGCAACCCTGGGCTGGAGCCCAGACAGGGCAGACGGGGCCGGCGGGGATTCGGGACGTTCCTGGAACAGCCGGAGAGGTCTGATTATGAAACAAGTAGATCACAGTCCTGAACCACTGTTACATCCCCCAATTTTGATAAATGCACAGTGATTATGTAAGAGAAAGTCCTAGTTCTGGAAAACTACACACTGAAGTATTTACGGATAACGTGATGCTTGCAAATTACTTTCAAATGGTTCAGGGGAAAAAATATATACACACATGTATATATCTATAGGAGCATGAAAGATAAAACAGGTCACTTTGACGGTTCAAAGCCCCGTTCATTTCCTCCCAGTGCCACAACAGAAATAAGCTTTTCCACCCTGGAGTGTCTGGTAGACAGCAGGTGGGCAATAATGTTTGTTTATGTGTGAATAATAAATATACACGGACAAACAGTACCCATTTGCTTCCAGAGAAAATGTGCATTTTCCCGCAGGGCGTCCCTGTGCTTCAGTGCGGTGCTCCCTCCTGGTGGTGGGAGGGCGGGGGCCATTCACGGTGAGAGCCCCACGAGCAGAACCCACAGCACCTGGCGAAGAAGCGGGCATGGGAGAGGGCAGAGCAGCCGAGAGTGAGCCCAGGGGTCCGGGTCCCTCTGGATTCCGGCTCCTCACCCGTGCTAACCACAATGGGGTAAGTCAGCGGCCTCAGAAGTCAGCCTACCCGAAACACCCGCAGGGGCCTGACCATCCCCCGCAGTCACAGGTGTGAAGGCAACACGCCCAGGGGACCAGCAAGCAATGTCCAGAGAGAGAGTCACAGGTCTACAACAAGAACACACACGTATCCAATACTCTGTCTCCTTCCTAAGTCTCGAAGGAACCGCCGGCTTTGTCGGTGTGGAGGAGGCGCTGGCGCGAAAGCTGGGCTCCCGGCAGCCGTGCAGCCACATTCGCGAACCGCGCCTACAGGTGAGAAGCAAGGCCCCGGCACATCCGCGGGCGTGAGGTTTCTGCGGCTGCTCTAACAAATCCCCACGCGCTTGGTGGTTTAAATACCAGAAGTTCATTCTCTCACAGCCGTGGGGCCCGGAGACTCAACCCCGCATGTCGGCAGGGCCACACGCCCCGAGGCTCTGGGCACGAACCCTCTCTCTGCCTCTGCCAGCGGCTGGTGGCGGACGGCGTGCCCCCGCATCCCCTGGCCTGCAGCCGGCTCACTCCCAGGTCTGCCTCCGTGTTCACACGCCCGCTCTGCTGGGCCTGTCGCAAGGCCCCGCCTCTCTCTCCTAAGGGTACGTGTGACTTCCTGTAGGGCCACCCAGGGGGCCAGAACCAGCGCTTCCCCTCAAGGCCCTTAACGCAATCCCGACTCTGCAATCCCGACTCTGCCACGTAAAGTAACATGTACTATTTTGCCACAAAAAGTAACGTTCGCAGGTTCTGGGCATTAGGACGTGGATAAAAACCAGCCCACCACGGGGCGCCTGGGTGGCGCAGTCGTTAAGCGTCTGCCTTCGGCTCAGGGCGTGATCCCGGCGTTCTGGGATCGAGTCCCCCATCAGGCTCCTCCGCTAGGAGCCTGCTTCTTCCTCTCCCACTCCCCCTGCTTGTGTTCCCTCTCTGGCTGGCTATTTCTCTGTCAAATGAATAAATAAAATCTTAAAAAAAAAAAAGATACCAGCCCACCACATATTTTAAATAATCGCTGGAATTACAGCACACCAGCTACAGGAAGATCCCACCCCATTTACCAGTATGTTAACGCACCGACATAATTGCATTCACACAAATTCATTCATCATTGTTCATACGCCAGGAAAGAAGATCATAACTACGAGCCATGTTTTCTTTATTATCTTACTATTTGGCCAAGTGTTTCATGAAAACGAGCCAACGAAGTCTAACCACATAGACCACGTACCGGCTCCGGCGCGGCAGTGTGAGGCACCGAACCCAGTCTGCGCTGGGCAGCGCCGAGCCCGCAGCCCCGGCCAGAGAAGCGGCCTCCGCGCGAGCACGCACTCGGTCCGGCCTTTCGTTTGACACAACTCTCACGGGTGCTCCTTCCCCAGGAAGGCGTGGACCTGAGTCGGAACACGAAGGCCGTCACCCCACGGCCAGCGTTTAGAGACAGGGTTATGGGATGAGATCACCCGACCCTGCACAGAGCACAGGCCGGCGCCACGAAGACCTGCCCCGAGCGCCGCCCCCTCGGGGCCACACGCGCCCCTGCATCGCGAGCAGGGCCGGCGGCATCAGCATCCAGCCAGGAATGCCGCTCCCTCCGTTACTCTCCCGAGTTCGCTGGGTCTGAACAGGAAATCAGGAGAAAACCACCCTTGTCACCCCATTCCCTGAGTCTAGGAGGGGCTCACCCACGTGAGACACAGCAGGAGCGCCGCCGCTCTCCCCACACAGGTGTGACGCGGGACTTCAGAGCCAAGACCATTTCCAGGGGAACCGAGTTGTCCCTACATCACCAATGAAAGCCCTGGAGGGCGACACACACTGTGAACCATTTCTCTCACTGACTGAGCCAATAGTTCAGCCAACAAATATCTGTGGAGCTCCTACTACCTGACAGACACTGCTGTATTTTCGGGCAAGAGCGCCATCCAGTTCTGCTCTGGATCGCAGGGTCAGATCCGCCTATAGATGCTGCTCGGGCTTCCGAGCTGTGCCCAGCACTGGGCCGGCAAGGGCAGACAGGCGACAAGGGCAGACGGTCAGAGGAGCGCGTGTGTCTTGTACCAAGTGGTGAGCCGGGACCCGCGTCCGCTGGGCCCACCGTTCACCACAGGGAGCTCCGTCTGGAAGAATCACGGCACTTTAAACAGCTTCTCATGAGGGAAAAGTCAGGGGCCCCCGTGCAGTCAGGACAGGGAACCGAGACCGAGCCTCGGGAAAGGACGGGCATTCCCTGGAGAGGGAGACAGGGGACTGAGAAACAGGGCTGGAAGACAAGGCTGTGAACTCAACTCAGAAGCACCCACCCTGGAGGGGCAGGGGCGTCCCGCAGCAGCGCCCCTGGAAGGAGGACGTCGCAGGTGAGACCCGCTGAGCTCTGCAGGGTCCGGCTTCTGGCCTGGAAGCGGACAGCTGGGCGCGCACAAGCTGCAGGCACGTGATGGGTGCAGCACAGGGACAGCCAGGTGCCTGTGCCCCTTCCTGGCGGCTGGGAGCCACACCGAGAATAACTGGAGGCCTTTAACTCCAGGACGGTGACCATTTTACCTCCTGGTCCGTGGAGTTTGGGGAAAACCACAGCTTTGTCCCTCCCAGTCCCCGCAGCCTCGGAGCTAACCGCCTCTCCCACACGCTGGAAGAGACCATTGCAGAAGGGAGGAAAGGGGAGGGCCTGCCGTGTCGTGTTGAGCTCTAAGCTTTACTCTTCAACACTCGGCCTTTTTCAAAACAGGACTTAAGTCAATTAATAAGTTATTTCACCACAGCAAAAAATTAATAACTTGCAGACTCAAAAATTAGGCTAAGAGAAACAAAAGGGAGAAGAAATGAGAGAAATCCTTAATTGTAAATGCATTTAGTGAGTTTATAAAGGAATCTTAATACTCCTCAGCCCTAAACTGAGGGAAAAGGAAATAGAAACTTATGATAACATCGTTAACCACTACCACTCCCCTCCCAAATCTTAACTCAGGTAAAAAAATAAATCAAGGCAGGAAAATCGGGATGCTGGGTGATGTGCAGCTCCTGGTGCTGGGCCTCGGGCAGGCCTGTGACTCTTCCTGCCGGAAATGTGTCCCCACAGCTGTCTTCCCTATCGTTAATTCAGGAGACCTCCAACCTCACCCAGGGGAAGAGGACAGAGGGATAATGAGGAGAGAGAGAGCAGAGCCAGTTCTCAGGAAGTGAGAGAGGAATGTGCTGGGGGATGAATAAAGCCACTGCTGGAGAGAAGCAATAACGAGAAGTCGCCCCAGCAGAGCGGCAGGAAAACCACCGAGTGCGAGCACGGACGCAGACGGCAGCAAGGACACACGCACACAGAACACGTGTCCGGAAGACTCCGATCCATCCAGAGCAGGAGTCACTGAACCTCGTGATGCCAGGAGTCCACGGTGACTCAAACCTATCACTGCAGACTCCCAGCCCATTACTCCTTCCATCCTCTTCTGGCATTTTTAAGTGTCCGTATCTTGAGTTAGAGAACGTGAATGGCTGTCTGCGATGTGTCAGATGTTGTGCAAAGCACAGCTGTAAGTGGACGGGATTCTTGCTTTCTTTCCCTTCTTTACTCTTTACCCTGCAATCATTTTAAACACTCATAAACTGAAAACCCAGCACAGAATTCCCACCTCGCCCTCAGGCAGCATCCCGAGGCTGCCGTCGACCCTGCAGCGCCTGAATCAGGAACGTGGTAGCTCTGCAGCCCTAACGCCCACCGGCCCTCAGCGAATCTCAGCGATCAGGTACACGGTCCGTCCCGTCTGGAACCCACACAGGGTCCCCCATGGCGTCTGTCCTCACACCTCCTCACCGGCCCCAAGCCGTGGCAGGTCCTCAGGCTGGGTCGTGCATGAACTTCGGCTCGGGTCTGACACTGAATCATCCTCAGACTGACACGACGTATTCCTATGAGGAACAGGACAGAAGTGACGAGTGTCCTCCTCGGAGCCTGATCAGGTGGGCCAATATACTGGATTACCAGGGATGACCATTTCGAACCCCTGACTGAGGTAGCGTCGTTTCCACACTGAAAAGCTCCCATTTTCCCTTCAGTTAGTGAGTATCTTCTGGGGAGAGACTTCGAGACCATTGAGTTGTCCTGTTCCTCTACACCCTTTCCAACACTGATCCCGGCATCTGGCAATGACGCCTGCCTGCCACCAAGCAGGCTGCCCCCCGTGACCTTGAGCGCATGTCTGCCTCTGCAGGTGTGTCTCAGGGTCAGTTCCCACAGGCGGAGTCTCCAGGTGCATGTGTGTCGAACCCCGCCCGGAGAGGGATGCCAGTTTGCGGCCCCCCAGCACCGGAGGAGGGCCGCCCCCCCCACGGCCTCGCCAGCAGGGCGTGCTCTCTCCCTTCCTAACTTCCACGGTCTGCTAAGTGAAGAATGACTTCTCCAGGGAGGAGCTTCGACGCCCCGTTTTCGTATCGTTGGGGTGTGTGGATCATCCACGTGCCTCTCTCCTGCTCCCACCCTGCTCTGTGGCAGCCGCTTGTC
Source organism: Ursus arctos (assembly GCF_023065955.2). Classification (NCBI taxonomy): domain Eukaryota; kingdom Metazoa; phylum Chordata; class Mammalia; order Carnivora; family Ursidae; genus Ursus; species Ursus arctos. Next base: position 2,117,281 of record NW_026622919.1, read on the forward strand.
CGCCGTGCCACCAGCCCTGTGCCTGTGCCCTGAGCGCTTCCCCAGCTAGGAAGCCTTCCCTACGCTGACATCAGAGGAATCCACGCGGGTTTGTATGGTTCCACCTTCTACGTCTGGATCCCTGGCGCACTTCTGGATCACTCCTCTCCACAGTGTGAAGTGTGCTTTGAACTGTACCTTGTTCCAAATGCCTACTGCCGTCCCAGCGCCATTTATCTAGAAGTCCATCCTGCCTCAGTTGACCTGTCACATGGATGACACACCGTGCCTCCTTCTAGGCTCTCAGTCCTTTCAGATCGGGCCGGTCCTCTCGAGTCGCCAGTAGCTGTTGGTCTCCCAGCCGCACTTCCCGCTCCCACATCAACGTCAACATCAGCGCGTGCAACTCTGTGTTTTAAAAAGGTTGGCGTTTTTACTGGGACTGCACAGAATCCATTCAGAACTCAGGGAGACCGGAAGCCTTTAGAAAGCGGAGTCGTGCTCCCCAGGAAGAGCGGGAGCCTCTCCGCCGGGTCAGCTGCCACGGTCGGCAGTGGCAGGTTCACGTTCACCTCACAGAGTTCTTCCTACGACTGTCGCAGCACGAAAGCAATCCAGACAACATTTAAGCAGATGCCTGTGGCCACGTTCCCATAAAACTTCCTTTGCAAGAAAGGTGACAGGCTCGGGGCCCGAGTCTGGCAACCCCTGCTGCAGGGGCGGTTTGTTTGGGAAGTGAGGGTTAGTTACAGGATCTCAAATTCGGGGCTCCCTTTCACTTACAAGACCTGAGATCTCCCTTTTGCTTCTTTTCCACTCACTACCCAAAGGCCAAGTCCTCCCGTTCTGTCTCTCCCACAGATTCTCACTTACACTAGCCCCTGCTCTGCTCTCCCTGGACTCTGGCTTCCATACTTTCAAACTCGGGCAGGATCTGGTCTTCCTGCAGGGAAGCCGCAGGCCCCGTCACCGGCTCCCTTACTGTGTGTCCCTGTGGTCTTTCCTAGTCTGCCTTTGCAGAGCCTTGCAGTGGGGCAAGAACAGGGAGGGAATATCAGACACTCCATGGAGGGATTTGGGGTTTCCCTTATTTTCAAGTTCGGGCACACTGTCTTTTATGCCAAGGGCCTGGTTTTCATGCAGTTGAATTTCCCCCTCTTGTTCTTCTGAGTCGTTCTGGGGAAATGTTGGGGGACAGGGATGGAGGACACCACCACTGTCCTCAGCCACCTGAAAGTCCCCATTCCTTTCTTGAAGCCTAGACCAGTGCACACTGACAGCGAGATGATGAGGATGATACATCTTACGGTCCGGGACATCTTATGGAGTATAAATAGCATCCTATGGGGGAGCAAAGGAGCCGGCGCCTTCTGAGCGTTTGTTTAGTGATTTGCTAAGGTGGTAAGGATTAAAGATACAGGGATGGCGCCACAGAAGATGACAGCAAAGGGGAGACTTGAAGCCTGAGCAGAGTCCAAGGGACAGAGGAAGAAAACGCCGGCCAGCCAAAGGTGGGCGGGAAGCCCGGGCGCGCTGAGACGCCAAAGGTCGGGCTGGGGCCCGGCGTGGGTACGGCAAGAGCTGGAGCCGCCTCGCGGGGCAGGGGTGAGATCAGGAACCCCTCTTAGCCCAGCTAAAGAGCTCGCACTTTGCACAGGGGCCAAAAAAGAGCCATCACAATGCTTTAAGCAGGCCAAATCCTTCCGAACTGAAACCTGGAATGTCCCCAGGGTGGAGAGTAGGTCCGAGTTTAGGAACTGCTAAACAGTTATAGGGTCACACTTCCTTTCTTGTCCTTCAAACACAGAAGTTACGCTAGTCTGAAAAGCACAGAGTTTCTACATTGCTCTAAGAGCACAACGTAAAAAGCACACTTTCAGATGGAGGTGCGTTTGCTGCTGATTTCCACACCACAGCAACAGCTTCTCACAACAAGGGCCCGTCACACAAACAAGCAGGTGGCATCTTGCTCCCTGGTGCCCGGGGGGCAGCCTGGCCTCCATGACCACAGACAGCGCCTCGGGGCTGTCACCCAGCTCTGCCATCTTTCTCCTGCTCTGGCTTTCAAGATCTGCCTTAACTGGTCATCAACATCCAGTCTTCCCTGAGGGCTGACTAATTACAGCACGTAAGGTGGTGCTGCACGAAGACCACCGACTGTAAATCAGGACGCCTGCTCCTGGCTCTGCCCCTGCACCTGCTGTGCCTGCAGCCTTCCCGAGACCCGCGAGGGGATGAAGCCAGAGCAGCTCTGCAGCCCGTGCAGGCGTCCCCCAAAAGCACCCCGACTTCCCGCCGGCTGCCCTGCTGCTCTCCCGCACACGCCGACAGGCACGCGCAGCCCAGCTCAGCGAGCGCACAGCCACAGCCAGACGGCCTCTGCTGTCTCGCGGCCCTCCTGATGCTTCAGGTCAAAAAGGACTCGGGGTCTTGCTCCCCAGTCACCCGGGGGCTTGTTCCCACAGACCTGGAAAAGCTGTGGGCTCCTCATACACCAGCCACTTCCTCTTTCCCCTGACGCTGTCTCCCACCATCTACGTTAAAGCTGGAGGTGAGTCCTGCTCCACAGTGACTCACCTCCCTCGGGAATGCTTGCGACTCACCAAAATCCATTCATCACACTTCTGCCCGTAACACTTTTATCTACTGGAACCTTCCGTCAACAAGCAGAAGCAGGGCATTCCAAGTTTTGCACAGCTCTTGCTAACACACAGCTCACTGACCTATAAATTTCCGGAATTCCTTCAATTCTTAGGTGAACTTAATATTATCCACCTACAGTGTAGTAGGTAGTTCTTCACTGAAAATGCCTACACTTGATAGCAGGCGTTCGGCTACACTTTCTATTTCTTCCAGAACTGTCGGGTTATGCCATTCAGACCCTGTGATTTAGTGTAATTCACGTTCTCTAAAGTATTTCATCACACCGCTCAGTTTTAAGATTAGGAGCTGGCACTGCTATATGCCTCGAAGGAACAAGAAGGACATCGTGTCTGCAGGAGTGGACAGGCCACCGATGACAAGGCGTCCTGCGCCCTGCAGACCTAGGCCTCCCCCACACTGCAGGCCTCGGGAACGGCTGGGAGCGGGGCGCTGTCTCACAGACGAGGGTGAGCAAGTATAAAAGTAAAGAATGTTCAGACCGTACACGGAAGTCGGGAACCGACACACGTGAACAGGAAGAGCCAGATTTCCCCAGAACAGCAGCTGCCAAGCCCTGAGCAGGAGCACATGTGGCTAGAGGGACCGGGGGCCAGGCCCCAGGTGAGGTGGGGAGTCCAAGAGAAGGTGTCCCTCCAGAAAGGTGGGCCTACAGAAGACTTGGACTCAGAGTCAGGTTGATCCAAAAGTACAACCATCTGCCAAGGGGCTGCCACAGAAACTCACCATCTCTACCCTGATGGAGGCAAGTGGAGAGAGGGAAAGTTGGTCTTGACCTGGATCTTCAAAGTCATACTACTGGGTGGGATATAAAAACCTTCAGCCAGGATTCTGGATAACCTTAACCATCAGGGTCCCTAAGTGCTCAACAGAAGCAAACCCAAGTAATTTCTGGAAAAACAAACAAACAAACAAAAAAACAATTTCATCTCAAGCTTCAAAGATTTTACATAGTTAAATTTCAAAGGGAAATAATTCATTGTCAAAATTTTTAAAGTACATTGGGAAACAGGCATGTGACAAAAAGGTAACTAAATTAACAGCAGCTGAAGGAGATGCACAAAGACTTCAGATATCAAAATAATTAGATATAAAATAAAGTAACTTTGTTTAAAGTACTTCAACAAAGAGAACTGAAAATATGAGACAGGGACAAGCAGTACGGCAAATAACTACCAGAATTCTTTTTTAAGTTTAATGTCCTATTAGAACTTAAACAGAAATGGACAGGCTTCCCCACAGACTAGACAGAGCTGAACGAGGAGTGTGTGGACTGGAAGACAGAGCTCAAGAAACGAACTAGAGTATAAGCACAGAGGGGAGGCAATGGTGCATACGAACACGGGGGTTAACGGGGAAAGTGTGAAACACAGCGTGGAGGCCCAACATAGTTTCAGTGAGGTCCATATGCACCATGGAACGGGGCTCATATCCGGGTAGAGGATGGCTGTGAAGCCAAAAGAACGGATGGAAGGTGCCAACACCCAAGTTTCGGAAGATCACGGGGTTCCAGGAAGAGTGGACAGAAGGAGATTCACCCTGTGCACGTGCTCGTAAATCTACAAAGCTCTAAGCAAAGAGAAGCCCTTGAAAGCGGACAGGGAGAAGAGACAAACTTCCCTACGAGCGCTCAGACTGGCAGCAGACTTCTCAAAAGCCACGCCAGAAGCCACGGGGTGTGGGATTATTTGATGTATGGAGAGAAAATAAGTATCAAACAATTCTATATCCAGTAAAAATATCTGCCTAAAACAAGAGTAAAATGAAAATATATTGAGATGGCAGAAACTGAGAAAGTTCACCCAAAAAACAGAGAGAATACAAACTAGGAAATTCTAAAGGATAGGCTTCGAACAAGAGAGAATGACTAGGATGGGAGCTCTGAGGTGCAGAGCAGCTGGTGAGCACTGGGGTGAAGATCAACAGCAGACAGGACTGCATGAGAGACCAACCCACAGCTCCAGCAGAACCCTCCAGAAGGCCTACAAGACGTGGCAGCACAGTGGCCGTAAACACCCTCACTCCCAGAGTGCAGTCTCAAAATACAGATTTCTTGCTGAACGAAACCAACACTTATCTGGGACAGGAAACGTGCAGGACGAACCCGGGCCATCTCGCCGTACCAGAGAGCAAGGCAGCGATAGGGGAACCTGAGGGACAAGGACACGTCCAAAGGGCTCAGGAGCCAAGCCCATGAAAAGAGACCCCTGCAGCTCGCGATGGGACAATTCAAGCTTCAATAATAATGAAACTGCAATGAATTGAAACGCATCAAATATGTTTAAATCTGTTAGTTCACCAAATGGCACTACAGAAACTCAGGGGCTCCTAATAAACCCTGCCTCCCTGTGTTTGCATCCTGCGTCCACCCTGGGCTCAGCCCTGTGACTTACTCTGGCTCAAGAGGCATTTGCAGGTATGATGCAGAGAGAGGCAGGATAAGCACTTGCACACAGGCCCATCCTCCCAGAACACCCCCTCCTCCACACCCAAGCCACCAGGTGCACACAGAGACCCAGCTACCGGCTACAAAGGACAGAAGGAAGGATGGATGGCCAGCCCACAATGTCCTGGCCATCTCAGCTGGTACAATGACATGTAAATGATGTCATGGCAGATTTCCAGCGCCACCAAGCATCCAGGTGACTGCAGCCACGCCAAGGCACTCAGGAGAACCCAGCAGCACTGCCCAGCTGGGCCTAGCCCACGCTGTGCAGCTGTGAGCAATAAACACGTGTGGCTTTAAGCCACTAGGTTCTGGGGCGCTCAGTTACGCCGCCATGGAAAACTGAAACAAATGCTTTTTGTTGTTCTTAGCATTTACGTGGAGCCAAATTAGCAGAATTCGCACATGAACAGGAAACTCTTAAGGCACAACATTTACTCCAGCCCATAGTAGCGGTGTCTTGGCTTTGAGGAAAAAAGTATCCTGTGTTTATTGTTTATTATTTGGAACTGATTGTCCAAAGAACATTGTTGGGCTTCCCAAGCATTTATCCAGAGTCAAAAGTACCATTTCAAGGTGTCAGAGAGTCTCCAAAATAGTCGCCCTACCCGTGTCTTGCCTTCAGCAACCCCAGTGTCCAACCAGGAGTTCAACAGTAAATCCTACGGATAGCTTATAAACCACATACATATTAAGAGAAGACAGAAAAATAAACAGAAATTCTAAGATCATTTCATTGGTAAATTGTGTTACTTCAAGTTTAAAAAAACGAGTCTATGCACTATACGTACACGTACGGCAACAAGAAAACCAGGACGGGGCCTGACAAGGCCAAAAGCAAACAAGAAACCCTGCAACATAAATCTGAAAATCTAAACAGAAGTGAATAAATAAAAAGACCGTCAGGACAGAAGCGAGGACTCACCCTCCCTTCGCCCGAATGCAGAAAGAAAAGCCGGTGAGAGATCCCTGGCCAGCCAGCTCGGGGCAGCCTGGGAACAGAGCCACCGGCAGGACGTTCTCCACCCAGACAGCCAGCGGCAGGCTGACTCTTGGAGGCCACAGCGGCAAGGGGCCTCAGCTGCGGGACACTGAGCGCCGGGGGAAAGGGCGAGACAGCCCACAGGGTCACAGCCCCTTATCCTCAACCTTGGCCCCAGACGTCGTCTAGAATTCTGAATGTTTGTATTTTACACATGTGGTCACTGTGAATGTATAAACAGATGCCTGTTTCTGCTAACGAACCTGCAGATGGTCTTATTGATGGACCCTCCCCCCTTTTACTGCTAGAAATAGGCTCACGTCATTCAGGTCCGGGTTGCTGCCAAGGAAGCTTTGGCACCAAATACGGAACACTTTACATTTTTGGAACTTTTAAATTTCTGAACTTCAGAAGACGAACTTTACTAAGACCTAAACCTCAATTTTACTTTTTTACAGCTTTTTTTGAATCCATGGGAAAAATCTAAGCAAATATTAATGCAAAGGATTACTAGCTTTTGTGTGTAAAGGACATTGAGTACAGATACTAATCGCTGACATTTAAGGCGTGTGTTTTACACACATCATGTCACCAATGTCTACCCTCCTTTACAGATGTGTAAACTGAGGCCTAATGAGGAAAAACAGTGTGCGCAGGGCCCCACCACCAGTGAGTGGTAGGGTCGCCCCAAGGCAACTCCCACGGTGAGAGGGAGGAAGACCTTCTACAGCAGGGAGGTCACCGGACAGTGCAGTCCTGCCCGTCCCCAGCCAGGAACGTCCTGGTAGCCTCCGGCAGTCTCTCTCCATGAGCTGTCTTCGCAGAAACTAATAAGTTAAGCCAAGACTTACAGTAATTTTCCAAAACGTGTAATATAATACAATGCATCTACAAGGAATAAATAACCTTGTAACACATAAGCAAGGTCCCCTCAGCAGCGAAGGGTGTTCTCGAGGGTGGCCCCTGGCTCAGTGTGGTGCCAGAGACCACCATGAGCCACCCCCGATCTCCCACACCTCTCCTGCATGGCTCCCCCAACACACCGGGGGGTGGGATCCTCACTCAAAGCCAGCAGGTCCCTGAATTCTTCTGCCTCCTGGTCCCCGGGCACCTGCCACCAGGATAATTCATTCTCCTACTTGTGCACACGTTATGCTCTTCCTGGCGTGGCGGCCCAGATGGTGCTTATGCCAGACACTGCAAGTTTCCTCCAATGTCCATGCCACCCTCCTCCTGAATAACAGAAGCCCATTTTTATGTAGGCCCAAGGCCACCCAGACAACATTTCCCAGTCTCCCCATGAAGGTGCCAAGTGTAACTTTAAGAAACATCCTTAATGGTAAAGAGAGGGTCCTCCCTCCCTCCTTCTCCCTGTATGCAAGGTGGAATGCATTTGGAACAGCTGGAGCCCCAGCAGCCATCTTGGACAACAAGGTGACCAAAAGCACAGAATCCTTGCTGGGAGCCAGGGGCCCTGATATTTTAGAGCACCTAACGACCTGAATGACTACTTCGGGACAGTCTTACTATGAGTGAGCAAACTTCAGTTTCATTTACAATGCTGCTTTCTCCCCACCCCAGGAATTCTTAGCCAAACCGAATCCTGAAGTAGCGAGCATAAGGAGAGCATAAGGAGACGTTAAGGTGGCAATCGTGGAGGAAGCGCCCAGGGCCACCACTCCTCCCCTTCCGTATCCGTATCAGAACAGATTCCATAGTCGAGTACGTGTCTACTCAAAAACCTAGTTTGTGACATCAGCCCTTTTTAGGAAGGATAAGCCACCTACCAACCATCATACTTTAAACAGAAGCCATGGAGTCAATGCACAATGTTAGGCGTTGCTGGAACGTAGCCGAGGGCGTGCAGCCCGACAGCAGCGCCTTGGAAGTCAAGCCTGCAGGTCAGCACTGCACACTGATAGTCACTGCCACCCCCGTAAGTCCCCCAGTCACCGCCATGCACACTACAGTCCCTTTCCCCACTGTTTGCTCCGTTTTCAAAGGAGGAAAGGTAATTCCGTAGCCAAGTGGGATGACTCATGATGAAAACAAGACAATGGACAAGTCTGGAAAGCAATTAGACTGTAAATGGAGGCCCTGAAAGAGCGCCAGCTGTGTGGGTGCCTGGTCACCCACACACGCAGCGCTGTCCTCTTACTGTTCTTATGAGGGGCAGAGGATGTCCCTTTGTTCCTCTGGCGGGACCCTCCCCACCCCATTCCCGAACGCCTTTTCTAAAGGAATCCCAACCTATTCGAAATCACTAGAGCCATCACTCCCCAGCTGCAGTGCCCAGCTCAGCTCTGTGACAGGAAGGGCACACGCACACGTCACAAGGAGGACACGCGCGCACACACACACACACACACACACACACACACCACGTCACACACCAGGAGGGGGGAAGCTGGGAAGGAACGAGAACTCTGATGCAACCAAGATGTCTCGTCAGGAATACACGCTTACACTCACACTCACGTGCACACACATGCACACAGTCTCTCAGTCACACTCACACGCAGTCACATACACTCTCACACTCATCTACAATCACGCACACACGGTCAGTCACACACATGCACAACTCAGCCTCACTTGTACACAGTCACACAGCCTGTCACATACACACTCACACTCTCAAGCCCACAAATGAGACCCTCAAGGACTCCATGCAAGGGGTGAGGAGGGATGTCGGCCCCGGGCACGGCGGGCGGCCAGGGTGGAGAGCGGGCTGAGGCCGAGCACGGAAGGGACAGGACGGAGGGAAAGCAGGGTGTGACTCGGCCTCTGGGAGATGAGAGGAAAAGGACAGGAGAAGAACTCCAGGAGACAGTCCGATGGCAGAAGTGAAGGGCTGGGCCGTGCTCTGGCCGCCCTCCCGGCCCCATGGCCTCCGCACACACAGAGGACAGGGCCTGGGAAGGGCTCACAGCAGGTGCTCCTCGGGGCCAAACAGGACCTCCTCCCCCGACAGAGGAGACCCTTGTTGTGCTCAGGAGCAACAGAAGGGCATGAGAAGGGGGGAAGGCCAGACCACCCAGGTTAAGAGCCAAGCTCAGCAAAGTCAACAATGGTGGATAAACACCTCCTTGTGCCGGGCCCGGTGCCAGGGGCAGGGTGCACCTGCAACCAAACCAGGGAGGCCCTGCCTTCCCGGAGCATGTACTCCGATGGGGAACCAGACACTGAACGGGTTCGTATAAAAACTGCACGGTGAGGCCAAACCACAGGGCTACGGACCCTCAAAGGATAAGAGGAGCAGAACACAGACTGAGCCTCCTGGAGTGACGAGTGCCAGGACCGAACTCTGCCACAGCCGCTGGGAATGCCCCCTCCCCCCCCCGTCCTGGAAAGCCCCAGAATCTCAAGCTGAGCCAGCAGACCAGGCAGCTCACACCCAGCGCCCCCTGCAGGAGCTCAGCGCAGACGCCCAGCTTCGCAGAGAAGGCCCCAGCAGCAAGGGAGTCTGGGCGGGGGCTGTCAGTGCTCCCGCTCCTACCGCGAGCCCGGGCACATGGGTGCCAGGCGCCGGGCTGCAGCATCCACCGGGAGTGCTAACCTGCCCCCCTTTACGGGGACTCCTCTTTTCCAAAACGCCGGACAGGGAATGAAATCTGACACTTGAAACGGCTATCGTGAACACGTTCAACATGTTCAGCGCTCTGACCAAAATGAAGAGGAGCCACGGCCCCCAGAGGGTCTACGACAGGCCCCACCGCACACATCATCCCTCAGGCGGCCCTGGCCTCGGCTGCACACAGCCCTGAAACACAAGGCCGAGAAAAATACAGTGAGAAAGGCTGGCAGGACGCCAGGCAGGAGAGAGAGAGATAAAACACGAGAGGAAGCACCAAATTCATCACGCTCTCTTTCAAAATAACTGAGGAAGGGGACTATGAAACTCATCACAAACCTTTAAAACACGAGCAGGGGCACCCTCGTGAACTGGCAAGTGCCAGGCAGGTCAGGCCGAAAGGCGTGAGGCGCGTCTCCACGGCGCCGCAGCGCTGGCTCTGGACGCGCCCCCTTGTGAGTTCCTGCCCCGGCGGTGGTGGGGCACGACGCCCACGCGGGCTCTGTATGCAACAAGCCTGTGCCATGGGTGACACAGGAAGAAACAACCAACTGCACAAAGCCCCCGGTCGGAGCCCGCAGAGCTGCTGCCACCTCCTCTCCCAAGACCTTCCCGCAAAAACTCAAAGTCCGCTCGGCGAACTCAGTGTCATCAGGAACGGGTCCTCACGGCTTCCAAAAACGAGAAATTCACCTCTGCACTTCACAGAGGCCAGTGATGGGGAAGCAGGGCTGGGAAGAGCCCTGGAACGTACGGGGTGCCACTGAATGGCCAGCCCGCCCTGCAGGCCTCCGTCCTGACAGCCTGCGTAGTGGGGCCCCCTCTCCGGCTCTCACTTCTGTGCTGGAAAGCTGCACCTCAGCACAGCCCCGGGTTCGATGACCCACTTGAGAACCAGATGTTTCTGCCGGGTGGTTTCCATGTCGCACACTGGCACTTGGCTCCAGGCTCCCTGCTGAGGTCATTCTGCCCAAGGCACACGCGCTGCTGGTACAAGGACAGATGCTCGAGGGGTCTCCCATTAAAATGATGTCACTGAGAGCCCCTTGTTTCGGAACACCGGGCCACCGGTGGGGATCAAATAAACAAGCTACTGACGGAGCAGCATCACATGGCGACAGCTACCTCCCCCGCTCGCCAAGATCTCCAGGTCACCCTGCGATCTTGTGCCAAACCTTAACGAGGACACAGCGGATGGAGAAGCCCTGTATCTGTCCCATGAAAACTTGTCCCTAGTTGATCAACATCCTCTGTCCTGGCCCCTGGAGACAGGGTGACAGCGCAAGAAGGACACAGGGGACGTTCACCCTCAGCTGCAAACACGGGAGGTACAACTTCACAGGACATCCTCAAGCTGGGAACGTGGGATCTTCCCGCCCGGCTGTTGCCTCTGCGCAGCCTGGTCAGAACAGCTAAGAGACCAGGAAAGGGTGCGAACAGGGGGACAGCAGCGTACGCCGGAGGCTGCCTCTGCAGGGCTCGAGGCCTGCTCTGGGGACGCACGTGGGCCTTGGGCTGGGAGGGAGCGTTGCCATGCCCCGCAGCCGCCCAGCCATGTCCAGGTCCCAGGCTCTGAGGTCTGACCCCGCTGACTCTGTTTCCCTAGGCCTCTGGAAGACCAGTAACTCCTCCACCTCGCAGTGGCCGGGGGGGACAACAAGATGGACTGAAGAGGTCGGCAGGTGCCTGGGGTAGAACTGAGGAGGCTCTCTGCTCAGGCCAGCAGCCTGCGGAAGGTGCATGGCGGGGGAGCATTCTTCCTCCAGGTTACTGATGCCCTACTCAGTGCCCTAACCACACAGACGGCACCCGGTGAGTGGCAGGCACGCCCTCCTTCTCTGAGCACACGATGATGGGGAGTCGCTGCCACAGCTCTGACGCCTCCTTTGTGACCTTGGCCGAGTAGGCATCCCATCAGGAACACGACAGGAATTCCACACGACTTCCGGTGACGACACCCGTCATCCACGTTCAGGGAATCCGTCCTCTTGGCTGGCTGCCGTCCACCCCGTGCTGTGACGTGTGACTGCTGTCTGTCTCCCCCGCTAGACTCCGTGCTGCTCAGTGGCAGCGGCCATACCTGGTTTTGCCCAGAGTCTGGGCGTAGTGTAATCCCGACACACGCTGTTGATAAATGCATGAACCAGTCAACGAATTAATGTCTACTTTCCCTACAAGGCTTGGAGTTCTTTGCCAGGAGGAAGCATCTTATCTTCACAACCACAGCACCAGCAAAGTGCCCCGTATATGGCCAACACTCGGTGTTCTGCTGCACGGAATCTAGTCGGCACGAGTCATGCTCCTGCCTTTCCCGTACCTTGGCCAGCGTGGTGACCCGGTGCCTGCAGCTCACTCACGCTCCCTAGGAGCCCAGTAAGTCTTCTCGTTTGCCTTGAGACGCCGGCCATGTCCTAGGACCTCTTCCTTCCCTCATCGTTTATGTCTCCGCCACACTAGGTGACAGGGAGGGAACAAGAGTCTTCTCAAGTTCATACCAGGAAGAAAGAGAGAATAATGAAAATAATCTATTTTTGAGAGCCACGTTTGAAGAAAGGTAATTTCTAGGTAACGCCAAATGGCAACATTTCTACTATTTCATATTGGAAGAGATGGAAAACACAGTTCCCTGGAGAGAATCACTGAAAATAAAAAGCATGTCCTCCCGCCTCCTCCAACCTACGAGTCCCCCGAACGGGACGGTCAGAGGATCACAACAGACACAGAATTTGTGGGCAGAGGCCAGAGAGAAAGACGAGGTGGTCTGGGGACTAACAGACAAGCAAGCCTGCCCCACTTCTGTGAAGATCCTTCTCGAGTGTCTACGACATCACTTTTAAAGGGAAACTTCTCAGAAGAGCCGGGAGCAGCGGTCGGGACGCACGCCAGTCGTCAGGCGGTGTCTTCGATTACCTTCCACTCCTCCCGCTTCTCCAGGGAACGGCAAGTCCTCGATGTGGGGCGGCCGCACGCGGCTAATTAGGATGGCCAGGAGGACTCCCTGGGAAAGGCAAGCTCTAACCGCAGCGCCCACACCCTGCTCAACAACACCGAAGGTACTTCAGACATCTCCTTCCAAGTATTTTAATTGGCAGAGAAAATGAGGGAAAAGGGGGGAGAAAAGACGAATGATACAAAAAAATAAAAGGAAGGAAAATCTAGAAGGTCTCCATAGCTCAGAAAAAAAGGAAGAACTTTTTGGTTCCTTTTGAGGAATAATGCAGATTAAAACTATATCAATATTCCGGACATAAAACTTATAAAACCATATTTCTCCTTGTAAAAAAAAAAATTCTCGGTCTTTCTGAAGCAAATGAACACTATATATTTATCTCCAGCACTTTACAGTTAACAACCCACATTATTATAAATGTTCCCTCTTCTAACCGAGCAGCTCCAAAGAGGCGTGATTCCTTTCAAGACTTGGGCTCCATTCTCTTCCTCACTTTCTCATCTCTTCATTAACGAACACTTCCCCTGCAGCCCCAGTCAAGAATTCTGAGTGCCACTAAGTGCTCCTTAGGAGACCAGCAGGGAGGGGAGCAGGGGGAGATGGGGCAGAGGGGGGGCTAGGGAAGGCGGGAAGGAGAGGGGAGAATGGGGGGAGGACAAAGAAGATAGTGGAGGGGAGGACAGGAGGGAGGAGAGGGGACAGGGGAGGGGGAAGGGAGGGCAGAAGAAAGAAAGGGAGAGGAAGGGGAGGGAAGGGGATGGGAAAGAAAGAGGGGGAAGAGGAGTGGAGGGGAGGGGGGAAAGAGGGAAGGGAGGGGAGGAAAACGGGAAGAGGAGGGGAGGGGAGGGAACCCAAATCAGCAGGATGAAGCTCAAAACCAGTGCTGAGTGAAGGAGCACACAGCTGTCAAAAAGGGCTGGCTGACCACAGCCTGTCTGGGGTCCTGAAGGCTGTGCTTGCACGATCCACCCTGGAGAAAACTATGGGAAGGCACAAAGCCCAGTCCAGACAGAGGCACTGATGCGGGGGGGGGGGGGGGGGGGGGGCGCGGGTCACCTTCCCTTTTCAAGCCCAGCAATGGGTAAAAGCAATTAATTTATTATTTCCTAAACTGTGCCACATTTATAAGCCCAAATGGCCTCATGCACTCCCCACCGCTAAGAAATATATACAATTTGAGAGAAAAAGAACGTCCAATACCTAACCTAAAAATTCCTGCAAAGACAGCCAAACGTCTCCTAGCTCCTTTATGTTCACATTTGCACGTCTCCAGAGCATGTGGAGAAAACTGTAAATAAGATTTCTCTGCAGATTGCCTGGCTCTACAAAGAGAAACAGATGATTTTTGTCATCTTGCCAATTTAGAGCTGCTTACAAAATATAACAGAAAACATACAAGCACCCCACGACCTGCAATCCCATTCCTAGGTACCCGAGAGAAATGAAAACACACGCCCACACGAGGATTTTTACACTAACATCCACAGCACCCTTCTTCATAATAGCCCACAACTGGAAGTAAGCCAAATGTGCACCAGCAGGTGAATGGATCAACAAATCGTGGTCCAGCCACACACTGAGACGCTCCCCGGTCAGAGACAGGAACCAGCTACGGACGGACACACGCAGCAACATGGCCACATCTCAGAAGCTGTGTCGTGCGAGAGGAGGCAGATGACCCAGCCCGGGACCCTCTGCACCAATGTCAGGACGAGGCCTCCAGCCAGGGGCCTCCCAGGCAGGGAATCTGACGGGAAAGTGTGAGGGACCTTTCCGGATGACCAAGGCTCTACCTCCAGTTCTGATTATAGGAGAGTATATGGTTCTCACAGTTCATCCAACCAAAGACTTGTAAGATCTGTCTGTACATTTTTCTTATCTAAACGACTTCTAAGAAGTGCGTGAAAAATGTCTGTGGAACGGCATACAGAAAGAGGGGTGTATAAACTTTAGAAGATCTAAAGAGACGTGAAACCTATGAAACTGAAACTAGCGCAGACCTTCCCGTACACCTGCGAGTCGGGGCTTCTGAGTGAATCACGGCAGCCCAGCCATGCGGGCAGTGAGTCTCCAGCGGGGCAGAGAGCCAGTCCTGGCACCCGAGGCCACCACAGTACCATCACAGCCTGTCTCAGGGCCACAGAGCACAGGGCCTGGTGACTGCGTGACGACCAACACGCAGCAGTAAACCGCATTTCCATGCGCCATTCTGAAAACCCACGAGAGACGCCCGGGGAAAAGATCTTTCACGACAGCAACAGCAGCTCGTCAGAACCTTAGAGGATGCGTCAGATCTTACTGAGTTCCGCTAAAACAAGAGCAGAATGGATGGGAAAGCACGCCATAGCTGTGGCTGCAAAACCCAGCTCTTCCCAAGCTGACAGATAAACTCAGCACCAGCCCTGTCAAACCCTCAGTGTGGCGCTGGTGCAGAAGCCAGCGTTAGGACTGCGCCAGGAGCGGGCTGGGTTGTGCGGCTCCCACTCAGGTCCAGCTCCACCTCTAAGACGCTACATGCCCCTCGCCGTCCTCCCTCGTGCGGTGATGCAGAATGACGATGCCCTCCGGTCTGTCCCACCGAAGACCCCGGCATCAATACTGACTCTGACGGGTGACTTCCAATCGCCCTGAAACCCAACCTACGCCAGGCGGGCCACACCCAAGCACTAACTGGGCTCCAGCCTACCTTCTGTCACTTCCATTCCTGGCAGTGGAAGGAAGGGGAACACTGGAGACCGTCTGGGGAGCGGGGATCGAGGGGCTGGCTGCATCCAGGATTTCTGGGCAAAAGGACACTAACTTGCATCTCCCGTTACCTATTAGCAGTATGGCAAATATGGCTCAATCACTGACCGCCTCTGTAGCCGTGTACGCAGGGTTCCCGCAAGCCCTTTGTTGAGGGAGATCAGAATATAAAGAACATGGGAAAATGGGAAGGGGGAAAAGCCCGTAGGGTGGAGAGTGGGATTCTCTGCATTATTAAACTCCACACAGCCCCATTCTGTCCCCAACTCTGCTCCTCAAAAAGTACGGCTATGATCTGTATAAAATAAATGCTATTTTGTTCATAAAATTCAAGATGCCAAAAATTGTAAGATGCATCATTGCTTCATGTGTCCCTAAGGGAAGAAACACTGACAATTAAGCTCTGACACAGTGTTCCCTCACTTGCTGGAATTTTTATCTGACACTTGGTACAAGAGCTATGGTCAGCTAAACAGACAAGACTATTGCTTAGCACGTTCTGGCTGAGGTGCCCCGAACACCTCTTCCACGTGTCTGGAGGTCCACTCTCTGAGTCAAGTTTTCATTTTCACTCAGTGTCACCTGTGGGCCACGAGTGCGGGTGGTGTACCATCTCCATGGTGGTCTCTGGGGGTTCTTCCAGGTCACAAACCCCCATTCACAGGCCTTCCACAACCAGGACTGAGCCCCCCTCCACTAGCTGGCTGAAACACTGACTACTGTCTAGTCACACCATGGAGTTCACACCTGTGCACTCTGACACTGACAACTCCGTCAACGCATGCAGCATTCAGTGCTGTTGGCAACGCGCCTCCCAATCTCAGAGATGTTCATGTGAAAAGAAAGGGCATGTCAGCACTGATAGCCAATGTGTTCAAGATAATGCGTAACAAGGTGGAAATTCTCCCCAGAGACCAGCAATCAATAGAGAGCCTAATGGAAATTATGGACGAGAAAAACACAATGGGATATTAAAAAATTGGTAGGTTGACTAAACAGGAGATTAGACATCAGAACAGAAGAGAATCTGTGGTTAGGAGAAAATATCCAGATGAAAGCACGGAAGGAAAAAACACAACACTGAAAAGAGAGTAAGACATACTTGGGACAGAATGGAAGGTCTAACATACTCAAAGCAGAGCTCCCAGAGGGAAGGTGGAACACAGAACAGGGTCTGCAGGACACTGATGAAAACCAGCAAGCCCCACGGCGAAGGAGCACCAAACAGGATGAACACAACGTAAACCACACCTACGAACATCCCAGTACTTGGTGAAAAAGGCTTTAAAGCAGCCAGAGGGGTAAAATAAGACAAATATGAAGACTCACAGCCAACTTTTTAACACAGAAGACAGAAGCCTGGAGATGAGAGGAACACACTTCATAACTCCTTTTAACTGGAAAAAAAAAATAATAATTGCTACGGAATTCTACACCCAGCAAAACTATCCTTCAAAGTGAAATAGAGGTAAAGTAAAAACATTTTCAGGGGCACCTGCATGGCTCAGTTCGTTAGGCGTCTGACTCTTGATTTTGGCTCAGGTCAGGATCTCAGGGTCGTGAGACTGAGCCCTGCTTCAGGCTCTGTGCTCAGCGGGGAGTCTGAGATTCTGTCTCTCCCTCTCCCTCTGCCCCTCCCCACCAAAAAACAAAACAAAACAAAAAATTTTTTTTCAGATAAACAAAAACTAAGTAAATGTGTTGCCAACAGACTCACACTAAAATAAATATTTTAAACATTCCAGGTTGAAGGGAAATGATCCCAGAGAAGACAAAGATGCAGGAAGGAGTAAAGGGTGCCAAAATGGGTGAAGAGCAGATAAACCTAAGTAAACACCGACTGCCGCAAACAACAGCAATACTGCCTTGTGGAGTTTAAGATGCACAGGGAACAAACTCCCTAGCAGCAACGTGGGTCGGGGCCCAGGGGCGGGCGGAGGGAATGTGAGCTGGGCCCTGCCCTGTGTGACGCTGGTGGAAGGACGGCGCAGAGGGCGTGCACACAGTCGCCCAAGGGAGCGCCCCGATGCCAGCACACAGCACATGTTCTTTACTGTGTCCCAAAGAGAAGGGCAAGTGAACAATGTTCTGAAACTTGACTAATACAAAAGAAGTCAAGGGAAAAGGTAATAAAGAACAGATGAGACAAAAATAAAATAAAAAAGAAGAAGCCAGACATACACCCAGGTGCGTCCACCATCACATGAAAGGAAACGGACGAGATACTCCAATGAAAAGACAAGGACCCCTGTAACCCACAGGTGGATGGGCCAGCCTCCAGAGACACCCCGAGCTCAGGGCCTCCTTTGGCACCTACAGTCCTGGCTGCAGTCCAGATGGGCCGAGCAGAGTGGCCTCAGGTCGCCCAGGAAACCCAGAGCCTTCTCGTCCTCTGTGCATTCATCTGAGCCCCTACTGGGTGCTCTGGGGATTCGAAGGCGTGTCAGCGGGTCACTCTGGTGATCAAAGCCAGATGCAGCAGAAAGACACGAGCCAAGGGGTGAAAGATGCAGCCCTAAGACCTGGAAACTCTGGCTGGCCCTCCCCACCCAGGCAGCCACCCCTGCCGGGGGCCGAAGTCCACTCAGCAAAGCTGGGGCCTGCTCTTCCCTGGAGCCAGACTTCACCGGCAAGGCGGGCCCAAGTCCCGAGAGACCCCACCAGCCTGAAGCCCCCCATACAAGCAACCCAGGGCCCATGGAGTCCCACAAGACCCAGTCCACTCCCCTCTGTCCCCCTCAACATCAAAGGTGAAGAACTCCTACCAGCTGAACAGATAGAAACACAGTCGTATTAAAACAAGGAGCAGCAGAGCTGTGAAAAGAAGGCACTTCTGATTTTCACAAGGACAAAAACATGGAGAGACCCTGTAGGATGCCCGTCTCCTAAATCCTGCGTCCTGGGGGCATGAGGCCCAACATTGTCCAAAATGCTCACCTCCAGGAAGATAATCTGGCTTTATCCTGTCAGATTAAGTAGATGAGAATAAACCCCTTTCAGAACCAGAGCACATCAGAACTGAAATAAATTCTGGAGATTTACCCAAGGCCACAAGTACTCAGTGGGGTTAACACAGGTCCCCTGGCTCCCAGGCGAATGCGGCCATATACTGTTCTGAGTCGTCATCAAGTACATTAATTAAAGGACAGCGTTTGTAAACAAAGGGATTTCTTTACGGTTATTAAGGCATAGAAAACCCTCTAGCCATACTTAACTGCCCCAGACTGCTCTCCTCCCAAGTTCCCTGTGCTCCTGCGTGAGATACAGCGCTAGGGGAAGTGGGGGATCGCGTGTAGACCCCACCATTCAGACAATCACCTTCCTGAGCAGAGAACAGTAAAACTCATGATCTCGTCCACTGTCTGCAACTCCATCCGTCCGGGAGTTGGGTGTTCGCTTACCCATGTTTATACACTAATAATAATGACTGTCCACACTGATGAAGACAACAAAATCACCACAAAAACCACCGTTTCC
The DNA here is from genome assembly GCF_023065955.2 of Ursus arctos. Lineage (NCBI taxonomy): Eukaryota > Metazoa > Chordata > Mammalia > Carnivora > Ursidae > Ursus > Ursus arctos. The sequence continues at coordinate 2,136,095 of NW_026622919.1, forward strand.
TCTACCTGGAGGCTACAGCAAGAACCCCCAGTTATAAAGCTGTGCTGGCCTCACCCCCGTGTCCAGTCCCAACGAGGCCCCACACCTGTGGCCACAGCCTGCCAGAGCCCACGCGGTGCACACGCACCGCCGAAGCACGCGTGCATTCTAGCACCATCAGGGCCGTAAAGCCACGGGGACGGGCTGGCACCTTCCGGCGGCCGTCCCTCACATCAACCCTGTACGGCACTATGCGTGGCCAATATTTATTTTTTTCAAGATGTTTCCCTTCTTTTTTAAGAGAGTGTTTAATATAGCACTTTTCCTTCTGCTAAGACAACCTAACGTGTCACTGTTAGTTCTGTTTCTTGGGTTAAAAGGCCCACCGTACACTCCGCAGTTTTGATGCTTGGCGCCAGTCAACAAAAACAAAGGCTACGGGCCTGCTGAGCAGAGACCCTCCGCCTGGCTGCCCGCTAAGGAGGGCAGTGCCCCCGCCACGCCGCTCCCGAGCCCATGCGGCCGCTCTTAGCGCAGAGGAGCCAGGCGCCCCACACATTCCCAGACTCCAGTAGCCAGGGTGCTGGACCGTAGGGGAAGCTTGTCACAGACAAGCTCCCACAGACAAGGTTCCCAGACAGCACAACCCAGGGCAAGCTCCGCGCCAAAGCCTCTCCAATCTCTCACTGCGTGCGGGTGTGCACACACACATACACACACACACACATGCACCGCACACATATATACACACACACGCACCACACACACGCACACACACATGCACCGCACACACACACGCACACACATGCACCGCACACACACATCCACACACACGCGCACACATGCACCGCACACACACATGCACATGCACGCACACACATGCACCACACACATACACACGCACACACATGCACTGCACACACGCGCACACATGCACCGCACACACACATACACATGCACGCACACACATGCACCACACGCACACATGCACCACACACACGCACACGCACACACATGCACTGCACACACGCACACACATGCACCGCACACACACATACACATACACACGCACACACACATACACCACACACACACACATGCACCGCACACACGCACACACACATGCACCGCGCACACGCACACGCATGCACACACATGCACCGCACACACGCACGCACACACATGTACCGCACACATATACACACGCGCCGCACACGCAGACACATGCACCGCACACACATACACACGCACAAGCGTGCACACATGCACCGCACACACATACACACGCACACGCACGGTGCACACACACATCACATGTAACACACCCCACACAGACATACCTCATACACACACACACTGCACACATTACACACACATACCACACACATCACCCATATACAACAATCACACACATATGCACACACACATGGCACAGAACCAAGAGACAGATAAAAAGGTCAGAACAAACTACATGCAAATTTCACAACCCGGAGGCAAAAGTCCCAAGCGGCTCCTACGGCCCCACATTCCCCTTCCTATGCTAAGGTGACACGTGGAGAGTGGCCCCCGTACATCGTGCCCGTTACGCAAGCAATGAACACTCAGGTATTTTAGATGCACGGTGTGCAGGACGATGGAGGGTCCAAGGCTTCTGCGCCTACCCTAAATCTGCCGTGACGTTTTGTGTATCATTTCAGGGATTACCTACATGTGTATCTACTCCTCTGTGGGACCAGAATTAACCCATAACCGACACAGCAAGCCATCAGGAGGGAAGGAGACACTGGGAACACCTGAGGCAGAGCTGGGCCAAGCCCCCCAGGGCATGTTCCCGGCAGGGCATCCGAACGGGCAGCAAGCCAGGCGGCCGGACCTATCGATGGGCTGTGCACATCTAACTATCCCTCCACCCACCTGCCCACCTAGCTACTCATCCGCCCTCCATTCGTCTGCCCGTCCGTCCATCCATCTCCACACCGACACTATTAATCTGACAAGCAGGAAAAGCTGAATTTCTACAAGGTTCATGTGCATATTCTAAGTCCGCTGAATACATTTTTTTCTTTTATACTTTGCTTTTTAAATATAACATATTTGAAAATCTTCCCACAATAGAAGTCGAATAGCTATAGAATTCTGTGTTTCTCCCAAATTTCATATGCTTTGCAGGAAGAAAGACTAGGAGAAGACCCTTTGATAACATTCTCAATTTCTTCCATGTTTATGGGTTTTCTATCTTTTCTGAGGTCAATCATGGTCATTTCATTTTCCTAGAAAATTATGCACCTCATTCGGGTTTCCCCATTTATTTGCAAAGTTTCCTTCATGACTCTTTCAATTTCCTCAAATCTAGAGGTACTTCCCGATTGTCTGGGTTCTCTCCTTGGATTTTATTGAAATTTGGCTAAGAGTGTCTTTATAAAAGCAAAACTTAGAACTAAAAACCCATCAAGGAACCTACCTGCAGCCCTTACAAGAGATAGCCCCCCAATGACACTGACAGGAGCCCTGTTTGGTCCTCCCGGTTCAGCCATGTGCCAAATCAGCCCTCTGTCATCCAGCGCCCCCCCCCCCCCCGGTCATAGCCGTGGACAGGGTGGGAACCTCAGCTGCGCGAGCCATCCACAGACTAGCCAGTGAACGCAGGACCACGGCAAAATATGTAAATAAATACAAGGTGCGCCGGGCCAAGCACAGTCTCTCTTTGTTGGGATGCTGGGAAAGGCAGGCTGGACCCTGCCACTTAAGACCAGCTGTGGACCCGGCACACCTCCTTACGGGGACACAAAGAGCCCGCACAGCCTGTCTGTGGCCTCGGAAGGGGCCGCTTGCCTGTGTCAGACTCAGGGTGTGCTCCTTCTGCAGCACTCAGTGGCCCTCAGGCACCCCCCAGCTTTCTGGGGGCTCCTTTCACTGCAGAGAGATGGAGGGGGTGGGGAGCCACACGGCCTACGTGGAGTCGGTGGCAGAGTGGACCCACAGGCCAAGAGGGCCCAGGACACTCAAGGCGTGGGGTCTGGGGACCTCGCTCTCTCCTGCGATGTGAGCAAGCACCTGGGGTGCATGTCCTCTGGTCTCTCCCCTGGGGTAGTACGTGCCTTTTCACCACACAGCCTGGCCACCCAGGGACTGGTGTACACTCTTCTGGGGGGAATTGAATCTTGAAAATCCAACCAAAAAATGCAGCTAGCAGAGAGCTGAGGCTGAAGAAGTGGAGCGAGGAAAGGTCACGAGGCGATGTTAGAACCATGGGGTTCATGGCCTCACAAACCATGACCATGGCCTCACAAACCATGTTAGAACCATGGGGTTCATGGCCTCACAAACCAATTCGCAGGGTGGCAACAAGCAGAATGTGAGCCCCGTGGGCAGGGCCGCGTCTGGTTCACGCGGGGACAGCCAGGCAGGGGCCTCGCTGAGCAGGCAATCAGCAAACATGTGAAATAGACAAATACATCAGAGAAGAAAATCAAGTCACCGGGCATTGAGGGGTCCAGAAAAGATCTGCAGGGTTAGCAAAGCTAGAGCAGACGAGAGACCCGGGGGACACGGCATGCTGGTACCAGCCGCTAGCATGGAAGCACCCCTGACGGCTGCTGGCGCACCCACTCCCCGGCCCAGTCCACAGAGGTCACTTCCCCTGCCGCGCCACACCGACTGACCTTGACAAGAAGTTTCTCCATATCATGCCATCCAGGCCGAGTGGGCCACCACTTTTTAAAACCAAACACCTAGCGAATCATGCGGAATACGTATTAAAATATCTAATTACACAGTACATGTATTGATGTAGTCACAGAACCTCTTAATAAACATTTTATAAGTGGGACAAATCGAACAGGCCAAAGACTATTTCAGGACTTAAAAGTTGCTATGAGGTCATCAGCAGATATCACATACATTACTTGGAAAGGACACAAGTCCTCTCGACAAAAACTCTGGCTCAGTCAGTTTAAAAAACTCCATTGTGAACTCTCACAAGTCAATAGTAAAGACAAATAACCCAACTAAAGAGCAGTGTAGGATCTGAACAGCATGTTCCCAAAGAAGATGTGTAGATAAACGGCCAAAAAGCACATGGAAAGGTGCTCAACGTCACTAGTTATTAGGGAAATGCAAATCCAAACCAGAAAGAGATGCCTCTTCACACCCCCCAGGGTGACCACCTTAATAATAGGGTTTTTTTAAGATTTTATTTATTTATTTGACAGAGAGAGTGTGTGAGAGAGAGAGCACAAGCAGGGGGAGCAGCAGAGGGAGAGGGAGAAGCAGGCTCTCCATGGAGCAAGGAGCCCGACACGGGGCCCCATCCCAGGAGCCTGGGACCATGACCTGAGCCGGAGGCAGACGCCCAACAGACTGAGCCACCCAGGCATCCCCAATAATTGTTTCAGAACAAAACACACAGAAAATAACAAGTGTCAGTGAGGACGGGGAAACTGAGCTCTGACATGCCACCAGAATGGAAAATGGTACGGCCGCTACGGGAGTTCCTCAAAAAGGTCGGCACGGAGTTACACACGACCCCAGGAGACGCCCGAAAGAACTGGAAGCATGCGTCCCTGCAAACACTCGTATGCCCACGTCAACAGCAGCATTACTCGTGAGAGCCGAGAGGCAAAAGCAGCCCAAGTGTCCGTCAGCAGATGGACAAACAAATGTGGTGTGTCCATCCAGCAAACTCACCCGGCTGTAAAGGGACTGAAATACTGATCCCGCAACAGCACGTGAGCACACGAACCCTGCCGAGCGAGGGAGGTCAGGGACACGGGCCACACCGTGTGCGACTCCCTCATACTGCGTCTGTGAATCCCGTGTCCACATCTCAAACCTCCATTACATACCACAGCGGCAAGTAACTCCTTGACATTTAAGATAGGGTACCCAGAAGCCGTCGTGAACGCCCAATTCACGACCACCACGGAGACATATGGTTTCCCGATGGAATGAAGTCAAGCAAGCAGAAGAGGCCACTCCCCTCGTCTGCGACTACCCCCCTGGATCAGCACTTTCTCATCTGGCTGCAGCCGGATTTGACAACCCTTCCCAGTCACATATGGCGAGCATACGGTGGGCTCCTCACAGCCTCCCCCAGATTCTACACCCCACTGCCTCATGCTCCCTATCGTCTCCTTTCCCAGAGCCGGCACTTCCTCAGCCGTCTTCACTTCCCTCCCTAGCACACCCTCCAGAGCCGCCTGCACATGGCTCAGTACCGGGCCGGCCAGCTCAGGAAGCCGCCACTGCACAGGAGGTCTGGGGCTGTCGGACGTCTGAGCTGCACTGTTAGAGTGCAGACACACAGCGCCTGGTCCTCCTTGCGATGTCACACACACAGATAGCGCTCTTGTCAAAAACATCGTGAAGTGGAGAGACCAGATCCCTGATGGGCTGGTCAAAGACAGAGTTAAGCCCTATTTCTCTGTAAAAACAGATACTACCAGCAAGTCGGAGCGCGGAGGTGGGCGGAGCAGGGGCGGGCCCTCCGGGGCCGACACCCCACCTCGTCCTGTTCTCCCCCTTAGCCCACCTTTCACATTTACAAACCCTCACCATGCAGTGGTATGCTCTCAACTTCCATTTCTAAAAAACAGCACAGCAACAACACAACGAGTGCATGTTCTTCCCACAGATCCCAGGCCACAACACACACGCGCCCCACCCCCGTCTACCCCCAGCACGATGGCAGCAAGGAGGCACCTGTCCCGGCAAGCCTGCCCTGCCTGTGAGGCGCACCTGCCCGCAGAAGGCAAGGTGCGAGGGGCTGCCGGTGACGTCTGCTGCAGGGACAGGAGGGGCGCGCGGGGACGCCTGACTGATCTGGCTCCCCGACGGTGGCCCGTGGGCCTCACATCCATGCTCGGCGGTGCACCGCTCAAAACCACGGGGGCCCAAATCCCAGAAGGACTGTCACACATCCGTGCCAGCTGCGCCGTGACTGCGGAGGCCGGAGTCAGCACAGGGACGGCACTGCCGCAGCACCGCACAGGGCGATCCTCGCAGACAGCCGGGGGGTCTAGCCAGGCAAGGCCGCTCACCCTCCAGACAGGCTGCAACATCACTTCCTCTTCCTTCTTCTTTGTCAACGTGCTTGAGTGTTTTTAAAGATTTTATCAGTGGTGCCTCGAAGCTGCTGAGTGATGGCTGAGGGCCGCCTCTCTGCGCTGATGGAATGCGCCGGCAGGCGGGGTTAGCAGGAAGAGCTGAGTAGAAACCGGTTTTTGGGGGACAGGGCTGCACAGGAGCACAGATCGGAATTCTCCCCGAACATGGTGTGTGCAGAAGCAGTGAAAGAGAACAGAGTAAAGGGGGAATGCGGGGACATGCTCAAGGCCGAAGCAAAAACATAACTGATGTGTACGTCCCAGGTACAAATCTCCGCTTTCTGGGGGAAGCAATTAAGTCACTGTCAAAACACAACAGTTAACCCCAAGAGGACTGGAAGGCTTTGCCTACACTGTCATGCAAATTTAACGGACACCTGCTGTAAAGCACTTCACACCAGACAGGAGCCACAGAAGTGTGAGCTGTCTCCCCAGTTCCCCCTCTGGTTGTGCGTCCTCATTTGCAATGTGTCACAGAAACACAAGCGAGGCGCAGAAGGCCCACGTTAGGACCCACAGAATAGGAAGCTGGGCTGGTGAAGGAAGAAGAGGGGGACAGCAGGACAGGATGGTGGTGTGACGTGTCGGTGATGACAGCTCTCTCCCTTCAGGGTCGTTCTCACTGGCTGTGCCGCAATGTCAGCTTGGGGTTAAGGCCCCAGTGTGACTGTCCCAACAGGAGCCCTACAACAAACAGGCCTATTCTGCTCGTCCGTCCGGAGCACCTACTGGGGGGGGGGGGGGGGACAGACCAGGGGCCAAGCTGGCTCCTCCCTCAATAATCTACATCCAACTCTGAAAACCCCAAGACACGGTGGAACTCGCTCACTTACGGGTCTTCTATGCATCCCGGTATAAAGCTGACTCCAGAACACTGAAGGAGTCAGGTGGGACAGCTGTCGGCGTTGGCGTATGCTGCTCTGCCCCTACGCCCACCCCCAAAGAGGGAGGCACCACAGCCCGTGGGTCCCAAGCACTGTGACCAGCCCCAGGAAGGAGACCGCAGGCCGGGGCGGCGAGTCACCCAGCAGTGCAGTGGGCTACACAGCCCGACCCAGCAACCTGGCTGGACAGAGAGCCCCTCCTCTAGCACCTCCCAGCCCGAACGTCTGGCAGCTCGTGAAACAGGCCACCGGATGCTCTCCCCCCAAGATGAGGGTCACACTGTCAGCCCCATCCCAGGGAAGAGGCAAGGAGATACATCCTGCCCACAGCCCAACCTAAGTGCTGAGGTTGGTCCAGTCACCAGCGCTCTTTGTTTGAGCACACTCTCCGAGGCACACAAGCAGCTCCGTGATCAAAACCAAGGAAAGGTCTTTGTCGCTCCAATTCAAATGCAACAATTATTTCCACTTGGCCGATGACCAGGGGGTGGAGCCCTGCTCTGCCCCAGACTTCCAGCTCCGCGTGTGCTCTGCCCGGCGGGAAGCACGGTAAACACATGTCTGTCTAACAGGCAGACCGACCTCCATTCCTCAACCGCATAGGAGCCGTGACCGACCAGGGGAGCACGGTGCACTGCGGGATCCACACACCGTCCTCAGAACTGCCCAGCATGCCCGCTCCCGGCGGGGCCCATGGCCACAGCCCGCCTGCGCCGCCTCCGCGCCCACACACCTGCCTCCCAGGGGAGGAGCTCCTAGAGCACACAAGGTGCGTTCCAGGGAGGCCCCACGGGGCACATCTGTCCCCTTTCGTAGACACCCGCAAACTGGTATGTTACTGGGACAAAATGCACTCGGTCAGGGGCCGGGGGTCACTTCAGACGCCACGCACAGTGGAAGCCTCAGCTCCCTCAGCTGCCTTAGTGACCTATAAACACTCCCGCCTCCATCTGCTTTCAGGTCTGCAGCGTTCTGGGGAAAGAGCGACAGGACGAGACCCTCGTCTGCAGCCCCTCCTCGGCTCTGGCCCCTACGCCCTGCACTAAACTGCCAGAAGCCCCGCCTTGTTAGAGAGAAAGCCTCCGAAACACACGTTCTCCCCTCTGCAATCCCCGCTGCTGTCGCCCAGCCCCACGCCCAGCTGGGACTGCCTGCAACAGGAGTGAGGTCTGTCTCCCTGCAGGACCGCCAGCTGGAACGACAGTCGGCATTCCTCCTTCAATCTCCTGCACCGCACAGATTTATGTACCTACGAGGCAGGAAGGCAGAGCCTTAAATTTAATCAAAAGAAATATCTCACTGGTGGCAAACTGATAAATTATTTACACAAGGGTTCAATCGGCCTGGAAAGGAAATCTGGGCCTGACAGTCTGGCAGCCTCAGGAAAAAAATGTACCATCATGGCTTCTCTAAATTCCTTCTTGACCCCAAATCACCTTTATCAAAACGTTTAATCCTGCACAGTTAAAGCTAGAAAAGCAAGGCGGACAGAACACGAGGAAGGACATCGACTCTGAGGCACGAGGTGGGCAGGTTTTCCCGTGGCGGGTTCTCTGCCCCCACCCCCGCCGGGTGGCACTGGGGCAGTAGGGTCCCACATGTCCCACCCACAGCCACGCAGAGGAAGGACATCGACTCTCTGAGGCACGAGGTGGGCAGGTTTTCCCGTGGCTGGTTCTCTGCCCCCACCCCCGCCGGGTGGCACTGGGGTAGTAGGGTCCCACATGTCCCACCCACAGCCACGCAGAGGCACGCCAACACGAATGAATGCGACCTTGTTTCCAGCTGCACCAGCTTTCCGAGGCTCACAATACAGGACATGGAAGAAAAGGAGACCAGGTCTAGGGGTGTCTCCCTCAAAGGTCTAGAAATTTAGTAACACTCCCGTTGTTTCATTGCAGATGACACATCAGCCTCTATCATGCAGAGCACTCGAGGGCCTGCAGAACGCAGTGAAGTGGTGTGTGTTTAGCTCCGCGATGTTCCCAAGGACCCTGATTTACAGTGAGGGCCAGGCCTCCTTGCACACAAACACCTGAGCATGTTTTGTGCCAACTCTGGGAGGCAGCGTGAGGCCGGCCTCCCTCCCTCCCCTGTCACCCGCCGCAGCCTCCAGAGAGCGGAGCAGCACGCCACCCGCCCCGGAGCACGCAGTGTCACCGCGCAGACGGCACGGCCCCGACCGCGCCGGCGAGCCCTCCCGGCACTCCCTTACCTTAGGCTCCACTCTGAACAGGCGCACCCGCTAACAGGAGGAAGCGGCAAAATTTTAAACCTTTTTATCATACTTAAAACTGACTGCAACCGTCTTGACATTCAAAACAGAAAATACTAAGTATTCGTTGCTGTGGTTCCGCTTCCTGAACGCAGGCGAAAGAGCCCACTCCGTCGGCGTGAACGTCTCCTTTCTAGGATGCGGCTGGCACGGCCCGATCCCTCCCTACCAACCAGCCCCAATGGGGCCCCACCGACACCGGTGTACCCACACCTTTTCTTAAGCACCCGACAATCTAGAAACACCGCACCAGCCTCTTGAACTGCATCTCTCCTTCAAAACATTGCCTTGCAGATCCGTTCCTGAAATCCCACGGACTCCCAGCACGTGTCTCGGACTAACGATGTCCACCTGGACGACTGCCCCTCTGTGCTAGCGCTCGCCTCGCGCGGCCACCCTCCAGCCATTCCGAGAAGGTGGCTTCGCAACTCCATCCTGATTCTACTGTCATTTTTGGATCTGTGATCATGTCCCTGTATGTAAATGCTGCCTGCCTTACATGGTAATGCCTCTTCCAGATGCCATGGGAGAGATCTGCCCCGACAGAAATTCAGATTAAAAATAATAACAGACCCTACTTTCAAAGATTCCATTTACTGCAAGCTAGCATGAACCAGCTGAAGCCTACCAAGTTAAACTAATAAAGCTAGCAGTGAATCAACTCTCAGCACTCCCCAAAATTGCCAATCATACCAAATGGAATAAGCATACAATATCTTGAAATATTAAACCCATACTCTGAAAGACCGTATCTTCTCACGTAATATTTCTTTCAAAGGAAGAACGTAATTAAAACAGCAAAGCTTGCTCCGTGAAGAACACACTCGGTTAATCAGAATTTATCTGGTTGCATCCTCTTTTAAATAAATGGACCCAGCAAAAAGCCAAAGCATGAAGTCAAACCCAGGAGATGGTCAGACATAGGTAAGTCAGAAAGGTGTTCTTTTAAATTTGAATGTTGCTGGTTCTCCACCTTCCAGATGCCAGTGATGTCAAGTCTTCTGAGATGTTACCTGTCGTAGATGTGTGTGTTGTCACATGCGGACTGAAAGTCAGTCTGCACCGCACACGCCCATAAGCACCTGGGGGGTGTCGCTAAGATCCTGGAGTGCCCCCTTCAAAGTCCTCAAAGAAGCGAGTTTCTACTGACAACAGTAGCCATCTCAACTGTCTTTTTTTTTTTTTTTTAAGATTTTATTTATTTATTTGACAGAGATAGAGACAGCCAGCGAGAGAGGGAACACAAGCAGGGGGGAGTGGGAGAGGAAAAAGCAGGCTCCCAGCGGAGGAGCCTGATGTGGGGCTCGATCCCATAACGCCGGGATCACACCCTGAGCCAAAGGCAGACGCTTAACCGCTGTGCCACCCAGGCGCCCCCTCAACTGTCTTTAAAGGGATACACCATGGAAATATCTCTCGGTTCCTCACCCTAGCCCCAAAGGCACTGTCCCCTCGCGAGAAAGGCTCCTGAGCGTTTATATAACCATCAACAGGTAACAAACCTCACGGAGGAAAAAGCAAAGCCCTCAGGCATGGATCAAAATCACCACCAAGAAACTGCCTTCTGAAGAATGGGGTCCGGTTACTGACCCACAAGTTAGACTCTGCTGCCCCTAAGACACGGGGGAGGGACATGGTCCCCACCACTCAGTCATCCCACGACTGTGGGCAGCAGCAGAAATGACCCGCGGGCACAGTTCCAGGCACCAACAGATTCATTTCTGGCTGTTCTCTTAGAATATAAATAAGTACGAGAATCCCTAATTCCAGATCAGGAGGATAAACAGTCCACAGGTGAAATCCCAAGCAGGCAGGGCTCACTGGGGGCCCTGAGCCACTTGGTCCCACGAGGCAGAATCTCAACAGGAAGGGCGAAGACCACAAAGGCTCTCAGGGGCCGCGAGGCCACCGCCACCCGCCTGCTGTGAGGTCGCACCCTGTAGAGAATTCCAGAGCCTGCCCACCAAACAATGCGGAACGGAAAAGCACCTCCATAAACACCCCAAATTTCTAATCTTCCACTACAATTATGACATCTTCAAACAGGCTAAGGAGCAAGGCTGAAGGGAATGGGTCTTCGGGTGGTTCACGAGAGAACGTAAGATCTTAAAAGGCAGTCTGACACAGTTACCACAGTCCACACCACTGTTCTCTAACCATGAACCTAGAAGATACAAGCAGCAAAAGGCACCGCAACCGGCAGCCGGCCCCTAAGAAGAACCTGAGCTTTGCATCAAAGACAAAGCGCGTCCTGGGCGCCATCCTTTCAACGCTGAGTGCTTTCTTCTCAACTGTTTGAAAACTGAAGACGGAGAAATAGCTCTAACTAGTTGAGATTGCAGGAAAGTTACTGAAAATATATTTCCTGTGCAAAAGAAAAACCATGATTTAAGAGTAACATGAGAAATGCTTTCAGTGTCGAAAGACTGTGGGGGGAAACTCAGGCCAAATGAGTAAGAGACCGTCCAGCCCAGAGCCTGGCCGCCTTCACACACAAAAAAGGACATGTCCACCGAGCCAGCAGGGAGGGTGCAGGGAAGAGCGTCCAGCCACCGAGGGATGTGGGCTGACGGTCCACAAAAACCTCCGCTTGGACTCAAAGGCTGTTTGAAACCAAGGAATTGAAGCTTCCCTGTAAGAAAGAAAGAGAAAAGCAAATAAAGAGCACTTACCCTCGGCTGCCAGTTCTCGTATTGCTTCTGCAAATTTGCACCGATGGTTTCCAGAGCTTTCTGAGGCCCCATCGACAGAGGATCTGAAGAAGCAATAAAAAGCAGAAAGTTCGTTACCCTTTCATTTCCTCCACTGCTGAGCCTGTCCCTCACAGTTTCCTCTTCCATCACTCACTTCAGAGTCACCTTGGACCCACAACTAGGGGTTCTCCGTGTTTAACCAGATGTAGGGAACTGCTATGCCCCCAAACAGGACAAAATGCCACACCTGTTCACCTTTCTAGAGAAAAGTGGTTTGGTCAGACTCGCTGGCCCCATGAAGTTTCCTCTCCTGCCCGTGCTCGTCACTCAGCCCCGTGGTCGCCCGGCACTTGTCCTGCTTCGTTCCTGTGTTCCTTGCAGGCTGTGTGCGGTGGGCCACGGGCCTGGCAGGGGCCTCTGTGCAAAGCAGGCCACAGTGAGGGCCGCACAGTGCTTCCGTCGTGCAAAGAACCAGGAGGAAGACGGAAGGACCAAGGCGACGCGTCCTAAGTAACTTCTGTCTGTGCTGGCTCTTCCCGTGTGTTTGTGGCTTACCCACTCATTTCGGGAGTGGCTTCTAGGGCAAGTAACTCTAACCAGCAATTTCTCAAACTTACTTGGCCTCAACACATCTCTGCACTCTTTAAAAATATGAAGAACCCCAAACAACTTTTAAGTGGTTGTATCTATTGGTATTTGCTGTATTCAAACTCAAGATGAGAAATTTAAAAAATATTTCTTTATTCATTCACTTAAAAGTAATGACAAACCCATCACATTTGAACATAAATACTTATTATGAAAAATTAGACAAAAAAATTAATGAGTTAGTACTGTTCTACTTTTTTTGCAAATTTAATACCTGGTTTAACACATCTGTGTCTACATTCATCCATTACAAAACATGGTTCCCGCCGACACAGAGGAGGAAAATCCCACCTCACACACAGACATCACTGGAAAGGAGAGGCCACTTTAAACTGCCTTCTGAGACAGTCATGCTATCTTCTTCGATGCCACACCCAAACCCGACACGTGGTAGCTTCTTGAAGACTGTCTGGAACGTGGAGCCTGAAACCACAGCAATGAACCCGTACTCCAGGGCATTAAAACCCACTGGTCTAGCACGCACTTTGAACAGATCCTCTCCCCGCGGATGACTCTGTGTCATCAGCACGGGTCATCTGTAAAATACTGGTTCACTAAGCTACGTGGATCTTCTGGATCTTGTTCTCCAATATCTCTAATTTCATCACGGGCAACAAACACTTCCAGCTGTTTTCCTTAAAGTGCCAGCTCGCTTTGTTCATTTTCCAGAAAATGCCTGCCAAATGCCCAAGGCCCATCAGCTGCTCCTCCAGGCAAAAAAGATGTGCCATGAGAAGAGCAGCTAGTTCGGCTCAGGACTCATCCACCAAGAGAAGCCCTTCCTCCCTGCGACCAGGACCCGCCACTCGGCAGCCCCCTTCATCACGCGTCTTACGGATGTGTGTCCAAAGGCAGCATCCATCCGTAAGACTGTGTCAGTGCTGAGCCAGAGCGCCAAAACACCTTCCCGTAACTGTTTTCATGGCCCTTGTTTTCGACGTGCTAACACTAATTCTGCCCCAACTTCCCCAAAGTATCCCTCTCAAATACTGCCTTCCACACAGGTAAGGATATCAGCTAATCTCCGCCCTTCTCCCCCTGCTCCCCAGACACCCCAGGGCTGATCCCACTGTGGCGACAATGTACAACCACTCTCTGCAGAAGTGGAATGGCTCCCAAGAAAACAACTTCAAGGGACCAGGGGACAATAACGTTCATGTCATCGGAGTCTCACGATGAGAAAAGTAGGTGCAGAGCTCAAAAGCAGTTGAAGATATAATGCTTGACAGCTTCCCAAATTTGGCAAAAGACGTAAACTTATAGATTCGAGAAGGTCACTGAACCACGACCAGGATTAACCCAAGAAAATCTATATCCAGACACATCATAATCAAATTGCTAAAAACAAAAGACAAAAAAAAAAAAAAGTCTTTAGAGAACAATCAGTTCACAAAGGATCAGGAATAAGAGAGTCTCTGGATTTCCCAACAATCCTGAAAGCTGGATAGAATAGAGCAGTGCCTTCAAATCGTCCATGAAAATAACAGCAACCTGATACTCAAGTCTGAGGGTTTTAAAATAGAGGTCTTTTCAAACAGGCAAACACTCACAAAATCTGTCCCGTGTTCCTGTTCTTCAGAAATAAAGCACAAAGGAAGACAATGAAGGACCCAGGAAAAGAAAGAGACGGAGAAACCACAAGACATCCGTGAACCATATCCAGAGACGAAGCCAGCCCAACAGGAGCTAGGGGGGTGTTTTTTTAAGAACAAGTAGATAATTTGAGCCCTGGAATAACTACTGATAGCACTTGACAGGTGTACTGGAATACAGGTAAGAAAATGAACTCATAAGTTCACAAAAAAGTTAACAAATAAAAGTAACTGGCAAATGTGTAATTATGGGGGAAAACTCACATACACAGACAAGAAAGGAACCAATCAGATACCCCCTCTGGGAAGGGCAGAGAAAAGACACAGCTTTCTCTTATTATGCTCTTTAGTACTGTGGGATTTTCAAGCTATATGCACATATTACTTTGATTTTTTTAAAAAAAGAATTACAAAATTAAGTAACAGGGTTTTAGAATTGGAAAGGACCTTTATCACCAGTGCACCAAAGTCATGGGGGACTTTTCACGATACAGATGCCAGGCCCTACCCTGGAGAGTCCAATTCACTAACTTCAGAAGAGCCCAGTCAGCTAATGAGCACCTCTGGCTGAGGGAAACCTAATGAAAATTGGGCTGTAATTAACTTATCTGGAAGAAGTATGGTAAATTTGTTTCAATCCGTACGTAACTAAAGAAATTAGATGTTCATCTTCATCTCTCTCTATTCTGGTAGGAACCGAGTGCTAAGGTCTCAAAAGAATTATAATGACCTCAATCAACTCCGCTGTAATCTAAATCACAAGCCTGGCAAGAGATACAAATAAATCAGAATCTGAAAAATAAAAATTCAGGGCCACCGAAGAACATAAACAAAGCAAAGGGAAGCAGAAAACCGCATCAACAAACAGAAACCATTCTAGCAGCCATGCCTTGTACTCGAGCCTGGAAGAGCCAGTGCAAGAGCTGGTGTGCGTTTATCCACACCTGCGTGCGGCCCCCACGCGGTCAGTGCCTTTGGCTAGAATCTACGCTTAAGAGAATGGAAATGGTTTCTTCTGTAAAAAGATAAAAGGCCTGTCCAGGAACCACACTGATCGGCAGCAGCTCCTAGGTGTGCCCTCGGAAGAACCACAACACAGGGAGGGAGGGAGTCCCACCAGTCCCTGAGTGGGGGGGAGCACCAGAGCCAGCCCTCCTCCTTGGACTTCTCCCCTTGGAAAGCCCAGGCCCTCCAGCCCCACACCATCCTCTCCCATGTCCCCAAAGAGAGCATGCGGAATATCTGCCAGAGCGGGAGGGCCCCTGCCACGACTCCCTGGGCACTCTGCCGCCAGTCCAGCAGTCCCTCACTAGTCATGGCCGCCTGATAGCAGCACCCATCTTCCTTCCCTGATCGGGATCAAAATCCCTGCCTTCCCACCGGGGGATCAGGGGCAGCCACTGGCCACTCATCAGGCAGAGATCAACCGAGTGGGGCTGTCACATCCCATCCACTGGGAACCCCCGTGGCCAATTAACTGCACGGTTTCCTCCCAAGGGTATGACTAAGAGTGGGGCAGGGAGAGAGGAGAGGGAGCAGGAAGACGGGAAAACCAGGACAAGGGAAACGGCACATTTACTACCACACTCACTACAATGAGCTAAGCCGTGAAATCAACAAAGCCAAGTTCCTGGTGGGCGGTGCTGACGGTCTGATCCATCTGATGAGGGTCAGGTGGCCGGAACGCAGGTCTGAGACCGGAGTGCCGTCTGAATTAGACATTTCTCCTCTAACGCCCTCATGCGTTTCTACCGAATGAATAAAGTGGGTGGGCAGGTGGGTGGAAGGAAGAGGAGACAGTAAACGGCATTTGTGTAAAATTTTAGCTTTGCATCAATCTTCCTGCAAGCTTTTCAGCATAAGCCCCCTGTATCTCCTGGTGCACAGAACTTCATGTTGACGGGAACTGCAGCCAGCCTACCCCACGCACGGCACAGGAGAGAAGCTCAAGTCCCAAGTGGTCAGATGACTCGGTCAAGGTCACAGAGGCTGGCAATGGCACTGGCAGTCAGCCAACCTGAAAGACCTCCGCGTTCTCTCCACTCTTCCTTCAGAAGAGCCCGTGGGCCACCATCAACTACTACTGTGCTGGTCACTACCACAGCACCTGGTGCCAGCACCGAGGACACTCTCCCTCCTCCTAGCTAGGTTCCGGAAGATTCTGAGAAGGGCTCTGCTGACCTGGTGTCCTCTCCACCAGCCTGAAGACGAGCACAGGTGAATGTTTTTAAAACAATTCTGTGAGGTCACTCCTCCCCGGAAAAGCCTGCATTATGCCACCACTTGCATAACGTGAAAATGAGCAAGACTAACTTACGCTGTCGGGGTGCAGGCCAGGGGCAGGGCGGGCTGTGAGATGGCAAGAGACGGGGCTGGACTGGGGGGCTGCTGAGGCTGCTTCTTGACCTATAATGGGTCAGTCTGGGAAGAGCTGTCAAACTCCACACCGGGGTCCGCACACCTTTCCGTATGTATGCTACCCTTCAGAACAAAGGGTGCCTGGTGGCTCAGTCGGTCTGACTTTGGCTCAGGTCCTGCTCCCAGGATCCTGGATGGAGCCCCGCGTCGGCCTCCCTGCTCCTCCAGAGTCTGTCTCTCTGCCTCTGCCCCTCCCCCTGCTCATGCTCTCTCTGTCTCTGAAATGAATAAATAAAACATTTAAAAAAAAACAAAAATTGGGGCGCCTGGGTGGCACAGCGGTTAAGCGTCTGCCTTCGGCTCAGGGCGTGATCCCAGCGTTCTGGGTTCGAGCCCCACATCAGGCTCCTCTGCTATGAGCCTGCTTCTTCCTCTCCCACTCCCCCTGCTTGTGTTTCCTCTCTCGTTGGCTGTCTCTATCTCTGTTAAATAAATAAATAAAATCTTTAAAAAAAAAAAAATTAAAAAATGGGCAGAGCTCACTGCTCAAAGAACGTCTGTTCCTCTTTGTAGCTTGTATTAATAATGCGGACATTTCATAGGTATCTGTTAATTGACTTACTGACTGAGTACTGCCTACTGGATCAAGTACAAATTTCTCTGTATGGCATTCAAGGACTCTGCCACTAATTAGCTGTGTAACCTTGAGCAGCTAATTTTGATTGAGAAAATAATCATGGCAAAGGGCCACTTTGAAATCAGAAGTGGTTTGTAATGGCTCTGTACTGTACCAGCCACAATCCCCACACGTATTTTACCATTAGAGGCGTACACAGTGGGAGGCACTTCTTCCCACTGAGGCGAGGGCAGAGCGGGGAGCCCCTGGTGGTACCCCCATGGCAGCAAGGCTCTGGCTCATGGCCGGTCACGGCCCTCCCAGTGCCTGTGGGTCCCAGGACAGGAGCCATCATCCGACAGAAGCCTTGTCTACACTGCAGCCCAGTCCTAACCATTCAGCCTCGCCCTCCCCCTCCCCTGCACAGCCACAAAATAGCTGGTGTTCCTGTGTCGTCTCCCACCACGCACTCGGAGCTGGGAGAATCTTCCACAGAGCTGAGGGGATGGCTGGGACCCCGCCGCTCACACAAGGCACTCTGCATACAGGGGCAGGGGAGACTCCGAGCGCTTACACAAGCCTCCTTCGGCGGACAGACAGATACTACTAGGAGAGGCCAGTGCAACCGGACAGAGAAAACAGTCTGGACCGCAGGCCCGGCGATGCACTAGGCTCACGGCAGGGGGTACCCCCGCCACCCGACGCCCGGGGGCCTGGCCTGTGCTCCAAGGGCTCTGCCCCCACAGCTGGGCCCCTTCTCCTCCTCGGGGCCTTGGCTCTCACCTCCCCTGCAAAGCCCCCTCTCTCCACACGGCCTGCTGTGAGTCGCCCACCCACAGCATTTTTTGAGGCTGCTCCTGTCACAGTCAGGCTCCTTTCTTATGTGCTTACACGGAAGTTTCCCCCTCACAGACATCTGTGGACCACCCTGACTGATGGGTCAACCCCGAGTTTGCTGTAACCATCGAGGGACAAGGCCTGGGGCAGGGCTCCATCAACTCCAGGACGTGCGAAGACGGTCACTCTGTCTGCAGTTCATCTGCGCTGCGTCCCGCAGTGCCCACGTTGGGGGGGTGGGGTGGGGGGGGGAGGCTTTCCTCTGAGGAGTAAGAGGAAAACACAGCTAGGTGCCTCCCTAACATTTCCTTAGGATTCCAGCATTTCCCAGCACCTGGCAAACCTCCAGCCTTCTCACCTCTGATGATACATGGCTACCATTAATGAGCACATAAAAAATCTCTCAGCTAAATCAGACCTCCTCCCGTTCAGCACTCAGCCCATCTACCGCGGCTCTCAGACACAGCTACTTCTCCGAAACGTATGGGCACTCGCGGTTCTTCAGCACCGGTGTTTTCAGCATTACGCTGTAGCATTTAATGCCGGGCCGTAAAACAAAACAGCCTCTCCCCTGCTTGTCTGAGAAGAGCTGAGTGTCACTTCCATGAAATAAAACAGCATCTTATTACGTGGCAGAGTGGAGGGGCAGGGGCGGGGGAAAGGGGTGTTGACAGCCAGCGTGCTGCAAGCGCCCGTGCACCAGAGCCTTCCCTGCGCCAGGGGTGCAATGGGGGCCGCGGGTGAGGCTGTGCACTTGTGAGCGGCACGGTGAACCTTCTCCTTGCTTGTTCGGGCAACAACGATTCCTGTCACCATCAGAAAACCTAAAGGGCCACTTCCCGAACATGGACAGATCCATTCTCGGAGTCTCTCCTGTGTGTGCTGGCAGTGCCCACCCAGGGACACAAAAATAGACTGAAAAATAAGAGTCTGCCCATTTGTCAAGCCACCTGCACCCCTCATCCCTGAGGTCAGAGCGGTTTCAACTAGCACGGACCGTCTCTGCTGCTCTGATGTGTGTGTCTGCAGCCAAAAAGCCATCAACGTGCAACCCACCCCACCCCTGGCACAGAGACCCCCACACTCACAGGCCTTGGGTAAAGCACAGGAGACTCGGTTGTCACCTGACACAGGTAATGTCTACTTGGGATGAGAAACATCTAGCACTCTCCTCTCAGACATCCGCCAGAGACCTCCAGCCGACAGAGCAGCTGCCCCGCTAGACTGGCACGCGCTGTGACGGGTGCACGACGCAGGCCCCGCTCCCCTCGCTCCTGAGAGAGGACACGGGGCAGAGGAGAAGCAGACGCAGGGAGCACCTGCGGTTCCCACTCAGCCCTGCAGCGGGTGGGATGTCAGGCAGGGGGAAGGGCCCGGGGTCGGCCGCAGGGTCTCTGCACTGAGCCGTGTCCACCCTCCCAGTGAACCCTCTCCCCAGCCAGGAGGTAAGTGCCATCGCTGCTCCACTGCACAGATGAGGAAACTAAGGCCCCAAACCATGAAGCAGCTTGCTGACGTGAACGGCTGGGAGGAATAAAGCCAGGGTCTTATGAACGCAAAACCTTCGGGTTTCTGGTGACGGAGCGCAAAGCCAGAGAGGGGACACAATGTGGACACTGGCTGCCTTCTGAACAGGAGCGCCCTTCAGCCACAGCTGCACGGCCCCTGCAGGGGGTCTTCCTTGCGACTTCTTCCCCAGCCATGACACACTCGGACATTCACATCCTGAAAAAGGCAGAAGCAACCCACCTCGGGTCGGGGTGTCCTTGTCCTGCCAGCCAAGCCGCTCCACAGCTTTCACCGCCTGAAAGCTCGCATCACCACTCGTCCCCACACACCCAGGGCGTGGGCTCTGCTCCTCTTTCTCTGGTCACTGCTCGTTCTGGGCTGGTGACCTCCCCAACCCCCTTCTCCGACCACCTAGGCCGTTCTAGCTGTCCCCTGGAAGCTACAAGTTGCTCTGCTCCCAACACCCAGGAGCACTGGCCTCCCGCAAAACCACCCCACCATCTCCACGACTGGGCCCCAACTCTCAGTCCCAGCAGCCGCTATCATCATGCCTACAGCACTTGCTGAAATGCTAGACCTCTTCCTGAGCAAGCCTAGAGCCACCGGGTGAGGCCGGGCGAGGCGGGCCGCCGCTCCCGGCTGAGGGGTGGCTCCCGGGAGCCACCCAGTGCCATCAGGGGCTCGGAGCTTGTCCACGGGAAGGGAAGAGGCATCTCGGTGGAGGGGCTGGGGACCCGGCGGGGAGCAGGACACACACCTGCAGGGGAAACGGCAGGATACAGGAGTCTGAAGATACAGACAGCAGGGATGAGAAGCTGTCTCACACAGCATAAACGATACCAAGTAACCATATCAAGGCTGTCAAAGGAGGGAGTTACAAATATGGGAAAGTCCTGTTGGACTGGAAAGGAAGCGGTTCTTAACCTTTACCGACAGTACAGAAATACAGATGTGAACGTGTATACACAGAGAGACACGTGTGCACACGCACGCATGAAGGAGAGAGGGAGCAACGAGACACAGGTTCCCATGAGAACATCAGCACCCAGATCCCAGTTTCTAAATCTGGATGCCGCTGACGGGAACTGGGCTCCTGGGAGGTGTGGTCCGTGCCAGGACGGGGCAGAAAGCACAAGCTGGAAGTAAGGACTACTCAGGGAACAACGACACGAGACAAGGGCCACACAAGCCAGTGGGAACAGGGCTGGCTGGCTAACCGGGAACATCATGACAAGCAGCGGTGACACTGGACTGTAACCCACTGAATGAAAAAGGAAACCGTGATTTCACACCGAATACATTCAAAGTCTGATGAGGAATATTCGCACAGCTACGCACCTCTTCCCAAAACTCGTCATTACTTAGAGGGGAAGGGGGCGTTCGGAGCGCGGAGTTCCGGCAGCACCTGCTTCATCAAGCGGTAAGCAAGTTAGTTGCATAACCAGTAACGGGATAAGTCTACCCATTTGCCACCTGACACACGCGCCACGGGAGGAGGCCAGATCTCTTCTGGGACACTCCTGCTAATCCTAAGGAACAGAGGGGCGTTCTACCAAACGCAGCCTGTGATCCTCTGGGTGTCAGGGTCATGGGGTCAAGGAAAGACTGAGGACCTGGTCCGGTTTGGATGGGACTAAAGCCAGGGCAACGCACGATGCTGAGCCAGGTCCCTGTGCCACAGACAGCATCCTGGGACAGGTGGCGCGCCTGAATGCACCCACGGCCACCCCTCGCGGTGAGGGCCCCCCAGTGCGGTGACAGTCACCGTCGCGGTGACGGCCACGCTGGGATCAAGCCTGCAGGAATCGCGATAACTGACAGGAGGTGGAGCAGCGTGGCCGGGGCTTCTGCAGGAATTGCGATAACTGACAGGAGGTGGAGCAAGCAGCGTGGCCGGGGCTTCTGCAGGAATCGCGATAACTGACAGGAGGTGGAGCAGCGTGGCCGGAGCTTACTCTCGTACAGAGCAGGAAAAAGATCCTTAGCTCTGTGCTTGCAGCTTTGGAATTTGTTTTTTCAAAATAAAATTTAAAACATGCACTGGTAGATACCACTGCAAATTTGCCAAATCAAATCTCCAGGATTCTTCTTTCTCTTATTCCATACTGTTAAAATCACCATCAGAAGGGCCAGCTCCAATCACTTTTGAAATAAAGGCTAAATACAAAATCTTTAACTTGGAAAAAGGTATATGCCCTTTTGAAACCAAATCCACTTAAATTAGTACAGAGTAGATTACATTCCTAAAGTGCAGAGAAATTTTAAAAACACGGTATAAAAAAATCTATTCATTTCCTGGATTTTTTTCATGGCAAGAAGGAAGTAAGGAATCTCTTTTATTTTCACTGACATCGTCCCATATACACCCATCAAAGAGACTGTGTGAGGTGTGAGGGGGGCTCTTGATTTCTTGGGGGGGGGGGGGGAATGAACGCCCAGAGAATCTAATGGAAGCCAAGAATCCTCACCTGGAAGATGCAATTCCACACTCAGACACCACCACCCACACGATCCCAGAGGGTTCACGCATCCCTGGAAGCACACCCTGGGATCCGGGTTAAGAAACGTTGTTCTAAAAACCTAATACAAGAGTACTTAAAGAGGGAGAAAATAGAACACAATTGGTAAAATCCAGCTTTGACGAGGGGTAAATGAAGTGGAAACAGTCACTGGTGGCTAATACGAAGTCAATTTCACCGGCACGGACGCCGGGGACGTGGCAGAAAGCCAAGAAGGCCTCTAGGGAAATCAGCCACAGGAGCAGCTACTCTGTCACTGGGCGTGGGGGCTGCAGGCGGGGACACTGTGAGACAGAGACGGTCACCCTAAGACCCCGGAGACAGTGAGACAGGCAAGCAAAGTGGGGAAAACAACACTGTTTCCAATGCAGACTAGAATCCAGGCTTCCGCTCCCCACCCCCCGCCCCCAACCAAAAGTAGAGCATTCCTGGACACCTCTGGGAACCCAATCACTGCTTCCTGCCAGCAAAAACCCTGGGGGGGTCTTTCAGTTAGCAAAAACAGGCTCTAACAGAGCCGCACAAAGCCGCACAAAGCCGGCCTTCAAATAGCAGAGGAAATCTGTCATCTGCAATTTCTGTTATTTAAAGTAGATGAAGGAAATTCCTGCTTTTGCTGAGAGATGGAGAAAGCTGGAGGGGGTGGGGGGTGCTGCGGCCCCAATCTTACCAAAAAGAGAAAGCTAAACAACCCACAACAGAAAAAAGAAAAACCCACACTCACTGTTCAATTACACCGAAGTTTAGAGACAAAATAATCCCCAATTCACCACAAACTCTTCCATGAAACAAACGATGGGACTATTTCTCAATCCATTTAAATGAGGGCAGCATTATCTTGCTACCAAAACCAAACAAAAACGTTGCAAGAAAAGAAAACCACAAACTAGTATCACTCATAAACACACTGAAAAAAAATTCCTTAAAAAAATATTAGCCACTGAATCCAGCAATGTATAAAAAAACATAACACAAATGGGGTTTATTCCAGGCATTCAAGGTTGGCTTAACAACCAAAATTCAATCAGTGTAATTCACCACATCAACAAGCTAAAAAGGAAAGTCAGGTGATTATGTCATATATGTTAAGAAAGCATTTTGTAAGATCCAGCACTGACTCTTGAAGAAAAATCTCTCAGCAGACTAAGAAACATCCCGCTAAATGGCAACAGCCTAGTGCTCACCACCCCCAACACCGGCCGCGAGGCACTGGGCAGGCCGTCCTGGGGAGAACCGGGACTCCTCGTGGTGCACACAGGAAACAGCTGCTCCATTTTTTTAAAGTGTACATAGCTACTATTACATGCAAATGTAAAGGAGAAAACGCTCTAATCCCATAATCATTACTTACTAATTTTCCTTGAAACACTCTGTACAGAACAAATCATACCTTAAAGGTTCTAGAAGTCCAAAAAGAAATAAACTCTCAGATTCACGCAAACCAGTGCCGGCCCCCAGCGGACTCAGTTAGTGGGG
Organism: Ursus arctos; assembly: GCF_023065955.2. Lineage (NCBI taxonomy): Eukaryota > Metazoa > Chordata > Mammalia > Carnivora > Ursidae > Ursus > Ursus arctos. Next base: position 2,159,585 of record NW_026622919.1, read on the forward strand.
GGCGAACCCGACCCAGCCCAGAGCCCCTACTTGGACTCTCGCCACAAGCCATGAAGAGGGAGGGGCCGCACTTACCGATCCAGCACTCCAGACGTGCACAGGGGGTGGTCTTCACCACATCTGGAGGGTCCACGCCAACATTCAGGCACAAAACTAAGGCAACACTGACCGTCTTCATCTGGAAACACAATAGAAATAAGTATTTCAATATGCATCCCACCGACACACTATTCCAGGCTCAGAGATGCCCCCAGAACCTATGAAATCCTGTCCCCACCACTGGCCTCTCCAGCCGTCCTGTGCCACCCCCAAGGTCCTGCACAAGTAACTTCCTTCCTGGAGGGGTTTTGGAGTAACACGGGCAGATGGGAAGAGGTCCGTGGCAGGGGAGGCCTCCACAGGCTTCCATACGACATTTCTGTGTCCAGAAACTGAACTACTTGACGAGAAAATATGAAGGCACTTGCTACATTCTGCCAAAATCCTCTGCAAAAACTTTGCACAAACTTATACTCTGACCAGGTTACACTACTCTCATTACCTAAAATCATTAATGATTTGATAAGAGAAAAACTGTCATAGTGATTCCGTCAGCATTCTTTTGGTAATAGTAACATGGAGTATTTTTTCAACTGTGTATTTACTATTGATGACTTTTATGTTTTGTGGATTTCCTACTCATGTTCATACTACCACACTGGCATCAGTGACTATTTCCAATTGATTTCATGTACTCTTTACATATTAAAAACTGCATCCACATTATTTGTTGCGAATATTCCCTCAGTCTGGCATTTGCCATCTGATTCATTTCCTGCTTCTTGACATACAAAGCCTTGGTTTTGTCATCTGATGCAGCTTTCTGCACACCTGTTCCTTCTCCAGCAGCCCAGTATGCGGAACGTCAGCCCTCCCTACCCAGCTGCTCAAGCCAGAAACCCGGAGCTCAGCCTTCAAACGTTTACTGAGCACCTACTGGTGCCAATCACTATTTTTAGGTGGTGAGGATACATCCATAAATCAAAGGAACCAAAATCCCAGCACAGACGGTGGTAGGGCTATCACTTCAAACAGGTGAGACGGCTCCCGGCTGAGTTACCAGCCTTGACCCCTCTGTCTCCTATTCCTGAACACCAGACACCACTCTTTGACTCCTCGCCCTACTTGTTTCATCCAGCCTCCTAACTGCCTCCGAGGCCTGCCCCCTTCGCTATCCCTGCTCCCAGCCACAGCCAAGTCCAAGCCGGCTCTGGGCTACAGTTGCTCCCCTGCTGCCCCGTCTCCAGGGCGGGCTCCATGCTGCAGAAGCACACCTTCAGACGCATCAAAATCTTGAAAGCCCAATTCCTGCTAAGCACGCCACCCGCCTGTCAGGGCCCCACCCTCAGTGGCCCGTCGTCCTCTGCCCACTTGGCATGACCTCGGGCATGACCTGGAAGGCCGCCCCTCCTGCTCCACCAACCCAGACTCTCCCTTGCAGTCTCTGTGTAGACAGCCATTTCTCAGGGAGGCTTGCCCCCAAACCCCAGTGGGGACGGCGCCACCAGGCGCCATGCTCTCCTGCTGGCAGAGCTCTCTGACCTAGGCTCCCAAGATCAGAGCTGACCCACCTGGACGCCAACTCCCAGCACATGCCCAGGGCTCAGGACTTCCCTGCTCAGCGAGGGCCCACGTGGATTGCTTCTGGTGTTTTGATGTGTTTTACATGTAACCCTCAAGCCATCTGGATGTCACTGTGGTATATGACACAACATGAGGAATAATTTCTATCTCAAAACATCAGCCAATCACACCAATTCGCCCTGTTAAATAATCCCCAGACTCACAGGTTTGTAGGACTCCTACAGCATATATAAATTTCCAGATAGACCAAATTCTACTTCAGGCTAACTGAATTTATCCCATCATCCCATCGACCAAGAAGTCTACGGGTACCACACTGATTTAAGTCACTTATCTTTACAACATTTCACAGTGCTTGGCAGGGAAGGTTTCCTTCCTCACGATCTTTTTAAAACTTTTACTTAGCTGTATTTATATTCACCTCTCTTTTTCCCAAATTAATCTGTTATTCAATTTTTTAATCCCATAGAGACTTTCACTAAAGTTGCATTAAGCTGCATATTGATAACATTGAGTATTTTAAATTGTCTTCTTTGATCCGAGAATTCCACATATGAGAATCTGTCAGAGAAAAATACCGAAAATTATAATAAAGAGGAAGTCTGTGCGTGTAAAGATTTTCTTCACACCATTTCTTGAAGAACAAGTAGAAATAACCTAAATTTTAAGTGAATGAGGGAATGTTAAAGCATGCCATTATATTCTCTTGACAGAATGACACTTAAATTCTTATAATGTTAGATGAATACAAATTGATTCAAAAATACCCAAAAATTGTATTAAATATATAAATTAATTTTGGCAAGAAGTGACAACCTCCTAATAGTCAATTTTTCTATACAGGAACACATATGTTTCTCCATTTATTCAAATCTTCTTTTAATTTTTGTCAGTACTGTTTTCTTAGTTTTCCTCACCAAGAAGTCCGTCACGTTTCTTTTAGGATTATTCCTAGACACGACACGGCTATCTGGGGAAAGTGTGCTTCTATGCATGTATTCTATTCACGTGGTTTCTTAGGAGAGCCGCTGACACCTCCACCAGTCACTTTATTAAATTCCTCATTAAACGTAATTGCTTCTTGGTGACCCTCCACAGGGCCTGTAAGCTGACAGAGACACCGCTACAAATAACGAGTCTGTCTCGCGCTTTCCAACGGCTCATTCCTCTCTTCCTGTCTCAGGTCTAGGCCCTGCCCACAACTTCCAAAATAGCATTGCTAATGCCTACAGAACATGGCAGTGGCGATCTTCGCACCGGCTTTAATGAGACGTCGTGAGTGCTTCCTCGTGAAGAACGCGGGCGGTGACAGGAGACGCACGTATCACCCACCTTCCCGAAGCCCGTGTTAGCACGTTTCGCCGTGGCGACGAGACCTCCTCGTGCAAGTACTGATGCACCTGTCCCGGTAACCGGAATCCAAGGAGGATTTTTGCTTTTATGAGAAAAGGCAAGAAGCAGAAAGGCGTGCGGGGTTGGTTTGCAGCCGCCGCGAGGAGGCGTGCACCTGCCCCAGGGCCGCACGCGGCATCTCCCGTCCAGGCTCTGGGCCGTGTCAGAGAGCATCTGGTCTTTGTCTCCGCTTACCGTGTGCATCTGTTAGCAAGATGTGTCCCTAAGGTCTCAGTAGAGCCTGAGAGGTCATTTTTGGGATCTCAAAAATTGTTTCCCACATGAATTATTGGTTTCTCTGCTTTACGCCACTTCAACTCAGGAAAGGTTTCATTGCAGTGCACTGTTTTTGGAGAGCGGGGAAACCTGTATAATCTTTATCGCATCAAGAAAAGAGTCCTGTGTTCAAAACAGAATTTAAAGTGTTGGGGGGGGACAGTATTTAGTCTTAAAAATATATATATTTATTAATGAGAAATCGCTTTCTAAACGAGCCATACGCCTACCACCAGAGACATACCGAAAAGAAGAACAGTGTCTTCCTATGGACACGTGCCAGAATCTTCTTCTTATGAACCATACACACAAATGGTCCCTTTATTTTCAGGAGAAAGGGCAGAAAATCCATCAGAGCACAGCAATGGTTATTGCTTTTCTTCGTCATTTTCCAATATTTAAGTGATCAGAATCAATAATCCCGTACAGTTGATCCATTATCTTCCTGAGGATTAGCTGCTTCAAACTACAAGTTCCATGGAAACATCTCTGTGGCCTTCCTACGGCCGTGGTAAGTCATACTCGCAGCTGCCCCACACCGTCTTTAAAGCAAGGGGTTTCTCCTGTGCTCTGAAACGGAAAGGTCTCGAGAGGCGGTCACCCACACCCTGGAGCGAGCTCCAAGCGGCTTCACTCAGTCACCCCGGGGCCCGCGGGAAGGGCAGCCCACCCGGAGAAACCCATCTCTCTCTCTACAGATCAGGTCGAATTTTCAAAAACACGGTCTGCCCCCCCCCGAAGCTTAACGGGTCTCCGTAGCCTTACTCTGTCCTCGATCTGTGAAGGGAACAGGCTCCTGAACTGTCAGGTTCCTTCACAAAGCCCAGCCGAGCGAGCGACACTCAGCGGGCTGCGTTAAGGGACACCAACCGCACTGGGCCACAGGTCCGCGTCGGCACCTCTGAGCAGCAGGCCTGGCAGCCACCCCCACAGCCGGCCCGGAGCCCTGGGAAGGACGGGGGAGAGCCCCTCTTAGGGGAACACGTGCTCAGTGAGCCCCCACGCTCCCCCTCGTGCCTCGGGGACTCGGGGCAGGCCTCCTGCTCAGTCACTTCTGACCATTTCGGTGCAACAGCCCCCGCCAATTACTCTCGCTTACCCCCTAACAGGCAGAGGGCCAAGAAACCTGAGCTCTCCGGCCATTCTAATCCTTTCCTAAAGGGCGCTGAACCGGGTGCTCGTGTCCCCACCTGCATTTAGGCATAGCTGCTTTCTCCTCCAGACCTCCCTGGGGTCAGGGAGGTGGTGCAGGATGAGGCAGGGCTTGGCACAGCACCCACCAGCCCCGGTCACAGTCCCACCTTGTCCTCCTCAGCTGACACTCCAGACACATCACATTCCCTCAACCTCTACAACCGTACTTAATAAGCTTAAACACACAATTCTCAAATAAATTCTGATTTAATTACAAAATTAGTATGTTGGAAGCTCTCTAAGGGCTTAGAAATACTAATGGAAGCCCAACGATCACCTTTTAGTCCCACAGGACGTTAATGGGCCCCATGTCCCCATGCCTGTCACCGAGCACAGGCTTCGTTAGTGATTAAATTTCCCGTGGTCGCTTTACAGGTGAGCAACAGGACAGCATGGCTCTCAGACAGTGTGAAATTCGCTCCACTCCATCAGTGAAGACACGGAAGGAGATAATCTGATTCGTCCTTGCTCATACAATACACACCTGAGCCTACATCCTGATTTATGCATTTTTAAGAAAACAAAAAAGGTCTCAAGAATATATTGACACATGGATTAGAAAAACATATTCGGCCTAACCAATTTAATTCCACTAGTGGGCAAAAGACATTACCAGTGAGTATCCTTAAGCCAATCAAATGTGTCTTGTGCTCCCTTGCAAATTTTTAGCAGTGTTGGCCTGATTCCAAACATGGTAAGTTTTAAATTCTTAGCTATACCCTAAAGTGCCTTTTTGGTATTTTATTTTCATTTCTCATTCCAAAAATTCCAGATTAATGTTTTTTAATAACACAGTTAGAGCATTAAGAGAATATAAGGGCTATGAAATTTAATGTGCTGAAAAATGCGTAATAGTATATAAAATAACCATTTTGGACTTGAAAACATTTCTTCTTCAGTGCAATATAATTGAAGATGACAGTTATATCCGCAGAGGTTAATTCTGAACTTGAAAGGAGTATCATCTTAAGAAGCTATGAAACATTAAGTGGTCATTGACAATGTGACCTTAGTCATGTCGTTAGTTCCAACGGCTCCCGAACAACGCCCTAAGCCTGAAAGTGAGAGGCAGGTAGGGACGACCTCTCAGGGCCCGAGGACTTCTCCAATCCTTGAGTTCTGGCTCCAGGCCGCGGCTCTCCAGCCGTACCAGAAGCACCCCTACAGGCACGGAGCATGCTGCCCTACGATTCTGGGCCCAACCACGCTTTGGATGGGAGATAGGAGAGACTGGGGACAGCCAGGTAGTGAGGACTGCCATTCCTAAAAAGCCTGGCTAGTGTCCTGTCATACAGTCCTCTGGCACTGGGTTTGTTTTGAAATTCAAAGTTTTTCAGATTTACAAAAGAATAATATGGTACATAACTCATATCTCATAGAATACACGCAAAAGGGTCTGTCTGCAACAACGTTCAGTATTCAAACCATTAAATGTCCACAGTGAAATGCACAAATGTCCACTCTCCGTGGGATATATACTAGTAACCAGGTCATATCCACTTTGCCACAAGACGAGAGGTGAAGAAGACCTTTCCAGTGTCCAGAGCTCACTGGGTTCAGAACTGCAGACGAGCGCCTGCAGACCTGATCACCACCAGACTCAAAAGCCCCCGTCTCCCCAAGCGCATGTCACCCCACTGATTAAAAACACATTAATACCTGCCACCAAAGAATTCAAAACAAAATCACAAGGGATTCCTTTATTTGCTTCCTCCTACTTAACTGATTTGATAAACCATATATATCTTAAAAGACACAGTTGATCAAGCGGCACACTCAACCCTGAATATAATAAATTCAAAGCTTACACACAACGACATCCAAGCTGTATGCAGAATGAAGAAAGCACATATATGTTAAACAGCCCGATCACGGCTTTCTGCTTCCCACACTGTGAGCCTGACTCACAAGCAGGTGTTAATAGAAGAGAAACAGGAAGCAAGGCTGGGGGCTGCCACCGCATCCACTATCCCCGGCCTGTCTGAGGCAGAGCCACCCAATTCCCAGCAGCGCTCGTTAAGATTCAGAGCATCAAGCAAAAACTTTGAGCGGAGTGGAAGCTACACAGATGCATAATTTATAAAGGAAGTCAGAAACTAGAACATATAGCAAACAGAGCAGATACACCATGGGGCGGGGGGCGTCAAGTTGAAAAAAAGGAAAAACAGGTTTGCCTCCTAACTCCCATCCCAAAGACTGCCAGAAAGAAGCGAACAGTAAGCCTCGCAAGAAGCACATCAAATGGAATTTCTGCAGCCCAGACCTGCAGCACAACACAAGATCCCCATCACCAGCCGCCTCGGGGACCTGGCGCTCCCCCATCTGCATACTCCTTTGTTCATTCAGCTGGAACTGGAGCCAGCGAGGTTCCTGAATTTGTAAGTCCATTCCCTACCTTTAGCCAGAAGCCTAATTTAGGTTCCAGTTCTCTTTTTTGAGGCTAAATTCTCTCTATAGTTCCTTGCGTTTAAAATCTGCCTCCACTCCTGTAAGGCAGGCTAATGAAAAGGGAAGAGACAACGGGTAACTTTTCAACATGGACAACCAGAAAGCCGCATTCACGGCCCTCCTCTCAACCATATGCGCCACAGCGCTCCTTTCTCGCCTCTCCCATCCCCTCCAAACCACCCAGGACCCTGGGGGCACGCTTACTTCCCATGTAAAAGGCCCTTAAAAAATTCAGGTCTCTAAAAATCAAATTAAAGAGCTGCACACAAAATAGGTTTATTATAGAGATCATAACTGCTTTAAACAAACCAAAGAAATCACTTCCTGAAGGAGCTCTATACCGAATCTTTCTGTGATTCCTTCGTGAGGCAACCAGTGTCGCTGGTGCCTCCTTGGCCAACCCGGACATCTGCGCGGGGATCTGCCAGCGACCCGCCCCACCCCACTCTGAGAAGCCACCTTCTCGCACTAGTGAGCTGGGGGAGGGACACCTTTTCTTATAACACCGTATGGGGTGAAAGTTTGAAAAGAAAATCCAAGTAACTACCCAGTCTCTTTATCTCAAAAGTGAAAATAAAAATACTCTGTCACAGAGGGAGACCATGAAGATACAGATGCTTACAAATTAACTTTAAATAATTCAACGACATAAAGTCTAAATATGCTAAACTTAAATGCTACTGAAGCCTATGGGTCAGGCTTAAAGGGCAGAATTCAACGGCATATGCTAAATGATACTATCTCCTACATGATGGAACATTACGGTGCCTTTAAAAACGTATTTTCAGGGGCACCTGCCTGGCTCAGTTGGTTAAGCATCCAATTCCTGGTTTTGGCTCAGGTCATGATATTGGGGTTCTGAGACTGAGCCCCACACTGGGCTCCAAGCTCAGCAGGGCCCTCCTTGAGATTTTGTCTTCCTCTGCCCCTCCCCTCTCTAAAAATAAATAGATAAATCTTTTTAAAAAAAACATATTTTCAGGTTGCACAAATCTGTTGGTGGGCTCTACTAGTAAATGGGTAAACTTTGTAGTATGTGAATTATATCTCAATAAAGCTGTTTAAAAAGATGTATTTTCAAGGACTGCAAAGTGGCACAGGAGGCACCCAAACATAATTTGAGTGAAAAGAGGAAGGTGCAAAACCATATCCACATCATTATTATTCCAAATGTGTATATACACACATGCAAAGGACGCAGAACAAAAAACGAGATGTCACAAGTGGTTTCAATCACGGAGGAGTGGAAAGTGTGGATGATTCCCCTTTTTTTCTTTGTACCTGGCCCTTCTGTGTATTTTCAAATTCTCCGTAAACAAGTATTTCTAGAAGCAGGGGGAAAACCATCAGAATGACTTCATTACAATAGTCAAGGATCTCTGTCCTGCGTGCATACGTGTGTGTGTGTGTGTGTGTGTGTGTGTGTGTGTGTGATTTTTATTACATTCTGAAGAAAGAGAAAACAGCTCGTTGGGCCAGCTGAAGCTTAGACTAGTATCCAAGGCAACGAGCGCGCTGGGATCGTGAGAGGAAATGCAATGCAGGCGACAGCGCGCGTGCTCACGGAGAGAAGCCGGTTCTCGGTTCTGAGCATTCCAACCACACCGAGTGTGGCCTCGTGATCCAGAAATACCTGGTCCTGACAGAGCGAGTACAGCAAAGGGCTCCCATCCTATTTCTTCCACTCCTTCCCAGTTTAGGACACAGATAAAGCCCACTGCTAAAATTTCTTTCTTGGCAAGGAGATTTTCCTTCAATAAACGGATTGATTTCAAGGCTACTTAGAGATTTCTTTTATTTGGTAAGACACTGGGTCATCTCTTCCCCACTCCTAACGTAAATTAAAACCAGCAGCATCACCATGGGAGCAAGCCGTCGGTCCAGGACTAACTTTTCTTCTACTCTTTAGTATCCAGCGGTATGATACCCGTGACGCATACCTCAAAAAAACAGTCCCAGGGCAAACACCACTACACAGAGCTCCCACGCTGGCTGAAGGCACATGCCCGTGGTGCCTGGACCGCCTTGACAACTGGCATTTCATAATGTCAAAGTCCAAGGATGTGAGGTGGGGCTGTTTCCTTCTACTCCATCCCTCGTCCTGCTTGGGCCGACATAGCTGATGAAGAAGCTCTCACAGGTCCCGAAGCTCCACGTGGAGGCCACGGTGGACTCGGACCACGGAGCCCTGGATTGGGTCGCAACCCCACGAAAGCTGTGGGGCACAGCACAGCTCAGGGGCTCCCGGGAAGGCTCTACCTGACGATGGGAAGGAAGGGAGGTCCACCAGAAGGCTGCTGTGCTGAAAGAGGAAGGCCTGCACGAGGCGTGGCAAGAATGCAAAGGGACAGGAAAGAACCAAAAGGAAGGGGAAAAAAAACCCACCTCAAAGAGAACAGATGACAGCGTGTGCAGCTATGGGGTGGCAGCGATGAAAGCCACAGGCCCGTCACAGGTCTACATGCTGACACTCTAAGAAGGCTCCCATTCAGATGCTCCCACAGGGAAAGGATGCAGCAGACATCTGCCACCTGTGGTCCCCGTAACCTGTTCAACACCTTCTGTGCATCTTGGCAACTTCCTATACTACGGGTGCTACCTTTCCAAGGGAGAAAATTCAGCAACTGTGAGTCGGACTCTTGCAGCTCAGGGGCCAGCATGTGGCCTACACTCCTCCAGGTAGATGCACCTGCCCGATCCAGCAACGCCAACCCCCCCCCAGGGAGCTGCATGGCAGGGGCATCTCTTGAGGGCGGCACTGGAAGGTGCTTCCCAATGTCCCAGTTGTTCAGCCACCGTTGGTGGCTTCACAACTTCAGAGCCTGGCTCCAAGTCCTCCCAGAGATCCTTCACTAAATTCCTTTCTGCTTCACCTTGCGTGGATTCTGATGGCTGTAGCTAAGAACCCTCAGGCTCTTTAGGGGACAGAACATTCTAAAGCCAAGACCATTGTTGGAGTTAAGGAAATGGGCATCTGATAAAAATCACCCGCCCGAGGGTCATCACACCTGGGAACTGAGGACACCCAGATTTTCCAAGGTGCTATTCTCCCAATGACTGGGACCTTCACCTCCCGTCTCACGCAGACTAACTAGCTGACCATGTCTAACGGAGGCAAGGAGGGAACGAAAGGTCAGAGCTGAACCATCAGTGAACCACCACCATCCGGAATCTTCCCAGGCCCTGAACACACTCAGTCTGAAGCTACCAAAGGAGCACCTTGATCTCACAGTACTTTAGATCTAGAACTGGTACTGGCCTCTCCTTCCTTCTGGACGGCAGGTCTGGAGGAGAAGAGGCTCAGGAGGCCCCTCCGCGAGGGCCCAGGAACAAGAACCGGAGCAGGCCCGCGTGTGCTGGAGCAGGAGGGGAGGTCTGGGTTGGGGAGGGGGCAGCAGGGCGGCAGGCCACCTGCAGGGGGCAGCCAGTGGCTTAGCAAACCTCATCTTCACAAAATAATGTCAGAACGCCCCCATGACCCAATTATTCAAAGGAGATCTAAGTGAGAAATGACCACAGGACAGGGCCACAGGTGGAAAGAATCATAAACATGAAGTTTGAACTTCTCTGGAAGTCCCGCTGGTGGAAGTGACAGCACTGCGAACTTTCTCGGGGCCATGGGCCGCTAAACCAGCTGACAGCAAGCCCAGGAATACAGCCAGGCCCACGGCCCAGAATTTAAAGCCACAGACGAGCGGAGGCACCTCTTCAGCCGCTGCTTCAAAGCAGGAGTTCGGATCTGAGTGGTGAGGCGTCTCCGACAGCCTGTCATTGGCTATGAACACCTCTCCTGGACGCTCTTGCAACTCTGCCCAAAATGTTTTGTCTTCAACATTCTCCATCTGCTCTGCTCTCAGACACTCTCGCAACACACCCAGGTACGGAAGATCCACATTCACCCCGCGGCGCCGTGTGAACAAAGCCAAACCTCACCTAAAAACACGGGTCTGCAAATGTGGTGGGTTTTTCTGCAGACAACGGAGTACAAGGATCAGTCCTGAGGACGCCGTAAAAATCATGAATAATCCCCACAAAACGTATGATTTGAGAAACAAGGATAGAAAGCAGGCTAGCTGAGCGCTGGTGGCAAACTCTCCTCTTAAAAGGGTAATTTTAAAGAAAAATCCAAGTGGAACCTCAAAAACACAACATTTAGATTATTTTTCCTTTAAAAAAACAAAAAGCAAAACCAATTTCAAAAATGAATGCTATCCTTCAGGGAACATTTCAAACATGAATCACAGCAAGGCTCTGAACCTCTGAAGGCCAGTCCCTTCCCCAGGGACGCCACCTCGCTGCCACCTCGCTGCTGCGCCCCCCGCCGCCGACCAGGCCTCTCAGACCGCAGCCCGGGGCTCAAGGAGCATCTGTTCATGGGCGGGCCGCTCTGGACTTGGGCATGTCCACCTCAGCCAGTCAGCTTTGAAGCTCCCGGCCCTGGACCCCCTGCTCACAAGAGGCAGGTCCTGGATAAACGTGGGAAAGAGAGAGGGAGTGTTGGCTTTTTCAGAAGCTAGATGACAATCAAGGACCCCCCGATATTCCAGAGGTATCTTCGGGGGCCCCTCACAAATACCAGGAAGAAAGTCGATAATCTTCTCAAGTCCTTTAACAGGAAATCCACCTAGTACAGTCACCCTAGGGGACGGAGCCGAGCGTGGGGATGGGCAGCTCGTCATCTTCACAGTCACCGACACAGAGCACAGGGCCCAGCTGGAACCTTAACGCCATTTCAATAATGCCTCCCACTGCGAAACCACAGAGAACTCCTGGACCCAATTTGTTCTTTTTGGAAGTGTCCATCTATAAATGCTATTGCATATTTAATATAAGCATAAAAAAGAAGACATGAGAGGTAGGGGTCTAAATAGTCATTTCAAACGTCTTCCTCAAATGCCTGAGGCATCGGAGGTAGTCATGGGTTCAAGGGATGACACAGGCAGGGCTTAGAACTCACCCTGACACAGACGGAGGCAGCTTTGCAAGCAACAGTGACATTCGACCTGAGTTTGGAGAGAGAATTCGAAGCAAGCAGCTCCAGGCAGCACAGGTCACGGGAGCAGAGGCGGGAGGGTGGCCGGGCTCCCCGGGAGGAGTGGGGCCAGGCAGGCTGCCTGCCAGCCCGAGGGGGTGTCCTTCACCTACACAAACGGGCTACATGAGGGATCCCTGCTCTGGGGAGCTGTTGTGATGTTTCTGAGCTGTGACATTTCAGGCGCTTTTGGTTCTTCTTACAAATACACACACGCGCTAATATATATTATTTCGCCCTTAAAATTCCACCCACAATTTTATGGCCTTACATCTTTGACAACGATTTTCAAATCAGCTTAAATTGAAAGTTCGAAGAAAAGTACTCCTGTCATCACAAGATACAGGCTTCAGAGAAAAAATCAGTCACAAAGAGAAAGCTAGGAATCAGAATGGCTTCAGAGATCTCAAATGGAAGGCAAGCAAACCAGATTTCCAACCTAGAATTTCATAACTAGACAATCGATTAAGTGTCATGAGCATAAAATTAAGGCTCAAATAAAAAGCCCGTCCTATTTTTAAGTGACAAAGGAGAGGACTGTGTACTAAGTTACAAGTGGATTCACAAACACAGTGTGAAGTCATCACCAACAGACTGGTATTCTGGCCCAAGAGGCTGAACCTGAACATGACCGTGCTTCACCGTTAGAGTGCTGGTCCGCAACAGACGCAGGGGACAGAGGAACAAGTGAGATGACACCACAAAGACAAAATCAGCAAAACCCAAACGTGAGACATTCTCCAGCACAACCAGCCTAGACCCCTTCTTCAAAAGTCAACATTGTTTAAAAAAAAAAAGTTCTACCACAAACCATTTTAACAGGGAGAACTTGGCTTTAAAAACAACTGTGAAGGATGTCGTGAAACAGCCAGACGAATGTGAGCACAGATGAGGCCTTGGACGGCAATGAGGGTGCAGAGCTGACTCTCAGGAGTGAGCTCAGAGTCGGGTCAGGCAGGAGGACATGAGCACAGAAGTGTCCTGAGTTCAGGAGTTAAGAGTGACCATGTTTTCCACTTACTTTCAAGTGACTCAAGAACACAAAACGGGAGGAAAACAGCCAATACGGCAAACTGTGAACAACTGCGGGACCCAAGCAGGAGATAAAATTGTGCGTTGTCCGGTCTTTTGGCTATTCTAGCTGCCTGAGGGCTTTTCCGAACAGACTGGAGGCCACCTTGTTGAAGAAGACAAACTGATCACAAGATCCCAAGCAAAAATATATTCTGTGGCTTCAAACTAGCTTCCAGCTAAATAAAAGTATTTTCGTTTCCATGTTAGGGTAAGTTCTGGAAACCGTTCTAAGGCCCAGACTATGCGTGTATCTGCGCCACTCCCAAATTTGACAGAAAGAGCAGAGGTGCAAAGCAGCCCAACATCAGACCCGCTTTCTGCCGTTCGTGCCAAACTGATATGAGGCAGGTGACACCTTCAGTCCAAAACTAAGCCTGTGTCAAAGAACTTTCTGGGTTTTTCTTCAGGAGTGAATTCTAACATGTCGGGAAAGCCACGCTGCCTCCGGCTTCCTCTTTATCAGTGACACAGGACGCTCCTTCCGGGAGCTTCTGCCATGGGCCCAGAGACCCCATCGGGAAGGCCCGCATCTCACTCACCCCTCTCAGAGGCAGATGCCCAACAAAGACCACCCAGGAGCACAACCCCAAGACCACCACCGGCTGCCCTGTCCCCAAACGTTTCCTGGCTGGCACCTCACGGCACGCCAGTGAATCAGTTCCCGCCCGGCCGTTAGCTGACCATGCCACCCCGAGGGCAGGCAGCATTATGGCCTGGTCACGTTCTAACTAGTCAAGTAAATGAAGCCCACTGAACCCTCCTTGCGAACAACAACAAAACACACTTGCTCACTTTAATGAGCTATGGTAATTGACAACAATGGGAACATTACACATTACATGAACAGAACTCAGAAATGTTTTCCGTCTATATCATCATTATGTTGTATAATTGAGCTTTTGCTGCACATACCAGGAATAGGAAATGTTTTGCATTTTGCTTAGCTGACTGTATAATGAAAGTAGTAAAACTGAACAGATATATGGGGGAGCAGGCGGTGGGGAGAGAAGGAGGGCTGGACAAGGAGGAGGCAGAGAACAGAGAGGTGAAGGAGGAGGAGGAGGAGGAAGTGGGGAAGGAAGAGGAAGAAGAGCAGGTAGAAGATGAGAAGGGGTAAGGGGACGACAGGGAGGAACAGGGAGGAGAGAGGGGGGAAGGGAGGCCACCTCCCCGTCGCAGTTCTCTCCTCCTATGGCTTAGTGCCCTGCTGCCCTCTGGTCCCCACCCCGTCATCATCCCCTGCCTCCCACCCACCCCACATCTGGCCCATGTGCATCATCCCCTGTCAGTGAAAGGCACTGCCAATCACTCTGCTCTAAAACCTGGAAGCTTCGATCCAAGTCCTGGAGCTCTGACCGTCAAACTGACGTCTACTTTGCACTTTCTTCATCCTCTTGGTTCACTGCCTTAGTTCAGGTGTCAGCCTGTCCATCCTCGAGACAGCAGCACATTCTCAACTGCTCCTCTTCAACCCGGCCTCTTCCGTCCGTCTGTGCGTGAACGCCACCCGCGCCTAAGCGGACCGTCCAGGTATGCGAGGCCCATCTCCCGGAGGCACGCTCACAGTGGTCTCCAGCCTGCGTGACTTGGCTCTGCCTGATCTGTCGCCCACCTCTACACGTGTTCTCAGGCCCTGCCGACAATCCCCAAGACTGACGACGCTCTCTCTCGGGCTTCACCTTTCCTCTGCCCAGAATGCCCTTCGTGTCACCGTTTGCTCCGTTAACTCCTGAAAAACCTCTGCCCAGCTCGAGTGACTGCCTCTGGTCTGTCCTTCCAAAGCCCTTGCACACCATGGGAGCCCCACGCTGGATTCCACGCGGAGCACCGTGTGTCCTGCTTGTGCACTGGGAGCCAGGCCCCTGCCATAGACAGAGACTGCTTTACAAAGGACACCCAAGATCCACTCTCCAGAGATGATGACGCCCGCGTGCACACGCCCCAGAGCCTCACGGCACAGGAGCCTCTGTCGCTGACGGGAGCACAGCGTGGTTGCCCAGTGTGCTGTGGAAGAGAGAAGTCTGAGAATCACGGGCAAGGCCAGGCGTGTTCCCCATGGCAGAGAAGAGCTCCCGAGCCTGGGGCTGCACGACCCTCCACTCTGCACATAGAACAGGCCAGTCCCAGGCTATTTAGCACAACAACCACTTCACAGCTACCAGGACTGTGATGAATGATGGTTTCATACTTGTGTACCATCTACTCCAAGACCCTTATGTGTTTCTTTTTTTTTTTAAGATTTTATTTATTAAAGAGAGAAAGAGTGAATGAGCGAGAGCACGAGAGGGAGGAGGGTCACAGGGAGAAGCAGACTCCCACTGAGCAGGGAGCCCGATGCAGGGCTCAATCCCGGGGCTCCAGGATCATGACCTGAGCCAAAGGCAGACGCTTAACCGACTGAGCCACCCAGGTGCCCCGCCCTTATGTGTTTCTGAAAGTTACAAAGACGAGAGGCACCCATACATGTGTGAGAAACTAGCGTGCATGACGGAGGTGGCAATATAAAGCCAAGGAGGAAAAAAACGCCTTGATAATTAACTCTACATGTGGGAGAAAACAAAACTCCAGATACGCTGCAGACCGAAACGTGAAAAGCAAAACCTGATTTAGAAAACAAAGTGCAAAACAGCTTTAGGGCCCTCAGGCAGGGGGTGGGTGTGCAAATGAATGAGAAGAGTCTGCAGCCACACACGGCACAGGTGGGAGACATGACAAACCTCCTGAGTGTGCAAACACATAGAACTTTCACACACGCACACACACCCTGAATGCAGATCTAGGGAAAATGTCCATGCATACATACAACCAAAGTGTTAGCATCAATTTTGCCGTTAAAAGGGGGAAGAAAAACTCAGAAATAAGATGAAAATATAAAAAAGAATAAAAGCTATTTTTTCCCAAATTTCCAAAATAAAAAACCTAAATGGCCACACGCACACACCACACAATACAGAACCTCACTATTTCTCAGGGAAATTCAGACGAGATACCATTTCACACCATGGGATTAGGAAAAAAAAAAACAACTTTCAAGTCCAGAATACCTAAAATTAGCAAGGCTATGGTTAAACAGGAGCCCTCGGACACTGACGTGTTCGTGCTCTGGACAGAGTTCTGGCAACACGATCAACCTCATGAGCGCCTATAAACTCAATTCCACGTTGAGGTAAACACCCTAGAGGTAAACACTCTCTTACCTGGCTTTAAGTTTTACCTACTGAAGTAGCATTAGAATAAAAACTGTATTTTCTTATCCTGAACAAGGGTTTACTTAACTTAAAAAGGGACAACGATGGAGAACACTTAGACATGTGGCACCCAGACAGGACCACGTCTCCAAGGGTCCCAGATCCACCGTCAGTGACTGGCACCCAAGGGTCAAAAATGTTCCCCAATTCCTCTAAACGGCAATACCAAAATAACTGGGGGGGATACAAAGCCAAATTTAATTTTATATATATGTACACACTCCATAAGGAACTTAGGGAAATGATGGGCAAAACGTCGGTTTTGGAATCAGACACACACAGTTTAAATCCTGATTCAATCACTAAGTGGCTACACTAGAAAGCAGGAACGTTTACAAAGTAATAATCAACTAGTACTAAAATAAACAGCAATTAAAAATACTTTATTGACAAGTGACTTAGAAGCATTAAAATATTTTTAAACATTATCAACACTATAGGGTCCAAAATTGCCTTCAATTATAACTAAAATGTGATCTGATAAAAAGCCATAGAGTGATACAACTTCCACACAACTTTCCATCAGTAAAAAGTTGAAGGACCGTAGGCACACTAGCTTTCTGGGCACGCACATCACATTCAGGGGCTAATACTGAATCTATGGCCACCTTTCCTTTGCTTCCTTTATAATGGGTCTTTTCCTTGTTAGATCAGGAGTATTCCCTAAGTACACCCTCTAGAAATCCAGAGTTGAGTTTCAATCAGAGAAGGGCCCTCCAGCTGGCTAAGAGGCATCATCCGTAGGTAGATATGCAATGCAACCCTCTACACACACACACACACACACACACACACACATACACACTCACGACCTTTAAATGAATGACTGAATGAATGGGCAGGTAGGTATGTGGGTAGACAGATAACTAGGTTATGAGCGAATAAATGGATTGGTACATAGGTAGTACATAGAGAGACAACGAGTAAATGGATACGGGGTAGAACAGGTAGATGGATTATGAGTGAATACATTGATAGGTAAATAGATAATGCATAAATAAATGAGTGGGTGGGTAGGATAGACAAGCAGAAGTCTGAAATTTGCCTCAGACAAATAATTTCCCACAGTGTCATCCCTAAAACAAAATCATGCAAATAAAAGCAACAACAGAAATATCCCCAAAGTCCAAGTTAATCAAGTCCTTGGATTAGAGAAAAGCAGCGGGGGAAACTGTCAATCATGAAGATTGCTACCTAACTGCACCCGTATTTTAAGACCACATGAGAAACCTTTAGTAGGTAAGATACCACCTCCTTCAAAAATGTACTGATAAGAGATGCCCACAGAAAAGGGCCCTTGGGCAGCATATACCCCCTACTAAAACCTTGAACCTCCCATGATTCGCATTTCCAACACCTGGACAACAGGACCCAGAGCCAGAGCAGCTCCCAGTTACAGCTACGGTCTGCTCTAGAGCCACCTCGCCCCTAGGGACGCAGGCCTGGTCAGGACAGCCCCCCCCCCCCCCCCGAGGACCGAGAACAGATGCAGGGAGCACTGTGTCCCCGCTCTGGGTCCTTTCCCCATGTAACGTTACATTTCCAAACCCAGGTGAGTAGGACTGCCTCTCACACACACTTCACAGACGGTAGCTCGGGAAGAGAAATGCCCACGTTATTCCAACCAGGACTGAAACCCCGTTCTGTCCGTTCTGCAGCCAGCACACCCCACGTGTCTGGAGCAGTCACTAG
Source organism: Ursus arctos (assembly GCF_023065955.2). Taxonomy (NCBI): domain Eukaryota; kingdom Metazoa; phylum Chordata; class Mammalia; order Carnivora; family Ursidae; genus Ursus; species Ursus arctos. Next base: position 2,177,564 of record NW_026622919.1, read on the forward strand.
ACGAGACACTTAAGGCAGTCCCTCCAAGCACACGCCTCCCTCTGGACACCTGCCAGGGCACAGCTACACAAGAACCCAGCCCAAGGCTCTCAGGCGCCAACCAAAGCATTTTCGCAGCCTCTGAAAGCTCGGGAAGGGTTTCACGTAGCATCTGCTCTGTCATCGACCACCTCCCCACATTTTTTCCCTTCACTTCCAAAAACATGAGACCGGCAAGGTCACATTGCTGTCATCACAAAACATACTATTCCGTCAAAAAGTAAGACCAAACCCCAAGCCATCCATAGTTTGACTATGAAACACTGAGCTAAAAGTACTGTCTTTCCTTCCTCTTTGCCTGGCCACAACCTTAATGTTGGGATCCAGCAACATCTGCCCTTAAACCTCCAGCCCCAGGGCCACCTGAGAGCATCGTAAGCTATGGACCAACCTCAAGACCTGGACTGTACTAACCCCTAGTTAGCCGTCTTTAACTTGAATACAAAAGAAAGGCCATTCGCCAAAGTCACAATGCTCCAGACCCCACACCAAGAGCGGCCCTCCATCTCAGAACAGACTGGACAGACCGGGGAGTCTGGCCGGGGCATGGTGGGAGAGGCTTGCAGAACTCACGGGCCAGCCCACCCCAAGCACACTGGGCTAGAGGCGGGCGCAGGGAAGCCTGGTGGTGCACGGCCCACATGCAGCCTCCCACCTTCTGCACCAACCGGCCCCTGATGGATGCTTCCCTTCCATCAACACACCAGCTCCTGGCTCTGTTCCATGACAGTCCCCCCGTTTACAAAGATGGAGGAGATCACTTTAAACACTTCTGTGATGCAACTATACCCTAAAGGTGATTAATACTCAGTTAAATTCAATGCCGTTCTCCCAAAAGCAACTTACTGCCAGCATTCAGTGCTCAGGAAAGTTCCATTTCTTTCCAATGCTTCACATGAAATTCTAGAAAACAAAGTCTCTTCTTCTCCCAACATACCTGCTACTTCCCTTTTGTGGCTACAGTTATATTTCAGTATTCAGTTGGAAGTGGCTTCATGCTTCTGGGATTTTTGTTTCTGCCAAGCAGAGGGTACCTACATGACCAGCCCCTGGTGAAGACGATGAGTGCTGGGTCTCTATGGAGTTTCCCTGGTCAGCATGCCACACATGCCGTCCTAACTCACTCCCAGGGGAGTCAGGTGTGTCCGGGTACAGCCCTGGGAGAGGACCCTTGGAAGCCTGTGCCTGGTATCCCCTGGACCCCACCCTATGCAGCTCTTCCCTTTGTGGTTTCACTGAGGTCATCGTGGCCATGATTACGTCGGGCTAAGTCCCGGAGTCCTGGTAGTGAACCATCGGAGGAGCGGGTGGCCTTGGGAACCTCTGACCATATGTACCCTATCTGTACAACAAACACTAGTCAGCATTTCTCCCCATCATTCCCCCAACCCCTCAAGGACTACGCCAAACCCTCCCAACCACCAGCTTTCCTACAAATAGCACTGAATGGGCCAGAAGGTATCCTATTCCCCAGGCCCCTAAATTTAATGCACATTAGTACTCGATTACAAAGCAGACCTTCAATTAGATCTTACACTCTGAGAAGAACCACCATTTGCCCCAAATCCTCCTCATCCTGTGCCTTCCTCGCTCTCACAGTTTCTCAATACTTTTGGCATGACAGCAGAATAAGCCAGATTTAAAATCATTCTCCATTTATTCAACAAAGTCCACAGGTCAGACTGCCTGGATAAAAGTGAGATTATTCTTGTTGGTAGACATGTTTCTCATCATGAAAAGACACGGCATTATGGGTAACAGTTCCTACTTTTCACCAAGCTTCACGAAGAATCCCCAAACGTATAAATACGGAAAAGCACAAGGTGCAAAGTGGAACACCCCAGGAAAAGTCAGTGGTCGCCACCAACAGTGGAAAGACTAGGGAATGACAAGCCTGGGAAGCATAAAACACACTCTCAGCATGGCCCTGGCACTCAGGTCCACGTCACACAGGTGCCTGCCACATCTACGCCCCATGGCTGAACAACAAACCGCCCCACTAGGTGGGGACTCTACGGGTCGGGAATCTAGGAAGGGCCAGAGGGGGCAGCTGTCTCTGCTCTACAATGTCTGGGGCCTTGGCTGGCCAGACGCAAACGCTGCTGCTGACTTGGGCTGGAACCACCTGGAAGCTTCTTCTCTGGCACATCAGTAGGAACACTGTTGCGTGGCCTCCCCACATGGGGTTTCCGGTGGGGCTGGTCTGGGGTTCCTCATGGCTGGTGGCTTGGGTCCAAGCACGGGTGTCCCTGAGAGAACCCGATGGAAGCTGTGCTGTTTGTAGCCCCAAGACATAGAATGTCATTCCTACCACGGTCACAGCTGGCCCAGACCCAAGGCAAGGGAAAAGGGACACGGCCTCTCAATGGCAGGAGCATCATGGTGACATGGCAGGGACGGCCTGTGAGGTGGGAGCCGCTGTGTGGTCCTCTCTGGAAAATACACCCCACGAGGCTACCCTCTGGCCACACGTCACATCCTTCCACGTGCAAAATGCACCAACTCGCCCCCTGGCACCCCAAGGCCCCTTGGGATTACCACCTTGGCCTGAGACCTGGGTCTCCTCGTCTACATCACGAGCAGAGCGGGCCAGGCAGGGAGGCAGTGGGAGGCGGGGCGCCGGCGGCCAGCACCTCCGGGAGGGAGCTCCTGGGTCCGCTCTAGGTGCCACAGAAAGTAGCCCATGCCTGCCGGGGGGTGCTTTCGTCAGCCTGCTTCCTCCCCTCCGGAGCCCGGGGGTCCAGGGCCTTTTGTGCCATGCTCCCTCCGCTTCTTCCAGCCCAAGCAGACACAGCTCTCTTTACAGACTCTGTGGGCTTTGGGAGCACCATTTACAACCCACTCGGACACACAACCACACCTGCAGACAGCCGGGGCCCAGCGCCTGGCGGAGTCTCGGAGGCGCCCTGCCGCATGCACAGTGAGCGGGCCACACCCCTGGAGGCTCGCTGTCCCCCGGGCTGGAGGCCGCAGCAGGGGCCCTCCCAGGCCAGCCTGGCCCTGCCACCCGCCCATGGCCCTCTCTTCATCTGAGGACCCTTCGCCTGGAGACGAGGCTGGGAATGAGGAGGGGGTTTCCGTCTGAGCCCAGCAAGCTCTGTCTCCTCACGCTGAAGAGGTTCTTCGCCTCCCTGCCTCCTCTGGAAGTCTGCTACTGACACCAAGGAGAAGCCAGGCGGCACTGTGCATATTCTGCCCGGACACCCCCGGGCCTAGGTTACCAGGTTCACTGAGGGCACTGTGTGTGCTCCCCACTTGACGAAGCACAGCGATAGGAACACCGGACTCGCCACCCACACAACAGGGACCCTTTCCCTCCGCATGCGATAACATGCTCCCTCGGCTCCTTCCAGGAGTGTTGGCCAGACTCAGCCCGTTGAGGGCTGAATCCGACCACGCCACGCATTACTCACTGTCCATCAAGACGGAGGGAGGGAGACAGCCACCGCACACTACCCCTAAGCCCTACAGCCTCCATGAGGCCCTGGGGCTTTGGTCCTCTACGTCGTCCCAAAGCCAGTGCCACAGGCTTTAGGATTTCCAGCTTCCCAGTGTGTTCAACAAACTCTCCTGCCTAGTGGTATAAGCAACCATGTAGGGTTTTTTTGTTTAAGATTTTATTTATTCATTTGACAGAGAGAGAGGGAGCGCACATATGAGCAGGGGTAGCGGCAGAGGGAGAGGGAGAAGCAGACTCCCCACTGAGCAGGGAGTCCCACGCGGGGCTCAATCCCAGGACCCTGGGATCATGACCTGAGCTGAAGGCAGACGCTTCACTGACTGAGCCCCCCAGGTGCCCCTAAAACAACCATGTTATTATGTTCACTGAGTCCGCAGGTCAAGAACCGAGAAGAGAGCCTGCAAGGACGGCCTATCTCCACTCCGCATGTCCGGGGGGGAGCCTCAGCTGCAGGCTGCGTCCCCTCTAGGGGTCTCTCCAGGTGGCCACAGGCTTTCCTTGCAGCTAGGTGGCTGCTCCAGGAACCAGTACCCCAGCACACCTGAGGGAAATTAGGACATGGTCTCAGAAGTCCCATGGCCCCCGGTCACAGTGGCAGATTAAAGGGGAGGGAACAGAGACCCCACCTTTCAACAGGCCAAGTGTCAACATCACTGGCTGTGTGGGGACAGCACAGTCCACCAGAAGCAGGAGCCAGACTTTTGTCTCTTGGTCCACGTCTAAGTCCAGTCCCTGTAGCAGAAGAGCTCATTCCAAGCAGGCCTGCACACCCCATGGCCCCGGTTTCCGTGGAGTACTCCATGAAACAGCTTCTAAACCAAGTGTGAGGGCAATAAGCAAGATGAGCTTTTCCCAGCATCCGAATGCTTCAAGGAGAGACTGCTCTACACAGAGCTCTTCTGGATTCCTGTTCTGGCTGCAGAAGCTTCCTCCATCGGTACCTCTCATTCTCCCGTTCTCTGCTCCTTGCCAGGGCTGCAGATTCCAAACACAGAAGGAACTCGTTCTGTCAGCATGATCCCTGAGCTCAAAGTTTAAAAGGACCTCCAGAAATCAAGACTAACCAAATATGGGAGAACCACCCTTTGAAAAGATAAGCAACCATGGACTCAATACTCCAAGACATCCTGATATGAAAAGGTTACTGACGGGACGCCTGGGTTGCTCAGTCGGTGAAGCGTCTGCCTTCGGCTCAGGTCATGATCTCAGGGTCCTGGGATCGAGGCTCACGTCGGGCTCCCTGCTCAGCGGGGAGTCTGCTTCTCCCTCTGCTTCTGCCCCTCCGCAACCCCCACCCGTGCTCTCTTTTGCTCTCTCTCTCGCTAGCTTGCTCTCTCTCAAATAAATAAAATCTTTTTTAAAAAATACATAAAGGCTACTGAGGATTCTCCTATCCAATCAACTGAATAGCCTTATAGTTCTTAAATTCCTCTGTAGCTCCCAGTAGGAAACAATGACCACGAAACAATACAATACCCAAAACAGTTCAATCCAGAAATCTGAATTCATTTTTCTTCCATCACTGCCTTGGTCTCTTCCGCACCCCATCCCTTCTATTGACTGAGCTGTCGAAGGCTCTGATTTCTCCTTTCTAAATGCCTCCCTATCTGAATTTCTTCATCGTGATTCCCATTTCTAATCCTATGTCCAAGGGCCATCTCCAAGGCCTGCTGCCACTTCTCTCCACGTGCCCCACTCACATTCGTCTGTAAAAACACAGCTTCTGCCTGCTCAAAATTTCCACTGTTCCCCACTGCCTTTATGAGACAGGGCCCAATTCCTCCACCTGGTCCTGCTCTACCACCCATGGTACCCACACGCAGTCATGTGGCCCCCCAGCTGTTTCATGCAAAAGCCATGCCTTGTCTCCTCTGGAAATCATGTCAACATCCTCCCTGCAACTGTGAATCCCTTCCCCTTGGCTTAGCCTCCTGGGCCCCCGTTGAGCACCACCCCCACACGGCATCACCCAGCCTTCTGCTCTGCTCCTACTGCTGAGCTCCTGGACCCGGTTTCTGCCGCAGACTCCAAGGCTCGGTCCCAAACAGCCTGACGAGTTTCTGCTGATGTGACTGCATAGGTCCCAAGATCACAAAACTATGTTTTAACCTTCTTTCAAACCCCCTCCAAAGTCAACCCAAAGAGTGCCAAACAGAAGTCAGCAATCGACAGGTATCTGCCCAGTGCTTAGACACAGCAGAGATCAGAGCTGTTCTCACTGCTCTTGTAAGTACCTCTCCCAAGGAGCCAGGGATCTGTGGCCTCCGAGCCCAGAATGAGAGCTGCTAAGACGCCAGACTCCTCACCCTCTTGTAGGAGCAAGCTGCACTGTGCTTTGAGAACATGCTCGATTCACCTGGGATGCGATGGCCAGGCTCCGTGCTGAGCCTCGGCATGCAGATTCAGCCTCACTTCAGTGACGGTCCATTTAAACAAGAGAAGGTGTTAGCACCACCAGACTCAAAACCACACAGGGCTCTTCCCTAAAGTGCTTTCTCAACAGGAGTTCCTAAATACCAACAGCATCATTGAGGATAAAGGAACAAAATTAAAAAGTCACACAATCTAAGAAATAAGCTAAACAAAATATAAGCACCGCCCTCCACCACTGAGAAGCACTACATATGGTCCCGTAACTAGCCATAAACCCGAGGTACCACATGTCCCTCCAACGCCCACAAACGTGCCGGCCCAGGAGAGGACTCCCAGCTGCTAAGGCAAAACAGACAGTTGGAGCCTAACAGTGCCTGCCGGCCTTTGAAGAATCAGGGCAAGAAAGGGAAAAGGGAAATTCAACAAGAAAACTTTATAACAGATTAGCCAAAAAGATAAACATACTTTTTTATTTATTTTTTTAATAGATAGGTCAATCCTCTATTATCGATTCCAATCCCAACTAGGAAGATGTGAGAACGAGGACAAGGTAGGAGTAAGCAGATTTCCTCAAAATGAAATGCAAACATCTACGATACAAAAGGTGAACAGAGCAGCTGCCCCACAAAACCGCGTCTGGGAGACCATGGTTTCCAGCACGCTTGTCTTCACTGCACACGTCCAAGCTAACAAAGCCCTTCCGACCCGACACAGCACGGACGCTCAAACGAGTCTCTCCAGCCCTGAGTTTTAAATGGAAATAAAATGAAAACTCTAACAAGCAGAAAAGTTATCAAGACTTAAGCTGGTATCAGCCCAGAAGATAAGTGAAGATTCCAGTGATACTGGAGGAAAGTTCCCAGCAATATCCCCCCACAATGCTGCACCCCTAACCAGCAGGGCAGCTGGTTGATGGCCAAAGCCCTCACGAGAAAAACCCACAGAGCTTGGTGAAAGATACCGGTGAACACACCAAAACCACACCCATATCCCACACACCTCATCCACAGGGGCCACACGTACTCACAAACACTTCTGCCAGGAGGCCGCCGCTGCCTCGGCAGCCCGCCGTACCCCCACGTCCTCTCAAGGGACCCCTGTTACCGCAGGGGTCCAGGCCTCCATTTGTTGTGCTCTTTGCTTTTCTTCCTGTCTCATAAAACTAGATGTGTAAGAAAAAGCTGGGGGCTAGTATAAGGGTTCATTTCTTTTTACAGAATCAGAAAATCCATCCGAATCCCACTGTCACACTACAGCAGGAACCCCAAATCAGCCCACTTAGTGGGTTTTTTTAAAGTTTTCGAATTCTAGCATCCTTCCCCTAATCGGAGCAATTTTAGCCTATACTAACTTCAAAGGCAGAAAGACAAAGCCAACTTCCACCTTATTTCATTTTAAAAACATAAAATAAATAAATATCTCTATATCTGTTTATCTATATCTAATATGAATGAATGAACAGGAAAACAAAGAGTCATGATGTTGAACTCTTCTGCCTGTTCCAATAGAATAGCTTTGGGGGAAAAGTTAATGTCTCAGAGACAGAACTGCGTGCTTGGGTACAACACCGGTTGCTAGCCGAGCCACCAGCTCATCCAGCTGAGAAACGAAGTACAGAAATGCGCACAAAGGAATTCACGAGCGAGTCACATCCTTCCCCTTCCTCTGACTCTGAGGCCCACGCCAGCATGGCAGGCGTTTCCTGAGCTCTTCCCGAAAGTTCTCAGAACCTCCCATCTCTAACTTCTGAAATGTACTTAAGCCAACACCGAAAAGGGACGGTTGTCACGAGAACAGATGTTGCCGAGTTTTATCTATGAGCACTTCACGGGAAGAAATCCCACTCAGCAACCGGCAATTTACCGCGGCACCAAGCGCAACCACTGCTCATTAACATTCGCCACACTTGAGAAATAAAGACGAGAAGAGCCACCCTGTGATGGATATTTTTAATTAAAATGTTCAATTTTCAGTAAAGGCTGGATCTCTGCTGATTTGTCAAGGTTTCACTCTTGTGCTGTGCTCACGGCCCTCAGACAAGCTCTCACACACACAGAGGGCACAGTGCTCTTCTGATTCAGGCAGCAGAAGGAAAACACTGCACATGTATTGCTCCTGTGCTGGGTTCACAAGGCCAGGGAGCTTGGTTTTGCCCGACTGCAAGCACTTTGTGAAAACGTTCGATTGCGAGAACACTAACACAGAAAGGTGTGTCCTGTGATGGTAGGAAATGCTAGTGTCAAATTGAGAAGCCAAAACTCACCTCCTACGTTCAAAGAGCTGAAAGATCACTAAATAAATATCATCTTCGTGTCTGTAAACCACCAATTCTCAAACTTTCTGGTCTCGGAACCCCTTTATACTTCTAAAAATTATAGAGGATCTCAAAGAGTTTTTGCCAATTAAAACTACCAATGTGATCATGTTGCAAGTTAAAACTGAGGGGGGCTTTTCAGTTTCATTAATTCTTTTAAAATTAATAATTATAAACCCATTACATATTAACATAAATGATATGTTTTTGTTAAAAAAAAAAAACACTATCTTTCCAACAAGGAGACTTTAATGAGAAGAGCAGCAAGGTTTCTTATTTTCTCAAATGGCTTCAGTGTCTGACTTACTGGGCATCGGCGGGATTCTACTGGCGTGTGTATTCGCTCTGTGGCAACAAGCTCTTCTGACTGAAGTATACGAAGCGAAAAAAGCCTCACGCCAACCTGTAGTTACAGCTCTACAATCTGCGAATCCTTGTCAATATTTTTTGATATTACACCAAAACTCAACCAGTGGTGTGTCCTCAAAGGTTATTTGCAGTGTAGAATCTGAAACCATTTTAGGACCGTTTTCACCCTGTTACGCTGCCATCTGGTGTTCCATCATGTGCTTTCAGGGGCTCGTGGCCCGCACGTGATTTTGTGACACTGCACCCTGGTCATCGAGAGGAAAAGACTGTTCGCCGAGTTATGCAGACCTCACGAACGCTGATGTACCTCCTGCTGAGACATCAAACAACCATGTGCATCGATGTCACCATTGGTGTCATCAGCAACTGCTGTGGACAGTAAGAACGGGCTCCATAACCGCTATCAAGAGCAAGAGAGCAAGCTCTACACACCGTGACGAGACAGGACAATTTAAACGTTTGGTCACTAAACTATTTAGCCTATTAGATAAAATGTCAAATTCCTAGAAAAACACAGCTCACTAAAACAAACTCACAAAGGCATCAAAACATGGACATTTCCATAACCATTTAAGAAACAAATCATAGGGGCGCCTGGGTGGCACAGTGGTTAAGCGTCTGCCTTCGGCTCAAGGCGTGATCCCGGTGTTACGGGATCGAGCCCCACATCAGGCTCCTCTGTTATGAGCCTGCTTCTTCCTCTCCCACTCCCCCTGCTTGTGTTCCCTCTCTCGCTGGCTGTCTCTATCTCTGTCGAATAAATAAATAAAATCTTTAAAAAAAAAAAAAAAAAGAAAGAAACAAATCATAATCAAGAACTGGACCACATGGGGGCACCTGGGTGGCGCAGTCGTTAAGCGTCTGCCTTTGGCTCAGGGCGTGATCCCGGCGTTACGGGATCAAGCCCCACATCAGGCTCCTCTGCTAGGAGCCTGCTTCTTCCTCTCCCACTCCCCCTGCTTGTGTTCCCTCTCTCGCTGGCTGTCTCTATCTCTGTCAAATAAATAAATAAATAAATAAATAAATAAATAAATAAATAAATCCTTAAAAAAAAAAAGTCACTGGGATTCATTCTGACTTGGGCACTTTAAAAAAAAAAAAAAAAAAGAACTGGACCACAGAGATAACTCCAGACCCTCATGAATAAATGGAAAGTTCTACAAATCTTACTGAAAGCCAGTGAATAAAAAAATAAAATAAAAAATGTTCCCCATTCATATGTTTTATGCTAGCATAACCTTGGTATTAAAACTCAACAAAAAAAAGTACAAGGAAAAAAATATATACAGGTTATTCTCATTAAGAACACAGATTTTTTAAAAAATCATAAGCAAACCACAAACCTAGCAATGCATAAAAAGCGTAGGACATGATGCCCATGTTGGGTTTAACTGAAATATAAGATAGGTTTCATCGTGAAAAACAGTGGGGGGGTGTGCACACATGCACACTTCACCACATGACAAAAGAGAAAAACATAATCGTCTCAGTAGTTGCAGAGTAAGTATTTAATAAAATTCAATGGCCATTCATTATAAAAACAACTCTTCAGCAAGAAAAGGAAAATTCCTTAATCTGATAAAAAATTATAGCAAAAATCATATTTAATAGTTAAAGGCTAAAAGCTCCCTCTGTGAGATGAAAGCAAACTGACAACGTCCCCCACTTCTAAACTCAACACCCGTCCTGGTTAGGGGAGTACAGTTAAAAACAGAAAAAGAAAACCATAAGGATTGGAACAGAAAAAACAAATCTGTCATTACTTGCAGAAAACTATGACTTTGTTTACAGAGATCCAGAAGAACATGTGGATAAATATTAAATAAGAGTGTTCAGCAAGGCTGCTGGATACTAAATCAATATATAAAATCAACTGCATTCCTGTGAACCAGAACAATATAAAATGTCTAAGATACCATCCAAATAGCATTTGAAAATTCAAATATCTGGGAATAAATTCAACAAAAGTCACAAAAGACTTCTACATGGACAATTAGAAAACTTAATATTGAAATATGTCAATTTTCTGCTCAAATGATCTATGGTCCTACAGATTCGATTAAACCACAATCAAAATCACAACAGGTCCCAGGGCACCTGGGTGGCTCAGTTGGTTGAGTGTCCGATTCTTGGTTTCAGCTCAGGTCATGCTCTCCTGGGTCGCAAGATCGAGCCCTGCGTTGAGCTCCACACCCAGCATAGAGTCTGCTTGAGAGTCTCTCCCTCCGCCCCTCCCCCCACTACCACACACCAGCAAACACGCAAGCTCTCTCTCTCTAAAATAAATAAATAAATCTTTTTAAAAAATTCCAACAGGTCCTTTCTCTCCTTCTGTGGAATTTGACCAACTGATTCTAAGATTTATATGGAAACGTAAAGGGACAAGACACTCTTGGCAAGGATCAAGATGGGACTATTTGCTTTTTCAGACTACATGAAGCCACATGGGGGCGGGGTGAGAAATGCTGGCACAGAAACAAACAAATCCCCGAACAGCACAAGAGGAGCCAGAATCAGACCCAAACGAAGACAACACTGCTGAGAAGTAACAATAGTCCTTAGCAATAAAAAATGCTGGGACATTCTCATATATTCACATGAAACAAAATGAAACTGGGCCCTACCTCACACCATATATAAAAACCAAGGCAAAGTAGGCAACAGTGTGATTATATACTTGATTATCCAAGCTGCACACTTTAGAGAGTGAGAAAGGATGCCAGGAATAATTATGAGAGGACAGCAGGTACAAACCAAGAGTGCCCTAAGCACTCTAGGACTTAGATTACTCTAGTTATGAATCGAAATACGAACAGCAAACAATAAAGCTTTAGTATACATTATAGGACAAAGTCTTGACCTCAGGGTAGATAAAGACAAACACAAGCATGAGCCACGGGGGAAATAATTATACATTCAACTACAATATAACTAAGTATTTCTGTTTATACAAAGAGTCCATAAAGAGATTAAAAACTCACACCACAAACAAAAAAACAAAAAACCTCACATCACAGAGTAGGAAAAGAAATGTGTTATTCATCAAACACATTTAAAAAGGACTTAATCGGGGTGCCTGGGTGGTACAGTTAAGTGTCCGACTCTTGGTTTCAGCTCAGGTCATGATCTCAGGGTCCTGGGATCGAGCCCTGCCTTGGGTTCCACCCTCGGTATGGAGTCTGCTTGAGATTCTCTCTCTCTCTCTCCCTCTGCCCCTCCCACTCATGCTGTCTCTGTGTCTCTCTCCCTCTCTCTCTTTTAAAATAAATAAAATCTTTTTAAACATTAAAAAAAAAACAAAAAGGACTTAATCTACAACCATACAAAGAACGCCTACAAATCAGTAAGAAATAACCTGACAGAAAAATGGGCAAAAACCCCAAATAGCCAATGTCACAAAGAGGCTAACGGCCAGTAAGTCTATGAAAAGGGATTCAATTTCATTAGCCATGAAAGAAATGAAAATAAAACTCACAATAAAAGACAAGCCAACAAGAACGTCCAAGTGAAAACAACAGTGTTGGCCAGAATAGAGCAACCAGAACGCGCACATCCCGACGGCAGAATGAACAATCCCCCTGAAAGGCCATCTGGCAGAATCGTCTGGAACCGAACGTGTGTATACCCTAGCAGCCTGCCATTCCACCCCGGGCAGCTACCTCCCCCTGAAAAAAGTCCACACACACGCTAACCTAAAGACACACAGAAAAATGTTTATAGCGGCCCTGCTCTTAATATACAAGACCCGCATCAACCTAAGTATTTCAGCAACTGTGGGACGGACGCGCAAACCGCAGCCCACCCGGCGCTGCGCACACCCAGCAACAGGATGAGTGAGCTGTTCTGCCGCTACTCCGTGCGGGGCTCCGGCGCCCGGCTGCCAACGGCGCCCGCCGCGCTTTCCGGGCATTCATCTCACTCGGGATCTGTTTCAAGTGCCTTTCTGTACAGAGAGCACATTTTTGAAAACTTACAAGGGTTAAACAAAACACAGATGAAGCGGTACACAACTGGCTCATGTTTTTACAGCCAAGTAACATTTTCTGAAGGCCGGGGATGACACATCTGTGCTCTAATGGGGGAAGGAGGACTTTCTCACCATCGAGAACGTTAGCATCTCGTCGGAGGAATGTGAACAACTGTAATACGCAGCATAAAGTGAGAAGGCCCACAAGAAACATGAAACTTAGCAGAGGAAAATCAGACGTTTGAGCTAGACCTTAAAAGAGCTGGAAGTGTCTGGGCACTCGACTTTGGGACAGACCTTTCCGCTGTTGCCCGAGCCTGGCCTGTGTGAAAGGGGGTCAGACGTCACCTCAGGGCTGCTCTCCTGTACCCACCCACGGGCCCTTGAGGCCAGTGGAGACAGGGACCTCTCAAAAAGCAGACACAGCAGTTTGAGCACAATGACTGATGGACCCTCTAGAAACACAGAGGAGGGCCCATATACTGCACCTGCCCAAACCTTTCTACTGTTCTTTCTCCTTTTAGTTCTTAAATTCTTACTTTCTCAAAAAGGAAACTTGGGTGCAGACTTTTGGCCGTAAAGAAAGTGGCATGAAAACAGACATGAACGTCTTGGAAGGTAACTCTTCCCCATTTGTCACCTGTGATCGTGACGTGGGTACCACAGACGGCAGCACCAGGCAGGTTAGAAGGCATCCAACCAGTTCCACGAGTCTCAATTCAGCAAAATCTATGACAACTCGAGCACGGATTTTTGTCTCCCAGGCTCAATTTCAGAGAAAAATAGGCCTGTATAAAACTAGCATCTGCGGGGCAGAGCAGGATGGGCTGAAGCAGGACCTAACGTATGACTTCCCACTTGAACTAAACAATTAAATTTGTGCCAGCACCTACGGATTGATGCCCTCGCAGATTCTCGGCATCCTGCCTCTCGGCCCCTCCATCTGCCCGGCTGCTCAGCACCTCTGACAAGCTGCAAACAACACTATGACGTATATGCTGGAGATGTGAGTTTGCAACCACGACCGAGAACGGGGGGCTCCACACACTTCAGAACGATGGATGATGCACTGGACGGAAGGCTTCTGCACAGACCTGCCTCTAAGGCCAGACGGAAAAAGGCAGAGTTAGGATGGGTATTATTCATAAATACTGACTGCTCAAACCTCCAGTCACTACAGGATTTGATTAACAGGTGTTCAGATATTTTAAAACCTAATCCAAAAATAATTTCTAGATTAAGTAAATCTCCAGGTTCCTCTTCACAATTATGTATCATAAAATATCTTATTTCTAAACTGTATGCACATAGCCCTAAATAAAATTCACTTTGAGAACACCACTGTCCTTAAACTATGTAATTCTGCAAGGTGCATTCACTTGGGCGTCAGGAGCCACGCGCACAAACGATGTCACAGCACCCCCGCAGGTGTGCCGCGGTGCCAGCCCTCTGCTCTGGACGCTTCAGAATGCGAAGGGAAAAATAGTACACTAGAGCCCTGGAACAGTAACAAGACACTATAAAACTAAGAACAGTCTTACATAATTGGGTCTAATTCAATTTCCAATTGACCCCCTTACCCAGCTTCCATAACTATTCACACGAAAGCAAATTCTCATTCTGTTTTAGGAAAGCGTCAAGGAGCTGGGAGAAAGAATACAAAATGCAACGAAGCCAGCTCATGCTCCTTCTATATTTTACGAATTGGTATAAATAATATGTGGCTCATTTTAAATGTTTGAACTTTGGTAGCTTCTTGTCAGTAAATATTCAACACATCTGAGATCATTTATTTTAATAAAGTTTCATGACTCACCAGCTACCAAAGACTTGATTTAATTCAAAGTTCAAAACATAATTCCCGTTTTCTCATGATAAAAAAATCTTTCTGAATAAATAATAGATCAAAGCGGCGTCACAGTGATGGCATCGACATCCCCACACCCTGCAGCCAGTGGTCCTCGGAAAAGGGGGAAGTCATGAGGAAACGGAGAAGGGGGGCGGACAGAAAACAAGACTTGATTTGTCACTTGTGTCCCCGTGCTCAGGACAGGGACGCCAGGAAGAAAACGCACACTCCCGCCGGACTCGCGGCGTACGCTGTTAGACGGGGTCCTGAGGAGGGCCCCTGGCTCCACGTGGGCAGGAGACCCACAGTGCTTTTCCCACAAGGACCCCACTCGTCTTGAAAGGCAGTTCTTTATGAGTCACCCCATAACATTCAAGTGTTTACGTTTTTACATATTTTTTTCTAGTTCCCATGAGTTCTGACCTTAAAAGCTCAAAGAAAAATGCAGCGCTCCACAACGCTTCTCAGAACCCCCAGGTGACTAGTTTCTCTGTAGCTCTCAGTAAAATCCCAAACAACAAAAAATAAAGTTCATTAAAGTGTAATTCAGGATGCTAATTTATTCCCCTTTATAACTCAGAAAGAACACGGCATTCAGGACAAAAAAAGTTAAAGATGTAAAAATGTGGGTCTGCCTGGACCCCTCCAACCTGGCACAAACGCATGGCCTCCAGCTGGCCTCCCCTGCAGGCCCGGCGGCTACAAGAGCCTAACTCTCTGCAGAAAGACCCCCGTGATGGCTCATTTGATGCGTCTACTTAGCCGGGCCACAGCACGCACACGTGTGGTCCAGCGTCATTCTGGGAGGGTGCTTCTGGGTAAGATCAACATGTCGAATGGACTGAGTGCCCTCTGTAGCGCAGTGGGCCTCATCCAACCAGCTGAAGGCCTGACTACAACACTGACCTCCCCAAACAGCAGACAAGCTCTGGGCTTGAATCACACTGGTCCCTGGGTCCCCAGCCTGCTGGCCCGCCCCAAGGATTTGGACCGCCCAGCCTCCGCCATGACGTGAGCCTATCCACACAGAGCCTACCGGTTCTACTTCTCTGGAGAACCTCGACTTATGCACCCCCACCCCCCAAGGAATCAGGGCCGTGTTGCAGAGGCGTTGTGAGTAAAAGGATTGGAACCACACACTATCCACTGGTCTCAGAGTCAGCAGGCAACTGTGCCCAGCCATGAAGGTCCGAGAGGTCAGAGGAAATAGAAAAGAGTGAGCAACACGTCCTCAGAACTAAGAAACCGTCCTCTCCGGCCCCTCCCTTCAATGAGATGGATGCCCAGGCAAATATCTAAGCCTCTGCACAACACGAATCAAAAGAGGACAAATCAAATGTCCTCTGCGTGCCCGTGCCCAGGGAGGAAATCGTGTGGGCGCGAATGTCATTGGGAGAGCCAATCACGACACCTTGGTCTCTGTTACAGGGTCTCTTTCCTCGGAGGGACACCTAATTACTCCCCTGCGTCACTTCGCTTCAGACCCAGGCAGCCCATACGAGCAGTGTGGTCACAGACGAAGGTTCTGAAGGACGGGGAGGCCCACAGGCCCCCACGCACACAGCGATGGAGCCCAGCGACGGGGCCCCGACGGCTCGGCCATGAAGACTCCTCCCGGGCACCACATGGGACGGGCGCAGAAAGAGGCAGCGGGCTCGGACAATCAGTTGTTTTATTGACAGAACTTCTTATAGGCATTGAAAGTATATGTGAAGCTGAAAATTCTGATCAATTTTCTAATAAAAAGGGCCCAGATTTAAAACAACCCGCCTGCCCTGCTGCCGTCTTCCCGATCAATGCGTGTGTCAGCGATGCGTGCACATGTGTGCACTCAGAGGCGCAGAGTCACACGGCATGGAGCTACGGGGACACTGCATCCACACAGCGTCCTCCTGGGACAGACCAGCACGGCCTCTCTAGACCCTCCCATCAGCCACGGGAAACAGGCATCAATACCCCACTTGTGGGGAAACGAGTCTCCAGGCGATGAAAGAATCAATCACTGAGGCCACAAAGCCGGAACAAGCCGACTGTGCTCCACACTCAGATCCCCCCAGCGACCCTTCTTCACCACGTGAAGCATCCTCCCAGCGACATAGAAACCCTCACGTGCCCAGCCAGCCAAATACTCCCGGAACCTTTCCAACACAAGTGAGATGACTGGGTAACGATTCGGCCGTGAAGAGGGTCGGCGACAGTACTGGGAAGGAGGCAGCCAGACCCACCAGCGGGTGTGTAAAAGCGTCAGACCTGCAGGAATCAGACCTTCTGTCTTCTGGGTTCTGACACTGCCACCACTGCCCCTCGCAGGCTTCGCCGATTCCCGCAGTCAACAACGGCCCTTGAAATGCCAACCAAACCGCATAGCCTCGGAGCCCACACCCTCAGCGACCTCCACTGGGCTCTTCCACTCTGCGCTGCTATCCCCTGCCCTAATCGCCCCAAGGCCCGGCACCTGACGGACAACGGGGCCGCCCCAGGGCCCCAGAGCCTGCTGAGGTTACTCAAACCAGCCAACCCTACAGCTGCTTACCCGGCCTGCCTACCTCCCCCTAAAGAAACCACCGTGCCCCCCCAACCTCTGCCTCCTGGCCCCCAGGGCTCCCCCACGTGGCTCCCGGGGCAGGGCTTGCCCCCTTCCCTTGGGAACTGTGAGTAACAAAATGACCTTTTCAATGGTTATCATCTCCTGATCTGCTGGCCTGACTGCACCTTAAATTTTCTACCAACACTACTTTAAAACACACTCCTGAGCAGCAATTTTGCAAACTACGTCAGTATCCCTTAATATGCTCATATCCAGGTACGCATGACTTCTAGAAACCTAAACTAGAAAAACAACCAGAAACGGGGACAAGGGGTGCCTGGGTGGCACAGTCATTAAGCGTCTGCCTTCGGCTCAGGGCGTGATCCCGGTGATCTGGCATCGAGCCCCACATCAGGCTCCTCCACTGGGAGCCTGCTTCTTCCTCTCCCACTCCCCCTGCCTGTGTTCCCTCTCTCGCTGGCTGTCTCTGTCAAATAAATAAATAAATAAATAAAATCTTTAAAAAAAAAAAAAAAAGAAAGAAAGAAACGGGGACAAAGATTTACATACAAAGATCCTCATCGTAACATTACTTACCTTGTTGAAAAGTCAGAAAGAGCCTCAATATCTAACAGTAGAAAGGTGCTTATAAGAAGTATAGGTACATCCCAGTAACTGTAAACTTTAATACCAAGTAACCTTAAGTTACTACGAAACCAGCAAAAATCAAATTTTTAAAGAATGTGTAAATGATATGGGTAATACACACACCTTGATGTTAAGTGAAAAAAAGCAGGATATAAAACGGTCTCTAGAATATGATCTCAATTCTTGGGTAACATGTGCCTGTGATTCCAGAGAAATTCTCCTGGAAAAGGAAATAAAACCAGGAAACACAGCCTGCCCTTAAGGACGCTACGTGCACATCAAATGATCGATTCTACCCTAAACGTTTGCAAGTCGACTACTTTAAAATCCTGGTTATCCTTCTAAAATACAGAAAATATCCTTCCAAAATAGCCAATTACAGATGCAAAGCTGTGGGTTCTCTTCCCGGGGGAAGATACAATCTTGGAATGAACAACCATGGACAGAAATAGATTGACAACCTAAGAACTTTGCACAAGTGTACTGAGATGCTCCTGATTCTAGTAACACGGTTTACAACAAAGCTTGAACATGGATTACAGATCTCTTCAAAATATCTTAATTTTCTCTGTTACCTGGAAACAACAACTCACAGGCAAGGCCAGCAGGCTCACTACTGTGTCCTCATGCGGGGTTGGGCTCTGACCACCCCACCTTTGGAGAAAAGGCTAGATCTTCTCCCCCCCCAACCCCAGCACCCTGTCCATGGTGACCATGTGCTTCCCGGGCTCTGGTCAGTTCCAGAAGCCCCTCGTTTGGGCAAGGCTACACAGGCTCTTCACAATTACCCAAGATTCTACATATGAATAACAACACCTGCAGAACGAGACGGAGAAAGGCCGGCTCCTTGTTTACAAAGCTAAAGCTACCAGTGGGTGGGTGGGTGTGTGGCATGGGCCCAAGCTGCTGCCTCCTGGCCTCTGCCTCGGGATGCAGACACCAGGGCTGCCAGCCCCGCTCCTTCCCCGGGGGCTTTCTCGGAGTTCCGCCATTGGGAACACCAGAGGGAGATGACAAGGTGACAGGAGGAAGCCCGAGTCCTTCTGCTTGCACCCCCCAGGACCCGCCTCACGGCACGCCAGCAAAGGAGCCAGCATCCTGCATCCCTACCTCAGTGGCCTGAGCCCCAGCTCCTGGGCCCCTCCTCGAATCCTCTAAATTTGAATAACTCCATCCCTTCTCTCTGTCCGCCAGCTCTGGGGTGCTGGCCGCCTCCTGCAATGAATACCTCCAGGCACCCTGTGTGCTCTTTCGGCCCCTCTGAAACCAACTCCTGACGGAAACCCCCTCTGTCGCAATGCCCAGGACATGCTCCCGTTTCTGTACCGGATCCTGACTGATACACCTTCAGCTCAAAGAGAAAGCGCCCATACAGCCATGTGAGAGCTGCAGAAACCATGGAGAGTCCTGAGGTCTGTCCTGTCACCCCAATCCGAACCCAGGACTGGAGGATGACCCCTCTCTTTCCCCAGCTCACCCCGCCACTTGGGAGAGAGTCAGGCCGGAGTTCAGGACCTTGTGCCAATCACTCCACCGCTTGCCCCCTCAACGCCCTCCTCTGTAAACTCAGGATAAAAGCAGTGTCAGCACCATAGGACACTGACAACTACGACGGCATCGCCCCACCCCCACTGTCCACAAAGACTCTGCTCCAGGCCGCACAGCCCAACCCTGACTGAACCTCCTCTGCTGACACCGCTTTGATCCCCCACAGTCCTGGCCGCACACCGTGAATAAATTCGAAATTATGGACATTCCTTCTAAAGATAAAGCTTATTTTTAAAAAAAGCTCATAAACAGGAAGACTATCCCCTCCCTCATTCTGGGCACTGCACTTTATTAATGCAGCCAAAAGATGACACTCAAGCTTGAATCCGTTTGTTTTTGGCAGCACAAAGTCACGTCTTGCCTTCAGTACCTAAAACACCAATATATGTTTTCAGAGGCATGAAAGGTGTTCAAACTGACAGTCTTGTCATTAAGTGAACATCTCCCCAATGATGAATAAAACGCCCTCCGCGTTTTAGGGGCTTGCCTCGCCCTTCCGGGCGGGCTCTGGCTCCAGCGCCTCCCGAGAGCGGCTGCAGAGGCAGCTGTGATTCTGAAACAGACGTAGGAAAGTATAGCCCCAGCACACAGGCCGCTGGGCCTGCACGCCGGCTCTGCCTCTACCAGCCACGTGGTCCACAGCAAGTCCCCTTCCTGCTCCAGACCTCATGTGCCTCAACCATAAAATGGGTACCCACCTCATTGGGTTTTTGGGAGGAGAGGACTTAATATATATAAAGCACTTGAACTGTGCCTGGCACACAGTAGTGCACAGAAACGTTAGCTCCTCTTACCTAGAAAGAGAGCTACCAACAACAATGCCACTCCCACTGACATTTGGACAAGTTTTCTCACATGAAGCTCCTGGACAAAGTT
Organism: Ursus arctos; assembly: GCF_023065955.2. Taxonomy (NCBI): domain Eukaryota; kingdom Metazoa; phylum Chordata; class Mammalia; order Carnivora; family Ursidae; genus Ursus; species Ursus arctos. Next base: position 2,197,534 of record NW_026622919.1, read on the forward strand.
TAAAAAGTGAGACAGGGTGCTTGCTGCATGATTATACTGGAACCAAGGGACTTCCTGATGACATAATTCCCTGGTCACATCTCACACTATGCTCTTACCTGTGATTTGATGAAAGGTTCAGAATGTCCACTCATCCAATTCTTTTTTTTTTTAGATTTATTTATTTACTTGAGAGAGACAGAGTGCATGAGCTCAGGGGGAGGGGCAGAAGGAAAGGGAGAGAGAAGAGCAGACTTCCTGCTGAGGACGGAGCCCGATGCATGGCTGGATCTCAGCACCCTGAGGTCACGACCTGAGCCAAAATCAAGAATCAGACGCTCAACACTCAACCACCTGAGCCCGCCAGGCGCCCCCGCTCGTCCAGTTCTTGAATGGCATGGATGGAATGGACGGTGAGTAGGCTGGCTACAAGAACCAGGAGTCAAAAAAGATCAGAGAAAGCAACCAAATCTAATGAGATGAAACTGAAGATTAAGTCCTTGGTTCTGCCCTAGCAGAAATCACCCTTGCGGCCAGGCCGGGGTGGGACCCGTGTGCATGCTTAAGGAGTTCTTCCATGGAAAACACACCCTGAATCAACAGCAGGACAGGACTTCCAAGGCAGACGGATGGGCTCTGGGCTGCTTCGAGAGAAATGTCTACATCCAGGATGAAGGGGTGACAGCCACCTCCATGTACTGTTCAACCAGGCAACGATACGAGGAGTGCGGCATTCAGTTCTGATCGCCGTAGCCACAGATGACTTAAAAACAACTTCACAGTAATGCCGATTACCAAAGAGAAACCAGAACTATCGCCGTTCATATATTTGTATTGTATTCTCATTTTCTCTACATCACACAATACAGGCAGCATTAGACCCAACTTCTTCTCACTTAGTCATTTGTGAGCATTTTCCTATGTCATTAAAAGTAAAACAAAATACTTTTTTGTAACTAGGAAAAGTTATTTTCACCTTTCAACTGATCTTTCCAGTCACTGGTTAGAGTAAGATAATGGCAAGCAGATATAATGCGTATTAAAGAAAAATACATTTATTCAAGTTAGTGATTAAACGAAGAGCTTTTGGTATGGATTAGAATAACCTAAAAAATGCGCTTCAATTGGAAAAGTAGCTCAAATCTGATTAGTACAAAACTGAAATGATCTAGGGGTGTGTGGAAGTCCAGTGAAGGCCTACCAAAGCGCCCGCCCACAGGAAGCCTGGTGTGCTCTCCCAGACGCCCTGCCTGCCGAAGCACACACCCACACACACGTTCGCGCACACACGCACAATTTAAGTGACGCAAAACACATTCTTCCCGTTTGCTGTCTTCAACTTCAGGACTTAGAGCAAATACACAGATCAGCTTCATAGGCCATCCCTGTTCTAAAATAAGCAAACCTCACAGCAATATTCTGAGGCTGACATTATGTCCGTTTCACAGATGAAAAACTGAGGCTCGGGCAAGCATGCACAGCTCATCATGTAGCAGATGAGCTACCTCGGCCCAGGCCACCGTGACTCCGTATCCTAACACCGCCCTTACCGAGGGACAGAGCTAGGAGCAGGGCAACAGGGGCCAAAAAGGCCCATACCTCAAAATACTTAGTACGTATTTCTACTAAGACCTGGCCAGAATTCCTACGGTAAAACCACGTGAATGAATATGCACTCACGTGTTAGTGTGAGTGTCTGTTCCACGGCCATGAGTGTATGGGCGGACGTGAACGGGCTTCCGTCACACTGGTCACACAGGGCAGGCCCAGGGCGAGTGTGAGAGGACCGCTGTCTGCGCTCCCGCCGCGTGGCTGCAAAGGGGCTGCCGGAGAAAGCGGCATCATACAGCGGCAGGAGCTCGCTGCTGCCCCAGGAAGAAAACACGTTTCATCCAAAAATGGACAGAGCAATACTTTTGCATTGCAAACTCGGACAGGAGTACCTCGTCATGAATCCACGGATTCTAGCTAAGTAAGGAGTCCCCGCCCCTGAAAGAAAACGTGGAAGAAAAAGTGTAGTAGTGACAAAGTGTGGGAAACTGCGCACCCGCTCCAGGCCGACCGGGCAGGGGCAGCAGAAGGCAGAGGCGTGCACACGGGGGCTGCGGACCAGCCACCCCACGCTCACGCCCCCAGAGACCTGCCTTCTGGGGTCTGTACTAATGAAATAATTCATTACACGGGGGGGAAGGGATCCACACGAGACAAAACCCAAATACCCAAGAACAGGCAAATAAACTACATACTAACACAGAACCACTAAAAATTAGCAAAAAGAATACTTAGCATTATGAAAAAACGAGCACATGATAAGGTAAACACGATATGGTAGGAAGATAAAACACAGAACTGTATGGACATCATTACGACAACAATGTGATCATATAGGCACATATCTTGAAAAACGAATTCAAATCGCTGCTGGTATTCTTTCATGATCCCACTGGTTTTTCAAATCCATGATACTACTTTCTTCTTTTTTTTTTTTTTAATTTTTTATTTATTTATTTGACAGAGATAGAGACAGCCAGCGAGAGAGGGAACACAAGCAGGGGGAGTGGGAGAGGAAGAAGCAGGCTCATAGCAGAAGAGACTGATGTGGGGCTCGATCCCATAATGCCGGGATCACGCCCTGAGCCGAAGGCAGACGCTTAACCGCTGTGCCACCCAGGCGCCCCAATACTACTTTCTTCTATTAAGTTTTTTTTTTTAAGGTAAAAAGAGCAAAACAGCAAACCATGAAAGGAAGGTAATTAATGCTGCAGGGCAGAGAGAAGTACTAAATGCCATGGATCAGAGGACGAGGAGGGGACAGGGATCCAGGAAGACTGAGCATCTGAAACACACGGGGAAGACGGTGTGGCCTCCCCCGGGGCTGGGGGGCAGATACTCTTCCTCCTGGGATCAAATCTGTGTGTGCTTTGCCATTTCAAGGCTGTGTGTGTGTGCGTGTGTGTGTGGGTGTGTCTGTGTCAACAGTCACTGACTCTGTCACGTTTTGTCACACGGAGTTATAAATCTGTGCAAATGGGGCGCCTGAGTGGCTCAGTCAGGGAAGTGTCTGCCTTCAGCTCAGGTCATGATCTCAGGGTCCTGGGATCAAGTCCCACCTCGGGCTCCCTGCTCAGCGGGAAGCCTGTCCCTCCCTCCCCCACCGTTCGTGCTCTCTTTCTCAAATAAATGAATAAAATCTTCAAAGAAGGGGTGCCTGGGTGGCACAGCGGTTAAGCGTCTGCCTTCGGCTCAGGGCGTGATTCCGGCGTTCTGGGATCGAGCCCCACATCAGGCTCCTCCGCTGTGAGCCTGCTTCTTCCTCTCCCACTCCCCCTGCTTGTGTTCCCTCTCTCGCTGGCTATCTCTATCTCTGTCCAATAAATAAATAAACTCTTTAAAAAAAAAAATCTTCAAAGAAAAGAAAGAAAAAATGAATCTGTGCAAATAACCTGGAATAAAAACACTGCAACACACACACACACACACACAATAGCCATTTAAAAACTGAAACTACTTATATTCAAATTAATGCTCTATAAATTTTGAAATCTGATATTTTATTAACCTCATTTTAATTCACTAACTCAGTAAATTTAGCTTTTTTGTACTTTAATTTAGTAAAGGACTACTTCATATGTTTTACTGTTAATGCTTAATTTGTGATCTCTCTCCTCTCTTATCTGTGTCTTCGCTGAACTCTTTGTATCACTTGTTTGATTAGTAAATGACAAAGAAAGGGGCCCAAAAGCACTGGGCATATTTACTAGGAGTGCAGGAAACAAGTGAGCAGAGGAGGACCTGCACATCCCGGGGGATAAGGGCCAGGCTCCCCAGGCCCGGCCTTCTAACGCTGAGCAGCAGGGCCGGTGGCAAGCAAGGAGGGGACCACCGGGGGCAAACATTTTGCTCTCTTTTGATAAGCAATCTCCTTAAAAGCGTTGAGAAGCTGTCAAGATAGTAAGAAACTGCAAGATCAAAATCGAAGAGACAGCAGGCAGCAGCAGACCAGAGGGGATGCAGGTGAGGGGAAGGGAAGTCAAGGAGCCCAGGCAGCCCAGAGCAAGAAGACTGCGCCAAGGCCACGGAAGCTGGGACCCCCACAGGCTGCGCCCTCAGGGCAGGGAAAGTACAACAGACGCCACCCCTCCTGCACTTGGGCACTTGGTGATGACAGCGCCAGAAAAGGAACAAAAGGTCACGCTGCGGACGCACCGCCACAGGTGGCCTCCACGCGCGCCTTACACAGCTGTACTGAGCTGTACTTCAGACGCCATACACAGACGGTCTCGAACAGTAGGGCGCTTTGCTGCTGTCACCACCCGCTGATTTCAGGACATTCCTATCATGCCAAATAGAACTGTCACACCCATCTGAAGTCACTCTCCATCTCCCACCCGCCCCCAGCCCAGCCTATCTGGACATTTTACATAGAATCAGAAAACACATCATTTTCTGTGTCCTTCGTGCAGGTTTGCAAGCTGGGCTCCCAGCTCTGATGGCCCAGGGGAGCTCAGTCCATGAACACAGCTTCCGCTGATCCCAGACGCGGACCGGCAGCCTGCAAAAACAAGCACGAACCCACCCTGGAGGGAGCGCCTTCATCCTGCACCTAATCCCCACAAACCACTTCCCAAGGCAAAAGCAGTCAATAACAAGAAATAACAAGCACAGAGATAAGCACACTACGGGAGGCGATGATTATTAATGAAGTACCAGACAGATAGTAAAATGCAATACTTACATATTCAACAACAGGACAGAAGACTACTGAAGTACCAGACAGATAGTGAGATGCAATATTTACATATTCAAATGAACAAAAGGGCAAATTAAAAATAGCTGCATAGAAGAGGAAATGTTTAAAAGTGGTCTGGTGATTAACCAAATAAAGTTCTAAAAAATGAAATTACAGAAAACAAACAATATTAAGAACTCAGTAGATTGAGAGGATGAAACAAAATACAAAATGAGGGGAAATTCAGAGCATGATACAGCAGCAGAGACGCAGCTTCAGAGAGATCGCCTAAGCTGGATAAAAACGAAGAAACTGCCCACAATGTAGCACGAAAGGACAAAACGGGGGAAGGTACGGAAGAGAAACTCGGAAAAGAGAGGGAACAGGTCTCACATTAGTTTCCCGGTAATTTCGGTGGAGGGGCAAGTGGCAGTCTCCAGGCAGCCGACTGCTCCTGCGTGACCGTGGAAGCAGGAGGCGATGAAACGACGCCTCCCAAGTCAACCTCGAACCCCGCGCCCGGGGAAAGCGACCTACTGTAAGGATCAGGACCCAATAAACACATTTCCCATCAGCAGATCCTCGTGACGGGAAATTCGAAAATCTTTCCATCAAATAAAAATGATCCCGTATAAGAGGTCTGAGATGCAAAGGGAATGAAGAACGAAGTGTCATGAATATTATGTGCGTGAACCTGAAAGTACGTTGACCGTGTAGTACGAGATTACTAACAGTTACTAGATGTGGGGCGCCTGGGGGGCTCAGTGGGCGAAGCGTCTGCCTTTGGCTCAGGTCATGATCTCAGGGTCCTGGGATCGAGCCCCACGTTGGGCTCCCAGCTCAGTGGGGAGTCTGCTTCTCCCTCTGCCTGCCGCTCCCCCTGCTTGTGTGCTCTCTCCCTCTCAGATAAATAAATAAAATCTTCTAAAAAAAAAAATAACCCATGGTGCTGAAACACAGACATAAAATACCCCACGGCACTGGCACACAGGAAACAAAAGTGTTGAATGGATCGTCCAAAGACCGAAGTTGTCCAGGAAAAGGATATAAAGGTCTCGATTCACACTACAGTGTTTTTGAGTATTACTGCTGTGACTGTTAAGGAACTACTACAAGAGGAAAATGGTACATTACTTCAAAAATAGTAAAGAGAAAGAAACCAAAAAATATTTTCAATCCAAAAAAAGGTATATTAAAAAAGAAAAAGGGGGGCGCCTGGGTGGCTCAGTCGGTGAAGCGTCTGCCTTTGGCTCAGATCATGATCCCAGGGTCCTGGGATCAAGCCCCCATCGGGCTCCCTGCTCAGTGGAGAATCTGCCTCTCCCTCTGCTTCTGCCTCTCCACTAGTGCTCCCTCTCTCTCTAAAAAAAAATAATTAACATCTTAAAAAAAAAAAAAGAAAGAGTGCACAGGACTCTCTCTCTCTCCCTTTCTATATATATATATATACACACACACACATATATATTTATGATGGCAGATTTAAGCCCAAATAAAGGTAAATAGACTAAATGTTCCAATTAAAAGACAAAAGTTGTCAGACTAGATATTTTTTTACTCTACCTACAAGCTGTTTACAAGAAACGTGAAAAACATAAGGATACACAAAGCTTGACATAAAGAGATAGAAAAATAATCAGTGCAAATACCAAACAAGAGAAGACTGGTGTGACTACATTCATGAGACCCCGCAGACCTTACAGCACAAAGCGTTACTGGGGACATGGAGTGACTCTGTCACAACACAGCCTCCAGCGCACGGGGAAGACACAGTTTCAGATGCGTACGACATAGTAACGTCACCTCTAAATATAAACAAACCACAAACGGACAGAACCATAAAGACCACGAGACACATTTACAAGCGCGGAGAGAGGGTGTAACGTGCCTCCCCCAGTTACTGACAGAAGCCACAGGAGTCAGTGAAGGTGAACACCAGAAATAAGATGTGGATTTCAAGCACGCATACAGAGTGGGACGCCAACCCCTGTAGGTAACCTTATGGTTATCCTTATGGCACACAAGGGACATTTACAAAGACTGTAACACATACAAGTTTTTAAGGCAGATTTCAACAAATTTCAAAGGACTAAAATTCAGAATACAAACGTACCCACGCACCCAGAGTTGTGCCAGTCATGTGACCCACAACACCAGGGGGCGCCATACACATAAGTCAGTGAGGTAAATGGCTCCCCTACAGATGTGCAGCACACCTGTTACTCACTTGATGAAGTCATACAGATGTTCTCTGCCCAAAATGCAACTAAACAAGAAATCAAACACCAATTCTAGGAAGGAACATTCCTCTATGTTTAAAAATCACAAAGCACACTTCTAAATAACTCATAAATTAATGCAGTCAAGATGAAATTCAGAAAATAATTTGAAATGAATAATAAAAATACTGCATATCAGAACTCATTGAATGCAGCTAATATGCATTTAATGTATACATTATACAGTTTATAATTTAAATTTTTATAATAATGTGCCTCTATTAGAAAAGACAAATGACAGGGAGCCCGGGTGGCTCAGTCGGTTAGCCATCTGACCTCGGCTCAGGTCATGATCTCGGGGTCCTGGGATCGAGCCCCGTGTTAGGCTCCCAGCTCAGCAGGGAGTGTGCTTCTCCCGTTGCCCCTCCCCTGCTCATGCTTGCGCTCTCTCTCTCTCCCCCTCTCAAATAATTTTTTAAAAAAAAATAGAAAAGAGGGGCGCCTGGGTGGCACAGCGGTTAGGGCGTCTGCCTTCGGCTCAGGGCGTGATCCCGGCATTGTGGGGTCGAGCCCCACATCAGGCTCCTCCGCTATGAGCCTGCTTCTTCCTCTCCCACTCCCCCTGCTTGTGTTCCCTCTCTAGCTGGCTGTCTCTATCTCTGTCGAATGGATAAATAAAATCTTTAAAAAAAATTAAAAAAATAAAATAAAATAAAATAAATTAAAAAATAGAAAAGAAAATTACTGGGAATTAATAAGTATCCATCTCAAGAACTTCCCCCTCAAGAATGGGGGAGGGAGGTAAGGCAATAAAGTAAATCCAAGGAAATGATCAGATTCAAAAATAAATGAACTATTACCAAGCAAACTATAGCTTATCAACAAAGCCAAGAGCTGGTTATTTGAAAGACTAATAAAAGTAACAATCCTCTGGCAAAAACAGAAAGCTGGGGCGCCTGGGGGCTCAGTCGGTTGGGTGTCAGCTCTTGATTTCAGCTCAGGTCATGATCTCAGGGTCCTGGGAGGGAGCCCTGCATCGTGCTCTGCATTCAGCGGGGAGTCTGCTTAAGGATTCTCTCTCTCTCCCCCTCTGTACCTCCCCCTGCTCACGTGTACTCTCTCTCTCTCTCTCAAATAAATAAATCTTTTTTTAAAAAATGGAGAGGGGGCGCCTGGGTGGCTCAGTCAGTTAAGTGTCTGTCTCTGGCTCAGGTCATGATCTCAGGGTCCCAGGATGGAGCCCCGCATCGGGCTCCCCGCTCAGTGGGGAGTCTGCCTCTCCCTCTCCCTCTGCCTCTCCCCCGGCTTGTGCTCTCTCTTGCTCTCTCTCAAATAAAATCTTTAAATAAATAAATAAATAATAACAAATAAATAAATTTTAAAAATGGAGAGAAGGAGTGGACATACAAATGCCCAATGTCAGGAATAAAAAGGGAACATAACCACAATCCATAGGCTTTCAAAGATCACAGGAAGATACCATGACAACTTTATGCTCACAAGTTTGAAATCTAGGTGCAATGGACAATGTCCTCTAAAAAATGTAACTTCTCAAAACCAACTTTAAAAAAATACTATTTTAAAAACCATAAATACCATTCATGACTTTTTAAAACTCTTTTGACAAAGGGAACATGAGGATTACGTGGCTTCACTGGCAGGTCCTACCAAGCGTTCACAGAACAGATACTCCCAACATTGAGGGATCATTTCCTGTGGCTCAAGAGTTTCCATGAAGCCTGAAGTGTCCACAGAGCCACTAGGGAAGGCAGCACGGGGGGGCTGACTCCTCCAAGCACCAGTCCCCTGGGTAAATGGGGAAGGCTGGTGCTCAGGGCTGGCTATCTGATCTGGGGGATAGCACCTGAAGCAGGTGAGCCTGTAGGAAGCCGAGACCTCGCCACTCTGTGTCCACACACCCCGCTATCTCACGCCCAGCAGCCTTACACATGTGGTGTGGGGCAAGGGGTACGAAGCTGTGTGCATGGCCCGTCTGGGCTCCCGATGAGACGGAAGACACCGTGAATGCTGCTTAGTATACAACATACAAAATTAATGTGTGTGCTTGTATATCAGCAAAAAATAATTTAAAAAATTCATACAACAAAACAATTCCATTTTTAAAAGATGCTATTTAGGAAAGCATCGAGATAACATCAAGTCGCTAAAAGGAATCCAACAAAAGACAGGCAGCACCTGTACAGGGAAAAGTATGTAACTTTACTGAGGGAAATTAAAGAAGACCTACCGCATAATGAAGCCGCACTATGTCCACGGACTGGAGCACCGAGCTTTGTAAAGACGTCAGACCTCTCCAAACTGCAAGACAGGCTCAACGCAGCCTCAATCAGCACCCAACACATTTGCTTTCCTTGAACCTGCGAACTAATTCCTCAACGTAACAGGAAGAGCAAAAGAACAAGAGCCAAGACATTCTCAACGAAAACAAGTGTGAGGACCTCCCTTACACAGTGTTCCATAAAGCCGAGTATTTAAGTGAGGGCTGACTAATGAGAACGAACAGAATGCCCCAAACAGACCTACATCGACATGGACGCCTGACACACGAAAAAGCCTGCAGCCGAGGGAAAGGACGAGCTTCTCCACAAAATTCACCAAGATGACCAGAAATCCACGTGGGGGAGAAAAGGAAACTGGGCCCTACCTTATACCACACACAGCAAGTGCATAAAGACCCACTACATGCGCGGGAAAATCCAAGGCTTTCCCGGGTCAGAAAGGAGACCTCCCCCACACTGTCAGGGTAGGAAGCGTGTCCTAAAGCGAGACGCAGGCGAGCACTAAGCTAAACGAGAAAGAGTGAGGGACCCAACAGCACTGAGATCCAGAAGCCAAAAGACTCCACAAAGAACTTGAAGACGCACCTCAGAGTGGAAAGGTATTTATAATACACAGCCAAAATATATAAAAGCTCCTAAAGTCAGTAAGAAAAAGATGACTCAACAGAAAAATGGGCAGAAGACCCGACAGGCTTTTTTTTTAATAAGGAGAACTTACAATTACCCTGTCCCATACACACAGCTTTGCAGCGCATCGGCACGTCTAAGAATGCTCATTCCAACATCATTCAGGAGTGGGATGGATAAACCGTGACACACACATGCAATGAGATATTTTACAAAAGTGAAAATGAATTAATTATGCATATATTCAACAACCACGGTGAATCTGACAAACGTTAATACTGAGAAAAGAAGGAACACACAAAACGTAAACGCAGTGCACCATTCCTATAGATTTCAAAGTGGCAAAACTGAAGCACGATCTCCAGAGATGCACGCTTAGGTAGGAAAATCATTAAGAAAAGTGAAGAAGGACATCTCACCCCAAAACGTAAGAACAGCAGCTGAGTCTTGGAGGGAAGAAGTAATTGTGGTGTGGACAGGACATTCGCAGATTCCAAGGGGCTGAAATGGTCTATTTCCAGACCTGGATGGGGGTTACACGGGTGTGGTTTTTATAAATATTGGTTAAACTGTAAAAAGACATTTTATGCATTTTATTACCTCATAATTTTTTTAAAAGAAAGAAAATCAAATTGAATCTGATGAGAAAAAAACCTTCTTCAATAAAACAGCCAAATGGAAAGAGCAACTACACTGCCCTTCCAGGGCCACAGTGATTATTAACGCTGAAGGTGGGTTTCTACAAGTAACGAAACCCTTAAGGTAGCAAGTCACATCCCGAACGCTAAGACTGCATGACAAAGTGCCCAATTTAGATCTGTAGCACCAAAACAGGAAAGGATTTTATTCTTAAATCCTCTTACTTGTTAAACAATTATTTCCATTTTACCCTCTGACTACCTGGCTTTATAAAGCCCAAATGAAATGCACATGTTTCTATCAGAGAAAGGAGGAACTCTAAATCTCGCCTTGTAAGTTACCTGTCTAGGGGTCCTGCAAGCTGAACTCTTGCAAACTTTGATCTCTACTATTAATTTGATACACCAATGTAATCTTAAATTTTAATGCCACATTTAAGCTGGAAAGTGAAATGACACTGGGGGAAAAATAGGTTCAGTGAAAGAACAACTCTAACACATAACAGTGTATTAAAGGTAAAGAATCAACTATCAACTAATCTGTTTAATAAAAGGTGATCTAGTTCACTCTCCAACACTTCCTATCTTCCGTGACTCATCTGCGGCTCATCTGTAGTATTGTACTGAGGGAGATCTCCACCTCCAGGAAAGATGGAATAACTAGAAGCAGACTAGTCCTCCCACCTTACATGACCAGAAAACTGAACAAAACACATAAAATGCTTCTTCAGCATCAAAAAACATGTAGTATAGGAATGTGGTCCCTGAGAGAAAGAAAGCAGATGAGGTGAGCCCCACGATCACTGAGCGATCACTGTGTGCACAGATGGGGCTCCAAGCAGAGCAAGGCAGGATCACTGAGCTGAGGAGACAGAGACCAGAGTTCACGGAGGCTTAAACAGCTGGGTCAGATGGGCCAGAGCACCAAAGGGAAGACCGCTACACAGAGGGGGAGCTCCAGAAATCTACATGGGGTCCCTAGTGTCCCTGGCTAAGCACTAGGCTGAGCATGCAGTCAGTGAGACCACAGGAGGCCAAGCAAAGAACAACTTCGCTGGGAATCCAAGTTCCAACAAAACAGAATGAAGAGACCTCACTGAACACCCAGAACACTCAGAAGAAAGCCCAGAAAGGCCACACCTGAGGCACAGGGCTAACCTAGACCCAGGGCAAAGGCTTCTCTAGACTAGGAGTCATCCATTTTTCCTGTAAAGAGCCCGATAGTAAATATTTTAGTCTTGTGGGCCATACATCTCAACTACTCAACTCAGAAACTGTAGCATGAAAGCAACACAGACAACAAATGACATGGTTGTGTTCCCATGGGCTCTATTTATAAAAACAAGCGGTAGGCCAGATAAGGCCGCTGCGCCATAGTCTGCCACCCCCTGATCGAGACCTGCTTTAACAAAGCTAGAAGGCAAGCCTTAAAAGAATGAAGTTGATACAGAACAAAACCCAACGCTGTTTAAATGAAGACAACGCCAAACACCCCACAACACAGCATTTACTATGTCCAGCATGCAATCGAAAATTACTAGATGTAAGGAAAAGCAGGAAAATGTAATCTGTAAACAGAAGAAAAACAGTTAACAGAAAAAGACCCAGAAATAACAGTGATGATGGAAGTAACAGACAAGAGCATTAAAATGGTGTTATAAATTTGTTCAAGGATTTAAAGGAAAATGTGAATATAAAGAAGCAAAATAAAAACCATAAAAAAGACCCAAATAGAATTTCTAGAGAATAAAAATGTAATATCTGAAATGGAAACTACAGTGGATGGGCTTAAGAATACTATCACACGCTGCGGAAGAGTAGATGAGAGAACCTGAAGACACGGCAACAGAAAGAATCCATCTAGAAACAGAGGGGAAAAGGGCATGAGCAAGAAAGAGCTTCAGTAGAGCGATGTCAAGCATCTAAAACAAATGTCATTGGAGGGGCGCCTGGCTGGCTCCATCAGTTGAGCGTCTGACTCTGGATTTCAGCTCAGGTCATGATCTCAGGGTCATTAAGACTGAGCCCCATGTCAGGCTCTGCATTCAGCATGGAGCCTGCTTCTCTCCTTCTCTCTCTCCCACTGCCCCTCTCCCTGTTCATGCACATACGTGCATGCACTCTCTCTCTCTCTCTCTCTCTCTCTCTCAAATAAATAAATAAATAAATCTTTAAAAAAAGAAAAAAAAGATGTAATACCGTAAACCTTAAAGCAACCACCAAACCTCTGCCCACAGAAGACATATCATAACAGTAACCTTTTATTTTCTTCATTAACATTAAAAAAATCATGCACAAGGTTTTAAAAATTAAGTACAGGAAAAGAAAATGTTTTATAAATATAATTCTACTGATCCCTACCTCCCATCCTGCCCATAAGCATGTACTGTTCCCATAAACGTTTACACAGATAAGCACGTAGTGTTATACGCACACATAGCTTTTTAAGAGCACAGATAGGAAAGTACCATATAGTCTGTTCTGTGCCTTGATTGGGGGTTTACTTAAGTTTTTTTAAATTTAATAATATGCACCGTAATTCCACCAGTTCTCTGTTGATGGACACGAGGTTGTCTGTAACCCTTCAGGAAATAGTGAATGAGTGACTGCTGCCATGAACATTCTTACCGGAAAGTGGAATAATCTTAAAATGCCAGTTTTCTACATTTGCTTGGATTTATTATTCCTGGATTTAAAACAGGCTCATAATTCTATAAAGACAATTCCCTAAAATCAGGCCATTTGTGAAAATATTAACATACTACTTTTGGAACACATGTCTACGTTCAAGCCATCAAATAAAGAATAAAAATAATCTACAGAATCAACCTTAATGTACTTAGAATGAAATTCTTCTCAAAGAAAAAAAGATATCATCAGGGACAATCTGGCAACTATTTCTCAATATATTTATTTAAGTGAAAATATATTTAGTTAAGTGAAAACTCTCAGTAATTAAATAAAGCAATAAAACAGATCATAAATTAGGATCCTCTGTCTAAAGTTTCATGTAGTAACATAAGACCTAATAGCGCACCAGCAAATGTATCATAAACAAGCATATCCCAGTAGAGCTTACAACAGGCAAGGGCAGACCAACAGGCTCACGGGCAACCAAGGAGGACAGAGGAGGGTTAGGGATGGGGATAGGAGTAGTGGCCGAGGGGATGAGGCAATCTCAACACTCCAGGCATGCTTTTTGGCACCTGGAGTCCTAGATAGCATCTGAAGGGGAGACAGCACATGGAGCCCAAACCACTCAGGGCTCACTGCCTGACACACCGGGCTGCAGGACCCAGACAAATCCGAGGCCAGGGAGAGCTGGTCAGGTACCCAAAACTGAAACTCAGGAGAATATGAAAGCAAATGGGAACTCATGGAGGAAACTCAAGCTCTGGAACTTAGTAACAGGTGTCTAGCTGTTGTTAGAGCGGGGAGTCGTTGAACAGAAGGAGGAGGGGCCCAGTGATCAGCACCAGGAGACAAAGAACTTGCAAATCAAGGTCACAGAAATGTGGCTTTGGGCACAGTTCCAAAGTCCAGTGGTCAGTGTGAGGCCTTCAACTTCCGGGTCAGCCCCCACACCCCTCCTCCCAGTGGGGCCCCAAGAGAGCTAAAGTACTTGCTGCTTGACTCATTTCTTCTGGGACCCAGGACAGCACTAGGCCAGTGAGCCCACCTGTGGGGAAGGCAACACTGAGCACGAGTCAAGGGTGTTACCAGCAGCAGGAAGAAGGGCCTTGCAGCACACACATGTTCCCAGACTTCCGCAGCTGGCCTCACAGACCAGATCCTACTGGAAGAAAGCATTTTATCTTCAGACCACCTTTACTAGAAAGAAGGGGACAGTGATGACCTCTTCTTCCCAGCCTGTTCCGGTAGATTCCCAGAACAGTTTTCACAAAAATAAATCTGATGTCTAAAAATATGAGACAGCTGTTACTGAACACCTAATACTGGCCATGATGGCTTGCAAGAATCCGTTCATTTTCGGTAATATTCACAAACACTGATTTATGGGAAGCACGTCATAAAGTCTCGTTTTTGATACATCGACATTTACCAGCACCTCACACAAACCCACGTGGGCAGAGCATGGACCTCAGGAGAGCTCACACCCTTTGAGGGGAAGGGGCTGGCATTGCTGTGAAGGGTTAAAGAAAAAACAGAAAGTCTGAAGCTGCCCGGCTTGGAGCCCCTCCCAGGAGGTTGGTCACCTTAACAGCTTCTGCCCACCCGCTTCCCCCCCCCCCCCCCCCCCCGCCAATGGATGGAAATGGCAGGCGCAGCTTGCTGGCTCCACAGGGGACAATTTTCACCTTTTCCTCCAAACAGCTGATACTCAAGCTGCCGCACCAACACGGGACGGGCTCATCAGTAGCTGCGCAACAAGGAGCGTGCGGAGGGAATGCAGAGGCGCGCGGGTTAGCGCCCCGCGGAACAGGAGGAGCCGTGACTCGCTGGGCACCGGCCGGGCGTCAGTGGCCCCCAGGGCCCCACAAATACTGTCCCGTGTAATGCCCACAACCACAACTGTCAGAGGTGACCTTAGGCCCCCTTTACAGATGGAAACACTAGGACGGAGACCAAGAGCACACCGCGGAAAAGGAACCAGCTTGGGCCAACGTCAGTGTGACACCAAGTCCATTCTCTTAAAGACATGGCTGCCTCTTTAATTTTTAGAAAATGTCCGTCAGGATTTTCCAAGTCTCCATAAGAAGGGACTTTAAACCAACAAGAAATCTCACCCTAGGCCACACGGAGAACAGGTTAGAAGAAAGTAGCAGCCAGGACTCCTGGGCCATGCCAGAGCAGGGCTTGCATTCCTGGCCCGCTCCTGACCTGCCCTACGAAGCTCCCGTCTGCCCGGCAACTAATCCCTGTGCAAACTGCAAACTGTCAAGCCCTAAAGCCCCGACCCTGACGGCCTCCCCTCACTGGGCCCCAGGGAGCACTTCACCCGCAGGGCCACTTCCCTCCCCGCCCTACCCCTCCCACCACCACCGCCCTCCTCCGCCTTGTGCCCATCTCTCCTGTCTCTCCTCCCAGCACCCGGCTCGGTGACCCCTGCCTCTGTCCCCTCGCCTCCCTGACAACTGTTCCTCAGAAGTTCAGCTTCTACTAAATTCCCTATCGCACCAAAACTTCTCAGAAGTGCCCCAGGCCCTGGCTCCATCGTGCCACAAATATCTACAGTCTCTCCTGCGGGACAGACCCTTCTAGCATCATCCTCAGTGCTGGCCCGCTGCGTTAGAACGCGAGCTCCCCGTGAATGAGGACGGCGGGGTCTCCTTCTGCAAAGCTTGCCAGAGCGTACGTCCCCCGAGTGTCGGTGAGAACACGGAGAACTGAAGTCCCGCACAACGCTGCCAGGATGTTAATGGCACGGCCACTCTGAAAGCTCATTACGTGTATTCTCTGTCACCCAGCACCCCAGTCCACCCCAGGCCTCTACACCCAAGAGCAATCGGTGTCTGTGTTTCTCAAAAGCAAGGTAGAAGAATGTTCTGCAGCACCCTGCAAGAGCCCCAACAGAGTCCGCCAACAGGTAAGAGCGCCGTGCGGGCGCAACGCTCAGCGAGAACGCGTGAGTACCCGCAGGAATCGAGGGACAATGCCAAGAGTCACACTGTCCAAGTGCAGGAGCAGGAGAGTGACTGCCCAGCAGGACGGAGGCCTGAGAGGAGCCTCCGTGCAGCTGGTCATGGTCACTGCGCTCTGTTTCCTGAGCCAAGTGCTGGTCACATGTGTGACGATTCACAGAGCACTTCAGATGTGAACTTTTCTATGGGGCTTCAGGGAGATTTCCTAAAAACAAACTTGAAAATGGGAGTCTCACTTAGATGACCCCAAGCAACTAAGCTTCATAGGATAGCTAGCATAGGACCCAGAAGAAAGCAAAGGCCCCAAGCTCAAGAAAGGGCAGGAGCAACACACGGCCAGGGGGCAGGATAACCAGGCGTGGAGCCGCTCCCTGGTCCTCCAACGCGGTCGTGACCCATGCCGCGCTGCACCTCCTGCCTTCTGTCCCTACAGCAACTGCTTCCTTGTAGGTCGTGTTTACCCCGAACTCAGACCACGCCATGACCTCCTGCAGCCCAGACCTAAACTCTGTTCCCACGGATGTGTCCAATTCAAACTGTTATGGGAGAGCCAGAGAGCTCCAGCGCATCTTCTCATGCCGCCAGCCTTAGGACGGGGCTGCCCTTCAGCAACAGCCAGGATTAAAATGGGGAAGAAGTTTCACTGCAAGGGGCTATGGACTGGCAGACACGGTGATTCCCCTTCTCCTCAACTCTGACCAACTGATCTCCCGGATGAAAAACCTCCCTCTTCACCCTTCAAGAACTCCCACCATCTAGCATCACCCCTTTGGAGTCAGTTTCCAAATTTATTTCTCCAAACTTCCTCATGTCTTCAACCTCTCTTAACCCACGTTCATTAGCTCTCCTCCCCCGAAGCAGACCTTTCTCTGAGTTCACTTGGTTCCAGATTTAAACACAACAAAAAACAAAACAGCTCAGACTTGAAGACATCACCGTAAATGCATGTTTAGCTTAATACAGAGATGGTAACATCTGGAAGTATTTCTAGACATACATCAATGGGGGTGGTAGGGACAACTAGCACGGCCTCAGCCAAGTGGTCAAGGTCACATCCAGTGACAAGTCAGGTTGATATGACAGATGAGAAGGGCACTCTCCTACCATGCTCTTCCTCCCCAAACCTATGACCCCATCTAATCATGTGACAGTCATCAGACACACCCCAACAGGGGGACAGTCTACCACACCGCTGCCTGGCGCTCCTCAGAACTGTCGGTCACCCAAAACCAGGCTGAGAGACCATCACCACCAAGAGGAGCCAAAGAGATGCGACAACTGAACGGAGTGTGGCGTCCTGGGCGAGGCCCTGGGGCAGAGGAGAGATAACAGCACGCAGGGAATCTGAATAAAGGGTAGGCTTCAGCGATAACAACGTTATCCGTATTCATCAACTGTGACAAATGTACCATCCCAATGTCAGATGTTAGGAAGGGGGAAACTGGCTACAAAGTATATGGGAACTCTATCTTCTCGACTTTTCCATAGATCTAAAACTATCATAAAAAAGAGTTCATAAAAAAAATAATACTGCAGTTTTTCTTTCCCCAAATTATTCCCCAAACCCCATGACTCTGTCCTCTCTTGCAGACTGTTCCAACTCCATTCATCATGGTCCACCCCCACTCGAAAACCTTCGGAGGCTATGGCTTCCCAAATAAACGTCCTTTCCTTATCCTACCATTCAGGCCTTCAAAGATCCGGCTCCAAGCGCCTGTGGTGCTGCTCCCTGCAGAGAGCTCCTCCTCGCTCTGGGCAGCCCCCTTCCCCACCCCCTACTGCACCCCCCGCCCCCCCTCCGTCCCCCAGCCCTCTGGCTTCCATGGTTTCCCTGATAAGGACACTCCCCAGCTCCACTCTTCTGCCTCAGCTCGCCTATAAGCGAGTCCTCCCCCCCCACCTGCCCTCCAGGGAACAGCTCCTGTAGGCGGCCCACTGACGTGCGCCAATCCAAACTGCGCCCACCGCACCTTCACCCCTCCCCACACCTCCCTAACTGCAGAAGAGGGTCACGCCTCCTGCTGGGCACCCAAAGCATGGCAATGCGGTGCCCCGCCACAGCCAGTGCCCCTCCCATCCGTGCTCTAAAAAGGCCCTCCTATGGCTGACACTGGACATCATCCACACACGCCCCTGGAAGGGCCTTCCCTCCACGTTCTGGCCGGCCAAACCCTCCCCGTCTCCACACCCAGCTTGGGGCCTACCTCCTCCAGAACTCTTCCTCAACCAGACCCCTCTTCCAAAACCCCTCCCTTGCTCCCAGTTACCCCACTCCTCTCCACCGAGTGATAACACAGTCTGCAACCACTAGTTAAACATCTCAGCATTAGTAGTCTGATCCGCTAGGCTGGTGGGTGTGCACTGACTTTACAGGGCTTCCAGAGTTATGGACCAGGTCACGCTCCCTTTTCACTCCCACCAAGGGACTGGCGCTCACTGGGTAGTCAGCAAACAATGTGTGAGCAGTGAATGAATGGCGGTGCCCCGAGCCAGCACCACCATGCTCTCCGGCCCTGAGCTCACACTGCCTAAGAGGCAGGATAACAACCCGCAGGCTGAGGCCAAAGCCGGGCTCCACCCTTTCGAAGCTGGGCTCCACCTCTCACTAACTCCATGACCTCTGGCAAATTATCTAACCTCTCTTGCCTCAGTCTGCTCAACTATAAATGCACCTGCTCACAGGGTTGTTCGGTAATTCAAGGGGCTGTCGATATGGAAAACCCAGACAACGCCAGCACATAGCTAAGTATGACTTAAAACAAACCTAGTACAGACCTTCTTCAACTTACAATGGGGTTATGTCCCAATAAACCCATCATAAGGTGAAAATATCACCAAGACCTAACCTATGGTCATAGCTCAGCCAAGCCCAGCTTCCACATGCTCAGGACACTCGCGTCACCCTACGGTTGGGCAAAGCCTATCTTACCATACAGTGTTGACCATCTGGTGTCACTTAGTGAACACTGTACAGAAAGTGACAAGCAGTGGCTATGTGGGGACAGGATGGCTGTCACCCTATCGGCTGTTGACCCTGCTGATCGCTGGCTCGCAGGGGGACTACGCTCGCTGCCCAGCACCACGAGAGAGGCTCAGACCACATATCGACACCAGCCCCGGAAAAGATCCAAGTTCAAAATCACAAGGAGGGTTTCTACTGAACGCATATCGCTTTCACACCATTGTAAAGTCGAAAACTTGTAAGTCGAGCCATTGTAAGTCAAGGACTGTCTGCTATTATTTTCCAAGAAGCAGAAAAGAAGTCGAAGCTGGTAGCTGGGCCAGTGTTAATGTTGATCTGGTTCCTGGGTGTCGTGGGGGTGTCCTGAGTATTTTATTATGTTTCAGATCCTATAAGGGTAAGAATATCAAAAATGGGGAATTCAAAACAGTCCTTTAGTGACATCAAGTAAAATCTTGTGTGCAGGAAAGGGAAGAGGGATGACAGAGGAGGGGGAAATACAGCAAAATATTAACAGTGCCAAGTGGGATTTTATTTTTTATTTTTTATTTTTATTTTTTTTTTTAAGATTTTATTTATTTATTCAACAGAGATAGAGACAGCCAGCGAGAGAGGGAACACAAGCAGGGGGAGTGGGAGAGGAAGAAGCAGGCTCTCAGCAGAGGAGCCTGACGTGGGGCTCGATCCCACAACGCCGGGGTCACACCCTGAGCCGAAGGCAGACGCTTAACCGCTGTGCCACCCAGACGCCCCCAAAGTGGGATTTTATTTTTATTCTCATTATGTTTTCCCTATTTTCTAATATTTTACAACAACATGTGTTATTGTGCACTCTGAAGGAAAACAAGCTTCCAAGGAACTCCGTTTGTCTGATAAAAATGCTAAAGTATTTTTCAAGTACTAAAACGTTCCCAGTATGAAGTTTTATTTAAAGGATGAAACTCTTCTGGGCCTCCTGCTGCTGACCAGGTAATGATGCTCTCTCAGGAGAAGCGCTGCGAGCATGATGGGAGAGACAGCCTGGAGGCTCTCTGGAGGGGTCCTAACCACACTGCAGGTCGGGGCCAGGGGCCGGGGGCCACCACCAGGAGGCCAGGCCGGCAGCAGATGGGACCCGGCGCAGGACAGTCCCAGCGCGCAGTGGAGCGACATGCATGGACACGCCAGGGTATTCAGGACATCAATATGGGAAAGAAACACAAGACAACTTGCATCTCAGAAATGCTCCTGGCTCTACAGAAACTAATTCTGAACCAGAGCCAGGGCTCAGAGGGAGTGCAGAAAAAGGAAATGTCTAATTTACATTTGACGGCGCTTTTAGTCTCACGTATCTTTAAACTGCCAGTCTGATCAACTTTTGAGGATTAGAGAAGTTATCCAAGAGGACACCAAACTGAACAATATTCACCACGTGGCTCATCACCAGCAACCACGGCACGAGGACAAGGGTGCAACAGGGATGAACGCACACCAGACACCAAGGGGGACAGGGGGCCCGGGACCCATCTTAAGCAACACTTTCAACATTTCCCACTGAAACACTCTTTAAAGAAAATTTTCTCCCATCTCCAGAGTGAGACACATGCTCCCTCCCTTCCCGAATGCCCACAGTAGCTTGCCCCTCTCTCTCCCACATCCAGCCAGAGCCTACAAGTCGCTCTGCTACCACGGGCACCCCATCATTGACCAACGCCACCCATCCTCTGTTCCAGGGAGCTCTCGGGCCCTCCCATGCCCCCTGGCACTAGCTGAGCTCAGCTGCAGCCGGCGCTTCCTCAGCTCCCACCTCCCCACCCTCAGCACGCTCCTGACCCACGCTCCCTCCCCAATGCACACCCTCACACACACACACACCCCTCCTCACACATCCGCGCGTGCGCGCCCACACACACACACACACACACACATTCCCTCCCATTCTCTCTCTCTCTCTCTCTGCAGCCAGTGAAATCTTTCTAAAATCCTAATTATGTCACTACCCGCTTTAAAATACTCCTTAATCGTCCTTCAGACAAAATCCAAATTCCTAGGGCCTTGTAAAGCCCGTCAGGACTTGCCTTGTCCGCCTGCCCGCGCGCAGGGACCCTTACCATGTCTCTCAGCAGTCTCGGCCCTATTTCTTCGCCTGCCCCGTAATTACTGAGTACCTTCTACCACACGGCACCGTGTGAGACGTTAGGGGCCACCGGTGAACAAAACCAAGTCCCTGTTTGAGAGCTGACAAACCAAACACAGAACCTGGTGTTAGGGTGGAGGCAGGGCCAGAGGGAAAACACAGCGGGGGGGGGGGGGGGGAGGGCGGGGGGCCGGCTGCCGCCTTAGGAAGCAAGGAGGGAAACCCGCACCAGAAGGCCTAGCCTTGGAGAAGTGCAGTTTCCCAGAGGCCATGCTCTCTCACCTCCCCACCTCTGCACACCCTGGTTCCTGGGCCAGCCTTCCCGCGCTCTCCCTTCTCTGCCTGGCGAATTTCTGCTCCCTTCCAGGTTCTGACTCAGAGTGCCAGTCTTCCAGGAGGCCTTTCCCGCACCCCGTGCGCAGCAGCCACCAGCCCGACGCCCTGCCTCCTGCGTTGAGTCAACCCGTCTTCCCCCCAAAACTGGTAAACGCCTTAAAAGCAGGAGTTGTTCAGCAATGAATCACCCACACTTAGCACTCTGCCTGGCACAGAGAGGCACTAGACAAACATTAGCTGAATTACTGAATTCTAGAAATAAGTTGTTTGTGACCTAACTACCCTTTCCCCTCTCCACACCCCACCCCTGCCCCGCACACACTTCCGCTTATCCTTCGGCACCGGCAGGGGGCTCCGCCAAGCACCTCGGGCGTGCAGACACGGTAGAAACATCCAGCCAAAAAATTCCTGAAACCACTAACTTGTGACTCAAGTGCAGATACATAATTCTTGTATTGTGCTTTGATTTTGTATAAAAATGTCATTGTTCCCAGATCAGATACAAACTCAAGGGCCACCCCCACGCCCTGTGTCTGCTCACACACAGCCCCAAGCTCAGCACTGAAAGATGAACGGTGCCATACCCGTGATTTCCACCCCCACACGGAGGAGCCTGAAGCTCACTCTGGATAGCATGTCCGCCTCGTTAGGTCTGGGCATCTCACTGCACGGAGACTGTGCCTCACACAACAACGTAAGCAAATGTTAACCCTTAGTAGGTCTGCCTCCCCAAGTGCCTGCGTTACCATTCAGAAACTACCCTCTGCGTGTCTCAGTCTGGGGCAGTGGCTACATGAGGGCCGTGCAACATCGGAAGAAAGCAACACCATGTGCTTTCTTTAGGTTTTTTTTTTTAAGATGTATTTATCTATTTATTTATTTGAGAGAGAAAGAGAGAGTGCAAGCAAAGGAAGGGCAGGGGGAGAGGGAGAGAGAATCTCAAGCTGATTCCCCGCTGAGCACAGAGCCCAATGATGTGGGGCTCGTTCCCATAATCCTGAGATCATGACCTGAGCTGAGATGAAGAGTTGGACGCTTAACCGACTGAGCCGCCCAGGTGCCCCCAGCACCTCGAGCTTTCCGATACGATGCTCTGAAGACAGCATGTCGCCTCAACTGCATTGTGACCCAGGTGCACATGCTGAATGTGCCTAGGACACAGCAGGCAAACCCAGCCTGAGGACATTCCACAGTCACCGCCCGGTACTCGTGAAAAATATCAAGGTCAACGAGTTCAGAGACAGTAGGACATCGGTGCCAGGGCCTGGGAGGGGAACGGGGAGCTGGCCGGTGAGCACAGAGCTTCAGTTTGGGAAGACGGTAAAGCTGGGAGGCGGACGGCGGATGGCTGCACCGGAGAGCGAACGCACCTGATGCCACCGAGCGGCACACCTACAAAGGATCAACGTGGCACAGACGCGAGTGTGTTTTGCACGAGGGTCGACGTGGCACAGACGCGAGTGTGTTTTGCACGAGGGTCGACGTGGCACAGACGCGAGTGTGTTTTGCACGAGGGTCGACGTGGCACAGACGCGAGTGTTTTTGCACGAGGGTCGACGTGGCACAGACGCGAGTGTGTTTTGCACGAGGGTCGACGTGGCACAGACGCGAGTGTGTTTTGCACGAGGAAAACCGTCAAGGGCAAGAAATTCTAAGACAGGCCGAGAAACTCCCTTAGATCAAAGGAGGCTACCTAGACAAGACCATTAAAGGCAGTGAGGGACCCCGAGGGGGGGCAGGGAGGGCAGAAATTCCTAAGAAAGGGGCACTGCCGGGAGAAATGACAACATGTGAACGTGAACCGTGGATTAATAATAGTAACATGTCAATGACAGATGTCCTGACTTTCACAGCAGTCCTGTGTTTATGTAAGAGAGGCCTTGCTCGCAGGGGCTATGCACAGTAAGGCATGAGGGGGCACAGAGCCTCCAACTCCCTCCTCAACCGCTCATGGGAGAAAATTACAGAAACAGAGAAAATGATAAAGTCGACGAGGGAAGATGTAAACAATTGGTGAATCTGGGTGGAGGGTACAGGGGGATTCGTTGTCCTATTCTTACAGTTTTTCTGTAAGTTGGAGATTTTACCAAAACCAAGAAACAGAAAATAGTGCAAGTCAAGAACAAATGCCACATCCGAGAGCAAACTGATGGGGGGGTTAAATGATCACATGTTCTCCACGGCCACCTGGGGGCACGTACCCCCCCCCCCCGCAGAGCTGCACCTGTCTGACAAGTGGAGGCTCAAGAACATGATAAAAGCATTAATTATCATGTCAAACATCTCCTGGAATGGCATTTTCTATATATTTAACAAGACTTACAAAAAGAAAAGGTGTCAAACTTCGGCTCTACTGAAACAAGTATGGTAGATGCCCCAAGTACTTTTTTAATGTCTTCAGAATAAAAGGAGGAAAGAGTCAGAAACCTGGAGGACACCAGCTATATATAATCCACACGCTACCTTGTTAAAACTCTAGCTTTAGAATTCTACAAGGTGATAATGAGGAGAAATGTTCTCATCCGTTTCAGGACTCTTCCACAGCATGCTGTTCAAAATGGAACACGGCACATTTTTTAAAGCAGGTTAAAAAAAAAAATCTATGTAGATGGTCCCCTTGTGGCCCCTGAGCTTCCCGTGGCAAATGCCGACGGCAAGTTCACACGCTTCAAGTGCAGGGAGAGGGTGCCTGGGCTGGCCGCCCACTCTAACCCGCGAGGCCTGACCAGACTAGAGCCCACGTCCTCGACAGCCACTCTCCTGTGCTGCTGCCTGGCTCTGGGCCTGGTTTCTCCCTCGGATTCCCACAACTCCCCTCTCCAGCTGGTGCTCCCACCTCCGGTCCCACGCCCCCAAACCCTCCACTCCACCCACGGTCAAAAAGATCTTTCGAAACACAGATCTCCGTAGGGTACTGCCCCACTTAAATCCGTAAGCAGCCCCCACCATCAAGCACACCAAGTCATCAGATGCTGAGAGTTCCATGCTGGGTCAATGGGATGGATTTGCAGGTTTCATAAATGCAGTTCAATGCAAATAATTTACTAATTTATAATATAAATGCAAAGTTTCCCCCACAATCATGCCCTTCTCACCTGCCAACACACATAACGGCGTATTATAATTTGGTGCTGACGTGTCTGTCTGTGCTACCAGACCTAGGGTTCTGGAGAGCAGAGCGCCCTATAAGAGAGCAATACGACTTTGCTGCACTGAAGTGAAGACTTCTGGTACCTTCCCCTGCCGCACTCAGACGCTGTCCCTTCACTCCCAGGACAAGATGCTACTGTGTGAGCAGCAGAGCCACCCCTCCAGGACACACACCAGGAGTCCGGGGCAGCAGGAGGCCCTAAGGGTGGCTACGTGGTTACGTGTCAGGCGACTGCTTTCACAACCGCACAGAGCTCTTCACGAACACAAGCTCCAGAATGGAAAGGGCGTGACAGATCCCTTTTAGGTGCACTACCTAATTTCTGGTCTTCTCTGCTGATATTTTTGGCCAACCACCTGATATCCTCAAGCCCTGCTTCCTAATTTAAGTCTGACGCCCACTTTCTTCTAACTACACTAACAAGTCTCAAACTCTCCATGATGGGACACCTTTATGCTCAAAGATTACTGTAGACTCCCAAAGAGCTTATTTTATGAGCTACACTTACCCGAACTTTCCGTGTTCGAGAGTAAAGCCAAAAAGGATTAAAAAAGGAATGTATTTCTTTATTGATTCATTTAAAAATTACAAATTCATTATATATTTAAATAGATGTTTCTATGAAAAATAACTATATTTTCAAAACATTGTTAGACAAGTGGCAGTTTTTTACAAATCTCTTTAACGCCTGTCTTCACAGAGGACAGCTGGACTCCACACACTGTCTCGGGCCGCCGTGACGTGCTGTTTTGGCCGAGCAGATGTGCAAGCTCTGACCTCACAAAGATGTGCAGGCGAAAAGAGCAAGAGTATGAGCACATCCAGATAACCGAGGACAATCTTCTTTCACGTCGCGTCGGAACTCAGCAAGCTGTAGTTTCGGCAAGGTTAGCGGCAATCTATCTGAGCAGAACACAAACTAGGGGACCTAACCTAGCCAAAGCCACAGCCAGGGGCTCCCTTACCATGTTAAAATCCGCCAGCCTCACTCCGAGTGAATCTTTTACCCACGGATGGTTTTGTGATATCACGGACCGGTCATCTGGAAATACTGCTTCACTGAATTATGCAGCTGTTCCAAATGAGGATACACCTCGTTCTACATTTCATAGGCAAAAAAAATCCTATTCATTCTACCACCACGGTCTCATTGGAAGAGTCTAAAGTGTGGGAAGCTGGGAAGCTCACAGCGGCAGACACGGGCTCTCCAAAACTCTAGATTTTCACCTGAAAGCTCAAATTTCATCCCTGGCAACAAATCCTGTCTTTTTCCTTGAAGTGACAGCTCATCTTGTTCATTTTGGAGACACGACTGCCAAAGACCCAAGCCTCAGTGCCCAGAGCTGCTTGTTAGCCTGTCAGGTGCAGCTCGGGCTCCCTGGGGCCGCAGCTGGCCCAGTGCACACACCACCACCACCACCACCACCCCCCCCCGGCAGAAGGGCAGCACGCAGCCGGCGCACCGCGTGCAAGGCGGGCACTACAGGGCCAGGATCTGATAAGACCAATACGTTTTACTGCATCATCAAGGGCATTCTCTAGCGGAGTGGAATTTTTTAGCCGTGAAGAAAACAGGGGACCAGCACCGTCTGGCGCCACCACTCTGATTCCTGCGAAGGCGCCAGCAGGTTTACCCGCATCACTCTGCACCATCCGCGCAGATCCCAACACAGAGACAGAAAGGCCAGTGCTACCTTGCATTTTTATTTTTTTTAAGATTTTATTTTTAAGTAATTTCTACACCTAACGTGGGGCTTGAACTCATGACCCCAAGATCAAGGGTCGCTCGCTCCACCAACTGAGCCAGCCGGGTGCCCCTGCCTTATACTCTCATTGAAATAAGGGTCGGGGGAGCCCAGAGCCCACCGCAGGAACAGCTGAACTGCACCTCCGGCACTGTTCTCAGTCTGGTTTTATATCCCCGCCACCACCCCAGCCACCTTCCCGACACACTTGGTTTTAGACTCCACAGCCTCACAATGTGGACTTTTCAGCGGAACGTTGTGACACCGTTCTAGACTTTGTTTCTCAAGTCCACCTCCCTCACTGCTACCCCTGCAGCTTAGGTCCCTTCGGCAAGTCATTTAATTAAGGTCTTGTCTCCTGATCCGTCACATGGAGACAATCATTCCCGACCAGGGAAGGTGCTGGAGCCTTAAAGAACACACCCCCTGCGGAAGCCCTTGGCAAACTACGCCATTGTTTCTTCAGTCCGTCTTTACCATGTGTGAAGCACTGTCCTGTGTACTAGCACAAATGAGGTCCCTGCTTCATAATAAAAAACTCAGTTACAAGGGTGGGGATATAATGAAAAACACCAGAGAAAGCAAGAGTGCTCATAAGTGGCTGGCAAGTTGCTTAAGATGAGATAATCTGGGAAGGCCTCTCTGAGGAAGTGACCCAGCAGCTGAGAGTGGAGGACCAAAGGGAGCCAGGTGTGCAAAGAGCAAAGGAAAGAGCATTCCAGGGCCTTTCCATGCAGGAAGCAGAAAAGGCAGGGGGGCCAGATCACGAAGCTTTGCGCACCGGGGTGAGGAACCTGCATTCTCCTCCCAGCACCTGGGAAGCCAGGAGAGGGCCAGTCAGGAAGTAACAGAATCTGATTTACACGTGTGAAAGACCCCTCTGGCCACCGCGTGAAAATCGATTGTAGGGCAGAGTGCATGTGGGGAGACCAGTCAGGATGCAAGTCTGGTCATTCAGACAAAAGACAGCAGCCCCCCAGACGGAGCTCGCAATGGGTGGAGACAAAGCAAGGGGGTCCAATGTAAGATGCACTTTGGAGGCAAAGCTGACAGGCTCTACTTGTGAGCGGGACAGGGCCATGAGGAGGGGAGGAGGAAAGAAGGAAGGTAAATCCTGGATTGACAATGTGAACACCTGAGTGGGGGCGGTGGCCGTGTGCTGAGAGGACACTGAGGCAGAGCGGGCGTTCAGGAGCTCCAGGGCCAGGTCAGAGGTGAAGACCTCGAATGTGCGAGTCACTGGCATGTGAACTGCATGTAAACCATCAGCCTAGACGAGACCCGCTGGCGAGGGGTCTACACAGCAAAGAGGGAGGGCCCAAGATCAAGTCCTCGAGTGCTCCACACTGAGCTGTCAAACAGCAGAGGGGGCTGAGGAGGAGCGAGGAGACCCTGGAGGGAGACCAGGAGTTTCAGGAAGACACAGAAGCAGGTGAGAAGGGCCTCAGGAGGGAGGGAGTGCCCCGCTGTGGAATGCTGCAGAGAGGTCAGACAAGATAAGGACAGAGAAGTGACTTTAAGATTTAGCCACCAATGACCACCTGTGGAGGGTGGTCTCAACCCCAGGCAGGGAGCCTCCCTGGAGCCGATGAGAGAGGCTGCAAGGTGAGCAATGTGGGGTTAGCCTTCTATTGCCCGTACGTTACTCTGATGCATCCCCTGGGCTTCCTCCACGGCCGACTCCAAGGATGGCTCACAAAGCCAGGTGACAACTAGTCGAGAGACCGGTTTAGGAAATGGCTCATCATTTTATACCCACCTCTCCTACACACGTGTAGGTACGGCGTGTGTGTCGTGTTTTGAGAGCAACAGCTCTCTAGTTTCCCTGATTCTGCCCCACACGTGTGAGATAAAGATCCATCTGAGACCAACTGTTCCCACATGCCCACTCCCCAGTGGGAGAATGAACTCGCTGATAACCATGAAGTATCCCAGCAAAACACAAATGGGGGACACGTACACCCATCAGCGTTAGCCACGGGCCTAGGAATGCTTCATTCTGAGCTGTAATTTATGTAAGTCTAGTTATTTGCAACTTACAAGCCAAAGATGCTATTGATGCATGCACGTATCATGCACTATACACAGAACTCACCAAACAACAAACTAATTTGATAATAGCAGCGTTAAACTAACAGTAGCTCAGTAACTCAAACGCAATAGTGGCATCTGAAAACCAGCAGTGACCCAAAACAAACATTGTGGGAATCCCAACTGAGAGTGGGCAAGTGCTACAGCTCTCTGTGAGGATGCCGAATGCTGAGTGGCAGAAAACTTTTTAGGGCCATCAGTCAACTTTAGCGAAGATGTCAATTTTAGGAATCCTTAACAATTTCACTCAATAGGATGCCAATAGGTAACCACGAATATATACACAAAATAAAAGCATCTGGAATTACACACGGATCACAGAAAGAAGCAAAGGCTGCGTCTGGGTTTGGGGCAGTCAATGGCACACCAGGGCGAGTGGCAGGAGCAGCCTACTCCCGGACCACCCGGCCCACGCGTGTCGCTTTACCACAATGCTGCCGCATCACACCACAGGAGCGGGCAAGGGAGACAGCCCAGCCTGGATGCCGTGCTCAAGATTGCTAGAATCAGCTGTCCGGTGTTGTGGGAACAGAGCACAAGTCACACCCAGATAACCCGCTGGCAGGAACCAGCCCTACAAATGGGGTCTGTGTGGCTGCAGTGTTGGACTCCTTCGTGTTTTATGACATCTGACAGAGTGCCAACATTTTTAAACTGGAAGGCTTCACATTTAAAAAAAAAAAAAAAAAAGTCTCTGGATTCTCAAAGAAAAAGAAAAGAGAGAGAGAAAGGAAGAGATATGGCTGAGGCCCACCTGTGCCTTCAGCTGCTGCGGCCTGTGCTCTCCAGAGCCCAGCCTCCAGAAAATCAGACACAAGTCACTGTCAGCTGCCACTGATCTGTGAACCCGCGCATTCTTCTTCCATGTGGCCCGTTTCCTTCACTTGTGCTACCTCCAGCTGTTAGCACCATTTGGACTGGGAACCTTTGTCCTGGCAGGGGTGCTGAAAGGTTTCCTGGGGCTGAGTCCGGGGTAGAGACCACAAGGACTGTTAAGATACCAAGCTCTCGCACACCAAACTGGAAACACTAGCTTCTGATTTTCTTCTTCATTAAACACCTTGCAGAGGTCAGACACAGCAAACGTCCTCCCCGGCTCTTTTCTAAGGAGGAATCTCAGGAATTACTCAGACTCAGAACTTCTCTCTTAAAAACCTATGATGAGCCTATCAGGAAATGCTGATCATTCACAAATTAAAAGGTCAAGAATATACCCATTAATCAGTTTGAACAGTTTGAGCACTGGCTTAGGGCACAAAAGGGAACCACATTTCAAAAGAAGAAAAAAAAAAAGTCCTCCAAATAGTAGAATGGGGGGGGAAAATTAGACAGTTACTTTACAATAAGTTTCTTTTCATATATACATAACAACTACAAAAGCTTTTAACTGTGAATTGTACTAAAGATGTCCACAAGACAGACTTTATACAATCTCTTCCAATGACCATCTCTTTTACTCCTTAAACTACCTTTGGGTGAAACAAATTTCCCTAAGCTAAATCAATAACTGAAGGACTGGTTACTAGTGACTGACTAAGTAGAATTACCATAATGTGATCTTACATACACTCAACAACATATACGAAAGACAATAATCTTAGACAAGCATATTCATAAACCCAGAGCAATCACACTGTAATGTAACACCAACTACCCTTCTTACGCCCCTGAAATGTTTAAATAAATAAAGACTGTCTTGAAGGAGAAAATAAATCACAAAAAGACAAATTTTAAGTGTGCAGAGATGAGAGGGTCCCACCTCTTTGCTTTAGAGACCAGGAGATAGACAGTGGTTAATTAAGGACAGGTTCACCAAAATTGGCTGTTTTCTTTCCCACTACCGCTTGTGAGTCACTGTTCACACTCCAACACGATGGAGACCCCTTGAAACCTGGACCCAAGTTCCAACCCATCATCCTCTAATTCCACGGTGGAAAAAATTCTTTCTCCAAGCTACAGCAACACGACACCACATAAAAGGAGAAAAAGTCTGGATTCAAGACAAGCTGTTTAGAAAGCTATAATGAAGTTCATTGTAACTTTAAAATAACTTTGCCTTAATTTGTTACCAGCTAAACATTTCCCAGTAATGTTGTTTCCCAGCACAGCATTTCACAGAGCTTAGACAAAAAAAGTAAACCAGCCACAGAAGCAGGCTAACCACGTGGGTACAAGTATTCTAGCCCAAGGTGTCTTTCCTCCAGTGTTAACAGCACTAAGTATACCAAAGAGTGTGGGAACACTTGCAACGCTGTACTTTCGCACTTGGTTAACTTTTACTGTCTGAACCAAAACTTAGTTTGAATTAAAGTAACATTATCCAGTGAATAACTACCAACCAAAACACCCTTTTTCCATTTACAACCAAAAACTAGAGTCTGAAATGGCTCGTGCTTTTTAGTTGACTTGCAACATGTGGCTGGGAAAAAATACCGCTGCTTTCCCAAGGACATTTTTCTGGCTCTGAACTTTCTTCGTGGAAAAATCTACCAAGGTCCAAGGGGCACAGTCGGAATCCACTTACCCGATCCTTCATCCTCCAGCTCTGAGCTAAGGATTTGGAGCCTTCGATTTTCTCACAGTGCCTCTTTTTCATAAAAGCCAAAGGCAGGTTCCAGTCTGTAAGGTCGGCCTCATCTTCCTCCCCGAGTCCCAAAAGAGGGGACTGTAGCATCTCGGACTCCATCAGGGGGGGAGGGGGTGGGGGAGTCCTTGGCAGCAAGCGCTCGAGAACCTCCAGCCTTAAAAACTAGTGTGTACCAGAACTGGGGAAATAAGAATCAGGAAAGAGGGGAGTGGGAAAAGAAATGAATGGGGAGTGTGCGGAGACCCTTACTCGGGCAAAAAGTCTGAGCCCCTTCTCTCTACTCTGCGCGGGAAGGCGGAGGAGGTGGGAAGAGCCGAGGGGAATCGGAGCAGACCGAGGAGCTCCGCACAGACACACACGCCCGCAGATCCCAAGCCACTGGCTGCTTCCCAGGCTGCACGTCCCCGGAGGGGCTGCGAGCGGAGCTGTCAAAGGCGCGAGGGACTTCAGGCCTCACGATGACCCTACTCTCGGCCTCCAACGCCTCAGCCGATCCGAGGACAGGAAGGCCGCCCGCTCTCGGCGCCGGTTCGCCGCCTAGGCTGAGGTCTCCGGCCGAGGGGAAGAGATTCAGAGCGCGTCGGGTTTCCCGCAGCCACTCTCAGCCCTGCGGGTCCCGCACTCGCCGGAGCTGCTGCACCCAGAGCCAGGACCGGCCCATCGTGCTCGCCCGCAGCCGGCTCCTCAGCCCCGGATCCGCGCGGCCTGGCCGGTCCTGGCCTTCGGCCCCGTGGCTCTCTCCTGCCTGAGAACCAGTCCTGAGAAAAGGGCGACACGGAGGCGCGAAGAAGGCAGGTAGTGTGGGCTTAATGGGTTTGGAGAGTTTTGCCCTCTGGTTTGAAGCTACAGTGAAACTCCTCTCATCAGCACATCAAGGAGGACGCCATGTTGCCAAGACCCAGGATGCATCGCGATCTACGGCGTGACCAACAGGCCAAACTTCCTCAGAGCGTTCTGGCCGCCCTTCCCAACATGCGGAAAGAGAAATTCCCCCTTCCTCGTTACCATGGTTACCACAATTCAGCTTTCCCGAGTTTATGGCGTTCATTCAATAGATGCGTGATATCAGGCAATCCTACAAATGAAACTATGTCAATTTAATTAATTTTGAAAAAGCTTTTTATTGTTACAAAGGGACCTACATGCTCTTGAAATTAAAGGAATTGACCCCTCTGTTGTTTCTTACGGATTTTGAAAAGGCAGCAAAAGCTTCCGAAAGAACCACTGATAATATTTTAAAAAGAAGATAGTTGGGGGGGTGGGGTTGCGCAGAGTATCCTCCACAGTATCAATCAGATATTCTTTTCTTTTCTTTTCTTTTTTTTCAGGGACTACCCCTGGGAAAAGATTCATTTCAATTACAATTTCTTATTGAATCCATCTTATTTTCTGAGCAGTTTATTCTTCTTTTGTTATAGCTTCATGTGCAAACAAGTAAAAGCTACAGGTGTCTATGAGTAGTGGCATGCCTCCTGCTTTACTTTATTTCTCTACTCAGGAAACATTGCTTTAAAAAAAAAAGATTTTATTTATTTATTCGAGAGAGAAAGAGAGCAGGGGGAGGGGCAGAGGAAGAGACTCTCCCCGATGAGTACAGAGTCCAATGTAGGGCTGGATGCCACGACCCTGAGATCTTGACCTGAGTGGAAACCGAGTGTCGGACGCTCAACCGACCGCGCCACCCAGGCGCCCAGGAAACACTGCTTATTGACAGTATGTGCAGAACTGTGGCCTCCTGCACTAGGAGGGAGCGTAAAGCCGAATGCAGCATGCAGGGCCTGCCTTCAGTGAACACAGTGTCGGTGAGACACACGTGGACCCGTTACGTAAAGATGGGCAGGCAGCAAAGAGGCTGGTCTTCCCCTCTGCATCTGGGCTTTGGTGTCGGGGCACCTGGACCCCAATCTTGACTGAATCACTTTCCATCTCGGTAACTTTGGTCAATTCTCCAACTAGTTCAGCCTCGGTTTCCTCAGATATAAAACCCGGATAATAATACCCACTGTGAAGGATATAATTAACTGGTGGAAGTGCCCAGTGTAGTATGAACGCCCAAAACAATACACCAGCTACCATCTTTCCGTACCTAGAGTGAAACCTAGCAACTGCGCTTTATTAGTCTAACCTCAGACTGGACTCTAGAAGATACCTGTGTCTCCGTGGTTTCCCGGGTCTTTGGCCCAATGTGGGAGTCCATATCAAAATCCTGATGGCATTTGTGTTCCTTTCCACATCGGAATGAATAGTGCAATCCCAGATCTTTCTCACCTAGCACATGGCAAGTGTTCCAAGCATTCATTTCATTACTACATCCGACTGAGCCTGATTCTCCCCTTAAAACTCAGGGCAAATTCACCAGAACACAGATGGAGGCTAAAACGTTCCTTTTCCCTGCTCTCTCGGTGGCAAAATATCCCCACAGTCACCAGCAGAGGCTTTAGGACCGCAGGCTCATGGGAAGACCCTCGCCTTACCTCAGCAGTGCTAAACCCATTCATTCCCAACTAGCCTGCGACCTGGGAAAACCCACGCAATCTGGGAGACTCCGTTTCCTCACCGACAAAGTGCGTGTCACCTTGAGATACCGCTCACCTTGTCTGATACTCTAAATGAACGTTGTAAAGATGCCTGTGGAGCCCAGATTTGGCAGGTCATCGGAATCACCGGGGAAACTATTTAAAAGTAAAGGTGCCTGCATCCCACCCCAGACCCCCTGATCTTGGGGAGTGGGAAGACAGGGGTTCAGGGCCTATATTTTTTAATCAGGTAACCCCGAGGAAAGCTTAAAACCAGTCAGATTCAGGGATATTGGAAAACATTCTCTCTGAAGCTATCAGGCAACATTCTCCTCTTAGGATTCCATTCCCGCCACATGGCAGGCCCTCAAGAAACATTTGTACCCAGTAAATGAATATTAGGAAGCAATCATCCGATCTTCCATCTACTAAATCAGAGCAAGACTTGCCCTCTCCCCCAAACTACAGAACAAAACACACCCTCTACTGTGACCCCAGAACCAAGAAGCCATTTGGGGTCCATGTCCTGGACCAGGGTCAGGACACACACATTCTGGCCCCAAGCCGGTCACAAATTCCTGCAGACAGCAGCAAAGCCTCTGACCCCCTCTGCCCTCAGCCTCCACCTCCACAGCATGAGGAACTCGAAAAAGGTGAAATCTAGGCTATTTTAGGTCTGAAACTCTGTGATTCATGTGAAACCCAGAAAGGGGCTGGTGACAGCCCAGCTCCCAACCTGAAGGCTCAAGACTGGTCTTGAATCATCTCATAGCAACGTGACATTTAAAGAACCCTCGTCCCAGTGTGTCATGGATGATTCTAGTCAAGTCCCAGATAAGCATTTGGGACTGTGGCCCCAGGCTTCTGGAAGGCAGTGAGCGTCTATGACTAATGACGGGCTGGAAATTCAAGGCCTACAATTTCTCACCTGGGTGATCTCATCCCCACGGTGTGTGATCGGCGGGCCACCAGGGCCTGCAGTTCCGATCCCAGCGTCCAATTCTTCACAAGCAAGGACATCTCATGCTTTCCACAGAACCTCGAAATAAGATACTTTAATCTTGAAAACAGTTTTATGCATCTCAAAAAATGCACGAAACCTGGTCTGGTTTTCAAGCTATAAAACTGGGGGAGGGTGTTGCTGACATCCTGCGGGTTGTGAACAGCAGGCTCGGCGCTGGGAGAGGAGGGGCTTGTAGGCGCAGTTCTGATGGGAAACAGCAGAAAAACCTGGGACCTGCTTGTACAGGGAGGGGGAACATGAAGGTAGACCAGCTGACCCCTTCCAGCCCTAAAACTTGGGCTCTTT
This sequence comes from Ursus arctos, assembly GCF_023065955.2. NCBI lineage: Eukaryota > Metazoa > Chordata > Mammalia > Carnivora > Ursidae > Ursus > Ursus arctos. The sequence goes on from NW_026622919.1 coordinate 2,232,442, forward strand.
GGCAACCAGAAGCCAAAGACACTGCCAAGCGAGCATGAGAACAAATATAAAACCCTGAATGTGTGGGTCGAATACAACAGAGGTCAAGGGTAAACATAGGAGGGGGAAAATGGGGCAGGGAGAGGGTCTGAATATTGTCTCAGGCATGGAGTTTGTTGCCCGGGGAGAACAAAGGAGACCAGGTGAGCCCACCTCACCTTCCCTCGAAACACAAGACCGGCTCAGGCAAGGCGTTCCATCTGCAGGCAGCGTGGGCTGAGTTCCATCCTCCAATATTGCAGCTTCTCCGCTAAATCAATCGAGGGTACGGAATGTGTTTTGTCATCAAGAATCAGGAGCGAGACTGGAGGTCAAGAAAGCGGGTGCTTCGCTGAGCTGTTGCTTTCCACGCAGGGAGACCGGCCAGCTCCCGTCCTTTCCAGAGAAATCTGTGCTTAGCTTAAAAGAAACCAAAATAGACATAAAGTCCTTTGCTTTTGTCTGAACATCATTACTCTGTTTTTAGCAAAATCCAAGCCACCCCCCCCCCTGCAGGTCAGACGTTTTGTTTACAGCCAAGTGAGAGGAGAGAACTAACGGGAAGTGACGGGCCTCAGCATCTCCGTCGGAAATGCAAGGCTGCAAGACGCCAAATGCGCCTGTCTCCCTCTCTGCCCGTTTCATCCGTCTAAAAATACGGTGATATTTATGCATGTGATTTTCATCCCCTACAGTATACCTTTCTGTTTCACTTACTTATTTTTTTTTTACACCGAGTGTGTATGGTTTTGATAAGCAGAAACAATGTGATTCCATTCAAAAAAGGAGGTGACCCCCGAGGGGCCTGGGGACTATGATAAAAAATGCTTCTTACTGAACAAACTTCACCCACTCTCTGCATTTCTTCTTTCAGAGCTGAGAGATTTTGCATTGCCTCAGCCTTCAAGATCCAGCCGCAAGACAGAGCCAAGGAGGACATGCACAAGGACGAGGAAACAGAAGTGGATCCTGGACAGATTGTGACCTTCACCCCACGCCCCTTCCTTCCCACTCTGGGGGCTGTTTTGTGTAGGGCGGTGAAAAGCCTAGAATTCGGAGCGAGGTGAGGCACAAAGGAGCTGGAAGCCAGTGTGGCCCAGGCCCAGTCCCCCCTGGGCCTGGCTTCCAGCACGGGCCCCTGGCCAGGCAGTCGGGATAGCCTGGTGCACCCAGCTCCAAGCCTTCACTGGATCAGACACCATTGTCCGCGGCCCTTAGGAATTCTTCGTGGAGAAGGGACAAAGGCCTGTTCTTTCCCAGCTCCCAAGTTCCATTCACGGGAGCACCCTCCTTCCTCCCAGGGCCCTGGAGATCAACTGGCCAGGATATGGTCTATGCCCAGTACAGACAGAGTGTTTGAAAAGAAAGAAAAAGAAAGCTTGTATGATAGAGACTATACTGAGAAAATTTGTTATCCAATAAAAAACATACGAACTGAATTTTATAACCTTTTATTTTAATAGAATTGGCTGCAATAAGATTCTACCTTTATGAAAATACAAATAATACAACTGTGTCTTTTTAAGCTCCCCATTTGTTCTTTTATGTAATATTCACATCTCATCAGTGATTCTCAGGTTCTCACCAAACACGAGACCCTGGGGGAGCCAAGGCTAGCCCAACCATCGCCTCTGCCTTTAATAGGGGGATTAGGGAAAACGCCTGTAACTAAAATATTATAATCCTGGTGGTGAGTGTCTGTGGTGAGCCAAGCCCTTTTCATGAGAATTAACTCATTTAATCCCCTAATAGGCTCATTTAAAGGCTCCTGTTTTAGATCCGTTTTACCACTAAGGAAATTGAGACACAGAACAATTAAACAGCCTTCTCAAGGTCTCTCTGCTGGCCAGGGCTGGGCGAGGGCCCAACCAGCTCAGTGGAAGGCCCAGCCCTGGCAGGAGCATCTCCGCAGGACCCTAGGCTCAAATCCCTGCTCTGGCATTTCCAGGCCCCAGACCCCAGGAGAGGCGCTCCATGCACCCCCCCCACCACCACCACCGGTTTCATGTATAAAGTAGGAAACTAACAGTTTCTGTCTCACGGAGATGCTGTAAGTATTAAATGAGCTAATGCCCGGCACACAGTAAGCACTCAGTAAAAGCTGTTATTAACAAAGTTCTGTAAGAAATAAATTCCATCTGTGTTGATTAAAAAGCTTCCTGTAAAACACAGCATGTATGCCTGAGCCTCAAAGATTGATTTCTTTTTTGGAACAATTTTAATTGTTTTTCTAAATGGAAGTCTTACATGTGAGCTGGAAGGGAGATGTAAGAGAAGTCTCATTTTTCATGGGGGTCAGTGGATCAGACCTTAAACTGATTTTTTAAAAGTGAAGAAAGGCACTGTAAATGCCCCAAGTCCAAATACTGAGCTGAGTATGAGTAGACGCAGCCAGACCCACGACCAGCTGTCCAGGGGCTGAGGGATGACTCATCCTACATCCTCACCCCATCCTACCTGCATTTAATCCTAGAAAGAATACTGGGCATTTTAAACAGTACCACAGAGTACTTTGACAACTTTTCGTAAATTTAAAAAATGAAAGTAACAAATTCCTGCACGAGGAAATTGGAAAATGTCAAAATAAATAAAGAAAAAGGAACCAAAAAGCACGGTTCCCATTTTGTGTATTTTCTTTCTGCCTTTTCTTTCTGGCAATATATATATATATTTAAAATCTATTTGTTTTTTACAATAAAAAAAAACATTATCCTGAAACATTAGTTTGAAAATAAAAACTAGAACAAAGAAACACTTAATTCCACTGCCCAGACATAACTGCCACTAATATTTCTTTGTAGAGCCTTCTGTGTATTTTATAAATGTGTATTATGAAAAGACGTGCTCATTTGTATCGTTTTTGCAAAAGAGAATCAGTCCGTTTTATACAAACAACGCTATTTAGCAAAATGTCTCATGTTGCGACTTGTCTCTTTCACTTACAGTGGGAGCGCGTTCTCCTGGCACAGCCTGTAACTAGGGGATGTGGAGGGTGACCCACGGCGAAGGGCACAGCCCGCGGGGTCACACCGTAGGAAGCCATGACCTTCACCCGCCTTAATGAAACTCAACAAACCAGACCTTTGGCTCCAGAGACATAAGGCGAACACTGTTCCATTCATTTCCAAAAATGTCCAGAGGGTCATTAAACCTGCATGCAGAGCCTGGGGGGGCGGGTAAGTGTTCAATTTAACACTAACAGAAGTATTACCGTTACACTATAATAATAGTGGCTAAGCTTACAGAGCACGTCCTGGTACCAGAACCTGTTCAAACACTTCACACATTAACTCAAACTCATGATGCGCCTCTTGTCCCCATTCCACAGATAAGGAAGCTGAGGCACAGGTAGGCTGAGGAACTTGCCCGAGGTCACTCAGTTAATAAGTGCTGGAACCAGGATTCGAACCCGGAGGACGCTCCAGAGCTGAGGTTCCCCAATTTTGCTGTTTATCAGGATTGCTCACAGTGGAATGAACGTCAGAGGATGGCCACCCAGAACCCCAGGTGCTTCAGCGCCTGGGCTGTGTGGGACCCACAGCTTTGAGGCCTGTGTTCCTCGTACACAGGGAGCTGGTTTCCAGCCAGCAGGTGCCAGCCCGGAAGCAGTGATGTGGCTTCCCGGGAAGTGAGAGTCCATCGTGTCCTGGAGAAATGTGTGCTCGTACAGTCCACACCCAGTCGTCGGCGAAGACTGGGTCCAAAGTTGGGAGCAAGCTAGTCTGAGAGGGTTCATGTGGGCTAGATTTAGGTCTTCCCCACATGACCATGTGTCCTGGTCTCCTGGGGCGATCCTGGTTTCCATCTTCTGCCCTGACATAATTATCAATAATACCGTCTTGCATTCTCGAAAATGTCCTGGCGTGGGTCATAAATCACTGTCACTCCACCTCTTACCCACTGAGACCTATGCTCCTTACTCAGTGCATCAATCGTTGTCCTGAACAAACTCCTGTTTGTGTTCATGTCCCTTCCCCCAACTAGATAGAAGCTCCATAAAGACAGGGACCCTCTCCTCTCATTCCTGCTTTGTGCCCTGCAGAGAGCACAGAGCCGGGTAGAGCAGTAGGCAGTGTCCGAATGACTCCAGGGAGCAGGACCCCAAGGAACCCATTCTGGTAGCAGAAACAAGGTGAACATTCAGGGCACGAGGCACAGCGGTCACACTTAGAGCCTCAGCAGCAGTGACTGGTCCTTCGGAGGGAGGAAGCGGTAGGGGAGGGGCAGACCTGGGGAGTAGCTGAAGGAACCCCACCCCACCCACCCCAAGAAGAATGGCAGCCCAGAGACTTAAAGGACGAGACACGGGGCCACTCTGACCTGGATAGGAAAAGAAAGTGACTTGACTTTGAACCCCCAAGTGGGCAAAACAGACCGTGAGAACATCGTTGAACGGGAATCTTTGCTTTTATCCCAGTCCAGTCCAGCTAAGCTACGTACTGGCACCCTCCAATCTCAACAGAAGGTCAGTGCTCAGCCACACAGCTGTTCAATACAGGTGTCTGGGGTAACCCGGGGGTACCCTTTCCACCTCGTGGTCCCCACCATCCCCAGAACCCCTGGGTCCTCTGCTAGGTGACTGCTTCCAGCCAGCAGGCTTGCAGGCTTGACTAAGGCTTCTATTGGCTGGGCCTATGGCTTACGTCATCTCTGCTGCATTCTCTTGGCCAAAGTCGGTCACATGCCACAGCTAACTGCAAAGGAGACTGGGAAGTGTAGTCTCTATGCCCCGGAGGAGCTGGAAATCGATTGGGTAGATAAGGAGCGACAAGATTTTTCCTAGAAATGAAAGTAAAGAAGCCAAAGATATGTGTTCATGGACTGGGGCTGCCATAATAAAGTGCCACAAACCGGTGGCTTACAATAGAAACGTGTCACGGTCTGGAGGCTGGAGTCTGAAACCAGGCTGTCAGTAGAGCAGCACTCCCTCGGACGGCTCTAGAAGGAAATCGGTGCCCTGCCGTTCTGTGAGCGCCCGGTATCACCTGCACCCCTGGCATTTCCCAGCTTGCGGCGTCCAACCCCGGCCTCTGCCTCGCCTGACACACGGGGTCCTCCTTATGTGTCTCTGCGTCTCCCCTCTCCTCAAGGACCCCAGTCAGACCGGATTACGGGCCCCCTACGTCATCTGCAAAGACCCTACTTCTAAGTAAGCCCGCATTCACGGCTACCAGCACTTAGGACTTGGGTATAGGTCTCTGCGGAACACAATTCAACCCATAAGAAACAAAGGGCAAGAATTTATTTATTTATTGGGGAGAGGCGGGGCAAAGGGAGAGAGAGTCCTAAGCAGACTCTTTGCTGAGCACGAGCCGGACATGGGGCTCGATCTCAGCGCCCATGAAATCAAGACTTGAGCCAAGCCAAGAGACCATCGCTAAACCAACTGTGCCACCCAGGAGCCCTGTGGCGTGAACTTTTTAAAGGTACCTGAGACGTTCTCACATAGCATCCAAAAAGATCATCATAATTTGCATACAAACTGGGAGCGCAAGAGAGGACAGGTATCGTCCCACCTTCTCCAAACCGAGGAGCCGTATTTTGGTTTTCTTCCTTGGTCTCATCACCTTGATTTTTGCAAATTTGATAAGTGAACAATGGCATCTCATTCTCCTTCTGATAGGCACCCCTCAGGAAAGACACAGAAAGGGGAAGAGTGTCCAGGAGTCACGTCATCCAGGCTCAGGAAGTAGAGGGTGTCTGCTGGGCAGTGAACAGCCAGCCACCCCAGGACACGCCCAAGAAGAGACTTCGGAACGTGTAACTGCCAGAAGTTGATGCTGACATAGTTCTCGTCCTGCAGAAAGCAACTATCAGAAGGCAGGGAGGACAAAAATTTCCATTTATCCATCTGAAATTGATGTTTCCAGCGAGGAGACCTGGATGGCTTTGTGCAGACAGCCAGCTGCCGCAGTCGCACGTCTCGTCTGGTCTGCCTGTCACAGTGGCAAGTTCGGTCTGATGGTTGCAAGGGATGAATGTGGCAGCCACACTCAGAGCGAGGCGTCCACAGAGCAGCTCCTGGAGGCCATGGATGCCATCACACGTCAGAACACTGTGTGCTCGGTCCAGAATTACCCCGTGCCCGTGAATTATTCATACCAGCTACCTTATGATATGCAATCACATTCCAGGCGGAATGTCAGCCAGGGAGAAACGGGTAAATGTAATTTGTAGTCTCAATTTCTGTCATAGTTTGGGTCATTATTTTTCTCTCGTCCCTCTCCATCTCCCTGCCGGATTCTGCCTGCTCGAGTTTCTAATCAGAGGGATATGTCAGGAGCGAGTGAAAGCCTCTGCCTCCCTTCCATCTGCGCTCTCCCGTGACAAAGAGTTAATATGTTTATGATACATATTTTATTACCTTTGAGTGCAAGTAATTGCTATGGTTATTTCTGTTGACCTTAAAAAAACAAAAGAGCCGGCTACTTTGCCAGCAAAATAAGTTTATGGAGGACTAGAAGAGCAATTGCAACCTGGCACAGGCCAGCCCCGGCGAGCCACAGACAAGCATGGAGAGCCGTGGCCAGAGGCTGGCTTTTATAGGGGAGGGTGCTGGGCGGGGCCGCATCACTGAGCTCTCATTGGCTGCGCTGTTGCCAGGCAAGGGGAAACTCTGCCCTTCCTTGCGTTTGCGGTCCGACGGCAGTGCGGGAGAGCACCCCACTCCATTTTAAGTGAGGTTTGCTCTGTCCTCACATCTTCTTAAATACATATTTTCCTGTCCTTTATTTTGAGCATGGTTTGAATTTTTATGCGCCATTCTATCTGTGCACCCAAAGGGGGTGTGGGGGGGAACCCACTTCTCACCCCGCAGCTCACCTGTCATTTCCATGGCGCCACCTTCTCTGAGAAGGGCACAGTCTCCCTCTCTGCTCTGTGGGGTGAGTCAAGAATCCCCCCCACCACCCACTCTCAGGAAAGCCCAAGAACCCCAGCTATAACCAAAGCAGGGAAGCCGATAGAATGAAATTGAAATAAAAAAAAAAAAAAAAAGAAAAGCATGTAACTGCCAAGCTGATCTCCATTGGAGTAAAGATTTTTGTGATTAGAGATCCAAGGTGAGCTCCAGGTAGACTCCAAACCCATTCCCAGAGCCAGAGGTTGCATCACTGCCCTAAAGTCATTCAATGTACCCAAGGCTTAAACCCTCCTAAATCGGGTCCAAGTCCACTGCTCAAAGGGTCTGCCTGTGGTTCCCACTTTCCTTTAGCCTTTCAACACAGACGGGACCACCGACCAATCTCCCCCAGAGCACAGGGTTAGATCTCACAGATGATGAGATCTGGCAAGAAGGCTGGATTTCTTCTGAGCCCATTGACTTTCCAAGGCAGGTTGGACCCCACAACCATTCCCATTGACCCCAACACCATCCAGTCCACTGGCCTGCGGAAGGCAGTGGTCAAGCATGTGCACTGCATTGCCAGCTGCCACAGGGCCTTCACCATAAGACAGAGCCAGACTCCAGCAAAGCTCGACCACTCACATTTCTGCCCTTTCAGGCAAGCTACTTAGCATCTCCTAACCTCAGCTTTCTCATCAGGGAAAAGATGAACTTACCTAGAGCACTGAGCCCTGAGGATGCAATGAGGATTCATGAGGTAGAACTTTGCAAAGTGCTTCTTTTAAAGCTTAGGGGCTAGACTGGGGAACACCCAGGGTTCAAAAGTCTCCAACAGCCCCAGCTCTCTCAGGATAAATCCAGAGTCCCTACCTTTACCCTCAGACCTTTACAGGCTCGGACCCTGCTACCTCCCTGACCACACGTCGGTCATGATGACCTCTGCACTCCTCTGGGACACCCCAAGCGAAGCCAGCCTCACCTCCAGGCTTTGCACTTTCTGTTCTCATTGCCCGGAACACACTTCTCCAGATACCTTCATGCTTCCTGCCCCCACTTCCTTGGGGTCCGCCTGACATCACCACTCAGAGGAGCCCTCCAACCACCCATATTCCTGAGCCCCCTCTTCCTGCTCTTTCTCACTCCATAACCCCCATAACCACCTGGCACACTTCACATTGACTGTTTATCTATTTATTGCCTGCTAACCCCTCTGGAAGGTGAGCCAGGTCGGGGCAGGAATGCTGGTCTGTTTGGTTGGCCCCAACCCTGATGCTATCATGGAGTAGGCAGGGGTCTGGAGTTACTTGGGAGGTAGGGTGGGAGCCTGGTGCTTGACTGGCTGGGGGCGGGGGAGAGGGGGACTCAGAGCACTCCCACATTTCTGGCTCAGGCAGTCTGGGACCAGGGCACATGCACCAGAGGCAACCTGGCTGCAAGGTGCTCCCCAGCCCTGGCCTCAGTGCTCCCCAGCCATGCACAGGAGCTGCTGTTTGAAACTAAGGAGGAAAGAGTCTGATTTGGGCATGTGGGGGAGGTAAAGATGATGGAGGGTTGGCATATGCTCTTAGCTGTTTGGAACGGAGCTAAGCCCAAACAGTTCGATGGGGGAAGGTACCAGCTGGAGAAGCTGGGACTGGAGGGACTGGGGGGAAACTGGGGGAGGACTGGGAGGGACTTTGGGGATTCTGGGCATTAGCAGGGACACTTGGAGCCAGATGGCACAGTGTGGCATGGCATCGGGGGCTCATTCTCCAAGAAGACAGCTTCAGTGTGTCCAGGGGGGACGTGGGCACAGACACTGGCCCCTGTTTGAGGGTCCCTGACACCAGAGGCTGCCCTTTGGACGGTCTTTAGGGTGAGCAATATCACATCACAGTGGGATAGCTGGGAGGGACGGGGACCCTCCCGTGCTCCCACCTGGACTGTGAGCCAGCGTGAAATCCCTTGGGGACGTGGGGCCACAGGAGTGTAATTTGGAACAGGGACTGGAGATCCTGCGGGTACGGGTGGGGCAGATGGAGGGACTTTGGGCAACTGCTGCTCTGTAAGTGGTGACATTTGCTGACACGTGTGTGAAGCGGCCATGCGTGCTCCTGCTCCCCCATAGCTACTCATTCAACCTGGCACCGACTTGCCCCATGCAAACACTCACACCAGGTTTTCTCCGCCCCCCCACTGCTGACATTTTGGGCAAATGATTCTTTTTTGCTGTTGTTTCGGCTTACATTTTAGCATTTTGTAAATATACATAACAAAACACTATTTTAACTATTTTTTAGAAGGTTAGAGCCACCCAGGCGCCCTATTTTAACCATTTTTAAGTGTCCAATTCAGTGACATTAAGCACATTCACGTGGTTGTGTGACCATCACCACCATCCGCACCCCCAGACTTTTTTCGTCTTGTAAAACTGAAACCCTGTCCCCATAAACCCTGACTGCCCCTTCTCCCCTATGCAGCCCCTGGCGCCCACCACCTACTTCCTGTCTCTGACTCCTCTAGGGCCGTCACGTAAGTGGAATCCTACGTCGTTGCTGTTTTGCGACTGACTTCTTTCGCTTAGCACCATGTCGTCAAGGTCCATCCGTGTGGCATCATATGTCACAATTTCCTTCCTCTCTAAAGCTGAATGCTCTTCTCTGCTCTGGAGCCATCCTGCACACTGTAGGGGCTTCCGTGGCATCCGTGGCCTCTGCACACTAGATGCTAGAAACGTCTCCCTCCTCCCAATTATGGCAACCAAGAACAGCTCCAGACTTTACCAAATGTCCCCCCAGGAATCAAGTCGCCCCCCCCCCCCGTTGAGAACTGCCACTCTAGGCAAACTCACCTCTGACTCGAATCTCCCTGCATGTACCTGAGTGCCCCAAAGAGCCGCCACGCCTCTGCAAAGGGGCAGGGGCGCCTCGGGAATGTGTACCCCGCACCCGCTACAGCTGGGGTCCCCATTCCCATCCACACACTTCCCTCCTGTCAGAATCGCTTGATAACATTAGGGCAGATTTTCACAGTAGCCTCCTCTAACAACAACAACAGAATCTCTTTTCTTCAATCCACATTAAGCATATGGCAAGCCACGGGCCGGCTGCATTGCCTCCTGCAAACCGAACGCTGGCCTCTTGTTTTCTCCCTTCCATCTGGGGAGACATAAATCCTACTTAGAGTCAAACCCCAGGAGATCCGTGAAGCATGTGAGAGTCAAAGATAAACAGGCCTGCTTTGCCCTTGGACACATAAGCTGGATTTTCTTTAGTAATCCAGCCTCTTCACGGAAACAGCCGAGAGCAAGGAAACTCACGGCACAGTCCGTAACAACACACACCCCAAAACCAGAGTCTGGCAGTCCAGGCGGCTGACAGCCACAACTTGGGCAGTGTTTCAGCCGCGCTCCCCGCCCCCCCCCCCCCGGACCCTGCCAGCAGGGCTCCGTTTGATCCGCACAAATTCCCGGGTTCCACGCGAGCCCCGCATAGCTCTGTTAACGCACATCAGTCCTCAGACAAGATCCTTTATTTCCCAGGAAGCCTGGAATAAAAAAGATGAATTTGCAGGGGCTTTAGGAATGAAAAAGAGACACCGAGCCCCTCAGGATTATCTTGGCAGAGAACGGATTTCGTTTGCTCATGTATGGTTCATCAGGCATTGATTAAAGCCATAGAATTTTGGAGCTGGAATCAATCAGAGCACCTTAAAGTGGGAACAAATAAATGTCCCTTCCAGGGCCAAAATGGAACCGAGGAGCGGCGGTCGTCCTGCTCTTGTTGGGGGCATCCCAGAAAGGCGGCAGATTCGCCCCAGTTCTTCAAGCCCTCCTTGGGTCCCCCGTCCTCTGTCACATGGCGGACTTGTGGCTCTTCCCACGGGGAGAATGCACTTCCCTGACCCCTAACTTCTTCGGGCTTGGCCTGGGGACTTGTTTTGGCCAATGAGACTGGTGGCGTGGCGAAAGCGGGGGCTGGGAGAGTGCTGGGGGGTCGCGCCTTTCTCCAGCAGCAGCCCCAGCCAGCCCACCACCCAGGCGCAGCTGCTGCACTAAGCGTGATGGGGGCTGGCTTGTTCCGCATCCTCGCTGGGCCGATAGCTGGCCATTTGGGGCGTGGGCCTCTGCGGTCTTGTCGCCGCTCTCAGGCAGCACTGGCTGACCGTGCAGGGGAGGAAAGCACAGCCTTATGAGGCAGACATTGTCCTTGTCCATGTCAGCCGTTATCGGACGGCGACTTTTCTGTCTTGCCACATTGCCTCTCTCCCCCAGGCCCTGGGTGGGCCCGGCCACGGAAACAACCCACACAAGAGTGGTCAGCTCTGGATTCGGTGGCCTGTCCTCTACTTTGTGATTTGGCTGTTGAGTCTTCCCTCCCTCCTTGAGAGGCTGGAGGAGACACCTCTTACGGAGGAGACTTGCTCCTCGCACAGGGGGTATCTATGGCAACCTAGCATTTCATAGAGAGTGAGAGATGGTCACGCCGGGGGCAGATCACGTTATGGAGAAGGCAGAGTCCCCTATGTCAACCTGGCAGCTCTGGTGACCCTTCCCTCCAGCCGTTTCCCCTTCTCGGCCCCCATCACAAGTGACCTGTCCTGGACAATTTGCACACCGTTCACAGCAGCATTACTCACGATCGCCGAAAGGGGGGAGCCACCCACGTGTCCATCCATGGACGGATGGATGAACTAAATGTGGTCCATCCACATGGAACATTATTCAACCTTAAGAAAGAAGGACATTCGGCCACCTGCCACATGGATGGACCTGGGGGACACAGTGCTCAGTGAAGTCACACTCACAAAAAGACAAACACGGGGTTCCATGTACACCCTGGAGCCATCGTTCATAGAGACAGAGCGTTGAACCGAGGTTACCAGGGGCTGGGGGAGTGGAAGGGGAAGGGGAAGTGAGTGCTTAATGGGGGCAGAGTTTCAGTTTGGGACGATGACAACATTCTGGTGGTGACGGTGGCACAACAAGGTGAATGTGTTTAATGCTACTGACTGCGCACTTAAAAATGGTGAAAATGGTAAATTTTACATTATGCATATTTTACCACGATTTTAAAAACACAACCTGTCCTGTGTCCCAGTTCCTGGAGGCCCAGCTCCCACCCAGCTGTCAGACAGCAGAGCCCGCTAATCAAGGGAATCACAGGTTGGGTGGGCCCGGGCAGGAGGCGCTAGTGCCCATGGCCCGCTGCTGTCTTCCTCGGTTCAAGTGGGAACCCCCAGCGTCCTCACTGCTTTACTCACAGTGATTGCTAACAGGGACCACCTGGGGAGCGGGGTGGGCCAGTAGGGAGATGCGGGGGACAGGGAGATGGTCCCCCTGGACTCCTCCAATTCGGCACCAAGGCGGCAGCCTGCCCTGCCGTGGCAACTCTGTGCAGGGCGTGCTGACTACACACTCTCGGTGGAGGGGAGGGCTCTCAGTGGCCGGTGGCCACCTGGAAGGTTAGAGAGTGAGCAGGTAGAATTTGTCTGGATGGGGAAAGTAGAACCAGGACGAAACCAATGAGAAAAGACCATGAAGAAGGACAGGGAAGGCCTTTGGACCTGCAGACGTGGGCTCACGCTCCAGCTCTGCCACGTATGGGCGGCGTGGGTCTGAGCAGGCTACCCCCTCCCAGAGCCACAGTGTCCTCATCCGTGAAGTGAGCATAATAGCAGGACCTCTGCCTGGGGGGAATATAACACGATGTTGAGTCCAACGTCCCACGGCGAGGGCTTCATTCATATCAGTCCTTCTGGCGTGGCCCCCAGCGGTCCCCGCGCCCATGAGTCTTGTCCTGTGGGATCCCCTCCCCTGGAGTGTGGGCGGACCAGGGCCTTGCTTCTGATGACAGGCTGCAGCCAGGGTAATGGGGTGTCACATCTGCCCACGGCCGAGACTTCCGTCCCGCTGTCGCCCTTGCTGGCCCTCCTGTGGCCCTCCCGCTGGCGTGCTCCGCTGAAACAGGCTGCCGTGCGGTGAGCTGCTTCCCGGAGAGGCCGGCGTGGCCGGGAACCAAGCAAGGCCTCAGCCCAACAGCCCACGAGGAACGGAGCCCCCAGCAGCCGCTCGAGCGAGCAAGGGAGCGCGTCCTTCCAGGCGAGACTGAGAGGGGCCTGCAGCCTGCGAAGGGGCCAGATGCGAGCAGCCAGCTGCCGCGCCAGCCGCCTGACCCCCAGAACCATGTGGCGACGACTGCTGCTAGCCACTTCGTCTGAGCTAATTTGTTCCACAGCCATAGATCTTAACGCAGCCGGCGCCCCGCACTCCGCTGGATCCTGGCGCTTGTGACCTTGTCCCCCGGAAGTCCACCAGCCCCCAACCCCACTCCTCGGTCTCCCCCACGTTCTGCCTCCAGCACCACACACGCATGCCCCCCACACACACACACACTATATCTGATACATGTTGTCTGAGACCGAATCAGTGACAGAATTCAGTGTCCCTGGGGGTGACTGCAGGAGGGAGCTGTGCAAGGTCTAGAGGCGGCTCCCACAGGACAGGGACGCATCGCTGTTTGTCCAGCACTGGCAGGAGAGGGGCGTCTGACCCCTCTGTTCTTTAAGCAGAAGTATCTCCGGGAGCACCTCGCAGGTCGGCTGCAAACATGTACTGGGGACATCCAGCCCCCGGTTTCTGAGTCTGAGCCCAGCACTCCGCTGCCTGCTGGCCGCAGAAATAAAGGCATCTCCTCCGTTTGTTTCCTCAGGTGTCCAGGAATTCCATGGGTTTGCCCCCCACACAAAATTTCATTTGGCCTATAATTTGGTCTCCCAGGAAAAGACATCGACATCTGAGTTCTTATAACAAAGTGTGGACCCTTGAGGGCGAATCTGTGGTGGGCCGCTGTGCCGGGTGGAGGAGGCAGAAGGCAGGGAAGGCGCCCTGGGCTTGAGTTCAAGTCCAGCTCTGCCCTGACAAGCAGAGCCATTTTGGAAGAGTGCCTATCCATCAGCGAGCCTGTCATAGCCTCCTCAGGAGTCTGCCTGGGAGACTTCAATGAGCTAACGTGTGGACCCTTGTCTTCCGGCGTGGCCTTAGCAGACATAAGCTACTGCAGGCCAGAGACCCTGGCTGTGGAGCTGCAAGCCTCTCTTCCACTGGGAAGAAGCACACTGCCACTTTGGTTCATCAGTCAGTCTCTTGTGAGTTGGGTTATCATGAGTCGACTCTTGAGAGCCTGAGCTCTAAAGGGCTGTATCCGGATCTGTGACATGGAGAGCTGCCCCCCCCGAGATGGTCCTCCTCCCACTTGCTGAGCATGTCAAGGCTCATCCCTCATGGTGTCACTCTTGTATCATCACAATGCCCTCCTCTCACTTTAAAAAGAACAGCCTTCACTTGACCCTGCTGCTCAAGAACTTGTCTCTAAGACTCCGCCTGGCTATGAAGGGCACACTAGGATGTAGGCTATAAATCTGGAGCCCTCGTGACATTTAGATGCACTAATCCATCAAAAGAAGATTTGCTACGTCTTAGTGTCCAGAGAGAGACCGGAAATCCCCTCGTCCAAATGCTCTCATGGAGGCTCGAGCACAATTAATTCTACTCAGCACTTTGTATCAGGATCTTCAGAATTCACGGGGTGTCAGCACTCTGCCCTGTGCCTTATCACATGCAGTTGTACCAACACAGGAAACCCAGCCAAAGGAGTTTGTTACCAGGTGTCTTTGCCTGTCCCCAGACTGTACATGAGGGAGAAAGCTAATCCCGAAATGATGAGACTATAAACCACCACCATAAGCTACAGGATCCAAACAACCTTCCAGACTAGGAGTTCTTTGAAAACTATCTTTAGCACTTAGTCCTAGGCCTGGCGGCGCATGGATGACTAGGTTGATGAGTGGATGGATGGATGGGTGGACGGACGGATGGACGGGTGGACGGACGGATGGACGGATGGACGGACGGATGGACGGATGGACGGACGGATGGACGGGTGGACGGACGGATGGACGGGTGGACGGACGGATGGACGGGTGGACGGACGGGTGGTCGGGTGGACGGACGGGTGGTCGGGTGGACGGACGGGTGGTCGGGTGGATGGGTGGTCGGATGGATGGGTGGATGGATGGATGGATGGATGGATGGATGGTTGGATGGATGGATGGTTGGATGGATGGATGGATGGTTGGATGGATGGATGGATGGTTGGATGGATGGATGGATGGTTGGATGGATGGATGGATGGTTGGATGGATGGATGGATGGTTGGATGGATGGATGGTTGGATGGATGGACGGATGGATGGATGGATGGATGGACGGATGGATGGACGGATGGGTGGACGGATGGATGGGTGGCTAGATGGATGGGTGGATGGATGGATGGGTGGATGGATGGATGGGTGGATAGATAAGTGGAAGCTTAGGTGGATAGATGGATGGATGAATGGGTGGGTGGATGGATGGATGGATGGATGGATGCTTGGAGGGGATGGGAGGATAGATGGGTGGATAGGTAGATAGATGGATGGATGGATGATTGGAAAGATGAGTGGATAGATGGATGAATAAATGAATCTCTGGCCAAGGAACAAAAGTTCTTGCCCAGAATCCAGTACTCAAAAGCCTTGTAACTTCCCTCATTTGTAAAATGGGGTGAGGGTAGTTCTTTTTCTGTCCATCCCCTAAGGTTATTGTGAGAACGAACTCAGATGATGTAAATAAGGTTTTTCGGCACCTCTACAGAATTACAACAATGAGAGGACGTACTGTCCCAAAGAAAATGTTTTCTTCACTCTGATAAAGGCGCCTAGGAGCTTTGATTGCTCCAGTCGATGACTTAACAAATCCTCTTGGGGCAAACAGCCCTTTCTGAGTTCGTTAAAGGTGGGATTCAGAGCAGCGGCTGCTGGGTTGATGAGTTGTCTCACCGTGGAGAGGCCACACCTGTAGGTCCTGCAGGACTGTGAGCTCATAGAGGGCAGGTACGGGGTCTTGGGCCTAGAATGCTCCTTGTCAGCAACAATGAGTAATGATGGGCACTCAGATACCTACTGCAGTGATTTCAATAAAATAGCCATAGTATCGTTTTTAAAAAGGTATAACTTTACAAAAAGACAACAACGCAGAAATGCTAGAGTGAAGTGCCACATGGTAACTGTGTCCTTAGACAATTGTATCCTCATACAACTTAAAGACTGACATTTGACGTGGCTTTTTTTGCCATTTAAGCCCTATTTTAAAGATGGACACAGGGCTTGCAAGATAGTGTGAGGGGAACGGGGGGAGGGGTTGCATGAGAAAAAGTGTACGAAGAGCCTGAGGCAGGACTGACAGAAAAACGCCTGGTCCACAGCAGCTTATCAGGGCCATGATGATTTGGGGTCCAGGCCCACCACTGTGTCACTTGCCACTGTGGTCCCAGACCCTCTGTCTTCTTTCCCTG
The DNA here is from genome assembly GCF_023065955.2 of Ursus arctos. NCBI lineage: Eukaryota > Metazoa > Chordata > Mammalia > Carnivora > Ursidae > Ursus > Ursus arctos. The sequence continues at coordinate 2,248,674 of NW_026622919.1, forward strand.
TCTCGCTTTTTCCTCTGTCCCTCTCCCTTGTCCTTTGGATGGAGCGGAAGGTGGTGCGGGTGGTGGCCCAGGCCAAAGGGGGCCGGGAGAGTTGCAGCCAAGCAGGAGGGGCTAGAACGTCTGCACAAACACCCCCTCCCCCTTCCTTCTCACCCTGACGCTGCACAGCCAGACCCCAACTGCCAGGGCCGGAGGCTCAAGCGTTCGCATCTCCTGGCTGTGCACCAGTGCGCAGAACTCTCCCTGGACGTGGTCCGGGGCTCCAGACCAAGGCGGTCAGGCCGGGCTGGGAAAGAAAGTGGGAGTGACGGACATCGGCATGCACGGGCTTGTCCTCAGAGCACCCCCAGTGTGCTGGCAGCCCGCCCGCCGCGGGGCTCACTGGGGGACAGGATGGAGGAACACAGTGGCAGTTTTATGCATGACAGCTCTGTGAAAAGGGCATAGCATTTACTTGAGCAAATTTGGGACCGAGGATTGGTGAACTGACCAACGTTGGTAAATATCAAGGGTTAAACAACAGGCCCCCCATTATCAACCCTGACACGGAGTTACAGACATCACGCTTTCTAAAGGACAGGAGCTGGGGGTCAGGATGGACTCGCACATTAGAATTTCTAATATCACAGCTCACACTTGGGGATGAAATGAAACAGCTCTATTTTAACAACACACCTTCCCCCAAGAGCTGGACCTCAAATGATCTCTAATTATTACAGAAATCTCTGATTTCTGGGCCAGTTGCCAAGGCCGTTACTGTGGCCGTTCATCAGAGGCAGCGGCAGCCAGGGCGCAGGGCTGAGGGTCCAAGAAGTCAGGCATGGGGGAGTGGAAGTCACGTGAGGCCTGCTGCGAGTTCAGGACCCAGCCTGGGCTCTGGGGGACACGAGGAGGAGGCCTTCCCTTAGCGGCAAGACGTCCAACCCCCGCAGTCGAGCAGAGAAGGTAGATGGGCCTGGAGCCAGCACCCGGAGCAGTGGCCTGAGGGCCCAGGGAGCTTCTGGCTCTCTGACCACCTTCCCAGAGAGATTTTCACTCGGAAGCCTCCCCTCCCCCCCCACTTCCCTCCTCCCCACGGCTCATTCAGAAGCCATCTTTGATTGTCACATCTCAGGGATCACTATGGCTCTCCAGGGTTCCCAGATGCCGCTCAAGCCACACACGGCATCGCTGCGGTGGTTCACCGTCTGTGTCAGCTCGGCCGCGGTGCCCGGTTGTTCGCTCGGACACAGTCCAGGTGTTGCTGTGAAGCATAGTGTAGACGAGAGTAACGTTAAACTCTGTAGACGTTGAGCAAAGGCGACGGCCCTCTCTAAGGCAGGAAGGCCTCGTCCGATCAGCTGAAGGTTTGAAGAGAAAAGACTGAGCTCCCCAGAGGAGAAAGGAATTCAGCCTCAGATGCCTGCGGGCTCGAGATCCGACGGCAACTCCTGCTGGAACTTCCAGCCTGTGGCCTGTCCTGCAAGTTTCAGATGTGCCAGGCCCACGCCCTCCTGAGCCAATTCCTAAAATCTCTCTCTGTCTCTGTCTCTCTGTCTCTGTATACACGTCCTCTTGGTCTGTTTCTCTGGAAAACCATGACTGACACAGCCACCCTACCCCAAATGCCACCAGCCCTCCCAGAGAGCCACCCGATGACCTGGGTCAGTCCCACACAGACCACCTGGTCCCCGCCTCTAAAATGAAGGGCGGCATTTCCTTACACCACACACAAAAATAGACTCAGAATGGATGAGAGGCCTAAACGTGAGACAGGAATCCACCCAAATCCTAGAGCAGAACACAGGCAGCAACCTCTGTGACCTCGGCCGCAGCAACTGCTTGCTAGACACGTCTCCAAAGGCAAGGGAAACAGACGTAAAAATAAACCATTGGGACTTCATCAGGATAAAAAGCTTTCGCACAGGAAAGGAAACAGTCAGCAAAACCAAAGACGGCCGACAGAATGGGGGAAGATATGTGCAAATGACATACAGATAAAGGGCGAGTATCCAAAATCTATAAAGAACTTACCAAACTCAACACCCAAAGAACAAATAACCCCATCGAGAAAGAGGCAGAAGACATGAACAGACATTTCTCCAAAGAAGACATACAAATGGCCACAGACCACGAAAAACTGCTCCACATGACTCGACATCAGGGAAATACAGCTCAAAACCACAGTGAGACACACCTCACAGCGGTCAGAACGGCCACAACGAACAAGTCAGGAAACGACAGATGTTGGCGAGGACGCGGAGGAAGGGGAGTCCTCGTGCACTGTTGGTGGGAACGGAAGCTGGTGCAGCCGCCCTGGAAAACAGTATGGAGGGTCCTCAAAAAGCTGAAAATAGAGCTACCCTATAGCTCAGCAATTGCACTACTAGGTATTTACCCCAAAGACACAGATGTAGTGATCCGAAGGGGCACCTGCACCCCAGTGTTCATAGCAGCAATGTCCGCAGTAGCCAAACTGTGGAAAGAGCCCAGATGTCCACCGACAGATGAATAAAGAAGATGTGGTATGTGTGTATACACACACACACACACACACACACACAATGGAATAGTACTCGGCCATCAAAACACATGAAATCTTGCCATTTGCAACAACGTGGATGGAACTAGAAGGTATTATGATAAGTGAAATAAGTCAGAAAGACAATTATCATATGATCTCACTCATGTGTGGAATTTAAGAAACAAAACAGAGGATCATAAAGGAAGAGAGGGGAAAAAATAAAACAAGACGAAATCAGAGAGGGAGAAAAACCGTAAGAGACTCTTCATCATAGGAAACAAACTGAGGGTTGCTGCAGGGGAGGGGGTGGGGGGATGGGGCAACTGGGTGGCGGGGTTAAGGAGGGCGTGTGATGTAATGAGCACTGGGTGTTGTATACAACTGATGACCTCTACCTCTGAAACCAATAACACACTATACGTTAACTAATTGAATTTAAATAAATTTTTAAAATAAAAGAAAAATGCAAAAATAAAATAAAATGAAGGGTTGGGATCGAAGACCCCCCTGCACTAAATTCTGTGATTCAACATTAAAAGTAACCCCCGTGAGGCAGCCGATGGGAAAGCGAGCAGTCCGGGTCATGGAATGAGACCCTCGAAGCTGGCCGGGGAGGCTGGCCGCCTGCCCCCAAACACCAGCAGCCCCTCTGCAAGTCGCTGCAGCCCTAGCCCTTCCCCCCGACACGTGCAGGCTCAGACCTCGGGTTAGTTGGCAAGACTGGATTGTTCCAGGCAACAAAGACAGCAAAATGTATGCGGGGTGAAGGTGTCATGGGGGGTTTCTGGCCTGTGTTTCCTCCTCACATTGTCCTGGAGGGGGTGTGTTCTCAAACCTCAGGGCGCGAGCCGGCTTAGGAGGGCGGCTGCGGGTGCAGCGGGGAGAGCGGGCCAGGAGGGCACCGAGGAGCCCAGGGGACTCTGCCTCTTCCTCCGGAGACGTCAAGCCACCAGGCCATCGCGCCAGGCCTGGGTCCCAAGCCCCCTTGGGAGAGCTTCACACACGAGCCTGAGTGTTTAGAAAGCGGGGCTCTCCTCGGGCGGCTCCAACCTTGACTTCAGAGAAAGTTAATGTCCTTAATTAAAGTTTACTGAAGTTTTCTTCCATCGTAAGTGCGCTGCTCACTTGTTCGTGGGACAGAAACGGATCCTGCACTGTGCTGGGGTCACCGGGGTGACTCGTGGCTGACACAGGCTGCGACTTCCAGGAAGTGACTGCTGTCATCATTAACAAGGCAGACAGTTAAAGGTGGTGGCTGGGGGGGGGGGGGCTGGAGGGGTCTTTGGGACCCGCTCTGCTCTGTCTGATGGTGCACACAGTGCCTCCATCCAAGGAGGAGAGAAGGGGAGCCCAACCCCCCTCCACCTGCTGCCAAGTGCGTGGGACCCTCCGTGCACGGCGTCCCTCCTGGCTTCCCCCACCGGGGCCTCCCCAGGCCTCCCCACAGCCCCCTGAGAAGGAGGCCGGGTTTGCCCACTTGGAACAGAGACGTGCAGCCACAGGATGGGGCAGGGCGGACCTGGGACGGACGGGAGACAAACGGTGCAGAAGCACTTTCCACGCCGTGAGCTCCGTGCCAGGCGACACCTTCCTGTCCATGGTGTCTTGGAAAGCGTTCTTGTCATCTTTGTCTGTTCTCCGGAGCTGGATCCAGGCCCGGCTCTGTCCTCACCATCGAGGGATGATGCTAAGAGCCCGGCTGCACGGGGAAGAAGGCGCACGAAGGCTAAGTTCAGACCGGGTGGGCTCAAAGCCCAAGTCTACTGCTCAGCAGCTCTGGCCTGGACACGCTTTTGAGGTTTCCAGTACATCTTCCCAAGAAGCCCCCTCCAAGAAGGCAGGATTCATTTCCACTCCCAGCACCGGCACACCGGGGGGAGGTCGGCTTCTCCAGCTGTGCGCCCTTGGGGCTCCTGTCCTGGGACCCAGCAGAGGCAGGCTCCCCATCCCACCCCCACCCCACCCCCTGCAGTCCTGCGAGCTCCCTGGGGGCGGGGGCCGGGGGGGGGCACCCTGCCCATCTGTGCACAGCCAGGGAGGGCAGCTGGGCGCCACCCACAGCCAGCAAACGCAGTCTGGTCCCAACTAAGGTGACACGCTCGTGACGAGAGGCAGGTGAGCTTAGCTTGGTTTTTAAGTATTATTGCTTACTGTGGTAAAACACACAGAACATAGAATTTATCACCTCGACCCTGTGTGAGTGTGCAGTTGTGTGTCCCCAAGTGTGTTCACACTGTTTCCCACCCACCACCACCTTCCACCTCCTGAACTGTCATCGTCCCCAACTGAAACTCTGTCCCCATGAAACATGAGCTTCCCCCTGCTCCCGGATGCCCGGCGCCCACCGTGTTTCTGTCTCTAAGAATCTGAGTACTCCAGGGACCTCCTTGGAGACGGGCTTATTTCACTCTGCGTCATGTCTTCAGGCAGGTGGCAGGACTTCTTCCTGTTTACGGCTGAATAATGTTCCCTAGTGGGGCGGGACCACCTCTTGTTTATCCATTTCTCCACCGATGGACACTCGGCTGCTCCCACCTCTTGGTGACAGTGAGTAGTGCCGCTAAAACATGGGTGTGCACACGGCTCCTTAAGGCTGTTCTTAGCTTGGGGGACTTTGTGGCTCCCATAACCACCCCTCCTCCCACATAGTTCCAAGCAGTTGTTTTCAAATCAGACTCTCCTTGAGTCCCTACCATGCACGGTGACCGTGGCAGAGCCCTTCCCGCCCCCACGAATGCTGAGACTCTCTTATTACCTACTCTGCTCAGCCTGGCATTTCTACAACGGTCTCTATTTTATAGGTGGGGAAACTGAGGTATAGAGAGGGTAAGAAACTTGCCCAAGATCACACAGCAAGATGCCTCCTGAGGAAGGTGGAAGCCAGACAGTCTGACGCCTGAGCCCACGTTTTTTGTTTTTTGTTTTTTTTTTTAAGATTTTATTTATTTATTTGACAGAGACAACCAGCGAGAGAGGGAACACAAGCAGGGGGAGTGGGAGAGGAAGAAGCAGGCTTCCAGCAGAGGAGCCTGATGCGGGGCTCGATCCCAGAACGTTGGGATTACACCCTGAGCCGAAGGCAGCCGCTTAACGACTAAGCCACCCAGGCGCCCCTGAGCCCACGTTCTAAACCCCTTTGCTCGGTGGTTCTAGAGTCCCCATGAAAAAATGGGAGGCCCACATCATCGTCATTCCGAGGAAAAACTCAAGTTTCGACAACTTCAGTATCTCTGAAGGCCACACAGCTCTAATCTCTGGCTCCCATCTGTGACTTAGAAACCGAGGTACGATTATTGGCAGACCTTCCACTTTCCTCCGCTCCTCAGACACAGCGGCCCAGGACTTCCCTGTTCCTGAACCCAGCCTGCCGCCCACCCCACAGCTCAACAGAGGCGTCGGGACAGCCTCGATCCACAAGAGGCACGATGTCTGCTGAGCCCTGAATGAATCTGACGAGGAAAAGGTTAGGCGGCCAGAGGGAGCTAAAAGCCCCTAAAAGTTTAAAGAGATCCTGCCAAATGGGTGATTGGCTCCCACTGAGATTAGTTTTAATCAATTATTAAGCAATAGTTAAATATTTTAAGAGTTTATGCAATCACAGGGAAATGAAACATTTTGTGATTTTCTTCCTTTCTATCTTCCAAAATAAAAAACGTAAAACAAATGTATAGTGGCACAGATGTACCTTAAATTTCCCAGTGAAATACTAGGATGTCTTTATGTTAAGTTTTTAGCTTCCTTTGTGGTCCCCACAATGCGTAGCCTTTTGTGAGCCGAGTGGGTGCTGAGTTCTGAGTGCCTGCCCATTGTTCCAGCACCAGCTTTGCTCAAGGAACACCAGGAAACATGCAAGTGTCCTAAAGTGCCCTGGACTTTCTGACAGTGGCAGGCGGCCTCTGGGCCAGGCTCTTCAGGGGGGCCACATGGGAGAGACCCAGCATCTGGTCCTTGAACTTTCACCTTCCAACTTCCCGAAGTCTGGGCCCGTCCCTTCTCCCTCCTCCCCAAGCCCTTCCTTTCCAGTCAGGAACTAGGAAGCAACAGGTGGAGGGCAGCAGGAGAAGAGAAGGATTAAAGCACATTACCACTTCTATGATCAACCCTGGAAAAATACAGGTCAGAGGGCTCTCATTTTTATTCTGTGATCAGTTCCCCTTTGGAAACTGATATAATGTGCCATTTTTCACCCACCTACCCATCCAACCATCTATCCATCCACCCAACCACCCACCCATCCATCCATCTATCCATCCACCCATTCATTCATCTATTCATCCATCCATCCACCCACCCATCTACCACCCATCCATCAACCATCCATCCATCCACCCATCCATCCACCCATCATTCATCTATCCATCCATCCATCCATCCATCCATCCATCATTCACCCATCCATCCATCATCCATCCCTCCATCCACCCATCATTCATCTATCCATCCATCCATCCATCCATCCATCATCCATCCCTCCATCCACCCATCATTCATCTATCCATCCATCCATCATTCACCCATCCATCCATCATCCACCCACCCATCCATCATCCATCCATCCATCCATCCATTCATCCATGCAACAACATGTGTCAAGCTCTAAGTCAGGTGCTCAAGGAGCTCACTCTCTGAAGGGAGACAGACCTGGAACCCTACATGCCATGCAGGGTGCTGGATGCTAAACCAAAATGTCCTCAAGACACGGAGGACACAAGGGAGAGAGTGGCCCCTCCTCAGGACAGGTGGGCCTCACTAGGAAGGGCCTCTGTGCCCCACCCAAGGAAATCAGCTAGCAGGTGGAGTTGTTCCAGGCAGAGATGTGGGCCTCTGAGTCCCATTTGGCTCATCTGTCCTGGTCTCAGCACACTCTGCCTTCCCATATGCAGTCTCCTGCCCTGTCAAATAAGGACGCTCCAGCCATTCTCATGGGGACTGCAGCATGCGGGTCACTTTGAAATGGTCTACATGCTGGGCAGACCCCTGCATTTCCTGCCTGCCCCTGTCTTCCAGGGGAAGCTCATACGAGGGGGAGGTGGTCGAGGTTGGGGTGATTTCTGTAGGTAATTCAGATTCATTTGCTATATCTAGATCATGCTGTGTCCTAATTAATGCAGACCTCCAAGGTTGTGCTGCATTTGCAAAGTTTTCTGAAATGGGCCAGTGCTTTAAACTCCAATTACTTCTGCCTCCCCACCCAGAATTTTCTCCCCCCCCCCCCACGGCTGCCCCCAGATACCCCAGCTTCCCCTCCTGCTGGAAGTCCTGCACAGCGGGAACACAAGAACCTACTTTTGGCTTTTCTTGAACTCTGAGCCTCACTAACCAAGGGACGTGTTATAACGGATTTGCCTCCATAAAATTCATAGGTGACTAACATGCCCAAGAATTGCCAGGCAGCCCCCAGCTCGGTTCTGTTGTCACCCGTGCGTGGGTTGTCTCCATCGGACGTCACTGAGTGAGATCCAAGGTGGGGGCATATGGGCAGAGCCAGCGCTGAGCCTTTCCTATATTCTTTGGGTTCGATAACAGGGATTGTTTTAACTCTTCAGTCAGGGGTTCTGGATGTCCTAAAGACAGTATGTAAAATATTTATTAAGAAGAGTATCTATTTTTAACCAGGGATGATTTCAGTTCTATTATTCATGCAGCCTTGGAGGGCAGGCTTCATGCTTACCGGTTTGCAGGAGCTGTGAGCAGAGCAGAGGCGAACCTGAAATTGGAGGTGGGGCCTGGAGGAGGCAGTGGGGTTTCGGGCAGCGGGGCGGGGGGAGGGGGGCGAGGCTGATGTCGCCTGCCTGATTTCAGCCAAACCTCCACGTTCAGGTAACTGTCTGCATGAGTTGGTGACAGCCATGGCCTCATTTTACACAAAAGGATGCCTGTGCCCTCGGCCAATTCTTTTGAGGCTCCCTCTTCCAGGGAGGTGACCCGAGCCATGTAGGAATCAGTGAACATGGCCCCTTTCGGCTTGCAGACCCTGGAGGAAACACCCCCGCTAGAGGCAGGTGGCCTCTCCCAGCAGCCCCATGCTGACAAGGTCTTGACAAACAAGCTTCAACCTGTCAGACCCAAACAAGAGCGCCCTCGGCCCCCCACTGGGCTGGTGAAGGCACCAGGGCAGTGACCCGCTAAGGGACAATGTTCCCTTGCCCTCTGCTTCCCCAGGTCCCTGGGGACAAAGCTGCTGAACATCTGGTCACCCTGGGGTGGGCAGGAGGCCATCCACACATGCCGAGCAAGGGTGACACACAGGAGTGTGACGGTCAGGGTACCAAGCTTGAGTCCCAGGTCCATCAGGTCAGCTCTGGCACGTGGGCCCAGTCCCTTCACCATTCTTAGCCTCAGTGTTCACTTCCATAGGTGGGGTCCACAATAACATGTCCCTCCAGGAGAGGTGCTATTCACAGCAGACGCTCCTGCTGGGTGCTGGCCCAACAGTCCTGCCAACGGTAAGCAAGAGTGTGCACGTGGTACCCGGGGGCAGACAGCTCTCCCTGGGATGTCCAGTCCCCCCATTAGGTAGATAGGGAAATGCTGAGAGAGGGAGGGAGGTGGGCAGACAGACGGATAGTCCCCTTTGCTGCCAGGCCCTGTGCTAGACACATGTTGTCTCGTCCAGCCTCCGCCAGAAGCCTATGCCCTATGCGTCACAGCTGCCTTTGCAGATGAGGAGTCAGTCCCTAGAAACCCTTCCGTTCCTCTTCACACACGTCACAGGCGGCATCAGGGAGGAGATCCCTAGCAGGGGGCATCGTTTGGCAGGCTGCAATTCTCCTGGGATGGCGGCTGTTGCCTGTTGGTCACTGTCCAGGGAGCAGATGCAGGGCACCCCTTCTTGTTCGAGGGGTGGAGGGCAGGAAGCTGCCCACACAGACAGCCGTGAGACGCAGGCACCATGCCAGGCACCCCAAGCCCCTCCTCCAGGCTCCAGTGCCAGCCTGACCTTGTCGGGCAGAATCAGGGTAGAGGATAACATTGGGAGGCAAGAAGGCTCAATGCCTGGGGTTCCAAGAACATCAGGGGTGGACACTAAGGGCAGAGAAGGCGGAGACAGGACAACTAGGTCAGTGCCTGAGGCCCTGCATAAAACCCAATTACAACGCATGCTGTCAGGGGAGTGCCAGGACCGTGGGGAAGGTCGCCAGGTCAGAGCAGCTCCGGCCTGGGCTCGCCCTGTCCTGCATCCCGCTCCGCGCACAGACCCTGGGAGGCCGCTGCCATCCGGAGCCGCTCCTCCGTGGACAGAAGGTGGGCAAGGAGGGGAGGGAGGGTGCTGGCCCCGTCCTTACTGCTTCCCTGCAGGGGTGCGGTGGCAGAGTCTTGCCCTCTCTGGGGACCTACCTGGCTGTCCCTGCTTCTACCCTCTGCCCTCCGCCCCTGCAGCCTGCTCCTCCCTCCTTTCTCCCTGCGTCTTGGGCTCACCCTCCTGGGAGCCCGCAGCTCTAGTGAACCCACAGATGCAGGGACGTCGCCTGCCGCAGCCCGGCCAGCTCCCACACCTGGGACCAGCCCCCAGCGCCCCCGACAGGGACAGCGTCCTGCTACGGCCCCAGACACCGTACAGGGAGTCCTCCCCTTGGCTGCTCCTCCTCCTGAGTCCTGGTGGTTTCCTCCTTTCGTCTGGAGCCCACCTCCTGCTCCCTTTTAGCTTTGTGGGGAGAGGCTTCCAGCCCCGCGCTCCCCTGCCCCTCTGCCCCTCCCAGCTCAGAAGCTCCCCTAACCCCAGGGCCACTATTCTGTGTTTGGGCCACATGGCCACATTTGGTTAATATCTGTACAGTCTGAATGGTTTCTCACGGGCATGTATATGTTGGTTTAAAAAAAAAAGTGTTACTAAGTATAAAAGTAGAAAAAAATGTGCTGTCACAAATTTGAAAGGAAAGAAGACAGAGGCCCAGGGTTGGTGGGGATAGCAGCCCTCAGCTGTCAGAGATGAAAACTGAGAAGTAAGCAGCCTGGGGACCCTCTGAGCCTTCTCAGGCTCAAGGCTGCTGGGTCTCATTAAACCAGCTGGATTCCAGGCCCCCGAGCAAACCCCCTCCCTTTCCACTAGAGAGCAGCAGGGCCCCCCCAGGGAGCTTTGCCACCGGCGGGTGTTCCGGGTGTTCGGTCCCACCTTTGACCTAAGAAGAGGTCACCGCCCGCACGACTGCCTGGGTGCACCTGGTGCCTCCTCTGCGGTGGGCAGGAGCCGGGGAACCCCCCAGCCAGCCAGGCTCTCCTCTCCCGAGACGGCCTGCACGGGACAATCCAGGGCAGGACTCCGCTGGGGGCTGCAAGCCTGACCCTCGGCCCAGCACCCGGGAGTGGAGAACATCACTCTCTTGATTCTACGCACAGAAGATCAAGGCTTAGGGAATTGGTGGGACCTGCCCGAGGGCCCAGACCTTGAACCACGTGGCCAGGACTTGCACCGGGGTTGACCTGGCTCCAAAGCCTGTGCCCACCGCTGCCACAGTTCACTACCTCCCCCACCCCCCAGCTTCCGGTTCTAATCTGCATGTCCCCACGTGCCCTCTCCACATGCGGCTGCGGGGAGGAGGGAGGGCCTGCTTCACCACGGTCACTGTGCTCCATCCTGGGAGGACAGCCTGGCCCACACCCCTCCCATGCCACCCGGGCCTGGGGCAGAGCCTACGCCCACCCCCCACTCTGCTGGCAGCTCAGCGAAGAAGAGGGACCTGACCCAGAAATGGCGAGTGTGAGAGGTCGGTCTCCGCTCCCCCGTGCTCTCGGGCAGGGGCTTGCGGACGGCGGGCAGGGGTGCTCCAGGGCGGACACACCAGGCCAAACTTCCTAATGGCCAAGTTATTACCTTTATTTATATGCCTCTGTGGGGAGGCTTGAGGCTTCCCAGCAGCAAAACACTTTAAAAACAATAAAGAGGAGTCGGATCCTAACCACAGGAATCCTGGAGGCCGCAGACACAGAGAGCTCTATGGACGCTGTCGGCCTCGGGCAGTGTGGGCAGACGGGGCAAGCTCCACGGGAGGCAGGGGTGGAAGAGGGCGGGCGGCCGAGGCCGAGTGGACAGCTCCATGCACAGAGATGTGACGGTGACCTCAGACACTCTGACGTCAGGTGCTAGACCCACCTGCTCTCCTGCCACCTTCCCGCCACCCTGGGGTGCCGTCCTCCCCTCGGCGCAGGCGCGCTCCCTGGCTCTCAGACAGATCACCTTGAATGAGGACGCGCAGCTCGAAACGGGTGTATGGCCTCAAGAGGTGGGGACGCTCCCGTAGTGAGGCCCCAGCACATGTGCAGGAGAGCACGTTGACGCGCACAGACACACCACTAGCAGTCTCTGCCCACGCACACGCAACCCCACGAGCACATCGCCTCCTCGTCCGATGGCCCTTGTTTGCTCCTGCACCCCAGCCCCCGCTCCTCCCAGCTGCCTGGCCCCCACCCCAGTGAAAAGGCAGGCGGTTCCTCCACCAGACCAGGCCGCCCCACGCAAAGGGCAAGCTACCAGGGGCCAAGTCAAGCAGCAGAAGAAGTCACTGGAAGGGTGTTGGTGGTGTTGGTTATGTCCAAGAAGAAAGAGAAGCCAGAGAGCCAGGCATGGGCAGGACCGGGAAGCCAGGTGGGCCCCCGGCTGGCTTAGGCAGCAGTGACACACAGCCCCGAGACACCAGGGGCTCCAACGACAGCTGTCCTTCCTGTGCCCTCTGGTGCCATGGGTCAGCAGGGGACCCCCTTCTGCCCTGGTCACTCAGGGATGCTGTTGCCGGGCCGGGGGAAGAGAGAGAGAATGACCCAGAGGGTCTGCAGGGCCCTGGCCCTGACACTCTTCATTCCAACCCAATCCATTGGCCACAGGAGGCCCCCAACCACAGGGGACACGGTGAGAGGCTACCTGAAGTGGGTTAAACTTGGAAACATGGGGCCAATATGCCGATAATACCGGGGACACCTGTCTGCATCTGGGTTCCCTGCAAAAGGGGGGAGCTCCTCGGTTACCACGGGGAACTCACAGAGCCTTTCTGCAGCTCCCCTGACCTCTCGAGGCTGACTGCTCTAGGGCAGGACTAGTCTCTACCAAGGCGAGGCGGTTCTGCTCCCCCCACCACCACCACCCAGAGAGATGCGCGGGGTCCTGAGGACAGAGGGCACTTTAGAAGAAGCCCCTCTGCTGGGCCTCCTCATCTAAGCCAGAAATAACAATCCAGCCCTCCCACGCCGGGAATGGGGACTCCCGAGGTCCTGCAGAAGCTGAGGTGGCCGCCGAGGACAGAGGGCACCCACCTCGAGCCGTGGGTGACCCAGAGCCTGCAAGCCCTGTGCTGCCTCTGGCTGTTGGATCTGCTCCCAGTCTATCTGCTCGGGAGACCTGGTCTGGGTCATTGACAACCGTGTTCCCAGCCCCGCGGACATGGTCACACTCAGTCAAGGCCGTTGGTGACTGGCCACTGCCATTTTGGCCCAGAGCCCCTTCCCATGACGTGAGCAATGGCGCTCCTTAGGTGCACCCATCACCGTTCGTCTCTCCCAGAGGGCCTTCCAGGGCACCAAGCAGTAGGGACAGAGGGATGGGTGGGGGGAGGGGGACGGGGGACCCCAGGGTGGACTTCAGAACCCCTCTGTGTCGCCTCACTTTCTGCCATCGTAAACTGACAAAAACAGAGGGGATCCTGTCCTCCAGCAATCCCACTTCTGGGTGAATACCCCAAAAACATGGGAGCAGGATCTCCAAGAGAGATGTGCACCCCCACGTTCGCAGGAGCGTTGCTCACGATGGCCAGAGGGTGGGGGCAGCCCAGGTGTCCCTCGCCAGGTGAGTGGGTAAACACAATGGGGTCTCTCCACACAACGGAGTGGTACTCGGTCTCACAAAGGAACAAATTCTAACACCCGCTACGGCGTGGACGGACCCGGAGGACGAGACGCTCAGTGAAGGAAACCAGACACAAGAACGGTGCTTCCACTCACCATAGGCCCCGAGGGGAGTCACGTGCACGGAGGCTGACTGGAGACCTGTGGGCACCGGGGGCTGGAGGAGGGGAAGGAGGGCTAGCGTTAAGTGGGACGGAAGTTCAATTTGGGAAGATGAAGAGGCCTGGGGTGGCTGGTGGTGATGGTCACACAGCAGTGTGAACGCATCAGTGCCGCCAAACGGTATGTTTACGTGGTTATGGTAAATTTTATGTGTGATTTACTACGAATTTAAAAAGTTAATTAAATTTAAATTAAAGAGGGGGGGTGGTGTGCAAATGTCCAGCCCGTGGTGTCACTCGGAGAGGCCTCCTTTCCTTCCTCCTCCCTGGCCGCGCACTAAAGAGCCCCCCCCCGGGCCCGCCCCAGCCCATCCCTTCTCTTTCCCTCCCACTGCTGGCACCTGGACGTCTTGAGGGAGGGAACACGGCCACGTGATCGTGGTCAGCATCAAGGCAGTGCTTCCGCAGGCCGGCGCCCTCTAAGAGCTTTACGGGACTCACCTAATTTAACCCTGGACGTATCCCAGAGAGGTGAGGTCACCCGGCGCAGGTCACACAGAGTGTGCGTGGCAGAGCGGGTTCCTGCCCAGGCACGACACTGAAGCTACCCGCTCACGGCCAGGCTCCCCCGATCTCATCTGCCCAGCACCGCCCAGCACGTGCTCCACGCCAGTGCTCAGGGAGCACCTGGGACCCGGTGAGAACCCGGCCGTGCCCACAAGCCTGAGTCCCACCTGGCTCCCGGGTTGCTGCCCGGCCAGGCTGTCTCCGTGCAAGTCCGTGCTTTCTGAAGTGCACCTCTGGCCTGCCGGGGAAGACCCGCCTGGCCTGTTTCTATCCGAGGTGGGGATGCACAGCCACACCTTTCTGGGGCCCCGTGTCCCCCGCACGCCCTCCTTCCCTGAATGGCTCCAGCGGCCCAGCTGTATGAGCCCATGGGTATCATCACACCGCCACTGAAGCCCATTCTCTGAAAACCACCACCTACAAGGGAATATTCCACCCCACCTACTTCCCCAGGAATGGAGGACGATGGCCAGGTGGCACAAAGTCCCCCTCAAAGCACCCCCGGTGTCAGGAGACTCTGGTCCTGGCTGGCTCTGCCCCTCTTCCTTGAGAGCCTGTGAACCTCAGACCTTTAGACCCCAGCTCTCCCCCCTGTGGCACCCCCAGCTCTCCTGGGGAAACAGGCCCCTCCGGGGGCATTTGGGGCTAGTCTCTCTGCAGGCTGGGCGATGGGTGACTCTCCGTCCTGCCTGGGACACTGAGGACTCGCTGTGCCCACCAGGAGCGGACAAGGACATGTGTGCTGATGTGAACAGTGCTCACGTTCCAACCCGGACGTGTGGCCTGTGACCTGCGTTCACGTGGGAGTGAGGGTCCCTTCGCCGGGAGAGGGGAGGGCGGTGACCCAGACAGGAAACCACACCGGACGCGGGGTGAGCGGTAAACACTAACGCAGCAAATCAATTTTATAAAAGCAGTTTGTTCCCCCCCAGCTGGCCCAGGGGGCTTAACTTAATCACTCTGGAACAGTGTCAGAAGATAGCCCGGGGTGCACAAATCCCAGCCCTCCGCTGTCGCTGGCCACCAGGGCTGCCGGGGCCCGGGGAACCGAAGAGCGGGGGCAGAGCCAGCCTTGGGCAGCCGCGGAAGTCACCCAGAGTCCCTGCCGCCCCTTCTGTGTTGCCCATCCCCCACCAGAACCGCGGCTCCCCCCTCCCAAACCCCAGCGGAAAAGAAATCTCTGGAAGGGGTCTGCAAACTGCAGTGATGGAGGGAGTCTAGCAGGAGAAGTAAGACTAACAGTGGGCTTTCAGGCACAAGCAATTCCCAGGAGGGGTCTCATGGACCAAGGGCTGCCTGCCCACGGCCACATGGGGGTGATGGTGGCACGAACTGCTCCTGGGAATCACCCCTTCGACTCTATAGGGCAACGAGATAACTGAGCTCAGAGAGGGCCATTAACCTGCAGGAGGCCACACAGCCAGGAGTGCAGAGCCAGCCGGCCGTTCTGACCTTGACTGCTGGCCAAGGTCCTTCCGGAGGGGTACAGGGGATGGGGTCTCTGGGGAAAGCCTCCTCCACACCACCCTGGCTCTGCTCCAGGGCCTGGATTCCCAGGAGCTGCCCGCTCCCCGTGGCTGTGGCCGAGGAAAAGGGAAGCATGGGGCAAGCTCCAGAGAAACATTTTCTATGAATGGTCTGTTTCCCTCCCTCCAGTCTCAGGAGTGGAGGCCCTAGCGGGCGGCAGGCAGCCAATAAGAGAGGGACAAGCTGTTCCCGCCCTGGGAAGGCCCCCTCCCTCCCCTGAGACGTGGGGTTCCCCCTCCCCTGGACCTCCTCGACCCCCCACCTGGAGCTGTCCCACCCTTTGCAGCCTCTGCCATCCTTTAAAAGGGAACACTGCAGATTTAAACCACAAATTAAATTTTTAATGAAACCGCATAACAGTAGGCCCGATGCACTGCGGTATCGATGAGATCACAGCGTCCAGCCGGCAGGAGTTCGCCCCGGAAAGCTTTTTAGGATGTTATGCAATATGGAACCAAATTAATTATTTGCAACAAAGGGATCAGTGTCTCTGTCGTGCTGCTGGGGCCCAGGGAGTGTAAAACGGTGCTTTTCATTATTGTCAGCTATAAATGGCAGTCACGGGAAGAAAGCGGTGACTTCACAGACCCAAATACTAGAGTGTGATCGGAGATCACACGACAGAGTAGGGAGAGGGAGTGGGGGGGGAGAGAGGGAGGGAGAGGATGGAGGGGCCCGCCAGGGAGCACTTGGACCTACCAGCCAGACACTGCAGCAAAATGCAGCGAATGTCTTGGAAGCAGGCTCGGAGCTCCCCTACCTCTCCGAGGCATCCCCTCACTTAAAGGGGCAGCGAGCAGAGTTGGGCACCTCCAGCTGGGGGTCCAAGATGACGCTCCCCAGCCGGGGGTGACGGCCGCCCGCGAGAAGGGCCTATCCGCAGGGGCAGGGTGTGTGGCGGCCCGAGCCTGGCCATCAGAAGGTGGCCAGGTCTCCATCCTGCTGAGTTACTCTCCCAGCCACTCCTGGCTCGGGCTCAGACATGGGTCCCCTTCTGCAGGGCACCCCACAGCCTGCCCAGGGCCCGGAGGGCATGTCGTGGGGCCGTGGGGCCCAGCCCCTCAAAGCCGGTGGAGCTGGGCCTGCATGAGGCTCCCTGGAAGTCAGCCCTGGATGTCTGGTCACCCACGGTTGGAGCAAGCTGGTGTGGGGTGAGGAACGGTCCGACCCCCAGGCAGGAGCTGAACCAGAGGGCAGCATGATGTCCCTGCACCCTCTGTGCCAGGCCCACCTCCAGGCCCACCGCTGGTTCAAGCTTCACCTCCTAACATACGTTCTCGGGAGGCAGGAAAATCGCTCTTTCATAGATGAAGCAGCAGAAACCCCTGAGGTTGAGTGAGTGTCCAGGGTCTTCAGACGGGAGAGGGCTCAGGCGCTCTGGTGTAGCCCGCACCTGCCGGCCACCAAGGAGCACGTCCACGACGTCTGGGCTGCTTCCCACGGGCCACAGCCGGGCTGCTCCGCACACTCTCCTCCACTTCTGCTCAGTGGGAGGTGCTTACAAGACAGCCGGCAGGGGCTGGGCAAACGCCACGAAAAGAGTGCGGGGCATGTCCCCAGACTGACCTAAGGAGACAGAGGAAAGGGGACGGTAGGGCCGTTTGTGAGGCCTGTGGACGGGATTCGGGGCTGCTGGGCTTGTGAGGAATCACCCAGGGCAACCGCAGAGGCCAGGAGCTAAATATGGTCTCAATCCACACAGAACGGACGCTGATTGTACACGTGGCATAATTTTGGGGTGTTCTGCCCCCCTCCACTCTTGTTCCTAGCCATCATTCCAGCCAGGACAATAGCCTAACTGATCTCCCTGCCTCCGCTGGTGCCAGAGTGGATCCATTCTCCACTGAATGGCCGGCAGAATCTGTCCCTAAGAGTCACCTGCTCCAAACACTTCTGTGGCTCCCCACACTGCTGGTGTGTCTGAACCTTCAGTGTCACCCACAGAGAAGGCCCTGTGGGCCTCCACATCGGACCCTGCTCGTCCCACTCTCTGCTATAGCTAGTCCCAAACACCTTGCTGCCTCAGGGCCTTTGCACATGCTGCCTTTCCTCGCTTAGACTACCTCTCTACCCAGACAATTCCCGGTCCAGCTTCAGAGCTCAGCTGAAACATCACTTCTTTGAGAAGGCCTCCACGATCCCCAGCCTGGGTCGGGGTCTTGCTGTGTTCTCCCCAGACGTCCCTGCGTTCGCTTGAGGCTGGTAAGTGGTTTATCTGAGTAGTGGGCCAGGAGGGAAAGGGAATGCAGGGCTGAGGGGTGGAGCCAGCCAGTGCCATGGGCAACTGGTGCTCAGTCCCGTGGGACCTCCCGACGAGGCTTATGAACCCCTCCAGGACCATCCTCCTGGGGGTAGAGAAAGGCTCTTGTCCATCGATTCTTGATGCCTCCAGTCAAGGGTGGGCTCACAAGCGTCGACACCCCCCACGTTCTGCAGGTGAGTGTGCAGGGCAGGTTGCTGCGGGTGCTGGTGTGCTCACAGAAGCCCCAGGGCCTAAAGGAAGAGACAGGGCACCTGCTGCACCTGTGGGGACCTGGCCCCGACCCGGTGCTGAGCAGTGTCTGCAGGAAGAGCGGACGGGTCCTCTCCTTGCCCCGGCGTCTGGAACTGTGAGGATCTCTTCTGTCAATTCCGTGGGGTCTCCTCCAGGGCCGCCCCCTGTGCCCAGCACCATGCTGGCTGGGGGGTAGCACGGAATAAACGGAGATGGAGCAAGGGGCGACGGGGGTGGGGAGGGGACATGGAGTAGCAGTCCCACCTCACACAGCCTGCCAGGTCCTTCCTGGGAGGTCAGCGGGGCGGCCTGCTCCTCAGGCTTCTCAGAGCCTAGGGATGAGCTGTGACCACATGGAGACCCTGGCCAAGTGCCCGTCAGCTGACTGGGCTGGTCTGAGAAGGGGTGTGATGGCAGGTGGAGGACCGGCCCTGAGCAGCTTGCTGTTTTCCTGCAGCAGCCCTGCCTCCCCGAACACTGGGCTGTCCCTGTGCTGAGCAGGAAATGAAAATCTTCTCAGAAAGAGGGCTTTTTGACCCCAAGACATCCCAGTAGGAGGGCTTTATTCCTTTGTTTTCTTCCCAGACACCTGAACAGTTTAAGAGTTCCCCCCAGGGTGTGTGCACACACACAAAGGGTGTTTGAGGAAGGCTCCTTTCCCGGGAGCCCCCCCTGCGTCCCCATGACATCCCCAGGAGGGTAGGAGGGACCACACGCCCCACAGGATCTGACAGCTTCAGACACTGACTCAGCATCGCGCAAGAAAGAGGTGGGATGTGCAGCCCCAACCAAGAGACAGCTCCCAGCTTCCTGCATGTCACTCGGGCTCCCCTCCTAGCTCAGAGACCCTTCCTGGACTGGCTCAGTCCTGCCAGGAACTCAGCAACGTCACCATAATAATGACATCCGCCACCATTGATCTGTGCTGGCCCTGCGCCAGGGCTCCGCAGGGGGCACCCCCCTCCCATGCCATCTGATGACATCCTTACCTCTCACTCTGGGTCCTACAGCTGGTAAATAGTGGGGCCGATGCAGGGATGGGGGGGGCCAAGTTCGCATGAGGAGCCCCTTCCCTCCCTACATGGCTCACCCTGTACCCTTATCGTCATTGCTGTGCAGGGTGGGGGATTGGCCCAGAAAGCTGAAATCCTGCCCCGCTGAGCTGTAGGTCTTTTAATGTCCATGCTTCAGGCCCAGCCAGAAACCGTCTTAGAGGGATCTTAATACAGCCACTGGTCATAGATGCCAATGTTTTAGGAAAAGTGCATGAAATTAAAACTTAAAACCAAGAAAATTCCAACCACCAAAGCTGGAAAGCTCTTGGGTCTCTGCTGCCTGGGAGAGCTCCCTGCGACGCGTAGTACATACTGGAAGAATGTCCACCGAATGGCGAGTGAGTGAATGGAAACTCAGAAGGCCAGGTCTTCTGCTGTTGAAATTCATGGTGCTGCTTGGCCGAGGCATTAAAGCAGGTAAAATAAAAACAAGAATCCCACCTACCGCCCGCTGGAAGGCTCCTTCTTCCACTGCACGGAGGAAGGTACGTGACAGCGTCTTGTCTGGCACAGTCTTAGAAGGCGATGACTCGTGGAGTCTCCTCCATGCACGGAAGGTGCACAAGGGGCCCCCGCCTCAGCCCCCCAGCCCGAGCCCCGGGCACCCGGCACCCGGCAGCCTGCAGCCCCTGCCCCCCCCCCCCGAGCTCGTGGGTGGCAGCCGGTCCCCAGGGCAGGGAGCTCCTGCTCTAGGGAAAGGAGCCCCCACTCCTCCCCCCGAGCCTGAGTGATGCCTCGGAGCATGGGCCTTCCGACAACTGTAATCCCCTGGCAGTACACGCCATTTGTATGCTGGAACACCTTCATGCCTCCCCACATTTTATGTTTCCTATGGCCTCTCCTGATGGCTGGCAGATGGTGAACTTGACGTGCGAGGACACATCGGGCTAGCAGCCCCGGCCCCCATCGCACCAGCCAGATGCCGCCGCTTGAAGGAGCACACCACATTCCTGCACCGGGTGTCGGCTGGGTGGGGGCTCCAGGGCCATCCCAGAACCGCCTTCCGCAGTTCCTGGCCCTCGGAGGGAGACGGCAGCGGCGGGAAGCACTTTGATGCCACAGACCGCCACATAAGTGGCTGAGAGCACCCATGCCTGGTCTCCTCCGTGTCCTTACACGCGGAGTTCAGAAATCCTGACCGAAGGGTCCCTGGATTACTGGGCCGGGCGCTCTCCTCCGTCCCCTCCCTGGGTGATCTCCCTACCATCCTGCGGGTGCTGACGACCTCGGCTGAGCTGGAGACCAGGCCCCTCGTAGACTCCACAGAAAAGCCCCCGAAGTGCTGGCGTCCGGGACAAGCACCCGGCTTCGTTGCTGCCCTCTCCTCCTGGCTGGCGGAGACGTGCCCCTGTAGGCACCGATGGTGTCCCCCTCCCTCTAGTCCCCCGGCCCAGGAGCAGCGCTGCACCTCCACCATCCCCCGCCCGCCCCACCAGGGAAGAGCCAGGACTCGTGCGAGCTCCCTCCCTCCATTAGGTCTCCAACGACCCTCACCGCCCTCCCCCCCAGTCCTGACAATCTAATCCCCTAACCTGTTCTCAAATCCATCTTTCTCTCCCCGCTGCTCCCGTAACCTTGGTGCCATCCCTCACCACTGCCAGCAGCAGCCTCCCAGCCAGCCCTCCTCTGCAGGCCTTGCTCCCCTCAAGTCTGCCCCCCAAGGGAGGGGTCCCAGGTGGGACCTCGTACACGCAGGGCTACAGCTGGGCCACCCTGCCCACAGGAGGAAATCCTGGCCCCCAGCTGGCTTGCAAGCCCTTCACCCTTGCCACCCACACCTCCTCCAGCCCCCTGCTTTGCACTTTTCTCTTCTAAGATGAAGGGCGTCCCCTCCCTCCAGGGCATGCCGCCATCGCCCCCAGCACGGGCCATGCCAGCCTCACCCCTCTCTGGTGTCACCTCCTCTGGAAGCCCTCCTGACTGCTGAACCCCATTCCACCCAGCTGCCCTGGCTTGGGTCTCTTGTCCCCATGGCACTCACCTGCCACCCTGAAGTGTATTTGTACCCGTGTGGCCCGGGAGATGGCCAGAGTGCTCTCTGGGATGGAGAACACTGCTTCATTCCTCTCTAGCCCCAGCACCCCGCCTGCCCCTCAGTCGATGCTCTGGAAATATTTGCTGAACTGAGAGCAAACTTGATGAATATTTACACTGTACTACATGCCCACGATTCTGCCTGGCACCAGAAACTCCTGCTTGGAGAACAGTGAGACGAGTCTTCCCTAGAAGGGCTCACGTTCGTGTCTGTAAAACTCCCACTTATTGGGGTCCGCACCTGTTGGCCACCCCTGCCCCCGTGTCGGGCTCCAGGGGAGGGCAGAGCAGGGAGGGAGACCACCCAGAGCTTTGTTCCCTGCGAGCCT
Organism: Ursus arctos; assembly: GCF_023065955.2. Taxonomy (NCBI): domain Eukaryota; kingdom Metazoa; phylum Chordata; class Mammalia; order Carnivora; family Ursidae; genus Ursus; species Ursus arctos. The sequence goes on from NW_026622919.1 coordinate 2,270,117, forward strand.
GGGCCAGCCCGCAGGAGGGAAGGGCTGGCTGCGGGGAAACCCCTGCTGGAAACAAGGGGTCTGGGGGTCTGGGGGTCTGCAGGGGCCCCGCTGGCCTGGCCTAATGTCCTCCGTCTGTGACCGGGGAGGCCCTGCCATGGCTGCTGCGGGTTTAGCTGTGTCTGCCCAATGGGTGTGAAACTGTAACCCCTGTGGAGAAGCGGGTCCGCATCTCCTCCGAGGGTGGCAGGCCGGGAGCCCCCAGCCGGGGTTCTGTGGGCCTGGCCCGATGTGTGTGGGCAAGATGGGCTTCCATCCCTGCTCGTGCGGCCTCTCTGCCACCAGTCTCATCTGTCAGAGAGCTCCTGCCCTTGCCGGCCGGGGCTCCCGCGCTCAGGGCAGAGAGAGCAGGGCTGGGAGTGCCAAGGCCTCGGCTTGCCCCTCGGCTCTGCCTCCACTGGACGTGTGTGTGGTCTCGGGCTTCTCCGGGCCTCCCTTGGTTTCCTCATCTGTCGGGGGAGGACGGTTGCCCTGCCATCCCTTATAGGGAAGTGAAGGAATGTGGACAGGGGGCTTTGCAAAGGGACCCTTTCTTGTTTATAAGGTAGGGTTATTATTGCACAGGTGGCCAAGAAGAGGGCGGAAGAGACCGCTCGGGGAGGGCCCCTCCCCCCGCAGAGCTGGGCAGCAGGGACCTGCCCCCTGTCACACCTGAGTGGGTAGGTGGGTCTGTCAGCAAAGCCACTCCACGGAGGCCCCCCGGGGCTTGCTGCTGTCAGAGCTGCCCTATGCCCTATGCCCACCCCTCAGCCCAGAATCATCTCAGGGGGCAAAGAGGGGGCCACATGGCCTGGCTCTGTTCTGAGGGTCCGGCTGCCAGAGGTCCTGTTGATCCCCACCTGGTGGCAGCCAGAAGCCCATCTCTTCTGCTCCGGGGGCAAGCTGTGGGTGCTACGCATCCCTACACGCACGTGGGTTGTGTAACCACAAACAGAAAGGTGCACACATCACATCTGGACAGCCGACTGCACTGTCAACAAAGTAAGCATCTCCGCGAGCAGCACCCAGATCAAGAAACAGACCGTGGCCAGCATCGTACGGGCTGTTGAAAACACAGAAACAAAACCAAAACACAACTTGGGAGCATGGCAGGAAGTGTCCTGCACAGGCCTGAAATGCCAGCCCCACGGTACTGCGAAGCATCCTGTCATCTGAGCTGTGATGCCAGCTCACCCCACAGGGGCCCGCGGCATGTCCTCCAGAGCAGCATGGACCCGACAGCCCACCTGTGTCCCAGAGCTGGCTCACGAGACCCCCTGCCTTCTTCTCTCCCCGGACGGGAGTCCTGCAGCTCAGCCCACTCCACCCTTCTGCTCCCCAACCTGCCCACTTTGGGGGCAGCTAGTTAAAAAGGCAAGGTGCACTGCTGGATAGACTCAGTCAAGGGGTGGGTGGGCCATGTGCCCCTGTCTGGTGTTGTCCTAGCTCCTCCCAGCACCCCCCCAGGGGCCTGCTCTTGCTTCTAGGGGAGCTTTTTGCTGTTCTACGCCAGTTCATGGCCTTGGTGTGGGGAGAGGACAGACCCGGTTATCTCCTGGGCAGAATCAGGGTCCTGGGCACAGCCCCAGGCTGGGACTCGGCCACACTTCCCACCAGCCCGCTTTGCCCTGCCTACCCTGGGAAGGCCTCTCCACCCACTTCCACCAGGGGCCTGCAGAGTTGGCTAGCACTAGCTGATTGCTCTGTGTTCAGGAGTTTGCAAGCGGCCTGTTAAACGCAGCCATCATTAACATTTAAATTACACAAACTTCTAATTAAATAAACTATATTAAGAATAAAGGTAATACTCAGAACTCATCAATTTCTAATTATTTTTTATTACGTGTTACTATTATCTATGCCTGTGAGGTTACAGGACACCTGTTGCATACTTAGGGTGGGAACACCTTGTAATCTTGGGGGACTGTCTGTCTCCAGGGCTCCCTGCCATCCCCGCCCTGTGCACCTCTGGGGTGTGACACCCAGGCCAGGCGGGAAGGACCCCCTGCAGCCCGGACCTTCCCACCAGCTAGCTGGGCAGCTTGGGGGATCCTTCTCTGAGGGTTTTTGCTTCTCCAGTCTCACAGCTCTTAGATACCTCTGAGCACTGCGGAGGAGGAGGAGGAGGACGCCGCAGACACCATCAGGTCTGAATCCTCCCCTGCCCAGGATCCTGGGCCCCAGTTAAGTGGATTGAAAGAAGGCAGAGGGATGCGGCAGCAGGGCCCTCCACCTATCTGTCGGAGCCCTGCCCTGCGTGCGCGCAGGGGTCCCGCATAGCGCCTCTGGCCGACGCAACGCTCCCGGGGTCGCCCGGGAGGAAGGGTCCGGCCCTTGACCGCCGTCTCCTCCCCTCGGAACTCCACACTTCCCTCCCGCTGCCCCAGACTGCCCCAGGGCCCCTCCTCCCCTTCTGAGGCCCGCTCCTCCACCCCCTGCGGGGCGGCGGCATGGAAGGAGCCTCCCCTCTCCTGGTGGCGAAAGCCCGGGTCCCCGTCTTGGACGTGGGTAAGCCCGGCCGGCTCAAGACGCAAGGCCCCGCGGAAGGTTCCCTCTCCGTCCGCGCAGCCTGCCCCGGGCCTGGCGGGGCTCTTCTCCCGCTCCCACGAGCCCTCTGCCGCGCGCCCTCCCTCTCCGCCCTGGACAGCCTCGCCCCCGGGGCCCCCGCCGGGGAGGTCCCCCCGAGTCGCCTTCTAGCCGGGGGAGATCCGGGAGCAAACCCGCAGGGGCGCGGGCGGCCAGCCCCCTCCCGCGGCCCGGGCGCGGAGGCGAAGAACGCTCACAGCCCCTGGGGCCGCGGGGCTCGGAACCCCGGACTGCCGCGTGCGGCCCGCGGGGTCCCTCTGGCGCCGAGAAGCGGAGGCCGAAGGACGCGCGGGCTCCGGGAAGGTTCAGGACCGAGGCGCCCAAAGAACGCCAGCCGCGGGGCGCCTGGGGGCACGGGTGGGACGCGACCGCTGAAAGGGACGGAGGAGACTGGTTTCTCGAAAAGGTCTCGATAAAGGCGGCTGCGCCTCGCACCCGCGGGGCGACAGCCCAGCCCCCGCACCCTGCAGTGGCCTGTGGGTCCCTCGGGTTGGGGACCGCCAGCGTGGCGCCCCGACTGGGGGGGGGGTCCGGGGCGTCAGCGGGGCCGCCCGGACCGCGGCTGCAGCCCAGGCTCCTGCTGTCACCTGGAGCCCGACCTCGAGATCCTGGAGCCTCAGTCTCCTGCGCTCAGAGGGACCTCGGAACTCTGACCGCCTGGGGCGCGCTAGCGGCTCGGGCCTGTCCGGAGCCCCGAACCTGGCGTCCCCACCCGGACGGGAATCTGGGAGCCGAGCCTCGCGGCGCTGCTACTCAGAAAACAGGTGCAGGGGGGAGGGGCCGGAGGGCGACTGTGAGTAAAGTGCCACCGTGTGGGGGGCTCCACACGGGCGACGACCCCGCCGATAACCAGGACCCCCTCCGCACCTGCCATGGGTGGAGAAGTGGGCCGAGCTGGGGCTCATGCAGTACAGACAGCCCAACGCGCACACGGACACAGACGGGCACGCGCGCCTCTGCGACGGGAAGGCGCTCCGGGAGCGCGGAAAGGTCGGCCAGCCAGGCCCCCTCGGAAGCGCGGCCGGCTCAGCGCCTCCCACGGGGCTGCAGGGAGCGTCCAGCCCCCGGCGGCGCCGTCTGCTCGGAATCGGGCCGGCTGCGCTGGCAGGAAAGGCTCGATCCGAGAAGTGCCCGCCCGCCCCGCCGGCTCGGGGAGGGGGGTGGTGTTGCGATTCCCCCGGGACGTAGCCGGGTCCCCAAAGCCCCGGGCCTGTGGAAGGGAGGCTGGAGAGCCAGCAACGAGGTCGTGGAGAAGTCCCTAGACCCAGGGTGTAGAGCGGCTTTTCAACCCCACACGGGCATCGAAGAACCGTGCGACAGCCCCGCGACCCCCTCTCAGGACTCAGCGGCCGTGGGAGGCTCCGCTCCCCAGCGCTCCTCACCCGGCACACGAGTGTAGACGATTTGAGTCCTTGGGGACCGGGTCCAGCCTTGAACGCTCCCGGCCTGGGCCGCGAGGGTGTTCTGTGGGGCCAAGCGGGTTGAACTGAATTCTGTCTCCCGTGCCGGCTGCGGCCTCCCACCCGCCCCCAGCCCCGTCGGAAATTTGGGGACATCATGCAGGTGGCCCATCCTATAGTCCCAGACCCTAGCCCGCCCTCCCCCCCCCCCCCCGCCGCCGCTCTCGGAGCCTTCGGGGAAGCTGTGCCGGCTCGGCGTGGGCTGGGGGGAGAGACCGGAGGAGGCGGCCCCCACGCGCGCCCGAACGACCCCCGCCAGGCGCCGCGGGCCGGGCCGCAGACAATTAAAGCGGGATTCCTCCCCCGCTGACGTCGGCAGCGCCGAGGCCCCTCCCGCGGCGGCATAAAAGGCGCGGGCTCCGCAGCGCGGGCGGCAGTGAGGGCCGGGCAGCGCGGCGGTGAGGACTGCGCGGCCGAGCAGCGCGGCGCCCAGAGCGCGGGCCGCCCGCCGAGCCCCGCCGAGCCGAGCCCCAGGAGCCGGGCCGGAGCGCCGGTCCCAGCGCCCGCAGCCATGCCGGCCCGCCGCGCCGCGCGCACCTGTGCGCTGCTCGCCCTTTGCCTCCTGGGCAGCGCGGCCCAGGATTTCGGGCCGACGCGCTTCATCTGCACCTCGGTGCCGGTGGACGCCGACATGTGCGCCGCGTCCGTGGCCGCCGGCGGCGCCGAGGAGCTCCGGAGCAACGTGCTGCAGCTCCGCGAGACCGTGCTGCAGCAGAAGGAGACCATCCTGAGCCAGAAAGAGACCATTCGCGAGCTGACCACCAAGCTGGGCCGCTGCGAGAGCCAGAGCACGCTGGACGCGGGCGCCGGCGAGGCCCGGGCCGGCGGTGGCCGCAAGCAGCCCGGCTCGGGCAAGAACACCATGGGCGACCTGTCCCGGACACCGGCCGCCGAGACGCTCAGCCAACTCGGGCAAACTTTGCAGTCGCTCAAAACCCGCCTGGAGAACCTCGAGGTCCGCGCGCGCACAGCGGTTCCCCTTCCGGCTTTTGCGCCCCTCTGCCCTGCCCCACCCCCACTCCTGACCCGGCCTCACACCCCCACCCCCGCCTCGGCCGGGCGCTGATGCCCAACCGGGGCAGCCAGGAGCCTGCGGGGCCCCGCAGACGGCCACTGGCCCGAGCTCCCCGCCAGGCCGCCCCCGCATTCGCCCTGAGGGGACCGCGCCGCGGGCCTCCCGGCACGGTCCCCGCTCCTCGCGTAACGGTGTGGTTTCCCCCCCGCCCTTGCACCCCCGCAGCAGTACAGCCGGCTTAATTCCTCCAGCCAGACCAACAGCCTCAAGGATCTGCTGCAGAGCAAGATCGATGACCTGGAGAGGCAGGTGCTGTCTCGGGTGAACACTCTGGAGGAGGGCAAGGGTGGCCCCAAGAACGACACGGAGGAGAGGGTCAAGATCGAGAGCGCCCTAACCTCCCTGCACCAGCGGATCAGCGAGCTGGAGAAAGGTAACGGTCTGGGGGAGTCGGGGTGGGGGGGCCGTCATGCTGCCCGCAAGGCTCCCTGGGCCAGCAGGACCCTGCCTCAGGTCCCGGCTTCCTGCACAGCTCCTCCCCAGGCTGTGAAAGCCTGAAGCTCCAACACCCCTCCAGCCCCTTCCCGCTTCCTGAATCCCTGCCCTGGGTTTCGGGTTTCCAGTCGGTGTTCCTGATAAGGCTGTGGCCCCCTGGACTGGGGACATATGGAGGGAGGGGAAGCAGATCGAGGAAGGGATTGATTGGTGTCGGCTGCGCCCTCCCTACACACACGCACACACTGGAAGGATTTTTCCAAGTCTGATTTGTTTCATCTTCAGTAAGTTCGCGCTGTGGCTGTGGCGCTCCCAAGCCCTCCCTGGTAGGAAAGACTGGCTCTAGCCGGTCCCCACCCCAGCAGGGAATGGGGTGCGGGCTGGGGATCGTTTTCTCCCACCTCCATCGCACCCCTGCAGCCCTCTGGGGATCTCCGGTTTCCCCCCTTCAGGTGAGCCCCTCTCCGTGGCTTTATTTTCTGAATGGCTGAAGCCCTGACACCTTGCACATTCTGTGGTTCCTGGGTCACCAACTCTGGCCAGCCCCAACTGCACCCTGGGGCTCACAGATGAGCTGGGCTCAGCCTTGAAGTCACAGAAATCAAACAAGGTTGTAAAAGTGGGGGGGGGGGTTTCCTGGGCTTGGAGCAGGGCCACGTGACCCTTCTTGGACCGCAAAATGTGCCGGATGGATTTAAACAGTGCCATCTTAAGGCTCGTTATGTAACTGAAAAACAGATCAGGGGAAGGGACGGGGGAGGGGAGGGGGGAGGGAAGGAGGGGAGATTGGGGGGAATGAAAAACAGCCCCTAGAGAGGCCAGGGGCTGGATCTGCTCCAAGGTGTGTGTTGGGGGGGGGCGGGAACACAAGCCTAGGATGGTTGGGGGGGCACTGAGGGGGCTAGCCCTGCTGTTCCCTGATACCTGAATGGATGGAGGGTTGTTGGCCCAGCAGGATGCCTTCTAGAAATAATTCTTGGCCTGGGGGCCTGTTTCCTTGTGGACTCCCTGGCAAGCCCCAGCACACCCAGGAGCTGGCAGGTGTGCGTCTTCCTGGCTCAGGGCCCCGTGCCTGTGCCCACTGCCGGCTTGGAATGTTTTGCCTGGAGTCAGTCACACCATACCCAGGGCCACAGCTACAGTGCGTGTGTGGGTTGGGAGGGGGCAGACAAGCGTTCCCTGAGACATCACTGGCAGGCAGGGAGCTGGTGGCTGTTGTGTAAAGGGAGGCTGTCAGGCCAGGAGCCTGATTTTTCAGGAAACACGGCAAGTTCGCCCTGAGAATGAGTGGCCAGTCCTCAAAGCAGTCACCTGGGGGGCCCTGGCTCCCTGCTGTCCTGCCCTCTCAGCAGGGCTCCAGGCAGGGTTGCTAGAAGAGCCTCTCTCCTGTGGGGTAGATAGGATTCTGGAAATAGCCAGAGTCCTCAGGGCTCGTTGATTGGATCAGAAGGGCGGCCAGGGACTGCAGCATGTCCCGGTCTCAAGGGGAGTGTGCTGGACACCAGGGGCCTGCTTGTCTCGGGTGGGGTTCCAAGAGAAATATTTGTGAACGGCCGAAGGGGCTGCTCCGGGGGGCAGCCGGCCTCTTTCAGGCCAGAGGAGACCTCCTCCCTCTGTGGCCACACCACCAAGGGCCGGTTTTTCTGGTGTGCGCTGACCCATTCCCTGCCCATGGCCACCATGGTCCCCCCACCCCCACCCCAGCCTCCCCGGGGGGGGGCAGGATATGGGAGCCTGAGCAGCAAGCGCAGAGATCTTGGGTCAGCTCTTTTGTTCTGGCTCTGTGCCCTAGGGCAGGGCAAAGCACTTGACCCCGCAGGGCCTCGCTGGGCAGCTGTAGAATGGAGAAGAGTCTGCTCCTGGCTTCCCAGAGCTGGGGGGGGGGGGAGGGGAGCACGGCGTGGGTTTCCAACAGGACCAGTGCCTCGAGGTGCAGATGACGGGACTGTGTCCTGTCCTTTCCAGGTCAGAAGGACAACCGCCCCGGAGACAAGTTCCAGCTCACGTTCCCGCTGCGGACCAACTACATGTACGCCAAGGTGAAGAAGAGCCTGCCCGAGATGTACGCCTTCTCCGTGTGCATGTGGCTCAAGTCCAGCGCGGCCCCCGGGGTGGGCACGCCCTTCTCCTACGCCGTGCCGGGCCAGGCCAACGAGCTGGTCCTCATCGAGTGGGGCAACAATCCCATGGAAATCCTCATCAACGACAAGGTAACGCCCCCAGCCGTCTGGACTCGCAGGACAGCAGAGCGAGCGCCCCAGGCCCCCGCCCCCCGCTGCCGGGGCAGGTCTGCAGCCGGGCCCCCACAGCAGGGCCCATCGGACCGGGGAAGCAAAGGGGAGGAGGGGCGCCCGCACCCACACTCCCTGAACAGCGTGAAGCTGGAACTTTCCCAGACAGAGGCCTCCCGGGGTGGGGGGTGGCATAGGCTGACCCAGGGGGTCCTGCCTCCCTCCCATCGAACGCCGGCTCCTCCTCCCCCAGCTCGCCTCAGAACCGGCTTTGCTCCTTGTATGGGGAGGACCGCAGATGCTCTGGGGTGGTGAAGCTACCCCTAGAGATTCTTCCAGAGTCCAAATCTATCCTGTTCAACCCCTCAGCCCTGGGAGGAGCCCTTGGAGGGTGGGCCTTTCCCCTCCGGGGAGCCTTCTCCGAAGCGGTGAATGGGCTGCCAGCCCTCAGGCTCCCTGGTCTCTGTGGCAGCACTGGTAGGAAACAGCTCAATCCCAGGCTGCGGATTCGAATCCCGGACCCTGCGTTGCCGCCTTGACCAGCAAGGGTGTTTCCTTGCTGGGCCCCACGTCCCCAGGTTAAAGGGTGTGCGGGTCATTTTGTCTGCCGCACCATCGCCCCCTGGAATGCTAGCGGGGGGCATCCCAGGCCGGAGGCTGGCCTGAGCTTTAGAAGACCTGGCGTCTCAGGCTGTACAGAGGCTGGGCGGGTATAGACCCTGAAGATCTGGCAGTTTCGTGTTGGCGGAGAGCAGAGAGGCGCAGGCCGCAGCAGCGAGCTGAGACCCCAGCAGTGGGACCCCCCCGCCAGGGCTGGTTTTGTAGACCAGCAGGGAAGAAGGAGGGTGAGGAGGGGTGAGGCCACTGTGCGTTCAGATCGATCGCAGGGGCCCCCTGACAAGTCGTCACATGTCCTGTGGGACTCCATGATGCGTCGACGGATGGGGCTGGCGGACGGTAAGGTCGCGGGGGCAGGTGCTGAGAGAATTCGGTAATGGCTCTTGGTATTTATTTTAAACGTCGTGATAGGAAGAGTAACGGTTAACGCGGTGAGTAGTGACAATCACCGACCCTCCGTTGTGCCCCTACACCCATCATGCCGTGTGTGTCCTCCCACCGACCCTCCGTTGTGCCCCTACACCCATCATGCCGTGTGTGTCCTCCTGCTTGCCAGGTGGCCAAGCTGCCCTTTGTGATCAACGACGGCCAGTGGCACCATATCTGTATCACCTGGACCACCCGGGACGGGGTCTGGGAAGCCTACCAGGATGGCACCCAGGGTGGCAATGGCGAGAACCTGGCACCCTATCACCCCATCAAGCCGCAGGGGGTGCTGGTGCTGGGCCAGGAGCAGGTACTGGCCTGGGGCGGGGGTGCTGGCTGCAGGGGGAGGAGAGCCAGGGTGGGTGACCAGGGTAAAGGGGGAGCAAGGGGGGAGTGGGAGGGAGAGGGAGCTGGCTCCCCCCATTCCCAGAAGGAGCCAAAGGGAGCACGTGACGCAGCAGTTTGGGCCAAGTCCCTGCCCTGGGAGGGCTTCTCCAGAAGTATAGGAGAGTGGGCTTTGCTGTCAGTGCTCTGGTGGCTGCAACGACCCTTTCTTTGGCACAGGAAGGCCAGTCTGCCCTTAGCGACGCGTAATTTATTTCCTGAAAGTGGTTTGTCTCCCATTGGGCATCCAGAGGGAAGCGCAGGAGGGAGGGTCCCAGGCCTTCTGTTCCCATTGGGCTCGGCAAAGAGTGACGTCTGAGCCCGTCTAGGCAGGGAGAGCAGCAGCGGCTGGCCCGAGGCCCTGCGTCCGTGGTGCCGCATGGCCCTGCTGACCCCCTCACTGGCCGAGGGACAGGCCACAGTCGGGCAGAGTCCAGGTGTCCCCGGGAGACGCTCTGCATCCAGTACAGAGGTGGCCAGTAGTGTCCCTTCTCCTGGGCTCCCCGTGGGAGGGGGGCCAGTGCAAAGCTGAAGACCCAGAGACAGGACACGAAACGGTGCTTCGAGGTAGATGTGAGGGCCCCTGATGGGGGAGACACGGACACGTGCTCCCTCGAGAGACCCCCACCCCTACAGCCCCCTCCACCTTCACCCTCTGCTTTCCTCTGAAGGACACCCTGGGCGGCGGGTTCGACGCCACGCAAGCGTTCGTGGGCGAGCTAGCCCACTTCAACATCTGGGACCGCAAGCTGACCCCTGGGGAGGTGTACAACCTGGCCACCTGCAGCACCAAGGCCCTTTCTGGGAACGTCATCGCCTGGGCCGAGTCCCACATCGAGATCTACGGGGGAGCCACCAAGTGGACATTCGAAGCCTGTCGCCAGATCAACTGAGGCTCCTGCCGGCCGAGCCCCTGCCCTCGGGCCGGCCCGCCCGCCTCCCCCCTGCTTGTGCGGTGATGACCCTCTTGTGTCTTCTTCTCTCCCTCTCCCCAGGAGTGACTCAAGGCCCTCACCCGTGCACGCGCACGCACACGCACACGGCCTGGTTCGCCCTCGTGCCCGGGAGGAGGCCCCGCTCCCCCCGAGGAGCCCGCGTTGGGTCTCAGGCTGCCCCGCTCGCGCTCGCAGGCGGCTGCGACATGGGGCCGAGCAGATGTAGGTGAGGATGTGTGTGGGGGCGAGTGTGTGTCTCTGGGGGGAGGTGCTTTCTTTCAGAATGAGCTGTCTCCTTTCTTCTTCCTCCGTGGTGTCGGGAAATCTCGCGACTGGTCGAATATCTGTACTTGCCAACTGTGGGAGCTGCCCGCGGGCCTCGGGGCTGCGCGGCTTCCTCTGCACGCACGTCTGTCTTTGCACACCGTTTCCAGAGCCACCTCTCTCTCTACCGCGAAAATAAATGTCTTGTAGCGGTTGGTCCGAGGCCGGGGGGCCTCTCCACAGAGAACTTCTCTTTCGTAGTAGGAGCGGGTTCTCTCCGCCTGTGCCCCGGGATGGCACCTCGTGCTCTCGGGCAGTGAGGCGGGGAGAGGCTACCAAGGGGCGGGGGCGGCCTCAGGAAGCGGGCAGTCCCCGCCCAGTGCCCAGGCAGCTCCGCTCGGGTGGCATCTGACGGTGGCGCTGGACTTGCCCGCCCAGCTCTCTGGCTCTGGCCCAGGACCAGGTCTGTGGCCTGCAGTCTTGCGCCCTTTCGGGGGTGGGATCCGTTCCTCCCCCTCGTCTGCCAGCTGGTGCCCCGAGAGGGGGTGTGCCCCCCACAGCCCAGGAAGCCAGCCTTTCCTGGCGCCACCCCTTCCGCCTCTGGCAGTGGGAGACCACAGGTACCCACGGATCAGCTCAACAGGGGACCTTTTAGACAAGGAAACCCACGTTCTGATTAAGAACCAGCCAGTTAGGGCCAGTGACACTGGAACCAGACCAGTGGATGAGAAGGTCTGAGCTAATTTTGACAGCCGTATCCCTCCCACGCTCCCAGGCCCAGGTCAGCTGGCCCGGTGAGTCCTCCACAGGGGCCTCCGGCAGCCTCCCATGTGGAGCCCAGCCCGGCCAGCACTGGGGCCTGAAACCCACTCCCCCTTCTTTACAGGGCTCCAGTCCTGTAGCAGCCCCTAGCCTGTCACCAGCTGGTGACCCCAAGACACGACCAGTGTCCAGGACCTAGAACTTTATTTTCCCCCATGAAAAGCACCCATACACACTTCCTTCTAGTCCTTCCGAGGCGGGGGGAATGTGTGTGCGTGCACACGCGTGCGTTTCTGTGTGTGCATGTGTGTCGAGAGAGAGAGAGAGAGAGAGGAAGAGCGCGAAGACGGACCGTGCCCCAGCTGGGCTCCCTGCTCTGTCGTGCCATCTGGGGGTCACACGCCTGGAGGGCACCCTGGACTCTGCCACCAGGAGTCTAATTAGCAAAAGGCTGGCAAGTCTTTCTAGAACTTCTCCCGCGCCGCCTGCTCACCTGCAGCTGCAGACGTTTCTTCGGGAGGAACAGGGGTCCCCGTCTTCCGTTCCTCCCGGGGCGCCTGTCTCCTCACTCGCGGGTCCCTGTCGCGTCGGAAACCTAGCGCATCCGTGTGCGTCTGTGTTGGTGTCTCTGTGTTCGTGTTTGCGTGGGTGTCTGCACAGGACCCGGTCACCGTTCTGTGACGCATCGCTCTTGCTCAGAGGGTGCGGTCCGGGCTCCGCACTGTGTGTTGTGGTTCAACAGTGGCTTTTTCTGAGACCCTTGTGCTTCGTCAGAGCCCGTCGAGTTGTGGCATCTTTGGATCTGCAGGGATCTTCTCTGTTTGCATGTCCCTCGGGGTGGCGCGTCCCTTGCTCCCTTGGTCTGATGTGTGTCCCCTGCCTGCATGGACTTCTGGTTCTGTGTCGTGTGCCCAGTGCCACCCATTGTCTTGTGACCATCCGCGTAGCTACCGAAAATGGCTGGATAAGCGAGCCACGGGTGTCGGGGGAGGTCAAGAGAGGGATCGGTTTCCCTCTCCCTCCTCCCTACTCCCCAAACACACCAAGAAGTATTTTTCACACGTAGGTTGACAAGGAGCCTAAACAAAGCCCGTGATTGGGACGGAGCGAGAGCTTGGAATCACCCCTCTAGACCAGGTCGGCCCCACCCCTCACTTCAGCCCCCTCGCGGCGGTTGCTTAGGCGAGGCCCAGCGGGGGCTGGGTGCTCTCCTGCCAGCACCCCCACCAGCCCCTTCCGATCTAGCGGACCGCAGACCACCCTCCGCCCTGCGGGTGAGGTGGGAGCTGTCCGTTCAGGACCACAAGCCATCCTCTGCCCTAGCTAGAGACGGGCAGAGCACACCCCAGACGCGTGTACCTACGTCCCTTTGGCCTCCTGCCCTGTCCACCTTCCTGGCCCTCCCCCGAAGCCCCCGCGGTGCCAGGGACAGAAGCTGACATTTGGCTCCCTCCCCGCCCCTAGCTGGAGCCTGTGCCAAGCCCCTCGACTCCCTCACTGTGTTAACACTTGGCACTTTGCCGGCCCCAAGAAAGGTCAATGACACAGCCACAAATCTAGTCCGCGTAGTCTCCCATCTCCTCCTTAATCTGATCGGCGCTCCCTCTTGCACTGAATAACACATGCCTATCTCAGGTAAGCCATTTTATAAAATAAGAAGATACACAGCACTGCCCAGGCGGTGTTAGCTCTTGCCGAGCTGGTGTCCCACAGCTCCCTGGGTGTCCAAGGTGGGGGAGCTGCCGACAGAGGCTCTCCGGGCCCTCGGGGCTTAAATCCCACTGGAATCGTAAGCCTTCTTGCTTTTGATAACACAGTATTATTTCTCTTACTGTAGAAGAAAAAGTTTATTACCAAACAAGAGTATTTTTATGAAAGAAAAGGACAAACCTATAAAATTAACTCAATCTATATCTCCCTGGAAAATACTTTCAGGCTCCACCAAAACGTAGGACTGAAAGCGTGTATTTTGGAAGAAAGAGATACATTTTGTATGCTTTCTTTTCCTTTTGTAGATTCCCAGTTTATTTTCTAAGACTGCAAAGATCACTTTGTCACCAGCCCTGGGACCTGAGACCAAGGGGGTGTCTTGTGGGCAGTGAAGAGGGGGGAGAGGCTGGCGTGAGGCTCAGTCATTCCAATGAGCTCCAAAGAGGGGCCGCCTGCACTCAAAGGTGTTGGGGACCAGGATGTGAATTGGCCATTTATGGTGGACCCTTTGCGTCGGAGCTGACTTAAGTCGAGGACTTGATCAGTTCCAATCCTGGTAGAAAAAACTAGGGTTCCGTGTTGTTAACACGAAGAGGATAGTATCCTTTATAATCTCATGGCAACCAAAATGTGGCTTGACACAGCCATGGTTTCATCTTGTAAAACACAGTGTGTCAATCTGTTCAACTAATGATGGGAAATGTGTCACTTCCATGCACGGTGGTCTTAAGTGCAATTTGTTGAAGGGGAACAAGGCATTGAGGAGGAAGAAAAAAAAGCCCAATACTTAGAGTCCCAATTTTGTCTTATTTGCCAAAAAAGAAAAAAAAATCCAACAAAGCAACCCCCTCTGGTTGATGTTGTTATCATGTATATATTGTATAATATGGAAGAGAATCGATGTATCTTACTTTTTCATTATTTGCTAACCAAAGCTGTACATTTTTCATATGATCTGCAGCCTTTTGGTATCAAATGGGTCAAAACCATGGGACCTGCCACCTCCCATCAGCAATTCTGGAAATGCACTATTTCTACTGGTATTGCTTTTTTTTTCATTTTCTTGCTGAAACGACATGAATTGTTGAGTTTATTTTTACACAGTAAAGAGTGAAGAAAGACGGTGGTCTGTGTGGAGTGTCTCTTTCTCAAGCTTGCCAGTGCCACCCCGACCTGCCTTGTGGGGAGGGAGCACCCAGAGACCCCCACCTGCAGGGCCGTGCAAGCCTCGTGTTTGCGCGGCACTGTGCCCTCTGCAGTCCCATAGCCCTCTTCACTGACACTGGGACACGGTGGGGGGCTCCCCAGTTCACAGGTGCTGCTGACACGGAGGCAGAGAGAGGGGAAGGGACACCCCGGCTGGGTGAGGCCACACTGGGCTTGGGTGCAGAGTAACCCGCTCTTCCCTGGCTCCCTGCAGTTCTGCTCCCTTCTGGGCCGACGCACTGCCCCAGTGCGCAGCCAGGCAGGGCCCCAGGCCGCCTAGCCTTGTTCTTCCCAAACAACCCTGCTCTGTTCTTTGCCATGTCACCTCCGACTGGGTCGTGGCCAACGTCTGGTCACCTTCCCTCTTCTGGGGTTCCCAGGCCCCTTCCCTGCACTCGAGTATGAGCATCCCCAGGTCCACATAACCAGGAGAATTGGAGATACGGGAACCCTGAGCGCTGGCCAGAGCTTCCCTGCCCCTCGTGAGCCAAGCTAGACTCTGGATGGACCTACAGCTTGTGAGCTGCTCCAAGGGACAAAGTGACCAAGAGCCAAAATAGCCCACCTGGCTGATGGGTCTCCCCACAGCTCAACACCCCCCACCCCCAGCCAGCGGCTTCGCAGGAGGGATGAATCCCTCGTGTGCGCGAGCCGCCTGTTGCCCAGTATGGTTCGGAGGGAGAAGGTTGGGCCTCAGCAGGGCAGGCGGGCAGGCAGTTCTCCCTGCTGCCCCTGCGGGAGGAGCCTGTGTCCTCCAGAGCGGCCTCTGGCGGGTGGCATCCACCTGCGGGCAGCACATGTGGCCCCTGTGGCCCAGCCCGGCCGTGTGCCCAATTCCGGCAGCCGCAGCGCACGGGCCACCTCTGCCTCCCCCTCAGGAAAGCGTGGGGCTATGCCTGTGATAACTGAAGTTTCTAATCTCCATGAAGAGCTCATTCAAAAACTCGGGTGTTTTAAATATCCTTAGAAACAAATTTCTTTCTGCACTTCTCACCCCTGATTCTGGCACACGAGTGAACAACACAGGGGCCTCAGAACTGAACACAACTGCTCAGGAGGCCGCCAGGCCCGGCCGAGAGCTGGGACGCCGGCTGAGGCCGCCAAGCTAGACAAGTCTTGGAAGTCAGTGATTCCAGCAGCCTGTCAGATGCCTGCAACTGTTCTCGGCTTGCACACTTCTAGTGATGGGGAGCTCACTATCCCATGGAGACGGACTGTCCCGCTTTCAGACGGCTGCCTCAGGGAGTGTTCTTCCATCTTTCTGTCTGTTGTCTTTCTTGTATATTGTGCTCAGTTCCTTAGACGAAGCTGCACGGGAAGGCAGCCGCGTGGGCCCTGAGTCCTCACCACCCCTCAGCCACCACACCGCACAGGGCAAGGGGCGACCTGTCTGATTTGTGGCCTTGTCGGTTAACCCCGCCCTCGAGGAGGGAAAATCACTATATCCAGGGCCTGTGGGATGTCTGGGCTGGGAGAGCCTTGAGGGTCAACTAGTTCAACCCCTCCGCTTTCCCGATGAGGGGCTCGAGGCCCAGAGAGGCTGGGTTCGAAGTCACACAGCTCGTGTGTGCCAGGCTGGAATCAGAACTCAGGACTCCTGCCTCCCAGCCCAGCGCTCTCCCGGTCTGCCTCCCGCCGTGGTCCTCACCTGTAACATGTGGCTAACAGCCCCACCTGGCAGGCTTGTGAAGAGGGGACGAGCAGGTGTGCTCAGGGCCGGCCACAGAGCGGTAAACATGGGGGCTGGGCCCTCCCCTCCTCTTTCTGCATCACCAAGACCCCTCCTCCAGAGACCACTCGAGAGGGCTGGCCCTGCCCCTCACAGCCCCACAGGGCCTTTCCACGGACCATCCCCTCCTGGGGCCCTAAATACTCAAGGGGAGCTAGGAAATGCTGCCCAGGTTGGGGGGTGTGGTCTTCTCGAGGCTGGGCCGTGGGACATCTCGGCTGCAGCCCCGGGGTCTGGCAACTCTGAGGGACTGTGGTCAGCGTCAGGTGTCTCAGAAGGCCTTGGAGGCCAGACGTCAGCTCCTGGTGACTCCCGAGGGCTGCTTCCCCCCAGCACCACCCCCACCACCCAGGACCCCCGAGGCCCAGCCTGCATGGCTGACCTGCTCTGGGGGTGGTCAAACTCCCTCCCTTGATGCCCCTGCGAGGGGCATCAGAGAAGCATCGACCAACCCGTGGGGGCTCCGGGGCGTGACATGAAGTAACCCCTGCAAGTACAAGATCTGTTATTTCACCTTAAGTCCTGCGTTTCACCTTCAACTGCAAAGCAGATCTGCACCCTCCCCCCATCAGATTCCCCCCGCGTCCGTGTCCGGGTCCCCGCTCCAGGAGGCGGGCCCCTACGTCCCCCTGGCATAGAAAGACAGGGTAAGGCCAGAGGGTCTCTGCAGGCCCTTTGAGCTCCCCCTGGGGCTAAGAGCCGGTCTCCCCAGTCCTTGAGTACCAGTGCAGTCCCCCTGCTCTGAGCCCCTGCTCACATGGCCCCTTGGCCCCTGCCTCCCCATCAGTCCCACGGCCCTGGGACCTGCCCTCATCAGACCTTTCCACAAGGTTGGCTGTCCTCTCAGTGTCCATGTTGTCCTTCCTCAAATCCTCAGGCCAGACCCCTGCTCTCTCAACCACACATGAGTTCGCATTTCTGATCATTGGTAGTGGACCCGGGTCACGGTTTCTCCCCGGAACTTTCTTAGCCACCACGGAAATCAGGGTGCACAGAAGTCCCCACGGTGGGGCCCGCACCTCGGAGGTTCGGAGCACAGAGCCCTTTGCTGGGACCCAGTCACCCACCCTTTATGAGCTGGGCCTCCCGGCACAGACAACATGAACCGCAGCGGTCTCCCTTTTGGGAAGGGTGCAGGGCACGGGGGCAGACAAGGGTGCAAGGCAGTGAAAAGCCACAATTCATTCATTTCTTCACGAAGGACACATTTCCTGAGCACGGACCACAAGCAGGCTCCTGGGCTGGGCGCCCGGCTGGTGGTCTGCTGGGCAGGGGAGGGGCGGTCTCCGGAGGGTTGCTGGCCAGCTCCCATGGCAGGGGAGGGCGGGGGAGGGTGGGGGAGGGCCGGGAGGGCTGGCGTGAGTTTGCAGGCTTGCACGCCTGTAAGACATTGCCAAGGAAGCCGTCTGTGCCCTGTTTGATTTCTGTGCTTCTCAATTCAGGCCAAGGTGGGGGGCCATCTGCTAAAGTGGGCACAGATAAAACATTTTCGCTGTGCAGAAAATTGGCTTCTGAGGGGAGGCTGTGTGCTCAGCACAGAAGCAGCCTGCAGAGCTGCTGCCACAGGCGCCGGGCAGTGCGGGGTTGCAGGGAGAGAGGCGCTAGAGCGGTGCGGGCCGCAGGAACGCCCCTGCACCCCTGCCCACCCTCGCCGGACTCCGGCCCTGACCGACCGGCTCTCCAGGGCTGCTTCCTAAGACTTAGGGGCTGTTGCACAGGGGTCACTTAAGCTTTTTAACGGTGTTATTGAACTGTAATGCACATGTCATACGCTCCACCCACTTAAAGTCTACAGTTCGATGGCTTCTATGTGTCACGGTGCTAATTTTTTGAAATGGCGGTGAATCTACACAGCACGATTTAACGTTATTTGAGGGTACAATTCGGTGGCTTACTTACCTTCACGACTGCAACCACCACCACCAGCTGGTCCCAAAACGTTTTCATGCCCCTAAACGAAAACGGCCCCACTAAGCCTGAGCGCCCCATTCCCCTCCCCCAGCCCCCTCTCGCCTGCTTTCTGTCCCTGTGAACCTGCCTCCTCCCGGCCCCTCAGAGCAGTGCGATCAGACGACATCTGTCCTTTCGTGTCGGGCTGACTCACTGAGCGCCACGTCCTCAGGGCCCACGCGCGTGTGGCCAGTGTCAGGACGCCCTTCCTTTGCATGGCTGAGTAATACTCCACGTGCAGACGGACCACGTCGGGCTTCTCGCTTCATCTGCTGGTGGACGCGTGCACCGCACCCGCCTCCCAGCTGCTGTGAATGGTGCCGCTCTGCACACGGGCGTCCCGCGATCCGTTTCAGGCCCTGCTTTCAGTTTTTTGGGGTCTATACCTAGGAGGGAATCACACGGGAAGTCTATGTTTAACGGTCGGAGGAGCTGCCAAACTGCTTTTTATAGCGGCTGCACGGTGTTGCATCCCCACCAGCGCTGCGCTAGGGTTCCAGTTTCTCTACCAACGTTTGTTACTTCTACTTGCTTGCTTGCTTTCTTTCTTTTTTGGTAGTAGCCATCCTAATAGGTGTGAGCCGGTATCTCGTGACTCTGATTTGCACATCGTAGTGATTTGTGATATCCGGCTACAGTGATCTCCACATGCTCACAGGCCATTGGAGCATCTTCTCTGGAGAGATGTCCACTCAAATCCTTTGCCCTTTTCTTAGATCAGGTGTTTGGCTTTTTTTATTGTTGAGTTGTCGGTGCTCTTTACATGTCCTGGATACGAATCCCTTCTCAGACATATGACTTCTGAATATTTTGTCCTACTCCATGGGCTGTCTCTTTGCTCTCCAAGTCATGCCCTTTAATGCATAAATTTTGTCATGTTGATGAAATCCAATTTATGTATTTTTTTCTTTTCTTGCCTGGGCTTTTGGTGTCATAGCAAGAAATCAACTTCTTGACTAAATCCTACTCGTCCCTGCCCCTCCCCCTGCCTGCAGGTGCCCAAGACCCCTCTGGAGGCCACACACACGTGTCTGCGTGGTTCCCTGCCCCCCCCCCCGCCTGAGCTGGGGCCACGTCCTTCCTCACAGAAGCCCCTTCTGGCTTGAACATTCTTGGCTCTGGGCTTTGCTCTTCAGAATTTTGGTTCTCTAAGAATCACAGAATGTTAGCACAGATGTAGAGAGAAGAAAAAAAAAAAAAACCCCAGAAACGCTTTTTGAAATAAGAGCTGCCTGCTTTCACATTCTAGGGGAACAGCAGAATGCAGACCAGCGTGACTTCAGTTAGGAAAATACCCCCATGGCTTTCGTTGATGTGAAAAGTCACGCCCTGCTCTGTGCCCTCCCCCTCCCCTGCCTCCAGGGGTCCCGGCAGGAGGGAAGGGGCGAAGGGGAGAGAGTGGGGAGCCTGTGGTTTCCTCAGGCATCCTGGGAGAAGAGGCAAGAGCCTGCGGAACAGAGGGCAGGGAGAGGAAAGGCCGGGGGGCGGGGGGCACCCAGCAGCCAAGAAATGCCCTGGGTCGTCTGTGACACTCCGCTCAACGGCCCTGCGTGACGACTCTCAGTGAATGTCCGCTGCCCAGAGCTACCCGCGTGAAGGGTACTTTGCACGGATGAAGGAGTCAGGTGGTGGCCAGCGTGGGCCACCCGTGGGCACACGGCGGAAGCAGGAAAGGCGAAGGGAGGTAGCCAGGAGAAATGTGGGACCCCTCACGGGACAGTGGGGTTTCCAGCATTTATGGACGGGGCTGAGCCATGTTCACAATGTTCCCCCAAACGCACGTCCACCCACAGCCTGCGAGTCAGAACTTATTTGGAAACAGAGTCTCTGTGGATTTGATCCAGTGAAGTAGAGAGGCTCTAACGCAGTGACCGGTGTCCTCACCAGAAGACGGAAGTTTGGTCAAAGACACAGAGACGCAGGGAGAGGGCCCGGCGAAGACAGAGGTGCGGACTGGCAGATGCATCCGCGAGCCACGAAGCGCCAAGGGACTTCTGGCGGCTCCAGAAGCTGATGGGACCACGCGGGCCAGGTCCTGCCTCCGAGCCTCCAAGGGGACCCAGTCGTGCCGCCGCGCGGACGTCAGGCTGCTGGAGTCCGTTCGAGATCACATTCGCATTGTGTGAAGCCCCTCGGTGTGTGGTATCTGATGACAGGAGCCCCAGGAAAGAACAAAGGGGCTGACGTCTTTCACTTTAAAAGCACAGCAAGAGGGGGCTCCGTCGGTTGGGCATCTGACTCTTAATTTCAGCTCAGGTCATGATCTCGGGGTCGTGAGATCAAGCCCCATGTCGGGCTCCACACTCAGTGAGGAGTCTGCTTGAAATTCTCTTTCCCTCTCCACCTGCCCCCGCTCGTGCTCTCTCTCTCAAATGAATAAATAAATCTTAAAAGCAAAGCCAAGAGAGGCCTCTAAGCCTGGTGGCCTGGGAACACCTGGTGGCTGACCCCGGCTGGCTGTGGGGTCCCTGCCTCCAGTCGGGGGCGGGGTCCTACTACAAAAGGGAGTCAGACCCACTTCGGGCAGAGCGAAGGGCAGGCTCAGAGTGCCAGCTGCTCTGCTCTTTGTGGCTCGGGGGTCAGTAGGCTCTGGCCCGTGGGCATCTGGCGGTGGGAGATGGAGGCTGAAGAAACCAGTCACACCCACCTGTGTCCTTCACCTGCACACCTGCACCGGCTCTGGTCTCAAGTGCTCCAGCAGAGAGAGGGGTTCAGAGTGGGCTCAAGGACACCGATCAATGCCCCAGTGGTCTGGGAGGACAGGAGCTCCACCCACGAAACGTCCCTGCCCTCCAGCCCTGCCCTCCAGTGCTGGGGTGTGACTCAGAGCCTCCCGGCTGTGGGATTTGGTGGTGGCACAGGGGAGAGGAGCACAACACGAGCAGGGGCCAGAAGGTGGTGGCGAGAGGTCTGCCAAGTAACCGGGGGTCCAAGGACAGAGCGTGAGGCCCAGCGGGGAAGGCACCAGGGCTGGGCCCCGTGCGCCCTGGACAGCGGGACCAGGCAGAGAGACTGGCCACGTTGAAGGGCCTGAGGGACAGCCTGTGCAGCCACGGAGGGCACTGGCGTGGCAGGAGCAGTGTGAGCAAGGACAGAGAAGCAGCAGGTGGCGGCGGGGGGGTGGGTGAGGGTGTGGTGCACAGGGCAGCCGGAGGTCATGTCACACGGGGTCATGGGAGGGGAAAAGCGACAGACCTTGGCATGCTGCTTGCTGGCCCCGACAATTTCAGGGCTAAACAATGTCACTGAACACGAACATCGATCAGGGCCTCTCTGGGACGGAGAGGGATCGAGACCAAGGCAAGGGGTGCCCTGCGGTCACGCCGGAGCGCACGCAGAGCGCACACCCTGTCCAGGCTCGGGAATGGCCACACGCGCCCTTTCCTCCAGATGTGAATGGTTTACCCACGTCAGCCCCCGCTTTGCTGTTTTCCGGCCTCCTAGACCAAAATGACTAAGACACGGAGAGTGGAATCACCTGCTTCCTTGCCCCTCCCCTCGCGGGTCCCCCAGCACTGGGTCTTGTAAGTCCTTGCTGACACCCTCTGAGGACGCGGCCCTCGGCCCCCCACGCGGTGCAAACTCGCAGGCTTCATTCCACTGCAGGTGGGCTCCTGGGGGTCTGGGGCCGGAAGGTAACTGACGGCTCACCCACCACGGAAAGCACTGTGGGTTTACTTTGAATGATATGGGAAGCCACCAGATGGTTTTAAGCAAGGAGAAGTAGGTAGTGATTTCTGAAAGCAACATTCTGGGAGACGAGTCAGGACGCTGTCTGGGAGTGCAAGGGACGGCGTCTGGAGCAGGGTTCTCTGTGGCTCCTTGGTGGGCGGGGCACTCTCTGCCCTGCAGGGCCCGGAAGGAGGGCGGGCGAGGACATGCAGGTGGCCTCTGTGTCCCAGAAGGGACTCCAAGGGGCTTCTGCGATAAGCCACCAGCCACATGGAGTGGGACAGGGCTGCTGGCACCAGTCCACGCAGCCAGGAGACAGAGCATCCCGCCGGAGGAGCGCCTAGGGGCCTGCCCTCACTGCTGCCTTAGCGACCTCTGGGCAGAGAGGGCGTCACACTCAAGACGCCCTTTAAGACAGACTTTGTCAACAAAACAAAACCTGCCCAAACCTGCAGGCGCCAAGGAACCAGGACACGTGTGGTCCGTGCCCCAGTCTGCTGAGGTGTCCGATGTGGTGGCAGCCTGACACGTGTGCAGATGAATGGCGAGGTCATTCCCATGACCTGGAGAACAGAGTTGGAACTGCTCATGCTCAGCCAGGAGGGCTGAGGGGCCACACTTGTGAACCACTGACCACCCCCAGTCCGGGCTCAGAAGGGGGCCTCCTCCCCTTCTCTGTGCACATACACGTTGTTTCCAGCTCGTGCCCAGGAGGGTGGGCTAGCTAGGGGCTCCTTCCCACGGCCAGACCACAACATGTCCCCTTGTCCTGTTAGGGTGAAACCATGTGGTGTGTGTATATTGGGGGGAGGGGGTGTTCCTTTGGCTATCGGTCCTATAGTGTGGTCCCTAAGGAGGGCAGAGGTAAAGGGGTGGGACTCGGCCCCCGGCAGCCTCCCTGTCTGGGGAGGAACCCCCATGCCTGCAGGGTGGAGCCTCCCTTATGGGGACTGGTAGGTTCCTCAAGCCTCATCCTGAC
Source organism: Ursus arctos (assembly GCF_023065955.2). Taxonomy (NCBI): domain Eukaryota; kingdom Metazoa; phylum Chordata; class Mammalia; order Carnivora; family Ursidae; genus Ursus; species Ursus arctos. Next base: position 2,292,557 of record NW_026622919.1, read on the forward strand.
CCTGTCCCCTACCCCTGCACCCCTGGCCAACAGGAGAAGGTCAAAACAACTTGGGGCCATAGGAAGGAGCATGGAGGACTCACTGCTCACCCAGGGCCCCCCCACCCCCACGCAGGACGAAGGCGAAGCTCACCAGCACCAGCCACATCCGGGCACATTTGCCCTTGGTCCTGGGCTGCTACTGCGTGCACGCGCTGGGGAAGCCAAAACTCCCACCACATCAGGAGCCTCCGTCCCCATCCACACACCAGGGTGGGTAGGGCGCTGGGACACATCCATAGCTCTCGCCCGAAAACCACCGACATATAATAGCAATGCACTGAGGAAAAACAAGCCTGGAAGAAAACACTCTCAAGTGTTCACCGTACTTCTGTCTTGCGCTGGGATCAAGGGTTTTTATGCTTTCGTGTGTTTCCCAAATTTTTTATACCCAACACGTGTTAGTTATGTAATTTAAATTTTATTTATTTATTTTTAAACCAAATTCTCCAGCCAACTGTGCTCTTCCCCAGTGCAGTAACTTTCCTTTGAGTCAGATTGCTGGGTGAACTCAAGGAACAACGACTCCCTCTCAGGCTCACATTACTGCACATTCCCGTTTTCCTTCCTTCCTCGTTAGACCCTCGGTGCAGAGGTCAGGCCCTGCGGAGGTCCGCCGCCGGGGCTGGGACAGCCGTCGGTCCCCAGGCGTCCTCCCTCCGGCGTGGGCCCCCGCCCACTGACCCTGGCCGCCCCGTGTCCCTTCCCTCCTTCCTCCCCGTCCAGCCGCTGCAGCCCTGAGCCCGCGGCGGGAGGGGGCGGAGGGGACCCTGCAGGGGCCTCCGGCCGGGGCAGGGCGGGGGCTGGGTGCCCGGCGCAGAGGACCGGGGAGATTGGGGTGGGGGCGGGACCGGGCGAGGCCGGGTAGCACCCCGCTCCGACCCGGGCAGGGTGGCCGCGGCTGCTCGGCTTCCCCTGCCGGGATGGGGCGGCGGGAAGTGCTCGGAAAAAGTTAACCGGGTGGACGGCTTTCTGCGGCCTCCCGTCTCCACCCGTCCCCGGACCTCCCAGCGAGGGCGCTGCTGGTCCCCGGGCGCGGCGCGGGGACCCCGGGGGCACCGAGGCCTGGAGGCCAGGCTCCGGGGGTCAGGACCCCGGCCGGGAGCCGGACGCAGCGGGGTTGCCACGGCGACGCGCTCTTGCGCGCGGTGATTGGCGAAGTGCAGAGGGGCGGGGCCCGGGAGACGCTATCGCGAGAGCTCGGCCTTCCGGCCGGCAGGAACCAGCGGGAGCCGGCGGGGCGGGGCTTCCGGTCCGGGAGGGGTCTCGGCCATCGCCCCCGCTCCTTCCGCCTCCGGGCAGGTAGCCGGTGGTGTCCGCTGTGCCTTCGGCGTCCGCGGACCTGAACGCTTCTCCTGCCCGCCGTGCTGCCCCCCTGCCCCCGGCCGCCCTCTCACCTAGCCTCGCGCTGTGGCCCCTGAGCCGGGTCTCCCTCCTGCAGCCTCATTGGGCCCTCCACACCGCAGCCAGTGACCTTGTGGTTTCCCCTCCTTGCGGTTTCGGGCCCCGGGTGCCCTCGGAGAGAATGGCGAGGCCTTCCCCGGGACCATTCTCAGCCCGCCCCCTGCACTCCAGTCACACCGAGCCGCTGCTTCTGCCCGCCTCCCTCCTCCGTGCCCCAGGGCCTTTGCACTTACGGGTGGTGTCCTGGACCGCTCCTGCACAGATACCAGCCCGGCTCTCACTTCCTTGGGTCGTTGCTGAGCATTACCTCCTGCGCGAGGGGACCACCTGTTTAACATTACGTCCACCCTCCCCGTGCCCCACGCCCCCTGCCGCCTGCCCTGTGTTTTCTGCATAAGGCTTATCACCATCCAACACAGTGTTTGCTGCCTGAAAGCTCCAGGAAGGTGGGGAGTGTGTCTCATTCAGGCCACAGCAGGTGCTCAGCAAATACTGTATACTGAGCAGGTGAATGAAGGCCCTTTCCTGCTCTTCCTCTTCTTCCTCCCCACCCTGGGGTGATTCTCTGGTAGGGGAGCCAGCAGGAACGAGTGACTGCCCACGTACCAAGTGCCTTACTTTCAATATCTCGCTCCGAAAAAGCTCACTCGTGTGGGAGGACCGAGGCGCTCAGGGAATCCTACCCTTCACACACTGTCACCCTCTGCTCAGGATCCTCTGGGCTCCAGATGCGCAGAACTGGAGGCAGGCCTGGGGCCGCCCTCAGGGCTCTCGGTCTGGGACGGACTGACGGGAAAGCGAGGGCGCGTGGAGGCACCACGGGAGGACAACAGGATCAGCGTCGAGTGGGGTCCTCGGACGCGCTCCCAGGGGTCCCCAGAGGCCACTTCTGTGAAACGGGCACCAACGCCACCATCGTTGATTGCTTATCCTATGCTCAGTGTGGTTCTAGCGGTCAATCCTCACGTGCCTCTGAATGCCCTTTTAGGAACGAGGGAACGGGCCCAGAAGGGCAGCCCTTTGACTGAGACCACACTGGTACATGGAGGATCCAGGTCCTCAGTCTAGCTCTTTGTGGCTGAAAGGCCCGTGCTCTTCCCAGGGCATGAAGCTGCTTCTCGGGCAGGAAGCCAAACAAGCATCCAGGGCTGACCGGAATTGCTCGCAAATGGCTTCCCTCTGGGCGTGGGCACTAGGAGAGGAGCTCTTTGCAGGCCCTGTGGCTCGGGCAAGCCAGGGCAGCCATATGCTGCCAACCTCGTGGAGAGCAGGGCACAGGCCACCCCAGCAGCCAGATGCTCCCGGTCCAGTCTGCGGCTCAAAGGCATCTCCTTCAGGAGGTGGGGCCGCCTGGCTCTTCCCTGCTGGCCCTCCTGGCCCTGCCGGCCTCGCAGCTCCAAAGTCAAGGGTTTCAGGGCTGTGTCAGCAAGGAGCCGTGCTGCACTGTCCTTCTGGCATGGGGCATTGTGGCCTGGAACGGACATCTGGTCTTTGTCAACCCCCACAGCCAGGGCATCTGTGGCCCCATGGAACTCAGTGGCAAGGACAGCCGGAACCAGGGAAAGGCCACGCTTCCCTGTGTGCCCGCCAAGTGGCAGACCGTCCCCAGCAAGGCCTGTCCGGCCCTGCCCTCGCCCTTGGGGCTTCCTGAGGGTGACGCCTGGCCAGGTGGGAGGGAGAGAGGGAGGGGGCAGGGACCTTGGGCATCACCGGTGGGGCCAGGCCGGTGGGATGTTGAGCTTGGGGATAGTAGGGGGCAGAGGGCAGCCCTGCCCCTCACCCACGATGTGCCCTCCCGGCTGGCAGGGGCCTCCAGCTCGCTCTTTGGAAGCTGTCTACAGACTTCGGCAGAGGGAGAAGCCGGAGAGACGGCTTCATTTTGCAGGGGGGAAGACTGAGGCCGTGTGAGGGGCGTGGAGCTGCGCTGTGGGCTTCCTCCGGGCCTCAGCACAGGGCTGCCGTGGGCATCATTCGCTCCATTTCCCAGAAGAGGGACTGGGGATTGGGGAAGGGAAGTGCTACTTTCCAGTTCTCCTGCCTCAGCCGGTTCTCTGGCCCCCACTGGCTCAGATCTGAGTCGGAGACTGAGCGGCTCCCACGCTCACTTATTCTGCCAAGGGTGGAAGACAAGCCCGAAGAAGCAAGGCTGAGGATAGAGGATGCCCAGGACCAGGGACGAGCCTCCTGCCAGAAGCAAGAAGCTGTGAGGCCCCAGTCGGGCTGGGGAAGTTCGGGATGAAGGCTGCAAGAGCAGCGGCAGCCACCTCTGTCCTCACCGGGCTGGTCCTTGGGAGGGGCATGTCTTCACCCGGGGCCTCTACCTTGGGTTTCAGACGAAGTCATCAGGGTGACCCCCGCAGCCTCTCCCCTGCCGGAGCTTCCTCCCCCCTTCCCTGTGGACCCCTGGAAACCGGTGCGAGAGGCCGGGCTTGAACACCACTCCAGGCGTAGAGGGGAGCCAGCCCCCTGCACAGCATCCCGACTCAGTCACAGGCCTTCAAGGGCTGGGCGAGGTCCAGCTGGGGGCAGGTGGAGCAGCCTGGACTGGGTAACTGTGGCGCGGGACAGACAGCCAAGGGGCAGAAGAGAGGTGCGATGTCCCCAGGTCACCTGCCACGGGGCTCGAGCAGGAAGGCCACGGTCCCCAAAGTGGGAGAAGGCATCTGGGGGCCGAGGGCTGATCGTCCTGAGCCAGCTGCTCTCAAGGGAGGGTCTCTCTGGAAGCCAGGATGCACCTCAGGGGTGGCGGGAAAGGCCGCCTTTGGGGGCCGGATCCGGTGGGCCCTGGGAGCCTGGCTGAGCCGGGGGAACTTGCGAGCCCCGGGGAAGTATCTGTGTTTGGAGCCCGAGGCTGCCGGGAGCACAGCCCAGCTTGGGGGAGCAGCTTTTCAGTAAGTGCCTCGGAGCTTTCTGGGAATCAGGCTGAGGATAAATTATAAATAAACAAATGAGAAGTGTGCGGGGGGCGTGGGCCGGTGGCAAGAGGGGAGAGACCGGAGGCAGGGACCTCCCCTGGAGCGAATACCGCCGAACCTGGACCCACTGCCCCTCTCCTGCCGCGCTGGCCACCCTTGGAGGCTCAGGGTCTCCTGCGGAGGGTGCCGCCTGGGGTCCCGGGCTTCTGGGAGCTGACTTTTGCCAGGCTGCAGGGCAGGCCAGGGGCAGACCCCTCAGCGGGAGTGGGGAGGCCCGCCAGGCTCCCGGTACCCGGAGAGGTGCAGGCCCGAGTCTCCCTCGGACAAAAACAGGCCCGGTGGACACTCATCCGTGTGGGAGGTGTCTTACCAAATGTTTGAAAGGGAAAAAAATCCCATTTTCTTAGCTTTTTTTTTCCTTTCTATTTTTTGATTATTTTTCTAGATGACTTCATTCTAAGAAGGGTGTAGGGGAGAGAAGGAGGACACAGGGAGGGAGGACATGGGCCCCCAGAAGAGCCGAGAGGGACAGGAGCAGGGGTGGAGGGAGCAGAGCAGACTGCCTGGGGCCCAGGGGGGAGCCGAGGCCTCTTTACCTCGGGGAAAGCAGGCGTCCTGTCCTGACCAGGGGGTTTTCTCCTGCTGACCCCTCACGGGGCTCCTGGTCAGCTCCACACCCACGAGGCCCCAGGCAGAGCCCAGCTCACCCCGCAGGGACTGGCGGGGCCTCTTGGAACTCCTCGCTGGCTCCCTGCCTCTGCCCACGGTCAGAGCCGAGAGCAGGTCCCTGTGTCCTGGTGAGGCCTCCTCACCGCACACACCACTCGGGAGCCACGGAGCCCACGCTGGCTGGCCTACCCAGAGAGGAAGAGTTATCACAGGACATCAGAGGCTCCGAGAACCTTCTGGAGAGATGTGGAGTTGCTCGGTGCCACACACCCCAGAGCAACCCACCCCCACCACGGCCCACACGTGAGACAGCACGGCTGCCCCCAAGGCCACCCTTCGGGGATGTGATGGGGGCCCTTGCCTCGTGCCGCTCCCTTTTTTTTTTTTAAAGATTTTATTTATTTATTCAACAGAGATAGAGATAGCCAGCGAGGGAACACAAGCAGGGGAAGTGGGAGAGGAAGAAGCAGGCTCATAGCAGAGGAGCCCGATGTGGGACTCGATCCTGGAACGCCAGGATCACGCCCTGAGCCGAAGGCAGCCGCCTAACAACTGCGCTACCCAGGCGCCCCAAGCTCCCTTCTGCATCTGTCTGCTCAGGTGAAGGACCCCGGCCACCTGCACGCACTCCAGCTGCCCCGGAAGTCAGGGAGCACAGGTGCTGGCTTCCGCCTTCGAACGTGGGACTGGGTAAGACAGAGAAGCCCTGTCAGGCGGTGGCCGCCCCACGACCCCAAGCTTCCCAGCGGCTGCTGAGCCCTGAGGGAGGACCTGCTCCAGGCCTCTCTCCCAGCCTCTAGAGGCTGCCTGCGGCCGCAGGCTTATTGGCTCATGGGCACAACACCTTGGCCTCTGCCTCCAACTTCTCAAGGCCGTTTCTGAGTCCGAGCCTCTGCCTCCGTCTTCTGACACCTGACATTGGGTTTAGGGCTCACCCGCATCCAGGATGAGCCCATCTCAAGACCCTTAACTTGGTTGCATCTGCAAAGAGTCTTACTCTCAGTCACAGTCTGAGGTTCCAGGTGGGCTCATCTTTTGGGGGCCACCATTTAATCCACCCCAAGAGGCATGAGACATGGGCACAGAGCAGGGGCTGGGAGAACGGGGAAAGGCAGGGGGTGGCGGGTGGGAAGGAGAGTTTGGGCAGGAGACACCAGCTGTCCCCAGCCCGGCATCCATGGGTGTGGGACCATCTGACCTCCACTTAGTTATTTAAACCTCAAGGCAGCTTGTGTCTGTCCACACGGGTTTTTCCACCAAGGCCAGGGGTGTCCCATCTCTAGGCATCATGAACACCCCACTCCCTCGAGGGCCCCCCCGGGCCCTCCTGTGCTTGGGAACCCCAGGGTCTGAGTCCAGGAAGTGGGAGAAGCTGCCTTGCCCCTCCCGTCCAGCCCATGCTCTCTCAGGGGTCCTCAGTGCCCCCACCAGACTCCCCCTCACCCGGAGCTCTCCCCCTGCCCCTGTCTCCACCCCAGATCCTCCCTGTTGGAGTTGGAGCCATTTCTCCTGACGGGGCGCATTCCCATCCATGGCAGCCGACGCTCTCAGAGGTGGAGAACCTTCGAGATGTGCAGTCCGAGCTGGAGTATAAAAGCGTCTGTACACACTTTCATCTGTGTGGTCTTGTCAGATCCTCAGTACCACCTGCCAAGGAGACGCTAATCCCATTCGACAGAGGAGATAGCCCCGCGAGGCGTGATGACTTGCCTAGGTTCCCACAGGCAGACCCGAGGCTTCAAGCCCAAACGCCCCACTCCAGCCTGTAACACCTTCCCACTTGCTCCACTACACCAGGCTCAATCCACATCAGGGCTTGAATCCTCCTCGGAACAGGGAACTCACCACCTAACAAAACAGCAAATTCCACCGACAATCCCAAGTGTCAAGGAAGCGTCCTTCATTGAGGGAAAGCCTGCCCTTGTCCGAGTAACGTGATCCCAGACACATTCTCCAGTTTTTCCCTTTCTTGAAACGTGGTGCTCTGCCCCCTCCCCACCCATCACCCTCCGTAGGAAGGTTTCTGGCCACTTGATGCCCAATCTACAACCACAGGGATGCAAGGTCCTTGGGTCGTGAGACAGCTGCAGAGGGGGACCCTGGACAGGTGTCCCCCAGCACCATGCCCAGGTCGGGTGGAGCGAAGGTCAGGGCTGTGCCCGCCGTGGAGGTGACGGGATTTCTCTGCCCAGGACCAGAGTCCAGGGGTGAGGCCCGCGCGTTTGGTCACCTTGGCTGCCTCAAGCTGGGGCCACCCCGGGCAGTCACCCTGCCACAGCACAGCAGCAGGGCCACACTTTGGAAAAGAAAAAGGGAAAAAAAAAAAAAAAAGGCAACCACCAACAAGCGGAGACGCTGAGTAACAGCTGAGCTGAGTCACGCCGGGCAGGGCGGGTGGAGGCGGCTGCAGGGGTAGGTGGGGGCCGCCCGGGGATGGGAGGGAGGCGAGAGGGGCACGGGGCCCACCTGGCACCCGCCCCTGGGCTTGAGCTGCGGAGGGGTGTGGCGCCGGGCAGCCCTCTAGCGGGGTTGTGGGGCCTGGATCCCCAGGGGTGGAGCGGAGCCTCAGCCTCCGTCTGTCCGTCCGGGCTCAGCCCCTAGCGGGGCCCCAGGCCTCCGCAGCGACCTGGTGCTCTGAGCCTCCGCCTCCTCCTCCACCCCCAGCGGGGTGATGGTTGCCTCCCCTGCTACTGTGTCCAGGAGATGAGCGGGCCCGGGGCTCGGTGCTCAGGGCAGCTTCCGGCACATGACAGGGACAGAGCCAGGCCCCCAGCGTCTGTTCACCGTCCTTAGGAACGGGGAGCCCTTGAGCTTACCAGAGCAGGGCTGTGGCGCTTGTCCTGTGGGCCTCCCCCACCTCAGGCCCTCCCGGTGACCCCGAGTGCACTCCCAAGGCTGTCCGCGGCCTTGGGCTATGTCCTTGCCCACTTTTCCACAGGGTGCCTTGGGGTGCCCCTGAGGGTCGAGGGTCCAGTGGGCCTGGGGCAGCCGGGGCAGGGTGGTTCTGCGACCTTAGCCAGCATCTCGCTCAGCAGCCTGGCTGCCGAGACGTGGTGGGAGCCTCCCTGCATGACCCCTGCCACAGCCAGGCGGGGCCGCGAAGGCTGGCATCGGGCTCTGCTTTGCAGAGCGCCCGGCACACAGTGCTCCCCCAACCTCTCCGGGAGCCCCGGCCTCGGAGCACAAAGCACAGGTGCCGCCCGTGTGCCCTGCATGGCGCTGGCAGATGGTGCTGGCGTCCCCGCCACCCTCGTGCTCCGGCAGGAGGGCCCCGCAGGTAGCAGGCATCTGCCTGCCGAGGACACCCCATCCTGCCGAAGCTCCGGGTTTAGGAGCTGGAAGGCTCCCCGAAGATGATCACCGGGCCCTGGGAGGAGCCGGACTTGCCCGAGGCCACCCAGCCAGTGGTGACAGGTGCCCCTGCGGTGCCCAGTGCCTCCAGCGCCCTGCCACGCGCCTCCCCCCACACCCAGAGCCCCTGTGATCCCAGCCCCTTCCCCCTCCCAAGCACTCCCCGCTCCCCCCACCGGCCTGCCTCTCCCGCCCCCACGCTCTGGCGGGAAGGGGTTCCTATGGCACCCCTTCCCCCGCACACACTTAGCTCACTGGCAGCCCATCTGCCCCGAGACAGTTAGCAGCAGATGCCTCCATGCACAGCGGTGCCTGAAGCGAGGCAGCCCGGCGCCCGCCGGACGTGAGCGCTGCCAGCCCGGCCCGGGACTCACGCCACACTTGGCGGAGGCAGGGGACCCACCCAGAGGGCGCACAGGGCTGGGGACCGGGGTGGGAGCTGGAATGGGAGCTGCCCTGGCAGCCCCCCAACCCCCCCGCCCCCCACACCAGGGCTCCAGCCGCCTGGGAGAGAGTTGGCGGGTGAGCCGCTCTTAGCAGGCTGCACACTTGCAGCTCCCGGATTCCCCGGGGAAGGCCCAAAATGTGGGGTGCTGCTTCCAAGCCCCAGCCATTCCCCTCCCCAAGAAGGAGGCTGGTAGACCCCCTGGACAGACCCCACCCAAGGCCCAGGCCCTCGGCTGGGGCTTATGGGACAGGGTCTTCACTCTCCGCTGGCCTCAGGCCTGGGCTTGCTGGGTCCCAGGGCCCATTCCAGCCTCCCTCGGCTCCCTCTATCTCCAGGGACTTCCCTTACTACCAGTGGGGACAGGTGGCCCAGCAGGGTCAGGGGTTCCTGGGGCTGGGCCTCCTGGGAAGTGGTGGCCATAGTCCCTGGACCTGTCAACTGTTTCAGGATGCACGTGGCCAGTCGGCAAAGAGCCTGGTTCCCATGGCAGCAGCCTCTAGTCCTGGGTCTGGGAGGAGGGGCCAGCTGAGAAACCCCAGAGCTCAGCCTTTGGCTCCTGCGCTGCCCTCCCCAGCCCCAGGAGCAGAGCTTTGTAGCTCGTGGGTGCCCAGCCAAGCCCTGGGGTGCCAGCCCCACATGGGGGGGGGGACGCTGGAGGGCTGCTGTGCCCCCACCCACTGATGTGGGGCCGTGCATACAGTCTTCCATCCCCAACAGAGACTGAGGAAGAAACTGGCTGAGCCTGGAGCTCTGGGGACTTTGGTTTGACATTAGGTGGAATTTCCAGATTCTGGAAAGAGTCAGAACATTTCTGTGATCTGCACACGGGGTTGCTGGCTTGTCTTGCTCATGGCCTCCAGCGCAGTGTCCCTGCGAGGGGTGAGGGGAGAGAGCTGGAAGGGTCTTAGTGCTGGTGTGAGCCGGCCTGCCTGGGGCAGAGGGATGGACAACTTGACCTCTGAGGACCCTCTCAGCTAAGACCCCAGGAGCCATGAAAACCCAAACTGACCCCCCGCACCCCCTCCATTTATCCTGTTTTCCTCCCCCCTCCCAGCGCCCCCGCAGCATAGGGCAAGCGTGCACACACACACACACACACACACGCACACACACGCACACGCCCCCGGGCCGCCTCTGCTCCCCTCACATCTTGAGTTTGTTTTGCTTCACGGGGCTCGAATGGGGACACGCTGCACTCACAGTTGGCAGCTCCCTCCGACCCCCCACGGAGGTGCCATATGTCAGCGTCATGAGTAAGCACGAGGCTCTGTGGCTGGGAGGGCTGGGAAGTGGCAGCTGCCAATCACCGCGGAGGGGACGTGGGGGGCTATCATGGGGTGGGGCGGCTCCACCAGAGGGGCGGGCCAGGTGGGGGGATAGCATGGGCCACGGCACGGTCACTGGTCCCGACCAGGAGGGACACGGCCCCAGGCGGCCAGGGGGCGCTCCTGAAAACAAAGCAAAACCCAGAAGGCACGGTGGCATCCGGTGGCCAGAGTCCCCGAACCCTGTCCCTCTGCCCGGTCTGCCTGCATGCCTGCTGGCCAGCCCACACCACCTGCTCCAGGATGCTGTCCTCCTCCCAGGCTGCATTCCTCATGTTCCCCATTCCTGGGCCTCTTCTGGGCTTGGGCTCCATCCAAGCCCCCTGACCTGCGAGTAGCCTGCAGGACAGAGGAGGGGATCCAGCGCCCTGTGGGCCAGGCACTGAGCTAGGCATGACTGCGGGGCACCGTGTACTCTCACAGCACTCCTGGGAGCCAGGGATCATCAGCCCCATTTACGGGTGAGATGAGGCCGGAAAGCGTTTAAGAAACTGTCTCCAAGGTCTTACAGCTCGGATTGGCAGAGCCACACTCCGCTCAGTCTTTCGGCTCACCGCCAAAGGCTCCGTGCCTGTGCTGTGCCTGGGAGCCCTCTGCCTGACTGCCCCTACCCGCCCCTCACCCTGACCCCTGGTCTCCCTGCCCTGACCCCGCAGAGTTAACCCTGCTCTCCTCCCTGCCCTGTGGATGCTCTTAGGCATCTTGGGTCCTACAGAGACCACACAGATCACGGTCCCCTGAATGCACATTTGTTCCCTGAAGCTCTGTCCCACCCCAGACCAGCAATAACCAGGTCAGGCCTGACCCTGCAGGCCCCACAGGTGGTCATGAAAGGAATGAACGGTGGACAGAGGCAGGCTGCAAGGCAAGAGCAGTGCACTAGGGCTCCTGGCATGACTGCAGAGGTGTGCGTCCTGGGGAGATGGAGAGGCCAGGCCCCGCCCACCCTGGGAACCCCAGGCCCCTTCCTTCATTCCCAGCCCTGCTGGAGGCTGAGGCAGGTGACTGCTGGGGATCGGATTAACCGCTCCAGGTTAATTGGCTATCCCCCGCTACCAGCATGACAGATCCTGCTTGACATTTCCCTAGATAGTTAATTGATACCCAAGTAATTTGTCATGGAGACCTTGTTATATGCCAACTAGGTCCCCTAAGCCGTCAGCGTCTGTGCCCCAGAAACAAGATTGGCAAGTTAATAATGGAGCCTTAATCATGCTGTTTCGTGCTGGCATTGGAAGAGAATTACCCAGAGACAAGCCGGGGCATCACTGGGCATCACTGGGCAGAGACAGTGCTTTCTAGGGTCTTGGGAACAGACTGTCCTGAGAGATCCTGAAGCCACTGCACCTTCCTGAGACGGTCCCCTCCCGTTTCTCCAATGGCGTGTATCTTCTTCTGGTGCCAGGGTTCTGTCCACCGAGGAACCCCCGTCCATGGGTGCGCTGGGGCTGACTCCACTCCCTGGCTCCAGGCATAGGTCCCCCAGCTCCAACCTCGCCAGTGATCATGGTCAGGCCAGGTCAGCCAGAACCAAGGGGTGTGGCCTTAGTGCCTTCGCAGGAGACTTCAGGATAGAAGGGTGCACTTTGCTTGGGAACATAACAGGGGAGAAGGTAAGCCTGGGGCTGCTGCCAGCCACACGGCCCCCAGAGGAGCGAGGTCCCCTGCGAATAGCACCCACGCAGAGAGAAAGCAGGTGTGGTGCCACCAGGCCGCACACAGCCAGCTCTGCCCCTGGAGGGAACCAACAGCCCATTTTTGTTTACGGTGGTTCATGTTGGTTCCTGTCACACGTAATCTGGAGGGGCCTCCGCTCGAGCACCCTACAGGCTCTTGCCCCAGGATCCGAGCCCATCTGCAGACCCTGTGTGGGGTCTGATCACAAGAGCACAGAGGAGCACCTGGGCAGGAAGGGGAGGCCTGGACAGAGGGCCGGGGAGGCCTGGACAGAGGGCCAGGGAGGGCAGGGAAAGGGATTCTCAAGGACAGCACAGCACCTGCCCTCGGGAGGAGGGGAGCAGGGTGAGAGAGGAACATAAGCAGGGCAAAGGCTCCCTGAGCATCTGGGCCAGCAGCGCAGGCCGGCACCCCATCAGCTTCAGCACCGCAGATAGCGGTGGCCTCGCGGCCCACAGCACAGCAGGGACAGAGGAGGGAACGGTAGGACCTCCATAGTCCCAGAGGTTCACAGACCAGGAAATGAGACAATGCAGGTGACAGACACCCGAAAGTCATCATGGTGTCCTTCCACCTTAGAAACAAAAACTCAGCCACCTTCCCAGGACTCCCTGATGGAAGGCCAGAAGGCACACAGGTTTCGGGGCTGTTGCTCTCGAGGAGCCGCTGGACGCCGCGTGCCACTCCTCACAGGGAGCAGACCCGAGCGAAGGGCTGTGTGGAGCCCACGAAGCAGGGAGTTGACAGGAGAGACGAGGGTAGACAGCGGTCCCTGGTGATGTGCAGCAGGTGTACAAGGCAACCGAGAAGGGCAGGCACGGGAGGAGCGGCTGGGAGTCAGCTGTCTGCGGCTGCGTAAATGATCCCAGAACAAGGCTCTGTTATCTCACAGCTTACGAGGGATCGGAACCTGGGAGCAGACTGGCTAGTGGGTTCTGGTCCAAAATCTCTCAGGAGGGTGTGCTCAGGATGACAGCCGGACTGTGGACGCGGAAAGCCTGACCAGGGCTGGAGGGTGCACTTAGAAGCGGCAGGTGGGCTCACTTCCTAGCTACGTGGCCTACATAGAGCGGCTTCTGACATGACAGCTGCCCCCCTCCACGTGAATGATGAGAGAGAGACCCATCAAGACTGAAGTCCCAACGATCAACACGGCCAGAGCACCACACAAGCCGCAGGACGCGTGGATCGCCAGGAGACGTCGTGGAGGCTGGTGACCACAGGCTCCAAGAAAAAACAAATTCAGAGATGGCCTGATGTTTTTCACGTACCAAAAAAGACATTTTTATTTTTGTTGCAGGGTTTGGGGGTGAATAAGTAATAGGTACACAAACCAAACCCAAAACATGAGGCAGTTATTAAGTCCAGGAAAAACAAGAGGTTCTATAAGAAGGGAGATGGGCTACTCAGCTGTGAGTAGTAGGAGCAGAGAGATAATGCACACATTGAATTAGGATTCAGCCAAACTGAGAAGATGGGTGGAAGGAAAGTGTGTGTATGAACAAATTCCCAGGAATCCCAGGGAAGGGTTAGGGAGCTGCCTGGATCTCATGGGCAGTCCCTCCCCTACGTCCTGGAGTCTGGCCTAGGTCTTCCTCCCCTGCCCCGCCGTGGCCCTTTGCTGGCTTCCCCCATGTTCCCTCCCTCTGCGTTGCTCTAGGTCTGCTTGTCTATCTCGGACAGTGAGCCCATCTTTACTGTCCCCTTCCCCATTCTTCTGCCTGTTGGGTGGGGAAGAATCAGACAGAGGTGGGCCGAGCCCTGTTCCCAAGCAACAGCTGTCGCTGCCCCCAGTGCCGCCTATGGCGGCAGGAAGGTGCCAGAAGCTTCTCCTGCTTCCTGGGGAGGTGAACTGGGGACAGCGGGCGGTGCTCCATCATTCCCACGACACCTGCCTAGTTACCCAGCATGCTGTTCATCTGGGTGTCAGAGCTGCCGCATGCCTGTGCCTTTAATTAATAATGTGGTAAAACTCCACGCAGGGCCCAGCCAGGGCAGTGCAGCAGGGACTGCTGGGGCTGGGACAAACCTGGAGGGGGGGGGCAGGTCCCTGAGGAACTCCCCCTCCCCCAGCGGGTGCAGAGGCCTTGGGCTGGAATTCAGGACTCTGGCTCCTTGTTCCCAGCTGTTCTCACTAGGCCCTGAAGGCCTAGGTCAAGCCCCTTCAGGACCCATCCAGGAAGAGGCAGGAAAACAGACCCTCAGGGGTGCGTGCACACCAGTGACTGGAGCCCAGGTGGCCTTCAGGCCCTGTAAAGTTGGGACCTCAGGGGCCTAGGCGGAAGAGTGAGGGATGGTCGAAGGTGCTGAGGAGACTGGCTATAAACCAGACTCAAATGGGAAAATGCCTGTAGCCAGAGAATAGGGGTGGGGGGGAGGGGGGTCCTTGGGACAGTTAGGACCATGGCCAGGCCTCCCCCCTGAGGCCTGGATTTGGCCTGATCAAGAAGGGCCACTCCCAGCCCTGGGTGTCCCCCATTCCTGAATGGGCCAAGAGAGAGGATGGTGCACAGGGTGGGGTCCCCGAGATGGGGAACCCAAGAGACCCATGGGGCCCATGTGTGACCTGCAATGGCCAGGCCAAACCACCTCATGGGAGCCTCTCACTCCCAGCCCTTGGGCAGGGTGGGGACCTAGGGAAAGGGCGCAGAGGCTGCTGGGTTAACAGGAAGATCTATTTGGATCCAACTTGAATTATTGAGTGTCTCAAGACTTATTCTTGGCTCTGGGGCAGGCTGTGGTCTGTGAAGATGGACATCATCTCGGTCCTATTTTTAAGGTTCTGTGGGAAGGAGCTGAGACACCACCAACTCAGGGCCCCCACATGCCCTTCTACCCTGGGGCGACAGAGCTGAGCTCCTGGGGTGGGGGTGGAGTGGGCAAGCCATGACCCCCTGAAGCTCCCTCCCCATACCCATGCCTGATGCTTTCTAGGTCTCCTGCGAATGACCCTGGCTAGCAGGTCCCCACCTCAGCCCCTCCACCTGCCTCCGTGGACAGCTCTCAGCCACTGTCCCCCTCCCCGAGCTCCCACCCTGGCCCATGTCTGACCCCTGCACCCCATTCCCCTAAGCCCAGCCCCCTCTGAAAAGCCCTGGCTGTATCCACGCCCACATCCCTGGGGTGGGCGGGTTCTCAACAAACTGCCAAAACCCACTATCTCTTTGCTGCTTCTCTGACTTGCGCTCCGTGGCTTGGTTGGCCACTGAAAGGGCTGAGGAGCCCATGGCACCCTACACTGCTGCGGGTTCTCTTCCTGGAGGCCAGCATTACCCTGATACCAAACCAGACAAAGCCATCACGAGAAAACTACAGACCAATAACCCTGAGGAGTATCGATCTAGAAGTCCTCAACAAAATACCAGCACATCAAATCCAGCAGCATAATACAAGGATTATATATCATGACCAAGACCAAGTGCAACTCATCCCAGAAATGCAGAGTGGCTCAGAATCAACCCACGTGACACAGCAATTACAGAGTGAAGGGGAACGATCCTTTCGATAGACACAGAGAGAGCTGGACAAACCCAAGCCCCGTTTGTGATAAAGACACAGAGAGACTGGGAACAGAAGCGAGCTTCCTCAGCCTGAAAAGGGCGTCCGTGAAGAGCCTGCAGCCCACACTGTCCTCACTGGGGACTGAGAGCGCTCTTCTTCAAATCAGGAGCAAGACAAGGACGTCTGTGCTCGCCACTGGTTGTCAACGTCCTACCGGAAGTCCTAGCCAGACAATCAGGCAAGGGAGGGACAGAAAGGCGCTCAGACTGGAAAGGAAGAGGGAAAAGTACAACTATGTCTATTTGCACCGGACACAACCTTACACGCACAACGCCCCGAGGAAGGTGTGCACACATGCCCACACACGCACACACGCATGCCCACACACGCACACACGCTCTCACAGCTAGCAACGGACACCCAAAAATGAAGTTAATAAAACAATGCCATTTATAATAGCATCAAAAAGAACGGATACTTAGGAATAAATTTAACCAAAGGAAGGGTAAGATGTGTACACTGAAGGGGAGCCTGGGTGGCTCAGCTGGTTAAGCGTCTGACTCTTGATTTTGGCTCAGGTCCCGATCTCAGGGTCGTGAGGTCAAGCCCCGCATCAGGTTCCATGCTGGCTGTGGAGCCTGCTTAAGATCCTCTCTCCCTCTGCCCCTCACACCCCTCTCTCTCCCTCTCAAAAAAAGACTTGTACACTGAAAACCACACAATGATATGGACAGAAGTTCACGAAAAAGGAAAGGAAGAGGCGCCCGAGCACAAGCGCGGGCAAGACCGAGCACCACTAGGGGGCAGTGCTCCCCGAGTCAGTCAGCACGGTGCGCATCGAAGTCCAACTGCCTTTTTGCAGAAATGGACAAACTGGTCCTAAAACTCATACGGAATTGCCAGGGACCCAGAAGAGCCACACATAAACAGTAACTCAAAGCGGGTCAGAGATGTAAATGTAGGAGCTAACACCGTAACTCTCTTGGAGGAAGTCTCCATGACCCTGGATCAGGCCATGGTTTCTTCAATACGACACCAGACGCACAAGCGACAGATGAGCAACAGACACGTTGGACTTCGTCAAACTCAACAGCTTTCACGCACAAAGAACACTATCCAGGGAGAAGACAGCCCACAGAGCAGCGGGAGCCCATGTGGGAGTTACGTAACCGAGGGGTCTGGAATGCAGAGCACAGAGAGAACTCTCACAGCTCAACAACATGACAACCCCATTGCAAAAAGGGCAAAGGATTTCTACAGACAAATGGCCAAGGATCACACGGAAAGGTGCTCAGCGTCCTCCGTCATTAGGGAATGCACATCACACCCCCAGGGTGGCCAGAATCGGAGCAGCAGGGGAGACACGGGAGCCCCGCCTTGCTGGGGAGCATGTGGAAAACAGCAGCAAAACAGCGTGGCTCTTCCCCAGAATGTAAACACACAGCCAGCCGCCGCAGGACCCAGGGACGGCCCTCCTCGGTATACACGTGGGAGGACGGGAGACACCTGTCCGCCCGTGTGCTTGGCCGTGTACTAATAGCCACAAAGAGGAACAGGCCAAATCCCCCACGGTGGGCGGGCGTCCGCGACACGTGCTCTGGCCGGACAACGGAGTCGCACTGGGCCGGTCACAGTGGCACGGCTCGGCGCAGCACGGCGGAGGGACGGTGAAAACCCTGTGCTCAGAACACGGGGCTGGAGATGTGAAAGCAGCTAGGCACAAAGGCCACAGCGCGACTGTGCGGACTCTGGTGCCCAGAGCTGCCAGGGCAGGGGGGTGACTGCTCACAGGGAGCGGGGTTCCCTCCGGGGTGAGGAAGCCGCTCGAGAACTAGACAGTAGTGCCGATGGCACAAGATCCTGACTATACTAAAAACCACTGAATTGTACACAAAAAAACCCGCTTAAAACGGCAGCTTTGTGATGTGACTTTAATTTCAAAACAAAAACTACCTGGGTAAGTTGTCTGCAAACTTCTCTCCAGGCTCTGGCCTGCTCTTCACTGAGAAGGGGGAGGAGGTAAGGGGGATGGGGACCCCACTGTGGCAGGTTGTTCCCATCCGGGCCCTCCAGTCACCGAACAGCCAGCGGCTTTCAGTAGAGCCCCCCTCCCACCCCAGTAGGAAGCCAGGGCCATCTGCCTGCACCCCTTAGAGAGGTGGGGCCCCGAGGGTTGCTGCTGTGACCTGGTGCCAAGCCCCCAGCACCCCAGGGCAGCTCTCCTGTCCGCACGGGTGGGGGAGGCATAAAGCAAGGTCTGGACCTGGGAGGCCTGGTCCTGCCTGTGCAGCTCTCACAGGACTTGCATTCTGGGGGCCTGGGGTGGCATGAGAGGCTGGGAGGAGATAGGGACTCCTTTTCCTTCCTGTTTTTTCCTTCTCACAGGAGTTGTTAGCACAACCTTGCAGCAGACAGCCATCTACCCTGGCCTCCATGGGCCCCACCTTAAACGCTGTCTCTTTCTTTGTGCAGGACTGACGGGGCGGGCTCTGTGTCACACCCACTCCACACGGTGCACCGGGGTCTGGGGCAGCACGCAGCTTAGCCTAAGGCCAGTTGGTAAGAGGCAGTCAGGCCAGCTCCGCCCGGCCTCGACCCTGCACTCCCGACACCCCCCACCCTGGTCCTGATGCACCCTGGGCAGGGAAAGGCCTGGACTTGGACAAGAGAGCAGTGGTGTGCAGTGCAAGGCAGGGTGAGCTGAGAGCTCTGGGGGTGGTGGTGGGGTGAGACCTGCTTGGGCAGCAGACTGACGTGGAGTCTCCTGCAGCCTGGCCACCCTGGCACAGTGTCCCAAGTGTCTGCGTGCCCTTGGAACAGAGGGTGGTGGGATGAGGGAGCAGTTATCTGGGGCCCCCACCAAGGGCTACGGTTTCCCTCAGCCACAGACCACGGGGCAGGGGCGGAAACTGGGCACTGCTGGGCCACATGGAGCCAGCAACCCTCCGCTCAGACCCCCCATGCCCTTCTCTGGGGCAAGGCCACCACTCCATTGCCATTGCCTGCCTCAGACCCTCCTTCTCCCAGAAAACAGGTCTCGTCCAGGCCTTGCTGGGTCTGCGGACGGAAGGCGAGGTGCCCAAGTCCCAGCTCCAGGGTACGTGGCAGCTGGTTCTTGCCCGCCCCCATCAGAGCCTCCAGGACCATGGCTGGGCTTCGCAGAGGTGTGACCCTGCCCTGGAGTAGCCCTGCCCAGGTCTGCTTATGCCCAGGGACCTCCGTGCCCCTCAAACCTCAGGCAGGACTGGCTGCCCCTCCCACCTGTGTTTGTTTATGGGGAACTGTGTCCACCGCGGAGTGAAAGACTACAGGTATTCTCCTACTTAACCTACCCAAGCTGGGGCGCTTATAACCCCAGGGAGAAAGCAGGCTCCAGGTGCGAGGTCATAGCCTCGGAGCTCCAGCAGGTGCTGTGTTGTGCTTTCCCAAGGGGCAGCCTTGTGTCTAGGTCTCAAAGCAGGGAGAACTGGGCCACCACGGGCAGAGGTGAGCTGAAAGTCACTTTCATGATGCTGGGGTGCAGGGTGTGAAGTCACAGGCACAGCACCAGGAGCCTGGGATCCCACGGAGGGCAGCCAAGGCTCCCTGTGCACCCCAGCTCTGGATAGTCCCACTCCCAGGACTGGGAGGAACGGAAGCTGGGTTGAGACATCCAAGGAGGCAGCAGGAGTGGACAGGAGGATGGAATCTGGCTTGTTCCTTCCCACATACAGCGGTCCCCTCGAAGGCACCTATGGAACATGCTGGAACCTGCACTCCTCACTAGGCCATGGAGGAGAGCCCCTAAGCATCTTGGTGGCAACCCACAGCCCCACCTGTCCTGGGGCGATCCTGCTTCCTACTGAGATGTCCCAAACAGGGGCCGCTGCCATCAAGTGGGGAAGCCCAACGCGGAGCCTCCCCCCAGCCACCTGGCCTTGTAAGGGGGCCTCAGGAGCACCGTCAGAGCAGGAGGGGAAGGGGGCCAGCAGCCTGTCTTGCTCACTGTCCCCCCTCGTTTCTCCCAGGGGTCTGGGCCCCTGAGAAGAGCTCGCTTCTCACAAATGGAAGATGGTGGGGCGGGGAGTGCTGAGACCCAGGGCCGTCCCAACTGTGCCAACCAGCTCTTTGAAAAATACTATGAATGGCAAGAAAGGCCTCTTAAAATCACATTCTCAGTAAATGCCAGAGTATGTAGGCAGCCTGGGGGCGAGCTGGCACGCAGGGGCCTGGGGGCTGCGGGCAAGGGGCATGGCCCCTGCAAGCTGGGACTTGCAGCCCTCACCAAGACAAGTGGCCAAGACAGGGACATGCCACGTCCCTGCAGTGGAGGCTGGGTCTGTGGTAAGGAGGCTGGCAGGGGAGGGCGCCCAGTGGGCAGCAGCGGGGGCAGGCTCACAGCACTCCAACCCAGAGGGGACGTGCCTCAACTGGCTTCCCAGACAGGGCTGCCCAGCCTCACAGCCTCTAGCCAGGGCAGCAGGGCCTGACACCCCTCCCCTCGGATACCAGTGCTGGTCCTCTGGAGGCCAGAGCGTCCCATGGGTCTCCCGATCCCTGAGTGTGCTGGCAGACGGGCAGGGCAGCCAGGGACCAGGCCTGGCCATCCCAGCTTGCACCCTCCAGGATCAGGGCAGAGGCCACTCAGTATGGCTGAATGGCCTGGGGTGGAGATGAGGGGCACCGCTGGTTTAAAAACAAACACAAAAGCAAGAAAAGCAGCTGTGTGTGTGCTGAAGGGACAGACAGACGAGCAGCAGGGGATGGACACGTAGTCTGGCAGTCTTAAGCCCACCCGGGCACTTTTAGAAAAACAAAACAAAACAAAACCACACACCAAAAGATCCCCATGAACCCTGAATGCCCTTTCATGTTCCAAGGAAAGCAACATCAGGCTCCTTGTGGGTCTGGCGCTCTGTGGTATGAGATCTGTCCCCTGCGGAGCTCTTGACAGCCTCGTGACCGAGACCTCGGAGCAGGAGGGGCAGCCACCCGGGCCCACCCCAGCGGGGCCAAGCCTGCTGCCATCCCCATGGATGGTGCGGCCCGCGTGTGCTGGGGCCTGGGTGCTCTACCTGCGGCTGGGGGAGGGGCCACACCCCCAGTCACTACTTCAGGCAGGCGCGGGAAGGCAGGCAGCCCGAGCGCTCCACTGTGTCCAGCTCAGCTCCCCCACTGCCGCTGCTGGCCTTTCTGGTGTGTCTTGGGGCCTCAGCTATGGGCCTCAGGGGGCCTGCCCTCACCCCCGGGCTCTTCCGAACCTTCCTTGGGGCACACCTTTGGCCTCTGTACCTTCTGGCTCCTGGTAATGACATCGAGAAGGGGCAGCATCAAACGCAGAGCCGGCCCGGAGTACCCCTTGCTCCCCAGCTGGTGACTGGAAGCTGTTGCTGATTCGAGAAGGGGCAGACCCTGCCAGTCAAGGGCCTCGGGCACTCCAGCTGGCCAGCCCCGACCCCTGGGAGAGCTCGGGGGGGCTCCCCATTCTCAAAACAGCTTAGTTGGGCCTAGGACAGCCTTGGACTTAAGAGGAAAAAGGAGCTCGAGGAAAAGCTGACGGTAACCCCTCTGGGGCTCGTCAATGCCACATCTGTTCCACGTGTGGACAATGGGCCACGGAGTCTGTCCTGTGGCAAGGTGCTGTCACAGTTAAATAACCAGCCACAGCTGGCTGTGACCATCTGTGCCAGGCTCTCCCACCAGAACCTACCAGGACAAGAATGACTGTGTCTGGCATGCAGATAAGGAAACTGAGGCCTGGAGAGTGTCACGGCCGTAGCAGCCTGTGCAGGCCCAGGACGAGGACCAGGTCCATCTGACCCCCACGCCCTTCCTGTGGAGCCCACGCCCCAGCACTGCACAGGTAGTGGACAAGGCAGGTGGGGGCAGCCCTGGTGGGCTTCAGGAATTCCCACCGCACTGGAGTCAGCCCACATCCTGCTGCCTCAGCTCTGCCATCTCTCCAGGGACTCCACGTCCTCCGCCCAACCCCGCAGGGAGGCCGCACCACCACGATCGGCCCCACACTGTCGCCACCGCCAGCGAGTGCCCCCAGCACTCACCTCTCCTGCCCTGGTGCGGGGGGCCCGGGGACTCCCAGGGTCCTGCGGATGTAGTCTCGAGAGCGGATGTCAGCCTGAGGAGAGGGTGGCTCACGTGACGGGGGTGGCCTCTAGACAAGCCCACACCCCCACAACAGCCTGGTGCAACGCTCTGGCTTCCCGGAGAAAGCCACAGAGCTAACACCAGGCTGTCACAAGCCCAGCCTTTGGGACAAGGAGCCACAGCCCCATGGGTGACACCATGGCAGTCCCTGAAGGGCCCGAGGTGACAGGCTGAGCGGGAGGCCCTGGGTTGTTCCCGGGGGTCCAGGGGAGCCACCTGGCCCTCGCCGGCTTTGTGGCCTGTGCTTCCGTAGCTTTAGTGCTTCTGTTTCAGCCCTGTTCTCAGACGGTCCTCCCCAGCCCGGCTGCTGGCCTGTCTCCCCGGCTCGTATTGGCTACGACCCCACCCCCCCCCAGGGAAGTGTTGCCAGAAGGTTCTGCCAAGTCACTGGAATGGAGGATCCGGGCAGACCTGAGGGATTGGGGGGGGCGCTCTGGCCAGAGTGGGACCCCTGGAGGCGCCCCCTAGAGGCCCAGCTCTTCACAGCCCTGAGCCGCGGGGCACCAGGGGCGGGAAGCCACAGCCACAGCCACAGCCACACGCGGGCTGCTGCTGCCACCTGCAGGCCACCCTGTGCACCCACAGCCAGGGAAGGTCCCAGGTCCCGAGGAGGTGGTGGTGGCCGCCAGCACGGGGGGGGGGGGGGGGGGGGGGCAAGGCTCCCTGAGCCAGGGAGGCACAGCCAAGGGGTCACCAGCATGCTTAGCTGTGTGGACCGGCTCTCAGCAGTATGGCTGGGGCCCCTGGGCCCAGTCCCCTCAAGCTGACCCAGTACAGGTCATGGGGAGACGGGGGAAGCAACAGGTTCCAGGGAGGTTTCCAGGCACTTTGTCCTCCTGTCCTACAGCAGCACTGAGCCAGGAACCTGGGCTCCAGGGCTGGACAGTACAAGCCAGCACCTCTTGTCCAGACGGGCTCCCCCAGCTCCTGTGAGCTGCCAACAGAGCCGCTGCTTGTGACTCACACCCACGTCCCTGCGGGGAAGCCTCGCTCAAGGGCTTGTGCCACCGCGGCCCTGGCTCTGGCCACACCTTCCTCTGCTGGCATCAGATTCATTCCCACCCCAGGGCCTTTACAAATGTGGGTCCTTGAGCCTGGACTGCTTTCCCCCTCCTCTGGCTGGTCTCTTCCTGAGGATGGCTTCTTACAGGTGCTCATTCCGCAGGCTTCCCCAGGACACACACCTACCCATGACAGGTGATGCCCCGTCACCACCGAGCCCTCCAGTGCAGGCCCACAGGCAGCCTGCGCTCAGTTCTATCTCCTACAGGCCGAGTTTTTTCTCAGCCAAGCCAACCTGTTCCCCAAAGTTCTGCTCCTCCCACCCCCACTGTAGCCGATTTAGGTGCTGGGGGCCTGGCCCGGCCACATCCTGCAGTCTCCTAACTGATGACTGGTCCAGCACAAGCCTTCCTCAGCACGGCCTACAGCCCTGCAGGGGCCTCCCCAGCAGAGGATGGGGGCTCCCTCCCAGGCCAGCTGGGCAGGTCAGGCACTGAGGGGCTGGGGGGTGGGGGTGGCAGGCCACTCTGCCACCCGAGCTGACATCAGCTGATGCTCCCAGTGACCCCAGTATGGGGTGTAGGAGGCTGAAGCTGCCTGCGGGAGCACAGCGGACCCCAGGGCCCAGGCAGGGCAGGGCCCAAGGCTGAGCTCCGGCCGCCCTCCTCCCCCCAGGGCCCTTCCACAGGTGCCCGTGCTGAGGGGAAAGCAGAGGCGCATGCGCTCGCCCACCTGGCGCACGGGCTCCGGAACCCGGAACCTGCAGCAGCCTTGGGTCAGGCGCACGGCAGCCTCCAGGCTTATCTTGTGGCCCACGGAGACATAGAGGGGCTTGCTGCTGTGGTCGTGGCTCTTCAGGGCCTAGGACAAGGAAGGCAAAGTCAGAGCACAGCAGAGACGAGCCCCGGGGGCTTCAGGACCGACAACAGGTCGGGGGCAGGCTGCGGCGAGTGCAGCCCAGAGGTCCCCTCAGCACAGCCTGGGCCAGAGGGGCAGGGTCTGGTGCGCTTGAACAACTGCACGTGTGTTTGTGGGCACCACCTCTGGGGGTGCAGGCCCCTGGCCACTCACCATGCCCAGGACAGTCCCAGAGCCTCCTATCAGAGGAAATGAGTCTCCTCCAGCCCGCAGAAGTCGTATCTGGAAAGCAGGAAGAAAAAACATGGAAAAAGTCTTTTCTTGTGGAGGGCAGAGGGCAGGCCTGTTTGTTTTTGGAGTCCAAGCAGCCGCTAGGCAAGGAGAGGGCAGGGCCCACATCTGCACATGGTCTGCAGTCCTCGCGAAGCCACACAGCCTCATGGCCCCGTGCACAGCCATCCCACGAGTGGGCTCAGTGTCCAGGAGACCGTCACCAGCACCGTCCGACCCTGACGAAGCCTTTGGAACTCAGTTCTCTCTTCCTTGTTCTACGGAAGAGGAATCTGGGGCCTGGAGAAGGGGCAGCAGCCCACCCAGGCCCCAGTGCTGATGGGAGGAGGTGCTAGGCTGGAACGAAGGCCTGGCGCCCACCCAGCCTGGCTGGTGGACACACGGATGCTTCCCACGGGCCCGAACCACTCCCTCCACTCTCTCTCCTGTGAGGAATTTAAGAATGTTTGGTTCAACCCAACAAAGTCTTCTAAGGGGTGGGGATTGGTCCATTGAGTGACTCGGGAGCCACCCAAGTTTGGTCTGGGGTCCCTGTCCACTCCACGAACAACTGTTCTGTGCAGACACAGGTCTGCCCGGAGGAACGAGACAGAAGTGATCACTGTCCTCGGAGTCTGCCATCTGGCGGTAGAGCTCGACGTGTCACCAGGTCCCTCTGGAGTGGGGTGTCACGTTCCCAATGCCAGCTTTGAGGGGGCCAAAGGAGGGAAATACTGGGAGAAGCTGGGGTGAGGGAGCTCTGGGCAGACTGGGCAGGACCAGCGTGCGGGGCCTGGACTGGGGGTGGGGGAAAGCACAGAGGGCCCTACGGGCTCACAAATGTTCTGTCCCCAGTAACTGGAGGCCCTTGCCCTACATGGGGTGCCACAGCAGCACAGAGGTAGGGGGGTGGGAGAGGCAAGCATGTGCCCAGGAGGCTGGGAGTGCTCAGACGGCACTCCTCCAGACTGGCTGTCTGCCGCCGTGACCCACGACCAACGGGGGACACAGGGCACCCATAGAGAAAGGCGGGGTTTTCTCACTCTGGGCCAGGGAGCCAAGATGAGGAGAGTGCGAACTGGCCAGGGCTGGACCAGAGGTGCCTACGGGACAGGTCCATGCAGTTGTCTGAGCCTGCATGCCCCCACAGGCCCTCTCCTTGTGCCGGGTGTTGCCCCTGCATGCCCCCTCACCTTCTCCTTGTGCCGGGCGTTGTTCTCTAGCCCGTCCACCTGCAGGAGCTTTTTGGCCACCCCAATGCAGGGCAAGTCTGTGAGGACGCCGAGGTGGCAGGCCACTCCGAAGCCTACAGGGGCAGAGAGTGAGGCTGGGCTGGTGAGGCAGTGAGCCAAACAGTCAAGAGACAGTGTGGAGACAGAGACAAACCAGAACCTGCCCGAGTCTCCCCAGGTAAACAGAGGCCTGTCGATGGACTGAGGACTGGGGAGAGAGGACTGGGAGAGCCAGCCTGAGCTGGGATGTGGCCCTCTGCCCCAATTTCACGATTGTCAGGCTGGGGTGGAAGATGCCTCCTTTCCCCTGGCAAGGTCAGGAGCCTGATTAGCTCACGATACTTCACACTGGTTCTCCTCCCACCTTCTGGCACTTTCCATCCTCTTCTCTCCTTTGCAGCTGCCGTCAGGCCTCTGTGTCACCCTCCCAACACATCTTTGGGGCTCCTGTCAGGCAGTACGTATGCAATGACTGGCTACCCGGTCCCACGCTGGAACCCACAGGTCCCAGGGCCAGCCTTCCCAGGTCCCTCAGCTGCCCCACCCCCAGGCTTGTGTCTGAGGGCGAAACCTCCCCTCTCCCTCAGTTAATCTCTCTGGGGTCAGCGTCCCAGTGCCCAGGTAGGTGCAAGTTTCCCAGTGTCAGTGGGGAATGGGCACTCCTGTCTGGTTTCAGTTGAGGGCCTGTCACTACTTGAGGTGGGATGAGGTGGGACAGGCTAGCTGAGCAGCAGTCAGGACCAAACTGGCCGAGGGGGCCTGAGATGGGCCAGCACAGAGTGCTAGGGGAGGCCTCAGGGGTGGGCAGGAAAGAAGCGGGGGTGACAAGAACAGGATTCTTTACTGGGTGAGGTCCTGACAATGAAATCAAGCCCAAGAAAGAGTGCCAGTGCCAGGCTGGCAGCAGGGGGTCCGGGGCAGTGCAGCCACTCCGTAAGGAGACAGGTCAGAACCACCCCTCCTAGGCCCTGTCTTTTGGGAGCAGGATTACCTCGGTGGTGGAGAACCCCATTTCCATCCACAAGGAGGACCTGGAAGAGCCACAGGTGAGTCAGTTAGCTGAACTGCCCCTTGCCCATCAGGCCAGGGCATCCTGGAGCAAGGGGGTTGGAGCTGCCACTTTATGGGGGGGGGCAGTTTTTTAGAAAATCTGATCCCTCTCCTCAAGGCACAAGTGCATCCTTTCCAGGGAGTTCAGAGGTCTCCCCGTGTGGTGGGTGATAAGGCTGGCAGAGGCCTTCCCTTCTGGGTGGAAACTGAGGGCCCTCCTCCCTGGAGTCGAGGCACCTGCCTGGGGCACGAGGCGGGGCTCCTTCTCCCGCAGCCGCCGCACTGCATCCACCAGGAAGGGCACCTCTCGGAAGGCCAGGAAGCCCGACACGTAGGGAGCCGTCAGGCTAACCATGCAGCAGTCCTCATACACCACCTGTCACCGGGCACCCAGGTCACAGGCAGGCGTGGCCCTCCGCCCTTCGGGCCTCGCGGTGCTGCCAGCTCCCTCCCCATCTCCCCCCCACCTCACCAGCCTTGCCTATCTGGGGGGAGAGTGCACGGTGACAAGGTGATCGCCCTGCAAACGGGCAGCAGGGAGTAAAGGTGCTCACACGCCTCCCGCACCAGGCCCTCCTGCTCGGGCCCCTCTGTCCACCCCACACCCGGCTGTCAGGAGGCTCAGAGAAGACAAAGCATAGAGCATGTGTGTGAAGTGCCACCAGAGTAAGGACGTCACTGTTCCCCATTGGAAGGAAAGGCCAGGTCCTCACAAGGGTTACAACCGCAAGAAAGGCAAACCTGGCTCTATGAAAAAGAGATTTCAAAGAATCCAGAAAAGGACAGGCAGGTTCTGAGAGCTAGACAATCTGAAAGAGAAAACAGGTCCCAAGCGACAGGAGAGTCTAGAGACTGTGAGGCCGCCAGAGCAAAGAGCCCCGGGGCCTTCCAAACCACACCTTCCACCCCCACCCCTGAAGCTGGGCTTGAAGTGCCTGCGCCCCAGAGAAGGGGCCGTTCTCCCTGAGCACAGGGCAGGTGCTTGTGCCTCCAGCATCCTGATCACTGACTCACAGGAAGCTTACCCAACTGCCAAAGACCCAAAGTAGGTAGGGTCTCATCTGAAGACAGAACAGAGAAACAGATTCATGGTGAGCCCAGAGGCTGGAGCACGGAGCCGCACGAAGCTCAGATGTGACCTGAGCTCTCACAGGATCATGGCTGCTTGTCTGAATCTGTCCGCACAAGCTCCAGAAACTAGAGATCCAGATAAAGCTCTGCAGACACCATGTCCACGGCATGACCCGGGAATGAGCCTATGATGACCGTTCGTGTGCACCTACGCGGGGAAGTGAACAGCCTGGGACAGCGGAGGCAGCTCCAGATCTGGGCTGGGCACGGAGAGCTGGGGACTGGGGGCACAGGGCTGGCGCTGGGGGACAGATGGGATGACACCCGTGGGCAGTCCCGGCCAGTGGGGACCCGGGGGAAGAGGCGTGGGAGGATGCGAGGCCAGCAGTGGCCTTGCAGGAAGACGCGGCCTCTGGGGAGAAACAGGGGGCCCCTGCAGGGTTGTGGTGAAGAAAACGAGGCCAGAAGCGTGAGGTTCTTCAGAAACAAGAGCGTCAAGAGCCGGGAGGCACGCTTGGCCATCGCTGACTCAGAAAAGGGCACCACTTACCGGAGCGCCTGCACCTCACCCATCCCTCATGCTCTGAGAAAGCCGACCAGCCACCCAGAGCCCCGGCCCTCCAGACGCCTGTCTGAACACGACTGTCACGCACACTGAAGGCTGCGCAAACTCAGACGGCAGTGACCCAAACTCACGAGTCGTTAAATAAACGCTGCCGACCAGTCGTGTGGCGGAGGGAAGTGAACTGTCCCTACGCGCAGACGGAGAGCACAAGGCAAAAACGGAAAACTCAGGACGGACATAAACACGAACACTGGACAGCCAGAAAGGCCAGGGTGTGTGACCGAAAAACAGGGCGATGGGGTCAAGTGCCTCAACAGAGCACTTAAAGCCTCAATCCACAAAACGTTCCAGAAAGAAAGGAAATCCGACCCCACACATTCAAAAAGCCAGCTGTCAACTTGGAGAAACAGACCTGGAACAGTCAGCTCCAGAAGCATCCGAGTGAAAGAATAGGAGTAAAGGAAACAGGCACCATAACGGGCACCCCCGCCCCGAGTCCATGTGACCCAAGGGCAGCAGTGGGCATGCACCGCACCTCCAACCCTCACAGATCAGAAAGCAAAACCAGCTCAAGAGGCAACTGGGGAAAGCACAAGGACAGGGGTCCAGGCGGTGTTCGGGGCTGTGAAGACTGCTGTCACGTAGGTCCCACTTGGGACAGGCCAGCTGAGGGGCTCCCAGGTGAGCTGCCACCACCTCTGGGAGACACGTGCGGATCCCTCAGCACACGCACGCACGCACAGAAAACGCGACATCAGTCGGCAACCGCTGGATCTGAGTAGAGTACACGGGTGTTCAATGTGTCATTCTTCTAATGTTTCAATGTTTACACATTTCCAAGTTAAAAATCTGGAAAAAGAAAAAAACTCAACTGTGCAACAGCCGTGTTAACGTGATCCGGACGGCCAGCAATCTGTGAAGATCTGCAGGTTTCAACCTAAGGGGGTGACGTGGCCCCTACACATTCAGTCTCTTCGGTGCATTCAGATCCACAGAACTCAGGTGGAACTCAGTTCAATTCTGGCGCCTGATGTAGAGACGGACACTGCTAACTGCGGGCAGACCAGACAGCCAAGAGCAAGGGAAGAAGCTGGAAGTCCCATCAGTGAGCCTCTGAGGACAGAGCGAAGCAGACAGAGGGAGAGCACAGAGCGGTCTTCAGACAGTGGGAGGGTGGATATGGAGGAAGGCGGGAAAGGTCTGTTCCGCGCTTTGCTGCCTGAGGCACAGTCGATGGGCAGAAGTCACAGACACTTCAGCTCTCTGTGGAAAAGAACATACTAACCAGGCGTCCAGCCACGGAATGGGCTCTGTTGCGAGCATCAGGGATGCCGAGGAAAGGATTCCTGGCTGCGCGGAAGGCAGACCAGTGCTTCCCACCCTGGCTCTGCTTCGAGATCACAGGGATGCTTGTTTAAAGAAGCAGATTTCCAGGTCGTACACTGGGAGATTCTTTTTTCTTTCCAGAAATGAGTTGGGGCTCTGGGATTTATATATTTTTTTAAGACTTTACTGAGATAGAATTTACTATCATTAAGTTCACTTGAAGTCCATACTTCAATGTTTTTTATATACAGAGTACAACCATCTGATCCTAGAACATTTTCATGACCCCCTCAAAATAAATCTTGCCTACATTAGCAGTCACCCCATCGATCCCTCTCCCTAGCCCTCGGCAACCAGGCATTTACTTTCTGTCTCTGGATCTGCCTGTGGGATTTATACACACCTCCAGGAGCCTGACTGGGCAGACCTGTGATCAGGCATTTGGGAGCCTCTGCACCAGACTCTGCCCAAGCCCCTTTCCTAGTCTAAGCTCTTGCAGCACGGGAAGGTGAACGCTGAGTCCATCCAAGCAGCAGGCTCTCCGCTCTGTGCCGGGGTTACAAGAGGAACAGGCTCATCCCACCCTTGAGAAGTCCCGGTTAGTGTCGTAACTATTACAACAGAAAAAGCACTGCATGAGAAAGAGACCACGGACAGGGATGACAGGTGGTTAACCCCGCAGCAAGGGGAAAGAACAGAGATGGGACTATGTGAACTGGGTCTTGAAAAGTAAGAAACTAGCTAATGTTTATTTTTTGAGGGTTTACCATGTGCCAACTAACTGCTTTCCATGCATGATCTCATTTATCCCTCACAACTGGGATGGCTATCAACAGTGTTACCATCCTCAAGTTAGAAAAGAGGAAGTGAACAGGCAAGGGGGGTGAAGTGGGAGTGGCAGAGGGGAGGTAAAGACCCAGGCAGTCTGGCTCCTGAAGCTGTGCCTTATCCCCGAGGCCATCCTACAAACTGCCCAGGGGACCTGTGAGGGCAGGGACGCTGCTTCCACGACCACCCTAGGTCCAGCTCTCAGCACGCAGCAGGTGCTCAGTACATTTTTGCTGAGTTTTGACTAAAAAGGTCTTCCAAGTAAAGCGCAAAGACACTAAAGGAGGAACATGCGGTCTTTGCGAGCAGGCAGACGAGGGAGGGAAAACCTCTGAGCTTCAAAGCAAAGGTTTCCTTGTCAAGCTCTTCTGTAGTCAGGGCTTCCTGAACCGTGGACCACAGATGAATCACTGGCATACTGTTGACTCGTTCGCGTATCTCTCTGAGTGTCTTCCATGGGGCAGGCATTGAGCCAGGCGCCCACGGCTACAGCTGGTGGGCATGACGATAGGGTTCCTATCTCTGTGGAGTTTACATTCTGGGAGGGTAGAGAGACCCACCAATTCCATTGCAGTGCCGTAAAGGGGAAAGAGAGGGTACTGAGTAACTCCTGGTCTTGCAGGGAGAGGGGGTTGCTTACTGGGGGACCTGCGGTGAGTAGAGGTTAGCCAGGAGAGGAAACACCAGTGCAAAGGTCAGGCAGGCAGAGAGAGAATGGCATATTTGAGAAATCTGAAGTACTCTGGAGTGGGGAACGGAGATTAGTGAGAGTCGAACTTATAGCTTGACATTCAGTAGGGTCAGATCCCGAAGGGTCTTTACACTTATTAGCCAGTAAACCCATTTTCCATGAGATCACAGACCGGGCACCAAAGTGTTCTAAGTAAACTAGGTGGTGGCGTGACCACATTCACTTTTCAGGAAAATCTCTCTGCTGGCAGCACGGAGAAGGGGCTGCAGAGGGCAATCCTGAAGGCAGGAAACCCAGTGAAGCTTCTAGTTGTCACCTGCAGGAAGGGGGACAGGGGCCCAGCCAGGGAAGCAGCCGTGAGGATGCAGGCAGGGGGCTAGATTCCTGCATACTGAGGAAGCAGCAAAAATGGAGCTAGCGTGGGACAGAACAGAACTGAAGGTGTGAATGAATCTCTGGGGAGACAGGGATTTCCAGCTTGGACAATTCAGGGCGTGTTGCTGCGGGTCACTGAAATGAGAAGCCCAAGTCGGTGATCAACTTGAAGACAAGACGGGAGTTAATTCACATTTTAAGTCACAGAACCTCTTTCAGTTTTTACTCCCCTCCTTCTCTCTTCAAAGGCTTCCCAACCTATTCAGGAAATCCTACAAAAGGAGAAGCAGGGTTCTACGCAGGCACAGGTCCCTGTCCCGGTGCCCCAGCCAGAGCGGGGCGCCCCCGCAGGGTTACCTCGAGCTCAGGGTAGCTGAGCACCACCAGCGAGGCACAAGCGCTGACACTGTCGCCCTTCACAAAGGACACGTCCACGCCCCCGACCCTCTGCAGCCCCAAGAAGGCGGCGTCCCGCTGCCACGCCTCCGTGTCCCGGTCTACGACGAGGGCCTTCAGCCGAGCTTGCTCCCTGAGGGCGACACACGTCCGGCGGACCTCCCGACCCCGCAAGTCCATGCCCGGGGGAGGGGGCTTGAGGGTCTTCGTTGGGGCACTCCCGGTCTCACCCCCTCCTCCCGGGGACACCTCCTTCGCGGTCTCGCCCCCCCCTTCCCAGGGAGCCCGGCCTCGGGGACACCCCTCTACGGTCTCACCCCCACTTCCCGAGGACACCCCCTTCGCGGTCTCGCCCCCCCTTCCCGGGGAGCCTGGCCTCGGGGACACCCCTCTGCGGTCTCGCCCCCACCTTCCCACCGCACCGAGACCCGGAGCCAGAAGCAAGTGCCGCCAACCCCGCAGACTACAACTCCCGAAGGTCCTTTCGTCTGCGAGCCGGAAGCGGGAGGGGCCCCCGTAGCCTCAAAGTCGCTCCAGCCCCCGAAATTTGGCAGTGAGCCAACCCCATTACCGTTTCCAGAGCGACAGAGTCTCCTCTAGCGGCCACTCCGCCGCCTCCCGGGCCATGGCGCGCCCCCAAGCGCCCCTTCCGGTAGCGACACTTCCCGCGGGCGTCACTTCCGGAGGCCCGCGCGCAGGCGCTCGGCAGTCTTTGTGGGCTTGGAATAGCTGTCTGGGGCTCGGGGTCCGACCGCTGTGCTTCCGGACGCCGCCGCCTAGTGGCGGGAGGCTTGCTGGGACCTACCCCCCCCGCCCCCGCCCACCTCCCGCCGTAACCCCCACCCCCCACCCCGCCTCCCCGGGTAGCGGAGCAGCGATGGAGGAGCCCGGCTACCACCCGCAGGCGGCCAGGAGCGTGTCAGCGCGTGCGCGGGAGTCTTCGTCGGGACGAAGGCTCGGACAGCGCGCAGAGCAGCCTCGTGCCTTTAGACGGCAGAGCGGCGAAGCCGAGCGATGGGCAGATCGGTGTGGGCTGCGGGCAAGGAAGGGCGACAGCAGGGTTTGCTGGTACAGCGCTGTCAGCCTGCTGCCTGGGGAGGACGCTGGCCCCCAGGCTCCCAGCGCAGGGTGGTGTGCAGTGCACAACGGGGTAGCGGGTCAGGACTGACCTTCCCTCCTGGCATTCTCTCTCTCTCCTTTGGCTTTGGACCCCATCACCGAACTCGTCCCCTCCCCCCCGCCCCCCCCCCCCCCCCCCCCGCACGACACTGTGATTTTAGGCCCAAGACCTCAGTGAAAGTCCTGAGAGCAGGTCGCATTCCTCACCGGGCCAGACTCATGGGTCGTGGCAGGCCCAAAGCCTCACCTGCCACAGTACACACAGACAACCCTTGGAACATTGACTCTTAGCTCTAAGCTCCTCCACTGAATGAATATTTACTCCGCGCTCCCTTGTGCCAGGCCTTGTGCTGGATGTTGGGGTTACAGCTTCCTCGGGGTGCAGCTGCATGGTGTGCCTGTTGCAGTGAAAATGAGGCGCCAGCCCCCTTTAGATTGAGTGGGCAAGGCCTCTCTGAGGGGATAGTTAAGAGGAGCCCGGGCAAAGGGCATAGCTCGTGTAAGGGTCCTGTGGTAGGCAAGACATTGGTGTATTTGAGGCATGGAAGGCAGCCAGTGAGGCTGACCTGTAGGCATCTGACCCATGTTGTATATCCTACCAGGGAGATTCGGAGAAGTGTGTGGATAAGAACTGTAGTCTGAATGTAGATCTCAAAAGGAAATACGGACGTTGGAGGTTCAGGAAAGGCTTTGAATAGCATTTGACAACTGACAGGGCCTTGAAGGATGGGCAAGTTTCAGCAGGGAGAAGGAATACCCACCACTTCTGAGCGCCCACTGCATGCCAGGCACGTGCCCTGTCGTTTACCTGCACTAGCTCCTTTCTCACCACAGCACAGAGAGGTGTTTTAAACATTGAGAAGTCAAGGCTTAAAGAGGTCAAGGACTTGCTCAAGGCCATAGAACTGGCAAACAGGAGGGCCAAGATTTGCACCGGGGTCCGTCTGGGACGTGTTGTGGGTCGGCCTTGTCATGGTACACGGTGGTGAGGATGAGGGGGCCCTTGCACTGGGTGACAGGGGGCCATTCGTGGGCCTGTGGGGCTGGGGCCGAAGTTGCTCTAGCCGAGGCTCTGCTGTGCTTCGGGGTACAGGCTTTGGGGGTGGGGAATGCTGGGCCTGTGGCACACTCATCATCAGGGTGGGTGCAGAGGAATGGGGCAGGGTTGGGTGCAGGTCTGTGTAGGATGGACAAGGTCTTGGGGCAGCATGTGTGCGGTCCAGCTAGGGCCCGTCCCTCCACTTCTCTGGGCTCTTGCCGAGATGGCTCCCCCAAATCCTCCCACCTCCTCATAAGGAAGCAGGGTCCTGCTGTCCCCAGGGCCCTGATGAGGTGAGGTCAGCATTTGCCCTTTCCTGGTGCTGCTTTTCCAGTTGGAACTGGGATTCACGATGCTTGTGCATAAGCTAATTCGTGACCAAGAAGGGCTTGGAAAGCGTTGCCCGAACCCAGGAATCACCGACACAACTCATGGCATCTCAGTTAACACATGATGAAATCCCGCAGCCTGGGACAAAAGGTACAGAATTTACACACACAGCAAGGTCCTAAAAGGGAGACAGTGATCAGTCATGAAGATTTTCAGGTGAGTCACCACCAGCCTAGCGATGATCTCTGCCTGGGCAGAAAGCAGGAGCTGCAACAGGGAAACGTGCAGGTGGGTGGATGCGATCAGAGGCGGGAACGAGGGGGAGGTGGTGGTCAGTGAGGAGACAAGAAGGCAGGGATGGGTCGGTGGGCTTGAAACAGAAACTGCGGGAAGAAGAGAGGTCTGACAGCAGGGGCAAGCCTTCCCCTGGAAGCCCACAGGTTCTCTCCTGGAGGAGCCTTTCCGTTTGGAAGAGAAAATGCAATTTTCCCCGAATGTATTTTATCACTCCAACGTCAGCGGGCCGCCGGGAGCTGCTGGTTTATCCCTTGCGTATCTTTATTCCTTTTACGGAGGAACTGTTGTTCCCATCCCACAGCCTGACCTGTGGACACAGCACTCACAGCTCGCTAGAGTGCAGCTGTTTTCCAGCGAGGCCATCGCAGGCACGGGTGTGGGGTCACCCCTCTGAGGCCGAGCCTGAGGCTTTTGCCCTGGAGTCTGGCGAGCAGGGGCCAACTACGGATCCCGAGCTCTGCCGTCATTCCGTCCTGACAAAAATTTACTTCCCACCTTCTACGCCAGAGCGAACATATTCTGTCCGGAACATTCCACTTTATGGATGCGTCTACATGTACGCTTCCACAAAAAACCAAAAACATTCCCCAAAGCTGAGTTGGTGTCTACTTGCCATAAATAGAAGCTCTGCCCTCAAAGAAAACGATTTTTTAGCAGCAAAACTCAAGTTTATTAAAACAAGTATGACAAGTATAATAAAATTTACATTTGCCTGTGCTAGGCCAGTGTATTTCTGTACAAAGAAGATAATGCTAGACAGGATGGTTAAGGCTTTGAAAGCATAGCATAGAAAACAAAATACCTTCGTTAAAAAAAACCCTTCATAAAAATGTGGGGGAAAAAGTTCCCAGCCAAAAAAAAAGTTTCACAGCAGGAGACGGACCCCCGACTCTCCCCCCCCCAAGGTGTGGCACAGTGAGGGCCCAGAGCAGCACCTGATGGCCATGCCGGCTCCGTCCCGACTTGGAGGTATCAGAGCACTTCCAAGTGCAAGTCGAGGAATTGAACAAGCCCCTCTCCCCTTAAATGGGCAACCCAGGCACAAGATGGGGGGGTGCCTTTGCAGAGTCTGGAACAATGGAACAATCACAGGTTACTAAGTGCAAGTGGCTGTTGTATCAGATTAATCGCCAAGGGGTCTGGATTACCGGGCCCCCCTTCATCAGACACTGAAGAGAATGAGGGGCAGCTTCTGCCGGCAGCTCCCTCCACTGTGGCTGCAGTGTTGACAGCAGTCCTGGCAGCATTTTCTCTTCCAGTAGCTTTCACCCCACGGGCCTAATTTCAAGTTGACTTGAGTCGTTCACTGATTCGGAATGTATACTGAAGACGTCTGCCTCTGACTCGTGAACAGTAGGCATCTCCGTGCTAATGGGTGCTGAGCCACTTGGGGGCAGGAGTCAGTCCAGAGGCCACAAGTGTCTGAGGACATTGTGCGAAAGAGGCACAAGCCTCCCAGGAAGAAAAGAGGTACAAGATCAGCTGGTAGACTATTCTCTTTTCCCTCCTTCAGAAACTTGGCTGGTTCTGTGTTCTCTCTTGTTTTTACGGCGTGGCTGAGATCCAGAGGAAGAAACAGACCGTCACACGTCAGGGACTTCGAGATCACATCAAGACCACACGTTTATTTAGCAGGATGCTGGACCATCCATAAGTTCTCAGGAAAATGCCAGAACCATGCCTTTGATCCAAGGCTAACTGATAAGCTTTCATTCAGAATTTAAAACCCCTAGAGTCAGAAGCAAATGTGACCATCACGCCAGTCTCTTGATTGTGTAAACAAGGAAAGCTCCGACCCGGACACGCCGGGGGCCGTGTGAGGGCTGGGAGGTTTGGCCTCAAGGCACTCACAGAACATGCTGACTTGTATTTGGAAGGGGACAAAAAAGGGGCTTCATGGAAACCTACAAATGTGTGTATAACACGCAGGACTGAAGGGAAGCAACGAGCCGGAGTCTCCTCCCTGACTGCAGAATAGATGAGAAGGAAAACAAAAGCAAAATCAATAGCCCTGTTTCCCCCTCCCTCATTCTGTAGTTAGAGGGGCCAGGGTGGGTACGTGCCAGTCTCCAGCCAGCAAGCTGAAGGCACCCTCCGCCACTGTCACGGGAAGCTGACAAGCACGTGCTCAGTCCGCCCCCCTCCGGGGGAATGGAAAGGCGGTTGGTTCCAGTTTCACAACGTCTCCAGTTCTCCCCTCCCCCCGGACGGCACTCACAGTCCGTGAGAAAGATGTGGAACGTGCACATTTCCTGAAGCAGCGTGGCTCTTAGGCTGTCCGTGGCACAGCACGCGGGGGTCCTGCAGCCCCCCAGGAAGCCCCAGCCAGGGCAGAGCGGACTCTAGCCTGCTTGCCGACCCTGCTTCAGTTCAGCAGCCGCGCCCCACACGGGGACACAACTGCACAGCAGTATCTTCTCTGGGAACTGGTGCTCCAGTTCAGGAGGGATTTCACTGTCTTTGGTTTCCATGTAACTTACCAGAGTGTCTCTCAGGCTGAAAAACCAAGGAACAAGAGACAGGAGGTTAAGCGGTCTCCCATCTAATGCAAGGACACCATCAGGGGTCATCACTGTCTCCAAGTGCTCACGGAGACCATCAGAGTCAAGTCAACCAACTCCTGAGTTCCTGAGCGGGGACTAGAAGCCGGGGTGAGGGGCTGCAGGACACACCTGCTGCTTACCACCTGCACTATACAAACAGCCCAGAGCGTAGCTGACCCTGGTAATGGCCGGGTCACGCTCCTGTAAGCACTCTGCTACTGTGATCTGCTCTATGAACACACAGCCTCGCCATTCAAAAAAACCTTGTATTCCATTTCAGGTTTTATGTTAACAAAGATGTTTCCTAGGAAAGGGATCTTTTTTCTCTGCACTGAAAGTTCAGGATAGTAAAGACTTGTTGAGTACGTTCAGAGAATATCAATGATGCAAGTATATGCCCGACAGTGTAATGGAAGAAAACTGCAAATATGAAGTGTGCCGGCGAGGAGACCTGGGATTGGATTATCTATTTAGAAAAACAAACCAGGGGCACGTGGGTGGCTCAGTTGGTGAAGCCTGGTCATGATCCCAGGGTCCTGGGATCGAGTCCCACATGAGGCTCCCTGCTCAGTGGGGAGCCTGATTCTCCCTCTCCCTCTGCCCCTCCCCCCGTTCGTGCTCATTCTCTCTGTCAAATAAATAAAATCTAAAAAAAAGAAAAGAAAAACAGGAATGGTAAATCCCTCACATCACACATAAAAAATAAACTGGTCAACATAGCAGATGTCCAACACGAAACTACGAAAGCACAGGAAGAAAACATGGCAGAATACTTCACAGCCTTCAGGTAACGGAGACCCTTATAGCTATATTTTCCTGGTCCTTATAGAAAAATTCCGTCAGATCTGGCTTTCTGAAATTAAACACTGGGGTAGAGCATTTGTAACATAACAAATAAAAGGATGATCTTAAATCTTTTAAGATTATGAAAAAAGATAACTGAAAAAAACCATAACAGATATCAACAGATAATTCAGGAGAAGATAGAAAACTGGCAGATATGCTAGGAGAATATGTGCAGCTTCAACAGCAGACAGGAAACTAAAAGCGAGGATGAGATCTCCGTTTTGGGCCATTACAGACTGGCAAAACGTAAAAGACAGATAATATCCAGTGTTGGGTATTCTCACATACTATACATGGGTGTGGTTTTCTCTTTCTTTTCTTTTCTTTTTTCTTTTCTTTTCTTTTCTTCTTCTTTTCTCTTCTTCTTTCTTTCTTTCTTTCTTTCTTTCTTTCTTTCTTTCTTTCTTTCTTTCAGATTTTTATTTATTTATTTGACAGAGAGCACAAGCAGGGGGAGCTGCAGGCAGAAGGAGAGGGAGAAGCAGGCTCCCCGCTGAGCAGGGAGCCCAATGCGGGACTCGATCCCGAGACCCTGGGATCGTGACCTGAGCCAAAGGCAGACACTTCACCGACTGAGCCACCCACGTGCCCCTAGTTCCTGTTTTTCTAAATAGATAATCCAATCCCAGGTCTCCTCGCCAGCACACTTCATATTTGCAGTTTTCCTCCATTACGCTGTCTGGCATATACTTGCATACACTGATATTCTTTGAACTACTAGGTATTTACCCCAAAGATACAAATGTAGTGATCTGAAGGGGCACCTGCACCCCAGTGTTCATAGCAGCGATGTCCGCAATAGCCAAACTATGGAAAGAGCCCAGATGTCCACCGACAGATGAATAAAGAAGATGTGGTATGTGTGTATACACACACACACACACACACACACACACACACAATGGAATAGTACTCGGCCATCAAAACACACGAAATCTTGCCATTTGCAACAACGTGGATGGAACTAGAGGGGATTATGCTAAGGGAAATAAGTCAATCAGAGAAAGACAACTATCATATGATCTCACATGTGGAATTTAAGAAACAAAACAGAGGAGCATAGGGAAAGAGAGGAAAAAATAAAACAAGACAAAATCAGAGAAGGAGACAAACCATAAGAGACTCTTCATCGTAGGAAACAAACTGAGGGTTGCTGGAGGGGAGGGGGATGGGGGATGGGGTAAATAGGTGATGGGCATTAAAGAGGGCCCGTGATGGAATGGGCGCTGGGTGTTACATAAGACTGATGAATCACTGACCTCTGCCTCTGAAACTAACAATACACTATATGTTAACTAATTGAATTTAAGTAAATTTTTAAAAAGTTATGGTATATATATACACACATAATGGAATCTTCGTCATCAAAAAGAACCTGGCCATTTACAACGATGTGGATGGAACTAGAGAGTATAATGCTGAGTGAGATAAATCAGTCAGAGAAAGACAAATACCATGTCATCTCACTCATGTGGAGTTTAAGAAACAAATCCCATAAACAAAGAAAAAAAGAGCAAACAAACAAACAAAAAAACAGACTCTTAACTATAGAGAACCAACCAGTGGTTACCGGAGGGGGGGTGGAGGGACAGGTAGCCAGGTGAAGGGGATTAAGAGCACACATGTCCCCCCGAGCACTGAGTGAGGTACAGAACTGCTGAATCACTACCTTGCACACCTAGAACTAATACGACACTACATTAATTACACCTCAATAAAAAAAGAAAAACTTTAAAAATAAAATGCACATCTCGGACATAAGTACACTTGTTATAATGAGAATATATGACTTCTGTAATTATTCTTAAAAACCCGACACAGACCAAACCCACGGGCCAGCCCGCGGGGGGTCTGGAGGGGGTAAAACAGGAGGGCACAGGCTTCTGAGGTGAGATGGCATCTTCCATGCCTGTGGAAGACGGCGGGAGAGACTGCAGGACACCTCGTGTGCACCGGGCCCACCTGTGAACGAACCCCTGCGTACCTCCACTCGGGTCTGAAGTTGTCCTCCGCCCGGGGGCTCTTCAGTTTCAAGATGATCATTTCATGAAGCTCCAGGAGGAAGGAGTCGAGGTCCGTCTGATTCAGGAAAGTCCTGAGGCACTTCATGTCTTCTGGGCTGAGACCCACTTTATACTTGGCACTGATATCCCTGAAGGGCTCCTAGAACAAACCAGAACAGAGGCAGCAGGAGGCTGGGAGGAGGTGGGGCGGCCCCAGTCCAGCAGGGGCGGGGCTGCACTCACCTTATGCAGGCGGAGCAGCTGTTCTGACCTGTGGGCCGACAGGAGCTGCCAGAGGGCGATCGTGTGCTTCAGCTGGCATCTGCTGAAGGCCTGAAAGGGCAACAGGCTCCTGAGCGGGCACAGGTGGGCGTGGTGGCGCTCCTGCTCCCGTGCTACTCTGATCCCCCATGCACGGACACGGACACCTCCCGCACGCACGCACCAGCCGTGGGCCTAACCTCCAGAGCCTCGTCCCCCCGCTGCCATCCCATCTCAGAGCCTATTCCCCTCGCGGGAGAGGCGGGTGGCTGGCGTGCAGTGGGGGCATCTCTGACATGCCCGGTTCAGAGCCTCACACGCAGACACGTCGCTGCCTCTAGTGCCGGAGTGCGTTCTGCGGACCCCCGAATGGCGCTAATCCCAGCAGGAAGTGGGAAGGGCAGCGTGGACTGACCCGCAAGAGAGCCCAACCGAGACCCACCTTTAGAGCCAGCGCCGTCCGGTCGCCCATGCGCAGCATGTCTTGGACATACACGCTCAAGGGCATGTTCGGATTGCCGCCGGCGGTGCTCAGAAACCCCAGTGTGACTTCGATGACGGACAGAGCTTCACAGGCATCGCTGTAGGACAGCAGTTGCCCGCAGATGGCGCTGACGGCCACGTTGGGGAGGGGTTTCTAGGAAATCAAAGGCAGGACAGGGGTCCATGGCTGGGGCTTCTCGGGTGTCGCTCCCTGGCAAGAGCGCTCACCCTGTTCGCTGCCAAGGCCATAAGGTGGGACGATCCCTCTAACAATAGCGGCAGTTAACACTTAGTGACCCCTAAGTGGCAGCGGTATTCCGGACTCTACAGAAATAGACGTGAGGTCACGGAGTCCTCAAAGCAGCTCTGGGAGGATATTCATGCAGACGCATGCACATGCCAGACACACACACCCCACACACGTAAACCCGAAGAGCAGGAACAAGTAAGTTCTCTGGACCTTGTGCGTCAGCACGGCCACGACATCCTGACTAAGAAACGAATGCAGGATTTCAGCAAGAACACTCCTGCTGATTCGCGTCCTGCTTGCCCTCTGGAAAGAGCAGTGGGCTCAGGGAACTCAGGGAGGCCCCCTGCGTGCTGCCCCCAGCCATCGCGCGGAGTGAGGCTGTGCAGTCCCCACACGAGGAGAGCACCATGGTCAGGTAAAAGCACTGTGCACGCCGTAAGGGAGCTGTGATCACCTGTGCCATTTTGCTCCTGATGTCCATAAAGAGATGTTCATAGTTCCAGTCCCGTCTGTACACCAGAGTGGGTATCCCCTAAATTGAGAAAGAAAACAGTCTCTGGAGATGGAAGCCACTGTGGAGGCTTCCTGAGCAGTCACTCCACCGCAGGACCGCGCTGTCCAGCACGCCGTCAGGCAGAGCGCAGCTTTGCGGCCCTGTGATGTCCCTGCCTGACCCACAGTCTATGGAACCAGTAACACAACAAGGGACCCAGCCTTGCCTCGATGGCCACGCAGATGCCTCACAGAGGACGCGGTAGGCTTGCGAGCCGGTGGGGACACAGGAGCGTGGGTGGGGCCCTCCTGTTTGCGCACTCCCCCAACCATGACCAGGCACAGCCTCACACAAGGCAGTCCCTCTGCTAGACGACAGGGATGGCAGAACCAGTTAAAACGGCCCTGGGCACAAACAGTTCAGAGCCCAACTGTGGGCAGTGAGGGAGCACCCCCCCCCCCCCAGTACAAGGTCTCTGACCGGACCTGGAAGGAACAGGAACAGTCTAGGTAAAAGAACAGAGACATGAAAGTGCACAGGGTGTTCAGGAAGAGAGGGCAGTCTGGTGCGCGAAGTCACAGGAGTCCACGCAGTCCACAAGAAGTGGCCGGAGACAGGCTGGGACAAGCAGCAAGGGCTTTACCCCACGGGCACTAGGATGCCTGTCGGGGTCGGGCCTTTACCAGGGAGTGATGGGAGTCAGATCTGGTTTCAAAGTGTGGCCTGAAGACATGGGAGGCAGGGAGCAGTGGGGCTACTGCAGCGGTCACACCTGGGACGGACGCTGGGGGCGGGAGCGGGGTCTGCGGCAGCTACATGGGGCACCCATGGTGCCGGGTGACAGGCTGCGTGTGGCGAGGAAAGGCAACATGGCAGCCACGAGGGGCCGTCGGGGGTGGGAGGCAATGCCATTACTATGGTGGAGAAATTCGACAACAGGTCCGCTGGGACCTGTAGAGACCCTGGGGGGAAGGAGGCTCGGAGGCAGCTCAAGGGAGTCGATGGCCGAGGCACGGCGGGCAGTGAAGTCCCGGTCTCTGGGGGGAAGCGCAGCTGGGTGGTCATCCCCACTCCCAGCTCACTCGGAAACCGCTGGAGAAAAGCCACACTCAGGCCGACTTTCACAAAACAGATGTGCCGACACCATAAATACCACGGGGCCAGCCGTACCTTGAGGGTGAGCCTGGGTTTGCCCTGCAGGAAGCGGCTGGTGACCTGGCGCTCGACCTTCTCCAGGTCGAACTCCTGCAGGGTCTCCCGGCCCTGCTCCATCTGGTACTGGCAGTTGGACAGAATCAGTGGCATCAGGTCCCGCTCAACCTCGTAACTGATGACGTGCAGGTCTGTGACCTCGGAGGCATCAACGGAGTAGCTGAGGGACACAGAGTCGCAGCACTCAGTGTCCGCCATGCACACGCGGCCCGGGGCTCTGGGCGACACGGAGCCAGCTCCTAGCTGATGCTCCTAGTCCAAGCAGACAAACATGCTGCCTGGGCCTGTGGACCCCAGAGCCTGACCGAGGGACGGGAGCTGCTGCCTCCCGGCTCACGTCTGTCCTGGTGCTGGGTGAACCAGCTCAGAAACAGCTTCCCGGCCAGCAGAGCAGCGCCCCCTGCAGGCGAGCACTCACCTGTTGTTTCCGCTGGAGAACTTCTCCACCGCATAGACAATTCCATTGTGCAAGCCGATCAAGTAGCTGACTAAGGCGGTGGAACAGAGGCCCCGGCCGCGGCGACGAGGTAGGATGACCTCGAAATCAGTGTCCATGTCTAAGTCGGCAGTGCAGTAGTCTTCTGGCAGCTTGATTTCACCTTTAGAGAACAGGGTGTTCTAAGCAAAGAGGCCACCCCTGGTCTCCACCGCTGCTCCCATCGTGTCAAGGCTGGAGCCGGAGATGCTCTGACAGTTCCGCCTCCAGCCTCTCGCCTGTGCTGACTGCTTCGAATGTTCTCAACTCCTTCCTGAGTCTGTATCGACACACCCAAGATGACTGGGGATTTAGTTTTCCCAGTAGGCCATGTCACGTGTCCCACACACCTCCACCCAGAGGGTCACAGATGAAACGCACGTGGCACAGTGCTCTGCGACTCCAGGGCTGAGTTGGGCTGACGGCAGGGAGTGTGGCACCTACCACTGGTCTGCAGTGACCTCCTCAGCTTATTCCATGTCGACAGAAAGATACCAACTCTTCTGTGGAGTAACTGCTTCAACCCATCTGCCAGAGAAAACACTCTTTTAGAGCCCCATGAAAACACCTACCCCATCCGGGGCAACCAACAACATCCCACGGTCTTTGGGAAGAGCCCAACTTCATGCCTCCGGGCTCAGCAACGTGTGTAACCACTGATGTGGAGCTCCAGGGGCTGGAGACCGGGCAGCCACGTTCAGCCGTGGCAAAGCCTCTTCCTGGGCTTTTGGGATTCACGGCACCCACTGTGTGGCACTGAAAGCTGGGGGCGCAGAGCACCCAGAACCCCGAGTGCACCTCTCCCAGTCCCGCTGCAGTGATCTCTTCAAGCCACCAAACAT
Source organism: Ursus arctos (assembly GCF_023065955.2). Classification (NCBI taxonomy): domain Eukaryota; kingdom Metazoa; phylum Chordata; class Mammalia; order Carnivora; family Ursidae; genus Ursus; species Ursus arctos. The sequence continues at coordinate 2,335,887 of NW_026622919.1, forward strand.
GGGTGGTGTCAACCTCTTACTAGAGCAGACTTGTACCTTCGTGGTGGCTGCTAATGAAAGATCGGATGGATTGGTATTCAGCTTCTGGAACGTTCTGGAACTGCTTCACTAGATCCCTCTGCAGGGCCAAAATCTCAGGCAAGAATCTCACGAGTCTCAGCTCTGCCTCCTGGAGAAGGAAGACCGCCCGGCCATGTGTTAGTTCACCTAGAACAGGTTTTTGGGGAAAGAGACCCTGGGGCTGGCTCAGGGCCCGTGTTTGCATTTGATCCAGTCAATGTGCAGTGTTGTGTGAGGCCGTATCAGGCTCCTCGGACACGGGAAGAGGCTGTCCCATCGTTCACCAGAGCCTGCTGCCTGTGTGCCAGACGTCCTGCACACCACGCACAGTCCCTGGCCCCTGGAGCTAACACATCGCATGTGTTTGCCAAAAACTCATGAAAGAAATCGGCCTCATGGGCCCGCGAGGGGCTGGGTGTGCAGAGAACTTGCGGAGAGCAAAAAGGCTGGGAATGTAGGCAACCAGGCCTGGCATTCCTCCTGTGTGTCATCTGAGGACAGGACCCAAACATCTCCAGTCGAATGGGGCTGGGCGCCTCTGTGGGAGACCTAGGAAACCCTTCCCACAGGAACTCCTGCCCTTACACCGATCGTCAGACATTTCTGGCTGGACTGTAAATGCTGGTCCAGGGGGAAGGGCTCGACAGCCAACTGTGGAAGATGAGCCTTCATGCGGAACAAGGCTGACACGGGGTGTGTTTATGGTCTAACTGAGGGGACCGACTCAGCACACTGTTCCCTTCCCCCAAGGCCGGGTCGGGAACAGGGGAGACTCTGGGCTGTCTGACGAAAGCTTTCTCATTCAACAGTCACTGGTGGCCAGGTGCTCCTGGCACTGGGTGTGGGGGGTGAAGGTGAACACACACCACCAGGAAGATCTGAATCCTGCTCCTTCTTGCTGAGTGACTGGGGAGATACCGTCCTGGCCCTCACGTGCTTCACAGACTCCTGCTAACCCTGACCCGCAGGTTTTCCCCTGTGACTTTACACTACAAACCGCCTCATGGTCTAATGTGTATGAGGACCCCTCCTCTGGCCCCGAGTCTTCTGTTACCGGTGTTCCACCAGAAAAGTGAAGCACTGACATGGTCAGTTACATGCCCCACGGACTGAATAAAAGGCAGACCGTCAAGCGCACGGGGGACGCACGGGTGTGTGGTCACAGCGGGGCAGCCCTACCTTCTGTAGGAACTTCCAGAGGATGGGCACAGTTTCCCGGCCGTTCTTCTGCTCCACCACGTGCTGGAGGTACTCCACGGTGACCCTCCTCCTGCAGGTCCACATCTTAGAGCAGTGGACCGCGCTCTTCCTGGGCAGGTGGGGCAGGAAGGCCGTTGGGTCACCGTACACGATTCTGGCCACAGGGTTGGAGCTGATCCGCTCATCTTGGCTGATGAGGGTCGTCACCGTCAGCAGGGCTTTCTCCAGATGCTGGGTGAGAGAACGGCACAAGGCCTGGAGGTAAGACCACTCACGCAGGCGGGGACACCCAGTGGCTTCAGCAGCGGGCCATTCAGGGACCTTGCCCTACTGGGTCCAGCACGTGACCAGGCATTCACATTCCTTGTCTCTCGAACCACTTACAAGTTCCTCGTTTGCAGGCTTCATCTCAGCAGACAGGAGACTCCGAGACCTGTGTTCTATGCCCAATCTTTTATTTTTATTCCCCGTTGGGCACACTGAGTCTCAGTACTGTCTTATCTGACAGAGGAGGGACAAATTACACATTTCTGGTGGGCAGCCACATGAGAGTCTGTCTATCTACCTGTTGCTCTCACATCTTGCTGTAAAAGGTGGTGGAGCGAGAGCCGCCTGCACTTTCTGGACTCACAGTAACTCCTTAACTGCCCGCCCAGCCCCAGGGGCAGAGGGTGCAGGGACAGCAGGACGGTGGAGTGGTCACATGGTCAACCCCTGGGCTGGGGCTCGACCAGTACCCCCGACACCACTTGTGTGAGGGACACTGGCCTGAGCGCCTGGGGGACACCACCAAGGATACCTGCCCGCAGGCTCCCAGCTGGGCTGCTGGCCACGTACCTCCAGCTCAGGGAGAATGAGGGTCTGCATGGCCTTCTCCCAGCTGTTTCTCTGCTCTCTGGTCCACAGTCTTGCATCAAAACCTAAAGGCCCTATAAGGAAACACGCCCGGGTTAACCAAGGAACAGAGAGCACAGCAGCTCCATGAACAGCACCTAAAGGTGACTGAATCATGCTCCCTTTCAGGGGTGCACAGGGCGCTTCCTCTTAAATTAACCTGAGTGTTTAAAAATGGTCCTTGCTGCTCCCACCAACCCCATGATCTTTGTGAAGATACAAACAAAAAGAAAATAAAGTCACTCTCATTGCCACCACTCAGAGATAACTCTTTTACTAAGTTACCTTACGGACCTTTCCTTTCTATGGGTTTCAGTCTTTAAAATGGGAACACTAGCTTCGTGACCACAGTGGTTTGTAGCCTGCTTTTCCATGCAGCAAACTGTGGACATGTCAACACGGTCAGGCAGCCCCAGACAGCCATGTCCTTAGGACAAGCAGAAGGCCCCCAGACAGGCCAGGGGTCCAAGGAGGACAAATCCCAACAGAGTGCCAGACACCGGTCTCTTGACGGTGATGACTCACACATCGCCTGTCCTGGACGATACATGTCCCTTGTGCAGCAGGGCCATCGCACACCAGGCTGGCTTTCCCCCCCATGCACACACATGTAACACCGCTATGCACATGACCCCGGTGTCACAGGTCTTGGCCCGACAGGGGAAATGCTAAGACGAGCTGTCCTCCTGTGTGCTGGTCCATACACTTCTCCCTGCTTCCCCTTATCTGATGTGTGTGGGTGCTCCCCCCCCGCCCCGTGCTCACCCCAGCTGGAGAGGTGGCGCTGCCCTCGGAGCAGGCTGCACAGCACGAGGTGCACCACGGTGGCGGTCTCGTCAGCGCTCCGTCCCAGCGTCTTCGTCAGCTGCTGCAGGTCACTGTGGACGTGCTGCTGCAGAAAGCCTCTGGGGTCCTGCACCGGAGGCTTGATGATGTGCCTGAGCGCCTGCGGGGGCCACGAGACACAGCACCTCGTCTGTGGGGAGCCAGCGCGCCCGCACAGCCCGGGAAGGAGAGCCGGCCCCGAGGCAGAGGCCGTGTCTCAGCTGGCGCTGGGGCGGTGGTGGGAGCGCCGCGCGAACATGGGCGGCGGGAGGAGGCAGAGCAGTGGGGGCGACTGCCTTCCACATGACCGGCGCGAAACAGTCTCACGGCCCTGTTCTTAACTCCTCAAAACCACGCTGCCTATAACCCGTCACTCAAGCAAGGTCTTCCTTCCTCAAGACGCATGTCTGTGAGCCTGCGTGGGAGCAGCCTCGTTCCGAACTCATTACAGCCACACTGTGTACAAACCTAAACAGGATCTCAACCCCTCAACGTTTGCTATGGCGGTTAATCCCCTTAGAGGAGACGCATGTGCTTTCCCAGAGCCACAGCGAAGATGCGGGCCAACGCCGCATTACAGGAGCCTCTCCGCTCCTGGGTGCACACCGAGACATGGAGTGCTCCTTTAACACGGACTTTAGGGGCGTCTGAGTGGCTCAGTCAGTTGAATGTTGCCTCTTGGTTTTGGCTCAGGTCATGATCTCAGGGCTGTGAGATGGAGCCCCATGTCAGGCTCTGCTCTCAGCGTGGAGTCTGCTTGGGGTTCTCCCTCTCCACCCTCCCCCCTGCTGTCTATATTTATATTTATATAAATAAAGTCTTTAAAAAATAAAATGGGTTTTATGTAACCTGACATGTAGTTCCCCGACACCATCACATGCCACGGTGGGGAAATGAGGATGTATGAATGACCTACTGCTCTGTGGATTAGGGAACACTGACAGGGGAGGTGTCCTAGTCCACGGGAGGTGGCCACAACTCTGTAAGCAAAGGACTCATGATGAAAACCCCACAGTGGGTGGTTAGGAATGAACGAGCAAACACATGGTCTGGCAGGAGCGGCTATGCTGTACCTGAGGGCTCTGGGCCGCTCCCAGGAGCAGGGCCAGGTGCGTGAGCAACCGGATGAGCAGGAAGGCCACTGGGGACAGCTCTCGGTCAGACACCACCGCCTCGCCTCCGGGCAGCGGGGCTCCCAGCACGTGGCCAGTCTGCGTTCTGTCTGTATTGTTACTGGAGAGGATAAGAGAAGACAGGGTGGAGACTGAAGACGGTCATCTCTCCTCAGCCCTAGGGGCACACCCTGGATTCCTGGGCCCTGGAGACGAGGTTTGCGTTCTGAAGAAATCGGTGTTCTAGGACTTACTCTTGTAAGCCCAGACCTCTCGCCTCAGGGTCTTCCATCCAGCCTCCCCTTCCTGGCTGACCACAGCTCACAATATTCTCAGTGTGAAGCGGCTGAACCAAGTGGTTATTTGTGCAATCCCCGGACCGTGTGTCAGGACAAGGTCTGCACCTGCTTCTCCCACTGAAATCATCGTGGGGAGGGAAGCACATAGGCTAAGGATGGCCTGAGTTTGGGACAGGTGACATCGACATCGGGACGTGTACACCAATCTCATTTTCCCAAATTGAAAACCGGGATTGAAGGCCTGGCAAAGAATTTCGTATCACGTCTAGATGGGAGACACAGTATGATAGATACATTCTGTTGTAAAAATACTCGATGTTCTAGAACATTCTGATGGTTTGTGAAGATAAGAGGCTAGGGTATTTTAAACTATAACAGCACCAGAAGAGCCAAAATGTATGATGGCCACAGGGAGGCCCCGTCAGCCATCTGGGGGAGCACGAGGAACCACACTCATCTTGAGGGAAGGCTGGGATAGGGACACCAGCTACGCATGTAGATTCCAGAGCGTGTGGTAAGAAAGACTGTGTCTCCTTCACTTCCCGCAAACAGTGGAGAAAGCTGAGTTTACAAGTGAGACAGCGTGAGCTCAGATAGACAAAAACCCAGTTTGTGGCTCTGTAGACCTCAATGTCCCTCTGATTTAGGTCACTTGGGTGTGTCAAGTATATTTCTATAGGGGGCATGCCCCGGGCCCACACAGAAGACATCTGGATAAGACATATTAACGTGTGGTCTGCTTTGCATTTAAGAGCCTAGTCAGCCAAGGACAGATCAGGCACCTGTGACATGACCACGGGGACCTTGCGATTGAGATACGATGTGACACAGGCCCAAATGCATAACAGTAATTAATACCGTACTTAGCAGCAACTTATCCACTGGAATAGAGACAGCCCAAACACCCGTGGTTCGATCACTTAGAAAAGAAATACACTCCTACATACTTGATAACTTGGAATCCAGTCTCAGGTCTGTGATTAATCCCTCCAATTAGAGCACCGCAGTCAACGCAACGGCTCTGCTCCATCGGCCTGCCGCACTAGGACAAGACAAACGTGCCCCCGCTCAGTTTCGGAGGAGTGGCGCTTCGTGCACAAACACCACCTGCAGGCCAATCCACATGTGGCATGGGAGGTGGCGATGGCACGTGGATTGCTTGTTCTACTGTGAGCACGTGTCAGTGATGCAGAAGTCCCGAGACACAGGGCAGATGCCCTGTGCAAATATGGTGCCCGTGAGTACATGTGGACGTTCTAAGCAGGAGAGACAGCTTGGGTTTTACTCCCAAACAGACACTTTGTAGACAAATACGTAATCAGCCTTCCTTTCTCACACTCACTGCTCTTCCCCACCCCCCAACCACCACACCAGGGCTTATTATCTAGCACCAGAAACCTACTGCAGCCTCCAAAATTAATTCCTGAACTCAGTTTGGACTTTTTTATTAAAAAAAAAAAAAGTAACCATATGATTTGCTCCTTCCAAAGCCTCATTTTTCCAAATCTGGCTGTGGGCTGGTGTATACTGTCAATCGCAGCCTGTAACAGGCCCCAGACCTCAGGCCGTCAGAGCAGAGAGCGGTCTCAGGAAGAATGTGTCTCGCTCTCCCCACTCCGTAGATGAGGAAGCAGGCGCACCTCAGAAACATGCAGTGCATACGGATCGCCTTTCCTCCTCTAGGCTCCCATTCACTTTGCTCAGTTCAACAGCCCGCTGCTGCAGCAGCAGAGGGACACCATGATGGGCCCTGGCCGGACGCTGCGGAATGCAGACGTGAGGCGCACACAGCTCTCTCCGCCAGGGTTTACCACCCAGAGTCTCATTTCCTGTCCTGTGGTATCTAGAGCACATCTCCTCTAATCCAGCCTATGGACCAGTCAATGCTTGCACATGTCACTGACCCCACGCGGCAGTGGCTGGGAAGGATGGCTAGCAGCAGTTTTGTCTCCCACAGGGACTTGGGCAACGTCTAGACACATTTTTGGTTGTCACCCTGGTGACCTGTGGAGCTCCTGGCATCTGGTGAGTTGAGGCCGGGGATGCTGCGCAGTGCCCTAGCAGAGCCCTGCCCTAGCAGAGCCCACAGTGCTCAGGACAGCCCCCAGTACAGATGGAGGCCTGCAGGCCCTCTGTACCGTTTACATGTTTGGTTGGAGCACCGTAAAAAGCCCTGAAAGGAGTCTATGTTCTCTAGAAGGTCACGACCCCCGCTAACCTCTTCCCCCATGGCCCCCTGCTCAGATTTAGAGGAACAAACGTTTGAGCCCCGCAAACAGCACCCCGAATACCAAGACTCACCTCTCCCACAGAGCACGGGTGACCATTGGGACACACTGTTAAAAGAACAACAGGAGACACGTTGGCTGGTGAGGTTTTATGTAATGACCTGAGGTTAAGAAAGAAAGCCAACGCTCTCCTCTCCGGCCTGACCAAAACGAGACTTGGAGTCCCGGTCCTGAGCACATTAGTGAAAACTACACGTGCGCCCATCTGACAGAGCAGGGAGAAACTCCATTACAGTCCCCCGCCCGGGCTGCTTCAGGAGGCAGCGTCCGCCTATTTCATACTCTTTCTCTTTGATTTTTTTGTCTTTAAAGAGCATGAGTTTTAAAAAAGATTTTATTTCCTTATTTATTATATTGAGAGAGAGAGAGAGCGCGCGTGCGCGCGCGCGCGCGCGCTCAAGGGAGGGAGGGAGGGAGGGAGAGTGCGAGAGGGGGAGGGGCAGAGGCCAAGGGAGAATCCCAAGCAGACCTCCGCTGAGTGGGGAGCCCCATGCAGGGCTGGATCCCAGGATCCTGAGATCATGACTTGAGCTGAAACCAAGAGTCGGACGCTCACCGACTGAGCCCCCCAGGCGGCCCAAGGGCATGTTTATAACAACTTTTACAATTAGTTTAAAAGGATTATTGGCTCAGGGGCACCTGACTGGCTCAGTCGGAGGAGTATGCGACTCTTGATCTTGGAATTATGGGTTCCAGCCCCACCTTAGGTGTAGAGATTACTAAAAATAAATAAATAACCTTAAAATAAAAAAAAAAAAAGAGAGAGAGAAAGGGAACCAGGAAAGGCCTGGCTTTCTCTGTATAAAAAAAATAAATAAAAATTTTAAAAAAGGGGGCGCCTCGGTGGCTCAGATGGCGAAGCGTCTGCCTTTAGCTCAGGTCATGATCTCAGGGTCCTGGGATCGAGCCCCGTATCGGGCTCCCAGCTCAGCAGGGAGTCTGCTTCTCCCTCGGCCTCTTCCCCTGCTTGTGCTCTGACTCTCTCTCTCAAATGAACAAATAAAATCTTTAAAAAAATTAAAAAAAGAAAAAGATTATTTTCTCAGGCAACAGCGAAGTTTACATAAAGTATGGGTTACATTACTTGGGCTCCTAGTTCTGTATTTCAAAAAGAAATATCTTTGGGTCCAAAGCTTGGTTGACCTGGCCCCTGCCTGAGCCACTGGTGTGGCTCACATGCGGATCACTCCCCCGCCCCTGGGACGGGACTCAGGAAAGGCCTGGTGCACATCCTCCCCAGTCGGCAGGGCTCCCTGTTCTGCAAACCCCCCAATCGTGGAACAGGGCAGGCATCTGGGACCTTCAAGGCACAAACCACAGGGACCCCAGTTCAAACCACAGAGGACGGTGACTCTGTCTCAGAACCTGACACTTACTGTACCAGAAGACTCCTTCCAGACCCTTCCAGCTCCGAGCCTGAGCCAGCAAGTCTTCGGGCATCGTTGGAAGATAAGCACCCTGAAAAGCCAAGAAAGCAGAGAAGGCTTCAGGAAAGTGAGAGCCTGGGCTGGATGCCACTGCCCTCAAGTGACGAGGTGGACTCTGGACTCTCTCTCTTCTCCACCCGCAAGTTCTCCGTCGGGAAAACAGAACAAGGGCTCTCGCCATCACTGTGGACTCGGGCGTCAGGTGGGACAGAGGCAAAGAGAGGAACCATGAGACAGAGAGCTTCAACAGGTCCCCGGGGACAGGCCGCTGGAGAAACCACACCCCAGTCTTACCGCCATGTCAGCCGGGGAGAAGGCCAGATTCTGCAGGGGTTCCAAGACTTTGCTGTGTCCACACAGGAGGACAATCGCAGCGTGAATAGCCAGTTCGGTCACTGTGCCCTCAAGGCTGCTGTCCCTGGCACCTGTCCTCAGCAGGGGCAGCGTGTTAGTCACAAGGGAGGTTGCAAAATGTCTCATTTCCGGAGAAGACAGGACCTTGCTTTCCTCGATGAACTTCTTCAGAGCCTCACATTGCTGACAGGAAAAAATGTTTTAATATTGAAAAATATATCAAAGAAGAATATGATGTGAAGCCAAACGTCTGCTCTTAAGTCAGGCATACGTGTTGACGCGAATACTTATCAAATATGGAGAAAATACGGTTTGAGGGGCGATTATCCAGACAAGAGCAAGCACAGCGCCACACACCCAAGCACTAACTCCGACGGTTTCTCACGTTCTTGACTTTGCTTTTCATCGTAATTCTGAAAGTTCTGGGTGACACAGAAATCATTCCTCCAGATAAGAAGGTTGAGGGGCGCCTGGGTGGCTCAGCTGGCTGAGCGCCGGACTCTTGATTTCGGCGGCGGTCATGATCTCAGGGTCATGAGATGGAGTCCTGCATCGGGCTCTATGCGCAGCGCAGTCTGCTTCAGACTCTCCCTCTCCCTCTGCCCCTCCCCCAGCCTTGATAATAAATTAATCTTAAAAAAAAAAAAGGTAAGTTGAGAACCCCCATCCTAGATTAAAAAAAAAAATTATGGGCGTAATTTGTTTGTGGCTTTTACTTCTATTCAGAAAAGTCCCTCCAGATACCGGAGACAGGAAGCACTGCCCCGAATGCGGACACTCACCTCTGGCTTAGGATGGAGGTTTGTGTCGCGGAACTGGTACAAAGTGGCAACCTCTCTGAAGAGCGCTAAGAGTAGGTGGGCCGCCTGCTGAGGGCCGGGGTTCCTGCAGAGCTGAAGCAAGAAGCAAGGGCCCCAGTGAGGCTTGCAGCCATTGCACACGTCCACCTGAGGGCCAGAGTCCTGCTGATTCAGCCCTTCAACCAGGGGGAGGCCGGGGAGCCCTTCCCAAGACCTAGACGCCCACCGCTGTGCACCTCTGAGACCACGGGCCCCATAAATATTGTGCTGTGAGACGCGGTGCACGTTATCAGATGGCTTAGGACACAAGTGACAGAAATCACTGTCAATTTTTCTGGCCACTTCACCATTCCTTGAACTTCTCCTGGGCGGAAAGAGGCTGTCTATGTACTTCCTCACTTCCTGGCACAGCGCCAGCGTAAACAGGGACTCAAAGAGGAAGCAAGACCAGAACTGCGGAAAGATTAAGTGCTAAAAACCCTGCCCCTTTATGAAAATAAACACCCCCCTCAGCACGGCCAGGAATCCTCACTGTGCGCAGAAGGAATTCCCCCAGTGCTGCTCGCGTGTCTGCCATCAGGGTGACCTTGGAGGAAGTGAGGCTCCAGCAGGGTGTCGAAGGAAGTAACGCACGTGAGCAGTCAGTGGGGAGCTGCTAAGGGCCCTGGCCTGGCGGGTCAGCAAGGTCAAGCACATCTGTCTCCTAACTGTCGCTAGCAGCCTCCTGTTTCAGACAGGCACGCCGAGGCCGTGGACACATGATGCCCCACGTGGCATGTCACCCTGGGGCACCTCTTCCACTGGGTCATCTGACACAAATGAGGCAGCTGCAGGCTCTAAGGGGTGCCATTTGGGACAGAGGGAGGCCCAGGGCCTGTCCTACCTTTGGATCAGCCACAGTAGCCAGCGGCTTGCACTCGAGCATGGCTTTGCCCACGGCGTCACGAAGAGCCTTATATTCGTCACCATGCACCAGGTACAGATCCATCTGGCTTGGCTGACCCTCCTGCAAAGCCCAGGAACCCAGGGGTTATCACAGCGGAGGGGGCGAGGGCACGGTTAGCAAAGAACCATCTGGAAAGGTAAAGGAACTGGGTAACCAGTAGAGGTCCAGCCTTGGGCAGGACAGTCCCCTCTCGTCCAGAGAAGGGGTGAGTGGGTAAGAAACTGGAGGAGGACGCAGCGCTGACTCTGTTGCTGCATCCTGTCTCCACTGAGAGCAGAGACCAAAGGCAGGTGACTGCTAGAATGTTGACTATAAGCTCCCATCAGGAGTGAAAAAGCAAGCCAGGATTTTTAGTGTAATTGTTGTAACCCCAGGAAAGGGCTACAGAGGGGCCCCCAAGGCTAAATTGCTACAATTCTATTATCCTCATTCTCATGCTTCCTGTCTGCCTGCTGAGGAGAGAAAGGACTTCTTCTATAAGCTGAATCACTTTTTTTTTTTTTAAGATTTTATTTATTTGTCAGAGAGAGAGAAAGAGAGAGAGAGTGTGCACAAGCAGGGGAGTAGCAGGCAGAGGGAGAAGCAGGCTGAGCAAGGAGCCTGATGTAGGACTCGATCCCAGGACCCTGGGACCATGATCTGAGCTGAAGGCAGACGCTTAAACCACTGAGCCTCCCAGGCGTCGCAAGCAGAGTCACTTTTAATTTGCCAAAAGCAAAAGCCACAGAATTGTTCTTTGGCTTTCTGCGCGTCAAACTGGATCTGAAGCAATGCCTCAAATAGGCTTTTCTGCAGGGAGGCGACAGACCAGAAGCACACGCACACCTGTCCCCCGCGGCCGGCCACCTCCACAGCGTCCCAAGCTGGGTCAGGTTAACCAAAGCGGAGACACAAGGGACCAGAGCAGCCGGGGGGCGGGGGGCGAGGTCAGGTGTTCTCACCTGCTCTACCATGGCCTCCTTGGGGAACATCCACTGTGCCGGATGGCCCTGTCTGCAGAGGCACTGCACAAACGCCATCCCTCGCTGGCTGGCGAGCTTCCGCACCAGGTACACTCGGTACCAGTCGTTCCTCACTTGTCCGCAGAAGCGCTGCACCTGCTGCAGGTAGCACTGCTTCTCCCTGGCCAGCTCTGCAGAGCCCGAGAGGGGGGTGAGCAACGGCGGCCCAGAGCACCTGCCGCTCGCCTGTCCAGGACACGGAGCCAGGCAAAAGGCAGGCACCCCTGTCTCCAGGAACCCACAGTGAACACACCAATCGAGAAGGAAGGGGACACGGTACAGACCGGGATCGCTCTGGGAACTCCCTGAATGTCTAAATCACGGGGTCTCGAAGCCTGGGGTAAAGAAAGGTGCAGAAGGAGACCTGCCTGAGCCCTCCTGAAGCTCACTGAGGAAGTCAGAAGCCCTGTCAAGACACAGGCGGATCCTGGCCATCTCCTGCAGGTGTTCCACCGACGCCTCGCAGGCGGGCTCCGGGCCGTACCGCCACGAGTAGGTCTTCAGGAAGACCCCCTCCTCTCTCAGGTACATCAGCTCCTCGCTGGTAGACAGAGCACTAGTCTTCTCATACAGTGAATCCTAGGGAACAAACCAGAAAAAAAGGATGTTGTTCTTTTTAGCATGCACATCCCCAACCTTCCGAAGCCTCCACACCGTGACAGGGGAGAACAAGATACAAATACCGTTACCGAGTTTGAGGGTAACTGTATTGAATCATGGCAAACGAACGTCCCTTTTTGTGGGGTGGGGGCAAGAAGGAGGCAAAGTGAAAACATATGAAAAAAACCCCACATCGTATGATCTAATTTTCTCAAACACCTTGTAAAATTTTGGGAAGTAACAGAACAGGGAGAATAAAAACGAAGAGTGGTCATAGGCTTTCCAGCTGGAGATGAGCACGGTTAAGGAGGAGGGGGGGGTTCTGTTCTCTGGCCAGGCCCGTGTGTGGCAGGACACACAGCCGCGGGGGCAGAAGCAAGGCTGCGGAAACCCTTTCTGTGTGCGCGCAACAACGCATCTGTTCCTTTCACCAACGAAAATGATCTTCTGTGAATTTTCAGACACTTTTCCCCTGAACCAGCCACATGGTGCAATGAGTCTGGGGGAGTCGGGCCGGCAGTTGTGGCGTGCTCACCTCCAGGCAGCTGCTGAAGAGGATGTAGAGTTCGGTTTTGTCTTCAGTCACCAGGGCCTTCTCCTCCAACAGGGACAAGTACGCCTGGATATAATCTTTCACTTCTTGGAAGCTATGGAAAGAGAAATAAGGTACCTGGTGGTCCCAACGTACGAAAAAAAAGAGAGAGAGAGAGAGAGAGAGAGAAAGTGTCTGTCTACCTACCTACCTGGCCACCTCGCTCCATCTCCCTGTATATACACATACCCACGTAGATATGTACACAGTTCGTAACAACATTTTATTCAAAGTATTTTATTTGTATTTATTCACTTATTTTTAAAGATTTTATTTATTCATTTGACAGAGAGAGAGTGAGGCAGCACAAGCAGGGGGAGCAGGAGGCAGAGGGAGAAGCAGGCTCCCCACTGAGCAGGGAGCCTGATGGATGTCTGGCTCGATCCCCGGACCCCGGGATCATGACCTGAGCGGAAGGCAGAGGCTCAACCGACTGAGCCACCCAGGCGTCCCCTACTGAAAATATTTTAGGGCAATATTGGAGGAATACAAAATTCTGTATTTTAGACCACCTGTTCTCAGACTTTTGGTTTCAGAGCTCCTTTACAGTCTTAAAAACTACTGCAAACCCCAAAAAGCTTTTGTTAATGTGGGTTCTATCTATCGATATTTACGATAGTTGAAATTAAAACTGAAAAAAGGGAAAATATTTATCGACTCATTTAAAATATAAACCCATTACATGTCAAAAATAAACAACTTTTTTAAAAAACCAAACTATTTTCGAAAACAAAAATTAATTAGTAAGCAGAGGGGCTTTGTTTTCCATCCCTGCAAACCTCTTTAATGCCTGGTTTAGAGAACTTCTCTGGACTCCGCAATCTTGCTCCTGCTTCCGGCAACAGTGAAGTAGATGAAAAAAATCCGGTCTCATACATTTTGTCGTTGGAAAGAAAGATACATTTTCACAGTATTTCCAGATGATGGTGAATATTCTTCTTTGACACGACACCAAAACTCGATAAATGATCATTTCTAAAGGTTAGCTGCAGTGTGCAACCTGAGACCACATCAGTGCACTTTCCATACTCAATTACATTAAAATGACCTGCCGTGCACTTTAATGGATTTTTTTTTTAAACCGATGCGTGATTCTGTGACATCATGCACTGGTCATCTGGAAAATACTGGTTCACTGATCTATGCTGATCTTGCAAATGCTGACATTGTCGTTTCGTGAGATATTTTTAAACCCTCACCTTCACTAGCACCACTGCCGGTACCACCAAACAGGCTCCCAGTCTGAGGGAGCTGACAGGCCTCGTTTTCCAGAACTCCAGTATCTGCTTCAAAGCCTGAATTTTCTCATTAGCCACAAACACTGTCAGTTGCCCTCTTTGCTTGTTTTCGAGAAAATGCCTGCCAAGCGCCCAGCTCTGAATAACTGCAGTGTGCCGGTCGTTCTTTCAGGCACGAAAGCGATTCCATAAAACAAGAGGCCAGCTCGGTGCGTAACTCAAGAATTGCAGCAGAGATTTTCCTTGAGAGAACGGTTTACTCTGGCATGCAGCCAGAGCCCTTTGTGCGCGCTTCTCATTTTGACAGAATATTAAAACGTCATGGCCTCAAGGGTGGAGGTTAAGTGAAATGAATGGTTTTGTGGCTTCATCAAGGACATTCTTACGTGAGACTGGCATTTGCTAACACTACGTGTGCATGACTGGCTGCCATGGGGTTTCCTGGTGCTGGGACGTCAGCAGTGTCTTCCTCACTGCTTCTGTAACATCGCTGCCAGGACTGATGTGTTGAAAAAGGCAAGGACCATCCTGTAGTGTTTTAAAATGGATTTGACCTCGGGGACCCCGCCCCCCGCCCACCCGGCTGCCACCCACGGTTCACAGACCGACACTTAGGAAAAAAACCACAACACTAGGTCCATGCCGGGACCACAGATGCCTCTCATTCGGAGTGCTGTCGACACCCCAACACCCCATCTAACACAGGAAGTACACAGCTGCAGTCCACACTTGACGGAGGGAGGCATGGCCTCCCTTCCAGCGTGGGGCGCAGGCGGCCGGGGGCTGCGAGCCCAGGGTGGGGGAGCGCGGCGCTCCTTCTCCACAACTCTGCGGCCAGGGTCTGCCTGGCCCGGTTAGTGGGCACAGCAAACAAAAATGTTCAAACCGCCGGAGTGCAGAAGCAAGAACTTCTCAACCCAGAGAATGACGAGGCAGATTGTAAATCATGTTTTAGGTCTTGAGATTTTCTTTTTGAAATCAGTACTGGTGGTGCCTGGGTGGCTCAGTGGGTTAAGCATCTGCCTTCAGCTCAGGTCATGATCCCGGAGTCCCGGGATAGGCCCTTGTCGGGCTCCTTGCTCGGTGGGGAGTCTGCTTCTCCCTCTCATGCTCGTGCTCTCTTTCTCTCTCACCCCCTCTCTCAAATGAAGAAACCTTAAAAATCAAATCAAATCAGATCAGTTCTGGGGGTGCTTGGGTGGCTCAGTCAGTTCAGCATCTGATTCTTGGTTTTGGCTCAGGTCATGATCACAGGGTCGTGGGATTGAGCCCTACGTCAGCCTACAGGTTCAGCAGGGAGTCTGCTTAAGATTCTCTCTCTCCCTCTGCTCCTCCCCCCTCCTCTAAAATAAATACATCCTTAAAAAAATAAAATAAAAAATAAAAAATAAAATGAATTCTATAATGTTTAGTCTCTAAATATTGAAGAATGAAGCATTTCCCCTTAAGGGTACTATTCCTACTCCCATTAATGTGTCTACTCTATATGTCAAGATGTATGTGTGTCACTGACTATGTTTTCATTTCTCTAAGCAAAGAAATTCAAATTAATACAGATCTCACACATTTATCAAAATGAGTAAAAATGACATCAAAAGAGGCTCTTTTCAGATCTCAGATCAACTTGACATATATGCCTTAAAAACCATTTTAAGTCACAATAAGATACTACTTCTCTAATAAAGTGTATTTTAAAAGACTTTTATTTGCAAATCCTTTAGAAATCCTGTTTGAACAGACTATTTCACAAACAATGAAAAGTAAAAAAATAAATAAATAAAAAGCAAAATGAAATGTCCGTAGACAAGGCTGAAGAAGATCCACATTCTAAATGTAAATCTAATCTCTGTTCCGAGTCTGCTTTTGAGACACTAAAGTTAGAAATAGTTGTTTCTATTGGAAATTTTTTTTGTTGTTTTTTTTAAGAGAGAGCGAGAGAGAGCACAAGCAGGGGCAGAGGCAGAGGGAGAAGCAGACTCCCCGCTGAGCAGGGAGCCCGATGCGGGGCTCGATCCCAGGATCTGGAGATCATGACCTGTCCCAAAGGCAGATGCTCAACTGACTGAGCCACCCAGGCGCCCCTGCTGGAACATTTCTTAGAGCACCTTGATTTTGCCGTCACCTCAAAGAATGCCGTGTCAAGTCAGAGCACAGGCCAAGTGTATAAATTTTCCTCGGAAAGAAGCCTCTGAATAGAGATCAGCTTCCTAAGAATTTTCTAAAGTAGCATAATTTGACAAGACCGTTGAGTGTTGGCACCACAGGGGCCTCTCTGTCCATTCACAGGATCAGAGAAACTGAAACACCGAAATGAGACATAGGTTGGCATGCCGGACCACAAGGGTGAGGGGACATTCCCAGTTACCAGCTCCCGGATCACAGGACGAGGCAGCTGTGTAAGGGGGCTCAGAACTGCCAGGTCCCATCCCCAGGTTCCCACACACATCCCAGCACCTCACTCCTCTCCCCGAAATCTTCTTCCTCCTTGCTAACAAGGTACTCGTGGTGACGCTGAACTCATGTGCCTACAGGTGAACACGCCATGCCACAACCAGTACAGATAAAGAAACCAGGTGGTCCCTTCTGGAAACGCTTCCCAAAATCATGAACTACCTAGCGGTTCAGGCAAGGATGCTCGGCAGCAAAGCAGCAGCCATGGAGGGAAGCAAGAGGCAAGGCTTTCTAGAAGCAAACCCCATGCTAGCTGTGCTCACCTGTACTTCAACAGCAGTTTCAGTACCACTGAGCGGATGACAGGGGTCTTATCCACAATGTCATCGAATGGAGACAGAGATTTGGTGTGTTCCCGGTGTCCTTAAACCAGAGGGAGAGAGGTGGCTCATGTTCCCATCAGCCATAAAGAAGTGAGATGAGGAACTGGGTTTTTAGGTCTACAGGAAAAAAGCAACTTACTTTGGGAAGTGTCTCTTAAGAGCTCCTTTTGCACAAAGAGTAAATTTAGCAGAACATCGATCACCTCCTTCTGTGGTGGAGAATTATCTTTGAAGCACACGGTGGAGACCAGGTCTAGGAAGAAACTGTTGCACAGCTGCCGGACGCAGGCGTGTTTCTTGACTGCCTCCCTTGGGAATGGTTGGAATGCACAGTCAACGGGCTTGCAGAGAGAGCTCCAGCATCCCTGCACACACCGTGCTTTGGGATTTGGATGGCATTCTGTGTCTTTCAGTAAAAAGATTCCACTATCTCCTTATGTTGATTGAGCTGGGTGCATACTGCCTGATGGTATGCAGACTTGTCTCTTTCTAGGAGCTCTTTGGACCAGCCAGCAATACCCCTCCATCCTAAAGTCTGTGAAGATCCCACACCCTGGGCTGACCGTGCACTCCAATTTCAGGAGGCATCGGAAGGGAGGGGAGCCACTGCCGGAGTGGAGCTGAAGGTCACCGAGCCACAGAGCTTCTGCTGGTTTCCACTGCTGCTCCGAAGAGCGCGGCCAGACAGGAGCTAGCTTTGCCCTCAGTCATTGGAGGCAAACTGCCTGCGTCCTAAGCTCCTTGGGTGTCCTGTGATGGTTTTATCTAATTTATGACTTTCTGCTTTATTTCCTCTAATCGTGTTGTCTCCCAGATCTACGCTTGGGTGTGTCTTGCGGAGGAAATAATTTTGAGACACGAGGCGTTTATGAAGGTGGCAGTCTCTCTTAGGATGGTTCTCTAAAGTGAGGTTCTCTAAGGTTAATATGGTTTATATTTCTGAATACCATACTTGCCCCAAAAAAAGGAAGAAAAAGAAGAAAAAGGGTGATTTACCTGTGCTCTTGGGACACCATCAGAGAGTAGTCTTCTGGCAAGTCTGTTAAACAGAAGGGGCATCTCATCTGCCCTAGGGTGAGGCAGACCTTGATGCAGCTCAAGCAGAACACATGGTCACAGGGCAGGCAGACTGGATCCTGAGCGTCTCCCAGGCAGACGGGACACGGCTGAAGCTCGACCCTAGAATCCAAGCAGAGGCACCAGTTCTGAAGCGGAGACGCTGGCTGTGAGCGGCCGCAGACCCCACACGTGCAGCCGCCCCCTGCCACAGGGATCTCCAGCCGAAGATCTCACCTGGCGAGGGTCTTGCTGGCCTGGGCCTTGCAGTTACGTAGGGTATGCATCACTGTGACGAAAGGCCTGTACGTCTTGATGTCAGAGTCGTCCTGCAGATACTGATGGAGAGAGGAGCAGTGACAAGGAGGCTGATGAGCCACGAGGAAGGGCAAAGGTCAGTCAGGCTAGACCACTTTCCCCAGGGCAACACAGGGCATGCACTGGGCGCCCCCCTCCCCCAGCTGCTGGGCCCTGGGACTGCTAAGTCAGCCTGCAGGGCAAGGCCTTTCTGTTTTCAGCAGTTCCTTTAGCTCTGAATGCTCTTCTAGCATTAGGCTGCACTTGGGGGAGGATGAGATTCAGCACTTCTGATTTTCCTCTCTTCCTCTCTTTTTCTCAGGTTTACCTTCTCCTCCCATTATGAGATATTTCAAACTTTATTTTTTTATTTCTTTATTTTATTATTAAATTACTTGAGAGAGAGACAGAGAGAAAGCTCAAGAGCACAGGCAGAGGGGAGGTGCAGAGGGAGAGGGGGAAGCAGACTCCCTGCCAAGCAGGGAGCCTATGTGGGGCTCCATCCTGGGACTCCAGGACCACAACCCGAACCAAAGGCTGATACCCGACTGACTGAGCCACCCAAGTGTCCCAAAATGATATGTGTTGTTAATATCTTGCTAAATTTGATTTGTTCATCAGCAGCCTAATTCACAAGGAAGCAGAGAATTTGAACAGATATCCGTCCAAAGAAGATGTACAAATGGGCCACAGCCCATAGGAAGATGCTGCACATCACTGGTCGTCGGGGAAATGCAAATCAAAGCCACGATGAGATCCCACCTCACACCCACTAGGACAGCCATTACAAACCAAATGAACCAAAAAACAAGTGTTGGCAAGGACATGGAGACACTGGAACCTTGGTGCATCGCTGGCAGGGGCGCAGTGCTGCAGCCCCTGCGGCAAACAGTTCGGTGGTTCCTCAGAAAGTTAGACATAGAGTCTCCATATGACCCAGCAATCCCACTTCCAGAGAGATCTCCGAAAGAATCAGAAGCAGGGACTCATACACTTGCACACATTACTCCCTGTCCCCAAAAGGTGGCAACAATGTGAATGTCTATCGGTGGATAGACGGATGAAGTGCACGTGGTCCCTCCACGCGGTGGGTGTTATTCAGCCTTAGACAGGAGGGACATCCTGATGCCTGCCACGTGGATGGACCTGGAGTGGCTGTGAAGCCAGCCACTCACAAAAAGACAAATACTGGAGGATTCCACTTGTGTGAGGTCCCTAGAGTCATCACATCACAGAGACAGACAGGAGGACGGTGGGCACCAGGGCCAGGAGGAGGGATGGGGAGTCAGTGTTTCATGGGGACAGAGTTCCAGTTTTTCAAGATGAATGAGTCCTGGAGACACAGTGGAGATGGTTGTACAACAGTGTGAATGTGCCTGACGTCCCCAATCTATGCACCTAAAGGTGGGGAGAATGATATTTTAGGTGATGTGATATTTTACCACAATGAAAAAATGGCAGTAGTCTAGTGGCTGGACTGTGGTTGGTAAGGATAGGGACGTTTCAGACTAGAAAGCCGATGGCCTTATGCTCTGCACACATCTGGTAAGACTGTCCCATGGGACCCCGTGGGAGGCAGAGCACAGGGCAAGAGAATCTACCCACGTACCTACCTACATCTATCTATCTATCCATTCATCCACCCGCCCTTTCTCTCAGAACTGAACAGAATATCCATCTTTTTGCAGCTTTTGCCGAAGTCCTGTGGGAGGCTCTGCCGACTGCTAGCACAGGCTAACTCTAAGCGGCAGCTCTCAAAAGGCAGGCCCAGAAGAAGATACGAGTTGAGACCCCAGGCCTTGCCCGGTTAAGACTTCCTTCCTAGCCAGATGACAGGAGCCAGCCTTGCAGGCAATGCTTCCCCCTTCCGCCTCCTGTTGCGAGTGGCCTCAAGGCTAGCCTTGGAGGGGACAAGGAGAGCACGAGGCCACACACACAAGAGCCTTCAGATGTGAAAATACATGAGAGAAGACCTCTGGCTCTGGTCATTCACATCTGGATCTGACTGGGAAAAAACAAACCAGAAACCCAGTAAGTTCCTGGGGTGACTTTATTGCCCTATACACCTCCCCGTATCCCTAGCCTGCAAAAGCCTGCGTGTGTATGCACACCGGCATACAGGGACCTGACAACTTCTCTTTCAGCTCACCGGGCACCTGGCCATAGGAGCCACACTGGACTGGCTGGAAGGAAGGATGAAGCAGCCCCCAGGGCTCCTGGCCAGTGATGGGGCAGGGCTTGGAGAGGGGCTACACGGGGCCTCTGTGTGGGAAGAAGGGTATCATGGGTTCTCGGGCCAACCCCAGGTTGCAGAGCACTTTTTCTAGAGTTCTTTCTCTGTTTTTCTATCAAAAGAACCTCCAGGTTCTACCTGGGCATATGGTCATGCCGCCCAAGGTGCCCGCATTGCCTCTGCACCCAGCTGAGGCCATGACTGCATTTAGGACGGTGAGCCGTACATGACCCGCAGTGGTGTGGACATACTGTGGCTTGTGCTCTCAAAACGGGCCATGCTTCGTGTCCTGTGGCACATGAGGGCAAGAAGAGCCTTCTCAGACCACAAGGCGGAAGCCGTGCAGTGAGGATGACAAAGGGACAACTCAGGGGAGCTGGGCCACCTGTCGGGGGGAGTGGTCTGCTGCCCCGGACTGCTTAGGCTCACATGGTCATATGAGACAAGTAGGCTTATGTTTTGTTTCTGCCACTGATCTTCTGGTCCCCGAGGAGGAGACTGGCTCCTGGTGTCCACGTCAGCCTCCTCGGAGCATGCCCCTGCACGTCAGAGCCTGGGCAGCTAAAGCTACTACGTGTGTTTGTGCGAGGCTTCAGGGGTAACTAAGGCAGAGGCCATCTTTCACTAAGCGGCCATCGTTGCTGAGCATGTGGGCACAGAGATGGCGGCTTTTCCTGCAGAGCACTGTCCTGTGCGTCGCTAACTCTATGAAGCGTGTCAAGCTGCAGAGGCCCTGGGGCTTGCCATTTCCTTGGTCTAACCACAGCCCCCTGCTTAGAAGCCCACAGCCTGGTGGCACTCTTGTGCAAACCTGGCCTCCCCAGGGGGCCAGGCTGCTGGGCTGGACAGGTCTGAGGCCATGGGAGGCCTGGGTGGAGCCCACCCCTCAGCTGTCCCCTGGGTTCCAGGGCATCTTCCCGGCCTCAGCCTGAGTCGCTTCTATTCCTGCTGGGGAACCCTGACTGGCGCTCATGAAAGGTAGACAGACACCCACACACAGCAGACATCGTGGCTGGTGTGATAAAATCACGCTCCTCTGCACTTCCGGGTACGACTCTCAGACAGCTGGAAGGCGATGTACCGCCCCACAGATAAATGTCCGATGATGCCTCGGGGCCCTGCACCCTGGAAGGAGGCACGCGTGCACTGCTGGCTAAGCTGGCCTGGCCCAAGCACTCACCTTGTTTAGCAGGAAGACGTACTCAGTCACCAGCACCTGCAGCTCAGGAATCTGGCTCTCGATCCCCAGGAGCACGTGTTCCACGAAAAGGGCCACAGGGAAAATGCGGTTCCAATGGGTTCTGTAAGAGATGGCAGTCACTCCCTGAGCTTGAACTATAGTATCTGAGACGCCAGGAGAGGGGGCAGGGTGGGATCAGAGAGAGGGGTGGGGTGAAGGCAGATGGAAGACTCGGAGAGGAGCCCTTTGCTGCGTGCTCCCAACCCCCAGCCACCTCCCAGCCCCCTCTGTGTCCCCACCTCCTCCCTCAAACTTGCAGAGCAGAGGGGACCAGGGTGCCACGTCCTACCCGCAGCCTGGGCAGTGTGAGTACTGGCCCCCTCTGGAAGGCCAGCATAGGACTTGCCCGCTAGGAAGCCTAACCTAACTGCTTGTCCCCTTTCCTCTGCCCTGCTGGTCCCTGTTGTCCTGCCTGGGGCCCCTTCCCACTGCTCCCTTTTGCCAGCATTTCTCCAGTGGGACACCGAGGACCTGCTCCCCATTCTGTCCCGCCTGTACCCCCAGCGCTCCCTGAATGCAGTTTCCCTTTCTGCGTCTCCAGCACAGGCACGATGCCTGGCACTGAAGAAGGTTCAGCAGATGTGATGCGATGTGAGTGAGGAGAGGACCCTTTTCCATGGCAAGAGAACCCCATGTGCCCAGAACCCGGTCAGCCACAGGCAAGCACATGGGGAACGGATGAGTGGGGGCCGGCCTGCTGGTCTCACCTAACTTCCCTGATGAGATCTCTGGCCATCCTCCCGCAGCTCTGCAGGTACCCGTCAGAGCCCAGGAGCTCCAGCGGCATGGACAGATTCTTCACCATCTGCAGCCACGCCTGGGGGCTGGGCTGCAGGATGTCCCTCGTCAGCACCTCCGTGCAGGCCACTGCTGCCAGTGCATCCAGAGTCTGGAGAGACAGAGAACAATCCCCTGACAAAGCAGCACCCCACTCCTTGTCGCTGCTCTAAGTGCTAAGTGCAGAGGTCCAGGCCGTGAGCCCCGTGTGTTCTCATGTGCCAGGCTTGGAGCCTCATCTTTTCTCATCCTGGGACATAGGAGGCATGAGTCAGATGTGTTCCTCACATCTCTGCCTTACCTGGGCACACCTGCCCCAGGAAGCGGTCTCCCGTGCAGAACATGACTCCTGGGCTTTCCCAACCCCAGGCGGCCCCAGAAACAACCCCCATCTGCTCCAGGAAGGCCAAGCCCTGACCCTAAGCACAAACTGTCCCCACAAGAGGCCATACCAGCTCATGTCTGTCCAATCGGGCCTTCCACGTGCCTTCTGTTATGTTGTAAAACAGCACTTGTAGAATCTGGGGGCAGATATTCAAGATTCTGGACAAGTTCTGCAGCCGGCCCCTGAAGTGCTGGTGAGCAAGGTGCACCCACGGTAAGGAGACCTCTTCCTGTGGCCGCTGTGCTTGCACTTGATTGACGCAGGACCCTAGAGCCACCCGTAAAACCTGGGGTGAGAAACAAGCTTTTAGTGTACAATTACAAAGAAAAGGTAAGTCTCACAGTAGAAAATGTAAACTGCTCAAAAATGACAAAAGAGAACATTAAAAACCACACACACTGTTACCATCCCTGGGTACTTTTTGGTGTCAACCCTTCTAGGCATTTTATATCCATATCCTGTCCCCGTTTTGTCCTCAAATTATAACCCCAGTGTATTCCTAATTTTCCCCCATTTAATATCACATTATGAACATTTCTGTCACTAAATACACTTGAAGAACACCACTGTTAATGTGTGCACCAATTACAATAACCATTCATCAATCAAATGGCTGTAATTTAATTTGCCTGACGTTTTATGATGGACAATTAAATTGTTTCTATTTTTTCATTTTAAGGAACAAAGCTGGAAAGAACATTCCTATGGATAAAATGTGTGCCCACATCTGATAACACTCTCGGGACAAAAACACCAGTTCAGATTTTGTAAGGTTCCCAATCTGTCCCTCCAGGCTTTTCCAGAAGCACACACTCGTTCCCAGCACCATCAGCAACAGAGGAGCATCTGGCGGTGTCTCAAACCAGTCCTGCACACGGGCAGGTAAAGGCAGTATCTAAAAACCACTCACATTCTGTTGACTACCAGTGAGGCTGGCTAGTTTTTCTAGTGTTTCTAGATCTCTGCATAATTATTCTGTTAATTCTTGGTTTATATAACTTTCACCTACTTTTTAAAATTAGGAGACTTTCTGGGGTGCCTGGGTGGCTCAGTTGGTTAAGCAACTGACTCCTGATTTTGGCTCAGGTTGTGATCTCAGGGTCATGAGATCAAACCCTGTGTTGGGCTCTGCACTCAGTGGCAAGTCTGCTCAGGATTCTCTCCCTTTCCCTTGGCCCCTCCCAACCCCCCAGCTCTCCCTCTGGGGACTCCAGGATCATGACCTGAGCCAAAGGTAGACGCTTAACTGACTGAGCCCCAAGGAGACTTTCTAATTAATTTCTTATTAATTCTTAAGGATATTTTATTTCACTTTAATTTTTTAAGTAGGCTGTATGCCAGGCGTGCAGCCCAGCATGGGGCCTGAACTCAGGACCCTGAGATCAAGACCTAAGCTGAGATCAAGAGTCAGACTCTTGGGGCGCCTGGGTGGCGCAGTCGTTAAGTGTCTGCCTTCGGCTCAGGGCGTGATCCCGGTGTTCTGGGATTGAGCTCCACATCAGGCTCCTCCGCTGGGAGCCTGCTTCTTCCTCTCCCACTCCCCCTGCTTGTGTTCCCTCTCTCGCTGGCTCTCTCTCTCTCTGTCAAATAAATAAATAAAATCTTAAAAAAAAAAAACAAAAACAGTCAGACACTTAACCTACTGAGCCACGCAGCCCCCCAATTTTATTTTATATTTTTAAGTAATCTGTACAGCCAACATGGGGCTCGAACTCACAACCCCGAGATCAAGAGTTGCATGCTCCACCGTCAGAACCAGCCGGGTACCCCAAGATTCCTAAGAATATTTTTATTAACCCTTAATCATACTGGTTGTAAATATGTTCTCCTTAATTTTGTCACTTTCTTTTTTTTATGCACTCAAGTCTGAAATCCTTCGGTCAGCAGAAGCATCCTAAAGTCCACTAAAATTTCAGTTACTGTTGCTGCCTGTAATGGTCAGTTAAATATTCACCTAATTTTCTTCAAAAGAAACTCCCCATTTAAAAAGAAGCTGTTGCAGGGAAATTGGAGGTCTTCCTCGTATTAATGAAAAGCCCGTGGTTTGGGGGTCCCAGGTGGGGGCTGAGGGTCGAGCACACTCCACAGTGGAAGAATGGCTCGCACCCGTCCATGTGACACCAGCGTCACCCCGCCCCAGACCCCAGCACCTACCATTAGTTCTTCCCAAGTGGACGCTCTCATCGTCAAGAGGAGGAAGTCCCTCACGTAGCACAGAAACAGTTCTCGCTGCTGTTCTGCACTGAGCTGAGCAATAAACCTGCCCAAAGGGGTCTGCTGAAAGATTTCCACTAATTTCTTCGACATGCCTGCAGAGGAGAGCAAAGAAGGGTGTGGTGGGAGAACGTGAGGCGTGACTCTTGCCCTGTGTTCAGAACACCTCGCATCTCCTGGGGAAGGGCAGCTCTGCAAACAGTAACAGCACATGAGGCTCTGCTGAATGGCAGCTCTCAGCAAAGGGGAACAAGCTGCAGGATTTAATGGTCCTTTCTAGACATTTTAGATGTTTTTCCAGTGGAGTAACAGAAACAAAAGCAGAGCAGATGTTAGATTTGTCACTAACAGCCCAGCTAGCCCCAAAGGGATAAAACGACCTGAGAGAGACCAGGCTCTATGGCTAGCCACGCTTCAGGAACCCCAGGATCCAAGTGGGTCAGGAAGAGTGGGCTGCTCTTCAGGGGCGGCAGTCACATGCTGCTCAAACCAGAAAGATCTGCCTCTAGTGGATGAGTGCTGGCCCCCAAGTCACAAGCTACCACAGGAAAGCAGGGTCAGTAAGGGTACGGCCTCGAAAAAAGGAAATACCCTTTCCTCAGAATAGAGGCTGCTTCAATTTATTCAGAGAAAGTGGCAGAATGCACACCCAGAGAAGTAAGAGGTCAAGTATTTTGACCTTTTGTTTTTTTTTAAAGATTTTATTTATTTATTTGGGAGAAAGAGAGAGAATGAACGGTGGGAAGGCGCGGGGGGGGGGGGGAGAGACAGAGGGAAACAGAGAAAGAAGCAGACTCCCCACTGAGCAGGGAGCCCGACTTGGGACTTGATCCCAGGACCCTGATATCATGCCTAAGCCGAAGGCAGACGCTTCACCGACTGAGCCCCCCAGGTGCCCCTTGACCTGTTTTTTTCAAAGGCAATACCATAAGTAAATTTTGAAAAGACTATCTCACGTATGAAAGATGACTTCTGCAAAAGCATGCACCATGCCCAGATTTCCTGGGACGCCTATGGCCAAGCTGCCTGGCCTGTGATGGCAGAGCAAGGAGCCTCGTGGCTCAGGACACCGAGCGCTCAGTCTGGCGGAAGCTATTCCACTCTAGTCGCTGACACTGTTGGGAAAGGCTCACTTAGGGACATCTCCTGAGTGCTGGTGCCCTAGTTGTCCAGAAGCCTCCAAATGGGAATGACCCACTTACGACGGGGAGTCAGCACACGTCCTGTTTCACCACAGCCCTGAGCTCACCTTCAGCTCCAGTGATGTACTGAGCCTGGACCCCCAGCTCCTCCAGATAGTCTTTGATTCTCCAGCTAAATGGGACTCCACTGGACACGTCCTCGAGAGGGCTCATGTAGTTCTGCACCGTGATGTAGGGCATCTCACTTTTAGATCTGCAGTCAAGGCAAAGGAGGACAAAGGACAGGATCAGTGAGAGTTTGCTCAAGGCAGGAGACACACAGTGATGCCAGTTTCTCCCCAGGCTCAACAACAAGGGTGCCTAAAAGGCTTCAGAGGCAGCCTGCTGGCCCACTTCACAGCTCAGGGCTTCTGTTACAAAGGAATCCAGGACGTCCACAGATCATCTCTGTCTCACAGACAAACAGAAATGAACCAAGGCTGGGAAGAGTCAAGTGGGCAGCCCAACATCGGGGCCAGAACCTGGTCTTGAGGTGCCTGGACCTACCCTCGCCCTCCACCCATGCAAATGGAACATGACTTGTCCAAAGCGGCCCAATCCCTCATGGTCAGCAATGCCTTGTCTTCTAAATAAGTGTTTCCGCTGGAGATCCACAATCCCAGTTACTCATATACTCTTTATTCACTCACACGCCAGAATCGAAGGCCCTGAAATCCAAGAGGAAGCTTTTGGGAGGCCCGCTGAGAGGGAGCTGCTCAAGAGCAGGCCCGGGGCGGGCTGTGTGGGTCGTGCCGTGGAATGAGGGACAGGCAGAGCCACGCAGATCAAACAGCTCTCCGAAGCACAGCCTCGCCAGCACAGACAAAGCTGATGGGGGCAATTCTACTGTGATGGGTGCTCTGCAAGCAGGGAAATGAGGAAGGCGAATAAAACCAGGATTTCTCAGAACTTTCCAGAACTCTCATTTGTTACTGCAGTGCCATCACCCTCAGGCTGCAAAAGGACGCAGTGTTTAAAATAAACGTAATTCGGGGGCGCCTGGCCGGCTCTGCGGTGGAGCGTGGGGATCTTGATCTCGGTCGTGAGTTCGAGCCCCACGCTGCATGCAGAGAGTACTTAAAAATAAAATCTCAAAAAAAAAAAAAGTAAAATAAATGTGATTCCAAAATTAAAACCTATGCTTCATCAATTACTTGGGAGAGCATATGAAGACTTCTGCTGCATTACGATTTTTTTTTTCCCTTCCCACAAAAAAAAAACCTCTCCTATTTACCTCAGATCGTTGGTCACAAGAGGAATGTTCAGAAGCTTCATGTCTCGGAAAATAAACATCCAAAGATCTCTTGTCCAGGACGGAGAGTCCGGCCTGGTCAGCAGCTCAAGGTTGCTGTCTCTGTCCAGGACAGATACCATGCTCGCCAGGAGAGGGGTCACCACACCCTGGACCCGCTTCCAGAGGGTCTGCCTGCAGCGTGGGGGAGAGGAGATCTCGTTCCAGCTCAGCCAGCACGCATTGCTGAGGGACTCCTGCCTCCTTTCGACATGTGGTTCCTTCTGGGCTGTAACCACGCGTCTGGTCTACCGAGTGCACGCTACGGCTCTGGCAGTACGTGCAAACTGCTGGTGTGTTAAGTACTCGAAGACAGATTCACAGACAGAAGCGTCTAGGATTGGAGGCAGGACTGGGACAGACCTTAATTCTACGTGCAATGAATGATCATCGGTTCCCTGAAAAGGCCAAGTAGCATTTGTTGAATTCTGTTATACAGCTAATTTCCCAGAGCAAGTCGTCCAGGCTCTATAAAGAAAAAAGGGACCATGTGCATTTGGGAAAAAAATAAATGTTACTTAAAGGGGAAAAAAAGTTGTGGAGAGAATACAGCACAAGGCAAAATAAATGTGTCCCAGGTCAAGTGGAACAGGAAAGTACCTGTTTCTCTAGAACGCAGCTGCTGCTGACAGCTGCGCGCGCTGGATCTGAGTGTTTATATGTCCACAAGGATATTTCACTGCTTCTATGAGCTACATTGTCCTCCGTTGTCATCACGACGTTTATGCGTAATCGTGAACTCTATGACACAGGGTAGGACAGCTACTACCAGCTAGTTCAGGTCGAGGAGACCAATTGAGGCTCCATTTTGAAAAAAAAAAAAGAAAGAAAGATGATTTCCTTCTTAAAGTATGTGGTGTGCAGGGACCTGGAGAGAATTCACAAGCATCTACTGAAGAAACAAAGCATACTAACGATCAAGAGAGCACCTGACTGAAGGAAACGTGCCCACGTTGGGACAGTGTAGAAGGCCCCAGGGTGACAGGTAGAAGCTGGCTGCAGGGCACTCAGGAAGGCATACCTGGACGGGCATGCAGACCCCGGACGTCAAGAACAACCAGGACTATCACGCCTTGGATTTTAATCCCGAGAGGGTAAATGACTTAGGTCCCAAGTATGTGGATGGTAAACAGAGACGGATGTAGAGACCGTGAGAGTGGGCTAGCAGGCTCCGGAGCCCGCCTTACAGCTGACACAGGGGAGCTACAGGTATGGTCCCGACCACTCCACGGAGGTGTGTTCAGGGAGCCCTGGCGGCTGCTAAGGGGTGGGCCAAGCCCGAAGCCACAGCCAATGGCAGAGCGGTCAGAAGTGGGGCTGCACACGGCTTGGAACACCTGGCATGTCTAGGAAGTCCGGTGGCTGGAGAGGTACCAAAAATGCAGATTTTTAAGGAGTACTGATGTAAAATTAAGTATTTAGTAATATCTGTAAGGAGTGACCAGGGGAAACCATCTAGATTCATAGCTGATCTCTAAATTTCCTCATTCAAAAAGTGTAAGTAGGGGGACGCCTGGGTGGCACAGCGGTTAAGCGTCTGCCTTCCGCTCAGGGCGTGATCCCGGCGTTATGGGATCGAGCCCCACATCAGGCTCCTCCGCTATGAGCCTGCTTCTTCCTCTCCCACTCCCCCTGCTTGTGTTCCCTCTCTCGCTGGCTGTCTCTATCTCTGTCAAATAAATAAATAAAATCTTAAAAAAAAAAAAAGTGTAAGTAGGAAAGACATTAAGGGTAACTAGAGAAGCAAAGTCTAGTTTTCTGGAAGGAGCAGAAATCCACCACAGCAGTGAAATCAGCACCGACGAGCTCACATCTTCCACTCAACTCTGGGGGCTCCCACATTTCCCTCTGCCCATCACACAGAGGCAGTGTTGCCGAAGCCACACGGATCATGTCTGGGAAGGCCGGATGGGAGGGGCTTCAGATGAGCTGAACATTTTCTCACAAGTGAGGAAACCAGGGGCAGAGTGACTGCCACAAGCCTACGAGAACTCTGTGGACAAGGGGAAGCCGAATCTTCCCTGGGGGACCCACAGCATCATGCCTCCCTCCACAACATGGGTTGTCTTGCTTAGTCCTGACAAAACGGGTAGGGTTTTACAGAAAAAGGACCACGGATGATGAATGAATACTCCCGGGTCCCACGTCTATGATTATCACATAACTTCAACCAAGCCGCAGGCCTGGGACATTTTCCTTCCCTCCCTGCCTATCACCTCCTCCACAACCTAAAACAGCAGCCATCTCTGTGGGACGAATATACCAGCCAATGTTTACAACCTGTAAGAACAGGTGTTCTGTTTTTTGTTGCTGTTATGACGGAACGTAAGCATGCAGAGATGTAGAGAAGAGTCTAGCAAACCCCATGTACCCACGACCCAGACCATCCTGCACCTTTCGGAGAAAACATGTGACTGCTCTGAACCGCTCAGAACTTTAGAAAGAAGCAGTGGCCAAATCATCCACGGCCGGGGTGCTCTTGCCCCGCCACCACAACATGGCCCTCCGGTGCCCTTCGTCCCAGTACCTGAATGTGCCTGCCTCCTGGAGAGCGTCCTGATTCGAGGCTTCCCTTGACACCCAGTCCTTCACGTTGAAGAAGCAGTTCTCTTCCTGCTGCTCGAGGAGGGCGGAGAGGCGTGCCTTGCATGCCTGCAGGAAAGCAGCTGCAAAAGAGCAGAGGAGCCGTGTCTCAGGCGGGTCCCACGGGTATTCCTGAGAGGGAGCCCGCCTGTGTGTGGCCCCGGGACTCTGTACCTTTCTCCGCGTCATCCTCATTCAAAAGGCTGAGAAGAATCTCCACTCTGCGCATGCTGCGTGGACGGCCCTCCTCCTGGTCCCGGAGCATGCCCACCGCACCCTGTATGCAGCCCCGCAGCAGGCTGGTGGTGTCCATGATCTGCGTGTGTGGCGTGGACGGTAAGGCCTCCGGGCCCTACACCCCACCCTTCTGAGGGCCACTGCCGGGGGACTCCGTCATGGGGAACCCTGCCCTGGTCATGGGCCTCGACTCCAGGGGTGAGCAGGAGGCCGTGGCCCGTGGGGTAGTCTGGCCTCCCAGGAGTCCCAAGGATAAGAAAGAGCCAGAACTCACATTACTCCTGCCTCGCTCGGCGCATCTGCTGCCTGTCACCTCAGAGCCTTCTGTTTCCGAGCCCGCCTCTGCTGCTTCCCCCGACTCTGCAGCCTGGGGTTCCTCTGCCTCCTCCCGGCCATCTCGGGCCCCGTGTCCTGTCTTCACTGCAAAAGTAGCACGGGCAAGCTGCTGGGGACGGAAGTGGCACACAGGTTCCCCCCACAGGCCTCCTGGCCCCTCGCCCCCACTGCAGGCCCCACAGGAGAGGCTGGGGGTCACACAGACTGGCCTCTGACCGGCCCCATCTGTGTGGTCCACCAGTGGCAACCCTCCCTCCCGTCCAAGGTGCATAGCTGACACGCAGCCCTGGCAACCAGAGTGTGACATATGGCAGAGACCCCCACTTCACAGCATGCCACGTCCACAAAGACTGCTTTCCCATGTGGGACTCCTGACCAGTGCCTGGCCCTAGGGAGGAGAGGTGGTACCCGTGGACTCATCCCCCGCTGGGGCAGGTGCAGGCACTCAATGGGGATGAGGGCACGGCCTGACCCTCACGGGACAACAGCACACCTCCCTGCACCTCGCACCCCTGGCTGCCACTCCTACCATTCTACCTACATCCCCAAAGGCTTCCTCCCGACTTACACTCAGGGTTCTCTTCTGCCTTAAAGAGCTGGCTGATGGCCACATCCTGCAACTTAGTCACATCTGAAACCATGACCATGGACTTCCGGAGATCGTCAATGTGCACAGACTGCCACAGCCCTGTGGGGAGTAAAAGTCACCTAGAGTCTTCCCATGCCTTTCGTGGCGTACTCTTGTCAGCTCCAAGCAGGGACACACCACATGTCCCGGTGTTTCAATACACTGCTACTGAATGATTTGTACCCTGATGCCAAAAACCCGGAATCCACACAGAAACCACCTTGCCCTGTATCTACACCAACAACCGTTCACACAAACATCAGTTGTAAGAATGAAGGGAACTGCCTTTTTGTAAAGGATAGCTGAAGGTTTTGAGTCTTTTTACATTTTGTATTATACTTGCTGCATCAGTTAGTAAAGAGTGTGGGAAACTGGCCAAGACTTGCTTCCCATTCCCTACAAAATTGCCGATTTCTAGAATACCAATTTTCTTAACATATTATTTGGTTTAACTCCTCAGAAGAGAGAGAGAGACAGAGAGAGAGAGAGGTTTAAGCTAGCGTTTCCCTCCCTCCAGAAACAGGCATAAAGTGTCAGTGCTTCTGCAACAGTGCCAGGCGGGGGGTCTCCGCTGGGTTGTCAATGTTATAAAAGGCAAGGACCCAGACAGGCTGATCAAGTGTTTATCTACTGGTCTATAAAGGGGATGCCGTAAGCTGGAGCAGCAAGTCCAGACAGAAGTGTTTCCCGCGGTAACCACTGGTAAGAAACCTCATCGAATCTGAAACAGGTATTGCTGAGATTAACACCAATGTTCGAATTCCAGACTTGTACACCACGGGACCGAATTAGAAAGAACTCAGACATGGTCTAAATAAGCATTTCCACTAACATTTTCACCCTACCTCCATGGAATCCCACGTAGGGTGCTCCACTTCCCATCCGGGACAGTTTTGTGATAAAATAGACCAAGATGTGGTCCTTATTGCCTTGTACTTTGTTGATTTCATTTATGGCAGAATACCTATTTTAAAACAAACAAGCAAAGACAAAACAACTCAAAAAAAAAAAAAAAAAAAAGGAAAGAAACAAACAAGTAAGCAAATAATCAAAACCGAAGTGGAGAAGTAGCTGAAGCGTGTCCTGTGAGTGGTTGTGTTCAATCTCGTGTCTTCTTAGCTTTAGATGAATTTCTTTTTTTTAAAGCTTTTATTTATTTATTTGACAGAGAGAGAAAGAGAGAGAGAGACTGAGCACAAGCAGGGGGAGCGGCAGGCAGAGGCAGAGGAAAAAGCAGACTCCCCACTGAGCAGGGAGCCCAAGGAAGAACTCGATCCCAGGGCCCTGGGATCATGACCTGAGCCAAAGGCAGATGCTTCGCCGACTGAGCCACCCAGGCGCCCTAGATAAATTTCATACCCTCATGCTCATTGTCTCCTCTCATGAGAGAAGGAGGGCAAGCTCTGTCCCAGCAGGAACATTTTCTTCCCCACTCCTGTGTCTCTCTGGTTTGAAGTGCCATCTCCTTATTGACCAGGAGTCCTGCCCTGCCACCCTCCATAGGCCTGCTCTGAGGCTGCTTGGGGTGAGGCTGGCTAAGCTTTCCATCCCGAGAAACAGGATTCTGTGCATCCACAACCACGCTATGAAATACGGCTTCCAATGCCTTCAAAGGCCCAAGCACTCACCTTTCCCCTAATTTACTAATAAGGGGACAGAGTTAATCTAAGCGTACCAGATTTCTGCTATACTAATACTATAAAAATGTCCAATAAATACAAATGAAAGCTTTGACATACTGATTGCTCCTGAACTTGCAATATACTCCAATTGTGTAATTTAACATTAATAATTACCAAGACGTATGTACAGACAGTACGTTCCTAGGATATTCTTTTATAACCTACTAATAACCTATTATTACACCTCTTGGCATTTTACCACGTTTGCCTTGTTTTAGCCTTTTCTTTAACTCATATCCATGGGGAATGAAAAGCGAGAGTTCTTTTACTTTTATTTGTTTATTCTAATACTACATTGTTTTTAGGGAAGAAATTCTTTAGGAACTTCTGAATAAAATTTGGGCTTTCTGGGTAGTTTCTGAGAAAAATAACAAAAACGTACTTAGCTGAAGCGATGAGCTGAGCACTACCAACTCCGTCTTCAAAATCCGTTTGAATAATAAGGATTTTACATCTGGCTACGTTAGCTAAGCAGTTTCTGAAAGAAAAAGGAAATTGTCCGTCCTAAAAAATGGGTGATAAAATTCCCCAGAGTGATGGCAAATCTGAAGGAATTCATTGGTGGGGAATCACTCAGGTGGGGCCCTCTATGTGAGCAGACAAGCCAGTGGAGAGCACATAAACCCCAGTAAATGCTTCCCTAACAAGACAAAAGGCGCTGGTTTCTGAGAAGGATGCCCACGCAGAAGGCAGTAGAGACGAGGGGACACGGAGAGAACGGGCCGCCGTCCTTCTCCATCACATGTCCTCGGTGTTCACTAACCAGGGCCGGTGACAGCACCAGTGGTCCCTGCAGCCATGCGCGTGAAGCACAAAGTGGTCAGACCTGGGGGTAGAGGGGACGGGGAGGGAAGGGCAGAGCCTCACTGGACTTTTCTGAGGAATGAGCTCTCGGTGTCAAACTGCTGCAGAGACAGGATCGTGGGCCTCAGAGCTCCGTCCATCACTTCTGATTCCAAAATTTCACAGTCGTGGTTAGTCAGCAGTCTGGAGAAAGTGGTGATCTACAAAGTCAGGAAATGCCAATTATCTGCTAGAATTCAAGGAAGTTTGCAAATACCTCCTATGGGCTCAGCAAGCACTGTGCAGTTGGTACACAGATAGAAAAGAATCCAAACCCAGAGGAGTTTCAGAAAATGAGGCAGTGTTGAGGCAAACAGGACCTACAGGATCAAGAGGTATCAGAGAGAAGACTCATCCTGTTGCTAGGTGCCTTCAAATCTCCTTGGACGCCAGTGTCCCTTCCTGCCTGGCCCTCCTAGAAATTCTAATGATCCCTTCGGGCTCAACACAAATGCCATTCCTCCCTCCTAGTCTTCTGCACACTTCCAGATGGAGTTCAGGTGGGTAGTGCCCCTTCTGCCCCACAGTTATGACCAATTCTCCTGTAACACTGGGTCACACCCCCCACAGAGCAAACCAAAACACTCCTTATGGTCGTGCAGATATCCTAGCTCCTGAACCCCTCTCTCCAGGCTGCCCTTGCTTCTGACTGCTATATCCAACGACATGATGGATGTGTCTGCCTGGATGCCACAGGGGCATCGAAGTCTGTCCCGAATGGAATTTACCACCAATACTTGTTGCTCATTCCTGGATTCTAATTAACTAAACCTCCAGTCATCCAAGGAAGAATCCAGGAAACCATCCCCAGACCCCTTTGTCTTCCACAGCCCCCAAACGGAATCAATCACCAGCTCTGCCAAGTCACACCTGAACTATTTCTCAGTTCCATCTACTCACTTTGAACTGGTACAGTAGCCTCCCTACCTATCTTTTCTGTGATAGTCTTTTATCAGGCTTTCTCTTCCCTCTCCCACGCAATGGGACACATCTCAACATGTGTGCCTCTATCCCTCCCCTCTCGACAGCAGACCCAGCTCGTCAGCACCACTGATAAGTCCCTCCATTAAGTCTCTCCAATGGCATCTCATCCCCATCTCTCGGCCCTTGCACCCTCGAGCTTCATGCCGCACGGTGACCAGTTCCTGGTTTCCAGCACAGATGGCACTGTGGCACACCTCAACGTCTTTGCTCAAGTAGGGACCTCCGGCTAGAACACTTTCCCAGCCGCATTTCACCATCAGCTTGAAGGTCCTCTGACCTCATACCGTGATGTGCATGGCTTCTTTCTGTCCCTATGGGTAGCACAGTCATATGACGTCAATGGCAACTGTTCGTGAGTCTTACACTGTATCCTGACCGAGGCCAGGAACGGGGCCAATGCATTTTTATATCCTTGGTGCCCCCAGCACGGTACTCAAATGCATCACTTCATTTGTTGAAGTGAACACTGTATATAATGTTACTATCAGCACAGAGCTCTGCACAGAAACAGGCAATCAAAACTTGCTTTCGTTGAATTTTTGTGAATATCTGGGTTTCCTCATACTTAATGGAGAGAAACTAAAGTCTCAACATATTCATTTATGACTCCTGTACACTGACTCGAAAAGAATCCTGAATTCTTGAAACCAGGGAAATAAGGCCTCTTAGATGAAAGAGGACAAGGGTAAAATTAGAGAGATAATCACCTCTGTGAAGATGACACGGCGTTTCGGATCCAGTGTGCGAAGCTGGGCCTGAAGGAAGTCTGCAAAGGAGTTATGTTGCTGTCTGTGGTGGTATTCTCGAGACAAGGACTGTGCGGCAAACTGGCCCAGGGAGGTAGCGCCCAGCCGAACCACAGCGTCTGGCGTGGCACAACCCAGCAGTATCAACTTGGCCTCCTCAGATACCTTCTGGTATAGTTCATCAGTCGAGATGCTGTGACCCAGACTCTCGGTGACCTGGAGCACCACAGAGGCACACGCGTCCGGGTGGTAGCCAATGAAAACTTCAGAAGGGCTGTATTTGTGTCTGGCTACAAACTGCTCTGATTTCACGTCCACGAATCTCTCCACCCAGCTCTTAAGCTCTTCCACAATATTTTTCTGCCATTTCTCCAAAACAGTGTTGATATCCAGATAATGTTTCTCCAGCCGGTTAATGAGAGGGATGGGAAAATGTTTGTAGACAACATCTTTCTCCTCAATGACTATCAAGCGGAAGTCCAGGTGAACCCGACATTTGACCCGATGGGTCCCGAGACCGAGGTCGACGTACTTCTGGCCTCCGAGGTAGACGTAGTACTGATTGAGCGCGTCGTAGAGGCTCTCGTAGAGGCTCTGCAGGTTGAGCAGCACCACCGTCTTGCCGGTTTCCATGCAGATCTTCACTCGGTTGATATTTCTGCAGACCTGGGTGTACTCTTGGTCTCTGGGAAAGCTGGAACCAAAAATGATCTCTGGCTGCGGGTCCTCCCTGAAGAACGTCTGCTGCAGGACCTGCAGGGCCGCGTAGTTTCTGGTCAGCACAAGCAGGTAGCGGGACTCAGACTCGTCCAGCTCCTTGCCTGACACCTTCTGAAGGTCACTGCACATGTTCTGCTGAATTAGCTGCATGGTGCTGACTTCTTCTGAGCACCTCGCCTCAGGCAAATTGGCTGTAAAAATATCCAGAGCATGGATGTCATCTTTGCCACTGAAGTTCCGGAGGACAGCCTGCGCAATGTCTCGTGGGGAGGGCTCTCTATTAGAAGCCTTTGCCTTGGCGAAGACCATTTTGATGAGGCTATAGTAGTCACGAAGCCCAAAGAATTCCTTGTCTTGCTTCCGACACACTGTTTCATAGGCTCTGGCAAAGGGTGCAAAGTACCCTTGGACTCTTTGTTGAACTAGGGGCTCTGAAGAGCAAATCCCCTTAGCGCTCTCTATGAGCTCTTTCTTATTGGGACTGCCACGTGACACAAAAATACCCCGGTTCATCTTGGCAGGGTCCAGGGCCCAATTGGAAATGCCTATGAAGCCAACCTTTTTGTGCGGGGCAGGATCGTCTTCAATGCACCCATATTCCAACAGTGGGTGCAGAGCCTTCAGGGGCATTTTGGGCGAGTCTTCTGCCAATCCAACCTCATCCAGCACCACCACAGACACATACTGCTGTAGATCCTTCCCCTGCTGGAAGCGGGCACACTGCCTGAAGGTGCTTATGATGCCGTGGGGGGTAGAGTGTGGGCTGCACTGGAATGACACCAGATGGACCTGCTTCAGGTTCCGGAAGAGGTCTGAGTGAGCTGCTGGGCCTTGCATGGCATCTGCCACAATGGTCTTGGCAAGAGACTTGGAGCTGCCAGGCTTCCCCACCAGGAAGAGGGGAATCTTCAGCTCAATGCAGATAACCATCATGAAGACATTCTCCTTCAAAGCCGAGTTCCTAGCAATGGTTTTCCTTAAAGACACGCCATTTAGAAATAGACCCTGTGTTTGAGTTATCTCCTCCAGAATAACCTTGCTGTCATTATATGGTTCTGGAAAGAGCCTGCAAATGGCTCTCCAGTACGACTCCTTCTGTTCTAAAGAGGCATGGTAGCACACCCCTAGGGCCAGCACCAGGGACCAGAGGACAGGATCTCTCTCCAAGTTGCTTTTGCTGGCGTGGGACTCCTGGAGAAAGGAATCCAGCTTTGACAGGAGCAACGTACTATGGTCGTAAAACCATCTGAACACTTTGACACAGCGCTCCACGTCCCTGAGGCTGACAAAGCTGCACTCATTTACTCTCATCCTCATGAAACCCTGGGAAGCAGAAAGCACTTCTGTGACCACACGAGTCTCGTCTTCATCTATCCCGATGGAGTCCACCAGCCTCTGCACAATCTGCTGGATGTAGAGCTTTTCAGCGGTGTTATTCAGCTGTCCGAAATCCCACACCAGCGGGATCAGGCTGGGTGGCAGAGCGTGTACTCGGTATACCAGCTGCCTCAGGGGGATGGAGCCAAGCCTCTCTGCCGTGTCCTCCGCGTGGACCCTGTATCCCAAACCGGCCGACTCCAAACGGCAGATCATCTCCTGCGAGTGCTTCCGGTAAGGGTTGCAGGCCGCTATGATGTGCAGGCCTGAGTCTCTGGCCAGGGGCTGGCCGCCCACTGTATGATCACACAGGACTTCCTTGATACAGCTTACGGCTTCCGTTGTATTGGCTTCGTCGAAGAACAAGATGGTGTCCAGCTGATGTTTGTCCTTATTGAAGAGAGCAAGTTTCTCTGCCTCCCGGACTTTGGAGTAGATCATCTCTGCCGTTGTTCCTCCATGGACCTTGACTAGCTTCATGGTTTCAGCTTTGGTGCCCCCACGTCGCAGGTCACTGAGGAATTTAATGAGCCTGGTTTTCCCGCAGCCAGTCTCTCCCATGATGATGACGGGGATCCCACACCGGAACCGCATCTCAATGGCAAGGATCTTCAGCATATTGTCCATTGTGAGCTCATAGGTTTCATCAGGGTCCACGGGCCACTGGATCCCCAATGCCAGGCAGAGCTTTACAAGTTTCTCATGTCTGGGCAGCTTATCAAAGTCAACATTGAAGGGCACCCTCTGGAGCAACAGCCCCCGGTACAGTTCCATCCCCATGACGTCTTTCTTGATCACCCCCCTACTAGAGAGATCAACAGCATCAAGGCTGCCATTCCTGTTGGGCTGGATGTGGAAGCCTATGAAGGTCATGGACGTGTGGTCACCATTGAAGAACACGTACGGGTGAGGCTCTGACTCCCACCTCCTCCGGAGAGTGAAAGGGGCTAGGTCTTCTTCCCTGACCCCGTCCATGGTGACTGTATGCCTCCCTGGGCTTTGATCGGACGTATGAAGTGTCGGCGTGGCAAAATCTCTTGCCATGAAGATCATGAAGGTGACCACAAAGTTCTTGAAGCCTTGCAGTGTGTCTCCAATCACGTGTGGGTTGCAGAAGAGGGAGGCCTCACAATCTCTGAGCTGATAATTCAAGAACCCAGCAAAGTTCCGTAGCTCTGACCAGGATGGATTTATCACCCCGCAATAAATCAGGAAATACTGGAGGCATTCCGCAGGGGTGCCTTCCACAGAGCCTTCCTGGTACTGAAACACGTCTAGGTTTTGTTTCTCATGGAATCGTTTCAAATACTGGTAAGGCCTCTGGAAAGTCTCGCTGCGGAACGCTCTCTGGTCCATCCCTGGATCGCTGCAGCTCTCTTCAGGATTCAGCTCCATGTCTATCACTTCTTTGGGAGGCCGGCAGGTGACTTTTGGGAAGACATCGAGAAAACTGAACTGGGGGGTGTGTGTACTCTAGAAAAGGGAGACACAAATAAATAGTTATAACTACATTTCCTAAAAAACAGCTTCTGCATTTTAACCCTCCACAGGATCTATACTAGATGGACCTTTTTGAGAACCCACTTTCCATACACTGATTTCTCTAGACTCCTTTGTGCATAGACTGCTCTCTTTTGTATGCTGAGGCATCATGGGAGCTACCTGCTCCGCCGTTAGGTCCTTGTCACCCAACTTCCTGAAACAAAACCTCTACTCAGCATGTGTGCGTGTGCACGTGTGTGCACAAGGCTCCCTTTTGTTAAGAAGCGTATGTGACAAAAGCCTCCTTCCCATATTAGCTGGCATTAAGAAGGACGGACTGTGCCCAGCAGATGGATTTACTGTGTTCTGAGCACCTCTGGCATTTCACTCAAACAGCATCAATCCCAAATTGAACAAATCAAACTCGAGATACTCCTAACTAGAGTAAGAGTATTTTTATCCCAGACATTATTAAAAAAGAACTGGAGGGGCACCTGGGTGGCTCAGTTGTTAAGCATCTGCCTTCGGCTCGGGTCATGATCCCAAAGTCCTGGGATCGAGTCCCGCATCAGCTTCCTGCTCAGCGGAAGCCTGCTTCTTCCTCTCCCACTCCCCCTACTTGTGTTTCCTCTCTAGCTGTGTCTCTGTCAAATAAATAAAATCCTTAAAAAAAAAAAAGAATTGTAAAGATTGATTTGTCTTTACTAACACAGCACCCAGTGGCTTCGCTGAGGCCACAGTGGGACGTGCTGGCACAGACACATGAAAAGGCCCTGTGGTACACACCTGCCTTGAAGGCGTCTTGGGCAGCGCTGGAGTCCTTTCCAGGATTTCAATGATGTATAAATGGCACGGGTTCCGAAACCACATTTTTCCATTTATATCCATTAAGTACCGTAGGATGAGGAGTTTGAAAATGAACACCCAAAGTCCAGTCTGCACCTAGAGACAGAATCATGTGGGGTTGTAAGCACACACAAAAGACAACACAGTCTCCCAACCCTGAGGACCGTCGTCCTCTGTCCTTGGACACAGTGATACTGAGTATCACAGAGGAAAAGGAACTTCTTTATACAGGGAGGGGGTGGGCCGGGACATGGGGACTGGGTCTTTCCTGATGCGGCCATTCGACTGAAATCCTGGGGTACTCACTGACGAGGTCACATCCAAGTGGAAGATCACAGGTCTTGTCTGGTAGTCAGCCTTCAGGAAAGGCAGGAGGGAGCACAGCACTTGGTTCTCGTCCACCTGAGAGTCGATTAGTCGGATCACTTTTAAGGGCACTTCTTTGTCTCTAAGCTTCCTCTTCAGTCTGCCATGTAATCTCTCCACATAGAGAGACTTTCCTGTAACATTAGAACAGGGAAATTAGGGGGCACCTGGGCGGTTCAGGAGGTGAACTGTCTGACTCTTGATTTCTGCTCAGGTCAGGATCCCAGGGTCTTGGGATCGAGCCCCACATTGGGCTCCTCACTCAGCACTGAGTCTGCTTGTCCCTCTCCCTCTGCTCCTCCCTCTGTGCTCTCTCTCTCTCTCAAATAAACAAAATCTTAAAAAAATGAAATAAAATAAAATATGGAAATTAGGTGCCAGGGCTGTGGACCAGGAATGAGAGAATCCAGAAAGATTTATCACAAGTCATTTCTCTGTGCAAAATTCAGAACTGTTGCAATGTAACATCATGTTAAAGAACATACTTGTGAGCCCTCAAATTTCCTTGCTGCTGCCTGCTCACTATCCTTGCCATCCCTTGGGATGGATGGCGGCAATCTGAGTCAAAGGACAGTGGCTGTGCCACCTGTGTCCGGGGTGGGGGTGCAGGTTCTCCATGCAGAGAAAGTCATGCAGTTAAGGGTATAAAGTCAATAGAAGGGAAGTCAAGGGGCACCTGTTTCTTCCCAAAGCAATCACACCTGCTCTCAAGACCCACATTAACCCTGAAGTGACCAACGGAGTTTAAAAGAGAGGGAGCTTCAGAGAGGCCTGTGTAAAGGAAGGTGAGTTGGCTCCCTGGACTCACCTGAGCATGAAACCCAGCGAGAAAGTGTGTCCCGTTCCAGCACAGGCCCCGATTTATAGCTTCAGAGGATCAAAACCTCCCTGGGACTCAGTCCTGCCACCCCACCCCACCCTCCCCCCCCTGCAGAGAGCTCCACCTAAGTTGCCCCTGCTGGACAGGGAAGGGCTGTCACATGGTCCCTGGGACCCAAGGGGCCCACCCACCCTAGGAGCTGTCATTACCAACGCCCGCTCGCTTGGAGGCCACGATCCCCACACACATCCGGTCCCGGAACACATCGGCAGCTGATGGTGTGTGCCTGGGGACCTGGAAATGTCGAGCCAGGTAGGCCTGGATGTCCTGGAGGGGCGCCTGGGGGGTGACGAGGACCTTGTACTGGCTGAAGGCTGAGGGCAGGTGGCAATGCTCCCGCTCAGAGTCACAGATCATCACCAGCTGGAAGTCACTGTGGTGAGGCTGCAAGCACAGGCTCAGGAAGAGCGCCTCCACCTGGCAGGCCACCTCGTAGCTCAGCAGGTCCGCGTACAGCAGGCTGTAGACCCCCTGTCCCCGGGAGCGTGGGGTCAGGCAGCGGCGCAGGAGCAGTGCCACCTCCTCAAACGTGGTTCCCGGGGTGCAGAGCAGCACCTCGTCGAAGGTGGGCAGCGGCTGGTGCGGGGTGTGCATGTAGATGGCCAGGGCAGCCGACAGCACCTCAGAGTGGCCACAGACGATGAGGTTGGGCTGGCCGACGTGCAGGCCATTGGGGAGGAGCCGCTCCACAGGACGTCCGCTCATCAAGCCCAGGAAGGCCAGAGAGCGGCCAAGGGTCTCCAGGTCCAGGCAGTGGGGCAGGAAGGCACTCATGCACGCCACTGACTGCTCCATGACGGCCCTCAGCTTGCCCGCCAGGCTGAACTCACGCAGGAGCATCAGCCGCAATCCCTCAACCACTGTCCTCTCATGGTGCCTGGCAGCCTCACCATCGGGCCCCTCAAGGGCCTTTGCGATGTCCGTCGGGGTGCAGTTACCTTTGATGAAGGACAGCATGGTGAGAGCGGCGTTGCTGGGCGTCCGTCTCCTAAGCTCTGTGCTCAAGTACACCAGCTGCTCGGCGGTGTAGTAGTTGAGATAAAAGTGCTTGGCCCGCTTCTCTGCCACGAAGCTCTTCCAGTGGTCCAGGAACTGCTCCATCTGCCTGCTGATGGCCTCCAACAGCTCGGCCACCGGCCCACTGCCCTCGAGCAGGCTTATGGTCTCCAAGCAGAAGTCCATCCGAATGGAGATGCCGTACCGGGGGGTGCAGTACACCTCGGCATGCCAGGCCCTGAACAGCATGTTTCCAGCACAGTAAAGGTTTATGAAGGCTTGGACAAGCCTCTGCACGTTGCAGAACACCTGTGGCAAACGGAACCAGAGGTCATACAATAGTCCAGAATGACACCAACAGAGATATAACTGAAGTACTTGGGTTCACGTCTTTCCACTGGTTCCCCGTGTGGCCTCGAGCACACGGGGTAATCACAGAGGCCTTATTTCCCCATTTACATCATCAGCGTCCCACAGGACTCTCTAATAAGGCTAAAGAATGTCGTCATAAAGTACAAATGGCCTTGAAAGAAAAATCCCGTAACAAAGTTACGTAAATGAATATTCCTTTATCAACATGGTCACTTTTGATTTCGATGAAGACTATCTAAATCTTTAAGTCTTTGCAGGTTCTCGCTGATTTACAGAGTGAGTAAAGCAAGGAGTCTCTTTCTAAGACCTACCCATGGGGTTACCTCCTCTGCAATGCGGAGAACTCAGGACAATTCGGTCTGTGCATCTTAAGAAGGAAGTACCAACCAAAGGGCCTGCTGGAGCTCAGACGTCTCTTCAGGCCAGGACTTGGGGTGACTGCCTTCTGCAGACCTGCTAGCTCCCTGCTCCATGGACTTAAAGCAGAGTGCTTTCTATC
This sequence comes from Ursus arctos, assembly GCF_023065955.2. Taxonomy (NCBI): domain Eukaryota; kingdom Metazoa; phylum Chordata; class Mammalia; order Carnivora; family Ursidae; genus Ursus; species Ursus arctos. The sequence continues at coordinate 2,378,548 of NW_026622919.1, forward strand.
AACTCATCCACACTCAAACCCTCCAGACTTTCTCTGGCTACTGGGCACTGAGAGTCCTCTGCCCAAACATGAGCTCATGACATCTGCTTGGCCCCAAGGTCATCATGAACCCTCACCTTGGAAAATACCTCTACTTGAACGTTGCTGTGATCTTTCTTGCCAGACATCAGCATCAATTTGTTCAAAAGCTCCTTGAGGTCTTCCGAAGAGTAGAGTCGCACCTCCTCGTGGCCTCCATGGCTCTCGGGCAGGAGCAACTGTAGAACCGTGTCTGGGGAGATCTATGGAACCATGTACGTTTAGAGGTCATTTTTCTGGAGGCAGAACCCCCCCCCACCCCATTGTGCAGCAGCTTGCACACGCCACTGCCAGCTATGCCAGGAGGCAGGGTGGCTCACCTTTTGGCCATCTGTGGGGGCCCTGATCACATAGATGCCTTTGTCATTGATGGCTGTTGCCAATGACAGGGAAGAGAGTTCTACTGAACCGTGACTTTCCTTCACAGTTTTCAGCCACTCCAAGTTCCTGGCAGAGTCACGCTGTTGGGACAGGAAGTGAAACAGGCCATGGTGTGAGCAACCTTCCTTCTCTTCTTCCTGTGGTTCTTCCATCTCTGCTCCCCACGGGGCAAGCCCCCCATCCCCATCTCCTGCCCACAGGGGAGGCCTTCCTCACCCACTGCCCTCTTGCTATTCCCTTTTGGTCACTGTTCCATGGTGTTGCCCTTTATGTAATGGGCTATCCGTCTGTGTCCCCACCAGTGGCCGCTGCCCTGGCTAGCACATGGGGGCACGTGGACAGAACAGTGGGAGGGCTTCGTGCTGCCGGGCCTCCGGGGGGGGGATGCTAGACAGAGCAGGGCAGTGCGGCCTTACAATCGAAGTGTGTTTCTGGGGACCCCAAGTCCAAATGGAAGTACTTGGAGCAACTACGACAAAGACTTTTTGTTTGGACGTAAGCTTCCAGCAGCAGAAACGGAGCCGCCTCTACTTGGTCCTTCTGTCTCTCCTTTCCTCCCTCACCCTCCAGTGGATCTGGCCGAACATCACCTCTGCGCACCAGCCACATGACACGGTACGGGTCTGCTCAGACCCTGGTGCAAACGGTTTACTTAAACTAACACGTTCGTTCATTTTTCTGATAAAAAATTAATTCACAGTGGTGCCCGGCTGGCTCAGTCGGTAGAGCATGCAATTCTTGATCTCAGGGTCCTGAGTTCAAGCCCCACGTTGGGTGTAGAGATTATTTAAAGAAACTTAATTTATACCAATTGTGGAAAACACGGAAAGTACCAAGAAACATACAGAATTAAGTAACAGCTACCACCATTCAGAAAAAAACACGGGTCATATGTCAGTCTTTTTTCCACGTGTGTTTTGCAATATGGAAGCTGCTCTTTTTTACCTGCAAATTTGAATCCTACTTTCTAATAAGGGAAAGAAAGCGTTTCCACGTATGAAGGACAACTGGTTTGAAACATCATTTCACATGTGCCACACAGCGAGGGTGACTCGTGCTCCTGCCCTCGTGATGCCGAATGAACGTGTGTGCAGCTTCATGTACTCGGATCCAGCCAGAAGGAAGACTTACCAGTTTATGGGGCAGGTGTGGGTCATTCTCCAGAGCCTTCCACAGTTCTTCCAGATGTGTCATGAACGCGTCAAATCCCGCACTTGCATCCAGCTTGTACAGCAGCGACGCATAGCCCTGCATGGCGTCGTGGAAACAGGCCACCCGGTCCACGTCGATGTCATTCTCCCCCGCGGAGATAGAGGCCAGGTCCACAAATACCTTCAGCTCGTTGATGTCTTGGGGCAAGGAGAGACAGGTGAGCACCCTGGAGGCTCCAGGACGATCCCACACTCAGATCTCGGATGCGAACACTAAGGCTATAAATGGATAGTGATGGATTTTTAGGGTCTGATCCACTTTCTGCTTTTAGTACGAATCTGGGGCCATGTTTCTTTTGCTGTTGACGCCACTGGCCAACGCCTGGCCTTACAGAGCATCAGTGACATCCAGATACAGCACGAGGCTTCCGGAAACTTTGTCGTGTATAATCCGCAACACACTGCCGTTGAATACAAAAAGAAATGGGCTCAGCTGGTAAATACTATGTTGACAGTTAACTACAAAGAAATGGAGATAATTCTCTTGGGCTACTTACTAATCAAAGGATGTGCGTCAATGTGGGCCAAGGAGCCCACAGTTGAAAGCACTGAGGCTCCGGATGAGAGACAGCCCCCTGCCCGGCACACCAGTGCTGCTGCTGCCCCTTTCCTGCTTCCTTCACCTGTCTTCCTTAGCTCTCCTCCTCCCCTCCATGCATCCTCTCTGCCAGACACACCTAAGCTACAGGGCAAAAAAGGCTTCCAAGCTCTTGGCCAAAAAAAGAAATGCGCATAACACTAATGAGCTGATGTAAAAAAATCTCTTCTGTGGACAAGACCTTATCTTATTTTCTAGTTAAAATCAGCCAGAAGAAAAAGCTAAAAGGGAACAAGATTTGTAAGAAAACAATAGCCAACTGTTCACAGCAAGCCTCCCAAGTGAGGGCAAAAAGTAACCAAGGAAATAGTTTCTATGCCAGTACTTATGAAATACCGCCCTGATGCATATTCGGCCAACAGCTGATGAGACACGCACTGCGCATCTACCAAAGGGATGCAGACGGCATGTCTGCTCTTTACACGGCACGTGACCAAGGGGAGGGGCTGCCTGCAAGTTTATGAAACCCCCTGTGAGCCATCTCAACACTCCCCAGATTCCCGGCAACCTGTGACCGGCTGTACCTCCGAGAGCCTCCCGGACCCAGCTGATGAACTCCTTGCTCAGGGACAGCTCCCTCAGACACTGGCACCGGGTCTCACTGATGTCCTGCAGCAGCTTGTTGGCATGGATAAGCTGCTTGCTGATCCGCTCCAGCTTCTCATGGCGATATTTGTCAAAGTTGTCAGTCTGTAAGACAGAGCTCTACTGTGGCTGGACCTGGTCCCCTGGAACCCTGTAGTCCAAGCAGCAGCACTGACCATCCCAAAGGCCCTGTCCCCGCCTTTCTTGGACTTGCAGTGGCTAAAGGCAGGTGAATGAAGCTCCTGACCGGGAGGTGGGATGCTAGACCCCCACTGCCGTCTCCCCATCGATCCATAGTAACTACTATTCCTCTGTACCTGGCAGTTTGCGAAGCAACTTACGCAAGAACTCTGCCAGGTGCATATTGTTACTTTTCCTATTTTATGGGTAAAGAAACAAAGGCCCAGAGCAGTGACCTACTCGAGAACATGCTGCTGGGATCCAAGCCTAAGTGTGCATAATTCCAAATTTTGTGCTAAATTTTTATCATCTTCATAAGTGTCTATATCATAACCTAGATCATGGGACACCTTGTAAACGCTCACCTGAAGGAACACAAAACAAAGCATTTGCTTCTTCACCGTAGCAGAGATGGCTTACCGTGTGCCACTCCTTGCCAGCACTAGCAGATGTGAAGGGGGGGGGCAAAACAAATCCCGCTTTTGCCTCTCCAGCCTCTCTCTAACCTGATTAGACCAGATGACTCTTTCCAAATCCCTGGCTTCTGCCCCTTCCCAAATTCTCGACTCTCATGCCAACCTGAGAAAACGCTCACTAGCCAGGAGCACTCACACTATTTATAAACAGATGAAAATGAAGCCCTTGGCATGATCAGGCATCAGGTGAGATGCAAACAAGAACTCCTAGGGGAGGCTCTGGCTTCCAGAACCCAGAGAGCCCATAGGAGCCCCCACCCCCACCCCACGGGTCTCTGGCAAATAACTTACAAAGTTTAACAAAGTGTGCAGAACACTGAAGTCACCGATGAGGCCCAAATTCTCCTTCACCTTCAAGATGACCTTGGCTGAGCTGACAGCCTGGTGCAGGTGATGGTACTCCCTGATCTGCCCAACACGATCTTTGATCCAGTCTCGTTGGTCGCTGGGGTCCAGGGCACACATAATCTGGAGGTCGAAGGTGAGGATGCTGTATTTATTCTCAAAGTCCTTGAAGATGGTGTCGACCTCCTGCAAGGTGATCTCTCCTGACCTCAGATCCTCATACAGTTTCATAAACTTCTCAAAACAAGGGAGATACAGATATTTATACACCTCCTCAGGCTGAAGAATCTGCCTTTCCAGCTCCTCCTCAGGTTCGCTCAGCGCTTCTGCAGCGTCTTCCCAGAAGACCTGGAAGACGTGGCTCTCATTTAGCTGGTCCACCTTTTCAGCAATCTCTTGGCCTTGGGGGCTCAGGTTGTAATGCGTTGTCCTCTTCACGTCCGGGGAGCTGGGTGACAACCTCACTGTCACGGCATCGCTCAGTCTTTTACTGCTGAGATCTTCCAAGTGTCTTTCCGTCATCTCTTCCAGATCCACTTAGAAACCATAAAGGAACGTCAGAAGTCAAAGCTCTACTCGCCACACCATTTTACTTTCCCCATATTTACTGTCCTCACTGCTCATAAGAAAACTCACGTTAACACAGTTGCTGTCATTTTTCCTAAGAACCCATTTGTCTTTCGCCAACCCCCACCCCACTGCCAGCTTGTTCATGAATTTTCACAACAAAGCAAACACAGTCACTTCTGGGCAGGGATGACAGTGTGGACACTGCCCGCTTCACTCCCTCCCCACAGCCTGCACTCCAGGGCCAGAATAGACATGGTCTTGGGAAAGTCATAAGCCGGCAAGGCTGGGGGGAGCAGAAAAGGATATCACAGCCAGAGCAGGCGGGAGACGAAAAGTAGATGTGCAGCAGTGGCCAAGGCCAACCTGGGCCCCAGGGCATGGAACCCACAGTGGGAGGCTGGGAGTCAGCCAGGCTCCTGCCACAGGATCCCCAGCAGCATACACACTGGTCAAACGGCCGCTGGAGGTGGGGAGCTGGTGAGGGAGTGAGGAGGCCTGGCTTGAAAGACTGGAGAAGAGGTCTGACTTTCTTGCCCACCCCATTCTAGATAGCAGGCTAGCCGCCCTTTCCACCCCAGCAAGTGACAGCTGTTAATGTGGCGGGCGTTCTGTGGCCACCAAGCTGGGGACTGCAGGGCTGGCCAGCCCCAGAGAGGACTTAGCGTGTCCACCACAGGACCAGCTGTACCACCCTCAGGGTCTTCCATGGGTTTGCTGGGCCCCCCTCTTCGTACAAAGAATTCCCAGACATATGTGGAAAATCTTTTACACAAAAGACATGAAAACATAGCAACATAAAGGCGACTTAGAGGAAATAGGAAGCTCTGGGAGTAAAAGACAAGGAAAACCTCTAGGGGTGCCTGGGAGACTCAGTCAGCTGAGCTCCAACTCTTGGTTTCAGCTCAGGTCGTGATCTCAGAGTCCTGAGATCCAGCCCTGTGTTGGGCTCCACACTCAGCAGTGAGCCTGCTTGGGATTCTCTCTCTCCCTCTGCTCCTCCCCCTGCTTTCTCCCTCTCAAATAAATGAAAAAAATCCTAAAAAAAAAAAAAAGACAAGGAAGACCTCTAAACCAAAAATGCCAATAATCTCAGAAAAATAAGACACTGCAGTTTTGAAGAACAAGATAGTATAAAAAAGGTCATTCAGAGAAAAAGAAAAGTTGCTCCTGTGAATCAAATATTCATGTGAAGTGAAACAAAAAAAAAAAATGGAAAGGTTGATGATCACGTTGCGGAAATGTCTCCGAAAGCATAGCGGAAACCAAAGAGAAAGGCAACAGAAGAGGAAGTTTAGGGAAGTTCAATGGCCGCCCCAGGAGGTCCGGCACCCAACAACGTGCGTTTCCCTGAGAGAAAAACTAACCACTTAAATAACTCAGAAGAATTGCCCAGGAGTTAAGGACGTGGATTTCTGGACCAGAAAGACCCACCCCATTATGCCCAATACAGTGGACGGAAAACCAACCCTGACCAAGGCACATCACTATGAACTTTCAGAAGAGTGGGGCCAAAAAGATCTGGAGAGCTTCCAGAGAGTAAGCATGTCACACACACAGGATCAGTAGTGAGAATCGCATCTGAATTCTCAACAGCGACTGGGACGGTACAGCAACACATCCAAGATCCTGCAGGATTTCCGCTGTGTAATTCTGCCTGGACCAGCGGTTACCCCAGTGCAAGGGCAGACATCCTCAGATGTGCAAGGATTCCAGATATGTTCCCTCTCTCGGAGCTGAGCAGGGGACAGAGAACTCGTTCCACTAAAACACAGGAGTGAGAGAGAGGGCAATCACGGGGTCTGGGAAATAGATCTAACTGGGGAGAGATGTAAAGGAAACCCCTAGGATGGCGAAGGAACATTCTAGAACTACAGCCCTCCAGTCTGGGGAGAATCTTTCCAGAAGATCTGATTGTTTTGTGAGGAAATCCAGACAGCTGGTGAAGAGCCGGGGTTGAACTGAAAACAAATACACTGAACACAAAGTATAGGAGAAGACAAGAATTTTAACTCCAGAGACAACAAAACTGGTGCAAGAAACACAAAACAATGATGGTCTGTTTCATGGCCTGGTTGTGAACGGTGTATTTACCCAGACATGATCATGGAACGCTGAAGGGCGATCTGATTGAAACCGTGACAGGACCGGGAATGGAGGGAGGCTGAGAGGGGTGCATGTGTGTGCGGGGCCCGGAGAAACAGAGACCTAGCCCTCATGTTCCATGGGGGCTGATGCTTTCGCCTGAACAGTGAAGGGAGTGTCTAAGCGCGCCACGTGGAGGCATGGGGATAAATACCAAAAAGAATAAGGAGGCGCGTTCCAGTCTCCCGAGGCTGCTGTGTGACTCGTGTTTACTGTCTGCTCCTCTGACCCTTTTCCCCCGGGGGCCCATCCCCGTCGTTCATGTTAACTCTGAGGAGTATCACCTTTTACCAGATGTTTCACCTGCTCACACAACGTCAGGAGACTGTCCACACACTTCTTCTCTTTCTTCAGAAATTTCAGCTCATCCTTTCTCCAGTCCAGCACTTCCTTTATGTTGTGCTTTTCCTCTTGGGGTAAAAGACCTTTTCTCTCTGGAAGAAAAAAGTAGCCCAATAGAACAAACAAGCAGAGCATTTTCCGTGGCAACCGCCTCCCCCACATCCCTTTCAGGATGCTCCATGTTCACAGCTACAGGGAGGGACGTGGGCGGCCGCGTGCTACGAGCTTGGCCATGTGGAGAGAGACAGGGCGGGTCTTACTGGATCACCATTTTATCATCTTCCCACTGTTTTCTGGAGGATTAGACACCATCTGATCCCCTCTCTACTTACTGACAGGAAGGGCCACTCATCATAAAGATGACGGAGATGCCCTCTACAAAGTACACGGGCAAGCGCAGTCATCGCCCACTGACCTGAAGCCCAGACCCACTAGACGGGCAAGCGCAGTCATCGCCCACTGACCTGAAGCCCAGACCCACTCGGATCCTTACTTGTCTGCCAGATGTCCAGAAACCGATCCGTGTGCTTTGTGATGAGCTCCAGTTGTCCAACTAAAATGGTGCCATTCAGGAGGTCCTCACTGACTTTCGTGAACACAGAGTCGGCAGTAGCCAACAGCCTCTTGCTGTCCTCAGTGACATTGGCTAATATCTTCTCATCGGTTCCTGGTCAGGTGGAGAACAGAGTTAAAACAGCAGGTGCCCGCTTCTCCCCCCGACTCTGCAAAGCACAGGCTGTCCCCAACAGCCTCCTTGTTCTGCCCCACTTCCACACAAGTGAAGGTCACTCTACGTCTCCAGACATGCTTCTCCCTTCACTCGATTCTGCTTTTGCCGGAAAGACTTCCCAAATGAGCTTGTTCATGAAGAGGACTCCTCCCATGGTAGGCATCAGCCAGGAGAGCCACGTTGCTCAGGGTTTTAGAACCTGGGCCCCCTTCAGCATGCTGAATATCATTCTTAAACCTCTACATGCCCCCATCTTGAGAATCGGTGCAGGGGAAGAGTGGCTGCACTCGCACCCAGCAAGGGTGACCCAGACAGTTTTAAGGGGATGTTTTCACAGCACATGGAAACACAGAAACATCCATGTTAGGATTTGATTCTCTGCACATCTTGGCTCTCTTGCAAAATTTTGAAATTAAATTTTAAGATCAATCTAGAGAACAGAATTTTTAAATCTATTTAGTTCAACTACCAGCAGATTTCCCTCCCAGTAATTTTAGGGTTGTACGGCATGATGAGAAGACCAAATTTCTCTGTGCCATTAAAGGCACATGCAGCAGCTTTGGTCATAATTGCAAATTCTTGGAAGCACCGAGATGTCCTTCAGTAGGTGAATGGACAAACTATGGTCCATCCAGACGATGGAATATTATTTGGTGATAAAAACAAAGGCGCTTTGAGCCACGAAAAGACATAGAAGAACCTTAAATGCATATCACTAACTGAAAGAAGCCCATCTGAAGAGGCCACAGGCCATATGACTCCAACCGGAGGACATTCTGGGAAAGGCAGAGCGACAGGGAGGCGTGGGAGAGGGGTGAACAGGTGCAGCGTGGGGCATTTTTAAGGCAGCGAGACTATTCTGTAGGACATCATAAGGGTGGACACACATCATAAGTTTGTCCAAACCCACGGAGTGTACAACACCAAGTGTGAACCCTAACACAAACTGTGGACTTTAGTTAATGATCATGTGTTAATACTGGCTCATCGGTTATAACCGATGTCCCACACCACAGCAAGACCTTACTAGCAGGGGAAACTGTGTTTCGGGGACAGGGAGGTACAGGTATGTGAACTCTGTACATTCTGCTCAATTTTCCTGTAAACTTACAGCTGCTCAAAAAGTGTCTATTAATTTTAAAAAACACAAATGTAATCTTTTCAAGCGAGCAGCTTTCAATAATGTACGTAAAAATCCCACATCCATGATCTTATTTTAGTCCCACAACACTCACGTGCAAGGAACTCAGCTTTTCTTTGGCTGTCCCTGTCATCTGATGGAACAGAGACTCCAAATCATCTCAGTGAGATTTTTAGTTCCATATCCAGTGCTTTCCCACTAAATCTGAATCGGACGACTTACACACAAATCTGAATATAATGTTTTTGGGGCAATACATATCTCCCGCTCTTTGATCACAAAATACTTGGCGGGGGAGGTGCAGGGGTGGGGGTGGAAGAAATAGACGGTATTTAGCCTTTGGTCAAAAGTTGCCAATATTGGATTGGACATTGACGCTGATCTCAGAATAACAGAGAGCGGTTTCTACAGCCAGACACATGTGGGTTTGAATTTTAGTCCTTAATACTGATCCCCGAGACCCTGGGTAAGTCACATTACACCCCCATCTGAAGAACAGGGATCTTTCAGGACTGTGTCAGGGAACCTATGTTGGCACGGGAGCTGGGGCACGGCCAGGATTCGGGGAAGGTGGCTTTCGGGGTTAGTTCTTATTCACAGTATAGGATATCCTGAATTCCCCAGGTTCCCCCAACCAGTCTGGTTCCTATGTCGAACATCAACACATGCTAATGGAGTATCGGGTCAAACAGTCTGCCCCCCACCCTGGGGGTCGGGCAGACACAGCGGACGTGGCAGGCGTTCCCAGCACCCCCCACAGACGTACCGCACAATTTGAAGAGATGCTTGATGTCGGGCCACGTGAGCAGGTGCTTTAAAACCTCATCCAGGTCATCCACAGCCTCCCCATTGTTTCTCGGCCAGGACTTCATGATCACCGCCGACACAAGAGTGCCAAATTTCCGCAGGTCGTGAGGAGAGATTTTCTCAAGAATACTGGTCTGAGACTATAAGACAATGAGCAAGGGGAGAGAGATGGAGGAGGTTTTTCTTATTGGTTTGCTTTTGAATAATGTAGTACATCTCTCATCCAGCAGCACTCCGGAAATGCGTCGTGACTAGTTTAAGAGAGTCTCATAAAAAAGCAAGGAATAAAATACTTCACTTTTTCAAGACATTTTTGTTTCCTGTGTACTGACTCCACATACGTGACGAGCGGCCGAGACGTGGAGCCGCGCACACACAGGCACACCGCCTCTCTTCTGGCTCACCCTCACTTTCTATGTTTTTCCTGGACTTACCACAAAAAAGCACCAAGCACAGTACGCGTAAACCATCGGTACACGTGAACTCCGTCGTACATCCCAACGCTACGCTGTCATTCTTTCAGAGCCTCCCTACGCACAGCACAAATATTTCAATTCTCCTTCCGATTCCCCACCGAGAGATAAAATGCCTCCCCTTCGTCAGGTTCAAAGTCTGTACAAAAAGATTCAGTAACCCATAAAAAAAAGGGGGGGGTCACTTTACAAGAGATACTTCTCGATATCGAGAAGGAAAAAAACAAAGCCTCCACCAGGAACGTAAGGATTACACACCAAGTAGGATTTATCCAGGGAGGCGAGGCTGGTTTAACGTAAAGAATTTGTTAACGCGGGGCGCCTGGGGGCTCAGCCGGCAGATGGTCTGCCTTCGGCTCAGGTCATGATCTCGGGGTGCTGGGATCGAGTCCTGCCTAGGGCTCCCTGCTCACTGGGGGAAGGGGGTCTGCTTCTCCCTCTCCCTCTGCCCCCCCCCCCCCCCGCGTGCAAGCAAGCGCGCTCTCTCAGAAATGAATAAACAAAATCTTAAAAAAAAAAAAAAAAAGGAAAGTATTTGTGAAGGTGATACATGATATCCAAGGAAAAGAGAAAAAAAAAAATCCACAGGATCATCTGCGGAGACGCAGAAGCCTCTCCGACAACACGGCAGCCACTTCGGGTAAAATCCCCGACGAAGCAGGAACAGAAGGACGGCGTCGTGCTGAGAGGCTTCCGTGAAAAGCCCCCGCTAACGACGCGCTCACGGTGAAGGACCGCAGGCGTCCTCCTGAGAGGAGGAGCGACACAAGGACATCCGCACCGGGCTTCGAATCAGACCAGCGAGCAAGAAACACACACACACACACACAATCAGACCAGCGAGCAAGAAACACACACACACACCTGGATCGGAAAGGAAGAAGTGCAACGACTTCCATCGACTATGACCGGATTTTATGACTAGAAACCCCTAGAGCGCAAGTGTGCCGTCCACGCACGCGCCCGTCCACGCACGCGCCCGTCCACGCACGCGCCCGTCCACGCACGCGCCCGTCCACGCACGCGCCCGTCCACGCACGCGCCCGTCCACGCACGCGCACACAGGCACAGTCGGAGGCTGTTCTAAGAGGCCGCGCGGGCCCACTCTTCCCATTTTGCAGAGGAGGCCCTAAGTGAGCTGACAGAATCTTTTCAACGGAGTTCCGTCGGCCTGTGGCCGTCCCTCCACACGGCGCCGGCGGGGACACAGGCCGGCAGCACTGGTCCGCACACACAGCAGCGCGCTCCGCATGGCTCCCTCCAAGCTCACCCGCGAGCGCCTGGGATTGACGGCGCGTTACCTGTAGCAGCGGGAAGCTGGGGGGCATCGCAGGGAGGCGGTCAGGGGCACCGAATTTCAGAACCCTTCCCCTAGGCCGGGAGGCGGATGCCCCGTGCCCACGGCCTCCCTGGCAGCGGGGCCCGGGACCGGCAGGGCTCAGCACCTGGCCCCCAGCTCGTGATGTCAGAAGACCGCCGTGACCCCGCGCCCGTTTCCCGAGCCGGAGGGATGGTTCACCTGGCTGACTGAGCTCACGGCTTCAATGGCACACTTCTCGAAGCATTTAGACACACTGTCTTCTAGGCCCGTGGCATCCCAGTGGGGGCTGCAGAAGGCGGAGATCTGGAAGAGAGGCTTCTCCTGCAAGAACAGTGAGCGCTTTGGGGGCTGCCCTCGAACACTCCGGGCACTGACCACATTGTTGTCCACTTTCCGTTATTTCTACTTTCCCCACACTGCAGCGGGTCCCCATTATTCCACCTTCTCCCTGCACTGACCGTGTCCCCCGGCCCCTCTAACTGTAGCCATTACACGAACAACACTCCAATTCAGAGTCTCCCTTCCCACGTTGCAGAAAAGGCAGCCAGCCCCCCAGCTTGCAAAAACAGGTAAATTTTGGAACATAAATGATTTCCCCTTCTAGTTCCCTAAAAAGCGTCATTTAATAGTTACATATAAATATCTCTTATCATGTAAAAACAAACCCTAATTTTCCTAGGGTCACAAGCTTTAAAAAGGAAGAACACTTCATCTTTCCCACATGTCCTCATTTGTCGCTGGGTTTAGTAAAGCTTCTATCACCAACAGGCCACACGGAGCTACTGCATATGGGGGGGGCTATGTCTTCCCTGGTGGCAAGACCTCGTTCCCTTCTTCTTCACTGGAATATCGTCTATGGTCAAACCGGTAAGACTGGATCAAAACTGCAAGGTCATACTCTCCGTTCAAGGGCTATCCGTTCAAATGCACCATTCTATCTGTAGGGTGTTACAAATGGTCTGGCTTCATCAACATGCCCCCCAAAAGAACATCCCACGTTCTGGTACCTCTTTGATTCTCCCTTCCAAGTCCCCCATCAAGGACTCCTTCCAGCCGTACTCCACGGGGAAGTTTATTTCCACCAGCCGCCTCCACACCTGCAAAGCCCACATGTCAGTGACAGCCACAGTGACAACTAAGTGACATGATGAATTCTGTGAAAAAGGAGACTATTATGGCAGTTCCAGGGGCAATGAGCACCTGTCTTTGTCCCTGGTGACCTGTGTCAGTGGCGAGTCAGAGCCACCCACCCCAGCCTTTGAAAAGGAAGGGCCCTGACAGGACCAGGCAACCAGGATGTTCTTCCACCGTGTAACTGGTTTTTATTCTGAAAATATTTCTCTCCCTTGCTTTATTTTAAAAACCTCTGAACATACAAAAAAAAAAAAAGTTGCAAGAATGGCCCAATGACACCCATACTTCTTCAACTGGATTCCCCAGGTGTTAATACTCAACTGCTTTCTCTCTTTTGTGCCCTCCCTATAAGAAGCATTTACTCTGCAGAACCACTGGAAGAGAAGTCACGGGTACCACACCATGTGGCCCTGAAATACCTGGGCAGGCATCTCCGAACACCGTGGCCCTTCTGCTGCATGACCACAATGTAAGTGTCACACTCAGGGCACTTCATGTTGGCAGGACCCAGGCCTCTGATGGGGGGCACTGTCAACACTTTGCTGTCCTGTAGACTGTGTCTCGACCTGATCTGGCTCATAATTCTCCTAGGAGGAGATCCAGATTTAATTTTTTTGGCGGGAACACTATGAAGTTGAGCCATATTGGAAATGTATTTTTCAGGCAGGGTCGAGAATCAGCACCTTCCCACGGCTCACCTGAGATCCCAGGAGTGCTGTCACATCAGAGACTTACACAAGGAAGCCATGAGACCCCTGCCCCGTCAGGGCTGATGGCCAGCTCTGTGGGATTTCTCCACAGCATTCTTTTCTCCTTTGCATTAAATGGTCATCTGTGGTGGGCTACGCTAGATATCCTTTCTTCACACTCGTATGCACTGAGTTCAGCACCCATGGATGGGTCTTGCTGAGTCCATTACTAATGCCGTCTTACAGAATCAAGGGTGTTTTGGTTTGGTTTGGTTTTTTAAGTAGGCTCCACACCCAGTGCGGGGCTTGAACTCACAACCCTGACATAGAGAGTCACTTGCTCTACCAACTGAGCCAGTCAGGTGCATTCTTCATTAAAAAAAAAAAAAAAGGACAGACGGTTAAGCATCTGACCCTTGATTTTGGCTCAGGTCATGACCTCAGGATCATGAAATCAAGGTTTGAGTCAGGCTCCATGCTGGATGTGGAGCCTGTTTAAAAAAAAAAGAAAAAGCTTTTCTTTCTCCCCTGCCCCCCTTTTTTCTGTAAACATGTTTCAAGTATCTGACTTATAATCCAGTCCTGGTGTTACTCCTTTGTATGATCAAATGACTTTCAATGTATAGAAATACTGCAAAGATAAGACAGAGTTCGCATGTATGCCCAAGCCAACTTCCCCTAAAGTTCATGCCTGCCTTGGCCTCAGTAGGGCTGCCGAAGCCAGGAAGCAGGCATCGCTAGAGCAGCATGAACTACAGACGCAGCCCTTCTCCATCCCAGGGTCCACTCTAGGATGCCGGCCCGCCATCAGTCCTGTTCCCACCACTGGTCTCAGGCTGGCGCTGCAGTCTTCGTGCCATCTCTGGAACCTGCTGTCCTTCCAGAAGCATAGGTCTCTTCGTGGGGATGGTATTTAGAAGCCATGCTTGGGGCTCCCACTGTGCTCCCGGCCTGGCCGTCCTGATTTCTAGGCCCTTCAGCGGAGAGAGCTGGGGCCACTACAGCTTTTTGGGTCACGAGTTCACACCAACAGCACTGGCCCCTTGCGCTTTGCCGCATCTCCCTTCACGGTGAGAAAGAACTCCGGCTCCCAACAGCGTCAACCCCTGTGCCATTTGCTCCATCTTAACGGGACACACAGATCACTCCAGAAGTGCAATGTCCATTCCAACACCAACCACAAAGTTTCTAAAGAAAGTTCGAGGCTCATGTGCGTTTTCTTCACTTTGACCTCAGACTCGGTCCCTCCGAGGGTCAGTGCTAGAAGTTCTGTGCTCCAGGTATTTGGATTCATGATCTTTTCCCCTACGTGTGGAGAAGTGGCAAGTCTGAGATAGAGCGAGGGTCATCAGCTCTGTTGACGTATGGTCTCAGCTGTGTGATTTTATAACCATTAAACCGTTAAAGTGTCCCTGGAAGGCAATATCCTGTTGAAATGTGGTGAAACGAGCCATTTGGTTGGGTTGCTCGTCTCACCTTCCATGGTGGTGTCCTGGTGGCTAGCTAACCGTCTTCAAGAACACGGCTGGGTTCGCCCGGGTAGCTCTGAGGCTGCGCGGAACAATGGGGAGAGCCTGGGTCCACTCACCGCATATCCCCCCAAACCGTGGTTGCCTCCTCCACGAGACAGGGGTGACAGCAACACCAGCCTCAGAGGGGGCGCTCAATTACATTTTAATTAATCTTATTATTTCACCATTACTACTGCATTTAACTGAGGCTCATCCTCTCGTGTCAATGGACCAAAAGCCATCCTGAACTCATTTTTGGTGGATTATACCATTTGGAATCTTGACATAACATTTAATGATTCAGTAATTATAACTCAATTATTCAATCATTTTTTTTTTTGGTAGATTTAACTCTTAGTCTGAAATTTTACAGAGCAATTACAGAAGGCTTTCCTGATACTTTAAGAGTCA
Source organism: Ursus arctos (assembly GCF_023065955.2). NCBI lineage: Eukaryota > Metazoa > Chordata > Mammalia > Carnivora > Ursidae > Ursus > Ursus arctos. The sequence goes on from NW_026622919.1 coordinate 2,393,673, forward strand.
AAAGCTGAAATTTGCAACTTTTATCTTTTTCGGGGGGATTTTTTTGCCATATTTTAGTCTATTCTACGTGAGGGACCAACACGTGCAGCCACTTTCTATCTTGATGGAGACAGGCACTGATGTTGAGGCTAGGTCTGATCAGGAGGCTGAGAAGAATCTGGGAATGAGCCGTGAGCCACAGACACTGGTCGTACCACCCCAGGCAGACGCGGGAAGGAAAACCACGCGTTGCTCCAGGGTGGGAGTATGGAACCAGCCACTCCACCTACACGCTGCTGACTCGCTGGCCGCCAGCCAGGAGAACCTGCAGCCTCTGAGAATCGTAAGTTTTTCTTGGCCAATGTTCTCCTTTCGGGCATTTTCCTCAGTGCGATCGCCTCTCTAGTTTTGGGGGGAACAAGAAAGGAAACGGACAAGATGCGTAGACAACCCTGCAGGACCTAACCCAGTCCCATAAAGCCAGAGGTGTCATGTTGCACATTGACAGGATTGCCAAAAATCTCATGTCAAGCATAGAGATAATTCTAAGTGGGTTTCGTGGTCTCCCCAGCACCCTGGAAGCTCAAATGGTAGACCCTTCACAACTTATAGGAAGTAGGAAAAAGAAATTAGGCATTAGGATAAAAAACAGGAGAGGACGTAAAGCACCCCCAACCTTCACATCCCTTTCCCACCCTTCCATCTCCGAGCAACTTGTCCGCTCCCACTCAGGTGACCCCCATGGGCCAGATCCCACAGTGGTCCCCGTCCCCCGCGACTCATCCAGCCTTGTTCTGGAAACCTTCCAGCCTTTCTGAGGCTGATTTCTTTCTCCTTTGACTTCAGAAATCCTTCTGCCCAGTTTGCCCTTCAAGTACCTGTTGCCTCCACTGTTCCCTGACATTTCCAGCCATAACTACCTCCCACCATCCATGCTCAAACAAAGCCCAAAGGCCCCTCACTACAGGCCCCATGTCCCCGCACTTCCCATGGGGACTGTCATGGGGGGCCAGCGCCACCAACACTGGGCTCTCTGTCCTGCAGATGGAGCACTGGCCCGGGACCAGCATGTCACATGCCTGCTCAGACCCCTCTGGGCAGTGTCTCGGCCCAGCAGCACTTACCTTGATTTCCTCCTCGTATCTGAACATGACGGGTGACAAGTAGGTACACCAAAAGATGCTCTTCTGAAAAATGCCCCGGAGCCAAGCTCTGGTCCCAGTGACTGTCTGCTGGTATACTGTTTGCACAGAATTCTTCCTGGCTTCCGTTCTCGGCCCTTCAGCTGAATCCTGCAGCAGGAGAGAGGGAGGGTGTAATGGTCCCTGAGCTGTGACTCAGACTATTCTGGAGACACCACTCCCCTTCCTGACCCACAGCAGGCGCTCGAGAACAGCAACCTCTGAGTCACACGAGTGCGTTCAGCACACCCACCTTGCCAGGGCCTGCATTTCAAGGCACTTCAATTTCCTTGGACTCTGGGTTTGCTCTGAGAGCTGACAGCTCAGGCAAAGTGGAGGGGGGCGGAGAAGGACAAGCATTTTGCCCCCATGAACTGCCCCAGCACAGGGGACCCCACCTTACCAACAAGCAGATCATGCTAGCCCAGGCCACACCAGCCCACCTTCTACAGACTGGCTGGGAAAGGATGCGCCCCAATCTTAGAGCCTCCAATAGCTCAGAGACACCCCCCCCCCCGCTGTGCACCATGCAAACCCCTGCTCCTTGGCCACAGAATCAGCCCACCGTGGGCCAGAGGTAAACCCAAGGCCCCTCCCATCCGTGCTTTCTTCCCATGAGGCTTCCCCTACTCCCTCTCTCCCTCCAAAAAATCTGTGTTCCCTGGGGTCGCGGGCCCTGGCAGTGCCTCCCCACCATAGCAGAAGCACAGCTGCACAAGCGCAGGCGTCAGAACCCCCACCTCTGCAGCGGCTGCTCCCTGAGGCCCTGGGAGGGTCTTCCCAGCTCTGTGCTAGCATGTGTTCTTCAACGGAGTCCCTCAAGTTAGAAGTGTCAGGACCCATAACTGGATCGGCTGCCACTCCTCCCTCCGGCGATGCTCCCTGAGAACCACCACATGCCCTCCCTCCTGCCTGGTGGCCAAGCAGATGCTGCAGGAGAGCGGGCAACAATCCACAGACAGACAGGCAAGCATCTGGTTGTTAACCACAGTAGGTGCCAAGTAGGGAAAGTACGAGGTAGTCTCAACGCACACGAAGGGGACGGAACCCAGCCTGGGGCAGGAGGGGGCTCTGTCCCTAAAGATGCGGAGGCACCAGATGCGTGGGAGGGTGGGTGTGCCAGGCCAGCACGCCAGATCAGGGGATGGCAAGAGGTGGCGACGGTTCTTAGCTGAAAATTGGACATCTCAGCTCTTGCCTAAAATCTCCAAATAGCACAGCACCTTCTAGAACAATCCAGAAGCTTCAGCATGGTGTGCCTTCCCTGTGATCTGGCCTCATCTGGACTTGGCCCCTTTCCTGCTGCACTCTGTTCCTTGCAGGCCCTCGGGAGCGGCAACGTTCCTCCTCTCTGACCCGGTGGGGGCTGTTTCCTCTTCACAGGAACGTGAGTCCTGCCCTTGGTTCCCAGGGCACCTTATCGACTCTCCAGCTTACTGTCTGTCCCCTGTGCTGCAGTTACGTGTTCACTGGGTGGCCCCCCCAGAGACCTCACTGCGGGGAGGGCCTTTGTCACTCCCATCCCAGTGTCCCCTGCACCCGGCACAGAGAATCTAGGCTGGACGCCTCGCATGTGTGCTCCCTGCTTTTCTCCATCTGGTGTCCTGCCAGTCCAGTTAACCCTCTGTGTCAGGACCCACCCAGAAGCTGGCTGAAAACTCATCATACACTTTCACTGAATTTTAGTTTTGCAAACCTTTTTGTTTTTATGCCGTGGGTAAAGTATTTTTACCGTGATGTAGATTACTCAGGTCTGGGGTTCCAACCTATGTTTAAGACTTTCTTCTGCAGGGAAATATACCCTAGAAGACTGACAAATTTCCTAAACAAGTTTATTTGGAAGTGGGCACCTGCCTGTGATGGTTTAAATGGCACCTGCTTCATAAAAAGCAATCATCTTACCAATAATAGTTATTTTAAAATGGTCTTTGGTATTTTAAAGAAGAAAAGTGAAAGGAATAAACTTAAAACATATACTGAATTCTATCACTAACGTCCCAGTTCTGAACCATAATACAGTGAACAAAAAATTGGTCATCTAAATATAAAATCTCCTGTCATCTTCAAATTGAAGCCCATAAACTCAAGCGTGCGAAGAGCACAGGACACGAAGCGAGAGCTGCTGTGAGCAGCAACGGGCCTGCGTCTCAGAGACACAGTGTTGGGTGAAGCAAGCAGACACAAAACGCAGAAAGTGCAAAGACAGGCAAAACTCATGTTCGGTGCTAGAGGAGACAGAAGGCCGTTCCCTCTGGGAGGGGTGCAGAGGGAGCAGAGGGAGAGGGCACAGGGCGCTGGTGTCTCCCGACAGCTTGATTCGGGAGGCAACACAAGGGCGTGCCCCTGCATGGAAGGCCCTGAGGTGTGCCCTTGGGACGTGTGGACTTGGCTGCTGTATTTAAAGACTGGTGTGCAGGAGACGAGGTCACGTGGGAACAACCGTGCATGGACACACCCTTTGGGCACATATTTAGGGTACCTTGCCTGACTTCCCAGCCACCTGCACTGCTATTTAATTAACTCATTCAGCTGATGTTCTGTACTTTGACCCCTCTCTGCCTCCAACAGAAGCCCTAGGAGGGCAAGGGTACAGACTTGCTCACCAAAACATCCTCAACGCATGGAACAGACCCCAGCATGGGGCAGGTGCCCAACAAATATTTGAGGAGGGAATCAGCCACTCTGTGTCCCTCTAGCAATCCTAGAAACCAGCCGACCTCCGTTCTGAAGTGAGGCCACTGGAAATTCCATAGTTATTGTGGGTGCGATGTGGTGTGTGTGCTCCACTTACCACTAGAGGCTTAAGTGTAATAATTCTGCAAACAATCTCAGCAGATAAGGCAGGCAGCTCATAAAACTTTTGGTCTTTTGTGATTCTGCAGATAGTTTCATGAAGTTTCAGGCACACAGTCAAGTAGGACTGTATCAAGGGCTCTTCAAGAATCCTACCCCGCAAAGAGTTAAGAGAGATCATTGAAGTAATTTAGGAGAAATGAGAAAATAGTACCCATTATCCATGATGAGTTCCTCCCTTCAAAATACCTAGGAGTAAGGCATGGTTTTGATCCCATATTGGTTAACATTGGGAACACTTCAATAGATCCTGAACTTACAATTAAGATAAAAGGAAACAAAGTCCTTTTGGTTTGCCTCCATGGTCTGAACTGCTTTAACAAAAGCAAGTGAAGCTGTTCCCAAGTATAGTCCCTTATTTGGGAAAAAAAAAAAAAAAAAAAAAGCTAGGGTTGTATATCACGGAAGATTAAGACACTACATAAATTTGAAAAAAAATTCAGAACGATCCAGGGAGGGAGGGGAGATGGCGAAAAGTGCTAGAAAGGGCACCGTGCGTGGAGAACAGGTCTCGCATTCCCCGGCTGGCACTCGGCCGGAGCCGGCGGGAGCCGACCAGAGCGTGGTGTGGCAGGTGGTGGGAGAAAGGCACTGTGGGGTGCTTCTGTGACGGACCCTGGGGGGGGGGTCTTAAAGCCGCCGGGGCTTGACGTTAGCAGAGATCTGACGCCCCCACCACCATCCTGAACACCCTAAGAATTCAGGTGAGGCGACAGGGGAAGAGCGCTAAGAATCTCAGGAAACACCTGTCAGCCACCTTTGTGTTTCTCTGGTTCTGCATTCTGCTGTATCGTGCCCCTTCGGGGGTCAAGGTCATACAAGTCTGTAGGAGCAAATGACTTCAGATACGTAAACCTACATTTGACTTTTATTTTCAACCGGCCTGACTTGCAAAAAACATACAAAGACCAACGGTAAAGAAACGCAGAACACAAGCATGAATATGCAATATGGTGATCGTTTTAAAAATAAATGGAAGAAAATGTATAGGAAAAAAGACCAGATGGAAATAAACCAAAATCCCAGCAGCTGATATCAATTATTTTCCCTTCAAACCAAACCAAACCAGGAAGTTAATAGCTCAAAAAGGAGGTGGGATATATATTGAGGACCTTCTGATTTCAACAGCAAATACGGGACACTGCCAGTCAATGGGGGGTCACCCTGTGCAAGACAGAGGCTGCATTTCACTTTTCTACTTACTTGTCCTGAAAAATATCCAGGAGGTGCAACAGCATTTGAAACAGTTCCACAATGATCTGGGGCAGTGAAGAGAAAAGATAGGAAAGAGTTAATCATGACGCCACCATCTTTCTGAAAACAGAACTGATAAAAAAACAATCTAAATAAGGCAAAACGATGGATTCTTTTCTTTCTACAAATGAGTTTAAAGGTGCTCAAGAACCAAGCTTACATCTCACAAATAAAATTCAGGATTTAAGATTATAATGTTTTTTGCACCCCATGAAATGGGAAAGGAGAGAGCAGCTATGTGGACCCTGCCCGGACCGCCCACAAGCCAACACACACACACACACACCGCCTGACCAACCGGGGCCCCGCCCCAGAGTAATGGCAAGCAGAGCAGCCCTGGAGCCCTAAGAAACAGCCGCTCCACCACGTCTCTCTGGCTTCTAAGTGCTTCACCTTCTCAGGATTTCAGAAAAAAGGAATCACAGACCCCGAATGTCTAGTTTCTGATCTGCTCTTGCTAAGCAAGGACTCGAGAGCCTGTTCCGGACAACAGACAACAGACCTCCAGGTTCCTGCTGAGGACTTCTGTAAACGCTTGCAGCCGGTGGCAAGTCCCTAGAAGGCAGTCCAGGACACGAGCAGGGAAGTCACTCAGATAGTCCGTGAGGTTCTTCATATAGGAAACCAAGTTGCTCAGAGGCACCAGACTGAACCAGGACCGGAACAGACACTCATCGACCTTCAGCAAATGGCTCTGCTCTCCCATGAGATGAACTAGCTGTGTCCTGCATAAGGGACACCAGGGACAGAAGGGCAACCGTGGGGTCAGCACGCAGACGGAGTGAAGGTAAATACAGTTGGGTTACAAGAGACCTATACAGTTCAAACTTTTAAAAATAATTGAATCAAATGAAAAGCAAGCAATAACATTAAGGATTCCCCAAAATGGATGAACCTTGAGGACACGATGCTGAGTGAAGCCAGCTGGTGGCGCGAGGACAGACGCTCTGACTCCACTTCTGTGAGATCCCTAGTGTGCGCGCATTCAGAGACAGAAAGTAGGACGGTGCTTCCCCGGGGGTGGGGGTACGGGGAAACAGAGGTGCCGCTTAATGCAGACAGAGTTTCAGTTTGAAAACCTCTGGGACAGAGGTGGCCCACCAACGCTGGGGTGCTGGATGCCGCCGAACTCCACACCGAAAACGGGGAAGAGGGCGGATTATATGATGTGTGTATTTTACGACAGCAAAGACCTTCAGTAAGAATCAAGCACTCTTTCCAGCTTTAGTGAGATATCACTGACATCTAACGTCGTGTAAGCTCAACGCGTACGATGGGTTGATGTCACTGGAGGATTAGCTCGTGCCAGCGCCGTGTCACATGACCCCCATCCCTCTCTTGTGTTAACCACATTTAAGACCTACTCCCTCCACAGCTGGGAAGTCTATCATACGGCATTCCTAACTATAGTCACCACGCTGCATATTAGAGTCCCAGAACTTACTCTTCCTCTAGCTGGAGATTTGTACAATGACCAACATCTCCCGATTCCCCCAGCAGCCTCCACCCTACTCTGTGTTCCTAGGACTTTGACATTTTTAGATTCCACACAAGTGCTGTTGTGCATATCATATTCCCGCGCGTGTGTGTGTGCGCGCGCATCTCACATCTTTGTTGTCCATTCATCCGTCAGGGGGCACTCGGTGGTCTCCATGTCTTGGCTATCGTGAATAATGCTGCAGTGACCATGGGGCCACATGTATGCCTTTGAGATACCGATTTCATTTCCTTGGGATACACGCCCACAAAAGGGACCACTGGTTCACAGGGCGGTTCCGCCGTTAACTTTCTGAGGAACCTCCATACTGATTTCCATACTGGCTGCAATGATCTTGAATTAAGCATTTCGATGAGCAACTAAGTGAATGCTCCAGATCACACAGTCCGAGTGAGCCCAGTGAAGGTCCTTAAATTATGCTGATTCTGTGACATCGTACTGCAGACCCCAAAAGATGACAGCTGGAGAATAAATAAAGCGAGGTGCCACGGAGGTCACAGGGGTACGAAGGCCACATGGATGAAGGTTCGTGGCATAGTAAAGGCCACGTCTGCCTGAAAGACAGGATCTTTAAGACCAAGGCTGGTGTCTGCCATTCTCCATTGTTAACAACTAAGTTTCTTCCAGACTGTTTGTACACCCCTGAAGGGTCCTTAAAACATATGCGATGATATAAATAATCTTAACTGGGCTTTAACTTCTAAACGTTCCAATAAGAGTGAAGGAGCAACCCCTTAATTGAGCTGTTTTAACCTCTAAGAACCGGGGCAGGAGTGCACTGGGTTGGTAGGTGGGTGGGAGCAGGTGAGACTTGGAATCCTTTCTCTGACACAAGACAACATGAACGGGGGGTGTTGTGCTTGCAACTGAGCAGAAGTATTCATCTTTTTCAAATTTTTTATGTAATTTTGATTTGATTTTTGTACTTAAGTTTGATTTACCATTTTTCGTTTGTGGATTGTGCGTTCTGTGTCTTCTCCAAGAAAACTTTGCTCACCTAGAGACTGGTACTTCGCTACCTGAAGATTTGCACGTACCGCGTGCCGAGCCTCTGACCTGGCAGTCCTGCTTCCAGGGATTTATCTCGAGGGAAGAACTGGACAGGGAAGCAACGAGATGCTAAAGCAGGCGTGCTTACAAAGGCAGAGTGCGGGAAGAAGAAATAATCCACGTGCCCAGCTGCTTAAGTAAAAATAAATTCTAACGAGTAAGCGCTCGTTACAACGATGTAGCTGCATGTTTACCAACACGGAGTTGCTCACGAAATACTGTGACGTGAAAAAAAGCCTGTGGTTTGCCGCTGCTGTCGAGAGCGTCACGCGCCCGCAAAGCTGCGCGTGGCCGAAATCCCGGAAATGCGCGTGCCCAAGCGTCCGCGACAACGATGATCTCTGGGAATGCAGGCCGTTTGCTGTTGTTGTTTTTATATTCTTCATTACATTCCTTTTGTGTTTAAAATTTGTTTAAAAAGTCATTTTAAAAGAAGGATCGCTAGAAGGGGGAATGTGTGCACCCGGGGGCCCACCGGAGATGCCTGAAGCCGGCTGTTATTACAAGATTTACAGATGGAAGCGCAGCTCTACAACTTACTGATCTGGCCTTCTTTCCCGAAACTCTGAGAAGGAGATTCCTTCCAGGGCTGCCCAGGTGTCCTCAGGCTGCTTCCTGGAGTCCTTTCCTCGAGGGGATGGTGCCATGCAGTGGTGCAGGACGGGCAGGGCGAGCACCCAGAGGTCCACTGTTTTCTCCAGGCACTGTTGGCACAGGTTGACCAAGAACTCTCGCCAGCTGGGAAGGGAGCAGAGAGCCCACAGTGAGCCAGGATGGCCAGTATCTTGCCCCGGGGGTCTGACAGCTCCTCACACAGAGGAAGGAAGGAGCACTCAGGGGTGGCTGAAAAGAGGGACTAACCCCAGGAGAAATGTGGTTGCATGGGACACCGGGGTGCCTTCAGCACCCTGTGAAGCGTGGGGCCCTGGACAGGCCTTCCCTGGAGCCCCACAGCAAACGTCCATCCCCCTTGACAGCTGAGGTTCAGGGGGGCTATGTGATCTGTGAGCCCAGACCCTCTGGCAACAGTAAATCCAGATACAAAGCCACTTCGCCAGTCTAGGGGAAGCCTGCCAACAACATACGGCATACTGCCTACAGTCGCAAGATATTAATGCTTGCCGGTTCTTGGAAACACTCGAAACACTCACACAAACTTGGTACATTTGCTGCCAATGCTTCTCTCTTTAAAAATGTAGTGTTGCACTCGGTGTTTCAAGTTTGTAAAACCAAGAGGCAGATGTCCTAATAAGACTCAGTGCTCAGGGAAGGCTGCCTCCTACTGCCCTCTAGTTCCAATCACACAGCTGCAGAGAACAGCTCAGGAAGGCCCTGGAATCATCAGGGGCTGAGCAGACCCCTCCACCCGGGACAACGTAGGCCCTCTGGGCAGGCTGGCACCTCCACACTGCGCCCAGCCCAGTGCACTGAAATACGCAGCACCCGAGGCCCAGGGGGAGCGCCCCCCGCCCCCGCTTCCACGATGTGCCTGAGCTGGGCCCCTATAGTCAGTCTTCAAACCCTAATCCCTGCGAACATATGCACATGGCGTGATACAGGACAGTTTCAAGTTTTCGTGCTTGTGGGAGCTGCTCCTAGGCTCCCAGGGAAGCAAAACTTTGACATTTGTGAAGGTCAAAATGACCTCACAGTGCGGGCTCTATTCCTGCCCAGAGCACATACCATATGCCCGCTATATTACAAAAAATAAATAAATAAAAATAAAAAATAAAAAAAGAGCATTCCAAACAGAAAGATAAGAAAAAGGAAAAAACACATCCTGGTTCCCGTAAGATTAAAGTCTTGCACATACTAAACGCATAAGATAAAGTCTGTAACTTTCTGGAATGTCCTTCATCATGATCATGTGTGACTCCTTCTGTAAAAAGCACATAGCACCCTGCACCCCGTGTTCCCTCCCCGCAGCACGCGTGCTCCTCTTGGTGTGTCCCAGTTAGCTGCTTTACCTTGGGCCCAAATAAAATACTTTTCCTGCTTTGTTTTCTTTTTTATGTGGAGCGCCTGGCTGGTTCGGTCAGTGGAGCGTGCGACTTTGATCTTGGGGTCGTGAGTTGGAGGCCCATATTGGGTGTGCAGCCTACTTAAATTAAAAAGGGGCGCCTGGGTGGCACAGCGGTTAAGCGTCTGCCTTCGGCTCAGGGCGTGATCCCGGCGTTCTGGGATCGAGCCCCACGTCAGGCTCCTCCACTGGGAGCCTGCTTCTTCCTCTCCCACTCCCCCTGCTTGTGTTCCTCCTCTCCCTGGCTGTCTCTCTCTCTGTCAAATAAATAAATAAAATCTTTAAAAAAAATTTAAAAAGTTAATTTAAAGATTTTATTTTTAAGTGATCTCTACACCCAACGTGGGGCTCCGACTCACAACCCTGAGATCAAGAGTCGTCTACTCCACTGGCTGAGCCAGCCAGGCGCCCCGTTTCCTTTATTTATTTATTATTGTTCATTTTGGGTCATCAGGGGCCAGGCATGATACACCACGAAGCTTCTCAAAAGCAGACTATTTGGTAGAAGAGTGATAAAAGTGAAAACAAACATAAGCTCGGAAAAAGGCTGGAGAGGCAGACGCCGACGTGGCCGGTGAGTGACATCACGGGCAGCCGTCACCTCCAGCTCGTCTGCGTCCAACCTGTGACAAGTGCTCACTTTTAGAATCATATCATAAACAGCTGTAAAATCGTTTGACACACACACACGATACCTCTGACATGTTCCAAAGATGTGGCTTAGGTCACTGTCAAGGTCAGCTGGCGAACTGGCGTTCGAGCAAAGGAGGGTACAGAGCAACACCAGGTCATTCTCTGATAAGGGAATGTCAAATTTTTCCACTGCAAAAAGGATAATCAGGCCCATTCTCAATTTACTCCTCACTGGGCCGTGTTCAGGCGGAGGGTCCCCACTTCTTTCCAGAAATGGTGCGGCTTGCTTTTTCAAATACTCCCACAGGTTTCTCTTCACCTGATCCCAGGAGAGAAGACAGAACCATGGAGTTGAAGCCATCACGGGGGTGAGAGGGGCCCCTTCATTGCCCTCAGCTCCACGTCAGCTGGGCAGGGGACCAAGGCCCCCAAGGGGCGGAGAGAGCTCCATGGAGGGCCACCCCACTGCCCTGCTACACCCCCCACTTCCCAGGCCTGGTTGCCCTGGGCCTTTGCTGGGAGCTGCCACCAATAGTGCAGTCCAGAAACCCTGCCTGGTGGAGGGGCCCCCCATGCTTGCAAGAGTCCAGCTGCCGTCTCAGAAATGGCCCCAGGTCCCTCTCAACACTGCCAGGGCCATCCCACAATGTGCGGGGAGAGGTGATAAAGGAGGGTTCCACCCAATCCTTCCACTCTGCCAGAGGCCGGTGGGGGGGGTGAGGGAGGGTGAGGAGGTGGGATGGGGCGGGGGGGGGGGCAAAAGGAGGTGGGACCAGGGGTGGAAGAGGGGTGGAGCCAGGAGAGGAGGTGGGTTGGGGGGAAGAAGACAACGGGAGGACAGAGAATCCACAAGCAGCAGTGCCTGGACCACAGGGAGGGCGAGGCCGACCTGCCCCCATCTGCTCCCCGGGACATCCTGCGGCCGGGAGGAAGTGGGGTGGCGCTGACTGCCCAGGAGGTGAGGGGAGCAGCGGGGCACCCTGACACCCAGTACCTCCTTCTCGTCGTACTGCAGAGCGTGCCAGGGCTGTGCTTTGCCTTCGTAGATCATGGGCACTTTCACGACAGAATAGAACTGCTGCAACTGGGTAAAAAAGCTCGTCACGTTGATGGCGTTCCAGGTCTGCAAGATGCTGAAGATGCCGTCCAGCATGACGGCGGCCGCGACCTGCTTCCCCTTCACCAGGTCCTTCCGGATGCCGTCCGTGAGGGTACTCATCATCCTCCGGAGCATCCCCGGGGACCTCATGCGAACCACGTCATCGTACTGGTGCCAGTCTAAGAGCGAACACAGGGAGACACCACGCTGCAGGCCATCCGAAGGCACGGACCTACCTTGCACGGCCGACCGACGGACAGGAGGAGGCAGAGGAGGGGAACGAACCAGAACTCATGCGGGCCAGGGCCCCGCCGGCCCCGGGGAGGAGCCCAGCTGGGTTTAGGACACAGACCCTTGCCTCCCTACAGTGAGTAGAAGGGGTCCAAGGTCCCATGATTCAGCTGGCCTGAAACTACTGGAAACGTGTCTTTACTGAACCAGAGAGCTCAGCACACTCAGTACACAGCCTCACTAGAAAATGATCACACGAGGTTAAGAATTCTATCCCGAAACTGCACTCACTAGCAGCTGAACACCCCACTTTGCCGAGTTACTGGACACAAGAGCTGGTTTCCTCTGTGCTGGGAGCCGTGATGCCCACTCCATGCAGGACAGACAAGACAGAGCCCTTGATGCAGGGCAAGGGCCGAGGCCACCACTGTTCTTGGGACTGGGTACAAAGGTACTAGGACCAGTTAGAAAAACCAGCTGCAAAATAGTTAGAAGACCAAGAGGTCAGTAAGCTGGCCACAGGCACCATGAACACATCAGATCGGCTGTGAAGATCGGAACGTGCCAGTCTCCAGAAAAGCAGGTGCTCTGTGCAGCCCGCTGTCTGCACAGAGGTCCCCACTCACCCTACCCCTGCTCCATCCTGGCCTGGTGAGAACTTGAAATTACTGTTGGGAAATACTGCTTTTCCTTCTCTGTGTCCCGCCTCCAGAGGCCCATGTGAGCTGCTGGCCTGGCCTGGCCCTCGTCCTGGAGGGAGAGGGAGTGCCATCTGGGGCTCCTGGGCAGGGGACACCCTCGACCACGGGATGGGGGAGAAGGGGACATCAGAGGTCTCGGTCTCTCAGAATCTACCAGAAGAAAAGAAATGAAATGTTTAAGTTTCCAACCCACTAGAGAAAAGAAAAAGAGAAAGAAATTCTGCAAGTTAGAAAAAATACCCGAAAAAGGGCATGAAAACAAGGTGAATAGAAAAGACAGGTCAGGGGCGCCTGGGTGGCACAGCGGTTAAGCGTCTGCCTTCAGCTCAGGGCATGATCCCCGCATTATGGGATTGAGGCCCACATCAGGCTCTTCCGCTATGAGCCTGCTTCTTCCTCTCCCACTCCCCCTGCTTGTGTTCCCTCTCTCGCTGGCTGTCTCTATCTCTGTCACATAAATAAATAAAATCTTAAAAAAAAAAAAAAAGACAAGACAGGTCAAGATGGCAAAAGTCAGTCCTCCAGCAGCCATCGGATGAATGCCAGTGGGCTACGTGCAGCCACTGAAGACGGTCAGGCCGAATGAAAAACCACGAAATAAAATGAACCAATGAAAGCCCAGCGAAACAGACAGGTGGCTGGAGAGGCAAGCCCCAGATCAAAGGGCAGAGCAGAGATGAAGGCGGAGACGGAGGAGCAGTGCGGGCGGACAGCAGGCGCACCACCCGGTTTCAGGCAGAATGGCACCAGTAAGCAGCAGAGGGACCATGGAGGGACTGCAGAGGGACCGCGGGGGGACAGTGGAGGGACAGCGGAGGGCCACGGAGGGACCACAGAGGGACAGTGGAGGACCATGGAGGGACTGCAGAGGGACTGCGGAGGGCCACGGAGGGACCACGGAGGGACTGCAGAGGGACTGCAGAGGGACCACGGAGGGCCAGCAGAGGGACGGCGGAGGGACCATGGAGGGACAGTGGAGGGACTGCAGAGGGACAGTGGAGGAACAGCAGAGGGACAGTGGAGGGGGCGGAGGGACTGCAGAGGGACCACAGAGGGACAGCAGAGGGACAGCAGAGGGACAGGAGAGGGGCAGTGGAGGGCCGTGAAGGGACAGCGGGGGACAGCAGAGGGACAGCAGAGGGACTGCAGAGGGACCACAGAGGGACAGCGGAGGGACAGCGGAAGGACAGCAGGGGACAGTGGAGGGCTGCGGAGGGACTGTGGAGGGACTACAGATGGACAGCAGAGGGACAGCGGAGGGACAGGAGAGGGGCAGTGGAGGGCCGTGGAGGGACAGCGGGGGACAGCAGAGGGACAGCAGAGGGACCGCAGAGGGACCACAGAGGGACAGTGGAGGGACAGCGGAAGGACAGCAGAGGGACAGTGGAGGGCTGCGGAGGGACTGCAGAGGGACCACAGAGGGACAGCAGAGGGACAGCGGAGGGACAGCGGAAGGACAGCAAAGAGACAGAGGAGGGCCGCGGAGGGACTGCGGAGGGACCACAGAGGGACAGTACGCAGGCCCCTCACAGCCAGGCCACCAGCACGCACTTCCATGGTCTGGGTCTCTCAGGGCGCAGGGCTGCAGCTGGAACCCCCGCTCTGGCGGCCTGGCCACGGCGGCTCACGCCCTGAGCAGATGCTTAGAGAGAGGAGAGGGGGCAGCCGCCTGTCCCCCCACCTGCACCGGGAATAAGGAAACCTGCGTTTATTTAAGTTACGCAAGATGGGCCACTCCCACACGAGATGGAGCAGAGCACGAAACTTCTCTCATTCACGTTTCCAGCACCTTCCAGACACCCTCCCCAAATCGCCTGCAGTGATGATGTCAGCGGCTAGGGCACCCTGCACCTGGGTCAAGCGATGGCCTCCTGGCCCGCAGAAAGCCAACCTTCCCGTGAGCCCTGCCACGGGTCACCAGGCCTCAGCTCCGTCCCGCTCCAACACCCCGTCCCGCCCGTCTGGCTCGGGCACCAGCTGCCCCAGGTCCTGACAGTCACCCTGCGTCTGAAGGCCCATGGTGCTCATGGCCGAGCAACAGGGAGGAGCGCGGGCTACAGATGGACGGAGGCGTGCCTCTCCGGAGCTGATGCGCCAACCGGTCCAAAAAGGACTTTACTATCAAATAGGCTTCATCTACTAGACGGTCAAAGAGCCGCACGCCCCCAGCACGCTGCCTGGTCTTGCTCAGCACACGGAGACACCTGCTACAGACCGGGCAGAGAAGGTCCACGCAAGTTCCCACAGTAGAAGCCACGGTGATGGTGTACAGGTAGAACACACCACACACGCCACACTCCTCACAAAAACCATGTTCACACACGCCACACTCCACACACAAACCGGGTTCACACATGCCGGGTTCACATATGCCACACTCCACACACACACCGTGTTCACACACGCCACATGCCACACACACCATGTTCACACACGCCACATGCCACACACACACCGTGTTCACACATGCCGTGTTCACGTGTTCACACACGGCACACACACACCGTGTTCACACACACCACACGCCACACACACGCCGTGTTCACACACACCGTGTTCACACACACCACACGCCCACACACACACCGTGTTCACACACGCCGTGTTCACATACTGCACACACACACCGTGTTCACACACGCCATGTTCACACACGCCACACACACACCGTGTTCACACACGCCAGGTTCACACACGCCACACTCCACATACACACCGTGTTCACACACGCCACACTCCACACATACACCGTGTTCACACACGCCATGTTCACACACGCCACACTCCACACACTCACACACCATGTTCACACACTGCATACAACAAGTGGAAAATAGAGCAAAGAGGAAACAGAAAAGAAAAGACAGGGAAGGAACTAGACGTAAACAGGAGAAAGGAGAAGAGGGGACGTCGGCCAGGACGCCAAGCAGCTGGGGTGGGGGTGGGGGTGGGGGTCCGACTCGCAGTCCCTGGGGCAGGGGGTGGGTGCTTGCAGCTCCAGCCTCGTCCTCCTGCCCTGCACCCTCTTGCCAGTGCCCTGCCTCTGTCCCTCTGCCCAGCCCCCGACCCCCTGAACCCCAGTGGCTTCACCCTCTCCACCCATTAGTAGAAATCCTTCTCCTGGTTTCCCCTTGGAAGTGAATGGTTCCGTTACACTGATCAAAAATGGGCTTCTACACTCAGGTTTCTTCAACACAGAGCTGGCAGCGGGGGGCTGGGGACAGGGGCAGGGGTGGGGGCAATGCCGATGAAGAGGACCCACGGGGGCCCCTACTCTGTGGCGGGACGGCCGCTTCGGGCGGTCTGGTGCTTGCACTCGAGCTCGGCCCAGGGGCCCAGCCAGCGACTCACCTCCGGCGCCCAGAAGTGCAGCCTTCACCTGCAGACAGCGGTTGACGTGCTCGTTGCTCTGCTGAGGTTTGTAGATGTACTCATAGTCGACCTGGTTCTTGCCGCGCACGACGACGTACTTGTAGGGAATGGGTTTATCCAGGTGCTGCCGGGAAAGGACGGCACTGCCTTCCACGAGGAACCCGTTCTCGTGCAGGTCTCTGAATAAACAGGACACCAGCCGGTTATCCAAAAAAACTCCTGTTTTAAAAATGTTAGCTCTCCTCAAACACAGCCTGGAGTGCAGACCCAAAGCTATAAATCACTACTGACCAAGAGGCTGCTTCTAGAAGGAGACACAGTTTGCAGACAGAACCAACCTTAAATGGGCCATGGTGACACAGGACACAGAAGCGCATTGTAGGGAGTATTTGTTTGAAACAGTCGTTCTCCAAAGTGTAAGAATGTTACCAACTTGAAAAAAATGATTATTTCAATATATTTCAAAGACTGGATATTCTGTCCATTTCCCCGAGGGACTCCCCACGAGCCCTCAGTACTCACTTGGTGCAGTGCATCTCGCAGACATTGTAACTCCATTTGGGCTTCCCAAATTCCTCTCCACCCTTGACAAACACTTTGTGGAGGCCGGGGTCGAAGTTGAAATCCTTAGAGATGATCGCATGGAAGTACACCATGACTCTTTCCTGCAGACTCAGCGGGCTGGAGAACGCCACGGAAGGAAACACCAATCAGATCCAGATCTGCGCTCTGGATGTGCACACTCACGTACACACGCGTGCTCGACAGGGCCCCCGTTCCTCGACTGGGCACTAACACACACCCCGGCAGACTGCAAGAGCGTCCATGCTTCAGATGGACCCCATGCCACGTGGGTCCTCCTGGCCTCCCTCCATAGGGAGGAGGAAGGTGGGCTTCTACCCACAGGGTGGGGGGCCATCTCTGCCCAGCTCTGAAGGGCTGGGGGCACTGGCGGGAGGGGGCTGATGAGCACTCTGGGACGTGCCAGCCTCTCCCCTGAGCTCTGTAAGGCCCACGTGGCCTCAGGGACCCCAGGGGCTGTGTGCTGCAGCATGTCACCAAGCAAGGAACGGGGAAGCGTGGCCCTCCCCCACCTGCCTCCTCAGCAGTTCCCCCATTTCCCCAAAAGAGTCACCAAGAAGGGCCGCCTGGGAATCTCCATCCCCTGCCCCAGTATGGGGGGATGTGGACCCTGGGAGGCTGTGCCTGTGTCCCTGGGGCAGCTTGTGTCCTTGGTCCCACGTGCCAGGGCTCACACCTACCTCTCCTTCACTTCACACGCTCCGGCTCTGCGGTTCCGTTGCTCCTTCTCATTTTTCACCGCAGCCACATAACTCTTGTCCTTCCCTTCTGGCTTCTTCGGACCCTCTTGCTTGGCCTTCTCACTTCCACCTGCTTTGTCTGCAGTAACGGCCGTCTTCTCCTTGGTTTCAGCTTCCTGGGACAAGTAACCAAACCCTGACCTTTAGGACCAGCTTCCACATTTGCCCCCTCCAGTCAACACTTGTCACAGCAGCCAGAGTGGCTGTGCCCCTTCCCTGATCAGAACTTTCCATTGCCCTCTGACCCACCTGCTACAGCTTCCAAGAGCCCCTCTGCAGCCCTCTTCCCCTCACTCACTCCTGGGGGCGCTGGCTTCCTTACTGTTCCCTAAACAGGCCCACCACACTCTGCCCCAGGGCCTTTGCACCTGCCATCGTTGCCGGGGACGTGTCCCCAGAGAGCCACATGGCTTGCTCCTCACTCTTGCAGATCTCTGCTCCACCTGCACCTCCTTGGGGAGACCTTGCCTGGTGACGCTCTCTCAGCACCCACCTCTAGCACCCTCCACCCATACCCTGCTTTTCTCTGTGGCTCTCCCCATGCCTGACTTTGCTTTCTGTCTTTCCCCCTGTAGAATGTGAACCGTGATGGCAGGAGTCCGGTCTCCTTCATGGCTGTATCCCTAAACCCAAAAGAGAATCACTGAATGACTGAATGAAGGATAACTTTAGAAGGAACGGGGCCCGACAGAGCAGATGGTGGGACAGACAGCAGAAGACGGGGGCTTCCAAGAACAAGATGCCCTACCTGGCGGAGTTCTGGGGAAGCAGGAGTGCTTGCTGGCGGCTGTTTCGTTTTCTGAGTCTTGGCTTTCACTTCTCCAGCCCCTCCCACCGGCTCAGCCGGCTGGGCTGCAGCAGCAATTTCCTAGAGTAGACAAAGGCCCCAGACGTCAGGGCCCAGGCGACGGCCCGCTGGAGTAAGGGTCAGCTCTGCCACCAGCCCAGCGAGAGGGATCAGCAGCTCAGGGAGGGGCACCATCCCTGGAACAGGTCCCAGGGGTGCCCCTCCTAGGCAGGCAGGCGATGGCACAGCTGCTTGGCCGCAGCGAGCTGTCCGGGCAGAGCGGACCTGCTCATCACTCCCCTGACAACTCACCCCAGAGGGGGGGGCCCCAGCCTGCTGTCCGGCGGCCTGCGGTTCTTTCTGGGGCTCAGAGTCCCGCTTTGACTCAGGCGGCTCGAGCCCTTGAGCAGCATCTTCCTTCTCAGGACAGTCTTTGGCAGAGGCGGTTGGGCCAGCCCCCTCCTGGGGGGTGCCTCTGCCCTTGGAGGGCTCAGGGGTGTCACGGCCCTTCCCATTCAGGACAGCATCTCCCATGGTCTGGTCCTGCAGCGGGCTGCCTCCAGCCTCGGCGTGCCCCACGGGCTCTGCGCGGTCACCACCCTCCAGGGGTGTCAGGGCGGCGCCCAGGGGCTGGCTCGGCTGGCTGGTCGGACCACCCTGCAGAGCCTGGCTCTGGGGCGGGGCTGAATCCTGGAAGCCAGGGTTTGCTGGCGAGCTGACACTGTCGGGGACCGAGGAGGCCTCCAACAAGGAGTCCCGCTCCGTGGATGTAGAGACATTCTGATTCTTTCTCTTCCTTCTCCTCCTTTTGCTCTAAACAGAAGAAGAGACTTTCATTTTATTTCCTA